>NW_009258198.1:0-2400000 GCF_000320585.1 Heterobasidion irregulare TC 32-1 | reverse complement strand
CGCCCGTATTTCAGCCTGCACCCTATTGCGTTGAAGGATAGTTTGTAACTGAGCTAAGGCCTCTCCAACATTGCCGTTTCGGACCTCGACGCTCCGGCCTAAGTGAGCTGATGTGAGAACAACGAGTATAGAAAGAGTAATCGAACGTACCCGCATATGCATCTTGAGGCAATGATAGCTTAGCCAAGTCGGTCTCGCTGTTCTGCTGCCAACGTACTTCGGGCGCCTGTGACTTGGTGGGTGCTGATGGCGCGTTTTGTCCTCTAAGTTTGACCTCAGAGAGAGCGCGCCATTGGCTATCAAGTTCTGGTCCCGGTGCATCGATGAAGGAACGCCTGATGGTATGCGCAGTCCAGCGAGAGCAGGCCGTTGGACGAGAGGCATTCAATGAGGAATTTTGCGAGCCCAAGGCGCCCTGGCGAAGTAATCGTGGGGTAACGCGCCTGGTAAATGAAGCCAGCATGATCGAGCTGGTATCGAAACGAGATGGAGGGGTGAGGCAGCCTGCCGCGACGTGGTCCAGCAAGTGAAAGGATGCAGTGGGAAGCTGCTCGACGCGACCTGTTCAGACTTCATTGGGCGCGCTTGCTCTCTAAGACCCCTTGTACTGGCTATTACATTGTTCACTGGCCATGTCTTCCGACGTCCTACTAGAAGAATTCGAGGTATTCTTTTCGCTGGATACGCGCGCACACTATTCACTCTACATTGACGCAGGTTCTTGAATCGATCTACCCCGACGAGTTCACGAGTCCGTGCTATCGCTCTGCTCTGCCCTTTCTCAAGACTGAGATTCATGCTAAGGGTTATCCGAAAGAGTAATCAAGGTCGATGTAGAACCAGAAGACATCGATGACAACGACTCATGTGCGCCGTTCGCCTTGTTTTTTCTCAGATCGAAATAGACTCGTCTTTCATCAGTGAAGCTGTCGTTGACGGTCGAATACACCGATGGCTACCCAGATATGCTGCCTCTTCTCTCATTGGAGCCTCTCGATGGCGAACTCGATGAGGCTGAAACTGCCGCTTTGATAGAGAGTATGCGGGCGGTGGTACGTCCTGCTCATCTGTTTGCTTGTCGTTCTAGCGAGATGTGTATCCTTGCTGCAGGGAGAAGAAAACGCGGGGATGGCCATGACATTCACCATCGTCTCACATTTGCGAGAGCAATTATCCAATCTCATCCGTGAGAGGCATGAACGCCGCAGAAAAGAAGACATGGAAAAGGAGCGAAAAGTCCTAGAAGTAAGCTAGGCCTTTTCCCGTTCCCGCCACTGCGAATGCAGATTGATATCCCTTACAGGAGGAAGAAGCTCGCACGAGAGGGACACCTATCACTGTCTCATCATTCTCAGCGTGGAAGTTCAAGTTCGACCAAGAGCTGGCATTGAAGAAAGCTCGCGAGGACGATGAAAAGATGAAGGGTCTATCCCTTAAGGAAAGAGAAGAGTATAAAAAGCTTGCCACCCGACTGTCAGGTCAGTCGGATTTGTGTACACCACTGTTTTTATGAAATTGAATGGGCGCTCTTCAGGTCGTCAATTGTTCGAGCGTGATAAGGATCTGGCCATATCTGATAGCACACTGGAGGAAGAAGGCCTGGTATCTGTCGATATCAGCCAGTACGAGAGGACAAGAGAGCTCGAGGACGAGGACGAGGACGAGGACGATCGTGTACACTTTAGCGACAGTGACTGAACTCATAGTTTGTACAGCCTATTAATTTGCCACACTCAAACCAATATTGATAAAGCCATCCGCAGGTGAGGAAGCACAAGACAGCGACCGGGCACGATCAATTTTTCCCCGGGGACTCAATTAATGTGCAGTTAAATCTGAGCATTGTATTATGTATGCTTGACCTTGTATCAGCCGTCTCTCGATATCTACCCTGAATGGCATTGTCCAGGAGATGCTTACTTACAGATGCGCTGCAACTTTATGTATACTACCCCATACCACCTACGTCTATATCAAAGCCCTTGAATGAGGCCTCCTTGCCCCTCCGCTCCTTCCACTTTCCCGCCACCCTCGATCAGTCGACAACCAAGATGCTCTCGTCCCTCTTCAACCAACCAACCATCTATCTCTTTCAATGTACGCCCCTTCCCACGGTCCACAATGAGATCCTCAGCACATGCCCTAAGCCACTCCAAAACCGGTTTTCTGATCCACCTTTTGACCTCCATCGATGCATATCCGACTGATTCAAACCAACCAAGATGCCCACCACCCGGTGTGACCACCATCGCAATCCAGCCGTTATCGCCGGCATCAAGAGGTAAAGCCTGGACAATCGGATCGTCGCCTGAGTTGACGGCTAGGAAAGGAACCCGGAGTCCTTTCAAGGCCTTGTGACATGAACCCCATCTGTAGTATGCGTAGGCGTCTGGGAATGGGAAAGGCCCATACGCCCCTCCTGCGACACAGGTGACGAGCGAATCGAACTCCAGGAGCGTCACAGACTTCCTAGACATCAAATCAGGAATGGCTCGCGCGAGTGGCGAATCTGGGAACTTGGATATCGTGTGAAGGTGCTTTCCGACCAGCTGCCGAAGGTTGTGACCCATGCCTTTCGAATAGACGTGCTTTTGTACCAGACCGCCCTCGAGACTGGGACGCAGTGAGGCTCGTGGACTATGATGCAATGTTATTTGTATTGACTTACATGTCGGCGTTCGCGGATAAATCCCATGGCTTATTTGTGAGGTCAGCCAATGTATGGGTCAGTATATTGTCTCAGGCAACTCACACAACCCAAAGCACAACCAGATATCAGTCGACTATGATCGCCTTCTTGAGCGAGGAATTTCGTCAGGACACTTGCGCCCAGTGAGAACCCAAGACCGAGCAAGGGGGCGTTCGGATAGATGTGTGAAAGGTATATCAAAGCCTGGCGAAGGTCATCCGTGTGGCCAGCAGAATACAGATAGGGGGTCGTCAATGGTACTCCGGCACCTAAGCATTGAGAAGTCAGGCCGTCAATCAGAAATCAACTAGAAGATACAGAGCTGCATACATCCCCGGAAGTTAACCACTACACCACGATAGCCCAATCCACCCTCTGATTTAGGAGAAATAGCAGGATTCAAGACAGCACGGACATATGATTCGTAGGAACCTGAAAGTTCACTACGTCAATAGGTTTGGAGTGAAAAAGTTTCCCTGTCGTACCTCCGCTTAGCCCGTGCAAAACAACCACAACCGGTGTATCGGCATCTAATATGCGTTCGCTAGCAGGGGGAGTGAAGTCCAAACCTCTTCAAAGATATCAGCCGTGGTAAGTATGGACCGCCGTAATACTTAGACATACATCGTTCCACCATCTTTCAGTCGCAACAGCTTCCTGCGAGCACGTGAATGATATGAAGGCTTAAAAGGCACACACACGCACCTATCATATACAACCTTATCGACCTGTGAGAAATCGCCTACAGCAGCATATCCTGTTTGTAGATGACCACTTCACAAGATTCGGTACCCAGGAGTGAATTTCAAAGTGGAGTTACACTCACTTGAATAACCACCACGCAGGATGATATTCTGCTAATAGACTCGGGCACCGCGACTCTACAAAGGACCGCAGAGACGTCGTCTCGACTTCATCAGTGTCCCCGGACTTCTTGGCCTTAAAATACTCAGGGCTGTGGGCCCAGTATTCCTTGGGGGTATATGAACCAAAAGGTTGAAAGCTCAGAGTAGAGCCCATACTAGAGACAAGAAGGAGAACACAGAAGTTGGAAAGGAGAAGGCAGAATGCAAGCTAGCGTGCGGGGTATATAACGATGCGGACCTCCTCAAGATCGAGACCGTCAGTACGTTGAGGGTCTAGCACCTAAGAGACAAACACATTGGACGAAGCCGAGCATCGTTTTAGAGGGGGTCAAGTCCGATACGTTTGGGTGCTTACACCGGGCCTGCTGATAGCGACGGATAGCCGGTGTCTAGCGCTCGGTCATGATGCAGTCACGACGATGACGTTGTTCAACTCTCAATAAATCACCCCCTCGTCCTTGTTTTTCTATATCAACAGCAGCAGCGCGGTAGAGGTGTGCCGTGTGCCCTCCTCTTCAAGGTGACATATTACATGTTCGTCTCCTCACATATCGCGCTAAGAGTCACCAGTGGGCTATACAGAGCACACTGCACAGCATTTCCTGTCTTCGATAATGTGCGGTGGACATCATACATCAAACTTCAAGCCCCACTTCAACCGCGTCAAACTGAACGGATCAGCTGCCATGCCTTCCATCGACTTCTCAGCATGATACCACCATTCGGAGCTGTCGGTGGATCCTACCATCTGAGTAAAGCCGGCATAGCTATTGCGACAGTGGCATTTGAGAATCATTATCATTCTTAATCTTCCTCGCTACCATTCACACCAAACAGCTTCGAGCGAGAAGGCACGAACAGTTCCAGCGGCGACACCTATGCTTCAGGCAATGAAGACAAATGCGGTAACTCGCTTTCCTCATGCGGCTTTACAAGTCTGCTCCTCTTTGAAGCTTGGAAATCTAAACCTGTATTGGGGGATACTTAAGGACCTGATCTCGTTTGTATGGCTCTTACCTCAGGCCCCCACTACCTATCGACCAGAGGGAGAGATTTACGTCAAGATTCCTTTCGTTCATGTCTCCATTTAAGGTTGTTCGTTGCCGTGTAAGTCCATCTCTTTCGAGATTTCGGCAAATAAAGGCGAGAGCGACGCTGACCTGTATATATGCAGTACTTCGACGACCGAGGGAGGCCTGTCAAGCCTTATTGTAGTCAGGGCGATCGCTGCAGGCTTGTTTTCGCATCATTCCACCACATCACCTTCTAATCAGCCGTTACAGCTTCATACATCCTAATGACTCTACTTGGGATACCGCTCCTCCGAGCAGAAAGCCCGCAAGCTCTGCTGATTCCTATCGCCAACGACCAAGCGGTGCCCAGGCCACCCCACAGCCCAGCAATCGACGTCGACAATCACCACTCGCGCCCCAGTCAGACTTGTTCAAGAAGAATACTGGCGATGTAGATGTACGACGTTCAAGGGACGACCGTGAACACCATGGTAGGGAATGGGATGCCAAGACTCCTCGCTCTGGGTTGTCCAACCACGACTATATGAAATCAGACGACCGATCAGGATCTCTCTGGTCTGAAGAAAGGAAGAAATCATCGTGCGTACGTAGAGCACCGTTTTTTCACTTCGCCTGATTACGCCTGATTATGAGTCAACAGATGGCACCCGCAAGAGACAACGGCTCTATTCCATACTTCAGGTCAGACGGTCGTGGTCACAATTACAACCAAAAAGGTTTTAACTTAACATATCCATCGGAACGCCCAATAACTGATCGTGAAGATACTTTCGAAGATCCACCTCCAAGTGGATTGCCGTCTGATGTGCCCACAGAGCAAGGTCGCTTAGCTCCCAGAAATGATACGCAGCACGTATTAGGTGGTAGAACATTTGCTGATAAAATCATTGAATCATTCCGGGAAGTCGCCAAGTATGCACAGCTCGGCATGCCCATTGTGCGGGTGACTGATCAACCTCTTTCTCTGCAGAATAACTAATAGGGCTGTGCAAGATAGCGCCGCATGTGCTAGAGAGGAGGAGAAACTACGAACATACTCGGACCTTTCTTCGGCGCTGGCGAAAGTTTCTCCCCTTGCTACTGGTTCCATCGCTCCGACATTGGCAGCTGTAACTATCAATCACGCGAAGTATAGGGAGAGGGCTCAGTCCGAATTCAAGAGGCTGGGTCATGTTTGGGAGGACATCTTGGAACTTTTGGTCAAAGGAGTCTTTCATGTTGTGGACTCAGAGCTGGAGAGTACGATTCTAGCCTTCAAGGTCAAGGCTCAGGCTTCAACTTCTCATACCGATGCATGCACAGATCGTGCTGGAGTCGATACCTCGTCTTACTCGCGACTAGGCCGATCCATCCTGAAGCGAAAGGCCGACGAGTCTCGTCCCTTATCTACAAAGCCTGCATTCGTCCGCTCGGAAAGCCCCGAGTTTAGTCATGCATACAAGCGGCGTCGTCTAAGTGATGTCCAAAGAGGTGAGACCTGCGATGGACTACGTCAACCTGTCTCAGAGTTACCTTTCTCTGTGATGGACCTGGATCTCCTCGGCATGGTGGAAGAAATGAAATCTAGAATTGACAGTCAAGCGGACGCCTTGAAGAGACTTACAGAAGAAAACGCTCGGGTGCGTCGGGCATGAAGTACAAGTGTTTGTTCTGACGTTTACTGACCTCCATGTGGATACTGACAGTTAAGATTGACGTTGGACAATCAGTCAGTCAATTTGTCTTCAGAGGCTGGTAGCTCTTTGGAATCCGGAATTTTGTATCTGTCGTCTCAGGCTTCCGCAGAGATTTACTGAGTCTCGGACTTGCGAAAGGTTGCGACGGCGAGCGCCGGGCTGGTGCTCCGTAATTTGCCTTGTAGTTTTGTTCGGCTCCTTCGCCCTGGATAATGTGGAGCGCTATTGTATTTGTTGAATAATGATCGATTATCATGCAGCTTGCGGAAAAGTGTCCAATTGACGATTTGAGAAGACTTAAGCAAAGGCATAGATAGCGTAGACTCAGTTGAAGATCACGTGGCCAAACGCGTTGAAGTGCCACCGTCGATCTTTGAATTCAAGCCTCGAGGCACCAACGCGCACCCATAACTCGCCCATGAATCTTCACGATGTCGACGATATACCCAGTGATAATGGAACAGCTGACTCTCCGACGTCTTCAGGTAGCAGCTCTGACGACGCCGTGAACAATCCTGCAGCGCGTGTTTATTTTGGGCGCTTACAATCTCCAGAGAAGAAACTTGCAGTCAAAGCGAATCGCCGCCGCAAACTTCGTACATCGTTTGTACAATCTCCGTTACGCCGTTCTTCTAGATTGTCCACCACCTCAGTAGAGAACCGCATTGCGTCGCCTCTGAAAGAGAGCTCGGATGAGGTGGAAGATGATAGCGGGGAAGGATTCAATATCAGGCAGGGGACTCCCGAGCGAGAGATCGATGTACATGAAGGTGATATTCAATCCCGCCCCGCCGACGAGTCTTGTTTCATTTTGGTGATCTTTCTTAGAGCGCGAGCCGCCGTCTGTACTAGTCCAGAAGATTTCGCGTGCACACGACAACCCTTCCCCTCCGCCGCGTATGCCTTTTTTTGACGACGAACAGCCTCGCTCTCCCCCGCCTCGCCTTATTGATATCTCCGGTACGTTCGAAGAGCCCTTGGTCGCGAATCATAATCAATCGATACTTCCTGAGCCACCATTCTCTCCATTTTCTTCTCTGAACCCCACGGCAGGTTCGAAGACCCCGCTCCCTATCCCACAGAATACCACCAACCTATTGGATATATCTATGCCTGATCTCATATCTTTCGAACCTCTGCTTCCCTCTACCCCTCCTCGACCAAGCTCATCCTCGACGAACGATACTGAGGATCGAGACGCACTGCTGGTCGTTGACCTTCTGACTCCGGAGGGACCAACGAGCTCAATTTACGAGCATCCACAGCTCGACCTCTTGGATCCTTCTCCAGCAAGGAGAAGCACTCGCCTTAGTACCCTCAACCGGAATTCTCGCACTCCTTCTCCTGCACTTTCGAACTCGAGTGTGCAGCCAGGAAGTCGACTATCAGAGCCCGAGGAAGGAGGTGACGAGATTGCCATGCTTTCAAACTCGATGCCTTTAGATTATGTAGAACAATTGGGGAGCAAACCCGCAGGAAATAGCCCTGAAGCAACACCGGTCCCACTTGTGACTATCTCGTCGCCCTCCTCTCACCTCTGCTCTTCCATGCCTGCTTCACCCAGTTCTGCTGGGCCTTCTACGCGACCACGGCGGTCTCCAAGATTGTCTTTTGATAGTGCTGCGACCACTACGCCTTTGCCTTCTCCGCCAACAGATCCGAAACATTCTCCGTCTAACATCGATACTCATCACGGTCCTCCGAGCCCAAACAAGGCACAGGATGTCAAAGGCAAGAGGACAACCACTTCGAAACGTAGAGAGCTCGGCTCCCTTTCTCCCACGTCTGCAGACGTCCTTTCCAATATTTTGGCAACGGGTTTCGAACCGAGACCTGAATCTGATAGATACCCCCCTTCTCCGGCACCGCCCATCTTCACCGATAATATTGTCACACCGTCCACTCCCCAACGACGTCCATCTTCTGATTCTGCGAATCGAGAATCTCGCTTCATGATAAGTGATGTGCAACGACCACCTTCTGGGACACCATTCCGCAGTCCGAGTAAAAGACTTCCTTCGTATCCGGTCAAGTCATCAGGTACATTGAATGACCCTGATCGGTCCCCTCGGAGAATACCTATAGCTCAAGCAATAGCTGAGGGATCACTGACAATGGACAAACTCCCTCGTCATCCTTCTTTCAGCGGCCTTGGTGCAGTTTCTCAATCTGGCATAGGATTGTTTGGCCGCCCTGTGTTTACACGTCCCGATCCAAACGATCCACTTCGTAGCCCTAGGCGTGTCCCCGTTTCTGATAAAGCAGCTGCTCCTTTCCCAATACGTTCGGGCTCTACTTCTCCCAATAGGACGTCACGTGCGGGCTCAGCCGAACCTCAGCCATTGAGGAAGGGTCTGACGACGTTCAAATCGTCATCGAAAGCTTCGTCTGACTCAGAGCTGCCGAGCACCGCAAAACCGAGGAGTGCACTTCCATTCCCTATCCGAGGGGCTACACAGAGGCCGGGCTTAAAGTTCATTGGCGCAATACCGGAAGAAGCGGAGGGCCAGATACCACTACCCCATGTTCCAGCTGCGAACGCAAGGCCAGCAACAGGCGAGGCTGCTAGTCCATCCAAGTCAAGTCTGCGGCAGCCGTCTAACAATAGTCGAATACCCCGTATCGGTGCCAAACCCTATGCAAGACCGATGGAGAGCAAGCTGGTGCTCGCCGCTCGGAAAGCATCCGCTAACGCAGCTCCTGTGAGTAGTCTTACCATTCTGTGGATAGGAGAAGCTGACGGTCAGAAGTCGAAGCCGCTTCGTATCGTGCGGACTGTGACTAGTAGCAGCAGTGGCAATAGCTTCGAAGGTCCTCGACCCGGAGAGGGACAATCGCTGAAGATGTCGACTTTTTCACAGCCTCAAATGCGAGGAACGAGCATTGCGACAGCACCATCTATCTTGAAGCGAAAGCGTTCACCAGATCCACAGATTTCCTCGCCGCCTGTTGTTCGTCCGGGTATGATTCGCCAAGTTATTCCTGGCGTGAATGGCCCCAAGTATGCATCATCTTCGAAGGTAACCTCGGTCCCAACTCCCACAGCCTTTGCTATACCTCAACCACCACCACCACAACCGCGACCACAGCCGGAGCCAAATCCAAGTAAAAAAACACGAGCGACACACATGAGGAAAGTAGAAGGTCTACCTCGAAAGACAGCGACCACGACCAACCAAGAACTGAAGCCTGTTGATGCAATCAGGCCCCCACCGAAGCAATTGAGGTTTGCTGAGCCGGCGTCGGATCCTCCATCTGATATTACTGGTTTGCCTCCGGTTGTCGAAGATACCTCTGCAATTTCTAGACCTTTGGATGAGGCTACCGGGCGATCTGAGTCTAATTCCAGAACTTCAGAGCCAGAGCAATCGCCAGACCCTCTTGCACTGCCCATCGATGCTTCAGAAGAAGAATCCAGCACTCGTCGTTTGACTCGATCTAGGAAGGCGATGCCTGCATCAGATGTATTTGGCGCTGTTCGTTCGCTTCATCCGCGTCGAAGACCACGGCAAGCTCAGTTTGACGCAGGTAGATTCCCCGCAATCAGCGCGACGGCACTGAAGAATCTCACTACTTCCAATACGGCGAAGAACCAGCAGTCCATAGCGCGCCTGGAGAAAGAAATCGTGAGGAAGGATGGGAACAGGCCGGAAAGCCCTTCCACCAAAATCCGAACACACATCGAACGACAGAAGGAGGAGAAAGCCAGGGAGAGACAGGAGCGCGCGAAGCGGAGGGCGAGGCGGAGCGGTGATGGACAGAGCGATGGAGAGGGTCTTGAAGACCTAGGGGATCTCAGTTTCAGCTTAGAAGACTCACTTGTCCTTGGACCCGACAGAAAACCCCTCAAACATCGAATGGGTGCGGGCGATGAAGTGGATTACGTGACACCGGATAAAGGTAGGAATGGTAAAGGAGCGGAAGGTCATGAAGCGAAGAGAGTGAAATGGGACCGAGGCCTGTTTGACACCGTCTATCTGGACGATATCAAACCGGGAACCCAGGGGACTTCGCTCAAGGCGGCAGTAGTCACTCAGAAGGGGGCACTGTCTGCAACTGCGAAGGTGCGTTGTTTCCTATGTTCTCTGCCTCATCAAGGGATTGAAACCCTCTGGCCGTGCCTAGTCCCTCCAGTTGGATAGCTACGGAAACTTGCTTGCCGATTCACCGCTCAAGGATCTCGTCCCCGAGAACATCACTGTCAAGAAATTTGTTTATGATGACGATGTAGAGGCTCATGAGATACCGAAACCAAAGACCAGGAGCAAGAAATCCAAGAGTTAGTTGTTCCATATTTCCATTTCGATAATTATATTGGCATCACTCTATTTTCTATTTTCGCAATTTCTTCGATATTGTACGCTTTCGATGATCTTGTAATACATTAACAGTGCTACAACCTCTTTTCATATACGATATGCATCGGCACCCCTCGAGCCTTATTTTCCACCACGATAAGCTAGCGTAGGGCTAGCTTGGTTTGTTGGTAGCACGAAGAGCTCGGCGATGTTCACATGTGGTGGTCGTGCTGCTGCCCAGACAATTTCCTCTGCGATGTCTTCAGCGGACACTATGCGATGATGTAAGAGGTGTTCTGATAAAAGAGAACAGAGACTCACGGGGCTGGAGCCCTTGGTAGACTTTGTCTGCAGCCGACTTGTCTCCACGGAAGCGGACAACGGAGAACTCAGTTTCCACCATTCCTAGATCGCTCGTTTGAAACCCGGATACGGTTCAAGAAATCAGAAGAGCCTTACCCGGTTGAATCTCGGTTACCCGAATGGGGGTGTCGACGACTTCACGCAGCAGAGCACCAGAGAATGCATTGACAGCGTGCTTCGTGGCGCAATAGATGGCACCACCAGCATATGGCTCTCGTCCTGCTATGGAGCCAAGATTGATGACGTGGCCTGAATTCCGGGCCTTGAAGCCTTACAAGAAACGTGAGGTCACTCCACATGCGATGCCCAAAGAGCGAACCTTTGATCAAGAGCTGCGTGATCGAGATGAGTCCGAGAACGTTGGTCGCAAACATGCTCTCCGCATCAGAATCCAGGATACTCCCAACGCGATCAACACCATGAACAAACCCAGCATTGTTCACTTCACGAAGGTGAGCGATAGCTCTGCAAACAGAGCAGTATTTACATACCAAGAATGTCGACGTTGTGCAGATCTCGGGGTACTTTCTCCCACAGACCAGCAACCTGAGTCTTGTCAGACACGTCCAGCTGCACAGTCACGATTTTCCCGCCTTGCTGAAGACCAGACTCCTTGTGCGCGGCTGCAGCTGCGGCCGCGACATTCTTCAGTGCATCAACACGGCGGGCGAGTAGAATTAGGTTGGATCCGCCCTATACAGACCACCCTTAGCGTGATCCATGTCGTACAAAGGAAGTGAGACTCACCCTTGCAAAGAGAATCGCAGTCGCCTGTGAAAATCGCCAATCTCTCAGATCTCTCACCTCTCACACCATGTAGTAGAGAGAACTTACGGCACCTATTCCAGCGCTAGCACCCGTGATCAGGACAGTCTTCCCGACCAAGCGCGACGAGTTGAAGACAGACATGGAGCGAGATGAGTGATGCCGACGGGGGATAGGTGATGGGAGTTCTGATAGAGGCGAACGTAGAGAAGTAGAGCACGAGCGGATGGGTCTCCGTTTATCTGATCGGTGCAGTGTCTCGGCCGATATGCTTTGCCACTGGCGGGATTGGGCGGATACCCGCAACAACCTGAGAAGGCACTGGGACATCATACATCACACGCTCGTAATCCACCCGCCCGAAGGCGTGTTTTGCAGAACATGGGCAGCATGGTGCAGGTCGGGTAGGTCGGGCGGTTGCGGATGGTACACTCCGCGACGTTCTACTCATGCACATTGCACTCCAACCTACTGGCGCTCCTCCTTCGACGTTTGAACGATTCTAGCCTAGGGCCTAGGCAGCAGCATCGCGAAGTGATCATGGATAATCTCAACTCAGATATCTTTGCTCGGCGCTGGGACGCTCTTCTGGCATGGCTTCAGGATCATGGAATGCATGTGGGCAATGCATTGCTTGTACGGCCCAAGAAAAGACCTGGTTGAGCCCTACCTGTTCTGTTTTTCAAGACCTCCATGGCCCTGACCTCCAAAACCCTCACGTCTAGGTTCAGGAAATGGTCTTTTCACGGTCGGCAATGTTCCTGTGCGTCCAGGACTTTTTCGGCGCCTGTGTGACTGCGTTTATCCTTCTCCGTAGCACTCCACTCCCCTTTTCACCCTTCCTGCGACGGCGAAGATAAACATAAAGACACTCTCGTCACATTATCCTGTCAAGACACATCATGACCTCCCACTATCTGCGACGCAGCTTATCTCACTCCACCTTTTTCTCCACCGCCCCTCGCCTGGCAGCGAATCCTCTGACCCTCTTTTCGGACCCTACATCTCAATTTTGCCCAAAGAATTCGATAGCCATCCCTTGACCTGGGTCGTTCGTCAAAATCTTGGGAGGTGCTTCCTCAGTTCATCAGAGAGAACCCTTCTAGGTTTCTTGCCTCCCAGTGTAGTTTCAAGTTTGAAGAATCTTGAAATGAAATTTTACCACGATCAGAGGAGGGTCTTTCAGTACATTGTGAGTTTGGCAGAGTTTGCTGTACATACGCTTCAAACCTACACTTGTCGCTCACACTCGTCTTCTTTGAGCAAGAGTTCCAAGAAATTAAGCAACGATCTAGTATACCTCTTCAAAATAACGATGCAGCCGAAGCCTCCGTGGCGAGACAGTACCTCTGGGCATGGCTCAACGGTTGCGCACCCTCACTTGTCCAACTCAGAACTCTACTTGACGAGTAATCGAACTGACAGTGAATACTCGATGCCTTTACGACCGCATCGTCACGTCCAAACACGATCCCGACAACATCAGCCTCTGTCCTGTCTTCGACTTCGCCAATCATACATGGAGGTCGTCGACAATGCAGCCTCTTCCTTCAGATGCAGAGATCTGGAATAGTATCGCGCAGGGCAATGGTTCCGATCTCACCTGTGTGACGTGCGCCGTAGACGTCGCGGGAGACCAAGAGCTATTCTTAACGTACGGCGCACATCCTAACCGGACGCTTTTCGTAGAATATGGGTTCGTCAATGAGGTTGAAGATGCCGATCTTGTCTCCGGGAATTATGCAGGGGAAGTGAATCTGGACGATATTGTGGAAGATCTGTTTTCAAGACGCGGAGCTGTAGGTGTGTGGATGAAAGATGTGTTGGAACAACGAGGATACTGGGGGTAGGTGCAGCCCCATTTCAATATAGAACGACCGACATCTAATGCGGTTCACCTGGGTACCGTGCAGTGATTGGACGATGCATTCTGCTCCTCAACCGGCACACCCTTCGTACCGACTCACCACGGCACTTCGTCTCTATGACACGATCTCTGAGGACACGGTCGAGGTGCCATCCGATCCTGACATAGCTCTCAAACCTTGGTATGATACAGTCTTAGGTCGAAGAGAGACCGTGTCGATCGAGAACGAGGAGGCGTGGAGATGCACGTTACTTTCGATCTGCAATACTGTGGAGAAGAGGGCAGAGGCATCGATGAAGAGCATCACAGACACACCTAGCCCAAGAGACCCGACGGAGTGGTATGAATGGATGTTAGAGAACGTTCGGGTGCTGTGGTGGGAAGAGAAGTCGGTTGCGATCGCGGTGGCAGTCAGTGTACGGGATGGGATAGAATTTTAGAGGTAGATCGAATTTACATAAAGGTTCGAGACAAGAAGTGTAAGGTATCTTCAATCTTCCACCAACGATTCAAGAGGACGGCAGTGATGCGAGTCTGGTGGAAACTGACCTTAAGACCTTAGCCAAATAGACGACGGTGTTAGGTCCGAGGTGAGTGCCCTGGTATTGAGCTTGATCGACGGCACGGGCTGGAATGGCGGTGATCGCGGAAGCAGTGATCACCAGAGGGCTTTCTATACGATATCCTGTGATATTTTGAAGTTCCATGCCTGCCCACGCCCTGTGAACAGAGAATAGTGTAGGTTAGAGATCATAACGATAGGGACAGAGACAGTTCCAGCCAGTTCCAGCCAGTGTTGGTGGCGTCGATGGCCGTGAAGCAAAAATAAATCAAAGTAAAAGACGTCAGAAGCAGAGAAGGGAAAACACAACGATCATACATGTTGTATTCGCGAGTTGACAGATGAAATTGTAGAAAAGCCCGATAAAATACTGATAAAATGTTCTTATCTGTTATTTACGACAATGGAAGGATGGGAAAAAAAGCGTTCCCCAGTCGGCCAAATTCACGTCGAACGAAGGGCTGAGGCGGGTGGCATGACACATAGTGGGGGACCTCGGCGACGCATAGGATGACAATGCACATGGGAAGGGCCAAACGAGATGCATTGAGGCTCGAAGAGGCAGAGACAGAGACAGGAATATCTTGTCAGTGCAGTGCGAACCTGTGCGAATACACAGGAAATGGAGGACAGCAGTATTAGGACAGCTAGCGGTAGAGCCGAATAGAGCGCTTAGAGACGCGCGCCAAAGAAGCTGACCAATTGTGTCTTGTGGACCGCCGCCGTCCTTTTCCTCCGGGTCCGTTTCACCTCAGAGACTTCATCTCTCTTCCTCTCCTTTGCCCCTCGCGGCAACGCGCCCTCCTCACCCTCCTCTCTGCCCACGTTCCAAACGACTCAAGCAATGGCCGTTGACCCGTTCCTGGGCACTAAGGCCCAAAAATCGTTCATTGCTACCAGTCCGTACACCTGCTTCAGTCTTACATGTGCTGTTGGTCTGATTCTCATCTTTCTGCCGCCCGCAGTCGTTGTTCGTGAGCACGCCGTTTGATTCCTGTTTCTGACACCCGATCTTGAACCCGCACACAGAGGCGATTGTTGTGCTAGTCATGATCTCGATCACGTTCCGTTTGGTGCGTTGGAAACTTCATCACGATCCCCGAGACGCGCTCATACCTTCTTGTTCCACCAGGTCGCTGAGCATGTGGATTTCTCATCGACGTCTTACTACAAGGTGCTAGTCCCCGGACTTTTAGTGAGATCATCCGGGGCTTACGCTCTTCCAGACCCTACCATGCTATATGGCCCTGTTCCTGCTGGCCGAGTTCGTATCCGCATGTCTAGTTTCGCATACACGCTTCATTGACCCTATCTCGAACCAGGCTTTTTGAGCTAGCCATGGCATTCGATGCGCTCCGACTGCGGAACGTCATTCAACTCGTTGGCATATTGGGTACGTTTCATGCGAGTGCATCCCTCAGTCTCTCATCATGCACCATGCAGTTTTCCATGCCGCTCTCATCGTGTTCGCGGCCCTCCAAGTTCACGAGACACGTACAGCATTGGTTAGACTCCAAGACTGTGATGGATCGGTCGATTTCGTCGTAAGTCCACAATTGGTAGGCACATCGTATAGCGCGTCTCATGTGTCTCCAGAAATGTGGGGGTCCCCATACTCTCTTCAGGAAAGTGGAACCGTTCCTGGTGGTCGTGCCCTGCATCATCGCCTTGGCGTGGCTGGTACTATTATGGTTCGTCAAGGCGCTGTACGCCGAATTTGGGTATGCACGTTTTTCCCTTGAAGTAGCTGCATTTCTTACCCTGTTTCAGATGGGCCATCTTTCGTGTCGTCGGAGCCAACCCAGCAACGAAGAGTAAGCACACTGACATTGTTGACTTCTTTAATGCAACCAAGCGAACATGACTTGCAGCGATGTACCAGTTCTATCAGATCATGATCTGTCTGTTGAAGTTTGACTTCTTCTGCTTCACGGGCGTCACGATCCAGGTTTGTACTGCCCGTTCTCCCTTTCGGAGCTTCACCGTTGATCTGATGACTTCCTGTGCTTGGCATAGCTTCTCATCATAGTCCTCAGCAGCAGCTCTGCGGAGTTTGGTCTTACAGTTACTGCTATACCTGTTGTTCTCGTTCTCCTATTTGGCTGTGGCGTTGCTGTCCAGAGAGAGATCAGATGGTACGTGTACATATCATCTCTGCAGTGTCGCATGGGGTGACATGGCTGTACAGGATGATGATTTCGTCATTGGTATTGATGCTGGCTGCGGAGACGTATTGTAAGCATCTCCCTTATTTAAAGCACGGATTGTCGGGCTTATGATCGGGTCTCGCATAGTTGGTAACAATTTTTCATTCGAGGCGCCGATGCGGTATTGACGATGCATGCTAGTGTACAAGCTAGTCCGATTCTTCGAGCCTTCTTCAGAAGCGCAGTATGAGACGACACGCGCAACACTCACTACCTTCAGTGCGTTCGCTTTTATCCCAGACGAGAATGTACAATCCGCTCAACTTGATCCTTCCGTAGCTATCGTCGCGTTCCTGCTCCTCCTTGCCACATTCGGCATAGGCCTTCGGTGTCTGAACGATTTTGGAAAGGGTCTTGTAAGCTCGAAGACTTATGGTCAGTCGTATCCGATATGTTTGTGGTCCTCCTTGCAGAAGTCTTGCTGTGTTTCTGACCGCTTTAATTGTTGGTTACCACTGCAGATGCACCCCTCTTCAGGCGCAAGCGCGGCTCAAATGCCAACTCAGAGCCGAAAGAGGACGGCGGCGAGCTTGAGCCGCGCCTATCTATCGAATGATGTGACTAGACTGTTTTGTGTTTCAGTTGCTGTGCATTCTCTGTTGTGGGCAGTGTCGACGTTTTCAGTGTAGTACATGCTTCTCAGTATTCGTGGTTTAGGGTGACGTTAATGACCGTATTATTTATTTGCTGGTAGGATTGGACATTTGTTTACTGACCAGTCATAGTTTTGTATATGGTACTCGTCCGCCCGGCCTTCGCTACAGCCTTTTGTTTCAACGCGCAGGTGCGCATAGGCTTCATCATTCGCTAGTTCTTCGTTCCCGTGCAGCTACAATCAAACCTGTTATGCGATAGCCATACATCCGTGTATGTACACCAGCACGTGTCTTAACCAATAGGATTTTTCAATCTTACCACAAGACTTGCGAATTGTAGCTGTTCATGCATCCGAGTTTTTAATATATTAGAGACCCGCGTATCAAGCAAAGCCCCGGACGATATGCGCAGGCTATGATATGAGCGGGGTTGGAGGGCGAGCCGACGGTGATCCCAATCAGAATGATTCGGGGATATGCAAAGGCGATAGACGAATTGATTTCCACAACGATGCGACAAAATCGGTACACTCTACGGTTGTTAAGTATTAAGTACAAGATGAGGAGAGGGGAATGATCACAATGACTACCGATACAATCAGCGTTGGCCATCTATAGAGATCCGAATGAGCTACAATCTCGACTAAGATACACGGCCCAATTGAACACTCACAAGCTTTGGTCTCGTATTTGCCTTCATATCATCCAGAGAGTGAAGATCAGAGATGGGCGCAAAGAAGGAACCGGAGGGACAGCTTACCGATCCCAACGATCACATTGCCAGGGTCCTGCGGCTTTCCCTCGAAGAAGTTCTGCAAAATCGTCTTCGTGCCCTGGGCATACCTGGCCTGCGCGTCGAGAGTGGTGCCAGAATAATGGGGCGTCATGCCGTTGCCCCCGCCAAAGGGGTTCTTTACGGTACGCCATGGGTGGTCCTTGGGCGCAGGCTGTACATTCCACACATCTCCGGCATAGCCGTTGAGCTGGCCGCTCCTGATCGCCTCGGCTACGTCGTCAGCGTTGCAGATGGCTCCACGGGCGGTGTTAACGAGCCATGCGCCCTGAGATTTTTTAGGGGTACAGCGCGGGAGAGGATGATGGGGTGTGACACACCTTCTTGAAGTGTTGAAGAAGCTCCTTGTTGATAAGTCCAAGCGTCCCCTCATGGAGGGGGGCGTTGATGGTGACAATGTCGCATTGTGACACAAATTCCTAGCGACGAGGGTGATTATCGTCAATAGTCGATCATGAAATTGCATTACAAGACGCACCTTCATGTCCTGGACCCTGCGAGCGTTTACTGCCTTTTCCGCTTCTAGTATATCATAAGAGCGAATGCCAATTGGTTTGGAAAACATGGGCGTACCAGCAGGAAGAGGATTGTAGTCGAAGTAGATCAGTTCCTTGCAGTTGAAAGGGACCAGACGTTGGAGGACGCGGTAGCCGATACGGCCAGCACCAAGGGTACCCACAACTTTGCCCTCGAGGTCATACGCGTTACGAGCGATGTCCGACACTTGCCAGTCGCCGCGCTCGATCATTTCATGTGCAGGGACAAAGTTGCGGACAAGGAGAAGAATGGACATCAGGACCTGCTCGGCAACGGACACTACATTGGAGCCAGAAACCTGACAGACAAATTCTTCAATATTGGCCTGCAGACATGCTGCGAGTGTGACCTACCTCCAGGACTTGGATCTTGCGCTCGACAGCGGCATTCAGGTCTATGTGGTCGGAGCCTACACCGGCTGTGACACAGATCTTCAAGTTCTTGGCCTTTGCGATTTATGTGAGAATATGCTCAGTGACACTAAAGTATTGATTTACCTTTTCCATGAGCTCCCGAGTCAAATATCCGGGGTGGAAGGGAGTCGTAATCAACACGTCGGCCTAGGACAGCAGTGAGCTGAGGTGCGGGACGCTAAATGGAGCGAACAGACATACATCAACAATGTGTCTCTGGAAGTCGCTGTCAGGGCCTTCTTTCGAGCTGCTGACCTGTAGAGCGAAACGTCAAGAAAATGATGGCCGAGCGGAATAAAAGAGCTCACAATGTATTCGTGACCCAAACTTTCGAGGTATTCACGGATCCCAAGCTTGCTTCTGTGTCAGACATCACTCGTCCGTAACGGATTCATATTTACCTGGTTCTCGACAGTACCAAGGAGGCGCGGCTCCTCTTCAGCAGCCTTGTAACCGTTGTACAAGATAGCGAGGACCTAAGGGCAACGTCAGAAAAGCACAGCGACATGATATTGGAGGGTAAATAACCTTCATGATATTACTGTGAAATTGGAAGAGGGGTGTTTAAGTTCGAGGCGAGTTTGGGAGGGAACTGGGGATGATGGATCCAAGAGCAAAGTAGCAGCTCTTTTATACGAAGATACGGAGGGAATTGTCGGGGCAGTCGTGGCGGCTCGGAGGACGTGAGACAGTCCATCCGAGTGTGAATGCCTCCATGCTCCGAGGCGTAGATGTTTTCGGTGTGCTCACCACCCGATGTTGGACACAGGACCCGGGTCGGCGCAGAAGACGCGCCCATTCGCGCCCGAAACGCAGTTCACGTGCGGCTCTATGGTGATCACACGCTTGACTCCGTTTTCTCCCGGCCCCTCGACCGTCAGAGATTCCGGCAACGGCAAGTCCGTCTTTACCCGTACAAAGACGGCGGGGGGTACATGACCAAATGACATCCAATGTCTGTAGCGAGAGGTCCACTCGTATAGGTCACGTCAGAATTTGATGGCAAATGATTTTCGGCAAAAGCAAGGCTCAAACCCTCACTTCAGGAAAAACTCGGAAATCGCCAACTACGTTGGCAGAACCTTGCTTATCGGAGTGCATGCATTTCTAGCATGCATTTTAATATGTGATATCTGAGAACATATCAACCAAAGAAAAATAGTTGAGCAAAGAGATTGTAAAGGCTCTGAATTTATCACTTTCTGAAAATATACACCGGAACATCCGCTCCAGGCCCTCACCGAAACTTATACACAGAACGACTGTCTTCTGTGTAAAGGTCAGTCGCGGAGACTACACCAAAAGGTCCTTGAGGTGAACATGTTTCCCTAGAGGGACATTGCGGCGGACAGTCCAAAAAAAACACTCAGTACCATTGATATTGTATTCCGACATGAGTAGACACAAAAACGGACAGCTAGTCTAAAAATATGGTACACTACGGTACACCGTCACAAGACTATGATGATGATGGTAATGATAACGATAATGATAATAATAATAACAACAACAACCGTTCGACAGTCAAAGTACTCGTCTACGCCAATGGCCAACCAACAGATGATGGAGCGCCAAAGAATGAGAACGAGTCGCAGAATAACAAGGAACGTGGATATGGGGAGCAGTCGTAGACACAAACAATGCAAGACATCTCGCCAAGGTCTTGACATTAAGGTTGTCAGTGATAAGCACGAGAGGATGAGACCAAGGGAAAAGAGACGAACCTAGTTGTTATCATCATCGAAAGAGAGGTTGGCACTGGGGAACTGAGTCTCGATGACGTCCCAGAGCCAATGCATTGGCGTCCCAAACGTGATGTCGGAGGATCAGTTTGTCCTGAGCCACCGGTGAGGAGGGCAATAAACTTGCTGAAGGCATCGATGATGATGGACTCACTGTCCCCGCCCCTGGAAAACGGACCGGAGTCGTTGTCATAGGGGTAGACCACTGCTTCCACCGAATCGCGGCTGCCTAGGGTGAAGTAGCGGCGAACATGAGACTCAAATCCATTCAAACAACCAATTGTGGTGAGCGTGGTGTGGCCACGTTTTATAACATATTGCATAAGGTTGCCATTGTGGTCTTTGTTATTTGGCGTACGTATATCTTCGGCGGAGAGAATACCTCGGAGCTTGAGGAGACATTCGACTGGATAATCGAAATCAGACGGCGCATCGATGCGAGGGTACATCAAGCTAATAAACTTGGCAGGGTCGATCTCAGGGCCTGGAATATGAACAGCTTGTTTAGACGCCTTCAGCTAGACGGATTAGCACACGTCTAAGTCGAGCACGTTGCCCCTGAAGTTCTGCAAGTCTTGTCGAGCTTGACGACACAAACATCCACCGTGTAACTGTGAGGGGCAGTATGGACACTGACGGGAGGTGCCCAGACGACGTGTCCAATAACCCGATCCTTTGGCCTCGTCCACTGCTTCTTCACCTTCACAAAGAAATTCTTGAGCTCCTCAATTGCCGCTCGTGTCTTGATCAGCTCGCGTTGAGTCTCCTCCAGCTCCCTTGTCGCCTGCCCAGCGGTAGGGCCATCGCTCTTCTACCTCACCGTTAACGCCGTAACCCGCTTCTCCAAGACGTCAACTGTGCTGTTCATGATGCCGATATGGCCCTGGATAGATACGAGGAAGTTGTGGGGAGCTTTGCTGCCCATGAGGACGACCTCCTTCTTAGGCCCGGCTTTGTAGGTGTAGTCAGAATTGCGCTCATCTTCTCGGGGAAAAGAACGTACCGACGCACGAGTATGTATTATTGCCTTCGTTTTCAGGGAACAGGACGTGACGGGCCGTGACGGCGTACAGATCTTGATCCACTTTGAAGTAGAAACCCATTGTTTCCTGGTTATAGAGGGTCTTTAAGCCAGCAATAGGCAGGCTAAATGTAGTAGTCACGGGATCGATAACGGCCTTCGGGGATCGAGATCCGAGACGGATGTGAACAGTTCGGGACCACTGGAGCTCTTAGCCACCGACTCACGGTACGCAACATCGACGTCGGAAATGCCGTGCTCCTTGAGGAGATCGAGGATGTCGTTAGAAGATTTGAATGCGACCTCGCCGGTGAGAGTATCGGGCAAGACTCTCTCCCGGATCGTGATGGGAGTGGTAACCACTGTTCCGTACGGGGAGAGCTTGATGTCGGAGTCCTCGATGTCGGAGACATTCCCGTCGCCCCCGTCATCTTCATCGTCGTCATTTTTCTCGTCGTCCTCATTCTTGTTGTCCTCCTTAGCCCAGCTGAAACGAACAAGATCGACAGACGAATGCTGGATGTTTCGCTGGTTGAGAAGTTTAATAACCTTGGCACAAATGTCAGTCCGCATATTGTTGCGCTTCGAGAAGGTCACGAACCTCAGAACGAATAGTAGGCCACAGGTCGCCCTCGCTAAGTATGTGGTGCTCGTAGATTGGCCGAAGCTGCATGTGACGAAGTTCTTGCTATGGCCCCGAGGGCGCTGTGAAGACATCCTTGGACATCCAGAAGATCAACTTGGGACCCGGCGTCTGGGACCCCGGAGACTGAAATAGTAAAGGTAGGCCTCAAGCTTGGGGACTTCATGGGGAGAGGACTCGACAGAAGAAACACTGAAGGGTGAGGAGTCATTCTCCTAGAGACTGCTATGGTCAGAGGGGTAGTCTATATCGTTATCATCGGATAGGGGACATTGCTAATCCTGTTGGAGTACGCGGCGCACTCTTTGTCGAATGCTAGAGAGTGGATGTGAAGCTCCAAGGTATCAATCACTAGAAAAGTATACCAGCGGGTCAGTCTAGACGAAGACCAAACAAACACATAAGAACTCGCTTGTGAGGGGTTCAGATGTTCCGCTAAGAGAGCAGTCCCAGTGAGAACACCCTATATCGAGTCTCGACCCTAGCGGTGTTGTGGCGAGGTTCGGAACTGGTTCGGAACGAACTTAGATGGGGGACTACATTACATATGATTCCGTGATCGTCACATCAACGCGCTATGTCACACTACGCGTCTAACGCGTCGTCTCAAGGCCGCCATTATGGACGATCAACGAGACCCTACCGCTCTCTTCTTTGGCAACGATTCCGTAGACCTCTACGCGACTCTCACCCTCACTCAATCTGCGTCATTCGAAGAGATTAAGAGGGCGTACAGGAAACTTGCTCTCATATATCATCCCGACAAACATGCCACCAAAGGCGAATCTGCTAAGGCAGACGCGTCACTCAAGTTCCAACAGATAGGCTTTGCATATGCTGTGTTGAGCGATACAAAAAAGCGGAATCGGTATGACCTGACTGGCAAGACTGATGAGGGATTCGACGTGGGTCTGGGAGAGGACGGATGGGAGGCATACTTCGAGGAGCTGTTCGACAGAGTCACAAGGGAGAAACTTGATCAAATGAAGAAAGAGTATCAGGGTATGGATAGAATTTCTCAACGATATATGTAACCTGACTATACCTTCTCCACAGGTTCTACTGAGGAAACGGAGGACCTCAAGAAGGCATACCTTAACACAGATGGTTCCATTGACGAAATCATGAGCCATATTCCTCATTCAAGGCACGAGGATGAGACACGATTTATCATCTTGATATCGAGTCTTATCACAGAAGGGGTGCTACCCACCAAGTCCGCTTGGATATCGAGCACCAAAGACGAGAAAAGGAAAGTCATCCGGGAGAAGCAAGCTGATAAGGAGGCAGAAGAAGCAGAGGAAATGGCCCGTGAATTGGGAGTCTGGGACGAGTTTTATGGGAGCGGGAAACCTGGTACATGCAAAGGAAAGGCGAAGGGAAAGGGGAAAGAGAAGAAAGACGATGAAGATGGGGAGGATGAGGAGGACCATTCCGCGCTGCAGGCACTCATCTTGAAAAAGAAGAAAAATGCGGACAGCTTCATCGACAATCTCGCTGCCAAGTACGCGGAGCCTCAGCCGAGGGGCAAGGGCAAAGGTAAACGGAAAGCTGACTTAGAGGAAGTAGAAGATGGCGCAGAGTCTCCGAAGAAGAGGAGACGAGGCGTCGCTGTTCACCCTCCAGACATAGATGACAAGGAGTTTCAGAAGCTACGACAGAAGCTGTTCGGGGACAAAACGAAGTCCTTTGGAGAGGGCTCGACGAAGAGCAGAAAGGGCAGAGTACGAAAAGGAAAGTAGGGCCATAATTACCTATTTGACTCCGCTGTATTCTGTTTTCTCACCTTGTACTTTGAGTTTTGATCATGCTTGCAAGTTTTCATCTGAATTGCACTATATAATAGTAATGATGGACGTCCGAACATGAAAGAAAGCAAAGCAGTAGATGCAGACATGGGTATACGGGCTCTTTGTCCTACCGCCTTGTGGAACTTACACGTATCGTACAGAATCAATCCCAAGACTCCGTCGCGCATGGATGATAGCAACCAGCTCCTTGATGGACTCTTCCAAGATGACCACGTTATCCAACAACTGTGATAAAGTCACTGTCCTGGTCTTTTCCGACTGGGTCTGTTCTTCCGATTCTTCCACCTTCCCCTCACCCCACCCTGACATAAACACGTCCTCTTCTTCTGCATTGAACTTACGTGGCTTCGCAGGTGTCCACGGGCCAGCCGATGGTAAGGGCGCCTCGAATGGCTCGACAACGATGGATCCCGTCTGTTGGTAATGCGGCCCAAAAGGACTCGCAGCCACATTCTTGGAAGGCGTATTTGCATCCGCCAGAGAAGAAGTTTGTTTTGAATGAGTAGGTTTCGACTTTCTTGGCGTCAGGAACGAGACAAACGAGTTTGCCTTCTTTGGAGTGGGTTTCGGTTTTTGTGGTGTCTCAGGGAGCGCAGCGGGAGTAGTCGGACGAAGTTGGATAGTAGCACCGGCTTCATCTAAATCCAAGGCAAGGGTCAATGCGTCTGTCAAGTTCTCCGAGAACAGAAGACCTTGTCGACGTTCAAGGAGGTACTTGTCAAAGTTATCGACAAGCTGGCGATATCGTTCCAGTTGACCGACCAATCCCTGGAAGATGGTGTGCACGACTGGCCGCAAGGAGTCATCCAAGCTCGATGCGGGGAGGGTCCATGATTCGGATCCCAACTTCTCTTCGATTTGATAGTCAATCGAGCGATCGTCGCCGTCTTCTGGATCTGATATACCACTATCCCTGTATCCAAGAACCATTTGCTCCTCCTTGTAACCAAAAGTCAACCACCCCGCCAGGGAGCGATTGGCATCGAACGCCAGCGTAGCTAGCACACCGGTCAGTGCGATATTGAACTCCGGGGTGTTTGATAAGAACCTGCGCAGTGACTCCAGAACCAATGATAAGATGGGGTCGTTGGGGTTAAGTCGGTGTTTCAGTTTCTCTCGCGATTCGCCATTATGATCCATCCAGAACGAGCTATACTCTTGAATGGCAATGAGGGCATCTGCGAGGTACTTGTCGTAGCCCGTGCTGAATGTATCGCCGACATATAGTGGATCAAATCGCGAGATTAGATTCAGGTATAAACCCATTTCACGCTCGTGAGTTGAGTATGTGGTATTTGGTTGAGAATAAATAGGGCCATTCGATATTGGTGAAAGAAGGTCGTCTGCACCGGGGTAGACGAACATCTCTTCCCCCTCGTCGTTGTCGCCGTTGTCATCCACGGGCGTTGTAGCCTTCCTTGCCTGGGGGAGGGGATTGATTATAGCAGGTATCGGGAAGCTCGTAGCCCTGGAATCATATATGACTCTAAGCAGCTGTTCTGCACAGAGCTGATTGTGTTCGTACAGCAGTGACTGAAGCAACTGCAAAGCAGCAGCTGCAGTAGGCTGATTACTGGAACGAAGATTGGAGAGGAGCAGATCCTTGAGAGTGAACCGACCCATGGATGTAAAGTACTCCGATTGCCGTCTAGAGTCTGGCGCCTCCATTTCCAGCAGGACCATAGCGCTACTCTTTCGTCGAATCTTCTTCATTTGCTTGTCGGTTCTTTTGGTCTGGGGTGGTGCATTCTGGTCAAGGGTGAGCATGCTATGAGGCCGTTGGCGAGTGCGCGTAACTTCGTCATTATCTTCGCTCATGAGGAAATCGACGAGGAGATTGGCAAGTTGGCCATCGTGGAGAGTTCGAATCATGATCTCAATATAGGACATCACTGCCACAGCGCTCCCATCTGCGTCCGAACATTCGAGGATGGAAGGGTAGAGGACGTTTTCGAGGAAAATTCGTCGAAAAGCATCTAGGATGGATTGAACGATCGCGCTGCCGACAAGGGTCGATGCATCGAGACTAGATTCAGCATCTTCGTGAACCACATTCCGTCGAAACACGTCTTCCAGGAACTCAAGGAGCTTCAAGAAGTGGTCCAGTCGAGATCTGAAATCAGGGTTCGTAGATATCTCTACTCCCATACCTGGAAGCTTCTCTCGGGTCGCTTCAAGAGCTGCAGCCTCTTCCGCCTCGATTGGGTTATTCCCGAGAACCATGCTATTCCCTTGAGCGCCATCCGCCGGGACGGGAGGTCGGATCTCTAGTTTTGATGGAAGGAGGGAGTAGACGGCACCAACACCTGCTCCAAGAACTTCGGAAAAATCGCCATCCAGAATATACTCAGCAAGCGAGAGAGCAGCATCAGTGATCGGATCT
Source organism: Heterobasidion irregulare TC 32-1 (assembly GCF_000320585.1). Taxonomy (NCBI): domain Eukaryota; kingdom Fungi; phylum Basidiomycota; class Agaricomycetes; order Russulales; family Bondarzewiaceae; genus Heterobasidion; species Heterobasidion irregulare. The sequence continues at coordinate 2,373,734 of NW_009258198.1, read as the reverse complement.
GAAGCAGGCGTGTTGAGTGAGAGTGAAGGAGACGAGGGATCCTCCCCGGCTAATTTGTGAATTTGTTCGCCAGGAGACATGGCAACGTCCATCAGGAAAAGGAGCCCAGCTCGCGCAAAGTCGCCAATCTGCCCCTCACGATGAACAAAGCGAAGGAGATAATTGAAGAGGAGAAATTCGTATTCGGTTTTTCTTGTGTGGGACGACCCATGCGCAGGCTCCTGAGATGATGAAAGGGAGGGAGGACGATCGTTCCTTGAAGTCTCAGACGTAGCAGGTTGGCTATTTCCTGCCTCCTCTTTGACTTCTTCGTCCTCTTCTTCTTCTTCTTCATCCTCCTCCTCGTCTACCGAAAATAGTGGTTCGGAGTGATACCAATGCTTGTCGTGGAAGAATATCATGAGCAATTCTCTGTATGTTCGGATGCGGCTGCAAAGGATGCACAAGAGATTTACCACTGTGGGACTCATCAGTAGAATGAGAGCGAGAAAGATACTGTGCTCACAGTCTTCCTCGTACTCAGATGGTAAACTACGAACCGCGTTTCCAGCGGCACCCATGACCTTTCGACTTCGATTGTCCATCTGTTCCTGAAGATCGTCACCAACACAGTTTCTCAACAGACGAAGGACTGCTTTATGCACAGCAGAGTGAACAAGGAACTGCTCGTCCAGTAAAACGACCATGTTCTGAACGGCGCGAAGGACTTCAGCTTGAATGCCTGACGGACGATCTGCCTCGCTCAGTCGGACAAGGGTACCAAGCACGTCTTCCACGCACAGTAAGAGTCGTGTGAGTGGAGGAAAGTGCAGGGAGCTCACCGTTCTTCAAAAGATATTCCAAACAAACACCAGTTGCCCTGTTAAGATGGCCCTAAGTGAGCGCATGAATAGATGCACTTCACGACAGTGTACCAACCCTTCCTCAGTCCTAGTCGACTCTAAAACCAACAAATCCACCATAGATTTGAGATGAACAGGGACATCTGTAGACTTAATCCCCCTAGTCAGCTGTCGTTCATCCGGGTGCAGTAGTGTGTTCTAGAGGCAAGGCACAATAATGAGGGATCGAGAATAAGAGGCTATCATGAAGTAGCGTGAACGATAGTGCACCTTGACAAGGAGCCATGATTGATGGAACTCTAGAGCATAATCATGAGAAGGCTTAGGAGAAGGTTGACTACCGGAACGCAAGAACTTTGAAAAGTAGTCCATATCAGCAGCTATCGACTGGCAACAGCCAGACTATGGCAGCTGCAACGAATTGCCCTCACTCAAGAATTCAGATTCAGATCGGCGACATATCACGATCACGTGCGCTTCTATAAATGTTTGCAACTGTTCTCTCATTCAAGATAAGTTGAAAGAAATCCATGTTCAACGAATAGCGATGAGAATGCAGTCTAGTATAGTACTATATGGGTCATTACATGAACCAAAGACACATCATAGGTATGTTGTCCATATACAAGTGAAGATCTATCTTCCTGTGCCACTGCGAAACCTGGATATCAATACGTCTTCGAATGCGGAACGGTACTAAAGTATCCAAGTCGCATCTGGCAATCGTATAGATTGTATTGATTAGATATTTTGACAAATAGTGCAGTTGAACGTGATCTCGTTCCGGAAGAGCGCAGCTAGAAGGTTGGTGTTAGTCAATGTACTGATGGAAAATGAGGAGAGGTGTCACGTACGGAGAACAAGCAATGCAGCTAGGAAAGCCACGACGACGACATAAAGAATGGTATACTTGAAGACCTGGAGAGAGACATGAGCCAAAGTGATACTCAATACACCCAACATGAACATACAATCCAGCGACGTTGCCGCTTTTGCTTCGTAGAGAACAGTGGAGGGCGGATCTGCTTGGACGGCCGCAGCCAGACTACCAGAGAGCCAGGGAGTCAGAGGTTAGAAACACTAATCAAGTTAACAAGACCTACATAACATCGTGGAGTGTATTCGATCGAAGTATGGGATCAGAAGGGGCGGAGTCATGATGATCAACAGAATGTGCGCCAAGAGGAAATCAGATGTCCACAGTGACATCTCCACGACCTTGACGATGAACTCGCGAGCGGGCTGCGACATAGCGGAAGTGCCAAGACCGCGCCCGTACCACTTACCTGTCCACCATGCCCGATTCGTCTCATCGTGCTTGAACTCACGAGAGAGGAAGACAGCAATCAGGATTTTCTGGATAGCACGCTGAATTGCGACTATACTGATGACTCCCAGAACTGCGTGGGAAGCATCCCAAAGTTCAAGGAACCACTAAATAGAGATGTCAATGCCAAATGAGATGATGGCGAGAGGAAAGACATACGAAAAATTCGAAGAATGCGATCATGCCAAGTAAACCACCGAAATGGGCAACGGACGCGACGACAGAGCCAAACTTCGCCCACGAACTGAGCATGGGCCCAAGGAACAGCGAGACGAAGAATAAGGTCAATAGGATCGCAGCATTCCACACTACAGGGCCGACAGCGATGATGGCAATGCGAATCAAGGGACTGGGAGGCTGATTACCATTCCTATCGGGGAAGGATTTAACGAACATGTAGGCAACAACGAATATGGTGGCGACGCAGATTGGCCAGACAATCTCAGAGAAGATGACTGTTCTCCAACCGGCACGAGGAACGTCTCCTGACAGCTTTTCGGACGGGTGACCGAGCTTCTTCTTCTTGTACCCAGTGATCATGGTTCGAGACAGACGACAATATCCATACCAGCTGCTAGCCTTCGTCCTTGAATTACCGCGTGACATCCAGCGCAAGAATTCTCGGTAATCAATGATGAAGTCGGCGAAAGAGAACTGATGAGGATTGAAGACGAAAGGAGCAATGCAAAGTGATAGCACAGAGATCCAGAAGTAGATCAGGTGAGGAATCCAGAGGGCCATTGTAGTGTAGAGTAGGAGGAGAAGATTCCGCATACCCATGTAGATACTCGGGCCAGCGAATCGGGAGTAGAGGATGGTGAAAGATATTCGGGTTGTTGCAAAACCGCGTCCTGTTGCGATGTAGCGTGCGCCACCGAATGTCAAGTTGCTTAAGATAGCCTGCGAGTAAATCTGGGTGGAAAATACTTCGAAGATGGGCGATAGTGACAGGAAGTGTTTCGCAAGACGAATAAGGGCCTTGCCTGTTCCTCGCTCAACCAATTCTAAGGGGTAAAGCGATCAATGAAACGATTCCAGCATAAAAAGGATACAGTTATACCTTGCAAAAACAATGGTAGGAAGGCAATGAAGAAGACCAAGAAGATGGACACGATGCAACGCTTCACCCATTCAAATACAGGAAGCAGGTTGTAGCATCCGGGTTGTCCACTTATCACATTGCCCTGTGAATCAACTCTGCATATGGAGAGCTGCTTGTTCAATGTGCCGATGTAGAGCACTAGAGGGCGCTATTAGAAAAGGAACACCGCAAGCGCGAATCACAACTTACTAGTCACCATGAACACCTGGATAGAGTAGATGACAAGGATATTGTTGATGTGGAAACCGGGATGAGCGTAGTAGAATGTGAGGAACCGATCGATCGGAAGTTGTGTGCCAAGGTAATAGTACTCTCTACTGAGCATCTGCTCACCCATACCGGTACCAATCTTCGTCTGGAAGTTGAGGATGGTACCGAAACCGAGATCTCGACCTTTTCCGCATTGGTAGTACTCTGAATGCTTGATGCGTCCACCGCGACCGAAGGCATTCATACCAGCGAAGATATCCTCGTTCAAGTGGAGACCCTTCTGGGCCTTGGATATACCACCACGAGTGGTCATGAACGTCGCATGCAAGAAATCAGGGTGACCATAGTGCAACTTCCCGCCGATCCATGCCAGAGCACGAGCTGTCATGGTACCAAACGTCTGTTCTTTTCCGGCGGCGATGTCACCCAAGATGCCGATGTTCTCCGAGAAGATGTACTCGCGAGTACCGATGATAGCGACCGGCGACTTCTTGAACTCCTTGTGACCCCATTGAGCGTAAGGGCTCTGACTAGATATCGAGTACTCCTCGAATTCGCCAAGGACATTTCGAATCTTGATGCACTCTTCTAGGTAATTGTCTTGATTGGCATCGATGACCTGTAAGTATTCGCCGCGGTAAAAGATGATCGCGTGATTCTGGTTATCAGATTTGCCGTCTCCGAGAATGGGATTACCAGCAAGCTCGATACGGAATTTGGGTCTTCTCTTGCCGGTCTCCTCGTCCAGCTCGGAATGGCCGTCGATGAGCACAGAGAACATACGAGGGTCACCGCCCTTGGGGCCGGGCTCCTCATCGAGATACGCAATTTGGAGGTCAGGATACGCACGGAGCAAGAACTCGGCATTCTCGCGTTCTTCCTTGTTGAACTTGGCGTAGCGCTGCATAGAAATGACAAACTTGAACTTGCGTCTAGCCATGCGCTCGAGCTCGCGTTCCAACCGGTCAGTATTGCCACCAAACATCTGAACAACATCAGGGTTCTCGACTCGGTAGAGTAATTTGATAGCCTTGGAGTAATTCATCATCCCGGAGACTGTACGATACAGCGTCTGTGCCCGGAGCGAAGCCCAGATACGGGTACGAAGGGTATATTCGGGAGACGCCGTCTTGAAGCCGATGCAGTAGAAAGGAAGATCATCAGTCTTGCTCTGTGACTTCTCATCATCGTCGGGCGACTCCTCAGCCAGAATTTTTGTGTCCTTGACAAAGTTATCCCATTCGACAGGGTGCAACTGCTTCAAGTACTCCAGCTGCGTGACACGAGTGTTATGGTCCTCCTCTCTGATGATCTCGCGCAAGCTCAACAAGATCTTCTCCGAATAATGAGGGACGAGCACGGTGTACGTAGGCATAGCGTCGACGGGGAGAGGCTCTGGGAGTGCAGTCGTAAGGGAGGATGCGAAGAAAGAAATACGCCGCTCCGCTTCGCCACCAGCTGGGAAGAAGTTACCCTTGAAACCATTCCCTTCATTGTTCGTGAAAAAGGGTGGGGCTCGGAGGGTACGGCGTCCATCAGGACCATCGGTTTGGTGGTAGAGAAGGCGCTGTACGTTGTCAATGGAAAGGAGATGCTCGCGATACATGGAGATGATGATGGCATTCCAGATCTGAGAGACGAGAACTTTGGGCTTGTACTTAACCTCCATGTCGCCAGTGGCCAGAAGCTTGGCGTAGATGCGCTTGGGCAAGCGGGTATACACGTCTTTCCAAGGTGTCCAAATGGACAGGCCAAGTGCGAAAGAGCGTCCGATGGAAAATACGACAACCCAAATGATGTACCACAAGTACGTGTCCAAGAAGAAGAGCACCAAGTCCATGACATACATGATGGCGAGCGTGAATGGGACTTGATTGGCGCACAGGGCAGAGCCGAGTAACTTGTCATTGCAGTTCTGAACCTTGGTACGAGCCATGACAGCGATGGGGCTACTGAATGACGAAGTTAGGAAAAAATACGATTCCGCAAACTTGCAGCCAAAGACGAGGAGCCAAAGTATGATGGACGCTGCACGAGCAGAGCGAGGAAGATCGGGATAGGACGCTGTGAAGGTCTGCGAAGCCATGTACTTCCTTGATTTGCCAGCGACACGATCACCGAACATACGTCCTGATGGTAGAAGACCGAAGACCAAGGTCACGACGACGGAAATGAAGAACTGGACGATGCCGATAATGAGGGGAATCTGTGAATTCGTATCCACACCATCCACCTTCGCAATGTACACTGTCGGGCCAGCCGTGATTGCGAGAATTATTAAAAGGAATATGAAACGAGTCGTTAGGTGAGAGGCGTTATTCCACGTCGTAGGGATATAGAGAAACTCCGCGATCGTCGCAAGAAGCATGATAGTGGTCGAAACAGCTCCTCCAAGAGCAGTCGCTGACCACGTCATAGGCGCCGATGGAAACTGCTTATTACGGGGCGCGTAAACCTTTGGGGAGTTGAAGGCAGTGTAAAACCAGTAGACAGCGATGTGCAATATCCAGATGCGGTTGAAGTTGACCAAGAGATGCGCAGATGAGCGCTTCTCGAAGTAGGTCTTGAAAAAAACACGGTTCCAGTCGATACGACTGAATTTCATGAACCGTTGGGCGGGAGGTACGTCAACCAGGCGAGACTAGGCGCAAATAGTCAATAAGGATGTCCATGTGTATTCAAGATACAACCACTATGGCGCACCTTATCGGTGAGAACGATCCTCGCAAGGCCCTCAGGATACCAGAACAACTGGTTAATATCGTCATACCCGATGATCTGATGATGGTCCCGTTCCCTCCTCACATACTTTCCATCCACAGACTCATACCCTTGATCACGCATGAAGCGATACAAAGGTTTGATGATCGTCTCAAGATAGACACCTTCCGGTACTGGGTCAACCCGGTTTTGACACTCAGGACTCCTATAATAATCGTCGGCACATTTGAAGATGAAGCATAGGCACTCCGGCGTGAGACGAACATTGCCGGCCTCTCCCCAGCACAGCAAATAGAGGGCAAGCTGCCGGAGGCGGTCGTACTGGCTCATGTTGTTCATGGCATTGCGCCATCGGTTCAAAGCAGTGTCAAGAGACTTGGCACCGGTTGACTTCGCCGTGGTCCCCCTGACACTCTTCAGGCGTTGCAGGCCAGGGTTTTGTGACTGGCCGACGGCATCGTCGAGATTGAGCTGAGCGGCGAAATACCACTTGCGGTAATTGGCATGTTGGCCCCCAATGTAGTCAGCATGCAAAGTGAGAAGCGCTTGATTTGGAGACATTCGCGACGCGCGGGAGTCGAGCAAGTGCATCAGGAAGTCAAACTGACGAAAACCGGAGTTAAATACAGCTACCCATAACTTCTCGCAACACAGAATCGTACCTGGTTTCGCATAGAGTCCCTCTGGAAACCGAACTTCTGAGTAAGATCGAGGAAAATGTCCTCAATTTCCTCATAGGAGATTGGTATTTGTTTCTCTGCAGACCAAGCAGGATAAGGGTCGGATGAACCTGCAGGCCCAGGTTGAGGCATCCCGCTCATACGTGAGTCGATAGATGGGGCGTAACTGCGGCTGTGACCACCGTCTGATTCTGTTTCGCCACGACGACCTACATGACGGGAGAATGAAGGATGAGCATGTGACCAAGAGGGGGAACATAAATCACCGGAGCGGCAGTGACAGTTATTAAAACACGTCGTTACTCAAGGCCTCCACAGGTTCACAGTGACGACGACATGGGCATGTCGTCTGGAGTCATATGTGGAACCCAGAAGAGAAAAGAACCCGACATGGGGGCTGAAGTAACGCATGCAATGGCTGACATACCGTACGGGTCAAACTGGCCTGGCTGGTCGTAGTACTGCTCATTACCAGCAAGGTGGGCAGTGCTGTCGGTGCGAGCGCCGTAGTGATCGCTCGCGTCGGATTCGGCATCATAGTCGCCCCCAGGACGGGAATACTGTTGGGATGGATTGGCGAAAGGATTTCTAGGGTCTGGCTGACCGTAACCTGGACGAGCAGCCATGGGAGGTATAGGTCTTAGAGATAGGCAGTGTAGACGTTGATCTGTAGCTGAAAAGAGTGAACGATCGACGAAGAGGAAAGCAAGAGCTTGAGGCAAGGATCTGATGGGAAGGCTGAGGTTACCAGCGACCCTCAGACGTTGTGAGAGGAAGAGTGATATCCGGCCGCTATTTACTCTTGTATTTCCCTTCGTAGTCAGGCAATGCGGTACATAAGCATAAGCGCGCGCTGCTTCTTACTCCGCTGCTGACAAATTTCCATCTCGTTGCATGGAATAATTCAAAATTATTCCATGCTGAGCCTGACGTCTCAAAGATCTCATCACTAGTACCCCTGCTGGTGCATCGCATAAATGCGACACTGCCGCACCTTGCCGCACTGGCTAGGGTATCCGGTGACTAATCGAAGAGGTAAAACATGTTTTAAAATAGTTTTGATGATGCAAATCACGTGCTTATGTGGAGCGCGTCGACGCGTCGACGCGTTCAGCCGCTCAAGTCGTTCCGCCACTCAGATTTCTCACTTGCCCTTTCTTTGCCAATGGATAAACCCATCATCCTCTGGCAGACTAGGCCTGAGATCTCTACTGATGACGCCGGCACGACGATAGCCAGTGTTGTGCTCCCTCCACCCGCCCTCTACGATCCAGGACCTTACGAGAAGTCTATGCTGGAACCGACAGCACATCTGCGCTACGTCCCGTCTCTGGCTTATTTCTGTATCCAAAAATTGATTGAATATGCTGATCAATGTGACTTCGGCCTCTGGTCTTCGCGATACGAACGGCCTGCCTCATTTCTTTCGTACGACATCCTCCGCGCCCTCATCCCCTCATACCTTCCCGCTACTGATGCGACTTCACATGACGACATCCGGATGTCTGAAGTGGACCCACGCTTATGGGCTGTTATACTCCAAGTCTTCACGGAAGTACCCGATGTCATGCGCATTTATCCTATTGCACTCTCCGATAAGCACCTGCCTCTCCTCCAGCGCATACCATCAACTTCCAATTACTCCCTTCTGACGGCTCTCCAACTTCCTGGATGCACTCACCTGACGGACGATACGATAATCCAGCTCAAGGCTTTGAATGGACTTTGTGCGTTCGATGCCAGCGAGACGAAGCTGACTGCACAGGGCATCTCTCGACTTGCAGGCACGATGTCATGGTCTCTAGAAGGTGACCGGGATCAAAGACGAGGCCCGTGGCAACTTCGTATCCTGCGGCTGCGTAAGTGCACGCAGATTGGGGATGAAATCTCCAAATGCATCTCCAGATTTCCTCTACTCTGTGTCGTAGGTGAGGCAATGCAATGAAAATTGGGATCATCACTCAACTCACAAGAGCCGTGATTATGTAGATCTTCGCGGGACAAGATGCTCGTGCAGGGTCCTTCAAACGCTCAGTGCGTTTCGCCCAGCCACAAACAACGCTTTGTTCCATCCTGCTAGCCTTCTCGACTCGCTCTCAGAATTATCTTCATGTCCGTCCTTATTTTCATCAACAAATCCTTTTGTTCTCCATATCGACCGCCGTGACTATGGTATCTCACGTCAAGGGCGCAGGCTGCATAACTCGATCCCACTGTCCAATAGGCCCCGGCCTACCGTTGCGCCAGAGGATACCTACATTGTGCTTTCTACTTCTGAAGGGTCAACAACATCTAGAACTGGAAAAAGGGCGAGAGTCGCCATGGGAAATTCGGAAACGTTAGCTCGCAATATTGATCGGCGCGAAAAGGAGATGCAGCACGCGTTCAATTCTGTTGCGTGGAAAGAGCGACATGAGAGACTGCAGAAAGAGAGCATGGCTCAGTATAACATCGATGATCTTTCAGATCCCTCTGAGATGGACGTGGACTCGTACCGAGCGCCATTAAAACGGCACCGTGAAAACGCTAGGCCAACGCGAAATTCTTCGCTCAGCGACGATCGTCAAAACCATTTGTCTGTGAGGGTGCGTCTGAAGCTTATCTCTCACAAAGCTTGTAATTGATCAGTCATCCTTGGGCCTATCATGTGAACCAGCATTTATCAACCGCAGCAAGTCGCTCGAATACACAAACTTCACAGGTGTATTCACGTCACGAATTGCAAGGAATCTCACTCGCTAAATCATCTACGTCTTCCCAAACCGCATCGGGTCATCGGTCAAGCCTAAGTTCACATTTGGACAATGCTGCAGGTACTTCTAGGGCGCGGTCTCCACGACCACAACTGTCACGCAGCAATCTACTAGACGTTCGACCATCACCGCCACCGCCACCGCCGGCACGTTATGCTGCATCTACCCTCGGTTTGCTTCCACAGATCTATCAGGTGTCCGTAGCACCGACCGGGTCTCTACATCTACCGGATGTCACAAAACATAATCCTACCCATTCTACAGCCACACCTGCTCTTACATCCCGACTCCATTGGACTCTCGATCACGCTACATCTGAACAGGGCCAGTACCACATACAACAAGCAGCACCTAGTGGTGCTCAACTTCGACTCCTTTCCGACGCGGATGCTCAGATAAACGACCTAGTGAACTCTGTAGCCACCGAAGAGTCTAACTCAATAGTAGCCCACCGTTCTGCACTAGCTTTTTACACTTCTCCTCTAGTTCGACTGGTTGATGATGTTTCACGTCGCATCGCACCAAGAGATATTCTGCGACAGGACCGAGCGCACGCACCGAAAGATGAGACTCTCGAGAACTCTCTCAAGCTCTCTCGTGATCCTCCGCCTTGGAGTCTCATGCACAAACCCCCACCTCAAGTGTCCAATGTTACCCGAACAACCGATGAACCTGCAATTATTAACCGCTCAAGCGCACACGCGAAGAGAAACATCCAAAATGTGAATGCCATGCTGGCGAAGCGAGTCAAGACAACACACTGGCAGGCGGATGGATTTCATGACAAGACTCGGTCGCCCGCGGCACCAGTAAGGTTAGCAGGCCCAAAAAATCCCTTTTTACAGCAGCGATTTGGTGGACCTGGGAGCAAAGCTTCCACCAGCATTTCGAACTCAGACCATACAGATGCCAATGAAGCTCCTCCTAAGAATGTCCTGAAACTGCCCCCACCCGACCAGTTGAAACCCCTCAAACTGATATCTACCCTGCCCGTCCCATCTCTCCCGCCATCTCCAAAGAATAGCGACAAGGGCTCTCAGAACTCTCGGCTCGTACGTGAGGTTGGTGCCGAATATTCGAAGGCTAGAAGAGCATCAAACAGACATATTTCTCTTCCTCTTCGGAAACCATCCAGCTTGGCCGTGCGCAAAGGAGCCACACAATCCAAAGTACCAGAAAAAAATGAGAAGAGACTTCAAAGTTTCGAATTAATGCCAGAGTCTGTCGGCTCCACATTATCACAGAAGGCGGGTCCAGCAAGTGATTCGCTTATTGAGAGAAAGGGAGGATTTGATTGGAAGGCTTGGGGTATCACTACCAAGAAAATGTAGACTTGACTTCTCTGTTCTGGTCATTCATCGTCTGAGAAGTCCGTGAAAATGGCAGCACGCCTACTTTGGGCATGCATCGGCTATACCTCATAAGACGCTCTCATGTGATACTTTCGAAGCCTCCATTACTTAAAGTTCACATCGAAATCTCCATAAGTCTTTCCCCCACCAAGATCTTGTCTTCCTACTATCAGACTATCATGCGACATCTAGCCCTTGTACATTCACACAATCACATCTTCGATGACTTCATTATAGTCACAACAAGACTCATCGACGTCGCATAGAACACCAAATTCCTGTTAATAGATCGCCCTGTGATTGGTGGCACAGAGCAGGAATAATTCCAAGAAAAGTATGTAGACCCTAAATCGCGTGTATCCCTAAAGCATAAAAACTCATTATTTCGCATGATATCACTCGCTGCGACTCTCGTGCGCTTTTTCTTCGAGATCAGACGACGGAGATGCACCGCGGTGTTGACCGTTCTCTAAGTGCTCCATGTGCGCTTTATGGCCTGTCATGAAGGCTTGCTGTGCTGGCGCGATCACTTCACACATCATAGGTTTAGTATCTCTGATGCGCAGAAGAATCTGGGGTGCGAACCTCGACTTGAGTCGACGAAGAAAACCTCGTACACAATGTACGCGAAAAGGGTCGCCGGTATGTTGGTCAACGCGGCCAGGGCAGCATAATTGCCTCCTGCTGCTTTGGTACCCCATATTGTCATTGCAGCCAACCGTCCACCGACATCTCGCGCAGCGTTAGCAGCCACTGGTAACCAACGTGAGTAATTGCTACTAGTCATAGCCAGATCACACGTACAGCCTTGGGTAGAATAGCCCCATATCGCGATGCCGCTAGAAGATAGCTCAATTTCATCACAAGGGTAAATCATCAAGGCCAACATACTAGGTCATTCCAATAATCCATGGTGAGAGCATCGGAGGTATGAGGAAGTTCGTTGGGTCAGTGCAGGCACATATGGCCATGCCAATGACGAAATCCTATGGGGATCCTTCAGTGATCATTCAAAGACAGAAACTAGACGTCATGACGTACAGTCACGAACTCATTGAATAAGACCAGTCCTAGCGGCGATCCTGCAGGGACATACAAGGCGAAGATGCCTGCTGGTCCGGAAGGTGTGAAGTTGATCTCGTCGAGCGTGCCTTTTACGACCAACAGCGCTTCCACCTCCTGAAGATGCCATTAGCTTCATAGCTGGAGCGGCGAGTGTCATCTACGTTCACCGTGATCAGATGCTTCCATGAAAGATATACGATGAGACAGGCAATGTAACCGCCTAAGATCTGAGCAACGATATATCTGCAGTCGAGCATCAGATCATTCGAGTATGTGCCAACCTTCCTAGCAATACGCTGACCTCATACCTTTCCCGACAGGAAACCCTTTGAACAACATGCATAGGATAGTCACTGCGGGGTTGAAGTGCCCTCCGGATGTCGCGCTGCACACCACAAGCGCCAGACCGATACCCATAGCATAGGCGAAACCGACCGAAAACACCGCTGCACAATTAAAGAGAAAAACGATCAGCGATGGCGATGGGGAAACATATCTAAATGAACATACATCCGAGTGGGAGGCCTAGAAGATTGCCCAAGGTGTATGCTGCTGAGGCGCCGACGCCCGCGAAACAGTAGAAGAATACTCCCATCTGTCGCCGGCGGACGATTAGTAAGTGAGCTAATCCTATCTGATACTCCCCCCCTCTTCACACTCACCGCTTCCGCAACGCACTCGATGAACCAGTGCGCTTCCCGGTGGCGCCTCCGCTCCCATGCCGCCAATAATCGTGGACGCGTTTGAATATCTGCCAGGTGTAAAGGGTGGTGCGTTGGGTCCATATTGAAAATCGTTGATCAGTCTGTGGAGCAACTAGTGAAAAGATGGGGCGAATGCGGGGAACAGGGTGGGGGTTCGGCGCGCTGCTCAAGAATAAGAAGCTCCAGGAGGAATCGGCGCTCGATTTGATTCATTTATATATCAGCCGTGGTGCTTTACTTATCCTGATGCAAGCAGATCTTGTCAATAGGTCAACGAAATTGGCACGCGGACTTCTCTGGGCAGAACGAGAGGACTGTGCCTGTTACCTTCCGCTGCCCCGCATCCCGTGCCCAAGATAGTGTGGGGATGGCGGCCGTGACCCGAGATACATCTCTGATCATGCCTCCTTCATCCTGTTCCATCGTGCATTCCCTGGATATCCCCGCAAACGCTGTGCTTTTGGACTCGATTGTCAAATGTATCCTTACGTGCGATGGTTCAGATTCGCTGCGGAGGTTCAAGTCTGCGGACCTTCGCGCACATAAATGGATATGCGGCAGCCATTTGCGCAATGGAGGGATCCCATGACTGGCTTTATTTGATCATATGTCCTAGAATTATCAGACAACTGCTTTCATCCCTCGCCTCATTGGGACCTGAACCTTGGCAGTCAGACATCTGACCGCAATGTTGTCACCAAGCTTGCTTGACCCTGCGGACTCGGACTACAAGCCTGCGCTATGACACATCCCCATAACAGTTATGACCCACAGCATGGTGCGAGCTTCCGCTGTTGGGTAGAGCCTCCTAATACTCGCAGTATGCGGCGCCGTGAACTGCATGCTCCTAAGTATCACAGTAATCCCATGAGAGGCTACTAACGATTCAAGTCGTTGCCGTAAAGCTGTCGATGCAAGCGTGATCGAGATAGCATCGACAGCGAGAAGGATAGAACTGTCAAACTATATCATAGAAGGGCAGTTCGGAGAAGCAGAAAGACAAGGTGTGCGCCAAACTCCAAGGTTATAGAAGTGCCGGATCCCAAAGATCTCAACATCGAGACAAGGCACCCAGGCGCTGAAGTTCGACTCGAACTGACACGAACGGGCTTGACGACAGATAAGCTGGAACTACACGACACCTGTGTTGATTCTATCAAGTTTCTATCCTCATTCATTGGGTTCCTAGCTGCCCAGAGACATCTAGAATTTAGGACCAGATCGACTAGAAAAGAAAACACTTAATGTAAGGCACGACTGGCTGTCACGCGCTAACATTAAAGTGATAAAAGATGATCAACGTGGTAAGAAAGGAGTCCCGAAGATCCCATGGACTCAACTAGAAATGCATACTAAGACATGCATAGGAAGAGATTCGATGAGAAAGTCAGGCATCTGACACCCGAGGTTGTGCGGAATCGAGACGAGCCCGATTAAGGATGACCCTCCTATGAGCTACAAGGTCTTAAAATGTACCGGGAAGGCACACATATGCTCCTGAAACCGAAAAGTGATCGCGCAAACCGTTAGAGACTCCGTCATACATACCATGACTATGTGATGGACGTGGGACGAGATGGTGCACCGGGCCCGAAGTAAGAAGTAAGAAACCCGCTTTCGCAGGCGAAAGGGTTATACTGAACTAGCAAATCCGAGCAGAAGATCTTTCGATGATTTTATACCCAAACAGACTGGGGATGTGTACCGTGACTGTACGCATGTAGTCACTGTAACATTGACAGGCTACTTATCTTATACAGCATCTTCGCTATCAACGCGGTCATGCACCAGAGGCCATGTCCTCAACGGTTTGAGAAGATATAACATCCAGGATAATGGCCAGAGAATTAAGAGAACATTCGTCGCGGTCCGTAGGTGATGTTGGAACTTGGAAGGCCCGGAAGCGTCCGAGTGTTTACGCGATCACAGTTATGACGAGATCTTTGGTGCAGACCGTCTTGTCGTGCAATAAATGGTCCCAAAATTCAACAGCTCGCTCTTCTCTTCGCTATCCACCAACTATGCCCGTCAGTTCTTCATAACATACTACAAACATGATCCTCATCCAAAATTTTCTAATAGCCTCAAGGCTCAAAGCACCAATGCCAGCTTGGACGCGTTTTGCGTCAAGCATGCCACGCCCATACAGGTTTCACGTCGGTGCTAGCTGGATAGCCAAACCACCAGAGCCTCGCTCGCGAAAGAAGGTCAAGCCTTTTCCTGGTGACAGCCCAATAGGTCTATGGAGGAACGAAACACTATCTAGGGCAAGCTCCAGCTCTAGCAAGGATGCCGGCGAAGATTTCTTTTATGTCCAGGATGTGAGCAGTCCGTCACACTTTCCCGCTATTTGAGAGCTTTGAGCTAACGAAAAGATGTGCTCTAGATGCGAAATCAATCGGTAGGTGAGGTTTCGTCGTCATACATCCATCCACTGTTCTCACCATCTATGGTGTATTTTCAAGGGCGTATCCTTGGGAGTGGCAGATGGCGTCGGCGGGTGGGCTGAAAGCGGCGTGGACCCTTCACTCTTTTCCCAAGCTTTAATGTATCATGCACATCGATACTCTTCAAGTGCGTGGCCAGGTGAGCCGGAGATCGACCCAACACAAGAATATGAAGAGCGCGAAGAAGTGGAGGGCTGGGAGTTACTACCTGGGAATTGCATGCAGCTAGCGCTTGAAGGTGTCCTGCGAGAGCGGGCAGTGCTGGCAGGTATCTACTTCCATGACATACACCATGGCCATCGTATTCAAGTGGTTTGTGTATTTTGACAGGCTCTAGCACTGCGTGCATAGTCAATCTCAATGCGTCATCGGGAATCCTTCGGGCTGCTAAGTAAGTTGACTTCAAGTTATCATCACTCATTTTAGCTATTTACAACCATTCATTAGTCTGGGAGATAGCGGTTTCATGATCATTCGATCGTCTACAGTCTTTTACCGACAAAAATCTCAGACTCACTTTTTTAACTGCCCGAGGTATGTGGACGATGCTTTCTCGCCTTCTAGCAACTCGGCCTTCAAGCTCAATCATCAGACAACTTGCCAAACTTCCCATACGTGCGGACTCAGACGCGATGGACTATCCGTCAGACGCCGACATATACGAAACAAAGCTCAGAGATGGAGACATTATCGTAGCATATGTACGTTCTTCTACCCTCTGATAATTTACCGCATCTTCATCGACTCACTCATCGACTCATAGACCGACGGGCTTTCTGATAACGTTTTTAACAACGAGATTACCGCCATATGCAGCCTAGTCTCCCGGGCCGGTGGACCCGAAGACATGCAAGTGCAAACGATGGCAGATCGAACAGCAGAGTTTGCTCGAGCATGTATGGTAAATCGCACACGCGTCAGTCCATTTGAAAGTACGTTCGGGCTGGTCAACATCCATCGACTGGGAATGCTGATGTTTTGTCCAGAGGCTGCTGCTAGAGAAGGCTTCTATTTCCGAGGGGGGGTAAGAACCGTGTCGAGCCATTTTCAACCCATGCTGATTTCGAGTATTTTCCTTTTAGAAACTAGATGAGTACGTATTCTGGCTTTCTATCGCTGAATTTGTGGTCTTACGCATCTGTCTCCAGCGTTACAGTTTTAGTGGCCTTGGTACGGGAAGTACTTTAATGTGCTAGATTTACCCCAAAGGTCAGGTTTGTTACATGGTCATGGCTGCCCAGAGCATACATCACTTTACATAGAATAGCCACGCCCTAACTTTGCTGCATGTTGGATGTAATTTCTTTGTCCCTTATGCGCCTACCGGACTTATACCAGCCACTTTTATTTTCTCGCCGCCGAATTAAAGCTTTCTCTCGATGAAACTTTCGATGGCGCCGGCAGGCGTCAAGGGGTACTCCTTCAACACGACCTCGCCGTTCTCGACAAATGTGTTTGGCTGGACGAATACCATTCGGGGCTTTCATCGACAAACATATGAGCGCGCTTACCCTTCAATTTATCCTGGGCGTTGACCACGCACCTGTTTCTTTAGCAAGACTATGTCACGGATCTCGCCATCCCAACCGGGGAACGGCGTCGTTAGTTCTGCGTAGAACTTACGTGCCCCGGCGCCATCGGCTGTGCTCTTGCGCACCTGGAGGTCAATGAGGAGTTTTCCTGCGACTTCCTTGCCGTGCGAAAGGACCTTCTCGCGGTCCACCTGCAATTCAGTTCAGCAGGAGGATCAGTGAACAAAAGGGAAATATTACGAACTCGGACGTAGAGGTTCTCGAGCTTGCCATTGGCATCCTTGACTTGTTCAAGACGAGCGATCCCGCCATTGATCAGGTGCTGTGTAATTCCAAGGCTAAATTTGAAACGATGAGCTCCCCTGAATATCCATAGCCTAGGAATACACGGAGGCGACTTACCGTGCCTGCATATGTGCCTGGCCGTGTTTCTTCGCCTTGGGATCATAGAACTCCAGCGCGCGAAGACCGGCGCGCGCCATCAATAGGAAGGTGATATACTGAATGTCTTCGACGTCCTTCTGACTGGTATACTTGATGATAGCGAGGCGTCAGTAGAGGCACGGCAAAAATAGCAAAACACTTACACCGAAAATTTCAAGGATGTTAGGATTGCTGACGACTAACAGAGGCGGACTGACGTTAGGACGACAACATAAAGAAGTAAGAAGTGAGACGTACGATAAAGCGCCACAGTTTCCGCCCGGCATTCTTCCATAGATGACGACACTTCCCCGAGCACTGCATCCGGTGTCTGCCCGGGCTTGTACCAAGACGTGCTATGTAATCGTGTAAAGTATCGTGTGAAGCTGGGGTCCCAAAATGACAGGACGGGAACACTTACATAGGTTTTCCAGTGAGTGGGTTGATGACCTGAATGGGATCTTGATCAGTATCATTCTTCATCCACAAAGTCTGAGCAAACCTTGGAGTCAAAGTTTTTCTTCCCGTCTGCATCCTCCTTGAACAGTTTGCCGGAGCCGTGGCCGAGTAGTTCGTGATTGGCAACCTGCACTTCAAAGGCCCGCGAATCCCAGGCGTTGTACAGGTCAAGGTCATCAGGATGAATGAAGGACACTTCTTGGCCTTCACAAAAAGGTAAGTTATACGTGACGAAATACGTAATCAACCAGAGCTTTACTTGGTGGTTTTGCGGCGAGGATGTTCTGGTGAACGAATTCACTTAGCACGAGCATGAGAGATTGGAAGACAAAAACGCGACTTACGGCAAGAGACACATTCTTGAAGCCAGTGGACTCCCTGATGTCATAGTAGTTCTGTGCTGCCAATGAACATCCGATATGTGATCGACAATCTGAAAGGTACATACGGGAATCTGAATAGAGCGCATCATAGAATGAGCAATAGGTATGAGTGTTCTGTGGAGAAATGCTACATACATTAATACCAGCGGGAATACCTAATGACCTCGTTGCATTAAATGTCTACAATTCAGAATGGATGCGAATGTACACACCACCAGTGGCAAACGATACGACTTCCAAAGCGGTGAAGTCTGGCCTCTTGAAGACGTCAACTTCGAAGTCTTTTCCCCAAGGAAGCTCCTTGATCAATTCAGGAGCGTTGTTGACAAGGGTCTCGTACTTTGCGCTGAGCTCCTTGTTGACGATGGCAGTGAATCCTGTAGCCCAAATTTGATTTCATTGGAAACTCGGCGGGGTAGCTGTATAACTTACCTTCCCACTCGGCGCGGCCGCCGTAAGGATCGACGTAAGTCTCGATGAAGCCAATGTATGATTCAACGACGGGCCCGACATCCTTAACCCATTGCTTAGACCCTTCTTTGTGAGCATCGATCGATCCAGTTTGGAAGCTGGAGGACACGTATTATCAACACCGTCGGGAGATTTGTTTAATTAGAGACATACGATTTGATGTAACCGTCCAGCATGGCAGTTTGCGTATCATTCGAGGTAAATTTCTTGGCCTGTGACCTGAATTAGCTATATGAATGCAGGAAGAACCCATGTCGGATCCGCATTCACCTCGGTCAGTGCTGCGACGGCCTTAGTCAAGGGCCCTGAGAAGTCGCCATACTCGACGGTAAGTTTTGCAGCACTGTCCAATATCTGGATATCATGTGTCGAGCTAGATGTTGCATCCGCAGACGCGACGAGTAGAGTGAAGTCGCTGCTACTGTTTTTCTTGACACTGAAGAAGGGATCATTCGCTCATAGAATCCCGGGACATAAGGCATGGGACCTACCGAGTATTGAGAACGTCCACGCCAATTTTCTCAGCCGTCGCCTGCACGGCAGCAACTTCCTCATCTGTGATGGGCTCTCCGAGGTAATAGTTTGAGACGTGACCGAGCAGAGGTTTGCCAATAGAGAGCGCTGACTCGGGTTCCAGTGCGTAGATGTGCTCTTTCAACTAGATCGCGGTGTTAAATGACAAAGTTCGGCTGGCTGCGACATTACACGCTTACCTCGTCCCAGAGTGGGATGGCATTGGCTGCGTTTGCCGATTTCTCGATCACAGCAGCGAACTTCTCTTGGGACAGACGCGGCACGATCTTTGTGAATCCAAAGGATTTATAGTTCACCAAGTTGCTCAATACCTAGGGAAGACACAGCTGAGCACCCTCACACGGGGGTCGGGAGAAATGAGATGGATCCAAAACGTGTATTTACTTGGCTGGTATATTGCAAAAGATCCTCCCATTCCTCATCCGTGAGACCAGCTTTCAGCTGCAGAGCCTTCAGATCCCCCAACGTACCGTCCGTGCTGAAGGTGAGGATCAAGAGATCGTAGAGCTTGTCAGCCTGAGGCGTCCATTGACCCTGTATGATACGAGCGCCCGCCCAGGAAGCTTGCCCGATGTAATGAGCGTATTTCTTTTCCTTGGAGCTGACCACATTGTCGAATGAATTCAAAGTCCTCGAAAATCGGAATTGATGGAGGAAACGCGGTGTAGCATGGCGCACCTGAGCTGTCGGAATGCCTTTGCGACGTTAAGGCTGCCAAAGGGGGCAGTCCGATCGGCCAGAAAACGTTCAGCAGCAATATTAGCCATGGAAGCAGAGGATGCGAAGGGTTTCCGGGAAAGGGGGAGAGAGAGGCTTGTATATTGCAGGATCCGATTGGGAACACGTCGCTGGATGGGTGCCCATGTGGTCCGCCGGAGCACAAGCATTCAAATATTCGAAGAGAGAAAGACCCGTTGTGGAAAGAATCTATAAATTGTGTGACGTGTGACTCTTCGGCATGCTTCGGCATATCCATTCGTCGAGCTTCTCGAGATCCATGGAGATCCATGGCGCTCTCACCGGTCAGCATCTTGTTGTCCGAAAACTTCACTGCGCTGTAGAGGTTATACGTGTTGCTGAACATCGTCTCGTCTCGCTCACATGCCGGTGTACTAGCAAGGTATTCACTTCCCGCTTTTGCACCGAAAATGTGCTCCAAAATAGAAAGGGGACGACTGGTCGACTGTGGTCAAGCCGAGATCATGACTTTTCAGTTTTTGTACGGACAGCTTCCCGCACTCGGACATAGTTCCCCCATAGGACCTTCCACTCAGCCTCCTGGATGCCTTCCCCGGCCTTCCCGATCCCACCAGCCTTGTCCGCACCCACGCCTGCCCAGCCCAGCGCGCGCTCGTAACATTCGAGCGCTGTCTCCATTGACCTCGGACCGCCCTGGGCTTCGTTCAGGACACCGACTAAGTTCCAGGCTTCCGCAGCTGACCTTCGAGCATCCCGAAGTAGGCTTTTCGCCGGCTTTGACATCGAAGGTGATTTCGAGTATATAGAACGAAGCGGCGCTTCCGAGGAAGGAGGATGTGGGACTTTAGACTGAGGAGCGTCCGGATGTGTCGACGGCAACCCAGTCAACGTCAGAGCTACTCGCTCCGATGATTGCGCTGCCCGTTTCAACCATTGCACAGACATGTCTATGGGCGACCGGAGAGCGTAGAGGACCTCCGCCAGATGGACAGAAATCAAGGCTGAACGGTGAAGGATGTACAATGCGTGCAGCGCCTGAGGTGGTGTCAGCGATGACGCGGTATTAGTGACCCGAATGGACCGCAGTAGATTGAGCGCAGACTCCTGTGTGCCTTGCGCCTCTCGTAACTGGCCAGATGTCGCATAATAGGCCGATAACGAGACTAGCGCAGAGGCAAGCGTTCGTTGAGCCAATGGGGAGGGAGGCATTGATGCAGGGATAATCGGAATTGGGGGAACAGACTTGGAATCATCTGAATCAATCATCTGAATGGATCGCGCCCACCATGCGAGCGCGTCTTCTGCATCGCCTAGCCTGTAGTTTAGGTCTCCTAATTTCAGCGCGACGCGAGACGCCTCAGGTCCTTGACCGGACACGCGTGCCCATACGCGCTGAAATTCGGATCGGGCCTCAAACAAGGCGTCTTGTGTCCCCATGCGCTCCATGATGCTCGCGTGCCGAACAAGCAGATCCGCCATTGTCTGTGGCCGTAGTACCTTGGAGGGCTCCTTACCCAAAGCGATCTCCAGCGCAATGTTCAGGAAGTTCTGAGCGTACTCAAGGCTCGCCTCCACGATGTTCATTCTTCCCGAGCCGAAACTACCCTTTCCGCTGAGCGCAGTAGACCCCATGATGCTGCTTGACGAACCGACGCCCCAGTTCTGCGCTATCCAACTGCTGCGAACGGCATGTCGGCCCTTGAATCCCAATGCAGGATCGGTACCTCCAGTTCCGCCCCCCGTCCACTTCTCTTGTTCCACATCCCACTCCCACTTCTTAGCCTCTTCATCGCTTTCCGGCGCCAGTGCAACCTTCTCCACCCACATATGAGCACCCTCAAAAGCTGTCCAGACGACGGTACCCGTGCCAATGAGTCCGATCATGGAAAACTTAAATAGACGAAGGAAGAAGTTGAGGGTGAACATGGTGTGTTTCGCGTAGTTCTCGTCTATAAACACAGACGGTTCTGGGGTGTGGTCTGCTCGCCATGGAGTGGGCGATTTTCCTGAATTAGACTCATATCGACGGAGTATGTTGGAGCGTAAAATTGGAAGATTTGGTGAGCGAGATGGGAGTCGCGGTGTTGGTCTGCACTTAGAAAGCATAGGGTTGGGATGGACTGGAAATCGCGGTGGCTGCTGGTAGCTGACGAGACCACGGATTGCTGCAATATTGCGGGATATTGCATCCGCGCGAAATTGAAATTACTGATCGAGCGCCATCGGAAAACTGCGGGATCTCAAGCGGAGTTCCACGCTGTCACACGTTCCTCCACATCGAGATCTCTCACGCGCAAGTTTTAGAAGCCTGTCTCAGTCTCACTCCCATTGCATGTTGTGCAGCAGCCTTGTCTGCGCAAACGGTGCTGCGCTCTGCGTGATAGTCGATATCTCGACTCGCGTGTACGAATGATTCCATCAGCCATCAATTGTGCAGCGGTTTCGGGCGTCGCGTGTTTTCCGATCGGCTCATTCCAGGATTAGAGCACAGAGGCTCTACCGCGGCTCGAGCTACCGTTTGGTGCTGTTCCATGACGTTTTCAGAGCAGAAGCGCCTCATGGCCATGAACCAGTCGAGGGCCCACGCACGGGATCATGAAACCTTTTCCTGGGCGGCAAACGAAGCATCGCCCCAGGCACCTGCTCTTACCGAGCCATGGACGGTCCAGAATAAATAGCACGAGCACGCATGAGATGAAGTTCTTGTGTTTGGACCCCCTTCCCTTCCTTTCTCAGAGGTCATATCGCCATGCGCTGTTCCACTTGGTTGACCGTGGCCTTGAACGCGCTCTCCGCGTATGCCGCAACGACCCCTTCACGAACCGTCGCAAAACGCTGGAAAACAGACAGCGAGCTGTTCGTCAAGGCCGAAAATGGTCAATTCCAGGTCAACGGAAGGTGCGTGGCCTATCCTTATCTACGGTTTTTTTTTGTCATAAAAGGCACGAAAAAAACTCATTTCTTGAATCTTACAGCGAGTTCAAGTTCATTGGAACAAACGCGTACTGGTTGCCATATCTCAACTCTGTGGATGATATCAACAGTACTTTGGCCAATATGTCTGCTGTTGGTATCAGGGTGGTCAGAACTTGGGCATTCAATGGTGCGTTTGCAACACGGTCCCTGAACATGGCAGCAAACGCTCAGAACGATCGCTTTTCATCAGATGTCACAGCCATCCCTGTCAATGGCACTTGGCTCCAGCTGATCGTCAACGGAACGACATCGATCAACAATGGCACCAATGGCCTGCAGCGGTTGGACAAGTTCGTCGAGCTCGCTCAATCGCACGGGATTTACGTGTTGTTCTCGTTGACAAATAATTGGAACCCGATTGACAACTCCTCGGAGGTGACGATTGTTCGTCGCGACGACCAAGGGAACTCTAGTCTCCCGCGGAACTTCCTGTCGAACACATACGGTTGGTGTAGCGAGTCACACAGATTACGTTGCGAATGGATGCTTACAACTTGGTGGATCGACAGGTGGAATGGACGCTTATGTTCGCGAGTTTGGTTTGAACAAGCAGCACGATGAATTTTACACGAATTTCACAATCATGGACATCTTCAAGAATTATACGAAACAAGTGATCACCCGATTCATTGACAGTCCCGCAATCTTTGCATGGGAGCTTGCCAACGACCCACGATGCAGCTCTTCCCTCGCCGCGAGCGACTCTTGTAACACGTTGACCATCACGAACTGGCACGCTAATGTCTCGAGCTTCGTGCGCTCGATCGATCCTAACCACCTGGTCTCGTCTGGGTAAGTACCATTGCGCCCTCTGCTGTACGTCAGGTTCTCATGATCCTCCTCGTGCAGGAATCACGGCTTCCAGTGCCCGTTCTGCCCAAAGCTGTTCCCTCTCACCCCGCCTGCGCCTGCGGCTAGACCCTCTCCTGCCCCGGGTGCCTCAGGTGCACGGCGCCGTTCTGTCAGTAGGGTCATGACCAAGGCACGTCTCATGCGTGATATCGCCGACAAGCGTCGCAAAATTCGCCTCGCCTCACCGGTAGCAGGGGGCGTCAAGATCCGGGGGCGCTGGACGGCGTCCGGTATGTACTCTCCTCCTTACGGGTCTCTCAGCGCCCCTGATCGCAGCCTATCCAAACTCATAGGCGTCTCAAAGAGGCAGGACAGCGGGGTGGGGTCGGCGTTCGATGGCTCGCAGGGCGTCGACAGTCAGGACATCCTCAATATTCCAGACATCGGATTCGGCTCGTTCCAGCTGTTCCCTGATCAGAACAACTACAATACGCTAGGGACGGGTTCCGACAACACGCAGAACACAGGCTTCGACTTCAATGCCACCCTGCAAGAGGGCATCAACTGGATCAACAGTAATGCGGCTTCTGCTCAAGCGTGGGTCCATGTTTCATCTTATCTACCTCTTTCGTTCCCGTCAAGGCCGTCCTTTCCTTACTTGACGAGCGAGCGTCACGTATCTTTCCGCCCCCTCTTCCTCCTCGTGTCCATCTCTTCTCTCTTCGTCGCGATCAGATACTGATGGGATGACTTGCGCAGCGTCGGCAAGCCCCTGGCGCTCACGGGCTTCGGTGTCGTCACGCAGGAGAACATCCCGTTCTTCGTGCCGTTCAACAGCACGCTCCCGTCCTTCCCCACTGCCGCGAACACGGGCAACACGAGCACGGGCACGCTCGGTGTCGGCGCCACGGACCAGCAGCGCGACCAGACGTACCAGCAGTGGCTCCAGGCCGGCATCGACGCGGGCGTGCAGGGCCTGGTGCAGTACCAGTGGACGGCAAACAACCTGACGCAGCAGCAGGGAACGCTCATCCCCTTGGGCGTCTTGCCGGTGCAGGACACGAACGACTCGACGGGCACGTTGGGGCAGTCGCCGAACGACGGGTACAGCGTGCAAGGGTGCGTCGCGTCCTTCTTTCAGGGTTTGGGAGGGCGGCGCTGATGTGATGTCTGATCTGTTTTCACGCGCGCTCATGCGCCCTCTTTGGAACTGCAGAGTCGGTCTGAACCAAGAACAGGCGACGCTCTCGAACGCGGCGCAGCAGGTCGGGGTCTCGCCCTGAGAGCCGCACGTCGTGACTTTCCGCGAACAACGAAAATTTGTGGATCGCGGGTGCGCCCCGCTGGATTCTTCTCCCTTCTACGGACGCACTCGAATTCGCGCACGATCTTTCACGGCCTCGCTACGCACCCGGAAGACATTCCTAGCTTTTTGGATTCGCGGTATCTTAATGCGCCTCCCGGAGGCCCCTTCGTTTAAGCATGACATTCTATTTACGAGCGCATCTACGACGTGCGGATTTTTTTTTGCCGCATTCGTTGGACACGTCGATGGACCTGGACCACTGTTGTATTTGAATCACGCCTTCTCACGACCCCGAGCGCGCGTGTACGTGGTAGTAGCAGTAGCTAGTAGTAGTATGATCGCTGGACTGATTTGTTCGTTGTTGTCGTAGTACCCGGTCGAGTCGATGTCTGTCTCATTGGATTTGGATCTGGATTCATAGACTTTTGTTGTTGTTGTTGTTGTTGTTGTTGTTCGTGCCGTTACGCGCACTCATTGTTTTTTGGACGCTTCGATTCGCGCTTGGCATTCTGGACGGATCGTCAGGTTCTGACGACCGCCTTGTCTGCGTCGGACTTGCGGAGGGGCGATACCAGTGCGATACGAGGCTTTTGTTGTACCGTACGCACGCGTGCGTGCCTCGGTTCTGTCTCGAGAACACCGTCGCGGCCGCGCGGCGATCAGACGTCAACGAAGAACAGAACAGAGTTCGACGAGCGGACGGGAGAGCGCGCGACTGGCACTGGCCGTGCGCGGGCGAACGCGAGAGATCAGGACGCGTCGGTCGATTTTTTCTGCGGCCAGTCTATCGACGTCACATCCTCGCACAGCTTCGCGAACCGGGCCCGGAACCACCGCCTGCTCCCCTTCGGCGCGCCCGCGCGCTCCTGCGCCCCGTCCGCCCCGTCCGCCCCGCCCGCGCTCCCCCCGTCCTTCTCGTCGGGCCAGAACCCGTCGACGACACGTCCGACCGCCTCGAGCGCGCGCGCGAACCCCGCACGCGCGGCGCGAAAGTCGCTCGGGTCGTCGGGCGCGGAGTAGATGTGGGACGCGAGCTCGTCGGAGGCGACGCAGAGGGCTGCTGCGGCGGCGAGGAGCGCGTCGAGGGCGGGGGGCGGCGGGGGGGCCGGGAGGATCGGGAGGGGCGGCGAGATGAGGAGGAGGGCGCCGACTTGCTTGTGGAGCGTCGCGGTGCGCTGGAGCACGGGGATGAGCTGTGGGGGCGCGGCGCGCGGGAGACGCAGGGGTCAGATCGACTTTGGGAGGGTTGATAGTGGACCGCATGCGCGCGCGCGTACCGACTCTGCGAGCATGCGCTGCTCGGGGAGGATCTTGCCGGAGCCGAGCTCGAGCACGCCGTCGTCCCAGCCGTCGTCCAGATCGGAGCTGCCGGCGAGATCTGCAGCGTCGTCGTCGTCGCCGTCGTCGTCGCCGTCGTCATCGTCCGCGCTATCGACGACGTCCTTCAGCTCGGCGATGGCGTCCGTGATGGGATCGCCCTGGGCGACCCAGAGCTTGCGGACGGCGTGGATGTTGTCCTTTGAGAGCCCGTGGGGGCCGGTGGAGCGGGCGCGGTCGATGAGATCGTGCACGGCGGCGGTGCGGACGAGGTACTCCTGGCCAGCGGCGCTGCTCTTCGCGCGCGATGTAGTCGCGCGCGCGAGGGCGAGGTGGGCCTTGGTGAGCTCGTGGACGGCGTCGAGGACGGCGCGGGCGAGGCGGCGGACCTCGGCGGCGAGGGACGCGCCGTGGGTGTGGGGGCGGAAGGCGGCGGCGTTGGCGGTGAGAGTGGCGGTGTGGGACGCGAGGGCGGCGAGGGGCGTCAGGGCGGCGGAGGGGGCGGGGGCGTCGGGGTTGAGGGCGAGGGAGGTCTTTGTGATGTCGGAGTAGATGAGGGCGAGGAGGGCGAGGAGGTCGGCGCGGAGGGCGGGGAGGGGCTGTGCGGGGACGGCGACATCGGGGGCGGGGCCGTGCGCGAGGGCTGCGCTGGCTGCGGCGGTGTGCTCTGCGAGGAGGGAGAGGGCGGCTGTGTGTGCGTGTGCGTCGGCCATGGGCAGCTGGGGAGGGGGCGGGGCCTGTGGCGGTGGAGGACGCGGCTCACGTGGGTGACATAAGCTCGCTGGCTTCCGCGACCGTCAACGTCGTGGCCGATGTCCTCTCTCGTATGTGCTCTTTCCTGCTCTCCAATCCACACAGCTCATGCTAGCCCCCCAGATCCTGCGCGTCCTGCGCAGCTCAACGCGGCCCCCCTCCCATCCCTCGTCCTCCATCCTGCCCTTGCTCGCCCGCTCCTTCTCCCATCGCACGCACCCCATTCCTCCCTCCCTCCTCCACCCCGCCCCCCTCCGCCCACCCTCCCCGATCATCGCACTATGCACCCGTCGCCACCTCTCGCTCGGCTCCGTCTTCGGCATCGGCCCCAATAAACCCACCCCGTCCGCCCACGCCGTGGCCCACGTCGCCCGCATCGAGGCAGACGCAGACGCCAACCCCGCAGACGTCACAAAGCAGCTCGTCCTCTTCCAAGCTCTCGCAGACACCCGCGTCTCGGCCGGGTGGGAGCTCATCTCCGCCCGCTGGGAGAGGATGTGCGAGTTCGTACGTGGCACATCTCTTCTCCCTCGCCATCGCAGCGATCCCCCGCCGCGCGTGCTCACTGGCTTTTTTTTGCGCAGGAACCGACCTCGCCGCTCCTCAAATCGGACAAGGCATTTGAATTCTACGTCCAGTCCCTGATGCACACCAACCACGAAGCCTCCGTCGTCCCCGCCGTCCGCAGACGCGAATCGCTCCTCGCCGCGCACGCGTCTCCGCCGCTCGCATCACAGACCTCCGAATCGGTATCGTCGTCGGCGCCACTCACGTCTTCGTCCCTTTCGGCAACCGATGCTCCTCCGCCTCCTGTGACCTCTCGTAGCGACGAAATCGCCAAAGCTATCCTCGCCGGTCAGACGGTCTCGCCCCCTGTGTCCAGCGGCGCTCCGGGCCAGCCTCTGACCGCCGATATGGCGAAGCTCGCTACCGCGATGGGTGGAGGCGCAGGCGGCAGCACCAATCCGATCCACGTCCTGGTCAGCGAACGTACGTGCTCTGCTGACTCCCCGTCGTCCGTGAACCGAGATCTTTTTTCGTCCTCGCAGCCAAGGGAGCCTGGCTGCCCAAGTTTGCGCGTTTCGTCGTCTATGTCTGCGTCGGTGCCTTTTGTGAGCTCCTTTGTCTGCTTCCTTTTCACACGCGCGACTCTGACGGACGTCGGACGTCGGACCTCCCAGTCACGCTCACCATCCTCGCGGTCCTCCTCGAGAACTCGGGCCTGGTCAAGCAGGCACCGCGGCAATCTGAGTTTGAGGCGCAGCAGTCGCACAAGCCGGTCAAGTTCAGCGACGTGCACGGCGTGGACGAGGCCAAGGACGAGCTGCAGGACGTCGTGCAGTTCCTGAAGGACCCGACGATGTTCGCCGCGCTCGGCGGAAAGCTGCCCAAGGGCATCTTGCTCACGGGCTCGCCCGGTACGGGTAAGACGATGCTGGCCAGGGCGGTCGCGGGTGAAGCGGGCGTGCCGTTCCTGTTTGCCTCTGGGTGCGTGCAGGACGACGTGGTTTTCTCCAGGGGCGGGTGCTAATCGAACGAACCAGGTCTGAATTCGACGAGATGTTTGTTGGGGTGGGTGCGAAGCGGGTGCGGGAGCTGTTCGCGGCGGCGCGCAAGAAGCAGCCGGCCATCATCTTCATCGACGAGCTGGACGCGATTGGCGGGAAGCGGAACGCGCGGGACCAGCAGTACATGAAGCAGACGCTGAACCAGCTCCTGGTCGAGATGGACGGCTTCCTCCAGGACGAGAACGTGATCGTGATCGCCGCCACGAACTTCCCGGAGAGCCTGGACGAGTCCGTGTCCCGCTGTGTGTCCGTGTTTGTCCCCGACTGACTCCCCGCCAGGGCTCTCGTCCGGCCAGGCCGCTTTGACAGGCACATCGCCGTCCCGCTCCCCGACATCCGGGGCCGGTCGCAGATCCTCAAGCACCATATGACAGACGTCGTCATCGGCAACGGTCCGTCCCCCGTCTCCCGCTCGCGTCGACCGACCCCCCTCGCTCACTGTTCCCCCCCCCGCAGACGTCGACCCTATGATCCTCGCCCGCGGCACCCCTGGCTTCTCCGGCGCAGATCTCCAGAACATGGTCAAGTGCGTGCCTCGTTCTGCTGCCCTCGTGCGCCGTGCCCTGCTCACGCGCCCCCGTTTAGCCAAGCGGCCATCCAGGCCTCCAAAGAAGGCTCGAAGGAGGTCAACGCGAAACATCTCGAGTGGGCAAAGGTTCGGTTTTTTCCTGAACTTTGTTTCCTGCTGCGCACGGCGCCCGACCGACCCCTCATCTCTCCAGGACCGCATCGTCATGGGCGCAGAGCGCAAGAGCCAGTACATCGACGAACACGTAAAAAAGCTCACCGCGTACCACGAAGGCGGCCACGCTCTCGCCGCCCTCTACACTCCCGGCTCCATGCCGCTGCACAAGGTGACCTGCGTACCCCGCGGTCACGCTCTCGGCGTGGTACGTCCTGGCGCGCTTCCCAAGCATCTCGTCGATGGCTCACCTCGCTCCGTGATGTCTGCCAGACTTCGCAACTCCCCGAGAACGACCGCTTGAGCGTGACCTTCAAGGAATTTCTGGCCGACATCGACGTGTCCCTGGGCGGACGCGCCGCAGAAGAGCTGAGTGCGTCGGAGCTCTTCCGTTCCGCTTTCGGACGCGCGCTGACCGTGAGGGTGTAGTCTTTGGGCGCGAGAACGTGACCAGCGGCGCGTCATCCGACCTGAAGCATGCGACCGCCGTCGCCACCAGGATGGTCAAGGTGCGCATGCATGTCCTTTTTTTTTTGCTCCACCCTCCTACCGCGCCCTGTTCTGCTCCCGTCGGGTTTCGCCGCGCCGCACTGCTGACCACGGTGTGCAGAACTTTGGATACTCTGACAAGATCGGGCCGGTCTATCTGAACGAGCGCGACGAGATCATCAGCCCGTCGAAGCGCGAAGACATCGAGAGCGAAGTTCGAGGGTGCGCATTCTTTATTTATTTATTTTATCCACCCCTCCACGAAAGCTCCCTCCGTTTCTTCTTCCGACCGACGCACATTCCGCGTTTACGTCTCCCCTCCCCTTATCGGCGCCCCCACGCGCGCGGGAGCTCTGTGCGCTGCCAAATGCGCCCGAGGCTGGGGTCGCCCCAAGCGGGCAGCTCCAGCTCCACGCGCGAGGCTTCTTTCCACGAAGGCGCGAGCCGCGTATGGCTGCCCGCGGCCGTCGCCTCGGCGCGCGCCCACGTACTGCCCACGTCCGCGTCCGCGCGCGGGCGCGTGGGCTCGCGTGGGCGTTGCTCTGGGCCGTCTTTAATATGCCCGTTTTCATACATCTGTCTGCGCCCTCCGGGATCATGAGCGCGCCTGCTGACCCTCCTTCCTTCCTTGCCCGCTGTCTTCCTTGGTGCGCCGCTCCGATCCGCGCCCGACGCCTTTACCCTTGTCGGTCGCCCCTCCTTTTTGGATCGCACGTCGTTAGCCTCCTGCGCGCCGGCCAGGCCCGCGTGTTCGAGCTGCTCAAGTCCAAGCAGCAGGAGCTGCACCGGGTGCGTACTTATCTGTCCAATCGCCCTTCGCCGTGGGCTGACTGGACGCCCGCGGTCGCTTGGCTCCGCGCGCTGGTGGTGCCGGCGTTTTCAGCTCGCGAACGCGCTGATCGAGCACGAGACGCTGGACATGGAGGAGGTGAAGAAGGTCATCCGCGGCGAGCCCATCCGCAACATCAAGGAGGTCATCACCGAGGACCTGTCGCGCATGGCCGCGGGCGCGGGCGCGCCGGCGCCCGCTAGCCCGTCGGCGCACGCGCACTCGCACTCGCACTCGCACTCGCACTCGTCATAGCACGCGCCGGGCCCGCGCCAAGGAGTGGCGCGCGCGTGCACGCTGAAAAAAGGATGGAGGGGCGGCGGGAAGAGGGTCCCGCGACCGTGCGAGGGGGTGTGTTCTGTGTCCATCGGGAATCGGGAAGTAAAGTAAAGCGATCGCGGGCCCCCGCCCGACGCACCGAGACGGCGGGCCGATGGGGAATCTCTGTGCGCTGCGCTCTTTCAAGGTGTTGCGTTTTTTTCTGGCAGTAGTATGATACGGTAATATGCTGGTGGTGGTGGTGGTGGTCCCCGGGGCGGGCGACTGGCGGGCGGTGCTAATCAATTTCTGATCGGCCACTCGATCCTCCGACGGGGGCCCTCGATCGAGGTCCGTCTCGGTCTGTCCCATTCAATTCGCTATATATATATACATACATACATGCATACACCCACATATACACATGCGCACGATACGCGCACACGCCGATGCATGTCTCTCGTGTGTATGCCCGCGCGCTCTCCTTGGCAGTGGTTTGGTGCGTACTGGTGGTAGTTAGACTCGCGTCGCGTGTTGAGAATCAAAGGCGAGATGGCCGCGTCCCCGCTCGATCGAGCTGTCGTTTGCCGCGTCCTCCCGTCGCCAAGCAAGAACGCGCCGCTATCCGCCACCAATCGCCACTATCCGCCGCCGCGGGGAGATTGGGCGGGGCCGGGAGGAGCTGGACGATCGGTCGGTCGGTCGGTCGGTCGGCAGCGGTGGCGGTGGCGGTGGCGGCGGGGGATTCGCGGGAAGATATGAAAGCTTAAACCGCGAAGGACGCGCGGGGGCGCGTGTGTGTACGTACGGGTGTCGTGTGGCGCTGGGATCATACGTACTGCGCTTCCTTGCGTCCTTGCGTCCTTCCTTCCTTCCTTCCTTGTGTCCTTGCGTCCTTGCGTCCTTCCTTCCTTCCTGGGGATGGTTGGGTGAGGATGGATGGATAGCTGGGTAATGGGAACTAGGTAATGGGTAATGGGTAATGGGTAATGGAAAACGGGCGGGCGGGCAACCCACGGGGCGCTGCGAATGGATAGATTGCGTGACGGGGCTCGAACGAGCATATATATATATGTGTATGTGTGTATGTGTGTGTGTGCACGCACGCACGCGCGCGAACTAGATGTGGACGCGCCGGAGGAACTGCGGGCGGGCGGGTGCGTAAGGGGGGTCACGTACGCGTCCGTCTGGTCCCAGCCCTTTCAGGGTCCTGCGCGGCCACCCTCCTCTCCAGAGCCAGCCAGCGCGGGCCAGCGCGGGCCGGTGCCGTGCGGACCTCGAGCGGCGACGAGGCCTCCATGGAAGGCGGGGCGGCTGTTCGGTCGGTCGGGCGGGCGAGCGGCAGGATGCGCGGCGCCGGGCGTGTTTGCTGTCGTTGGTCTGGGGCCCGACGTGGATGGGATGAGATGGCGGGGAGCCAGACGTGGGCAGCCGTTCGTTCGCCGCGGCACAGATGCAGATCCCGAGGTGGCCGGATAGCGAGCGAGCGAGGGCGCGCGTGAGTGAGTGAGTGAATGGCAGACAGATCAACACGCTCGACGATGCGGGTGCATGTACCGCCAGTGGTATATCGCGCGTCTGTTGCGGAACCGCCGCCGCGTGGGCACGTCGCTCGTTGTGCGCGCGCGTGTCACGCTCGTCGTCGGGAGGCCAGCCAGCGTCGGACGTATTGGGTCCACGAGGGGCCCCCCTGTCTGTCTGTCCTCTGTCTGCGTCTGTCTGCGTCTGCGCCATAGGCCAGCTCTGCGTGCATAATCGGGCGCGCGCGTACGTACACACGTCCACACGTACGTGCGTGCCTTCCTGGGCCCAAGTCAGCCGACAGGGCCAAAAGAGACGGCTGTGCGCCCGTCTGTCCGTCCGTCCGTCCATGTACAGCATGCAACGAGAAACGAACGCGCGAGCGCGATGCGACGACGGGCGCAAGCCTGGGCAAACGTGCTACGGCGCGCACCCAACGACCCGTCGAGGGTTCGGTTCTTCGGCGAAGCCCGTCGGGACTCGGGACTCGGGAGAGACTCGGGGGTGCTCTTGTCTGCTGCAGATCGTCATCGGCGAGATGGACTGATAGCACCACATGCGCGCGCGGCGCCGAAGCACAGAAAGAGCAACCCCAAGGTCGACCGGGCGGTCACAAGTGGCAGCATTATGTAGCATCGGTAGCCAGCATCGATGGGCAGGGATCTCCAAGGAGCAAGTCGTCTAGCTGTCGATCTCTCCGAGGCCTCGTGCGCTTTTCCCTACTAAGCCCACCCCACAAGAGCGGTGGGGGAACCCAATGATACCGTTTCCTCGCGAAATTCCGGAGAATGCTGTCAGGGCGCTGCGGGGTGTGTAAGTATCAGATATCTAGAGGCTAATATTGAGGCCCGTCGTGAACTGAGGTCGGGCGGGCACCGGGGGTCCGAGCCCGGTGCCGGGATTGGACAGGGCCCGGACGTCGCCGGGGGCCACAAAGGCCTTGCTAGACGCACTGGGCAGTGGGCGTGTCGCTTGTCGCTCGCAGAGAGAGAGAGAGAGAGCATGTTGGACGCGACGTGCCGCCCACGTCACGTCGTGCGCTGGAGCCCGCAAAAGGGATGGCGAGAAACGGAACGGAGCACGAGGAGAGAAGGAGGAGATGGAGAAGGCAACGTGCATGCTCGATCGGGACGCGATACGAGAAGATCGTGGTGGGCGCGACAGTTCGCGAGCCTCGAAGACTTCCGGGAAAGAAGAGGAAGGAGGGAGAGAGAAGGGCGTGCCGCAGTGCTCGGAGGGCTAAATGTTGCGGGCTTTGCGCCCTGCGTACTCGCGCGCCCTCGAGTGCCGGTGCGTGAGGACAGGATGGATGGGGTCTGATGCCGTCGTCGAGCGCCGCCGCGCGTTGACAAGACGACGACGGGACGACGAACGACATGACATGGACGGTTCCATGCATGCCTCTCGTATGCCGATCGGCGCGTGGGATGGCGTAGGGCTCGCGTCCGAAGGCGTTCGTGAACGCCACAAAGAAGGAAGAGAAGCGAGCGTGGACGAGAAGCCTGCCGGGGCGGGCGTCCCCGCTGACTGTCGGCGATAGCGCGGGTGTCACGCGCCAGCGAGCGTGCACGAGAGCGCGCGGACGCAGCACAAGTGCCGGGGGGTTCCGAGCGCGTCGACCGAGGGTGCCCGATCTGGCGGGGCGTCGACGCAGCTCGTGCGTAATGGTATCGTCACGGCCAAGTGCGTGCGTGCGTACGTGCGTGCGCGCGATATAAGGTTCAAGGACGATCGATGAGAAGGGGCCGCGGGGGCTCCGGACACTGGCGTGCGGGCGGGGCGGCGTGATCACTGATCTCGTCGCGAGAGCGCAATCAGAGTTCGACGCGGTGACGTAGCGGGGGGGGGTTCGGTTCGTCCTGCGCGCGCGTCGGGCGGGTACAGCAGAGGGGTTGTCGGGGTCACCGGGTACCGGTCGCCTGGGTGGGGACAGCGGGCGGGCGATCTTGCTCTGTGGGTCGCGCGATCTGGGGCCCGGAGAGGAAGCGAGGGACGGCGCGGGAAGGTTTGCTGAAGGCTGACGGCTGCTGATCTGGGTGTGATGTGCAGATAAGCCTAATAAGCCTAAACTCGGGCGCGTGGAAGGTGCGAGCAGGGAAGGGAAGCGAAGGGAAGGAGGGCGCTGTAGAAGACAGCGAGGAATGGGAAAGGTTTGGGAAGCGATAGCGTCAGGTGAGGGTTCGCGCGAGTGGAAGCGTCGAAAGGAATCTTGCAGGAACGCAGAGGTTATCCGGGGTGTCAGAGGATGGGGATGGCGATGCCGTGACGTGATGTGGGCAGCAGATGGCGCAGGCTGTGAGATAATGGGTCGTCCGGGTTCAGGTCAAGGCTGGACGCCTTCTGGGGGACGGAGGACGAGCGTATGTGCCGTACGCGATAGGGCTGATGGTCAGATGTCCCCTGGCTTGCCCGCGGGTGTCGCTGAAGGCCTCGTCGCAATGGAGGAACTGGGGCGACGGGGAGCAGAGCGGAAGCGACATGGGTGCGCAAGTACGTGTACGTGTCGAGGGGAGTCGGTGCGAGGGCGATTTATTGCCGGATTGGAGACGGCGCGGCGAGATCGATCTGGAGGCATGGGATGCACTCCAGTGCTGGGGGGAAATGCCGGGGCGTCTGCCCGCGTCTGGGCAGAGGAGATCTGAGGGGCGTGATCTGAGATGCCCCGTGGGGCGGCGGGCTCAGCGGACGGACGGGGCACGTGAAAAGGACGGGAGAGTGTGACGGAAGATGGAAGATCTGGGTTGGATTGGGGGAGGGGGGGAGGGGAGGTGGGCTGGCAGACGTGTTCCAAATGGCCCTACGGAGGGATGTGCGGGCACGACAGTATAAAATTCAACCCCAGACACCCCCCGGCGGAGTTCCCCAGGCTCCCCATCCACTCGACGCAAAGTCACCGACGGTGGATCCCTCCTCGGTGAGTGCCACCGCTGCTGCATCATCGCCCCCCCCGCGCGAATCCACCCCAGGGCGGACTGACCTCGGCGCCTTGTGCCAGTAACAGTAACGCACCCCCGCGCCCAACCTAACAAACGCCGATCGTCGACGCCACCCTGCTCCTGCCCGCTCCTGCTCCTGCTCCTGCTCCGCCGACGTGCCCCTCCGCCCCTTTCCCCCCCCCCTTCCCACCGTGAGTTCCCGTGCCGCGTCTTGCCACCGCCGCGCGGTCGCTCACCGCTGCCGCCGCTGGCTTTATCCGCCTCCGCGCGCAGATGTGCCATCGACAGCTGCGCTTCTCCAAGAGCACGGCGTGCGGTCACTTGATCTTCACCGGGGAGACCAACATCGACTGCCGCGGTCAGACCTGCTTCCTGAGCGCGTCCCACCCGGCCACCTGCGGCCAGACCCAGGCCTGCCACTGCCGCAGGTATTGGACGTGCGTCGATCCCTCTCCCGCTGACCTTCTCGGAACTCCCCCGTCTGATCCCGGTCCAAATGCAGCCAGCCGGACCGGATCGTCACCGCCGAGGTCCGTCCCTCCTCCTCCCTCCTCGTCCCTCCTCCTGCGCGCCCCATCTCACCCGCGGTCTAGACCCCGGCCAAGTGCCCCGCCTGTTCCTGAGCTCCCGTGCGCTCGACGTTGTTTACGACCCGATCTTGTACACATTAGCTTTTTTTTTTATTCCATCTACAAATAACATATACAAATTCACCCGCGGTCGCTGCCCCCTCAGTCAGTATAGCCGTCCACCGTCCCCGCGTCCTGCAACATCCTGTCCGAGAACCCGCCGTCCCCGTACTCTTCGTCCTCCTCGTCATCCTCGTCCACGTCCATCGTCCCCCCGCCCTCCGCCTCCGCGGCCGCGCGCTCCATCGCCGCCCGCGCCGCCTCCGCCTCCGCAGCCGCCTCTCGCTGCGCCGCCTGCGCCTTGCGCACGTCCTCGAGCGTCCAGAGCGACACCCCCGTCAGGTTCTCCCCCGCGTTCTGCGAGATCGTGCGCATGAACAGCTTCGAGAGCGAGAGCGCCATGTCCGTCGACAGGTTCGCGGCCGTCTCCGTGATGTACTGGTTGATCCACCGCGGCAGCTTCGCCCGCTTGTCCGCCCGCGCGAACCGCTGCCGCGTGGCCGTCCCCACCCGCGTGTCAGCGCCCAAATGAGAGCAAGAGAGAGATGGGAGAGCAAGAGAGAACGGCGGGCGACCGGCGCACGCACCTTGTCCGCGAACACCATCAGGCCCCAGTCCGTCTTGCCGCGCAACGCCCGCCCGACGCACTGCGCCGCGTTGCGGATCGCGTCGAACCCGAGGAACTCCGACTCCCGGATCCGATACGCGTCGCGCAGGTACTCGAGCCGCGCCTTGAGGATCCGGCTCTCCGTGTACTGATACGGCACCCTGCACGCACGCGCCGAGCGTTTCAGAATGCGACGTGCGCCGAGGGAGTGTGAGTGAGAGACGCGCACCCGAACATGATGACCGCGCGCCCGTAGTTGTGGTCAAAGTCGATGCCCTCGGAGACCTTCCCGCGCGCGACGGACAGCAGGACCGCGCCGCGCCCGTTGTCGCACGCCTGTCAGCAAACGCGTATCAGCAGCCGCCGCAGCCTCGACGAAGCGCGCACAGAGCGACGCACCCGGCGATAGTTCTCGAGCGCGATGCTCGTCTCGTTCGCGTCCGGCGTCTCGACGAAGATGAGCTTGTGCTTCCACACCTCGTTCAGGATCCCCTAGCGGCGGCGCCGCGGAGTTCTTAGCCCTCGGCATCGCGGACAGGACGGGGCGCGCACCATGTCGTTCCACGCGGCGACGATCGACTCCATGTACAGGTAGCTCGGGAAGAACGCGACGACGCCGTCCGGGACGATCTTGCTGTACTCGACGAGGATCGTGCCAAAGTTGCGCACCACGGCGGGGTCGTTGCGCACCTCGAACCGCGAGCTGATCGCCACCTGGTCGCTGCCCCGCGTGATCACCTGCGCGCGCCCGCCGAGCGACCGATGGAGATGGAGGAGACGGAGATCAGCATGTGTGCCCCGTGGGGGAAGCGGACGCGGGACGTGCCAGAGGGAGGAACGAGTTGCGCGTGAGCGTCATCGCGTACGTCTCTTGCACGACGGGCGTGAACTGCAGCATCTTCGGGTACATGTCGAGCGGCGAGAGCGTCCCGGACGTGATCACGACGCTGCTGAACCGCTCGAACACGGGCTTGATCGCGATCGCCGGGTCGAGGCAGCTGTCGCCGCCCGTCCGTCAAACCGTCAAACCGTCAGCGTCAGCGTCAACGTCAACGTCAGCGCCACGGCACGAGTCTGCGCGCGCATGCGCGTCTGTGGCGCGACGGAGATGAAAGAACGCGGACGTACACGAAATGGAAGATCGGGTTCGGCACCGTCGCGTTCTCGGTCTCGAACGGCTCGAGAATCAGCAGGAACCCTGCCCGGCGCGTCAGCGCGGTCGGGGCTACAAACGCGCGGGCGTGGGCTAGCGCGTCCGCGGGACGCACCTTTCTCGTACGTCGCCACGAGCGTCGCGAAGCTCGCGACCTTTTGCAGCGCCGCGTACTCGTCGATCCGGCTCAGCTCGAGCGTCTTGACGAGCGACTGCAGGCGCTCCGCGCAGAACCTACCCGCCAAGGTGAGTGGGCGTTCAGCAGTCGGCGCGGCGCAGAGAGGGCCGTCAGAGCGAGTGCGTGGCTTACCGGAGCGGCCTGCGCTCGATGTACGTGATGTCTTTTAGGTGCTGCAGGAACGACAGCGGCGTCTCGGCGACGACGTGTAGCACGCGCATGCGGGTCTGCACCAGGTGTGTCAGTTCACTCATGCGAGGGGCGGCGATGCGCCACGCGGGACGCACTTTGAGGTATTCGACGAAGCGCTTGAGGAAGGCGACGAAGTGCTCCGCTTTGCGGATGTTGCCCGGGACGGCCTCCGTGAGCAGGTCCTCCGGCAGCACTGCGGGTGCGGTGAGATACGCCGGTGCATGGGAGAGATACGCAGGGGGGGGGACGCACCCGGGTTGCTCATGAACGCGTCCTCGTCCGCGGCCGCCTCCTGCAGGCCCTCGACGAGCTTCGCGTACTCGTCCTGCAGCTTCGACGCGTCGGTCTGCTTGATCCTGTGCGTGCGGCGAGTGCGGTCGGCGACCGCGGCGCGTTCATGTGGGGAAGAGCAAAGGCGACGCACTCGTTGATCTTGTCCGCGAGCTTGTTGACGCTGCGCGAGGCGGAGTCGAGCATCGGCCGCGTGAGGTCGATGCTCAGAGACTCGAGGCAGACGTTGTCTGCGGACCGCGCGTGTGCGTGTGAGTGTGTGCGTGCGCGCGCGCGCGCGGAACCCCGGCGCGAGACAAAGCGGACGGACCGATGTTGTGCGCCTCGTCGAAGACGACGATGGCGTCTTTGGAAATGTCCTTGGACACCTGCTCCGCGACCTTTGGGTCGAGGAGGTAGTGGAACGAGTAGATCACGATGTCGACGAACGGCATCTGCGGAGACGGGCGATGCGATGGGACGGAGAGACAGAGGGGGAGCGGGGGCGGGTGAGCGCACCATTCTCCGCACGGTGAAGTACGGGCAGACGCCCTTGTCGCGCCCGTTCTGCAGGACGTCCGCGAGCGTCCATATTCCGGGCGGGATCAGCTGGCCGGCCTCCATGTCGCCGAGGTTCTGCAGCGAGGCTCGCTCAGGCCTGCGGGCCACCCAGACGAAACGGCGCGAGGAAGGGAGGACGCACGTCGTGAAAGCCACAGGTCTCGACGGAGCCCGGGTCGTTCCGCGCGCGCTCGCAGACGGCGGAGTTCGTGAGATCGCGGCAGCGCGCGTCGACGACCTTGCCCTTTTTCTCCTTGGCGACCTGCCGCGGGGGCGGTCGGAGGGGGCGCGGCGGTCGGGGAGGAGGGAGGAGGGACGCACCTCGGGGTGTATGCAGAGGTTCTTGCGGCTTGTGAGGCCGATGCCGGTGAAGGCCTGCTCTTTCCT
Organism: Heterobasidion irregulare TC 32-1; assembly: GCF_000320585.1. Classification (NCBI taxonomy): domain Eukaryota; kingdom Fungi; phylum Basidiomycota; class Agaricomycetes; order Russulales; family Bondarzewiaceae; genus Heterobasidion; species Heterobasidion irregulare. The sequence goes on along the minus strand of NW_009258198.1, from coordinate 2,334,626 downwards.
GCGGTCGTCGTCGGACTCTGCGACGGCGACGCGGTACTCCATGAGGCGCTTGAGCTCGGAGAGGGCCTTTTCGATCTCGGGGACGGTGCGGGAGCAGTAGACCAGCTTGCGCTTTACGGGGAAGAACTGGGTGCGGGTGAGATGCGGCGCGCGCGCGCGCGAGAGAGAGAGAGAGAGAGAGCGGGAGGACTCGCCTGTTGGTAGGAGACGATGAGGGACAGGAGCGAGACGGTCTTGCCGGTACCCGAGGGCATCTCGAGAACGCAGTGGCCCTGCGTGTGCGCGGAGCGCGCGTGAGCGAGGATCGGGTGAGCATGGACTGCTGGTGCTCACCGTTGCGTCGATGGTGCGCTTGAGATCGCACATGTACGCATATTGCTCTGAGACGATGCGGTGAGCGGGGGGGCGCGCAGGGAGAGACGCGTGACGCACCGGGGTATATCCGGTCATAGGGGAAGACGATCTGTGTGGGCGGGGTCTGTGAGCGGGCGGAGGGGACGGCGGGAAGGAGAGCGCACGGGGAGGTCGTCGATGTAGAACTTCATGGCGGGAGCAGCCTGGCTCGCACCGTGCCTGCCGCCGGCGTCCATCCACACATGGGTAGCCGCACCGCCACCGCCCCCCTGGTCCCGTGACAGATCCCTCGGATCGGCATTGCATTGCAAGGTAGAAGTACAGAATACACGCTGCGACACAGGCCAGAATGTACACTGCGACACAGGCGAGAATGTGCGCTGCGACACAGACGAGAATGTACACTGCGAGAGAGGCCAGAATGTACACTGCGAGACCAGAATGTACACTGCGAGAGAGGCCAGAATATACGCCGCCTCACGACCCGCGCTCGTCCACCACCTCGCCGTTCTCGCGCTCCCGCACGCTCTTCTCCCGCACCCGGTCCCTCTCCCGCCGCTTCTCCTCCTTCTCCTTCTCGTACCGCCACGCCGCCGCCATGATGTTCGGCCACATCGCAGAGCTCCGCCGCGCCCCCAGCCGGTCCACGAACGTCGCGATCTTGTCGTACTGCCCCCGCAGGTCGAACGCCCGCTCCTGTCCGCGTCCCGTCAGGCTGCTGTGAATCACACCCCTGCCGCTCGAGAATGCTCACGGCTTCCGCAACCCGGCGCGCACGATCCGCGTCCCGCAGCTTGTCCAGCTCCTTCCGCCGCTCCTCCTTCTGGTTCTTGTTCAGCCCCGACCGCGGCGTGCTCGCCCCCGCCTGCGTGAAAAACAGCCCGCCGTCAGCTACGAAACAAACCCGCGCGGGGGCACGTACGCTCTTGAACAGCGACGCGTAGATGTCCTTGTTGCTCAGGTCCACCTCGACGTTCCCCGCCCGCTGCGCAGGCTTCTTCAGCACGGGCAGCCCGTCGTCCGCCTCGCCCGCCTCGCCCGCCTTGGCGCCCTCGGCGGGCCTGGGCCGCGCTTTCGCCGCGGGCACCTGGCTCGGGTGCGCGGAGGAGGTGCTCGCGCCCGCCGGCTTGTTTTTCTTGATCGGAGGCAGCTTGCGTTTCTTGAACGACGGCAAGGGCGTGGGCCCTGCGTCCTTCTGGGCTTCCGGCGCCGCGGGCGCGGGCGCGGGCGCCGCCGCGGCGTCCTGCTCGTCGATTTCGGGTGAGGGGTCCCGGAGCTTTGCCCTCTTGGGCGCGGGAGGGGTGTGCTCCTCCCTCTCTTTTGTGGCCGATTTGCCGGCCTTTTCTTTTCCTTTTGCGTCGCCTCCGGCCTTGCCCAGCTTCAACCTCACCGTCGGGAGGCGCTTCGCGGCGGGTTCAGGCTCCTCCTCGTCGTCGTCGCCATCGTCGTCGATGTCGACGTCCTTGGCGTCGCGGTAGCCGACGGCGTCCTCGAACGGGTCCTCGTCGTCCGAGTAGACCACGTGCCGCTTCTTCCGGGTTTTGGAGGACGAGGGCGCGGGCGTCACGACGACGGGTGTGCGCTCCTTGCGGCTCTTGGGCCGCTCGCGCCGTTGGGAGGCGGAGGAGGAGGCGCGGGACAGGCGGGCGTGCTTGGCCGAGTGGGCGGCGTCGGAGAGATAGCCGGGGTCCTCGTCGAGCGGGGCGACGTCGCCGTCGCCGTCGCCATCAATGTCGACGTCCATGTCGTCATCGAGCGACTCTGTCGTGCGCGCGCGCTTGCTGTGCGGGTGCGGGTGCGGGTGCGGGTCGTCGTATTCGTTGTCGGCGGGGGACAGGTCGTCGTCTGCGGGCTCGGAGGCGCGCCGCTTGGTGGCCTTGCGCCGGACGGAGGGCGGCTGGGCGGGGTCGGGCTGGTCCTGCGGATGCGGTCAGCGGGGTGAGGGTGTGGTGGTCGAGTGTGTGCATATGTACCTGGTAGAGGGCCTCTCTGGCCTTGAGACTGGGAATGCGGATTCGCTTGGAGGTGGACATGGGGTGGTGGTGGCGGTGGTGGCGGAGGACGACGAGTGTTTCCCAAGTAGGCAACTTGACACATCACATAGGCGCCCGTTCGCACCCTCGACGACGACGACGACGACGACGACGACGATGGCCACCCGCGCGCTGCTGCACCTCGCCGCCCGTCGAACGAGCCCGGCGCTGCGTCGGCACCAGAGCACGGCGGCCGCGCGGATCTCCGTCCTCGGGCAGTCGTACCCCACCGACGCGTACACGAACATCACGCCCTCCATCGTCGCCAAGTTCGCCCAGGCCCTGCACGCGCAGCCAGGCCACCCGCTCTGCACCCTCCGCACGCGCATCGAGCACCACTTCGCCGACTACGCGCACCTCTCGCCCGCCTCGCCGCTCGTCACGCCCTACCAGAACTTCGACTCGCTCTCCTTCCCCGCCGACCACCCCGGCCGCTCCAAGACCGACTCGTACTATGTCAACCGCGACCTCATGCTCCGCACCCACACCTCCGCCCACGAGGTCGACACCTTCCGCAGCGGCGCCCCCCGCTGGCTCCTCACCGCCGACGTCTACCGCCGCGACGAGATCGACGCGTCCCACTACCCCGTCTTCCACCAGATGGAGGGCGCCAGCCTCTTCGGCGTCGACCCCGCCAGCGTCCGCGCCCTCGAGGACGACTGCGCGCGCATGGAGCGCGCCCTCGCAGCCGCGAACATCGCCATCGAGGACGTGCCCCACGTCTCCGCCGCGAACCCCGCCCAGCCCGCGCACGACCCGCGCCGCGCCGCGCTCATCGCGCGCCACCTCAAGCTCTCGCTCAACGGCCTCCTCTACGCGCTCTTCGCGGGCCTCGCCCGCGCCACCGCCGCCGACCCGCTCCGCGTGCGCTGGATCGAGGCGTATTTTCCGTTCACGACGCCCAGCTTCGAGGTCGAGGTCTTCTTCCGCGGCAAGTGGCTCGAGATCCTCGGCTGCGGCGTCGTCCTCCAGTCCACGCTCGACCGCGCCCGTACGTCCCAGCGCACCCGCACCCGCACCCGCACCCGTGCACGCCGCTTGCTCACCCGCGCCGCGCAGACGTCGCGGACAAGATGGGCTGGGCGTTCGGCCTCGGCCTCGAGCGCATCGCCATGATCCTCTGCTCCATCCCCGACATCCGCCTCTTCTGGTCGCGCGACCCACGCTTCCTCTCGCAGTTCACCCCGGGCGAGTTCGCCACCTTCCGCCCGTACTCGAAGTACCCCGCGAGCTACCGCGACGTCAGCTTCTGGCAGCCGCCCGGCGGTTTGCACGACAACGACGTGTACGACCTCATCCGCGACGTCGTCGGCGACTTGGCGGAGGACGTCGCGATCGTGAGCCCTCGTTCCCCGCAGTCTGTTATTTGACAGCGCGTGATCGTTCCCCCCCCCACAGCTCGACAGGTTCGCGCATCCAAAAACGAAGCGCGACAGCATGACCTTCAGGGTGAACTACCGCTCGATGGACAGGTGAGCGTCGCGCGCCACGCCCCCCGCGCTCCCCATTTTTCACGACTGACGCGCCGCGCCGCAGGTCTCTGGTCAGCGAGGAGGTCAACGAGCTGCACCAGCAGGTGGAATCACGCCTGAGAGAGCAGCTGGGAGTTGAGATTCGTTGATGAGGCGAGGGAAATTAAAATAATAGTGCTACGCTACGCGTCGTCGACGCCCACCCGTCGTCCTCTAATGCATGCAATAGAACACTCCCGACTCCCTCCTCCTCCGCGGTCGGGATCACGACTCCTGGACGACGCCGACCTGGGCGGCGCGCAGGACCCTGTCCTTGATCATGTAGCCGGTCTTCTGGCAGTCGATGACGGTGCCGGGCTCCTTGCCCGGTATGGGCGCCTGGTAGAGGGCTTCGTGGCGGTTGGGGTCGAACTTGTCGCCGGTGGGGTCGAAGGGCTTGATCTGGTACTTGAAGAGCGTCTGGAGGAGCAGGCGGTGGGTGATCTCGACGCCGGTGTAGAGCTCCTGGAGGTGCGCCGCGGGTGACTTTGTATTTGGGGGTGCCGGTGATGATGACGATGATGATGATGACGACGACGACGACGTTGATGACGATGACGACGGGGTGGCGGAGTGGTCTGATGGGGATGGTGCGGGTGGTGGGGAGACGAGGGACTGGGGGACGGATTTGAGGGCGAGGGCGAGGACGTCGACGGTCTCGAGGAGGTCGCCAGCGAAGCGCGAGACTGCAAAGTCGCGGGTCTGCTCCTTCTCGCGCGCGGCGTTGCGCTGGAGGTTGAGGAAGTCGGCCTGGAGGTAGCGCAGGCGGCCCTGCGAGCGGGACGGGGATACGCGTCAGCATCAAGGCGGGGCCCGAAGAGAGAGATGCGCACGGTGAGGTCGACGGCCTCTTCCTCCTTGGCTTTGAGCTTCCTCTCGACGGCGGCGCAGGGGCCGTCCTCCGCCGCAGCGCCGGCGCCCGCCTCTGCCTGGCCCTGGCCCTTCTCGCTGGCCGGGGCCTTTTCGTCGGAGTACCAGCGCTGGCCGACAGCGGGTCTGCGGTGCACGGCGGCGATGGAGGCGCGGGCGACGGCGCGCGGCGAGAGCGAGGTGGTGGCTGCGCGGAGGACGTGCATTGCGTGTGCGCGGCTCATGGTTGTGCGAGGGCAGGCGGGCGGCGGCGGCGGAGGAGGAGGAGGAGGAGGCGGGGCGGGGAGAGCGAGCGAGCTGCGAGTGTGGGTGACACCGAGGCAGGAGCGAGTGGCCGAAGGAAGGCGCAAAACTTTCGGGGCGCGCGGTCGCGTGGTGCGCACGTGCGCGGCCGATTTTTTTGGATTTCTATTTTCTCTGGGGAGGCGGGCGGCCAGGATCAGAGGACAGACAGCTGCGACGACGACGACGACGACCCGCACGCACGCACGCACGCCGTCTCCGCCATCGCGCTCGCACGCGCCGCACACACACTCGACCCGCAGGACGCAGAAGCACGCGCGGCGACGGAGGGGCACGGACGTCCGACTATCACAGTCCAAACGGACGCAAACAGCATGCGCCAGATGATGATGATAATACGCGCCGCTCGCCGCTCCTTATCCCCCCTCCATCCTCGCAGCATGGCCTCTGCCTCGACGTCCTCCGCGTCCCTCATCGACGGCACCGCCATCGCAAAGCACGTCTCTCTCTCTCTTTTCTGCGCGCGCGACCGCTCACCGCTCGTCCAGGTCCATCCGCGATGGCGTCGCAGCCCGCATCGCAGCCCTCAAGGCCACCCACCCGCGCTTCCAGCCCCAGCTCGCCATCATCCAGGCCGGCGCCCGCCCCGACTCCGCCGTCTACGTCCGCATGAAGATCCGCGCCGCGGAGGAGGTCGGCATCGCCTTTAACCACATCGCACTCCCCGCCGAAGCCCGCGTCGAGGACATCGTCGACGTCGTCCGGAAACTCAACGACGACGACGCAGTCAGCGGCATCCTCGTTCAGCTCCCGCTCGGCCCACACGTCGGCCCCGACGGCGAGCGCACCGTCACAGAGGCAGTCAGCCCGCACAAGGACGTCGATGGGTACGCGCTCGCAGCCCTCTCTCGTCCGACCACGGCTCATTTCACCCTTGTCCAGCTTCCATGCATACAATATCGGACACCTGTCGTCCCGTGCTTCTGTGCCTCTCTTCACCCCGTGCACTCCGGCTGGCGTCATCCGTCTCTTGGAATCCACTGGCATCACCATCTCTGGCGCAAACGCTGTCGTCCTCGGCCGCAGCGACATCGTCGGCAGCCCCGTCGCCGCCATGCTCCGCAACAAGGACGCCACCGTCACCCAATGTCACAGCCGTACAAAAAATCTCCCGGAAATCGTAAGCGTCCCCCCCCCCGCACCGTCATCCCCGTGCGCCCGCTGATCCCCGTGACGCAGGTGAAAAACGCGGACATCCTCGTCTCTGCCATCGGCAAAGCCGAGTTTGTCCAGGGATCGTGGATCAAGCCGGGCGCCGTCGTCATCGACGTCGGCACGAACTACGTCCCCGACGCGACCAAAAAGTCGGGCCAGCGCCTCGTCGGCGACGTTCACTTTGCCTCCGCCTCCGCCGTCGCCTCGCACATCACTCCCGTCCCCGGCGGCGTCGGCCCCATGACCGTCGCCCAGCTCATGGCCAACACCCTCCAGTCCGCCGAGCGCCTCTGGGAACAGTCGCGCGCGCGCAAGGTCAAGCCCCTCAAGCTCACCCTCCTGGAGAAGGTCCCGAGCGACATCGAGATCGCGATGGCCCAGACCCCGAAGCCCGTCGCGCAGCTCGCCCGGGAGATCGGCCTCGTGCCCGACGAGCTCGAGAGCTACGGCAAGTACAAGGCCAAGGTCGACCTGAGCGTCCTCGAGCGCTTGGACCACAGGAAGGACGGCAAGTACGTCGTCATCGCCGGCATCACGCCGACCCCGCTCGGGGAGGGCAAGTCAACGACGACGATCGGCCTCGCGCAGGCCCTCGGCGCGCACCTCGGGCGCCCTGCGTTCGCGTGCGTGCGCCAGCCGAGTCAGGGTCCCACGTTTGGCATCAAGGGCGGTGCTGCTGGAGGCGGATACAGCCAGGTCATTCCCATGGACGAGGTGCGATCGAGCTCGTGTCGTGGCGTCGTTCTTCGCGGCTGATGGTCCTTTAGTTCAACTTGCACCTGACCGGCGATATCCACGCCGTCACGGCCGCGAACAACTTGCTCGGTGAGTGATCTCGTGGGGATGCGGGGCATGAGTCGCTGATGCGTGACGATAGCGGCCGCGCTCGATGCGCGTATGTTCCACGAGGCGACCCAGTCCGACAAGGTAGACCCAAACTCCATATGTCTTGATGTCGGTATTGACGATCGCGATAGGCATTGTACAGCCGACTCGTTCCGACGAAAAAGGGCAAGCGCGAGTTCGCCCCCCTCATGTTCAAGCGCCTGCAAAAGCTGGGCATCGACAAGACCAACCCCAACGACCTCACCCCCGAGGAGATCACCCGCTTTGCGCGCCTCGACGTCGACCCCGAGACGATCACGTGGAACCGTGTCCTGGACACCAACGATCGCTTCCTGCGCAAGATCACCGTCGGCCAGGCGCCCACCGAGCAGGGCCACGAGCGCGTCACCGGCTTTGACATCGCGGTCGCCAGCGAGTGCATGGCGGTGCTGGCGCTGACCACCGGTCTCCAGGACATGCGCGAGCGCCTCGGCGCGATGGTTGTCGCGACCAGCAAACAAGGCGACCCGATCACGGCGGACGACCTCGGCGTCGGGGGCGCGCTCGCCGTGCTCATGAAGGACGCGGTCAAGCCGAACCTGATGCAGACGCTCGAGGGCACGCCCGTCTTCGTGCACGCGGGGCCGTTCGCGAACATCGCGCACGGCAACTCGTCGATCCTCGCCGACCGCGTCGCGCTCAAGCTCGCGGGCACGGAGGCGGGCGACGCGCCAGACCGCGTCGGGTACGTGCTTACCGAGGGCGGGTTCGGCGCGGACATGGGCATGGAGAAGTTCTGCAACATCAAGTGCAGGGTCAGCGGGCTCACGCCCGACGCGACCGTCATCGTCGCGACTACCCGCGCGCTCAAAATGCACGGCGGCGGGCCCGACGTGTCGCCCGGGAAGCCGCTCGCGGACACGTACACCAAGGAAGACCTCGTCACGCTCAAGGAGGGCACGCGGAACCTCGTCAAGCACATCCAGAACTCGAAGAAGTTCGGCCTCAAGGTGCTCGTCGCCGTCAACCAGTTCGCGTGAGTGTGCTTGCCTTCCCACGCCCCCAGCTCGCAGAGATCGCGGACGCTCACGCGCGCCGCGCTATCTTAGATCGGACACGCCCGCGGAGCTCGAGCTGGTCCGCCAAGAGGCGCTGGCGGGCGGCGCCGACGCCGCCGTCGTCAGCAACCACTGGGCCGAGGGCGGCGCCGGCGCGCTCGCGCTGGCCGAGGCCCTCGTCGCCGTCTGCGAGGGCGACTCGGGCTTCAAGGTCCTCTACGACCTCGAGCAGCCCATCGAAAAGAAGATCGAGATCATCTCAAAGGAGATCTACGGCGCCGACGGCATCGAGCTCAGCGAGCTCGCCAAAAAGCAGATCGAGACCTACACCCGTCAGGGCTACGCGAACCTGCCCAGTACGTCGTTCCGTTGATGTTCTCTGTTGTGTGCACAGGTGCTGATGGCTCGTCGCAGTCTGCATGGCCAAGACGCAGTACTCGTTCTCGCACGACCCGAAGCTCAAAAACGTGCCCTCTGGGTTCACGATCCCCATCCGCTCCGTGAGGCTGTCCGCAGGCGCTGGCTTCCTGTACCCGCTCCTGGGCGACATGCAGACCATGCCCGGCCTCGGCACGCGTCCCGGTGCGTCTCCTCTCCTCAGCGCGCCCCTCCGCCGCGCGCATCGCTCACACTTACGCTCATGCTCTTCCCGTAGGCTTCTGGGAAGTCGGGCTCGATCCCGAGAGCGGACGCGTCGTCGGGCTGTTCTAGACGCATCCGCCCCTCGCCGACTCCGACTTGGACTTGGACGCGGACGCGGACGCCATCTTCCCCAGATAGATCTAGAAGGTATAAGTATAACCTATGTTGCGTTGCTCAACGAAGGCGCCGTCTCAACACGGTTCGCTGTACCCCGTTCAACACGGGCGCGGTCGCTCGCCCTCGAGGGCACGCCGCGGCGCTGTGGCAAGTCGGGATAGGGGCGCGAGGGCCGTCGTGTGGATTGACTTTCGTATAGTGGATCTGATACAATAATACTGAATAAAATCGGCTGTGCGGTGTCATGTGTGCGCTCGGTCGCGGCGGTGTCGATATGATATTTCAATTCCCAACCGTCCTGCCGCCGGGGAGCCGCACCCTCATCACCGCCTGCGCGAGCGGGACGGACGCGGGCGCGCGGGCGTTGGTGGTGGTGGTGGTGGCGGGCGCGAGGCTGCCGCTTTGGTGGTCGAACGTGATGTTGTTCACGAAGGCGTTGACTTGGCGGTCGAAGGTGTTGCGCGCGGCGTCGGCGTAGGTGAAGGTGTTGTTGCTGGTGCCGTTCGAGCCCGAGTTGCCCGTCGACGCGAGGTGGAAGGCGCCGCCTGCGGAGCGGGCGGGGCGCGTCGTCAGACAGTGCGGGGAGCGGGGCGCGGAGTGAGTACTGACCGGCGAGCTGGCGCTCGTGGATGGTGGAGCCGAGGATGAACGGGCTGGGGAGCAGCGTGCGCTCGTACGAGTGGTCGAACGTCGCGGCGACTGTGTGGGAGGAGCGGGAGCAGGAGCGGGGGGTGAGGACGCGAAAAGGGACATGAGGACGGGAGAACACTCGCTGTTGGACCCGTCCGGAGACGCGGAGAAGTTGATGGCGAGCGGGTAGGAGAAGGCGTCGCGCAGGACCGTCGCGCCGTTGTGCGTCGAGAGGACGCTGCCGGACGAGACCTGGAGCACGTTCTGCACAGGCAGCGATCAGCGTCAGCCTGGGCGCGGGAGGGGGAGGCGCGTACCTGGACGGACGCGTTGTCCAGGTAGGTCTGCGTGTTTGAGAAGGCCAGGTCCTGCGTGAACACCACCTTCGTGCGCTTCCCGCTCCCGGCGACGATGTCCGCCTCGATGTGCACGCTGTGCGTCGTGGTCAATGTGACGTTCAGGTCGCCGCCCGCGCCCGCGCTCCCGGTCGACGTCGCGCGCGCGAACGGGGCGACGTCGTAGACCGTGATGTTCCCCGTCGTGCGTGCGTTCGACGAGTCGAGCAGGACCTGGAGTAGGCCCGAGACGAACCAGTTCTGGTTGATCGCGTGGTCCACCTCAGCGGAGGCGACGTCGAGCGTGATGTTGTGCGCCGCACCGTCCGTGAGGACGGGGATGAACGGCGTGAGGTCCAGGAAGTACGTCGGGAGGTCGAGCGCGCCGTAGGACGTGATCGGCCTGGATCAGAGTCGCTGGGTCATAGCGCGAAACGGGGACCGGTAAGCGGCGGCGCCTTACCTCCATGCGGTGGGTATGATCCCGCCGGTAAATATGACGGCGTACGGGAATGCGATGCCTGCGACTTGGCCGTCGACCAGGATGCGCACCTCGCGGAACGGGCCTTGTCCAAACGTGGTGCCCGATGGGAGGTCAGGCAGGAACTGGTTCGCGACGTTGAAGTACTGCGAGGGCAGGTGAGCGTCGCGGCAATAAGTGTTCTATGACCCGCAGCTGACGCACCCAGAACTCCTCGTCTCCGTTTCCGGACGCATACAGCTCGGCATAAGCTGCGACTGCGTTCTGGGGGAGAGTCACGTTGAGCTGAGCGGATACCGTTTAGTAAATCCATGTGTCCTTTGTGGGCGGAGAAGCCCACCGAGAAGCCCGGAGGCACGGAGGCGTCGTTTCCGGTGTTGTTGGCGAGCGTCGAGATGGGCACGATCAAGTCCGCGCGCGGTGCGGGCGGGTGTGCCGCTGACGACGCGAAGAACGTCGCATCGACGGTAGCTAAAGGACGTTGCCGACGCGTTCAGTTGCGCCATGCCGGTGCGAGATCGCGTGCTTACTCGCGTATTCGCCGTCGAGGCCGGTCTCGATGAGGTTGTCGAGCTGGAGGATGAAGGTGCCGGGCTTTGCGAAGAGCGGGAGGTAGCGCGTGACGTCCTTGAGGTACGTCCAGATGATGCCATCGCCTCGGGTGGGCTCCGGCGTCGACGTGCGCCAGACTGCAGTGGGGGCGGGGTGGACGGGGGCTCTGGAGAGGGATGAGGAAGCGAAGGGGCTCACTTTCGACGTTGTGGAAGGTAAAGATGCCCAGGCGGTCGAACTGCGTGCCGTTCGAGGTGACGGTCAAGTTCAGGCTGATGCCGCTCCACGAGCCTGGCTCGCCGCATTCACTTGGAGGCCTATATATGTGGATGGTCTCGTCATTGCGTCCGAGAGCAAATCAACGCAACATACGTGAACTGCACAACCTCCGCACTGTCCAACATCGGTCAGCCAGAGCATAGCACGATCGCGCGGACACTCACTCTCCAAAGGAGAACGCAAAGGTGCGCCTGGCGTCGTCGCGGCATCAGACCATCTCCGCCTTGCCACATCTCGACACGCACGACTCACTCGAGGATCCGGATGGTGCACTGTTGCGCGTCCTGCGGGAGAGGCGGCGGCTGCGCGACTTGGAAATCGACCAGTCTTGCGGCCCTCGCCCCCTTAGACAGCAAGCACAACGCGGCAGAGAGACCGAGCCAGACAACGCTAGAGAACATGCCGATATCGCTCACTGGTGCAGACGCAGACCACGCTCTGCAGAGGTGGGCATGCGGCCGCACTTATATATGACGAACTTCGCATGAGAAGGCATTGATGGGAAGAACGCTGATAATCTAGCTTCCGAGCCACTTCGACGTCCATGTGCTTGCAGAGATAAAGTTGGAAATATCTGAGAACTATCTGAAACCCCTTGACCCATATCCAAACAGATACTCAGAGCCAGACGAGATTGTGTTGTCGGACAGATCTCGACGCAGGAATCAACGAAGTTGTGGTTGCTGGTACCGTTGCACGCGACGCGAAGCGGGCGTGGGGATTCCCGAAACGCTCGACACCACCATCAAGGTGCTCAAACGGCAGCCAGAAAACAACTGAGACGAAGCATAAATACCTCGACTATGTACGTACAATCCCTCAAGACGCACTGCATGCTTGGAGACTCTGCCTGTCTGTGATCCATGGCAAGCAAATTATGACATGTCCTCCCGTCCTCAAACCCATCTTCTCCTTATGGCTCAAATCATGTAAGGCAGGTCCTGCAGCCAAAGCATCAAATTTGGATGCAGATTCAACAACTGTCGTCGTCGATATAGAGCGTATCCTCCTTCTCCCAGTAAACCCCTCGATGTCTTCAACCTTGTCGACCGAATATTCTGAGTATCTCTTCCTCGAGAGGGGTATACAGTCCCTCGACATCGCGTTATGGATCGGCATGATCCAGTCGCGTTCGAGGGAGATTGCTGCAGCTGTTATCAAGAAGGCTGAACACTACAAAGACGCAGACGGAGTCGCCCACGAATTCCTCGCCGTACATCTTGACCATTCTTCAATCGAAGACGACAATGGTCAGGTGGTCCTCTCCATTGAGCGCACAGCTGGTCCCTTCAGCACGGCGCCCCTCTGGAATGCCATAACCAACCTGTCTTCCCTTGCCACAGACAGAATCACAATTCCATTTCCTTATGTCAAAGATCCCATCGCCTTCATCAACCACTCTTCGCATGTCATTCTTCTTTCAACCCTTGAGTTTCCTTCAGAGACCGCTCCTAACGATCTTGATCTTTCTGTCATCCTCGATTGTGCTTCCCGCAGACATCCTTCGTATGACTCCAGATTCCAATCTTACTGATATGCTAGTCTGGTCTTTGATTCCTTAAAGGGCATCTTTCGAGGACAACAACGCGATTCGAAGCTTGCGCCTAGACGCGGCTATTTCAGAGCCATCAAAGTACCGACCTCGAATGGATGGGCTGAACCCAAGCATGAGTATTTCCAAGGGGGTACTCACACAGAGTCTGTAAGTGCCCACTGTGTGTATCAAGTCGACTTGATGGCCTCATTGGTTCATTTTCAGTGTCGGTTCTAGAGAAGAGCGAGAGTGTAACTGCCATCGACGGTATCCTAGGCGTTCCTACTGCATTCCTGTCACCCACAGGCTCCGAGACTGATACGGATGACAGGCAAGTCTCGCGTCTCACGAAAGCCGCGGTTGTCGTCATGCGATTTCCACTTTCCTGTTTGCTAGCGAAGGACTCTTGTTAGGTTGGAAGAGGCACAGAGCGTTCGTCTGTCTACGTTTTTTTTTTACATACGCTGCGGACGGTGTATGATGGATGTGCAGGCAAGTAATGGTTTCACAGCAAAATGCATAATCGTATATAGTCGCTTCGACCAAGAAGTAACTCGAATGTGTACGTACAATCCCTCAAGACGCGCTGCATGCTCAGAGACCCTGCCCGCCCACGATGGCAAGCAAATTATGATGTCCTCCCGTCCTCAAACCCACCTATCTTCAACCACCAACAACGATCAGAACTGATGAGTGAATAACGCATCGTCATCCGTCCGCGTGGGCTCTGCAGTACCTCCGTTCTCCGCCCTCCGCTCTCCATACAGTCCGCCCTCGGGATCCTCGGGGAAATTCGTCGTCGACCCGCTCCTCCGCGAGAACGAGTCTCCGTCCAGATCACCTGCCTTGGACCGCGTCGACCTCTTCTTTTTCTTTTTCTTCGGGGCCACCTCGCCCCCGTTCGCGTATGCATCCTCCGTGCGCGCCCACCGGTCCTGCTTCTTCTTCTTCTTCAGCGTGCCTCCAGACTGTGGAAGGGTATCCTCGAAGTTCGCAGGGTAGTGCCACCGCCCAGACGTCGTGCTCGCAGCGTCGCTATTGCGCTGCCCATAGTACTGCTCCTCCTCCGGGTTCCAGAGCTCGCCGCCGTGCCCGTTGCCGTTGGGGGCTGTGGATCGCCCACCGCGGTTCTCGGTAGAGAGATCGATGCTGCTCGAGCCCGGTTCCTGACCGTCCTCGTACGACTGGCCCTCCAGAGTGGAGCGTGGGAGACGCTCCGCGTACCGGCCAGCCCACTGTGAGCGCTTGGCATCGCGCTTGATCTTGGTGGTATCGACGAGCCCGTATCGCTGCGCCCATTTGGGCGTGCGGCGGTTGTTCTTGTTATTACGGATGTTCTGTGTGACGATCCGCGTGAGCTGGGCAGAAAGTGGCAGGCATCGATGGATCAGTTTACCTGAATGTAAAAATTATGGCCGTGTCCTAGTCATTCGCGTTAGCCAACGTGGCTATCGGGAGACAAAGGCCTGCGTACCGGGTATGTACCCACATATCGTCAAGAGAAGATTAAGCCAGAAGTCGCTCCCAATTCCGAATCGCGCAGCAACAGCTGCTCGTGTTTCGTGAAAGCACAGAGACGGTCGTCAGTGAATCCTCGCCACGACTGCGAGTGAAGATAGACAAGACATACCAAGAGGTGGGAAGAGGGTACCGAGGATAAATAGCACAACAGCGTAGCCGTGATGTCTCTTGGGTTTGAGGTCTGCTCTGGTCATGGGCGGCGCCATGATGGCGCAGATGGACGAAGAGCGCAGGGAAACGATGGGGATGGGTGTGCAGGATGGGATGAAAGCTGTGTTTAAGTGCAGAGTGGGTTCGGCTGCAGGTTTGCCCAGCGCCGGCATCGGCATCCGTTATAGAAGGCGACCGGCATGCCGGCCGATGATGCAGGGGTCTGGTCTCCAGTCACGACGAGACCCTCAGTTGACTTTGGCTGTACATTGCAATCACACATCAGCAGCTTGAGCGCAGTGTGATGGGCGCCGTTCGAAGCATCACGGATATATATCCCTCATCGTCTCGGTCGAGACTACACGAGTGAGTACCGTATGATCGCTGGTTTTGAGCTGAGGCTCCACAGACTCAATGGAGCGAGTCTATCAGGAGCACCCAGTCATGGTCGATGCCTCCTCTAGAGGGGGGCTGGTAAGTTTTCGCTCCCTTCAACTCTGCCGACTGCCTCTTTTGCTCCCAAAACTCCCCCGTCCTCGGGTCATACCATCTCTCTGTCCACGTCGCCTTCCCTGAGATTGATGCCGCCGCGCCTAGGCGGGTCAGGTTCACCTGGAAGCTCTCCCCCTGCGGCGCATACACTGCTGCCCAACGTCCCTTGGCGTCCCGCGTGGCGCTCACCCTCTCCTCGCCCTCCCCCAGCGCGCTCGCGACCAGCGTGTTGTCCGGGACCCTGTCGAAGTAGTACTTGCCCGGCCCCAGCGTCTTGTTCGTCAGGAGATTCTGCACGTGGACGAACTGCCCGCTGCCGGGGAGGACGAGCTGTTCTTGCCACGGGGCCACCGCGACGACACCCGCGTACAGCGCCGGGTTCCAGAACTGCCAGACCGACCACGCGCCGTACGTCGCGCCCGCTGCGCCGGAGAATACCTGTCGACGCGGTCGCGATGCACGTCAGCCTCTCCGCCAACAGCGCGAGAGTGGAAACTTACTGCCGTCCAGGCGCCGTTCCTGACGTCGCTCGCGTTCCAGATGCGGGGGCTCGTCGCGTCGATGTTGAAGTACCCGCCCTCGTAGTGGCTCTCGAGGTCCTGGACGGGGATCCTGCCGCCCTTGCGGTGCAGCGAGCTGTTATACATGATCTCCACCGGGACGTAGTTCTTCTGCGCGTCCCACCTCCCCGTCCCGGGCAAAAACCCAGTCGACTCGTGCCCGCTCTGCACCGCGTCCATCTTCAGCCAGCTCGCGTTCGGGAAGGACGAGGAGCCCATCGCGGCGGGCGTCTGCGCGAGCCATTGGTTCGTCGGGTGATAGGTGACGAAGGCGTCCACGCTCGGTCCCCCGCGCGAGGCGTCCCTCTCGGCCTTGAGGAGCCCGCCCACCAGGGCCTCCCAGACGTCGCCCGTGTCCGCGAACGGCAGCCGCCCGATGCCGCCGACGTCCGTCGCCTGCCCCGCGTTTTTCGCGCGCGCGACGTTGTAGGCCGTGATGTTCGTCGGCCACCAGCGGTCCGAGTCTGCACCGACGATCTTAGGCAAGCCGGCGTAGCGCCGGCCGAACCACTCTCCGTAGACGGCTGCGTTGGTGGCGTTGAAGAGGATTGGGGGCCCGTGCCAGCCTGTGGGGCAGGTCAGTGTGTCGAGTCGAGGGAGGGAGGAGGAGAAGCGGAAGCGGAACAAACGTGCCTCCATTGACGTATCTGCCCCATGTCGGCACGATGGCGACGCGCATCCCGCGTTCCGTCGCGCGGTCGATGCACCAGTCGACGTTTGCAAAGTACTCCGGGTTCGGCTTCGTCGGGTCGAGGTCGACGAGCGGAAGTTCGCCGTATCTATTCGGCGCCGTCACGCTGCGCGACGGGATCAGCGGCGCGTCCGCGCTCGACGCGTCGAAACCGAAGAATCGATCACGCACTTGAGTTCCGGGATGGCGACGGTCATGATCACGTTGAATCCCTTGGCTTTGCGGTCGTCGAGGTAGTGGACGACTTCGGACCGGTTGAGACGGTGGAAGAGCTCCCATGCCGTGTCTCCCTGCCAGAAGAAGGGGTTTCCTTGGGCATCTACGACGAAGGTGTCTCGGGTGTAGAGGGCGAGATGGCGCCAGCGGGACGCAGGCTCTGCTGTGTTGCTCTCGGGGACCGAGGTGGCGGCTACGAGCGCGCGCGCTATGGCCGCGGCCGCGAGAACCCAGTGCGCGAGAGGGCGTCGGAGCATCGCAAGGCTTCTCGGATGCAGGAGAGATGTGCGGGGCGAACGGGCAACATTCTGAGAGGGTCTGCGCCTCAGGGATTAAATAGCATTTTTTTTTGCGAATGGTTTTCGGGAGAGGTCGATACCGAGCTGCTCATGTGTCCGTGTCACGATGGTCGATGGCTAGGGCAGCGAGAGGCTGCGGCGGCAGGCCGATCGACTTTCAGGACAGACGTGGGGCCAAATGCAAATTACACTGTTTATCAGGCATGACTGTATTTCCGCATTTCCGTCCATGAGACCAAACGAAGCTTGCGTTCACCAGCTATGAACATATATGCAGGACACTGCTGCTGCTGCAATATCTCGTCGTGGTCAAGTGCGCCTGATCTTACGTGCCATGGAAGAAGACAGCTGACGGAACCGACTGCCGACGAGCACATTGGTCATCAAGCAAGTGGTGGGTGGCGGACTGAAGTGCTGGATCGAGGAGCCCGGGGTATAATCGTGAAAAAATAAGGATTAGCATGCAAGCAAGAAGCCGAAAAAAACAAAATGAAGTCTGTCGGGGCGTTGCGCTGGTGCGACAGGGATGAGCACCGCGGGGGGACGCAGATCGGAGGATCTGGAGTCTGGAGCGAGGGGGACCCGAGGGGCTGGCGGGTGGATTTACTGCATTGGGCGCCTCGAGTTGAGTTGACCACCGACGACTCCCACTTGACTCCCTCTTCGCCGAATTGATTGCTCGCTGTGTTCTCCATCGTGTTTCTACAAAGGCTGGACCTCGTCTTGCTTTTGCTTTCTGCGCGTCTGCAACTCGCCTCATAGCCATACCCCCACCACGAGCAGGTTCCCTTGTCTTTCAAATCAGGTGCGTCTCTGGCACCGTTGGCCACTCATCACGACCTTGCATTAGCCTCGCGTGCGCGTGCGCGTTCCTCGCTCGCACCCACCATACTCACCCACAGACTCAACGTTCAACCCGCAGATTCCCAGCCCCACGATGGACCCGAGCACCCCGCCCCGCTCGCCCGTCCTCGCCCTCTCCGACGTCGTCCACGACTCCGCGACCCTCCCCTCCTTCGCCGACCCACACTTCGCCTACCCCTCCTCCCCGTCCCCGCGCTCCCCGCACACGCCCCCCTTCTCCTCCCGCTCACACAGCCCCCCCTTCCCGTTTCACGCCCTCAAGCACGCGGCCGACGCGGGCTCCCGCCACGACCGCGATGACTGCGACCACGACCGCGACCACGACCACGACGCCGCCGACGCCGAGTTCGACGCGGAGCTCCTCGGGCGCGAGCTCGCGACCCTGCTCAACCAGAACGCGACGGCCGCGAGCGCCGCCCTCCTGAGCGCCGCCGCGCAGCAGCGCCAAGCCCACGCCGAGCGTCAGCGGCGCGCGCAAGCGCCAGCAGCAGCAGCGGCAGCATCATCACCATCAGAAGAATCAGCAGCAGAAACAACAGCAACAGCAACAGCAACAGCGGCAGCGGCAGCAGCAGCGCGCGCGCACGGCCTGCTAGAGCCCGCGGGCGGCGGCGCAGACGAGGCGCTCGAGGGCCTCGGGCTCGACATCGCGGCGATGCTGCAGGCGGCGGCGGCGGACAAGGACCGTCAGGCGGCGCGCGAGACGGAGAAGACGCGCGCGGCGCCCGCGTTTCACTCGCTCAACTTCGACGCGGGCCTCGCGCTCGAGCTCGGGGGCGACGACGACGCGTCTGCGCCTGCCAGGGCCGGCGCGCGGCGGCGCCTCTCGGAGGGATCGCAGTTTCTGTACGAGCGGGACGCCGAGGAGGAGAGCGAGGGTGAGGGCGAGGGCGAGGGCGACGACGGGGAGGAGCGACAGCATCGGAGGAAGCGGCGGAGGCTGAGCAGTGCCGGGGACGGGATGAGCCCCGCGGTCGCTGTCCCGCCCGAATTTGGCGACATCTCGGACATCTTGGACCATCTGGCCCGCTTCGAGCAGCAGCAGCAGCAGCAGCAACAACAACAACAATTACAACTGCAACTACAACAACAACTACAGATACAACAGGCCTCACACACGCACGCTCCTCGACTTGCAGTAGTAGATGGGGATGGCCCGCGCGCGTCAGAGGCTGTGGCCCACCTGACGCCGTTGGTCGAACCCTCCATATCACCGCCCTCGCCGGTCTCATCACCCACACAGGCGTCTGCGTCTGCATCCGCTCCGGCATCAGAAGAACCTGGGAGGCCGTCGAACGCACACCCGCGGCCTCCGCCACTGTCGACCCTGCCGCCCGGACCCACGTTCGATTTTTCGTCTCTGGCGACGACATACCCCGCGGCCGTCCCCTGCCTCGTGCCCGCGCCGCTTGCTGTGCCGCCCCAAACGCGAGCTCAGACTCGGACGGCCTTGCACACGCAGCAGCCGCAGGCGTCCACGTCGACAGCCGGTGCGGCGGCGGCCGTAGGCAGGGTGTCGACGGCGAGCAAGTCGCACGGGCGGAAGAACCGTGGCGGGGACGTGGCGGGGCCCGTAGAGAAGGGGCAGCAGCAGCAGCAGCAACAACACGGGTGCGAGGAGTGCGGAAAGGGGTTCGCGCGCAGGAGCGACATGCTGCGGCACATGCGGATCCACACGGGGGAGCGGCCGTTCACGTGCCCCGAGGACGGGTGCGGCAAGACGTTCATCCAGGTGCGCGCGCTCTGCCCTCGTATCGTGCGACTGACGTTGACGCGACGTGTGGGCGGCGGGGGGGCAGCGGTCGGCGCTGCACGTGCACATGCGGGTGCACACGGGGGAGAAGCCGCACAGCTGCGAGTACCCGGGGTGCACGAAGATGTTCGGGGACTCGAGCTCGCTGGCGCGGCACCGGCGGACGCACACGGGGAAGCGGCCGTACAAGTGCGAGGACCCGCTGTGCGACAAGACGTTCACCCGCCGGACCACGCTCACGGCCCACATGCGCACCCACGACCCCTCCTGGGAGCCGGACCCGAACGTGTGAGCGGCCCTGCAGATCCCCCGTTCGCGCTCCGACTGACATATAGCCGCTTCCGGCCAGGAAATACGACTTCAAGGGGAAGAAGCGCACGCCGAGCGAGGACCCCGCCCACTCGGCATCCTCGGACGAGAACGAGCTCGAGGAGTCCGTCCGCAAGATCTCCGCCCTGCTCGAGCAGTCCGACCCCACCCTCTTCTCGCCCTACCCGCTCAACCCCGCCGCCACCGGCGACGACACGCACCACGACCGGGGCCTCGAGTCGGAGGACGAGCCGGGCGCGGACGAGGACGTGGACGTGGACGTGGACGTGGAGATGGGGGGCGCAGAGACGCCATACGGCGTGGGCGCGGACGCGAGGCTCGAGAGCAGAGTAGCGAGCATCAGCGCCGAGTTTCGGGCCGCGTTTGCTGACGCGGGGGTGGACGAGGACGGGGAGGAGGAGATAGATCAGCTGGAGGACGACGAGGACGGCGGAGGAGAGCCCGCGCGCGAAGGCGGCAGCTCGGCGTCGGCGGGAGAAGAGGGCATCGTGGCTGCGGCGAGCGCGCCGGGGGTGCAGGAAGGGGGCGGGGGCGGGGGTGGGGGTGGGGGCGGGGGCATTGGGTTCGGGATCTGGGACGAGGAGGACGACAGCGACGCGTTCCCGGTGCCGCTGCGGGCGAGGAAGGGGAAGTAAGGGGCGACTTGCAGGGGCTGAGGCTGGTGGTGTCGCGTGTCGTGTGTGTGCGTTTGCCCGTTTTGTCGGCGGTGTCGGTGACTTACTGCGTCGAATGTGCTGTTTGCTGCCCGTGTGGTGTGATAGTCATGGTCTTTGCGCCGGACGCGGGAGGCGGGCCGGGTGGGGAAATGCAGAGCCATCGGTGCGCTGTCACGTGAATACGGCGCCTCCCCGCTCTCGCCGTCTCGCGCTGCTTCTCCCAGGCAGGACAGGCCCCGCCCACACCCGCCGTCCGTGCAGCCCTCTTAAAGCCTCTGAGCCCCCTCTGCCCGAATTCACCCGATCCCCGTCCCCCTCCCCCCTCGTCGTACCCACCCCCACCCCCACCCCCACCCCCACCCCCCGCAGCCCACGCAATGTCAGGAGAGGAACAGGTCAACACAGATCTCATCACCCTCACCCGGTGCGTCTCTCCCGCCCCGCCGCACACCCGCCCCGCCCACACGCTGATCGCACGCGATCCCCCAGCCATGTCCTGAGCGAGCAGTTCCGCCTCGGCGCTGTCGCCACCGGCGACCTCACCCTCCTCCTTACCGCCATCCAACTCACCTCCAAGTTCATCGCCACCAACGTCCGCAAGGCCCGCCTCATCAACCTGTGCGTGCTCCCCTCTTCCCCGCTTCTCCGCGCCCGGCAGCCCCTCCTCACGCGCCCCCAGCGTCGGCCTCGCCGGCGAGACCAACGTCCAGGGCGAGGAGCAGAAGAAGCTCGACGTCCTCTCCAACGACATCATGATCAACGCCCTCCGCGCCTCCGGGAAGACCGCCGTGCTCGTCTCGGAGGAGCTCGAGGACGCCGTCATCATCGAGGACCGCTACAAGGGCAAGTACTGCGTCGTCTTTGACCCCCTCGACGGCAGCAGCAACATCGACGCCGGCGTCAACATCGGCACCATCTTTGGCATCTACGAGATCGTGAGTCCGCCTGCCCGCCCGCCCGCCCGCTGTCCCCGTCGCCGTAGACGTAGAGCTCGAGCTGAGACCCACCTTGCCCCGCACAGGCGAAAGACTCCAAGGGCACGATTGATGACGTCCTCCGCCCGGGCAGCCAGATGGTCGCCGCGGGCTACACGATGTGAGCGGCCTCTCGTGCCCCGAGCGCCCGCACAGGCCTCACCTGTTGACCTCTCCGCGCCCACGCAGGTACGGCTCCTCGGCGAACCTCGTCCTCACGACCGGCAGCGGCGTGAACGGCTACACGCTCGACGCCGCGCTCGGCGACTTCATCCTCACGCACCCGAACATCCGCATCCCGCCGCGCGGGAAGATCTACTCGTTCAACGAGGGCAACTCGATGTACTTCCACCCGCCCGTCCTCGCCTACCTCGACAGCATCAAGTACCCGCCCGCCGGATCCGGCCGCTCGCCCTACTCGGCGCGCTACATCGGGAGCATGGTCGCCGACGTGCACCGGACGCTGCTCTACGGCGGCATCTTTGGCTACCCGGACGACAAGAAGAGCAAGTCGGGCAAGCTGCGGCTGCTGTACGAGGCGTTCCCGATGGCCTTTTTGACGGAGCAGGTGCGTGCACGGCCGGCCCTCTTTTACCTTGGGTTCGCGGTGCTGAGCGGCGACGTAGGCGGGAGGTATCGCGACGACGGGGACGAAACGGATCATGGACATCGTGCCGACGCACATCCACGAACGGTGCTCCGTGTTCCTGGGCAGCAAAGAGGACGTGCAGGACCTGATGAAGTTCTACCGGGCGCCGGAGAACAAGTCGGCGTAGGAAGGGGGGGGTGGGGATTCCTAGACGAAGGGGAAAGACAATGAGAAGCATCAGTCGTTCACACCGTGTATATCATCAGCATTGTATCATGTCTGGATTTCCTTTTTTTCATATAAAAAGCTCATCGCGCGCGAACGGGCGGGCGGGTGGGGTGTGATTGCAATGAGGTATGCGAGGTAACAGTGCTCCAGACAGAAAAAAACAATACGCGATACTTGGCATGCATGGCAGGCTGTCGGGCGGCTCCTCGCCCCTCAGTCTTCCCAGATGTTCACGATCTCGGCCTGGTTCGTCATCACCGCGGCGTCCTTGCGGACGGGGTTGACGCGCGGATACACGAACTGGACGGGCGGGGCGGGGGACGCGTCGGCGGGGCACGGGGCAGGGCAGAGCGCGGGGGACGGCACGCACCTTTTCGTCGTACTCGTGCATGACCTCCGCGGCGATGATCGCGCGATCCTTCAACAGCGCCTGGTACGTCTCCGTCAACGCGCGCAGCTGCAATCGCGCGCGCCGTCAGCCATCGCACGCGGGCACAGAAGCGGGAACACACTCACCTGCGCGCTCACGCCGGCCATCGCGCACGCGACGAGGATCCAGTTGCCCGAGTTCCACGCCGTCCAGAGCAGCGCGTGCACGGGCGAGTACACGCAGAAGAGCGCGAGCTCGCGCGCGTCGGGCGTCCACACCTCGAGCTCCTGCACGCGCCGCGCCGACTCGGCCGCGGAGCTGCGGCTCGCGGCGGACGTCCCGATGCCGAGGAGGAAGCGCCACGCGGCCGCGGCGGCGCGCCATGCCTGCGTGCGCAGGCGGCGCGCGAGCGGCGGGGGGTCTGCGGGCGCGGCGACGAAGCGGGCGTGGGGGGAGGAGACGGGGTCGGGCTGGGCGTGCATGTGGTAGAGCTTGGTGTGCGTGAAGAGGAAGAGGGCGTTGAAGGAGGCGAGCGCGACGAGGAGCGCGGTGACGGGCACGGTCTGGTGGCGGGCGATGCATTCAGAGTCCATAAGAGCGAGTCGGAGAGAGAGAGAGAGAGAGAGCGCACCCAGTCGAACCAGGACACGTCGTTGTCCTCGTGGAACATGTCTTCCCAGCCCACGTCCGTGTCCGGGACGTTGCGCACCTGGGAGACGCGCACGCAAAAATGCAGGAAGTGCATGAGGCCGCCGACGAGCCACGCGGAGGTTTTGGGGGAGGGCAGGGGTACATTGTTCGGGAAGATGGAGATCTCAAAGGCGATGCGGCTCGGGATGGATGTGAGCCTGGCGTGTGCGGCGTGACGTCAGCCGTGCGCTCGAAGGATGCGAGACGAGGCGCGCGAGAAGGGGGGACGGAAAGCGCACCGTTCGCACAAGCTTTTCTTGCGCACCACGCGCTTGGTGGGTGCGCCGAGTGTGCCGACGCCGGCCTCGCTCTTGCGCGCGGCCTTGCGCTTTGCGATGACGGGGGACGGATAGGGCGGCGGGCGGTGTGAGCGGGCGGCCTCCCAGTCGAAGGGCCTGCTCGCGGAGAGCGAGGGCCCGAGGAGGGGCGATGTCGCGATCGGGTACGCGGTGCGCTTCGGGGTCGAGGGCTGGGTGGCGGGGGTGGCTCTGGCGGCGGGGGAGGCGGGGGAGCTGCGGTGGGACGAGGGCGCGGAGGCGGACTGGCGCGGGGAGGAGACGGCGGTCGCGTTGTTGGTCTGGGCGAGGCGGCGGAGGTCCATCGTGGCCGTCGTCTGCCTTCACCTCGCCTGCGCGACCCAAAAGGCCCTCGTCACGTGGCGGTCACGCCTCCTCGCACACGCGTGTTCAACAACGGCTATTGTGCATTGGTCACAAGGCTATACTATGCTAGAGCTGTATCTACAAGCACATTGGTCACTTGAGTTAAGAGCCATCAGACTCTACAAGGTCAACATGACATACTAGGATTAGAGTGTGCCATCATCTTGTTCTTGTACCTGATCCCAGATGTAAACTCAGCATATATAAGTCTGTTCCTCTCTACCACTGGCCACAGATCCCAATGAGCCTTGCAAGATCACTCAATAAATAGCATTACTTACTATAGATCTTTCTTAGCTCACTCTGATACAGGTTAGCCCTGCAGAGCTTGTAATCAGAAGGGCCTAGCTCAATCAATAGCAGATGCATGACCTTGCCAGTGTCCAGAGGCTACTCAATAGGTTCCAGTGCAACTTTAGTATTTGCCAACTTAGTCTTAGTTGTAGATGCTATAGAGTCACTGCTTGTCCTGGAGGAGCTGTTGCTCATTGTGGTGGGAAGAAGTGAACCTGTCAAGCTAAGGTTTATATTGTTATGTCACTGGCATTTGCCTTTATCTTTAAATTCCTGTCCCATCAGCCCAAATCCCAGATACTCATCAACAGATCATTGAGGTTGAGTACTTATAGTACACAGTCTATATGTATGACAAAATTCACAATAGACAACTCATGATACATGAATCCACCCATATCATAGGTAGAAAGTACTCTGTACTCTTGCCTATGAAAAATATCTGAATGGCAATTGCTAAGCTACTGTAATGGCACTTTTGAGCATAGCTGTATATTAGCTGTATGTCTAACAAAAACATGACAATTCTTAAAAATATACTGGTGCATAATATATAATATTCACATCCCATATATTAAATTATTTGAAAATTTGAGTCAATTTAAAGCTTTTGTGGTAAGATCTTTCTCTATATAGCAGAAAACAGACCCTCCTAGAAAGAGTGGTCAACCAAAGATGATTCTGAATAAATAAAAATCTAAATATATTTGACAGGCTTCTTTATATATGTTATTTGTTATATACAGAATATAAAGCCAGAAAGAGCTGATTATATTGGCTGTTCTCTTCAAGAACATATATAACAATATGATAACCAGGGCCTTGAATGATTATAGACCACTGCTACTGTAAATGTTACTAAAAATCACGGATATTACTTCAAGATGACTCTATGAGCATAAATAATATGTATTCAAACACTACTAGCCCTCAACAGGTCTGCTCTACACTGACTGATTAGATGGTAAACTTGTCATGGGTATATATTAAGACACTATTTATTGATACAGCATTCTCTCATTTTCTTATAAGATGATTTGTTGATGTAGCATTCTCTTACCTTTTTATAAGATGTGTGGCTGAGATGTTATACAAAGAGGTCTGTTAAATATATTTAATTTTTTATTTATTCAGAATCATCATTAATTGACCACTTTTTTGGAAAGGTCTGTTTTCTACTATATAGATGAAAGATCTTACCACAAAAGCTTTAAATTGACTCAAATTTTCAAATAATTTAATATATGGGATGTGAATAACATACATTATGCACTAGTATATTTTTAAGAATTGTCATGTTTTTGTTAGACATATAGCTAACATATAGCCATGCTCAAAAGTGCCATTGCGGTAGCTTGGCAATTGCCATTTAGATATTTTTTTGCAGGCACAAGTACCTAAAATAGTTACTTATAGTTAATTCTGCTGGTTTGGAGTCATGAAGCAGACATGGAATCAGAGGAGGCACTAAATATGGATCTGTCATTATCATAACCAAATGTACTTATCACATGCTCCATTCACATTATATATTGGCTGCTGTTACGACTGCTCGTCGGTAACCCCAAGAGTAGGAGGTTCTTCCCTAGGTCACTCGTGGAGGATGTGTGGAACGGCGGTCTCGACTGTACGTGTAGCACAGGAGCCAGAAGTGTATTGCGATATAGCAATGAAGACTGCAGTAGGAAGACTACAGTGGATGAGGGTGCTGTGGTAGGAAGACCACAACGAACGAAGAGAATAGACTGAAGAACCTCAGCCTACTCTATGGGCCTTTTATACTACTTTAGGAAGTAGGGCGTGAGAATACCATATATGTATCCGTAGGTATACTCTAAGTCGTTTTCTCTCAATAACGACTACTCTTGTGTTTCTCCGTTAGTCTCCTTCCGGCCAGGAAAGACTAGGAGCTCAATGCCCGATGTGTGAGTAGTTTGTAAGGCGGCGTTCCATGCCCGCTATGCAATAGGCCCGTGATACTCGACCAACGATAAGGTGATCCGTTGGGAGAGGATGACCAAGGTTACTATCTGTACCTTGTTTGTACGCCTCACAAGTGAGGCCGCTTGATATTTGTGATGATCGTGTAGGAATAGACCGCCGTTAAGGCCCGACAGAACGTGATCATAACAATACCCCCTTTCTACGTCCTATTCGCCTGGTAGGACAGCGCTTTGCGCTTCATCGCCACTCCATATACGATTTGCTTTCTTGATCCAAAAACGGTCTCCGGATGCGTCTTCCGGGACATGACTTCGTTTTCTGGGAGGAAGACCAACTTACGTCGTTTGATCCTCTAGGAGTTTTCCATCTCCGTTGAGCTGTTTGTTTGTCGAGTCATGAGGGTACCAAACCTCCACTCTATAGGATGTTCTTCCTTCACCCTTCGGTTGTTGTGATCTTTCCTGGGTTCTCAAGCCAGGATGTCAGTCCGGTCGACGCCGGACAGGTGTCAAGAAAGGCGTATGGATGCGAGTGGTGTGTGGATGAATAGAAACTCTAGCATGTGGGTTCCATTTCGTGTCATCAGGTTCTTCTTCTTCCTTCTCCGAGGGCCAAACCTCAGTGTTTCCAGGATAGTCGTTATCCTCGTGATTTTTGTTGTTCCTCTTGGCGTTCAGAGGATGGCATCCACGGGCAAGTAGGTTGATCGCTTTACAAAGGCTTAGGCCTACTTCCCCAGACTACCATCTTAACGTCCCAAGCAGTATCGCTCCCATACGGTGAGCTCATCTCCGGTGAGGTTGCAGCCATAAATCCCAAGCAGTATCGCCCCCATACGGTGGGCTCATCTCCGGTGAGTTAGTTCGACGTCTAGAGTTTGTTTGATTCACTATGCGTATTGGGTTTGAGGCAAGGATGTGAAGAGAATTAGACTTGAAGGGTGCCGTAAGGAGTAAGGAGGAGTCTGACTCCTTCCCCAGATCGGCCTGTTCGCTTGCACGAATGGACATTAAGACCACAGCTGATATATTTGTCGGGTTGCGAGATATATCCACGACTAGCAGTTTAAACATCTTGCTGGACGTTCCGTAGTTTATCGTCGTTGCGGACGACAGTAGTTTTACATCGTTTCGGATGTATTAAGGCGCCCTGCGCTGCCTTGTAGTTTACTTCTAGGTCATTTGCAGACCTTCTTCATCATCAACATGGAGTATCTGTGGGGAAAGATGTTTCTGCACGCCGGACCATTCATCGGTTATGTGCATAGGGCCCTAGACCAGACCTTATCCCGCAGATCTCCACTGAGGCATGATGGGAACGGTTTATACTATATCAAACCGGATAACTTATACGTCTCAATATTAGGAGACCGCTCAGTTTAATGCCGTGAGGTAGGCATCCTCGCAGTTTAACGCCATGCGATAGGCGAGCTATCGTCTGACTATGTCCCTCGAGTCACGATAGGCTTTTCCTTCCGAGGATGAAGGTAGTTTAACGTCATCTCGGACGTTGTCGACACATTCTCGTCAAGAATGATGTCGACCGATGATCCCTATACTGAAAAGGGATGAGTAGTTTAACGTCTTCTCGGACGGTTGATGACCATGGTCTTGGTCAACAACCACAACTCCTATTCGGTAAGGAGCATCGTAGTTTAGTGTCATTGCGGACCGATTGACAGCATGGCGGTCAATCCACAACTCCTATGCGGTAAGGAGCAAATAGTTTTCCATCATTGCGGACGCATTGGTGTCCAGGGGATTGGACATCAATGACAACCCCTAGGTCCAGGGGCACTAGTTTAACGTCGTCGTGGACGCGCGGTATCTTGTCAAGATCGCCACGCACAATCCCTGTTCTTGAAGGGACAAGTAGTTTAACGTCTTCTCGGACGCGTGGGGATAACCTTGATTTCCACCACGCACGATCCCTATGCTTAAAGGGACAAATAGTTTATCGTCATTTCGGACTAGGAGACATCCCAATCTTGAGACACATCCTAAGATCCCTAGAACGAAGGGACGATAGTTTTACATCATCTCGGATGCCCGTAGTTTTCCGTCGTTGCGGACGTCGATGCCATTGGCCTCGAACAATCCCTATGTGGAAAGGGACAATAGTTTAACGTCATCGCGGACGTTGTTTCGCCACAAATATTGTGGAAAAACAATGCTTAGTTTAACGTCGTCCCGGACGCTTCGTAGTTTATCGTCGTTGCGGACGAGACCTAGTTTTACGTCGTTGCGGACGATTGGCGGAATAGACTTATGAGTGGCCCCCCTCTTGCCGTTCTTCCGCTATATGGGCCAGACAAGAGTCGCGTGATCTAGTCCCTTCCTACTAGATCTTCGACTCGAGGCATGTGTCCTAGTTGCCTCCTGACTAGGTCTTGGAGCGGAATTTCTTGTACTTCGACTCCAGGACTAGACTGAGCGCTCCATGAAGAGATGCTTGCTCTTCCATGTCCCAGACCCCTCGCTTGGATTTGAACCAAGACGACCCGATATTCTTTTACCGAAAAGCGAGTGAATATCGGAAGCGCTTTGACCTCTTACAGGCAGGGTTCTGCGACGCGGATCCTCCCGAAAATCCACGCTTCACCAGAATGCAACCACGCTCCTTGGGTCAACAGTAGTTTTACGTCATCTCGGACGAGGATAGTTTTCCGTCATTTCGGACGAAGACTAGTTTAACGTCATTGCGGACCCTAGTAGTTTATAGTCATTGCGGACCAAGCCTTTGGTAGTTTTACATCGTTCCGGATGTTTTTTATGGCCTCGCATCATTATAGGAAGACTTGTGAGGTAGAGGCGGCCCGCTCTCTACATCATCTCATGCGCCAGCTGTAGGATCCCCTAATGCGGAAACAATCCTGTAAAACGGGAGATCCAAAGTGGGACGTCCCAAAACACCAGTCAGACCTTGACTGTGAGGGTTCACTTAACGAGTTGTGCATCATAATTTCTTGACTTGGACTTGCAACCGGTTATGTATGGGCACTTCGCTGTACCAAGGTGAAGAGCCGGCTTGTCGACACCTACGAGTAGAGTATATGTCATGTAGAGGGTTCCCTAATGCGGAAAAAACCCTGTAAAACTGAGGATCCAAATGGGACGCTCGATGCATCTGTCAGATTAACTCCTTGACAGCGAGAATGTGAAAGGTTCCGCCGTAGGTCGTACGTGGAATTATGCCCGCTGTTGTCCTTGATTCGTACCATCATTTGAACCTAGGACTAATGGTCAGGTACTTCCCCTGCCTTCTTATCTTTTCACAGTTTTAAGACATGCAGGTCCGATAGTTTAGACGTCATTCCGGACGCGGGGTAGTTTAACGTCTCTTTCGGACGAGGTCGTACAGTTTAACGTCTTGAGGGACGATCCTAGTTTTACGTCGTTGCGGACGAACAATAGTTTAAGGTCATTTCGGACCCTAGTAGGGGTAGGAGTTCCTCAACTTCCTTACCCCCTTTCTCGCTCCGCGATGGCCCTTCTCTAGTAGTCATAGGGTCCTTGGTACCCATCGCCTCCTTCATCAGGCCGATAATACGGATCGGCGTCGTCGTAGTTTCCCGGGTCATCTAAAGCATCCCATGCATCGAGCTCGGATCGAGTCCAAGAGCGATTTCTTCTAGCCTCCGAATCAGTGCGGTGAGTTCTGCGGCTACTTCGGTTATTCTGTCCCTCGTCTGTACGAAATCGAGCACTAGGAGGAGGCGTTCCAGGCCGGTGTCGAACACTCCCGCCAGTAGTTGTTCCGCGGCGGAGGGTTGCCTGGGTTCCTCGACTTCTTCTTCCCTCGTTTCTTCGATAGACGGGCGGTTCCTCCTCGTCGGTGCCCCCATGGGATAAGGGAAGATTTCGTACCCGGTGAGAGGGGGACATCGTGGGATTGCTATGTGTTGGGCGACTTTCCCGTGGCCTCGGTGGAGGGCGTTCCACGACCGTGCGCGGAGCCCTTCTTGGATTTGGTACAGCCGTGGGACGTTCTCCGGGACGTGGTACATTCCAGACAACAACGCGGAAAGGGTCGGTCCTATTTGGTTGGACGGCGCCCAGTTCTCCGGTGAAGAGGAGAGCTGGAAGGAGCTCTCTGTTGACATACTGGGAGAATTTGTCGGGATGGATGAGGAGAGCTCGTGGTCGTCCGTCGTTATGTTCATACCAAGAGGCGGTGTCAGGGTCTGTTTGGAGGGCGAGTCCTCTGATCTGGAGACTGGCACTAGCCAGTCATCGAGGTATGCCGCTATGCTCATTCCCGGGTTGCCCTGCGGCGAAGTTAGCGAGTCGTTGTAGAGCCATGGCTGTGGCCATTTGTATTACCGCGGAGATAGTGCTTCGCTGGAGGAGCGCGTCCGCGTGTCGCTCCAATTCTCTGGCGTGAGGATTTGTACCAAGGGTAGTTCTTCCCATGGAGCGGGGAATCTGTCCACCAGTTGGTACTGGTGGAGGTGTAGCTCCCTGTATAACTGGTATCGAGTTAATTTCTCCATGGCTTGGGAGTTGAGCTGCTGTTCTTGCTCGTAGTCCCGAGGGACCTGCAGCTCCAACGTTCGCCGCGATTGTAGCAGGAGGTGGAACTCCCATTGGTACTTCGTCAGAGCCCGGTGGGTTTCTGTCATCAGGGTTTTCATTCCGTGATGCATCTCGTGGGGGCCCCTGGGATGACGGTCGGCGAGTTCTTTCCCTTTCTTTGAACTTGGCGTAGTCCTCGGCGTCGTCATCTGAGAAGTTATTGAGGTGTGGAGTGAGGGTGACGATGGCGGGCTCTGGATGGTGAGGGCTGGTTCCTCTATCAATTCGTCCAGCATTGCTTGGGTGAGGACTGGTTCCTCTATCCATTTGTCCGATGTCTGGATTGGACACCATAAGGACGACATCGGGGGAGGAGTTTCTGGATGGTGATGAAGCATCGTGGTCTTCGTGAAGGAGCATTTGGGTGAAAGAGAAGGAGCTTTGGGAAAAGTGGGGAAGATGTGGGAGGATGGTCTGTTTAGAGCTCTCCGGACGCTCTTTTATAGACTTTTCCTTCCGCCTTTCAGGGTGCTCCCGGACGAGGTTTATCGGGGTATTGGTCATGAAACTCCTTCATAGCTTCTTCCGCTGTCCCTTTTAGGAGAGTGTAGGGTTCCCAGGTGTTGTCTGCCTCGGGATATCCCATCCATTTGACCAAATATTTGGTTCCCCGTCCTTGTTTCTTTGAGTCCACGATCATTTCTACTTCGTAATGTTCTTCATTGTTTAATACCTCCGGCAATGGTCTGGCGAAGTTTTCTCCGTGTGCCTCGGTTTCCCTATACTTGGTTAGCGTTGTGGCGTGGAACACCGGGTGGATTCTCCATTGTTGGGGGATTTGAAGTTTGTATGCCAGGGTTCCTATTTTCGCCAATATTTTAAAGGGGCCATACCTCCTAGGAGCGAGCTTGAACTTTGGATGGGTTGTCCGGATATGGGTTCCTTCTAACCATACTTGGTCTCCTTCTTTCCATTGAGGGAGTTTCCTGTGGAGATCCCGGTCCTTGGCGTAATTGCTGGCTATTTGTAGGCTGGCTGTGGCTTCTTCCTGGACTTCTGTGATCACCTTAATGCGTTCAGCTACCGCGGGTACCTTTGTCTCCAGCGCAGTGTCGGCTGAATAAGGGGGGTTGAACCCGTATAGCACTTCGAAAGGAGATTTTCCAGTGGCTGAATGTTTCCGCGTGTTGTGCGAGAATTCGGCAAACGGCAAAAGGTCCACCCAGTTATCTTGGTGGTAATTGCAGAACGTTCTCAGGAACTGTTCGATCTCCTGGTTTACTCGTTCTGTTTCTCCGTCCGTCTGGGGATGATAAGCCGTGCTGAGAGCGGCGGTGATTCCTAGCCGTTTCCAGAGTTCTCGGGTGAACTTGGCCGCAAATTGAGGGCTGCGATCGGATACTATTTTGGTCGGCAACCCATGTCTACTGAAAACGTTGTTCTGGAAAAGCGCGGTTGTTTCTTCTGCCGTGATCGTTTTCTTGCATGGGGTGATGACTATGCCTTTGGACAGACCTTGGTCCACTACCACGTTGATTGAGTCGAAACCCTTGCTTTCGGGTAGATCCGTGACGAAATCTGTCGAGATGAAACGCCAGGGGACGTTGGTGGTTTCCAAAGGGTGGATAGGAGGGTGCGTCTTGTGCATCAGATTCTTGGTTGATTGGCATACCGCACATCCGTCCACGTATTCATGGATGAACTTTGTCATGTTTTGCCACCAATAGTGTCGTTGTACCAATTCCAACGTTTTTGTTCTCCTCGGGTGTCCTACCGCGGGTGCGTCGTGATGCGTTTTGACAATAAGTCTTCGTATGGCATCGTCTTTTGGGACGCATATGTGGCCGTTTCGTCTGGTGATTCCGTCTTCGTGTGTCCAGTGTCCCAGTAATCCTCTCATTCCTTGTGGCCCTACTCGCAAGAGCTTGGCGAGGGCTACCCTTGTCAGGGCATCGTGTTCCGATTTTGAGCATCGGATGAGGGAGATGAGGTCCGAGGATGCCATTTCTGTGGACTTGATATGCCGTGTCGGGGACGGTTCTACCAGTGTTTTGTCAGATTTGTTGAAAAGGTTGGCCGGGAGCAAAATTTGAGCTTTGTTGTCAGATTCCACCCCCTCACTTAGATCTGGACGCCTGGACAGAGCATCGGAATGATTTGTTGACCCCGCTTTATAGCTGAGCGTGAAGTTGAATCTGCTCAAATAAAGGCTCCAACGGGCGTGTCGTCGTGAGAGATCTCGCGCCGTTTGGAAGTGTTCCAGGTTCTTGTGATCTGTCCAGATCTCGAATGGGTGTCGTGCACCTTCGAGGTAGTGGTTCCAGTGTTCCAATGCTTTTATGATGGCCAGGAGTTCGCGATCGTGGACGTCGTAGTTCCGTTCTGCTGGTGAAAATGACCCGGAAAGGAATGCAACTGGGTGCCAGTCGCCATCTTTTCCTTCTTGCAGGAGGGTGGCTCCGTAAGCGATTAGTGAGGCGTCCGTTACTAGTCGATATGGATGCATGGGGTCCAGGTAATTCAGAACGGGTTTGCTGATAAATGCCCTTTTTAATCGTTCGAAGGCTTCCTGGCACTTCGAAGTCCAGTTCCATTTTGCATCCTTTTTGGTGAGGTCGTGCAGAGGTCGCGCGATAAGGGAGAACTTATCGATGAAACGCCTGTAGAAGTTTCCTAGACCTAAAAAGGAGCGAATGTCTCGGACGGTGCATGGGACTGGCCAATCTTGTATAGCGTCCACCTTTGAGTCTTCCATTGCGACATGGTCTTTTGAAATTGTGTATCCCAGATATTGGAGTTTTTCTTTATAAAACTCGCACTTTTCTGGCTTCAGATAGAGGTCGTTGTCGCGCAAGATCTGGAAAACTTGGTTCAGGATCTGGATGTGTTCCGCCATGTTTTTGGAAAAGATGAGGATGTCGTCCATATATACGGTTATTTTCCAGGCCGTGATGAGTTCTCTGAAGATCATGTTCATCATGGCCTGGAAGGTGGCTGGTGAGTTGGTAAGGCCGAAGAACATCACCGTGGGTTCGTAAGAGCCCAGCGGAGTGATGAAAGCTGCCTTCCACTCGTTGCCCTTCTTGATTCGTATATTGTTGTATCCCCACCGTACATCCAATTTGCTGAAAATGGTGGCCCCTTTGATCACGTCCAATAGTTCTTGGATTAGTGGAAGGGGGCACACATTTGGGATGGTGTACGAGTTCAAATGGCGATAGTCCTGTACCGGGCGCAGTTTTCCATCTTTCTTTCCTATAAAGAAAAATGGGGCTGCCGTTTGTGAGGTGGATCGACGGATGGTCCCCCGAGTGAGGTGTTCCTTGATGAATTTCCCTAGTTCATCATGTTTTTCTGGGCTCAAGGCGTAGATTTTTGGTACTTGAGGTTTGAAAGTCGGTTTCAGGTCTATAGCGTGGTCCCAGTAAGTGTGCTCTGGGAGTCGCTGCGACTTTCGTTCGCTAAAGATGTCCAAAAATTCGTGATGCGCCTTGGGGACTCTTTCCTTTAGATTGGTGACGACGATTTCGTCCTCCAAGTCCTGGTCGAAGCTGGCAAATCCTGATGGTTCGGGAGCCAGTTTCCGAATAACTGGTTCCTCTATGGCCTGTTTTCCTGAGTTTTTATGTGGGAGATCAGGTTCTCCCCCGTTTGGTGAAAGAGATAGTTTGGCTTGAGCCTTTCGTTTCTCTTCTGCGTATTTCCTTATGTCCTGTAGGAGCCATTTCCTTTTGAGGTATGCTCGTAGTTGGACACCAAACGTTCCGCTATGATCGCGGAGTCCTACATCTTCCGATAATCTTCGGAGGTGCTCTAGGCGCTGTTTTTCGCGCTCGTTAATGCGTGGTTTGTGCCGTGGCTCCACGTCTGATAACTGCCTATTGTTTTGCGGTTCTTCCCTTGCCCTAGTGAACCCATGTGGTTGCTGGCATTTTTGGGGGCACCGATCAAAGTGCACTTCACGTCGCCTCCACTCGATGGAGGGGTCGTGGTATTTCAACCAATCTGTTCCTAGGATAAGGTCGTCTTTCCCTAGATTGGAGATAAACATCTGGACGCGCTCAGTATGTGTTCGTCCCCTGATGTCCCGAATGGTGAGGTTCACATCCAAGGCTGATCGGATGAGACCTGCTTTATTAATGGTGTCATCGACGTTCCGGACGCGAATGGGGTTGTTGAGTGTGTAGGTGGGAAAGCGATGTCTCCTGACCCAAGTTTCATTTACTATAACCCCCTCGCATGCCGAGTCGATGGTTGCCTTTGCTCCAGCGTATTGACTCCTGTTTGATACTTTCACGTTCAGGCGTATGGGAGTGATGATACGGTCGTTCATTGCTCTGATACGAATACAAGTGCGGGCATCAAACTCGGGTCGTCCTTGACCTCTCTCCTTCGCTGGTGAGGGAGAGGTCAGGAAAAACACTCCACGTGTCCCAAGATTACTTCTCTTGCTTCATCTTCTCCTAATTCTCCGAGCACTGCTCTGATTCGAGCAGAATGACTGACGCTTCCGTCTCCCCGTTGTCCGTTAGGTAACATAGCGCGTTGCCCATGGTTCGTTTGGGGTCGTCCGGATGGGGCAGAGTAAGGACGTTCCATCGAAGGACCAGGTTGTGGTACCCGCTGGTCATTGCGAGGGACATCCTCTGTCTCCACTCCTCGATATATTCCCGCTTGGTTTCCCATAGCGGGTGCGTCGTCTTCTCCCTCCAAATTAACCGCGCGGTTTCCTCTCCCTGTCGTACCCAAGCGTCTCTTCGAGTTTCCTCGAATTGGTGGAACGCCTCTGCGGGCCGACCAGCAGTTAGCGCCAGAGTGTCCTATCTTTCCACAATTCGAACAAGAGGTGGTTCGCTTGCCGTCAAATTTTCTTTTTTGACTTTGGGCGTTACGCTTCTTGGTAGCGTCAATGTCCATATCGACCACCTGATTATTCATTTTTCGAGGAGCGTTTGTGGAGTTATAGCGGATAGCAGGTTGGGAATGGAAACGGTTTAGATAGTCGCTACGGAAGGAGGTGGAGTTGGCGAGGATGACCTTTTGAGCAGATCTGGCTCTGAGTCGTCCGTCTATTTCGCAGGCTGTATTGATCCAATCCTGAATGGTGTCTTTTGGCTGTACTTCTTTGTCATATATTTTGTCCATGACGCGCGGGTCTAACCCGCGTTGGAAGTAAGGGACTTGTTCCTTGTCAGAGATGTCTGCATCGGCGGCGATGAGAATGAATTGGTTGGAGTATTCATCAACCGTCATTCGTCCTTGGGAGAAAGCCATGAGTGCGCTTCGCGCCTTGTCGGTCTTGCCCGTCTCCCTAAATTGGAGCTTGAACTTTGTTAAAAAGTCCCTCCAGGTGCCTAGATCAGTAGGAGGGTCCGCTCCTACTGATTTGAGGAGGAAGTTCTCGGCCCAAGCTCCTGCCGTGCCATATCTCATGCATGAGAGCACCAGGGATATCTTGTCTTGATCGGTCTTGTACCGATCGGATTCTGCTGCGAAAAGAAGGAGGCATTGGAGCATGAATTTCTGGGATTCAATGCGGTTGCCTGTGTAGTTGTCTGGGAGTTTGACTTTTCCTCTTCCGGGTTGTACTGTCGCGGAAGGGGGGTCTGTAGAAGTCGAAGCTTGTCCCGACATGTTGGCGAGCGGTTCGTTTCGGGTATTGATCGGTGTTTGGTCTGGTGAGTCGGAGTCTGATTCTGAGGTTGTTTCCTCTTGCTCCGAGTCTTCGGGGATTACCGGCGCCGGTTCCCTGTATTGTGGGGCTAGTTCCCACTGAGCTTCTGTTTCGTTCCAAATATCCTCTTCTTCTGTTCCGTCTTCAAGGGTGAAGTAATAACGCCCGTTTCGGTATGAGCAGTTATCGTAATTTGGAGGGGCGTATCTGTTGTTGTCTTCGTAGACCCAGAAGTCCCCTTCGCGCCGGATCGGGCGATTGTTGTGATGGAGTTGGTTATTGATACGTCTAGTGCCGGGTGGATATTCCTGGCCTAGGTCTTGCTCCAGAGTGTGTGCAGTAACGCTCTCTTAATGGGGGTCTATTGTCCCCACCAAGGAAGGTTATGAGAGAGAGTGTGGCAGCAAGCTAGTGCGAGCAAGGTAGGGGCAGAAGAGTCTATTCTAGTGTTACGACTGCTCGTTGGTAACCCCAAGAGTAGGAGGTTCTTCCCTAGGTCACTCGTGGAGGATGTGTGGAACGGCGGTCTCGACTGTACGTGTAGCACAGGAGCCAGAAGTGTATTGCGATATAGCAATGAAGACTGCAGTAGGAAGACTACAGTGGATGAGGGTGCTGTGGTAGGAAGACCACAACGAACGAAGAGAATAGACTGAAGAACCTCAGCCTACTCTATGGGCCTTTTATACTACTTTAGGAAGTAGGGCGTGAGAATACCATATATGTATCCGTAGGTATACTCTAAGTCGTTTTCTCTCAATAACGACTACTCTTGTGTTTCTCCGTTAGTCTCCTTCTGGCCAGGAAAGACTAGGAGCTCAATGCCCGATGTGTGAGTAGTTTGTAAGGCGGCGTTCCATGCCCGCTATGCAATAGGCCCGTGATACTCGACCAACGATAAGGTGATCCGTTGGGAGAGGATGACCAAGGTTACTATCTGTACCTTGTTTGTACGCCTCACAAGTGAGGCCGCTTGATATTTGTGATGATCGTGTCGGAATAGACCGCCGTTAAGGCCCGACAGAACGTGATCATAACAGCTGCTTTTTTAATGCACTCTATGATGCATTTCTAACTGGCCTGTGGCTATCTAGATAATAACCTTGATTGTTCTATATAAGTGATCAAAGGTCAATAACTTACTTATCCTATATAGCATACACCATATGCAGTAGCTGTTAAGCCGCTAGGCTTATCACGTGCACTTAATACACTAAGTAGGGTTCCCTAAGCTAAAACTAAGATTGACCGCCCAACGAATGAAGACAATGGCTTGTCTGCATGCGTGATCCAAGAAGTCTTGGTTACTATTGATCTTGTCTTCGAACAAGTGGAGAAGATGATTATTTATAATTGACTGATGTTCTTCAGGAATGAACCAGTCTTCTCCAATAGAGCAGATTACTTCAGGTGGATCCCAGCAAACGACTCAATAAGCAGCGAGTCCTTGATAAGCAATAGAGACGGGAGAATGATAAGGGCTTTGAGACGAATCCAGTGCTTCGTCAGACTAGGTATGATTCGATTGATCTGACAGAGTTCGCGATGCGTGGGCTTGGAAGGAGCCAGACGCTAGGCGCAGTGCAGAGATCAAGATTGTATACGAAGTGAACGAGCTGAGGCTTCTAAGAAGCTCAGCTCTCCTATATATAGTACAGGGCTATTTAGGGTGAGACGGACATATGGTCCGTGCTTCTAAACACTAAGTACTATCAACGATCGATGCATGTAAGCTGCAGTCATTGTTCGTACTCCGTGGCTCTTCGATGTAACCATGTATAGTAAGTATATCAAATGTCTGTCCGCAGCAATATGCAATCAGGAACCAATCATGATTGATATCAGTAAGCACAATAAGAAAGAGATCATAGTATGTAAGCGTTCATGCGTCAGCATGTAAATGATAAACAGTCTGAGTCCAAATTATGTGTGTAGCTCATGACCATGTCCTGAGTCACGTGCCTAGACGCATGTCAAGTCACAGTCCTAGTCGTTAACAGTTCGAGTCCAAGGAAACACCTGACCCTCCCTTCTGTCCACGTGCCAAACACGTGTTAGGACGCAGTCCTAACAGTAGCTTTTATTGACAATATCACATTCCTGCCCTTAAGGCACTAATACATCCTATTCCTCATAGTGTTGTCTTTGTCCAAATATTCACACTAGGGAATTCTTGCTTAGGATAGGACATCTTGAAGTATTTGTGAGATGAGTGGCTATCAAGATTGTGCATAGTAGTAGCTAAATCCAGCTTAGGGAAGGGTTAAGCATGTAGGTATTTAGCATGAGAACTGCTTAGTAAGTGAGAAGGCCTTACCTAGGGTATAATTCCCTATAGATGTATGACATCTGCTCAAGATATTCCAAGAAGTAATATTACAATTCCTTAACCATGTTATTTATTATAGATCTACAATAAGTGCAAGTGTATGATCACCAACAAAGTTAGGTCAAATATAGGTGTACATATCTTGCTAGATGTGCTAACTGCTTTAGTAGCATGGATTTCAAGTAATGTCAATCTTGCCTTAACTTCTTATGAATCTCTCTTCACTTCTTATAAATGTTAGGACTATGTCCTAACACATGATTTACATATGCTCTCAGAGTATGGTCAGGTGCTATGCTCATATATTCAAATTGGATTGGGAATGTGCTCTTATTCATATGCTGATGCATGAACATTACATACTTATTATTCATTCACAAGTTTTGGCTTGAATGCTCACAAGTACTATAATCAGTTCCTGAGTTACTATGGATGTGGACAAACATTTGATATGGTTACTATATATGGCTAAAGTGTTTACTGCAGATGACAGATTATGATTGATCAGCTTATTTAGTGTTTAGAAGCATAGACCAGACCTCCATCTGGCTCTAAATAAACTATACATATTAATAGCCAAGCTAAGCTTTTTAGAAGATTAGCTTATTCACTTTGCATACATCTTGATTTTAACACTGCACCTGGCATCTAGCTCCCTTCAGCCCAAGCATTGTGAACTCTGTTATATCATCATAAACATATCTAGTCTGACAAAGTACTAGATTCATCTCATAGTTCTGATCATTCTTTCTTCTTTACAACCTATCAAGGACTTGCTGCTTACTAAGTCATTTGTTGGAATCCCTTGGAGGTCATCTGCTGTATCGGGGAAGACCTACTAGTTTCCGATAAATATTATCCCTTTATCAATTAGCGCCTCCTTCACCTCTTTGAGGACAAGATCAATAGCAATCAAGACTTTGTGATACAAGCCCAAATATGAGCAATAGTCTTTATTTATTGGGCTGTTACAATTAGCTCAGGGAACCCCTTATAAGTGCAACAAGTGTACATGACAAGCCTAGCGGCTTAACAATAAATCTCTCTTCACTTCTGATATTTCCTCCTTTATCTCATGTATATCTTTCTTTAAGCTTTTTCTTATTGACTTTTGCTATTGGTCCATGCAGTTGAGATACTTCTGCACTAGCCAAAGAGCATTGTTCATAGCATGATTTACAGCATGGTTGACAGTATGGTAAATAATCTAAATGACTGCAAGTTAAATGACATGATTGATAGCAGGGCCAAACCAAGCTAGGGCATCTGTGTGAAATTGAGATGTTTGAGTCAAGCATTAGAAGACTATGCATATAAAAATACAACTTACTAGGGTTAGCACACACAACCACTTAATTCTTGTAATAAATGCTATTTGCAAACTTGGTATGTGTCAGTCAGTCTTTTCCTAAGCTGCCAATCTAAGTTAGAAAAATTGCAAAGAGTCATCAAATCCTTACTGTAGAGGACTCTCAATTTGGTCTTGTGCATATCTGCTCTACAGATATCCTATGCTATAGAGTTTGGATTGGGCTATGGTGGAAATACAACTTTGCCAGTGTTCAGTGGAAAAGGGATTGGCTCTAACAGAAACTTAATGGGATCCAGCAGTAAGTCTATGAGCTCTAGTGGTATTTCATCATTTTCCAAGTCAATTTCAGGTGGATTGGAGATTTGGGATTGCTTATGGTGGTTGATGGAAATGGACTGTGAGAAA
Source organism: Heterobasidion irregulare TC 32-1 (assembly GCF_000320585.1). NCBI lineage: Eukaryota > Fungi > Basidiomycota > Agaricomycetes > Russulales > Bondarzewiaceae > Heterobasidion > Heterobasidion irregulare. The sequence continues at coordinate 2,294,430 of NW_009258198.1, read as the reverse complement.
CTCGGAGAAATCGGAAAGGGCCGTCGCTCGCCGAGATTTGCCTCCGTCTCGGCCGGAAATCATCAACCCCAAAGTCGGGGCATTCGCTCAAAATGTTTCCGAGACATGCGCCACAGACAGGGCGATCGATTTCCTGTTTTTCCTATGGAAAAATGGAGCTTTGCTAGCCCCACGAGGTAGAAGATGGGGCCAACACGTGTCGATAAGAATTGTTTGTACATCATTATATAACACAAATAAAGTGCCGAAAAGGAAGTAAACAATGAGAAATCGGAATTCGAGGTCCGCTCACAAGTTCAACTTGCTCGACGGTTTTCTGTTCTTCTTTTCTCTAACGCATCCCTCTTTCCTCCTTCCCTCTTCTTCCTCTCTCATAGCACCCTCCTCGTTTTTTTAACGACTCGTCTTTTCCCTGCTTCCGCAGTTCCTTCTATACACATATCATCATTACTTCCACCCTGCGCGCCCGTACTTCAACCTCCTTGTCGCCCTCGAATTCGATCAGCGTCAGGATGGCCCAACCTTCGTCATCTCATCATCGCGAGCGTGAATCGCACCGTTCCGAACGTTCTTCACACCACCATCATAGAACAATCTCATCCACGACCCTCCTCCTCGTACTCTCTCTTATACTTGCTGTCCTTGCAGTGATGCTTTCCCTTCCCAGCCAGAGCTCTTCTAGCAACCCCAGCGATCCTAGCGGTGGTGTCATGAGCTACCTCACACCCAAACGCACCCAAGCGCTCATTGCTCGCGAGAGAGATGTTGCGCTTCGTGAAGCCGAAGTTGCTCGGCGCGAAGCTGAGATTTTGGCTGGTGCACCGGGCGGGGTTATAGGTAACCCACCTACCCCTTGCCCGGCATGTCCAATCATTGCTCAGGCCACGTACGAGCCCCCTCCTGCACAAACCGTCATCAAGGAGGTCGTAAAGGAGGAAGCACTTACTCCTCCTGGCTGGTGGAAGGAGGGCAATGTTCGTTTTGACGACATTCTCAGTCGCGAGCTCAAGATCGCGGAACGTGAACGAGAAATTAGCCGTCGCGAAGAGACGGTTAACCGCAGGGAGCACGATGCATCCCGCCGTGAAGCTTGGATCATGGAACAACTTGTGTACGTGTTCAGGTTATTTTTCTCCGTCGCATCGATCAGTTGGTTGACTTTGAGTAATCTAGTGCTCTCGGTAACGAAGCTTCTGTAGAGGAGGAATACGTGTATGAGCCTGTTCCTGCGAAGCGTAAAAACTCTGCCAAGGTACCGCCACCTCTCCAGCGCCGTTCCGAGTTCTGAGACGAAGGAGGTTTCCGACTCGACACTTTTCTTCATTTCACGTTCAGTCAGTCAGAGTCCTCTGTTGTCCCCTCCCCCTCCCCCTCCTTCGTCCAGGCTTGGGGGACAACGGTGTTTTTCTTCTTTTTGTCCCCCTCGTCTCTGTAGTCTGTGAACCGATCTCCGTTACGCGCTCTCTCGGTCGAACCGCCGAAGATCTCTGGATCTACGACGCGCTCCCACGTGATATGTCACCTGGCCTCGTGCACTCCGTGACCACAAATTCGAGGTTCGATCGCGAGTGAATGCACTTTGTGTCACGGAGACCGGTTCTCAGCCTACATCCCCTTTCTCTGTATCTGTCAATACAAGTTTACTGACCACATATTCGCGCACCCCACAGGAACTCCCTCCTCTCCCCGCTCTAGTCGTCACAGAAACTGCAATCGAGACCGCCACCCGTACCGTTACCCAAATCCAAATTCAAACTCCTTCTCCTGTTGTCGAAACAATCGTTCCAGCGCCTGCCAGTACTCGTCGCGCCGCCTCTCCCACGCCATCGCCGCGTAGTACTTCTTCAACCTCCACCCTTCCCAGGACCACCTCTGTTGAGGTAGTCGTGGAGACTCGTGAGGAAGTTGTACATGAGGAGCCGATTGAAGAGGAGGAGGAGGAGATCGAGATAGAGGAACCGAGACGAAGGAGGGTGGTCCGAAGGCCGCCTCCTCCGCCTCCGCAGCCCCCTGCTGCTTACAGGCAATCCCCCCCTCAACAACGCTGGCCCCCTGTCGATTGGTGAGGATCGAAAGCAGTATTGTGACGATTAAACGAGTTATTGGGCTGTATTCACGATTTATTTCCTTCCTTCTTGCTTCTTATTACCTCTCGTTTCTTACTTACACACCTGGCGGCGCCTTGCTATGTAACCTGCATCATCAGCCTCCTTGTCTCCGGCCGCCTTTGATATTGTTGCAATCCGCCGTGAACATTTACATTGCTCTAAATCTTCCTTTATTTACCCGGTGATGCCTTACTCCCTCAACTTTACTGACCCTTTTTACGAACTTGACGACGGTGGAAGAACACGATACTACAGTACGGCTGGCACATGGATGACGGATTGCTCGATACGTAGTGTAGATTATTCCCTATGTGGCTTCCTGAGCGGAATAGATACATATGGCACTGGGGGGTTGGTCTGTGTACATTTCACGGTCAAAGGGAGACAGACGTGTGACGTACAAGCACGGGGTTTGGGGTTGTTTGTACTTGCTATTTTCCTACAACTGTTCCCGACGCGTCAGGATTTCTGTTCGCGCCCGTTGCTTTTCAGCGCCCTGACAAGCTCACTGGGTCTTGCTCTCAGATGGCAGCCATCTCTTCAGAAAAGTCGTCTTTCGCGGATGTGGGCTCAATATCAGCACCGTCTTCCTCAAAACCCTCCTCCTTCTCTGCCCTCTCTCCCCTGACGAACGTGTATCGGCGGTTCTCAGACTGGCGCAGTGCACTCGGTCTTCCTAACCCTGGCTCGGTGGAGAACCTCCAGAAGGAGATCAAAAGTGAGCACTGTATCATATACGTGCTCGCCACTGTCGATTGACCCAGTCTGTTCCCGCCCTAGACACTCATCTGACGAACTTCTTCTTCGATGGTGCGCGGGCGGACCTGATGAAGGGCCTCTCGATGGATCCCGCCTTCCAAGTAACACATTCCTTCTCGCTCGCGTCCCAAAGCGCTCCTCCATCGTACAACTTTGGTGCTGTTTTTGCGAACCAGCAGGCACGTGCATTCTCGCCTAGGCGTCGTGACCTGGCACATTTGACATCACCTCCCGCAGGTTTTCCTCCAGGGAAGTGTGGATCACGAAGGGAATGTGAACGCTCGGTTGAATCAAGGCTGGTCACCGACCAATGTTACGAAGATCCAGGCTCAGGTACGCACTCGTCGATGTGTCGTCCGATGCCGCGCCTAACGCACATCATAGCTCTCGTCTCAAGCCGGTCATAACATGATCCAGCTAGAGCACGATTATCAAGGTTTAGACTACAGCGTAAATGCGAAAGCAATCAACCCTTCGCCGACGGACGGCACCGGGGTCTACGTCAGCACGTACCTCCAGTCTATCACCCAAAAACTCGCCCTCGGCGTCGAGTCGGTCTACCAGCATCAATCGGCGCAGCTCACCGACTTCAGTATGTCGTATCTTGCGAAATACACTGGCGCGAATAAGGATTGGATTGCGACTGCGTCGGTTCAGCCCGCTGGCATTCTTCAGGCGACCTACTGGCACAAGCTGAGCGAAAAGGTGGAGGCTGCCGCGGATCTGCAGCTTATTGCTGCGCCCGGGCGGAGAGATGCCATCGCGGTGCTTGGTGCCAAGTATGACCTTCGTATGTCGACGTTCAGAGCGCAGCTGGACTCGACGGGCAAGGTTTCGGCACTGCTCGAGCAGCGGTTTGCACCAACGTTCGCCTTCACGGTGGCCGGTGAGATCGATCACTTCAAGGTATGCCCCTCTATTGTTCCGGGATCTTATTTGTTGCGGATGCTTACGAGTGGTGAATCCAGAACTCGGCGAAGGTGGGTGTAGGCGTGATGATCGAGAGCACGAGCTTGACACCTGAGGAGATGGGCATGACAATGCCTCCAGGCCCTCCCCAACTATAATTGCATATTATGTTATCTGCTTAGAGTATTGCATTTGTAGTTGGACACGCAGAGCATTTCCCCTTCTCATCATATCGTACTTTACCGATCATTCATCGTCTGTGTCAGTAGGCCCGTCGGCGAGACGAAGATTCGAGACCTTAGGCGGGGCTCACCGTGGGAACTTGCTTGGGGAGACATTTCGCCGAGTCTACTTATATGAAGAGCCGCGGCAGCTCTCGCGATGCACTGGGGCTAGAACGACAAGCATGACACCGCTGCTCTCAGTGAGAAATGTTTCCTGTTCACGACCTGAGGGGGACCAAATTTTCTCCAATGTGAACTTCAATGTCAACGAGGGAGACATCGCTGTTTTACGAGCTCGCAGCGGCATTGGGTGAGTGTCTGGCTTCGTCCCGTGTACCAACGGGCCCGTCGTTGATGGTAGCGGTTCTACAGCAAAACAACATTGCTGAAATGCATAGCCCATCTGAACTTGTACCACGGGTCCGTAGAGTTCAAAGGAAGGCAAGTCTCTCCCCTTATCTTCTATTAGGTACAGTTGTATTGACCGGAACTACAGGACTCCCAAGGCGTACGGTATGTCAATCACGTTGAAAGTCAACTGAGGAGTTACTGATACGGTATTGATTCTGCATACAGGCGTCCCTACATACCGTACGCACGTTCAATACGTGCCCCAGCGACCGTCACTCCTACCTGGCACTCCTCGCGAATTGTTCCATACTCTGTCCACCTTCCAGTCGCGTCACGCGACGGGGACTGCCAACCTAAACAAGTCGTTAGATGTTGCGCGCTCATGGGGAATCGACGAAGAGTTGTGGGATCGCGCATGGAATACGCTCAGTGGCGGAGAGGCGCAGAGGATTGCCCTCGCGATCAGCTTTGGGATGAATGGCACGATCCTGTTGCTTGACGGTTCGTACCTTTTTACAAAACCTCCTCGCCCAAGCGTCTGACGATATTGACCAATCGCCTCTGTTACAGAGCCAACTTCCGCCCTTGACACAGATGCTTCTCTCAAAGTCGAGAAGGCTCTCATCGAGGCTGTCAGATCCCCTGAGTCTCCGCTCCAAGCTCTCGTGTGGATCACGCACTCGGAGGAGCAGGCAACAAGAGTCGGCACACGTTTTCTCCGCCTGTCACCTACGGGTATCCGCGAGGAAACGTCGATACCAAATGACGCCTAGACAGCTTAGAAAGCTACGCAAAAAACGGGCATGCACATCATGTCGTCTATATCGAGAACATACGACATATATGGGAGACGTCTTTCATTGGGATTGTAGGGTCTATTACTTAGCCTAGCGTTCACCGGTAGATGTAGTCTGAGTGGGACTTAGCGTATCGAAACTAATGGCTTGTTCTTAAGTATTCTTCATACAGTTTTTGCGCCACCAGGCGTGGACAGGTGAGGCCTGTGAGGACTTGCCAATGTTGCCATATTGAGGCATCATCACCTAGTATTCACCTCTTCCACTCGACCTGATCGCACCAACCGAGGTGCATCATCACCATGCACCAGGATGTGTTTCATATACATGAAAAGGGTGTTGCAGAGTGCTCTATCACCGCAGCTTTACCTTCACAACTGACAGATTGACGCTCAACGTCTGAACTGACCACGGCAATGCAACTTTACCATTGATCGTAGGTTGACTATCATCCACATATATCCTTGAGCACCCTGTAACTTTGGACCAGCCCATCTCTTTACCACACATATTGCAACAAACGTATGTCCGTTGCATTGGGATGTCTTGCCGCAATTGAACTCCCTCTCTTTTCCTTAGACCTCAATCCATGGAGTTTCGCCTTCTGGTAGAGGCTCAAGAAAACACAGACCGCCCTGTCATTTTCCTATCAAACAGACGATGGTCTGTCACAGAACCTCTCGACATGACCTCCCAAAACGTGCCTCAATATGCATGCATCTCCTACGTTTGGGGCTCCGGACGACTTTCCAATCCCTTCCATCCATCAGTCAAGATGTCTGATCACACACTTCCTGCCCTCACCGCGGCAATGCACGATCCCAGTCTGACAGCATTCTGGATCGACGCCTTTTGTGTACCCGTCGCTCAACCGCAGAAAGGAGCCACGCTGGAGAGTATGGGAGCTATCTACGGTCGCGCAGCGCGGGTTGTCGTGGTGCTCTCCAATACGACCTGGCACGCAATTGATCAAATTACGCGCACAAACTTTGCGAGTGCGCTCGAATTTTCGGACTCGCCCCTCAAAATCTTGGAACAGGATATGTGGATCAAAAGCGTATGGACATACCAAGAGGTCGTAAACAGTCAAGGGCTTTTCCTCACAGCAGAAAGCGCAATCTGCGAGCCAATCGAGGGAGAATCCTTTCTCAATGCCTTGGGCCAATACCTTGAACTTTTTCGTCAAGCCAACGGCCTCACTACATACGACCTGCGAGAACACTTTCCATATGTCGACGCCTTTGAAGATTTGATAGCAGATTGGAGAGTGGCTGTATGGTGCGGTAGGTCCGCTTTACAGGTCATGTCTGGGATGTGGAGGCGAAAATGGTTCGAGGAAGCAAATTACTTTTATGCGATGATTGGCACCATAACAGGTCTTCCCTCGAGACGCTCCTCTCATCCCTCTATCCAGTCGCTCTCCGAGTCATTCATGAGAGTTTGCGAGGAAAAAAGCGATTTCTCTTTCATATACTCGACTGCTCCTCGAGACACCCTTTCAGGAAGGCTTTGGCGCCCTTCTCCTACTCTCCTGCAACCTGTATTGTCTTGGCACACCTGGGGTGAAAGTCAGCGTGGGGAGCGGCATGCGAACGGGCTTACACTCAAGGACATGTTCCAGTTGACCCAATCTCACATTGTGAACGAACTGCATGCCCGTCATACTTTGGAGCGCCTTCGAGTGAAGAACGAGCACCCTACTAGCGAGGAGGTCACCGTTCTTCTACTGTCAGTCCTCAAACAAATGGGGTTCACTGGATGCGGACAGCATCTTACCTTCTTCGAGGGATTGTTTTTTCCACAGGATCCGATCATGTTAGATGCCGGGGTTGAAGTTTGGGTGTCCACATCAATAACTTGGACTTTCGGCGCTCCAGGCATAGCGATTACCACCGATGGAGGCCGCAAGCAGTATATCTCGGGTGTTTTTTTGGGTGACAGGTCGACTGCTATGGTTGGATCGGAAGTGGCATTGCTCGATAATGCTGTTCGTGAGTGTTATCCATCAGCTGTCATGGGATGGATTGTTCTATTCTTTCATCGGATCATAAACTCATTCAGTACGTTCTGGCAGAACAGCTTGATAGATCTATGATTGGATGACTGTACATTACTTCATGAATGGCAACTCCGATCAGGACACGAACTTCAGAAGCCTGTTCCGTGGGGCAAAGCGTGACCACCTTGTCTTGATTAAGGAGCGAGCAAGGCACAGCCCCCTATCGATCTTATTTAACCCGCTACACCTTGGTACCCAACGGGACTTACACCACTGCACCTCAATGCCTCCGACATGTTCCCCTTCCTCACAACGCGTTTCATTCCTCGCAGACTCTGCACAATTTTCTTCCGTCAGAACCCAGTGGGAAAACCCTCATGACATCCTTTCCATCCTCATGATTATCGGCGGTGACATTGTTCAACGAGCAGTCGCGCAACTCGCCGGCTCTCGCTTTTCATTCACTCCTGTCGCCTTCTCCTTCGGTTGGGTCGCGTACTCCATCAATGCTGTCTGTTCGGCCATCGGAGATGGGCGCCTCATGCCCGCAGTAGAGGGCTCGTTCATGCTTGTGAACGCGAAAAATGGGTATACCCGTACAATCCAGTCATGGGTCCTCGCACGGCTCGTTCGGGATCATCGATCGCACGAGGGAGGAAAACATAGTCTCTCGATTTTCTTCTACCGAACTTCATCTACGCGGCCTATCGGCGTGACAGACACAGATTGGGTTTATTGCAGCGGAGTTGCCGTCATGATCGTTCAAGCGGGTATCGCCGTCATACCAGGCGTTCTGCACGACAATTGGGTCACCCTCATTCTTACTTTAACAGGCACTGTGCTGGCCCTCGTGGGAGGTGCGTGGCCACAATGGTATGCAGAAAAATGGTCAGCCCGCCCGCTGCTGCCCGGCAACAAGAAAGGCGAAGTTGTCATCCTGACAAGGGGGAATGGTAGCAAAGAGGCCATCGTTATCATAAACGAACACGGAGGGCTACGGCTAGAGGACCTCGCGGCTGAACGGGACGTGCGCTCGCAGTGCACTATCATCTTCACCTCTCTGCTAGCAGTCCTGTGGATAGTGCACCTGCTCGTCGTCGCTAGCCTTCAGAACGATGCGTGGTATCTTCTCGCGGTGGGCGCATTGGGCATGACACAGAATATTGTCGCAGCAGGGGCGCGACGCAGTCCAGGCGCGCTTGGGATACATCTGGAGAAGGGTGAAGTGGTTCATAAGGAGAAGGTTTTTTTGACCTTGCAGGCAGCAGAGGCGCGTCAGCGACATGTGGGATTGTCGCTCCTTCCTATATTTTTTCCTGGCGGGCTTCGAAAGGAAGAGGAAGACTGGAGGCAATCCAAGTTAGCCGAATACGATGAGAACCGATCTATTCTAGGGTCTGTGGCCATGCCTGTCATTGAGTCGGATACAGACGAGAAGGACGATGTTTTCACATCTGTCAACTCTTCACCCGCAGACAACTGAAAAGATTTCTAACCCACGAAAGCATACAACCCATTGGCGATGGTGCGGATGCACTGGCCTGTAACTAACAGTTCAACAACTAATATCATACCTTTCTTTTGTAGTAGATCTCCCGCTAGACACAGGATTCTATATCTGAAATTTTTTGGTTTTGGGCGAATTGTTCCATGTCTGAGTGTAAATGATATTTTCTCCAGGCATAGTTAAATTTATAATCTTATGAGGCCAAGTTCCTTGGCAGGACCTTTAGCTCAATCGGTAGAGCGTTGTACTTATGAGGTTAACCTACTTGCATGCAAATGTCCCGAGTTCGATTCTCGGAAGGTCCACTTTTTATTTCTGACAATAGCATCTTCTTGCAGCACAGCTATCGTGACCCAAACATTTTGCCTGCAATTGTTCGGCACACAGGACTTCAAGAAGGGGCGATGGCACTTATTGCAATCCCAATAATAAAATAGGGTCTTTACCGCATCAACAGGAATACTATACATGCGCAACGCTAAGGGTCATCAATTAATATGAAAGCGCAAAGGGAAAAAGAATAATACCGAATGTAACGATATTGAATGTGATAAGAGGCTTCATGGTGTACCCCCAAGGGAGTCGGTTGGTCTTGCTTCGGGATGAGAACGCCCTGGAATGTGCTCGACCCCTTGAGGGTCGAAACTTTCTTTCCATGCCATGATCAATTGGGTCATCTTCATGCTCTGCACAAGCTGAGGCCATAGCGCGTTCCGCACATCGTCTGCCTGAGTGTGCAATATGTCCTCCACATTCTCCCGAAATTTGGCGAGTTGGATCGTCAATTCTTTACGGACTATCTCGACGGTAGGACGCTTCAGTGCCTCTATGATGAGATCCAGAGGTGGAGGGGGAGGTGGCGGGGCGTTCAGGCGTTTGGTGAGGGCAATCTGAAGCGCAGCCATTCGCTTGGTAAGATCAGTATAAGAATCGCTTTGTGATTGAACGATTTTTCGGAGCTGCAAAAAAGGTATTAGAGCACTATGAATGAGGGCACTTGAGAGGCGTTGAAAATGCCCACTTCTGCAATTTCAATCTGCAGCTTCTCGTTCTCCACCTGTAAGCGTACATTTTCCTTGGTCATATTGCCCGATTGCGCAATCAATTCGGCTACCTCATCTGCTATTACCTGAATGTCACCGCCCGCTTCCGACACCTCCTTGTTGAGCTTTTCGATTGCTTGCTGCACGACCGGGGAAACCAGATCGCCTGCTTGTGCAACGGTAGATGGGTCAGTGAGGATTTCACCAATTTTCTCATCCAGCATGGTGTCGAATTCGCTGATCACGTCTCGCACGTGTTGCGTTAAGCTGTTGTCGAGTTCAAGCACGCGATGGTCGATGCTGCGAATGCGATCCTGAAGACCGTCAGCCGCTATCTCCATCTCGGCCGACTCGTGATCTCGGTCAGGATCGTTCGACAACGCATGGTAGGCTGCCTCCGGTGTGTCTCCTGGGAGGAAAAGACGCTTGCGCTTCTTCGCGGGTCCCTCTGCATCAATGCCTATGGAACTCCCCGCTGTTCCGGCCATCCGACTTTGATGTTGCAAGGTGACCTTTGCCATTCTCTCCTGCAGTTGGGCAATGCTGCCACCGAGACCTTCGACGGAGTCCTTCATATCCTTGTACTTGTCCTCGAAGGCTGGGACGTCATAGGGCGCAAGGACTGGCCAGAAGCCGATGTCTACAAGACGAGAAACGAGTTGATCAATGACCTTCCTTTCCTCATCTAATCGTATTTCTACTTGTTTGAGGATTGTCTGTGTGCGTGTTTTTTCTGCAGCCGGGAACGCCTCGAACCGATTGGACTGAATGAGACTGCGGTAGTGCTGCATGTCGCGTTCGATCGTCGCTGCCTTCATGCGTTCCGAGACGACATCTGACAGAAGCCTATATTGATGTGAGAGGAGCACGTTATGAATAGACTGCAATAAACATACGCGATCCGTTCACTCCACGCCGCCCGCTTCTCCTCCACAGTCATCTCTTCCTTCTTGGGCGGGGGAGGTGGAGGGTCGGTAGGAGGAATGGGTTTCCATACCGACTCCATAGGCACGGAGGCCACGATTGAACGGGGATCTGAAGCTGAGTGTGCTGGTTCTAGAGGGGGTTGGCGCTGCGAGCTCCCTTGGGGAACAGCAGACGACATGCTAGCCGTTGCTGGCAGCATGGCACGTGGGCCGCTTGGAGGCCGTACAATGTTCGAGCCACTTGTAGCAGCAGTTGCTGTAACCCCTGACTGAGAAACAAAGACCTTGCTTTCGTTGTTGTGGATCCGTGACCCAGTTGAATCGTCGATTGGTCTGCGACGAGACATGTCCTCTGCACTATTGCGTCTCCGAGAGTCAAAGGAGGTAGCCGATCGAGCTGGAGATCTGTCCCGTGAGCGTGGGTGATAGGAACTATCATCGCGTTCGCGTTGGCGTCTGGGTGGAGTCCGGCTATCACGACGATGGCGTGGGGAACTGTCGCGATAGCCGCGGCGTGGGCTGCGTCCTATAGAACGAGGCGATCGGACAGGGCTGCGAGAGTGATAACGGCGAGGGGGTGGGGAGTGATACCGTCGAGGGTTGGGGGGTGGTGGATGGTATGCAGTGTTCCATTCAGGGTCTTCGGGATGCGCATATAAGCAGGCAGCGGCACTGCGAGAACAGCCGAATGTTCCATTTTGTTGAAGATAAATCGGTTCACCTGTGTGCGAAAAATACTACAGAGGACCCTACGATGAGCTGATTTCGACGGGAAAGAAAGATGAGCGGACGTGACAACGACGGCGTTTGTACATTCTTGGGGTTTGCCGGTGTGGGACAGTCGAGGGATGATTGGAAGAAAGAGGAAAGAAGAGGGGCAAGTCGGAGTGAGGAAGCCCGAAAGGAGATCTGATTGTTTCTTGAGATCTCTATTTGTTTCTGGTTTCTCACCGGTCGTCCGTTCTCACATCCTCTTGCCACTCTCAACCTGTCTGATTTTTCCGCCGATGTCCTCAGACCATAACACCCTCTTTGCCCAGTCCTATTGAGCATGCCTGTCCTCAGATCAACCCCCTTTCGTATCACCTCAGCTGTTGTCATCGTCCTGGCAAGTACCTGGCCCTATAGTATCCTTCTTGTGCGTCAAACTCATACCTTGACATTCACACAGATATCCCTGCATTTCATCCTCTCTTCTCGCTCATCCTTCTACTCCATCGCGTCAGTACTACGCAAGCCAATGACTGTACCCGGCCCACCGGCGCTATCAGTTTCTTCCCACGTCTCCTCCCCCCAACCAGTAGACACAGATCCACCACAGCGTCTTGCAAATGCGACATTCGTTATCCTGAGCAGGAATTCCGATCTCGGACCCGTCATGACAAGCATGCAGCAGATCGAGGACCGGTTCAATTCACGACACGGGTATCCTTGGGTGATTCTCAACGATGAGCCATTTACCGAAGAATTCAAGTCGTGCGTCGATCCGCCCTTCTTGTCTTGTCTCTCGAATATTTGATGGCATGACAAAGGCGCGTGAGGCTAATGACAGATGCGCCGGTTTCATTTGGTGTGATCCCGTCTGAGCAGTGGCTTCAGCCAGAATGGGTCGACGAGGCTAAGGCCGCCCGTGTAAGACATAGCATGCAGCTGCAACGAATTCCCTACGGTGGTTCGTGGAATTGTTTTCTGTGCCAGTGTCGAGCGAATGAAAATCCCACCTAACAAACAGGAAGCGTCACGTATGTTCGAGCCAATGTGCGCCAAGGTGCAGCATCACTGATTGTGCTCTCAGTTATCGAAATATGTGTCGTTTCCAATCCGGTGTGCGTAATCTCACCAATACCACTTCTCTGACCCTCGTGTCTCATAGGGCAACCCGCCCTTCCTAGTTCTTCTTCCGGCATGAGCTCTTACAGCCGTACAAATACTACTGGCGTGTCGAGTAGGTTCATCCGCCTCTGTTTGATGCGTCCTCTACGATCTAACAATCTTAGACCTGGAGTCGATTATTTCTGCAGCCTTGATTATGACCCTCTATTATTCATGCAGGATAATAACAAGACTTACGGTAAAGATCTTGCCTTCATTACAAGCGCTTATCTTTAAAACTGTCCTTTTTGTTATAGGGTTCACTATTATCACAGAAGAGTTGCAGCCGACGGTGCCATCGCTGTGGGAAGCGGTATACGGTGACTAGTCTTGTCTTGTAGGAAAATGCTACCTTACTGAACGCCGTGCGCATTGTACAGATTTCATGACGGAGAATGCAGGGCTGATACCACAAAACAACACCGTGAATTTCGTCACCAACGATAGAGGGGATAGCTATAACTTTTGTCAATGTAAGCTGCTCCTTATCTCATTTCCGCTTCAACTTCTGTTTCGCTCCGTTGCACGCCTGTCAGCATAAAGTCTGACGCGTGCTTCAGATTGGAGTAACTTCGAGATCGCTGACCTCGATTTTTGGCGAGAGGAGCGATATCTTCGATTTTTCGACTTCCTCGATCGTCGAGGAGGATTCTATTACGAGGTTTGTTCTCGTTCGTTTCATCTGCTCCTCGCTGAACGGGAAAGTGGTGCCTGCGCCTTGTAGCGCTGGTGTGATGGTCCGATCCGCAGTATCGCGCTCTCGCTTTTTGCGCGGAAAGAGCAATTGCACTTTTTCAATGACATCGGGTATCGTCATCAGCGGCTAGAGCACTGCCCACAAGGCGGCGCGTGGGCGCGTGGGCGGTGCTGGTGCAATCCAGACGACAGCTTCGGTGCGCCTATGTTTTCTGCTACTCTCGTCGACATTAACATCATATACCGACTCATCGATATTGCGGAAAGATCATCACCCCCCACAATGTTTATCCACGTGGAACGAGCTGTAAGTGAGGGGGAAAGGGAGGAGATCCCTGGGCTATGGTATTGTCTTCGTCTTGCTGTTCTTCGTTGACTCCTTCCACGAATACGAGGGCTCAGTGTGTACATTCTGAGCGTCATATACTGATATTCATCTTACTCAGCCAACGTGGGCGTCGCCTCGAGGAGCATACTCGTACATTTCCTACGGTATTCTGCAGAATGTCATGTCAACTTTTGGTGGGAATATCTGGGAATATCGACGACAGAAGATCCCGGAAACGTGCCAATTTGTGCGAACGTCGCCGCGAGCATGACGTTTGGCTGCCTCTTCTCAACTGCATACATCATCTCGGAGGTCCGCATTCTTTAAATCACTTCCGATGCTATCATTGGTGTCCTCGCCCGGTTCATATACCACGCAAACGGCGAGGGCTTGTCACATGACCCTGCTCTCCCATAACTCACCACACTTATTGTCAGCGACATCCGTGGAAGATGGCTATCTTGCGAACGGGACATATCGTCGGAGTACAACGTGGTTGACATCCTGAAGACGCCGCTTGGGAAGAATCGGGACTTCGGATCCTCGAATAGATAGCCCAGATGTGGCGAAGAATATATGGAAGTGCCATTCTTGACGAAGTATACGAAGAACTTGGTCTTGTAAAGATGATGGACGCTACAAGTGAATAGACATACATACTATACATTGCTCTGGTCTGTAGATCTACCTACACATGGGGTTTGTTCAATGTTCATGGAATTTGAATATCGAATTGCTTGAGCCCGTAGGCCGTAGGGCCTCGGCCTCGGAAGCACTTGCAGCTTCCCAGACTCGTCTCCCCCGTGCATAGGATAATTCGCACTCGCCACTTCACTGATCAGTGACTGGTGACTGGCAATCTGCAATCCTCTGGAAGCCTGACCGTCGTCTCTACTTAAGTCCCCTTGCACAAGTTCATTTTTGTGTGCACGCTTAGGAGTAAGAGGGAGCAAGGTCGGATGTTCTCTCCCCGACTGACACTATTGCGCGCCGTGGCCGGCGTCTTCCTCATATTGGTACGCGTTTTCCTTCTAATCCCGCTGCGCTCTATATCACAATTGCATCAATGGTTCACTGATATGCACACTCTTTCGCAGACCAGTCTCCACCTTCTTCGCCTCGCTCAGCCCTTCTCGTACTCTTCCCTCCCCGCGTTTCTCACAAGCGTGTCACGGACCCCCGCGTTCAAGGTACCACCACGCCTCTCTGTCTCTGGAGAACCACTTGCAAACGCGACATTCGTCGTGCTGTGCCGCAATGGAGATCTCGGCGAGATCATGGGTAGCGTGCGTCGGATGGAGGACCGCTTCAACGCGCGGCACGGTTATCCGTGGGTCTTTCTGAACGACGTGCCTTTTGATGAGGAGTTTCAACAGTGCGCCATGCATGACTTCTTGAGTTTCTCATTCATTGATGCTGTGGGTAATGAAGGCGCATACGTGCGCTTACGGACGCGCCGGTCTCGTTTGGGGTGATACCGCAGGAGCACTGGGTGCAGCCGGAATGGATTGACGAGGAGCGCGCTAAAGCGGAGAGAAAGAAGATGGCGTCGCATGTGTTACACCTGATACCCTATGGAGGTCAGTATCACTACCTCTAGGACTTGCCTGTTTTTGTGCTCACAGGAGTGCGAGTTGACAGGCAGTCTTACGTGCGCCTCAATACTCTCAGTTGGCTATCATCGTTGACCTGTGACCTGGTGTTATGCAGGTATCGCAACATGTGCCGATTTAACTCTGGGGTGAGTAATATGTTTCGAGACCCTTCAGCAAAAGGCTGATTGCGGGGGTAGTTCTTTTACAGGCATGAGCTGCTCCAGCCATACAAATATTATTGGCGGGTAGAGTGAGTCCGCGCCCCATTATCGTACAAAGCTTCGAGACCCGAATAGGGCGTAGACCGGGTGTCAATTATTACTGTGACCTTGATTATGACCCATTCGTGTTCATGCAAGAGAACAACAAAACCTATGGTGCGTACTAGATCGCGGCGTACAACGGTCTACAGTGAATGATTTTATTTTCTATACCTGATAGGGTTTACTGTTGGCTTGTACGAATACAAGGACACAGTCATGACATTATGGGACACGGTCAAGGGTTCGGCATTTGACCTCGCTTTCTCCGACGAGTTTGACAAGTCAATGTAGACTTCATGCAGGAACACCCTGATCTGGTGCCCGAAGACAACATGATGAAGTTCATCAGCGACGACGGGGGCGCGAACTATAACCTTTGCCATTGTAGGTTTACGCGGGCTGAGGTTGAGCATCCGCCGGACTGACACCGATGCAGACTGGAGCAACTTTGAGATCGCCGATATGGATTTTTGGCGCGGTGAAGCCTACAGCCAGTTCTTCGACTTCCTCGACCGCAAGGGCGGGTTCTATTATGAGGTACAAATGAGGCCTATATATCAATCGTATTTATCATGCTGACAGTGTCCTATGGCCGACCAACAGCGCTGGGGGGATGCGCCAGTGCACAGTATCGGCGCATCGCTCTTCTTGCGCAAGGAGCAAACACATTTTTTCGAGGATATTGGATACCGCCACGAGCCATTCCAGCACTGTCCGCAAGGCGACGCATGGGTCAGGGGACGGTGCAGCTGCAACCCTTCGGACAATTTTGGTAGGCATTTGGATCTGTTATTGGCTCTCTCCGTCATTTCCGGCGCTAATCGAAAATCTTCGGAACATAAGATAAATCTTCATATTCATGTTTGGCACGTTGGGAGAAGCTGTGGGTATGATGACGGCGTAGGAAGGGTCTGCGGTGTGAATGTCGGATGCAATAGTCACTGAACTATGTATGGATCTCGGGCTATAGAAAATACAAAACATACAATTATAGATGTAGTGGTGAAGTATTTAGGTAGAGTTGTTCTGGCAGAAATAGCAAAAAGAGAGTGGTGGACAGCCACCAGCCTGGAAGCTTGATGGAAGTTCAGGCCTTCTGGCGGTGGCTGAACCTGGCTGAACAGCATCCGCAGCCAACAATCGCTGCTGCTTCATTCCTCTCACTTCCGGCCTTTCCTTCAAGTCGCCCTTTGCTCTTTCCTCTCGTCCTCAGTGACGGCGACGGTCATCCAAGATGATGACCCCCATGCGATACGTGGTGCTTGTTCTAACCATCATTGTCAGTTCGTGATTTCGTCGCTGTGTTCGTGTTCTGACTTTTCTGGGCGGAAATAGATCAGCTTGCACTTCATCTTATCCTTCTCTCATGAATCCTATGGAAATGCAACTTCTATCTCTCGCATCTTCGACGATGTCCCTCAAGGCCAGTCGCAGCGCGTCCCAGAGGAGTATTATTGGCACGACAATACTACGGCTATTCAAGGCCGTCGCGCCAATGCAGCCATTGTCATGCTTGCGCGTAACAGCGACCTCAAGGGCATCATCAAGAGCATGAAGCAGATGGAGGACCGCTTCAACAAGAAGTTCAAGTACCCATATGTTTTCCTCAATGAAGAGCCCTTCAACGACAAGTTCAAAGAGTGCGTGCCCTTACTGACCCTAGCTTCAGAGCGTGCTAATGGTATTGTGGGCTCCCTAGGAGCATCACTGAGTTGACGGATGCGAAAGTAGAGTTCGGTCTCATTCCTCATGACCACTGGTTCCAGCCCGACTCGATTGACGAAGAGAAGGCTACTGCTGCGCGCAATAAAATGGCCGCTGACAATGTAATCTATGGAGGTGCGTGATGACTCCGTACTAACTCACCTCAGAATCCTGGAACTCACTTTCCCATCATATCGGTATCCAGGCAGCCTCCCGTACGTCTTTCGCATATCTGTGATTCAGTGCCTTGGCCTCAATTTCATTTCAGATACCGGAATATGTGTCGGTTTAACTCCGGGGTAGGTAGCCCTTGGCATTTTGGCCCAGTGATTCATTCTTCTGACCCTGGTGTATGCGCAGTTCTTCTACAGACATGAGCTCCTCGCCAAGTACAAGTACTACTGGAGAGTGGAGTGAGGCACACCGTTTGCGTCCGCGCCATTGCAATTCTCACCTCTACTTCCTCTAGGCCAGACGTCACTTTCTTCTGTGACCTCGACTACGACCCTTTTCTGTACATGCAAGACCATGAAAAGGTTTATGGTGAGCACTTTGACCGGAGGATTCTTCGCTTCCGGGGACTAATCCTCGTGGTAGGATTCACTATCGCCCTCCCCGAGTACCCTGCGACCATCGAAACACTCTGGGATACGGTTCGCGGTAGGAATAACCCTTGCCTGTGGGGTCGTCTGGGTCATCTAATCATATCCTAGACTTTATGAAGGAGAACCCAGAGCTCATCCCGAGTGACAACGGCATGGGCTTCCTCTCAGATGACGGCGGTCTTACCTACAATCGGTGTCACTGTGAGCCTGCATTCCCTCTGCCTTTGAACAGGGAAAAAAATCTGTACCATGATTTCTCAACTCGACCGCTTTTAGTTTGGTCGAACTTTGAGATCGGTGACCTTGACTTCTGGCGAGGCGAGGCTTACGGCAAGTTCTTCGAACACCTCGACCGCGCCGGCGGGTTCTACTATGAACGTTGGGGTGATGCGCCCGTGCACTCCATTGGCGCGGCGCTCCTCGCGCCCAAGGACAAGTTGCACTTCTTCCATGACATTGGCTACCGCCACGAACCTTTCCAGCGCTGCCCACAGAGCGATGACCACAAACGGGGGAAGTGCTGGTGCGATGCTTCCGAGAATTTTGGTACGAGTCTATACTTCTCCATCTCCTGTCTTCAGCGTGGAATGCTGAATGACGCCTTCCAGACTACGATTGGTACTCGTGTCTTCCCAAGTTCGACCGATTGTTTACGTAGACATGGCCTCGGCGCAGCGCGCGGGGTCGATAAGATGGACAGACACCCGCTATGCGACATCTCAATAAGTATGTACGTGCGACGGCTATTTAATTATTGCAGGTCATAATGATATTGCATTACTGTGTGCCATGTGAATGTATGAGATGAATCGAACCAGCGGGTCATCTACATATGCAGAACTAGTAGTGGAAACATATGTACAACGTCACTGTGCTGGCGTCCATGTTCATCCCCCGCTTTACTCCAGCGAGGAAGATGTGGGTATTATGATAATATGGACTGCGAGTAGTATTGATACTGTGAACGGAGAGGAAGGATACTAAACTCAGAAAACAAATAGGACATGAAAGACAAAGTGGGCATACCGAGTCGTACAGTCGTGTCCAGTTGGACCCTAGGGAAGTATCGATTAACCGCTCGACGTGCTCTGCGACAAGTGAGTGCGTTAGGGCTTGCTGGAACCGTTCACGCAGTTGCACAGCAGTCTGTGCTCCGAACGCCGCGAAACATGGCAACGTCGAGTCTGTACGAGGCACATATTGCTCAGATTGAAGAGTCAAGGAGAAAAAGTGGTAAGGACCCGTGCCGTACCTTTCTGCATCAACTCGACCATCGTGACGATCCTGTCGCAGTGCTTCCGTGCCGCCTCGAAGCCCTCGCGGAACAGCCGCCTAAACTCGCGTAGCGGCTCGCTGTCTACACCCCCGAGTACCTCGACATACTCCAATGGAAGCTTGAATGGTGCGGCCTCAAAGCCAATGTTGCCGGGCGAGTTCGACAGCATGAACCCAAAGTCAATGTGAATGAGGTGGCCCTCGCGATCCAACAAGATGTTGCCGTTATGGCGGTCCTTAATCTGGAGGAGGTAGGTGATCACAGAGTAGCCTTTGGCGGGTGCGAAGCGTGAGGCGGAATCATTTTGTAGGAAAATGAATAAGAGCACTGACCCGCTAGTGACTTCGCAAAGTTTCGCTGCGCTCGTGCGAACTTGGCAGATGAAGGGTGACCGTAAGTCTTGAGAGAAGGTCAGTGATGTCAAACATAGAGAGTGTAGATTCATTTCACATTTTTGAAATGGTCTAAGAGGGTAACGTGCCCCAACCGACCTTCTGTCAGCCGTCGTGCATATTCTGCCTTTTTGATCGAGTGTATCGATACGGCGTCAGTGATGGTCTCCACAAGACCAGAGGAGCCCCCAGTAATGAGAATGCGGAAGCTAATGACAGGAACAATTGAAGGGTAGCTGGGCAGTTATTCATCGAATAGCATGAAAATGACATACTACCGTGCCCAGCATTGGCAATTCTCTTCTTGCCATATTCGCTTGAACTCTTGGATGAGTTGCACAGCGAGTTGCTCCTGACGGAGATCGCCGCCCGTCTTCATGATCACCGACAAGCAATCCCAATTGGCTGTCAGCAGCCAAGTATCAATATCTAGCTGTTAGTCCTTCGCTTTGCAATATCACTTACCCAGGTGGCCGTATGGCGACCCCTGACGCACTCGGCTCTTCTTTGTCGCCCAGGACTCACTGAACACGACTGCTGACGGGTCGACCTTATTCAGCTCTCGCCGAATGATCCCCTCGTCCTCCGCTGTGTTCGTATCCCCACTCCCGATCCCTAGCTTCATCACGCCCGTCTCGCGCATCCTCTCCATCCTCTCCTCCTCAAGGGCCAACATCTCCTTCATGATACGGTCTCGTATCGCCGCTGCCTCTGCGGGCTGCAGCTTCATCCGCGGCAAGGACGGCGCGCCCGGATGTGGCTCATGAGACATGCCGGTGAGAGAGGGATGTATAGGCCCTGCACCCGTCGGTGAAGGGGTCGGCGGCGTGACCGAAAACCAAGTCGTGCCCGGCAGCCAGCTCAGCGGACCGGACGAGGAATCTGATGGCCGTTCCGGAGCACCTGGTGGGAGCACAGGGGCAGGAGCATTCGGTTCCCAGACGAGATTAGCATTCAGCTGAGCGAGCATGACGGCTGCCGTACGCATACGCTCAGAGTAGTCTTCAAGAGACAGTGCCAGACCTCGGCCATTCGGTGATGATTGAGCAGTTGGATGGTTGGGAGATGGGGCAACCTGTGAACGTGATGATGGAGACCGGTGCATGACAGGTGAGAAATATGGGGAAGACGAGGTGCTGTTGGAGGCATCCAGAAATGGGGACGGTGGAATGGATGATGACCGCGACCATGTGGCGATGTCCAAGTCTTTGTTCTTCAGGGGAGGTGGGAGCACAATGGACTCAGACAGATCGATGGCGCGTGAGCGCAGGAACTCTTCAGCACCGAATACTTGTTCGACCAGATCAATTTCCTCTTCCTCCGGAGGAGACTCGACAGATACCCCCGGTGTATCAGGGACAGAACTCGTGAAAGCAGGAGATTCTGAAGGTTCGGGAGTGTCCTTCCCAAGCACAGCGTCGGAGCTGTTTACGACTTCTGGAGGCGGTTTGTGTCGACTGGACGAAGCCTTGGTAGTGAATGGAATGAGATCTCGAGACGCGCCCTTTCGCTCGTTCTCCTTGGTGACTATCTTCTGGAGTACAGATTTGTTGCCTCGCTTCCCAGGGTCAAAATCCAAGTCGCTGTTGAGAATCTCGATGACTAGTAGATACGGTGCGCGTTCAGCTGAGTTAAGAACTACACATTCACCGGGAGGTATTCGAACTATTCGATGATGTGGCGACGGGACACCATTTGGGGGCTGAGGAGAATCTGTACATGTGCACCACATAGGCATGCAAACCTATTCGCAGGAAAAAGAATACGCAAAATAAGACATCAAGCAGGTGAGAGTTATCTGAACCTTCGAGGACAAACTTGCCTCAGCGGGAAGTTTGTGGTTGAGAGCAGTCAGCTCAGCCCTCAACGCGCTAACGCGAGCGAGTCTTGGCACGACCAAGAGTCTATTGGAGATGTTCTCCAAGTTGAGGAGAAATTGAATCTGCGGGTGTTCCTCAGGTCAATGCCGGGGAAAGCGAGAACCATAGTACCAACCTCAGAACGGCAGAAATGACTACGTAGCAGGAGAATCTGAGACTGCATATCATACCGGTTCAAAAGAACGTCTGCTGGCGTTAGACTGTTGGTTCGAGGTTGCTTCGTAGTGAATAACGAAGGAGATGACTGGAAAGGGGTCGACGTGGGTACGGGTGAAGGGGCGTCCAACTGGCCGAGAGGATCATCCGAAAATCTGGGCTGTCGCTCCTTCTTCATGTGCAATGGCAGTGCGGGTGTTGTCTGAGCCGCACCGATGGTGCGCCGCCGTGCCAGGCGAGAGACGGGTTGGCCGTTCGCGTCGAGACCGCCCTCAAATACAGCACCCTTATGTGGCGATGTCTCGCTATCGGGTGAGGCGAGTCCAGGGCTGTCCGGGTCATCATCGTCCTCTGAAGAGTCCTTTGAGGGCGATATTGGACCAACCTGCGCGAGGTCATTGTCGTAACGCTCAAGGCTCTTCAAGTCGGTGCCTAGGTCATCCATTCGTCCTTGTTCTATGGCCACCTCACCCATGACTTCTGTGACCTGGGGCATCCCTGGAGAGCCGGCCAAGATCATGCCTAGACCAATAAATGCCGGGACCACGTGAGCCTTCACCTTTTTACGAGCAAAGATACGTTTAGGTGTAGGAACTTGGCTGGGATATGGAGTTGACACGGGTGGGGGAAGGTCACCGAATATGAGTTCATGGCACATGAGAAGTGTTCGTTGACATATGACGAAAGATTCATTGTCATGGCCGGACACCGCGAGGTCCTGGAGAGACGCTTGCATGAACCATAAGGTCTGCGAAAAGGGTTCCGATATATGGAGTGTCTTTTCATGCGCACGAGAGAGCTACATACGAGCATAGCTACATGTGTTGATTTGCCAGCGACTTCGGTCACAAAGCACTCGAGTGCTCGCGACTTGGACGGTCTGGAGACTAGTAGATGACTGAGATGCCAGACCATAAGCCATACGCGCGTGAGCTATCACGAAGACGAACGCACCATACAAAGCCCCATACATCACGCAGCTCCTCGATGGTAAACTCCCTGAGCCGACGAGTGAGGTAGTATGTGATCCCAATGCTGTCCGAGTAGATCATCAGATACTGCAAGGCGACATGAACAGAGAAATGTGTAGGAGAAAGAAACAGCCTGAGGAGGAGACCATGAGACATGACGGCCCGTGGCGAAGGATAGTCTCCCACACGCAGACCCTGGAATTTAGAATAAAGATGAACACAGTCGTTCACCTTACACTCGTGAAGATGTTCCAAATATAGAAACGCGCCACGTCGGTGGCCATCATCGCGTCCTGCAGCCTTCATCCTCTCTGCAACCATGTTGCTATCATTCCTTGCTCTTCTCTCTCTACCGGTCTGTCTTTATGCTGCAAAGCCCTCGCAACAGACCCATGAACGCCTCGTGAAGCTCGCCGCTGAAAACAACGGCGTCATCAAGCTTGACACCGAGCTATTTAACCTCCTCACCGCCCCCAGCCGAGACTGGTCATCCTCTATCCAATTCACAGCTCTCGACAAGAGGAGGAGATGTGCACCATGCAAGTACGTTGCTCCTTTGAGGGTCAGACTCTCAACCGAACTAAGAATTTGTCCTCAGGGAGTTCGACCCATCCTTCGCCTCTGTAGCGAAGGCTTGGTCCTATGTATCAAGAAATGACCGGGACAAGCACTTTTTCGCGACTCTGGACTTCGATAATGGCAGCCCGGTATTTCAAAAGGTATATCAGCCCCCTCTCTGTGCATTTGACGCGCTGAGGTCTTCTTCGTGCAGCTTGGTCTTACCTCGGCCCCCGTGGTCTACAACTATGCTCCGACTGAAGGTGACCGTAAGCAAGGTCCGGGGAAAATGAACCCTGTCTCCTACGATTTCTCTTCGTAAGGGCATCTGATCCATATACGCTCTACCACTTCTCACCTTTTCTTCCAGAGGATTTGACGCGGAACCTCTTGCGATCCAACTCTCCGCTCTGACACCTGTCCCCATCCCCTACCGCGCCCCCATCGACTGGGCCCTCTGGGGCACTGTTGGCACCCTTGGCCTCGCATTCGTTCTTGCTATCCGGTTCCTGGCCCCCATCCTCCGCAGCCGCTGGACCTGGGCGGCCATCACTGTCCTCACCTCGCTCGTCATGACGTCCGGCTTCATGTTCACGCGTATCCGCAACATGCCTATGACGGCGGCCAATGGTCAATGGATCGCTCCCGGCTTCCAGAATCAGTACGGTCAGGAGACGACCGTGGTCGCCACGATTTGTGAGTGTCGAATCGCGCTGCTCACCGCGATGCAATATTGCTAATAAAAGGACGTAACAGACGGTCTTTTGGCAGCATCGTTCCTGATGCTGACGCTCGTCGCCCCGCTGCAAGGCTCTCCATCTAGGCAACGAACCCAGATATATCTGTGGTCGGGGGTGATCCTCATCCTATTCTCGGTACTTGTTTCCTTCTTCAGGGTCAAGAACAGAGGTGAGAATCGGTCGCCATGCTTGTGCATGCAATTCCTGATAATTTCTGTATCAGGGTATCCATTTAAGCTGTTCCTGTAGGTCGCTCAAATATAGAATATGTCTACTTGCGATATCTGCGAGCCATATGCGCTGGAGCGATCGATGTGCCTTGCTCTATTTATTGTCTTTTGCTGCCGATTGAAAGTACCGATAAATTGTGAGTTTACCGCGCTTGAGAGATGCACGCAACGCTGTATATTGTTCCGCGTTATGCACAATAAGAAAGGAAAAAATATCTGAGTCCAACACAACATATGGAATACATACGGGCAGTTCATGCAAAAAAGGAAGAAAAAATCCAAACGTGCAGAAATGGAATACAAGAACTCTAATTATTCGCTTAAGCTCCTGGTTGCTGAAAAACATCTACATAGCGACTCCTGACATTGCGTTTCGACGCCTGAGACTTCGGGCGACCAGGCGGTGGCGGCGGGGTCGGTGTTCCCGAGGGCATGGGGGGCGGCGAGCCAGCAGGGCTGGGCACCGCGGATTCTGCCATCGGAACTAAGTTCGACCGTGGGCGAGTTCCGTTCAGCGATCGCCTTGGTGGAGACATCGTCAGATCGATGGCAGACGCAGAACGCGCGGGAGGCGGTATGGGCGTCGTTCCGTTAGGCATTCTTGGTGCTGAGTGGCCAGGGGAGGCAGTCTGGGCGCGCGCGGGAGGCGCAGGGGGCCCAGAAGTTGTTGTCGCCTCGCCACCGGACTAACACAAGCACATCAGTAAACGTAGCACGGCAAGGAAGAATAACGTGCTGACCTTCTTGTTGACCCATCGCTTGAGATCCTTGTCGTAAACGAAGCTACTCTCTTCACCGAGCGTTGCCTTGACTGGACCTCCTTCTCCACCCTTCCACCAACGGCTGAACCATGAACCACCAGGGCCCCCGTTCTTGAGTTCTAGGTGAGTTGTATATGAGCAACGAACGGGACAATCATATATGAAAAGGGCTGCTTACCGGGTCGAGTTGGAGCAGAATTTGAAGCTTTGGTAGCCGAAGTACTCGCCGGCTTGGCCTCTTCCGGGGAGTCATCGTTCGACGGTTTGCGCTTAGAGAAAGAGTTTCCAAATCCAAGGTCTTCTTCGTCTTCATCATGCGCCGTGAGTGTTGAGGAAGTGTGGGCGTGTGACGAAAAGTGAGTGGCAGCAGGCCCAGGTGACGGCGTAATAACAGGATCGTCCATGAGAGATATGAATCCAGACGTCGAAGGCGACGGGCCCGACTCGACGCGATAAAACGTCGCAGCCGTGGGTGTAGGTGCGTTAGACTCTTCAGTGTACGATGAACCCCACCACGTGCTGTCGTGGCCTGTTGGCTCTCCGTTGTGTGCATCGGCACCACTCGCATCGGAGTGTGAGGGGCTGTTTTCCGAAGCAACGTCGATAATACCAGGCAACGGAGTGAGCCCGTTAGAGTAGCCGTACGGGCTAGCATTGTAACCATATGGCGCTTGAGAAAAGCTAGTCGTAGCTGCATTAGCAGAGGCAATGCGAGGCACTGGAGATGATCTTCGTGGCCTATAATCCATGGCAGAGGATGCACGATCGATTTGAATCTGAGGAGCCTGTAGTGGCCGTATCGCTTGAGCTGAACCGCTGCGCTTGGGCTGTGATCCCGGCAAGACGTTGTAGTTGACCGTTGTCGGTTGGGGGGATGGGGACGTCGAAGTAGTAGTCGACGAGATGGTGCTGTAGTGGGAAAACGGTCCCGCAAATCCTTTCGGTTCGTTTGGAGCAGCCTCGTCAGTCACCGTGGGGGGACCATCACCGTCGCCAGCTATGAACTTTGTCAACCGTCCCTCTAACCAGTTGCCGATGCTATCCAGGCTTGGCCGGCTCATCTTATTACCCATCCATGAACCGGATTTATCCAAGTGAGGTGCTGCGACCAGACGATCCGAGAGCTCTCGAAGTTGTTCAATGAATGTAGGGTTCACACTGGCAGAGCCTCTGCTGAGAGATGCTGCTATGGCCTCGCAATACCTGATACCCAATGAGCCGAATGAGAACACACGAAATTACAAGACTGTACCTGTGAGCGGCTTGAATGTGGCCTAGTTCCGCCAAGGATGCCGCGCGAATCAACTTATAGGGCTGTAGATGAGGAAAGCCGCCGAAGGCCTCTTGTCCCTTTTGCGGCGTAGACAACGACATCGCAAATTCCGCGATCTCGGAAAATATTATGGGGTCCTTGTCCACGTTCAGATTACAGTTTAGGGGATTACGAGATCCGATGAGAATGACCCGGGAAGAGGGGGAGCCAAGGCCGACCAATACAGGTGTTTGAGGAGCCAGAAGATAGCTATGCAAGGCGTAAAACGTTATTATATCGGCGTACAACTGGAGTGACAGTTGTGCTTACCATGCATGAGCCGCCTCGGTCCATTGGTTAGCAAATAAACAATCGCCAAGAGCCATCAACGCTGCCGAGCATTCGGCACTTGATGGCCCAGGAAGCATCATAGCAGCCGTCTCTGTCCATCTCGTCAAAGTCTCCGTTGGAAGGGATGTAGGGATTGAGGGCGTTGGGGAATTCGGAGTCATAGGAGTAATATGTGGCAAGGACGGGACTTGAAGGTTGCTGATCGGTTTCGAGAGCTGACTCGGTGGGGCAAGCTCTTGCACTGAATAACAATATTATCACGAAAAAGTTCCAAGCATGCTAAGCATTGAAGGCGTACCAGCAGCAGCTCCTTGTCCTGCATACAAACTGTACGCAACCTTGAGTCCTTCGCGACTGTGCGACGCCGAAGTCTCTTTGCCTCGGCCGTTGAGAGATCCGATGGTCGTTCCAAGTTCCGCCTTGATGAACTCATTAACGACCTCCTTCCAAGATTCCTTGTCGATGCTGCTAGCTATGACCATAGCATGCGCCCAGAGTCTTTCGTCGAGCGCATGATTGACTGCTTGGCGGCGGTCGCCGCGCATCAAAAAATCTTCAATCTTATCTAGCGAAGAGGCTTTGACAGTTGAAGTAGCAATTATGGTGTCGTTAGGGTCCAATGCCGAAAGGCCGATTGACGGGTACGGGATCTCAGATGCCAGTTGCATGGCGTCTGAACTTGACGAGAATCCAAGAGATGACGTGGGACCGTTTGTAGGGGCCGAGAGAGTTTTGTCACCAAGCCTTGGAACGAGGGCAGCTCGAACCGCATTGTCAATTTGTGAGCTACAAGGTGAGAGCATATGAGCACAACAACCAAGCAAGCGACGACTCTCTGACCTGCCGGAGAGATGCCCATCATTCTCCACCATAACTTTCAACAAGTTGACAATGACCAGCTTTCCCTCCGCCTGTTTACGTTCTGGACTACCCTGGCTTAAGTATCCCAGGCCGGCAGAAATCTCGGTGGACCTCTCCTCCAGATACTTGATGACCCTCGCCTTGTTCGTCTTCGTCTGGGAAGACGTGGTGGTCCGTACCAGACTAGTCGTCGGTGTGCCTGGGTCGCAGAACAAGGGACCAGGGAATGGCGTTGCGGACGCATCCAGTGCAGACTCCGGAACCTCCTGACGAAGTAATCTCACTTGCACGCCCGTCGTCTGTCGACTAGAGAGAGCGACGTCGAACCCTGTGTTCAGGGTCGACGACCCGTGGAAACATGTGACCATCTTCCCACCAAACCCAAAGCTGATGAGTGGTGCGCGGCCAGCAATTCTACCGAGGGTATCGTTAGTCCCAAGGAGCGATGGCGACGGTGCATATGCTGCATGAGTTACTCCGCCCAGAACAGTCAGTGTCTGGCCCTGATCGGCTACACCGTTACCTAGCAAGGGACTGTGGTGGCTGTATGGCGATGCCTGAGATAGATCAGAAGATTGCCGTGGGTGCTGAGGCACGTAGGACGTGTGCATGGTCGACGAGAAAGAATACGCTGAGCTGTTAGACATGGAGCGCTCGCGTTCAACGTGAGAATCAGGCGCATATGAATCTTGGACAGATGTGCGTGACCTCCACGACCGTATTGAACTGGGAGAAGAGACCCTGGAAACATGCGCCTTCGGCTCGTATGACTGTGATGACATTGGGTGATACTGTTCTTGCATCACAGCCGAGATAGACTGGGGAGGCGGTGGAACAAAATCAGGCGTTCGAGTCCTGTAATCCTGTTCTAAGTCGTACAGGGAGGAGCTGCCAGGTGACTGAGCCCTAGCAAGCACCTGAGGAGGCGATGCGAGAGGCGATGCTGCCTTGGGTTTATATGGATCATATACAGTGGATGGTGCTGGCTCAGTCGGCCCATGAGAAGGCGGAGGTGAAGTAGTGGTGAAGTCAGCTGTATGTGTACTGCGTGGCGTAGTGCTACCAGTTTCGGTGTTTGTCCATGGAACACCCGCATATTCGAATGCTGCCACCTCATTGCCAGTAGAATGAAGAGGGGCGTCCAGACTATGAGTCGCATGATTCTCAGGATCGTAAGGATCATGGTTGTCGTTAGAAGTCAACTGGGATGCATCAACACTGGCCTGGAGAGAACCAGGCTCTTCAGGGGTAGAACCGTATGGGTACGATGGGTGGGACATGTAGGGCGCTACTTCAGGGTCGTGTGATTCATTAATAGCATTTCGATGCTCCGCATTTTCTTCGACGATAGAAGATGGTGAGGGGTTTTCTAACCAGGCGGGGGAGAATTGCACCGGTAACGCAGGAGCATACGAAGAGACGAAGGCAGTCTGGTCAGGAACTTCTATGGCTTGGGGAATGCTTGCAGTCCGACGAGGAGGGATTTGTGCAGGTGGGAGAGGTTGAGAGTTTATCTGAGAAGGTGGGAAAGGCTGATTTTGCGAGGGTGGTGGTAAATATTGTGAGGGAGGAGACGTTTGATAATGGGCAGTGGTCGATGGCTGGTATTGAACAGGGGGAGGCGGCGCGTTGTAGGCGGGCGGTGGGGGGTGGTATTGAGCGCTCACTAAAGTTGGCTGATAGCTCGAATGTCGTGCAGGAGGTGGGGGGTCGACGTGAGAAATAGGGGAGGTAATGCCGTTGGGGGGACGAGGGTTCGGCACCGACCCGAAGGGGGAGGCTCTTCCGTCGGGATACGCTGAAGCATGTGCATTGAACACGGGATACGTTTGTTGTCCTACAGCTGGGGAAGCGGAGCGCGCCGTCGCACCGAGCGTGACGCGTTTATTAATCTTTGGCGGAGGCAAGGGGGGGTCATATGCGTCGAGCTTCTTGGGCCGAAACTGTGCTGCACTAGGAGCGGGGGAAGGGGGGACCGGAGGGTTTACAACGCCAGTTGCGTATTGGGAGTACGGCGGCGTTGCGTATGCATTCGTGGGGCCTGACGGGGGAGCACTGTATTGAGCTGGTGGTGACGCATAGTTCGACGGCGCGTATGGGTTATAAGCGGCTGTGGAGGCGACGGCCGCTGGCGCGGCCTGATGGCTTGTCCCAGCGCCCGCCACATTGTAAGGGTCATATGCAGACTGGGCGGCGGCATTGGTGACAGGCCCCGTAGCTCCATTTGAGTACGGCATGGAAGGCGGACGAGCATGAGAATCAGGTGCGTATGGCGATGGCCGAGTGTCGACGGGGTACGCAGAGGGTGTAGGGTTGTAGGATTGTTGCACAGCATTAGTTTCGGGTGCTGCGTATTGGTCGTGTAAGTAATTTCCGTACGACTGCTCGCCACCTGAGTGTGCAAACGTTTCAGACAAGACACGCAGAGCTCGGAACGTGACGCACCATTGTGAAGAGCACTAGACCATTGACCATCGCCTCCTGCCTGAGCCTGAGAGTAACCGCCATACGAGGGCTCGTTCGCCGTCGCACCTTGACCATAGTCGTGCTGATAAGCATAGGCGTTCGCGCTTTCAGTCGTGCCATTCCACGACGCGTATTCTCCTTGGCCGTTCGAAACCGACGTGAACCCGGCGTCGTAATTCTGACCGCTCACTGTTTCCTCGCCAAACAGATCAGCAACAGAGGAGC
Organism: Heterobasidion irregulare TC 32-1; assembly: GCF_000320585.1. Lineage (NCBI taxonomy): Eukaryota > Fungi > Basidiomycota > Agaricomycetes > Russulales > Bondarzewiaceae > Heterobasidion > Heterobasidion irregulare. The sequence continues at coordinate 2,264,625 of NW_009258198.1, read as the reverse complement.
CTGGGTCTGCATGCGAGGGTTGTGCCGCGCTCTGGCTAGCCGCATCGTCACCGCCGCCTATAGCCCCGAACGGGTCGGCGGTGTCTTCCGGCCCAAAGAGTGACGCAGCTGCTTCTACACTGCTCATCGTAACCTGGGGTCGAGTAGAGCACTGCAAGAGATTTCCGCAAGAGAGCTGGAGTTGATGAGACAAGAAGAAACCTTGGAGACGTGCGCACCGGCGGCAGTGACGAGAATGTACGTGCCGACTTGCGCGATTTATTTGTGTTGTTTGGCTTCGTTTGAGCTCTGCTCTGACCCATATGCATCTTCTGAAGCCAGCACACTGAATCCGCACGGAGATTAGATTCTCTAAGGGACCCATCGGCCCTCTGCTCAAGTCCGAAGAATTCCCAAAGCGAAATCAACATTATATGATATGCTGGGCTACGCAACAACGTCTAGCGCTATGTAGGAAATGTACGCAAATGTGATAATTAGAAGATGGGGTTCCAGTGAGTGCATGGTATGTATGCGGTATAGCAATGACAAAAGCAGGACGGGTAATAAACGGCCGTATATGTATGCGGGAGAGAGAGACAGAGGAGCGAGAGAGATGCTAAAGAAGTGCGGTAGTGTATACGTGGCATGCAGACTAGGAATCGAGAAGCGAGATCAGGTGACGAGCATTGAATGATGAACGACAGAAACCGGAAACAGAAATACGTCAGTTATCCGAAAGGTTGGTCGCCTCCAGAGTCGCTGACAAGAAGTCCTCGTTGACCTTGGACCCCAGGGTCTTCTCTAGCAAGCGCTCAACTGCATCTCGATCAGTTCAAGGTCAAGATAACAGATGCACACAACTTACTTGCAATAAGATGCTTGCTATATGCACTGGAGTACCGGCGCATGCTGACCAGCTGAGGCTTGATCTTACTGACCAGCTCCTCTTTTTGGTCTCCTTCAACGACAGACAATGCACGTTGAAGAACGTAGTCTGCGGAAGGACTGTAAGGACGCGCAGAGAGGGCGAAGGCGGAAGACATACTGGCAAACTGGTCCTTCATCATGGTGACGATGGGGCTGACACCATCCTGCTTGGGTGTGATGATCTCGTCTATGAGCTGTCGCCGACTCTGCGAATCAGCCGTCACGAGCGCCTTCTCGCACACGTTCGAGGCAAATTTATGACGCGACATGTGCAACATCTGACCGCGAAGTTTGGAGATGATCAGGGCCCTATCTTGTGGCTTCCCGTGCTCCAGAACGAACTGGATCACATAGTTCTAGGCGGCAGGAATCGACAAGTTAGATAGGGCAGGCGGGGCAGAGCGCTAATGTCAGGGATAACTTACGCCGAATTGATCCTGCATGAGATTGATTGTGTATTTATGCAGTTCATCAAGAAGAGGCCGCGTCTGTTCCTCGCTCAAATGTTCGAAGCATCGCTGAAGAACGCGGCACCCGTAGGGGTGGGTCGACAACTCGTAGACGTTGCCTCGGAACGAGTTCACGAAGGCCAAGCGATCAGGGGATACGCGCTCGATCAACTTTTGAATGACCTTTGAAGAGTGCCGTCAGATCGTGTGGGAAAGTGATATGCAAGGCGCTTACATGATTCCCGTTAGCATCTTTGACACACTTTAGGACGTGAGGCTCTAGCTCTTTCACGAAGGAACCTTGCTGCTCTGGAAGCACGAACTCTACGGCCTTGATGGGAACTGGTCAGCAACCGAAGCGACATAGCAATAGAAAGAAAGACCGTACCTTTTGGACCACTCGACAACCATACATTTGCAAAGACAACGGGAGAATATGCGTTTCCATAGCATTTGCCAATACAGTTTTTTGTACCTGTGTACCATGCTCGAACAGCTTTTGGATCACCTAAAGGAAGGTTCAGCTTACAGATGATACGCAGACGGGCAAATGAACGTACATAATTACCAAATACGTCTTGAATTAATTGCAATGTATTGTCGGGTACGATCTCGTCGAACACAATTTGTTTCTCTTCGCTGGTCGCGGTCTCGAGCTTTTGCTGGATGAAGCGGGACCCGTGCTGATCACCGCTAAACTCCACGATGTAGCCGAAGATGTCCTGGGGCGCAACGTCAGCGCAAGCAAATGGGGATAGATGACGGCACTTACCCTCAGCTCCCACTTGCGCGACTTATTAGCGCGGAACTCGTCCAGAATGGGGCTTCGGAGGGCTGGATTGTCACCCTCACGACGACGGCCAGAGTGGATGCCTTGCTGATACATATGCATGGACTGTGGGCTGAGGCCAGCATAGATCGCACCACCAGGAAGCATCAGCGGAAGCTGGGATCCATAATCAAGGGCCCCAGCGTAGGCCTGATGTGGCGACGGCGACGACCGCAGGGACGGATACATAAGACCCTGGGACGTCATCTGTTGGTGTTGCTGTAGATTATACTGGCAGTGGAACATGTGTGTTAGTCTCCAAACCAACGGACAAAAGAAGCTCCTGCCCACCTGAAGTTCCCGTTTCTTGTCCGATATAGTAGCAGGGGCGGACGTGGCAAGCTGAGGAGTCAGCATCGGCGAATGTGAAGGTGGGGCGTGATATACCATAGGTTGGGTAGGATAATAGACGGGTGGCCTCGCGGAACCTGAATAATCGTAGAATACGCCGGGCTGGAAGTGCAGAGAATAAGCCATGAGAGATAACGTGGCAAAAGGTAAACACTGACGGAAGGATATACTGGTGAATTAGCCGCGCTGATTGATTGAGAGGCATACAGAGATGGGTCCGGCGTGGTCCGGTAAGCATCATAAGGGTAAGAGTAATCTACGTAAGATTCGCGCCCCGAAGACTGTCCAGAGTAGTACGTCGCATAATCGGCCTGCGCGTACCCATTGTACGGGCCTCGAGGCTGCTGCATGGGAGGGGGACCACGGATCTGCACGGAAGGGTTTCCTCCGCTGGCAAGAGATGGTTGGTTACCGTGTGGTTGTTGACGGTATGGAGAGCCCTGCTGGGAGACGCCATAATCGTCTTCGACCGCCATACCACGCACACCGAGCGCCAGCTCATTGTCGACCATCGAGGAGGTTGGCATAGTGTCGTAGCCCGCGGCGTTAGGGTTCTGGAGAACCTGTTGACCGATGAAAGGGGATGACGTGCCAAAACTCCCCTGCCTAGGGGGAGAAGCCGCAGATGCATAACGGGCAGGGGGGTTGGACTCTTTATTCGTGCCCGTTTCGAACCGTTGCGGCGAATATTGCTTCGATACACCGGCAGATCGGTCGTCCTATAAATCCAATATTATGTCATGTGCGCGTGCTTGGAGAGATAATATTTCACTCACCATACGAGGTGGAGGGAAACCTGCACTGACTGTTCGCTGTCGCGCGTGAGGATGGAAAAGCGTCGTGTAAGCGACGGCGAAGGCAATGCTACGTATTACGACGGCACTGACCAGCTGCGACAGATCCTTCTTCTGCGGACTCCCGTTGACTTCCTCCCACGTTGCGCTAGTCGAACGGCCCGTGCTCCAGCCTTCGGCCAAGTTCGCTCTGTAGGAACCATCGGTCGGCACGTCCGCCACGCTCGCAGCGGACGATATCGACGCGTTTCTTTTTGAGGTCGGCGTTCCGTTGGCCCACACCTGCGCGTGGCATGTAGATGAGCGGAAAGACGGGGGGAGGAGACACGTAGCACTCACTTGCCAACCCGAGTTGAGGCCCTTGAGGCCGTTGGCAGCGCTCATTCCGACTCCAAACATGTTGCCAGTGGGATGAGATGATTTCCTCTGGCCTTGCTGCGCCTAAATAGGGATAGACGCGCGGTGAGTGGCTAAGGAAGGCAAGGTTCGAAAAGCGAGCGAAAAGCGAACATTGCCCGGAGACCCCGAAGGCGAGGGTGCATCCGACCGCGTCGAGGAGCCGGACGGGTTGCGAGAGGGGGTTTCACTGACACTTGCTGCCATGAGCGAAAACTGAGCAGGCGACAGAGCGGGGAACGACTAGCTCTGCGTGAGTGAGCGAAGGAGAGGTGGAGCGAGCGTGACTGGCAGAGAAGAAAGGCAGAAATTATTAAAAAGGTATAAGGCCTTTGTTACGGAATTAAGCTGGAGGGGGAGAAAATAATAAGGAGACGTGTGACGGGCTGAAGGGAGAAGGGCGTGTTAGCGCTGAAGCCACGCGTCGGCAACGCGGACGGGGGAGGTTGTATGATGAGAGTCCAGCGAGACGGAGACGTACGCGATTAGTAGCCAAAGAGACGAGATGAGATGGAGGAGCTTAGCAGTAGCGAGCGGAAGAGAAAAGACCGAGAAGGGCGAGGCAAGAGAGGGTCGTGTGTGTGGGGGGGGCGACGGTCTGGGAGGACGCGTCGGGGGGAAAAGAAAGGAAATTGGGGGGAAACGGGGGATTTGGTCCCGTCTGTTGAGGCGGCTCACGGCCAGTCGCGGCGAGGAGCGGCCAGGCAGCGGCCAGGCTAGCGGAGAGGAAGCCACCGCATTTTCTGCTGTCACACATCCCTCCCGCACAGCCTTCGCATCCCTCCAGCTCCCGCTCCCGGCGATGGGCCCCAGCAGCAGTTCCCCCCATCCTACCCCCCTCCCTCTCACCCCAGCTGCACGCACGTCCTCACCAGACACCTGTCTCATCTCGTCTGGTACTCTCGTCTACTACGTTTGCCCCAGCCGAGGGGCCGAGGCACGATCTCCGTATCACGATCTGCCACCCCTCACCAAAGCCCGCCCTCCGTGGGACCCTTGCCCGATTCGGACAGCCGCGCGGAGGCTTTCTTACGATTTGAGTTGACGAAACAGTGATGCGCCATGACCCGCAGGCGCCTGGCCCTGTCCCCAGCCTATGGGCGGTCGCCATGTAGTTTGCCACGTCCCTGTTTTACCTCAATCGCCTTCTTCTTCCAGCGCCCGCTAGATGCAATCGCATAACGGCCCCTACTGCGCTCGCGTTCACACCGCTTCACTTTCCGGTCAATCCATACCCCACACATTCCAACCGGGTCCGAGCCGCTCTCAGTGCACTCCGATATGAATCAAATGTCTCAGATATATCACGGGCGGGGAATGTAATGTAGCAGTGTACAACCGACGGCGGGTATTGGTATTCTTGGAATGGCGGCACAGACAGAAAGCAATGGCGACGGAAGAAACAAACAGACGTGCGACAGCATTCACCGCGACGAGTTGAAGAACCAAGACGCCCGTTTGCCTGCGAGCCAATGGCGGTCAGCTGAGCCACCGGCCATTCAAGAATCCGCAGACGGCACGTACCAGAGCTGTCCAAATCGGCACGACAAGGCACTGTTCGTTAAAAACAGAATCTCACCCGTGTCACAGCAACAGGCACTCACCTTGACTCTTCGCCTTGCAGCCTCGCAAGAGGGTTGGCAGATGAACCGCCCCCGCCAGTGATGGGCACCGGGCCACCGCTCGACGCAGCACCCCCTCCACCCCGCAGAGGCTTCGCGATCCGTCCGAAGCTCAAAGACGATGCAGCCGCAGCCTTTTGAGCTAAAGGCAAAAATGATCTGAGCGATTAAGAAGGCGACTTGCGATGTGAAATTACCTCGTGCTTGGTCCAATCGGTCTTTGACGGCCTGTAACTGGGCCTCGAACTTCTGGTTCTGGACGGCCAGTCGACGGTCCGCATCCTGAAGCAGAGCTTCCAAGTTCTGTATCCGCTCATTCCGGGCCAGGAGCTTCCGCTCGGCAATACCGGCTTCTTTCTTCAGCGCGGAGTTCTGGTCCACAAGCTGCCGAGCACCACAGTGGTTAATTCAAAATATGCTGATCGCTACCGCAAAGAGCGGCTAGCTAGACACGTACCTGTTTCTGGACCAATGTCAATTGCTCGAGATTGCGCTCCAGGAAAGCCATCTTCTTCTGCTGCGCCTTCGAATTGCTATTGCGAATAACGTTGTTGTATTGCTCCTTGATTTCATCCAGCTGGATCTCAAGCTCTACGACCTAGAGATACAACGATCGGCGACGGTATTTTGACGGATGGGAGAGAAAACCCCTACCTTCTCGCAACGGTTCTGGAGATCCCGCATGAGGGACTTCTTAACGCCATCAAACTCAGCGAGCTGAACGTTGATGGCCTTGCGCGTGCGCTCAAGATCTTGAGCGCTCTCCGCCAGGTTCTTACCTCCTTCGATGCCGGCCGATGTGACAGCGAAAGCGCGCTGAAGGGAACGACCGTTAGTTTAGGGAGCCGGAGGAACGGCGATAAAAGAGCCAAAAACCTTAAGCTCCTCGTTGACACCCTTGAGGCTGTCGATCGAAGCGTTCAAACTGCGAAGCTCGTTGTTTTTCAGCTCGAGCTGCTGCTTGAGGTCGGCAACTTCGCTGATGTGAGCTTCGCGCTTGGCGGTGTACTGAGCTTCAAGTTTGGCCTTGAAACGGGTCATGATAATTGCTATGACTAGCGAGGCAACAACTTACCTTGAGCTCAACCATGGACTCGGCCACGTCGACGTTGCTCGTCTCTTCATCATGGATGGTCTTCTCTGTAGTACGAGATGCGAGCCAGTCAGGAAGAACGATACACATACAATATTTAACGTACCGAGAAGCTCCTCATACTCCGCCTCAAGAGCGGCCAGCCGCGCTTCGAGGTCTTCCTTCCTTCTCGCGATCATGTCGTTCTCGTCTTGCTTCTGTCCAAGGCGATCGAGGGTGTCACGGATCAGCGCTTGACCCTCCGAGAGTTGTCGGCGCAAGTGTGTGAGGTCCTCGACCGTGAGTGTTGACACACCAGCCGCAGAGTCTATAGAATCGAGCTTGGTCAGAATTTGACGGAGCTGCTCATCCTTCTCGGAGAAGGTCCCTTGCTGTTCGATTGTCAAAGATAAGAATGATTGCCAGACAACCATAGGACTCCAGACGCACAGAATCAAACTGAGCCATCATGATCGCCATCTTCTCTTGCTTGCGCTTCTCCTTGTCCTCCAAAGATACATCCTTTTGGGACGTTTTGAGCTCAGCGATGATCTTCTTGAGCTCCTCCAATTCGCTCTTCGCGTCGAGGTTCTGCTCCTTGAGAATGTCGATGGTAATGACACCCTCCTTGTTGTCATAGTCCAGCCTCTCCACTTGAAGACGGAGTTCATTGAGTTGGGCGGACATCGCCTTGTTCTCCTGTGAGCATAGGTGGCCTGTGAGATGTGCTGAAACCAAAAAAAATACCGTGGAAATATACCTTGGATGACGACGCATCCTGCTCCTTCAAGAACGCCAACTCCTCCTTCAACTCGCTCACCAACTTCTCCGCAGCTCGGAGGGCGCTCTCCCTCTCCGCCAGTTGATCACTCAATTCGTTCTCTCTCTTCAAGAACTCCTCCCGCTCATCCTTATCCAGGCCAATCACAGTTGGAGTCTGAGGTCTGCTATCTAGCTCCTTAAGGCCCTCGATTGCAGGGTTCACTGGCGTCATACTGCGCGCAGGGGTTGTCGATGCCGACGGCGTTGGCGATGGGGGCGGCTTCTTAGAAGGCGGAGCAGCAGCCTTATCACCGCCCGCCGCGGCATAGTCTGCGGGATCGACACGACCTCCGGAACGCCAAATCGCAATTTCTTCCTGTAGGGTAGCAATGGTCTTCTGGTACGACGCGTTTGCGACTTGAGCCTTCTGGAGAAGATTCTTGAGCTCAGTAGGTGAGAGTTCGGCATTGACACGGGCAGTGTTCTTGATAGACTTAGCCCGAATGCCGAAACGAAGAGTGGAGAGTGTTTCAGACTCATTGTATGAAGCCGGAGAACAATTGATGATGAGGGTCGTGCGTGAGTTACCACCGAGGGACTCTTGCAAGATACGAGTGAGTTTAGAATCACGGTATGGAATGTGCTTTGCCTATGAAGTAAGAGAATTTAACGAAGGCGCAACGGGAAGGGAAATGCCGATCTTCCTACCTTCGAGTCGGTAAGTGCGTTGATTACCATACCCAGAGCAGACAACGACTTGTTGATCTTCTTTGCTTCTTCGAGTGTCTGACCGGAAGCGCCCGTCTTCCCCACTTTCTCCGAACCTGCCAGATCGACAAGATACAGATTACCTGTTTTCTGAGCACCAGTTTCCGTATTCCGCTGGCTGATCGTGATAAGAAAAATAGAATGTGATCGTGAACTTTCCGCGTTCATGTCTAGAGCAAGTGTCATGCATCAGAAGCATGGGACGCAGCAGACAGACGTACTGGTGGACGTGACCACTCGGGCTGCTCCTCCTTGTCGCATAATCTCGTAAACCTCGCGTGCACTGCTGACATAGTAATCAGAAAGGTTCTTTACGTAGACACCCTTCGACTTTTCCTCATGCACTTGTAGGTTGTCGTTCTGAGCTGTAACGTGAGACGCGCCGCCGTGAGCAGTTTGATACAAGAGACACGATGATACTTACGTTGCAGAAGATCTCTGATGCGTTCCAGATAGATCTCCATGTAAGACACCTTCACAAAGTACTCCAAATGCGCGTCTGACTCGACGATGGACTGGAAGATCTGTTCGGTGATACGTGGGATGATACCCTTCAGCTCCACGGAATCAATGTCGGCACCCTAAAAGGCAAACATTTATATCTAAGACTAGCTTGCTGCATAGACAGCACGACCAACCATCATGGTAAATGTCTTTCCACTTCCAGTCTGACCATATGCGAAGACCGTTCCGTTGTAACCGTCCAAGACATCTAGATGCTGTCGTCAAAAACATGTCCAATGTGCGTAATACGTTGCGGTGTGAGGAACATAGCAAGGCTCGTATAATGGTATCGGAGGCAAGTATACGCCGGCATACGGCTGCAAGGACAATGAGATGTCTAACTCACCCTTTACGATACTAAAGTAGGTACATCAATACGAGTGAGGACGAGCCACTAGTAGACTATAAGAAGGTGCTCACTCCTTTACACCATAATCGAAAACCTCTTGCTGCTTGGTGCCCATGGGAAACACCCGATCAAAAGTGAATCCATCTTTCTCCGGCCCTGAGCTAACTTGGGCAGAACGCAATTGCACCGACTGGAGGTTGTCATCGAATGCCACAACGATCTCTGAGCCTTCTCTGTTCTCGATGGCGTTTGGAGGTCGAAATCTAGAATGAAACGTTGTGCCCGAGTCCCACATTGGCCTCCGAAGGCTGCAGGCGGCAGACTCACCGACAAACGACCTTGATGTTAGTGGAAGACATGATAGAAAGGGAAATCTATGCTTGATGCTGGAGAGTCAATCTTGGGTGGGTATTTTGGATGATAAAAAGGGGAATATGGAAATTAGAGCGAAGGAACGCGAGGATCTATAGGTATGCACGCGTTCCTTGGGCGGTAGTCCGAGGCGGACGAGAGAGTACAGCCGTCGTGAAGTGTTGCAGTGGAGGGACCTTGTTTGTAGTTGTTGATCCACTGTGTCCTCGACTCATCACATAGCTTTTACCCGTGCGCGCCCAGTGGTTATACAATTGGACCAGTGGATCGTATATAATCGTATCAAAACAGTACAGGGCTGCAAGCTGCGAAGCGCATACAATACATTGCAAAAATCGACGGAAACAAAGTAGGAATCGAGGGCAGAGAGACAACTCATTCGTCATCACTCCCGGTGGATGGTGGAGCTGGACGACGTCTGCTGGACGATGCAGCGGGTCGACGAACAACCTGTTGTTCTTTCTCGGCTGAGTCTGCAGCATCTATCCACTCTGAGTAAATGTCAATGGGTTCCGTCAAGTCTATCACGAATGGTCAATATTGTTCAGGCACGAAGGGCATTCAACACTCACGATTCACTTTGCTTTGATATCGCTGATCACAAACTCTGCACATAAGCTGAGCGAGACCTTCTTTACGGTCGACTTTAACTGTGACGGAATTGTCGTGGTGGCAAAACAAGCATGTGAAGGTTGTATCTGCGAGACGGCTATGAGACGAGTGTAGTTGGTCACAGGCGGACAGCGTACCTAACGGATCTTTTTTTCTGGATGGCGCGGGTTTGCGTGAAGACTTTTTACGCTTCCCCATGACGTTGTGGTTGTCTGTGAAACCCAGATGGAGAGTGGGAGAAATGGCACTCACTGCCGCCCATTGCGCCTCAGTGGCGCTGCAGATCGAGGTCAGGTGATGTTCCGCAATGAGCTCACGTTCACGCGCCCGTTGCAGGCGTTTGCTGAGAAAATCTGTGCCCGTGGCTACAGGCCAGCTGCATAATCGTGTTACGCGAACCCATTGATTCTCTGCGTAGAAAGATGCGGAGTTCTGCAAACCGCGGTCTGAAAGTGGCGACAATTGCCACCTATAGTACCGACACGTCCACGTGGTGGGCCGCGTCTTGGTTGAGGTTGTGCGAAGTCACGTACACGTACAGTAGCCTCTGCTAACAACTCGGCATACAAGCACTGGGGCAATAGCTTCGCTCCAGTCATCAAACCATGGCCACTCGTCGCACGGCCATCCCCCGCACTCGTACACAGAGCACGAACCTACCTCCCTCAAGCCGTCCTCGGTCTGCCTTGGCTAAACCCCACCAACGCTCTGGCCTCTCAACACCCGTGGAAGAGCATGCTTCTCAACCCTCTCCTCTACCAACAACCCTTCCCCACAAATCTCAAGAAGATGTTGAAACAAACATACAGGTCGTCATCCGCTGCCGACGTCGCTCAGACCGCGAAATTCAGGAGAATTCCCCCATCATCGTCAGCTCCAAGGGCGCCCGCAGTGAGGCGATCACCATCGAGACTGCTATCCCCATCTCCAGTCTCGGTATCGTAACATTTCCTCCGACACGGACATACCCGTTCGACGCTGTCTTTGGTCCAGAGGCAGACCAAGCGATGGTCTATCAAGAGGTTGTCAGCCCTATGCTGGATGAAGTTTTGAGAGGCTATAATTGTACCCTTTTTGCATATGGGCAAACAGGTACGGGTAAAACGTGAGTACAGTTATCTGCTGCACCGTCGAGCTGACCGACGAATGCCACCAGGCACACTATGCAAGGAGACTTGACCACTACGCCGATGGGCAATCCTTCGGCTCAGGCGGGCATGATCCCTCGTGTTCTCTCTAAACTTTTCCAGCAGCTGGATACTATTAGCCCTGACTGGAGCGTCAAAATCTCATATGTCGAGCTATATAATGAGGAGTTGCGCGATCTTCTGGCACCTGAGATGTCTGCACCTGCAGGGACCATTCAACCCATGGGCATGGGATCAGGGAGCTCTCGAGATAATAACCAAAACGGCCTGAAAATCTTTGATGACGCGACGAAGAAAGGCGTATTCATTCAAGGGCTAGAGGAAATGGTTGTCAAGGGTGCTTCCGACGCGCTCGCCCTTCTTGTCAAAGGCAGTCACCGCAGGCAGATGGCTGCCACCAAATTCAACGACCATTCCAGTCGATCGCACTCCGTCTTCTCAATCACAGTGCACCTGAAGGAGACCTCGTCTCTAGGCGAAGACTTACTTCGTGTTGGCAAGATGAACTTAGTTGATCTAGCCGGCTCCGAGAACATTGCACGATCAGGCGCAGAGAATAAAAGAGCTCGTGAGGCCGGGATGATCAACCAGAGCTTGTTGACTCTGGGACGTGTTATCAATGCTCTCGTCGAACGTTCTTCGCACATTCCGTACCGGTGAGCACTCACTCTTTGTATGTGGCCCTTTTGCGTCGACTAACTCGTTTACTTCTAGCGAATCTAAATTGACTCGACTCCTTCAAGATTCTCTTGGAGGTCGTACGAAGACATGCATTATTGCCACAATCTCTCCTGCACGCTCTAATATGGAGGAGACATTGTCAACTCTAGAATATGCGATTCGAGCTAAATCCATTCGTAATCGGCCAGAGGTCAACCAACGGATGACGCGGAACTCGTTGCTCAAAGAATATGTTGCAGAAATCGAACAACTCAAAGCCGACGTGCTCGCCGCCCGCGAGAAAAACGGTATCTTCTTCTCAGAAGACACGTGGAATCAAATGAGCATAGAGCACGAGCTCACGAAGACAGAGATGGAAGAGGCTAAACGGCAAATAGAGATCGTGGAAGGCCATTTGAAGGGTGTGAGAGAGGAGTATGAGGAGAGTATGAAGCTGTTGATGGCGAGGGAGGGGGAATTGAAGGAAACGAGAGAGAGACTGGATGAAACGGAGGGTGTTTTGAAAGTCAAGAAGGAGGAGTTGAAGATGACTCGAAACGCGTTGGCGGAAGAGGTTGTGGTGCGGAAGGCGTATCAGGAGAACGAGGTCGGCCTAGATGAGGTAGCTCAAGGACTAAAAGTGGTGGCCGAAGAGGGAGTGAACGACATTAATGCTCTCTTAGCCAAACTATGTACGTTGGCCATCCCTTCAATTCACGACACCCTCTCATCCGTATTTGATCATCAGCCCGCAAGGCGGCTGTGTTTGATTCAAACACGAAGGCTGTTTTCTCCCATAGCAAAACGCTATCTGCTGAGATGCAGAACTTCTCCTCTGTACTGGAGAAGTTTGTTCATTCTGCCTCTCAAAGTGCGGCCACCCTGCGTTCCGATGCAGAACAACATAAGACCAAGGAACTCGAAGCACTGACCAATTATTCCGATCGCATTGGCGAGCAAATTCGGCGAGTGAACGAGACTCTACAGGTCATCCAGGCTAAAGATGAGGCTTCTTCTGAGGCAGTCAGCGTCATTGAATCTGCAATCAACGAGGTCCATCAGACTATCAAGACGGGATTTGCCTCGTGGTCTGAAACGTTCAGAGTATCGACTTTTTCGATGTGCACACAGATAGAGAAAGCCAGTCTGAACGGTTCTCAAATGGTATGTTTGTTCCTCACTGTGAGCTTCCGGTCTCACTTTGTTTGTGCTTGAAGGTAGACAAGGCACTTAAATCCATGGGTAGCCTCATCGAAACCATAGTCCGTGAAGCCCAAGAGCACGTCGAGATCGAGCGCAAGTCTGTCCTCGACACAAAGGTCCTCGCTGATTCCGCGGCTAATGATGAGATTGCTCGCTTGCAAGAGCAGAATGCGCACCTCGCCGATCTGCTGGAGAACGAACGAGTCAAGTCTGAGCGGGCTAGGGACGATCTCATCCAGCGCATCTCGGGTCTTCTCGGAGATTTCGTGGTAGACAGAGACCGTAGCCTGCGTGAAGCCTTCACAGACATCACAGAGAGCAACGTGAAGGCCGAAGGCGCTATGGCAAACTTTATCGGGGAGCATGTCAACAGGGTCGAAGGCGTGGTAGTCAGAGGCCTGGAGTGGAGCGCCGGATTGGAAAAGAAGGGGGGAGAGGGCAAACGCTTGCGGGACGGCGCATTGAAGGTACGGCATGATATTTTTTGGTTAGCTATGTCCTCATGTTCTGTTCGAAGTCCCTTGGTGGTGTCAATAGCACTGTCAAAGAAGGATTCGCCAAGGTTCAGGATACGTGCACGACGTCTCTTTCATCATACTCAGCAGACATACAGCAGCAGACTAACGCCTTGCACGCTACGACCACAAACGGTAATTCCATTGCATCTTTGTGACTGCGCAGTAGTATGATGCTTACGTCGCGATTGATAATAGCTCTCGAACGCCATGCGCGCGCCAAGAGAGCACGTATCGAGGCTACGAACACGATGAGTGTCGATGTTCAATCAGGATCTCGTCAGTCGCAGCGGGTTCTTGCGTCAACTTCGAGGAACATCGAATCTCACGCTTCGCGGGTGATTGCTGAGGTGAGTCACTTGTCTCTAAACGAGATGATTAGTTTCTAAGTATGCGTATGCAGAGCTCAAAGCTTTCAGAGTCTGTTGATTTGTATAGCGATGCAACTGCAGAGCGCCTGTCTCGTACAAGCCAATTGGCCCATACTCTGGTTGAGCAAGGCGCTCGCGATGATCCGCCAACTGGCAGTACGCCCCGAAAGCGCTCTCGAACATACGTGGAACATTGGGAGCTGACGAAGAGTAGAGAGTTGATATTGAAGGGCTGGAGACACGCTCCCAGCTCTGTCCTGAATGGCGACACGTCCGTAGCGGAGATTGTCCCGCTTCCTCCACCCGAAGACGAGGAAAATCTAGATCCAGCACAGGTCGAACTGGATTCCCCGATATTTGAACCTGACAGGGATCCTGACTTGGCGATCTCCCAATCTTCAACGCTCACCGCTTTCACATCTTCCACATCCTCAGGAACATCAATACTCCCCACTTTCGAGAAACCTCCCTTGAAAAGTAAGGTGACCTCAACACAGTCAGTTTTGCCTGTGATGAGGACCCTGTCGGAGCGCTCGACTAATTTGATTACCAATAGAACGAGGAGAGCGCGTTAATATCGACTCGATGTGGATCGTGGACAGGACTTCCTTTTGTCTTATATATTTCTTGGTGTATAAGCAGCTGTACATTATATCCAGCCCACTTGCTCGATTGCTTGGCGGGTGTAGTTTGTTTAATTTCCAATGACTTTCCCTGCCTGCTATATTTTTTGTGGAGATTGTGCATGACTTGCGTTGGTGACATCATAGTCACATCGGATATAACGCGTGATTAGTGTCACTGCATGTATCGTCACGTACATTGGGTCCTCGACCTCGAACTCGCAACGGGCTCTTTTGTAGCAGTAACATAATCCATGGCGGCAGGTATCAAAAGCGAGTATCTTCGTCAACTTATCTGTTCGTTTTCACTAACCAAACTCACTAGCCGTCATCCTACTCTCCTTCATTCTGGCTGTAGGGTTCTTGATGATAATTCTGTCATGTGCGCTATGGTCTAATTGGCTACCCCTCCTTGTCGGTGAGCCCTTCGTTCTTGCGCTCTCAACGGTCTCGTTCAAATCTGTGGATCACAGCTTTGATGTTCGTGATGGCGCCACTTCCGAACGCGCTATTCTCACATTGTGGCGGAGACGACTTCTCCACCGACGCCTATGAAAGCTCAGGTCCTGTGGACCTTGGTCGTTTCATCACAGCCATGATTGTCGTGACTGGCTTCGCCTTTCCGCTTGTCCTTGCCCATTCCGAAATCATCAAGCCTGGGGCCAGTGCCATGTCGATCGTTGGTGGAGGGTGAGCTACGCACCCATATTCAGACGATGGTCGCTCAACGCCCCTTCTGCAGATTGATATATGGGACGATAATGGCATACGCTGCTGCTTTCAAACAAGACGATTCTGAGTTTGATTGAAGGAGGACTCTGTTGAGGGTAATTGTACCAATGTAAGCTCGAGTACTTGCGATATCTGTGTTCTTTTGTTGGTTTGGATGGCCTCGTTTGAACGAACTTTGAACGAGTGCTTCGACATGGACTGCTATACAGACTTCGCTGATGGTCGGAGAACAGCGGTCCCGATGATGATACCGTTGTTCCGTCGAAGTTGATAATGATAACAGTATACAAATGTCGCAGAAACAAGAATAATAGCAGTATAACTACTCATCTCGGACGATAGCCGTCAGCAGTCCGGTCCCAACCTTTCCCTCGTCGCGACTGAGACCCATCACTCTAACTTCTGCAGTGATTTCAAATCGACCACACGACACGAAACATAAAGCTGTTTCAATCTCCCGTGATTCACCACTGTCTAGATTTCCAAGAGGTATATCTAACATAACACCCTCTTGGATAACGTGATCCGAAGGGTCTGCAAGAACATCCACAGTGAGCACCAATGGTGACACTATACGGCTCCATTCAGACCTCCGCGACACGCGAATAATCAAAATATGTACTCACGGGACAAATTCGTGACTTTTATTTGAAGATAGACGAAGTCATACGCTTTGGGTAGGAATTTGCTATCCTTTTGGTCTACTGTCTGCCAAGGGTCATCGAGGGCATTGTCGCGACAAACCAGACACATCGACACTCTCGCACTTTCGGTCCGTAGGTTCTCTAGCATGGGCAGACTCATTCTCTGCTGTCGCAACGAAAGCTCTCCAGACCGGGTACCTCCAGCCTGCAATTGCATAAGCGCATATAACAGGACGAAGAAATGATCTAGCGCACCTCGCGCCAGCGCCCGCGAACGCATTTAAAGAGTTCCTCCCTGTACCAGAACAGTTCGCGCTGTGCCACCTCCTCTCCAGAGGTAAGGTTTGACTTGGCCACTACAAACTGTCTGTCTGACAGGGTAGGTATTGGCTGTGATGCAATGTCGTCTGGAAGCAAGAACTTTTTAAGAGGAAGAACAATGCTGATCAAAATGATTAGCTTTGAAATTGGAGGACGCAAGGCTGGGCACTAGACTTACCGCGATGTTGATCCTGGTGCAACTAAGCATGTGGTAGATGCATGTAGAGAGCCTGCATCCTCGCTCAGAAGTGAATTATCATTCATCGGTGGCCAAATCTCACCTTCTTGTATCCGGTCGAATGTAACCTCGAACGGGAGGCCATACGTGTTCCGCACGTCTATGGAGAACAAGCACCAGCTATCTTCATCGACACACAAGAGCTTCTTTCGTGCAGTATCACTGTTGTTGTCACCTTGGTCGTCATTTGAATTGAAGACCGCCTGTGGTCTAAAGGGCAGGATATCCATTCGATGGCACTCCAGCATGTGGTACACGGTCACCAGCACAGGATATGACAGCCGTCTGGTGTGGAAAACGTCTGACGGTTTCTGTAGAGTGTCTTGTTTGCGATGGACGTAGCCATATGCAACATGAATCGCACCACTCGTACTTAGCATTGAGAAAGAGATTAGTTTGCAACGATTAGGGTTGATGGGTAGCACTTACCAACCGACTTTACCAAGGCATGTAATCACAATGGTAACCTTTCGATGAGGTGGAATTTTGGTTTGCTGCAGATCTGAGCTCCATGAAAAGACTGGTCGACTGATTAATTCATACTCTGTCTCATATGTGTCGAAGACGGAAAGTTCGCCGTCAACCAACGCTTGCTGTGCAGGTGGAATAGTCGAATCATCAAAGGTTAACCGGAGGAAGTCAATCGGTAGTGACGAGACATTTTCCAGTGTCAGACGGATGGTCGAACTGTTGTGGGTCAGCTTGGTCCATTGTAAGCATCCCATGTAAATACGTACGTCTCACCATCATACAGCATGACAGCACCGTGCGTAAGGGAGCTCCATCGAATTCGAAGTAACGGCTGTTCTGGAACGACTTTGCAATCCAGAAAGCGACGCAACTCCGTTGATGCTTTGGTTCCTTTCTTCTGGATACTGAGCCTCTTTCCAGCTTTCTCCCATGGACGGGATTCCAGTCCATGGTATTTAGAGCGCCCTGATTCACAAGCAATTGTGCTTCGTCGACGGGATTTCTTATCTTCTTCTTCCAAAGTTGAGAGCGGCAAGACAAACTCGTGTGAAGCACCCCCTGGCGCTTGAACAAAGCATCCCCGAATAGTCAATATGCCCGTGTCTAATGGCTTGCCTGACATGGTAATCGAGTGGAAAGAGTTTGCTGGTATGACAACCGATATGGGTTTCGACTCAAAAGGCACGCCGGATGTACTAGAGAGATAGATGAGCGAATTGTCATGAAAAGCATATTTGACAAACCTGAGAGCCAAAGCTTCAATCTCGAGATTAAAGACATATGGATTGCGCAAGGTTAAGCGAAGCTCCAGAATTTCATTCTTTACCACTAATGTTTGTCCCTGCTATGGAAAGTTGAAAAGATTTTGGGTCGGCCACGTAGCGAAAAAGGTTTACCTGAGATGCAAACGCCCTTCGAGGATTATAAAGGAATGGATCGGTCATTCCGGTTAGGATGCTAACCCCATGTGACTGACGGGGAGATAGGATTGACATTGGGTTCTCAACGAGGAGCTTCACGGGTGGCAGCCTATCGAAATTATGAGATACGTCATTGAAGGTCTGCAATATTTCTTACGGCAATATTTCGATACTATCGACAGGCCGTCCAGACCAATAATCGATAACTCTCTTGTCTCCTCTGCGCCGTGCTGTAGTCAGTGCCCGAGCAGAGGTGTAGTAGAAATGGTATTGATCCTCCTCGCTCAAGACTGCGTGTAGTGATTTCAACGCCGACAAAGCAAACTGTGCAGCAGCTGGGGAATCTACAGTGATGCACTTATTAGATCACAATATCAAAAAAGCATCACATAACACACCTGGTAAGGCTTCCGCGACAGCCAAAGCTTCACGAACGATGCCTACCTGAAGCTCGGGCCATCCGTACGGATCTTCGAGTATGACCTCTTCTGGGTCTTCGTTCTGACTGGCTTCCGTCTCCAAGGGCCCGTCACTTGTGATTGACCCAGTGTCAATGAGCTTCACTACGCTAAGATTGACTCCGTGGACATTGCACACATGCTTCACTAGCTTTAGAACGCTCTCATTTCCGTCGGGCCGCTCATTCTCCTTCACACCAACAGCCCCCTTGTCTTGCATCATGCTCGCAGCATTTGCAAGAGCATACCCAAGACCGATGTCTCCAGCTTCCTCCCGGCCACATACCATCAGATCCATAACACAGCCGATAACTTCCCGGAGAATGTAGGCCTCCTTGCGGTGATATCCCAGTGAGGAATACATAGACGCTATTTCCTCAAGTATGATGATGCGTTCACGATGGCCCATGTGCAGGAGCCATGGACCGTGAGCCTGCGCGAGAATAACAGATATGTGGGAGGCGGTAATGCCTGAGATGGACGAAAGGCGGTCGCGGTTCGCGGGAGTATTATACTCGGCGTATGCGAGAGTTGGTGGTATATAGGGCAGAGGGCCGGGATGTAGCATAGCCGTAAACGCGAGCGGGCCCCAGCCCTTAGCTGACCAAGTTGCAAAAAAAAGGGAAGTCTGTCGGAGAACAGCTGTAGAGTACAAATAGGCCAGTATGTCCAGGCGTTGCTCCGCGTCAGATGAAGATGAAGGCACAGCTTTGGAATAGAGTGTGATGGCCTGACTCAATCTCTCCGAGATATCTGACCACGGCTCTCTAGAGTTGCTGAAAGAAGCTTGCTATAGATTACGAAGAGAATTCCATTGTGATGAACATACGCCAAAAGAGAGAAGACGCACTAATCCCTGACCGGACGACCACGCATCCAATACAGACAAGACAGCCAAGCCCTCTAGCGCAGAAGCGTGCCATACGGTGTCTGATGGTAGCTTGAACAACGCGATGGCTTCTGTATACCTAGCATCAACGCTTTAATCTAGGATACTAAAAGAGTACAGGACTTCGCGAACCATATTGAGGCGTCCTCTGTTCTCCCTGCAAGCAAAAAAAAATCTCCTAGAACTTTGTAAAGCCTGCCATGGGACGAAGCAACACCAATTCCACTTAGTCGCTTTTTGGGAGTGGGCGGAATCATCAGACTAGTCTGACGGGACGGAGAAGGATTGAGCGAGGGCCCTGCCGATGATGTCCGTTTCAGCGCCATCCCTGCGACGGATTTCGGCCGAAGCGATGCTGAAATGCCTAGTTCAGGTTGACTATTATATGACGGCAGCGGGCTGAGAGAGTCATGAGATTCAGGTTCGTCGTTCAGTGGACGTGGCATATCAGACGCGGATGGTAGGAAAGGAAATATGGCGCCATTTAGATATTCGTTTCCAAGAGGGCTTTCCAAAGTTTGCAGCTACCAATCCAAGTGTGAGCTGCCTTTGTAATCCATGATATTCGTGTAAGCACAGACCACTGACGAGAACTCGCCCAAGATATTGGAGCAAAGATCAGCTAGTAACGTTTCAATGTTCTCCTTCTTGTTCCCCATCATGCTTGGAATGATCACCAGTCCTGGAAGATGATCCCCGAGGTTGAGATTCGTAGTACCATCACCTTCTTCGAAGACAAAACAACTCCTCGCCAAGGGATACAGGGAGTCCGCTGGAAACAATTCATGCATAGCCCCGTTGAAGTCGGCGAGAATGGAAGACAGTGAGTCGTTGTGCGAGCATGAAGCGATTCCTATGACTCCCAGTGGAAAGTGAGAGGGCCGAAATAGAGACATAGCGAAATGAGAAGTCGGTGGAGGGTGAGTAGGAAAACTAAGATGCAAGTAGCCTTTGGACTTAGGACTAGGCATGAAACGAGCTGAGTTCGATATTTAGAATGTAATAGTAAATTATCAGGAATATAACTCACCTTTCTCATCTCGAGTGCCAGGCGGGATATCACTCAGTCTCATATTCTCGAATGTACGAATTTCGGTTGCCCATTTCTCGAAAGTGGTCCTTGAGATAGACCCAACCGGCAGCAGGAGGACACGCAGATGAGATAGCGACGCAAAAGCATGGTGATCCATTTGTTGGGCCAACCAAGGACGAGGGAGTACAAAGTTTGAGGTGCACGGTCACGGAGGAGCTTGCGATCGTGAACTACGAACTAGTACATGGACTTAATACATGGACTACAGCTTACGTACGTGTTCACGTACTCCCATACACTTTCCATACCTTTCGTTGACCACGTTAGCTGGCATTCTCTAGGATTGCTCAACACCTTCGCCAACTCATATTTGCAAGTCATTGGCTGGACTATGGTGCGCAAAATCTACTTAATCAACAGAATCCGTCTCATACAGGAGATAGGCTGCAAGCGATAAAGCATTGGGAGGGGGGATGATGCTGGCCGCGGCATTTGTCTTCACCTACTATACGATCTGGGCTATCTTATTGGCGAGTAACATACTTTCTGGTACGACATCTTCACTCAAACGATCTCACAGCCTTTTTTCGATCCTGCAAGTCCTATTCACGGCTGGTTCCCTTCACGCGAGTGGGCTGTTCGTCTGCCAGCATTCACTCTTGTCGTAGGCTTGTCAGCCATCGGTCTATTCGTCGGTTCTACTATAGTGAAGGAAAACAGGAAGAAAGCGCAAAAGGCAAGGTTACGCACTGCATGATTGTCCATAAAGCACAACCTTCCGTTACAATTATTGTGGATGGAATAAATACTCCAACGCGCTCCATAAGTAAACATCAATATCGTACTATCATGCTCATCAACTAACCACTCGTGAGTCTCGCCGTCTGTCTCCGTTGTTTTTTCCAATCTCCCGTCGTTTGATTTCCGATGCTTGGAGTTTCTCTGCCGCTAACACGTCATTTGTAGCTTGCTCCACGAGAACCTCCCATGGAACAGCCGGAGAAGGCTCTGTCAGACTTCGCAGGGCGCGTGCAAGCTGAAACCAATCGCATTAGATTAATGGAGACACGATTGTAGTAAGGGGGCACCTTGCTGTTTGGAGTTTCTGTACGTCCAGATATTTGCAGTCTAGCCAAGGTTGCTGCTTGCGATGCAGTATCTAGACCTATGACCGACCGAGAATGTCGTAGGAAGAGGAATAAGTCGGCAGCGGATGAGGAGATCAAGCTTGCTAGTGGCTATGAAGATGGCTCGTCCAGTTAGGCATCGGCGCCGAAATGCATATTGAGACATACCGATGTCTGACCTTCCACGACGTAGGTGGGAATGATGTTTTCGAACGGCGGCCATAGTTCATTCCATATCATGCGGGATGAGGAAACATTGTTAGCAAGGACTTGAATGAGAGCATCTTCCCCTCCGGCTCGGCTAGTAGTAGACAGCTTTCTCTCAAGTAACAGCCACAATTTGATAGCAGCATATCCATGATTGATAGTTGCAGCTGCATTTGTGGTCTCAAGGGCACCCGGAACGAGAGAGGCCAACGAGTCGCAGTAAGTGTAAACAAAGGCAGAGAAATGGGACATAAGCACTGATCCTGGAATAGCACTGGTGTGATTCAAAGCTGCAAGAACGAGAATGTTCCAGCCGCGCGTGTTCATAAAGTGACGGCCTGAGTTCTATGGCTGGGTAAGACAGTGTAACGTCAGAAGGTATTCGGAAAAAGAGATTTACCTCTGAACTATATTCTAGTATAAGTCGATGAAGGGTTTCCTGGTTGTATTTTGTGCTGTGCATGATCATTTTGGCAATGGACAACGAGGCAGTGAACTCGACGTCGACTTGACCATCTTGGCCCCCATATGTTTGCAGGTAAGCGGTCCCGTCGTTCGCCAAGTTGTTGAATGCTCCACGCCACTCGCTTTGATAACCAGAGGAGCCAAAGAAAAATGTCGATGATATGGCCTGTCACGGTTGTTGGTGAAAGCTGAAGGTCAATGGAGACAAACATACCTCCGACAGGGAAGAGAGTGTCAGTAGAGGAACGCGGGTCTTCCTGCGCAATCCTTCGGAAAGAATATCGAATACAGCTGCTATCACACCGCTGGAAGGATCTTGACTGTTGACTGCAGGCGCTTGCTGTCTTGTCATGCTGCGCAGGTTTGCCGTCACTTGGAGTATTTGAGCGAGACTCTGTTGTGATACGTTGAATCTGATCAAAGCCGCTCTCAAAAAATTGTCTAGATATACGAGCAATTCCTGAAACCTTCTTGAGCAACTGCAGGCTGTCAGGACTGTAGAATAAACTTCACTCACACCGCTCTGCCCCTTGTTCTTTTGTAGAAGAATAGCGGCGATACTGATTAGAGGGCTAGGGTCAAATTTCTCAGGTGACCACTCTGCTGCGCGTCGGATTATCGTTGTAAGAGAGGTTCCGATGACTTGGTAGAATACTCGTCAGTAATAAGACGGAGGTAACAATGAAGGGAGAATACATTGCATAAGTTCCGCGCTGTAGACCTGACTGAACACCAGGTCAACATACTTCTGGAGATTTTGCATCGCAATCTTGATTGCATCGACCTCTGTCTCTAAGGCCCTAGAAAATGCATCGCGAAGTAGAATCTCTCTCGTACTGTGTGATGATGAAGCACGCCTATCGCTTCCAGTGACTAGACGTAGCACCGCGAAGAAGGCGTCTGATTGACCCCTCTGTGTGAAGTACTCAGCAAAGAAGATTACGAGCACCCCATAAAAGTTGCTACCTTGCATAAGGCGATCAAGAGTCCACTTTCTCCGAATCTAAATCCAATCAATGAGTCAGAAGGCCGAGCAATAGACGGATGCAAAGATTGAAATTACATTGAAATACAAGTGTCCAAGAAGGATAACGCTTGCGACACGAGAACATCTTCCTTGTTGAACCTCAGGTCTATGATAAGCCCTGCAGCAACCTCAGTAGCTTCCCTGTGTTTCATCAATACCATGCTCGTCCATCATAGAGAACAGATGCCCACAGCACATAGCTTCCCGTAAACGTTGGCCATCGTTTGATATATGCTTGAGATATTGTGAGGCCAAGCTGTCTAAGCTCAAAGCTGACGTTTTGTAGCGATATGTTGATGATGCGGCGAATCACCATGCGAAGGCTACCTTGCAGATGCTTCAGAGTGGCGTTCTCCATATCATGTTTATATATGATGATCAGTACAGATTCGAACAAGCTCTTGATGGTAAGGAAAGGCAAAGAAAACAGATCCTTGATGTCGAGAAGCAAGGCCAGCAATAGATCGACAAAGATGGATCCGATTAGCAGCGCTGATTGAGCCTCATCAGTCGGTCGAGCACCCGCCATTGCTGCAGGAGGCAGAGAGAATGAATGAGGCGCATCCAGAACAAGGCGCATTTCCTCCAGACATGGCCACGCATCAGCAGGTACAGCCGCCAGGTCTCTGAAAGACACATTGAACATGTGGCCACTGGCAGAAGGCACTGTTGCAACATCAGTGAACCCCACAATGCGTAGGATTTGCAGTTTTAACTTGAGCAAAGAGAATATGTCGATGGGGACACCAGCCGCAATCATTTTTAAACTGAGCAACGTGATGGAAACCTTGTAATAAGGCTTAGTACACAGGGTCAGTTGAGATGTGGCTGTCTTACGCGCAGAAGAGCCATGTCAGAATCATCGGTCATCGTTGTATCATCAGATTCCCTGTGAGATACCCCATACATCGACTGCTTCCATGTTACTTCATGCATATATCGAGCTGATATGATTGGTGATACTCACCAGATGAGCGGAAGCAGGCCCGTCTTCGTCTTCGCCGTTTTTCTGCATGTAGTCATCTTCAAGGAGGGTCTCAAGGATTGTCTCCCATGTTAAAACTGTAAAGTTTACGATGAACGCTGTCCGCTTCGAGCAGCAAGCAAAATATACCTGGCCACCAAGGAAAATGGGGGTGAAGTTGAATCAAGAAGGCCACAAGCTTCACACGTTCTGAGATGGGTGCCTTCGCAATCGACTCATTCCAGCAGCGGGACATAGCCTCAAAGTGAACCGGGAGTAAAGTATGGGACCACGTGTCAATTGCGACTCTGACTTCCTCCTATGAGAGAAGAGACAGTCACGAATTAAGCAACAAGAACGAAGGATGGCAAAGCATACCTGCGGATCTTGCCACATCGAAGTGAAGTAGTGATAGAATATGCAGACAGCGCTAGAACGCCATTGCCTATCTTCAAGGTTGAAAGCAGGGTTTGCGATATCTAGGATAATCCGAAACAAGCGCTTGAGGGCCTGGAGACTGATAAGTCGATCTTATTAGTGACTGCTAGCGAAAGGGGCTTTCTCACTAACCGTAACTCCCAAGGTACGCTGAACTGGAGCGAATTCACCAGTATGATTTCGAATGGTTGCGTATAGACAACTAACACGCGTAACATAAGATTTGGACGTACGACTGCCAACTCATGGTGCTGAATCTCGTAAAATTTCCAGACACTAGATAATTATGCTCAGTATAAACTTGACCGAAGCGCAGGAATGAAACAGACCATGAAGATAACACAGCGGAGTTGCGTAGGATAAAATTGTCCACTTCGTGAGATTCTAAGAGCGAGCAATCGTTGACGAACAAACTGAAGAACTTGGCGAGAAGACGACTAGTATCCTCATTATCCTCGTCCACGTAGCTTCCTAGAACAGTAATGAACTCTACATCGATGTGAATGGGGTCTGAAACTAGCGAGGCTCGGGTGGATAACTTTCTCCTGAATGTAGCGTCCAGATTCAATACAGAGAACCTTACAAACGAGATGACTGGACGACTTCACCTTGATGGCAGCTCGTTATTCTCATCATTAGTAATGAGACCAGCGTCTGTTAACTTCTTTCTATCGCATCCTGCCAGCAGGAGAAAAGCGGCCAAGGATTGTCGAATAAAGATATTGCTAATGGCAATGGAACGTTACTTGTGTGGGCATCTGAGAAAGACGAACGAACCTACACATCGTGGACCGTAGTCTTGTTTGTAAGTGCGGTAAGTATTTCTGATGATGAACGCTGGTGAAGAGTCACGATGATGCTCAGCAGGTCTTGGCGTCCTCGCGATTTCAGCCAAACAGAGTACAACACTGCTCTTGCGAGATGTGTAGAATCTGCAACCGATAGTTTGAAGCGATTTGCGAAGGAGGTAAAGCGTCGGAAAACTGTCACGGGAATATCAACGCCGGATCGTGCAAACATGCACAACCACTGTAGTCCACGTAGTAGGTTCTCTTCGTTGGTTGTTAGCCTCGTAAATGTGTTCCACGGATCGATGCCGATGAGAGCGCTGGGATCTGTGATGGTTGTAGTAGGCTCAGCCACCACACTGAACCTTGCGCTGATATCTCCTTCGCGAGAGAAGAGGCGCTGCAAGGCAGGAACAGGCTATCAAGTATAAAACATTAACATAGATCGTAGACAGGTTTAGAGACACCGTAGACATACTTTATGCAAATGCCATATCGTACACGTGAATTCGAGCCATTTCATGAACAGGTCGTCGAATGCAGTGAAAACGATAGCGGCTTGACAGAGGCGAATGATACGTTGCAAGCACTTATCGGCAACGTCTACTTGTCCCTGCCTCGCGATTTCAATTAACAATGACACACATTATATGCGTTCACATACCTGTTGTTCCAGGTCTGCCGTAGCGTTGTGACCATCGCTGTTCGTAACATCGACCCCTTCCGTAAGTTCCAGTACAGTCTCATGAAGCACTTCTGAATAGAAGATAGGGTCTTGGTCATGAAGGGCAAGCATCCACCTCGCGACATACTTGCTAAGGAGCGTCCGTCTATGATCCACGTATTCGCCACCGTTTCCAGTAGAATTGCTGTGCGCTGATCGTGAATGCGAACTAGGCCAAGGTTGAACCCCAGCTACCGAACGCACGCCAGGAGGGTCACTTCGATTACTAGCGTAATCTCGAAGAACAGTCTCAATCGTTTCACCCTGAGTGATGGTGAATTGGCGGATGAGAGTATTTGAAGCCTATGACAACGCACCTCCGCAAAAATCCATGAAAGTAATCCTCTGGTGAGCCTCCGTAAAGCGTACTCTGTAGCCATTTCACTCGGCCAAAATCTCCTTACAAGTAACAAGAGGCCAGCTTCGTTGATAGACAGATCGGCGTCAGATAGACACGCTTCAATGGCGGCCATAAGGGTTTCAACATCCGCCGAGAGATCAAGACCTAATGGCAACGGAAAACTGCATAGTGCTGTGCCTTCATCAGGTCTCTCACCAAACAACTCTGATCGCATGTCCAACCGCTGATAAAACCCAAGGTGATGCAGGTGACAAAGAATAATCCGTGCAGCTACATCCGAATGCAACTGGAATGCGATACCTAAAGCGTCGCGTAGGTGCGCCAGCGACAGGACTTCGTGTGGGTGGGTTGGGCCATCATGTGTAGTGACTAGAAGAGGTTGCGCGGCCAGGAGGTCAAATGAGTTACTTGGGGAGGGCCTGAGATTTTCATGAGGAGTCTTGATTGTAGAAGCTATGAAAACAAGTGTCGGCCAGTCGTACAAGAGAGTGTGTTGGGATGGTTGTAAACGATTCCCCCGACGGTACTCATCCAATATGTCCGAAATCGAACTTTGAGCAGATGATAAGGCATCCTCGTAAGTGCCCAGGAGTGACTTCGGGTCGATGCCCTGTGCAGAAGATTCCTTCGAATCATCGTCAATCACAATAGAACCTAGAGCCACCCCGTTGTCTAAGATTTGCGATTGGACCCATAATGTATCTAGACAAATCGATAAGTCCTCGAAACCATGCTTCCTAAGTTCGCCGGCGGGGACAATAAAGTCATGATAGTAAGCAGCAAATGACTGCTTCAAGGTTGACCACGAAATGGTCATATGTGTGGAATTAAGCGATGACGAACCACAAAAAGAGAGATCGGCATCTGTGATGGTACGGATACAAGCTGCATGCACAAAGTGGTCGCAAGTGTCGCACATCAACGCTTGCATGATGATACCCCAAAGAGGTTGGCAACAGATACAGCATAGCGAGAGCGTGAAGAGGTTCACTTGTCGAAAAGTATGAGATTTGATTCTGACAACCTCGAGTTCAGAGGCTCTCTTTGTCGGAAAGACATGGCAGAATCGATGCATCATGATTTTCTGGGTGTTTGGATCGGATTCCATCGCATATTCAGAGGCCAAATTTCCAGCGGGGTAGTCATAGCAGTCGAAGTGCACAGAACATGTGCAATATGGACACAAGAGCCCAAAACCCGTGATAGGCTTCATGCAAGACCGACAATCGCCGTAAGAAAAGCCATTGAAGATAGCAGGAATAGATGGTTCTATGAATCTCCACGGTACGAATTGATGGGCGTACGGATGATCCCATATATGGTGTGTCGTGCCATCCACTTCTAGAGTGACTTCGTTGTACGAGAGTAAAGAGAGGGGCTTGCTAACGGTGTAGTGACCTAGAGCTTTCGGCCAAAAAGAGATCAGAAGGCTGAGAGCAGCCCGCCTTGCTCTTGGGGTGTGGTAGGCTACAATGTCAAGGATGTCTAGATATGCGTCCGGCTTTTGATCAATTATCATCTGGAAGAGCCGGTAGAAGCGATGTAGCGTTGACAGCGATGCAGAGGCAAGGTCAATTCCTTCCGTGATCGCAGCCAATAATGGAGGCGTGATCGATTTCAGATGATAGAGAGATATGGCTTGTCCTGGGGCGTTGCTCGATGATATGCGATAGTCAGCAGTAGGAATTGACGACAACCAGGGTCGCCAACCAGCAGGCAGGTGCGTTACAGAAAAGCTATCGTCGTGAGCTTCTTCAACTTGAATGGACACTATTGGAGGCGTGGTGGGCTCGACGCTAACGTCAGGGTATTCTCCTAATTAATTGTGGAATGAGGTAAGGAAACGATATGCCAGAAGCGGAAGGAATATACCTTTTTTCTCAGCCGACGACATATCCCCAAAACCTTGCAATTGCCTTGCTTGAGCGAGCATACCTCGTAATACACCTTCCTCGAAAAATCTCAGAAGCCGTCCATGCATTTCGTTTCTGTAGGTGGAAAAAGCAGGAAGGATTGCAAATCCAATTTGGCTCAACACCTTTGGAGAGTCAGTATGCATATGTATAAGTAACTGAGTGACGTCCAGAGACACAGCTTGCAGAGCATTTGGAGGACGTAGAAGTCGGGGCGATGAAATCTGGTATCTGCAGTCTTCCGAAATGACAGAGTTAAGAATGGATATACATTGAGAAAGCAGTTCAGGAGCCTGATGCTCGTCTTCAGGTGATAGTGATCTCGAATTTCGGCCGGGAGACTGGAGGCTTCGTCGACGTCTACGGAACGGGGAGCTTGAAGACTTTGAGTTCGAGTTTTGTCGACCGGATGGTCGGCGCATCGACGGACTGAGAAGTAGGAGTCCCGTGAATTTGAGTACTCTACTTGACAAGAGTATCAAAAATACCTCTCGTAGAATATCTGCCATTGTTGCGCGAGTGATATCGAAAGAATTTCCTTCAGCTGGTTCATGAGATCATAGGTAACGTCCGTTGTAAATTCAGCTTCTAATTCGTCCTCACTGTCACTCTCAGGGCGAGTCGGAGAGGATATCGAGATGGACTGCGAGCGTTTAGTGCCGGTGAGCACAGCCACGCCTCTCATGATCGCAATGCCTCTGACGTGCCTCCTAAAATCAAGATGAGAGGCAACTTCAAAGATCGAAGGCGGCCTCGGCCGATTACGGAGTTGTCCTAGAAGGTGCGCAAGCAGCTTTTGGGATTCGTCTCGAGCCCTGTTTGCGGGCTGGGATGCAAAGACGGCTGCTAGGTGAGACGGAGATGTAGGTGATTTCTCTTTGATTGGGGACGGCGGTAATCGAAGAGATGGTGAAGAGACTTTTGACGAGGCCCTGGGTCGCCCAGTGAGTTGACCTAGTGGTGACCTAGGAATCTCAGTAGGACTGCCATCGTGAACTGCACTGGTGTCGACGCGAAGAGTAAAATTCGCTCGGCCGGACAAAGAGCTCATGCTCTATGCAGTAGAATGAGAATATATAGCATGGGTAACCGACAAGAGACTGACCTTTCTGTAAAGTGAGCCCTTTGCGCTGCTCGTTCACTGTGTATTGTGTAGATGACAATTCGCTGTTAGAGTGATGCTGAGAGTTATGCTGTCAGCTCAATTACATCGTGGGAATATTCTATGCACCAAACATGACTTGATCTTGCCCGTTACGACATCATCAATCAGATCTTAATCGTATGCCAGCGTATGCCTCCCAGACACAGACATACCGGTTCGCCACCAAAGCTCAAGCAGCAGACGCTGTCTGGTTTTCTAGAGCGAAGCCCTTCACCGCCCCCTTACGTCGATGCTGCCAGAAAACCAACTCCACAGCGCTCCCCAGCTATACACAAGAGAAAGGGGCGCTTAGCAGCAAAATCGGTGAAATCGTATGAGGAGATGGACGAAGGAAACGCCAGCAGCGATGTCGATGCTATTCACCTTGAGCCTTGCCTTCCCATTGTGATCTCCAGTGACGAAGAAGAGGCTCAGCCTTCGCGTAGGCCAAAGAGAACTAGGCGGCAGAGTATTGTTTCTGGATTTCGCCCTGCCTCGAAAATCGAGTCTCGTACACTTCTTGACGCCACTCATGACAATGACAATAGCTCCGATGCGGCAACGAATTGGAAAGGCAAGGGAATCGCGCGACACAGACACGATGTCACTGACAGTGAGAGCCCGCTCAAGAGGCGCAAGTTGATCAAAGGAACTAGGCCTTCTTCTCAAGATGGATCGGATGAATTGTTAGACGACATTGATGAAGCCGGTCAGTGGTATAAGTTGTCGACGTTATCCTGAATGTATCTGAGGCCCGTACCCAGCTATTATCGATACTCGACTGCGAACTGGGATCAAAATGTCAGTATACCAGCAGAATTTAGAGAAGCTGATACGTGAGATTATATATATATATTCGTTGTGTATAAACCAATGATACCTACCTGTCATTCACAAGGTAAAAAGCGAGGAATAGCAATGCAAGAAGAATCTACTGAGTCAGAAGATAGCGACGATGAAGGCGTTGGAAATGAAACTTCCGCTTTTACGGGCGCTAAACCCACTGCAGAATTTGGGAGCGATGTTTCAGATGAAGACGAGAATACTACCTCAGATGGGGATGACTTCATCGTTGAAGATGATGGCCAGGAAACGGCGCCTGAGCTGCCTGCAGCTTTTAGCATGAGATCGCATCAGGATCTTGCTCACCACTTCAAGATCGCATGCCAATTTTTTGTCCACCTTGCCGTCCTACCACAAAGGAGGCGGAAGTCCTTCTTCAGGACAACACTTCAAGGTGTGTGGTATATCCTTGCTAATTATCGATAGCTGTGCTGATGGATTGGTCCATCATGTCAGAGAATGAATACTTTTCCCTTCCCGTGCAGATCATCCGTCGGCAGCTAGGTAGTTTACGGGATTCTTTGGTCGCCTCTTCCGTCTGGAAACCCCACTTTCGGAAGGCTCTCGAGACTCATCCAGAGTTTTCATTGACTATGATAGATTTCGCCGTACCTGATTGCGATGCATGTCGATTGAGCGGAAGGCTGTCGACCATGTGTGGAAGATTGAACGGCAGTCCCTATGATAGGTATACTTTTGAGGCAAGTAGCTTTTCGAATGACACAATACATGCATATGAAATAACTGATGCATCCTGCAGGCAGTTGAGGATGAAATGGATTCTGAGGACTCGGACTCAAATGATGACCACGATTATACCGACGATAATAAGTCCAAAAAAGAATATCATCTCGGTCGATTTTGCGCTGCACGTGCGCAAACGTTCCACAGGTTCTCACACTGGGAGGTTCGTTGTCAAATATTCAACCATTTGTGGCCGACTGGCTGGCATTTTGACGTTGTTGTAGTATCACCTTTTCCAGGCCCTTCTCCGCGAAGTAGATCATCTTCGGATCTCCAATGGCAAACATGGCTTTACACGTGTCGCCAGAAGCAACATGAAGCCCCCTAGTGACTTATCAAACCCCGATAGTATCTTGGATTGGTTAGAGGGGACAAACGTCATCAGTATGGAATGGCAAAGGCTCAAAGAGTTGATGGAGAGCGCACGAAAGTTAGAAGGGAACAGAGAGCTGGATGTCGAAGTTTCTTGACAAGGCTTGTGCGAGTGCAACACATACCCACTATTCCGATCGCTCTGATATCTCTGTGTTCGACCTGTTACCGCAATACTGTACTACATACACTTTCGTGTGGCACTCTCTCAGTCCTCGCTGTACCTACTCACCTGTGTGGCTCGTGAAGCTGGTAAGTCTATGCTGCCGATTCAAGTAGAGTCTAGACTACAGATAAGATTCCATTACATAACAGCTTTTGACTGCCACTCTTTGTGAATCGTGGTAGGCGTCAAGCTTCAAGGAGTCTCAAAGGCGCACACCACTCTCATTGACCACACCTTGTACATTCAGTTTTGACCATGTCTTCGATGCCATATTATACTCAAACCGGCCAACCACCTGCGACTCCAGGCACGTACCCGTACGGCGCCTACCATCCTGGCACCCCCGGACTATACACACAAACCCCTGGCACATATTCCTATTCGGCAGCTGGCGCATATCCCGCCACTGCTATCACAGGATACGGTGCTACAGCCTGGCCATACTCTTATAGCTACTATCAGCAACATGTTCCTGCTCCTCCCCGTCCCTCAGTCGCAACGCCTTCAGTAGCAGCACAGACGCAGACAACTGTCCCGGCTGCTACACACAGAACGACTTTCAGCGTCTATCAGCCCGCGTATCCCCGCGAGAGCTTTTCTTCTGCCAGCCTGGGAAGTTCGACTTCTCGCGGGTACAGGAAGCAGTCCAACGTCAAAGGATTGTTCACAAAGGAGTGTACGCCCCTTTCCTGATCGCATACACATCATCATCTCACCCGTATTCTGGGTCAGTGAGAAACTTGATGTTCAGTTTTGGAGATGATCGCAATCCTGCGAACGACACAGTCAACGTGATGGAAGAGATCCTCGTCGAGTACATTGCGGACGTGGTAAGTACGATAATGCTTACTTATGTATCACACTCTCAACATTGCCGATATATGCAGTGTCAGACGGCGCTTTCAGGTACAAAGAAATCGCGCCTCTCAATCGAAGACATTCGACGAGCCTTGTCTCGACCAGCGGATGCCAAGAAGCTTGCCAGGATGGAAGAACTGCTATTCATGCAAGAGGATATCAAGCGTGCGCGCGCGCAATTCGACGCCTCGGAGATCAACCAAACGAGCGCATACCAATCTTGATTCTCATACTATCTACGTGCTTCACGATGTTCTGTTCCGACGTACGATGGAGTGCATGACGCTTCGACAATTGATGCCCGTCGAGCGCGTACTTCCCTGTACTTCCTTTTGTCTCTTTGATTTGGTAGTGTATAGATATAATGTAGAATAGACAGAAAATGCAAGAAAGAGAATTACAGTACACGCATATTACAAGTTGTCATTCCTCCATGGCATCTGCCTCCTCCGCATCTTCTGCTGGCGCCGACCCGTTGCGTTCTTGCTTGCGAGCCACGAGACCTAGACACATGATGTTCAATCTATGCCTTCCGTGAAAGAAAGCAAACAAACCTCCGCTTTCCGCCAAGGGCTTAGCATACCGTTTGAGCCACTCCTCGGATTCCCATACTGTTGGAAGGGGAGGGTCAGGCGATCACGCGGCGGGCTTGCTATACCAGTCAGATAGAACTCACTAGCATGGCTTCCAGTGAGCTGCATTTGGCCCTTCAATGGTCGGGCTACGTTCACCTTTAGTACTCTTCCGCGCAGTTCATTCATATCCATATTGTCAATTGCATCCTGAGCATCCCCTGCGGAAGCATATGTGACGAAGGCAAATCCCCGGTGCTTTGCCTCTGTCATAGAGCTAGTTGCGGTCGTGATCATACGGATGAAGCTGGGGCGTAACATACCAGTCTGCTGTGTTGGGTTTGCCGCAGCAGTGGGCAGCTGAACCTCTATAACGTCACCTATCCGTGGAATTCTAATGAGTTAAGCTATGAAAAAATGCTATCTACTCACCGAATGTTGAAAATGTCTCCAAGAGGACTCCCTCGTCGACATCATCGCCGATACCGCCCACAAAAACTGTTTTCTTGGCCTTCGTTCCTTCCTCCATGATTTGCCGTCACACTCAAAGAGGTACACGTGATCTCACGCACATATGCCAATCTCTTTTGAGTCTATTTTGGCGTACCCTATTCCGAGCTTAAATCGACAACTCTTCCGAGAACAAATTATGCCCCCAGCGACTTGCGTGGCGCCTTAGATGAAGGTGACATTCTATCGAGCTTCCGAAATATGGTCTTGTTCTGTCTAGGCTTTGGGCGTTTCCCATCTTTCCATTACGCACACTGCCATATTTCACGGCTGACCCTGGGAGACTTTCGACCAAACGCGACATAGACGTGGACTTTTTTGCCTCCTTTCTGCTTATCTGGCAGACTGCCAGGTCATCATGCCCAACGCCTGTGCGATGGCCGGACATCAAGTGCACCAAACTGGTCCTCCGTTCTCGAACCTCGTTCTCTGGTCCGCGCGGGCATGTCGACTCAAAGTTCGGTAGCGACGAAAATCTTCGCCGGTTGTCACATCCGCAGCTTGATGCCATGTCAGTTCTGATAGCAGGGCGGCCTGTTACCGAATGTAGCCTTGGCCTACCTCAACGAGCCCCAATGCCTGGACGCCCACGGCCCTAACCCTTTGAAGCAGCCGTTTCCCTTCCATCTTCAGGTACAAGGGCTTCAGTACATTGCTCGCCCTTCAGTGCCCCGTCCTCATACTTTCCATCGTGCCCTTCCACTCGAAGCCATGTCCCGCGACCACAATTTCGACACAGACACTGCATCCAACTCGTCGTCAAACAGCTCTTCTGAGGATGAGGACGAGGTGAACCGTCGTATATGTCCGGATTGGGAGCGCCACCGCGAAATCATTGAGCAGCGAGGGTTTCATCTGGACACAGTACGAGACGTGAAGCATTTTTATGAAGTGTACTGGGGTGAGGAGGGAACAAAGCATTGCGCAGAATATTCTCGCATATGCAATCTTCCTGACGACTCCGCGCTGTGCAAGGATCCAGGTCTCGTACGTCGTATGCTCTCCGACAAAGAGAGAACACTGATCATTGGTATTTCGTAGCATGACAATCTTTTCCGGGGACGTCGGGTTAAGGATGGAACGAGGATCATGGTAAAGGCGGTTCATCTCCGTAGCCGTGAATTGGATGTCACCCGATTTCTTTCCTCGCCCCCGCTGAGAAGTAACACGATGAATCATTGCATTCGTACGTTGATCCACCTCTCTTTGGTGACCATGGGTATGAAACATCACTACAGCTGTCCTTGATCTCATAGAGATTCGCGCTCATGACATGGCCTTTATTGTGATGGAGGAGTGGTCATCTCAGCTTATTCCGGATGCTCCATGTTGCTTAAGACTGTTTTTGATGGCTGTCCGCTCCTGTATTGAGGTAAAATATCCTAGAATAATTTGTTGCAACTTAAGTTCACCGTTTACTTGCTATAGCACATCGCCTTCATGCACCTCCACGGAATTGCTCATCTCGACATTTCGCTGCGGAACCTTGTGACGGATTATCAAGGTCACTATGCGTGCATCGATTTTGAGTTGAGCAGACGCTATGGACCACTTGACCGACCTCGAATTCAAGGCGTACGAGGAACAGAACTCCCTCCGGAACTAGAACGAGGTGAATCAAGTGACCCGTTCAAAGTAGATGTCTGGGCACTAGGCGCAGTGATCATCAAAGCCTGCCAAGTACGTTAAGATCAGTCTATTTCATGACGCCTTGTAATATCCTAAAGCTCCTTCAAGTTGACAGGCTATATTCTTCCAGAGCTGATCATCATCACCAATTCGATGCTCCATGAGGAGCAGCGCCGCCGACCAGCCGCCATGGACGTTTTGAAATCATTTGACAAAATGATCACAAATATAGGAGACCAACAATGGCATGACTGTTCGAAGCGAACAGTGCACCAAGTTTAGATGGGTGTTATGAGTTATGACGTCGTGACTTTGGGCGCTTCCAGGCGAAAAAGACGCTAGTGTGAAAGATAACATTCATATGCAGGTTCGAGATGCACAGCCGGACGGAAAATGTTCATAAAAAGAAAGGATATGTATGAGTAAAACAATCAAGTTTATGGCGGATATTGTCCGTCCTGAGCAGCCTGCTGTATAATTGCCTGTCGCTGCTGCTGCTATGTTGATTCATTGAGTGACACCCCTCTGAGCATCCACAATGCCGTTCCTCACCATCAATGATTGAAGGCGCAACGCCTGCTCCATCTGCTCTGTGGAATACTGGGGGCTATGAAGGTTAGACATCTGAGGGTAAAATTGGGCTATATTGGCGGCTGGTCGAGCTGTGACTTGTTGCTGCATGTTTGGAGAAGCCTGGTGCCCTGGACGTTGTTGAGCAGATGACGGCCGAATGGGATTTGGCGTTGCAGATGAACGAGGAGGGGACAATTGTGGAACGGCAGGAGATGCCGAGGCTGCTCGAGAGGCATAAGGCGGGGACAGATGGGCGGCGTTCATCGCACCAGCAGCTAGGTTTGCGCTTGCAGCTGCAGCGAGCGCTCGCTGCTGAGCTTGAGCATGAAGCAATTGTTGTGAGGGAATACGGGTATTCGCAGCTCCCGGCATTTGAACCGGCAAACGCTGCTGCTGTGAGATGTTGACTTGGCTGCGAATTTGAGGGACTTGATGTTGCACGCCATTTGCAGACCTAGGAGTTCCGTTCGGCGGTTGCTGCTGCGTCTGCTAGAGCCATCGAGGTGGACATGAAGGCAATGTAACAAAGGCAAAGGAACTTACAAGGTTCTGTACACCCATTCGTTGAGCATGTTGCAAGGCCGCTTGTTGCCTCATCGCTTCTTCATGCTGCTTTCTTCGAGCCATTTCCTGGCCTTCCTTCTCGGCCTTCATTCGACTGAGCTCTGCAGGGCTCAATTTAGGCATCTTGTTGTATTGCCCATGCGTATCATGGATTGCAGTAGACTTCCGAGTATTTGCTATATAAGATATAGCAGAATTGGTTTCATGCATGGAATCATGATCGGATACAAGACTGACCATTATTTTTTTGGATATTTGATTCTTTTTTCTTGATCGCCTTTCGGATAGTATCGTACATGAGTGCATGTCTTCGACGTTTCTTCGCCTCGTTACTCGGCGCAGGCACGGATGCTGCGCTTGTAGCCACTGTTGTGACGCTCGCCAAACGCTTTCTCGTTGTCATTTGCGGTTGGGGACGGACTGGCGTGGCCATAGGCGGCCCCTCCGGCACAGCAGACCCTGCGTTAACCCGATCGCCCCCAAGCCAGCGAACGTAATAACGTTCCTTGCACTCCCAATCTAGCCGCTTCTCGGTCGATATGGCAGCTCTGGAAGAGTTGAACGAATCGGCAATGAGTCCCCAGTTCCTTGGATATTTCTCGACAAGACGCTTCAAAAGCAAATCGTCTTGTGTCGACCAGTACAAGTCTGCTACTCTTTTGGGTGCATCCTGAGGGGTTCCAGGTATTGGTGAATCGTCAGTCACTGAAGTGGAAATGGGTTTGCTCCCCTCGAATAAAGCTACATAAACCTAGATCAAAATTCCAGTACTCTCTAATAGAGAGAGAGAAAACATACAGCATGTGATACCCCATAAGATACTTGGCAGAGGAATTTCCACGTCGGGCACGACAGGCCCTTCATCGAAGTTGGTCCACTGATCATTCTTCCAATGTTTCGATGGCTGAAGCGGCCCTAGCAATGTCGGCTTGATCCTCATGTATTTGGTGACAGGGGTCAACTTGGAATAAGTTGTGTCCTCGGCTCTCTTATAAGGATCATCTCTGTCCCTCTTCTCACTTTTCTTCCTACCCTCGGCTGCTGGTCCGATATCCAAGAGGCCATAAGGTTGGAGGTCAGGGAATATTGCAGACAGATCGGCTGGCGGGGGCATCTCATCCATTGTAGAGTATTCCGAAAGCCCGGGTTGGTTCTTTCCGGGATGTAAATCGTCCATGTTAAGGAAAAGTGTGTGGTCATCTAGATAGGCAATCTGACTGCGGAAAGGCGCGTACACGCCGGACTTCAAGTGAGCTTTCGTGGATGAGACTGTGTGATGAATGGTAACGGGAGGAAGCGGAGGTTGCAAGCTACTCGGAAGGACTGGATTCTTCGAGGACGACTTGAGACCAGAGACATCGGAGCCTCCGGTTGTGTTCGCCTCTTTGTCTATGGCGGTGGACTGAGGTTGCTGAGAATCCACGATCATAGGCGTATCATCTCCATGCAAGACCGAAAAATCTTCAAATTCTTCCTGCTTTGGTTTGACCTGATCCGGTGGGTCTTGAGACGGTTCACCTCTGCTATGAGCACGACAGGCATTCTCAATGGCTTCATTGATCATAGCGGAAGTCTCTAACGCATCGACGACGTCTTGCTTGTCCTGGTCTTGTTCCTCATCGCTGTCGTCTGACGCATAGTCGACGGTAAGCATACCACCTTGCTCTGGTCGAGCATCATCGACCTGCATCTGCTCTCCGTCGGTAGCTTCGTTCTCTCCATCATCACCATCGTCGTCATAAATGTCGGTGGTAAGCAGAGGAGGTTTCTTCCACTCAACGATGATGCCCAGTTCCTTCCTCTCCTCTCTACTCCCAGCTCGATGCCACAAGTGAACAGACAACGACACCTCACACACGAGAGACATCTTCCACTTGCGTTCTTCGCGAAAGTCGACACGCATCCATTTCTGTGACTGCGTCAGTGCGATAGCCGCTGTAAGAATCGAACGTAACGTACCATCTCTTCTAAGAGATGATCCCAGTGAGTTTTTAATAGACCACCCACGCCACGCTGCTTCTTTGGCTGTCTGTAGCTCCATCTACCTTGGTCCTTCATTTGCTCTACCCGCTCGAGTGCTCTGAGATAACGCAACTCGGCAAAGATGACCTATGACGTATCAGCTTCGTAGCGTAGTTTGCTATGTCTGTTAAACTTACCCCCCACTCACGCGTGCTCAGGCACTTCGTCGCCCGATTCACTTTTTTCCAAATCGGATTTGCACGCATAAGAGCCCCCCATCGGTTGATGCCTATTGGCGCCCAATCATCCTTGCCCTCTCTTCGCCCATCTTTCTCAGACCCTTTGTCACCGCGTTCTCGATCCTTGTCTCTTCTCCTCTGTTGTTTACCTATTTTTCCCTTACGCTGGAATTCTATGGGAAGTGTCTTCAAAGGAGGGATTGTGTAATGACGGGTGAAGGGGAAATCATTGCGATACTGTATGGCCACCTGCACAGGCGAAGGTGGTTCCACATCTTGGTCCTTGGACGTGAAGTCGAAATCAGGTGGCGCAAGCATGGGGGATAGATGTGACATGACAGTGATCGCAATGGACTGCTCATGGATGGGCATATCAAGATGTGCGGGATAGAGAAATAGGGTAGCCTGAGAACCCTGGTTAGGAGAGGTGCGGAGGCGGGTTAAATTCGAGAACACCTCTTCAGGAGTCGATGACCTCTTGTATTGTACTTCCGTCGGTCGGTCGTTGTCAAAAAAGCCCTTCGCCTGACTAGTATCTGGGAAGTCATCCGTTGTAAAAGTTGACTGAGAGGGCTGTTGAGAATAAGATGGTGAAGGGGCCTTCTCTAGAACGTCAGGGTCATCAGATGCCAATGGGGAGGGGTAGACTTCTAATGAAGCCAAGTCTATAGCTTTGTCCATCGTCTCGAACCTGGGATCGATGTGCGCATTCTCAGATGGACGGACAGCCTGTGAATGTTCTTCAAGCGATGCTAATGGGTTGGATTGCTTGGCAAAGTTAGAGTCAGCAATTGGTGAGGAAGCGGGGTCTTCAGCTATATCCATAGGGGTGCTTGATGCTAGAGCAGGGTACTCGAGATCCTGCATATCATCGTCCTGGCATACGACGACTGGATCGTCGTGAGGCTCGCTCAAAATACGGGAAGACACAGGAGGTTCAGACATTGGCGAATCATGCTCTATAAACAAGGACTTTGTAACCTCTTGAGCTTGAATGCGCTGTGACTCTTCCTGAGGGGTATGTGTAAGAGGAGGCATGGACAAGGAAGAGACAAAATCATCTGTCATAGTTAAGATACTTCCGGTTTCAGGGCTAAGCATCATGTTAGCTAGCCCTTCCAATGAATCATAGCGGATAGGCTCACTGTTTCTCTAAGTTGAATCTCTCCAGAAAGTCAGAGACATGTGTGTCGTCGTCATCTGCAGCGACAAGAACATTTCCTATATCGTCTCGCCGGCGCAATAGATGATACATTTCTCGCAGTAGTGCATTTCGACGCTGAGAGATTTCCCTGTGCAGTAAAAATGAGTACCGATGCCTTCGTAAAGTGGGTGATGTTGCAGTACTCGAGCTTAGCAACGCGTTCCTCAACAAATAGATCCACTGGCGATGGAGAAACCCCTCGAGAGGTGCTTATCGAAGTCGGTGAGGCACCTTCAACCATGGATAGGTTTCTTCGACACTTTTAATGCGATTAATGGTATCAGAACACCCTGCGAGCTTCAATGAACGATGCAGAACGTGAGGGGTGGTCGCCGGAGTGTGGCACGAAGACCGATTACCGAATGCGGACACCCGTTGTGGCCTGTTGTGGCTGACTTGTGAGATCTCGGTCCTCGGATACTCCTCGAGCTTCCGCCCAGAACTGCAACTCGCGGAGACTTTCCGCATGTCATCTCCCCTTCACGAACAAGACGGCGTCGAGGCCCTCCAGAAGATCATGGATCCCATGCAGATTGATGACCAGGAGGAAGGTACCCACCCCGAGCACCCCCCGTCTGACGATAGCTCTGAAGAGCCCGAAGAGGATGCCGAGGAAGAACGGAGAATCCGAGAAGGGTTCATCGTAGACGAGGAGGAGGAGGAAGAAGAAGACAACAGCGAGGAAGAGCGTCGTCGGAGGCGCAAGAGGCGCAAAAGACGTCACCGACGAGGTGGGTTATGTCCTGGGCATACTCTAGTTTCTTCGCTCAAGGGTGATATTCTTATAAAGAGAGCGACGAAGAGGAAGGGTTAGAAGAAGACGATCTCGAGCTTCTTGAAGAAAACACTGGAGAGACATTTGCTCGCAACAAGAACAAATTAACTCGTTTGCGAAGGGGTAGAGACTCGCCACCCGTAGCATCGTCCTCCAAACGGAAAGCTGTTGTCGAATCATCGGATGATGACCTCGACGGGGATGACCTGGAGATGCCTCAGGTTCAAGATATTCAGCGTATCTGGGACGACGCACACCAAACTGGAGGTCGCGACGAGGAAGAGGATCTGGACGATTTCATTGACTATGATGACGAGGAGGAGGGCGTCGGTGGTATGGATGAGGAGGAACGAGAGGAACGAAGACGAGAGCGCCGAAGGCTTGAAAAGGAACGTAGGAAAGCTCTCGGCTCTCGTCCTGAACTTACAGGCATTGACGCGAAGTAAGTACATCCTTCGTTGACATAGTGGTATACCTCAACACTCTTTTTCCAGCGCGTGGGATGAGATCCACGAAGTTTTCGGCGATGGTCATGATTACGATTGGGCATTGGTTGACGAGGATGAAGACTATCGCGAAGAGCAACCGAAGCCTGAAATGAACTATCAGGACGTATGTTCACTTTATTCAAAACCCACGCTTTGAACGTTCCTCACTCCTCACCCTTAGGTTTTCGAACCTTCTGAAATTCGTGCCCGTCTTCTAACCGAAGATGATGATCTCATTCGCGCTCAGGACATACCAGAGCGAATGCAACTCGCGACGTCGTCATTATCCCAATCATCAACACTGTCGATGCATAAGCCATTGACAGAAGATGATTTAGACGAAGCAGCGACTTGGGTTGTCACCCGCCTCTCTCGCAAAGAACGAGACTGGTTCCGGTCTGATGGTCAACACTTCGAACTTTTAGCGCACCTTGTCACCGCTATCACGTTCGCTCTCCGGTACCTCTTCATCCAAGAATTCGAGGTGCCCTACATCTGGGCTCATAAACGTGACTACATCACGCATTTCGACGAAAGCGACATCCGCACACGTGTCGATTTACTCAGTCTCGATGATCTTTGGCGCGTCTATGCTCTTGGACAAAAATATCGTTCTCTGCTTGAACGCAAGAAATCCTTGGAGTCGCTCTATGCTCGGCTGGGCGTCGCTGACGAATATTTCGAGAACGAGGTACGGCGGAGCATCGACAACGTAGAAATCATCAACGATACAACCGAGTGGATGGGGATGAAGTACAAGGATCACAAGAAAGACAGCGCTTTCGAGTTGCATTTTCATGACGATGAAGAACACGTTGACACCAAAAAGCGGAAAATGCCTAGTCGGATATCCATGTACGAGGTCGCCAAGAAGAGTGTCGTGTATAAATTGTCACAGGTAGGTCGGCATTGACGATACCGACACTCTGTTGACGCCGTCATGTAACACTAGGGTTTCGGTATCAAGCCTCATGAAATCGTCATGAACTTCATCTCATCTGAAACGGCACATTTTGTCGAGGATCAAGATCTAAATCCAGAAGCTTATGCCGAACAGTTTGTCGACCCTGATCCCACAAAGGCTCAGCCAGCCTCGGAGGTGCTCCAACGTGCTCGAATGATTATTGCCACGGAACTGGGCAAGGACCCTCTTCTGCGACAAGAAATCCGGAAGAAATTCAAGACTGACGCCAAAGTATCAGTGCTTCCTACCGATCGAGGGATCAACAAGATTGACGAGCATCATCCGTATTTTGTGAGTTGCAGAACTAGTCATCGAATGTTACATGTTCTTATTCTTTCCCTATCCTAGGCTTTTAAGTATCTATATCAGAAATCTGTCACGGACATGCTTGAATCCTCCCAGTGGCTGCACATCCTTGCGGCTGAAGCAGAACATCTCGTGACCGTTAATGTCTTCCTTCCTGACGATTCCAAAGCTTCATTCGCTCGGCGACTTGAGGAAGCGTTTGCTTCGGATAGCTATAGTGACACCGCGAAGGCTTGGAATGCTGAACGTATGCGAGTCGTATCGGAGACGCTGGATCATCATCTGATTCCTGCCGGCGCCAAATGGACACGGGAATGGCTCAGGGAAGAGGTTGAGGATATCATGGCTTGGAGATGTGGAGAGACGTTACGTGAGGTAAGTGTGTATTTTCATCATGATGGGTAATTTATATACCAAATTTCCTCAGCGTATCGACCTAGCGCCATTCAAGACAGAAGACTTAGAACCTGGTGAGACCCCATCGGTCCTAGCGATGTCATGGGGCAAAGGGGATCCACACAAAGATGCCATTACACTCGTCTTTCTTGACGAGGCTGGTCGTCTACGTGAACAGACCAAGGTCGACAATCTTAGTGATACCGAATCTCGAGATGAGTTCTTTGATCTGCTCAGACGCCGCCGACCAGACGTGATTGCTATCAGCGGATTCTCCATGGCCACAACAAAGTTGTCTCTACGCGTCAAGGAGCTAATTTATCCACAGGCAGGCGACGGCATGAACGTTGATAGCAACGAGACAGGCGGTGAATTCTCCAAGATATCTGTCACTTACGTCCTTGACGACATTGCTCGCCTCTATCAACACAGCAAGCGTGCTGCAGAGGAATTCACTTCTCTCACATCTATCGCAAAGTACTGTGTGGGTCTAGCGCGTTATATTCAGAGTCCCCTCAATGAGTACGCCGCACTCGGATCCGACATAACGACCGTGTCGTTTGAGGAAGATCATCAACAGCTCATCCCGAAGGAGAAGCTGTTGTCGTCATTCGAGCGTGTTCTCGTTGACATCACGAACAAGGTTGGGGTTGATGTCAACCGTGCTGTTACAGACTCGTACTATCAGCACCTCTTGCCATTCATTTGTGGTCTGGGGCCTCGAAAAGCTCAAGTACTGGTCAAGAAAATCGCTGCTATGGTATGTACTCAACTGAAAGCACGTTTTCACTCTCTGATATGCAGTACAGGGTGGCAACCTCACGAGCCGTGACCAATTTATCCGTGCTGGTCTCCTTACCACGAAGATTTTCTTGAACGCAGCCGGTTTCCTTCGCATCTCACAGGAAACCGTTGGTAAGGCGGTCAAGAATCGTCATGAGGACTTGGACATGCAAGACCCCCTCGACAGTACCCGTATCCACCCCGAGGATTATGACTTGGCGCGGAAAATGGCTACAGATGCTCTTGAGCTTGACGAGGAAGACGTACATGGCGAGCATCCATCACACGTTGTGGCTCTTATCATCGAGGATGCGGATAACGTCAAGAAGCTTGACGAGTTGAACTTGGATGATTTCGCGTCCAGTCTCATGGAGTCTGGAGGCGAGAGGAAGCGTCACACGCTGAATGTCATTCGCGCCGAGCTAATCAAACCGTTCGCGGAAGTGAGACAACCATTACGCATGCCTACGGAATGGGAAGTGTTGACAACACTGTCGGGAGAGACGTTGCGGACGTTGCGGGTCGGACTCATCGTCTCTGTCCAGGTCATGCGAGTCAAGGATAACTTCGCCGCAGTCCGACTTGACTCCGGTATTGAAGGTGTCATCAATTCCCAATACGCAGCCGACCAGCAGCCAGAAAACCTGAACACTGTTCTGCAGAAGCGACAAACAGTCCCCGGAGTGATCATCGACGTCAAGCTCGATCTGCCACATGACCACTTTCTTGTAGAGCTATCGTCTCGACCTACGGACGTGCAGGCGGGGGACAGCCAATTCCGGCGTGTCAAACATGACCAGGCATGGAATCACTCACAGCATGAGCGGGATAAGGAACTGCAAGCACGAAAGAAACGTGCGGAAGTCAACAAGACGCGCCGGGTCATCAAGCACCCCAACTTCCACAACTTCAATTCGTCACAGGCGGAGGCATACCTCGACACACAACAGAGGGGTGACGTTGTTATTCGGCCATCATCCAAGGGCAACAACCACCTTGCGGTCACGTGGAAAGTGGACGACAAACTGTACCAACACATAGGTGCGCCTCATTGTCAGGCCCGCCGCAGCGCCCACGATGCCTTCTGACATTTAATCTATATAGATGTCGTCGAGCCGAATGCAGACCCGACTGGCCAGAGCATCGGCAGCCAGCTTATCATTGACGGCAAATACGAGTTCTCGGATTTGGACGAGTTGATCGTCAACCATGTCCAGGCCATGGCGCGACGTGTGGAGGAATTGATGGCCTTCGAGAAGTTCAAGCCTGGCTCGGAAGACGAGCTGCGTGAGTCCCGAATCGTTATCTATCGACCGCTATCTGAATGTGAGCCTTTTGCGCCTCGCATATTTTTAGATCTTTTCCTTAAGAACTTTGTCGCCGCCAATCCGTCGAAGAGCGCATATGGCTTCGGTCTGAACC
Organism: Heterobasidion irregulare TC 32-1; assembly: GCF_000320585.1. Taxonomy (NCBI): domain Eukaryota; kingdom Fungi; phylum Basidiomycota; class Agaricomycetes; order Russulales; family Bondarzewiaceae; genus Heterobasidion; species Heterobasidion irregulare. The sequence continues at coordinate 2,220,082 of NW_009258198.1, read as the reverse complement.
GGAAGAAGCCCGGTCATTTCAGCCTGTGCTTCCTCACGAACAAGAACTCGACCATTCACACATGGGTTGGTGTATATCTCGTCTAGTTCAGTGGACATTTTGCTGAGTCGTTTGAACAGCCTGTTCGCGTCGCACCAGAGGCATACTACCTGTTTGACACGGCGGCCACAGGCGTTCCGGAGCTATGCAACGCGTTCAAAGTGCGACAGATGCACGAGTCACAGAGCCTAGGCGGACCCGGCGGAGGTCGCACACCCTACGGCGGGCGTACTCCAGGTCGCACACCGGCAGTATCGGGGATGGCAACGCCAGGCCACATGTCGATGCGTCATGTCGGACGGACGCCCAACCCTTACGGTGGACAGACAGTGAACCCCGCCGCAGCGGGGGCTGCGACACCCGCCGTATATAACGGAGTATCCGGATTTGGAATGCCGACGCCGACGCCGTTCGGTTACCAGACACCCAGCGGATTTGGACAGAAGACGCCAGCGTCTGGGGCGTTCGGGCAGCCGCCAGGCGGGATGAACCCACAGAGGGCGGCGATGATTCAAAATTCATCAACCTGGGGAGCGCCTCCTGCAGGCGGCGGATGGTGATGATTCGTTTTCCGGATGTAGATGATGTTCTCGCGAGATTGCACATGTATTTTAATTTTTCATTGCTATCGAACGATACTGTACTTCCGAGCTGTTGACTTGGTCGGCAATCTTTTATTTTGCTCGTCTCTTGTCATTGGTCCAACCTTCCTGTGTCTGGTTGGGCCTGTCGGTTGGTACGAGACTTCGAGAACCTGCCGGCCTGGGCAAGACGGAGCTCGGTGTCTGTGGCTTCGCAATGGGCGGAATCCAAGGAGGAATATGGACAACTGTGGCAGATGGGGCGAAATGACTGTGTGGATGGGAGCATCTCCGACAGGATCTATGACAAGAGTCGAGACACTGCAGGACACTGCTGATGATCTTAAGAATCTTTCGAGCGCCATGAATACCGAATCGCCGACGTGTTCCAGCGTGTGTCGATGACGTCGTCATCCTAGGCCCCACGCCACTCCTCGTCCATAACCTACGCCTCCCAGCAGTGAACATGGTCAACGAAATTGAGATGCACGAACTCTCTTCCTCCAAACGGCCCATGGACGTCACCGACATGAACGATGACGCTGACGCTGACGACGACGACGTCGTCAAGGACGCGACGCTGGCATCCTGGAGCTGGGCAGCGGCTTCACTGTGTGTGCCTTTTCGCGAACCTTGTGGGGTTCTACGATGTGTGTGTGCACTGACGTCTTCCATCTCCACCAGGCTGGGCGCCTGGTCCTCTGCGCTCATCTTCTTCCCGCGGGCCTTGCTCTTCGCCGCAGAAGAGGGCCAGACGCTGACCCCGCTCGAGGGCTTCCTCGCGCTTCACTTTGGCATCCTTCTCGCAGCCGTGTCCCTCGCCCTCATTCTCAACGTAAGTCACCCCCCTCCTGAACCCTATCGCCTTCCTTCCCTCGTCACCGCACTCAAACATCCTCGGAACCAGATTCCGTCTGCCCAGCCCATTCCCCAGCGGCTTCAGCACACGCCTCCCTCCCACCCGCTCCTCGTCCCTCTCACTTCCGTAGCTCTCCTCAGTGCCTTTCTCTCGTACAACACCCGCACCGCGGGATCCCTCCCCTTCCTCTTCTCCCTCTGCACAGGCACCGTCGGCATATGGGGCCTTTGGGCCGTGAGCACTTCCTTCCGCTTCCCGTGCTCCACACGCGCGCCTCGCTCACCCTCCTGACTCGTTTCTGACCTGCGGTCGCATGCGCGACACCCGTGATCCCATGGGACCAGGTCATCTTCGCAGGTCCAACGCGTGTTTCGCACAAGACGGGCGCCGACAAGCACACGAGCGCGTTCATCTTTGGGAACAAGGCTGCTGCATCGGTGCAGAAGCGATACTTTCAAAGAAAGAACGCCAGGGGGCCACAGAAATGAATGAATCGCCGGTGCAGCTGACGTGCACACGTCGCTCCCCGGCGAAAACAGTACACAGCGTCGTGTGCCCATTCCCTCCGGTGTCTGTCTGTATTCATAGAGCGTGCGCGAGGGGCCAGAACGCGATTTGGCCACCGACACCTAAACTTACCGACTGTGTGATCCCATATACGAAAATATATTTATGCTCTGTCCCTTGGTCTGAGCAATCAGCGATGATCTCGCAGAGGCTTGTAACCCAATTCTGTGTTTGTAGTGTGGGAGAATACATGCGTAGAGATACACCGTCCATGCAAGAGAAGCACCGAGACTGTATGAGAGTGCGTCATGGGGCCTAGCGCCCCCCACCACCGCCACCTCCACCCATGCCCATCATCTTGAACATGTCTGCCATACCGGGCATGCCACCGCCTAGACCGCCCAGCGCGCCGAGACCGCCCATGCCCGAGCCCATCTGGGACATCATGCGCTGCATTTCCTCCATGTCCATCTGGTCTCCGCCCTGGCTCTGCATGAGGGTCTTCATCATCTCCTGGAGGCCGCCGCCGCTGCGCATCTGGCGCTGCATCTGCTGGACCATCCCCGGGGGCATCGCGCGCTGACGCAAGCCAGGCCGGGCAGACGGATCCAGGGCGAGAAGTGGGTGTCAGCGATTGCGGCGTCGAACGAGAAGACGGAGAGAGGGGATCGATGACGCACCTGCATCGCCTGGATCTGCGCCGGCGTCGGCATCCCCCCGGCGCCCCGCCCGCGCCCGCCCGCTGCCGACTGCATCTTCTGCATCGCCTGCATCCAGCCGTTCTTTCCGCCGGCCTGCTTCGCCATGTTTGCCATCATGCGGTACTGGCACAGCAGCTCTTCCACCTCGCGCACGGACGTCCCGCTCCCCCGCGCAACCCGTGTCACGCGCCACGTGAGCCCAACGGGCTTGCCGTCCTTCCCGACCTCCATGAACAGCGTGCCGTCCGAGTCGAGCTCGGCAGAAGTCATGCTGTCCGTGATGTAGATCATACGCTTCATCCGCGACGCTCCTTCTTCGTCCGAACCCTGCAGCATTTCCTGGGGCAAGCCCGGAATCATCGAGGCTATCTTTGACATCGGACCGCTGGAGGAGGGGTGTCAACGTTCCTGCACATGCGAGGGTGCCTGGACGCGGTGTGAGGAGAAGGGACAGGCGCGACGCACAGGTTCATCACGTTCTGGATTTGCTCGCGCCAGTCTCGAATGCTCAGTTTGCCTTCCTCCAGCTTCTTTGCCATCTCCTTCTGCCGATCTGGGTTCTGCGTCGCAAGGTCTTGCATGTGTTCCATCAGACCCTGAACATCGCCCAGACCGAGAAGCTTCGAGATGAAGGGTTGTGGAGAGAATCGGTCCAGGTCGGTGAGATGCTCGCCAGTGCCCAGGAAGATGATGGGCGTGCGAGTGGCTGCGACACTGAAACAGAGTCACTCCTTTGCACCTATCCAACTTTGAAAAAGAACCTACGCCGAGATGGCGCCACCGCCCTTTGCGTGGCCGTCCATCTTTGTCACGATGATGGCTCCGAAATCCGCACTATCCTTGAACGCCCGACTTTGCGCCTCGGCCGCCTGGCCTGAGACCCATTCAGTCCCCTGTCCGACCAGCACGCGACGCCCCATATGTATCCAGAAGTAAAAGGAAGCACGCACCGATGCTCGCGTCGAGAATCAGCACCGTCATGTCCGGCTTGACGGCGTTCCCGATCTGAACCATCTCCTCGAAGAGCTCGCCCTCCTGCTTGTGTCGGCCGGACGTATCAACGATGATCACCTCGAATTTCTCCTTCTTGAACTTGGCGACGCCCTGTGCGGCGATCGCGACGGGATCGGTTTCGGTGTAGGAGCCAAAGTAGGCGACCTTGGCCTTCGTCGCGGACTGTCGCGTCTGGTCGAACGCGCCCGCGCGGAACGTGTCCGCGCAGACGATGCATGATTTGAAGCCGCGCTTCTGGTAATGTACGGCGAGCTTCGTGCATGTCGTTGTTTTACCGTTGCCCTGTGTCAGCCGGAGAATCAGTGGGTAGCGCGAGAGAATGAGGAGGCGCGAGGACATGCCTGGAGGCCGACGGCCATGATAACATTGGGGTGGCCCTTCTTCGGCTTGTATGGCTCGACGCCGGGATCTACGAGGTGTACGAGCTCATCGAAGACGGCCTAGAGTCCAGACCTGAGCACGGCGGGCCAGTTGAGAGGACGATGCAGCCCGTACCTTCTGTACCACATTTTTCCTGTTGGTTTCCTTTACTTTTTCGCCACTGCTCTCGAGCGACGCCTTGACCTTGACCTTGACCTTTGATCGCAGTTGTGCGACGAGCTTGACGTTTACGTCTGTCTCGAGCAATGCATTGCACACCTCCTTGAGGAGCGCATCGAGGGCCTGGGGAAGAGAGAGCAATGAGCAACCAGCTCCAGCAGGACAGCGGCCGACGGACCTTTTCGTCGACGACGGGAGCCCTGTTGAAAGACGAGAGAGCCGCGTTGAGTTTCCGGCCCAAGTCTGCGAGAACCATCGCAAGCCTACCGTGGGAATACCAGAGCCCTGCTCGACGCGCGTGCCTTAAGCCACCACTTGCCCCGATTAGGCATACTGCCTTCCTATTTCGATCACCCGACTCACACCATGCCGAACAGCGAGAGCGAGGACGACGTTCAGGACCTCGACGACGCAGACTTCGACGACGTCTTTGCAGAGGATGGCGAGGACGAGCTGCTTGTCTCCATTGAAAATGCCGCCGACGATGTCACCGAGGGCGACCCCGTGCGTCTCGCGTGTTCCGCTTCCTCGCGCTCGGCGCGCTCACAAATATATTGCTCAAGGAGTCGGACGAGGACGAGTCGGACGATGGCGACGACTCTGAAGAGGAGGACGAGGAGCCTCCCCCCCACCATCATCCACGCCCGCCTCTCCCTCCGCTGGTAGACGCCCCAGCGCCCCCGCTCATACCCGCCAAACGACGCTCGCCCTCGCCCCCACTGGGCTCATCGTCCAGATTCGCTAAATGTATGTACGTCTCCCTGCAAGCTAACTTATACCGACCTCCGTCTGGTCTCTCACCAGCACCGACACCGCCGTCACGCCGACGCGCGCTGTCCCCCGCCGAAGCCCGCCGCAACGCGCTTTGGCCCGCCTTCCTCTTCCCGCGCTCCTACACCGTCGAAGCGATCTGCGCACTCCCTCACCCTGTGCCAACGCACTCCCTCGCCGCTTCCACGTGCATGCTGCACCTTCTCACGGGCTCTGAGGACGGCTATGTGCGCGACTACGACATCTTCAGCGCCGTGAACGGCAAAGTCTTCCTTACCGCGCCGCAGCGCCACCACGCGGGCGTCGTCGAGGGAATCATGAAGTCCGGACAGCTGCGCTCGTGGTGGGAGAACCCCGTCAGCCTGGGCGAGGCGCACGGCGCGGATGTCGAGCTCTCGCCCGTGCACAGTCTCGCGCTGCAAGCTGACGCGCTGTGGTGTCTCGCTGGGTCCAACGTAGGCAGGATTTTTCCCCCTCTTTTTTCCTTCTCGCGTCAATCCATGCGGCGCTGATCCGTCTGTCTATTTGCTTTGACCTCGGTCCCTGTAGACGGGTAGTATCAATTTGTTCACGGTCCGTCACGAGCCTGGTCGTCTGTTCAAGAACATGCCAGGCCACCGAGGTCCCGTTTCTGCCCTTGCGCTGCAGCACGACGAGATGGGGTTCTTCTCGGCAGGCTGGGATGGGGACGCCCTAGTACGTATATTTCGTCTTCTCAGCTTCCGTCCTCCCCTCTTTCCTGTCCCATGTCTTGATCTAATCGAATCAAATTACTACAAACAGCAATGGGATCTCAACACAGGAGGAATCGTCCGCCGTTTCACGGCCCACGGTGCCCAGCTTGCCGCACTCGCCGTTCGCCCCCTCGCCTCGGACTACCCAAGCGCGCCCCCACCCTCATCTGCACATGCAGACCAGATGACATATCACGTCAACCTCACCACGCGGCCACAGGACGCGAGCACAGGGGGCGAGCACCCCCAGCCCCTAACGAAGGACGCAACCGATGACACCCTCGTGACAGCCTCGACCTCCACACTGCACGGCACGTTCTCCTCCCTCCCGGACGCGCCGCATCATTCCGGACCACCCCCCTCCGCAGACCCTGCGGCCGTGCCACAAACGCAACCTCAGACGGACGCGGACGCGGACGAGAAATCCGACGCGTCCTTCGACCCGCTCTTTGACGACGAGCCCGACGCCGACGGAGAAGTCGACACCTCGCCCCCTTCCCCCACCGCGCCATCCGCGCCTCCGGTGTCAGCCCCACCACAGGGGCCTGCACTACAACCTCCGACACCGGGGCCGGGGCCCTCGCCCTTTGGGAGCGCCAGCACGCCTGCGGCAGCCGCGTCCGTCGCCAAGCCGGCGATGGCTGCGGTGCCCAAAAACGCGCCGCCCCTGCTCGATCGGACGTCGTTTGCGGCATACTCGCCTGAAGTGCTGATGACGGCAGCGATGGACGGACAGGTCGTACTGTGGGACTGCCGCGTCGCGACGCCGAGCCCTGGGCGTGGCGTCGGGCGGCTGTGGATGAGCGAAAAGACGCCGCCGTGGTGCTTGTCGGTGCGTGTGCCCCCTTTCCGCGCCGTCTGTCTGCGTGACGTGCCGGGTGTACTGACTGATGACTCGGTATATCACTTTTCTCCTATTTTTATATTGATTCCCGTCATGTGCCTCGGGTTGGGGGGGCGTGCGCAGGCGTGCTGGTCCATGAATGGCGCGCAAATTTACGCGGGGAGACGGAACGGGACGATCGACGTGTGGGACGTGCGGCAGCTGGGGCGCTCCGGGCCCAGCGAGGTACCGCGGCTGCTGAAGACGCTGAGAAACCCGGTGAGTTCCGGGGTGGTGAGCTGCGTGGCGGCGTTCCCGGACGGGCGACACATTGCCTGGTGAGTGGGATCTTTTCGAAGTGAACCGTATCATATTGTGGAGAGGGTGGGTCGCGGACGGGGGACCGAAGGGGCGGTGGACTATACCAAGCGCGGCTGAGCTAAGCGGTGGGGAAAGGAAGGTTCAGAACGGAGGTTGTGCGGGGTCGGTCGGCTGGCGGGGAAAGTGGGTTTGTTTGCCCTGGCGGACGGGAATATTACGTGTGGGGCTGAGCTTGTTTGGCTCGTGACGAGAAGACGCCAGGACGGAGACTGCTGACGTGGGTTCTGATGGGGATGCGTTTTTGGCAGCGCGTCGAACGACAATATCCGACTGTGGAACGCGGCGGAGGCTGGGGAGGGAGAGGCCAAGGGACGTGTGCAGTTCAAGATCATCCCTGGGCACCACGGAGGGATCGTGTCGCAGATGGGTGAGTGGGCTGTGTGTGTGTGTGCAAGTGACGGTGGGGGACGCTGACGCGGAGCTGTGTTTGGCAGTTGTGGACCGTGGGGGACGGTTTCTTGTGAGCGCGAGTGGGAACCGAGGGTGGCACGGGGACGCGACGCGGACGGTGTTTGTGCATGACATCAAGGCGGTGGTGTGACAGGAGGACGGGACGTGGCTGACGTGGTGTACTAGAGTTTGATGGGTCTCGCCCATGTGTCATCCACAGAGTTCTCACATTTCAAATGGAATATCTACGATCGGACCCGGGGACAGGGTCGCTGTCCACTTGTCGGTATCTCTACCGCCCTATAAGAATAACCAGTGCACAATGCAACGTCCCACACTCGCTCGCCTCCTTCCCAGCACACAGCAGCGATGTGTGCCCGCTGCGCCCCCTCTGACGTCCTCTTCGTCGACCCGGCAGACCACGACCAGTTCTTCCGCGACGTGCACGGCCGCCGCTGCAACAGCCTCAACGACCGGTACCTCTTTCCCGCAGATGAGGAGGAACTTAAGGTCTGTGAATTTGCTCCCGCACCGGCCCTGGCGGACCCCACGCGCTGACTCGTTGGATCGCCTTTGCGCCCTCCCTCCCCTCCCCTTCCCTTCGACCCCGAAGCGCTTCGAGCTCTCCCATCGGATGCTGCAATTTGTACTCGAGGGGAAGAACTACGTCGGGCCCGTCGAGCGGGTGCTGTCGCCTGCGGGGCGCGGGGACGATAGCGAGGAGCTGCAGGTGCTAGACCTGGGAACCGGGGGCGGTCTCTGGTGCGTCCGTCGTCGACCGGGCCACACGCCTGCCTGAGAGCGGTCCTGACTCGGCATCCCGTGTTTCCCATCCTAACGGATCCAGGGCCATCGACATGGCGGACGAGTTCCCGCATGTCCAAGTCACGGGCGTGGACCTTGCCCCGATGCAGCCCCGGTGCGTCCCCCGCGTGATCGTCCGTCGGTGCTGCAGACTGTGCGCTTACCGCATCCGCATCCGCATCCGCCAGCCTCGTCCCGCCCAACTGCACGTCAGTCCTCCCCCGCAGTGCCCCGCTCCGCGTTCCCGCACTGACCCCGTGCTTCCCCCCTAGGTTCGAGCTCTGTGACCTCGACCGCTACTGCCTCCCCTATCCCTCCAACTCCTATGACGTCGTCCACGCCCGCTACATGCACACCGGCGTACGTCCCTCCCGCCCCCGGGTCACGCGCCCCGTCCACTGACCACCCCAAACACAGATCCACAACTACCCCCTCTTCCTCCACGAGCTCACCCGCATCCTCCGCCCCGGCGGCGTCCTCATCCTCATCGAGTCAGACCTCCGCCCCATCGCCGACGGCAAACCCGCCCTCTCCCCCGCAAAATCGGGCATCCCCGGCTGGTGCGCCCTCGCCGACGCTTTCCGCCGCGCACTCGCCCGCCGCGGCGTCGACGCCACAGTCCCGGAGCGCATGGCCCATATGCTCTCCGACCTCTTTGGCGCCCACTACGACGTCGTCCGCCAGCAACAGGCGGACATCCCCATCGGCTTCTGGCCAAAAGGTGCGTCCCGACGTCCCTGTGTCCACACACACATACCCCCTCGCGCGCTCAATCCCCGCGCCTTCCCTTGCTTCCGCGCTCACCGCCCTCTCCTCCGCGCTCAGATCCGACCCTCCTTGCCGTCGGCCAGCTCGCGTGGATGAACTGGGACCTCCTCCTCCTCGCCACGCGCCCGCTCCTCCTCTCCTCAGGCATCCCCGAGTGGCAGGTCAAGTCCCTCATCGAGGAGGCCCAGCGCGACCTCTACCACCCGCTCGTCCACATCGCCAGCCGCCTCTACGTCGTGCACGCGATCAAGCGCGCCTGAATGACGCGAACAAAAAAAAATATCGCGGCATCGCCGTGTCAGTCTCATTGTACCCTTACCCGCTTGTCTCTCTTTCTCGTCATCGTGTATCACCACCATAATCCGCATCATACTCGCTTCGCTTTTTCTGCTTGCTTCATTTCGTTCTGCCATTTTGTTGTGCTTAGCTATGCCTTGTTGTTACTGTACCACCACCACCACCATCGCCACCATCACCATCACCTGGAATCATTCGCTGTTCGCTTTTGGATCCTCCCCAGCATCTGTACCTGTCCATGTGCCCTCTTTCCCATTCATTCGCCCTTCGCACGCATGCCTCCTTATATACCCGCAACAATCATCATGCACCATCATCATCAAATGACATTCGTACACACGTACACACGCCTGAACACACCATATCGTAAAGCAGTTGCATCATCTCTATTCCTTCAAAGTACACAAAGGAACGACCACCACTAGACCCTTTGGAGTAAACGATTCAGAAAAACAGGTGTCACGCCGAGGCGGCGGTCGCGGGATGACCAACTAAGAGAGAGAAGACGAAGCGAATGGAGATGAAGACGATGAGAAGTTCGGGAAGGAAAAAGAGAAATGAATCCCCTTCCTCCGAAAACCTCTCAGCGTCTTCAAGCGTTGTTGGCTGCGGCCTCGTCTTTGGCCGCAAACTCGTGCAGCACCGCGAGTGCCTCGTTCACCTTCGCCGCCATAGCATCGGGGGTCTTGAGGAGTTTGATGAGGTCCTCATTGTCCATCTCGAGCAGCATGCCCGTGATCTTACCAGCAAGCTCCGGCTGCGTGCTGGAGGGCGTGCAGGGCGCAATGTCAGCTGTGAACAGAAGCCGCGTTGCAAACCCTTCACGTACGGGGATATATTCATGTAAATGATTTCACCCAGCAGCTGCTTCTGCTCCATGGGCGAGGCTGCAGACAACACGGCGGCATTCAACCCCGAGACATCTGCTGCCGGCGCAGGCGCCGACGAAGCCTGACCAGCGGCAGGGCCGGCGCGAGCGGGAGGAGCTCCCTTGTAAGGCTGTGGGCGGCCACCAGGGGCAGGCGCGCCTATGGCGGGACCACGGGGCGGCACAGCACCCTGAGGGCCAGGGCGAGGTACCCCATTGACAGGGGGCACCCCGTTAGAGCGCGGTCCGACGCCCGACTGACCCGAGGGAGGTCCATCCCTAGGCATCGGAGGGCGGGGCGCACCGCGAGGATAACCCGGCATACCACCGTAGCCTTGAGGAGGCGCTTGGCCATACGGGGAGGGGAGCGGCATACCTGGAACCTGTTAGTTGGAAACACAGCGAGGACGAGGAAATATGTCGGGCTGACCATAACCCATCATTCCTCGACCGCCTTGTGGGGGGTAACCCGGACCAGGTGGGTAGTACATCGGCGCATTGATGTAACCCCCTGGCAGACCGGCGGCGGCGGCTTGCTGCATCCGAATCTGATTGCGCTGAGCAATCTGGCTCTCCAGCTGCTGCCGTCGGACCTCGCGCCTCTGCGCAAGGGATACGTAGAGGGGTTTGGACCCGATCATCTTGTTGTTCATCTCCGCGACTGCCTTGGTCGCTTCGTCCGGAGAAGAAAAGCAGACGAAACCGAAACCCTTGGACGAGCCCTTTTCGTCGCGCATGACCTTGCAGCTAGTGATATTTCCGAAAGGCTCGAATTCCCCGCGGAGCTTCTCGTCATCAACATCGTCCTCGAGATTCTTGATGTAGAGGTTAACGCCCTGGTACTTGCTGAGCTTCTCCATCTTTGCCTGCTCGTAGGACTTGCGAAGCTCTTCTTCGCGCTCAGCCTTTTTCTGAGCACGCGTGACGAAGAGCTTGCGACCGTGGTGCTCAGAGTCGTGAAGGGCGTCGACAGCCTTCTGGGCTTGCTCGTGCGACTCGAAGTTGACGAAACCGAAGCCCTTGCTCTTGCCCTCATCGTCGACCTGCACGATGGAGGAAGTGACAGGGCCAAATTGGGAGAACAGCTCAGTAAATTCGTCCTGCGTAACCTCGGGGTCAAGATTCTTGACGTAGAGGTTAGTGAACTGGGAGCGCATCTCCTCGATCTTGGATTGCCGCTCCTACAGACTATCGTGAGCAAACAAAGCGCTGCAATATAGTTAAGACGCACCTTGCGAGAGATGTGGTAGCCGACGTAAACCTTCCTATCGTTGAGCAGCATGCCATTCACGGCCTTGATGGCGGTCTCGGCGGCTTCGGCAGTCTCGTAGTGGACATAGCCATAGCCACGAGACCGACCCTGCTCATCGGTAGCGACCTTGCAAGATAAGACATTGCCGAATGCGGCAAACGTATCATGGAGGGCCTAAATTTTTATGAGATTAAATCCACGAGTAAAGCCTGCCACCCAAGGACGTACCTTGTTGTCGATAGCCTCATCGAGGTTCTTGATGAAAACATTACCTTGACCCGTCTTGCGCAGGGCAGGGTCACGCTGAGACCACATGATACGGCTACGAAAATATGAATACAGTCCTCAAAGCAATCAAACTGAGACTCACCAGGCGCGACCCTTGATCAAAGAGTAGTTCAACTGCTCCAGCGCACGTTCGCCTGTATTGTACGTCAGAAGATGACTATCTACGCCAACGGAGAATCTACCCACCATCGGCGACGTTCAGGTAGTTGACGTACGCATAGCCGAGGGAGCGACGGGTGACTGCATCACGGCAGACACGGATGCTGTGGCAAAAATGAGCTTACCTTCCTATATGCTGACTGCCTAGTTGATACGACGTACCTAGCGACGGGGCCAATCATGTTGAAGATCTCAAACAACATGGCCTCAGTGACAGTGGGATCGAGTTCACCGACGTAGAGGGACGCCGAAGGAGTGGAAGCCACGGAAGGCTGTTGGGGAGGGGGGTTGTACGCGGGAGCCTGGGCGGCAGGAGCCTCGACGGCAACCTGGGGAACACCCTCGGCGACGGCAGGAGAAGCGGACATTTTATGTTTTATTGGAGGGTTGGTGGGGTCGTTACTGCTTTATGGACTTTTCTGCGACTGCAGGGTACAATGCCACAGCGGGAACGGGCGTGCAGGTGAGCGATCGGCCAAAATTGGAGAGAGGGGAGAAGCACACACAGGAAGAGACGAAACAACCGCTTTGTGAATGGGTTTTTTGGGATTTTTTGACTATGTTTTCTGGCTGTGAGGAAGAGAAAAAACACCAACGTGAGCATCGCAGGAATAACGACGAGGAGGGAGAGCAGACAGACCTTAGATGATGATGGTTGGTTGAAAGTAGAGACACGGCTCGTTTTCGTTATATCAGGCAAAGACTTCAAACTCCGCTCGCCACACAAGCCAGTATGAACCTTACAGTCCTGCCCGGTCCGGCAACAGTGCACAATCGAACAAAGAACAATCGATTAACTTGCCACAACCACAGCCTGTTGTCCACTATTGATAGTACAGAGCCAGTAACTAAATGTATGGAGATATATGGATTATCCAAGAGACTGGGGCGGGAGCACATCGTGAGACAACACTATCATTCAACCGCGCGTGAAGTATGCCTTTGCACCATGAGTGGCCAGCTCGGACTTCGCCTAGAAGCATATGATGTCAATTTTTTCTGACCTGGACAGCGAGAGAGCGTCACCCGCCTTCTCTACACTGTGGCCAGCTGCAGTATGATGCTGCCAGATCTGAACGAACTTCAGCAATACAAAACAGCGTGGGTGGTTCCTCTCTCACCTGCCAATAATAGAAGGCGTTTCCAACGCCTTGTAACGTCCAACCTACAGTGGTGATTGTGCCAAGAATTCCTGCTGCCAACGCGCCTCGTGAATACATTGAGACTGTTTGGATCAGCCCGGCGGAACCAGTGCTACCAGATTGTCTGAGTATGTTACGCGACTTAGCGTGACGTGCCATTTCCTTACCTAGGAATGCCGATAATCCTATCCAAACATAAATGCGTTAATATGAGAACAGAAGCGGGTGGACAATGTGCATATACGCACATATAGATGGAGAATAATAGATGGAACCCGCCAAAGAAAAAGTAGAGATCTGCGAAATGTGAGCAGATAATATTCGGGCGATGATACGAGAGACCCTACAGTAGTACAAGGCTTGTTCCTGAATACAGCCGCATGATGAAATAGGACCGTCACAATGATCTTTGACCATGACTCACCTTCATGTAGCCATTATAGATGGGTCTGCGAGGATGTCTGAATATTTGACAGTCGTGAGATGTCATTTGTCTCACCTATACCAAAGAAGAAACGATAGACCCCCAATGATGGGAATATATCTGAAAAAGGCAGACAATCAATGCCAATATGAGCGCCGTGAAACATGCGCACTCACCCGATACTTGCCCCAAGGTCCTTTCCTCCATCAGACGAACCAGCTGTGAGAACAAAAATACATGCCACCATGTTGATGACCAAAGTTGCCGCGAGGACGAGCCAAAGGAGGTAGAGTCGTGACATGAGAGGTCTAGATGCTTCAGGAATCTCATCTGCTATTGAATGGTAGATGAGGGGAAAAACTGGGCAGGGCACCCTTACATGAGTTGAACGCGCACAGTGGGCGTGGAGTGTCCATGCCGAAATCGAGTCACACGTACATGGAGGCCAGTTACTACGACCATGCTTTCTGATATTTTCGGCTTTGCTGTTTAGCTCTTGCTCCCTTCGTTCGAGGTCTCTCTCTCGCTGATTGAGTTCGACTGCACGAGCAGCGTGTTGTTCTTGGGCATACGTCGAAGAAGGTTCGGCGAAAGGGTCGTCAAAAGGGTTCGTGTCGAGAGAGTTGGTTGATCCAAACGGGTTTTTCGTGATATCGCCTGAGGAATGGGGGGAGGGCAGAGTGAGAGAGCGACTAACAACGAGTAGCGCGAAAGCACTTGCTCGACGAATTCATTGCAAAGCTAAGACGTCAGTGTGGATTGACCTGCAGTTTCCAGCGCGTCACTCGGTGTTGGTGAAGGGATGGAAGCGGCGAAGCCGGCGATCCGCAGCTAGGTGGCCGGCAAAGACCGCAGGCACGCCAGTATCGAGCTTGCGGATACCCTGATTTGGGCGAAAATTTGTGACACCAAGAGGTAAAAATTCGACACAGGCATAATTTCGGTACGTCACACTGCATGCGATGAATAGATGGGTGTGTGATTGAGACCAGGCGAGGCATCATGCATGGGGTGCCTTACATCTGTGCTATGATTGCGTTCGCCAAGTCAGCAACTGGCAGCAAGGATTTCCAGAGCGTCAAGAGAAAATCTCGGAAAATGGAGGGGGATGCCGCTGTGAGAACGGTAACGCCGGCGCCACGTCAATTGCTAATTGGGTGGATATATAAGGGGACAGCATGCCAACCCCGTTTCTTCCTCCAACCCTTCATTCCCTTGAAGTCCCCTCCTCGCCTTCTCCTCGCGTTTTTGCAACGGTCCGTCCCCGTTCCTTTTTTGTTTATTGTTTTCCCGTTCGCTGATTTTTTCTTTCTTTTGGCAGTCGACTGTGTTCGGTGTCTCTCGCTTATATAGTCCCCTCCCTCGACTTTTCAGTCAACTCACTCTCTTTACCCTCTCCTCGAAGCTACAGTCTTCTCTCTCGCAATGTTCAACCTCCTTCCCCTCGCCTCGGTCGCGCTCTTCGCCGCCTCATCTGTGAACGCCATCGTCGTTCCCCGCAGGGACCCTCCTGCAGGATGGGCGACCAACTACCTTGAGGTCCGCGTCTTCGCTTTTCGTCCACGTCTCTCGCGTTGACTTTCGATGATTAGGACTACACCACGTACCACGTTCGCTACCTTGCACTCGACTGCCAAGACAAGCACAATACCGATTTCTTCGACCAGTGCTGCCATCCGTTGTTGGTGCGTTTGGGCATCTATTCTTCACAAAAGAACGGTGTCTTAGACCTCATCTTTTACAGGCTACCGAGACATTGCAGACCGCGCGCGCGTCTCAATGTATCCCCTCTGCCGCCGCCTCTGTCTCTGCATCAGCCGCGGAGCCCTCGTCAACGGTCGCTACCCCTGCCGATGATGATTGCGATGACGATGATGAGCCCGTCAGCAGTGCCGCTGCGCCCACCTCTCAAGTCGCCGTAGCTACCTCGCAAGTTGCTATTGTTTCTACATCGCCCTCGCCCTCGCCCACTCCCAAGTCAACCAAGGTCAAAGATTCTTCTACAAAGGCCGAGGCACCTGCTTCATCGCCCGCACCTACCACTTCCGCTACGCCTGTCACTTCCGCTATGCCTGTCACTTCCGCTGCGCCTGTCACTTCCGCTGCACTTGTCACTTCCGCCACGCCTGAGTCCACGTCGAAGAAGCCCGCTTCATCGTCTGCCAAGCCTTCGAAGACCTCCTCGAGTGCTCCTGCTGCTACTTCTGCCAGCTCCATTTCTGACAGCGTCGGCCAAATTTTGTCTGGTGGATTGTATGTGTACTCTAATCGCGCATGACCTCATGATTCTAACACTACAAAAATAGCGCTACCTTCTTCTATCAGGGTGGTGTTGCCGGCGCTTGCGGCGTCGTCCACTCTGACAACGACCTCATCGCTGCCATCGATCAGGACCGCTACGGCGACTCGGGCGAGAAGTCTGACCTCTGCGGAAAGCAGGTGAAGATCACAAACACCAACAACCAGAAGAGTGTCACCGTCACTATCGTTGATGATTGCCCTACTTGTGTGTCTTCCAACTCGATTGATCTCTCCGTCGGCGCCTTCACAGCCATCGCTACGGAGGATGAGGGTATGGTCCCGATCACGTGGTCATTCGTCTAAACCCTCCCCGTTCACGGACAGTTTCCCGCACATATTCTGTTTCCTCTGCTGCATTGATACGCTTTTTTCTTGGGGCTTGCCCTCTAGGCTATTGGTGGTTTGGCGCTGGGAGAGATGAGAGCTTTGATACGAGACTAACGACCCTGGTGGCGGTGGCCTTCCTATACTTTACTCTTGCCGCTCATCGTCCATGCCCCCATTCCCTATTTGCTCTGAAAAAATTTATGCTCGTCGGTTATCTTTATTACATGGGTCTACTTAACAGAGCACGCATATAGTTTCCATACAGTTGATAGCTAGCTACGCCTCAATGGACTCTCGGTCGTGCAGAGCTTTTATTCGCTGTGCTGAATGAAAGGAATGTCTGGTACTTTCATGATATATGTTATGTTCTGACTGGTCAGGTTTCGATGCTGAGATATTGAGTTCACCGGATCTCGTATAAGTGGTAAAAGACACTGAGCATGAAAAATGGGCGACAAGATAGAACAAACAGTAGTTTCTGGCTGTCCTACTAGCTTGGGTTCTAATCCCACGGGCATCAGAAAACATCAGTTGCAAAAAAGGACTTCGGGATGCTATACCGTCGTCGGTTACATTCGATCAAACGGCGCAGCAACGCCGGATATGGATGTACATACACTAGACGCGATGAGACAATGCCGCTGAAAGTAGCATGCATCACCGCAAGCGAGGGGGTGAGAAGGGGTCGTGGGCCGCACGTTACAATTATCACCGCACACATCAGTTGAGGTTGTACGGGACGGCATTGCGGACCTGTTCGACATGAGGCAGCCCCAGACAACCGCCCTCGTGGATACACCGAGCGACGCTCTTGGCAGCGTCTTGCCCTTCAAAATACGCGCCGTGCAAGAAGCCTACATAAAAGCGTGGCGCCAGGCAGGGTCGTTGCATCAGCCCTGACGTACAGAGGTGCGCGCATATAGGGGGGCTGAGACCGACCGAAGTATTTTTGACTCATAGCCTCTCCGCTGAACCATAGCCGCCGTTCGAGCGTCGCGCGCAGGTTCTGATGATGGTCGCTGACGAGGCTGGACGGCCAGTTGCTATAGCTGCCCCTGTACAGCGGGTCGCTGAACCATCGAGGGAAGTGGAACGCTGTCGGGTCCGGAATCGTCGTGTTCGGGTACATGGCGCGCAGGACGCCCAAAACCTCTTCCTTGACTTGCGCATCAGGAAGCGCTTCGATGCGTTCAGAATAGTCTCCCTATGGTCGGGAGATGAAAGATTTTAGCCTTGGAGAAGCTGATGTGCAACATATTTTTGAGGGAGATGAAGTACCGTTACGGTGACGAAGACGATCCCAGAGCCGGGGAAGAAGCCTTCGAGATCGAGGCTTTGCCAGACAGGATATCTTCCGCGCTCTTGATCGGCATATAGAGCGAACTGAGATAAGTAGCCCGTGGTGATGATCGTGAGCCATCTATATTAAACTCAAGGCTGATAAGGATGGCACCTGCGTATCAAACCAGAAGTTCTCTGGAAACTGCAGGAAGATCTTTGTGTACGTGGCCTGGTTTTATTTCGTCTGAGCGGCCGAAAAGATTAATGGGATACGAACATAAAAACTGACCATGGTCATGCTCTGGATGGCTTCAGCTTTCCAGTCTGGAAGTGCAGGCTCGAATATGATATCGTCATTTTGCAACACTCCCAAGCTGAACGTCAAGATGGCATAGTCCGCGCTCAGTTTGGTTCCATCAACAAGGGTAACTGTGACACCATTTTTGGAGTACTTGATGGAATTGACCGTGGAGTTGAGAAGGAGGTGGTCTTTGGTGAGGAACTCGGCCGCTTCGCCCTTGATGAGGTGGGAGAAACCGCGCTGATCGATGGAGAGCAGGTTATCTTCTGAGAAGCCGCCCTGGTCAGGGTCATACGTGAAGTTATTGGCCTGTATATGTGTGTCAATATATGCGATATATGCGTTCACAGGCGCGTTGTGAACTCGAAAAACAGGCACGCACCCACGACGATGCAATCCAAGATGTCTGCTCAGGAGTTTGTGCGTACTCCCAATCAAACATGTAATATTCAGAGGCCAATTGATGAGCTGTTTTTGGCTTCGTGTTTACGAGTGAATAGCCAGTGCGGGATGTTGTATCGACCAGGGCGCCCTTGACTCGACCGCCTAGATAGATTGTGAGATATCCATTAGGACGTGCAGAGTTTATTGAACATACCTCCAACAATAGTCAAATTCGTGTAGGCATCGATTGCGGCATTGAATTCATTGATATAGTCTACTTGGCCAGTATAGTCATACGTAGCTAAAATGAAACACCAGTCACTTGCTTCAAAATTCAATGAAGATCAACAAGCAACAAACTCACTCATGCTGTCATAGTAATCGCTGACCTGGGCCGTCAGGTTATGTTTCTTGGCTAGCGTGTAGATGGGATTCGCAGGGCCATCGCCATCCTGCGTCCCTTGAATCCAGTTCGCGCCAAGCTCCAAAGTAACCTGGTTTCCGGGCACACCAAACTCAAAGCTCTTCATCCGCCCGCCAAGTTCGCTGCGGGCCTCGATGATCTTGAAGTTATTGATGCCGCTCTCGTGAAGCGTCCTGGCCGCGATGACACCGGCTACTCCGCCCCCGAGGATGAGTACCTGAGCGTCCTTGTGCGCAGCATCGTCGCGACCAACAGGGGAGGCTTGGGACGGAGTAGAACAGATCATACAGAGAGCGACGTAAAGCGCAGCCCTTCGGAAGAAGTTGGTCATGTGGGACATGAGGGCAAAGCTAGAGGAGGCTCGCTGTACCAGCCGAATGGCAAGCTGCAAGATATATATACATGGTTTCGATTTCACCGAGCAGATACTGATGGTGATACTGTACACAAACAGAAATGATCTCGAGGCACCGCGCGGACGTACTTAAAACCCGGACAGAAGTGAGCCCGACGCTTCGCTGATAGCATAGGCGACTCCGCGGACGAATGGGGTGTACTGGCGTCCCGCGCTGACAGGCGTCACCTATAAAGCGGTCAAGTGGACCTTATTCTGTTCTCCTTGGCATCGTAGACTTCGGGCTGTGCCGCAGAGGTCGAGCGTAGCATGTCAGAGTTGGTGTTGTTCTCTCTCAGGAGAGTGCAGAGACGTGAGATGATGCGCGGGAGTCTTGTGGCGAAATATGGTAGAATATTACGATAGGGCGTTATCGCGCACTCATGGTCACCAGGTGCTTGTGACTGTAAGCAGAAAACGAAACGGAAATTGGATACGTCTGACTCTTTGATGAGCGCTCCCACTGCCGTACTCGCCTAGAGCTGCCTGGGGGCGTCTAAGTAATGCAGTCGCGGACAAGCAAAGTCGACAAAAAAGAAAAACAATTGTAGCGGCTGACGCGCCTAAAATTTACAAAATCTGACTGCAGATTCAGACTCAGGAGGCCAAAAGACGTCTAAAAATGCCCTTTTCGGGATTTTCCCACGCGAAATTGGGACCCGCCAAGTTTTTGGCGAATTTTTACGGGTGCTAGATGCCCCAAAAAAGATACATGTGACACCATGTGAAGTAAACTAGTTGAGAACTGCCTCGATGCTCATCATCGCACTTTGAGAAACAGTGCGATGACTTTTCTGCTTGTGAATAGCCCATTCCACTGCCTTCCTGGTGAACCCTCTGCAATATGCATCTATAAAATGCCATGAGCGATTGAAGAAGCAGCGAATGACCTCGACAGGACAATTGTCGAGGCATTTAAGCACATGCTTCTTCGCATGATCAAACCTCTCCTTATAGACCTCACAATACCAGTTTACTCATCATCTCAATTGGGTTGAGCTCACAATGGAATTTTGGGAGAAACATACAGATGTGACTGTGAGTGGTAATATCCTGTTCAAGAAGGAAGACTTGATTCCTGACATCGGCCTGGTTTGAGAGAAGACGAGTCATGCAGCAATGCTTGTTCTCAAGTGAGCACACCGGCGAGCACTTAGCCCATATGCACATCACCTTGACGATTTTTTGGCAATAAAATATAGATGTTTTTAGCAATTTTTTTGATGGATTCATACAGTACTCATTGAAAGGAGTCAATTGGTGTATTTTATGTGATTTATAGACCTTTTTTGTGGGGTCAGCCAATTTTTGGAGGTTTCTGGGTCAAAGAATTACTTTTTCCGGACTAACGGCTCGTAGGATTTTACTCAAAATATTTCCACGACATCTACTCAAGCATTGCTATCAATTCCGGTGTAACCGGGAAGCCCTAGAAATGGGTGTCGAAATTTGTCGACTTTGCTTGTCCGCAACTGTAGGGCGTCTGCATAGATCGGGTAGATCAGTCTCGAATCTCAAACGACGAAGACATGTACCTCTCCATAGCCCTTGGAATAAAGCTGCAGATGGTTGATGGTTGTTGACTAGCAAGAGTAGTATCGCCTACGGCCTCAAGGAAGGGTGTGATGGTCAAGCGATGGTCAGCGTTCGAAGTGAAGAAAACGATGGATCTGGGATCTCGGTGCAGAGCGTCACGCGCGGCTACGTCGTACCAGACCAGTCACCTCTTCCGTCATTCTGCTCAACGTCACTGTCGCAACAACTATGGAGTCCCTCGTCCAGAAAATACTGGTGGTTGGCGGAAACGGCTTCATTGGTACGCTATCGACAGATACAAAACAAAGCCGATATCGAACCCCCTTTACCTCACAGGCTCCGCTGTCTGCAAAGCGGCTCTGAGCCGAGGTTTTCAAGTGACCAGTTTGAGGTAAGTGCTCCTCTTGACTATTATTGAGAGAATCGTCATTCAAGAATTCCCCAAAAGCACATCCGGGCAGCCATTTCGAACACCTAAGGGACACTCTCCTGCCTGGACCTCCAAAGTGTTGCCCTTTATCCTTAAGTTTGCTCTAAGTTCTAGTCTAACATTCACGCGTTCACAGGTAGACTGGCGGGTGGGAGACGCGCTTCGTCCAGAAACATATGCGCACATGCTTCCTGGTGTATCTGCCGTAGTGCACACGCTAGGTACGCTGCTGGAGGACACAGGGTACAAGAAGGCGCTGCGATCTGGAGACGTCGGCGGTGCCGTAAAAAGCTTCATGCGAAGTGTCACCGGAGTCAGAGGGAATCCACTAGAGAAGGGTCAAGGCAAGGGGAGCTATGAGGTGTTGAACAGGGACTCTGGTATTTCTCCGCGTCTAGTCTTTTTTGACCAACACAACTGATGAGTCTTCTATAGCACTGACAGTTGCGGAGGCTTTTATGGGAAGTAAAGCGACTGTGGAACTTCCTGGTCCGAGACCATTCGTATATATCTCGGCGGAGGACATCTTTAGACCCATGATTTCCGCGCGCTATGTTGAGACAAAACGGGAAGCGGAGAGAGGGATCGAACAGTTGACGGCAGGGCGACCCGAATATCGAGGCGTTTATATTAGACCTAGTATGCATCGTACTAGCGCTCACAGTGTATTCTATCTGACCAGTCTGTCAGGTCTAGTGTACCATCCCCACTTCCGTCCGTACACGTCCCCCGTTGCCGCCTTGCTCGACCTCTCCTCTGTCGTCCACTCAAAGATACCACGTGGACTCCCAACGCCCTCCAACCTCCTTCGCGCGCTCTCGCCTGCATTCCCCACGGGGACAGCGCCGTCGTCGCCAATCCAGACATCCCCTCTGGACTCCGTCGCGAACGCGCTGACGTTACCTCCGATACACGTCGACCATGTCGCGGAGGCCATTTGCATCGCAGTGGACAACGCGCGGCCGGATATACACGGTGTGTATGGGGTGCGAGAGATGCGAGAGATGATAGGATGGTCACAGAAGGGCCAGCAGCCTTCCCTTCGCACAGACTGAGTATACGAGTTGTCGCTACCAAGGTGATCGAGAGTCGAGACAACAACGCTTACAATTGATCGCATCTTGTTATCTTATCTTATCTACCCCAACTGATTTATTCCTAAACATTGCACCATGTTCGGCTCCTGACCTAAGTCGGCTGACCCAGCCCTTGAAAGCGACGTTCTCACTCATTTCGCTCTCTATCCACAACATCCACGTTCCCCACCCAGCCCTAGGGCACAGAACGGCCTATGCCGTCCTTGTCGTTGCGTACCCTCCGCTCGCCAGCAGTTCGCAGCCTCAGAGCGTTCGGTAGTTCGGCGAGCTCCAGCAAGGCCATTCCGTTCTTCCTGCACGGTTCGCGCGCGGGCACACTCACTGCGGATGATGGGCACGCCGACGGGCGGTTGTTGCGGATGATCATATTTGGCAAGCCAGGCGCGGGCAAGGGCACTCTGTCCGCGCGGCTAGTTAGCAAGTACGACATTCTGACGCTTTCGACGGGGGACTTGCTGCGCCAGCATATTGCAGAGAGGTGTGTTGAGCTCTGTTGCTATCTGGATTGCTTATCTTGTGGGAACGCGAAGCTCACGCGGTCTTTGTGCTGGTGCTTTCGTGTGCAGGACGGATGTTGGACGGGTCGCGAAAGAGATTGTAGCCAAGGGCGGGTTACTTCCAGACGATATCATGCTTAGAGTCGTAACGAGCAAACTAGATCATTTGCATAACAAAGTACGTGTTATGAGCTCGTGTTGTCAACGCGTTTTTACCCCGTCCGACAGCACTGGATATTAGACGGGTTTCCTCGGACAGTAGGTCAAGGGAAGCTGCTCGATGCACATCTACGGTAAGGACTGACCACCTTACCTCCCAGTGGCGACACACCTGATACTGTGCTCTAAGCAGAATTCAGAATGACCCCTTGAGCCTGGTCGTCAACCTTGACGTACCGGACCAAGTCATCCTCAGCCGAATTTCTGACCGATGGGTACATCTGCCCTCCGGTCGTGTGTACAACATGTCCTATAACCGTCCCAAGGTCGACGGATTTGACGACGAGACGGGCGAACCTCTCACAAAGCGTCCAGATGATAACCCTGTACGTTTTTTTCTGTGGCGTTGTTCTCCGTTGCCCATGATATTGTCTCCAGGAAATATTCGCGCGTCGGCTGAAGCAGTTCTATGCATCGACTTCGCCGTTGCTGTCGTACTACGCCTCGCAGCAAGCGTTGTCATCAACAAACACGCGACTTGTTGCGTTGTCGGGCGAGACATCCGACGAGATCTGGCCCCAGCTAGAACGGACTGTACTATCTGTAGTGCCGAACCTCCGTGAACGAACTGCGACGCGTGAGGAGCGCCGACGCAACAGTATCAGTGAAGCGGTTTTCGGCCGCGAAGGCGACCCGAAGTCCGACCGAGCAAGCTCTAGAAAATACTGAGACGGCTGTCTCGTCCATGGCGGGATGTTCGTTTCCTCTGCGCCCTTACCTCGTTCCCCTTTAGTGCAGTTCCTTTTGCCTCATCCATATACATCACTTTTTCTTCTTCTGTAGAGTTCGCTTTTTCAGCGCCGTGTTTTTCTTCTCGTTGTTCAGCTGGTTTTGGCTTGTGGTTTCTGACTTTCTCGACATTTGATAGCGAGATGTTTTTGTGCATATCTTGCATTTGGCTGAAGAGGATACTGTATTTTTTACGCGATTGACGAAATATGCATCTCCATGTGAATAGAACATGCACAAGCACCTATGATAGGGCAGCTGATTTTGACAGTCTGCTGATCAGTCCGGTGCAGCAGCCCGTTCGGGCTTCGCATTTCGCAAGACCAACAAGCATATCGGGCTTGGGCACGGCATGTCAGACTGTCACCTATGCGGTCCATACTGAAGTGCTGAAGCGTGGGGCCAAACACTCTGTTTCACACTGAAGGACTGAGATTTCCGGACTGTGGAGAGTTTTGTTCGAATTATTTTATTATCTCAGGGCATACCTGGATCAGATGAATGTTAGACCATTTGTATGGAGATGCATGCTTTCTCACATTTTGACAACGAACAGGCCTTCGGGGAGTCCCTGCTGGACTTGCTCGTGCACAACGGTCAAACCGGCATCCTCGAATATTCTCTTGAACGCCAAATCCGATCTGAAGACACGGTTTAAAGCAGTGCTAGGAAATTTTATAGAGAGCATATACGTACCTCGTCACGCTCGAGTCTTCCTGGTCGAAGATAGTGATGGGTGTGTTGTACTCGCCATCGCTGCATAAATTTTCTTTCACTACGATGACGCTCCGCTTAGGGTCGCGCAAGGCGGGCTTGCTCCGTTTCAGGAACGCGACGAGGTCTGTGTCGCTCAGGTACATGAGACACCACTGGCACCACACGACATCGAAGCCCGAGTCAAGGTCAGACGTGGGGACCTCTGGCACGAAGCCGACGCGGCCTATAACGTCGGTCGACTTCGTTGGGTTCGCGGGGTCGAACGTCTGCAGGCCGCCTTGAAAGAACGCCACGCTTTTACTGTTGTCGGCGATCCCCTTCCACGGCACAAAGGGTGGCTCGCCACTGTCGCCTTGCTGTGTGCGTGGCGCGTGTGTGGCGGAGGAGGGGTCGCTTGCAGTGCCCCGCGCATACGCCTCTCGTACGAGGTCGTCAACGGGCTCCAGAATCACCACATCGTCGAAGAGGTGTAGCAGTGTATCTGCTGTGACGCGGCCAATCCCTGCGCCCACATCGAGTGCGCGTGTACGGCGGGCTTTGGGTTTAGGACGGAGGGGACGAACAGCGGATGGGACGGTGCACAGTTCCGGAAATAAGTGCATTAGAAATTGTCGGGAGCCTAGTGTTTCGACGCGGGGAAGAGACTGAAAAATTGAAAGGTCAGGAGAATGTTCATCAGCAGTCGATCGGGCTGTATTACCCCCTTTCCAAATCCACCTGCGAGCGTCGAAAAGAAACATCAGGTTCGATGCATGAAGAAACCAGCCCGTAGATGTTCACCCAGGACGCCATCGTAGCTTGCCGGCTGCGTTCTCCAGTAGTTGATACCATCGTCTGGACCAGGCTCTTGTTCGGCTTGTATGGCTTGGACGCGTGCCATCTTGAGTCTCGGATTCAAATTTCAAATGAGGGAGATCTGGAAAAGGATTGTGTACAAACAGGCGTACAAACAGGCGTACATAACGCGTCGCGTGCATCATTGAATATAGAACACGTCCAACTCGTATCACCGCCGCGACAGTGCAATCATGGCCTCAGTATCCCTCGACGACATCTGGAACGCTCCTGCAGAAATACGCTCCTCCACCTCCGCCCTTCCCATTGAGCTCAACGACAGCGACGGCGAGGCAAACGCACCACGCAAGCGAAAGCAGCCTCTCTTCTACACTTCTGATGACGACGAGCCCCCACCCGCCTCCACACGCGCAGCCCCTTCAGCCCTAGCGCCAACAAACAAGCCGTCCATGCCAGACATAGACGCTCTTTTTGAGAACCTCGACGAGCCAGACGATGTGTTCCAGGGCCTGGCACCCGCCCTCGATTTGGATCAGCTCCGGCGGGAAGCCGACGCGCACAATGCGCGCACTGTGCAGGCAGAGTACTCCAGAATACTGCCTCGGGAGATGCAATCCTCAAGACTCTCCGACACTCAAACGCAGAGCAAGGACAAGGACCAGAAGGGCAAAAGCGCCCTCGTGGACGATGACGATGGCGAGCCCGAGCAGAAGAAGAAACGGAAGCCGATCGCAAAGCTCGATGAAGCACGATTGCTGGGCAAAGATGGATTCCCTCAGCTCTTGAAGGATACCCAACATTTCAGACCACGGGGAAAAGGGCATGAAGTCTGTTCACCACGCGTTCGAGTGATATCCCCTCTATGTACTTACGGACGCCTTTGCCACTAGGCTGCGGACCTCGACAGCGTGCTGCAGATATACCAGTTTTGGACGCATCGAATGTATTCAAAAAACAAGTTCCGAGACAGTGTGCAGCGCATCGAGAAACTTTGTCACTCAAAGCGTATGCATGTACGTCCTTTTGAGTGCAATGCATGTCCGTTGACTTGATTTTCATATTTAATCAGGTCGCCCTCAGCGTCTGGCGGGACGAATCAAAGGGCCTCATCAATGGAAGAAGGTTTGACGACGATGAGGCAATCGAGCTTTCCGACAATGACGAGCCCTCGGCTAGGGTCAAACGAACTACAGCCATGTCTGACGCCGATAGAGATGCTGAAGGCTCGCCTACTTCCCAACAATCATCACGTCCTCCGCCCTCCTCTTCCCCTGGGCCTTCCTCAGCTCCCGAAGACGAGTTTGATATCGACACTCTCATTGCTGAAGAGGAAGCCCTCAGAGCGCAGCGTCCACCGCTACCAGGGCCCATCTCCCCTGCATCGCACTCCTACACCACTGCGAACGCCCAACCAGAACGCCTCCCAGAGACGAGCGACGAAGACGAGGCAATGTGGGATGCGCTCGACACGGACTTCACGGCGCCTACGCCTGCCCCACCGCCAGCGAGAGCGGCCCCCGTGCGAAGAGACGACGAGGACGAGGACATGTGGGATGTAGTGCGCGAGATGGAGCAGGCGCAGGAGCAGACCATGGCCCGACCTGCTCAGAGCGCTGGTGGTGGGCCGCCATCTGGCACCAATGACGAAGATTGGGACGACATGTACATGTAGCTTTCTTCTTGGTTTCTGGCGACATGTACGCTTCAGCATACAGCATTTTGGTTGAATGGCCGAGTATTGGCCAACGTAGATCATCGAGAAGATGACAGTCGCATTCAGCGAGCGCCTCTGGCGACTTCTGACGCTGCTGCTCGGTTGCTGCTCTCAGCGGACAGGGGAAGATCACTTGTTTCTCAGAAAAAGAGTGCGTTTCAACCAACTCATGATAGCTCAAACCTCGGTACAAGCGTTGTGAGAGCTTGATCATTTAAAGCAATAGGGCCGGTGTCATATTTGATAGGAGTCGATTCCTTATGAACCGGCATGCTTTAGCTTATGAAACTGTTGACGGTGTGTTCAGGGTGTTCGTGGACGTGGTTTACTATCTCTTGCATCGCTTCTCCGACTATCTAGAATCCCTGTCTTCAGTCGTACCCTGAATATCATGACGACGCGTCTTCGTCAGGTGGAGCCCACAATATGCATCGACCGCTGCCGTTTCCGCTGGCTGCAC
Organism: Heterobasidion irregulare TC 32-1; assembly: GCF_000320585.1. Lineage (NCBI taxonomy): Eukaryota > Fungi > Basidiomycota > Agaricomycetes > Russulales > Bondarzewiaceae > Heterobasidion > Heterobasidion irregulare. The sequence continues at coordinate 2,193,134 of NW_009258198.1, read as the reverse complement.
GTTCGACGATGCTCGGATGTGAGCATGTCACAGCCTGCGTCGCAGATATTCTGTGCATCAAAAACGTGAGACAACAGCACCGACGGATCAAAAGCCACAGCGGTTACTGACAATGACCGGTCGGAGAGCTTGGCGAGCGCATCGCCCTATGACGGGGACACAAGCAAGGACGTCAATCAATGCAACACTCTATCCATGTGGCACGTCAAGCTCGAGCCTACCTTGCAAGAGTATATTTCCAGAGAGTGATCCAGGTTACCGACCTGTGGCATCGATAGCAGACGAGTTAGAATCAAACAACGCGCCATGGATTGCCGACAGACGTACGGTGAAATGAGGAAGGACATCGGGGTTGGGCGACCACTGCGCTCTGAACACCGTCACCCATCGGCCCTGAAAAGCCCCCGGCGCATCAGCTAAGAACATCCGGAAATTGCGCGGTTATGTACCGTCTGGCAATCATGCTTAATCTTGCTGAATGGCTGGACGACGGGGAATCCCGCGTCCTTCGCCTGCATCGACGGTTTGATGTCCCACACTAAAACAAAACAAAACAGGAAAACATCGAAGTCAGCAAGATGGAGGGATGCTCGACTCGGGGAGGGTACGGGGGACTCACATCGCAGCGTGTCGTCGTAGCTAGTGCTCACGATCGTTCGCCCCCGCGGATCCCAATAGGCAGAGCTCACGGATTTACCGTGTGGCCAGTTCGAGCGGAGCGTGCACTTGCCGGCCTTGGAGGTGAGCAGCCCCTCGATGACGTCCGAGTCGAAGTCAAGCGCCCCGTTGTCCGTGACCTGCTTCACGGTGCGTACACAGACAGGCAATTAGCGACGTTCGACAGGGATCACAGAGAGCAAACAACGCACGGGTAAGCCTGCCAGCGCGCGGGTATCCCACACTCTGATGGCCCAGACATGATGAGCGAAACAGCCAACAAGGCGCACACATTTTCCTGCACGTACTTCAAGGTCCGGTTATTCGACGCCGTGAGCAGCAGGTGCGGGTTCACAGGGTTGATACTGACCGAGCCGATCTTCTGGTCAGAAAGCTCGTACCAACGCGCCTTGGACTTATCCTGGCGCAGATCGAGGTGCGTGACGCCGCCCGAGGCGTCAGATGCCCACAGCTCGTGCCCCGCGGGCGGCAGGTCAATGCTCGTAATCAGGACCTCGCCCGACGAGAACACTTCGCGCGACACGCCCGTCGCGAGGGAGAGGCTGCGGATCGTGCAGTCGTATGCGGTGGTGAACACCTGCAGGGGGCAGAACGAGATCGGGCGGCGGAGGGCAGGTTAGCGAGCGCTGCGCGGAAGCAAAGGGTGGAGGAGAGGCCACTGACGCTGTGCGAGTCAATTGGATCAAATTTGATTGAAGAGATGGAAGACTTGGACGTTGCAGGCCAGTGCGCTTGCAATTGCCATACTTTGCCCTCGCTCTTCGCCGCTCGACGCGTCGCAGGCGTACCTTCCGGTTCGTCGTCGTCATCGTCGCCTTCGTCCTCTGTAGGTGCGCGCGCGTCCCATATCCCCAACTGTCCGTGTTTATCTTCCACCGGCCAGAACCACGATCAGCCACTCGTCACAACTTGTCCAAGAAATCAAGACGCCGATGGACGCGCTCACCTCCAAAGAAGATAAGATCCTTCGACCTGTCAGGGTGGTACGCCGCGCTGTACACTCTGTCCTGCGTCACCTTGGCGCGCGCCGCGACCTTCAAGCTGCCCACGCGCTTCTGCAGCGCCGCGACTTCGCGCGCCTCCGCCTTGTCGTCCGCGTCGTACACAAACGCGTCCTGGGCCGCCGCGCGCCGCGCGTGCGGCGTGCGCACGAGCGCCTCGAATTCTGCGGTGAGCCCCGTAAACACGCCGTGCTCCCACTCTGCCTTGTCCGCGAGTTCCTCAAGCGTGAGGTCGTGGTGCCGTGGCATCCTCGCGGCGCGCGCGCGCTCCTCTGCTGCGAGACGCTCCTCTTCGTCACGTTTACGCTGCGCCTCTTCTTCTTGCTGCGGATTTGCCAACCGACCGGGCAGAAATAGAACAGAGGCATCAGCGCAGATCCTGCCCGCGCCCCGTTCTCATGAACAAGGTCTCGAAGGCAAAGACAGAAGCAGCAGGAGCGGAAAAGGGAGGGGAGGGGAAGGGAGGATGGCCCACTGGGAGAAACAGCCCACACACGCACCTCGCGCTTCCGCTTCTTCGCCGGGGTCTCATTTACGTCCACCGCCGCCCCGCGCCTGCTCAGCCTCGCCGACTGTCTTCGCGGCCCCGCCTCCTCCTCGCGCGCGCGCTTCGGCCGCCGCGCGGGCTGCACGGGCGCTGCCTTCGCGTGCGCCTCGTCGCGCGCGCGCTTCTTCGCTGTGCCGGAGCTCTTGCCCTTTCCCTTTTCCTTGGCCGAGGAGGCGGGAAGGCCGAGCGCGGAGACGGCCTCTTTGAGTTCGAGCTGCTCGAGGAGCGCGCGGTTGCGCGCGATGTTGGCTTCGCGCTCGAGTTCGCTGGTGGGTCAGGAGGTTAGATGATGAACGAGAGCGGTGATGTGTGGCAGGGTCACGTACTATGCGGTCTTGGGCATGCTCTCCTATGGTCTCTGGAACTTCTCTGGGTCAGTTGGGGTCGATGAGGTCGTTGATTGAAACGCGTGACGCGCCGATGATTCAGCGGCGCGTGCCGTCACACCGTTCGGATCCGACAGACCCCGATGTCTTCCGAGACAATCCCGCGTTCTCCCGTCCCTCATACACAGCAAAACTAATGATCAATTCAAGGCCGGCGATGACATGAGTAGGTCGGTATAATGTTGCACGGAACATGCATGCATACAACAAGAACAAGAAGCTCAATGGCTTTCACAGCATATCATAATAATTACCTAGCTTTCAGTTTATAATGGGTAGTAGGTGCTGTAAGACACTGTAAGTAGCTATGAATAGAGTTGAGTCAGATTAGAGACAATGCAGAAGGCCCTGAAAAACATGACGATGGACATAAGCATAGAGGGAAAAGAAGAAAATATGAATGTGGAAGGACTAGGCATAGAATTCCTAAATACATCAAACTGGTATATTATGAAGAATAGACAGAAGGCAATAGCAGTAGCAAGAAAGAGAGAGAGAGAGAGATAGAGGTAGCACATACAAAATAGGATAGAGGGAATACTATTCCATATAACAAGAAAAACAGAGTAGCCAAAAAGAGCTTAGTGACAACTTTGTTTATCTGTCTATAATATGTCTGGCACTAGGGGTAGGTAGGACATACTATGTAAATGGTCTCCTGGGAGTCCCATGAGCTTGTTGGCAGGCTAGCATGGAGGCAGATACTGCTGCAATAGTAGTAAGACCATGAATGCAGGAAGGTAAGGCAATGGCAGTATGAACTCATTATAGGAGATCTGGAAAGACCACCCTCTCTTAATTTTCCAATTCAGATTTGAATATAACTCCCTATTATAGAAGGAGTGCTGCCTGCATAAGTGCTCATGTGGGCAGATAGTGTCAGTGCTAGTATATAAAGGAAGCAAAGCTAATACAGTGTGAGCTTGTCATAAAGAAAGACACAGGTACAACCTAGTCTACATCCAAATCACAATACCTTGTAGGTCGTAGGTATTTCAGCTTGAATTTGATATAATTTTGCATTCTACTTGTACCACACATTAGATATGACACAAAATTTAAGTTTTACTCATGGGTTCTAATAGTAATGATCATATGCTTTGTGCAACATAATGTGACATGCCCTCACACAATTAACAAACCTACTTGTCTTTGCTGCAAACTTTGTTTTCACTCATTTTATCTTTATGAACTAGGTTAATAATAAATGGACATAGCCTGTAGGTCTTGAAGATCTCAAAAAGATTATTAGTAGCTAGATGTTATGCTCAGTGAAAAAACCCTCAAATGTAAACAAATGTGGTCAAATAAGAGCCATATATTTGACCACAAATAAGAGCCACATATTTGACCACAAATAAGGGCATTTGACCATATGCATTTCCAGTCCAGAAATTGGCCATGCTCTAGAATACCATTAATTGTAAATGGATACTCAAATTTCTACTCCATCCTATTTAACAGCATTCAATGTAAAGCATATGCAGTTGAATGTCAGCTATTATGTATAGATGTAAATGACATTAAGCACAAACAAATGCTGGTGAATGCTATTAAATATGGTTGAATATACCAATGCCAGCAAATACTAGCAGATACCAATGAATACTAATCTAGCATTATATTTGTCTACACTTCCTATATCTCCTATATCTCCTATCCTCATCACTCCTTCTCCCACTTGTCCCACCACTCTTCCCACTATGCTCCTACTGCTCTTCACACTACTGCTCTCATCGTTGCTCTTATTGCTGCTCCCACTATTGTCCCACATATCTTCTGGGCATGGCTGCCATCTATCTTGTGTGCCTTTATAGCAGGGATAGGGCATTGCATATCATAAAGAGGGGGCTATGGAGTTCAAGCAGTGTGAGCCTTCCTTACCTAGGCTTTCTCTGTGCATGCCCTATTACTAGTGATTCCACAAGTGTAGGTGGGGGAATGCTCATCTGGAAAAACACCCCCTTGTATTAGCTCCGGATTATATCTACTAGTGTCTAAAAGTATCTAAAAGTGTTAATAGTATCTAAAAGTGTCTAATTTCCTAATTGGGAGCAACACATTGTGAGCATTGGATTGGTTTCTAATTTCATGATATTAGCACTAATTTTATACTAAGAAGTCTTTAATTATTAGTAGGAAATAGTAAGTACTACTGCTCTATCAGTGAGAAGGTAAAAATGTGGCACATTTTATACTATTTCAGCATATTACTTTCCTTCATATATGCCTATACTATTATCTTGTAGCTCTTTTGCTGACTTTCCAGCTGCTTTTATAAGGGATATAGAAAGAGAGAAATATGCATTGATGCCCCCAGCTACTTTGTTGGCAGCTTGGCAGCTGCCACAAGAGGCTATGAAGACCTAGGTACCTTGTCCTTGCACACAAGATTATTAAAGTTGTCATTGTTAGCCAATGCCTGCTACTGGTCATTATAAGACACAACATGTGGGTTGGACTTAGAGATATGCTATATGTAGCCTTATAGACCTTGTCTATTAGTATAGTGGCTAATACTGTCTTGTGCAGCACACAATTATCATCACTATTGATATTACAATTTTTAGCACTATTTATATTGTTTATTGCCTTGTTATACAGAAGATGCTCAAACTTGGTGTTTTCCTCTAGCTATTAGGCTGTGGAAAAGACAGTCATATTGGTATGTGGTGCCAGAATAATATATTTCCCTGCCATATAGGAAATATATGCATTAAGCATATTAAGATCACCTCCAACAATCTTGTGCTTATTTATATATAGGCATGCCATACATATACTCTTGTCCCCACCCTCTACCTCACTAGTGGCTATTTGGAAAACCCCTCTCTCTTATTGGATCTTGATTATTCATAATTATGTTTTTGATCAAATTTGCAAATTCAGGTAGCATTGTCTATACTAGTAGAGTCCCATTGAATATTACACTCAATCATAGTTTTACACATTCTCAGTCCAAATTGTATAAGTGCCATAATTTATTTTTATCCTATATAAAGTGTATTATCAATTTTCCATTGGTTTATTAACTTCTTAGCTGGTGTTTAAACTAAATCCTGAAAGACCTGACTTTTTAGGTATTTATTGACCTATTTATTTATAAGATAGAGGAAAGATAAATGTTAAATAAAATCAGAGATGTTGAGGTTGCCTATATTATGTCTACTTATTTAGATTACCAAGTTCATATCTTAGACCTTGTGGCTTAGTGGCTTAGAGCATCTGTCCTGGGTACTTGCATACATGAGGTTGTTGGTTCAACTCTGGTAGAAGGCAAGTTTGTTATAAGGTATATTCTGTGTTTAGGTATTGAACTAGTGCTCTAATAGACATGACTCTATAAAAAGGCTATGAGAACTATGATGCTTGATTTATTATGATTTTTCCGAAATTTCAAGTTATAATCAATCCTAATAATTCCTAATTTAGGAAAATTATGTCTAATTAGAACAGGTTTAGAGGGGGGGTAAGCTAAAAATGTCTAATCCTAATTGTTCTTAATTATGCATAAATAGAACTAATTAGAGCTTAATACAAAGGGGTGGTTTTCCAGATGTAAGTATGGGACCTTGTGCACAGGATGTTTGTGTGCCCATATTTAAGGGAGGATCTGGAAGGGGCAGATGGAGAGCAGGGCAGGGGTGAGAGCATAGTGAGTAGGGAGAGTGTAAGCAAGAGCAAGGTTAAAGTGTGGGTGTGGGTAGGTAGGAGCATGTCTGCAAGAGGTACTGGAGATTGTGCAAGAGCACACTATTCTCTTTCACAGTGCTGACATTGCATGTGGGATGTTGTGCACATATATATACAGACATAAGCACATACCTATTTGCAGTCGCACACACATATGCATAGCACCATGCCACTCTTATGACATTAATTGCAATGAGCCCTCTTTATGCCTATGCTTGTGTTTATAGTTCCTGTGTGGCAATGGTGACATGACAAGCACCTTGCTCTACATAAGGCTTACCAAGCATGGGCCCTGTGCCTGTATGGAAAGGAACATTGCCTATAGCCCACTAAATGATGTGCTGAACCCCTAGCCAAGCCTGTGTACATCTGGCACATTTGTGGCAGGATACATAGTGCCAACCAATTATATGTGTTTTGGCAGTGGGCACCATTAGTATTAGCATCAATGGTAGCATGCTGCTGATATGCTAGTGATGCTTCTAAGTGCAAAACACACCTAAGAAATACCCCTACAAGTGCAGGTAGGCAGGAGCTGATTCTAGTGCACAAGAAACTATAAGCTGTGCAACAACCAATAAGGGAGCATACTAAAAGTGTTTGAAGTATAGTAAACAAATAACTCCAAAATCAAAATATTTAGCCAGTCAGTTGGTTGGTCAGTCAGTTGGTTGGTCAGTTGGTTGGTCAGTTGGTTGGTCAGTTGGTTGGTTGGTTGGTTGGTTAGTTGGTTAGTTGGTTGGTCAGTGTTTGATTGGGATTTGATCAGGATGCAAAAGGGAGGGAATGGGTGCAAGGCTACACTGGATACTGGCAGAGGATAACAAACTAAATGAGAGGGAGAGAGCAAGATAACGAGGGCTCTGACAGAGGGCTGTGATCAAACGCAACAATACAAATAAAGGGGCAAAACATAAACAAGAATCGGAATGCAATAGCTCAAAGTCTTATGGACACAAGCACATAAATAGAATTAAAATGAGGGGGGAGCCAAAGCTGATGTATTGCAAGGCTATAGATGCCCTTTTATAGTAAGTCCAAATAGGTACAAATAGGGAGACCAGCAGAGGCATAGAGCAATTGGAAATGTGTGCCAAGAGTGATCAAAGGTAAAGAAGATAAGGAAGTGATATTGCAAATACTATAAGATAAGAAGCAATAACTCTAAAGTCTAAATAAGTGGAGAGATTGCCAAGGTAAGTCCACATGGACCTGGAGATAAGAACCACATGCCATATGGGTAAACTATTTAGAAACTTGGGAGCTCTAAAGATAACAAAGGATAGGTCAACAGAAAGCATAAGGACAATAAGAGATAGAAAGGCAGATCCATTCCAAGTCAACAAAGTGTTTGGCCACCTCCGATTTGGGACACCAAAGCTGGCTGAATATGCCAACCATGTGAAGTGTACCAAACCGATTGGCAATTGGCTGTGACAGTTTGCAGGGAGCCCCTAATGCTGAGAGTGATGATAGATGAATAGAATGACTGTAAATAGCTCTAAATGACTGTGTGGAGGTCTAAATGCAAAGTCAGCACCTAACAAATAGCTGAGAGCACAGAATAGATTGGGATTGGCTAGTCCTAAATATGCTGAACAGTCAAAGAATACTGAAAAGCTGCAAAAAGTGGGGTATTGGTGCCTAGAGAACACCCATGCTCATCACTGCCATTCTCAAGTATTACCAATTATAAGCAGTACATGTCCATGCTGCATGACTTGCATCAGAAAGCCCCTACTCTTGCCCCCAGGGACAGTAGTGGAGCCATAGTTGGGAGTGATGTGGGCCTGTCATTACTAATGCTGTCTAGAGAGAATACAAACACCATCTCCACTGCATACATTGTGCATTGTCAGGGCCAGTAGTACAGACTTAAGCTGCTTAAGGTGGTTCACACAAGTCTGTTGTCCCCGGTGCAGTGCCACCAGTGCCACAGTTGCCTAAAGTTAGTGGGATTCTACCAAAAAAGAGAACATGGGATGCTCAATGAGTCAAATATCTGTAGGGGAGACAAAAAGCAAAAAGTAACTTATAGAGCCAGTGAAACTTGAAAACAATTGAGATTGGTGGTCAATGTGAGAGGGATCTGGTTGGGACATATCAAAAGCATGAGTGAGATGAGTATGTGCTGGCAGATGTAGGGATAACCACTAATGAAAGCATGTGAGTTATAATACCCCTCTTTTGCACCAGTTGAACCATCTGCATCTGATATGGGTTATGCTATTAGTAATATAGCCTGGAAACCTAGTTGGAGTTTAGAGTTTGTCTCTTTATCATTAATCACAACCTCTCATTATTGTTACCTATGACTGCTAGTGCCATCATTATTGTTAGCATCAACAGAAGTGTTAGGCACCTAGCTCACATTATCACTCCTCTCCTTGGGCAGCCTTAAGGCTTTACTGTCAGTACTTGTTCCCTATGCATGTGGAACATACCTTCCTTTTTAACTTTCTCTTATTCTCCACTACTTTACCTTCCATATTCTGTTGCATCATCACTGTCATTGCTCTCTCTTACATTGCTACTGTTATTCCCTATCCCAATTTATCCTATCACTTGCTATTTTTGTGTGGCAGTACATCTGCCATTGTTGTCCAGTCACTTTTTGTACGATGTGCTCTCTTACTTCTTTATGTTATGCAAAGGTGGGTTACTTACCTTCCTTTCATTCCATAACTCACCATGAACTTTAGCACCTACTTGTTGGTGTGGTTGTATTGGCACTGATAGGCAACCAGCCCCACTTTGGGGGCACAAATGTCTCTTCCAAAAACATGCATCAGTAAGTCTTCCTGTAGGCTTTCATTAATAACTAATCTTGATGTAGGTATAACAGGTTATGCATGCAGAGTTGACAGAATCACTATTTCAGCCTATTGAAAACTTGCTACTGCCCTCATCAAATGCAATAACCAATCTAGCATCTAATTCCTCCTCATCACTAATACCAGCTGTGCCTGCTTCCATGGTGCCAGCACTATTTCTCTATATGACTGCAAGTTTCCCATATTTTGACAAGACCATGGCCTTACCTGCATACCTCCCATTGTTGATAAGGGATAGCAGTGAGAGTGGATCAATGCCTATGGAATTCTGGAATGCCCTCGTCAATAGTCTTCCTGTTCCTGCAAATGGTAAGTCTTGATGGGGGCCTTGTTCTGTAGTCAATAACATACTCTATTTGTTAGATCCTTTTGCAGCATTAATATCCAATGATTAACTTGAGTTTGGATCAGACATGCTTGTGGACCATCTATTTAAGGTGGCTGCAACTAAAGGGCCTAGGCTTGTGGTTCTATTTATAGTACCCTCACCCAATTTATCTCATCATGCCCAGGCACTATCATCTATCTTGGGTTCTTTGCTAAATGCTACCCTTTTAAGGCAGCAGCCTAAGGCTACTAATACTGATATATTGTCAAATAAAGAGCTTGCTGTCAATGACAGCTCAAATCCTTTGGAATAAGGACCAAAGCAGAAGTATGCTAATAACTTGACAAGCAAGAAACAGAGTATATGGAATTATTATATGCTTATAATGGCAAATAATTATTTGAACATTGGTAAAACTCCTAACATTTACTATCAATGCAAAATGGCAAATGGATACTTATTCTGATCAAATCAAAGTATTGCTAGACTATGTAAGCTATCTTGTGAGTTTTTTTGAAATTACTAAGATATTCTTCTAGGCATACAAACTTGACCTTACAACAAGGCCATATATTTTTCTTTATGTTTCTTAGTGAGTCCTTGTGCAATATAACCATGCTATTACTTATACATCTAAGATAATAGGCCTGAAACAGTTCTGCATCCAAAAGGGGCTTTGAAAAGTTATATTTCAGGGAATTTACACAAGGTGCTTGATGATTTGGGCTAGGATGATTTTGTTAATAATTTGCATGTGATGATTTGTACATTCACAAGAGAGCAATGGATAACATAGGAGCAGATGAGACAGGTAAATATAGAGGTCAATAATGCACTTGAGTTGAGGTGAGAGATTGAAGTACAAGAAGCTAAGTTAAAGGCTTGTAAAGCTGATGTTAATGCTTGAACAGCACAAGTTAATGCTTAGACTACACATCTAGAGAATATAGTATTAGTGCAGGCTACTATGCTGCAATAATAGGTTGTTGATATTTTGATTATTTATAATCACAGTACCTAGCTTGATGCTTATAATAAGGCATATAATGTACTTACACCTACTATTAGTATAATAATCAATCAAGATCAGTATAGTCATATCTTGTCCATAATCTGTCTAATAACAGCTCAATTCCATATTGTTATAATCACGACTTATCAGGCCTAAATGGCGGTCTATTCCAATATGATCATCACAAATACTAGGCAGCCTCATAGGTTGAGGTGTACATCAAGGTACAGGTAATAATATTGGTCATCCACTCCCAATGGATCACCCATCATTGGTCAAGTATTACGAGCCTTTATTGTAGCGGGCATCCTTCCCTGCCTTATAAACTACTCACACACAGGGCATGGAGCTCCTAGTCTTTCCTGGCCAGAAGGAGACAAATGGAGAAGCACAAGAGTAGTCACCCTGAGAGAGATAACTTAGGAGAATACCTATAGATACATATTCGGTATTCTCATGCCCTATTTCCTAAAGTAGTATAAAAGGCCCATAGAGTAGGCTGGTGGACTTCAGTCTATTCTCCTTCGTTCAGTACTGTCTTCCTATAGTACTCCTTCATTCCCTGCAGTCTTCCTACTGCAGTCACTACTGCCCCTTGTATCCTCGAATACAAGACATTGCAATATACCTCTGGCTCCTGTGCTACGTATATAGTTGAGATCATTGTTCCACCCTTCCTCTACGAGTGACCTAGGGAAGAACCTCCTACTCTTGGGGTTACCAAACGAGCAGTTTGTAACACATATATCCATGTAGGCCTTGGTAAACACAACTGCATGCTTATAAGTCATAAAGCTTACAGTCTTTCAAATATGGTTAACACTCTTGTTTCTACACTCTGTAGCACTTGTATTTATTGACTGTATCCTCTCGTTAAACTACATTAGGTTACTTGCAAAGCAGGCTTGACCATAGCATATATAATCATATATGTGCATCTCATTGATGAGAAATTGAGTGTTACAAAAATATCATGCTTCTTGCACAAGGTAGTAAGGTGTGGATTGACAAGCAAGATCATATACAATGATTTTTGGAGCTTGAGGGAAATGAGTATATATAGCAGAGAACACATCATTCTGGCCCTCTATAGTAGGAATTAAATAAAAGCCAAGACAAATAGAGTGCATGCACCAAAGCACTAGTATTCCACTAGTAAGGTTATTCCATGAATAGGCCTTGTAGAACTTCTTGTAGTTACCTATCTCGTCAATATCAAGATCATATGGTTTATAGTCATACTGAAGTTTGCTATAGACTCTGTGTATTCAGATTAGCAAAAGCCTGTAGCATGTTCCTATCTCATTCCAGTTATCTTCTTGAAGTAAAACCAGGGGACTGGGGTTATGTTGTGCTAAGTGGTTATAGACCTCGGATGCCCAAGAGGCCAGCCATTTCACAACATATAATACTTGTAATAGCATCTGGGTTGTCTCCTTGGCATAAGCATTTATAATAACACTAAAAGCCAGACAAAGTAATTATAGCCAACTTACAGTAATACCTGTTAAAGCAAAATTTTCAAGGGGTTCAATAGCTGTATATGGTACTAGCTATAAAATAATATCTGATACAGCAATCTAATAAAGAAGACTTTGATATGCCTTCTAAACTTAAGCACTCAGTGCTCAATTATGCAAGAGGATGATGAAGCTTGCAAGGTCTGAATACTTCACACAAAGCTTGGCCCAGTCCAGATAATTGAGCTAGGCAGTGTAGTAGCAGTAGCATCAAGAAATTTATTGATACCTCCTCAAATATTAGCCTTGATGATGGCCGGCAATTGATGAGCCTTGTATGTAGAAATTGAATCAATCGTTTTACTTGACTAGTCAGTATATATTGGTGGTTTTACCACAGCAGTTAATTTTGAGCTATGTGTGCCAAGACTGACATTATATGCAATTACAATACTTGAATTTGGTCCATAGGTTGGATAAGCCATTCCACTGTCTAATTTTTGAAGCTGTACAAATGCAAACTAGGCACAAACAAAGGTTTCATCAAAGCAAAATTTGTTTCCAAAAGAGTGCTCTTTATAGCTATGCTAAACTATTGCACAGAAAGCTGAGAATGGAGTCTTGGAGGTTGTAAAGGTACTAGTGAATGTATTAAGCAATTTATGTGTAAACAAGTGCAAGTTATTCCAGTTGAATATACTAATATTTTCTAACTTTGGACCAATAAGGCACTGCCAATGACAATAAACTAGATATAGTAGTATATTAATGGTTGCTTTATATTTGTTTGTAAAGCCAAAGACTGTAGCAGACTGCAAGATAAATCCTTCACTAGTCTATGGTTCAAAGCCACAGCAGCACTAAGATGCAACTCCTAGAACAAAATGCATGCTATTGGTACTAAGACAAAAAACATAAAGTGAAGCTTCATGAGGCAATGAGCACTAGCATGGCAGAGGGATAGATGTATGCAAAATACACCCTTGTAGACTCAAGCCATTGTCTTGACCACCAGCTTTCATAAGCAATATATTTTCTTTATTGGAAGCTTCACTTCTGAGATGTTTATCGTAAGGCAGGCCATCTGGAAAACCACCCCATTGTATTAAGCTCTAATTAGTTCTATTTATGCATCACAAAGTAAGTCCTACTTACCAATTTCAAGTGTGAATTTACCAAGCAACTGAACCAAACCAGTCATTCCATTGCTGGTAACATGTCCTCCATATCGAATTCCTTCAAAATAGCACAGTATATTGCACTTGTGGTATAAAAACCACAGAAAGTCCAGTTGGGTTGGTTGACATGAAACATGGTTTCCCCTTCCCACTTGAATTTCCCTCCAAGCTGTGCTTCAGCCCACCATTGCAACTTGTGAATAACACCTTGCAGGACCACAAGGCCTTGATGAAATAAGCTATCTCCTGTAAGTTTGACTTAGTTTTTGCATCCGGGGGCGACACGCTCATGTTTACCCACCACTACCTATAGTGTTCTTTGAATAATCGACCTCCATCGCAATAAAATGCCTCTCTGTGCTCAAAAACACCGGGAAGACTAGTCGGTGACGCTTTGAACGTAGCATTGCCTCAAGTTTGATGAGAAACCATGGCAGGCATGAGGATTGGTAATAATCTCAATTTTGGGCCTTGTTAAGCTCATTCCAAACCTTGAGGCCCATGACCGCAGCTTCTGGTTCTGACATTTGAGGCATTGTGTTCTCTGCAACCTAATGAACCATCATGTCCACCACTGCTGTACTAACCATCCTATCTGACAGGATGATTGCCAAATCAGCAGTACATGTGTAAGTTAAAGCACCATGGACATCAAGTGTTGCTGACCAGGAAAGTGTACATAGCTACATTGCAACCATCCTAGTGGTATCACTGAACTGCTGATCTAAAACCCAGACCATGGCTTCCTTCCAGGCTCGCTGTCTCTCAAGAACCCAATCCATCTCTTGCCACAATATCACTGTCCATAATGGGAGTCATCCTCCAAGGTAACGTGGATCTTGAATTGCCTGTGCACCATTGAGAATTGCCTGACCAGCCAATATCACAGTAGCACGAATGGCTTCTTTGTGCGGGATACTTCTTTCAGATAAGCAAGATGCTAATAGGTTTGGAGGGTTGTTGGTGAAGAGTTTGTTTGCATGCTGCTCCACAATGCTGTGGTCCTGATGCAGCAAAGGGAGCCAAATGAATTCATGCACAAAAAGGTGTTCTTGAGGTAAGAGGCCAACTGTATACTTGTCAGGAATCCGCATTAGGTTATCAATATATGCCTGGAGCGCCTGAGGAATATCAGCAGGGTTTGTAGGAAATTCTCTGCCAACATCTATCCATTCCTTGACATCAAGTGCGGGGATTTCATTGTCATCAAGGATCAAGATAACTATTCTTGAGTAAAGAAGCTGAGATATTGAGAAGCTGAGAAGTTGTGAAGTGAGTGAGATGTGTGATGTGTTTACGATACTGAGTAATCTGAGAGAGTTCACTGAGAGTTCTGACAGTCAAGTTGGGCATTTTTTTGCTGCGGAAATTGGGTAAATCAAACAGATTATCTACCCAGCGGTCCCTGAAAGGTCTGACTACCGGAACCATATCATACCCCCCCAAAATAGGGTCATGCTACCGGGAAAAAGCTCATATATTGGGTCCCAAAATGGTCCCCTAGACTACCGAAATTTCTCAGAGCAGCGGCGCTATGCACTGCCCCACTACCGTGGGAAAATCATACATCTGGCGGGATTGCCGGGGGTCCTATTTTCACTCCTGGGTTTGATCATTTGGAAGCAGACCTTAACACAGAACGACTGCAATCTTCTGTGTTGGTCAGCAACGGAGACTAACTCCAAGCCCACTCCATCAATGGAGAGGGACCGAATTCTTGAGTCCCTCAAACTGCGCCATGCCAACAACACGGCGCATGGTCAGAACGGAACATGGAACATATTAGGACGGGGCACGAGGACTGGGAATCTCCTGTACTCCCGAGCCGCATTGGCCATGCGCTCGTCCTCTTTCTACTCTTGCTGACGTTCAATGCTGGCTACATAAATAGAACAGGTCTTCAGTATTGATGAATTTAGACATCCCCCAAACCCAACTTTTGTTCCTAGTATGAATTACCTCACGGTTTCACCTCATCCAACATATACTTCTGAGCCGCAGGGAAGAGCAGTCGACCTCGACCATGTCCCGACCTCATACTATGGAGCTACCCCAGTCCCAGCTTCGGAGCACAGCGGTGGGCAAATGCTGGTAATGCCGCATCTACGTTCGCCCAAAATGATCCATTATGTTTACGAGGTCTCATTTCTGCCAAGTCTCATGGGAATCATCCGGACCTCAGTGCATGGCAGATACAACCCCAGGCCAACGACGGAGTTGCGCATTCTTTCCATCATCCACCAGCCACCTACTGGCCCCCGAACACTCACACTGCTCAGGCTCCGATACCGAGGCAGTACTCGCACACTCTGCAAAGCGTTAACGCGGGAACACCGGGTCCAGCGGTATGTCTATATCCCTCTCATTCACCTCCGCAGTATCATCTCACCTTCTCATCTGGGCCTTCATACTCAGTTCTACCAAGAGATGAGGTCTACGGTAATGCCTACATCCACCAGCCCGACTCAGGGCCAGGTTAGTGCTCCGTATGGTGGGTACTACTATGGACAGGTCGACTCGGTAAGTTCATCTCACATAGTGTCTTACTCCTGTTATGACTACTTATTGATTATGGGGTATCCAGGCTGCGTCTGCAGCCACTCAGATGTCTTCCGCAGCAACGTGGTCTCAACTCTCCGGCGAGACTGCGCACTCCACCTATCATCGTACTCAAGGTATAGCAATGGATACGAGCACCGCTTATCCCTATGGCCAGAGCTTCACGCCTAGTGCCCAAGCGGCGGCAGCGGCCACCTATGCAGCCCCGTCTGACACGGCTTCGTCCCATGTGTATTGGGCTCAGCCATCCGGCGTGACCGACGACACTCGTGGGCCAGCGCTCGCGAGCTCAGCCCAACCTCAGAACGGCGGACTCTCTTTGTCCATCCCAACCCATGACTATGTCGAGCCTCAGGGTGTGTCCGAGGCCAGGCAATTGTACGCTGCCCCAATTCTGCCCGTCGTTTTCCACAGCTATCATGACGGCCCACGCATGTCGATCACTGTTGAGTTGTACCCACGCAGCGAGATGCCAGTCGCTTCCTCAAATTTCCATGGCTTGTGTTGACGAATTCCCTCCGTTTCTTTCCTTGTCTCGTTTTTGTTGTTTTGTTTTTCTTGTTCTGACAAATCCCGCCCGATGTCGCTGTCGTTGCTCTCGATCCGCTTTCCAAGTTTTCATCACGTTGCACGGTACGTACATACATACACGTAGGGGGATCTTAACCGCTTCTACAGCATAACATACCAACTGTCTAGCTTTCGATACATGGGCGGGGAGTGCTGCGAGACACTGTAAGTAGCTGCGAGGGAAGTGGGTCGGGTCAGGTCAGGTTAGAGACGAGGCATGTACAGTACATAGATCCACTGGTACAACTTTCGCAGAGCGCTGCAAAACATGGCGAGGAGAAAGAAGATGTGTATGTGGAAGGACGAGGTATGAATTCCAGGATAGATCAGACCGGTATATCATAAAGGATAGACAAGAGGCGACGGCGACGGCGAGGAACAGAGAAATGGCGCATACAGAACGGGACGGAGGGAACGCTATTCCATACAACAAGAAGAATGAAGTGAAATGAGAAAGATGAGCAATCAAAAAAAGAACCCGGCAACGACTTCATCCACCCGCCTACGACATGTCCAGCACCGACGTCTCCAGCAGCCGGAACTGCGTCGTGTCCTTCGAGTGCTCCGACCACCCGACGACCTCGCGCCAGTTGTGCGCGTTGGCCTCCTTCTCGCCCGCTCCCGCGAACGTCTCGGCCTCCTCCTCCGACAGCCCGCGGAAGATGAGGAACAAGCGCGTGAACACCGCGTCCGCCGTGACCGCCATGTCGACCGCCGCGGCGATGCGCGCGGGCGAGAGGAACCGGTACGCAATGTAGCGGTGCATCGCGAAGGAGTGCAGGTGGGTGCTGATGGATGCAATCGAGGTGGGTGAGCGTGCGGGGGAAAGAGCAAGGGAGACGCGTACTTGATGAAATCGGTGCGAGCGTGCACCGACATGCCCAACTGGTCTAGCACCCCCATCAGGTGCGGCAAAAAGTCGTTGAACGGCATCGCAAAGCTGTTCCTAGGGGCTACAAAGTCGGCAGGATCGAGCATCGTCGCGTCGGGCCTGCATCGAATCCCTTCCGTCAGCCTTGTAAAACAAGTCGTTCGGAGGGCCGCGCGCACATGACTTCGTAATAGATCGACGACGCGACCATCTCGGTCTCAAAGTGCTCAAACCCGCCGCCGGGGTGCACGCGGAGGAAATACTTGACTTTGCCCTCCTCGAGGGTCTCCGCGGTGGGCCACGTGATCCCCATCGTCCACATTGGCGCGCACTGGAGCGTGACCTCGCAATACTGCGTCGACGGCGCGATGAGACTCAAACGGCAGCGCGCGACCGGGGGCTTCGCGGCGACGGCGAGCTTCGTGATCACGCGCGTGTCGACAAGCAGCTCGGGCGGGACATCTTCGCCCTGCAGGCGGGTGCCGGAGAACTCCATCTTGTGCGTGTCGCCGTCGTGCACGATGTCGAGCTTGCCCCAGAACATGCCGTCGACGGTCGTGCCGTCCTCCATGCGGGCCATGTCGAGCTCATCAGACGAGACGGTCGTGTCAAGGGCGACATGTTGGCCCGGGGTTAGCTCAAGGTTAAACGTCGCGGGCATCTCGAGGACGGGGGGCGGGCTAATGAAGCAAAAAATCAGCATTCAGAGTAGAATAGGAGGGGGCGGTACGAATAGGGACTTACGGCGGCGGACTGCGGAGATATGGGACGGATCAACGAATGAGAGCGCCAGACCGGGACAGAGAGGGAAGAAGAGATACGTACGGAGGTTCGTCGGGTGGCGGGGGACCGTCACTGACGATCTCGACGCGGAGACCGGGAACGCCCATGGTGGCGATCTGGTACGAGTCTTCGCTGGTCAACTGAGGGAGAACGGGACATGAGGGCCGAGCGAGGCTGTGCGAAGGGGAGGGGGATACGGACGTATATATAATCACCAGACACGAGGCGCTTTGGGACGGTTAGTAGGAAACCTAGGAGAGGGATGGTTGGGGCTCACGGCGGTATGTATGCTAACGAAATCTATTGGGACACGGAGACTAAAGACAGCGTCGGGAGGAGGCTTGATCCAGTCTCGTGCCAAGGCGTCGAGCTCCTGGAGTGGAAGGCCGTATGAAGAGAGAGGAAATGGGGAGGGGAATGGGAAAGCGCACCGCAAATGTAGCTGGGAGCTGAGACGACGAAGAGGATGAGAACGAGGGTAATGGTGGGCGGGTAAGACGCACCATGCGAACTGTCTCCATGTCGATGTAGACGAGGGTGAGGAGGCGCTGCCTGCTGAGGGCGTTCTGAGCCTGTTGGCGCATGTCTGTGTCCTTGCTCTGGTTATTGTTTCTGTTGCCGGAGCCCTTGAACTTGCTCCAGAAGGAGCCCGAGGGCAAGCTTGAGTTTGTGGATCTGGAAGACATAGCAGAGTGAGGGGCCGAACGAGTGAGAGGAAGGAGAGATGAGGAGGAGGGGGGTGCGTACGCGGGGGAGATAAGCATTGGAGAATTGAGAACGAGGAGAGGCAAAGCGAGGAGATGATCGAGCTGGGACGGAGACCGTCTTCCATCTGGCTGTGTCCCCGATCTGCAGGCGGAGAGCAGCCCTTGGCCCAGCGGCTCCGGGCACGTGCCCTCCCCTCCTGCTTCTTCCCTCGCGCCTGTCCTGTCCTCCCGCCAGCAAAAAATGCTCCGCTCGTCCTGGGCCCGTCTCCCTGCCCCCGTCCGCGGCCCCCGTCCCCGCACCCTCGTCTCCACCGTCCTCCTCAGCAAGAACTGGGACACCCACTCCCTCTCCGACCTCAAGTCAGAGGCAAAGCAGCGCGGCCTTCCCCAGTGCGTTGTCCATCTTATCCCCTGTCACCTGCCGTCACGCCCCGTGCGCGCTAACTCGACGCTCCGTTCCTTTGTTCAAGGAGGGGAAACAGAGCGACCCTCATCACACGCATCAAGGAGCACGATCAGCAGTCCCCCCTCCAGCCCGCCCACGTCCCCGCGTCCCGTGAGCCCCCAGTCCCTGCCCTCGTCCGCAACGCGTCCGCCGCCCCCGCGTCCAGCACCCCTCCCCCTGCATCCAGCGCTCCTCCTCCCCCATCTACCCCGTCTCCCGTCGCCGCGTTCCCCAGCCAGTCCCTCGACATCCACCTCCCAGACCTCTCCGCCCCCTACCCGGAGCTACCCGTCCAAATCGTACGTCGATTCCCTCCTCTTCGCCTCCTCCCTCTTGCCCCGCCCCCGATCCCCATCCTTCCCACACCTCTTCCCACGTCTCTGACTCACAACTCACACCTCCTCCCTCCGACTCAACCAGCCCTTCGTCCCCGACTTCTGGGACTCCTTCCGCGTCAAAGCAGCCTCTGCCCCTCCTCCTCCCTCCGAGCTCCCAGTCCCAAAAATTCTCGTCGTCGCTGGCTCCGCCACCCACCCCGCCGGCGGCCCCACCTTCAACCTCTCCTCCGCCGTAGAGTCCCTCGCCACCGTCGATGCTCCCTCCGCCACCGCACCCTCCGCCTCCGCCACGCCCGCCACGGGCGTGCGCGGCTTCTGGGCCGACGTAGCAGGCGACCTCGGGATCCCCACGACGCTCGCGCTCCCAGGCGCTGCCCGCGCGCAGCAAAAGGCACTCATCGAGAGCCTGCCGGACGAGGCGACCTCGCTCAGCGCACAGCGCGAACACCACGCCCGCACGCTCGACGCGGACGAGCGCAAGGGCGTCTGGGTCGTGCTCGGTGTTCTCGCCGGCTCGTGGCTTGCCGGCGGGCTGCTGAGCAGGGAGGCCCAGTTTGCGGAGCACGCTGCGGTCGCGGAGGAGGCGAAGCACGAGTGAGATGTCGGGCTCGGTATGTATCAGGGAACTCTCCATTCCTAATCCGCTTGGATACATAGCATACTGCACACACTCTATTGGTCTCTGTCATTCCGCTATAGAGCGTCTTGGTGTGTCTGCCTGCAATTTACCATACGTACCGCACACCTTCGCCCAAACGGGCCCTGCGCACTCTCGGAGATATCCGGAAGCTGCGCTCCCGACGCGACCACGGTGACGCAAATGTGGCTGAACAGGAGCTCGTTCTGAAAGCGCTTGTCTATATACGCAAATGTAGGTATCCTGAGCCGCCAGAGCATTCCTCTCGACGCGGCCCGACCAGAAACATTTCGACGCTCGACCTAGCTCTGGCATCCACGATATCCACAAGTTTACGCTCGCGGTTCTCCCGCAGGCAAGTAAGACACCAGCGCGTACCTGCACGCACGCCACCAACGGACCGTCAGCGAGCCACAACCCCGGTCCGACGAGCACGCGCACATAAAATAAAAACACGCACCGGCCGCTCGTGCGCCACTTCTCGCCGCGCGCGTCGAGCGCGGCCGCGATAGCCTCCGGGATGCCGACCGCGACGTCCGCCTTGTTCGTGCGCAGGCTGAGCAGCGGGAACGCGCCCGCGAGCGGACCTGTGCGCGCGTGAGCACAACGTGCGCCGATCGCGCGGTCGGGACGCAATAAGCGGTCTCGTCAGCGAAAGGAAAGGCCGCGGCAGGCGGGTGGGCGAGCGAGACAGACAGACTCGCCTGTGGCGGTGGAGAAGGGGGTGGAGACGGGCCATTGGACGTCGCCTGTGAGCTTGCGGTAGCTAGATGGGACCGTGCGCGCTCGAGGTGAACGCTCGACGAAGTCTCGGCGCCTGCCACTCACTTGAGATCACCCTGCACGGCGCGAAACGGACGAAATCAGCGTCGGCCGCACGGCCCGTCAGCACCGCGCGCGCACCTTGAACACGACCAGCCCGCTCCCCCGCAGCTCCCCCCACAGCGCGGGCGCGTGCGCGCGCATATCCCAATACGGCCACGGGCTCGTCCAGAACTCCGCCAGAGCGCTCCGCGCACCGAGCGGCGCGTCGCGGGGGACCGAGAGCGCGAAGACGCCCGAGGCGAAGTAGGCGGTCCAGCGCGCGACAAGGGCGTGCAGGTGCGCTGAGGAGGGGGATGGGGACGGAGACGGAGATGCGTCGGTCGAGGGGGGCGTGGAGGACGCCGGCGGCGGGGGGAAGAAGGTCGGGGAGAGGAGCGCGGTGAGGGTTGCCGCGAAGTCGGGCGGGGTGACGTCCGAGACGAACCACGGGATAAGCTTGGGGCTGAGACGAGGCGCCCGGATGGCACGGTGAGGTGGATAGCGCTGCGTGGGAGATGGCTTGGACATGAAGGGACACGTACTGGAATGTGACGTGCGAGACGTAGGGCGTGTACGTCACCAGAAAATCGGCGAACACCAGGTCCGTGTAGAGCTGTTTGTCCGGCGCAAGCGCGGCTCTGTCTGCTTCTGCGATCCTGCTTCGGACAAATAAGGACGCACCTCGAAGCCGGCTGCACGACGTGCTCCACTGCTCGAACTGTCATCTGCCGCTCAATGTGCAAGGACCACGCACCGTTATCGAGGACGAAGTCCACGCGGGCATCTTTGAGCGTCTTGACGTGCTCCCAGACGGCATTCTGGTCGTCCTTGAGGATGAATTCCTGGCGTGCCTGCTGGGCTTCCTTACCAACCGATTGCAGATGCTGGATGTCTTCGTGCGTCATGTGTGTGAGTAACGAGAGGTCCTGGATGTATGCAATGTAGGGCTGGTCGATGGCTGGGGAGGACGGACGAGACATACGGTAGCGTTTCCCCTGTGATGACGAATGAATAAAGTGCAAGTGCGTGGGTGAAGCCCATCCTTACGCACCACAGACACATCTGTATCATCTCCTTGAAGAGGACTTGGAGCTTGTCCGGATCAGACTCGAGCGCCGACTTCTCTTCCTCAAGCTCATGCATTGTAGTTGCAAGCTCTGGAAGGAGGATGTGCATCAGCTGGCAAGATCTAGAGGAGTCTCAACAGGGTAGAGACGGGCATACGATGGATCGCCGTCCCGCTGGCCTGGAAGGTCGCCTCCTTCTGCGCATAGAAGGGATCAAACGCGCGCCAGTGCTTCGTCTGAGCGAAATACGCGCGGATGAAGCGATAGCTGACCACGGCCGGTCAGGCTACATCTGCACCGAAAGCGACTCAAACTTACAGATAACATCTGTCGGAGCAGTGCAGATCGAAGCGGTGAGACATTTGGCGATCGGTCGTGTAGGCACCTACTCTGCGAACAGCCACGGAGCGGTGAACCATGTGTTCTTGCCGTCTTTCTCCAAGCGCGCCAGCTCGGCATTGTATATGTCTACCATGGGCTCCCCGTCCTCTGGTACGGGTCTTTTGCCGATCTCATCGTCAGGGTGTATACCAATCAAGCCAAACTCTCTTACTCGAGTGGCCTGTCCCTGCCCATCTGGTATTTCAGTCGGCTGAAGTTCTCGATGAGGACCTTGCCCTCCGTGATCCTCGCCTCGTTTTTGGGTATTTGATCATCGCTTGCATCGACGACGTTCAGATCCTCGATCGAGGAATCGTGGTTGGTGCGATATACGGTATCTATGATGCCCGTGAGGATTACGGGCCATCGTTTGACGACTGTCTCATAGCTAGAGGTGTTTTGTTGGGACGACCGGTCAACTGGGTTCGTCGCTGATGCAGCATGGGCACTGACGAGAAGCTGTGGATTGCGCAGACGGAAGGTTGAGATGCTGCCGGCGTGATCGGTGACTGTTCGTTCTTACCCGGACTTGTCGAGGGGATCGTAAGGCAGATACGGTGCTTCGAACATTGTGCGCTTCCAAGGGTGTAGACGCGTAGATCTCAGATAGCCGAGCGAGCTCAGGTGAAGAGGCGGCGGCGTCGATGACTACTTGCGGAGACTTGCGGTATCCCGGCCCGCCCTTCCCCCTCAAACGGCGGTCAGTTACTACTTGGACCTGTTCTTTCGAGTGCTCGACGGAGTGAGCGACTGTCTTCACCATCTTCATTCCAAAGGCTGATTCTGCAGGGAGCCTATTCTCCTCAACGCCTCTCGCGTCTCCCAACGAACAACGTGGCGCAGGGCACGATCAACGCGCAAACATCATGTTTTCTCCTGTCCGCTCGCGACCGCCTCGCCTCCCTCTCGCTCTCTTGCGCTCCCGTCCGCGCCTTCTGAGCACCACAGCCCCCGTCCATGACCTCATCGGCCCATCAGACCCGCTGTCCAACCTCCGCCCCGTCATCTACACCGACGGCCCCTCGTCCTCGTCCTCGTCCTCGCCTTCGCCATCGCCCCCCGCCATCCGCCGGCACCCGTACTCCCTCACCGAGTTCCGCCTGCGCACCAAAGCCCCCGGCGCACGGGAGGTCGGGCCCGGCGCCGAGCCCGCCCTCGCCTACCGGTGGCGCCTGCAAAAGCAGCAGCTCGACGCGTTCAACCACGCCTTCTGGGCAGACGTACGTCCCCTCCCCTCCCCTCCTTTCCCCGCTCTCTCTGACATCCTCACCCACTCACCCGCTGTTGCACCAGAGCAACGCCCGCTTTGACGCCTCGCTCGCCTCCGCCGTCGCCGGCACCGCCCCCTCCTCTCCTCAGCACGAGCGCGCCCTCAACGCCTTCTACGGCCGCTGGGTCCACGCCGAGGCTGTCCGCCAGGAAGAGTACAACCGCGAGTGGCGCCGCCGCAGCGTGGAGGAGATCAAGCTCGCGTTTCGCGTCTCATGGCAGCGGCTCCTTGCTCGGTTTACAGCCGCATGACCTCGTTACTTCGTTCTTCCTCATCAGCGCATTGCTGGGATCACACAGTGTACAGCACCGTTGACGACAGACACCGTTTTTTTTTCACATCCCTGAGATGCAAGATGCATATGCTCATAACATGTATGTACTTTTGGAAAAAAACAAAGACAACCCTACACACCGCGCGCCCGACAAACTCGCTAGTCGTCAGTGTCAGTCCACTCGCCTACACGCTCAAAAACTCCACCATCACCAGCTCCTTCGTGCGTTCATACACGTCCTCTAGATCAAGCGCCTCCACCCGCCTCGCCTCATCGCGGTAGTCCTCCGCGAGCGCCTCCACCTGCTCGGGCGCCATCCCCGACCACCGCGCCGCGATCTCCGCCAGATCTGGCACCGGGTCCTCCCCGCCGGTGGCCCCGTCACCCTGAGGGTGGCTCACGCGGTGGACGCGCGGGCCTGACCCGAGCGCCTGCGAGGGCGTGAGGATATAGCCTGGCGGGGTGTGCTGCTTTGCAAACGTCGCGGAGAGGGCGGTGTAGAGGGCGGTCGAGCGGAAGCGCTCGTTGAGCGTCTCGTCGGTGATCCCTGCGGTCTGGCGGATGGCGTCCCAGCTGGGACGAGAACGGAGTGGGTAAGAACAGAGGACGAGGCGAAAAGGGGACCGGGAATAGAGAAAGAGGACGTACTCGTCGTGGGCGTAAATTCGCCGCCAGACGGCTCGGAACGCGGTGAGCCGCCTGCCTTCGGGCAGATTCTGAGGTCACAAATAAAGAAAGATCGAACGTCAATCTCGTTGCGGATTTCACGTGACCGGAAAGAGAACAACGCACCCTCGCGCACGAGAGGAGATGCAGCGCCGTCGCGTAGTCCTCGATGGTATCCACGTTATCCTTCAGCGACAGCACGTCCGCGGCGTCCTCAACGGTTAACGCATTACCCCGCAGCAACTCACGCACGAGCTGCTTGAACACCTGTACATGATATCAATTTACATGCCATGGCTCGTTTCGTGTGCAGGTCGAAACGCGGAAAGAGACTAACCAGCGGCAGCGACCGTTTATCCCCGAGCTTGCTTGCTTTCGCTTTCAAGATCGTCTCAGCCTGCGCGTCGACCGATTGCTTGCCGCGAGAGGGCGACAATGCCTCCTTGAGCTCCGCAAGGAGGGCTTCATGCACGCTGACGAAGTCGAGGCCGTCATGGAACGCTATCGCGAAGGTCGCAAAACTGTTGGTCGAATGGTTCGACGCACACGACGAGTATGTAATGGATGCTCACATTCCAGTAAGTTTTCTTCGTCCTTGGCACCACTCTCTTGCAAGTGTGCGAGGTGTGAGAGCTTGCCGATGCTGAGCATCAACTGAATGAACACACGTGTCAGCCGTTTTCAGCATTGATCCTCGCGATGAATGGCCTACGCACCGCCTTGGCTGACAAGTCCCCTGCATCCTGACCTTGCGACAGCAGCGTCTCCGATGCGGCGCTCCACCTGCGCTTACCCATATCGCGGATCCAGGAGATCGATGGGTGTGAGAACTTCGCGAAGTACCGGTCCACATAATCTCCGTATGCGTCCTCCTGTGCGATCATGGCACGGAGCTCGCCTGCACGACACGAGCATGAGAAAAACTAAACAAGACGGAAAAGTATAATAGCGTACCGTGCTCGATATACCAATGGTACAGCTCCTCCGTGAACTCGTCCCGGAACTTCTCTATGTATGCGTGAATGCTATTGGCGTGCGGATTCGCCTCGAGCGGATACACGGCGTCCTTGTTGCAGAGCGATGCAAGACTCCGGAAGTCCCTATACTTCTCGGCGAGTTGGAAAGCGTGGTCCCCGAACCCGTTTCTCCCTAGGCCACCGATGTCAGGCCTGGAAAAGACAAACGAAGAGAAACATACGAAGGGTGTCGAGGACCTCCGGCCTCAGCTGCCGGAAACGATCACCCAGCAGCAGCCGCTCACGCTCTTTCCCTTGCTCCTCGCTGACAGCAGAGCTGCGACATCGCATCTGATAATTAGTAGCCGTGCAACGCAACAACGTACCTGACCTACCTCTTCAGCCAATCTAGCCGCTCCGTCATGGACGCGAATATCACCGACGCGAGCTCTGGCAGCTGACTCCTGGGCTCGCTCGTCGAACGGGCAGAACTGTCGTTCCCAGGGGCTTCGACAAGTGCAGTGGTTGTGTCAAATAGCTCGATCGCGATGTCAATCGTCTGTAGTCTGCTCGTCCAGGGCTTGATGAATGGCAGCTCGATGCCGTACACCCCGCCGTTGTACTCTCGGTACTCAAGGGCTGAATTCAACATCAACTGAATCTAGGCATCAGCGTAGAGATGGAACCGACGAGACAAAAACGCACCAAGACGACACTGTTGGCCTCCCAGAGAGCTTTCCAAGCCTCTGCAGGTGCTTCGTGGATACTCTTGCGTGTGATGTCCATAACGTACGGGAGTAACCTCCCAAGGTCGTCGACCCGAAGCCGGAAGAATGCCCGCAGGAAGTCGACATGATGACCCTCACCGGTGCTGTTCATATAGATATAGATTGCTGATTTCAATACGCTGAAAACTGATCCATTTCTTCATGGCTCATGAGCCTCGGTATAGCCTATAAAGGGGCTCCACGCACGATAAATAGTCGTTCAGTGTCTGCCAGAGTTGTTGGGCCGCATACAACTTCTCTGCATCTGTCGCCAAACGCTGTCTACTTCGTTGCGAGATCTGAAACGAATGGATTCTCATCGATTTATAGACAGTTGCGTTGACCTTTTACCTTGCCTAGAACACCATTCTCGTTGATGAACTTGATGAGGAAACTCAAGCGCTCTTTGCGTGTCGTCATTTGAGACGTGAGGTCATCATTTGGTTGCACAACCAGATGGTCTACTCAGGGTCAGTCTGCGAATATGGCAAGGAAAAAGAACAAGCGCACCCGATTCTAGGATCGCACGGCTAAGCTGTTCAGCTCCAGACATTAGGCTATCCTCGTCAATCTCAGGTGGAAAGCTGAAATGCAAAGGGTTCTGAAAGTGGGGTTCATACCTTCCAGAAGAAGATAAGATAGTGCCCACAGTACCTCTGGAAGTGATCCGAATTTAATGGCCTGACTCATGATAGACTGTATGAGAGTGCTTCGTCCAGTCCTGCCGCGAAATAAACATCAGGCTCTGATGAAAAGTAGAACAGTGAAGATGCATTACGCAGGGTCAAAATTAGCCACTTTGTCGCTGTCGACGGTGGCTTTCATCACGGTGGCGGCCGTCAAAACAAGCAATTCACTCTGGTCGCTCACAATGCCCACACCAAGCATGCGATCCGCAGCTGACTTGAGCCGTATACGGTCTTTGTACTCGGTGTCTGTGAAGTGACGTTGACGAGCATCTACGAAGTGATTCTACAAAAGGAACGAACCTTTAGCACATATTGTGATTG
This sequence comes from Heterobasidion irregulare TC 32-1, assembly GCF_000320585.1. Taxonomy (NCBI): domain Eukaryota; kingdom Fungi; phylum Basidiomycota; class Agaricomycetes; order Russulales; family Bondarzewiaceae; genus Heterobasidion; species Heterobasidion irregulare. The sequence continues at coordinate 2,165,912 of NW_009258198.1, read as the reverse complement.
CATCACCGAAGTGAACAACAAGTAGCGCATCTTTAGGTATCAGTTGTAGTTGTGGCTGCATCGGGGCTTCAGTAGCGCCGAACGTCTGTAGTCACAATGAGCTTTTGTTGAGAAAATAGCGATTCGATGACATACGCTCTGGTAAGGCACACTCATGACATTCTCAACTTTCAAAGTCCCTGCTAATACAGATACCTGAATAAGCGAATATATTCGACGGGGAGTAGGCCCAATGCTGATTGGCAGATCGTCCTCCGTGCCACTATGAGAGGTCAAGAACACCAAGCTTTCAGAACTGGAGAGGAACATCATTTCAGTGGCGTAGATTACAAGAGCGAATGGTTATATCACCTCTCGACTACTAAATCCAGCAACTCGATGTCTATATAAGCATTCGGCGTTGAAGGAGGACTGATCGATTCTTGCAAGGCTGGACGAATGATACCCATGAGGTCTTCCTCCAAAGTGATCTCTTCCCAGCCTTCGGACGACATATTCCACTGCTGTATTCGAGAATCGATTAAAGCCCAGACATCCGTACCAAGATTATTCTTGGTACCCAAAGCAACGGCAATAATATTCCCTGCTTCAGGCTGTAGAATTGGTGCTGCCCACAGACTCGGGAAAAAGCGCGATAACGACAGTGATGAATGAGGGCGAGAGAACAATCGAGATGTCAAATGGTATTTCCCTCCTGTCGATGTCAGTGTGAAACGAAAGAGGCGGCCACTTGAGGTAGACGCGACGTAGGTTTGTGGCTAATCATGATAGAAACGATGAACTCCAGTTCCAATTAGCCTCAGACGCACTCACATCGGATCTGGTCAACGAGGTTGTACTCTCTCCGGGTTCGAGCTCTAGCTGAGTTGTGGAGAACCGATCTCCCCCTGCGAGGCCAATACCAATGCTGTCCCAGAAGCGGATCTCTCCAGAATTGGATAAGAGTATGAGACCTGGTTCACGAGAAGCACCATATGGGACGAAGGCGTGAAGTGGAGCGTTTTGGGAGTAGTCGATTGGGCAAGAAAATATATAGCAAGTGGGGGTTCCAGCGAGAGCCTATAAGCGGTTGAACATAGAGTGATAAAATGAATATGCGACCTCGGTGACAAGCTCCGTACTCACTTGGGAATGGTGCCACACGAAACATGTAAGGGAGGTTGCGACCAATGCGAACCCAGTCAACGTATCGACACGGCCGGTATACGCGTCGCGAAAGAAGTCTGTCAAAAGCTTGAGCATTTCAATGCAATTGTCACGAAGCTAACCGAGACGCACCAGCAGTCCTTAATATTTGTTTCACCTCCGCAGGGAGATGCGCATGAAATGCCACCAGCATTTCATTGGATTGGGCGAACACAGTATCCGGTCGAATACCTCTTTGGTGCAGCGCCCCATCATCAACGTCCATCCCAGATACGACGGAGACATCCCTGGCAGCTGACTGTCGATGTTCAACGCCACGCGCAGGTGTAGAGAACCGCGAAGCAGGTTTGCTTGCACCGCGGGTTGTACGCCTCGGAGGAGGTATAGTACCAGGGGGACGCGACACAGGACGATTCGTACGTCGAGCCATAGGTGGAGCGTTATACATTGCCATGATAAAGAGTTTTTGTCGAGGACACTGTCGATGCCGATGAGGACAATACCCAGATCTGAGTTTGAGACGCGTCGCGAACGTCACCAAACATATGTAAACATATACCCTTCAGACATCCGACATCGCCATGCTCGTCGCAGGATATGGCAGCGGCAGCGAAGACGACAGCGACAGCGACGCCCAAATTTCTCAATCTACTACCTATCATGCCTCAACATCATCAGAACCCTTTCTAACCTCTCAGCTTCCCGCTCCGTCCACGCCGAAATTTACCGTTACTTCTCAACGATCATCTAACGTTACAGCCTCAGGCTCTAAACTGGCGTTAGCTGGTCTTACTCTGCCCGCTCCGAAGGCAAATAAAGGCAAGAAGAGGATAACAATTGATCTGCCAACTCTTTCACAGGATGAAACTCGTGAGGAGGATATCCAACCGACAGCTAAGAAGCCCCGCATTGGAGGCTCTGGATCGTCTTCATTGTTTTCCATGCTGCCTGCTCCCAAGAAAATTGGTCCTATTCCGGCCGCACCCCAGCGTGTCCTTGGCGGGGGAAAAGGACCAGGACTTGTGTTCAGTGATTCTCGAAGCCAGGCTGTGACTGTGGAGGAGGTTGATGAAGAACTCGAAGCGTCGGTCGATCACCCAGAGTCTACAACAACTAGCCACCCCTCTTCCAATCTTTTTTTACCGCCATCGCTAGGAAAAGGAAGGAAAAACATCTCAGTAGAAGATCCCACACAATCGATCACTCGTCCCAAGTCGATTCCCAAACCACCTCAGTCTACCACCACCACAGACGCCCCCCCATCAAGTACGTTATAGGAGTCTTCTACTGATTTTTTGTCTCATAGACATGATAGATCTAAGTGCTTCACTAAGATTGGGCTCGTCGAAAGCCCAAATCAGCCTTCCTTCAGTAACGTCCGCTCCCAAAGTCGACGACTTTTTACCTCCAGAGCCGACACAGACAGATCCATATCCCGGATATTATGTGCTTCCGTCCGGAAAATGGGCTGCATACGACACTGAATACTACCAAAAGTTCTACAAGAAGTGGAAGGCCGACTACGATGCCCATGTCCGTGCCCTAGAAAAGAATATGGAGAAAGGGTTCGAAGGTGCAGAAACAGGTGAGACTCAAGAGGTCAACGCAATGCGGGAGATGGAGAAGGCGAAGGTAGAGATCAAGGAGCGAGAAGAGAAGAAGGCGCTGACTCAAGGCGCCGATGGTGCTCCCGCTGCCCCGAAAATGAACATCAAGGTTTGTTGTCGCCGTATCGATTTTTGTACGTCCTTGTTAAACATTGCGTTAGGGCGCTAAACTGGGTGGAAGGGCTCGATCTCGACACCAGCTTACTACTTTACTCACGGAGGCATACGAGAACCGTGAGGCTTTGGAGCAGAGGATTGCAGATGGCCGGAGGAATCGAAAGGAGGCTGGTAATAAATACGGTGCGTGGCATTGTGCGAATCATCTTCGTGTCTTACCTTCCTGCGGTTGATAGGTTTTTGATTAAATTTGAGTTTCATTTATGGTGATGCGTCCGAGACCACTTGACCCGTTTTGTCTCAGATCTCTCTTGGAATGGAAGTGCAATCAAACCCGAACATGTATGATATCAAGCTATGCAAAATGTAATACAGAGATAACTCGAGAATCCATATATCATTGCCAACATCTCAGTGAGTGTGAGTCGTGTATTCTGTGGCAATGGCAATCAGACAACGCTTACAAACGAAACAGCAGCGCCCAAATGCTTACTTGTAACAGTCTTCGTGCCCTCTGATATGGCATGCTTGGATAGCTCTCCCGGAAGGATCAGTCGCACAGCCGTCTGTATCTCGCGCGATGCGATGGTGGACTTCTTGCTGTATAGGCATAGTCCTATGATGCAAAGTTTGATTACTCTGGCCTTCCATGGAAAATCGACAGACTTACTGGCTGCCTCCGTCGCGATACGCTCAAATATATCGCTAAACACATTCGTTAGTCCATGGCGATGCTATGACCTCAACTCGTTCCAACGTACATGATGAAGGAGTTCATTATGGCCATCCCTTTGTTGCTGATTCCAGTGTCGGGATGGACTTGCTTCAGCACTGTGGCATGTCGACCGGTCAAACACTAGCCGCTAACGAGCTACAACGATCTACTGACCCTTATACAGGTAGGAGGCCCATGTCTCCTTCCGGGCCTTGCGGCGTTTCTTCTTGTCGACGCTATTGTCTACTTTTTGGCTTTTTCCACTGGGGACGGACGCCGCCGTGGTCTTTGTGACTGTCATAGAGGGTGCAGCTTTCGCGACGGAGGCGGTGGAGGTGGGCTGCATTGATGGTTAACTCAATAGAATCGCATGAAAAGCCCTACACCTTGCCTTGGCCATCGTATCGATCTTAATGGTAGAGGTATTATTGGGGAAGGGGGGGTGAAGTGGAGTGGAGGGATGAGTGGCAGGGTCGAGTTCTGAACGCGCTAAATAGTACCAGGGTGCGGAGTAAGAAGACACGTCCACCTCCGTCACGTGGTGAGAAAGGTGGCACACAATGAGCTTGGTGAGACATTTTCGCTTGTTCTGGGCGTCCATTATTTCCTTTCTTGTCCATTATCGCTCATTCGCCACACGGCTTTGCCTTCGCCATACTCCAGCCTCTTCCATAGGACGCTCTCGATAAAAATCTAGTGAAATCTGACGGTGCCGTTCATGCCCACCACGCCATCCGCATCTTCTGTCCACAGCAGCGCTTTGCCATCGCGTTCCAATGCACCGTGAATCGTCATTGGCCGGTTCACTACCACAGGATTGATCGCCCTATATTCAAATGACCTCAGCTTTGCATTAGGCCTGTGGAAAAGGAGTGTTTCAAGGAGCATCAAGGCAGTCAATGGTCCATGAACGAGCCGTTCTAGCCTCATGGTTAACAAATACAACACGCGCTTCGCGAGGACCCTGGACATACCAGAATAGCCTTCCGACCTCTGAGCATAGTCGCGGTCAAGATGAATGTGGTGTCCATTGAAAGTCAAAGCCGAGAAACGGAATAGAGTTGTTGCACTCGGTGTGTATGAGAACGAAAAAGCTGATGTCGGCAATCCTTCCACTACAAGAAAATGGACTGTTCGTCTAGTGGCACGCATGACGGAACTGATCAGCACGCACCTTCACGTGTTGTCCGTTTATTGACCCCTAGAGCGAGATAAACATGAGACCTCTCCTCCAGCACGGCTGGCTCTGCCTCTCCTTTATTCCTGATTTCTATCTGCTGTTTCACAAACACCATGGGTGATCCTTTCTCAAATCCCTTCTTCTCGACAGCGCCCACAGTCGATACGGACGTTGCCTGGCCACCGATGATCAGAGATCTCCTCCACTCCATCTTTCCTCCCGCCCACATTCGTCGCACATATGGTTCTGGAGGACAGAAGTCTGCATCCGTACCGTCCGGGCGGAGCTTTGTCTCCGGCGTGCGAGGGTGGAAGAAGGCTAAGTGATGGCCATATCCCAAGGGAGAGCCATCTCGAGGTGCTACATAGGGTGCGCGGGTACCGTCACGGGTGGGCAAAGTGATGTAGAGATCAGAGACGTGTTCAGCGTGTAATTTGTCAGAGAGGACGTGTCGTTTCTCTTGAGCCATCCATTGATCGAGAGCGTCTATGCTCTTCGATGAAGTTGAGTAAACACGCGGGGAACGAGGATCGCTGATTTTAATGAGAAGCTGGGTTCGGAAAGCGCGTGTGGTCATTGTGGACGATGTTGTTTCTGACGAACTATATCGAGCATTCGAGCAGCCGATGCTGATATTGTTTGATAGGAGCATCTGACCATGGAAGGTCCGGGAAGCTGCTCCGGCATATCCGAGGAACAGAATCTAATGTACATACTCAAATCTGGGATTGCTAATCCACATCGTGCATCTACTTCTGGCGAAGAATGACCACATAAGTCTTGTAGGGATACTCGAAAATTCCCTTATCCTCGTCGACCCATTTCTTTCCGTCACCTCGCTCGAGGACTGCTCTAATTTCATCCCTCAGTTTGGACTTGACATCCTCTGGCTGAATAGCGATATAGCTCTTGCTTAACGCGCGATTCGTCACAATGTCGATAGACCCATCGAGGGTGTAGGACCAGACTTCCTCTATCGGTGGTTGAAAGAGTTTTTGGTAAGATGGGGTTTCGAATAATTTCCGCCAGAGGCCGAGGCGGAATTGGGGGGTGCCCAATTCGTATCGTTCGATTCGGTCTCGGACTTGACCGATCCACGTGGCGGAATCACTGTGAAGTAGGCTTATGGGTCGGCCTGAATCGATGCTCAAGACAAGGGGACGCACCGGTCCTCAAGATTCCAGATGAGCGCCACGACGCCGTCAGGCTTCAAAATGCGAGCAAATTCTAAGGCCGCAGCATCGAAATCCGGGCACCAATGGAAGGCCTAAACCCGACCTATCAGTAACGCGCCTGGCGTACCCAATTACCAAGATACAGACCTGCGCGACGACAACTAAATCAGTCTGTCCGGCTTCAACGCCTGTCTGGTCGAAGGATCCTTCTTGTGCAACGACGCGCTCGTCCGACACGGTCTTAACAAACACATCGCGCATGCCCGCGCTGGGTTCTACAGCCCTCAGCCCCCCGATATCTTTAGACCATTCTGGGTGAGCCAAGAGGGCGCGAGTGAATATGCCAGTTCCTGCGCCGATCCTATGATCGAGATGCCATGGAATCCAATCAGGACATAAGATCCAGTCACAATTTAAGGGTACATGAGTCTCAACTCACTCAACGATGTTGAGCGGCGTTGGGGCCTTGACAGCTTGACGAATGTACGAAATGGCTGGAGCCTGGTAAGAAGGGCGCGCTCTGATACCTTCGAGTTGACTAGTTCTGATTCAGAATACTACGACTGATTATACTCACTTATCGTATAGCTCGTTGGTCCCTGTCCCAAATCCCGTTTGTGCGACATGATGTACGACACCTGTCATGGTGATATGATGCTTGTGTTGTGGGAATGTTGTCTAGCGGCCTGAGGAGTCCGACCAGAATTATTATATGGTTGAGAGACCGCCGAAGTGGAGATAAACGAGTCATATTCTGTCATATCGTGCGATAAAGGTGCAAGATATTGACGGAGGCCGACAAATCCGACAGGCTATTTGTGGCGGCGCATCGTGGACAGTGCCAGTGGGTGCTGTGGTACACTCTTACCAACTCTTACCGCTCAGATCACCTTGAGAAATACCACACACATGCTCTTGATCATCGCTGATAGATGGAACGATCTGGCGAAGCGGGATGTCTCCTGCACGCTTTAGCCTGTGTGCACTGTGCATTAATAGTCCCAAAGTTACGAACTGTAAGACTACTAAAAGATATCGCGCGACGTATTGCAAACACGCGGCGGGTACCTTGGACATGTCTAATGTTTTATTTATTGCTATCTTTGCGAATTATACAACCGTATCAAGCACTCTTACAAAATTTCTTTTTCTCTGGGCAATCATTTGGGAAGGACCATGGTCGGCGGCAGCGTTGTGACACGAGGAAGCAACGATGCTGCCCTCTGTCGGGAGTTCTGGATCAACAGCTCATCTATGACAACGAGTGCGGCCATCGCCTCAACGATGGGCACAGCACGAGGAACAACGCAAGGGTCGTGGCGCCCACGGGCCGCCAAGGACCCAGGCGTTCCGTCGTATTGTGCAGTCTCTTGCTCTTGTGAAATCGTAGCAGGAGACTTGAATCCAATCCTGAACCGATCTCAATTTTGTGACCAAAAAAGCCAGCAGTTGGAAGGTCGCTCACCTGAAGTAGATGTCTTCCCCATTTGTGATACCGCCCTGCACACCGCCACTCCAGTTCGTCGCCGTGCCCAACCGACCATTTTCCTTCTTGACGAAAGGGTCATTGTGCTTGCTCCCAGGCACCTCAGTGCCACGGAAACCTGACCCTATTTCAAAGGCCTTGGTAGCAGGGATAGATAGCATAGCGTGTGCAAGCTTTGCTTCAAACTTGTCGAAAACTGGCTCTCCGAGGCCAGCCGGAACGTTGCGAATCACGCAAGTCACGGTACCGCCGATGGAATCGGAAGCATCTTTAGCGCGAATAATGCGCTGTAGCAGACGTTGATGAGTGGAGGCCCGGATCATGTAAGACGTCGAACTATACCTTGATCATACGTTCTGATGTTTCAGCATGAGGGCAGCGAGTAGGAAACTTATCAACCTCCTCCCGGGTGACGGTTGCGAGTAATTTGCGGAATTCAGGAGACAGAGAGTCTTCAACATCGTCGTCTTCTTCGTTCAAGTTGGAAGATGAAACGGAGGATGGCAGGTGCACTTTCCCAACGGATGAAACAAATGCAACGATCTCGATACCAAGCGCCTGTTTGAGGTATATCTCCGCGATTGCACCTGCGGCGACTCGGCCTAGCTATGCTGTCAATATCAGACGCCAGCGCCAAGAAGATATCCGCGCACCGATGGTCTCACGGGCACTGCTCCGACCTCCACCGCTGCTAGCCTTCACGCCGTACTTTTCTAGGTAGGTGTAATCTGCATGGCTGGGACGAGGGTAGAGATCTGTCTCGGAATAGTCCTTCGGGCGCTGGTCCTCGTTTTTGACAAGGAGCCCGATGGGAGTGCCTAGAGTGACACCATGCTCAATGCCAGACTGAAGATGTACAAGATCCTTCTCGTCGCGCTACAAACCCAATTAGAAATATGATGCTTCAGCATGTCGACATCGAGCGGAACAACGATGTTATAACTTACAGGAGTGGTTAGGTTGCTCTGACCGGGCCTACGACGACTCAACTGAACCTGGATGTCCACGGGCGATAGCGAAAGGCCCTACACGACCTTGAGAAACCAGTCACTTGGTGTATGAAGAGAAGTGCTCACAGGAGGACAGCCGTCGATGATCGCGCCTACCGAGGCGCAATGGCTCTCCCCATAGGTGGTTACGCGGAAGAGTGTGCCAAAGGTTGACATATTGCGGTGGACGTGAGCAAGGTATGAGGATAAGAAAGATGATATCCTCCGGATCAAGAGGGTTCTTGTAGATTTTCGTGTGAGAGCCTCCGACGAAAGAGGGAGGACTTCGTAAGCGTCAGATACATCAGTTGCAAGCCGTAGATCACGGCGGAGAGCAAAGGCTGACGGACTTTTGGAAAGAAAATACAAGGGAAGAGATCTACGCAATATATCCTAGCCAAAGCGCGCAGGCGCAAATAGCAGAGATTACAGCAGCGAGTTGGCCGGCAATAGCGGAAGGGGTCACGTGTATTGTCCCTTCGCATATTACTTCAATGTGCCTTCACGGGCGTTCAACTTCGTTCGCTATCGCGTTCACTAACGGGAATTACCTCAATAGTCCTTCGACACATCTTACTGACCGGAAGATTTTCATTCATATTGACATATCTGTTGTCGACTTGTGTGTGAATTACTGTTTTGATATTGGATGGCAGCTCGAAAGCTCGAGCTAATTTCAAACGGGACTCATTGTACATTCTCGTTTACCGACTCTCAGTTCTTTGTCCATCGTCAAGGACGTGGTAGGTCTTGTTTAACTTGCACCGAACTCACGCCTCATCCATCAGTGGTACTTGACAGATAAGCCCAAACTTGATGTACCTCTGCAAAGGGTCCTTTGGGCAGACAGTTCCGAATCTGGAACGGTCGTGCATGTCTTGGCGAAGAAATCCGAGCGAAGGGGGCTCGTACTTGTCAAGGCAGAAGGAAACGCGAAGAAAGGCGCCAGTGATGAGCTGGCGCGGGAATGGTCGAAGTTATTGATGGATGCTGCGTATGCAGGTAAGTCCTCAACTTGTATTGGTAGAGTTCCGTTCAAATCTCTTGCTTGCATAGGTGTCAAACAACAGAGACGCTTCAAGATATTCATTAATCCTAACAGCGGTCCCGTATGCTTCGTCTGTTGTTTTTCGTATACATACATTGAGTACGATTGCATATCTAGGGCAACGCAAAGACTCTGTACAAACGGAAAGTGGAACCCATACTCAAGGCTTGTCGATGCTCTCTCGATATCACCTGTCTGTCCTCACCTCTACCTGTCCAATGTAGACCAGCCATCTCTGATTTGTGTTCATGTTCAGTTACCGAGCGTCGAAATCACGCAGCGGACATTGCTGCTAAGCTGCCTCTTGACGAGTTCGATGCTCTTCTTACTGTGTCTGGTGATGGTATGGTGCACGAGGTCTTCAACGGACTTGCGGCGCACAAGGATCCTCTGAAAGCGCTTGATATACCCATAGTGCCTATGCCTGCTGGCTCTGGCAACGGGACTTCTATTAATTTACTCGGAATAGAGGTATATTTATTCGAGTTTTTCGAAATCTTCTACCTTGAACTTGTCGAATTGTGATCTAGGAAGGCTTGGATATATCGGCTGCGGCCTTGAATGCTGTCAAAGGTGAGACGCGGTAAATTCTAGGCGTTATCTACTGCAACTGAGTTCGTACCTTGTTGTCAGGCCGCCCAATGAAGGTTGATCTATGCTCAATACTGCAGAACGGAAAGAGGAGTTTCTCCTTCATGTCTCAATGCGTCGGACTCATGGCTGACCTGGATCTTGGAACTGAACACCTCCGTTGGATGGGGAGCAATCGTTTCGTCTACGGATATCTCCGAGGAAGTAAGTACATCTTAATTATGCGCACGCTCTCGTCATACCTGACCTTATTTTTTGCCGCAGTATTGACTCGCAGGATCTGCCCTGTCTCTGTCTCCATCAAAGCCATAGAGACCGACAAGGTCAAAATGGTGGAGGCTTTGAACTCCTTCGTGCCACAGACCACCATAAACGAAAACTCATCTCTCCCAGAAGTAGGGTGTGCTTCCGAAGACACCGATGGCTGGATTACCTTTGAACAGCCCCTGATTTACTTATATGCAGGTAAAGGTCCATATGTCGGTCGGTGCGTGCTCTCCACATAATATACCAGAACCTCGTTCACACGTCCGAGATAACAGTGATCTGATGCAATTTCCTATGTCGGTCCCAAATGACGGGACTATCGATATAGTCATCCAAGGACTTGTAATATCTTCTATAAAGCAGTATTATTCCTTATGTGTTGACAGTTCGGGCTTTTAGGTCTCACGTGGAGAATTGCTGGATGCTATGGATGGTGCCGACATGGGCAAAACATTCTGGCGCGAGTCGGTACGTTTGTCTTGTTCTCTAGGCTTGCCGTCTTCATAAAACTTCTTTCAGTCGCACTATTTCAAAGCTCAGGCCTATCGTGTCAAACCCCTCAGCAAGAATGGTTACCTAGCCATCGACGGGGAAAAATTTCCTTTTGACGAGTACTTGATTGAAGTTCACAGAGGCCTTGGCACCGTCATGAGTATGTATGGACAGTATGTGGCTAATTTTAATGTGCCTCGACCTAGTAAATGAGATGATCATCATATACCGTGTTTGCTGTGGCCTGCTATGGCCGCGGCCTTATTCCATGTCTGATGAATTGTGTTTTGTTTCATCTTACAATTAAGCTTACCAGAATAATACGATATGTTAGAATGGACATTGGAATTTGATTGAAGTTAACAATGCAAGCGGCCTTCGTGCAAAAGAGTCGCACAACAAAGGAATGCAGTACGTATATCTATCAGGAAAGCGAGAATGAGTGACGTTAATTAGTTGTGTCCGTATACAAGTCAGAGTCCAACCCTATGCAAATCCAGATCGCGAAGAATCCCCGTAGAGTAACAGTCCAAATGTTTTGTCTGTATGCTAACAACAGTCTATAGGTGCAGATGCGAAACAATAGTCGTGATCATGGACGCGCTGTAAAAGAGCAGGTGAGTCCTCATTTCTCCTCAGCAGGAGGGGCACTTACAAAGCTGCTCCTTGCGGTAGAACCAGAAGTAGCCGATGACAATAACGATCTGGCAAATCAATGCTATCCAGAATGGCGCCGAAGCCATAGGACTTCCCTTCAGACCGTCTGAGAAGTCCCACTTCGCCGCATCAGGGAAAACACTTTCAGGACCGACCCTATTGGGCGCAGTTGCACGAGCCACCATCACACAGATAGAACCGATGATTTGTGAGAAAGCAAGAGTTGCGCAAACGTGCAGACGCGACAACGTCTACCAATAAACGTTAGTGACATGCGAGCGATGGACGAGATGATGACCCTACCTGAAGGAGAATCATGCCTAGACCGACACCTTGAATAGCGTCAAGGACCCCTAACCATAACCAAAGAGAGATTCCAAGATAGGGGCCTCCTTTCCCTGCCCATGGAATGTACAGCGCGAGAGACGACGTGCCCCATAGCATCTGACACCATCTTGGCGCACCAAGGCCGACAGCGAAGACAGGAAGAAGCCAAGTGTGAGTTTTGCTGAAGTACGTCAAGACGTAGAGCATCAAGCCCCAGACGCCAACGAAGAATGCAACAATGAGAAGGGCAATCTGCCACTTGGGTATAGGTACGCTCCACAAAAAGCTCCAGTTACGACCGTAGGGCTGAGCAAGAATGTGAGATATACATCCCCACGAGATTAAAAAGGGTGAAAACTTACGCCAGATAGCCAATAGTCACGAAGGATTTCGGATGCAAGGAACCTGAATACATTAAGTACATGATGCATCACACATAGAGAATACATAACGTACCAAAGAACCAATTTCCGGCGGAAGAGAGTCGCGATAAAGTTTGGTACCTTGGGAGGCGTCTGGCGATAATACTCTGTGGAAGATGTTAGTATCTATAAAACAAACACGGATCAGACACGGATCATACCTGGCAATCCATAGAGCATCAAGTACGCAAACAAGAAACTGATAGCAGCCAACGGCCAGAGGATAAGGATGGTCCACCAAGGAGGCATGCTGTTTGCCGATGCGCCATTGAGTTCATGACCCCAGTACCAGAGAGCAGCGACCCAAATTTGCTGGGATCCCTGGACTATACAAGCCCGCAACATCCAAACTTCTGTCGCGGCGCCCTGTCATGTGGAGTGAGTTTTTGCTTAGATGGCACGAAGGGGATAAAACATACTGCTTCCTCGCCAAAGTTGAGACCGAAGAACAGGAAAGCAGCAGCAGAGGCTACCGCATACGCCCAAGTAGCAATGCTTGACAGGATTTTGTGCGCCGGGTGAAGGGCCGTGGTAAGTGACGGTAAACCAACGAGGAAGAAGGCCAATCCAAAGAAGAGCCACGGAGCAGACAAAACGTAGACGGAGGGTTTCAAGCGGAAGAGAGGATACCATACAGCTGAAGCAGCTAAGAAGACAGCACCAAGCACGTAGAGTTGCAAGTCATCAACGGAATTTTGTCCTGACAGAAGCGTAATTTGGAAACTCGTGGCACTCAACATCTAAACGTAACGTCAGAACAAAAACGCAGAGAGAAAACATTCGGACGCACCTGGCCTAGCGCGATGACAATCGTGTACAAAGGCCAGCCACCGATTTCCCTGGCCATTGCAATCTGTAATCCTGTCATAATAACGACCTCGCCATTGTCATGTGGAAGAGGCCCATCATAATCGCCATAGCCACCGGCAGAACTTGGCGGTGCATTTGGGGCTGAAAAGAAGGTCAGATGCGAGAGGAAAAGAACTGTGAAAACACGTACATGATGGGCGGGAGTGGTCATACAGGGATGGTGCAGGGGTTCCCCAAACTGAGTCTCTTTGCGAAGATCGGACACTTGCAGCGCTGGAAAGTTTATCTTTCCGAACCTTGTCGAAGAAAGCTTCTTCGCTCTTCTGAAGGTAGCGCTCGATCGACAGTTCACCCTTAGAGTTCTCTGATGAGAGGTTCTGCAACTTCTGCACAAATTCTTGAGCGACACCACCATCGGAATCGGTGAACTACGGAACATGTCAGCTTTGAGCGGCAAAGAGCTGAGAGATCACCATACCGAAGCGATGGCCTTGTTCAATGGGGAGTTCGACTTCTCATCGACGATGGACGCGATAGATTCAACCGAAGAGATTCGATTATGAGCACCAAATGGCCGGGTGGGAGCCTCCAGGAATGGATCAGGGGCGTTCCTTTGGTCCTTCGCAATGGTTCGATTAGCTCTGTCTAAGAAGTTACCGAATTCTTGTTGTCCGTCTGGCCGAGTATCGATACTGTTCCGATAGTCTCCTTCCACATCTGAGATATCGGTGCTGAAAGACCCTCTGCGGTTGTCGGGGAGAAGCCGAGGAGGAGCAGTCAGGAATGGATCACCACCAGGGGTCAAACTTTCCTGACTCCACTGTCCACCGGGCGTGTTCACATGCGGGCTGTTACTGATGCTGCGGCTATCCCAATCTGGTTGTGACGGGTGAGTTTCGTGAGCAGGATCCCAGTCATCGGTGTCCTCGATAGCGCTAGTTGCAACCATGCCGCCGTCAGAGGGCCTCCACGCATCATGACCTGCGATGGTCCGACTTTGATAGATACTACGCTTATGGAAGTCCTCTGTACGCTGTCGCCATTCAACCACAGGGAAGCGCTGAACAGCCGAACGTGCACGAAGTATCGCACGCTCTTCCTCTGTTGACTTGAGGGCCATCTTGATCGTTTTGGACAACTGCGACAACATGTGCCCAGTGGAGCTAGATTCAACAGGGAACCACTAAAAGGATATCAGTAAGGAACTCCACGAACGGTTTCATACCACTTACCCAACCGGGCATCAAACCCAGACCACCCAATCGACTACCGACACCAAGAGCACCTTTTCGACCGAACTCAACGGCAACCAAACCAAACGGCTCGTCACGAGATGGAATCAACGCGAAGTCGGCACCACTGAAGAGATAAGGGGGAAGGGCCGTGAACTCGGGCTTGGAATACACGCGATCGGGATAGAGTTCCATGAGACGATTCAGCTTCTCTGCGGCGAAACGCCCATACAGGTCAATGACGGGACCGACAGTGATGAGTTGAATACTGGGACGCTTCTCCAACCTATTCGTCGAATGACGGTTATTTTATAAAGTCAAGAAGAGAAGACGCCGGACGTACAATGAGGGCATGACATCAGCAATCAAATCGACACCCTTTTGCTTTGACCAACGACCGACGAAGACGAACAGATCCGCGTGAGGATCTTGATTGATACCAGCCCATTCCTGTGCTTGACGTTTGTGCTCAGGACGTTCGGCTTCCGCGCTCTGATCGATCTGAATGTCCTTGACCTTGACAGCGTGTTCGTCAAGAGCCTCGATATCGCTAGGGTCAGGATTAGGCAAAGAGTCGACGTGCTTGAGGGTCCACAACGCGGGGTAACGAGCCCAACTGCGTTTACCATATTTGTCGGAGACACCGGCGACACCGATGGATTTCTGGTGCACGGCGATGAAAGAGGCAGCGGCGTGCAGCAAGTTGAACGTGTTACCAAATTGAACGTATTTCGTACAGTGCTCCTTGCTGATGTTGAATGCCGAACAGACCTCCTTCATCTCCTCCTTTGTGCGAAGCGGCCAGAGACCTTGGAATTCGGCGTTGTGAAGCGACAAGCAGACAGGAAGGACTTTCGGTAGCAGATAGATGGGGGCCAAGGCACCATGGTAGTCGTTGATGTGATAAATATCGATATCGGGCATCCTGCGGACAGTAGCAGCAATAGCCTGGTTCCAAGTCGAATAGAAGATGGCAGAGGAGAGGTCGTCCATGCGAGCAGGGTAAGGGTCGGCCTTGGTCTGAGCTCGGAAGACCGGGCTATCGAGAATGACATAGGTGATGTTATCCAGAACGTGCGTTTCGACTTCGATGAGGTAGGGCTCTCCGAAAATGATGACCTCGATAGGCTCCGCTGGGTCTCCCTGAGGGTACTCGACATCCTTGACCTTGGGAATAACCCACACGAGGTCGACATCCGTCATTGCTTTACCCATCAGACTAGACATGACACCAAGACCACCGATCTTGACCTTGACCTTCCAATCGATGATCTCATACTCCAGGGTCGCGATGATGACCTTGCGGCGTTTGTCTTTGAGCTCTGGCCAACCGATGATGTCCCCATGCTTATGATGTCCAAAGATTTTCTCTGTAGTGAGTACACCGCCGTCGAGATCAGATTTCGACTTGTTACCAAGAGTGCCGAGGATAGGGAAGTAGTGACTATGGTCCTTGGCGGGTTTGACTCCCCACTTGTTATGTCTGATACCATAGAACGACCACATGAAGATGACGACGGCGAGCGTACCGGTGACGACAGGAATCGAGAGCAATAACGCGTACATGATAGCACCGACAGCCGACTGACCGCGAGGGACGAGCGTCCAAGTCATGCTGCGATCATCGACGACCAAGTTCCACGCTAGATGGGGATGTGGAGGGGCGGACATATTAAGATAGTTTGGCGCTGCAGTGTTAGGGGGTAGGCGGTCCAACACGCCGTCGCCATCGACATCGCCGTAGTAGTAGTTGTCGTATCCGAAGACGTTCAACTGCACGTATGTCGGCCAATTAGCCATGATCTCTAGCTCCCACTTCCCGTCTCCGCTCTGAGTCATTTCTGCAGAGATACCCTGATCGAAACCCCACTGATTAAACGGACCACGAGCAAGGAACTGTGGAACACGGCGTTCCTGGGAGAAACCACGATCCGCATGGACGACCATGCTCGCAGACTTGGCGACGTCACTCCAATATTGCACCATGATGTGCTGACCCGTCCAAAAGTTGTCCGAAGAGGCAAACACGCTCTCGTCGATGGTGGTCGTATCCTCCCAATTCTTCCAAGTCGTCCAATTCATACCATAGTTCCACGAGTAACGGAAGCTGTCGGCACCATATGCTTTGTGCGCGAAGGTGTACTGACCACTGGAGAAGCCGAAGGAGCTGCTGTCGTAGTCGGAATCGGGGAAAACGATGACATTATCCGAGGCTCCTTTGCGAAGCAGGAGTGTGTCAACAGTCTATAGGAGAAGGATGATCAGCATCTACAACGAATGATGAGGAGGGCAAGACAAACATTGGTGGTAGTGCCATCAGCCGCTGCCGGCTTGTTGAGCGTAAGAGCGAGAATGCCGTCAGGAACATTCTGCAGCTCGACAGACCAATAATATGCAGACGTCATATCGCCCGGCAACGTGGTGGCCGCTGGGTTAGTGACGGCTCCACAGCTGATGGCAGTCTTGCTGAACGAAGGAGTACTGCCTTTGCCCGAGGAAGACATATTAAGCGAGAGCGCGCTCGTGATGCTATCGCAGTCCATGGCGACATTAAATTCGAACCTGACAGTAACGGTCGAAGAATTCACGCTCGAATCGAGGCGAGCGTCATGACCAGGATAGAAACTCGTCAATGCGGCGCGAGGGCCAACCCATTCAGCGAGAGGTACGAGCGCCTTGTAACCATATGGGTCCATAGTAATCGTGTTCAGGCAACCATAGTAAGGAGCTTTTCCGTCGTTGTTGTAGGAAGAAAGTGAGTCCTGGAGGGTGTACTGTTCGAAAGGAGCAAAGAGATTCCGGACAATGGTACCAGACTGATACGGCGATGAGATCCATAGCGAGCCTTTGCAGTCGAACTGATAAGTCTGTGTGCTGTTCTCGTTCGTGAAGAGCAACCAAACTTGATCCGTATGATTACCAGTGAGCGTCTGCACGCCAGAGATTCCAGAGCGTGAAGCGGACCAAAGACCCATCTCGGTCTCAGTTTCGTTCGAACCAGGGCGTTGAATCATGTAAGTCCAGTTACCACGTTGTACGAGATTGAAACCATCCTGCAAAGCATTGTAGACAGTTCGCAGGTACATGAAATGCGAAATCATGCGCCTGCTGTCGGCCGTGGGATCGAAGTGGTCCAGTGAATTCCAATCATCCATACAGCCGATCACAGACTTGTCAAGAGGCATATTGAAATACTGCTCGGAACCCAAGCGGTAGCATCCGTGACGTTGCCATGCCTTGGTGCTGAACATTGCCTGACGACTGACGTGGAACGATCAATACGGGCGCGGGATAGAAATTGAAAGGGATTTCTACATACCCATACAAGTAATTTGCAGCACCAGTATCATAGACGTAGAAATTCTGCTCCTCGCCATAGTACAACTAGATTCAAAAAAAAAATGAGATTGCGAAGTCAGATGGTGGCGCTGTAATTTCACCCACCAGAGGTATACCAGGCATAACCAGCGAAGTGATGAAAGTTCCCAGGACACTACGCTGCGTGCCGTTCTCCAAACTAGGCCAACGGAAGACATCGAAGTTACTCGTCCCAAACATATGGCGAGGGTCTACCACGCCGGTTCCAGGATTAAGAAAATCATTGTTGACGAACATCTGGTTCCAAGCAGTCACGAAGTTGACATCGACATCGAAAGCCACCTGCAAATTTCCATCCATCCCAAGGAAACGCGACAAAGAGCGGTAGATGGAATAATGGAAGGCGACACCATCGAGAGCGTTGAGTGGTTTGTCGCGAAGGAAGTATTCGTTCTGGCTTGCCGTGAGGTTAGCAGCGGCCAGGAAACCGGGTGGAAGCTGAGTAGGTGTTCTGCCACGCCCACTATGTGAAATAACAGTCAATCAATGGAAAAGAAGCAGAAATATGAAATGACTCACTAGTACAAAGAACCAAACGTGTCACCACCAGTGACTTCGCCGGAGATGTAGAAATTCTTCTTTCCGACCGCAGAGGCGCAAGAACGCGTGCTTGAAGCCCAGGAAGCAAGGGCATCGACAGTGACTTGAGTAGATTTGTCGACACGGATGGCATCCAAGTCAAGTGCCTCGATTGCCATACACGCGAAGACCTGAAGTTTCGCCATGACCTCGGGCTTCCATTCACGAAGACGATCCTGCACCGACGCGAATTTCGCCAGCTGACGTTCCCAATCAGGATGGACACCAAAGGCCTCCATATCACCATACTGGTCAAAATCAGACTCCATGCATCCGGTGTGCCCCGGGTCTACGACTGTCCCGTCATTGAGCCAGAGGGTAGGGAGTTTGCATGAGGTATTGCGCTCGTTCACAATCTGTCGACCACCATGATGTCATGATAAGCCCCTCGGCACGGAAGTCGTAGCCATTGCAGCTCACCGAGAAATCCTTGTACTCCGTAAAATTCCAAGGAGTATACGTGGGGTTCTTCCATACAGAATCATATTCGTCGAGATCAAATGGAGTAGATGAGTTGAGATGCCTGCGAACTACATGACCGGCGCGCTCGATGAAAAAGGTGGATATACAACGTACCCTTCGAAACCAATCAGATCTGCCATAGTTCCAACGGTGAAATCTGCCATGAAGTACATCCCACGCGCGTGAATCTGGTCGATTGCCCACCGCCAATCATCAATAGTACCCCAGTGAGGGTCGAGGACAGTGAAATCGAGAGGGGAATAACCTGTGCTTGCGCTGAGCCCAACAGCGTCGTCGGGAGAGAAAATATCACTCACTGTCTGCCTGCCATAGCATGTTCAGAAACGGGGTGCCGGAGATGAATATGCCCTGGACACCCATTCCCTGAATGTAGTCCAGCTTAGAAACCAAGCCTTTCAAATCGCCTCCGGACCGCAGCTGTGTCTCTCGCCAGTCGGACTCGAACATGGTGCCAAAGTAATCGTCGTTGGATGGATCGCCGTCTGCGAACTTGTCCATAAGGATGGTGTAGAAGGGTATCGACCGCCAGTTGGTCGGTGAGGGTGTATACGTGGTATTGGGGCGCGAAGCTTTGTATTCGATGGGAGAGGCGGCATTTTGGTTGACATTAAGGTTGTACTGAGTGAGGTCATCGCGATATGGCGAGGCGCGTGCCAGCCCACATAGGGAGAGGAGGGAGTATGCGACGAGCGGTAGTCGCATGTCGAGGGGGGGGGGGGCGATGTCTTATCGTAGAGGTGAGGGTGTACAACGCGGAGGAGGCCAATGGCCGAGAGAGCAAAGAGGGAGGGACGGCAAAAAAGAAAGACCTATATCCGCGAGTTGGAAATGTGGTGAGGAAGGGAAACTGAGCAGGGGGGGCGTGTAGCACTACCCTGGTCGACGACTTGCCGACAGAAACAGACGAGGCAGTCGCTTGCCAGGTCCCCTCGTTTTATTCGCGGGTGACCGTTGCCGCACGTGGGAAAGGTACGGCGTCGGCCAGTCCGCCTCGCCCGCCAAGCTCGGCCTCTCCTGCTTGTACACACAAATAGGCACAAATACTCAAAGGTCCACGACTCCGCTCGACGTTTGGCCCTCCGTCTCTTCACATTCTGTATTCCTCGATCCGCGCTTTACAGTCTGTCGCGCGGCGGGTCCGTCTCTCGCCGGCGAACGTTGTCTTTGGCCCCACATCTCGCCTGCTGCGCTACGGTATGCAACGACTGTCTCTGTGGGGATCGCAACGGTGACTACCCACCGTCTCGGATACAAAATCATCATCTTCTGTGAACGCGAAGCTTCAACCATGGCTTGCACATTGTTTCCGTACATACTACGTGTATCGGCCCCCGTTTCTCCTTGGATTGATCCGAGCCCGTACATCCATCCCCTCCGCCCCGAGACTGACGAACCGCCTATCCAGGGACGGATAAGCCCCAAAGCTAACTGGATAGAAATCTGCATCGGATGGCAACTGTCAACACATACACTGCTGATGTTCATGCCAATCAGATATATCAACGGCTCCGTCGGCCCCTTCCTACAGCAGGCGGGACAGCTGCTACATCTTTGTTACAAGACACCTCATTTAAATGTCTTTGCAAGGCGTAACTGACGAAGTTGTTCCGACGCCTCTCAGAGGGCGGCCCCGGGCTTCTAGATATCATAGATAGAAGTGAGTACATATACTTAGACATTCACTTATCTCCATTGAATTCTCTGGGTTGTCTATCGAAGTAGAGAAGTACTCTCATAGAATAAAGGCGGATAACATGGCCATAACGAAAAGGTTCCCTGAAGGTCCATATCATAAGCCGGCAATTCCGAAACATTCAGAGCGTACCCCCGTTTAGTACGTCCTGACATTGATCTGTACGCGCTCATCACGATGTGATGGTAACGGTGCAGCGCATTAAGACCCCCTAAAGCTCAGCCTTCCCCATCGCCGACTGACATTCCTGTGGAAGCTGATGCGTCCTGCATTCCACAGGTTTGGTTATCAGTCAAAAAGATCGTCGCCGGTTTTAGACTTTGCTTCCCAGCGCTCAAACTGATTTTCCCGAAGTATACCTTGAGATGGGTATCATTCGCGCACATCGAGTGTATCGTATTGTCGGAGGTGAGATTGACATTGACAAGTATAGTGTACATGGGTTCCGGCGTGAATTATTGAACACCGAGCATGCCGATGTCCTACACAGAAACTGTTTATAGTTTTCCGTGCGGGCAGCAGAGCTATATATGAGCATGGTCGGCGATAAGGAGGAACACTGGACTTTTGTCTATTGGCTCCCCTGAACTGGTGACTGGAAACGTACTAGCCAAGTATAACGATGGCATATGACCCGGGTGAGCGAGCTCAGTGTTCTTAAGGTCTAACTTTACCCCAACCATACAAAGACAAGGACAGGAATAGCTATATAGCTTCGCATCCCACACTTCTCTCCTCAGTACTTCACGTACAAGTCTACCCACGAGTCGCTGATCATATCGCCTCGATAGCGCTGATGCATCTCATTGGGGACCGTGGGATGGTTGATGGGGCGTCTCGCTGCATGCTTACCTGCCATGTCGAAGGTGCGTTTGATCATCATTTTCACCAGAGTCAAAGGTCGTTACCCGAGAGGGCTATGTATGAGTCTGTCGTCGTGAGTTGTATCATGAACACCGATAATGGACACCCCACGTCTGCGATTTATATATTGGTTCATCAACTCCTTCGACGTACATCTGACTGAAAATACCCATAAGACCTGAAGTAGACATCCGAGTGATGGCGGTCAGCATCTTTGATATATCCGGAAATGAGATCCAACGCACAAGTGCAGACGAGCTCCTGAAAACACCTTTGAAGGGTCATTTAATATTTGACGAGCGCCCAGGGACGGTGTCGCGGCACGGCACGTGAGCGCGCGCTCAGTGGCAGTATCACCTTGCTGCCGACCACATTGACTTCTCCCAGCTTGCCCAGCGATCCCATTCCAATTGTCAAGGCGAGCGGTTGCCTCTGGAACTTTCGTTCTCGGTTTCTCATCTGGTCGTCAACGGAGGTCAAGTGCATCGTCGCTGGTTAATTGTCGGGACACGGGACGGACGGGACCACTGCCGGGTTGGGTTAAAGGTGTTGTTCTGTGCGCTCATTGTTCCTGGACAGAACTGAGCCTGTTTATTATGTCCACAGTCGTCCCCCGAGCACATACACAATAGCTTCTTGCGAGCGTACATATATCATCGCCCCTGGCGACGTTGACGACCTCCCTCTTCGCCACTCATGGCCGCGGTAACCATGAGCAGCAATCTCGACGGCCTCTCGCAGCCTCCATCACAGGCCTCTTCGCCCTCCGCCACCGCGAATACATTTTCGCCATCACAGCTGCCTGCTCCCCGTGCCGTCATTAACAATCTCCAGCATGTCCGCCCACAGCCGTCCCTACCCGGAACCCCGACGACAGCTCAGCAGACCCTCATGGACCCTCCCTCTGGCATGAAATATCACGATTTTCTCCGCACTTGGAATGACAATCAGGTATCTCGCTGGCTCGCGGATATCAAGTGCGGCCACCATGCGAACACGTTCAAGGCGAGCGATATCCGCGGCGATGTCCTCCTTGAGCTTGACCAGGATACGCTCAAGGAGATGGGAATCGCCAGCATTGGCGACCGGCTGAGGGTTCTGAATGCGGTTAAGACTCTGAGGCAGAAGTGCTCGACCAAGAGCGAGAGGCTCTCAATTTACGGTACGGCGCTTTCGCGGAATGGGGATGGCATGGCGCACAGGAGGTCCGGTTCGGTAACATCGCCAACGTCGCGGCTGGCTT
This sequence comes from Heterobasidion irregulare TC 32-1, assembly GCF_000320585.1. Classification (NCBI taxonomy): domain Eukaryota; kingdom Fungi; phylum Basidiomycota; class Agaricomycetes; order Russulales; family Bondarzewiaceae; genus Heterobasidion; species Heterobasidion irregulare. Next base: position 2,143,411 of record NW_009258198.1, on the reverse strand, counting down.
CGCGCAAACTGGAGCACGGAAGACCACCACCTTTGCAACTCACCCCAAATGCCAACCAGTCTGCCAATCTACCGCATCTCATCCGTGAGGGCCAACCCGCTCCGGACTCTGCCTCACGCTCGACCATGCCCCTTCGCCCTCTTCCTCAACCAAATCAGCAACCTCAATCCAATGCCTCGTCTACTTTTCACACGACAACGCCAGGCAGCTCATATTCAACGAGCTCGCGCCCGAACGTCTTACCATTACCGCCCGTGCCTCGCAGCCAACCTCCTCTCCCACCCACTGGCCGGCCATCAACTCGCAACCTTCATTCTGGTCCTGGAGTACCTGGACGACGAACGCCAACGCAGGTAGAGGCGCCCGAATTCACGTCGCAACCACTCCCACCTGCTCCTGTGAACCAGAGCCTGCTCACACCGTCATCGAACGGTTCGTGGTCGGGCTATGGTCTCCCGCCAGATCCGCGTGCTGGGATTGGCAGCGTCAAGACACCTGTGCGTTCTCAGTCTCCTATGCTCCCAAATGTTCCTATACGGACGGCGACGCGTTCTCCCAATCCCGCCTCGGCGCACGGGAGAAACGTGTCCATGTCGAGCGTCCAGAATGGCTCGAGCCCCTTGACGAAAGTGGGACCTCGTCCGTCCACCTCTGCACATCCTTATTCCCAAGGCCTTCAACCCCCAGCACAACCGATCAGCATTCTTTCGCCTATTGCCGAGTCGTTCCTCTCCAACTCCGCAACTATCACTGTTCCGTCTACATCCGCCTCGCCCTCACCCCCTACGACTTATACCGTGGGCCGTGGGCCCTTCGTACGTCCGAACACGCCGTCATACAACAACACCCCTTCGCTTGTCGACCTCAGAAAGAAACTCATCAAATTTCAACTGGCAGAGGAGGGCCATTCGTGCACACTCAATATTGAGGACTGTGCAGGCGGCATTGAGGTACTGGAGAAGGCGCTCAAGAAGTTCGGGAAATTGGGTGGCAAGAGTTCCGACACAGAAAGCGCCATTGTTGGCACTGACGATGGTGGATTGAGCGTGGATGGCTGGGGGGTGTATGTGAATTGGGGCAACGAAGATTCGCCAGGTCTGTTCTCACACGTCGCTATCATCAGAATGTCTGACACCTCGCAGGTATACCTCTTTCCGAGGCTCAACTATTGGCTGTATGCCACGCATCACCGGACGATCCAGCACGGGAGCATGGCCTCACGTTGCGTCGCACTGGCAAGGCCAAGCGGTCAAAGGCCCTAGCGCATATATTCGGAGAAACACCACCCATTCCTGGGCAACGGAATAGCCCAACAAGTCCGTTGTTCGTCGGACCTAGACTATCGACCGGTGAGGAGGACGAAGACGGAAATCTGTTGTCTCCCGGCTACGGAAACTTTGCGACAAGCCAGTCGCAAACAGCGAAGAACAAGCGCGCAAGTTCAATCAGCATCCTCAGCGGTCTTGGTGTGCGGGATCCAGAGAAGGCGTTGGAATCCCCGTCTTCGCCTACACAGTCTTCCACCGCTGGAAAACATTCGTCGGGATCCAGTTTTTCGAAGGGCCCGTCCAGATTGCGCAACTTCTTTGGTCAACGACCGCCGAGCGAGCTCATCACGAACCATTTAAGCGAGTACTTCCCCTTCACGGAGAAGAAGGTCTTGGAGCGCACAGCGCGGCACAGTATGCTGCGAGCGGGCGGCTCTGCTGCGTTTGGGAAGAGAGACAGTACGATGTCGTTTGCGCCGCCGCCGTCGAGATTCAGCGTCAGCACGTTGGGCTCGCAGCACCGCTCTTCGCATCGCGGGTCTATAGCGTCGATCCCGCCGCCTGTCCCAGACAAGGCGTCGGATCGCGCAAGCATGATCACCGTGGACGAACCCCCGCGGGTTTCGCTCTCCACCGACGATGGACACGACGTCGATGCGGATAGCGACGAGGATAACAAGCCGCTCGCTATGCTGAACAAGCGCGACTCCAAGGCACACTTACTTCCTCCAGTAAACATCTCGTTCGAGTCCTTCTCTGAGTCCATGAACAGTCTCACAGGAGGCCAGCTGGGTGCGCACAGGCTCTCTGCGCGTCCGATGTCGACGGCCTCGAGACGGATGAGTTATATCAAGGAGCTACGGAGCAAACGTGATATATCAGATACAGCTAGTATTATGACGATGGATGAGATCACGGCGGAGGTGGAGAGTAGGCGCGAGAGCGGCAACAATACTATCGCGGATGACGCCTCGTGGACGAAGGTGGATGCCGATAGTGATGAGGATACGGAAGCACCCGCAGCGCCTGTAGACATACCCCCAGAAGGCGATGAGGATGAGGATGACACGATCGTCGAGGACGATGTTGAAGAGGAAGAGGAGGAAGTTGAGGAAGAGGAAGATGACGAGGACGGCACCGGAAAAGCTATCACATCCAAAGGTCACATTGCTTTTTCGCTCTCCCGTCGTGTGCTTACCCTGTTCCCATAGGTATCAAGTGGATCAAGGGAGCATTGATAGGAGCTGGCTCGTTCGGAAAAGTGTATCTCGGGATGGACGCCACAAACGGTCTTCTTATGGCTGTCAAGCAAGTCGACATCCCTTCCAATGCCTCGACGAATGAAGCACGTCAAAGAAGCATGTTGGACGCTCTGGAGCGGGAAATCGAACTCCTCAAAGATTTGCAACATGAGCACATCGTGCAGTACCTGTGTACGTTTTCCTTGCCCGAAACGCAGTGCAATCATCACTGAAGTTCGTACCATCTACATGCAGATTCATCGGCAGACGAGGAGCACTTCAACATCTTCTTGGAGTACGTTCCCGGCGGTTCGGTCACTGCTCTTCTCCGCAACTACGGTGCCTTCGAGGAGCCACTTGTACGGAACTTTGTCCGACAGATCCTGGATGGTCTCGACTACGTACATGAACGAGGCATTGTCCATCGGGATATCAAGGGTGCAAACGTTCTGGTCGACAATAAAGGTGGCATCAAGATTTCCGACTTCGGTATTTCCAAGAAATTGCAAGACAGTGCGTCTCTTCATCACATTCACGTACACATTTTGACGATACATGCCCAGACATACCCGGAACTCGCCTTCACCGGCCCTCTCTACAGGGCTCAGTATTCTGGATGGCGCCGGAAGTCGTTAAACAGACCGCCTATACCAAAAAGGCGGACATTTGGAGTGTCGGGTGCTTGGTTGTCGAGATGTTCACTGGTGAACACCCATACCCGCAACTGAACCAGATGCAAGCCATCTTCAAGGTAAGACATGGCACTCATCCATGTCCGCAGTCATCTCACAATATCTTTAGATCGGCTCTTCCGCTAAGCCCACTATTCCATCTGATATCACTGCAGAGGCTCAAAACTTCCTCGAACTCTGCTTCGAGCTAGACCATGAGGCTCGCCCGTCTGCTGGGGATCTTTTGCGACACCCGTGGCTCACCAAGAAACCCGGAAAGAATTCTGGTAAATCAGCAGCGAAGGAAGCCTCGTCATGACCCTTCCTTTCCTAACGTCGGATGTTTCGTGTTGTTATTTACGCGCCATCTGTTGTCCTTGTTCATAAATCTTAGAGTACCGGAAGGACCAGTATTGTAATCATGTCCAAATCTCGCATTTTTCCATTTGACGGTTGACATCATTCGGAGTACACACGTAGCCCCGCACTTAGTATCCTATACTTTCATTCCTCCTCTATTCCCCGTTTGCGCTTTGTACCGCTATCTGCTTTTGTACCAGGGCCCCAATGAGGAGCAGGGTTCTGCTGATAACGAACCAACTTGACTTTTGAAGAGGGCGTGACGGTCCGAGGGTGGCGCTTAAAGCTGGCTTCCGTTCTGTTGTACATCGGCGTCAATGCGAAAGTTAATAAGAAACGAGGCGAAGGCAGTACTTCGGTTCTTTGCTGAGGAGTACCCGAGAAGGAGAGTTCTCTGTGATTTTATCCATTTTTACTGGATGGGTTTGCACCCATGACCGGAAAACATCATGTAAGTCCGCCCGCGATGCGGTCGTTTTAAGTGATCCCGGGCAGGCATGTGAGCGGGATACTTCATGTCCGCCATTGAGCAATGCAGATCTGCCCAAAATGGTGTCAGCTCCACTGAACCAACAGAGGTTGCACGACGCCTACGCTACGTCATCCAGTGCAGGGCAAGTACAATGGAAGAAACTGGCTACTCGAGAGGGAGTGAAGTAGAACGGCGTTTCCAGCTCCTGTAAAGGAAACTCAGTGTCGTGCAGGCACTACAGGAAAATACCCAAACTCGCCTCTTTGGCTACCGTGAGCATACCCTTCATGCGCACAGCAGTACCATACTTGTCGTCGTTGTTCTCTAGATGTTCGAGAATCTTTCCCACGAAAGCTTGATCATGGATTTTGCCAGACCACATCGGACCTGCAATCTGTTTGAGAACTGTCAATGCTCAGAAGTAAATGAGGCATAGGTTGATACGCAACGTGCATCGCAGAGCCGCATTCAGGGCACTTTTCTGATACTGGAGGACCTGACTGAGCCTTGAAGAGATTGTTCACGTTTCCGCTGCGCTCATTGATTTTTTCTACCATCTTTCCCAAGGATTGGCCATGGAATGACTGACAGATTGAACAGACATAGTAGATGGATGTATTGCTAGAGTACGTCAGACGGAATTAGAACACTGTTTGCCATGATGCACATACCTGGCAGCCTTCTTGACTTCTATAGGAGCTGACTGGACCCTGACGAACAGACGAACGTAGAAATCGATGGAAAGAGACAGGAGAGGTTGGATGTAACGCCCATAACGAGATGCAGACGTAGATATTGTATTCAAAACAAGTCTGAGCGCCTGAAACGACATCGCATGAGAAGTACTTGTGGGCAGTGACAGGGGAGAATATTACCACTTCATGACAATATTCCGCCTTGACAGGAATACCGCCATAGTTGGAGTAACTGATCGGAAGGGGATCAATGTCAATGGAAAAATGTAAGCTACGAACTAATCACCATTTTTCAGGGTAATTGTTTGTGGCCAAAACTGAAAGATCTGTGCATGTAACGCAGAGCAAGCCTTGATATGCAATACTCGTCAAATTCAGACAAATCAAAGACACTAGAGTTGTCTGACCTCCGTCATTCACGCACTGCACTGCAGCGTCAATGAATGGTGCTGGAGTGCCATAGGGATCAAGGTCCACGACGTCAACCCGGTTTCGTTCCAGAGAGTGTGAATACATAAGTGCTCTATCAGAATGAATATGTGAATCAAGACCTATGACGGAATTAGTACACGCACCGTGCGTCGCCTTCATTTATCCTGACCTTCCCAGGTATTGATTTTGACATTTTCGCCTTCTCAGGCTCATCTGCCCCCATGCTGTCCGACTCAACTGTTCGCTCTCCCAGCCCGTTCAGGTCAACATTTCGCTTCATGGCTGCGGTCGCCGACGGAGAGAGATCATTGGCAATGACGTATCTTGGTAATAAATTCATGGTCAGGCGCAGCGTCATTATGAAGTTGAAGCAACCAAGATGAGACTGACTTCACCATAGGGAGTTCCTTGGCATAGCGGATTGAACGAAGACCAGTGGCAGACAATGCTTCCAAGAGCACAAACTTGTACGGATGATACTGCGCGACAAGTTTCCAACGTGACCCTTTCGTTCCAGAGAGTGAAATCGTACCTCAAGCTCCTCTACTGGCTTTCCGGCCCCCGCAATCTCGGCTACTGAATCAGAGCCCACCTTATTCTCACTCACGACGTTGGTGGATTTTCTGATTAAGGAAATGGTCCAATAAGAAGATATCGAAAAGTGGGCAAGCTTACGATGCATCTTCCCCGTCTGCGTCCAATTTCCGCTTCTTGTCTGGACGGCTACGTTTATCAGCCTTCCTTTGCTGCGCCTGTCTCCATCGTTGCTCCTTGATTTGGTTCAACTCCTCGCTCCAGACACGAATGGCGGCCACGCTCAGATCGCGATTGAATTCCTGGATCGGGTTCAGGAACGCCTCGTTTGTCGAAGGTAGTAGGATGTGAGACGTGTTCTCCGTGTGGAGAGTAAATCCTTCCGGAACGACTATGGGCTCGAGTGTGCCAGCCATGTGCACAGTTCTCCGAAGAGCGAGATGAGCGCTTTGAAGGCGCAAGCGTCTGAACGTCAGGAATATAATGGTTAAAGCTGCTGGACTGAGGACACGAGCAAAAATAGCTCGAACCACCGTGTCGGCATCAAAGCGCCACCGTGCTAAGCACCGGACACTAAAGCGATTATCAGATAAACAGGATTGGTGGCCGACCAAGGTGGCGTCAGCTGGCCATGCAAACGATATTCGGACACGCAATCGATGTCCAAATTATGCAAAATATCTAGGCAATACAGTAAGAGAAGGTAAAAATCGTCCAGATTTATGTACCGAAGCGGCAGTCCGAAGTACGACCCCATGTATGTAAAATCTGGATGAGTGTACGAAGTGCCACTGCTAAGGCCTAAGGTCCGTTAGCCTAGTTCAAGTCGTCAGGTGCAGCAGGAGACATCCATCTCGTCGAGTCATCAATAAGAAAATTCTTCCGCTACTAACGCTATAGATCCACTCATGTCGCCTCGTCGTATGCGAGCCGGATCGATCTGTGATGCAACAATCTTTCGTATAACAGCGTTCAGCGTTGTTGGCCCACAACCTGGGAATCAATCGTCCTCAGCCACACAAGCTAGATCAAAGAGGAAGGGAGCTTACAAGCAACAGCCACGGCACCAGCAGCGCTCCCTACTTCGTCCCGCAGAATGACATCTAGTTTTGGCCGCCCGGGTATTGCGAATTCGGCCATTACATTGATATCCTGCATCTCGCCCTCGTCCCATTGGAGTTGCACTTGCTCTCCGAAGGCCCCTGTGCCCACCCGAGGCATCAACGCATGGAGAGAATTTACGTCGGATACAGCAGACCGTGTATCCCAGTCGGGAGTACGAGGAATGGCGGAAAAAACAGCATCCTGGCGTCCGTATGAGTGAAATGAGGCTTGTGAATGTCGAGGCGATGGGATGGCAATATTCAAAGGAGCTCTGTGCTCGTCATCAACAAGGTTATCAAGGTCGACCTCAGAGAGCACTCGCTGGCTATCACGAGAGCCGTTGCGCGAGTGGCCTTCGGGGACAACTGATAGACGATTTGACGGGTCATGTGGAAGAGACGACGGCAGAGTGGCGGCGCTCTGAAGGCTCAGGTCACCAAAAGGGCCTTGAGAGTTCGACAACCTCCTAGACAATGCGCGCCGAATTCTCCCTTCCTTTTTGACCGTGTGATTCATCGACGATTCACCCGGGATCTGATCATCATTATCACCATCGAAATTTGTGAGATCCAACACATGTTCCTCGTGGCCTAGCTCCCCGATATTGGGCTCACTGTTTTCATTAAATTCTCCGGTGTAATAGCTGAGGTCGACGTAGGCATCCGCAGGCTCTGTATCGCTTCGATGTGGATCATCGGATCCGATTGTGCTTTCGCTTCGCTTGACATGCTTCCCTTTTTGAACAAACCGTGGCGTCGGAGATAGCAAGGCGGTCTTAGTCGAAGCGGATAAAGGAGTGGGAGGAAACCGTGGTGACGAAGGGAGATGCCTCGCCGATGGCTTGAAATTAGTCACGAAAATCTCGATTTGAAGAAATTGAGTTGGGACAAGAGCCCTGCATTGACGTAGCGTAGTAGCACACCATTGAATGTGCGCTAGATATGGAACGTCAGAGAATGGAATGTGAAATTCATCGATCGCAACGTACAGAATTCGCGGACGACCCAGACAAATCTAACCTTTTGTGTTTGAAAGCGGGTCCCGCTCCTTGAACCGGAACCTCCCAGGAACCTCCCCTCCCTCCCTGACATACAAAGGCTCAGGTACTTCAGCACAGACAGTCCAAAACTAACACCTGATCCACCGGCAACGATCAATACACTGGAGTACATGCCCCAATCAGCCCGACTTGTAGATCCAAAAGGACCATCGACCCAGCATCGCATGAGTATCCCCATAGCAGGAAGATCGTCGATAGGTGGACTCTCGCTCTGCGGATGCTTGCGGCTGCCGGACGTCAACGCTACAATGGCGTCCCAGAGGTCCTTCGTCCATCCGTTCTTGGCACGAATCAAAAAAACAAGCATCCGTCCATCGTCACCCGCTATTTGCTCATCGCAAACGGATGCGGAGGTAAAGGGGTGCGAGAGAAACTTCGAGACAGAGGGGACGCAGAGCAGGAAATTCTGCCCGGGAGCCCATGTAAGATAGCCTGGAGTTATAAGCCGTAGTCGAATGGTGCGACCCGCGAGAAGCTCCACATGTGCGTATCCAGATGGTGGAACATAGCTCGAAGCAGGCTTCAATGGGGGAATTATAGAGTGACCCGATGAAGCTGCGTCAGAATGAGGAGTGAACCGTGAAGGACCAGATGGAACGGACGTCCGATGTTCGCCATCTGCTAGTGTTGAAAGAGGTGACCGTGGGTTCCGTGATTGTTTATCACCGTTCAGAACGGCTCCGTCATGAGGTTCGAGACGTCGCAGCTCTAGCTCCTTCGCCGATATGTGCCTCTCAAGATGGTGAGAAGAGGAGACATGACTGCCAACAAACCCGTTCATATACAGCCATCTCGTCCCTCGCCAGGTTCTCTCGCCAATCCACAAGGCTAAAGCAGCCCAGCACCACCACCAAACAGGCGGGTGATGCAAAGCAGACATGATGATCGTGAGAGGGACCAGAAGAATGTGTAGAAAATAGAACGCCTCGTAATGCCTGTCCCTAATGGGTTGAAGGGATAGTATAATCAGCAGTGTGAAGAGACCGAAGGCCTGAGCATCTAGGTGAGCGAAAACGGTAAGAGAGTGACCAGCGAATTTCTCATACCGTCCATGCATACAGAAACTTGGGATATTGCCAAGCGTAGACGTATGCTATTTGGCCAGTGCCGACCCGTCTATCTTCGATCAATTGTACGCTCCAAAGGGCAACGTGTACCGCAGAAATGAACCAGATAAGTCGACCGAGCCAGCGATGCAGCCACATGAGTTTGTCGAAGTGCAAGTTGATAAAGAAGGGAATTGCGAAGATCGCGAAAGGGGGGGCCTTGAGCGCAAAGAGAATACATAGTGGGAAAAGAGCAAATGCGATGAGGCCAGCTCTTCCACCTGCAGTCCACCAGGCCTTGGAGATAGTGTACTGGGGCTGAAATTTGAAAAACATAGACGCGTCGTAATTTACAGTCCGAAGCATGAGAACCGAGTCCCGACGAAACTCCCAAAGTTTATTTGACGGTGCAAGGTAGTCCGGCCCAACAACCATGACGGCAAATGCTGCAATGCTTAGAAGAGTTAGAGACAGGATCTGAGCATTCGAAGGTAAAGGGATGGGTTGTTTGTGCGGTTGCCCTCTTCTCTTCGCCATGGCCAAGCTGTGTTTTTTCCGCCAAGTTCTTCTGCGTAGGGACCATTTGCTCCAATATGCACCTACGGCTCCCCCCCTCAGTCCCATAGAGTGGAAAAAGGCGAAGATAAAGGAAACGGATGCGATGACTATCCATAGCAGATACGCATAGCGCCAACTGGTCTCGCTGAGCCTATGTATGGTCAGGTATGCGGTGATCCACTCTAGATCATCAACAATCGCTGGAGTAGTAGGATTTGGAGTCAAAGACGCCGTTGAAGACGGCGTAGAAGATCCTGAGCTCATGGTGGGGGGAAAGAGACAAAGGGCCGATCTTAAGGAGCCACGGCGGGGCGGCCAGTAGGAATGATTTTACTGTCGGTGAGCCGAGGCCCGACTGACTGCGGGAGAGAAGCTGCGCAGCGAAACGCGCAGAGCCAGGCAGAGCCTGTTTTGAGGGGCGGGAGGCTTGAGCTGGAGGAAGAGGGGTAGGGACGGTACGATACACATGTGGGCAGAAGAGCGTGGATAAAAATAAGAACCTGCCTTAGTTTCGAGATGTCCTCTGCGGTGAACGCGTCGAAATGTCACGTGTTCCGAGGCGCTCCGACTCACGGCCGCTTTTGTCCTCACAGGCCTCACAGTCCTCACAGTTATGAGAAGTTTGTCAGCAGAATCATGCAATCATTCATGTTAGTACATCCCTTTGAGTTCTTCATGTTCACAATGTAGAACACTCGTCCCAGCACAGTTCCAGAAAGTGTTCACAATATCAAGGGACTGTGTGTATTGTGTAACCAGTTCTTCTCGCTCAGCCTCGGCTCTCCTCGGCTTGGCCAGCTCTGTCCATTTGATACTGACATTTGTCTGTGGTTGCTACAAACCAATCAATCAACACCCGCAAGCACTCTAACCGAGACCTGCTTATTTATAGTTTGTCGTCGTCAATGACACATCACTGCCTGACATGCTTATAAGCCGGCTACACGAAGTATCCTCTCTTGGGTAAAGATGGCACTTTTCGTTGATAACGACTATCTATCTCTTGTGTGAGGTCAGCGACGGAGACCACCCTTTCGTAGCCTTGGGGCATCGAACTGCGCCTCACAGAATAGGTGTCCATGTCAGATCCAAGAAACGGCCAAGCGTCCTCTGGATGTTGTCAACCAGCAAACGTACAAACCATCGACGTTCAAAAACAGCACCGGGAACAAATCAAAACCATCTTTCTTCGATGTACCTCACTCAAGAGTCTCGCCAGAGCGAACCTAAAAACGACGATGAGCACTTCCATGCAGCGCGCCGTCGCAGTGAAGAGTAGTCTTACCTCCTTGCCGGTCTTCTTGATTTTCTCCAAAAGGTCATCGTAGCCAATAGTACCTTTCACAAGGACTTCCTGCTTCTCGAGGCTGACATCGTACGAGCTGACACCTATGTTTCCAAGGATTAGCTGGAGTTTTTGGTCACCACGCAAAGCTACGCACCTTCAGCCTTCTTCAGAACACGCTCGACAGCTCCAGAGCAGCCGCCGCAGGTCATCTATATCACGAAACATTAGCTCGAACAACACCTGTTGAATCTCGACTCACCTTGACATCGAATCTGTAGGAGTGTTCGGACTGGATCATTCGTCAGCCACGAGCTTCGGCTTGTCCGTTATTCCATGCTCACCATTTCGTAGAGACCTGAAGAGATGTATTTTGTGAGTACTTGAATAGAGCTAGAACAGACAAATCGTCTGCTTACTAGGGGGTTACACGCTGACGAAGGGTATAGATGGAAGACTGTGGGCGAGTCTGAAGCTCTTTATATCGGACCTATCGATCGCGTCATCTCCCAAAGTGGATCTTACCAATCTGCGGGGATACAGCCGAGCTGTCAAGCGCTGCCGCGGTATCTCGCCGAGGTAGTGCAGTGCAACCAATACCAAGTCAACCGCAACCACCGCAGATTCCGAAAGTTTCTCGAAGAGGCCTCAGGTGATTCAATTGTTCTCTGAGAAGAAGGTAAAAAAAGGTGTAGTTGTGTGCATGTCATCGGGCAGTTCGGTGAGTGCAATGAAAATGTTATGCACATCATTTTCTGAAACAGCCTGATCAACTGGCCTGAAACGTTGATGAATAAACAGGACAGGTCCATAAAGCATTGCAGGCACATGCACTCAGTCACTGGACGCTGCGGGCCTGCGCCATCTCCACTCCCTCATCGCCTTCTGTAGCAACAGCTTCCCAACCAAATCCTGGAGCCGCAGTTGGACGCCCACGCATCCTGGAAATCCAGGACGACAAAAATGCTGCGCCGCGGAAAAGAAGCGACAATAAGCCAAGTGTTATAAGTGTCGCCCGAAGAACTCACATAACTTTCCCGGTAATTGAATATCTGTTCCACGTTGAGTGATATAATATATGGGTATTCCGACAAGCACAAAGCCTGGAGCACCTAGTGAGCCATGCCCAAAACAGAAAGCTCTCATTATGAATCACCAAGAACAGCCATTGCCTCCAGCGGTGCCGCAATTATTGGCATGCAGAGTAGGAACAAGGCGACCTACTTTGCATGAAAATATAATAATGGAAAGATTGAAAAGAACGAATTACTGCGCAGAATATCAGAGGTGTCGTGATCCATGTCTTGTAAGGTCTGCAGCGACTATTGAGATTCCGAAATTCCAAGATATTGTTCAGAAATACCTTTTTAGCATAGGCTCCTTGATTCGCAGTATGACAAGGCCTAGAACCTGCATTCGCATTAGTACCAAGGAAACTCATGCAACAAGCGTATTACCGTGAGGAAATAAAACGCCCACGATGCAACGACAGCGAAGTTTATTAACGATCTAAAGCCACCTCCGAGGATAATAAAAAGGATAGTGATCGTCGCTTGCAAGCACATAGCATTGAGAGGCGTTTGTCGGGTTTGATGGAGACGACCGAACAGGGCAGGGAGGTATCCCTCCCGTCCGGCGGCATAGATAAGACGTCCCGAAGTAAAAAAGGATCCTGTATTGAGAGAACGATCGATGGTCGAAAGAAGAACGATAGGGAATGACACCATACCGTTCAATGCTCCGAAACATGACATCGCAACCATGATGGCGAAGACAGAACCTCCAATCGGTCCAAATAGAGCTCTGCCGAAGTCGAGCGCAACTGTATTACTTCGTCCTACAATATTCTGGATGGCGATTCAGTGAGATGCATATGAGGCCGGTCAAGGCATTCACCTTGTCTAAGACTACAAAATAGGATAGGTTGGTTAGAAGAAAAAGTAGCTGAAAGACCAGATGAGTATATGTTCTAGACATGAGTGCAGTCGCCCAATCACCGTCACGATTATCATGCTAGAGTGGATAGCTCTGGGTATATTTTTTTCTGGGTGCTTCATTTCACCTCCAACATAGTTTGCTTGATCCCATCCATCAAAAGCCCATAGGCCAGAGTAGAGAGCCAGCGCATAAGAAGACGGACTCGTGTTTGTACCCTCGAAGATATTTGAAGTGAGGGAAGTCGATGCTCTACCTCTGACCAGCTGTATGATACCAAGGACTGCTATTAATACCTGCGATATGATGTCAGTACCTCATCTCATCGTTCGTTTGCAATAGAAAACCAACTAGGGAGATGATCTGAGATAACATATTAGCATCTGATGATCTCTATCATGAAAAATAACATACCTTGACAGCCGTGAAAACAACGGCAGTATGAGTTCCAAGATTCCGCGTAGCAATGCAGACAATAGTAACTATCAGGACAGCTATGATGGCCGTGATCTGAATAGCCCACTGAGGGATCGCGTCCGGCGGTGCGTCGCTGACCGTAGCATGCCAGAACAATCGGTTCAAGTATTCCGCAAAAATAAGACTGATCACAGCATTCGAACCTGATCGAGCGAGATTCAATTCAGAGCATCCGGATTCAAACGCAAGTCGTAAATACCTGGCTTGAGAGCAGCGATGGCTGTCCAGGCAAACAGATACGAGACAAGAGGGCCATAAGAGTAAGCCAGATACGCCTGTGCACCTCCATTTAAAGGAATGGCTGAGCCCAGCTCGGCAAAACTACTTGCACCTGTCCATGCCAGCAACCCAGATAATAACCATACTATCAGGCTTGCGCCAACGCTTTGGGTGTTGCCTACGACCACGCCTGGAGATGAACTACTCAATATCAGGACAAGTCCTCTTTGAAAGGGTAATCGCGTACAAAATGCCTGAACCAATCTGATAGGCGCATTGACGAAGTCAGTTTGTCACATGGAGATTCCAGCATTACTGTGGTTCACCTGCAGGCCCACAACCAGAGCAATGCCTTCTCAAATGAGCACCCATAACAATCCAACAACGCATAGATTGATGTAGGCTTACCATTCATCAAACTGATATCTTTATCATTAGACGCTATTCGAACTTCATCCCTTTCACTGACACTGGCACTCAGTGGGAGCAGATCTCGTTCAAAGCCGAACCCGGCTATCGAATATGAGCGTTCCCGACGAGGATGAGTATTGGGGGCCAGCCCCCCAGAGAGTTCAAGAGCTCGTAGCGAATCGTCAGATTCATGAGAGGAGCGCGAATGAGGAGGTGAAGGATATCGGCCCGTATTATGTAGAGGAGACGGAAATGGGGAGAAGTTCTCGCTGGGAGAGCTCATCTGTCCAAAAATTAGAGGAAAGGATTTGTAGCGCAAGCAGTTCACAGGTTCCAGAAAGCAAAGTTCCAGAAAGCAAAAGAAATTTGAGCTATGCAGTAGAACCTTGTGGGACGCACGCAAGACGCGACAGAAGGGTCCAGTGACGCCAACTGCACGTGTGAAATGATGTCTAGGTCTCACGGTCACACTGTCTACATGACATACATGACGAAACGATCCAGATCTGAGATTTACACCATCACAAGGAACGCCGAGCACCCATTCGTAGAGTATGAAAGTAGTATACATCAGGCCAACTTGCTTCGAGCGAACGCTGTGTTTCAGTCAGCAATAATTATGCTCAAATTATCGCTTGAAGTAAGTCGGCTCAGAGGCAGCGCCTTCGGAAGATGATAAGAACCATGACTCATGTAATTGATTTTTCTGCACTATCTAAAAGAGCTCGAGAAACAATCTGGTGAATATCTGTGCAACGCTCCTGACAAGACTCTAGACACTGAACAACAAAGTATGAAAAAAGTTGGCCGTATACAAGGAGATTGAGACGTACCTGCAATGTGTCCTGCGGCAGGATACGCCCTGTCTGCCATGTGTTGGTGACTATACCCAAGGCAGGGATACAGGCGAAAACCAAGCTGCCTTCTGCCAGATGGCCCTCTTCTTCTGTTGGGTCCAGCCAAATTTCCCTGTTTACTACACACTGCACAGAGAATAATGTGACTATTTAAAAAAGTCAATAGTCGCAACCAACACGCAACTTACGGCGGAACAAGCGACAGCTAACCCTAGGAGCTCTATTCTCGCATCTGCCAGTGCCGTAGAGGCAGCTACAGATGCAACGGCGATACATCCTTCTATTCCGTCGCATTCAATGACAGTAATGAAGATATCGATAACGGATTTCGGGAGCAACTCCAGTCGGACAGAGGGAATCAGAGCTTGTTGTATGAGGACCGCGATGGATCGATCTTCGGCATCCTACAAGAAAATCAATAGGAGGTTATGACCGGGCAATTAGCTGATCCTTACTCGAAGCGGTGCCCTTCTCTTGCCACATGAAAATGGAGCAAACTTGACTTCAACGTTCAATCTCCCGTTCTCATTATACCCAGTGTTTTTTGATTGACGGGGTCCATATCTGAATTGTTTAGGAAATTAACGAAACACAGTGGTAGATGGAAGCAGGGCTCACACCGCACATGCAACTTTGGTGCGTTCAGTCTCGATATAAGCTGACCCGTTAGCCTGACTGATGAGTCCTGCCTTCAAAACTACCTGACGTAAAACAAGGACATACGATGATGAATGATGAATGTAACGATAAAAACTATACCTGCGCACATATTGGTCGGATGTCGAGTGGTTGTCGGCCTTGACGTGCTTCGCCTACCGTCCAAGACGAGTACGAGGTGTCGGCCGACTCGGATTCGTCAAAGACAGGCGGAAAGCTTTCGTCTGGGCCATTGATCCGCCTTCTATCGAAAGCAGCGAGAGCCATGCAGTGTTATGTTAGTCTACATCCAAATCACAAAACCTTGCGGGTAGTAGGCATTTCAGCTGAAATTTGATAATTTTTGAAACTCAGCTCGCTCACGTGCAAGATAGCTCACGTGCTAATCAAGAGAAAGCTCAAAATATCATTTATGGGCAGTCCTGATGTGCAAGAACAGATTAAATATGTTTAGAAAGGTAAAAGAGACCCGAAACAATAGTGAAATAAAAAATCTGAGCACAACGGACGTTGTTTTTGTCGGGACTCGAACCAACAACCGGAGCAAAACAACAGCATCTGCACCAACTCACATATCGCACCAAGTAAAAGTCCATTTAGTAGGCACTATCTATGCAGTTGGTAAGCTTTACCCACCTATGAGTCAGGTTGGGTGACGCATGGCCCGCAAAGTTCATCATTTAAGAGCAGCTAAAGCCGAAACGCGGACTACCCGCAAGGATTCATCATTTGGAAGCATACCTTAACACAGAACGACTGTAATCTTATGTGTTGGTCGGCCACGGAGACTAGTGTTATGTAGAGAGAAAGGTTCGTGACCGCGAGCATCCAATATTTAACGGCATGCAATGCTAAACGGCATCCAATCAATCACGACAAAGTGAGCCGATTAAAATCATTCAGTATTTATCCTTGTCTCTTATGGGGTTTTTTGATCCATATCAGGCAAAAGCGTAAAAAACCTTGCTGCCTCGCCTGAAATTATTCAATAATCAATGCACACATCTACTTACGTAACGGTCATCTTCGTCATGAAGCTCTCGTTTTCTCTCGCCAACAAGTCCAAGGAGAAGCCAGTTGGCGTTGCGCCTTCTCTTAAACGCTCCGCTGCTTTTGCATCCATTGACGATGATGCCACTGAAGATGCCCCACACACGACCAGCAGTACCTCTAAGGGGGTTACAAATCGACGACTGATAGCTCAAAATGTCGAAATGTCAAAAACCGCGAAGAAGCGCATGGAGGCGGAGAAGCAAGTGGATTCTACTGTGTTCGAATACGATGAAGTATGGGACCATATGCAGGAGTCAAAGCTTCGACAGAAGGAGGTCAAAGAGCAAGAATCGAAGGAGAGGAAGGTCCGTATCCTCGATCCTTTCTCCAGATTCCTCAGATGTAACGTACTAGCATCTGTAGCCTAAATATATCAGCAACTTGCTTAACTCTGCGGAAACTAGACGCCTTGATCATCTACGAGCTGAAGAGAAGATGATTCAACGTGAACGAGAGGCGGAGGGTGATGAATTCATGGATAAAGAGGCATTCGTTACACAGGCTTACAAGGATCAGATGGCTGAGGTTAGACGAGCAGAGGAGGAGGAGAAGCAACGCGAAGGCATGCGTTTCCTGAGGTCGAACATCATTCCATCATCTTACTCATATCCAATGTTTCTAAACAGCATTGGAGAAGAAGAAAGGCTCATCTTCAGGGATGGCACATTTCTATCGCAAGATGCTTGAGGAATCGGAACAAAAGCATGAGGAGACAGTCGCTGCCACCCTTCAGGCGCAGAAGAAGAAGATTCAGGGTCCACAGGGCCCTGCTCCAAACCTCACCATTACAAAGCCTATTAACTTCATTCCACAATCAGACCTGGAGCTCGCGCGCCTTGCCAAGGCCCAAGGGAAGGACGTGGAGCTCAACGATGATAACCAGATTGTGGATAAGCGCGACCTTCTTTCCGCCGGTCTCAACTTATCTGCTCCCAACACGCGACTACTGGGATTGCGGACATCAGTCAAAAAGGTCGATACCGAGAAGGTCGAGGTCCACCGAGCTGCTGGGACAGCTGCCAGTAGACAGGAGATCAATCAACGCCGGAAAAAGGAAATATTTGCCCAGATGGAGGATGAGCAACATCGTATCCTGAAGGAGAAACAGCAGCGAGAGGAGGAAGCTGCGGCGCGGCTCATAGCCAGGCGTAACGATGACGAGGCAATTCAAAGCGCTGTCGAGCGGTACCGACAACGAAAACGTCAGAAATTAGAGCAGGCGGCATCTGAAGGTGTCTCGTAGTATACATACCCTTGCACCGACATTGAGCTTCCTTTCCTGTAGGACTTGTACCATTAATTTGTGAAAGGGGTTTGCCCGCAGAATGACCCAAATCATGTGATAGTGGGGTCGAAAAATAACATAAATACTAAGATTAGATAAAGCGCCTCATAGGCCTCATACATTCAACATCCACTATGTCCAATACTGTTGGTGCAACGTCCAAGGTCGGGACTTTCCACTTTCTATCTCAGACCGCCAACTCTCAAGCGGTCGTAGGATAAGACTTTGGCAAAGGGACAAGGGGAGGAGGCGCAATATATACGCCAGAAGGTGACATAGACCCAGACTTCCGAATTTTGCAAACAATGCTGAGAGACAAGGTGAAGGAACAAGAACAGCTAGCCTCTCTACGTGCCAGAAGCATGTTTGAGAAGAAGCCTGCGTCGAGCGAAATGGACCGTGACTTCGAGGGCGGCTACGGGGGTCAGGAAGATCTAGAGGACCGATACGCAACTACAAGCGGAGAGCATTGAAGCTGCGAAGTTGTGGCCGGATCGTAAGGATGGTTGGTATGCAATAGTCCTCCTTTGTCATTTGTTCTTCGATCGACGACTCGCAGGTCGCTTTGGGCATTATCCGATGGCGGTCATGCTATCATCCGGACACGAAGTATGATACGCTTCTCAAGGTCGCCTATAGCCTCGACAGTGAAATCACAGGTTAGATTGGCATGATACAAAGCGTTGAATCTCAGTATGTTGCCTGGTCGAAGTTTCAGAATGAAGGTTGGTGACTATTGACCACAAGCAATGAAGACACGTTCAACACGGGGGTGGGACAGTAATAGACTATCAGAAACCGCTCAACACAGTCGAAATGGCCTTAGCAATGACGCTGCGAAGATACTCAGGATGAACTCTCAACATAAAGACGGGGCGACTTACTCGTGAACGGTAAACAATGGGTGCAGCGTGTTCAGCCAACTTCGCAGTTCAATCAGTAACTATTATTCGAATAGGAGAGTCAGAGAAACTCACAAGTAATCTGAAACAGGGGCACAAGGTGCGATCTGTGTTGAGACATCCGAGGTACCGTTTTGATAGGCCTCACAAAACCCCGTTATGTTGACGTATCCGAACGTCCCAGCGTTGTTCAACAAGGTGTTGAAGATGGGCTGCGTGTCGAAGACAACGATTTGGTCAAGATCCTTGTGCTGCTGCCTGAATTTTGTCGCGAAGGACCGTAATTGGTTGTTGTAGTCGGCGATGGACGATGTAATTCGCGCGGTTACCGTGGGGCCTTGCACGACCAGGAGTGGGGCTCGGTTCGTGGGAGGAACAGTGAGGAACAGGAACGAGCGAGCGCCAGATTGGTAGAGCTCTTCAACCTGACCGAAGAGACGTGTCATGAGCGTGGTATGAAAAGCGCTCTGTGATACATTGTTCCACGCAAATGAGTTCCCCTGTCGAATGATAAGTCAGTGCGAGTCGAAACACGCATACAAGGTACCTGCTCATACAACGTCATTGATGCCTATCCACAATGCGAAGAGACTATTGTCACTTTTCCATGGTGCGCCAGCGGGCTTAGACCCGAGGAATTGTTCAAACAGAGAGACCTGGGTTACGATCGATCTGGGCGGTTTGAGCGTTATAACTCGACGACTGTTCCTATCGCACAGCCTGGCACGTACTGCACTGTGGGCGAATATGGTGCAACGAGCGCAGAATCGATCGTCGCTCCTCCAAATGCAAGATTGAATACTTGTGTATCGGTGACATTGTAAGTCCCTCCTGTGGGCGAATATATATCAGAGCGAAAAATGGCTCGAATGAAACAGAGCTAACCAAGATATTGAACCCAATTTTGACCGTTCGAGGATGTGAACCCTGGCACAGGAGAGTTGATACCAGCAGAAATATTCCATCCAGTCGTGGTGTAGGAATCCCCGAAGACGAATAAGAATTTCGTGCTCCCCCAAGTAAGTGCTGAAACACTGGACACGCCAAGAAGGACACTGGCCACTAAAGTGGTTTGAGCACGAGAAAACATCGTCGAAGAGTGGAAATTGCTGTGAAGAAATTGGGAATGACGACGAGTAATTTGGCCATGCATGGAAGGTATTTATGCATGCTAGGCATTTCCCCAGGACACGCCAGGGGTCTAAGGACTCATGATTCTTCAATCATGAGTGTCCGACAATACTCCGAGTACTGAATTCAAGCAGAGCGGACGAAATCGCAGGCTCTCGCGCAGGAGGCCTTGATTCTAACGGAAGAGTCTTGGATGTCGAAAATGTCGTAAGTGCTTGCGATTTCGAAGCTCGACCCCTAATGAGGGAAAGAGTCCTAGGAGATTGTAAACCAGCTGAGCGACCTGTGCGCTTGAACATTGGACGACGAAGGGGTTAGATGAAATTCCGTCATAAAAATAAGAACACGGACGCAGACGGACCACGATGGTCGAGAAAAGAAATTGATCAGGTCAGGGGACCAAGTCCGCGTGCAACTGCGTTTTTGAATCCTGATTCCTGACAGCATACCAATGCAATCGTGAGGTGAAATGAAGGTCCCAGAGCATTCACGTGTACGAAGACTTGAACATGCCTTACAGCGATATGCTACTGAGAACAAGTTGACTCTGTTGGGCGTCTGTGATATGTGTGGTCATATTTATGGACAAGGATTCAGAACGATTGTCTTCTGTGTAAGGTCAGCCACGGGGACGTAGTGTCTCACAAAAGCTCCAAAATTACATATTTGAAATTTTTACGGGCCGTTCGGTACTACAGACGCGCTGAATTCCTCAAAGGTCGAGGAACGATTTGAGAGGGTTGGTGTTAAGACTTGGGTTCTCCGTCGTGGTAGATGTACCTGAAAAGGCCCACATTGCCACATGTCTACATACAGCACGCTTATGGTCAGATATCTAGCAGGGGGCAGGTAGTAGATGGTCAACGAAGATAGTACACTAGACTGTAAGGACTGATGGCTCATGCATGGTGCTGTCTCTGGCCTGAAGAGTAACTAGTAAGTAGCTGCGAGTGTAGTGAGCGGCACATGTGTAAAGTAGTAATAACGGTGCTGATGAGTCCGAGTAAAATCGCAAGATGTCCATGGTGACAACGATCAAGAATGTCAAGGATGAACAAGCCGAAGAGGAGAAAAAACCAACTAACCCATACAATACCTCGTTGAACGAATGTCACGTGAAGTCAATTCTACTGCATGCCCGGAACATAGCCCAATGGCGTCCTACTATGGTGCACGCGTGATTAACGGCTCTGAGACATCCTGAAGAGAACGTTTCGAGCCAGGAGTGCATACAGGTGGAGCAGCCACAGCCGACTCTACCCAAGGGCTCAAATACGTGCAGCCAGAAACGGGAACCATCAGCCCAGCAGTATCTGTTGGGTTGGCCCATCCGTTACCAGCACTGATCGTAGAGGTACCGGATGCGGTGAATGTCGGAGCAGGAAGAGTAGGGATCACGCCCGTAGGGGTGTATGTAGGGAGAAGGGACGCAGCACCGTCCGCATTCTTGACAGTTGTAGGTGGCCACGCATATTGCGAAGACTGAGCCGCAGGGATGCTAGAGCTTGCTCCTCCAGTCTGTGCAGCTGTCAGCGAACCAGTCCAAGGGTTACTATTTCCGCAGACTCCATCGGCTTCTCGAGGGTCTGTTGGCATCCAGCCATTCTCTAGACCAAGTTGGTAAGACCAAGCAGGGGCTTCTACTACACCACGCGTGGAATTGCCAATTTTCCATGTCCAGAAGAACCAGTTCTGTATGGCGCGACGTCAGTACGAGGCACCAGGACAATCAAAGAGAGCCCACAGACCTGGAGGGCGTCCATGCTCGACATAGCGAAAGCCTTGATGCTGTCCTTCATAGACTGGTCCCAAGTTTGCCAATCAATCCAAGGATCGCAACTACCAACTCGGGAAGGATTGCCAGGGTAAGTTCCCTCATAGCGCGTACCCAGATTGACACCGTTGACGTATAAACCACAGTCGGTGACAGCGTTACTGAACTCGCCAGCGGCAGTAAGACCGAATGCTGCCATTGACGTGTTCATGGTTGCACCCCAAGCATCGCAGGGTCTTGTTGTCTGCTGCGCCATTGGTAACGTTGACTGGTCAGCGAAACAGAGGTACGGGTGATAGTCCAGCGAGATGCGATCGGCTCCGTCCAAGAACCCTGACCATTTATCGAGGCCAAGGAACCCGTCATGGTAAGAAATGAAGGGACCATTGCCTGCACCAATTCCACCTGCTTGACGAACAGAATTGTATGCTTGGAAGTAGCTAAGAGGACCATTGAGCTGGGTTCGTTCAGACTACGGTATCATGAGGGACGTACAATCGAGAGAGGTTATCTTGACCCATGGTTGTTCCTGACGGCTCATTCATGATACCAAACATGACGACCACATCTCGATACTGAGGTTGGGATATAAACTCGGCAAGTATGCGGATATAATCAAGGGATCGTTGAGCGTTGGCATAACCCATAGTTCCGTTAAGTACGTTGATAGTTCCAAGTCTCCCAGAATGATTCCACCCATTTTGGCTGCCAGGCATGGCGTGTAGGTCTAAGTTAATCCGAATGCCGTATTTCCGCGCCCACTCGATGGCTTTGAGGAAATATCTACAACACAATGAGGCATGTGCGCACGAGCAACAAAAATAAGCTTACTTCCAAGCGGTGTTGGCCAAGAAAGGCTCTCCATCACGAGTCTCAATTGCCCAAAAAGGCAGAGGTATACGGACAAAATTTAGACCAGCACCAGCAATCTGAGCGAAGTCTTGCTCCGTCTGTCATTCATGTCAGACTGAGTACAAAACACATGCGTGAGACGACACGCACGATGAATGTCTTATAATGTTCTTCCAGCTGGTTGAGCCCGCCGCTGGCAGTGTCTGCAGCCATATTGACGCTCAGAGTCCATTCGTCGATGGCTTGAGGAGAACTATTCAGGTATTTTTGATACAGGGCAGGAGAACTATTGCAGATGCAGTCAAGGCAACGACGAAGGCAAAAATCGTGAAAGTTTCAACTGACATGAACTATTTCAAAGAGTCAGAGTCAGTGTAACAAGCGTGAGGGAGAATACATGAAACATACTGGCTCTGTGTTCAACCAACCACCAAGGTTGACCCTGGGAATCGAACGTGAGAAGGCCAAAACGATGCGTGAGTCGACCCTAGTGACATGTACTCACCCGCGGATTCGATCAACCCCCCATTTGAATGTCTGGTTCAAAGCGGGGCTCCACGATTGGGCTCGTGCGCCATTGTTGAAAGGATCTTCAGAGTCGTAATACCAGTATCCACCGAAGTTGTTTTGATAGGTGAAAGTGGTTCCATCTTCTGTCGTAACCTTACTACCGTCCCCTCCGGTGATCACTGCCCGAGCGGCGGGGGCACTAGAACTCGACGCAGAAGCCGACGCCGATGCACCTTTAGAGGGAGAGACGACATTATCCTGAGAGTTTGTGTGGGATTTGATGACTGTGAAATAAAGAGGGACAACGACTGCCACGATGATGACAATAAGACCGCCAATAACAGCAAGTATGATAATGTTACGTCTGGACTTGACGCCGGGAGTGGCATACTTTTCCCGCTTTTCGGAGAGATACCGGCCGTCTCCGCCGACATTAGACATAGGCATGCCAGCCTCCCCGTACAAGCCAGGAGTGTGAGGATCATCACGGTATCTCTCTTCGAAAGTATCGCGCCCGCCCGGTTGGGGGGATGCCCTCGCCGACAACGACTCTGGGTTGAGCGCATACACGGAGGATCCAACCTCGGATTGCGGCCGAGAGTCGAAAGAGCCAATAGAATCCCTCGGACCTTCGTGTCCCAAGGCCGCACCCATGAAACGAGGGCGAGCTGCACCCTGTGGAAGGTCGTAATCGAAGTTACTCATGCGGGGAGAAGGGGACATGATTTCCTCGGAGGGATCGTTGTAGGGGATGTCTTGCTGGGTCCCAGCTGCAGGATTGGGCAAGGGATCATAAGAGACATTGTCTGCCGCTATATTTGAGCGCGACATGCTGCAGTTTCAAGCTAGCGGCGATCGGCTGCTACACGTTCTATGAGCGTCAGTGACAAGAACGGCTGAGGCACAGGATACTGACGTACTTGAAGGGAAGGAAACCGAGAAACCACAATGGTCGGTGGTGGCGGGTAGGAATGGGGAATGCGGAGACGGAGCGGTGGATGGAGCTTGTGGTGGGAGGGATGGAAGAGGTATAGGATGGACAATGCGGGGATCCCATCCGCGCGTGCGGTGACTGGTCCATGTTCGGGTCCCGTGACGCCTGTCTATTTTCTGCGCTGAGTTTGGTTCTCTCACCCCGCTCTGCTTGGCCGCCTTCAACTGTCTTGTGCCCTGCCGACCTGCCACTTTTATTTGATTGACACGATGCGATGTGACAGATCGCCCTCAATATTTTATTCCCCTCCTGTCTCAAAGATAACATGTAGTATATAAATGAGTCGCTTGCGCCGAGGAACACAATACAAATCAAACTCCCGTTTGGGAGGTGGTGTACAATATCAAAGCCTCGTTGTCATTGGACGCCCAGAACCCAAAAAACACGCCTGATCCTCCTCTCAGTCTATCACCGGATGTCAATATACCCCATCAGGCCGGCTCTTCCTGTCCGGGTCGTATAACCCATAAATGCTGTACGTCGGACTGTTGTAGTTAGCGTAGTCATCGGGGTTGCCATGAGCGAGCGCCATTTGAGTCAGGGATGGGAATAGAGGAGGCGATGGAACTCTAGGAGGCTTGTCATCTGCCCGCCTACGGAAGTTTGACGTGGAGTATCGGTCTGCGTTCCCATCGTCAGAGTAGGCGTTAGCGACCAAATCTGGTTCGGTCTTAGACGCCCTATAATCGGACAACATCAAACTGCCAAGGGATGTCGATGCTTCCACTGGACTTCTGAGCTTCGTGTGAGCCGTCGGGAGCTTCTTCTGCCCACCTGCCATAGGAGGTTCTTGAAACGGGTCTGGGGACGACGGCAGCGGTGAAGCCAGCCCTAATGCTACCGTCAGCGCCTTAGTACCCCCACCTTGCTCGTCCGGCGCCCTTCTCAGAGCAGGAATAGGCGGGACTCCGTACGCTGAATCCTCAAAAGGATTCATCTCGGTCAACACCGATGACACTCTCTTCCCAGAGTTCCCAGTGAAAGCTGTTGTGGACGAAGAACGAAGATAAGAGCCAACGCCATATGGGGCTTTGATACGAGCCCGTCCTTGGGCATAGGCAGAACCAGAAAGGCCAATGGAACCAGAAACAGCAGCAAGTGACGGGGAAGCAGCCTCGGTTCCCCGATAGACAACGGATTCACGAGCAGCACCGTTGACCCGCTTCCTATCGACACTTCGCCGCGCATTTGCCTTGACCCCAGTATCTTGAGCGAAGGACTCATTCCTGACCCTAGTGTCTTCGCCGGCGTCCATGGTCGCTATATTACCTGAACTGACCGCAATACCAATGTTTTCCGGGGTAGGGCTATCGATGTAATTCGATACCGGACGCATGAATGTTGACATTGTCGAGAGTCGGGATGGGCGATGATTTACAGCATTGTGCAGATGCCGGAGAGTCGGCTGAACAAACGTTGCATTTGTCGCCTTATGTATGGTAGCGCTCTGGAGGGACGGAGACAGAATGTCCTTGTCTTCAGAAACAAAATGCTGGTCCTGGGGGTTTTGGCCCGATGACGCAGTAGCGGCGATGTCAGTATGTTTGGCTGCTGCTTGCGCCGGCCGTGGTATCCCCGACTGATACTGTGTCCATGGCCAGACTACTGTGTTTATTCGAGGACTGGCAGTGGAGAATCGCTCTTTTCCGCCGAATATGGGAGATTCACTGTCGAACTTTTCGTTCGAAAGCGCTTCTTGGAGAATGGGCAGGGAAGGGATTAGGTGGATCCGTTTTTTCTGGCGAGTACAGAGGCGGAATAGTATGAAGGCAGCTACCAAGAGAAAGGCGGCCCCCACGGCTAAGAGGATGATGATGACAGTCGAGAAGTGATGAGTTGTATTGGACTGAACATTGTGTTTGGTATCGCTAGCGGGATTCGATGAGGGTGAAGGAATAGATGTGATGAAGACTGAGGTGATGGAGGTCGATGTCACCACAATGGCTGGCAGCGGCGCTTCGGGTAATGTAGGGGCTAGAGAGATGTTAGGTAACAGCAGATTGACCGTTTTTGACGGTCCGCCAGCCACGGGCTCAGAAGGAGAGCTCTGTTGTGCCAGAGTCGACGTGAATGTTGTGTTGAGGTTTCCGCTAGAGTCAGGAGCAGGGTCGGGCACGGCCGATACCTCTTTGAGCGGGCGGTCGTTGTTATTTTTCGAGGGTGCATGGTTCCACAAGGTACCTTGGCCATCGTTAGGAGACTCGACTCCTTCACGTTCCGAATCAACAACAAGATTTACTTTCTTAGGTTGCGTTTTTCCTTTCTTTATCTTGGGCTTCCGAGCCGGTTGATTAGGAGAAGAACTGCGATCCTCTCGAAGTCGTGGATCCCTTGGGGGAAGATTACGAGAGAGAGGACCATCAAGTGAGTAGCGCGGCATGGGTATGACGAGTTTGAGAGCGACCAGCGCTGGTGAAGGAGCGACGAAGGCAACTTGGGATGCGGGCGTGACAAAAGTAAAATACAGGAGGAGGCAGTTGGAATTTAAACCGACACCGCGGCTGGTGCAAGTGAACGCGCCGACGCGTAACGTTCACGTGATAACATGGGCACGCAATGTCTGGACGCAGCTTCGGCGGGAACCGCCGCGAGTTTGGAAATTGGAGCCATCTCTTCTCTTTTCCGCTCCTGCCGCTTCTATCGTTGCCTTCGGGGCCTTGTCCATCTGAACGGCGTGTTGAGAGGATCTGAGCTGACGCCTTTGTTCCCTTCCTATCGGTCGGTCGGCACATCTGCAGCAAGAAGAAGAAACGCAGCGCAAACGAGACGAAGGGGAGCGTCTCGCGGCAGAGGAGCGCGCGCATGCCGCGAGGATGCCACGGCACCATGATCTCACACTCGAGGACCTCGCGGACAAGGCAGAGTGGGAGCACGGCGTGCTCACAGGGCTCACCGCAGAATTCGAGGCGGTCATGCGTTCGACGCGGACGACAAGGTGGAGGCGCGCAGGGTCGCGGCGCTGCAGAAGCGCGTGGGCAGTTTGAAGGTCGCGGCGCGCGCCAAGGTGACGCAGGACAGTGTACAGCGCGGCGTACCACCCTGACAGGTCGAAGGATCTTGTCTTCTTCGGAGGTGAGCGCGTACATCGGCGTCTTAATTTCTTGGACAAGTTGTGACGAGTGGGTGATCGTGGTTTTGGCTGGTGAAAGATAAACACGGATAGTTGGGGATATGGGACGCGCGCGCCCGCAGAGGACGAAGGCGACAATGAGGAGGAGGAGGCGGAAGGTACGCCTGCGACGTGTCAGGCGGCGAAGAGCGAGGGTGAAGTGTGGCAATTGCAAGCGCACTGGCCTGCGACATCCAAGTCCTCCATTTCCTCAATCAAATTCGACCCACTCGACTCGCACAACGTCAGTGGCCTCTCCTCCCCCCCTTGTATGCTGTCATTTACTACCGCATTCCCCTCCTCCGTTTGTCAAGATCTGCTACTAATTATTATTTCCTGCGAATTTACGTGCACGCGTGTGATTTCAAATTGTACTCGACCGACTCAGTCAGACCCTGTCAGACCTGGGTCGGACCTCCAGTCAGGTCAGAGCCTCGACCTTTCGCTAACCTCAGGTCATCGGTCAGTCACCAACACTGCTTGAGATTATGTTCGAAGATGGAAGATAGATCGAAAGTCCTCTGGGTCCATGAGTGAACAGAAGACGAAACCTGAGAATGACGGCGAGAGAGTGACACGAGCTGGAGTACAGAAAAAAAGGTAGATGATCGAAGAGCGCCCCACGACATCAGCTTTCCGGAGATAGGGATGCTCTGCTGACTCCCTCTACAATGGGACGCCACATCGTGAACATTTTCGGTCTGTATCCAAGCTATGTGACAGATGTTGCTCTTGCTTAGAATCAGGTCGGATGAGAGGCTGTAAGATACGCACAAAAGACAGACAAGCCCTATTGGGAACAGGAGAACAGCGCAGATAATGCCACAGACGCCAAAGTGAGTCGTTGGGTCATGGTGGCCCTGAGCACAGCGAGCCAAGACTGTCGTTCCAAGTAAATACATGTTGCATGAAGGTCTACACAAACTGAGAAAACGATGTAGCTCACGTTGGTTCCTGTATTGTTCACCGATTCTTGCCTCATGATCGTATGGCACACCTGCTGCCTGTGGACCATATGATCGTTGTCCTGGACTGGG
The DNA here is from genome assembly GCF_000320585.1 of Heterobasidion irregulare TC 32-1. Taxonomy (NCBI): domain Eukaryota; kingdom Fungi; phylum Basidiomycota; class Agaricomycetes; order Russulales; family Bondarzewiaceae; genus Heterobasidion; species Heterobasidion irregulare. The sequence goes on along the minus strand of NW_009258198.1, from coordinate 2,115,482 downwards.
ATAAGACTGATGTGGCCCTTGTGAATACGAGAATCCTGCGCCCCTTGAATCTGGGTTAGGGTATCCAGGGGGAGGCGCTTCTGGAGGCGGTTGGGCTTTGGAATCGACGTCCATGATCATGAGAGTAGATAGGGGGAGGGCTCGAGTGTGGTAAGGGGTTGGGATTAGGTAGGAAGTAGAGTTCGATCAGTTTGACTTATATCCAAAGATATGCACACCGATCTCAAAGCTATAATGAGGGCTGTGCTGGACCTCCCCCTCGGTCTCAGCGCTCGCCCAATTCAAGTCAGAGTTGTCATCATCTGGATCGAAAGGCAGTGCGATGAGGAATGTTGCTGCCTTCGCGTGTAGACAATTTGGTGACTTACCCTAGCATAGCCCACTTCCTCTGCAGCGTCCAATCCTGACAGAGTAACTAGAGATCAGTATGAGCACCGGACTCGACTGCAGTTGACCGCACAATATCTGGAGGCCAATGCTGATGCTGGCCTATAAATGGTCTGCCGACTGCTGCCGAGGTTCACTGTGTAATGTGTCACGTGAGAAGCCATCCAGCAGGGTTCCCACGTCTAGGCAAATCGCCTTACTAGTTGTCCATCGAAAACGCGCCTACAGTTGTTGGTTCTATTCGTCTTCTACACGGCCGACATGGCGAATGAAGAGTATGAAGTTGGTAAGAATCAAGAACAGTATCCGAGGCATCTTGAAGCTCAACTCTCACTGTTCAATTGGGAAATAGAATCGATCCTCCAGGCGAAGGTCCAGAAACGAGGGAGGAATGCGGGTATGGTACGTGTTGTGATGTTTCTGTGGCACGTCGCTCCCTGTGCTTAGTGTCGACTCTCATTTTCAGAGGTACCTCGTTAAGGTACGTGTTATATGTTCGGAACACGCGCTTGCATAGACCCAACAGCGTGTCTAGTGGAAGGGGTATGATTCAAGTGACAACACGCGAGTTTTGTGCCTCCCTATAAGAAAGAAGAGTCGTTGATTGATATACAATACAGATGGGAGCCTCGTTCCTCCTTTGAAGGCTCGGCAGACGAAATACTACAGCGGTTCTGGCAGCGCATCGATTTAGGTGGCCGTGATATCAGTGATATGAGCCAATTCATCAATAACGAGGAGTTCCATCCTCGAGGTCCACCGCGTATATCTCCCACCATGTCAGATTGAATACACAAGCACTAACTATGACATCAATGCAGCTCGCAGGAGCAGGAGGTCAATTGGTGAGGGAACCGACTTACCTGACCATCAAGACAAGGCAGAGACCGTCGAGGAAAGCGAAGCTAGCTCGTCAAAACCTGAACGGGCGAGTGTAAAACGCCCTCGCGCGTCGACCGATGCTGAACAGGTCCAGAGAAAGAGAGGGCGTGTCTCAGGAACGAGACGCAAATCTCAAGTGGGTCGTGCAGTCGGCGGCGTGTGCGTGCGCTTCCTGCATTCTACCCATTTTTCATGTCTTATTCTTTCTCACAGAAATTCTCCTGCCAAGACAAGTCCGGTGCGCAAAACACGTGCAGCATCCTCTAATGAAGTGGTGCGCTGTTTGATCACTGACTTCGAGTTCCAACGCTGAATCCTCTTCTAGGTTCCTGACTCAGAAGACGAAGAACACCTCTTGGCGACCCTTGGTGCTGCTGGAGCTCATAGCATGCATTCGGCAAATAACGAAGAACTTACAGGCCCCAGCGATTCAGCTACAGTCGAAGGCATGGTCGTGACTGAGCCTGTAGCGGAGCGAGACCACTCCCCTGCTTTTGCAGTAGCTTTACGAACGATTCCAACTTTGCCTGCACATCGTATTCGCACCACTAATTCGCTCGCTAAGCGCACAGATGATGCAGAGCTCGAGCATTTGTTAGAGGGGACCGTCTCTGCCAAGACAAAATCCTTGAAAAACAGGTCTGATGAGGCCGTCGCTGGAAGTTCTACCCGCCCTAAAGCCGGACCCGGGAGATCATCCTTTGGTTTAAGGACGAACTCAATTCTCACCTTCGACAAAAACTCGAAGTCGTTAAAGACGCTGAAGGGGACGTATCGGCCCATAGAGGATGAAACGCAAGATGATGAAACACCCGTAGCACACCTTGCATCTTCATCGAGAGGTGTAAATGCTGCCACTTTCGACAGTGCAATGCTCGATGAAGACATACCAGAGCCAGATCCCTCTCGTATCAACGGCGGCCCATCGTCTTTACTGGCACCGAGCGGACAACAACTTTTAGAGCTAGGGGGATTTAAGAGTGCGGATGCTGACGTTCTTTCCGATTTCACTGAGGATATTAGCAATCCAGAAAAGGTCACTTCGACTGGGCCAAATGTGTAAGTCATCTGCTATTTGGTGAATACGTTGGCTGACTGCGTGAACATCAGTGTAACGGCCTCAGAACCTGCACCCCCCAAATCTGTGTTCAGTTCTGCATCGTGGAAGACGTCGACTATCTTTGGACCTTTGTAAGAAAAGGCTCACTTTGTGCCGTCTGCCGATTAACCGCTCTGTCTACAGGTCCCTTGGTGCGAGCTTTTTCCGCCCGCCGATCGAGACCCTTCCAGAAGAACAGTGAGATCCTCGTTCTGAACACTTGAACTCCTACTTGAACTATAATTATCATTGCAGACCTTTGTCGCCAGTCCATGCGCCTTATCTTCTCAGCCTTGACCCTGCTATCACCATACCCGTAGTATTAAAAGACATTCAACCCTCGACATCGCCGGACGGCGCTTCATTGGATTCCATTATTAGCCATGGCGCTAAAGGGCCGCCCGGAAAATTATACAAGGATGACGAAGCTGTTGCCCTCCTGAATACGTTGCAAACGGGTGGATCCTCTGCCAGGTTGGCTTTACATGAAAGAGCCAACGAAGAGCAAAGGGGGTTCTTCGTTCGTTTTAGACTACGCCTGGAGAAAGGTGGCCTGGTGGGTGGCCCATTCCGTTGCAACCTCTGAACAGTGTTGACTAGTAAATCTTAGTTTCTGGTCATGGCTGGCGACAAGACCGTTGCATGCTGCTGCTCCACCAACCAGGCTTTGGGAAAGAAGTTGGGGATTCCGTCTGCGTTGCAGGGTCTTGCCGAAAACGTGGTCGTTTCTCATGTCAAAATCCGTGATTACTCTGCTTTCGCTGATGCTGCAGTACAAGCAGATGTTCTCCGCTGGTAGTGCCGTCTATCATGCTTTGGTAGTACCATATGTTCCCTATAATTATCCAGTCGTTTCTCCGTTCCGGACTAATGAGAAAGCCACTGTGAAAATGAAGTGATATGACCATAAATCATCATCGTCATCATATAACCTCATCCAGTTTCAGCCCTTTTGGTTGCTCAACTTGAGCCAGACTGATCTTCCGTGCTCAAGATTCATAATATGAGGATTTGAGGCGAGATGAGGAAACCCGTCAAGTTGAGTTGCACGTGAGTGAGGCGAACGCGCTGTTTTGTCATCTCGACGCGTCCAACTCACACTTTGTTGATTCGCACTGGTGGCACAGGATCCTCCGCTGTGACTTCTACTTTTATTGACATGCTTCGTCGCATTCCCACAACCACAGACGGCAAGCCTGTAGACAGGTTGCAAGAGAGCAGTCGCGTCAACAAACCGTTCAAGCCACCAGCGTCTGTCATGGTGCGCGAACAGCCGCTGCGCAAACGAAGGCGCGTGTCATACAAGGGAGCACAAGCTGATGTAGATGACTCGGACTCAGACGATGGAAGTCGGAAGAAGAAGAGGCGCAAGTCAGAGGGGGATGCCAAGTATACAGAAAATCAGCCTGTTAACAATATTCAGCATTATCCAGTCTTTAAGCCGAAGCCTTTCGAGGAGGTCTTTGGCGCGAAGAAGTATACCATTCCTATAATGAAGAATAAGGACGGCCAAATTATCAAGACTGTCCAGTCTAACATCGCTCTCGGCATTCGACCCCAGGTAAATATCATCCCCCGCCCGCTTTACGACCCCATGGAAGACCACGCGATCGTCTTGTATGATCCTACCATTGATGATAGAGAGACGGATGAAGAGAGGAAGGACAGGGAGAAGGAAGAGGCGCAGGTTCAGGCTGCCAAGGAGGCCATGGAGAAGAACGTCGGGTTGTACAACCCACACAAGAGCTTAAAGGAGTTGTTGGGAGGTAATAAGCGGAAGAAACGGAACACGAAAGTTCCTGTAGTTATAGATCCACAGCTCAGCAAAGTCCTCCGGCCTCATCAGGTGGAAGGTGTCAAGGTAAGTCGACGCAGAACTTTTTCGGTGTTTATGTGCTGAACTGGCACAGTTTCTCTACAGATGTACTACTGGTATGGTAGTTGAAAACCAATACGGGTGCATTATGGCAGATGAGATGGGCTTAGGCAAGACCCTTCAATGCATCGCCCTTCTGTGGACATTGTTAAAACAGTCCACTCACGCTGGCAAGCCAACCCTCGATAAATGCATCATCGCTTGCCCTTCGAGTCTTGTCAAGAACTGGGCGAACGAATTGAGTAAGTAGCTGCCCATTCACATCGGGGACTACCTTCATCCGATCGACCGTTTCTTTAGCCAAATGGCTGGGGAAAGACACCATCGCAGCCTTAGCTGTTGATGGCAAAGGGGGGAAGGCAGAGTTACTCGAGAGGGTGGCACGCTGGGTCGCAGCAGGAGGTCGAAATGTCACTCAACCTGGTCCGTACATCAATTGTTCGATCAAATACCTGATTTAATTGTCTTTGCAGTGATGATCGTCTCTTATGAGACATTGCGAACTCTCACAGTCCACCTAACTGGTTGCCGCATTGGCCTTTTACTCTGCGATGAGGGTCATCGTCTTAAGAATTCTGGTTAGTCGCGCTGTCCTTTGATCTGCATATGTGAGCTTATCTCCTGCATCTCAGAGTCTTTGACATTTCAAGCATTGAATGGCCTCGATGTCAGACGCCGAGTCATTTTATCTGGAACACCTATTCAGGTGAGAATAAGTTTCTCGGGCGGGACGTAGCTCTGACATGGCTCGCAGAATGATCTATCTGAATATTTCTCTCTGCTCAATTTTGCGAATCCAAATTTTTTGGGATCCAAGAACGACTTCAGGAAGAATTTCGAAAATATCATCATCCGTGGTCGTGATGCTGATGCCACTGATGCGGACAAAGCAAAGAGCGAGCAAAAACTCAAAGAACTCGGCGACCTGGTGTCTAAGTTTATTATTCGGCGTACCAATGATTTGTTGTCTAAATATTGTACGTTTAATTCGACCAATGACTTCTATAGTAGCTCACCTATTCGTAGTGCCTGTGAAATACGAACAAGTCGTATTTTGCGGACTATCGGACTTTCAGCTGTCTCTCTACCGACTTTTCATATCGTCCCCCGAGATCAAGGCTTTGCTGCGTGGCGCCCATTCACAACCTTTGAAAGCCATCAATATTCTGAAGAAGTTGTGTAATCATCCAGAGCTTCTTGATCTTCCCAACGACCTGCAAGGGTGTGAGAACCTGATCCCGGAAGGGTTTAAGGGTGCGGGTAACACCTCGAATGCTCGAGGTCGCGACAAGGATCTGAATGTTCATTGTGAATGGAGTGGGAAGTTCCTGGTACTAGAAAGGTGTGCCTGCTGCGAGTTTTGACATCTGAATACTGGATGATATCTGCTCCATAGATTCCTTCATCACATACGAACGGAGACCAACGACAAGATTGTTTTGATCAGTAATTATACACAAACACTCGACATCTTCGAGAAGCTCTTGCGTAGCAAGAAGTGAGCTTCTTCAGAATGTAATTCACTATTTTTTAGTGCTGACCTATACACTTAATCTCAGGTATGGATACTTCAGACTCGATGGTACCATGACGATAAATAAGCGTCAGAAACTTGTCGACCAGTTCAACGATCCTGAGGGCAAGGAATTTGTGTTCCTCCTTAGTTCTAAGGCTGGTGGATGTGGTATCAACCTTATTGGAGCAAATCGGTTAATTCTATTTGATCCGGGTTCGCAAATGCATGCATTCTGTCAAACAATGGTTAATTCACTCTGCTTTCTAGATTGGAATCCCGCCGCTGATCAACAAGCATTGGCTCGTGTTTGGCGTGATGGACAGAAGAAAGAATGTGCGTCCTTCCTTTTCCCGTCGGAAATATCTCGTTTAAGACATCTCTGCGGCCAGGCTTCGTGTACCGCTTCATTACAACAGGTACAATCGAGGAGAAGATATTTCAGAGGCAGGCTTCCAAACAAGCACTATCATCTGCGGTGGTCGACGAAAAGGAAGACGCTGAACGGCATTTCTCGCTCGATTCACTGAGAAAACTCTTCCTGTTCAACGAGAAGACATTGTGCGAGACGCACGAGACATTCAAGTGTAAACGATGTAAGAATGGGAAGCAAATGATAAAATCGCCGGCCCTACTGTATGGCGATGCTAGCACGTATGTGTCTATCGTTTCAGAGCTGCTAATAAATCTTAACGTCTTACATAGGTGGAATCATTTCACGAACGAGGAATTGAAGAATAACCACGATGACCTCCTTCGCGCAGAGGTTGGATTGCCTGAAGTATCGTTTGTTTTCCAGTATATCAGTCATTGAGTCTTTCAGGTATTCTCCTGATCTTGGCCCTTCGATGGGACATTTGAATTTTGGTGGACTAGCATAGATATATCCATAAGATGCGTTTGGGTGATTACAGATTACAAGGTTGTTAATGATACAAGAATCTAGAGTTTTCAAATGCTGAAAATGGGCAGGGGAAGTGCGATGGTGCGACTCGTCGGGCACAAATCACTTTGAGTACAAACTTCGGATTTAGAAAATCTCGCCCCAGTCAGTCCACTGTCCACCAATCGCCCTTAATTTAATCTTCTCCCCCATAGAGCCAAAATAAGAAGCCTTGAACCACGCCTGCATGTCATCCTCACTGAATGGCCCAAAAGTCTCCCCGTTCGGCTCTGGCACGTCCCACTTGTACTCGTATTGTACATCGGCAGATGGAGGGACCCATGTTGGCCCCACTTTGCCGGCGGAACGTACAGATCGAACGAGCTCTTCATAAGTTTTGGAATAGATGTCGGTATCGCCTAGGGACAATAGTGTGGAGGCGAGGTGGGTGAGATGGTCGATATCTGACGGTACTTTTGGTGCTTTGCTTTTATCCTCATCCATGGAATCAAGACTCAAGGCAGACTTCTTTTTCGGAACGGTAGTACTGCCAACAGTACAATGATATCAGAATATGAATTCACGGAATGTTGAAGGAAAACCATACCTCTTCTTGTCCGATCCCTTTCTCGCTTGTGTACCCAATCGTTGCAGCGCCTCAAGCACTGTCTCTCCCTTCTTCAACATTCCAACCATCTCCCTTTCGACTGCCTCCTTTCCACCCATCTCCTCCAGCTCCCGCTCCTCTGCTTTCATCATTTCCTTCTGTAACTTTTCTTGTTGCCGCTTCCGTCTCCGCGCTTGCTTGATCTCCCTCTCGTCCAAACCTTCCATCCACCGATCGTGTAATGCATGCGGGTCGAACGTGCGCACGTAAGTCCCATCAGCGGAGAACTTGCCTTCTTCCATCTCCTCGCGCATATTGAATGAGGACAACTCGAAGCCCATGCCTGCCTTCTTCCTCCGCTCTGCATCGTCTTCGTCCTCTTCGCCTGACTCCTCCTCGGATTCTCCATCGAACTCCTGACCTTCGATATCACCTAGCCGCAGAAATTCAGGTTTGGACTTTGACTCGGGAGCAGGCTTCTTCTCTTCCTTGTGCGCCGTGGTAAACATGTCATCGTCCTCATCCTCGGCTGCATCCTCTCCACCCGGACGTCTGCTAAGAACAACGCCCTCGCCGTCATCGCTTGAGTCAGAATCATAGCCCTCGGTATTGACACGTCCTTTTCGCGCTGCGGAAGGATTCTCTAGTGCAGCATCAACTTCCTGCGCAAAGTTGCCAGGGTCTTCAGACGGCTCGACGAACCGCGTTCTTTTGGATGTAGATTGGCTAGAGGGCCCGGCCTCAGAAGATGCTGGCCGCTTTTGATGTAGACGCGGCGGCATGGTGAAGTCAATCGCTAGAGATACTGTAGGCGCGCAAGGCAGGAAGTAACTTCAGATGTTGGAGTGTTTCGGTCAGACCATTTAGAAAGCACCCGTGGGAAAATGCGAAGATGGTACAGATTGCTTGTGAGTTGGGCGTACATTACTGTACGTAGTTGTCATGTACGAGTACAACGGATTCGAGAGAGAAAACGATACTATACTGTATCATGTCCGCTGATGTCACGACCAACAAGAAAAATCAAGCCTACGAGTCTCTTCAACTTTCTAATGATGGCTCCCCTTCCACTAGCCGTCGACGCGAGGGTGTAGTCGGGTCCCCCGCACCGCTAGCGCCTGCGCCCAATAAACCCTCCTCCTCCTCCTCCATGTGGTTTCGAGCACGAACAGAACTCCGTCGCCCACGAAGATGCAGTGGGGGTCGGTGGCGATAGAATAGCGATTGGGTAACAATTGTAACATCGAACATCAACGTGCCTCCGCTGCCGAGGAGGTATCTGACATACCGATGACATAGTTGTGTAAATGAGAAGAAAAGACATAATGATGAGGACTGACGGTAAGCTCTCCTTGAAGTATGCAGATGCCTCGGCAGGCGATTTGAGCATATTAGGTGATGACAATATAGATAGGACATAGAAGAAATTTCCCAAGAAGGCAAAGATGAACAGATACATCGAGAGACCCTGAAGGACGCATACATTCAGATTTACATCTGTGAGTCATGTCTGAAGGATGGTACTGACCTCAACAGACTTTCTAACGTACTATTGAAACAAAGATAAGCTTCAACAAAGCAAACGAGGATTGGTCGACGCACGTTCTTCCAGATTTGGGGCAGTCGCGAGGTCAGATACAATGTTGTACACATCCAGGCAGAGATGCGACCAGTGATACGCTCCCACGAGACATGGTCCTTCGGAGGGTGATATTCATGATAATCATAGGAAGAAGGATTCTCAAAATCCAGCGAGGCGACGGATGACATGAACGATGGCGCTGCCCCGATATCTGGCACAGAGGAGACGGACGGCATGGCAGCAGGCACTCTTACCTCTCCGTCGGACAGCACATGCCCTACACGGACGTCGCTCGCATTGAGAAACCCTCTCTTGGTGCCCACCAACGTGCCAATGCCAAATAGCGCCCACGCACCCATGAACACAATACTTGCATTCCGTTTACTCGCTCGGGAGCTCCTTCGCCGCTGACTCTCATCTTCAGCACGTCTCTGTTCATCGCCCTCTTCTGCACTGCTGACGCCTTCAGCACGTTGCAATGGTCGGCCTCGAGAAAGTGTCTCAAGCTCGTCAAGTGGCGACGTGATTTGGAGATGGTGCGGCGGCAACGGAGAAATTGTCGATTGTCGACTATTTCTTCCTAGAGATGCAAAGGGTCCTTTGTTCCAGGAGACACGTTTGAGCCTGCTAGAGCGACCACTTTCCGAGTGAAAACTATCGGCCAAGGCGGCGAGTGCTTCCTCGTCTACTTCATCTTCATCTTCCCGGTCTCTATCGGTCTGATGATCCACTGTGTCAAGAGGCGCTTCAGCGCTATGACGGGGCCATCGCGTGCGTATCGGTGAGACTGCACGGGCATCTTCAGCCTGTGCTGCAAGTGCCGCTGCCGCTGCCGCATGGGCAGCTACGTTTGAGAGCGTGCGATAGTGTGGGGCACCTGTGTCGATAGAAACGCGGCCGCCCCTAATAGACGAGATCGTGCGGGAACGCGAACGTATAAACCGGGATGGAGTAGACAGCGAATTTTTTCGGTAATAGAAGTATTGACTGATCAGCATTAAATCGACAAAACAGAAGTAGGTCGCGAGCCATTTCTGCCGACCAGTCGTTTTCATCAGTGCGTGACTCAAAGGTGCATGCATTATGCTATGTGGCAGGCTCACCTGAAAGGGAAGTTGACTTGTGAGGATGCATCCGATCAAATTCGTCAAGTCGCCTATGTGGAGGAGGAGCAGTTGAGTCGAAAGCTAGTGTTCAGGTCTCGGGGAAATCTCGCAGGATGTGGAAGACAGTACCAAGGAGCCAGTTCGCGAGGAATGGGAGGGCGAGCCCCTCGACCGATTGTCTACGTATGTTTTCGAGAACCTGTCTGAGATGTAGATGGTGTGAGATCGAGTGATATTGCGCCAGCGGATGTCGCCATCCATGTGAAGGAGGAGGCAGAAGACACTCACGGGAATTGAGCGCCTAACCAACAGGCGATGGACACATAACCCATAGATTCGCTGAAGAAGGCCAGCTCCAGCATCGTGAATGTGAATGATTGAGGGCAATGTCGGTCGTGTCTGGCAGCGATCAGATTGCCAGCCTCACGAGATAAATAGTCGACGTGGACGCTGAGTCAATCGCTACGGATTTATCTCTCTTTTTGATTGCTCTCTATCTACGGGAAAGTGAAACTTCATTCCCTTTTCCAACCTGCTGATAGGCCCGGACCACTTCGGTATGGCAAGGACTTATGTAGGGACCTTGGGGCGATCCAAGCTTTTTTTAGTCGTGTGAGCTGTTCTGCTTGCTCGCGATATCTCGATTCTCGACCTCAACAGGAAAATTGTTCGAGGAAATTGCTGAGGCCTGCAATATTACCGTCTGTCTCGTTTTCCAAAGGCTGTGCCATGGCGATGCTAGCCTATATACATGAACGTCCACATCGCTCATGTAGGCTTGAGCTCGACCCCAGCACTGTTCTGGATTTGGATGAGCGGTCCTCACGGCCCGGGCCCCCTGCTACCCCAGCCGTGTTGGTGCTTGCAACCACAAGCCTGCAGGTTGCGTGCTGTAGCGTCAGCTACACGCTGCCGGTGAACCACCCTCGCAACCTGACATCTTGACTATGGACTCAAGACTGCATAAAAAGACTCTGCAAAATGGGCCATGGATGAATCCCACTCCTGAGCAGTTGGTGCGTGTAATTGTGAACAACGGCCCCTGCACTCTCAGCCCAGGCGCTGACCGACTGTTGATACCTCCAGCGCGCGCTCATCCTCGATTATCTATGTCACAACTGTTATACTCGCACGGCCCGAGCTTTTGCGAGAGATAGCACCGTCCAGCATCTGAACGCGGATGGTGATGAAGTGATCCGGCCGAAGGGAGAAGGGGATTCTGTCGGCATCACAGACGAGGATCTAGAACAGGTCGAATTGCGGCGAGGTGAGCATTTCACTAACATCAGCCGTGCACTCGTGATAATACCTTCGACATAGAGGTGCAACAGAAGTTGCTCTTGGGTGATGTAGACAACGCGACGAGCCTGCTGAACGAGCGCTACCCCTCCGTGCTTTCCACCTCAAAACTGCCCCCACCTGGGTCACCTCGCATCCTAGACCCACACATCAAAGTATCCTCTTCTTCATTCATCAACATTCGTTCTATCACGCCCTCTTCTGTCGACCCATCCATCCTCGCGCTTGAACTCCGCTTCCTAGCGTTCATCGAAACTGCTCGCACAGAACCACTCCCCCCGCCAGCCCAGTCTCATCTCAATGCGCCCGATTCACGACCAGCCTCCCCCAATTATCTTCGCAATGGCAGACTAGACGTAGATCCCGATGAGCGCCTGCTCCAACTGTACGAATCTGCCCGTGCGCTGTACGAATTCGTGCAAGAACTTGAAAATCCTGAGCAGCGTGCAGACTACCAAGAGCCGCTGGAGCGCATAGGCAGCCTCATTGCGTACAAAATTCCAGAGAAGAGTCCCGTCAAATTCTACATGGAGCAGGCGCGAAGAGATTCCGTGGCAGATCAGATAAATAGTGCTGTTCTGTGTGAGCTTCTCTATTGAATTTTGTATGTCTTTCTAGCACTGATCTGACGCGTTTCAATTCCGAACACAGTTAGGATGGGTCGTCCAGCACTCTCATACCTGGAGCTGTATGTTCGATACACGACAGTTGTCTGGAAATTCTTGAACGAGTTGAATGTCAAAGCTCCCGCTGCTGCCAATGTGCCTCACGGAGTCAAATTGCCTCCGCGGCGAAGAAGCACTGTTGGTGCGACTAGCTCACCCTCAAAAGACCCTTTCGTTGATAAGGACAATCCTGAAGTAAGGGCAGCTCTTGTTCGAATCTTGTAGAGCTGACAATCTATGTCCCAGATCATTTCTGAATTCGAATTGAGAGACTTTGTATCATCGCCTTAGCCTGTTGCTTGTTCGATGGACATCATGGAACGTGTAGAATTGTAATCATTAGCTCCTTCACTGTATGCCTTTGGCGCCATGTCCCTTCTTTTCTCGTGTCATTCTGACTGTGTCGCTTTGTCAATGGAATAGCTATAGCATTTGGATACTTATTGATTGCCCCTTCATTGTGATAAGATGCTATCACGCACCTAACTTACACAGTAATCTCAGCGTCTACCCATCGTCCTGCATTGACTTTTTTCAGTGAGGCATCATTCCGAGCGATCCCGCAGCTTCGAAGTCCCAACACTCGCAATCGACTCCACCGACTCCAGATCACTCCATCTAATAGATTGGCGTTGCCCTGAGCAGTCGGAGCTAACCAGACATTATAAGACAAGTCCAACACTTCAAGCAAAGGGCATTTCCTTGGCAGACGGTGAATCGGGATCGGAGAAGGAAGACCAATAAGCGCAAGGTGGGTGAGGGAGGGAGGAAGAGTCAATAGTGCAGATGCAGAGAGCGATGCCGATATTAGGATAAAACTATGAATGGGAGGAGACTCGTAGCTATCGTTGTCGCCATCCCAGCTGTCCGAATCACCGTTATTGTACTGGCTGGAAGGTTTGTCTGCACCAGATGAAGGTTGCTCTTTTTCTCGGACACAAAGAAAATCGCTGCGCATAGATGCCTGCGGTCCAACGACAATGACTTCGCCATTTGTATGACCTTCCAGATTGAGTAGAATATCCAAATATGCAGAGGGCAGAGGTTGGTATATTGAAGTATATCGCAACAGTTCGCGCCTGTGATGAGGAGTGAGGTTGGAAACAAGCTCGGGGAACGAGCCTGATTCAGGGCCATAGTACTCTAGCAGCACGCGTAAGCTTAGGTTCGTGAGCGCAGGAACCCTGCCCTTGTTCATACGATGCAGAGGGGCCGTGGGGTCTTGCGAGAAGACAAGGGCAAGGGCGTCCATACGCCATTCTGAGCTGTTCAAGATACCACTGAAGCCCGAGTTAGGGCTTTCAGTGACCCAACTGCGAGGTATTGGTCCCACAGTCTGAATGGAGGGAGTTTTCGCTAGGGGCGATGGAAAGATGGAATCATAGGGAAGCGAAGGTCCACGACTTTTGTGGTAAGCGGACAATGGGCGAGAAGGACGTGAGTTCTGTTCATGCCGAAAATGTTCGCCTCTGCGGATTGAACCATGTTAAACAGCAACTTGTTAGGCATGCGGAGACAACGAGGAGGCACCTAAGCGCATGGAGTTTGTCATTGACTTCTCGTGGAGCCTTTGAGCCCTCAGCCTTTTTGTCCTGTAGTTTTTGTTTCATTTCGTCGTAATGCTTGAGCACGAAGTTAGGCAATTAAAAAGCATGTTGTCAGACTACACATCCATGGGAGTGCTGTTAACTTGAAACTTGAAGTACTGACCTGCCGTTCCTAAGGTAGGCCTCACTCATACTCGACAACATCACGTGATTAAGGAGTGTCACTTTGGCAGAGAAAAGCGTTACATTCGTAAACTCCTCCGGCCACAGTACATTTTCGAAAAATTGGCTCTCACAATTTTTGTAATAAACAATTTTATGAATCAATTGTGGTCTCCAAATTTTGAATTAGAGCTTTGTCTTCGAGGAGATAGGCAATGAAGTGTGTGAGATATCACACAATACGAGTAAATACTAGGATAAATAACCCATTATTACCTAGTACTAGCTGCCAGCTTGCCTAGGCCCATAGTGGTGATGAGAGAAAGCTTCATGTATTATGTTCAAATGGAGTCATGTTGCTATGAGAAGTCTTGCAAACCTCGGGATACATCCACATAAAGAGGCTTCCAGAAACAGATTCGAAAGAGGAGAATGTGAGTAAGATTCGGATGAAATCTCAGCTTGAGGGATTGAAGTGCACCCCAATATAACTTCATGCCGGAGCTCTTCACTGATTCTCGCCACTTAGGGAAACCCAGTTCTCAGTACTAACGGTATTATTCAGAATTGTCTTTGTGTTACTGTACATCATTGGATCGTACCCTCTTATTTCGTTGGATAACTCTCAGTTAGCTATTATCTGTCACTGAACTGTCACTGACTGTCACTGCTGAGTCACACCACGTGATGTTGTCGAGTATGAGTGAGGCCTGCCTTACCATTCGGTCAGATTCGGTCAGATTTACCTCCAGATAGGATGCACCTGCGTGGTCCGTGCGGGCTATTTGTGGCTGTATTGTTCAAAGCTTTTGTCTGGAGAATGCCTTAATCCAGAAGAAGCCGTGGCACAAGGCAGCCAACAGCCACCCATGTGAATCAGTCAAAGCCACACCACTGGAGATTGATATAAAAGCCCTCACGAGGATCACTGACAGCCAGAACTAAACGTCCTCTCCGCTCTCACCACATCACTTATATCATAGAATCGCACCCCTCACCAAACATCGCAAACATCGCAATGCTAGATGCGACCGGCCTGCATAGCAGGTCCTTGCCTCAGCCTGAGGTCTCTACCCTAGCCGTTGAACGTCAAGGTGAGAACGACAAGCTCTTCATCGCAGAATGCTGGTCTCATCCCAACATCCTTCGTCAGTAACGTCTCCAACTACATGCCCCTCTTCGTCGAATTTGTCAACAGCGCCAGCTGTAGCTTCTCATTTGCCCCCTCGCTCCGGCGAATCCACATCCCCTTGCTCGCGAACCTATTTTCGTGCCACAGGTAGTCTTGACACGACTGCCTATCAAGCAGCGGAGCACTGTGCTGTGAATCGCTTCAAAGTGCACACCATCGCAGTGTTCACAGACATCCAGAGCAGGACAACTCGAACTTCCCTCACTGCCGCATATCGGCCGGTTGACGAAATTTATCCACACACCTAACACCTTCCCACCGACTCTCACGGGCCGCCGTCCTCACACCCTGTCATCTCTCCTCGTCAGTTGTACAGACATCCGCCGAGCGATACATCGTGCTAGGCCGCGAACATTCCCTTGTGCCACATGTCATCATGTAGACTCAATACCGAGCAACAAACTGTGTGCGCTCCCTGCATCTCGGCTTCTTGAAGCTATTGCATGCCTTGATCCGTTTTTCATCGACACTGTGGATGCTGGTGCTAATGTGGACACTTGTGGTACTCATGTTTATCTTTCCTTGATAGGATGGTTGTGTTCTTGCCAAAGACTACTTGTTCAATGGAACATGTTAGACGTGGCAAGTACTCAGTTAGCCTATCGGGGAGGATCATAAGACTATATTTAGAATCACTCCTGCACAAAATATATTTATGGCGGACAAGTTGAACGGAAGTAAAATAAGTTGGAGAACTATATTAAGAGCTGATCTGGAATCGGAGCTTTGTCTCCCCGTCAAGGTAAACGGTTTCACAGCTGACTTTTTCCATGTCCTCAACGACGTAGTGTGCCCCGCAATCAGCAATAGCCTCCCTCTCATGGCTGGTACACACGGCGATGACAATCGCGCCAGATGCAACACCTGCACGGATGCCGGAAGGCGAGTCTTCGACGACAACACAACTCTTCGGGTCGAAGCCGAGGCATTCGGCTGCAAGCAGGAAGGGGTCGGGGGCAGGCTTGCCAGCCTTGAGGCGTTTGTCGTCCGCGGTGATGGTTACCTTGGGCGGTGTGATGCCGACGCGAGTCATGCAGCCATACGCTATTTCGCGTAAATACACGACTTCAGTGATATTCGATGATGAATGATTCAAGGACGTACCATAAGTTTTGGCACCAGACGTTGCGACAGCGTAACGACCTTCGGGAATAGAATCTAGCAACTTCCGGATACCTGGGAGGATGCGCACTGAGCGATCTACGCTCTCGGCTTCAATCTGCCAGGCATGGCGAATATCTTCCTCCTCGTCTTCTCCATCGGCAAGCGGGGATGATGCCATCGCCTGAGCGACCATGGCACGACTCAATCGAGTAAGGAATGGAGGGTGCTCGAGATCAAGAGATGACGCGCGCGACGAAGTATCTGACGAGCCTCTTGAGCCATAAGGAGACGACATGCCAGAAGAGGAACCCGATGATATCGACAATGATGCCGAACGGCGGTGAAAAGCATCGGCATAATAAAGTATGGTCTCCTCGAACTCGGTCACGGCGTCGTCCATCTCGTGAGCCTTGAGGTGGGGTTTGAACTGGGCAAGGTTGTCAATGGCACGCTTGCCATGAGTGGATGCAATGACATGTGATGGGTCCTGCCCGATGTCCTGGGCGACTTTGCCCCAGGCTGCTTCCACCGCCGCGATGGAATCAGTCAACGTGCCGTCCTGGGATGTAGATGTTTTAGGTCAATGAGGTTGTGGTGGATAGGACAGCATTACCATGTCAAACAGAACGGCATCGGCGTAAAAGGTTAAAGGAGAAGAAGGCATCGACAGGTAAGAGTCCGGCTATTTGACGAAGTCGTATGTGGGGAGATTCGTGATGGTATAAAGGCAAGCGGTAGAAAGAGAATTCAGAGCGGTGTTGGCTTGTGAAGGCAGATTTTAAAGTAGACGGAGGATTACCATTGCGGGAAAGCGGTTGAGAGTCAGATATTTTCGCATAACTTAGAGTTGAGATTTGGACTGGAGGCCGAATGTGCATGTTACCGTCAATGAGAAGTCTTTCCTAACTCTCCCAGCGTCGTTCATTTCTTGATGGGGCACCTCCACCATTTACACGACGGGGGTAAGAATACATACGATTCGTTCGCAAATTGAAATACCAGAGATGTCAAGAGTAGGTAGTTGACGAGGATACGTATCACCGCGATACTGTCAATGCCTAATGACTAAATCGAATGACGCCCAGCACCTGAAAGAGCATCTTGTAACTCACAGCAGCTTAGTGAGACCCTTCAGACGCAAGTTGCTTCCAATCTATAAGATCAGTATCTTCTGATTGCTTCGTCGAGCGCTCTGCCTTCATCTTGTCAAATTTCCAGCGAAGAAGGACATCCAGCTTTTGGTCGGGAGGAACGGCAGTGCGAGGATTGTTTTCGTACAGATAGTACGCAACGATGCCGGTGAAGACTCCAAGGAGTGGATCCAAACCTCTGTAGATGGTGTCGAATAAGACACTGCTGCCTAGAAAGCTGGTACGAATGCTCACCGTGACAACAGAGGGGCCATTGCAGTTGACGCGGACGTCCAAGAACCAGCACGGCAAAAGCCGGCAGTCGTTCTATGAAACACTGGCGAGAATGTGACTTGATGTAGCGCACAGTTGAACGCTACACGGGTGAATGATTGTTATAATGGATTACCGATTATCTTCAACGCTTTTCTAATGCCAGCTCATGAAACGAACACCAACACCCCAAATCCTGCAACTGTGTGTCGTTGGCTACGGTACATACTGTATGTAAGGGCACCGCGAGGCCTCGGCGCGGAGCGGAAGTAAGTAGAGGAACAGTACGCGAACATTCACCCAAAAATTTCCCTTTTCCTTCCGTCCATACGCTACGGCCTTCATCATCTCCTTCATCTTTGCCCTCAGAGAGCCGTTCCTTTCTCTGTCAGTAGCTCTCCTTCTTGTCTCAGCAGGTCTTCTTTCTCTTGCCTTCATGTCAACAGCAGCATTTGAACGCCAGATTCGTCCCATCTATGGTGCGTGGTGCTGTGACACGCAATGCATCAAACACTCAGCCAACTTCAGACGCCATTGACACGGGGTCAAATAAATCTGCTCTCCTTGCTTGTAACAAGCTGCTGAAGAAGTATCCTAAGAATGATTTGCTGAAGGTGTGTTCACAACGTGTCCATGTGGGGAACAGAGCTCATTCTCGTGTAGGCTTTGAAAGCTCTTGCCCTTGTACGCTCTCAAAAAGTGGAGGAGTCTTTAGCTCTCTGCGATGAAGTGCTGGCTGCTAAGCCATCCGATGATGGAACCCTTACCGCCATGATGCACGTTCTGCGGGGTCTAGGTCGTCGTACGTGCTCTCCTTCACGCAACGCTCATACACATGTCATAACATACGACAGACGCCGACACGGTCGCTATGTTCGAGGAGGCGTTCAAACGTCAACCTTTGAACGAGGATCTCGGAATGCAAACGTTCTTTGCTAACATTCGAACGGGTAATTGGAAAACTGGCCAGCAGGTGCGTCATGGCTTTTTCTCAATCCAGTGTACAACCAAGGCGTGTCATCCGGGTCGTATGACCTGCCATCATTCTCTGCGTGTTCGATACTTGAAATCAAGCTCATCCTCCGTCTCTCAGTTAGCTACGAAACTGAACAAACAGTTCCATGAGGATCGTTATGTTTATTGGGGCGCCATGTGCGCTGTCCTACAGGTGAAAGCATTCAGTATATCGTTGTTTTATCTCAATTTATTCTCTTCCAGGCCAATGACTCTTCGACGCCGCCGAACATGCGCGAGTTGTTGTACAAACTTGCGCACAGGCTTCTGACGTCCGCATGGAACCCTCTAGAAATGAATGCTGACCGTTTCCATCTTTACCTGTCACTTCTGCTGGAGCTGCAACTGTATGATGAAGCGCGCGCAGTTCTAGAGAGCGACCAGGGGAAGTCTATCTGTTCTAGAAGCTTGGCTTGCGACGAGCTTCGACGGGACATATGGAAGGCAAAGGGCTGGCTAAAGGAAGAAGGCGAAGCTGCTGAGAAACGAATCACAGACAAGTATGTCCCATCCAAATGCAAGGTCATTTCCAACAGAACATATACTTGAACTCATTACAGAAATCGAAACTGGTTGGAGTTCGTGTCGGTCTTGGATGCTACATTTTCTTCCATCACTTCAGGTGATGCCAACGATTCCTCGCGCGAGGAATGCACGCAACATATTTCGAAGACTTTGGAGTTCTTGAACAATGTGGCACAAAATGACAAGAACAAAGATCGATCGGCTCCTCTCGCCCTATTGGAGCTAGAGAGACGAGCTAGAGAGCATGGTGTGTCAACAGGTGAGTCTTTAGCATCATGTCCTATCGATACGTCATCCATTTTTTTTTTACTAGAGCCTTCTCGGATGGTCGACCTATTGCAACAATATTTCGACCAGTTTGGTGACAAGGCTGTCTGCTACGAGGACCTGCGGCCGTACATTTCCCTTGATGCTGACGACTTATCTCGATGGTCATCATTTCTGACGTCCATACCCTTCTCATCCGTAAGCATGTCGTATCATAATCGATTATGACGATCTTAACGCGTAAACAGGATTCGCTTTTCGAGCTTCAACGGTCGATCAACGTGCAGAAGCTCTTGCGATTTAACTTACAGGATTCGGATCTGACCGTGGAGCTTGAATCAAGCCGGGCATTGCAGCTGGTCCAGTTCTACATCGAAGGCCTTCAACTAGGCAAAGAGCTGCCTAAAACCGAGCTTCAACCCGCCGATGACCTTGCTGTATTGGCTGCGCAAGTCTTCGTTAGTATGTATGACCGGTCGAACGATGTGACGCATTTGCACAATGCGGTTGTGTTCCTGGAATTTGCATCCAAGAAGAGCCCTCAGTCTTACCAGATCCACTTGTCTCTGAACAGAATTTATCGTTTGTTGGGTGTGTTTTATTTCTCAGACGCAGCTATCATTCTACAGGACTAACGATTGCGTTTGCCAGGCGCTCCGCAACTTGCGCTCGAGCAGTATCGGCTTCTGAATGTGAAGCAGGTTCAGAACGATACTCTTTCACACTTCGCCTTATCACGAGCATCCAATTTCTCGCTTGCGGCCACGGGTGACCTGACTTACGCGTCTGAGTGTCTGGAGTCTAGTCAGATCTACATGAGCAATTCCACTGAGGTAAAGAAAGGAGACATTCAAAGTACCATCCACCGTGCTAATTTGTGCCAGACGGCGGAATTTATTGTCAGAGCTTTCAGCGCGGAGAAATACTCACAGGTGATATTCTTCCTGGCCTTGAACGTACAGTCCTGCTGATACTCTTCTTGATGCGAAGATACCTGATTTCATCGTTTTCGAAGACCGGTTGGATAATTCGCTCCAACGGGATTTGGTGAAAATTGAGCACGTCCGGATGCGTGTCACTCACGAACCCATCATCGCCGATCTTGTTGATCTGGAGCTTGTTGAGCTTAAATTCATCTTCGACCGGTGTATGTCTGCGCAGAGATCTGTCCCTGGTGTGACTGCGGCTCACATTCACTCCTTAGTACATTACGACAATCGAGATTTCGACATTCTCCCCAATTATCAACCTCTCAGTCAGCCGTCGTTTGGCAAGCAAACGACGCTTTTCGGCAAGGAGCCGGGTGTCAGTATCTTTTATCTTTCTTTCTTGGAAAACGAGTAGTCATTGGTCACGATTTATTCATCAGCTGGGATGGTTGTGTGTCTTCCTCAGGGTTTACATCAAGGCGTTCCAGCATGCTAGTGATCTCGACGATACAGTGGAAGAGAAGCTGCTCGTTGGCGATCGGCCCAAGCAGAGCAATGATCCGGAGAATAAGTTGCCTTTGCAGGAGCGTTTGGCTGCTCGTAAACCACAAGAACTTCAGGAGGTGTGCAGCACTTGGCCTATCATAGTCTACTGACTCACTTGAAAACCTAGCTCACTGTCGACGAATTTGCTTTCCTTGATTATGCTACCGATCTTGCTGACTGGCTAGGACCTTACCACGATTTTACCCGACCATCGCCGTCTGCCGTCTTGGCCGAAGCAGCCAAGCAAACCGAGTTGAAAACTGGTCATGCTCTCAAAGGCTTGGACCTCCCTGCCGACAATGGTCATGCAAATGGCCATACAAAGAAGGCAGAGGACGCGCCACTGGTAAAGGAGCCTCCATCGTCATTGATCAAATTTTTTGAGTGTTAGTCGAGTCATCTACCACGTGAATCATACTCTGAGTTGTCATCACAGGTATGCAACAACGTTTCAACGAACTCATAGAAGCTCAGCGACCGCCACAAGAACTTCTTCATGTCGCGGCTCTCACGCAGGAGGTCAGTAGCGCGTTTTTGACGAGGTCAATTCTCACGCATGTTTCAATTCAGGCCTTGATACTGTTTACTATTGAGACATTGCGTTTCAAGAACGCATCTGTTGTGAAGGTAAATAAATTGGGAGCATTGGTTCAAACCTTCAAGGGCATTCGCACCGAAGCCCTCTCGGTGCTAAAGGGAATGGGTACCCAATTGGTCAAAATTAGCGAGAATGAGGGCACCGTAGACAAGCGCAAGGCATTCGTGGAAGGATTCAAGTCTCTAGAAGATGTACAAGAGGTATGTCCATGACTGTATCCGTTAAGCGAGGCACGCAGCTTATACTTTTGAATATGAGATCACCCACGAGCACATATTGGATGTCGCGAAAAAGGTTACGGATGCCCGTAAGAAGGTATTAGAGGGCTTTGGCAAGGGTGTTGGCCGCGTTTGCACAAGCCATGCATGAGTCGTTACGATACGATACGATGACCATAGATTACTTATGTAGACACGGCCAGCGGCCCCTAATGTGTTCTGCGCCCTTGACAGGTAACACGACAAACCTCTTCTCGTCTATAATGCGCTAGCGCGGCCCACTGATTGGACGCCAGTGACCTGCCGGAATGAGTTGTGCAATTTCAATGACCACGGCCCCTTCCCGTGGAAGTCGCGGCTACGGTCGGGCAAGCCTCACCCAAATCTGTGACATTCCTGTGACAGAACAAATAATGTCAAATACCGCGGTCGCGTCTTGCACGCGGCCGCTTCGGACACGACTGTTCGAAATATCATACTGCCAAAGCTCCGGCGAGCACTTCTTCTATCATCTATTGTGCCACCATGAGCCAATGTATGCCATGTGCTCTTATTCTTAAGTATCTACTCATGAATTATCAGTTGGAGAATCCTTTGGAAACAATCTTTATTACGGAAACGCAGGTGGAGGTGGAGGATATCTGACCGGAGGTTCGCCTTTTGGTAGTGCCAGTGGTAGTCCAGGGGGCGCATCACGAGTGAGTCGCTTTTTAAATTGTCCCCGCTCAAGGATTGATCATAAGCTTCTTTCTTAGCGAGGGGCCCTGGGGCAGTCTTTGCGTCCGCTCACCGTCATGCAGGTGCACAAGGCTACACAAGCACATACGGATGCAGACTGGATGGTAGACAATACGGAGATAGGACAAGTATGATATTCCTCACTATCCCCACGTCTACATACTCAATCTTGACCGATAGATAACCATCGTGGGCAAAGTTATCACGATTAGGGATCAAACCACAAATAGTCTTTACACCATAGATGATGGCACCGGTCAAGTGGAAGCCCGCTACTGGTCTGACTCAACATCTCAAGAAGGAGATTCCTTTGAGGGTGTGAAGTGAGTTTCCTGACTTGTCGATCAGTGGTGCCGCTGAAGTTTTTCAAAGGGAGGGAAACTACGTCCGCGTGTCTGGTACACTAAAGACGTACGGAAGTAAACGTTACATCAATACTGCTCATATACGGCTGCTTAAAGATTGGCCTGAGCATGAGCTGTTCTTCCATATTGCCGAGACCATGGCTGTCACGTTGATGTTTGACAGAGGACCTGTAAGCAAATGCATACTCGTTAGTGAACTGTTCGTCAATGTTCCTCTTGCTCGTACTAGCCATCAGGGCCTGATCAAGCCCAAAATGCTCCCGTCGGACAGGGACAAACTTCTGCCTCTGCGTACACCGCAGCGGCGAACACCGTAGCAGCGAACGACCAATATGCTCACTTGCCACCTCTTCAACGCAATATTATCCATTTCATAACGGCCCAACCATTCAGCGACGACGGTGTCCACGCCTCAGCCATTTCTCGAGGAGTCAAAGCTACTGGAAGTGAAATCAGGTGGATATTTCGTCATTTGTGGGGCTGCCTGAAAGCCACTGAACACTCCATTTTAGCTCTGCATTGGAGAAACTTACGGATGATGGCCTCATCTACACGACCAGCGATGACATGCACTTCAACGTCTCAGGATAACCAGCATCTTTTCTTCACTCATATCCTAAACAGAATCCTATATCAATACTTTATCATCAACTCGCGGGCTTGCAGTCAACATTTTTAGAAGAAGAAAGTCGTTTGCGACATTCGCTACAAGGCTAAATCAGTAAAGAAAATGAGACTGTCATCTCGGACAATGTATGTAGAGCTCTCATGTTGAGCGTTTTGTCAAATATGTCAGATATCTGTACCGATGTGCACAATTGGGTGCTCGTAAGACCAGTCGGCAAAGTCCGCGGCGAGAGACACCCTGAGACACCGTGCGCGGCCCTACGACAGCCTACGATCATACCTCTATACCAAAACTACAGCGAACATCATATACTCTCAGCATAGTCGACAGAACAAAAAAAAACTGAAGGTCGAATCAGGTCTCATTCGCAGTCTGACAAGCTCTTACTTGCCTCGCGTGGTCCAATGCCTCCAGATGCGTCGGCGTTTGCGTCCAGTGACGATCGCTCAAGTCTTGAAATCAAAGCGGATACACAGTGATGCCTGCTTTACCATTGAAGGAAGCGAAGTTCACAAGGTATCAAAGCTGGCTTTCCGCACCATGAGTTGGCGTTCATATGATAGTAGATCATGGTCGTTGCTCGTGTTTCTCTTTTGATAGGAACCGATTCCGATTCTCACAAATGGGAGTATGAGCTCGAGGACGGCACTGGGCGCGCTACCGCCGTTCTTTGGACCATCAATCTGAGCGAGGATGAGAAAGAGCGCCTTTTGGAAAATATCCCGTGAGTTGTGTCTATACTCGCTAGTCGTACCTCTAAACATCCTTCGGCTCAGGCCGCATTGTTATGTACGTGTTATTGGGGTGATATCAGAATTCAAGAATTACAAGTCTCTGAACATCTCGGACATTCGTCGTGTCGCTGATGCACACGAACCGTTCTACCACCTTGTGCACGCCGCCACCGTCACAATATCGGTCGAGCACGATCGTAATGTGAGTGCTTCGTCTCTTGATGATGACTTGATATTGTAAGACATGATCGTCACAGGCGTTAGCACATAGCGACGCTGAGCCTGATACGCTAGAAAGCATGAATCCAAGCTCCATACCATCCGCCCAACCTACGCAACACGAGCCCTCGACTCCGACGGAGTGGCCACCCACTTTACCTCAACCGTTTGACCATGATATGCCTTCATCTTCTTTCTCGGCAAGCAAAAATAAAGGTATACTAGCGACAACTGCCAAGGCAGAAAGCTTGACCTCTTCCGGCACTGACACCGACGTGGAGTCAGAGGATCCTATTCCCGTTTTCGATTCATCAGGATCTCATTCCCCATCGCCAGAGCCTCCTTCCCCGCTTCAGAATGTTCAACCATACCGACGGCGTGACCCATACTCCCATCTTACCTCTCTTCAAAGAGGGATCCTTCTCCAAATCCACACTCACAAGTCATCTTTTAACGAAGGGGTACCTGTGACTCTTATTGTTAAAGGGCTAGCACATACCAGTAGATCCGTAGACGACTTCTGGTAGGGACAGCATTCTTGAATGATCGCACAGGCGCCAGACATAAACTCACACATGTAACACAGGAATGCAATCGAAGCCCTCATGGATCAAGGCATGATTTACGCGTTATCAGACGAAAACCATCTAATGGTGGTGGATTAGCTTTGGGTCATTGTGTAAATCGGAGGAAAATATTCTACTCACCTACTCTTCTCCTTTTGTTTAGCTTGTGCGACGTGTATATCTAGTGGAGCGGTCTTCCATACGTTTCGGACATGTACGATTGGTATATCCCCAACATATCCATGTAGTTTATAGAGCGCTCAAGCGCTCAAAGATGCCATCTTCGTTTAAATCCTTGTCTGGAATCTAACAGAACATGAACATGTCCCAAATACCTCTTCCTGGAACCGACCAAGGGTGAGACTGCGGACCCGCCCTGACAGCTCCTGACAGACGCCCAGGGCCAAAGGAGGACGCTTACGTCGCTCTATATGTCGCCGATTAGCTAAGTAGCCCCCCGTGATGTCACGGCTCTAAATGAGACTTGCTCTTCGATTGTAGCAGCGAGCACCATGGCTTGGTGGTCGACTTCATGGCTACCATTACCCTCGATTGAATTTTCGTTACCTTCAGGAATACAACGCAGATTTATCTCTTTTCTTCTCAAACGATCACTGGGTCACCTTCTCAAACCGGGACAATTCGATGTACAACAGATAGATTCTCAGATTGGATCTGGTTATGTGCAAGTTAGGGATCTAGAACTAGATTATACTGTGTGTTTTTCCTTCTCTTTCCCTTGCGAGTCATTAGTGTTCACGCTTGTCACAGGCTATCAACTCGCATCTTATAGGGCTGCCAGTAAAGCTTCACGATGGCTCTATATCCAGTGTCACTGCGCGTATTCCTTGGCCTAATCCCCTGACAGCCAACGTCGGCTTGTCAATTCAATCCCTCCATCTCACTTTCCACGTTGATCCGAAGGCTCCTGTACCAACTGCTCAGGCGACTACGAACCTCGCAGACTCAGTCGTGAGTGTTGCCGAATCATTCATTCACGATGAGTTGACTCCAGGAGAGGAAGCCACGTTGCGCGAATCCTTTCATCCAGACCTTGACATATCTGTCACCTCTACTCGTGAGAACGTTCCAGGTGGACTTGACCCATTTATCGCTGCGGACGAAGAGGCTTCATCCGAGGTGGATCCTGCAGGGGTGTCTATATTTGCTACCATGATTGAGCGGTTGTTGTCGCGCTTTGAGTTCGATGCTAAGGATACGAGCATTACATTGGTCTATCCAGGGCATTCAAGCTTCATCTTCAAAGTATCTGAGATTGCCTATGGGAGGGACGATAGATCGAATACGACAAGCAGAAATTCAAGCACTGGCCCTAAGGATGTCGCAATTGGACTTGAATCTCCAGGAGAGACTCGCACAATTTCTATCTCCGGAGCTACGCTTTTGTATCACGATCTTAATTCTACAATGGGTACGTTGAACGTTTCTGTGCACTCAAAGCATCTATGTCGATACTATTAATCATATAGGATGCTCTTCCTCGGCACATAGTCCACAATCGCAATCAGCTTTCAATCCGCTTATCTCTCCGCCTTCCCCTTCAGCATATCATTATCAGTCTGATTCTGACTTGGACGAGGATACACAATTAATGATGTCTCAATCCATCGCTGGTCTTCCCCCACGACCTGTTTCCCCAGCGAGCACCGTCGCGAGCACCGTAGCCAGTACTATGTTCCAGAGTGCCGTTTCTATCATTGCCAAAGACGATACCGAGGGTTCCAATGCGCAGACAAACTCACAGGATACACCACTAGCCTTTGCCTCAGAGTTGTCCAACGGCCTCGGGGCGATTGAACAAGAGCTTTTCCCTGGCGATTCTCCGCAAGCCAAGGCGCCGGACCAGGGGGAAATACAAGTTCTCGAAGAGACTCTTCTATCGCTCGCGTGCGAGCCAACCGTGATTAGATTAACCACATCTCTTTCACCTCGTAGAACCGTAGTGCCTTCCTTTGCGCTGAGTACTGTTGCACCAAGTGTAGGTGCATCATCTACCGAAGGCCAGCAGGCGAAGAAATCAGGACGAGTTAGCATCTCTATTACGACAAGTACAATTGCATGTGCGCTCGGAGCGACTCATATTCGCAGTATCTTGGACATCGCAGAGATATTGGGTTCTCATACGTCTCTCAAGCCCTCTCCTGCACCGAAACAGGAGATCAAAGACTCGGGTGGCGCTTCAACTACCACGGTCTCATCTTCAATCCTGGACGACATCAAAGCGAGTATCGACATACGTGGGATTGCGTTACTTTTCTTGCCATCGCTTTTGACAGTCAAAGACGCACAGGGACTGCCTAAATCTAAAGGAGAAGTTCTCATCGACTTGGGTGCATTTTTTGACCAGCCTCTGATACCTCCAAAACTTCTTCATGGTTATGTTCGACTGCTCGTGGAAACGGTCGCCGTCACCGCATCCATCTCTACGTCTGTCAGCAGAACGAATGTTTCCTCTGCAGGACGTTCCGGTCGTCAGCCACGTTCGGCCGAGAACGAACTTGTCTCTTCGACATCTACTGCCATAGCCTTGACTGTTGCCGATTTATCTATCTGCGCATTTCGTCGGCCTTCAGGATCTCCCTCATCACCATCTAGCTCGCACGAACATGTAGTTTCTCCTGTGTTGATCACGGATCCGCACCTGTCCCTTCAGTACCCAACTGAACACCAATCACCCGCAACTATATCCTCATACGATAGCAATCATCCATTGCAGAGTGCTCAAACTCCACCATTACCAGTGTTTGATGTCGCTGATTGGACGACTCCGCTACAACATGCAAACCAAGCTAGGGTTTCTCTATGGCGAGTAAAACCCTCGCATCGTCATAACCAATCCCGCAGGGTCTCTGCGAACAACATACCTAATTCATCTATATCCCCTGACAAGGCTCCGTCAGCGAACATCCCAATTGAAGCGCCTGACCCGAACACACATGGACCAGCGATTACGGTGAAGGTCGCTGCTGCATCGTCTGTCACTCATGGTGGAGATCAGATATCCGGAAGAATTGCGGACGAATATTCCGTTGATGCAGATTTCTTACCTCTGCATTTCTTTTTCGACCTTGGACTGATACTCGATGGAGACGACGATCAAGAGTCTAGTCAACTGCTGTCATTCTTGGAAGAGATCGTAAGCCCAGTGAGTGGGCAGCAGGGGACCCTTGAGTCGGATTTCCCACAACGAGATTCCGGTTCAGAGTCAGGGGGTGACGAAACTGATGAAACTGATCCGACACCACCAGCTTCTCCGCGAGGTCAGCGCATATCAAAGATGCGGGAACAGCAAAGGGAGAGGGAAATGGAAAGAAAGCGGTTGGAAAGGCTGGTACTGGAAGATCTGAACTTATCCATGGACTACCGGCTGAAGGAGCCTGGTCTGTCGGCACCCTCGACGCGATTAAAACGCAAGGTTTGTCAATATGACAGCTATTGTAAAAGCTCTGGCATTAACTCTACCCAGGTGAAATCTCGAACCCAGGAAGTTCAAATAGTCGATGTCACTATCGGCTTCCCCATGATTAGGATGGAAATTCGTTGCCCTCCTCCTCCGTCATATTCACCTCGTTCCGGCGCCCTTATCATGGACATTCATGGCCTTACATTGTCAACCCATTCACCTCAATCTAGCCATAAACCAGGCGCGCGTTTTACGGGCATCGATGCCACAGTCTCTCCGCCTTCCCCTTTGCATAAGAGCAATAGCACATTGTTGTTGACCGCAGAATTGCGACGCTTGCTCATCGCCAGCTCTTTGGCAGGGGAAAGCAATGCAAGTGCATTCATGTCCTTGGGACCACTTTCTGTTGCTGCGGAAGGTTCTGGTGGTGGACGATTAGGCGACAGGGGTTCAGGCCTCAATGCCCCTCCAGTCACCATAGCCTTGACACAAACACATAATCTGGCAATCAATCCCTCAAAGGCTCTAGTCCTTACTATACAGATTCCTTCACTTCATATCGATCTGTCGAAACCTCTCTTGGATGGTGTTCAACTGTGGGCTGACGACATTCAACAACTTGTTGAGAGGACAGTATCTAAAAGCGCTGATTCAGAAACGTCATCGAGACAAGGTCCATCTCTCATAGGGAGCAGATTTTTCGTGCCCGCCAAACACAGAGCTAGTAGTAGCTCATTAGAGAGCAACGGTATCGGTCTACAGGGGAATGAACCGCTTAGCAACGAAACGATAATCAAGGCCACAATCTCAGAAGGTAATTGAAATCCTTTTTATTTTGTCCATATATTGATGGATTAAATCAGCCTTCGTGAGATTGATGGTACCCCGAGAGGTGAATGACACATCCGTCCTTTTGCAACCATTCGACATCCTCGCTTCTGAAGTCGACGCACTTCTCGAGTTGAAGCCAGAAGGAAAGGTCATTGTACGGTTACCCTGTCGCTAATCATCTTCTGATGGCTGTTCTGACAGGACGAGACGGTCATGACTTTATCAACGATGATCATCGCCATCGTCGACGGGCAAAGCCCTTCTTCTATGCCATTCTTGTCTCTGACTGCACCTCACAGCCTGGTATGCTTTGTTAGAGGCAGATAATGTCCACTTATCACTGACTTTGTTCATCTCAGCTCTCTAGCCCTAGGCCTCTTTTGAAATTGCATTTCAGCTCTCTAGTGGTCCCAGAGTCAACGGCTAAAGAAACGCGTATAAGGTTGACGTTGTGCGGTTTCACATACAACTTCCTTCCTGACCTGCAGTGGATGTCAGACCTCGCTCGATTTGCCAAATCTCCACCAGGTGTATGTTTTTCGTCGCTTATCATCTGTCCTCACTAATCTTTCTACATCCCTCAAATCCTTAGGCTTTTGAAAGCGTTATACCTAGTGAACGTACGCGGATTACTGTGAAGGTTATGGACGGCTCTGTTCGTTTATTTGCCCCACAGTATCCAGGCGCCCTAGTCCTTCATCTCGGCGACCTCGATTTCTCAACCGACATAGTCGGTGATTCAACGGAGACACACTTGAATCTAGGAGTCTCAACGTTGGGAGTCTTGCTGGTAGATAACCATCTTGCCGCTGCCAACGATGTCAACCGGCTGTCTTTATTAGGCGCGAAGGGCATCATGTTCTGGAAGGTTTGTGATAGAATTTGATTGAACTGGTGTATATTGACTGGGTCCCGTTCGTCACCAGAGATCAGGTTATGCTTTGCTGGCTGAAATATCTGACCTGAAGTTGTTAATAGCGATCGTGAACGGAGATACCTCTAATTCTGATGTGATGAATGCTTCTTCATGCTAGGGAAACACATTGGATCACTGATGAGTTTGTGCAGGTCACTGTGGAAGGCATTACACTTCGCCTTCATCTGTGCGCCGACACAATGACAGCCCTTGGCGCTTTTGGAAGTGACTTAGGTTCAGCATTCAGCAAACACGACACTGAACCGTGCGTCTGTTCATCGTACAGAGCAAAGGGCCGTGAAACTGATATTTGAACTTAGCTCATTGCAACCTCAGACCAAAGAGCCAGCTAACCTATCCACTCAGAGAAATATAAATCATGAAATTATGGGTAAGATTCGTTTCATGATTTTATCTCGAGTTTTCACGAGTCCTTGTAGCATCTGTGGATGAGCAAGCATTTCATCGAATTCCTGAGGTTGGAGCAGCGCCAGATATGATCAACGACGACCTTCCATCCAATCCCGAATATCTTGACGCCTCCTTCGGCGCCGCGGCTGGTCTCCGTGAGTACGACGATGAGGACTTGGAAGATCTCCAAGAAGAAGATATCTTCTTGTATAATACGACCTCCGAGAAAGCTGGACTCATATCCAAGGTCGGAGGGGAGACCATCAAGTTACTGCACTCTGAAGGACTTGATGTCGTCGAGAATTATTTTACCACATTACCAGCACTCTCCGAAGAGATCTATGAGTCAGTTTTCTCATCCTCGTTGACCTCTGATTATTCAATTGCCTCATACAGAAATGGCATGGTCAAGGACCGCCTGCGTATCCATCAAGCTGACGTCACACTCTTCTTATATGAGGGCTACGACTGGGCCTCGACGCGTCAGACGATCGAACACGAGGTCAAGGAAATGAAACGACGACTGGCAAAAATCAAACAGCTGGTAGCAAGTGGCCAGACATACGATCCTAACGTTGATGAAGCAAGCACGCTCTTATTCAATTCTGTCTATGTTGGTTTGGAGCAGGAGTTGAACGAGATGGGGTCTGACGCGCTGATTGAGGCTATCGACGAAGAGCTGAAGGATGATCTTGAGACTGCGAGCCAGAGTTCATGGCAGTCATTGAAGCCTCAAACTCATGAACAGTCCGCTCCACGATCCCTTCGAATCCATGGCCATCGGCTTACCAGGGCAAGAGGGCCTAGTATCGAGTTTCGTTTATTTGGTTTAAACGCAGAAGTGGACCAGCATGCACCTAGCGACGATACAGTGTCCAGGGTTCTTGCCACAATCAGGGACGTAGAAATCCTGGATCATGTGAAGACTTCGACATGGAGAAAGTTCCTCTCAGCGCTGCGGTCCGATTCGCATGGTAATGTCCGCGAAACGGATTCGAACATGGTACGCGTGGAATTGCGTACCGTTCGTCCAGTTCCAAGCAACCCCTCCGAAGAAGCCAGGCTGCGGGTGAGTCTCCACAAGTTTCATACTAGAATTTGTACCTCAAACGACGGATTCAGGCCAAAATTCTTCCCCTTCGCTTGCATGTCGACCAGGATGCGTTGGACTTTTTAAAGAAGTTCTTTAGCTTCAAAGACCCAAATGCGGCCCCAGCTGCTGGAGCACCTAGCAATGAAATCTACTTCCGTACGTCTACTTTCATTATAGATGAGCAATGATTGATGATGACATCCACGATGAAGAGCACGCAGAAGTGTTTCCAGTAGGACTCAAGCTGGACTACAAGCCCCGCCGTGTCGATTATAGAGCTCTACGAGAGGGAAGGACTATTGAACTCATGAACTTCTTCCACTTCGACGGTGCTGAAATGACACTCAGACATATCACTATATCTGGAGTACGTTGTGCAGTCTCCCTTCACTCATCACACTGACATGCTAGGATAGATTACTGGTTGGCCTCGATTCTTTGATCTTCTTAATGACCTTTGGACACCCGATGTGAAGGCCACGCAACTTGCAGACGTAATCTCTGGAGTCGCTCCCATTCGTTCCGTGGTAAATGTTGGTTCTGGAGTTGCGGACCTGGTCCTGCTACCGATCGCACAATACAAGAAGGACGGTCGAATTGTGCGAGGCATTCAAAAGGGTACAAGGGCCTTTGTGCAGACCACGGCTGTCGAGGCCATCAAACTGGGTGCGCGTTTGGCAACTGGGACTCAAGTGATTTTGGAGCAGGCAGAAAATGTACTTGGAAGCCATTTCAGCGAGTCAATCACCGCAGAGACTGTACAAGGATCTCCTGTAAACAGCGAAGGCACTGGGCCGCGATGGGACACTGACGAGGACGCAGCCGATCTCATCAGTAAATACGCCGAGCAGCCTCTAGATATGAAGGAAGGGATGCAGTCGGCCTACACGAGTTTACGGAGGAATCTCAATTCTGCGGCACAGACCATTTTGGCAGTTCCTATGGAAGTATATGAGCGGTCTAGCAATGAGGTACGTCGATGAGTACAGTCGACGTTTCCGAGGCCTCTAACACAATCCATAGGGTCCAGTTCGTGCAGTGATCAGGGCTGTGCCAATCGCTGTTTTGAAGCCGATGATTGGTGCCAGCGAGGCAGTCAGCAAAGCATTGCTGGGCCTGCATAATTCTATGGATCCCAACGTCCGGCTTGAGAACGAAGCGAAATACAAGCATCGTCAATAGTCTATCCTGCCCTGGGCGTACTTAATTTATGTTCATGCTGCCTGTTATCAATGTTCCAGTCACATCCCCCACGGTCCCATTCACATTGTACTTTTATTCATTCGCGGATCTTTCTCCCACTCACACTTAGCCCTAATCATGTATGCATAGTGTGCATGACCCTGCTATTACTACATAACGGTCTACTTTTTTAAATCTGAAAACACATCGACAGCAATACATACATGGGAAAAAGTGAAAACACATCTAATCGAGATCCATGCCCATTGACCGTCCCTCTCCAGGAAGCAGAGCACTCCTTGGTTTGGCGGAGACCTTGATTTTCTCCTTGACCATGACTTCTGCACCCTCGGTCGATGTTGGCTCAAGCAATTTGATCGACTCCAGCTTCTTTTTGCGGTGTGCGCGTACCTTGTCTCTGCTGGCCACCATTCTAATTGGGACAGCGGGTTGAGTCCTCCAGAGTTAAGCCGGGTGAGCAAGAGCGCATGTGCGTACCTGTTCTTCCAAAACGCACGCTCCCTCTTCTGTTTGATCTCTGCTATCCGCTTCATAGCCTTGATCGTGGTCTGGACGAGCTCGCGGTCGTAGCGGACAGGAACATTTCTCCGCTTTTCGAAGTCGATCGTTGAATCCTGACAGCAGCACGCATATGAGCCCGTGTCTTTCCTGAAACCAGACAAAGATGGACGCACGACAGTCATCTCTTTCCCTGCTGCCTTCCTAAAAGCCTTGGTCCACCTCACTTTTCTCGGATTGCGCTTCATTCTGATCCGGGAATGCGGTGAGTAACACATCAGCGTAGCTTCGAGGGATGAAAACTGACTTGAAATTTTTATGGCATCTGGAAGTCGGCGAGGGAGTCAACATGCACATTCTCTGCCCGAGACGAGTAACGAGCTCACTTGGATGTGCAGAACCGGAAAACCTTGGAGTCGTTTCTCACAAACGCCGATCCTATGGTAGGTGAAAATTAACAGAGCGGCAAGACCGATGATTTACTGCCATCCGCACCATGACCAGGATAGACGCTTTTTGAGCAGAAATAGCACTTCTCAATACGCATTTGAGTAACGCAATGTCAACCACCAGGTACAGGGTGAGTTAGCGGGTAATTCCGCGATTGCTGGTCTAAGGAAAACAAAGAGACAGGAAATGTATATGTGTGGTGAATATAGAATGCGTACGGCCGCAGATTGAGCGGGGTTCCTTATTAATTGAAATTACCGCATAAGGAACTCGATTTTCATTGGTTGCGCCACTCGCCGGTGGCGTCAAAAACATCACAAACATTCTGAATCAAAGGCATCTCTGCAGGCAAGTCATTGCACCAATGGCCATAGAATGATTGCGGGTATCGGGAAAAAATGCATCGTACATGAAGATCGAACAGTAAAGAGGGGAACGATGAACGAATGGCGACTGAGCCCGAAACAAGAACTCATGCGACAGAGGCAAAATTAATCGTTGACCTGCAGTGTAGTATGCGTATATATGGCAATGGAATGTAAAGCAAAAATATGGTCCAGTGATCACAAGAACAGCGCGGAAGCTCTGCACAATGCCCGCGTCGCGCTCTCCTCTTACGCTGTCTCCTTCACACTACTGACAGAGTCCTTTTTCCGCTTGCCCCCACCCAAGTGTCCGAGTTTCTTCAAACCTGCTGAGATGCTCTTCCTCTTCTCTTGTTGACTGTTCCTCTTCGACGACCGTGAAGACGCTGACTGGACGGAGGCGATGGACGCGACCTCAGCCTTTTCACTGGCTTCATTAACTTCGTCCTCATCCTCCTTCGTTTCCACAGCCGGATCGGATTCTTCGACAATCTCTGCGGCACCTCCTCCGACAAGACGGACTGTCGTTTCGGGCTCTGAGTCTTCCTCTTCCTCTTCAACAGGTGGTTCCTCAATAGCGTCCTCAGCAGAAATGAGGACAGGCTCCGACCCATTTGTTGAAGATTCGACGTCAGAGTCAACAGAAGATGCGGGTTTCAACGGGGATGACACTGGCGATGGCTGCATGGGAGGAGCATCCATTGTGGGAGCAGAATCGGCGAGCAAGTCGGTGACGTCCAAAGCCGCTTCTGGTGATGGTATTGGCTCTGCCGAGGTTGCGGCCGACAGTACGCCCGGAGATACAGGAAGTGGAACAAGAGTAGGCTCTTTGACTTCAGCGGCGGGGCCGTCAGTGAGCGGATGTGCCTTAGACGGTGTTCCGGATGTTGTCAGCTGAGCTTCAATGTCAATTTCCCGCATCATGGGGCTACGAGAACTCTCTAAGTCAAGAGAAGAAGCACCCGAGTCTGGGGAGGTCGGCGAAGGGATGATGTCGCTCTGCGTGGGGAGTCCAACAGGAAGTGGTGCAGGGACTTTAGTGACAGAAATCACGGGAAGAGGTTGCCTTGTTCGCAAGGTTTCTGAATCGTCTTCAAAGACAGGAATAGGCACCTCAGCTGCCATACCATTGACGGTTCTGGCCAGGTCAAGGACGTCGCGAGCCTGTAGGGAAGACATTGTTATGCCTTGCAAGTAAAAACAAAAGATGAATATGAATGCCTCACCTTGCCCTTGTCCGGTCGCGCAGGCGCATCAGGTATCAAACCCGACTCGTGCCATTTCCTAACACTTTTGTCTGCCCATGCCTCTAAAACATTCCAGCCTCGATACTCTCCCGACAGGCGCAACCCGCCAGCACCAGCCTCTCCATTGCCATCACCTGAGCCGCGACCTGTGCCATCGAAGAAATAGCTCTCGTAGCCCACGCCATCATCACTTCCTTCACTCTCAGCGGCGCCACCAAGCTCGTACCCTTCTCCACCCTCAAGCTCCTCCACTATGCTGGCCAACCATCGTGCCCAACCAGCGGGGCCATCTCCACGCCAGAGTACAACTTTAGTATCAAAGTCGCGTCCGAATACTATGACCTGACCGACGAATCCGCCCTCGCCAGGATTGGTATCGACGCCGACATAGTTTCCAGCCTTATCTGTAATGAGAGGAATCCATCCGCGCTGCGAATATTCCTTTCGGACCCATCCCTCCGGGACAGATTTCATGACTTCGCGAAGCTTGGCATGAGCACCTGTATTGGGGTCATCGTCAACCTCTCTCCAGAATCGCCATTCGTCCAGTACTTCTTCCAAAGGAAGTAGAGTGAGGCCATAGAATAGCCCCTCCGAGCAGCCTGCCGACGATTCAGCCTCTTGGCCGTTGACGGCGAGGTAGGACTCCCGGACAGCCTGGGGAAGACTGAAGCCGAACTGCATCTCCAAGTTAACAAGGTCCTGAGGCAGTATGCCGTAGTTCAGGGTGTCACCAAGTTCGGGGTATTCATTTGAGAGCCAGGTTCTGAAGCGGTTCCAAGTATGCTCTAAGGGTGGGTATGGGGGTAACATTGGGAGAGGAGAATTATGTGTTGGAAGCAATGATGATGGTCGCGCACGTCTTCAGAGTGGGCATGTGCAAAGTAAGAAGATAAAATCGGTTGCAGTGAGTTTAAGAAAGGATGGGCCTACCCGGTTGGCACATAGTCATATTGGCCTCCACCATTTGATTGGGGTGGGTATGTGTATGTCGGGCTCAGGGCAGAGTCCGGTTCAGGCGTGGTGAGTGAGTCGGTGTTATATGCATCGTGGAAGACGTGTGATGGGAGAGAGAAGGCATCCTGAGTATGTGAGAGCGCCTGTGTTCTCCTGTTGGACGAGGATTTTGAGGAGAAGAGGGAGGCGAGCCAGCTCATTACTGTGGATAATGGAGACGAGCTTTGAGGGAGCAGTGGTGAGTGGCAAGCACGACGGCCTTCGCGGTCGCTTCACTCCGCTTTAGGCACTCCCTCCGAGTCCTCTCGGCATCACCGGCCGGCACGCGGCAATCGTGAGGTCCGTAACCGCCGCTCCGGCAACGTTTCTCTCATCAGGCCTCTGACACAGACACTTTGCATCGTGGAAAAAGTACTACATCGACTACGTATTACAGGTGCTCTAGTCTAGGTTTCGTGGTCCATTCATGCCCTCATCACATCCGCCCAAGGTTCGCTGAGACCTTGAAGTCCGCATCGGTCTTTGCTCGGATCTCCTCCAACGTAACACCCTCGGCGATGTCAACCAGCTCCAGTTCTCCAGCCTTGCGGTCAACGTTGAACACACCGAGCTCAGTGATAATCTGGCTGACGGCTCGGGCGCCCGTCAATGGCAGAGAGCATTTCTTTACGATCTTTGGGCTTCCGTCCTTGGCACAGTGTTGCATAAGAACGATGATAGTAGTCGCGTCGGGGCTAGATACGAGATCCATCGCGCCGCCGATACCTACACAGCGCACACCGTTCAATGACAGTCTGTAGCAGTGAATAACCTACGACTTGCCTTTCACAAGCTTCCCTGGAACCATGTAATTCGCAATGTCCCCCGCCTGCGAAACCTCCATGGCCTGGAAAAAGAAATTAGTTCATTGCAATATAAGATATCAAAGGTATATGAGCGCACTCCAAGGATCGAGACGTGAAGATGCCCGCCACGAATCATAGCGAACGACTCGGCGGAATCTGAAATCGAATGAGTAACATTATACTGGTACAAGAAAATGAACCCGCGTACCGAAAGTGGAAGCACCGGGCAACAGTGTCGAAGCCTCCTTGCCCGCATTGATGATATCCCTACGTTACCAGTGAGCAACATCCGCCTACCGCAAGCTCCAAAGAAATGGTACTAACGGGTCAACTTGTTCTTTCGTGGGATACGGTCCCATTCCGAGAATTCCGTTTTCGCTCTCCAGCCAGACCTTGACACCAGCGGGCAGATGCTCCGGGACGAGAGTCGGCATACCGACACCAAGGTTGATATAGTATCCATCTTTGATCTCCTTTGCGGCACGCCTCGCAATTCTGTGCCGGATGTCTTTTGCAGGATCTACAGGCTTCTGCGACTTTTGGTCCGCCTCACTGGGTGCGAGGTTCAAAATTTCGATCAACTTGGGTTCTGTTGCTTGGACAATCCGGTCGACGTAAATGCCAGGTAGGTGAATCGCGTTGGGGTCGAGTTCGCCGATAGGAACGATGTGCTCAGCCTAAATGATATATGCGTTACTCGAGCGGAGAAAAAAATGAAAGGCAAAAAACTAACCTCAACAATCGTCAGTTTTGCGTTCCTTGCCATGATTGCATTAAAATTATTCGCGGTGTGCCTAAAAAGTACATCAGCAAGGACCTACAAGTGAATCGGAGTTGGCAATGCGATGACGCACTTGAAGATGCAATTACCAGCCTCATCAGCCTTCCAGGCGTGGACAAACGCGACATCTCCAGCAATAGCAGGCTCCATGACATATCTCTTCCCATTGAAGTCTCGTGTTTCCTTCTTGTTGCCGGGGATCATGACGCCATGATCCATACCGCCAGGGTTATAGCGAATAGGAATATCCCCGGTCTCCACAGCAGTATAGGCTCCGGTGGGCGTGTAGATTGCGGGCATGCCTGATGCATGAGCCCGCATGCGTTCAACCAACGTGCCCTGTGGTACAAGTTCTAACGAGACTTCTCCCTTGAGGTACATTGACTCGAAGTACTTATTCCTGAGAAAAAACTATCAGCGCTGGGCTGCTTGATAGGTTATACAAAATACACACCCTCCAAGATATGAGATCATGAGCTTCTCCAGTTGCTTCGACTTCAGCAGTCGCGCTGATGAAAAAAATGTTAGGATATTCCACGTGTATGCGCGAGATCCTGAAGGAAACGTACTAAGACCGTGATCACCAGCACCGGCGTTGTTCGACACGGCAGTCAGATTCTTCACTTCTGGCCGCTTGACCAACGCCGAGATCAGCGTCTCTGGGATGCCGCATAGCCCAAAGCCTTGAAACCGCACGGATAAAGTAGCATGCAGGCCGTAAAACTGTCTTGCTCACCTCCACTGAGAATCAGGCTACCTGAGACTACATCCTGGACTGCCTCCTCGGCAGAACTCCACACCTTCTTACTGCGAGGGACATCCTTCACCGGCGCGACGGAATAGGGTCTGAAGAAAAGGTGAGAGGTGGGTACCGCGGCGACACGAAAGCGACAGTGGAGCGGTGCACGAGCCGCCTTGATAGATAGCATCTCAACCTGGGGTGGGGAAGGAAGAGGGGGTGAGAAGAGAGTGCGGGGGTGGGATCGGAAGATCGAGATGTTCCACGGGGTTTTATACGATGCATATCGCAGAGGAAAGAGAGCATGGGTGCACAATCGTTCACGGCCGCGGCTCAACTATTCTCTCCAGCCCCCGCTCGGACGTGGTCGGCGGAGCCCTCAGACGTCGTCGATGGCAAGAATTTCAGCCGCCGAGTCGCTGACTAAGCGCTTTTCTGCCGTTCCGTTTGCAGTTGAGCCTTGGTTGAGCCGCGCGGCACTCCTTCAGACCAATGCCCTAGCGCAATTGCGCTTTAAATCCGCAAAAGCAGTATATTACGAACCTGTTGCGTTTCCCTAGTTTCCCTCCGAACAGTGCCTTCAGAAGCTGCATGACCCCGCAAGAACCCCACATTCCCCTCACTCTCGTCACAATTTCCCCAGACTACTCCGCACCGTGAACTCGCACCCGGTCTTCGCCTTGACCTCCTCCAGCGAAACGCCCTCAGCCAGATCCGTCAGCTGGAGTCCACCGCTATGCCGGTCCACATCAAAGGCAGCCAGCTCTGTGATGATCTGACTGACTGTCCTTGCACCTGTCAGCGGGAGCGAGCACTCCTTCAGAATCTTCGGGCTTCCGTCTTTGGCGCAGTGCTCGAGGACAGCAATCACCCTCGTGTTATCAGGGTTGGACACCAGATCCATCGCGCCGCCGATACCTATATCACTGCCGCATCAGCAGGCCATTTCGGAGCTTTACGAGTCGCGACCGAACCTTTCACAAGCTTCCCTGGGATCATGAAGTTGGCGATATCACCGGCCTGCGAGACTTGCATGGCCTAGACAACATCGCACGATTAACAACCATGCCGCACTGTTGATCATATAACAGGGAAGAGACGCACCCCAAGAATAGCGACGTCGATATGGCCGCCACGAATCATAGCGAACGATTCGCCGGAGTCTGTCGCATCCAGGTTAGATACACTTTTTGGTTCCTTACACGTCGCAGACTCACCAAACACAGATGCCCCTGGCAAAAGAGTCACAGTTTCCTTACCCGCATTGATGATATCACTAATGACCAGATATCAGTGGGCCACGACGCTCTCAGTAGAACTGGCGTCCACGTACGCATCCAGCTGTTCTGGCGTCGGGTATGGACCCATCCCCAATATCCCGTTTTCACTTTGCAACCACACTCTCACACCAGGCGGCAGATGCTCGGGCACAAGTGTGGGCATACCTATACCAAGGTTGACGTGGTACCCGTCCTTCAGTTCCTTGGCTGCACGTCGTGCGATACGGTGACGCAGATCCAGCGCGACAGCCTTACCAGCATCTTTGCCTTCCGATGATGCTGGAGCCAGTGTGGTGAACTCAATTTGCTTCTCTGCGGTAGCTTGAACAATACGATCAACATAGATGCCAGGGAGATGGATCGCGTTTGGCGATAAGGAACCAATGGGTACGATGTTCTCAGCCTCCACAATCGTCAGCTTCGCGTTCTTGGCCATGACGGTACTGAAATTGTTCGCAGTATACCTGATGGTCATTATCAGTATGGTATGGACGGGCCGAACACATAAACTGACCTAAATACCGTGTTGCCGACTTCGTCCACCTTCCAAGCTCTCACAAACGCGACGTCTCCGGGAATAGATGGCTCAAGTACATATTTCCGACCATTGAACTCTTTCGTTTCCTTCTTGCTTCCAGAGATGGCGACCCCATTCTTCATCCCGCCAGCATTATAACGAATGGGTATCGAGCCTTCTTCCACCGCTGTAGACGCGCCTGTTGGTGTGTAGAATGCGGGTATTCCTGCAGCATGTGCACGAAGACGCTCGACAAGTGTACCCTGCGGCACTAGTTCCATTGAGATATTTCCTTGAAGATAGAGCGATTCAAAATGTTTATTCCTAGCATCTCGAAAGTCAATATCTCTTTTAGTGCAGGCATAACCAAGTCACGTACCCTCCAATGTAAGATGCGATCATTTTGTCTATCTGGCCGCTATGGAGCAGTTTGCCTTGATAGGGAATAAGCATTTAAATTTACAGTCGTAATCCGGATCATTCACCAAGACCATTCTGCCCTGCACCAGCATTGTTTGACACGGCAGTCAACTTGGTCACTTCTGGACGTCGAGCGAGAGCATCGATGAGTGTATCTATTGATGAATAGATTAGTAGTCAACCCAATCTATAACCATTCATGAAGACGCACCAGGCGTGCCGCATAGCCCAAATCCTATGACGTCGCACAGTATAAGCTCCGAATTGCTTCCACCGACAGACTGCCCAGTCTTGCTCACCTCCACTCAGCAGGGTGTCTCCAGACTTCACGTCCTTGACAGCTTCGTCTACCGAATCGAACACTTTCTTTGTCTTTGGCAGGGGCAAGTCCGCCGGCGTGCTGTACGCGCGCACATACAATACATATGAAATGCTAGCCTTCCGCAACCGAAGGGC
The DNA here is from genome assembly GCF_000320585.1 of Heterobasidion irregulare TC 32-1. Classification (NCBI taxonomy): domain Eukaryota; kingdom Fungi; phylum Basidiomycota; class Agaricomycetes; order Russulales; family Bondarzewiaceae; genus Heterobasidion; species Heterobasidion irregulare. The sequence continues at coordinate 2,074,395 of NW_009258198.1, read as the reverse complement.
GCTCGACGTGGCGAGACCTCTCGACAACATGGTGGAGCTTCAGTCGGGCCTGCGGTAAGTTGTTGCGAGGGCAATTCAGGAAGGAACAAAGGCGACCGTGAATGCCTGCCTAAATATATGCGGGCTGTCTCGTAGCGCAGCTGACGCCCACAGTTACTACAAACGGTTAACTGGTTCACGGACTACCCCACAAATTACCATATATGGCATTTTGATGCCGCGGAAAATGCAAATACTCAGTGAGGATGCGGATCTTGAGCCGACCGTCTGAACAGAACAGGCTGACCTCGGCCGAGTTGGAGAAAAAACTGATTTGCACTTCCTCTGAATTAATACTACAATGTGCACATTCTGCGCTCAATGACCATCAACGTCTCTTCGCCGGCCCTCTTGGTCGGGCAAATGCCTGCTTCTCCTCCGGGGCAACTCCCGCAGTCCCGGAGCGACTTGTGTCGCCGCTGTGATCCACTTCTGCCTGCAGAAATGCAGCGTTAAGTTCGCTGGGGTCAGATGTTTCAACCTTGCGCGGAGCAAGATTCGCGCCGGGCAACAATTGTTTGGCAGTTTGATACACATTTGATGAGCCAGAGGAGTAGAGCATCCGGTGTTTGACTGGTGACGAGGACGGACAAGAATATATGAAGACTGGTCGCAAGCATCGATCATCGCCGTCAGACATGGACTAAGGGGGTACGCACTGATTTGTCGGTACGGAGAGTCTCGCGACCAGGCGAAAAATGCGAATGCTAGAGAACGAGTGAGTTTAGCAGTAGTCATATACATCACCAGCTCGACACTCACCGGGCTCAGACGAGGGGATCTTTGTGCTTAGATCGTCTGCACTAGATTCGGCGACAGTAGAAAGGACCAAAGTTTCCGAGGCAGTATCGATCGTCTGTGAACATCAACCACGATATGAGCAAGACTATCTGAGACAGGGGAAAGTTGTATCCACCAAAACGACCAGACGATCTCCTGAACCACTCGCAAGATCCTTGATGGAATCTTCAACTTCTGGAGACCAGTTTAATCCAACTCCAGTGCCTAAAGGACTGTGCCTTGCTCTACTCCCTTCATATGCGCCGCTGCCCGCTTGTCGCTCAGCAGCTCTGACATCCGCCATCTCTTTCTCTTGCGCGCTCATAGGATTTGGAGCAGCTACATGCCGCTTGTGTGCAGCATAACCTTCGGGAGACACATCGCTCTTGGATGTGGCAAAGACGGTATCGGTGAAGTAAGTTGACCCTAGACTTTTGGTGAGAGAGTTCCGGAATAATGCGTAGAGCATCTTCATTCCCTCGCGCGTAAAGATCGCGTTCTTCGTACAGTTCGAGTTTTGATATTAAGCGTACCTTTTCCTTCACAGTCACCGTGTCTGGCACGTAGTGCACAGCGATCCAGTCTGAGGATGGCTCATCGAGCCGGACGAGGACATATGCCGGCACATTATCTTCAAGCAACTCTTGCAGCTTGTTCAGGTCGTTCTCAAAGGTGCCAATGGGAGGGATGATGCCATCGGGAACCAGCAGTTCTGATATTCAGCAACGGTATAAGAGGGGGACAGAAAAGAGATGTAAACAAAGATGGACCATTGCGGATAGAGATCTTGAGGAAACGAACATTCTTGGATGTGATGGCGCCCGAGAAAGCGTTGGTAAGTTCCTCTGAGATCCCTAGGCCTGGTGTCTGTGCCATGTTTCCTGCCCGTAAGATGTAACAATATACGGTAGCAGAGGAGTTGGTGGTTATAGATGGGGTGTTGTACTTACAAATGCGCGCGCCGCGCAAATACCATCGGCAACAACGCGCCTTCCGATTCGACCACTATTACGGGTACACTTGGACAGTCCCTCGAGAGCTCATTCCGCGCAGACAACGTCGCATAGCAGCCTGCTTTCCTTCGCTTTTGTCAACTTGTAGCAGGCTACTCATCCACGGAATCAACTGATACGATCTTGAGCTCCTGGAGCGCCGTCACGCAACTGCACACCTGTCCGTCACTGTCTTAGAGGCGCTGCCGCTGTCAAGTATAAGTGCTAGAGCTGAACCATCACTGTTCTTCACTACAGATTCACAGACCATTCCCAAGGCCTATTCACGCGTCGTAATGACATCCACCAAGACCCCACATTTCGTTCCATATCCAGCTTACAAGGTGTGTCTTTGCCCTTGTGTGGATGCTGTTTATTGAAATCAACCCATCACGCTATTCATAGTCCAAAAGACATTCTCGTAACCTGTCGAATTCGCATTTGACTTCCTCACCACCCCGTTCATTTATTGTCACCGATGGCTCGACGACTAGCAACCCAACATCACCTGTCAGCTCCGAATTCGGAGAGCCCAACGCATTGCGAAATGGAAACGGGAGCATTTCTGTTTCCAAAAGACTTTCTTCCTCTACTGTTACGATCCAACCTCCACTCATTCATTTCAATGGCAATCCATCTGTCGGCATGCTAATTTCAGAGACAACTTCACCCGCCGACCCAGTCGCAATAGAAGACTCCATCAATGCACCCCCACAGCCACGGAACGTAGGTTCATTGGCTGCAGATTCCATTCCTACTTCCCTTACATCGGCTTCCCCACCTACATCATACACGCCTGCACCGGCACTGGCGTTCCTCCCGGAATTATCCTCTACTGTACCCGCCGAACCTACAAGCCAAACTGAGCCAACTGCCGGACCGTCGAAGTGGCAGTCTACCAATCTTCCAGCACGAAGGGTGTCCACGTTTCGCCACGTTCCCCTACGGAATACATCTACGCCGCTGTCCCCTTCTCCTCTGCGTCCAAACGGTAAACATCCGCGCACAGTTTCTTTCACCTCTCGTCAGTTTGATCAGGCTCATGTGCCTGCTGAGAGGGCACGCAGCGTACTCTCCTCTCCCGTCACTCGTGTTACGCCCACAGACGCGAGTAACAGCACTTCCAGCCTACCTAACCATGTTTCGTCGCCTCCACTCCCACCGAAAGACACTCATCATCATGAAGAGCGTGATCATTTAGATTTCAATCACCCCCCTTCTCGCACGGCCTCCCTTCCTCCAAAGCCCCCGCCGAAAACTCCGTCGCCAGCGCTAACCCCTGCAGGCTCTACCCCCGTTGCATCTCCTTCTCCAAGTATCTCTCCTCTTCCTCGCTCCAGCACCCCCATTCGCTCTTCAGCTCCATATCGCCATGGTTTCCAACCCGGAGGCGTTCGCCGCCAACTCACTGATGATTTTCTTGAGGCGCGCCGAGCTCTTCGTGATGCCGGTCGTATTGAGCGCACGCGCCTTGAACGGCGGCTTGAAAAGCTGATCGCTTTGCATTTTAATGCGAAGGGACAAGCCAGTACAAATTCGAGGGCACAGCCATCGAGGAGGGCATCTTCATTCTTTGATATTGACATCAAGGAATTGAGGAATCTAGATGCAGCAGATCTCTGGAAGAATATGATGCAGAATCAAATCACACCTGGGAGCAAGGCAGATATTCGAGGTGCGCTAGTTAAACCATGAATTTGAGATATTCCTTGACTAGCAGTGACCCTTTTCATAGCTCAGGAACAAAGCATCACGCCTTGGGAGAACGATAGCGACGTATCACAGTGTCCACTGTGCTCGTAGGTCCGATTTAACCTGGGGTATTCTTCAACTAATCTTTGCCTAGCGCATCATTTCACCCAATCACAAATCGTAAACACCATTGTCGTCTTTGTGGTCGAATCGTTTGCTCTCTTCCTGCAAAACGCGGTCAGCGACCTGTCACATGTTCACTCCTCTTCATTGCCGATAAAAAGACAGGGAAGATAGAAGAGGTGGGCGAAGGAGTTGATTATGGCGTGCGGAGACGAAGTAGCATGGGGCCACAAAACAAAGGTAAAGAGAAAGAAGCGCTTATTGAAGAGGAGAAGTTCCTCCAAGGAGTGAGGATCTGTCGAGAGTGTTCCTCAATCCTCAAGTACGTTTTTCAGGATATTGTTTCTCTAAATTGCCGTCCAGAACTTATCGGTTTGAAGGCGTCAACAGCACAGGCAGGAAGCATTCCACGTACCAACATATGCCAGACTCTACGAGGCGTTCATAAACCTTGAAAAACAGATTGAAGACGCTCTTCCAGTCTTCCAGGAACTGCTACTAGCTCTCAAGTCAGCGTCTACCTTTTAATCCACTGTATCATCGCTGACGGCCAATCAGCAACGATGACCAGCCAACGGCCGAAGCGTCTGCCGCTCGAAAGCGTCTTTTGGAGGCATTTTCGCAGTACGACTCTCTGGCGAAACGAATCCGAACGCTGCCAACTCCAGGGCCCGGGAGTTCCCAAGATCGTGTGCAGGCAGCGATACTCACGCGAGCGAGTGTGTTCCTGCAGAAACACATGTTCCCTCTTCGGGTTTGTTTGCATCACCGCATAAGCAACCCATCAGGATGCGACTGACTTCTCAATGTTGCTTGCAGACTCTTCCAAAACCCAAGAAACCCATATCTTCGCCAATCACGGAAGCAGAGACCCCCGTCATCGACCCAGACTCAAACCTGGCTCACGTCCTGCAGCCATTACTCGAGCAAGAAGCCCTTCTTGAGTCTTTCGTGGAAGAAGCCAAGGCTCACAGGAAGTTCGAGGACGTGCAGACACTCAAATCAAACCTTCGTGAAATCAGATCCGAGATCGACAAGGTCCTAGCAAATGCTGATTATGAAGTACATCGACAAAATGGATAGATCAATCGATACTTGTAGTAGTGTAGATAATAGTCACCGATTATTACGTTCTCACTTCGTTGACGCAAGTCTTCTTCCGCCAACGATGTTCGTAAAACCATTTTTCACACAGCATTGAAATAGGATTATCGTATAATGAGGGCGCAGTGAAATAAATAGTTACGATGTGACAGCACGCAGATAGTAGTGTAATATGACATTGCGAAAAAAAGCCCAAACGAGAAATGAAAGAACGTGGGTTCATGTGAGTGTCATACGTCAATAACCAATCATCCCATCTTCGGGGCTCAGTAGCAACTCCCTTCTCATCCGACGAGGAGGAGTTGGGATCTTGAAACTTTGATTTGGTTGGGCACTGTGTGGAATGTCTCTCGCGGGCAAGGGGGATGGAGGCTTTTTTAAAGCTGCCTGGGCACTACGACTTCGAGAAAGACTTGCACCAAGCCGACTGTCATCAGCTCCGAGGAAGCTACCGTTCGTTGAAGATTGGCCGTTGACAATCGGAACCATAGGGGAATACGGACGGGGGGTCGGAGGGGAAGAGAATGATGAAACGTGTAGGAGGATGACGAATTCCTCTGTTGCATTGGTCAAGACAACCATGCTGTTCCGCAAGACAGGGGACAAAGGGTGCGAGACCCCATATGTCTTGATGATATTTGACAGTTGGACGACGGTCTATGTTCAAGAAAGCAACTCGGTTACAGAAAAGACCTGATAAAGATTGTGCAGTACCTTGACGAAGAGATGAGCGTCCTCTCTCAATGCTTTCCGATCCACTTGAACACCGGCTTGGAGGGTCAATATACCCTCCTTCAATTGGTCGGTCAAAACCTGTGCCTTGCCCAAACTTTCCCGGACTTCTTCACGTCGCTCCGAGACATCAGCCAGCATGGTGTCCATCATACTCCAGACTGGTGGTGCAGCTTCAACTGCTTTGAACATAGCCTCGATAGCCTCCTTGTCAACAAGAGTACTCAGATCAGAAGGTAGTTCCGTCGTAGGCATCCGGCCAAGAATAGACGGCGATGACCCTGCCGACGATCCCACCAGCGATGTTTGTGAACCCTGTCGAGAATGAGAATCCCATGGCTCCTTCGAAGCTTTGAAAGGCGACCTGTTCGGAGCTGTGACTGACTGGTTGGCAACAAATCCCGCCAGACGGAGAGCTGCTCGAGGAGTAGGAATATCTGTGGCATTACCAGTTACGATCCCTCCCTGCAGGTTCGGGAATTCAAGATGGGAAGGCAAGGATTTTCCAATCTCCACGTCTTTCGAGCTGAAAGAACCTGCATGACGGCGAGCCATGTGAGTCCTTCCTCCGGGACTATCCACTGGTGAGCGCGGCTTATGTGGAGGTACGAACACTGGTGCTGTGGAAGGTACTGGCGATGGTGAGGGCGAAGGTGATTGCTCCAGGCCTGACAAAACGGGTTGCATCGACCGCACCTTTCCAACTGGGGGAGGTCGATGATCACGGAGCAATGGCTCGACGGCATCAATGTGAGGAGTCATCGACTGCCATGCGTTTGAAATCTCTGCGGTTGCACCGTATAAAACCAGAAGCATTTGCCTCGTATACCGCACATCATCACGAGTGGCGAGGACCTTGAGTTGGAGTGCCAGAACCCCAACTGCTTTCCCGAAGACAGTCACGTTATCCTTGCAAGACTCGATGACAGCTCGGCAAACGGAGGGCGTGGGTACTGTTCGTCGACTCATCGAATCAAAGCGGTCCAGCGCATTGATCAGTTGAGTCATATAGTTACTAGCTGGATCGAGTACTTTAAGCAAAACAGATGAGAGACGTTCGTCGATAGCGTAAACAGTGTAATGTTGAAGTGTTTGATAGACTTGCGAGACAGCAAACAATATGCCACGAACCGCGTCCACAAGGCTGAGGAGAGACGACGGGATGGTCTTCGATATGGTGGACGACGGAAGGGTGGAAAAGCGACGGAAATAAGAATTTCGTTCGACATCCATGGGCGGCGCGGGTTGTTCCAAAGAGGTGGGCGACGCAGATACAGGGCCATGGGCGAAGGGACGAGCGGTAATGGATGTAACCGAAAAAGCATCAGACTCTGATGAGTCCTGCCGATACGAGATAGGCGAAGGCATTGGGAAGTTATCCAATGATTTGTTGACTCTCAGAGGGGTCGTAAAGGTGACTTGCGTACCCACAGGAATACTAGGGAGGCCTGCCGCATCTGCATCAGAGTTGAGCCGTAATCGAGCAGGTCTTAAATCTGGAAGACTTTTCTTTCCGGTGAGGCTGGATCGAGTGGCAAGTCTACTAGATCCAGCATAAGATGCATTGCGGGCGTGTGATTGGGCCTCGCTGTAGTACCTTGAAACGTCATCATCTGTCGAAGAGATAGACTCCTCTGGTGTGGGTAGGTAAGAGTCGGGAGAATTTGATGGTGATACGGAAGAACCAATGGAGATAGAAGTCGAGAGTGATCCCAGATGTAAAGGTAACACGCGCCCTGGACGCGGTGCAGACGATGGTGGCCCAAGAGATACTTGCGTTTCTTCCAGTGAGTAAACAGACGCATTAGAGACCACAGAGAAGGAGCGGGCATGAGGAGTCTGGCCATGATCATAGTCACCCTCGTTGACTGGTGAGTGAATCCTTGAACTATCGTCTCTATAAACCAATAGTGATATAAGATCAATATCAGGGCCTGAAACTGAAAGAACTTGCCTTCTGTGAACGAAGTCGTTGATGAAACCAGATTCATCACCGGATTTGCTGTGTTCTGGTGACCCACTATTCTCCGCCATCCATTTTTGAACTTCTTTGATCCAATCCTTTGTCGTAAGGTGGCTGTCGGTTGCCCCAAGTTCTAAGACGGCTTTCGGAGGCCATTCCAAGGGATTCTGTTCGATCCGCAGGATGTGAAGTCGTTTGAACTGTGTGAGGTATGCCGGAAGTCTGATTATTTTGTTTTTGTACAAAGAAAAAACCTAGCGATAATTCGTATGCGTGAATAGTTTCAAAATGAGCGATTGAAACACTCACTCTCAGATTGACCAAGGACCCAGGCTCAGAAGGAAGACGTTTGATCTTATTCCGACCGATGTCCAGAATCTCCAGTGACGGCATGATAGTCAACTGTCGTAACATGAATGAGGAGAGTTCCGCATGGAAGATAGTGTCAATGTACCACTTCAGGAAACACGGTGAAAGAATTGCTCTTCAGATTAAGGTATCGAAGACGCGATAGTACTGCGAAAGCCATAGGAAGGGTAGCCAGTCGATTGTTGGCAAGCGTCACCCTGATGCAGTCGATCAGTTTATACCAGCATATTTGAATGCAGTGACTGGGTGGTATCATGATCTACCCACCTAAGAACGGTACTGTCATCTTCTGCATTCTCCTCACGTCCTATGGAAGCCAGCTCATGTGCCCCATATTCTCCCACATCCGACAGGTTCCTGTGACTCAAGTCCAGCGTTGCCCCACCATCCTCTGACTTGAGCAATGCCTCGGCGATATGGACGTGGTTCAAGGAAGTCGAAGAAATTGGTGACGATGGTCGACTTCGGAGATATAGGGTTCCAGGTGAAGCACGTCCGAGTAGAGGTTCAGCATCAGAGGCGGACATGAATGTGGGCGATGGGAGTTGTCAAATGCAACGAATAAAGGAAGGAGTTGAAACAAGGACGGCTTTCAAAACATGGCTCGGAAGTGGGAGAGTTTGGGAAACACTGGCACCGCTTCGAGACCGCCACAAGCTGACTTCAACACCGGCCGGACGCTTTGAATTTGAGCAGCCGACCCCTCCGGCCGGAGACCGTGAACGATGCCGACAGACCCCTTATCAACCTCGTACTGCAGTACTGCTAACAAGGCAAAGGCATGTGCTGTTTTTAACGAGCTAATACAAGCCATATTGTTTGGGATGGTCCTAGCTGAACTTCCGTTTAGAATTTTGTTTGGACGAACTGAGGTATCCACTCTTTATTCGAACAATCGATACCCAATTGACCCTGCTCAAGCCGATGTCACATACTGGGGTGCAATTAACTCATCACTTCCCACTGAAAACATCCAAAACGACAAGCCTGGGACTCGAACCCAGAATCTCTAGCTGGTCCTCACCGGAAACTAGCGCGTTAACCATTACGCTAGCCTGCCATACACTGTCTTTGAGTCAATGTTGCTATTATCTCATTTCAACGTAGATCACCATCAACCATTACTGCCGTGGAGCGAATTGATCACACAGATAGCTCGAGGATCGCATACAAGGTATCACATCAAAAGATCGAATCTACACAATCACATCCCATCACCGCCTGTAAGTAGGATAAAAGCCTCCAGGAGTCCACTCTGTGTGGTTGAATCCTTCCCATCCATCCGGTTCCATCAAAGAAGATGCCGCCAGCGCAGGGATTTGGCTGTCTGGCGCAGTCGAGCTCAATGATTGAGCTTGGGTAGTCTGCATAAAGTACTGTAAACTGAAATCCATGTCGGCGTCCCCTGAAGTTTGGTAGATTGTACCAATGGGACGCTCAATCGCCTCGTCGTGTATGAGGACATTGGTGCTTGGGGTATCAGGCCAGCTATAGATATTGGGTGGAGTCTGCTGGCGATCTTGGCGGAAATGTGGGATAAATTCTAGGGAGCCATCTGTGTCGATTTGTACCTGTGGATGATCGTATTTGTCCAGTAAGGCTGACAAGAATTTTGAATATAAGGCAGGAGTGTGGCGCCCATCCCAGACGACCTCTTTGGAACCCAAGACACGGATTAGGTCTCGAACGACTGTTATTATCCTCCGGTGCGTTGCCAGATCAAGAAGAGGTACGAGTTTAGGTCGTAGGAGCTAAAGGCTAGTCAGTGATACATTATGATAAGAGGAAGATTTGGTATACATTGAGAAGGAACGCGGCCGCAAATGCCACGTACAAGAAATTCGACTTGAACAGATGTGTAAGTCTGATATCCGACGCAATGAGGGGAGACACACCTCCATTGCGAAACGAAGAATGCCTGTCGGGTACAGATCACGAACTATGATGTGTATCACGAGGAAAGCGACATCGATGCACTAATCCTAGATGTTAGTTGAGACGTTGGGTTTTGAGGTAGGAACATGCCTTCTGAACAATCGGGCTTTCGCGCATTACCCCTTTCTTCACTGCGAACGGAAAACCCAGTGAAAGAACCACCAATCTGAGATAGGCTGCGATTCTACGACAAGGACAATCAGTGAGATGGAACTATATTATGGAGAGGCGACACACAGTCTGGTAGTGTTGCCACGGTAGTTACACAATGGATCTATGTGGAAGCGTATGAATATACATGCACTTCAGTCGAAAGGTGCGTCGGAACAAACCCGAACTGTTTTGATCCTCCGCGTATCGTTGGGACCAAAATGCCATCTTATTCGATAGTTCTTCTTCGTAATGCAAACAAGTTGCGGTAACATCCAAATCCTACAGCAAGTTAAGAATCAGACGGGAAAAAAAAGTCTTTCACTGCGCACCTGTCCAGCTTTCTCAGTAGGGTCATGGCCGACTGTGTCACGAAATCGAGTCATGATGTACAAAATGTCAACATATCCACACAGGTGTATGTCATAGGGAAGGGTGAGGGCGGATGCTTTGTACCAATTGAATGACGACCGTGAGACAACATCGTTCAAAGACGACATAGGCTGTTTGCCAAACATGGTTGCATGAGCGCCATCGACGCAGAACAGGTTTAGCCAAGTCCTCGTTCGATTCAAGCGCTCCCGTTCAGGTAACCCAGCCGGAGGATGATGGTGTAGACCAAGTTCAAGGGCCATGCTATAGAAAATGATGATGAGATGCTGACTGAGAATCTGTATACCGCCTATACGCACCGGATCCCGACGCCCATGAACAACCAGCTGCGATCCTTAGCCCACTTTTTTGCAGGCATGGGATAGACGCCGAGCAGGACATAAGCTTGACAAACGTCGATAGATTTTACTCCATCAACAAGAGCCTTCCCAGCAGCCTCGCGAGCAAACTCCATTGCCATTCCGTATAGATTAGGCTTTGCTGTATAAAATCGTGAGGCAACAGCACATACTACAACAAGCGATAAGTCATCCAACCCACAGCGTTGCCCGCGAATGTTAAGATACTCACTGACGGTGAAGAGAAATGGAGACGCCCATATAAGTCTTGCTGGAGTATGAAGGTCAGGGTCGAGTAGAGAGAAGAAGGGCTATTATTGTGTCAAGCCATATTGGCTGTTATTCCAATTGATGGCGTGGCGACTCACATTGATCCTATCAAAGAAACTGCAAGTTCCAACCCATCGTGAAAAAGACAATCAATGGGAAATGGAATGCGCACGTACATTTGAAAAAGTACGACGATCTCCTCCGGTGCGACTACAGCGTATGTGATGATATCCGGCGGTGCCAGCTCAGGAATACCTTATGGGTTCCCAGATTGACAATAGTACATCATGACATTGTGAAAAACTCACTTCTCCAGTACTGTGCTGCCCTTTCTTCGTTCTTAGCTCGAGAGCGAGCCCTGAGGGCGTTGACGACTTGGATGTCCTCTTGGGAATAGCGATAGGGTGCAGGGGACAATTCTACAATGAAATGAACAATAAGTCAAGTCCGAGGTTCCTGCATTGGTCGCCACTCACCAGGGCCATCGTACGGTGCAATGCTAGTGATATGTTTACTGAATTCGAGCCTTTCTGACCATTGCCGAATTTTTTCTTCAAATTTCATTTTATCAAGGTCATGGAGCAGTGATTGGATTTGGAGATCTTGTTTTTGAAAGCGCTTTTGTAGATCCTCGTGAGTCCTGTGCCACGACGTTCGATGTCACACGGCAACACTGATGATATGGCTTGGAAGTGAAACTTACGGTGCAGGCTTTCGTTTCTTACGACCACGGACGACACAATCGTGATTGCCCGTCGTACATCGTCTGCACGTTTGTTGACCAGGCTGAAATTCGCATTTGACCTGCATGCCAACTCGTCAGTGACATCGAAGTGATTTCCAAGAAGGTGTTGTCTCAACTTTAAGAGACTTGCAATGAGCACATGCGCCAGATCTGCGAAGGGCCATGTAGATCAGTCCCTGTTCTTGTTCAGATAGAGAGAGTGTACGGACGGCCGTCGCAATTTGGATGTGATATCTTCGCTATCACTGTCGTCACTACGATTGCTCATGCGAGATGGAGTGGAGGCATTTGATAGAAACGAGAAGGTGAAAGATGGGTTGAAATTCATTGAAGCACTCGACGACGGAGGGTTTGGAGCGTGGGCGTCATGGAAAGAATCGGTGTTCATAGGAGAAACGAACTTGAGCTTGAACGGGGAGGAGGGCGGCTGAAGACAAGGATTGATCGGGGGGGTAGAAGAAGGAGAAGTTATAGTATGAATTAGTCATATACGAGAGATCATAGGAGATCATAGGAGATCATCCAGAACCGCGTACCTCGATCGACGATAGCGCATGATATGACGATGGGCGGTCTGCGCCTGGCAACTTGACCTGTTCACCGACGGCAAGTCGTCAATTTCAATTCGAGCGCTGCACAGTTCTCTCGCGTACGAGATCCATCGGGCCAGTGCCGTCAGCGCGCATACGATCGCCTTTCCCCGTTAGTGTCCGGCGGCTCTTCGTCGACGATAACTTCACGGGGCAACTGGAGCAGCCTGAGACAACGGGGGAAGACGGGCAGTGCTGAACTTTTAACCTGGGACGAACGCAAAAGCTCAAGCTCTATCCGTCTTTTCCATTTATCGAAGCCAGCGTACCGTCCAAATTCCGAGAGATTTAGCCAGTGATAGTCTTCTGATGAGGTCGCTGTTGAGGAGGTCCAGAAGGTCTGAGGATTGCCGGTTGTCTTGAGGGGCGCGGGAGAAACGGATTAATGGCCCGGATAGGCCTCCCTTTCTTTTATACTGATACTGGTCCATGTGTCCCAACGCCCCGTTGATCTTGGTTGTATACGCACGGCGTCAGCCGAATGGCACTGTAACTCTGCTCAAAAAGGCAAGGATTCGACTTCTCTGACTCTATGTAGACGAGTGTAGACGCTCAATGTACACGTTGCCCACAGGCCTTTCGTGTGTGGTGTTGTGCCCTTTAGCCGTCAGCAAAAAACGCACAGGTGGCTTCATGATGACCACCACTTTTGAAGGATATAACTGCCATCGCAATCCTGCATCGACAAAAGAAAGTGCAAGGAATGGTTGTGAAAGATTCGCCTTGTTTTGTTTGGATAACGCGTCCAATACATGCTGACTGAAAGGTGGTGCCCGGCCGCGTAAGTCATAAGCGACTGCATCAGAGCCAATGCTCAATACATAGACGCGGACGGGCGCTCACCTATCGCGTATATAAGCGCCGAGCGCCGGCATCGAAAAAGAGCTTTCTTGTGCGTGAAATCCCACGTTCACATTGTAACAGACACGAATACATCATCAAGCTCAAGCCTCATGAAATACAGGAGAGTCTTGACACTTACATGCCATCTTGAACACTAGAACACTGATTCGGCAAAGCCAATCTCTTGCCGTTAGATCAGCTTTCGCCGAGGCCAGTAGCTTCCTCAGATCAAAGTTATGGAGAGTGAGAAGGGGCCGCTCCTTCGCCGCCTTGCGCGGATCGTTGCAAATCTGTTCCCTGAGGAAACGCCAGCAACTTATTGCCTTTTGAGAAGTTTGTGTGATTACCTGCCAGCAGTTTTTCGGAACGCCTGGAGCAGTCAAGCTTTGCGAGAATGACCTGGAAATTTTCAATGATACTTGACACGTGCAGAATCGAGCTGAAGAAGCTACGCCGCAGGTGATCACAGAGGTGAGCGCTGCAATTGTACCGATGATGAATCTTCGGTATTCCACTGTTATTCCTCGAACTTGCATGGCCAAAAGAAGTATCGCCGATCACAGTGCTGGTGGTGTGACTGGTGGCGCGCGTGGAGGCATGTGACCCTACCTCAGTGTAAGGCTTATGATCTCTTTTTTCGAGAACAGCTTGACGTTTGAACATTTGAACGCTGAACGGCACCTGGCTGCTCCTCAGAAACAACTCCAGCTCTTAGGAATACATCTGCGTACATAGCTGAAGAACAATCCATCCTTTTGATTGGATCATATCTCAAATCCAGACATGTCTGGCTCAACTGCAATTGCAGGATCATGGTCCTCCCTACCTGTGCCATTGACTTCATGGATGTGAGTAGCATTGTTACGCCTCGGCATCACATACAAGCTTATTCTTTCGATAGGTTCGATGTCATACAATCTATGGGATATACTCAAATGACACCCGTCCAAGCTTCAACCATTCCATTGTTCATGAAAAACAAGGACGTGGTGGTAGAAGCAGTCACTGGATCTGGAAAAACTCTCGCCTTTGTTATTCCTATTCTAGAGCGTCTGATTCGACGGCCAAACAAGCTTCGTAAGAATGAGATTGGAGCGCTCGTGATTAGCCCTACCAGGTGCGTGCTTAGAAGTTATACAACATGTATACACGTTCAGTTCCTGACCCGCAGTGGATAGAGAACTCGCATCCCAAATACACTCTATCTTCACTCTATTTTTATCCTCACAACCTGTATCTTCCACTACCGAAGATCCTCCTCGCGCTTCCGAAACTCCTTCGGACGAATATCCCTCTCCTCTCCTTCTCGTCTCATCTTCCGAATCGACTCCTGCACAGGATGTTCAGCGCTTCATCTTAATGGGAGCTGATATTATAATTGGCACCCCTGGACGTGTAGAAGAATTTCTACTTGGGAAAGGTAGGGATGCAGTGGTTGTCAAAGAACTTGATGTTCTCGTCTTAGATGAAGCAGATCGGTATGTTTGTTGCTCTCGCTGCATTTTTATCAGCCAAGATTTAACAGTGCTTTAGCTTGCTTGACATGGGGTTTCAGCAGACCTTGACTCGGATTCTTACTCACCTGCCAAAGCAACGGAGAACCGGTCTGTTCAGCGCTACCATGACAGATGCCGATGCCATTTCGGAGCTTGTCCGGGTAGGACTGCGCAATCCTGCCAGAATTGTGGTTAGAGTGCAGTCAAAGAGGGTTTCAAGTCACCATGCGAGCGATCCTGAAGGCCGCGGACAAACGATCGAAGAACGCAGGATACCTGCTAAGTCAGTCCTTTGAAGCCTCTTCTCCCCCACGTTTTCCCCCACGTTCAATGATCGCCATGTGCTTCTGCTCCAACCTTCTGACTGAGAATCCATCGCGCAGCCTCAAAATATTTCATGTGTCGTGCCGGCCGTCAGAAAAACTTATACAACTGACTCGTATAGTGCTCCACGAGGTGACACACCACCGGGCTGCACGGTTCATAATCTATTTTGCAACTGGCGTTTCTGTTGACCACTTCTATCGCGTATGTTTTTGGCATATGCTCTCACAGTCCAGACTGAAACCAGACTATCAGGTTCTTCCTCTGTTTCTTCCGGCTAGTGCAAGCCTGTTCTCTATGCATGGCCATCTTCAACCTTCTGCCCGCACACATACTCTATCCTCGTTTACTTCATCTCTCTGCACACCGACGGCTCCCTCGATTCTTCTCGCAACTGACGTTGCCGCAAGGGGGCTCGACCTTCCTGACGTTGATGTAGTCATTCAATTTGACCCACCCTCTGATACCAAAGCATTTTCACATCGATGCGGACGTACAGCGCGTGCGGGTAAGAGCGGCAGAGCCTGGGTCTTGCTCGTAGGACGGGAGCGAGAATACGTCGGTGAGCGGCATAACCGGCATTTGAGATCTTCCTTCTAACTTAATATCTGGGCTGTGTGCAGATTTCTTGTCTGTTCGAAAGATCCCTCTTCATGAGCACCAGTATATTCTCCAGAATGGCGCACTCTCAGCAGAAGGCGAAGATCGCCCAGAGGACAGTGCAGTATCCTCCTTCCAGTCAAGTATTCGTAGCGAGCTGTTAAAAGATCGCTCTTCGCACGACAGGGTCAGTTTTTCATTGTCGGTTGTGATACGGGTCATAACATTCTCTATTTTTTTTAGGCAACGAAGGCTTTCGTGTCGCTTGTTCGCGCATACAGCAAACATGAGGCCTCATACATCTTCCGAGTCAAAGATCTCGATCTTGTTGGCACAGCGAGGTGCTACGGTTTACTCCGTCTTCCTCGAATGCCGGAATTCAAAAATGTGGACAAAAGTAGTTGGAATGATGCTGACGTTGATGTAAGTCATCTCATCACCTCTATCCTTGATGTACATTTCATCTTATCTGCACTAGTGGGGCTTGTACGCTTACGCAGATACAGCGCAAGAGGCAAAACGACTCAGCGCAGCTAAAGCCATATCTTCACAAGATATGCGCCAGAAACGGCTACCCAAGGACAAATCCCAAAATGTGGCGTGGAGCAACAAAATCACCAGAACAGAGGAAAGGGAACAAAGGAAGGAGAAGAAGGATAGGAAAAGAAAATGGCTTCGATCTCAACAGCAATCAACAGAGGCCGGACAGGTTCCAGACGGCAACGATGACGACGACGACGACGACGACTGGGAGGAGTTAGCGCGGGAAGAGCGGATGGCAAAGAAGCTGAAGAAAGGAGGTATAAATCAAAGCGAGTTTGATAAAGAATTCGCCGATCTGTGAATTGTAGGAATTGGTCCGTCCAACAAGCATCGACGCAGATATCTTGTGGCAGCTCATGGAACTGACGTCTGCGACATGAGTGCATGGGCTATCATCCCCAGTGAGAACGTCCAAGTTTGAGAATGAATGTGGGCGAATGAGAGCAATATATTCGCCAGCAAACATGAGCAATCGACCATATTCATTCCCAGTCCGGAGGTTGGCGATGCACTGGAATGCTGTCAACCGCTGGCGAATGAATTTATCTCAAAGTTATCTCATATGATAGCATTCGATGGTGCTTGTATCTCAAAGTATGGGATTGGATGTCAACTGATACAATCAATAGGAGTAAGTGATAATTTTGACTGTTATTCCGGTCAAATGCCAGCCATTATCAACGAATGCACATATATTGTGACTGGGAGCGAACAATTGTGTAGCAATGGGAATGGATGCAGGCAGATGAGATTGGCTACGTAGTAAAAGTAGCATGCAAGAACAAATGCCAGCAAATGCTAGCAAATGCCCTCAGATCCTCGGCTTACCCAGTCCTTCTCTGTCCGAGCATCCTGCTGCACCTGCTCCCGCCGCTGTGCCCGCTCCCACTGCTGCTCCTGCTCCCGCCGCGCCCTACTGCCCACTCTCCGCTGCTAATCCATCGCTGCTCCCGCTCCCATTGCCGCTGCTCATGTTCTGCCGCTGTCCCGCTCCTGCAGCCGCCGCGCGCTGCCCACTCCCCACTGCTGCTCCCACTCCTCAATGCCGCTGCCCACTCCTGCTCCTGCTCCTCGCCACTGTTGCCCACTGCTGCTACCGCTCCTATCGCTGCTGCCCGCTACCCATTTTCCGCCGCTCTGGCTCCTGCCACTGCCGCCCGCTGGCCACTCTCCACTGCTGCTCCTGCTCCTCAATAATGCTTCCCCTGCTCCTGTCACCGCTGCCCACTACCCACTCTCCGCTGCCTTCACTCCTGCTGGCTGCTGCCCACCCTCTACCACTGCTCCCGCTCTCATTGCCACTGCCCGATTTCCGCCGCTGCTCCCGCTCCCGTCGCCACCATGCGCTGCCCACTCTCCACTGCTGCTCCCACTCCTTGATGCTGCTGCCCGCCGCTGCCTCCACTCCTGCTCCTGCTCCTGCTCCTGCTCCTGCTCCTGCTCCTGCTCCTGCTCCTGCTCCTGCTCCTGCTCCTGCTCCTGCTCCTCGCCACTGTTGCCCGCTGCTGCTGCTGCTCCCCATCACCACCGCCGCCATCAGCTCACGCGTGTCCATCCCTTGTGCTTTCTCCACCTCCACATCTTGAGGTGTGCTTTGTGGTGTGCTGTAGTCGTCGTAAATAAGCATAGATGCAATAGATGGTTATACATACATACTTGTTTGGAACAATCATCCCGTAGCTCCTGTTTGTCGAGAACCAACCCAAAAGCACTTTGAGGCTGTGATTTAGCTTGAGCCTGGCCATGTATATACCTGGATTTTGTCAGCAGAGAGAGCCGTGTAAGCATCAGTGCATTCGTAGTAAAAGCTGTTAGGGTGGTCTTGAAGCCAGCGAGCAAGAAAAGTATTCCTGGAAAAATTTGTGAGAGCCAGACAGAGAAGGATGGCTTGAAAACTCACTGAGTACTGATGACAGTGGCCTTATACTTGTCCTTAGCTAGTACCTTTGAGCATTTTCTCATCGGTAAGTGTTGTGTTGTTTGATCAGAGGGTTCCGGAGCGGTGTTTGCTCTGGCACTAGCAGGCGAGTGTACGACCACTTGGTTCATGACCTCAACAGAACTAGCCACAGCATAAGCAGCTGTGGATATTTCTGCAATCGGTTGTGTAGAGTCGTGAGTGGATACAGATACCTTCGCCGCCTTGGGCTGCTGGAATACAATGTTGGTTCCCAATTGTGACATGTCAGTATGATGTCAGTGTACAACAAAACAAACACATACAATGGATTGGCGACTTCAATAATCTGTGAATGATGGTGAGTACAGTGGCAATGGCAGCAGAACACATGGTGCAGACCTTTTTAGAAGCTGGTGCTGGTACCTCCACAGGCCCAGCCTCAGTTGAGCTTGCCATAATAGGATGTGGAACAATCACCTCGAGATCTGTTGCAGGCAGGGCAGGTAAAGGATCTGTCATCACTGGCTGCAGTGCGTGGGGATTCTTATTTGAGGATATAATATCTAAAAGTACCGGTGTCATTTTCTCAGCGATTGCAACAGCCTCCTTCTGCGGCAGTGCAGCATCCACAAGCGTAGTCTGCTTTGTTGTCCGCGGTGATGAGCGCGCCACCCCTCTAAGCGCCGGGACCCCGTTTTTCGCAGTTCTACGAGCATGAGCATGCTGACCTCAGGAGATACCCCAGAGACCGCCGGGTGGCCCCGCCACCCAGAGCGATCCCTCCGATGCCCACTACGACCTCAGCATTACGGTATCGGGCCGACGCGGTCTTGTCTCACACCCCCCCCAGTCATCGCCTCGCATCATCTCACTCAGCCCCCACGCGTATCGCACGACGACCTCGAGCCTGCTACACCCGCAAAGACCTCGCCAAGCTCTCGCCATACGCCTCGCAAGCATCGACCGCACGGACTGCACCACGAGCAGCTCCGCGACGCGATATCGCAGAGAGCTTTATTGCGTGCGCTTATTGGGTAGTACAGGTCCCGTGATCCATTGCCCCTCCACCTTCCTAGAGTTTACCTCGTCTCACCGCTACACCTCTTTACTAAATATCGCTTTGTCTCGCGACCGCGGCACGACAGAACCTCGCGGTCTGCGAGCACCTCTGCGCGTGGTCTTCTCTTTATCTTTCTATGTTACGGTCTTGGCGCGATATCGATTTACTTTACCTTACGAGTTCGCGTTTACTATACTCACTTCGACTTACTATAAATATCTGCCTACGACACTGCAATATACCAGTTTCGAACACCCCTCTGTTCAGAGCTCAACCTCGCACGGAGATCTCGCTCATATCGCATCGCATCGACATCGCACTCGCTCGATTTAGCACTCGTCGCCTTCATCGCCGCTATCCACAGGGCCCTCGTCGCTGCCCTTGAAGTTGCCTCGGTCACTCGCGCCTTGGCCCACGGTCTGCCACTTCACACGAGAGTATTCTCGTGTGACCTTGCATCACCTCGCTAGCTATCTCGATATCTCGTAGTACGTATATCGCGCCCCATCTCGCAACTTACAAGAGTCCCTCGATATTTGTAGTAAAAGTCAGCTCCCCGCCTACCCTGTGTTTAGTGGTGTGTTTTGTGTTGTGTTTTCGCACGCAGAGCCATCGCAAGCGCATCAGCGGTGTTGTGACCGTGGTCGGCGCATGCATAGACAGGGTGAGTGCCGTTGATTTGAAGGTCATTGTGTCTTATGGTGGTGAGGATATGATTGTTGTTGTTGTAGTTGTGTGTGCATGTAACGGTGGAGGTGCATCAGCAAAAGTGACAAAACGTGGGATGGCCTTGGACGGATTGGGGGGTTATATAATCTCGAGAGCCTGCAGGCAAGGTCATATATGGCATTGCATTTGCCGCGCTCTCCTTGGTGGTTCGGCGCAATCGTTGCATTAGATTGCAATCTGGAGGCCCCGATGCCAATGTAATATATTCCTGGCCTTCATAATATATTCTTATACATGCACACCGGTGATACGCTAGAGGTGGCTCTAAGTGCCGAGCACAACACCAAAACAACCTCTAATGCAGGGGGTGCTGGAGCTAGTATCTAATACACAAGGAATTGTTAGTGATGACTTTAGAAATCGATGGCGTACTGAGAAGCAACGGGGAGTATGAGATTATAGCGCCCGAACGGTTTCGGGACTGCGCCGAACACCGACCGAACGTTCGGTCGGTCGAGTCGGGGATTTGGTCGGTAACGAGAAGGTAGTGTCGCGACCGACAACTACGTGCTTCAAGAGCCACACGGGACTCTGACAATATACGAGGGAGGATGGGGGGTACGAGCGAAGTGACGAGTACGAACGCGAATGAGGCCGAACGACGAGGATGACAAGTTTTCGGGAGTCGATGAAGACGATTTCGATGGTTGAGACGAGTGCGAATGAGCTCTGAACTGTGGGGTGCGAAAGCTGCTTTATTCCAGAGTTGTATGTAGGTTTTTATAGTAAACAGCGCCCCTAAGTAAAATATCGAACCTGAAATGAGAGTAGATGTCGAATGGGCGCCAAGCCTTAGCGATCAGAGAAGATAAGAAGGTAGGTGAGATGTCCATATGGGTTCCGAAGGTGATAAGGTAAAAGGTAATCAGTGATGTCGCAATCCCAAACGTTCGGGATCCGTCGCCCGAGTGTAGGTAGCAGGAACAGGCGTTGGAGAACCAATGAAAAATAAAGGAGAAGTATCGTACGACCAGGGTGGCCAAGCAATGGTGCAGGATCGCGTTTGACCGACCACGCGGAAGTCGGGAAGATAAGCGATAAGGACTGACCGACTCACGGAGGACATCGGCCGATACGGAATACTGGCCCCGATCTCGTACACACCTATCGTAACACTCCTGTGCGGTCATGGTAAGTACGTGAAGTGTGGGCGAACTGACCCAAGTGCTGCCGAATCGTCCTTTGGTGGCTTGTCGTCAGTCGGGTGGGGACCGACCGTGTTCGGTAATAGTCGGCGTCTTCGGTACTTGTCTAGCGCTGTTCGGTATCTCCCCAAAGCTTCCCAAATACCTCCCTCGGAACCTAGCGCGGGTGCATGCTCATCACCGGCCTCAAAATATATTGTTAAACATGCACACCGGCTCAGAATGTAATGTTATACATACACCCGGCCTCAAGATATAACGCGATACATACACACCGGCCTCAAAACTCGCCATAACCCTCCTCTGCAAGCACTCGCTCGTCCCGCTCCCTTCCGTCCCCTTCAGGCAACGGGTCGGGATCATCGTCAGAGTCCTCCTCCTCCTCCTCCTCTGTTAAAAGCCCATCTTCTCCCTCCTCTTCTTCAGATTCCTCTTCCGAATCGTCATCCTCAGTGCCGCCTTGCTCGTCGACTCCCTCGTCGGAGGGCTCCTCCGGCACTTGTGCAGCTTGCCCATCTCGGAGAAGGCTGGTATTGAGGTGCCATGTGCCCTTGTGACCAATGCCGCCGCTGCAGAAGCGCATGAACATGTCGCGGTCCACGAACCTAGGAGAAATTGAGAAATAGAAGTAGGAAATGATGTGAAACTTACATGTTAATATAATACCCCTCCCAATCTTCATCGTTCTCTGCTGGCTGTCGAGCGATGGACAGCCCAAGTCGCTCGGAGGTGTGTCCACGCGCAAATGCAGGGATGAGGTGTACGCCGCGGATGATTTCCTTGGGGTCTAAGAAGCCGAACGCGGCAGGATCGTCTTCGGGGATAAAGGCGACACTGTGCAGCCGCTTGCGATCCCACCCACCTGGCGCGTCAGTGTCGAGGCCAAACCAGCGAACCCACAAGAAATCCATTTGCTTGGGCTCAGAGGAATGACCGCGGTGGTGCACCATGCAATGGAAGACGCCAACGACACACGTGTACCAGTACAGATGCATTGGGTTGTCAGGGGTGCCATCCTCTTGTGAGAGGACCATTACATCTGCTTGTGTTCGCGTATTAATCGAGTCTTGCTGTCGTCGCATGTCGTATGAGGTGTAGTTGATCCGCAGCACGCTGTGTTGATACAGCCGGTCATTGACGATAGTGATGTTGTCACGGTCCTCGTCTGAGAACTCACGTTCATCGCCATCGTAAGCGAGCCCTAGCACACATGCCAAGAGGTGATCCTTGAGGCGAGGTAGGAACTCCTATGGTAATGGAATGAGCAGGCAATCAATCAGGTCGACAATCACCACTTACCTTGAGCGCGGGGTCTCCAGAGTGGTCGTGAATCCAAGACTGCACGTTCAGGTGCTTCCTTGTCGATACGGCAATGTGGTAATGGGCAGTGGGGTCAGACAAAGGCAGCTGTTCAGGCCGCTTACGCTTCTGCGTGCACGTGCGTGCTAGCTCGCGCCTACGATGTTCATCTGACCGCTTTGCGACTTTGTGAAGGAGGCGTTCACGAGCATCGTGCCTTGCCAGCTGCGGAACAAAGTTGTTCTTGTTTGTACGGTCGTAGCGATGTTTGACCACCTTGTGTGCGAGCTCACCCTGTGTAAGAGATACTCAACTAATACTACTTATGTGAAGGAGCAGCAGTTCTTACCACTTGTGTGCTGTACGAGTCTGTTGTTCCAAAGCGGACGATCATGCCAACGTAGTCACCAAGGGCATGGTATTTGTAGGTTACCAGGTTAAAGATTTTGCGCAGTTTTTCCGAAGCGAATGTTGTCGCACTGGTATTCTTTCCTGAGTCGAGACCCTTCTTGATCATTGCAGCCTTGCGTCTTCCTCGCGCGGCCATCTCGTGAGGGAGTTCCCTTGTGTCGTAAGCTGCGCAGGTCTTCTTGACAAACCATCGCATTGCGGCGCCGAGCACGAGTGTGGCGGTGGTGAAGAACCCCAGGGAGGTGCCTGTATGGAGGCGCAGCTTTGCGTATGCATGCCACGTTGCGAGGTCGAACAGGAGGTTGGCCACAATGGCGTCGTGGCGTGCAGGCAAAAGGCCTTCGAATACTGGCATAGCACACTGTGAAAGGGAGGTTATACCAATGTGTGACATGATTCTTCGACTCAGGAGAAGTACTTACCTGTAACAAGTCTTCAAAATCTCGCGCAGCAAGCTTTCGCATGGCCGAGGCATTCCTGTGAAAGCGTCGTATTGTGCTGCGACCAAACGTGGGTACCGCTCGATAGCTACAATGTATATACTGTTAGATTTGAATCAAATACAAATAATAGAAACAATATACCGTTGATTCAATTTTTGAATGGCATCATCTGCAGCTGCTTGAAGCACTCGCATCAGATGAGTGAAGGTAGCTTTCCATACACCCAGCTCGACCTCATGCAGGAGGTCGACCACAAACATCGAATGGAAGTCAAACCCAAAGCGCGCTAGCTTTGTGGAAAAGGCATTCTATAAATAATTGTTAGCTAGTTGTCTGAGTAGATAGTGGAGAAACTTACCCTTGTTGGTACGAGCGAGCGTTCACCGAGCACTGTCTTCAGCCTGTCTGCCTTGAGTGGCACACCGAACTCATAGATCAGTCGGCGGGCAGTTTCAACATTCTGCTGGCGTTGGACATCATCTTCGCGATCCTTGCAGCGAGTCTTCATATCAGACTTCATGCCCATGTGGACAACTTTGTTCTTCTCGACAAGGCATCGAGGGCACAGGCACTTGGCGAGATACTTGATACTCGCAAGTATGACCCTGGATACAGGTAAATTACTAGAAGGGCAAAAGACATGATAATAGACTTACTTTTCGGGGTAGTCCGCGGAGTAAGTGAAGAATTGTGGAAACACACGACGCATGATACCATCACCACATCGAATGACGATTCCATGGGTATATGCTTCCATGAAATTGTTGTCAAGGAGGAGGATCCATATCGCATGTATGAGCTCACGCTTGCAGTGCATGAGAGTCTCTGCCGTCGCGCTCTTGCCGAAAAATGAGCGGTAAAAATCTTGAATAACGTCCGGAAGCTGGAAAATGCACACATTAGAAAGCTATCACACCGGCAAAATGCAAACTCACTGAGGGGATGTATGCTAGATGATGGCATGCATATGCCGTGGGTTTTGCGCGGGTGTACTTTGATTGGGAGCCAAAAAACAAGTAGAAAGGCCAGAGTGACGCCGTGCCGAAATTTGCAAGGTGCGTCGCGTCCGACCAAAGCATGAGCGGCGCGACGATGCGCTCCAACTTGTCATCAGGCTCACGTGGGAGTTTCTGTATTTCCTCGTCAGGCTCGAGCATCGAGTGTGAGCAATATATTTCTGAGTGGACGCGCTCGGGCTTTGAGTTCTTGAACGGCTTCCAAAACTGCTGAAATGGTGTGGCGTGAAGTGTGGAGAAGGTGGTGGAATCTGAATAGACAGTCTTGATAATGTCGACGATATTGCGATGCCAGACACCCTTGACTTCAAATTCTGGCGCCTCGTCTTCGGGAGTCTTCACCTTGTCAGCAGGGAGGCGGATCTTAACAGACGATTGATGCCAGCCCTCACCCTCATTGAAGGGGCTCGAAGAATCGGCAATGTAGCTGTCTATGCGCTCGTTCTCTCGAGCAGTGTTGAACTTTGTGAAGTCCTTGATGCTGAATCCATCCCTCATGGAATCCCCGAGAGAGTGCGCTAAGCGATCCATCTCGCTTGCCGATTTTGTCGCAGACTTTGTGTACTGCCAGCACATCATAATTGCAGCGACTGCGTTAGTAAACGGAGCATACCAGGGTTCCACTGATGCTGGATCCTGGGCCGGTGCCGGATCCACCTTGGGGAATGCTGCGGAGTCACAGACTTTATCGAGTGAATTTTCAGGTTCTGGGTTGTGCGTCGGGTATCGCTTGTACTGGCGGAATAACCCAAATTCATTGGGTTTTGTTTCAAAGATGAGTTCCGGCGCTGGCGCCGGCTCAGGCTCAGGCTCAGGCGGAGGAGGGATTGGTGGTACAGACTCCGGGCCAGGCTGGGTAGGAAGAGGATGCTGTTTCGAAGGAATATGGGAGAGGGGGGTGGTGGAGCCAGGCAGGAAATCATCAAATCACTTTGGGAAGCGTATTCCACGTCCAGAGCGTGCAGAGCACGTAGTAGGAGGCAGAAGCAGGGGTAGAAGTTCTGACGATGAAGCTTCTGGGATGGGGATCGAGTCCATAATGTCTCGCTGATACGCAAAAAAAACGCGAATATTGTTCAATATATGTAGTGAGCGCGCGTGAAGGCCGACGACACTCACCTCTGCTGTCAACTCTTCAGGTTCTACCGACATCTGAGCTCTCTTCCTCGACCGTGTCTCCACCTCTTCCGCCGCCTCCTCCTCTCGAGCGCGCTTTTGCTGAAAGGTAACATCTTGAATCTCTTGATAACCTTTGCAGTTCCGTTGATGCATCTTGAGAGCGCGTCGGTCGTGGAAATTTCGGGGACACGCGAGGCATTGGAAAGCCATTAAAAGGAGGAAAAACAAGAATGATATTACAGTTTTCATCCTCGTCGAGGGTGCACGACCCTCAATGAGCTCTGAAAATGACAAGACGAGTCCGACTCTGCAAAAAGTCTGCGGATGCAATCACATGACCGCTCAACACGTCGCGACTTGATCATCATTCGGTCATTACTTTCGCTTTCACTCTCACTCTCACCATGCCTTATCGACCCCCTCCCTCCGAGAATTCTGACTCAGACGTGGAACATTCAAGGTATGTCTCGAACCCAGAGAGAGCGGTATCAAAACACGCCATGGAAGACGCACGCCGTGCACCAAAAAGCATGGCACAGTGCAAGGGAAAGAAGAAGGATAAGACAATGTGAGCTAAGGCTTCTTCCATAACTGTCAACTAACCTTCTCCATTATCAACAGACATGACGACCAAGATATTTACAAGAGCGCCGCGCGCTGGATTTCACGTGGGATCACTCTGTACAATGATCTCCATGACGTTTTCCGCGTCGGTATGCGCATACAACTCGGGCACGCTGGCACATCAAACTCAGATGACGAGACCGATGGCAGAGTTTCTGCTCATGATCTTCGCGTGCGAGTTCTTCGTTATCCATGTCATTTGTCATTTCTCACGTATTAGACAGGCAAAAGGACCAGAAGAAGCTATACTTGAAGATCTTCAAACAGGTTCTCGACCTCGTTCCTGGTTTCTCTGTCAAGGTTGAGTCTGAAGGTAACAAAGACTCTTTTCTTGCATTGTTTGATATGGTGAGTGCATACAAGCGCATATATGCACACTTATCACATCTAGTCAGATGATCAAAAGCAGCTCCAACGCTCGCACGGTGGACACGACACACATGAAGAAGTTTGTTGCTCAGTACGCGCCACTTGATCTGGTCACGCAGCCGTTGAAACCGGCACTTGTGCTGGCCAACAAATGCGATCGTGGGTTTTCGCATCCGATGCTCGCGCGTCTTCTGTGCCCCAACAAGTATCTTCCAAGCTTTGACGAGGATTTTACTAGGTACTGATGTCAATGCCTCACTTGATGGAAACTCACTCTTGCTCTCTCTCTGCAGCACCTGGAACAAGCTCAAGAACAACGAGATTAAGGTCTTGGCCAAGCATTGGCCCGCCTTCGTATACAAGGACTACCAGTACGACCCAAGCGACCGTGAGAAGGGATTATTCCGCGGTCACCTCCTTATCTGCGTAAGTCTCCACCTGGTCCGTTCTCAAATTGCTGACATCTTCTATTGTTGCAAAGGCATGGCGCGCTATATACATAGGCCCATCAGCAGCAAGGCTAGGCCCTGACAGCAAGATAGCTTGCACAAAGAGCGGCAACGCAAAACTGCATGGCGCTAACGTCGTAACACCGCGGACTATTGCGTATGCCGCTTGCCAGGTAAGCTGGTGTCTACAGGTTCATGCAAGAGCTAAAATTGAGTCTGCAGGCACGCTTTGCTATCAGTTCCATCGAGATGTGGAGCCCGGACGATGGCACATTCAACTATCCAATCTTTTACAGGCGGATTGTGGAGCTTTTTGAAAGGTACCAAGCTGATAAGTGGACAAAGGACACCCTTGCATGGTGGAACAAGTACCTTACATATTGCTCTTCGGGTTGCTTGCACTAACAAAATTCTTTGCAGGACGGTCTTTGGGGATGAATCAGGACATGCAATGCCCAATTCAGGAGGTGAAAGCGACACAGACGGGTCCGACAGCGAATGGGAAGCCCTGCACACATTGCGCTGCGAACGCTGTGCGATAGAAGAAGAAAAATCTGGTATTCAGGTTTCGTTACATATCCACATGCTACTGACGTGCTACGTACTTTACAGCACAGGCCGCCAGTCTGGACACCGGTGCGCGAATTTCTGCTGCACCTTTGTTGGGCGCGGCACTTGAAGCTAGCAACCCGACTCCAGCGGCCCTGAACATGCTCGCAACAACAGCTTCTCGCATGAATGCCCCCGGCGCCGACGACACAGACCACACAATAACGACTGGCTCATCAAGTCTGCCGCCTCTCAGACAACTCGCGATCCAGTCCTCTCGTCATGGTCAAAGTAACCGGCGCATGTTGTGGCACATCCTGGACGAAGATGAGGATGAAGATGAAGACATGTACCTGGATAGTAGGCCCCGTGGCAGCTCGTCCAACAGTTGCATGCACGATGGGGAAGACGGCACTACACGCCAATCGCGCAAGCGCAAGACGCTTGTGGACGACGACTCTGACACTGCTAACAACGACACCGGCAGTGTTGCCCATCGCTCACGCAACCCCAGACGTCTTGTTGAGGGGGACGACGAGCACGAGCACGACAACCACGACGACGACAACCACGACGACATGGCGCCGCAATTGCGCAAGCGCACGGCCTCGCACGCTCAGTACGATGATGATAGTAGCCGCACCTCGAAAGCACGCAAGGCCAAGATGAACGCTGGCGCTACGTCGACTTCCAAGGGCAAGGGGAGGTCTTAGACGGTCATCCTTGCTGTTCAATCCTCGGGGGTTATATTATTCTCTTGTGCTCTGCTTCAATTTCTTGTGCTCTGTGCTCTACATGGCTCCACGGCGCGCTCTCGTTTTGGCTTTTTGTGGTTTATCTTCCGCATTACTGACTCATGTATATTTCTTCTTGCCGCTGAATATATTCTTATTGTTTGATTGCCGTGTATACTTACTCTTGCTGCTCAATATATACCGGCTATTAAACTAACGTGTTTTTATTGTCTGACCAGCAAATATAAGCTCGATATTAGATTGTGGATCATGCAATGCCTTGCAAGCATTGCCTGGCAATATATTCTTGCCAATCCTCACTGAGTAATATATACTTGTCTCAAGGCTTGGCAAAAACCCCAAGAAATATGAAGATTGCATTTTTGCTCGTGCCTCATATGCTAATGCAATACCCCCCCTCCCAATTGGAGGTCTTGGTGGGTTTCCGGGGTATATAAAGGTATACATAGCTATCTATCATTTGTGCACTTTTGCTGATGTGCAACAGGTAAAGCTGGTGCTAAAGAAGTTCCTACGGGAGTACTAGCTAGTGTCGACTTTGCCACTCGAGCCTTTTTCTTCCTCAGCCCTTCATTTGCATGGTCAGTATCCGCATCATTAGGATTCCACTCACGTTTGACGATGGCCAATGGCAAGCCCTCTAAACTAACATTAGCAGGTTCCTTCTTGATGGCCTCGTGGCCATGATTCGTCCAGAATCCCAAGTAGGCTTGTGTGATCATGAGATCAATCTTCTATCGCCCTCCTTCACAAAGCAGGAGCAGGGGGAAGTGGTTGGACATTGTGACGTGAATGTACATGCGCGCTTCGTGAGTGAAGCTATTTGAGACTTCGGCTGCCTGGCCATTAGCAAGCAAAGAATGAAAGAGCGAGTTGAGCATCGCCTGCATCTCCTTTGCCACCACATATGGCACAGCTTGCCTATTTATATCTTCAGCGAATTGCAGCCCAACGTTCTCACTCTGTGGACCACCTTTTCCTGCTTTACCTTTCTCTTGACTATTCCACCCTTTGCGAGAAAAGTAAGGGAGTTTACTGCAGTCGCTATCCATGTTCGGTGCCAATGGCATGATCATATCCTGCCCAAGTAATATACGGCTTGGGCACCATTGCATACTCCATGTTATAGCAATAGGTGTGTTTACTGATGGCGAAACAGGCATTGAAGGGATGGGGTGACTAAAGGGATTGGATGTCGTAGAAAGCAGCTGTGGAATGGCAGTGATGATCTTGTTATAGGCATTTCTAGTGAGAGAGATATGTGAAGGCTGAAATTAAAGATGATTGAGTTTTAACGGACATACTTGTATAGCACAATTTGTGCAAAGAGAGCCATATGCTGGCTCTCTGCTTGAGCAAGTTGCTGGAGGTGTTGGTTATATGGGCAGTTTCCAGCACGTACAAGCATGTCATGATCAGCTTTGATAAGTATGCGCAAGATGTCGTTGTAGTCATTAGAATTCTGTTGAGATATATTAGGGTTTGTTGTCGACTCGCAGGTAAAATTTGAGCATGCTCACAGATACCAGACTCTGTGATGAATGAGATTGGTGATATACACAGGAGGAGTCCGTCTGATATGGAAGCTTGAGTTGATTGGATGAGAATGGTGAAAAAGCTGGTGAACTTGATGAGAACGAGGATGGGGTTGCTGTCATGTTGAATCTAGAATGTAAAGGCAGCAAATTGGAGCTGACATTAAGGAAACTGAATTCGGGTGAAAGCATTTGAGATAGAGAATCCCAAAGTCGAAAGATTCAATATGGCTGATGTATGTGTTTGGTGGCTCCAAAGAAATGGCAGTGGAAATGGAAAGTTAAATCAAGGAGTTTTCTGTGTGCTCTAGATGTGATAAAAAAGAAAAAGTGCTTCTATTAGCTATGAAAGGATGAAATTAAGAATAGGAGATGTATTCGAAGGCAAGGAGAGAATGAGAAGATTGTGTGCTGAGTACAACAATAAGTTGATGCTAGCGGTCATTGTTGTAGCGTGAAGTACTCTCCAATTCAGATTCCAATAATGCTACTTGCACACATTGTCTCTATGATAGAAAAATCTTGCTGGTTATCAAAGGGGTTCACACATGCATTAGGTCAAATCAAAGAGTCTCCACCTGTCAAAAGATATACTATTATACACCAGCTAGTACATTAGGAAAAGCGCCTAAATCTGGCAACACCGGCAAATCCTAACATGGGCATGTATGCCCTGACAAGCACTGGTAAGCCTGGGTATGTTTTTTCTGCTCTCGCCAGGCTTCCCCAGTCAACGTCTCTATACGGTCTCGTCCAGGTCGGTACAACAATAAAACTACATAATGCAATACTTTGACAGTTCCAAGCCACTTGCTGCGGCAAAGTTCATGTGAGTCTAAGTCAATTCAGGTTAAGCCGTGCAAACAACAACAAAAAGAGCTCGGGTGATGAGACAAAAAGATGGATTACAGTGGACTAAAGCTGAAATCTTTGCAAAATGAAACACCTTCATCATTAAAACCCTTGTCCTCTGACCCCTGTTCATAGCATTGTCAAACTCACGCTAAAACCCAATTGGTCCGACTCGCTATTATTACCATCATCGCATTGTTGTCAATGTCTTCGCTGTCACGAACGGCTGTTCGGGACGAGAGGATCCTAGGCCACAAATAAGAGGATTTGGGAGGATGATCGGGACTGATCAGACTAGTGTCTTGCAATCAGAGAAGACTGTGTGAACAGCAGTTCTTAGATTGGACAGAAGTGGATAGCCTAGGGCTTCCATCCTGCGCCGCAGTATCTATAAATATGTACAAGCAGATGCACGGACCAAGTATCAGTGGAACGGGAACGCGAGGTATAGTCGGGAGAAAGGTCCTACGAGTCCTTATCAAGAAGGTGGGAAGAGGTGAGTAAGCATAGGTGAAACGTTTCGTAACATTACCCCCCCCTCTAGGCCGTCAGTGCCAGAGACGGTAAGTAAAAGTTCAGGAAAAACATAAGCAATGCGCGTAGTCCGAGTCGTACAAAATAATACTTAGGGCACATATTCTCGCTGCCCACAGTCGAGTCATGACGCGATAGCCCTTGAGTACGGACGTCATGATACCCCACCTCGTTACCAACCATGCGGGGACTGCGTTCTAGAGCCGAGTCCCTCTTCTCATCATGGCAGTGGGTACCGGCCCAACGGATTCGAACCGTCGTTTGCCCCGGCAGTTTTACGTCATACCGGACGAGGGCATCTGTCGTTTAAGCTCCACGAGGACGGAGTATAATGGGCGCGGTGTTGGACTCGCTGGAGTCGTATTCAGTGAAGGGGAGAGGGGGTCGGGTTCGTAGCGAAGGACGGATGAGGCCGGGGGGCGCGGGAAGAAGGTGAATGCGGGGGGAGACAGGTGTGAATCGATATACACCTCGTTCCCTGTCGGTTCTCGTGGGGTAGGTCCCCGGCATTGGGCGAAGCGGAGCGCCATTTGAGGCCGTAGACGAGGCACGAGATACCACAGCCGTGGTAGGCATGTGATACTCGGTGGAGGGAGTGGGGTCGTCGGCGGGGTGAAAGGAGTCTCGAAGATTCTGCAAGCCCATGAGTTTTCGCTCTCCAGCGTTAATACGGGCAATGATCGTGCCCTCTTGGATCTGCAGGGCTCGCTGTGCGTGTCGGACAAAACTCCTTTCTTCCTCTAAAATCTCCAACGCCCTCTGAATCTCCGGTCTGGTCGGTCCTGACACAAATTCTGTGTTAGGCGTCCCCTCGATAAGTCCCATCATATACGCAACGGGGGTCGTGAGATAAGTTTCTCTATCCGGAAAGATGACGCCTTCGTTGGCTTCGCGGATCAGAGGGGGCGGTGAGGGAGAGTGGGAAGGTGAAGGTCTATCGAAATCCTCCGTCAGTAGTCTGATCATCTCGTCTTGTCGTCGTTCGTCCTCGTCCAGTCCTTCCAGGTACTCGCTGAATCCTTCTTCCGCCTCCCGCGCTGCTTGTTCTTCGTCTGTGTCCCACGGTACGGACCGTTCTTCTACTACGGACATCTCGGGGGTCGAAGGAATGGAGGGATCGGTGGAGGGCGTTTGCTCGATGAGAGTGTTCTCAGAAGAGAGGTGGGTGGATTCGTTGGAAGGCATGTTCGTTGGGAGGATGAATGAGTGATTGAAGGAATGGGGGAATTGTAATGATTGAATTTGGGTTTTTATACGTTTCTGGTTTTGTTTGTCCGATGTTTGCAAGGGCTGCCCGTAATGGTAGATTATGATGTCGCGCATCGTATGCTTCCAAAAGTTCTTTGGCGTTCCCTAGGTTTGCTCTCGTGACCCATTCGTCCGCGGAGCTCGGGTATCCTTTCCAGTGTACTAGGTATTGATACCCGCGTCCTCGTTTCCTCTTGTCAAGAATTTCTTCGACTTCGTATTCCTCCTGTCCGTCTATGAGGTCGGGTGGTGGCTGTTCGAAGTTGGGGCCGTGAGCTGTTGTTTCTTTGTATGGTGTAAGTAGGGAGGCATGGAACACGGGGTGTATTTTCCATGTCGGCGGGAGCTTTAATCGGTACGTAATTGGCCCTAGTTTTTCTTCTATTTGGAATGGTCCGTGTAATTTAGGGGTTAATTTGTCTTTTGGATGCGTGGTGGTAATGTTTTTTCCCGAGAGCCAAACTTTCTGTCCTGCTTCTAATTTGACTTCATTCTCGGCGGTTTTTCTTTTCATTAGTTCTGCCGCAACTTCCAAGCTGGCCTTCGTTTCTTTTCGGAGTTGGTCTAGCCTTTCCAGCCTTAGCTCCACTCCGGGGATGTCGGACCTTGGTGCGATCTGGGGTACGAAGGTCGGGTTGTAGCCGTACATGAGTTCAAATGGTGATTGGTGCGTGGCTGAGTGTTCCCTTACGTTGTGTGCGAATTCAGCGTATGGTAATAGTTCGGGCCAGTTCGTCTGCTCGTAGTTGCAGAATGCTCGTAGATACTGTTCTAACTCTTGATTTACTCTCTCCGTTTCACCGTCTGTTTCGGGATGATAGGCGGTTGATAACGCTGTCGTGACTCCTAGCTTCTTCCATAGTTCTTTTGTGAATCGAGCGGCAAATTGTGGACCTCTGTCGGAGATGATCTTTTGTGGGAGTCCAAATCGTCTCCAGACGTTTTTCATGTAGAGGTCGGCCGTTCCTTCCGCATCTATGGTCTTGTTGCACGGAGTGTAGACGACTCCTTTAGTGCTTCTGTCCACTGTTACGTGTATTGCGTTATATGGTCCGACTTGTGGAAGATCCGTAATGAAGTCCATGGTGACTGTCTGCCAGGGTCCTTCTGGTATTTCGTTAGGAATGAGTGGAGTGCGTGTGGGGTGTGTGATATTCTTGGTGTATTGACATGTTGCACATCCTGTTACGTACTCTTTTATGAACGTGGACATTCCTGGCCACCAGAAGTTATCGGATACTAGGACATAGGTCTTCCATCTTCCCGGGTGTCCCGCTGCTGGTGAATCGTGGTACATTTTCGTGATTTGTCTTTTAAGTCCGTCGTCTGGTGGAACGTATATTTTTCCCCTGTGCCAGATGAGATCGTCTTCGTAATTCCATTCTTGTAGACCTTTGGAGAGGGCTCTGGGTCCGGATGCTTTGATAAGTTCCATCGCATCTGTTACTTCTTTATCTTTGGCTGTGACTTCTCTTAGCTTTCGTCTCAGCTGGCTATCGAGCATTTCAATTGTTCCTCGTCCCGTTGCACTTTTGACGAACATTTGAGGTTGTAGTAGTACCTGGTTTTTGTTGTCAAATTTTACCCCCTCTTTCAGGTCTGGACGCCTGGACAGAGCATCGGGTCGGTGGGTAACGCCCGGTTTGTGGACGAGGGTGAAGTCGAAGCGGGAAAGGAAGAGTGACCACCGTGCTTGCCGGCGGGAGAGAGTTCGCGCGGTGGAGAAGTACAGGAGGTTCTTATGATCGGACCAGATCTCGAACGGGTGCCGTGCGCCTTCAAGGTATACGCGCCAGTGATCAAGGGCGTGTATTACGGCGAGCAGTTCCTTATCGAAGATGTCGTAATTCCGCTCGGCCGCAGTGAACGACTTGGATAAATAAGCGACTGGGTGCCATCCGTCATGGGGCGTCTCTTGTGACAAGATGGCTCCGGAAGCGAAGTCGGACGCGTCAGTTTCGAGACGGAACGGGCGATTACCGTCCGGGTACACAAGAACGGGAGTTGACGTGAAGCAATGCTTCAGTCGTTCGAATGCTTCGTTCCTTTCGGGGGTCCATTCGAATGGAACGTCCTTCTTCGTTAGGTCGTTAAGGGGTCGGGCTATAGCGGCAAAGTCTTTGATGAACCTGCGATAGAAGTTTCCAAAGCCCAGGAAGGATTGTACTTCCTTCAGGTTCTTCGGAGTTGGCCAGGCAGCGATTCCATCAACCTTGACGGGGTCCATGGATATACTGTCCGCGGAGATGATGAATCCGAGGTATTCGACTGTGTCCGTTTCGAAGGTGCACTTGGAAGGCTTTAGGAATAGGTCATTGTCCAAGAGTATCTGCATAACTTGGGTTGTCACGCGTCGGTGTTCTTCGATGGTTTTCGTGAACACTAAGATGTCATCCATGTAGACTGCCAGGACTTGTGCTACGATGAGGTCATGGAAGATAATGTTCATCATTGTTTGGAAGGTGGCGGGTGAATTGCAGAGACCGAAGAACATCACGAGGCATTCGAATAAGCCGAATTTGGTCATGAAGGCTGTTTTCCATTCATCGCCTTCTGCTATGCGGATGTTGTTGTACCCCCATTTTACGTCAAACTTGGAGAAGATCCTCGCCTTCGATTTGGCGATGGTTCTTATTACGTCGTCAATCAGGGGTAGCGGATATTTGTTTTTTATGGTCCATTCGTTTAGTCTCCGATAATCTTGCACCGGTCGTAGACTTCCTTCCTTCTTTTTTACGAAGAAAAAGGGTGACGCTTGCGGGGATTTAGATATCCTAATGGTTCCTCTTTTTAGGTGCTCTTGGAGCATCTCGTGGAGCTGGTCTTCCTCCTCTTCCGTCAGCGGGTACAGTTTACACCCCGTTGGCTCCCATCCTGGTTTCATATCGATCTTATGGTCCCATTGTGAGTGTTCTGGAAGTCGCTGTGAAGCTTCCTGACTGAAGATTTTGGCGAATCGTTTAAGTACGTATGCCGGAACGATTTCCTCGATAGGTCGTTCCGTTTTTGCCTTGTTTGCCTCTTCTGCTAGCTGTTGCGATTTGTTTCCGATGGAACCGATATGAATTGCTTCAAGGGGGTGTACTTCCAATGGATTTTGATAGTACCATTCCTCATAGAATTCGGAGAAGAAGGTATCGTCGATTTCGTCTTCTTCCGGATCGTCTTCTATTCTAGAATATCCGACTGTTCTGTTTTTCCTTTGCTGTGCGGGCGTCAGTGCTTGTATGGTAAACTTGGGCCGGCTGACTAGACATGTGGTAGCGCAGTTTGAAAATGTAAGGCTGTTTTTTGCCCAATTGATTTGTGGGTTATGTTCATGCAGCCAGTCCGTTCCCAAGATCACATTTTCGCCTCCTAGGTTAGTGACTAACAGCTCGCATTGTTCGTCGTGATAGTCGTCCTCTTTGTTTGTCATTCTCATAAGCATGCAGGCTTTGTTGGTGATTTTTCCTCCGTCGTTGGCCGTTCCATCTACGTTGAATACAGGGATAGGTCTGTCAATTTTCTGCGTTGGTATGTTGTTTTTCAAGCAGAATTGTTTGTCGATGAGAAGTCCTTCTGCTCCTGAATCGATCAATACTCGAGCTTCGGTGGTTCCTCCTCTATGTTTCAGATGCACGTTTATTCTCATAGATGATTTCCGATTTGATTTGGTGAGCCGTACAAATGTTTTTACAGGAGGAGTTGGGACAGGTCTACGGTACACCGGAGCCGTAGGCCTAGTTAAAAATCCGATTCCTTTCGCTTGCTCATCTCGCTTAACTCCT
The DNA here is from genome assembly GCF_000320585.1 of Heterobasidion irregulare TC 32-1. Taxonomy (NCBI): domain Eukaryota; kingdom Fungi; phylum Basidiomycota; class Agaricomycetes; order Russulales; family Bondarzewiaceae; genus Heterobasidion; species Heterobasidion irregulare. The sequence continues at coordinate 2,038,567 of NW_009258198.1, read as the reverse complement.
GAAGGAGTGCTTCCTGTTCGTCCCACCTCATCTTCCCGATAACCCTTTGGATCTCTTCTCGGCTAATCTCAGGCTCCGTCTCACGTACAGGCGCATCCGGTCCGGGTGCGTGGGCCTGGCGAGCTGCGAGTCGGGCTCGGAACGGGTTAGTCGTCGCCACGCTTCTACCTTGCGTCGCAGTGCCTCCTTGAGGACTGCTTGAAGCTCCTGTCGAGAACGTTCGGCCATAGCTGCTTCCTCCGCCTCCCATCCTGCCGCCGGTCTGAGCCGAGCGGTTCCCCATCGTTCCACTACTCTGTTGAACATATCTAGCTGACCCTTCATGTACCCTAGACGAACCCCTGACAGGGCATTGGTTGGCCATATGTCCTTTTTGACGACAGTAGAAGCACCCACCCTCCATCCTGAGGCGGTTGCGTTCTTCGTCGGTGAGAGTCGTTCTGACCGAATCTACGGCCATGGGTACGACGGAGTTGTTCATGGAGGGGGGAGCGTTGGAGGAGTTGTAGCGGAATGGGTTGTTGGATCGAACAGTAGCTGAGGGTACGGAGCTTTTTATGCTCTGTAGCTCTCTCCATTGATTATCGAACCTTCGGGTGTATTTTACCCAATCATCCATTGTCGTCGGCATGTCAGGGAGTCTGTAAATTTGTTTGAGGATCTCCGGGTGTATGGCGCGACGGAAATAGTCGACGGTGGATTCGAGATCGAATCCACTTTCTCCTGCCGTCATGAGATAGTCCGTGACAAACTCGTCTGCGGACCGCTTTCCCATTCTCATTGTGAATAATTTTTGTCTCGCCTTCTGTTCGAGACTCTCATCTTTGAATGCAGCGGCCAGTTCTTTCAAGAAATCCTTGAACGTTCCCCATACTTTTCTCGTTTCCGTCGGTTTGTACTCCCGAAGTTCCCTATCGAAATAATATTTCTGTGCAAAAAGTGACGCCGTTCCTTCTCTCATGTATGATAGCACCATCAGGGTTTTGTCCTTGTCGGTGTCATACTTGGTTGGGTTGGCGAGGATATACATGTGACATTCGTATATCCATTCCCTATATTTCGACCTCGTGCCATCGAAGTCCTTCGGTTTGTTTCCTCTGTCCGACATTTCGTCTTCGTTGTCTGTGGTGTCTGTTGTCGGCGGAGGGTTCGGTTGTGGGTTTGGGTTTGGGTTTGGCTGGCTTGGTCCTGCTACAGGTTCCGGGTCTTCTTCGTCGACCGGGGTTAATACTCCTGCGGGAATTGGGGTTTCTTCGATATCTTCTTTGGGAATATCGATCGGTGATAGAACAGGTTTTGTTCGGATGGGGGAGTCTACGGTTCTGAGAGGTGCCTTCCTGTCTTCCCAGGGTACTAGCGGGGCGTCGACTGTTTTTCCGCTGTTCTGTCCTCCTACGTAAACCCAGTTTCCCTTGGATGTTCTTCTGATCGGTTGTCCGAAGTGGACGAATGTGTCGGAGTGTTTTAAGTAGTCGGTTCCGTGTGGAACTCGTCCTACGCTTCTTCCTGAATTTTTGGAAGTCGTCTTGTTGGATCAAAGAGCCCGCGCTAGTCTCGACCTGATCAAGGTTCGAGGGTCAAGGCAACAGCAGCTCGTTCTGGCCTGGTACAGTATTTCTGCTTCTGGTATAGTACCGTACGTAACGTCGAGTGCAGTTGTTTCGGTCGTACCTCCACTGGGTTGACTACCAGATAGAAGTATTCTACAACCTGAAACGACCCACACTGAAGTGGAATCGTCCAACCGTTCGCTCGAAGTGTATAGTAACTACTACGGTCGACGGACACTTGTCTTTTGGGACTGCCTAGTGCCGTATGTATCTAGCCGGTGTTCTGCTGCAAAGAAAAGGGTGGAGTAGGATTGTGTGGAGAGGCTATCCAGATGTCACGAACGGCTGTTCGGGACGAGAGGATCCTAGGCCACAAATAAGAGGATTTGGGAGGATGATCGGGACTGATCAGACTAGTGTCTTGCAATCAGAGAAGACTGTGTGAACAGCAGTTCTTAGATTGGACAGAAGTGGATAGCCTAGGGCTTCCATCCTGCGCCGCAGTATCTATAAATATGTACAAGCAGATGCACGGACCAAGTATCAGTGGAACGGGAACGCGAGGTATAGTCGGGAGAAAGGTCCTACGAGTCCTTATCAAGAAGGTGGGAAGAGGTGAGTAAGCATAGGTGAAACGTTTCGTAACATTCGCTGTCATAAGATATGTTGTTGTTATTGTTGTTTGAGTTGCCTTCTGGGTCAAGATTCTTACCTTTGAGTGCAATATGAGGAGCCATAGACATCAAGGTGGAGCAAGGTAAGCTGAATGAGGAGGTAGAAACATTGAGACCAAGGTGTGGAGGTCAGAAACATTCAAGAGAAGCACATGTCAAAACAACAAGTTGTGTTTGCAAAGATGCGTCACTCGCATAGTCGGACTTTGAAATGCATCTTGCTCTTATCCCTTATGTCAAGTGTCACAAATAAGGCACTCAAGACACAGTACATTGTTATATGCACCAAGAATCAGTTCTAATGTCACTATATGCGCTGATTCCCATTATTGACTGGGACTACTGACTACACTTCCTCTATACCTCGTCTTAGGCTTCCTTTTGAGCTGCACATTGGCCGCTTGGGACTCAGTGATGACTGGATGTTGCGCTGACTTTTTCTATGTAAACTTGAATGTGAATTTTATGGACATTCATCCCTGCTCATTGTTTGCATGTTGTTGCATCTTTTTGAAAATCAATGCATGTAGAGGCAACCAATCCCATGGTATGTCCCTATTATTCTCAAACTTTGACCAGTATCTTGACATTCCTTAATGATATCCCCTGATTTAGATACTCTGCCAAATTGAAGTAAGCCACATTCCATGTTGAGTGTGCTCTCTTGGTTTATTGAGGGCGGCTCCTTGCCTGCGGACGTGCTTTGCAATCTGCTGTCAAAGCTTGCAGGCAGGTTGGCTACGGAGATGTCACATGGCACTATGCACATCAAGTGTCTGTGCAATGTGCCTGCATACAGCAGGAAGCCATTGGACCAGCTGAGTGTTCAGGAGTTGCACTCAGTTTTGTGGTAGGTGTTAATTTTTAGAGACTTGGCCACGGCTCTTGTTTCTCAACAACTAAGCAATTTATTGGCACATAGGCTGATGCCACCTTATGCACTATTGGACTGAAGCACAAGCCTAGTCGGAAGCAAGTTTGCAGCTAGAGTCAAAAGAAAGTATAGGAGATCGAACACCAGATCCACAACACAGCACCCAACCAGAAAGCAGCTAGTGTGTGCTGCCTAGGTGATATGGCTTTGTTTCTTTCCTGCCTCTTGGCCTGCATTGATGTGTCTTGTTCTATTTTAAATTCTATGTATCATACAATAGCATGCACAGAAATATAAAGAGATTTGAAGTATATTATTAACTGCCCAGTCCGAAGGGATCTAACCTGAGAATGTAAAGCCTGTTGAGACTGGCCAGACTGGCGAGATCTCATCAGACTGACCAAATCTCACCAGGATGGCCATTTTCATGTTACCCTTCTCGACTCTTACAAGACCGGTGGCGCTTGGTGAGGTTGTATTGCCGCACCTGGCTTACATGGCCTGCCCAGGCCATATCAGGCCATGGAAGATCCACGCGCTTTTCCTGATGTAGCACCTCATCATTATCATGGTCATTGTCATCATCACTATTGTCATCACCGCTGCCTACTCCTCTCATATTCCCGATGTCTATGCCAAGCTTGTCCATGGCAAGATACAATTGCAGAGAATTAGCATCTGGGATCGAGAACATGTGTGGAATCATTGCGACACAAGTCAAAATTGTTTTGACATTGATCACAATGAGGGTGTTATCCCCTTGCGCTTGGCATGCCCAAACAGTACCTGATAATTCTGAAAGCAAAAAAGCATTCTCAAGACTGTAAAGAGAGATGACGGCAAGTGTGTGGATATAGTTATTGACTTTATGCCGGAAGAAATAGAGCACTTCTCTATATCTTAATCTAGCATCAAACATAAACTGCATACAGAGCTTTAGCAAGAAATACAAAAACATGCTTGCACAACTCACCTTCACATTACGACTCATGCGAGATACATTGTTGACAATCTCCTTCCATGTGGTGCGAACATACTGACTGTTTGGCAGATGAAGGCGTCCCCAATGCTGCACACATGAGTCTATGGACCAATCATCCTATATATTAGCATGTCTTGCAATGCCTTGGAAATATGCCTTGATTGCCTCTGCTTCACATAATTGAATTGGCCTTGGCCGATCCTGGTAAGGATGACACAAAATGAATTTATCATAAAGGTCATGGCTTAGGATACTAGGAGAAATGAGACTTGGCTTAGCAGCAAGATTAGGATACATAGCTTTGAGAGCATTGACCTATGCTCGATGCAGCGCATGCTCAGCCAGATTAGCAAATGAGTTCAATGGTTGCTTAATTTCAGCACCCAGGTCTCCCATGGTCCACTCCATGGGAAACTGTGATGAACAGCCAAGAGGACCTAATTGAAAGGTGGCACTGGGTGCGTGTGTAAGAGCGTACATGCATTGCAGGACAAAGTGAAGGCAAGAGACTTTGCACTTGACATAGAGAACTTTGAAGTCATGCACAAAATCTGCCAGCAAGGTTGATGCTTTGAGCAACTGACTATAGGGAATGTGTAGCTGGAATATAATCCACACGCTAGCAGCAAGTTTGCAAAAGTTTTGCCAGCATCTGTCAGAAAGAATACCATGCAGAAGACCAGGACCAAGCCCATAGATGTAATGAAGGAACTCCCAGCACTTGTAACCACTTGAAATCTTCTCAGCCGGATTGCAAGGAGGATGATCAAATGAGCCAGGAAGAAATTGCCTTGCAGTTGCTACATCTTGTCCATGCTGCTTCTAGACATCGCCTACAAGACAAACCTAGTTCTGGGTGCCTTTATTATCACTGTTCTTCCTGTTGCACTCCATCGTACCACGCCAGAGCTTCAATAGGAGGTCCAGGATGTTGAGACCAATGAGGTGCATGATGTTGCCAGGGAATAGTCCTGGAATTGGTAGTCAACATTCTGACGGCATACCGCTGAAGATACTAGGCCTTGATATCCCAGTCTTGAGGCACCGATGTTCATACTTTGCAATAGATGCGGACTGCTGGAGCTGAATGCAGTCATCTTGATATTCTTCAGGAGACCAGACAGGCAGGTTGGCAGGTTCATCATCGCTGTGATTACAGCCATCCTCGTTGTAGTTGTCTGGCTTTAGACAGGCTGAATAGTAATGTGAACCACCTGGTTTTCTGTGTCCTACCTTATTGCAGCCCTTACAACAGCCCTTCTTTCCGTGATGGCTGACACCTCTATAGAGAAGAGATGCTCCAACAGCATCTGCAGTTACAAGAATAATCCATGGGTGAGATGGGTTTGTTGCTCTTCGAGAGACATCCCAAACTTGGAAGCCTTCTTTCTGCAGTGCTGCAACGTGATGAAGACCGGGATACATAAACAAATCTATATTCTTCGGCTTGTTGGGACCAGGAATTATAGCTCTGGGCATCATATATCTCTTCTTGTAGCACTTGTTGGGAGCGAGATTCACCAAGATCCATATGTAAATCCAGCAGTCCGAGGCTTTGTTCTTGTACAGCTGTGCCCTGTCCATTGAAAACATCACGACTATGTCTCCAGGTAGATACCGGCCATGCTGATAAGCATCCCAACAGTCTGAGCCGTGAAGTATATCATCGAAGACTGCGAGCTTTCCTAGAATGTGCAACTCTGCGAGGATAGTCTCCATTTGTTCTTAGAGATAATGCACGGAGGAAGCACCTTCGAGTGAGCGGTATTGTGCTTGGCATTGTGGGCCAAGGGGGTATATATGGAACTGCTGTCAAGGTTTTTTTGTGCCGGTCAAAGCTAAATGCACTTCATCGTACCGAGACTCATAGCATAGAGGACACTTGTCCAGGTCTGCATAGGGACCGGTGTAAGCGATGCAGGTGTTCGTGCACATATCGTGTATGATGGAAGTGATCCCAGTCAACTCAGCAACTTTCTTCTTCACTAGATGATGAGAGAGAATCTTGTCTGTTGGATGACGTCAAAGGCAAGCAGCACGAGACTTGTTGTAAATTTTCTCAGATCCATCTCTGTTGGTGAGAAAGAGATCAATAGAAAGACGAATGTCTGGATCATCAAGCTCAGTGACCTCCTCAAGAGGATGACAAAGTCGCTCAAGTACTCCTGAGTCAAGTTTGTCATCCTCGAGACATGCTGATTTCAATGCATTGATGAATTTGAGTGCAGTGTTTACAGATGGTATGCGGGATGTTTCTGCGTTGTTACCCTTAATGTCGGGCTGCCTCTCCTCTTCCACCAAGTCCTCCAGCGCCTGGATCCCTCTGCCACCTTCAATGCCACCAATGTCTCCAGGGTCTTCAATATCCAAATTCTCAATCAAATCTTCAAGATCCTGGATGGCCTGCTGCAACTGGTCTCTGTCATCTAGCACGGGAAGCGGGGCAGCATTCTCATCTAGCTCATGGTTTCCTTGTTAAGCAATTTCCTGCAATGAAATAGAGTGAGTATAAGATCTATGAACAAACGATAGTGATTGCGGAACTCCCTACCTGGTCAGGATCGATAGGATTCCCATTCTCAACTGTTCCAGCTTGATGTCTTGGATGCATCTGCCCCATATCTGCCATAAGTCCATCTTCATGGAGCCAAGCGTGCTTCCAATGTGTCCAAGTCCTAGTGGGAATTCTATGCAATAGGTTCCGAGCAGATATCTGGCCTACTGCCTGCTGAGCCTCGCGATCTTGTTTGTGCTCATACCAAATTGTCCGAGAGCGCCAAGACTTGCCCTTGTTAAGACAGGCCATGCATCCACAGTAGTAGACATCCGGTTTATTGAGATCTCTGGCCTCTGGAGGACTGTGGGGTTGTATAGGCGGCATGTTGCAGGTTGACCCAAGAAAAGGTCTAGCAACCACGCTCTATTCTTGAGACTTGGAGGACAATGCTAACAAAATGGCACTGTGGATATGTCATGTTTGTGATGTTAAATGAAGAGGAAAGAATGCACCGGTGAAATCAAGGGACTGAGAGGAGTGGTGGCAGTATGCACCCAGCACCGATGCTCACTGGCACTTATTGTGACTTCACTCCACTCCGCTCGTTTCATTTGAACAACACACTCATACCTACTGAACCTATCCCTCCCCTGCCCACAAGCATCAATGGCAACCTGTGCAGCGCGCTCTCATTCTCTCTATTATCCTCTAGGAAAGTGAGGACTTTAAGCACAAGCTCTATGTCACAAAGCGCCACGCAGACCGCTCGATCTACTACTGGGCATACAAAGTGGATCCCCCGCCGCCTCTGCGCCCCTCTTTGTACCGACCCTTTTACACCTGAGCCCACGATTGACATCTGTTGTGCCAGAAAGGCATCCCCGTGTACTGCCCCGTGCTCATGGATAGCTCCATCAGCGATATGCTCTGCTTCCACACATTCAAGCGCTCTGGGCTCAGGCTCGACATCATGCACAACATATGCATGCTCAACAAGCAGGTGCACCGTGCGTGCAAGGTGGGCATGATCATCCTCAGCGGCAGCGCCTGCAAACACTAGATCGCTAACACTATGCTTATCGTGCACACCTTTCCTGCTCTTACACGCCTGCGTGGCTGCTCACTCCTTTGGCTATCATTAGTGTGATGGTGCAGACTATGCTATCTGAATAGCACGTTCCCCGCTTCATCATTTCACGCTCACGCAGCCACCCTGCCACACAAAATTCAGAGCCAGCTCCAAGTCGGTCAAGGTATGTTCCCCTGCAGCCTCCTCCCCCCGCCACCTCCTCTTCCGCTGTCTGCGCTCTGACCCCCACACCGCCGTCTTCACACAGGTATACGCGGATGCGATGCTTGTGTTCCTGCTACTTGTCACGGCAACGTTCGCGCGGGACGTGCCTGCTGCTGCTAATAGTTGACCAAAAAAAGAGGAATTGGTAGGACTTGTCGTGGTGAATGAAGTTGCGCGAGTGGATGTACTCGATCTGCAAAATATGAAACAAGTGCTGAGTTTATCAGATATCACCAGAGAAGACCATACCAGTTGATCGGCTAACAGGAGCACCATCTCGAGACTAAACTTCTCAATGGATACATTGGTTTTAGAGAGTAGCTCCTTCTTGCTCCAAGGCAGAATCCACAATAAATTCAGTTAAAGAAGCTCTCTAATAGATATTTGAAAAGATACAGTCAGCCTTAATTATTGTAAAGTACACTATTCAATTTGATTCGATCTGACCCGAGGGAAACAGATGTAGACAGACTTAACGACAAGAAAGGTTCGAAAATGGTGAGTGCGTACCGAGAAACAAACTCAACTGAGAAAATCCCACGCCGTATCTGATGGCATTCGCTAGCATCGCCAGGACTCGATCTCGTCGCAGCTCAAACGAGGGCGTTCTCACTGGGTATCATCACTCACAACATTCCTTGAATGCGTTCCGTTATGCAACGCCCCTGGTCACAAGGCTGAGCACGTTGGCTGACGGCCCTGAGGCGGTGCGTGATCGTCTGCATGACCTTGATAAGTAACGTTACGCAGCCCATATCCGTGCGCTGCACCTTCAAACGTTTCTGGCTAGCTATACGTATTCCTGCATCGATCCTCTGGCGGGAGATACTGTCGAAGTTCTCGCGCCTCAAATTGTATCCTCTGGTCCAATTGATGATCTTCTGGACGAACGTTTGACAGGTATTCGCTGTGCACTCAGATCACCATGTAGACAAACTTAACGACAAGAAAGATTCGAAAATGGTGAGTGCGTACCGAGAAACAAACTCAACTGAGAAAATCCCACGCCGTATCTGATGGCATTCGCTAGCATCGCCAGGACTCGATCTCGTCGCAGCTCAAACGAGGGCGTTCTCACTGGGTATCATCACTCACAACATTCCTTGATAAGAAACGTTACGCAGCCCATATCCGTGCGCTGCACCTTCAAACGTTTCTGGCTAGTTATACGTATTCCTGCATCGATCCTCTGGCGGGAGATACTGTCGAAGTTCTCGCGCCTCAAATTGTATCCTCTGGTCCAATTGATGATCTTCTGGACGAACGTTTGACAGGTATTCGCTGTGTACTCAGATCACCACAGCCTGCCACAGTCAGCTGTCCATCAATCTAACAAAAGATAATTTACCGTCTTAGGGCGTTGAATGGCCAGACCTGCCAGAACCCTTGATGCTCTAAGCTGCTTTTAAAGGCTTCCACCATACGTGCAACACTCGCCATTCTGAACGCCATGAGGCTCATCCTCATCGCATCTTACAGTTCTCTCGCATGTGCTAAGACGTTGTTGGACCACAACTTGGTTTATAGGTCTCCGTTCCATGACCATCCGCAAGTATGTTGTCCGCTTTTTGCATCTCCTGTTCTTTCTCAAAACTTGTTGGAAACTTAGTTTTCACGCAATGTCCTTGAGATACAAACGCGAACTATCCAGCTTGCACGAAGACAGGTGGAGGCCGCGAGCCAATTCAATGACGACCATTATCCCACCTTTTATGGTGCTGATTTCAGTAATGTTCGTATCAAGCTTTCTCATCTGAATTTGTCTCGATGTCATTCTTATAACATCCAAGAGCCCCTTCGTCTGGAATGGGGGAATCAATTTCACTCACTCAGGTACGTGCCAAGGACATTCGTATGAATCTGCCCCATTATCTGATCGCTAATTGACGCAGTTGCAAGTGTAAGTTGAGTTTGATTCAGAGAAATTCTGTATTATATGTGACTAAAAATGTTGTAGGGCGACCCCTTCGACTCATCTGTCCTCCTTTGGACTCGTGCTGTCCCTGTGACGAACAGTTCTTCGAATGGTCCAGATCAAAGCGTTCCTGTTTGTGTATCATACAAAGTCTTCCAATCTCCTTCTCTATCTGGCTCGCCAATTGACTCCGGAGAAGCTTTCACATCATATGATGTTGACTTCACGGTCAAAGTCGAGGCCACCGGATTGAAAGCAGATACAAAATACTGGTATCTGTTTGCTGACTGCACGAACCCTTCGAGCACCAGTCCAATAGGTGTCACTAGAACATTTGCAACCCCAAATAGTATGTGAGACGATGCAGCATGCCATCATAGATGCTCACACTTCCGATAGCACCAGCTCATCTGGTCAACGGTGGCAAGGAGCTCACACTCGCTGTGTTTTCTTGCTCGCAGTTCCAGCAAGGTGAGACCATCAATTTGATACAGCGCTGGTTTCGTGTGACTTGACGGCCTATGGACAGGTTATTTCAACGCGTACGGGTTTGCGACTCACAACATTTCCGCAGATGTGTTCATTCACCTCGGGGACTACGTGAGTTTGGCATACCGTTCCTTAGAACCGCGAATTCAAAGAAGAGTGCCACAGATCTACGAATCTTTGGGAAATGGGTATGTGTCTGAATGGTTTGGGCTCGACAACATCCAAAGACGCCTTTATGTTTGCATAGTGCAGGAATCGGTAGAGAAGTTCTCGGTCGAGAGCTTGCAACGATCCACGACTATCGTCAACGTCTAAACCAGTATAGAACAGACGTCAGTCTGCTACAGGCTCACCAAAATGCACCATGGATTACTGTTTGGTACGAGGTTTAATTGTCGTTGTTATTTTTGATCAGTCTTAGGATTAATAATCCCCTCTTTCCTTTCTATAATCTCCGTTTAGGGTTAGTCTCAGTACTCCACAGTCTACTAGGTGCTCACGACTTCTATGAATTTTGCAGGACGACCATGAGGTCTATCGAACTTGAACATCAGAAATCCAAGATACTGACTTGAGACAGGTCGCTGACAATGCGTGGAAAGCGGGTACAGCAGACTCGAACGATACTTCCATCGGATGTTCTTTCTCACCATCCGGGGCCTGCTTCACCGACAGAAAGTTGGCTGCTGTCCGAGCGTATCATGAGTGGATGCCTATTAGGCAGGTCGCAGCAGATGATAAGCTGAGGATTTGGCGCAACTTCCGGATCGGCAAGCTTCTTGTAAGCATTGTGTGCTTACTATCGACGTCAGCCGAAAGCCAAAGACTAATGTTCCGTAGGACCTGACAATGCTTGATACTCGTGCGCCACGTTGTGCTGTAGAGAAGGCTATGACTGATCTGTATATCTGCAGGCCAATATGATCGTGATCTTACGGACGTAGGTTTACCCGCTTTTCTCTAGATTCCTGTAGTGCTGAGGGAAAATTGACAGGTCTATTACAATACAGGTAGGTCTAAGTTCGTACCCAATGAACTACTACATGTTCATCTGGAAGTACAGAATGTAAGTACGAGTGATCTGGTATCGATATTTCCGGCAACGTGCCATCATTTAGATGTCAACACAATTGCTGCATACTCAAATCGTTCTCTCATGGGCAATTCTCAAGAAACTTGTGAGGCATTCATTTTCTCTTTACGGTGAAAGTTTGATCACATGCGTGGGGCTATATCCAGGGTTCTTCGACACGCTGTCGCAGTCGAAATCACGGGGATCCACATGGCGCATCGTCGGGTATAACGATTCTGACCCACTGTACTCCCACTTGCCCTGAACTTGGCGTTGCCCTGCAGACAACAGATCGTCTTTACTCAGCTGAACGATTCGGGCGTATGTAAGTGACTGGCTTCATGTGACACGTCCAAAAACTCAGTCCCTGGCACCTTTTGCGATAGTTGACCTGGTGCGTGAACGAGCCTCAACCTCCAATTTGACGCTGAAACTTTGCCGTAGGATGCCTGGGACGGCTATCGTGCGAACCGACGACGTGTTCTAGATCATCTCTACAAGAACAAAATTGACAACACGATCATCTTATCCGGGGATAGTCACGCCAACTGGGTATCTGATCTCGCCCGTGAGTGTAAGGGCCTCTTCTTCCGCTAAGCCATTCATGTCAAGCGCAGGGTCCGCATGACAGATCCGAACGATACACGGCGAGTGCCAGCTCTCATCAACGCCTCGGATGCCCGTAGTAGCGCCTGCTTACCATTTTCATACAGATATGACCCTACGACTGGACAGGGTGCAATAGGGGTCGAGTTTGCCGGAACAGCGGTCACATCGAGCTCAGTGTTCGGTAATGATATCCAGCCTGCTGCTGCCAATGCTATCTCCGAAGTATATGTGACGGCCAATGACGAATTGCAATGGAGCGAAGGGTCCTATCGTGGCTTCTTCACCCTCACCATCAATACGTCTACGCTTACCGCGACATACTACGCCATGAAAGACATCAGTCCGTTCTACTCCTTTCCTTTTCCAGCGCTTCGAAATTTGATCGCGGTTTAACCACTAGGCTCCCCGAATCTAAACGGCTTCGCGAGTGCCCAATTTATTGTAAGAAACGGTAAGTGTTTGGGATCCCTGCCTTGACAACAGGTGCTCACATCGCCGCACCCCTCGCAGGCGCCAACAAGCTCTCCCGTCCTGTGGCCGGTGGCCAAGTCAATGCGGGCGTCTTGAAGAGTAGCGTGGTCGGCAAATGAAGCGACAGCGCAGTCGGATGCTCGGATTATGCAAAGATGTTTCTTGGTGTTGTAGGCGCTCTTCTTGGAAATGTTATACGCTCGAACCTCTCGCTCGAAGATAAACCGTCTGTGGAGATCAGATATGAAAGTTTAATGGCATGTATGACAGACTAATGACCTGGTATCATAGGGCGGGATCAAGCTGTAACGACAAACGCGTCGATGTTAGGGTATCACTGGACTTGGGTTTATGGGTTCATGCTGAATGCAGGTCATCCTGAGTTACATGTCACAGACCACATTGAGGACGGAATGCGAAGCGCTCTCGAAGTGCTCAATTGCAGAATCGCACAACGATGAGAAAAAAAAGTTCACCTGTGCACATTTCTGGATTTTTTTTCTACCTCTTTGTTCTGACGACAACAGCATGGGATGGCCATAGATTTGAAGTCCTCTGCAAAGACAGTAAAGGCCGCGGGCGCAAACACATACCACGTGCAGCAGCCACCAACGTTTTCCATTTGCACACTCCAGCTCAAACAGACAAACGACGGTGAAGGGAAGAGATTCTTGTTCTATGCAATGCGAATCGTAACGTACACATATGAGTCATTACTTTTGATCGTTACAGTGAGTCCACGAATAGCTAGCACAAAAAGATGCGAGAACACGATGATAGCAACCGACGAAAATCAGAAAAGCCCCTAGTCGACCTCCTCGACACTGGGGCCTTCCTCACCGCCAGCACCGCCGGCGCCGGGGAAACCGCCTGGTGCACCACCTGGGAAGCCGCCAGGAGCACCGCCTGGGAAGCCACCAGGAGCAGCACCTCCAGCGCCGTAGAGCTTCTGCATGATAGGGCTGGAAAAAATGCAGCGTCAATACGGGAATCATGACGGATCGAAGAGAGATGAACATACTTAGCGACAGCCTCGAGCTCCTTCTGCTTGCTCTCGTACTCGTCCTTCGAAGCCTCCTGCGAAGCGTCAAGCCATGAGATGGTCTCGTTGACGGCAGTCTCGAGCTTGGCCTTGTCAGCGGCCTCGAACTTGTCGGCGAGCTTCTCATCATTAAGAGAGTTGCGGAGGTTGTACGAGTACGATTCGAGGCTGTTCTTCGACTGGATGCGAGCAGCGGCCTCCTCATCCTCGGCTGAGTAAAGAAGTGTGGGCGACTCGTTTGCGCTGCAGATTTTGGATTAGCTCACCCTTGTACTTCTCGGCATCGTTGACCATCCGCTCGATCTCCTCTTTCGAGAGACGACCCTTATCGTTCGTGATCGTGATGCGATTTGACTTTCCGGTGGTCTTGTCGGACGCCGAAACGTTGAGGATACCGTTGGCATCGATATCGAAGGTGACCTCGACTTGAGGGACGCCACGGGGTGCGGGGGGAATGCCGGAAAGCTCGAACTTGCCGAGGAGGTTGTTGTCCTTGGTACGCGCACGCTCACCCTCGTAGACCTGGATGAGGACACCGGGCTGGTTGTCGGAGTAGGTCGAGAAGATCTCAGACTTCTTGGTCGGGACGGTAGTGTTACGCTTGATGAGGGCGGTCATGACACCACCAGCCGTCTCAATACTAAGGCGACCTTGTCAGCCGTCGTTTCCGCTAGGAAAGCACAATTCAAAGACCTACCCGAGCGACAGGGGAGAAACATCGAGGAGGAGCAAGTCCTGGGTCTTTTCCGAGGTATCACCGGAAAGGATGGCAGCCTGGACGGCGGCACCGTAGGCGACAGCCTCGTCGGGGTTGATGCTCTTGTTGGGCTCCTTGCCGTTGAAGAAGTCCGAGACGAGCTTCACGATACGGGGGATACGAGTCGAGCCACCGACGAGGACAATCTCGTGGACGTTGGCCTTGTCGATCTTGGAGTCGCGGAGGACCTTTTCGACGGGCTCGAGGGTGGAGCGGAAGAGATCCTGGCAGAGCTCCTCGAAACGGGCACGGGTGAGGGAGGTGTAGAAGTCGATGCCCTCGAACAGGGAGTCGATCTCGATGGAGGTCTGAGCGGCGGACGAGAGGGTGCGCTTGGCACGCTCGCAAGCGGTCCGCAGGCGACGGAGGGCACGGGGGTTCGAGGACAAATCTAAAGATGCAAATCAATATCTGATCGAGATGCCGATAAGATTGATCGCCTACCCTTCTTGAACTTGCGCTTGAACTCCTGGACAAAGTGGTTCACGAGGCGGTTGTCGAAGTCCTCACCACCCAAGTGGGTGTCACCAGCAGTGGCCTTGACCTCGAAGATACCCTCCTCGATGGTAAGAAGTGACACATCGAAAGTTCCTCCTCCGAGATCGAAGATGAGGACGTTGCGCTCGCCGGTCACCTTCTTGTCGAGACCGTACGCAATGGCGGCAGCGGTGGGCTCGTTGATGATACGAAGGATGTTCATTCCGGAGATGGTTCCGGCGTCCTTGGTAGCCTGGCGCTGCGAGTCGTTAAAGTACGCGGGGACCGTCACGACGGCGTTCGTGACGGTCGTGCCGAGGTAGGACTCAGCGGTCTCCTTCATCTTCAAGAGAACCATCGAGGAGATCTCTTCGGGGGACTAAACCATCGAGTTTCAGCAAGAAGAAAATCGCCTTCAAATCGCCAAGATGCCACTCACGAAGTCCTTGCTCTCGCCACGGTACTGGACCTCGACGTAGGGCTTGCCACCCTTGCTGATAACCTTGAAAGGGAAGTGCTTGATATCGGCTTGGACCTCAGCATCCTCGAACTTGCGTCCGATGAGACGCTTGGCGTCGAAGACACTAGAAACGACATCATGAGCGACAAGGCCGATCCGACGTCTGGAGAATAACGTACGTGTTGATGGGGTTCATCGCCACCTGGTTCTTTGCGGCATCACCGATAAGACGCTCGTTGTCGGAGAAGGAGACATATGAGGGAGTCGTGCGGTTACCCTGATCGTTCGCGATGATCTCGACACGGTCGTTCTGCCACACACCCACGCAACTACAACGCACGGCGGTCAGCAACGATGCGCACGCAAGAGCAAAGATAAAAAAGCTGCGACTGTACTCACGAGTAGGTGGTGCCGAGATCGATACCAATAGCTTTTCCGGCCATTGCAGGAGTTGTTTTGTGGGTGAGGGTGGGGAGGTTGAGATGGAGAGATGGGTGAGGATAATACAGAGACTGGTGAAAACAGGAGTCCCATCTTGCGCAATCTTTTATACGGCTTGTTGTTCCGTCCCCTTCCAGGACCTTCTTTGGACGTTCCAGTCGTTTCCACACCGCTTCCACAGCGCCTGACGTCAGCCACACCCACGCTCCCACTTGCCTGCATGTTCGAGAAGACGCACAACCCAACGCGAACTGGTCAAAGGAGGGTGGTATTCGGCTAGGTATGTGAATATTGACGGTGTACGTGAAATGTACGCTTTCTACGATACATGAAGTGGACGGAGCTTTGACTGGACCACAAAGAATACGAGACGCAGCTGTCTGTTTACATCTGAGAGAGATCGACTCCATGGGACAAGACGGACAGGATAGGAAAAGCTGAGACATCGTGTAGAGGACGATGCGCGAGCGATGCAAAATAAATGGAGAAAAGCCGGGATAGAAATCGTGCGCCGTAAGGGGGAGAAAAAGTCTGAAGATTTGCAATATCAGCTGGTGAATAAAACCTCGATGAGCCTCGCCGCCCGGGTCGAGCCCCCTCTTATGTCCCGCGCCTCAGCGCTCGACACTCAGTGTGGAGGGTCATCCAGACTTTTGTGCGCTTGCAGGTCGCGCAGTACTGTAGGGTCAACTGGCGCGCGGTCGACGAAGCATCAGACTCTGAACAACTTTCGCATCTAGATTATCGGAAGCTGACCTGGCAGGACGCTTTTTCTGCGGACATGGGGTCCTTGAGTTACAGGTGACTCGGCCCCAACCTCTGGCAACGGTCGCTGCACAGAACAGAACGTGCTCAGGTCAGTCCCTCAGCCAAACATGTGCAGTCGCTGCGTTCCACTGACATCCAGTCCCGGATCCGCCATCGGGACCCGTTCAATTCCACTGTCATCAAGCTCGTGTGGGACCTCCCCATCGATCGACACCGCGTTCAACTCCATCGACAGATCCATGATGTCTGAATCCTCCACCGGAAGCGGTGGCGGCGGCGACGGTTCGTCCTCGTCAAAGTTCTCTGGTAGATGGCCGTTCGCGTTTTGAGCGGCCTTCTCGCGGAGCCTTTTCCACCCTTCGTACCGTTCGACGGCGTGTTGCTGTTCCCTACGGGGCGCATGAGGGGAAGACACGGATTTGGAAAGGAGATTACGAACTCGATTTTCTGCTGCTTGTAGTGGTGCGTCGTCTCGTCGAACAGTTCCGGGCTGATCTCCATGAACATCTTGAGCGCGTTGTACACCATTCCGTGTATTGTCCTGTGCATCGCGATGAGCGAAAGGCTTTCTCGCGCAGGGTGAGTATATGCTCACCGATTCCAATGCGACTTGGAATTCTGGTACAAGGCCGGGAACACGATCGGCAAGATCACCGCCATGTTGTCGGTCATCAAATTGACGATGTACTCGTTGTTCCAATAATACAGGGCGCGCTCTGCGACCTGGAAATGCTGGCTGTTTATGCACCGCGCGAGTTGCTGGAACAGAGGCATCTGTATCTTCTGGAACTCGGCAAAGTCGATGACGTCCAGTATCTCTTCCACCTCGCTGAGGAACATCACCTCTTTCGGCGAGTTCACTTTCGGCCAGTACTTGAGCAGGCCCAACACGACGTCCTCGGCCAAGGCGCTGTCCTTCTCCAAAAACTGGACGACGCAGTAGGCGAGTTGTGGATGATACATCGACAGACTCTTGACCTTGTGCAGGGGGATGAGGACGCGCATGAGGAAGGCCTTGTGCTCCTCCTTGAGCGGCAGAGCGAAGCCGTTGATGATGGACCCCAAGATCTCTAGTAACTCCGCGATGCCGTTGTGTCGTTCGGTCTCATAGATGAAGTGATAGAAGACGTTGTTGATCGACCGGCGGATGGGGGCACGGAGGTTAAGGAACTTGCCATAGATTCGATGCAACGTCGTTTTGAGAAAGTCGCGCTCGCGCGGGTCCTCCGAATCGAAGAGCTCGAGGAGATTGAGGACGAAGGTCTGATCAATGTATCGTTTCGCGAGGTTGGTATTGAAATCGGGGCTCTCCACGAATCGGAGGAAAAACTCGTACACGATCTTCAGATGGGGCCAAGCCAGCTCGAGAACCGGCTCGTCCTCTTCGGGGTCGAAGGCATCGCCTGTGGGATTGACAGGAGGGGGTATGGAACGGAAAAGGTTGGTCGCGAACTGTCATGCCAGACTCAGCATCAAGTGATCCGGCGCGGAGTGCCGCATACGTACCATTTTCACGACCTCTGGGTATACGCTCTCGGTGATGACACCGCGCTGGGTGGTAATGTACTCTAGCATCTCGTGTAACGTCTGGGCCTTGATCTGCTTTCCCCTGAGCTCTGAACTGGCATCGTTGAAGTCGAAGAGCACGTGGCACTGGTGGAGCTTCTTGAGGAAAAGCTGCGGACGTTCGTTCGGGGGAGTTTCTGCGAAGATAGGTCAAGGGAGGGAAGCCGAAGAGGTCCGATGATAGAACGGCATACCCATGAACGGGGGAAGGCGCTCGATCTCCACTTTCTCGGTGACAACAAAGCGGCTGCTCCTCTGCTTTCGGGGGGGCTTGCCGACGATGGGGATGGTGTCCTTTGGGCCCGAACGAAGGCGGTTGAGGGTGCTCGCGCGGGGAGGGGTGGCAGAGCCGCCGGGCTCGAGACCGAGGTTCATCCTCTCGGGAGAGGCATAGCCCGGGCGGGGGGCGGGCTCGTTTGGGGCCTCGGCGCTGACGACGACGATGGGCGGTGCGGGCTGGGTCTTGTCGTTGTAGAGATACTTGCGATCTGAGCTGGCTGCGGACGAGTTGGCGGGCGAAACGGAGCGGACAGAAGAAGCGGTGTTCTGCAGGGACGGGAGGGAGTGATTGCTGTTGTTATTATTGGAGAGATTGGATAGGCTTGCGACGGCGGAGGGACCTGGCTGGGGGAGAGGCTTTGAGGTGTTGGGAGGGGGGGCGGCATGGAGCGAGGAGGTGGAAGAGGAGGCGGAACTGGGAGCTGATTTTGAGTCTTTATTCTTGGACGAGCTGGAGTCCTTCCTGTTAAGCTGGGGACGGCGGGGAGAGTGAGCACACGGGCAAAGGGAGCGGGGGCGACGGGTTGGAGAGTTACCAGGGTCTTCTTGAAGCTTTTCATTGCGAAGGAGGACGTTCAGCGAGAGGCTGGGAGACCCGCTAAGGAGCGAGAGGAGGAAGGACAGTTTGGAGACTGTCGCAGTCGACGGCTGTAGACTGGATCGATGGGTGACCGTGACGCCTGTGACAGACCGTGCGTGACAGACGGTCTCTGCGTCCAAGCCAAGTTACCTTCACACCGATGCTCAGCGTCGAGCAGCCGTCCAAGCCGTCCCTTCCAACGCCGGCGCTGTCCCGCGAGCGTCCTGTCCGACGGCGAACGGCGCCGACGTTGCGTGTATCCGTGCATGCGAATCCAGATCTCGTGATGTCCGCTGAGCGTAATGTGCAGATATAAATAAAGCCAAGCAGTCCTCCGCGTTCGCCGTTCAACCACGCCCTCGTCCCTGTCCCCGTCCTCGTCCCCTTCCCCGCCTTCGCCCCCCTCTCCGCCCTCGCCCCTCTCCAATGGCCGGTCCGTGCGCCCCCGTCGTCCCCTGCGCTCACAACTGACTTTGCCGTCCTCCAGCCATCTACGCAGTGTACACCTCCCCCACCCATCCCCCCATACCCAACCATCTCCCGACATTGATTGTCACCCCGCACGGTACGCGCATACCCCGCCCCCTCCCCCTTTTGCTCTGACCCCCCCTTCCTCCCTCCCCAACGCTCAAGGCCAGCCCTCCAACATCCTCTACTCCTACCTGCACACCAACTTCGTACGTGACCAGACCTCGTCCCCAGCGCCCCCCCTCGCTCATCACGCCTCAGAACTCTGAGAACTACCTCCTCACGCCCTCGCCCCAAGGCGACCTCTGCGTCGCCAAGCTCTTTCCCCCCCGGCCCAACGCCCCCAACGTCCCCGTCAAGGCCTCCGCCTCCGACCCAGGCCATTCCGCAGCCGGCGCCCGCGTCGTCCGCTGCGAGGCCTCGCGCAACCTCAAGTGGTCCATCACCAACACCGGCGTCATCTCCCCCATCTACAAACTCTCCCTCCCCTCCCCCGATTCCCCCGATCTCCCCCTCTTCCAGGTCTCCAAACCCAACCCCAACGCCGCCTTCTGGTCCATGTTCTACTTCGCCTACGCCGGCCACAACATCCCCCCGAAGCGCATCGAGTTTGGCAAGATTCAGAAGAACCCCCCGGGCCCCAACGGGGGCGGCACGCGCATCACCATCTCGGGAAAGACCCCCGAAGAGAAGGCCGTCTGGCAGACCCTCGGCGAGGGCAACGAGGACTGCGTCGAATGGGTCGTCCTCTGCGCAGCCCTCAACCTCCTCGAGTACGTCCTCCCTCCGGCCCCTGTCCATCGCGGCGCTAAACCGCTCGCCCCGCCCGCAGCGACGAGATCATAAAGGCAGCCGAGAAGAACCCTCCCCCGCCCGCCGCAGCGCCCATGCCCAACGGCGCCCCGATGCCCGGCCCGGGCCAAGGCGCGCGCGCCCCCGTCGCCCTGCGCGACCCCGGCTCCGTCCCGCCAACAGGCGGTCCCGCCATGCAGTCGATGCGCGGTCCCCCTCCACAGAACGGCCACCCGGGCCCAATGGGTCCAGGACCCGGCGGTCGCCCGCCCCAAGGCTACCCTCCTCCGCAGGGCTACATGCCCGGCCAACCGCGCCCAGGCATGATGCCGCCGCCTGGCGGCCCTGGTCCCGCGGGTGCCTATCCCCCGCGCGGCCCCCCGCCACCCCAGCAGCAGCAGCAGCAGCAACCCCAGCAGCAGCAGCGGCGTTTCTGACCCGCTCGCTCTCACCCGTCCTCTCATCACCGAGCATCGAACTCTACACCTCACGACCGGCTGTTTCCCGTAGCCTTGCACCGCCCCAAGTCCACATGGACCCATTGTACACTGTTGCGTGTTTTTAATCCCTCGCGTCGACTGTCTGTTTTCTTTTTCTGAGCACGGTAGTAGCCTCTCTCTTCCTCATGTCCTCCATATGTCTCTTTCTTGGGTCCCGAGTGTTCATGGCCACTGACCGGTGTTGGACCGCCGGTCGAGGTGCGGTGCGTCTGGCCTGGCAGCCAGCGCCATTTCCTTTTTCGTTTTCGTTTTCTTCTTTCTTTCTTGTATGTAACATGCCTCGATGGCTGTCCGCAGGCAACGTCCATGTCGAATTGCCAGGGTCCACGTTCAGTAGCATAAATACTGTTATACCCGTATCCGGCTGAATAGTTGGCGCCGTCGGTGTGACCGCACACACCTCGCACGCCGAGAAAAAAGATTAACTTCCATTGCATGCGTTCCGAGGCGTTCCGTCGACGAGAATAATAATATACAACCCATACTAGTTTGAATGAAAAAGGGTGGTGGTGCCCGGCCCTGGAGAAATCGCGGCGGAGGGCTGCCTCGCTCATGGTTCTCATGGGCTCTCCGTCAGCTTCTCCAGCACGTCTAGCGACAGCGCTGCAAAGGGTGAACGGCCGTCAGCCTCGACGTATCGTAGCAACTAAGACGCCCGACTCACACTTTGGTCTCTCGAGGGGCAGGCCGAGAGCTATAGTGGGATGACGTCAGAGCTGCTCATGAGCACCGGGAAGAAAAGCGCGACTCACCACGAGCCCACACTAGCTGAGTCAGGGCGCCGAGAGCTGATACGGGGAAAGACGAGTGAGCATCGATGTCGTCACGTTTCGACGGGCCAATACTTGCCTCGAGACACGCCGAAGATCACCGTGTAATACTGCAGGTGATGGAAGAGTCAGTAAACCCTCTGGGATCCGACGTTGGCGCTACGCTACCTTGAACTCGTCCAATCCATAGTGATACAGCACGCAACCTGTCCACCGCGCTTCAGTACAAGTAATAGCAAGAAGGATGTAAGTACGAACCAGAAGCAGCGTCGACATTTGGCCATGGGTTCTTGCTCTACAGGAACATTCAGTCAGTATCAGGACCCGAAAGCGCAAAGACGCGCTAACCTTGCCGTGTTCCATCAACACACCAGGTGCAACTTCATAAGTCTGCGGGAAAAACAACGAGGTAAGCAATCAGTGATACGAGCAAGCTTCGCGGAACGGTCATCAAAGGGGTTCTTTAATATCACCACAGACCTTCTTCACAAGTTGGATGATTGGGCTCGCCAGCAGGTCGGGTCGGGTGTCGCAGAACTCTTGCAGCGCGATGAACCGCGGGTCCGACTTTCTGAGAACACCGTGGCCGTAGCTGCGGATACAAAGGCACAGAGTTAAATGAACGGCGCTAAGGCGGGGCTAGGCAGAGATCCTCACCCAGGGACGACCTGGCCGCTTTTCAGTGTTCGCCAGAGGTACTCCTTGATGTGGTCGTGCGTGATGTCGTTTCCGATGTCTTTCATCATGGACAGCTGCCATCTGAGAACCTCCTGGTTGGCGAGGCTGGTGGGAATCCAAGGTCATTCGAGGTCGCGTGATCGTTCAGTTCAGAAGAGGTGCATACCCATGCAGAGGACCGGCGAGGGCAAACAGAGCCGCCGAGTAAGAAATATATGGATCGGATAATGTCGAGCCGACCAAGTCTGCGCGCCGCGAGATGAGCATGGACCCGAAGGAAAAGGCAATCGTCAGAGCACTCACGAGCTGTATGCGCAGAAGCGTTTCCTCCCTCATGATCGCCATGGATAGATATGTACAGCCGAAGGTACTCTGTCAGGTCGTGGTTGTTCCCGTATCCCAGCATGTTCGTGTAGTTCCCGACAAGGTCCAGGTCCTTTTTGATCCCGGGCAGCTCCGTGCCAGGCCTGTACACGTTGCGGTATATGCGCGCCGCGAGCGCAGGGAGGCGGGCAATGAGGTTGACGCAGTCCTCGAGGGTGTATGTCCAGTACTCGCTCTTCTTGATCCCCTTCTCGTACGCTGCCTGGAAGGCGCTGTCGTGGTTGAGGGCGGCCACGCCGATGCCCAGCTGGGTCATGGGGTGAAGTGATTGGGGCAACCTGCGCTCGGTTCTGGATCGTCATGCACCGGGGAGGGACGGGATGGAGGACGCACGAATCGACGAGGCGCTCGACGAAATCTGGGAGCTCGCCCTTCTCCGCGAGCTCTTGCGAGAGCTGACGTACCTCGGCCTCGGTCGGGACCTTCCCGGTCATGAGAAGCCATAGCATGCTCTCAGCGATGATCTCCTTGCCGCCCGGCGCCGCTGGCAGTTGTTGCTGGCAGTCGGGGATGCTCAACCCGTGGAAACGAATACCCTAGGCGACGGTGTCTCAGACGCGAGCCCTCACTGAGCACGGAGGCCGGTTGTAGACGCACCTCGTTCGGATCGAGCACGGAGGCCTCCCAGAGCATCGACTTCAAGCCGCGCATACCGCCAATGATGTTCTCGACCGTGACGTCCCCGACGACCTTGTGCGAGTGCTCGGCTTTCTGCACCGGATCGTCAGCGGCCAGCTCGTGGCGTGCGCAACAGCGGGCATGCGCTCACCAGCCTCCTGAGCTGCTCCTGCTTTGCCGGAATGACCTCCTGCAGCGCCTGCTTCAAGGTCTACAGAGAGACGAGATGAGCGGTGCATCGAGCGGACATTGTGCGGACGCGTACTCTGGTGGAGGCAAGGCGTCTGCCGAGAGGAGAATTTCTCGAGAGCGACCTCGCACTCGACGACGCGTGACGGAACATGATGGACGCAAGCGATGCAGAGTGGAATATCCTGAGTGAGTCGGAGGCGGCGGCGCTAAGGCGAGCATGGTCTTATAGCAGTGTGGGGCCCCGGGTTTCCCCAGACTCGGATGTCATGCGCCAAACACATGCCGCCGTGAAATTCGGCACAACGCGTCCGAGCCGGAAGATCTCTGGCTCACAGATACCACCTCCCCCCCATTCCTCCCCCTCCCAGACGGCCGGAATCCGCTCAGTCCAGACACATCGGAAGCCATGTATTCTGATCAAGGACGGGCGCTCGAACGCCACATCACCCGACCTTCGGTGGGCCGATCTA
The DNA here is from genome assembly GCF_000320585.1 of Heterobasidion irregulare TC 32-1. Classification (NCBI taxonomy): domain Eukaryota; kingdom Fungi; phylum Basidiomycota; class Agaricomycetes; order Russulales; family Bondarzewiaceae; genus Heterobasidion; species Heterobasidion irregulare. The sequence continues at coordinate 2,014,898 of NW_009258198.1, read as the reverse complement.
GACAGGCACACAGGTATCTAACGGTCTGCCAGTCGACCAGCTTTTGTCCGAGCGCAATGCTGTCCCGGCGTCGAGCGCGACATCCGGTCGACGCCAAAAGCGCTCGGTCGTGGACAAGTCGTGGACACGTTGCACGAGGGACGGCCAAACACGCGCACACAGCAGACGGGTAACGTGACACGCGTCCGCGAGCGCTACCCGTGCCAGCGGTGTGCCAGCTCATTTCGCTGCTCGTCCGTCATTCCCGCCTCCCGTCCTCTCCAAGGCCAGCCATGGCGTCCGTCCTAGTCCCCGTATTCTACGTCGTCATTCTCTTCGGCAGCCTCTTCGTATTCGGCAAATACTACAGGAAACGCACCTCGAGTACGTACTCCCCGCTTCGTTCCCGGCCTCCCGTCTAATAATATCCCCACGTCCGCGTCTGCAGTGATACAGCTCGAGCCGTACTTCCCCAGACACACAGAACGCGATGTCTACGTCACCCTTTTACAAAGATCAGACCCGCCGACCCCCGAGCCGCTCCTGAAAGCCGCCCTCATCCGCCGAGCCATGACAGACATCACCCGCTTCATGCGCCTCCGCGAGGACAAACCCGCCCTCCAGAACCTGCTGCAGAAAGGCTCCATCGGCGACGACCTGTGGAACAGCCTCCTCGCCGCAGAGAAGGAGCTCGAGGCAGAGATCGTGGAGGTCGTCGCGGAGGCCAACACATTCGTCGAGGGCTGGGGCCAGATCATCCTCCAATCCGCGAGCGAGATGATCGGTAACGAGAAGTCGCGACAGATATTCGAGTCGATACCGCAAGCCCGCGCGCTGAACGGTGCGTGCTCGCGTTGACTCAGAAACACGTCAGCCGGCTTAAATATGTGCGGGACGATCAGAATCAAAGTACGGCTCGGGCAAGCGTCCGAAGCCCATCGCCCCCGCCATCCCATCTACACCAGCAAGCCCAGCACCCGCACCACCAACGGTCAAGACACCCACCACTCCTTCATCGAAACCAAACGGCCTCCCGCCTTCCTCCAGCGCTGGCGCTGAATCAGCCATCTCCAGTGACGTTGAGGGTTCCGTTTCGCCATCTACACCAGCAACGCCCCGCACACCGTCGAAAGTACGTACCACGTCTTGTGTTTCTCTCAGTCCAATTCTCATACGCACATCCGACAGTCTGCCAAAAAGTCAAAGAAGAGAAAGTAGCGCGTATCGTACATCATCTATATATTCTCTCTTTTTCGTGTCTTTTTATCGTGGGTGCCGCTAGGAATACCCATCCATCCCTGTATCATGAGTATCCGTCAGAGCTGTCCGGGCAAAGAGAATCTGGGTTGCAAAAGTACAATGATGACATATTATGAAACCAGTCGAGAGCGAAACCCTATTCAACGGTGGTCCTGTAGGGTAGAAGAATGAAACACAGCTTGCAATATCGATAACCTTCTTTCCGACACGTCTAGGTTTACCCTCTGATGACGATAGCCTTCTCTCCTGAGCCATTCCGCGCCTTGCCCGACTTGTCGACGTGATCCAACCCAAGGACGTCTTCAGGAGCAAATTTGTGGTCGTAGATCGTATCCTCTGTGTAGCGAAGGGACATTAACTCATGAGCGCACGAGCCAAAGGAAAACGCAAACCCGTACCATCCTCTATGTACGAGGGTTGTTTGAAAGTCGCGGCTTGAATGAGGGCAAATCGGTACTTGGCAAAGTCCTTGTCTGATACGCCAATCCGCGCTTGCAGACGCTTCTTAGTTTCGTGGAACTTCTCGCCCTAGGCTCGCGAACTGCATCAGACTGTGCCAACAGAGAGCCGACGACAGTGAGGAGACGTACGGGTTTCACGACGAACTTGAATGGCACTCCATGTGTTCGTGAGACATCCTTCGAGAAGTGGAATACGCTGATGACCTTGTCCGACTCCTCAGCCCTTAGTTCCTCGATGGGAATTTCCTGTTCGAGTCGAGGTGCTCAGCACTCCACCTTCAGGATCTGGGGTTCAAAACATACCTCAGCATAGAGTTCTACAGGATCAGGGATATTCCCAATCATTTCCGAGTTGGTGAACTCCTTCTGTGTCTTCCCATCCTTCGACACCTCAAAGACGCGGATCTTGCCAGACCCATTGGTAGTCGTTACCTGCTTCAACAGATGATCCGCGAGGTCATGGATCATGCTCGTCTTGGGCAGCAAGAACGAATGCGTCGATTCCTCCTTATTGTGTATGCCCGTCCACGCCACCTTGAGACTGCGCTTCGTCTCGAGCTCGACTATGCTCACGTCGAGCTTCTCGTACAAGATGATGGTCGTCGTTGGGCTGACATATGTCGGCGAGATAATCTCTGCGACACTCTGGTTCAACGAACGCTTGAGAATGGCTTTCGGTGAGCCGTTCGCGGCGTGGGTTGTCGTGAATCTCAGCATGATGGGATCATGTCGCAGCGTTTCTGCCACTTTCTGGGCCATCTACATCGAGAATGCATCAAGTTAATACGCAGGAAAAGAGTGTCTCGACTAGAAATAAAATTTACCGCATCATATGTCTGCTTCTTGCTCAGAACAAGGCTGAATTCAGGACGGTCCTGATCTGGTTCCTCGAACTTGGGTCGGAAGAGGATCATGACACGGTTCTGGAGGAAGTCGTAGAATTGGATGGGATTTGAGTGCAATCCTTGACTTTCCAAATCGTGAACCCTGGGAACCAACCTTGAATAATTTTCTGCAGCAGAGTCAAACAAACGCTTACTCCTTCTCGCTGATGTCCACCTGGAAACACACGACGTCGCCGTCCTGGATTTCACTCTGAGCAAAAGTGACCTTCGGCTTCATGAGCTCAATCATGCCCGGCTTGATCTCCTCGTAAAGCTTCAACGGTGTACCAGGTGTCCAACGCATTCGCTCGTTGATAATCGGGATGAGATCGCTAACTTTACCATTCCGCTGAGCGTAGCACTTGCCGATACCGTGTAGTGTTTGCTTCGATGTGTCGAAGTGTTTCAGGAAGATCATGATGGACCCTGGTGGAAGTTCCGGCTGATATGATGAAGTCAAACGACAGGCATATTACGAGGATCACGGCTACATACTTTGCTTGGCTCGGGGATCACATCCAGATATAGCCGCAGGTCTGTTTGCCTGGCGGCCATGTTGTTGCGGATGACGTCGACGGCTGAGAGACAATGAGACAGACGAACAAGGCGACGACATGAATATAACACGCACTGAGTGTAGGCTCATTCTCTGGGATATGAGTGTCCGGTCGCACAGTCTTGTTCTGACGATTGACCAGGACCCATAGTCGTATCTGAGTTTCTGGATAGTTGAAATGTTGCGCTACTCGGGTTTTGAAAGTACTATAGGTTTCTTGCTTGAGGACGCGGAAGGTTGGGAGCTCTGATGGCGGCCAATTCTTTTCATCGAACGTAGCAAGGTCGAAGCCTTCGTGTTGAGCGAAGGTATCATCCGTGATAACCTAGAGCGTCAAGAGTTCACCTACGCGGTTCGTGACAGATAAGATATCCATACCTTTGCGGTGAGAAATAAATGCTGCTCCTCTCTCTCCTTGCGTTTAGCCTCAATCTGCAGTCTCTCTTCGTCAAGGCGGCGCTCTAGACCGTGCGATCAATATTAGTCAAGTCCAAGAGCGGAACCCATAGCGCGTACTCAAATGAGCCGGCGTGTCTTCCTCCTTGAATGGTGACAGCACCTCGTCGATCCCGGTTTCCCGAATGTACACCAACATGTAAGCGTTGGTGAATCTCTTCATTGTCCGTACCTGGTTGCGCTGAAGAGTTGGCGGTTGTCCATTCATTGATTCACCACCATAGTTTTCCTCCAAAACTTCACGATCAGTAACAGGCGTCACACGGTCGTCGTCGAACTTGAGCCAGCGAGTGTCCCGATCTGGCTTGATGAGAGCGAAATAATGTCCACCGTGAAGATCACCAGAGTGAACTAGTACGCCGTGCAGCTTGTAAACCCATGGTTGGGATCGATCTGCTGTCTCGTCCAAAAATTCACCAAGGTCAATTTCGAACGGAAATTCATGTCGATCATTGATCTGTCAACATGATTGAGCATAAGAGGCGTATTCATAGGCAAAAAATATTTACCTTGACCATTGAATCACGCTGGATATCATACTCGAAACGCTTAAGCTGAAGATGGAGAACGGGGGGGAAGGACTGGAAGATGATGCCCTTCTTCGCATCTTGAAGACCGTAGCCTTCAGCTTGATATTTGTTCTCTCCGTCAAGGGTCTCAACGGCAACATAATCTTTGAAGGAGTCGTACAGGTTTTTCATACCCTTGACATTGAGCTGGATATCTAAATGGAACAATGATTCGCAAGACGTTTATGGCTGGTAGAGGAATTCGATTACCATTGAAGTCTTCGATTCTAGATGACTCGAAGTCCACGTCGACACATTTGATGTAGCTCTTCATTTTGCCTACGAAGAGCTTCGAGATGGCACCCTCAGCTTTTGTCCCCTGTGAAGAACATCAATCAGACCTTAGTGTCGTACAACAAGAAATATGATGCCATACCTTCATTTTCGATTCAAGTTTGTCCTGTAAGATACGGTTCAATTCTTGAACATCATGCTGCAGGAACGAATCAAGGGACTTCCATCCGAAGGATTTAGTCAGTTCGGTTGTGCCTGGTCAAGTGTGTCAATTGGGAGCTATAAAAAGAACTCCCTCTTCTTCCACTTACCGACAGGCTGATCCGATGTTTGTAGATGATAAAACACACGTTGAAGCGCCAAGGCCACGCTCTCCGTGGGGTGATCGTCTTCAGTGGGAATCTGGTATACAGCCTAACAAGAGAATTGATACCAGCAAGAGTGAAAGGGGAGGGGAAAGGCTGACTTTGCGGAAGTACCGAGTGCAATAAAGAGATTGGAGCAAAGAATTGAGATAGCAGGTCGCACCCTGGTTCTTCATTCCAACAAACCCTGTTTCCTTCTTAGAATCGTAGCTATTGAGGGAAGGCGTCAAGGAATATCAGAGACGTCTGGATCGTGCACGTACTTGACAAAATTGTGCCACAGGACCCCAGTTGGGTCCTCGAGTACACGAACGAATACAGAAACCTCGGCCGCCTCGTCTTCAATTGTTGGTCGAGTATATCCCTCCTGAACATTGAAAAGTTTCCGAAGCTCGCTGAAGCGTGTGAAGCCCCAATCGCACTCCTCAGCAATGAAACGATGGTGGGCGTCTGGTCATAACATAATTCAACGACATCGCTGTGCTGTATATCTTATGATCGTACTCACGGCTAACAGTGTAGATTGTTGGATCGTTGGGGTTGGAAATCACGAGCGCGAACTGTGCACAAGCATGCCAGCCTTCTGGGGCCCGCTTGGGATCAGCGTAGTCGAGATATACAGAAACGGTGTCGTTCGGTGGTGCATTTGAGTTGCCGAAGGGGAAGAGTAATATGCGCCTGGTAAGAGCGGCCGAACAGCGCGATAAGCAACGGTCAACAGAGGAAGACACCGACGAGCACTCGCCATTTGTGGCCCCCACACTCAAACTCTGGACCTGTGAGTTTTTTCTCCAGCTTCTTCCAGCCCTTTAGTGGCCATGTAAACACCTTGAATTCCTTCACATCGTGGCCCAAGTCCGGCATATGTTTGGCGGCAAATGCTTCATCTGCGTAAATGAACATCAGTTAGAGACCGTACATCGCAAGGCACGCTGCTGAGAACTCACGGTCTTTCACAGAGACGACCTCGTCGACCTCCATAGGAGGTGTGCCATTGGCTTTCTCGTCCAAAACCTCCATGTCACTCTATGACGCAGTCGTGGTGAGCTCTGAGTCGTGGGAACCACAGAAACAAAGGGCCTTACCATGCTCAACCGATATCCTTGAGGTTCTAGGATGCAATGTGAAGTCCTTTACGAGCGTATAATACAGCACGCGGGACGAAACGAGGACTGAGGGACACTGAGAGATGAGGAACACACACAAGGCGACACTGGGCTTACCGATACAAAAGGTGATGGCTCCCCAGTCTACAGCCCGACACAAGCCGTAGGCGTTAAGACTAAACTCCGACACCTCTGACATCTCAAGTACCTGGGTGTGCAACCACAATACACCGTCTCAGTTCGCAGGAGGGGGCCTCTCGCCCTCTCCTATCCGTTCAGATTTCACGATTGTGTCCCTCCGCGGTCATCTGTGCTCATTGTGCCGACACAGCGACGCACGAAGTTCGAACGCCGATACGTCAGGGACTAATTCTTGGTCAGCATACGTGGTCTATAAAAGACCCTTCTTCGAATTTTCTTCGTCAGTTTATCCTCAACTATATATCAATGCACTCCTCCTTCATCCATATCAAAAAACTATCTAGCGATTCGCGTGTCTAGTGCAATACCCTAGCCATTATTATTTCGCTTCCATGCTACACGATCCTTAAATTGTCTCGACGGGGAGGTATATCACTTCCACCAGCTTTTCCGCTGTCCACCGTCGGTAATGAGTCAAAATTGTGTAATATCAAGCTGTTCGGAGGTGGTTTCTGTTTCAGCTTCGTCTTGAGGCTGGGCAGGTTGGGATTTCTCCCCCATCTTCCTCGGTACGCCTATCGTGATTCATTGACGGTCTCGTTTTTTCGCGGCTGTCATCTTCACATTTTGGGCAAACACTACTTCTTCGCTACCTTGTTCAATTCGTATCCAAACTCTTATATAGCTCGTCCAATACTATCTGCTTTCTGAACACTACATGCTTCATTCAGACCATGAGAAAGACTGTGCTCTCTCCTTGGCTTTGCACCCAGGTCAGACAAGGTGAGAACTGCCGTTTGCATCAAGTCCACCGTGTCTCGCAACCTCATTTCTAAAGCTGAAGCACTGGCATCTGAGTCACTACCGGGAGCCTTGATGTATCTACACCGTACAAAGTCAGAGAAGATCGCATCCGCAATTCATCGAGGTCTTACAGGGTCTTACCAGTCCCGATTTGATTGCCCTCATTCCGCACTATGCCATTTGTCCTCTCAACTCATGGCATACCCTTAGCCCAATCACACTCCCCCGAACGGTGAACACGTTTTTTCGAGGCATACTTCACTCCACACAGGCCTGCATGTCGTTTAATTATGAGTCCCCCCCGCAACAGCGCCCTCTCCGAATAGCTCTGCTGGTGGAGCCATGGTCCCAGAGAGAGGATATCTGAATCGCTCTAGCAGGCACGGTGTAGGGAAGGTATACTTCATCAAGTATCCTACGACAAGTGTCAGATTTTTGTTACGTCTAATCATGCGCTTTCGTTCGACAGTAATCACTAGTTTCGATTATCGGCAATAGTATACGGAATGGGGTGAGCCGATTGATCATGAGTCGAGGAGGATGCAACGATCACAGAGACGAGAGATGAGCGGCGATTGATACGAAAAGGGAACACTGCCACGAGCAGGCGCGAAGTCGAGAAATGGCGGCTCGCAGACGCGTCTGAACCGAAACGGCAATTCTCCCCGGCCTCATGTCTGCAACTGGCCTTCTCTCTACCTCCACAAAGCTGCTCCAGCGTCCTTTCCTTCAAAACATCTCCCGGCGCACTCCAACTCTGCGCCCATTGCTCTCCCTGTATTCCTCACTCACTCGTCGATATCGACTCATCCCGGACCCGGTCCGTCCGGTATGAACCAGTATAAAATATGGAGAACTAAACCCGACGCACATCTCGACTATGACACCGACCGTCCACGACAGAAAACATCCGCGAAACAAACAACCGCCGACCCGCGTGTGAGCAGCAGGGCGGACGGGAAGCACCATCAGTCTAGTCGCGGGTACGTGTCCGAGGGCCATATTTCCTCTCGGCCACCTGCGCATTACAACACAGTCCCCTCTTCGAGCAAGGCCTCTCGTTCCGCTAATGCACCCTCCTCGACACAGTATCCCCCATCCTCCTCGCAGTACCCTACGGCATCGTCTCATAAATTACCGCAATCAACTAATGTCGTACCAACTACTTCTGCTCAGAGATTCCCCGAGGCTGTTCCTGGCACGCGGGCGCATCACCAAAGATCTGCAACCGCCGACCGAATCACGCCTTCCGTTGAAAAAGCTCGCGTTGCAGATGATCTTGGTAGGAGCTCTCGCCAACGACCTCCGAATCCTGGGCAAGCCCTGCCTACGTCCGGTGCGGTGCCGTTCACCAGTCAAACACCAGGATGGGCTCTTCGTCCCCAGGAACCACGGAAATCTTCAAGTCGGCATCAGCAGAGCGGCACGGATGGGAGGCAGGAGGCAGAGAAGGCAGAGAAAGCTAAGGAGAAGGAGATGCGAAGGGAGGAAAGGCGCCGGGAAGAGCAGCGTCAGGCAGAGCTTCGACAGGAGGAGGCGCGACTTGAAGAGGAGAAGCGCAAAAGGAAGGAAGAGCGTCGCAGAGAGAGAGAGGAACGACGCAAGGCTGAGGAGAGGTTTCAGGAGCAGAAGGCGCGGGAGGAGAGGCGTAGAGCCGAGCCGAGCCGAGCTGTCGAGGATCCATCTCAAGGTGTTTCTTATATGCAGCCAGTGGCGAAGGAATCCCGACATGGTCGTATCAGGGAGTCTGACGAGTCTGACGGTTCACTGCGGAAACCTGTGTCCACACGGCACAGGAGTCACCATAAAGAGCACAGCTTGCCAGTAAACACCGGCGTAAGCGCTCCATATTTATATTTCACAGAAGCCGTTGAACGCCTTTTTCTGCTAGATTATTACGACTAGTCAACACAATATTTCGCAGACTAGTATCCCTGCTGCGCATCATTCGGATAATACTTCAGCGAATCTCGGTCGTAAACACCTCACGGCTCTTCAGACATCCGTTGCTCAATCAGGACAACCAGCCGAACGAACAAAGCATTCCAAGCGGTCCAGGTCGCAAGGCGAGACCGTGCCTTATCCTCCTGGCTATGCAGTGAATGAGAGTCAACCGGCTCCAAGGACAGAGCAGGTAATTGTCTGTGCAGACTCTATACTAATCCGCATCAACTTACCTCCCCATCTAGCGCAGCCACAAGTACGACACTGTTCGGTCACTCGGACAAATTGCCGAGACCTCGACCAGTCGCAGTACGACTGTTCCAACTCAAGGAGCTTTGGCGTCTCAGCAGAAAGCAGCGACTGTCGGACGCTCGTCACGCACGCACGAGGTGCGTGCTATGTAGCGGGTTTAGTTTCAAGTACTCATATCAGTATCGTCTAGAAACAGCCCTCAAGGAATGGACTCCCTTGGCCATTTGATCGTTCGGAGGCTTCACCTGCTCCAAAGCAGGAGAAGCAAGACTCGACGCCTGCGCCTGCACCTGCACCTCCAAGGGTCATCCATTCGAACCCTTCGCCTATCATAAGCATCAGGGCCGGCCAAGGTCCGTCCGACTCGCACCTACCTGAGCAGACTGTGAAGCAAAAAGCTCATCTGCGTCCTTCTGTGTCTGGAGATGTAAACAACCACTCTCCTCCCGAACATGCTTATCAGCCATCCCTGCGCCCCAATCCTGTCGAGAGCCATGCACAGGAGCCTCCACGTCCTCCTTCTACCCAGCCAATCTATCCCTATGCTCGTTCAACGTTGCCTGTTGGTCAATGGTCTGGCAATGCTGCCTCCTCACGAGCAACGACACCGCATCCAAATCAGGAGGAGCAAATACTGATGGTCCCTTCTGCTGCAATACTCCCTGTGAGATCTCTATCCCATGATCATCAAGCCGAGTCAGCTCGCTCTCCGGCGCCTGCACGTTCTTTTACACCCGCCCCGCCTCCATCTACTCCCGCTCCAGTACCGTCACGCACCCCATCGCATGATAGGGATATGTGGGGAGCCACAATGACATCTGGCAGCCAACCAGGACCCTCTCAGTACATGTCTTCCTACGCAGCTCTCCAGTCGGTACAGACACCTCGGCAGGCTCCATCTCCGCAAGCCTTTCCAAATCACTTTGCTGGAGCTTCTTGGTCAAACAGCACAGCACAGAATTCCACGGCTCAACCCTATCACGCTTCCAATGCCTCTCCTCCGAAGCACTCTCCACTTGGCGCGGCGGCGACGTACAACGCACATGATACCAATTCCAGGCCCATAGCGCCATATAGCGATCCTAGCCCTGCTGTGCCAGATCTTGCTTCTAGGTTCCCTTTCCGTGAAGATGTCGTAGAACCTACTACGGTATTCCATCAATATTCTTCGTCCACGAGCCAGCCGCCTTATCTTCACCCTTCCCAGGCCTATCAATCTGATTTTGGCACTGCGTCAAAGGACAGGCATGGAAGACAGGACACGCAGTACAACCAGACGCCGGTGCCTAATCCATCATATCCAGCATACGGGGTGACTTTCCAAACACCCAAACCCGCCAAGGTTTCCCCAGGACAAGGATCGCGGACCACGCCGCACAATACCCCTCCCAAGGAACCACCTGTGGTGCAGCACTCTCAGCCAACTCCGGGTCCATCTTCTCAGCCCCTACCACGTTCTACTAACGATCATCCGTATGCTCACGACCCCTCACGAACTAATGTCTCCCAAGCGATGTTCTACAATCCGACTCCTTCAACATACCCTGCGACCTCAGTATACCCCTCCTCGTCTCAGACGCATGTAGATGCTACGCATGCCCCGAACACCGCCAATGTAGCAAATTCGAATTCCATCAGCCATCACCAGCATCGATCCACTGGTACCAACCCTTCTCCACGATCCCAAACTTTTCCTGTTGCAGCAACTCCTGCCATTACTCGAGTCACATCACGCACACCCTCACATGAGACAGGATCAACGACACTACTGGGTCATACTCCATCTTCACAAGGCTCCATCCTGATGCCTCCAGTGTCACCTGCTGTTTATGGCTATACGGTCTCCAACCCTCCCACCAGTCATAGTGCTCAACAGCCGGTAGTTTCGGCCCCGTTTAATGGCCCATCATCCATACAGCCAATCTCTCGATCGGCTCCTCCTTCGACTCCCGCTCCTCGCCAGACGAACATTCGACATCATGCATACGTCCCATCACCCACCATCCCCTCCACCACCACTCCAGTGCCACCACCTCCTGCACCTACACGATCGCAATCGCAGCCGAGTCAACCTAGGGCCACAACATCGACCGTGCCAGCGCGCTCTTATTCGCAGACGCAAATTGTACCAGATCCAGTTTCCGCGCCGCGGTATGCGAATGTTCCTATGGCTAGTTCTTCGTATGCTCCCCGCACCCTAGTGCCGTCTCCATCCCCTGAACCGGAAATCCTGATGACACCATCATCCATAGCGCGATCTCCAATGAAGCTTCCTGTTTCTCCTGCTCCTGTCGTGCAGACCTCTTCACAGTCCTATCAGGAACAGAAGAAAAAAGGGGGGTTATTATCTGCGCTTGGACTTCGTCGTTCAAAGATAACATCGAGACAACCACAACCTCCATCCCCTCCCCAATTAAAGCCAGTGGTCAGCCGTGAGGCTCAAGGATCGGTACCGGCCAAGGTGGTGACTTCGGAAAAGTCAACACCATTTCCTGTGGATCCACGTACCAAGGTCGCGACGACGTCCTCGCGTCATGGGATGGCCGCGCCTGTAGCAGTTCCAATTCCTGGACATCATATCCGTGAGAGGAAGACGAGTGGGTCGTATGGCTTTGGACCGTTTCGCTTGCTTTCCAAAAGACATCGCACAGTCTCTGCTGCATCAGCCGAGGCAGTGGACGGCACGAACGCGGTGAGTGTTAGACTTCTGATTATATTTACTTTCCGTGAACGCGAACTTATACGCTTGGCCGTCCTTGTTTCTCAGGCGAGCACCATCATCACGTCACCAGCTGGATCGACTCGCAGTCCGACCCCAGGACTTCCACCACCTCAACGCGATCCGGTGCAGGCCGCGGGAGACTGGCGAAACCAAGAGGAAGAGAAGGCTCGTCATCGCGGCGGCGCGCGCAGACGGAGACCCGGCGTCACGTTCGAGGGGTACGAATCGGACCACCCCCAAGCGGAACAGCACAAGCAGGGATACGTCGCTCGTATGCGGAGTCGATAAGATTGCCACTGCCAGCACGTTCTGTTACCTTGGCTCATCGTTTTCTGCTTTGCTCTTTTTTGCTCTTCTATTGCTCTCGAAGTTGTCATCCGCTTTTTGAGGTTTCACAAGTATGGAACTTGGGTGTTGCATATGGATTTATGAAAACCGTGTATTTATATGACATCGTCGGCTTTTATCTAAATTGTATCTGGCAACGCGAGTGCTATCTGACGACTGGTCCCTATAACATTTTCCCTGACCGTTCGCATATGCGCGACAAGATAAAATTTACCCTGCATTTAATTTCTCGTGTTGATTCAGAGGAAAATACAAGACGGCATGGTGAGATCGGAGGTAAATTTTGGGAAAATTATGTTTTTAACCAAAGTTTACTCCCAATCTGCCATTGTCAATCGGAATTGATATTAATTCAAATTCGCGACCTGAACGCGTGACGTAACGCGATCTCGTGTCGGCGCGTCCGATGAGATCTTGGAACTTTCTCTCTCTATCAAGTACGGCTCTCAACCGATTCATCGAGGTACACGACCGAACACCATGTACAAAGGAAGACAAGGAAATCTTGAGGTTGAAAAACACTCAGGTCTGAAATATCCTCACCGGCTCAACTTGTTTGTCCGATCTTTCTCGTCTCAAACAAGGATGTCAGCACTGACTTTCAGGTGCAGCTATGACAAACCACCAGTAGACGATATCACCGTGGAGGAATTCGAGACGTGTGCCATAGACCGCTTGCGCGTTCTGGCAGAGATAGAGTCCTGCTTCGCGCGCAACCGACCTTACGATGAACTGAGGACCATTGCCATCATGCAGTGCGAGAAGCACCTCCCACTCAACGCCACAAGCGCGTATACGGTGGACAGAGATGCGCAGAGGAGAAAAGATCACATCGGACACTTCGTTCTGCGTTTGGCATTCTGTCGCTCGTGAGTGGAATTCTTCCATGCCCCTCAATGCCCAGCTTAGAGACGTAACTCGTTTCGTAGCGAGGAGCTGCGTCGACGCTTTGTTAAGGCAGAGGCAACATTGTTTCGTGTAAGATATGACACGGATGGCGCTGCCGAAAGGAAGGCGTTCCTGAGCTCCAGAGACTTTGCATGGTCTTTCGTATGTAGAACGTTCTGCAGCCCGCTCTGCGACTGACAGGCTCTGGAAAAGGTGGACGACAAGGAAAAGGCCATGTATGCTTCTCAGCTTGAGGCAGCTACATCCGGTATCAGGGTCTTTGATACATCTACAGATAAAGCAGAAGATTTTTTCAAGGTGATGCGCCTTCTCCCTTCTCCATCGTCGATATCCTTCATAACAAATTTATTCAGGTTAGATGGACTCGTGTACCAGATCTTGTCGAAAAACGCAAAGTGTTTCTCAAGGGCGGGTGGGCCTATGTTCCCGCCCGAGAACAGTCCAGCATCGTGTTTCAGGAATTCCAAAATCACCTCGAAAAATCTTTGGAGGTACGCCGAATTAACGTTGTACTTCCTTTCGCTCTCATCTGATCTCTTCTTTTTTTCTTTTTTCTTTTTGCAAATACAGGTGACCGCCAAAGCACTTCCTCGACTAGACGAAGATACGCGTCTTGATCCTATCCTCGCGAACCTCTCGCAAGGTTTCCTAGCTGGCGCATCATCCGAATGGGCGGATGGTTTGAAATCCGTCGATGGTATCACAGCTGACATGGTCGAAGACCTCTCGCGGAAACATTTCCCGATGTGCATGCGGAATCTTCAGGATAATCTCAAGCAGAAGCGCCATCTCAAACACTTCGGTAGGCTACAGTATGGCCTTTTTTTGAAGGTAAGCAGTCACGACGTGCTTGATTGCCATATACTAAATGCTACTACATTCTACCTCTCAAGGCTCTTGGCCTGTCGGTGGATGAAGCGCTCTTATTTTGGCGCAGAGCTTTCAGTGGCTTCACAGATGATCAATTCAACAAAAATTACAAATATAACATTCGGCATTCGTATGGATTGGAAGGCAAGCGAGCTAATTACCCCGCGAGGAGGTTTGTTCTCCAGCAAATTTTATCTTTGCGAGGGCCTCCTGAAATATCTCCGATAGTTGTCAACAGATCCTGACGAGCGATCAGCCGGGATCGAGCGACTCGCACGGCTGTCCATACCGCCACTTCTCTATCGACAATCTGCAAACGGCCCTACTCTCAGCCTACTCTTCACAAGGTCTGACGTCGGCCGATTTACCAGAGATCCTCAACACGGTCAAGGGTGGCCACTATCACGTCGCGTGCACACGTGTGTTCGAGATCACACATGCAAACAGGGGTGTGAAGAAGGGTGAGGGTGTCGGAGGCGGTGAGAGTATCACACACCCGAATCAGTACGTTACAAGGAGTATGGAGTTGGAGAGAGCGGCGATTGAGGCGGTCAAAGTGGAGGTAGACGGAGATGTTGTGATGGGTTCTTGATTGTGCGATACCTATGAGCGTGTATTTATAGATTGGCTAGATACGATTGTCCATACCATTGCAGTCATTGTGCCATGGCAAGGGAGATTGAATGGCATCAGTCTGGGGTGGCAACGAAGTGAAGCGAATCTATTGTGCCACAGGGCTCAGGCAGTACACTTCGTCATTTGTTCAACTCCTGAACAGATGATTTGGCATGTAATCGAGGGGGGGTCGGAGAAGGTACAGAAATGTGGTGGATTCTGGCTGAGGTTCTATTAGGGATGATTCGCATTGGCAGTAAACATTGAGAGTTGAGTTACGCCCTGTTACAGCCTGATACATCTTGAGAATGGCTGACAATATTGGTGGGAGTTGTACAATGATCGCGGATGTCGTGAGATGAATTGTTAAAGATCTTTAGGAGCGGGATAAGGTGAAGTTCAAAGAGATTTGCGGTATGGTGACGTAGGCAGATAAGTCGATAGCTTGTGGAATATTGTGTGCATCACTGTGTTGAGGGGCTTGAGCTTCGAAGGAGGGGGGCGGAAAATTTCTCTCCTGAACCACCAGGAGGAACTCGGGGCGCAGATATGTGCGGGGGCAGGAATAGATGGGGGGAGAGCGAGAGGCGAGCGAGAGGGTGGGCAACGGGATTGCGGAGACCAAAAGCTGAATTGGGGGCTGTTTCCGCATGCAATAGCCCACCTCGCTTGCACCGCGATGACAATTCTGGCAACCCACGGCCAATCCATTTCAACCGTCCAATTATTGCTCTAACGATCCATCATGCAAACTGGTCGCTCACAGATGTCGTCCACGAGCTCGGAACCGCCAAAATGGAGATGGACTTGGATTCTCACCGCGACATTCGATGAGGAGCAGAGACGCTGAGATGCCTTCGAACGTCTAACGGTTGGATTTGCTTGCAAATTGGGGTCTGAATTCTGGTCTGGGTGATGGTACCATGCATTATTCTTTTCTTGTCATAGCTGTTTGCCTTGAAGCCTAGGAGCCCGGAAGCCACTTCACGGCGACTTGTTGCAGGCAAGGTTCTACAAGTACTCAGTCAATCCGCAGCATCAATCCCAGATTCTTGACGATCTTCTTGTCTTCTGCTTGCATGTCGAAACATTCCTGGATAGCTATCAATCACTCAATCCGAGTGCGCCTCGTCGGGTTTGACAACGACGGACAGGCTTGATGGAGAGGGCTCAGTGGCCATTACTAGGCTTTTGCGGTTTTCAAACCCGAAAAGTGCGTTGGTGAGTTTTTGAATCTTGTCTTGGCTCGGTTTTCCGGGAAACACAAGCAGGGGGGCAGGCTTGATGTTCTTCGTCGTTCACACCAGACGGAGTACGTGTCACGCGTCACATGAAATGTCACATGTCTGCACCCGTTTGTTGTGGTCTGTGATGCCCTCCATGACGATGGTCGACAAAGGGAACAGTGTCGCGGGAATTGACACGAGTGTTTCCTCTATTTTGTTCGGAGGCAGAGCTAAGCAGAGATGTGTGCGATGAGCGGTATTGGAAATACCAGATGGAGGATGCACAATGAGGCCTAGACTTCTCGTTTCAGATTGCCCTCGCACACTGGTTCACAAATCTGTCTAGAACAGTTGCTTGCGCAGTGCAGGATAGCGGGACTGGTACGGAGATGGCCTAGGCTCCCCATTCTCCATCAGACATCATTGTCCAGTCAAGCAGTCTTCCGACTTTGATCATTGTGCCAAGTGGGTGCAATGCAAGCATCTCTGCATATTCGAGTTTACAGCTCTGATAGAGCTTTGGAGGCATTCCAAGAGACATAGTCGTGTCATTTGCATATACTTCTGCCCCAGAGGGTCCTTTCGAGCGCAGATTGTCGTTGTCGAGGTACCCAGTTGATATGCAGAATGCGTGTTCGTGCAGAAACGGGGAGTTGTAGGCGCGTGCGCGCCGCGTCGCGGCGAGCTCGAGAGCATGCCAATTGGCATTTTACGGCTTCTTCCTTACCTTGAGAGTTCACCGCTCTCCTAATAAATAGAATGCTCAAGCTTGCCGAGAGGCTCGCTTTTTGTCCCTCTAACCGTCACTCCATCTTGTATCGACATGCAGGAAGTTGTTCAAGACCGCCCTGTTCCTTCAGAGCTGAACGTGGACGACGGTGACTACGAGGTTTACCTGTTTTGGCCCTCGTTGAGACTTCAGGAATCCCCGAATTCAGGAAATGAGCATAGTATATATGGAGTTCGTTTGGGAGTGCCTTTTGGTCGAAGCAATACGTACTCACGATCTTCGCAACAGCCTGTGTTGCCTTCATTTGATTTCGATGACTACTGGGATGGATTAGCGTCCCCTCCCGCGGTGCGTTCGGTGTTTCTTTCAGCGCGTCATTGAATTGACAACGCGGCCCAGTTGCCTCTTTCTTTCTCCGAGACTACCAATTACCGATTCCCCAATGGAAAACGTATGATCAGTGAGCCTGAGCGCGAGCCTGTGCAGACTGGCTACAGCCAGCTCGTAAAGATGGGTTTGCTCTTTTCGGTGAGTACTTGAATCTTCAATTTTCATCCTTCTGGCTAGTGACGCACTCGTTCTGTTTTCTTTTTTGCATCTTGTGGGGATTGACCACGACTGATTTGAACTTGGATCGAGCAGCAGGTCAGCCATAGTTTGGATTGCGTCTGGGACAAGGTTCGCGTGATCCTGCAAAAGGCCAAACGAAGCCCTGGTTGAGGTCCTTGATGATGATGACGTTCGCGCGGGGATTGGCTATCTTTTTGAAATATATCCGACTTGTAGGACCGCTTGTGAACAACGGCAATAACCAATGCGATATTGTGCACGACGCCAACGCCGGAGATTCAAGTGAAGGCTGCGTGTCGATTACGTAACTACAGTGTCCTGCAAAAAGGGACCGAAAGGCTCCGCTGGAGCGGTGTTCTGCCTTCCTTGTCCTCTCCGTCCTGTGTCGCGTTCATCCATCTCACGAAGACATCTATTTTACGAATTCTATGAGTAAACGCAAGCCTACGCCCACACAGCCTAGCTCTCCTAATGGCGGCGAGATCTTGCACCAGTACCCAGACACGGACGGTCATTTCTCTTTGGTCAGGCGAGTGCTTCATGTTTGCACACAAAATCACCAACGGAACACTTATGTGTATATATGTACACCTCTCCGACGTACAGGAATTTCAGGCTTGCTGACCTCGTCACCATAATGAACGGCGTCTGCGGCTCATTCTCCGTGTTCTCGTCGGCGCGGTACCTCCTTACGAACGACGAGTCGTATCTGTGGATGGCGCACCTGCTCCCCCTTGCGGGATTGATGTTCGATTTCTTCGACGGCAAAGTTGCGAGGTGGAGAAAGTCCAGCAGCATGATAGGCCAGGAACTCGATTCGTTGGCCGACCTCGTACGTCTCGTCTCGCCCTCTCGTGCGAAAGATGCCGAACGAGCACTCATCGTCGATCGCACTTGTGCAGATATCGTTCGGCGTCGCGCCCGCGGTTTTGGCGTTTGCTGTCGGCCTGCGCACCTTCCTGGACACTGTCGCGTTGACCTGTTTCATCTGTTGTGGACTCGCTCGCCTCGCCCGGTTCAACGCGACCGTTGCAAGCGTTCCCAAGGATGCCACAGGGAAAGCGCACTACTTCGAGGGTCTCCCGATCCCCTCCTCGCTGGCTCTCGTCAGTCTCCTGGCATGGTGGACAAAACACGGATGGATCGAAGGCAAGGAAGGCATCCCATGGGGCAAGGTCGCCTTGTGGGAAGGGCAAGACGGTGCTGGAGATATTCACTGGGTGAGCTTCGTGTTTGGACTATGGGCCGCGGCAATGGTGAGCAAGACGTTGCGCGTGCCCAAACTATGATTCGAGCTGAAGCGGGTCGAGGGTCGCCGGGAAGGGATGGACGGACTTTTCTTGACTAGTTTACGACGTGATGTTTACCACATGGTACAATGTAAAAAGCTCCTATATAGTTAGTAGCGGAATTTCTAGTCCATTAAGAACTCTGCTGGACCTGCGTCTCCTGCATGTACGAGTACATACTTTTGCGGATACGAACACGCGGGTGTGGCGTGGCATCAGCCTGGCGGCGTCGGACGCGATCATAATTAACGCGCTTTTCGTCGCGTCTTTGTCTGCAGCTCCGCCATGCCCTCTCGCGACGACGCCCAAAAACTCTTCATCCAGGCCGTCCTATCCCGCAGATACCTCTCGAAAAAGCTGACGGAACTTTTGGTTGGCAGATGCATCGCCGCTGTCCGAGGTAGGCTTTGCTCTGGCTGTCTCACGATACAAGCTGCCCATGTCTGGCGGTATCAGCTGCGGATGATACCCTGAACATCAACGACAACTACGACGCGTTCATAATATCGGTCAACAATGCGTTGGACCCGCTGGACCTGGAGCTGGCGTTCCTCCACGACGAGATCACCGGGAGGCAAATGTGTGCACTGGTAACCCATCCATTCCCTCATGATCCTCCCCACCCGCTTATCTTTTCGCCGCACACAAAAGGTCAACCGCAAGGGCGACGAGCTCGCGCAGATAGCGACCGACTACTCGCCGCTCGAAATCGCGTACTTCAAGGCCCTCGTAAATCCCGCTCTCTCATCTTTACGCCCGCCCGTCCCCACGCACCTGACGCGCTGCCCTTCTCGACGCACAGGTCGAGCGCATCATGCTCGCGCCGAACGAGTCGTACTCCGTGTCGTCACTTGCGGCGCTGCGCGAGACCGCGGCGCTCAAGTCGAGCATGACGAAGACGCAGGCGGAGATCGTGCTCGCGAGCTTCGTCGCGAAGGGATGGCTGAACAAAAGCCCGTGCGTCGCCCCAGTTCCGCGATCCACACGCACACGCACACACAACACTGACCACTGGTGCGGCGGAGCAGCCGCGGCCGGTACTCCCTCTCGACGCGCACGCTGCTCGAGCTCCAGCCGTACATCAGATCGACATACGCAGACGAAGTCGTCGAATGCACCGTCTGCTTCGAGGTGCGCCTCCTCTCCACGCCCCATCCCCTACCCCCTAGACAGAAAATCCAAGCGCTGACGCGCTCCACGCACGCGCCAACCCGCCCCACGCACGCCCGCGCGGCGCAGATCGTCACGCGCGGCATCGGCTGCTTCACCGCGAACTGCAAGGCGCGCCTGCACGACCACTGCTTCGCGAACTACCGCAACAGCAAGCACAAGTGCCCCGCCTGCACCGCCGACTGGTCCGCGAACGAGAAGAGGCTGCTGTTCGTCGGGGAGAAGGCCGCCAGCGCGGACGACGCGAAGAGGAGGGAGCGCAGGAAGAAATCTGGCGCGGGGAGCGACGAGGAGGAAGAGGGCGAGCTGAGCCAGGATTTTGTGGCGGACGACAGTCAAGAGATGATGGAGGTGGAGGCGAATGCGACCCAAGCCGATCCTGAGCCGACGCAGTCGCAGCCAAATGGAAGGAATGGCCGCAGTCGCGCCAAAGCACCGAAGTCCGTCTCTGTTTCAAATCTCTCCTCGACGTTTCAAAGCTCATGTACACGACATCTACAGTGCATCTCAAGTAGACGAATCGATGGACGTCGACGAAGAAGACAGTCCCCAGCCAGCCCCAGCCAGGAGGAGCAGGCGGAAAAATTAAAGTCACGAAGCATTGACGTCTATCTTAATACCAATGTATTACAATCTCAATCATACACTCGGACCCATACCCTGTACACTGCCAGGCGCAGCCACCTTGCCCTCCTCTGACGGGGGCTCGGCCAGCCGGTGTGAGAACCCGAACCGATCCTTGCCCCAGACCTGCCGCTTGCGATGCTTGCGCCCCTCGCCGAACTCTTCGTTCCACTTGCGAAGATCGGCCAGGCTGCCGAGGGACTCGGAAGAGGAGGGCGTGATCTCCTTCAGTGCCTTTGTGAAATTGTGCAGATGGAGGATGCGACTGGACGCAGGGGGCGGCGAGGCTTCGGCCGGTGCCGCGAGCTTCGGCGGCGCATCCTTTGCCGCGTCTTCAGCAGGCTCCGTCTCCTTCACGTTCACGTCGGCCACGATAGCGGGGACACTCTCGGGCACTTTGTCTGGCGACGTTTGAACAGGTCCGGCCTGCGATGTCAGTGCCCACGGAACGACGACGTTCTCTTTCACAGCATCCAGAGCTGCAGCAACGCACAGATCTGCGACATAAGAGCATCAGTAAAATAGAAAAAAAATACACATACACCGACTGGCCACTCACGTTTCAGATCCGAGCCCGAGAAGCTCCCAGTCAGCTGCGCGAGCGCCTTCAGATCAATGTCTGACGCAAGCGACTCGTCACGCAGAAGGATCTTGAGGATCTCCTCGCGCTCCTTCTCGCCAGGAAGGTCCACCAGCAGTCGGCGGGGCAACCTCCGGAGCACTGCGTCATCGAGATCGAACGGTCTGTTCGTCGCGCCGATGACGATGACGTTGTCCTCCCTGGATGACCTCAGACCGTCCATCTCCTGCATGAACTGCGTGATGACGCCTCTGTGCGCGATGGCCCCACCCGACGCGCGCGCAGAGGAGCGCGCACCGAAGAGGGCGTCGATCTCGTCGATGAAGACCACGCACGGCGACAGCTGCCGAGCCAGCGCGAAGACAGCGCGCACGAGTTTCTCGCCCTCGCCGACGTACTGTTGATGATCACGTGAGAAGCTGTGCGACGAACGAGCGGACTCGATCTCACCATGTCCATGACGTCCGAGGGCGAGATGGCGAGCATCCGACATCCCGCCTCCTTTGCGAGGGCTCGAACGACGAGCGTCTTGCCGGTTCCTGGGGGCCCAAAGAGCAGACACCCAGTCATGCCGTGCTCCTTCAAGATACCGTGCTGGAACGCTAAGGGGTGCAAAAGCGGTAACGATACCATTGTCCGTATGGCATCGATTGTATGAGTGGGCAGATGCACTTGGCTGAAAGACGTCGGCATAGAGGCTATAGAAAGGGCGTCAGCGCACAGGAACGAACTAGCAAACTGAGATACTCGCTTGCGTCGACGATGCATCCCAACAACTCCTGCTGATGAGAATCGAGCTCGGGATCCTGCTTGAGGCGTTCGACGACCTCGTCCGTCCCTTCGGCCGTCTTGCCCTCGTCCCCGTCTTCGTCCGCCTCTTCTTGCTCCCGAGGCGACTTGACATAAGACTTTTGCATCCACGCCTTGCGAATATCATGTGAAGTTCGCTGAGCAGCCCAAGCTCTATGTATATCTCCCCACCCAACAACGACCGTCTCGAGAGTGCCCGCCTTCGCGCCAGATGTCGCCGCTGAGCCTTGCGATATCATGTTCCCGACCGCTTGATCCGCGATCTGCTTCACAGCGGACCAGTTCTCTATGCGGTTGCCCCAGTCCTCCCACATCTTCTTGGCGTCGGTATCGCTGGCCGACTTTTCGCCTACGGCCAAGCCGTCCGCAGAGGACCCGTCTGGCAAGCCGTGCGTCCGATGGAGCACGCCGCCAACGGCACCCACGCCCATCCGCATCGTCAACTCGTTGATCTCCCTCCGTCGGGCCATCCGACACGCCTGCTCCTGAGACGCCGACCGGAGCGTAGGCACCAGGATCGAAGTCCGGAAAAAGGGCGACTGCTTCGGCGACTCGGACGGACCACTCGGCCTCGCGCCCGCGCGCCCGACGATCCCAGATTCCAAGAGCCTGCTGAACCCACTAGACCCGCCGATCACGACGACGCCCGGCGGGCCGCCCAGACCGCCGCGCTCGTCGCCGCCCTGGTCCTGCCCGACCAAGAGCTTCGGCAGGTCAGCGTACAGCGCCGCGTCGCCCTTCTCCCACTTGCGCAGGCGCTCCCGCAGCCGCTTTTCCCTCGACTTTTGCGCCGCCTCGTCCTCGCTCCAGTCGGACTTGCCGGGTCGCGCGGCGGGCGCGTTGGCGGCGGAGGGCGAGCTCCTGCTCATGAGGAGATTGACGATGCCCTGCCCGCCGAGGTTGGGCGCGGACGTGGACGGGGGCTCGGCGATGGGCGGTGCGATGCCGAACACGATCGTCACGGGGCTCGCGACAGGACCGGAGGGGCTGACGAGGGCGCCCTGGCGCCGCTGGCGGACAGCGGCCACGAGCGCGGGATACCAAGAGGCGGACGAGGCGGACAGGGTGCCAAAGTCGCGGACGTAGATGATGCGCGGCCTGCGTGAAGACGACGATCCCGGGGTGTCTGGACCGGGTATGTTGACTAGGCGGTCGAAAAAATCACGCATGGCTGCGGATTTTCCGCGGGCGGGAGAGGTCGCAGCGGTGCGAGCGGCACGGGAGGGCGTCATGATCTGGAAGGTCATCTGCGAGGGGATGCCCATCGGGGACATGTCGGGGGTCTCATCGTCCTCGTAGAAAGACTCGAGTCGCGCAGGGCGCGCGGGGGAGGGGGACGGGGAGGCGAAATGGAGGGGGTTCGGGGAGAGCTGAAGGCAACTGGCAGCTTGGGGGTGCGGGGCATGCATCAGTCAGCACAGCACGCGGTATGCCTGGAAGGATGACTTGGGACTCACATGGACCGAAATGACCGTACTGCGCAGCGGCGAGCTGGACGGCGTCCAGGACGACGACGTCGGCCTTGGTCTGGCGAGCCATCTCGCGGACGGTCTCGTCGACGATGTAGTCGCCCCCTTCGATCGGACAGTAGAGCGCAAGGGTCGGCTCCACCGGAGGGCCCGAGACGGAGGTGTACGCGGCCTTGTGCTGCGTCTGGGGATGGAGGGTGATCCACAGGTTGTTGAGAGCCTCCTCGTATATTTCTGGGGGCGGGAGAACAGTCGCATTGGAAGGTTCTGCGAGAGATTCGGGGGTCCATAGGACATCTAGGTCGCTGGGCAGCCGGGGCGGGGGCGGGGACTCGCCCGGGGCTGTCGCCGACGACGAGTTTGCCTCGGACGGTCCGACCGAGTCGTCTGCAGGGCGTTCCTCGCCATCGGGGGGCGGAGGGTGGACGGAAGGCGGGGGAGGAGCGCTGGAGGAGGAAGCACGCCTGTACACGCGGGTGTTTCTGGGAGGGGGGTCCTTCCTCGGATAGCAGGCGGGATTTGAGTAGGAGAGGAGAGCGCGGATGGGGTCGGTGGAGGACCTTCTGAGCTGCAGCCGGGCCCTGCGCAGAATAAATTGGGAGCGCATGCGCCTCGTCCGTCTTCACCAGCAGCGGTTAGTCCTCCAGCCCACTCGCTGACTCAACTTTCTCACCGCAGCGGCTGACTTCCAATTCACCGTTCCCGTCCGGTAAAAATGTCGAATTAGTACGGAATATCACAGTCGGGCACCCAGCATGTAGTGTATGCAATAACGAGGCTCATATGTAGAAAGCTGACGCGCTCGGCCGTGGCGAAACACCAACGCACGCTCGTCGCTCACACTCCGCACACGACCCCCGCTTACGACGCCTTGGACCGCATCCCCTCCTCCCGCGCCTGCTTCCTCTCCGCGAGGTCCACCCCCACCAGGATCTTCGACGCCTTCCACAGCTGCACGACGTTGATGATGTTCTTGATGAACGAGATGATCCCCGTCGGGATCGCGATCAGTTGCGGCCACGTCAGGTCCTCCACGAGCGGGTGCCCGAGCCCGATTGGCGTCTGCACCCACTTCATCAGGTACAGCGCGACGAAGAACATCTCGTTGCCCGCGCAGATCACGAACAGCGTCCGCTATCCGCGGTCGCGTCGCGTCAGGTCAGGTCAGCCCGGTCGTGTGACGCTCAACGGACCGCGCGCGCGCGCGGGAGACGGGACTCACGGAATCGTTATAGTACAGCCATAGGATCCGGCTCACGTCGCTCGTGACGAGCTTATGGCTGCGCGAGCCCGTGACGAGCGAGCTGGCGGGAGGTGCGGGCGCTCAGGTCAGGGGCGATGAACGGATATAGACAGGACGGCTCCGCTACCTGTACATGTGCATGTAGTGGCTCGCGAAGTCCAGAGCGATCAGGAACTGGAAGAAGAGGGCGAAGTCTGGGTATACGGAGGCCAGATAGCATAGGAGACACGACGTGGTGCATCTGCGCGTTCAACGTCCCCTCTGTCAGTCGTGCGACGCGACCCGTGCGGCGGGGCAGCCAGCAACGCACCTGTCGGTGACCATATCCAAGACGGCACCGAATTTTGAGGTTTGGCCCAGCGCCCGCGCCGCCTGGCCGTCCACGGCATCCAACAGACAGGAGATGCAGTACGCGAGCGTGCAGTACTTCGGATGGTAGCTCATGAAATGCAGCGCGACAGCAGCGAGGAGGACCCGCGAGTAGCCTGGGCGGCAAAGTAAGCGGGGCGCGCTGCTGCTCATGAAACCCTATGAGAACCTACCGATAAGGTTGGGCACGAAGAGAAAGACATTCTCAGAGTAGGTCTGTGCCGTGGCGAGATCGACGGCTTGTTTTGGGTCGACGACGTCCGAGTGTCTGCGGCGACGCTGGATGGGCTGTTTTCCTGACATGACGGGACACGAAGGATGGGGGTGGGCGTGAGGGAGGAAGGGGGCTCGAGGACTCAGACCGTCCGCGCCCAGGGGATGCCGCCCCATGCCGCGTCCCACGTCATAACACCCCGTCAGCACGCTCCGTCCGCTTCCCCGTGCACTTGGCTTTTTTCATGAAAATCCTCAGAAAAGGGCAGTATGACAAATGCGACATGTGCCGAAACACCCGAACACCAATGCCCCTCGTCTTTGATGTCGTCAAATAAAATAATTAAAAAGAGCACTACATGAAGCAGAGATCCAGAAATTAAAGCTAAGTAGAAGAATGGCGTCCGACATAGTGTCCAGGCATAGACGATAGATGAACCAATTCCGTTGTGAACACGAATCACGAGCGCTGTCAGAAACCTGTTCACTTCTTGCCCAACACAACACCGAGAACGATGGCAAGGATGGCAATGACGAGCAAAAAGATGAAGAAGCACATCCAGCGCTTTTTGCGCGCCGAGCGCGCATGCTTGACCGCTATCTCTGTCTGTTTCAGCCTAGGACAAGGGGTCAATATTCTGCTGCCGTGGTCGATTTTTTCAAACGAGGACAGACCCCTGTTCTGTGTCATGCTCGACTCGAGTGGCAGACTGCTCAATCTGGTCGATGGCTTCTCCCTGCTGGAGAACAAGAGTGTCCATCTAAAAAAAAAGTAGAAGTGAGAAGTAAGACAAATATAGCACGTCACAGAATGGCGTAACTAACGTCGTTAAACAGTGTCGCGAGCTCAGCAAGGGTGTTTTCGATTTTGCGAATATCTTGATGCCGTTCTTGTACCTCGTTGTAAGCGAGCCTCGACTCGCGGTAGCGCGTCGTAGAGGTCAACTGAGCGGCGACATATCAGCAAAGGCATTCAAATGAGCGAGAGGGGCGACTTGCCGCTTGTGCGAAAACTTGTCCACCTTGCCCGTCATCGTCATCGACGACTGCCGAAATTTCCTCAGGGGTCGCGTCGGGTTTCACTAGAGGGCTCTCGGGGTGGGTAAAACGTCGCTGATCCTCACGGCCGTCACATACCAATTTTGAACTGTCGCTCTACCCGTTGCCGGTACCTCGCGCGGTAATCCCGCTCCATTTCCTGATACCGTTGGAGAACCTCCATAAACCGTGTCCTAACAAGTTGCGTCTGCGCGCCCGAGCGTCAGAACTTCTGCGGGATGCTTGCGACCAACGTACGAGCCTACCTGATTTTGTCGTATCCGCGCGTCTTGTCCAGGAGGTGTGGGCTGCTTCGCCAGAGCCTGGATGCGGTTCCTCAGCTGGTTGCTGAGCATCCTGGTGTTGGCGACGAGCTCGTCGAGGGCGGCGGCGTTCTGCTGCGTGAGAGCGTCGTCCATGGCGTTCAGCGAGCGCGAATGCATGTCCGATATTCTCGCGACGTTCCCGTCGAATTCCTGTATCGCATCTTGGAGGGAGTTGATCTGCAAAGTCCAGAGACGTGATAAGATCCCGCGAAAACGTGGCGAGGAATAAGAGAAATTTACTTCATCGTAAAAATCTGACATCCCCCCTCCGGAACCTGCGGGCACGCTGACCCCCGCACCATTCCAGTTCACCGCGCCGTCCTGGTTCGGCAACCCAGTCATCTCATACTCCCCTCGAGGAGCCGGAGGGCTCTGGGGGCTCTGGGGGGACTGCCCCTGCAATCGCTGAGCCTGTTCACACCCACACAATCAACACATATGGCGCCCCGCGAGCAAGAAACAAACGCACCCTCATCGCGGCAAGCCTGTCTCTGGACATTGCGGAATAGTATCAAAGGAGAAAAAAAAAACAATACAGAGATGGAGGGGTCGTGAGTAGTAGGCGTGCGTGAGCGACAGTGAAGCGCTCCGATCAAGGCGTTCGAGCACAGAGGTGCCGGTGAGTTGGTCTGAGACAACAGACGACCTCCTTTAGCGGCTGTCGAATAGCCACTTGCCCATATTCTGACCGTGTCAGCACTTATTACGCAATGCGCAATATCAGTCGGTTCCTGGCCACTCGTTTCGTCTGCAGAGCGCCCGAGCACTCACCAGTGCACGCGGCGACATCTGTCCGACCATCACAGCCCGATTGCTGTCCTTCAGCCACGCAGTACTCGCCCGCAGTCATCTGCACCCACGGCTGGTTCCAGCTAGTCTCCTCTATATACTCCAAAGGCAACGGCGCCGGCGATTCTCCCTCAATCTCCGACGTGGTCTCCGGATATCCGTATCTGACCGCATTTGACCCCACGCCATCAGCAAGCGTATACTCGTAATTGTTCCCCGTTTTCTCATGCTTGACCGTTTCACTGTCAGGCATGGAACGGATGAGCATCCCTGTTCACGCTCTGTATAATAGCCAGCATTCTCGATCGACAACTATACTGCCTTGGCCGCCTCTTCTTTGGCATGCACACGCGTCGTCTGGGATGTCCTAGCCAGTCCCGTTTACGGACATCATCGCCTTCGACCATAGCCATTCCGCAGTCGACGTGGTCTCAACTTGAAAGTTGACCTTCACATAAACGTCGTTATGGACATGCTTGGAAGCTCTTTCTCGAAGCATCTATACTGGCACTCCAACATGCATGGCACGCAGGGATGTGGATTGATTGGATGGGCATCGCCACCATCCGGTGCATGGAATCATACCCGCGCTTCATCTATGCATTCAGATCAATGCAAGACTCTGACCATGCGGAAGTCGTACGGTTTGCACGATCTGCGGATCTTTTGGCATGGATGGTAGCGCTTGTTGAGCTTTCCTCAGGGTCTGACCGTCTATGATGTTGAAGACTCGGACGAAGGCTTGTCGATATGGAATGTTCCTCTCAGCATACGAGTCGCCACATGCATTGAATCTTTAAATGTCTTGTTCGTCCCTGTAATTCTTAGGTATTGACGGTTTGCAGAGCTCTGGCGATGCCTTGCACCTGTAAGCCATCGTCTTAGAATGAGTACTTGCTGTGCTTTTTTGGTCGGATCAATCATCTTGCTCTTTCAATGCACCCTTCGGTCATAGTATGTGATGTGAATTTTCTATTTCAACATTCAGATATCTGTTATGTTAATTTGCTGAAATGTTGACATTTCATTTGAAGTCCGGCACTACGACGATTCATATAATGAGCTCCACTTGGTTAATTGACACTCCCACCAATTGACACTCCCACCAACAATGAAGGAGTTTTTGGATGAGCATTCCGTCAGGGGGTTTCTTCGCAAACACTTCGCCGTGTGCAGCCGAGGTTCGTGTGCTAATTGGTATTTCGGACGACCGTCGGATTCTAAGCTGGCTTCAAGATCTAGACCTCGTTGAGTTATCTTATCTCGGGCGAAGCCGAAGCCGGGCGAGTCACTTGCAAGTCATTGGGCAGGAATTAAAAAGTAGAGCTGGTCGAGCCGGTCTGTTTACAACACTCTCTCCCAGCCCAAGATGTGTGGAATCTTTGCCGTACATGGTCTTGAAAAACCCTCCGTCGACAGAGCTCGTTTCATCGCTCTGTCCAAGAAGCAGCGCCATCGCGGTCCAGATTGGTCCGGGTGCTACGTCGGGAAACAGTCTTGCCTCGTTCACGAACGTCTGGCCATCGTCGGTGTCGGCGAGTAACTGATGCTCGGGACTTGCCCGCAGATATTTGACGATGCGTTTTCTTGACATGCAGACACCGGCGCTCAGCCTTTGGTGAGCGAGGACGGGAAACTCATCCTCGCCGTCAATGGAGAGATCTACAACCACATAAAATTGAGAACCACAGTCAGCTCTGACTATAAATTCAAGACACACTCTGACTGCGAGGTCATCCTCCCTCTCGTGCGCGATCCTCTCTCCTCATCAGTTTCGCATGACTAAATTTCGTGCTTCGACTATAGTACAAGAAACATGGCACGGAGTTGTGCGGCCTCCTAGACGGCATGTTCTCCTTCGTCCTCCTCGACGAGTCTGTCTCTCCTCCTCGTATCATCGCCGCTCGCGACCCCATCGGCATCACCACGCTCTACCAAGGTTGGAGCTCGCGGAGACCTGGCGCCGTCTTCTTCGCCTCCGAGCTCAAGGCCCTCGTGGATGAGTGCGACAAAATCATCACATTCCCCCCGGGTCACGTCTACGATAGCAACGACAACTCTACGACGCGATACTACACCCCTTCATGGTGGGATGGCGACTCAGATGCACCGGACGCGTCAATACCGACTAACAAGGCCGACCTCACGCTCCTCCGCGAAACCCTCGAGGCTGCGGTGCGGAAGCGGTTGATGTCGGAGGTTCCTTACGGCGTGTTGTTGAGCGGTGGGTTGGATAGCAGCCTAATCGCCGCTATTGCTGCGAGGGAGACAGAGAAAGTCGCACTTGCACAGTACGAGGCGCGGAAAAAGAAGCTGGAGGAGATCCAGAACGGTCCGGCGTCGCCTCCAGGGGGTATCATCCCTTCTGTAGACGTCACTGAGGAAGGTGGGTTGTATTTTCACCTCTTGAGGGTTTTTCTTTTGGCTCACAAACTCCGCCTCGCATTAGCCACGCTGGCTGCCTGGCCTCAGCTGCACTCTTTCTCTATTGGTCTCGAGAACTCCCCTGATCTTATCGCTGCTCGCAAGGTCGCCCACTACTTGGGCACCGTCCACCATGAGTATGTATTCACCGTCCAGGAGGGTCTGGATGCCATTCCAGACGTAATCTACCACCTAGAGACATATGATGTCACCACCGTCCGGGCTAGCACGCCCATGTACCTCCTCAGCCGAAAGATCAAGGCGATGGGCGTGAAGATGGTTCTCAGCGGTGAAGGGAGCGATGAGATCTTCGGAGGTTGGAATTCCTTCTACCTATCGTCGACGACGTTCTGTTCTGAAGAGTATCCTTCCATAGGCTACCTCTACTTCCACGCCGCACCCGACAGCAGATCGTTCCACCAAGAATGCATTCGTCGTGTCAAGAATTTGCACACCTCGGACTGCCTGCGCGCCAACAAGTGACGACGGTCCCTTGCTCGCTGCTTCGTCCATCTGATAACAAATGACGTTCTAGGTCGACGATGGCGTGGGGCCTCGAAGCACGCGTCCCCTTCCTTGACAAGGCCTTCCTGGACGTTGCCTTGAACACCGACGCTAAGGAGAAGATGTTTAGCAAGGGTGCCTCACAACAGGTCGACGAGGATGGCCGCCCCAAAATGGAAAAGGTCGGTCTCGCGCTCCCGTCTGCTCCTCGAGCGCGCGCGCTGGGGGTTCTGACACAGCTGCACCGTTTAGTACATCATCCGCAAAGCCTTCGATATCGCACCCAACGGCAAGGTTCGCCCCCGGGTCTTCGCGGTCCGAGCGCATGATGATGGCTGACCCACCTCTTGCCTTGATTCGTCGCAGCCATACCTGCCTCGGTCCATCCTGTGGAGACAGAAGGAGCAGTTCTCGGACGGCGTCGGCTACTCCTGGATAGACGGGTACGCCCTCACCGCACCGTGCGCCCGTTTCTCACCGCTCACCGCTCGCCGCGCCGCCGCAGAATAAAGGCCAACGCCGACAGCGTCATCTCCGACGACGTCTTTGAAAAGAGGCACGAGCGCTGGGCATCGGACGTGCCCGACACGAAGGAGGGCTACTACATCCGCGACGTCTTCGATGGTGGGTTCTTTCTCCGCCGTAGCTTCCCCACCCTGAAGTCGGCTCCTCACCGTCGCGACACAGGCCTCTTCATGTCCGAAGCTGCGTCCCAGACCGCCGTCCGGTAAGTCCTCGTCACAAACAATCAAACAGCATTCATGAACAGGTTTGATATTAATCGTTATTGGCAAAGGTGGATTCCGCGGGGAGACTGGGGCTGCGCTGCAGACCCTAGCGGGAGAAGTGTCAGCATACACAACGCGGCGTATGAACCGAGCCAAGTCGATCCAAAAGCGGCATAATATGGTGGTACAGTCAATGTCTAGACCAAGTATAGATTATTAAGAAAGGGTTGAAGAGAGCAAGCCGGATCCGATGGTTCGAGCAAGAGAGTGACGACGAAGGTAGGGCGTAGGAAATGGAAACATGTTTACGAGTATGAGCACGTTGCGAGCGAAGCGCGGGGCAAAGATGAGGGAGTGTGGGCACGATACCTGTGCCTGCAGAGCGGCGGCGGCAAAAAAGAAAAGAAAAGATGTGAAAACATTCGTATAGCGAGAGCATGCAAAGAATAGGTACGGTACGGTATTGCAGAACATATAACAAGAGTACTTAATGTCATAAACCGAGAGGAAGAGGCAATCGATAGAGGCAGGAACGGGAACATTGCAAGCATGGAGAAGATGGCGATACCAAGGTCTGAGGGGGGGATGGCACGAGGCGCGGAAGGAGGAGAGCTCAGAAATTCCGGTAAAAATATGGCGGTATACGAGAGCGAAGGAGACGTTGAGAAAAGTATTAAGAATGAGCGTGCGTGAGTCTGTGGGTGTGTACGGGGAAGACTTGTATCTATGGCTTAGGCGGCGTTCAGCGAGGGATCCTGCGCCATCATCTGTCGATAGAGACCCACTCCAGAGTCCTCGGACGGCGCCGGCGAGGCGAGCATCTTGTTCGAGGTGGTCGTGGCGCGGGTCGCGGCGCTGTTCTGAGACAGGTTGCGCGAGCGCTTGGCGGGGCCAGGCGTGCTGGTGGCGGTAGATGTGGTGGTGGTAGTGGTGACGGTGGTGGCTCCCGCAGCAGCGGAGCGCGTACTCTTGTCCCACGCCGGTCTCGTCACCGTCACCTTGGCCGAGTGCGAGTCGTCCGAGACAGCAGGCCGTCGGGCGGTGGGCGTCACTTGTGTCCGACGACTCGCGGGGCGTGGTGCGGCGGCGGACTCGGCGGACACCAGACGGTTGCCGAATTTGGCGTTAGCAGAAGATTCTCGTGAGTATCCCGAGGGCAGAGCGGGACCGCCGCGCCGCGCGCCGTGCACGCCCACCGGCGCTCTGGGCTTGACCAGGGGTTTTTGGAGGGTGACTTTGTCCGCGCCCCAGTAGGAGAAGCTCATCTTGCTCTTGCGATCGGAGTCGTCAGAATCCATCCCTCCATCCTCGTCATCCTCGGGCATGGGGACTATCCTTGGCTGAACGGAGTGCACCTGCGCTCGCGTCCGCACGACGCTGTCAAAAAAGTTGAGGTTCGGTCACTTTCTCACACTAGCGGGAAGATTTCACGCACTCTTCCATCGATACGACGCCTTCGCGGGGTTGTGCGACATCTCCGATGGCCCACTGCTCGATCTGTGCAGAGCTGAGGAGACGACACACGCGCTGATTCGCACACAGAACGTACCTTGATGAACTTGTAGAGATTACGGGGCCTCGCATGAGAATTTCTCCGGCCGGTGGTAGCATACTTGGCCTTGCCCTGCAGCTCCGGCAAAGAATTCGCCCGAGCGCTGCTCGCGCTGCCCAACGGCAGCGATGTGGTCCCCACCCTCTGGCATCGGAGCACGACGTCGTTAAAGACGACCAACCACAGATCTTTCTTCCCCCCCACGCCGTTCGCGCCCGACTGGAGCGCATCGCTGAAGCGCTTGAACGACGATTTGCCCTTGACGGCCCTTGGGCCGGTCACGGGTGGTGGTGAGGTCGACTTGAAAGACTCTTGCCCGAGCCCCGAGAGTATCCGCTCTTCCTTGAGTACCCGCGAGGGCTTGGGAACCGCGAGCTGCTTTACCTTATCGAGCCCCTCGATGCGGGCGAACACGTCCCGCGTCTTGTCCCGCTCCTCTTTCTGGATCTTTTCGTCCTCGATGCTGCGTACGATCGTCTCCACCTCCGCGACCATCTGCAGGGTGCTCTCGTACTCGAACGTGGACGGGTCCGTGTGGAAGAGAAGGTTTTGAAAGAGGAGTGGGTACTTGAGGAGACGCTGGAAGGGCTTCGATAATGAAATCGCGAGCCCCGTTTCGCCCTTCTCCGCGGCATCAGCCTCGAGCCGCTGCAGGAAGGTGCAGACCTTGAGCCATTCGTCCGCGTCTTGTTTCTTTGGCCGCTTGGTCGCGCTCGCCGTCGAAAGCACGTCCTCGACTTGCTCCAGAGCTCGTTCCAAATGGAGAACGTAGTCTGCATAGCCTCGCAGGATATGGGACTGCTCGGAACGGAACGGTCAGTCCGCGTGAGAAACAAGAGCCCCGGACGCGAAAGCAACGTACGTTCGCGACAAAGACATCAGCCAGAGATCGAACAAGGGGATATTGCTCATCGTAGCGTTTCCGGAGACCATCGTTGAGTTTCAGATGGCCCTCCAATATACTGCGCTCGATCGTCTCCAAGCACTGGCGCAAGTCGTCGGGCAGCTGATGGGGCGCGACGCCGCCGTTGACGGTGTAGTCCGCCGTGGTCTGGCTCTTCTTTGTTTTTCGAAGCATGCCGCGACCGCTCGCGGGCGTCGCTGCGGACTTGCGTTCTCGGTCCCGCTCGGACGGGGTGGGTCCCATGAAGGATTGGCGGCCGAGCGAGGTCGTGGACGCGCTGGGGTTCATGCGCGGAGGGGGTGGTAAGGACTGGTGTGAGCGGGAAGGGAAAGGGACGGACGGATCCCTGCCTCCGCTCCGCGGTGGTGCGGCTCCGTAAGGCGATCGATGGCCCTGTTTCGAAGAAAACAAACCTGGGCCTCCGGGAGGTCTCTGACGGGAGGCTGAGTAGCCCTGGCCCATCTGGTCGTTCTCTTCGTCGTCGGAGTTGACGGACTCCGTGTCCATGTTGGGCGTGTCCTTGTCCTTGTCGTCC
Source organism: Heterobasidion irregulare TC 32-1 (assembly GCF_000320585.1). NCBI lineage: Eukaryota > Fungi > Basidiomycota > Agaricomycetes > Russulales > Bondarzewiaceae > Heterobasidion > Heterobasidion irregulare. Next base: position 1,981,330 of record NW_009258198.1, on the reverse strand, counting down.
TTTTTCGAAGCCGTGTCGGGTGCGGTTGGGGTATCGGACCGAAAACCAGTCGGTGAGAGGAAACGAGAGGCGATGGGCAAGTGGTCTACGGATTCTAAGGGAGAGTCGATGCGGGCATAGTCGTCGTAGTCCATCAAGGTGGGCGACGAGACCGGGGAAGTGGAGTATGGATGCAGAAGCGGAACGATGAACGTGTCCTTGAGCTTGATGAGCTCGTTGACGTATCTGAGAGAGGGTCAACGAACGCGCACACGCAACGAATCTAGGAAAGAAAACGGAGGGATATACCTCTCTTCACTGGCGACGATCTCCCACAGGACCTCCTGTCGCGTGCGCTCTCGAGGGCCCAAGTTGGAGACGAGATCCTCTTCGGCGCCCTCGCTCCACGAGGCAGGAGGTATCACGCTGCCCGTCGCGGAGCGCTGCGAGTACGGCGTTCCTGAGCGCAGGGACTGGTGTACGGAGGCGGCATCGGCATAACCTTTCTGGGGGTATGGAGATGTAGCGTTGCGGGTCGAGGTCGCCTTGACGGTCGTGTTGCTAGCCCTGGAGGTGGAGCCGACGTCGGCCCTGGAGGCAGAGGCTGCGGTGGAGGTGGATCCGCGGGTCTCTTTGGGTTGAGAACGCGATGTGGTTGCCTTTGCGGGAGCTGACGGGCCGTCGGCGGGCAGGGGACGGTCGTTGTTGAGGCCTGCGGGGGTGGGCGGGGGAGAGATGAAGGCGACCTTCTTCTGGACGTCTTGGTTGCCGTTGGATGTACTTACGCTGCCGTTGGCGGTCTTGCGGGAGCTGCGGCCTGCGGAATCCTGTTCTGCGCGGGACGCTACGCGGGATACGGCGGCGGGGGGTTGCGAGGGTTCTTCGAGGACGTCTGAGAGCGGTGGGCGCGGGGGGTCGGAGTCGGGGGGGAAGGGGGGGAGGGGTTCATCTATGGGGGGAAGGGGGCGTGATGAGATGTCGGGCAGGGGTTTGTAGGACGCGAGCGACGAGGGCGTGCCTGCTGCTGCACGATTCGGGGGCCAGTCGGGGAGGGGAGGGAGCTGGAGCTTTTCCTTTGGGTAGGAGGGGAGGATCGGATCTGGGCCGTCCTTGGGTTTGTCCTTTGAGAGGCCCCGGTTGAGGCGACTGAAGAGGGCCTTCATGGCGAGGGCAGCGACGAGGAGGGAGGGACGAGGGCAGCGAGGACGGGGGCGGGGACGAGGACGGGGACGAGGAGGACGAGGAGGACGAGGAGGAAGGAGGAAACGTGTTTGGACGGCCGGACGGGTGTTTACATGCAGACAACGTGCAGCCGCGACGACCGTGAAGGATTGCAAGCGCACGAGATATGAACGAGATGGATCCTTCTCCCCGCCCAGCCCAGGACACCAAGCATCTCGCCGTTCTATCCTATCCTTTCCTCGACGCCCGCTTTTCCCTCCGCCAGCTCGACGACGGCCAGGCCAACGGCACTGCCTTGTGGCTGGGCGCCCAGTGCCTCTCCCTCTACCTCCCCTCCCTTCTCAGCTCTCCCCGAACACATCACACACATCCCCGCCCTGCAGCTCTCGACCTCGGCAGCGGCATCGGTCTTACTGCGTACGTCCCTCGCCCTTCTCCTGCCCCACCAGCACCAGCAGCAGCAGCACCCCGACCATCACCCCTCCGTTTCCAGGCTGGCCCTGCGTTCTTTGGGCTGCGACGTTCTCGCCACCGACACAGAACAGGTCGTCTCGAGTGTCCTCCGCACGAACATACTCAATAACCCACCCCCCTCCACCGCTTCCCCCGGAGCCATCCAAATACGTGAGCTCGACTGGACTATATCTCCACGCGACTGGGACTGGTCACATCCATCTGCCATCGCGTCCCGGTCACCGCGTGCGCACCCCTCGTCCGCCGATTCACATGCTATCACTACCGCCCCAAACGCCTCGCTCAGGCCTCCCTTCGACCTTATCGTCTCTTCCGACACCCTCTACTCCCCCGCACTCGTCACCCCGCTGCTTCGCACACTTCACGCCGTCAGCACTCAATCTATCGCCGCAGGCGCGTCGCGCCCTCCGCCCGTGTACTTGTGCATCGAACGCAGGGACTCCGCCGTCATCGATCGCGCCCTGACCGAGGCTAGCACCCTGTGGGGCTTCGCCGTGGAGCGCGTCCCCCATCGCAAACTCGCGAAAGCAATGGCAAAGGGCGGCGTCCGCTGGGCCCGCGATGATTGGGAGGGCGTAGAGTTGTGGAAGCTCGTCTTAAAACGCTCTTCTTTCCCTGAGTCGGACCTTGTCTGAACGGCAGTACCGCAGTCCCATCGAGCGATCGGCTTCACTCGGGGGTAGAGCGTCTGCTCCTGTGTGTGCCCTCGCGCCGGAACGCATCGTGGCTCAATGCTTCTCTACGTTCCAACACACGGACAGGGTGGCGACTTGGTCCACCGATGCAGCACTCACATTCTGACCGGAAGATGCACCGGCGATACAGTACGTTACAGTGGTGGATCGACGGTCAGCCGCAGGCTTCGATCAAAGCCATGTGCCGCCTGTGGGGAAACAGGCTTCATGAGCTCGGCCAAGTGACCAAGCAGATGACATACCAGGTCTTTCCATGTCTCTTCTGCGTCGTTCTCCGTTTGTAGTTGATACACCTGCATGAACCCCTTGAAGCTGCGCGATCGCCCACGGGCGTTAGTTTTAGCGCGCGGTCTTAAAAATACTGTGAAAAGGTTTGGGGGGGTGACCCACGTTAGCGCGCCGTCGTCGGTAACATCCATGAACTCCAGCAGCTCCTCCTTGGTCTCCTCGGTGAAGGGTTCGCCGTTGGTATCACGCGCCCACGCGTCTAGTCCTTCAGGGGAAAGGAAGGCCCCCTCGGGAGGCGAGAGGAGCGCGGGCCCCGCCCCTGTGGCAGACGCGCTCGGACGGGGCGTGCAGTATTTGGCAAAGATGTGCTTGAGGCAGGCTTCGAGCTGCGATTTGCATATGCGCGCGGGATCGATCATCGATCAGCGACTGCATACCAAGCAGAGCGCCTTCGCGCGACGCAAGGGGTGGAGACAGGCGAGCAGGCTCACCTGCTCGCTGATGGCGTCTTCTTCGTCTAGCAAAGGCACGACGTCTGATGAGGACAAGCGAGCGTCTTCATTATTTGCCATTTCGAAGTGCGAGCGCGGGAATCGAGGACTTATGAGGCGGATGAGCGGAAGAGAAACGCGTCTCGAGACGCGACTCGCGGCACGTGAGCTTTAGGGCCGGCGAGTGGCGTCGGGTGCAGGCCGGTCACCGCCCGAACGACCTACGTTCCGCAATGGCCTCCAAACCCGAGCCGCTCTCCATCGAATCCCTGCTGCAGAAGCAAAAGGCGGAGAAAGAGGCTGCGTCAAAGGTGCGCCCCTCTCTCGCTCCCCAAGCAGGCTGACTGAATCCCCATCTGCAGCCCAAATTCCTTTCTAAAGAGGAGCGGGCGACGCTCGCGATCTCACAGCGCGCGCAAGAAATCAGGGAGCAGAAGGCCAGGGATGAGGCTGTACGGAAGGACAGGGAGACGCTAGAGCGGGAGGCTGACGCGCTTAGATACCAGGAGAGGGATAGAGGCGGAGGTAGCAGGTACGGAGGGCGTTGTGAGTGCCCACCGCTTTGCAACGTGTTTCCCTGCGCTCACGAGTCTCTCTCTCGATGCTTAGATGACGACCGCTATGACCGCGACCGCGACCGCTATGGACGTCGGGACAGGCGAGGAGGTCAGGACGACAGGCGTGGCGGCCAGGGCGATAGACGCGGAGGCCAGGATGATCGACGCGGAGGTCAGGATGATCGACGAGGAGGCCAAGACGATAGACGGGGAGGCCAGGACGAACGACGTCCCAACTACCCAGGCGTGCCGACAGGCCCCCGTGCAGACCGCAGCAAGGACGCACCCTCCGGCTCCGCGTCTTCAACAGCCTCTCCCGCCCCATTCTCCTCGATGCCTCCCCCCTCTGGGCCCTCCTCGGGCCCCGGGTCCGCCTCCTCTACACCAGCGCCCGACGGCTCGACCTACGCCCCTCCCATGACCGAGAACGACCTGTCCGCGATCCGCTCGCGCTACCTCGGCGTCGACAAGAAAAAGCGCAAGATCCGCAAGATGAACGACCGCAAGTTCGTGTTCGACTGGGACGAGCAGGAGGACACGTTCGCAGCGGACGCGCCCATCGCCGCCGGCATCCATCGACAGGGCGCGCAGGTCATGTTTGGGCGCGGGCATATTGCGGGCATGGACGATGGCGGTGGTGGTGGTGGCAGCGGCGGCGGCGGTGCATCCAGAGGCGGTGAGGTGGACAAAAACCTCGCGGATCCCATGGAGCGTAGGAAGGCCTCGAAGGTTGGCTATGACGACCGGCATTGGACGGACAAGCCTCTGGACGAGATGAAGGAGCGCGATTGGCGTATTTTCCGAGAGGATTTCAGCATTGCGGCTCGAGGTCCGTCGTCTTTACGTGCACAACCTTTTCTGCTTCGCTGACCCAGGTTCGCAGGTGGCAACATTCCGCATCCTCTGCGATCTTGGGTAGAATCGACTATCCCTTCGACAATCCTAGAAGTCATAGAGAAAATAGGATACAAGGATCCATCGCCCATCCAGCGCCAAGCTATCCCAATAGGTCTCCAAAATCGTGATATCATCGGTATCGCTGAAACCGGTGCGTACGCTCAACCATCGAATCTGGGATCTACAGGGTGTCTCACACTCTGAATGAATGAACAGGCTCCGGCAAAACAGCGGCGTTCGTCATCCCGATGCTGACATTCATCTCGAAATTGCCTGCGTTCACGGATGAGAACAGGCACCTGGGCCCTTATGCGTTGATCTTGGCGCCGACTCGTGAGTTGGCGCAGCAGATCGAGAGCGAGGCGCAAAAGTTTGCGACACATCTTGGCTTTAAATGCGTGTCCATCGTCGGAGGGGTATGTGCTTGCGCATTCATGTTGGTTGCCCTCCGTTGATCGTTCTGTCGTGTAGAGAGCCGTTGAAGAGCAGCAATTTAATCTGCGCGAGGGTGCAGAGATCATCATCGCCACCCCCGGTCGTCTGAAGGACGTTCTCGAGCGCCACGTCCTCGTTCTGTCCCAGTGCCGATACGTAGTCATGGACGAAGCGGATCGGATGGTCCACCTCGGTTTCGAAGTCGACCTCACGTTCATCCTGGACAAGCTCCCGTCCGAGACGATGGAGGGCGAGGAGCAGGGCGAGGCGATGGAGGTCGACGGCGAGACGATGGTCAAGAAGGGCCGCACACGCGTCACGACGCTGTTCTCCGCGACGATGCCCGCCGCTGTGGAGCGGTTGGCGAGGAAGTATCTGAAACGGCCGGCGATCATCAATATCGGTGAGGCTGGCAGGGCCGTCGACACGGTCGAACAGCGGGTTGAGTTTGTTATTGGCGACGAGAAGAAAAAGTGCGTGTTCGATTCACAGTTTGTTTCTCTGATGCTGACAGTATGCTTCAGGCAGCGGCTGCTGGAGATCCTCAACAGCGGGGGTTTCCAGTCGCCGATCATCGTCTTCGTCAATCAGAAGAAGACAGCGGATATGGTCGCGAAAGACCTCTCTCGTGCAGGCGTGCGTACCCTGTCATTTCTATCAAAAAATATTTTCAAATATTGCTGCAGTGGAGTGCCTCGACCCTACACTCTGGGAAGAACCAAGAACAGCGAGAGGCCTCGTTGCAATCACTGCGCACCGGCGAGGCCGATATCCTGGTGGCCACCGATCTCGCAGGCCGTGGTATCGACGTGCAAGACGTCTCGCTCGTTATCAACTTCCAGATGGCGAACACGATCGAGGCATATGTCCACCGTATCGGTATGCATGCGCTTTATATCTCACTCATGGCTCGTGATACTGAGGGCGTGCCTTGCCACAGGGCGTACTGGACGTGCTGGAAAATTGGGCACGGCGATCACTTTCCTCAACAACGATGATGACGAAGTGATGTGAGTCTGTCCTGTCCTACCCGCTTTCGCGCCGCATGGAGCGCCTTCTCGACTCATGGTTCCTCGTTGACCTTTGCGCTAACGAGCATCTCTCTTTCCCACACGACAGGTACGAACTGAAGCAAGGTACGAAACTTCAAACTTCATAGGCAAAATATATCTGCCGGAGTGCTCTCTCGTGCCTCTGGAATCCCGCTTTGGTGTTGGTATTGATCTGATCGTGCGCTTTCCCCCCTTGGCAGAGATATCGAAGAGCCCGGTGTCCAAAGTCCCGCCTGAGCTTGCCCGACACGAGTCGGCGCAACACAAGGTGTCCAGGGAGATGAAGCGGAAGAGGGATGCGGACGACCAAGGATAAGCCTTTGTGTCAGGTCACGGCAGGCGGGCGTTGGGCGTCATGGCGACTCGAGAGGTGTGTCTGCTCTGACATCCAACGCTGGCTCGTTCTCTGATTCAATCGATGTGTGCTGTTCGGCGATGCCAGAGTATTTCGGGGATCATATTAGTGGACGGACATTTGCATGTTGTGTAGTGTACCGATGCATTATAATGATGCCATGTCGGTGAGTCGGGCGAGGCGGCCCTTCTTGCCTGCATGCGCATTGGAAAAGCACGTCTTCTGAACAGCTGGTAGACGACTCGCGGTCAGCCGCACTCTGCCTACGTCTCTGCCTCAGTTGGCTCGCGCGTCGGTCGTCCTTGTGCGTTGGCTTGCACGCGGCTTCGGGGTCCTCGTGGGTGATCTTGTTACCTTTCGGACGTTTGTTAGGTTCGGAGATGCGGACGGCACGGCACAGTTAAGCACGATTGGTTCATAGGAGTCATTCGGGGCCGTTGAAGTCCGGGGTGGTGCTCAGTCCTCATGCGATTCTCATCAGGCTACTACGCGTCGAGGAATGCGCATGTTTGCATGGAATAATCCATTCCTTCATGGACAGCTCGTGCAGACATCCAGACTTTCTATATTCAAGCATTGCGCCGGAGCGTTTCTAGCCCAATCTGGAGTCTCTTGAATGACCTTGTGCATTCCTCGGGCCTCATAATTCTCGATGCCCACGGTGACCGGATTCGACGGCTTGCATGTTTTGCCTGTCTGGTTTCGGAAGATTGTTGCGCGAGATGATTTGCCCCGGTGCTGTCACGAAGGCTTGGCCGTGCGCATACATCGACAGTTCCTGCGCTGCTAGACTGATATGGCTGGTACGTATCCTTTCATCCCTCTGCGGCTGGCCTTCCCAGACGGCGCGAGTCGACATGGACACCGGCACGTCAATCACTCACCTACGGACGCGTGCAATTCACTCCGAATGAGACGCCAAGAATCCCCGAGTCGTTCGCTGGAATGCTTGACACCGTTCTTGTACATACGCCGCCTCGCTAGCCTCGCGCCTCCAATGACCGCTGCTTATCATACCGCTCTGGGCCGCGTCGCATCTGTCGCTCGTCCACAACTAAACCTTGAAGCTTGACAGATCGCTGGAAACGGGAGATCCGGCGCTGGCTACTACGCTTGCAAGCACTGATCCGCTCGCTGCTGCGTCAAGACACTGTCAGATCTGCCAGTCGCCACGTCGCGCACGAATGCTTGGCCGCGCAGGCGAGTTGTCGCAGGGTGCGCCAAGACCCAAAGCGCACGATGGGTCTCACAGAGCCCGACATCTTTCGCAGCCATCTTCCGCCCAGTCGCCTTGGCGTGCCCAAAGTCGACCCATCGCTGTCCGTTGCTGTCCGATTCCGCGAGCGGCCACCGACGCGCCTGCCAACTCGCAGTTTCTCCGAGCGCTCCAAACGGATCCACCACGGCGCTGCCACCGCGGGGCTCTGCCAAATCGTCACCCTCGCCGCGATCGCACGCGATCGGAGGAGTCCCGCCTCCACGGACGATTCCCCTCCTCTCCTCCTTTCTCGGTTCTCTGTCAGCACCCGGGCGCGCTGGCGCGTGATGCTGCGCTCTGTGGCTCCTCTCTGAGTTTGCGTGCGCGCGCTGCCATGGAGGAGGGATGCTGACGGTCCAGCGCGGTGATGATCCGCGATGGCCGAGACGCTCTTTACATCCATCAACTGTCTATCCGGCTCGCTGGCGTTTAATATCTTTCGACGTCCGCGCGTGGCTCAGATCTCGAAACGGTCGTGGAGCCCCATCCGACCATGCGCGCCCCGAGAGAGAGTCACCAGCTCGCAAATGCAGCTGCAAATGTTCTTTTTTGTACTCATGGTCGTGACATACAACAGGACGGGCTTATCAGACGCCCTGGAGCGCACTGCCGACAGGAGGTTTATGTAGAATATTGCTCATGCGCTCGCACACCGCGCATTTCTCTCTCTCTCTTCTTTCTGATCGCGACGTGCGATGCTGTCACCGCACGCCAGCGATGACCCGTGGGCCGTCGGCGACTGTGTGACAATGTTATCAGGAGCTGGGAACGTGGCGGAGCACTAGAGCGCATCATACGCCTCCGCCAGATGGCCAATGGCGATTTCAGCGACCGTGCGCATCCGCCGCAGGCCATGGGCGCAGTGTTGCCCAGCGCTCGGATAAGCTTGAACATTGAGCCCGCGTTGCGGCCATGCGTGCGTGCGTGCGTGCGTGCGTGTGTACGCATGTATTATATGCGTTAGGTAGGGTTTTGGGCCGTTTCTTCGGTCGGCAGTCGACATGGCATGGCCGAGTCACCGCGGGGGGCCGAGGGTGCGATCGCACGTAAACACGACCGTCCACTCGCGACTCGCGATTCGTCTGTCGGGGGCGGTGGTGTGTACCGAGTTGTCCGTCAGGCGCGTGTTCCCCCCTGCGATACGGCGCCACCCGCGTGGCAGAACACACGTCCAAGCACGCACGGCAGTGCGCGCAGAACGCACTTCAGACGGCAGGCGGAGGGCGCGCCGGACGCGCCGGACGCGTCGAGGGACGTACGCGAGCGTCATGCACTTCATAACCTACCACATCCCAGACACAAGCACCCTTGAATACGTGGTCCGCCAGGCTTCGCGGAGCCTGGTGTCCGCGCCCTGACTGACCGTGGCCCGTCTTCCGTCCTGGCGAGCTCTGGCGTCGCGCCCCTCCGTCGCGCGACGAACCGCGACTGCGACGGACCGCGCGCGCAGGTGTCCCCGCCGGCGTCACGCGACGGTCCACGGATTGTGCCCATCGAGTCGTGGAGCGGTGCAAAGCCAAGGACAGAATGTCACGTACTGAGGCCGACCCGTTGTTGTCGTGATTCGCACCCCGCGATGACCGACCGACCGACCGACCGACCGACCGACCGACCGAACGCCTGCAGTGCGCGCGCCCGTCGTCCCGTCGTCCCGTCGTCGCGCCAAGCTAACAACACACAATGCGCACGATCCGCGCCGCCAGTCCCAGGCAGGCGGGCAAGCAAAGCGGGCGAAAACCGGTCGACCGACCGGCAGCGTCGTAGCGTCACGTGAGGACTCGAGCCTCTCCCACATCGAGCAGAGTACGCACGCCCGCACGTGCCCGAAGCGTCGTCGTCGTCGTCTGGCTGCCCAGTGCGCACGGCGCCGAGCCAATCGCGGGCAGTGCGGGGGAGGAGAGGCGTAATTACGCTCGGCGGCGATGCAGGTGCGGCGAAGCGTGCTGGACGGAAGGGCGAGAAGCGGCGACGCGGCGACGCGGCGACGCGCGAGATCAGAAACGGGGGCGTCGGAGGCCGCTGCTAGGCACGCTCGCACGCCGCACGAAAACACGCTGCAGGTCGGGATCGTGCGTGGGAGGCACGTCTGGGCGTCGGCGGGCGCCGGGTCGCGTCCCAGACGCGGATCCGTCCTGTGCCCACAAGCTCTTGCGAGCGGGTCCGAGCGCTGAGAGGACGGGGAGAACGCGACAAAAACGGTGACGATGACGATGGGGACGAGCGGGTCGACGAATGGGACGCGCGTGCGTGGCGAGGGTCCGCACAAGTCAACAGAGGGCGCATATGCGTCCGCGCGCAGAGTTAAGCTTAAGCTCGAATACCGCCCACCGAGCGTGTTCTCTTTCCTTTCGCGGTGAGATGCTGGGAGATGCCGCGAAAGAGATGAACGAACGTGGCATCTGTGAGCGGAGGGGGCAGTCGGAAGCCTTGGGAAGGTTTGGGGGGGCTTCAAAGGAGCTTCAGAGGGCGAGCGGGCGAACGGGCGAACGGGGGACGGCGCCAGCGCGGGGGCGCGCACCTGCCCAAGGCGTGCGCCGTGTGGGGTCGCGTGAGCGCCCGTCGTCGCGTCGCGTCGCGTCTTCGAAGGCGTTCCACGGGCTTCCGAGGGCTTCGAAGGGCTTATTATCGGGCGTCGGGTGGAGTCGGCGCTCGAGTAATACAGCGCGCGACGGGCAGAAGCCGTGCAGAATCCCGCAAGTTAGAAGCGCGGCATCGCTGCCGATTGGGCTGCGCGGGCTGGCGGGGTGTGGCGGAGTGTGGCGAGGCTTGTAGGCGTGCGGAGAAGCGGTTGTCGAGGGCGGAGTTTGCAGCTAGAAGGTCGGCCGGAAGTCTGGGGAGGGAGGCCGGGCGTACATTGCCGGATGAGGCAGGACGAAGCAGGGCGAAGCTCGCGGGGTCGTGCTTCGCGAGCGTGCGTGCGTGCCTGGTGCGATAGGAATGCGATAGAGAAGTGATGCTTAGAGATGCGGCGTGGGCGGCCCATCGCGGCGCGTCGTGTGCCAAAAAGTGGAGGGGGGACGGATGTGGCGATCGCGCGCGGCAGAGGGGACGTATTATCGTGCGCGCTGCGCGCCGTACTCGTGTATTAGATCCAGGTCTGGGTGCGGTGTGGGCGCGGGGTTTCAGACTGCAGCGGTTTGCGTGGCGTGACGCTGTGGGCGCACGTTGCGGCGATCTGAGCGCTGGGCGCTTGCCGGGGCGTGATGCATGATGTCAGGGCGGGTGCGCGTCAGGCGCGATTGGGTTGGGACGCGGGCTGGCAGATCAGACCGCTCGTCGCGCGACGCGCGCTACGTCACGACTGGCAGCAGCTGGCTGGGACAGGGCTGGACAGGGATGTTTGTTGCGTGCGCAAACGGCGAAAAGAGCGCGAGCGAGGGCGGACAGGGGCAGCGCAAAGACGTCAGGGCTATTTTGAGGAGTTGCGAGCGAGCAGGGCGTCCAATGGGATGGGTGGCGGAAGGGACGATAGGCCGAGGACCGGCATTGGCTGCGGTAAGCGTTGTTACATGTGGGACAGTGATAGGAGAGGCTTGGAAAGGCAAGGACGGGTCTATTATGCAAGGGTCCGAGGGGAGTTATGTACAAGAACATGGGTGTTGGTTGACAGCGTAGCATCGAGTGTCGTGAAGGGAGGATGAGCGGGGGAGGCGATTGGATAGGGACGAGCTGTGTGGGGAAGGAGAGTGAATTGGTAATGTGGGAAGGGACGGATGGGTGAGGGTGGGATGGGGAGATGCCGGCGGCAGGGGCTGAGAGGGAGTGTGTCTGGGACTGGGAGGCGGGAGGGCGCAAAGAGAGGTGTCGTGGGAGGGTGCGTAAGCGGTCGGATGGGAGGGGGTTGCTGACGCGCTGACGGTTGGCGCGGTGCATGGCACTGCTGACGGGAGAAGGATCACGCACGCCGTGGAATGGAGCACCGGGAAAAAAAAAGCACAGAGGGACGGAAAGTGAAGAAAAAACAGGTGTGGTGGTGGTGGTGGTGGTGGTGCGTGGAGCGGACTGAGTCGCTAGTAGCACGGGAGGAGGGCGGGACCGCCGAGGAGTCGTCGACGGAGGTGGCTGGAAAGACCTGGTGCGGTGCGGTGACGGGCGGGGGAGACGGCCGAAAGGGGACGGTTGCCGGACCGGGGGGGATTGAAGTGTTTGTGGGAGGAGGAGCGGGTTGGGAGGCCTGCTTGACCTCGACCATGCCCTCCCCCGCGGCTGCCCTCCCCCCGCCCGCACAGGTCCCGGCCCAGGTGCTCCCCGCCCAGCCCGGTCCTGACCACCCACCGCCTGCGTCCGCCCTGCCACCCAATGCATCCAGCGCTGCAGACACAGACCCCAGTCTCCAGGAGCAGGTGACGTCTCTCGAGACCGTCCTCCCGCTGCCCCGTCCCTCACACCCTCCCCAGGCTCCCTCTCCCTCCCGCTCGTCTTCGCTCCTCGCCCCAAAGACGCCCCAGCCCCAGCTCTCGCCCAGGCGGCCCTCCCTCATGCAGTCCCAGAACACGGACCACTCCACCGTCACCTCTCGCCTCGGCTTCTCCTCTCGCAGAAAGTCCCTCGGCTTCCTCACATCCACAACAACCCCCTCCACCCCCCGCGACTCTCCTCCACCGCCCTCCCCAGATCGTGACCACCTCTCCCCCACCCCTCCCGACCACCCCGACCCCCCACCACCGACGACAAACACCCTCAAGGCCACAAAGCACCTCCCAGGGCCCCTCCACGATCTCAAGCGTTTCCTCAACCACCACATCCCCCACCACCACAGCGCTTTCCTCCATCCCCACCACCACCACCACCACCATCACAATCCCCACGTCCCCTCCACCGCACCCGTCTCTGCTAATCTCACCCCCGCAGAGCCCTATCTTCATCCCGGTGACATCCTCCTTCACCTCCACGACTCGGACAATCCTTTCCTCTCCGACGCTCCCTCCAGCCACCCGTCCACCCAGCCCTCTACCCAGCCCCCGAGCCCACCCCGCTCCAATGCCTCTCCCGAGCCCTCCACAGCCTCGGGCTCGACCCCCGTCCCAGAGCTCAAGCCCCACAAGGATCACAAGCTCTCCACCATCTTCATGCGCAAGGACAGGCACAAGGACGACAAGTCGCCCGCCGCCAGCATAAAGCCCCCCAGCGACCGCCCGCCCATCGACAAGTCCCCGTCCCCGTCGCTCTCCGCTCGCTCCAGCAGGAAGGGCTCTCACTCCCCCGCTCACGACGGTCCCGCCCACGCGCCCTCGTCCCGGCAGTCCTCCCCGCACAAGCACAAGCACAAGCACGACTCCCATGGTCGCCGCGCCCCCTCTCCCCGCGCCTCGGGCTTCCTCACTCCTGGCGGCACCGCTGCAGCCGCCCACGGCCAGCACCCGATCACCTCCCTCTCCGAGGCCACCCAGGCCCACCTGTCCAAAAAATACGGCAAATGGGGTCGCGTGCTGGGCTCCGGCGCGGGCGGCACCGTCCGCCTCATCAAGGCGAGCTCCAAGAACGGCGGCCACATCTTCGCCGTCAAGGAGTTCCGCCCAAAGCGCACCGGCGAGTCAGAGAGGGAGTACCAGAAGAAGGTCACCGCCGAGTTTTGCGTCGGCTCCACCCTCAAGCACACGAACATCATCGAGACCGTCGACATCGTGTCCGACCACGGGCATTATTACGAGGTAACGGTGCTCTTCGCGCGACGTCCGTGCAACCCGCTCATCCCCCGTGCATAGGTGATGGAGTACGCGCCGTACGACCTCTTCAGTGTCGTCATGTCCGGCAAGATGTGCCGCCCCGAGATCTATTGCGTCTTCCGCCAGATCTGTGACGGCGTAGAGTACCTGCACGAGATGGGGCTCGCCCACCGCGATCTCAAGCTCGACAACTGCGTCATGACGACCGACAATGTCGTCAAGCTCATCGACTTTGGCACCGCCACCGTCTTCCACTATCCGGGCAAGGCCCAGCAGAAGGCCACCGGCGTCGTCGGCTCGGACCCGTACCTCGCCCCCGAGGTTCTCGCCCAGGAGAGCTACGATCCCCGCAAGACGGACGTCTGGAGCGTCGCCGTCATCTTCATCTGCATGATCCTCCGCCGCTTCCCCTGGAAGATCCCCGACCCAAAGTCGGACCCCAGCTTCCGCGCCTTTGTCAACACCCACCCCGAACTCTCCCAAAAGCCAGAGCCCAGGCGCCATGCCACCGCCCCGCTCCCGCTCCCGCCCTCGTCGTTGTCGTCGTCGTCGTCGTTGTCGGACCGCGGTCTCGGCGTGAACGGCAACGGCGCCGCCCACAGCAGCCAGACCCTCCTCACCGCCAACGTGCCCTCGCTCTCCCCGCGCAAGTCCGCCTCGACGCCCTCGCCCTCGCTGCAGCACCCACCGCGGCACGACGACAACGACGACGACGCCAGCCGCGCGTCCATCACCGACGCCTCGACCATCTCCAGCAGCGCCTTTGACACCCGCTCCGTCTCCGAGGCCTCCGACACCGAGCCCTCCGTCTGGACCGCGCCCTCGCGCGACTCGCACTCGGGCTCGTCCGACGCCTCGGGCACGTCCGCCTCGCGCCTCGCGGGGCGCCTCCTCCCCGCCACCGTCGGCGTCTCGCGCTCCACCGCGACGCTCCCCGTCCTCCTCGCCGCGGGCCTCCCGCGCGCCGAGAGCCCGCAGGACATGGACCCGTCCGTGCAGATCTTCGCGCGCCCGGGCACGTCCACCGAGTCCCTCCCGTCCTCCCCGCACATGAGCCCGCTCTTCATGGGCGCCGGCGCCGGCATCGCCATCGGCATGAGCTACCCCGGCGCCGAGGCGGACGACATGCCGACGCCGACGATGAAGCCCGCCGCCGCGCTCCTCTCCCCGCGCATGCGCGGCGCGCCGTTTCACAGCCCGCTCGCGCCCAGCCACGAGCAGAAGCGCGAGGAGGTCGACCGCGTGCTCGGCGCGGTCAAGGACCGCGACGACGTCGAAAAGGCATACCAGGACGAGCGCCAGGCGAACGGCGGCGGCGACGGCGGTGACGGCGGTGGCGACGAGGGCAAGGAAGAGACGGGGGAGAAGGAGAAGGACGCGGCGTCGACGCGGAGCGGCGGCCGGCGGGCGACCGTGAGCCGCGGCGGGCCGCGCCCGCGCGCGGATAGCGCGGCGTCGGTCGCGACGTTCCACGGCGGGATCGGCGGCGCCGAGTCCATCTTCCGCCTGCTGCCGCGCGAGACGCGGCCCGCGATCCGGCGGATGCTGTTCGTCGAGCCCGCCGCGCGCTGCACGCTCACGGACCTGCTCAAGGGCCGCGGGAAGAGCTCGGGCCTGCTCTGCGGGTGCGGGCTGAACGGCACGAACGCGGGTGGCAGCGCGAGCGCGAGCGGGATCGACACGCCGCCTGGGACGTGCCAGGACCACGACTGTGCGCCGGAGGAGGAGGACGACGGGGACGCGTGGCTGAAGAGCATCGTGCCGTGCTCGGCGCTCGGCGCCGGCGTGCTGTCGGACCATACGCACATCAAGGTCGCCGTGGACGATAAACAGCACAAGCGGAGGTTCTTTTAGCGCGAGGCGGGCGTGTGTGCGCGGAGGTGGAGGCGGAGGCGGAGGCGGAGGCGGAGGCGAGAGGCAGGATGGATACGGACGACGCCGGTCGGTCGCAGAAACTAACAAGAAGGGGCCCCGCACGCGCGAGCGTGCGAGCCCTTTGTGCACATATGTTCTATCTTGTCCCATATGTCCCCAGATACGTATCTCTCGAACGTGATCTCTCTTTCTATTTTTTTCCTATTCTGCCTTGTTTTCCTCTTCCCATTTATTTGTTTTTTGGCGTTCGCCTTTCCTTTATTTGCTGCCCTCCGCCCGCGCTAGACTACCCCCGCCCGCACCCTCCGCCCACAACTATCCATACATTCGCCCGCCTGCCTGCCTACTTGCCTTTCGTGTCCACTCCCCGCGCGGCGGCCTTCCTTTGCACCTTGCGCCTTCTCCGCCCTCGCCGCGCCCACCCTCGCCCGCCCGCCCGTCCGCCCTCGCCCGCCCCGTGTGCGTCTCCCGCGCGCCGCCCGGGCGGCGTGTGCGGGCGGGGGGGTTTAGAAAAGCTACCCGCCCCGCCCTTATATCTCTTTGTCTTCCCTCCTTCCTTCTTTCCCTCTCGCAGTCTCTCGAGATTGCTATTTTTTTTATCTATTCCGTACCCGTATCCCCTCCTATGATAGCGCGCCTGCTCCACAGTGCTCTGTAATAGTACTACAAACCCATAGCATTCAATTAAAAAAACGGACGTTCCGCGGTCTTTCTTTCACTGCGCCTGCAGCGGCAGCGGCGTCCTGCGTTGCTTGTTCGAGCTCAAGCCGCGCGGACGATCGAGCGATCGGGTCGACGTGCGGGCGGGATCTCGACGGCGCGGACGTGCGAGCGGCGGCGATCGAGCGAGTGCCTGGGATTTGCGCTGGCGCGACCTAGAAGCGTCGGGCGGCGACGGCAGGTTCTACGATATCGATCGGGCACGATCCAGCGTAGAGACCACGGCTCGTGCGCGCATGAAATAAGTACAATGGGTGTGCTACCGATGCGACATGTCACAGCTCGTCTCTGCCCTGGCCCGCCTGCGCCTGGCGTCGGCCACGGGCCACGGGCGGGCCCCGTCTGCTCTTCGCCTTGCCCTTCGGTTGTTGCTGCTGTTGCTGCTGTTGCTGCTGCTGGGACGGTGGCGACGACCTCGCCTTTGGCTTCGTCTTGCCCTTGTCCGAGAACAGCTCGTAGCCCGCCTTGCGCAGCGCCTCCGCGATCGCCTTGTTGTCCGGCGCGCCCCCGGCACGCGCGCGGTCCGCCTGCTCCCCCTCTGCGCCGCCGCCGCCGTCCTCCAGCGTGTCCTCGTCCAGCTCGACCTCGCTGAAGAACTCGATCACCATCTCGCCGTCGTCCAGCTCCTCGACGACGACGCGCGGCGCGCCCTCGCCGCCGAGGATGTTGTCGCGCTCCAGGAGACGCTCGAGCGTGCGGCGGATGACGGCGGTATGGTCCACGGAACCGTCTGCGTCGTCGAGGTCCTCGCCTTGCGGATGATCGTCGTCGTCGTATTCGTCGTCGTCGGCAGCGGCAGCGGCAGGCGCGCCATCGGGCTGCGCGGCGCCCCCGTCGATGGGCGGGGGAGGGGGAACGCGCTTGGGGCCGCGCGGGGGGAGCTTGATCGGGTGATCGGCCTCCGGGATGGCCACCCTCTCCGCGGGGAGGACGTCGACGACCTCGCGGCAGCGGACGAGGGCCTCCTCGCGCTGATCGATGCGCGACTTGAACCCGGGCTCGCCGCACAGGCGCGGGGTGTTCACGACGAGGACGTAGTGGCACGTCTTGGTCTCCTTCACGAACAGGATCGAGTCCGTCGTCGTCATCGAGCAGTGGAACTGCACGGCAGAGGGGCGTAGGGAGCGTGTGTGCATGCGAGCGAGCGAGCGTGAGTTCACACGCGCACAGGCGGCGGCGGAGAAGCGCGAGTGGAAAATAGCCGCACCTGCACTTCGATTTCGCGGTGCCTCCCGGTTTTATCACACACGGTGCCGTCGCCCCACCGCTGGACGAGGTAGCGGGAGCCTGCGCTGCGCGCGAGCTCGAGGTTCGCCGCAGCCCGCTCTGCGACCGACAGGTCTGCACCCGGCTCGAGCGCACTGGGCGCCCTGCCCAAGTCGAAGGCCTCCGACTGGTGGATGACGAAAGATAAATTGATGCAAATGTTGATGATAAATCTCCGAACAAATGAGACAACGGCCAAGGCTTACGTCGGGGTCCTCTTCTATTTCGTAACTCCCTGGGCAACGAAGAAGCCGTCAGAAACAAAAAGGGCCAAAAACATAAGTGTTCTGTTGTCAGGCCCAAAATATGCCCGCTTACCGGGTGCGATTGGGTGGGAGGGGATCACCTCTCGGAATTGGCGGACATGTGAGTTGTGACAGTAGGCGTATGTGAACCAGCCTTGTCGATGCTGGCAGCCGCGTCAAGAATTGCGCGGTGCGGTGGGCTGAGGCCCAGGGAGGGACGTACGTAGATGCAGGATCCCGTGAGAGGCTGCAGCAAGGACCAGCCCTGAGCGGGCGTCCACTCTGTGTGGGAGTCCTCTGGAGCAGGCGAGTTCTGTTCGACCGTCGAGGGGGGTATGAGACATAGATACGAATCCCGAGGACCTAGTTTCATGAATTCCAGAGAATGGGAAGACATGTGAGAAGCGGCAGTCTGACAAGGATTCATTCACGAGATGTAAGTGGGGGGCCACGAGGTACATGACGGAGTGCTTGTACAGACTTGACTCTCTGCCTCTGTCTGGCCCGAGCCGATCTCCTTCAGCGGTCGGGAGCCATCCCAGTGCACCTCGTGCCATGGTTGGTCGAGAAACTCGAGCTCGCCGCCGCGCAGACCATCCTTGATCCAGCGCTCTGCGGTGTCGTTCTGGAGCGGGAGGCCGTTCAGAAAGGTGACGCGGTACTTTGGAAAGGCAAAGGGGTCCTCCGGGAGCGAGTGGACGACACGGGCGTCGACGGTGAGTGCGTTGGCGAGGAAGAGGGAAAGCAACGGCCAGAGGGAGGAGTGCAAGGGAATGGAGTGCATCGAACCAGAGACACGTTGATCTGTGACGGCGCGCGTGACACCGCCTCCTGTCTCCGGCGTCTTACGCTTTGTGGCGCACCGTGAGATCCGATTCAGGCTCCGTGTAGCCTGTTCTGGGCTCCGCGACTCAATTACCCGGTCGTCAGTTTCCTTACCAGGAATAAAGCAGCCCATAGGCTCCCATAGGCCAGTCGCATGCCGGGATCTTGCCGCACACTCGCATCGATCGAGATGGAGGCAGCACTCCACCGACCATAACCAACATCAGGTGAGGCGTCCACCCGACGATACACGCTCCCTCGCCGGCTGGGGATAGCCTGCGGTGTCTGATGATGCATCAGAACGCCGAGAATCGTAAAGACGTGTCCTTCGATGGCTGAGATCACCCCTGGGGTGTGAACAGGACAGGACCGATGAGCGACCATCAAACAGAGGTCGACAAGGGTTAGAGCGAGATGAACGCTGGCCGCGACGATAACCAGAAATGGGATATTCGACCTGAGTGAAGGGTATTTAATTAATTACGTACGAGTGTCCCCAGACCCCCAGGAAGAATGTGGAAAGATAATAAGTCAGCTCAGAATTGGTCGAAATACACGCGAAAAGAACTCTATTTCGGCGTGCCGAAATATTCATTAAAACGAGGGCAAACTCTACCGCACTCCTTTGCCCCCGCCCTTCACCAACCCCTCCCTCCCCACTCCTCCCTCCCTCTGCTAGGGCATGTCAGCCTCCCCTCCCCCCGAGGACATCGCAGACGATAACAAAGTGGGCGATGAACTCGACGACGCCGCCCAGACTGGTCCCGATGACGACTCTGGTCAGTGCCTTCAGTCCCCATCCAGCGTGCTTGTTGATCGATAAGACGCGTCGAATTCGGTCTCGCCAACTCCAACGTCCGTTCCTTATAGGCGCGAACAAGGCTGATTCCGCCACAACCCCTCCTGTGAAACGCTCACGCGGGCGTCCCAAGGGCAGCAAAAACAAGAAAAGCGCGACTGCTGCCGCCCCTCCAACGTCAATTGCTGCGGGCCCCTCCACCGGAGAAAAGAGGAAACGAGGCAGACCCCCCAAAGTATGTCGTGCGACCTAGAGTGCATATCTCGCTCGCTCGACTGATCGAATTTCCCCCCCCCTCTTTACCTCGCCCTCGCAGCCCAAGAAACCAGAAGAAGAGGGAGCCTCCGGCGAACCTCCCGTCAAGCGCAAGCGGGGGAGGCCTCCCAAAAATCCCAAGCCTATAGAGCCTGTGTCTGAGGATGCGGGGGAGGCTACCGCCCCAGATGCGAGCGCGAAGAAGAAGCGGGGCCGTCCCCCAAAGTCAGCGTGACACCGTCTTATGATAGGATCCATCGTCCCATTTCAGTCTCCCCTCTCGATATGGACGGGTTTCGCCTGTACTGCCCCTCCTCCCCCTCACGACCACAACCCATACGAAAGCTGGTGTCCCTCGATCCCCCCCGTCCCGATTACTTATGTGAACCTTGTCTTGTCAAAGTTGTTGCCGTCTAATATCGTATTTTTCTTTTGCCTCCGTCTTCATATCGTGTACTCCTCTTGTTATCGTCGTCCTCTCTCGTAGCTTTATATTTTGATGAACTCGGTGTCTTCATAGCAATCTCGCCGCATGTACGAACTGAAATGGTCAACGCTGAACGTTGAACGTCGAAGGGGCCGAGATCGTTCGCAGATCTTGGCAAGTGCGCTGGTGAGGGCCGGTGCTGTCCACCGCTTCTCATCCCTGCCCACATGCCGATTCGCAAGAATCTTCCCAAGAATCATGCTCATCAATCACCGCGGGGAGGCAGGTCCCGAGTGCGTCGTCTTCGGAAATAAATTCGGGTTTTTTGTACGTAGCCATTTTCCTGGGGAAATATCTTCTGTGCCCCTATCTATCATAACTTCGAAACATTCTACAGCTGCCTTCGCGTGCGATGGAATAACGCCATCCACGTCAAACCCATGCTCGCAGCCGCTAGTACCGCCGACCCCAAAATGCCCGCATTCGTCAATAATTCAGTCTGTTGTACGGCTTTTCTTTTTGCGGTCGCGTAGCTGATATCCGGGCGGAACGTGACCATCGTGTACAGCGGAATCCAACCGCTCGGATTTCTAGAAGGAAAAGGTATACGGGAGAGCATCGGCCCAAGGGAAGCCAAAGTGAACCGCTGGCGTGAGCCTAGTGAGAAAAGGACGTTGTCCAACGCCTTCCGGAATAGATATGCTGGCGTCGTCACCAGATGACGCATCTCGACACTTTGAGAGAGAACGATTCAGCAATCAAGGAGGTCAAGAGAGGAAGATCCACACACTAATTATCCATCGCTAGATCGCAGATGGCAAGCAGATCTTCGTGCCGCGTGTTGGAGTACCGGCTCAGGGCTCCCGCCAGCCGCTCGTCAACGTACTCGTCCGACTCGCGACGGGCAGAGAGATCGATGTTGGCCTCTTGTAACATGACGCTCATCACTCGGACATCCTCCAAACCGCAATTCAGGCCCTGTCCGTAGAAAGGCACCATAGAATGGGCCGCGTCTCCGAGGATGATAGCGCGGTCTTTGTAGTGATATGGGTTCGCCTGACAGGATTTTAAGGGGTTCGGAGGGATGAATGGAACAAGGTGGCAAGCGCACCTTAATGGAAATGAGTGAGCTGCGAGGGTTATTCGTAAACGAGTCCAGAAGGGGGCGTTCGCCAATTAAGGCAAGCGCGTCCGGAAAGTAGGACTTGAACCATGCGACAATTGCGTCTGGATCCTTGAGAAGTTCGAACTCTGAAGTCGGCGCAAACAGGGTGCAAGTGAAAGTCATATCCTATGTAAGGGCGTCCCATTATGCTCGGCGCTCGGCGGCATTAGGCACTGCTTATAAAAAGTCTCACCTTGTTTGGTAAGGCTATGAGCATGAAGGAGTGACGAGGCCATATGTGGAGATGATTTGGATCAAGGAGGAAAGTCGGACTACCATCAGCATCTTTCCCTGGCTGTATTTTCAGCTCGAGGTACTCGTGGGGTATATATTCTTGCTGATAATCCATTCTGTCGTACATGGGAAAGAGGATGAAGACACCATCGGCTTCGGCGACGGCAGAAGCAGAAGTACGGAGCGTACCGGACAACTCTCATCAATTGGCGCCGGACGACCGAAAAACTCCCATCAGCGCCGACACAGAAGTCAAAAGGGATTTCGAAATCCGTATTCGCATCACCGTCACGGGCAGTCATCAGCCGACGGTCAAAGTCTACAGACAAGACCTTGCGTTGGAAGAAAACGCGAACATTTGGCACGGCTAAAATTTCCTCCAGGAGGCCTTCGTTTAGAAGGGCACGATCAATGGAATTGATACACTTGTCAGCGTAGAAGAGTATACGGCTCATAAGACGTCAAGGAAGAGTTTGCACGTGAGAAAAGCTGATTTACCTGGCCATCCGGGTCGTACTGTTGGCTGTGCTGAATACCATGTATGTCGTGTATCATTCGACCGCGCATGGGAATGACGGTCTTCAAAAAGCGGGCTGCTGCTGCTGAATCGACGGCCTGCAGTGCCGCAATGCCGCGCGATGATATGGCAAGATTGATGGATCTCTGCTGGGCTGCAGCCTTGGAGGCCGACAGTCGCATATCTGGGTGTAGATAGAAGAAAACACGTTACGGAAGGCGTGATACGGCCAAATGTGTACCCACCTGGACGCGCTTCGAATACGTCGACCTGCCAGCCCATCTTAGCTAGAGACATTGCAGTTAGGCAGCCGACAGGTCCTGCCCCAATGACCACTGCTTTTCGAACGGCGTCCTTTCTCGGGTCCATGATCGCTCAGGTTGAGGAAAGAGAAATGAAATGTCAAATATGAAATTGGAGGAAATCACCGGCAAGTTGACAACCCGTTTAAGACGCCGGATCTAGTCATGCGAACTCGGATCTTGCACTCTTGCGATCTCTTTCACAATTCGAACGCAACTTCTGTTGGCGTACGATATTAAATCATGACCCTTTCCTCCAACGTTTCATTTCGCGAACATTTCGTCTTTCCAACCAACGCCGACATTGGAGCTACCCGCCTCGTCCAGGAAGGTCGAGGTTCGATCATCTGCGCAGCTCACAGCGTTTTTCATATCGTATAATCATGGCACCTTGTAGGAAAAGAACCGTGCGCATATCTTTGCGGAAACTCTCTGGGTCTCCTCTCGACGCGATCAGAATCCCTCGTTCAACAGGAATTACGCGTATGGGCCTCGAAGTAAGCCAAGATGATCTCATAGCATCGCCCCACTCAAGGATGACGCTGATTGATATTCTCGATTCAGAGCTGTGGAGGGTCACTTTGCACATCCAGATGGCAGGGACTGGATGAATATCACCGATCATGTCAATCCTCTCTTAGCAGAACTTGTAGGTGATTACACGGCTAGGCCATTTTCCTGTCTATGTCAACTCAGCTACCAGAGACGTAAATTGACGATCAGCATCGGTGCCTTACAGGTGCAAAGGAATCGGAAGTTGCCTGCATGGGCACGTTAACGGCCAATCTGCATCTCATGATGAATACATTCTATAAACCGACCTCCAAGCGGTTCAAAATTCTATGTGAAGGGAGGGCTTTCCCATCGGATCAAGTACGTCCCCACCCAACCTAGCCTAAGTAATCTGCTTGAATACTCACCCCTGGTCTCGTCTTCGATCTCGTTCCCGGTCTCGTCTTTGGCGCTGCTTAGTACGCCTTCGCGTCACAAGTGACGTTGCACGGGTTAGACCCTAAAGATGCTATCATCGAACTATTCCCTCGTGAGGGAGAATTTACTCTCAGAGAGGAAGATATCCTGGACGTTATCGCAAAGCAGGGACCATCCATTGCCCTGGTAATCTTCAGCGGGGTCCAATATTACACGGGCCAGTGGTTCCCCATGCAGTCCATAACGAAAGCAGCGAAAGCCCAAGTAAGTCTTCCTTCCTGCCGGGGCCCCGCTAGTTACTGGAAGAAGCGTGCTTGTAGCCAATGATAGTCTGTGCGAATGCCGCTTTTCATACCGAGAGCGTAGTCATTCGTCATGTCCTCACTGCTTTACATTGACTAATCGTGTTGTCTCGTTAGGGAAGTATTTGCGGTTGGGATCTTGCCCATGCAATAGGGAATATACCCTTGTCTCTTCATGACTGGGACGTCGATTGGGCAGTTTGGTGCACTTACAAGTACCTCAACTCTGGTCCTGGGGGTATAGCAGGACTTTATGTACATGAGAAGTGGGATGATCGAGAGCTACCAAAGTAAGAACGTTCCGTTGCATCTATTCTTCATTAAGCACACATACTGCTTGCTTCTCCCGCTCTGCCAACCTCCATTGTTCACACCGACTAACATGTTTCATCCTTTCCACGTTTTCTCCTGTAGGTACGCAGGCTGGTGGGGTCACGATCCATCCACCCGTTTCCAAATGCCACCAGCTTTCTCTCCGATCCGGGGTGCGCAAGGATACCAGCAATCCAATCCATCCGTTCTCTGCACCGCCTCACTTTTAGGATCCCTCCAACTGTTCAAAGAGGCTGGCATGATGGATACCCTGCGTGCCCGGTCCCTCAAATTGACTGCGCATCTCGAAGCGCTGCTCGTTCGATCTCCGTATTATGTACCTCCCCACGAGGTAGCTGCGAGCTACCATCCCCAGGACACACTGTCTGTGACCGCAGAGCTGCCAAGACATGCATTCACCATCATCACTCCGCAGGACCCAAATGGCCGCGGCTCCCAGCTTTCTCTCAAATTTCTGCCTATTGAGGCACGTGTCATGCAGAGTGTATATGACGGGCTCAAGAGCTTTGGCGTCATCGGGGACGAGAGGCAACCGGACGTCATACGACTTGCTCCCATGGCTCTGTATAATACATTTGAGGACTGTGACTGGGCAGCGCACTGCCTAGATGAGGTATTCCGTCTTTTGGAATAACGGCATCCTTACGACCCCATAAAATAATCCGTTGGTTTTTCATGAATTACAATAGATGTATTGTTAAACAGAGCTGCCTTGTTTTCCGCTAACGAAGTCCCCAACGACACGGACAAATATATCCCCTCGCAAAATATCATTATGCTCCTCGTTGAGCGCTTCCCAATCCTTGAACACCCTCCGGTTGGACGAGCCACCGTCCTGTTTCTCGTGGATACGTTGTAAATGCTCATACATGACTTCGCTCTGACGCTGGTCGACGAGGGTATCGCCCTTCGAATGTACGACCAACCAGCGGATGTGCCCGCCGTCCTTTCGAACGGGAAATTTTGTTGTTGCGTATGCTGCGTATGAGTGGTGTTCACCGAACGCACTGGCAATGAACCATGTGCGGTAGTCCGGGAACGATGCAAGGAGAAGATCGATGTCGTATATGCCTTCGGAAAGGATGACACCCTGCACCGCGCGCAAAAGTGCAGGCCGCGGTGCCAGCGACGGTGTGACGGGCGCTGAATCAAGTATGATTGACGCCAACATGTGTGCGCCGCAGCTGTGTCCCATGAGAAATATCAGTTCAGGGTCATAGAGAGGACCTGCGGATATTGGAGATCCATCCCATTCATGCGCAAATGTGAGAAACCGCAGTATATCCTCCGCATGCGCAGGATGCAGCAGGGCACTGTCAGCCGTGGGTTCGCGCGGCGTGAGTCGATAATTAGGCACCGCTACAGGGCAACCGGTGAACGTGGCTAGGCTCTGCGCCAGAGTACTATGGTCCGCTTTATCCTCGCTGTGGGGAAACCATGTCAGCACTGAGCAAGGATGCTGTGACTCCTTAACGGACTTACGATCGCCAGGCGCCTCCGTGGATGAAGCAGATGAGTGCTGGTTTATGTTCCTTGTCAAGGGAAACATGTGGAACATAAAGGTCGAATTCATGGGGCCTGTCGCGCGAGTCTGATTTCCCAGTCTGCGGTACGTAAAGCAAGTCCAAAAACAGTTCCATCGATAGTCACTTGATTCAAAATTCGAGGGGCCTTTTGACGTTACACTTGTCGATACAGCTAGATATGTCAGCCATTTATGAATGTGAAGAATCCGGAGAGAATATATCACATACTGCGACACTTTCCTGCCGGTGATCGATGACTTTTGCAAATATATAAGCTGCGTTCTCGTTGATTCTGGGAGATATGCGCACCAAATGCGAAGGGCTGGAACTCGCGTTTGAATGGTGTGAAGTGGAATTGTGGATAGGATCCTTGTGATATCGCGGGCCAAATCAGCTGCTCCCTCTCAGAGACGTGGCAGGTCTTGTCTCGACGGATGATGGTCCCGAGGTACGATAGAATTCTATATAAAGACGAGGTGGATATAAGAGGCGATAACAGAAATTCGGGTTTACAGATTGACTTCTATGGTTCCTGTACACACTGGGAACTTTTGGGAGGTCGTAATTGTTTTCTGGCCTGGAATACCTGTCGGAAGGTGCCCCAGACACCGCCAAAGAAAACATGAATTTGGCGATGTTCCCAACATTCATGCACCGACTCCGGTCATCTCAGCGGCCCGGCTTTTGCCACTCCAGAAGCGACGGAATTGTATCGGAAATTTACTTATATTTTGCCAGCTCCCCACCCAATTTTGTCCCTGTCCGATGTCCAGGAAACATCAGTCAGGACAACCAGGCGCTACAGAATCATCCTTACCACCCAGTAGCCGAAAATCCCACCGAAATCACTTGTTTTATCGATTCTTTGACCATGCCCTGGTCATCTGCACGTCAAAAGGCCTTCTATAACATATGTCATGATCATGAGACTTGCGAAGAAGTTCGCGTGCATATCGCATGGAGAAAAAAAATGTGGACCGCTGGTACATGATATCCGCGACGCCCAATATGTAAATCATCACGGTTCAAGACCTTTTTGACCAAGGGCCGTGAGAGACTATCAGGCATGACATATAAGCTAAGTAATCTGATGCTCTTGTGCATGAACATGGAACCGAAAAGTGCGTATAATGGCCATTGCGGGTGCACCGAGACGCATCATTAAATGTGGCAGATTCATACTGTATTACAGGCGGATCAAAATGCACGTTCATATATCATTCTTGACACACATATTTACCTACCTGTGACATTTGACGTTCTTGCGCTCCGTTACTTGACTTTCACTGAGGTACAACGCGGATGACGATTTTGCCAGTGTGCTGTCCTCGTGAAAGATAATCGATAGCTTCTGGAGTCTGCTCGAATGGAAAGACTTTGTCAATGTGTGGCCTAAGCTCATTCGCACCGACGAAGCGGAGCAGGTCCTCGTGCAGCTGTTTGGAGCCTACATAAACGCCACTGCATATGAAACGTACCATAGATAAGGTGTGTGAGTGCGCCAGTGAGCTGCATCTCTTACCGGAGCGTGACACACTTGAGAAGGTTCAGCATTGCGATATCTGGAACCTTCTCCGGGTTATTCCCGAGGAATCCAATGGATGCGATCGTTCCGCCTCTAGCAACGCAATTGTAACATCGCTCGATTTCCTGCGCGCCAACATTGTCCAGAATCAGATGCGCGCCAATACCATCTGTAATCTACATCCAGTCGTACGAATCACTGAAGAAAATGGTGCAAGAACGCATGCGGACCTTTAAAACGACCTGGTCCCAATCAGGTTCTCTTTTGTAATTCACAACATGGGTGGCGCCCAGCTTCTTGGCTATCTGTGTCATACAAATCAGGTGACTCTTCAAAGAAAGACGACATCGATTACCTCGAGCTTATCTTCAGAAGAAGATGTGACGATAGTCTAAACAATGCTCAGCAACAGCAGTGAGCGACAGTGAAAACCACATTGATTGACCTTTGCTCCAGCGGCATGGGCCAAAATCAAGCCAGCAATAGAGACACCACCTGTCCCCTGAAACAAAACCGTTTGTCCTGGCACGAGCGGAGCGCCGCCAAACAATGCGTTCCATGCCGTCACCCCTGCGCACGGCCAGCAAGATGCTTCCTCATACGACAAGTGTTTTGGGATATGTAGAAGACCCATCTCAGGAAAAATGCGGTACTCTTGCAAGACCCCATCGATCGACCCAGCAAGGATGACTATGAAGGGTACAAGGGAGTCTGAGTGAAAAACACTCAAGACACCTCAAAAGAGACGCACCACGTTCATCTGGTAGAGTGCCGTACCAGTGATTCTGGTCAAAGTTGGCAGTCACCCTGTCTCCTTGCTTGAATCCGAGGACAGCTGAGCCGATGGAAAGGACCTCTCCGGCCATATCGCTCCCCGGTACGACGTCCTGCTTCACGGGAAGGGGATATTTGCTGCTGAAGGGTAGATAGTCCCTGAAGTTTAGTGATACAGCATGGATGCGGACGAGAACCTCATGGGGCTGTGGAATCGGTATGGATTCTTGACATTTGACAATGCCGGAGAGAATGTTCTTTTCCTTCACGCGGAAGACGGTTTGCTGCTGAGCTCGAGACATGATGTGTGGGCTGCTATTTCATCGTCTCCATGGGCACATGCAGTTATATATGCCATCGTCAGCGAGTCTTTCGTCTTTGTCAGTGAGAAATCGAGTATTACTCACCCTTCTGGCTAATGCCGACATAGACATGGTACGACGGAGTTTGGTTCATCCTTTAGCTTCAGCCATTCAGCAGAGTTTGTTTCCCTGAGAATATCTTATGCATCGGTGCCTTGAAGGAGCGCGCGAAGCTTTGGAATGGGTTGAATGTCAACACAGGATGCAGGATCATGTTAGCAGCGCATATGGGAGTGGACTTCCATCCGTATCGAAAGCTGATATCCGCAAACGGACATTTTGAATTCACTCGTGACAGGAAAATCGAGTGGTCCGAAAGTCAAAAGTTTCCACATGTAGCGTGAACAGTTCAACAGACAGGCAGTGGATCTCCAAGAAATATTGCCAAGCCACAGCAGACTACCAAGCCAGAAACGCTGCGCCGCGTAGAGAACACAGGGTCGGAGGGAGTCAATGGAGCGGACGAGAGCGATGACATGCAGTGACAAGCACCGACAAGCACTGCACTCGACTAGCGGCACCCTGACGTCATGTGCAATTACGTCACCGAAAAAGCGTCAGTCCACGGTATATATTCCCGGATGCTCCCCCCGCTGTCGTGTTTGTCGCCTTACTGACACCCATCCCTCACCCACCACACAATGGCTTTCACCGGTTCAGACATCTGCAAGGTCCGTTTATACCGCTCTCGTTCCATTTATCTTCACTAAAAGCATTCATCCCCAGATCATGTCAGTGCCAAAACCAGTATGATCATGAGACCATCTTTGACCTTTTTCTTTTAGCTTCGCCGTACTCCTCCCTCCAATAGGAGTGTTCTTGGAGCGTGGATGCGGCGCTGACCTCGTGAGTTCTTTTTCCCTACAGTTCTTCATCTCCGCTCTGACACCAGTTGGTCCACAGTTGATCAACATCCTTCTTGTACGTCTCGTTCCCACATGTTTTCATGCATCCTCTGATCGCCTTCATTCTAGACCATCCTAGGTTACATGTAAGCATCTACTCATGTTTTGTTATCAGTGTCTGATAGGCCCATTTTGCCTTCTATAGCCCTGGAATTATCCACGGTGCGGCATTTCTCTTCCCGTCTACACCTTCTGTTTACGCCCACATGCCAGCGCTATACATCATTCTCAAATATTAGCGGGACGTTCCAATCAGAGGAACACTGCAGTTGATGGATTCTTATTCTTTATGCTTTCACGACTTTGAACCTCTATGTATGACTCTTGTGCTTTACTAGTTTTCGGCGTTCTCAGCCCTCAGACTTTGCCGCAGTTGTAATACCCATTTCCACGGGCTTTGCTCGCTGCTTTTTGAAATTCGATGTCAGATCGAAAATGATGAGCGGAATACAAAAGAATACAAGTCAGTCTTGAGAAATACAATAGACGTTGATACGTTGATACGTCGATAATCACTATTACATCCATTATTCTTCGTCTTCGTCTTCGCTTTCTTCGTCCCCCTCGTCGCCATCTTCGCCATCATCGCCCTCCACTTCGCCTTCGCCGCTGACTTCATTGTTGCCACTGCCCTCACTGTCACTACTGCCCGCGTCATCGCCACTGCCCGACCCGTCGCTCTCATCTTCACCTTCAGAGCTACTCTCTTGTTGATCGAACTGGTGAATCATCCGCGCTCCAACCAACCAGCACCTTTTGAAATTCTCAAGCACCTCACCGGCCTTGAGTCCCTCGCCTTTGGAGTCGGGCTGCGCATGCCATCCGCGTACATCGTCCTCTTCGATGATATCGTTCTGGTACAGCGCAGCAAGTATCTGCCCGAACAGTGGCATGCGCGTTGACGCGGCACAATGAGCCTGACCCATTGTTCTTAACGAACATGCAATTTGATCGCGGAGAAAGACCGTACCTGCAGGATAGTGACAGTTTCAACACCGTCGGCTCCACCGATTCTGTTGATCAGTTCTCCCCAACGATCCACACATCGCTTAATCGCCATTCTTTGTTCCGCGGCATTCTCCACGAGCTCAATATTATCAACGATGCCTGCAACGACTGCCTCACGTACGCGACGCAATGGTACGTTGCTCGCCATGCGCAACGTCTTCAACTCCACAGACGCGTTGTCGAGCGAATGGCCTTCTGAAAATGCGCGTTCAAGTGACAAACGAACTTCGTTCTGGAATTCGGTGTCAGCCGCATGTGCACCAGCGGAGACCGCGGCGGCCGCTGCGGAGGTAGGGAGGGAGGTGGTTGAAGATGATGGGGATACGTGTTCGTTGAAGGAATCGTCTGAGTCTGAATCCGATTCATCAGTGGAGGTGACGGAGCCTGGGTCAGATAATTCAAGATCTGAATAGTTGTCGCCTGTGAAATAGATTCAGCACTGTCTAGAGAGGATGTGAACGTGTGAAGTATCTACCTATGCGCATCAACCGCTGGTTGATAAAATTGTCGATATTGTTCTCGTCTTCGTCAGCCTCCTCATCCTCCTTACTGGCAGTTCTCCGGGGCCATACGAACCCATTGGAGCCTTTCCCAAGATTAGCAGATAGCACCGCCTGGTCTAAAGGAGTTGTGCAACATAGTCAGCTCGCAACCATCTCATACATTAAAAAGCAAGTACACGCTACCTTTTTCAGCCTCCTCCCACTCGGAGTCCTCGTCACTGTCTCCCTCACCTTCGTCATCCCCCTCCGCATGACCATCAATCTCACTTTGTTTCCGTTTGGAGACCCTCTCAAACGGTAATAGCTTAGTATTCGCACCAAGCTTTACCCCATCAGCTATGAGCGCACCCCGCGCGACACGGCTGCTATCCCCAATTTCAACGCCTGCGCCGATGATGCTGTTCTCGATGAGACAGTTTGTGCCGACAACGACGCCCTCGAAGAGATAGGAGTTCCGCACGACGCTGTTTACACCGATGGAACAGTGTGCACCGAGAGTGGATGCGAGGACCTGCGCGCCTGCAGATATTCGTGTGGAAGGTCCGATGAGCGTGTTGTTCCCCACTTTGCTTGTCCTACCCAAGAGAGACACAGGTACGCTTCAGATCAGCCATGCCGTACAGGTTACATGATACATCGTACGTACCGTGAGAGTATCACCGAATTATCCCCTGGGATGTACTTGTTCCCGCGAAGATGTTCGTATACGTGTCCACTGGGGTGATTGTCGTCTGGTACCAATGGGAAGGCCCATCGCGACAGGATGTCCTTGCTATTTCCATCCGTCAGAATAGCATTGCGGTGATTCGACTAGGACGGTGAGAGTGATTGAAAAACATTGATCGACATACCTGATGGCATCGTAGCTCTTTGTGTCTTGAACCCTGGCAGCATAACCCTCCTTGACCACATAGCAATAGATATTCTTCATAAGTAAATCCGACGTGAGAACGCCGTGAACAAAGTCTCTCCTGACATCAGCATAATCAAAGTTATCCTGAAAGAGCGAGGGAACCTGACAATCGAGCGTGTCATAGACCAGTCACCATATTAGAACCTCCACAGGCCACTAGACAGAGTCAAAAACGCGAAGAACTTACATCTACGGAACAGACATCGATGAAACAATCTATGAAGTCGTTCCGAATCTCGATGTTTCGATGCGATTCGAAGATTTCTCTAGGTATGCGGGTAATGCTCTTCGGGGGATAGCCGCTGACTGGCTCGTAGTGTACGCACTCCGAAGTGTCCTTGTTCAACACAAACACCGCCGAATCACCCCTCGATCTGTAAAATAGATCACACAGACCATCAGTCGAGCTCCATGTCTGTGCCTTGTACGCACCTCGTCCGGTGCCTTGCCCCACTCTCCTTCACCACCATCGTCATGATCGCGTCCTTGTTCGTGCGTCGCCTCTCCTTGTGTGCCCTCACGACCTCATCGATGCGCACGTTGCTCACCAGGTCACCCGCAACGAGGATGAAATCTCCAGTGATGATTCCATGTGTGTAGATATCGCGCATCGCGTCTCCTGGAGAGAAAGTTTCCTTCGCGGTAACGATCGGTACAATTTTCAAGCTTGAGGCGGGATGCGACCATTTGGACTCTCTACGACAAAGCGATGACAATACATAGGAGTTTAATAAGTCGGTCAACTGAACAAGGGAGGATAAAACACATGCACCTGATCGCAGCTTTTACTTGGTCGGCATAAGACCGACAAATCACGAATGCTTCTTGGACGCCTGCAAGAGCTAAGCTCTCTAATGTCCAGTCCAGTAACGGCGCGTTGCATATGGGCAGTAAACACTGTCGCCTACGTTAGGCCACCGTGACCACGATGCATGGTCCTGGCTCACTGACTCTAGGTCTGCTAGCGGTCATAGGTTTGAAGCGTTTATTAAAGCTGTCAGCCAAGATGACGGCTTGCAAAACCTCATCGTCTTCGTCGACAAGCTTTTCTTTGCCCAATGAAGCTTTTGGAGGCATTTTTGGAGTAGAAAAAGGATCACGAGTGTAGTGAGCAGCTTGTTGCGCGTCGAGGAGTCATTTTGAAGCATGATTAAGGTGAACCACGTGGGAATAGAAAATATGGGGATCCAGATTCTTTTACAGACACCATGACACTTGCACAGACAACATACAAGAGAGGAAAAATCGCATTCGCTGATGCCCTCGCACCATGACAAAAAGACATGATTTACAGACGAAAAGCTCAGACACATGCGCACGCGATCCAGTGAGTGAAAAGAAAGTGGGTATCAGAGTAACAGACCGTAGGATCGCTATTAGTGAAGAGAAAAAGATGCGGATCAGGCTAGGCGTAGTGAGTAGATCGTGAAAATGTAAGCCAACATGGGACCAGATCCAACACGTAAACTAGGTGAAGCGAAGAGGGCATAAAGATCGAGGGGATGAAAGGAGCCGAGTCATAAAAACAAGTAAGGAGGCGTGTGACAAAACCAAAGAAAACAGGATGAGATGAGAGCTCGTTAACAGTCGTTTACCGATCCATAGGTCCTCAGCCATGTACTGTTCATGCTGCCGCAGCAACGACTGGGGTAGCAGCGGGTGCCTCAGGTTTGGGCTCCTCGACTGCGGGAGCGGATGCAGCCTCCGCAGCAGGCGTAGCAACTTCCTCAGCGGCAGGCGCTTCGGAAGCTGGGTTCTCCAAGGGTGCAACCGGCTCGGGCTCATCGATCTTCGGAGGGTTCTCATCGACCTTGGCGGGGATGGGGTGCTCAGCCTTGGGTTTCGGCTTGAAAAATTCGCCGACACGAGCAGAAAGACGACGGCCGACTTTGGCGGGGTTGATCTTCTCCTTCTTCTCCTCCTTCTGATAGAATCATGAGAAAGAATCAGGAGACGTATATTGTTATTTTACTCACAACCTCCTCCTTAGGGGCCTCAGCCTCCACAGCTCCCTCAGCGGCGGGAGTCTCGGCAGCCGCAACCTCAATGGTTGGCACCTCACTATCATGCAATAATGAGAAATAGTACGCGAATGATTAGAAACCGCTTACGTCTCTTTGACTGGCTCAGCAGCGGTCTCCTCAGCAGCGGGGGCATCAGCTGCGGGGGTCTCCTCAGTCTTAGCGGCCTCCTCAGTGGCAGGGGCAGCAGACTACATAGGCGCTCAGTCAGCGAATATAAAACAATGAAAGAAGGGACGCACCTCAGACTCCTCTTTCTTCTTCTCCTTCTTGGGGCTCTTAGGAGCCTTCACCTTCTTCTCACCCTTAGCCTTCTCATTTTTGAAAGGAGCAAGGAGTTTGGCGAGAAGGCTAGGACTCTTGGGACGGTCCTCCTTCTTGGCTTCACCCTCAGCCTGACAGGGAAATAAGAATAAAAAATTGAAGAAAGCAACAACGACACTCACGGGCTTCGTCTCATCCTCCTTCGCGGGTTCAGCTGCAGCCTCAGACGTTTCAGCGGCGGGGGCGGTAGCAGGTTCCTGTGATGAGAGGATCAGTCAATGGTATCCTACTAAATGAAAATGCATGTCACCTCGGAAGCAGCCTCGGCCTTGGGAGCATCCTGAATACAGGTCAATTCTAGAGCGGTGGAGGCATTTGGATACACTTACGGCAACCTCTTCGGCCTTAGGCGCCTCAACAGTAGGAGCGGTCTCAGAGGGGACTTCCACAGGAGCGACCTCCTCAACAGGGGCGGCGACAGGGGCAACGGTCTCAGCAGGGGCAGACATTACGACAAGAGCGTGAAAGTTGGGCTGAAAAAAAAGAAGTCAGACGACAAGGAAGAATGATGAGGATGGCAACCGGACGCGCAGAAAGAACAAGGCTATACACGCACGGGAAGAGGGTATTAATGAACACACAAGAGAGAGGGGGGCAACCCGTAGCCCGTTGAGGGATGTAGAGTAGAGAGAGAAGAGAGAGGAAGAGATAGGGAAAGACGGTGCCCGCCATTTTCAGCCTTCTTATCCTTATTTGGCTCGGCTCGGCTGGACCAAACAAAACACAAAGAACTCTATTTCCACGCCCAATTATCCCCAAACAAGACCCTCTCTGCAACTTATCACCCGCCTCTTTACATACAAGTCGTTTGTTCTCGACCTGCTCAACCAGATTTTTTCTTTCACGTCCTTATAGTGATTGTAAAAGACGCGTGTTATGTCGAAGGGACTTAGTAGACGGTGGTCTGTGCGCGCCAGACGCGACCCAGAAGTGAGTCACGAGCTCGGCCTGGGAAAAACGGGAGAATGTCTAGTTCATCACCATTCAGTGTGATCATGATGTGACGAAAGCGGCAACCTGCGCGATCGTGTCATGCGGCATCGAGTACTAGGATTGGTGTCCTACAGCCCGCTGCTCCATCAACGTCAGCCCTATGTCCAGAAGCCTTCACATAAGAATCCATGGTCTCCTCAGCTTTCCATGTCGCAATCCACTGGAGGAAAGACCCTGAGCCTCGACCTAGCCATGGGTTATTTACTAGTGGGCTCGACCGCTGCAGCGGACCAATAAGAATTCCTAACAGAAACGCTTCTGGAAGGCGGGTGTTGACGTGGGGTCACACCGGGAGACTGATCCCGACGTTTCATTTTCAGCTTCAGTTCGGATGGTTCTCACACCTTCCAAATATTTCCCCTGCAGACTCGACTATGGCCTGGGATCATTGTTCACCTATAGTCACTCAGTCACTTGGCTGTTCAGTATCTCCCGGAATGTACTCTCTCTATCTGCTTAGGCCCAGGTAGCATCATTACCTGTCATATTAGCTGCAGCGGCTGTCACCTGAGGTAAACCTTCGCTGTTGAGGACGACACCATATTGCTAGGAGACCGCGTGCGTGTGTCTATCGTCTTAAATTCAAGGTCTATACTCATTCCCAATGTCTAGCACTTCCACCTCCGTTTCGTCGCCTCCATCTGTTGGTGTGTAGATCCTAATGTCCAGGGCACTTGGTTGGGGGTTCGGGCAACGCACATCTGACCTCTCGGAAGTTGCTTGCCATCAGCCAGCATTCCGTTCCTTAGCACTGATCTGGCATGGGAATTCTATTAACTGTCAGAACTCTGATCTGACGAGAGCAACCTACCAATTCCAAAGCTGGTCCGCTGTATCAGGTTGCCTGGGGTTTCTCTTGCTGGTTGCTTTCTTCTATCAGCGGAGTGGATGCACACGCCCATTATATCAAGTGCATCAACGCCAGCTTATGCGCACTTTGCAACAGTTTTCTGTGCAAGCATTGCTTTCTGGATGTTTGAAAGGTATGTCATGACTAACACTGTACATCTTTCTGACCGTTACTCCTGAAACAGTTGCAAGTTCTTCTGATCCCTACTGATACGTATATTTGGGCCTTTGGTGTACATCCATTCACAGGTTCCTCAGGTTTTCTCGAACTCATCGTGGTCAGCGGCAGCCGGTTTTCACGACAGTGCTGAGTCTTCAAAGTGTTTGCCTCGGTGTACCGCCGCAGTCCTGGGTAGTCTATCACTGACGTCACATGCCAGCCACTTTGACCTTTCACGCTTGCTGTCGAGTGCCATGCCTGTGTCTTGATGTACGTCCCCGAACCCATACTCATCTACAAAGCGGTTATTCTTTACGCAATAGCCAGGGCAGCATCCTTCGCGACATCGTTCATAAGAGCGCTTTTGATCCGAAGTACAACAGCATCCAGCGACCAGTGATTAATAGCTCGGTAGCTCCACACTGTAACCGGCTCAGCGTGCGCTGTTGGGAACCGCTTCCTTACTGCCCCAATGTCCTCCAGTTGCACCGATTGCGATATACTAGCCGTTCCCTCCCATTGTTCTTCTTGCATTTCTTCTTACTTACATCGCTTTCAGTGTAGATCACGAAGACGGAAAAGGTCTTCAAAATCGCAGTGGATGTGTCGAGTGACCTGCTCTGTTCGAGCGTGGAGGTTTGGTTTGGAAGTCACGGTTCTAGAAGCACTCGTCGTTCCTATCGTGAGTACATGCCATCGTAACACCGCTGGTTACACAAAGCGTATGTGGGCATCTTCAATAATGTCTTTATACACCAATTTTATTTTTTTGTCCACGCATCTGATCCAACATCTGTCACTTCACCGCCTTCCCCCCACTTTCCAAGAATCTTGAAATAAAGGATCTGCCTGACTCATACATTATTCCCTCCAGGAAAGGTCGGCGATGCTGAACATCTACGCTGAACATCCTAATATGAGGAACCCTTCATTTCCTCTGCTGGTCACCGACAGTATGATATGTGTCCACTCAAACTCAAAGAGAAAATGCTCCTATGATCTGATGTATTTCTTGACCCCTTTCTCTCCCTTCCTTCTTATGATGGTAACCGGGTAAGTGTATTGATACAAAGCTTTAACGATATCGCAATATGTTGTTGAACTTGAAACTCCAAGCTCCAAGGAATACCTTAGGCGAGGTCGAGTGCCTACTTTATTCCTTTGGCGATGGATAGTCAGTTCGAGAGACCTTAAAACTGTTGATCACGATGATAACCGATAGCCCTCCAAATGCCTCGTTGTGATTCAGTGTTCTAGTCTCCTACTGATGTCGATGACCCTTTCACAATGACAGGTACAAAGCTGACGCCCGCAAAGTCGCGCAACCCTACTAGTTGCACACCAGGGATTTCGGATGCAAGTCGCATAGATGCAGAAATGAAACAGAAATATACTTTTGTGATATGACAAGGAAAAATTTCCAGCATTGACAAAGTTCTCACGCTGTGGCTTGGACAATAGCAGAAGCGACTGGACGGTTCCGAGGAGGAACACGCAAGCCTTTGGCTTTCATACGTCTCCGCTTGGCCTCTGCGTGTCGAACAGGGATGTAATAGTTTATGAGCGATACAGAAAATGGAATTTTCAACAACCAAAGGCGCACCTTCGAGATAAGGCCTGTCCTCTTCAACATCGAAGTGAACATCCTTGCCTTGCACATCGACATCCATCTTGACTTCTCTCGTACTCTTCACATCTTCGCCGTCCTTCTTCCCCTTCACTTTCCTCTCCACCTTGAACTTAGCAACAAAAAAGCCATCCATGTTGTGTACGTGCGGGTAAAACCGCCTTGTCAGCTTGATGCTCTCGTCGAATTGTTTGCCCCGGTATCGGGTATATCCCTCGCGACCAAACTCGAGACCAGTGTCAACTAGATGAACATTGGGGCGTTTGCGGAGAGCGTATTCGACAACGGCTTCGTTCTCGTCCACAGTCACGGAACACGTGGAGTAGACGAGATAACCGCCTGTTTTGGATACAGGATTGATGCTGTCGATTGCACAAAGAATTAGTTGTTTTTGGAGGTGGGAAAGAAGTGTGAAATCGCGTTCGGACTGTCGAGGAGTGCAAGCATTTGTCAGAAGCGATGAAATGCTATGATCGATAAGATAAATGGTTCCATGCATACCTTGTTGACTTTGACACTGGAGTCCTTGCTGATGACGCCGGTCCCGCTGCAAGGGGCATCGAGAAGGACACGATCAAATCCCCCCATTACCTTTGGGAATTCTCTCCCATCATACGAACACACTACGACGTTCTTAGCCCCCAGACGGTGCACGTTCGCAGTCAGACTCTTTGTCCGCGCCTTGTTGGCGTCATTAGCGAATACGACGCCGGTGTTCTGCAGAAGAGCAGCGATGTGGGTAGTTTTGCCTCCGGGCGCAGAGGCCATGTCAAGCACGCGCTCATGCGGTTGAGGCGAAAGCGCGATCACAGGTAGAAAAGAGGACGCCGCTTGAAGCATATAATGACCCGCAAGATATTCTGGTGTTGCACCTGTACAAATCGAGGCGGTCTGAAATCATCGTGAAGACAACGATGAAGGAAGGCCAACCTATTGGCACATTGCTCTCAAAAACTTGCAAGCCAACATTCGTCCATTTGCCTATGGGTTCGAGGTTCACTCCTCGGTTGACGAGTGCCTGCGCTAGGTCTCTTCGTCTCGTGCGAAGAGTGTTCGTGCGGATGGTCACAGGACGAGGCACCTCGTTTGCCTCAAAGAACTCGATTGCCTATAAGTCCACCTTAATCAAATGCAAAAATATTCAATCGAACAAGATCATACCTCGGCGACTGGGAACAACTGAAACAATTTTTCTGCCAAGAAATCGTTGTACCCGTAGTAGCTCCCAATATCCGACAAAAGTTGGTCGATATACTCAGAGCGAGATCTGCAATGCCCACATAGGATTTCAGTGTCGATGAACCTCCAAGCGAGTTCAAAGCAGCACCACTTACCGTCCTGTCTTCTCTCCAAGTTTCTTCCATTTGCCCAATATCCTGACGCACTCTCGCATGCGTCTCTGTACAACATGAACATCAGGCCCGCCTAACCTTTTCTCCTCCTCCCTTTCCGCGGCTGTGGGCAAAACAAATGCGCCATTTTCTTCACCCCCCGCTTCGCTTGCACCATCTTCATCATTTTCGTCTAACTCGTCATCATCTTCGGCGCCGATCTGCTCTGCAAGCTGCAACTCCTCTGCATCAAGCTGGGCCTCTTTCGCGGCTCGGACATCCAGTGCTCGTGAACGAGCTTCCATATTTGAAAGAGTCACAGGGCCCTCGTCCTCATCTTCTTCAGAGGACGAGTCTGAAGAAGACCCATCAGGTATTATTTTAGTCGGCTTGTTGGCTTGTTTTGATTTTTTCGACTTGAGCTTCTGCTGGACAACCTGATCATCTGAAGAATCGGAGCCTAAGTCTAATTCTTGGGTCTGGCCATCAAGGAAATTATCGCTGATATGTCACTGTTAGCCCAGAGGCATCTCGAGATGAAAAGGCATACTAACTCCGCCAGATTAAGGTCGTCCTCATCAAGCCCCTCAAGTCCATCGTCGTTCTCACTGGATAGCGATCTGGGGTGTGATGAGCCTTAGAGATAGAGATCCAAGATATACCAAACGCACTTAGTTTCGGCTTTGAACCCATCGACATCCTCCCAACCCTCACTACTCCCCCCCTCCCTCACGTCCTCCCAAAGATCAGCGTCGTTCACCTTCGCTCTAGGTTTATTCGCATGAGACTTCGGCTTCGCCACTGGGGCTTGTCCTATTAACGGCCTTTTACCCGATTCTTCCTTGGCCTTTTTCGCCGGTCGCTTGCTCTCATCCACCTCAGGCCCTGACTTGCGCTTTACAGACTTCTTCTGGAAAGGCCGTACGTTTCCATGAGGAGCTATAGGTTCGGGGTCACCTTGCTTGTTCTGCGCACGTCTTCCCATGATGAGTGTAGGGAGAATGAAATATCAGAGGGAAAAGGTAATTTTGGTAACTCTGTTTATGGAACCCTAACCCGGACATTATATGGACCCCCTTGGTTCGATTCTCTTCAAGACTCAACAATAGCCTCATGATCATACACTGCCCACATTTAACCCAGCCTAATCCCGAGGGCCAAACCTGCCAGAAATGAGGCCCGTTGCTGGAAGTCCGCAGTCAAAAAATCGACTAGCCATCTCCACAGCGAGAGAACGGTTGGTGGTCGCTTCCCTCCGCTCCCCTCCGCTCTATAAAGCAAGTTCTCAAACCTAGTGGACATGCGTCCCCAATCGACCTTGATGACAGACAGAGAGCCGAGGTACTTTTGACCATCGGACATCGGGTCATGGTCAGATCAAGCTCCTAAAAATCCGCTTCTTGGAAACGCAACACCCACCTGGAGTAGGACAAAGACACCTCCAAACGCGAACGCAAGGGCCTTTGCTCCCTTCTTGACGAAAACCCCAGCGCAAATACCGCATACCGTACCGAAAGAGAGTCCGTAAATATCAATTGACGACGGGGGATGGTCCGGAAGGGGTGGTAGATCGGAAAATTGTTGAGAGCCTTTCGAAGGTACTTTCGGAGAAGACGTGCTCTGACCCGATGCTGTTTGCACACTCTCGCTGAGACTTTCGACACTTTGAATAAAACTCATACTGACTTACGTTCACATTGAATAGGCTTCCAGTTTACGAACAGAGACACACCAAGCCCAACACCAGCCACCCCTGCTGCTTTGAAAGCCAGGAGCAATCTCTGTTCATGAGGCTTGGTGCCTGCC
Source organism: Heterobasidion irregulare TC 32-1 (assembly GCF_000320585.1). Classification (NCBI taxonomy): domain Eukaryota; kingdom Fungi; phylum Basidiomycota; class Agaricomycetes; order Russulales; family Bondarzewiaceae; genus Heterobasidion; species Heterobasidion irregulare. The sequence goes on along the minus strand of NW_009258198.1, from coordinate 1,941,239 downwards.
GGCCGTGAATACTGGCAGGGTGAGCATAGCAGGTGGTGTGGGCTGCCGAAACGCAAGCGCGGCTTCAATGGGAAGCGTGCCATTGCTACTTGGCGCGGAAACATGGAAAGAAAAGACGACGCCATCGGAATAGTGGACACAGTGAGCGCTTTAGCGTTGGTCGATCGACTTAACTGTTGTCGCTGTCAAGCTCGGCAGAAGGAAATAATGACGTCATCATTCGACGTAGTGATCTGATCCCATCCTCCTCATCCACAGTAAAAAGGGTATACATCCAAAAACTTCTCAAAACCGTAACAACTGTAACATACACACGTGATCCAGTACAAAGCCCAACTGGGCGCCACATTCAGTGCCGCCGAATGTCGTTCTCCAAGTCATGAATCATACAAGCATCCGCTTAACAAGCGTCAAGGTATTTGGTCAACGCCGTCTTCTCCGCACTATCGATACTGAGGCCGTAGTAGTGCTTCACCGTGATCCAAGCGCGCACATATGTGCATTGGTAGCTCACCAAGGGAGGTACCCACTCGGCAACGTCTTTGTCACCTATGTATGCACGCATCAGATGAGCCCCTTTATGAATAAAGACGACACTTTACTTTTAGCTTCGTTCAAGTTATCAGTGACGGCAACGAGCTGAGGGCGTGTCAAGTCGTTCGCGAAAGACTCGCGTTGAGCAGCAGTCCAAGACCTGGCACCCGACATCCACGCCTATGTCTCCAAGGTGAGTCTATCACCTCGTGTCAAGATTATTTTGGAAGTCACCTCTTTCAGCGGCACAAGATGATCCTGGACGATAATGAAGTTAAGTTGTATTGAATGATCGTCATGAACTCCATCCACGCACGATATCGAGGTCGCTTGCAAGTGTCGTGCTGACGCCATCGTATGGCGAGACCCAGTTGCCAGATGTAGCCGCGCAGGCGCTATTTGTAACGACGTCTGTCCCATCCCTCTTCAAGACAGCTTAGAGGATAATTCAAATTTAGTCGTCGAGAATACGCCTAGATTGATCAAACTCACTTTCTCTTGTGTCACACGTCCCGGATACTGTTGAAATCAGGTCAGTCCTATGAGGCACCACTAATTTAGCTGACCACTTACTGGTGTCCCAGGTCTTGAACTCGCTTCGAGCATACGCGGGCGAGTTTGATTCCGCCTCTACGGTCACTGTTATATCGTCAACGACAGGTGACAGTGCTGATGCCGACCATACTCACACTCTCCCAGGTAAGTCTTCGCTACGGAGACAGAGACGGGTGCTGGAAGAGCTCTTTTCACGACTGGCATCGGAGCAGCCAGAACAGACGAGACCAGGGCGGCCACAAAGAGATATGAAGTCGAGCGGACCATAGTAACTGTCTTTAGGATGGGACGAGTGGAATGGTAGGCTCGCTGTACCAAGTACTGCCTTAACTGCCTCTGGTTTTATGCTCGCGTCGGTATCTTCAAGGCAACCAGATGTTCAGGTTGTTCTCCGTGAACGCATGCCCCTCTATGCACATGTGTCCTGTCCTTTCGGCCGATCCTTCTCAATGTCCGCATGCTTTCTCCTTATCTTCGTTTCTACGGCACCGAATCATCTCGGCCGTTTAAGTAGTATCAGTCACTTGCGGAGAGAATCAATTGCTGTTTTGGAAGAGGTCACTCCTGGTCAACTTCAGGTTGGAACCATGTGCTCGCCGGGCGTCATATCTCCAAGGTGGCGATAAGTTTCGATCTTGACGCAGTCCTGGGTAGGAACGTGACACGATTGCCATCTGGACGAAGCTCTTTAGGCGACTAACAGAGAACGTGTCTGACAACTCGATCATTCACGCATGATTCTGAAATCTTGAACGTGCAAGTGGAGTGTTCGTATCTAAACAAACGGACCAAATAAATTACTTCCAATAGACGACAGCATACACCTAGATTAAATACTGTCCATGAGTACCACTCTGTACCATTTCGAAACACTTGGTACAGGACTGTGAAGGTAACGAAAATAGAAAGCCTGCACAATGAAGGAGAGCTTAAGATATTGTAGGATATTGTGCTACGCATGGTTACGAACATCGACGGAGATAGAACTAATCCTGCGATTTTGAAACTCACTGCGCTGCCCGATTAGCAGCATCCATGACGAGCATTCTCCACTGTGACGGATCAACGATCTTGTCTTCGGTCCCGTTCCGTTGACCCAACGCAGGCATGTGCACAACGTGCCGTGCAGCCCCATACCGTGGCGATTCCTGCATGTTTCCATTTGGCACCGACGCATAGCGGCGGATGTTCATAGCCGCCTCGGAAGAAACACTCCCACCATTCATCCCGTTTGATAGGACATCACGACCATACGGTGAGAATGATTCTGGTGCCTCGAAATGCAGGACGGTACTGAACGGACGATGGTTTCGGAGATAACTGGTATTTGAATTCCTGGCTATAGGCGGCGGGCGCAGAGGTGGACAATATGCTCCTGTACCGCCTAGATTGAAGTGAAAACTCGCAGCGTCAGAGCGAATTGATCGCCCACTTGGAGTCGAAGTATGCTCGCGGGGCGGCACAATTCGAGGGGTGTGCGAGGCGGCCAAGTATCTACTCGATTGAGTCACCGGTGGGCCTCGGATTACATATGGGTTGGGGAGATTGAAGGGGATAAGATGGGAGTGCGAATACTGGTGATAAACTGGCACAGAGGAGGATCTGATGGGCCAAATGGGGTCGTACTTCGTGAATGCCATGGAGGGAGCCATGAGGGTCGGTGAGTATGGCGATGGCGATGGTCCCGAAGTCGATAACGTATCTACAGGCGTTTCATGAAACACAGGGAAGGGTTTCAGAGGTTCCATGCTCTCGGCGGGAAATACCTTATGACCTGATTCTGCATGGAGAGTAGAAGCAGAGCGAACGGAAGAATCAGATGATACAGTTGTCACGGTATGAGCTGAGTCAGGTGTACCAGACCGAGAGATAGCGTCTTTGAAAGTGTCGGGGAACAAAAAAGAGTAAGACAGGTCCCCTGAGGGTTGATAGGCAGAGGAGATGCGACGGGAATAGGAACCCTGGTCAATAGATGAAAGAGTGTCTCCGTTGACAACATAGAGTGCGCGAGGCTCTGGAAGTATTGTTGCCACAGATTTTCTTCTACTGTCTTCTGCGGTTGAAGCGTCCAAAAGCAGAGTTTGGGAATTCACAGTTAGTTGAGAATTCCTTGTGAGATCAAAAACATCATCGAATTTGCTGAACTGCGGCGTATTTGGCGGTAGATTCGTGATTGATTTGCCTGACAGTGATGCAATTGGTCTAGGCAGACATGCCATGATGCACAAGGATGCGGTGTATCCTAACACTGCGTCGTTGATGAACCTCTGATCTGATTGAAGTGAGGCGTGGATCGTACCCAGTACGGCGATAACCCAACAGCCCACCCAAATCACATAATTGAATCTTCTGCACACGGCTTCAGGGCCTTCGAACAGGGGTTGAATCATCAATACGCAAAAATAGAACATCAAGATACTCACCAAGATTGACGCAGGGAAGCTGGGGTCTAAAAAACGTGAAGAGGATTGCACTGCCTTGAAGCAAAAACACTTTGTCAATCGATGTATGTTCGATTGTGTAATGGCGTGCCTTACCCGAGTGGAGGACAAGAAGGAGGCCAGCGCGGGCGAAATCTAACCACAGGCGGAAGTAGACAATGATCCTAGAGCAGAATAAAACAATCGCTCAACACTTCAAAGTGCATTCTTACATGAGATAGAGTAAGAGGGACGTAAATCCATGAATCGCAGCCAGGCTCAGCATGACGGCCCCTAGGTGTTGAGATCAACGGGAAGTCGAACACCAACTCCATGTGAGACAGCACCAACGTTGGGGGAGATCAAATTGACTCCATTCCCGCACCAGCAGAACAACAAACATGGCACACCAGGCAAGACATAGGAACACAAGCACAGCTATAACATGAGGTAAAGAACTTAGAAATATTAGAGTGGAACGGGGAGCTCACCGAAGACAACGATTCTTGCCCTACGAAAGGTAGCCCAAGTGTCCATGGTGTCTCAAAAAAATAAGAAAAAGAGCGAAAAGGGACGAAAGATAGATTAAAGAACGAATGGGAACCCGCACGACCAGGATTCCCAAAGTACTTGTACTTGAGGAAAGACCAGATCGAAAGGTGTACTGACCCAGTCAGTACCAAGGAATGAAGGGGGCGTTCCAGAGGCTGTATACTAGACAGGAGTCAGCCCTTTTGAGGCACCACTCATCGGGAGCTTCGGTGAGCGGTGAACGGGTTGACAGCATAGACAGGGAGTGGCAGTTGCGACCTTGAGGACAAAGAGATCATTATGGGCGCCCTCGTTGTCAGACTGAGGTCGAACGTGCACAGCCGTAACGACATCCAGCAAAAACAAGTATCATTGAACTTATGTAGGATGGGAGCGCTGGAGAATATGGATATCCGGAGACCACGTCGGAGGTGAGAATCGCCTACGTTGCTGCCCTTGAGAACTACGCTGGAGCGTAGAGGATCATCATCGTTTCCCATGATCACTGGTAATCATGGTCCTCTGGCGCGCCGACGTCGCGATCTTGAAGTGAAAGGCTCACGTCAGAGCAGGCTTCCACTTTGGTATAATGTACCATATCTAGGACCACGGAAAGGCGACTGCATCTCAATATTTGAAACCTTTACCCACTGTCCTTGGGAAGAGCGGCTGGATGATGACTATATGAAAGTTATAGAACGAATACTGGAGTCAAAATCTAAGCTTTGGAATTTGTGCACGCTCCCGTATTTCTCTCGAGAACTGCAGAAAAATGGCATTTTTCATCAAGTTCTCCCGGGTCCGGACTCACCAATTTCGAGGATCTCAACCTAAGTCAACTCTTTGAGTACTCTTTGGAGCTTTATCAGTAACGATGTGCTACGTAGCGATAAAAGCCGCTTTGTGGCCTCAGGCTGCTATCGAAATCTGACATCATCATCATCATCATCATCATCATCATCATCATATGCGCGAAATTTGACTGATATTTGTCGTAAATCACAGCACGACCAAATAATCCCATTTGGAAATCGATCCGCAATATACAATCTTATACAGTTTTTTGACATTCCAATCTGCCTCACGCGTTTGCTCAACATGAGTGAAAAACCTACAAAGCAAAAGTTATGGGGAGGAAGATTCACAGGAAAGACTGATCCATTGTAAGCACACATATCATCGTCTCATTCTGCTCTGACTGATGTTCGTGCATGTGGGTGATACTAGAATGCATGCGTTCAATCAGTCATTAAAGTATGATCAGCGAATGCATGCTGCCGATATTCGTGGATCGATCGCGTATGCCAAGTCGCTCACCAAAGTCGGTATACTGACACAAGATGAAGAAACAAAAATCACGGAGGGGTTAGCAGTTGTTGGGCAAGAGTGGGCTAGTGGAACGGTAGGCCTACTTCGATGTTCATCTGTTTGCTGATATCTCATCGCGTATGTATAATAGTTTCAACCTGCTCCAGATGATGAAGACATCCATACAGCTAACGAACGACGCCTGAGTGAACTCATTGGCCCCTTGGGCGGAAAGCTACATACGGGCCGGTCGCGAAACGATCAAGTCGCAACGGATATGCGTATTTGGCTTCTGGACGAGGTGAAGGAAATTGAAGCTGGTCTCTGTGCGCTCATTCGTGTGATGGTTGAACGTGCCGATAGAGAAGTCGATTATCTCATGCCTGGATATACGCATCTTCAGGTAAGTTTGGAACACTGATTTTTGAGCCCAGTTCAAGTTGTAACTCTGTTTTAGCGCGGCCAACCCATTCGATGGTCCCACCTCCTTCTCTCCCATGCATTCTCGTTTCGCTCGGACCTTGAACGTCTCCGCCAGCTGATACCGCGCATCTCTGTACTTCCGCTGGGGTCTGGCGCTCTCGCGGGCAACCCTTTCTGTGTCGATCGCGATTTTCTCGCGGCTGAACTAGGATTCCAGTCCGTAGCAGAAAACAGCCTCTGGGGCGTCGGGGACCGGGACTTCATCATCGAATTTATGATGTGGGCAAGCTTGACCACAACTCATCTCAGTCGGATGTCAGAGGACTTCATCATCTACTCTACGGCTGAGTTTGGATTCATCACGTTGAGCGATGCTTATAGGTTTGGTCTATCCGAGTGCTAGAGAACGATAAGAGGTTGACGTCGAGCTCCCTCAGCACAGGGTCGAGTATGATGCCCCAAAAGAAAAACCCCGATTCCTTGGAACTCCTGCGAGGTAAATCTGGTCGTGTTTTTGGCAACGTACGTCAAGATTTTTTCACTCTCAAACTGATTGTTGACCTTGCCAATCAGGCTGCCGGATTCATGATGACCTACAAGGGTCTTCCTTCGACATACAACAAGGATCTGCAGGAAGATAAAGAACCCCTCTTCGACACGGTCAGCACGGTTGCTGCATGTTTCCGGATAGCAGAGGGCGTCATCGCAACCCTTGACGTGAGAATGACCAGTATGACTTGAACGCACTGAGTCATAAGTTGTCTTCAGGTACATCCTCAAAGAATGCGGCAAGCGTTGACAATGGACGTCCTCGCCACTGACCTGGCTGATTATCTTGTGCGCAAAGGAGTACGCGTCTATGAATATCATGTGTGGAGTACATGGCTGATAGCGCTTGTAGATTCCTTTCCGGGAGACGCATCATATATCAGGGCGAGCTGTCGCGCTGGCTGAGTCGAGAAAGTGTCAGCTCAATGAGCTTACCTTGGGCGATTTTAAGAGTCTGTCTGACAAGTTCAGCGATGATGTCCACCAGATATTTGATTTTGAAGCCAGCGTGGAAAGGAGGCAGGCGATAGGAGGGCCAAGCAGGATCATGATCAAACGTCAGGTGTCTGTCTTACTCGCAGCTCTAGGATCATAGATTTTGACAGCTGTATCTGTGATATTTCGTTAAGTTCGGAATGGATGTTCCATCTTTGAGCGGTGGGCGCTTGAATAGCGCATGTCGCAACAAATGACCACCACGATCTACTACAAGTAGATCCCTTCATGGCTCCAACAGAGCTAGGTCGATTCACGACGGAGGCCAACGAGGATAATAGCGTTATATTTACATATTTCCGACGTTTAGTATTTTGAAAAATATTAAAATATCTTATGGAGACTCCTGGGCCAACCAGAAATTAGCCCACGCCACAGCACTGCTCATCCACAGCCCCCACAATTAGCGCCGGCAGCTCATCCACCCCTCCCAGACCTTGATCACTCTCGTTGGACAGCAATACCACTACCTCTCCTGTTTGCAGCATTGACTGTTGCCTTACTAGCTGATCTATTCTCTGACAGTCGTATCCCTTACTTTCTACATCCACTGAGCGCCGTATCATGGCTAGAGACAGACTTGCAGCAATGAGGGTAAGCATCGTGCTTCTTCACTAGCTTCCTTCCAGTAAAGTCCTGATAAGTTAACTTGTGCCAGGCGCAACAAGGCGGAGGGGGTTATACGAGCAAGTATGTTTCGCTTCATTGTTGCTTGCCACACGGACTTCAAGGTTTCGCTGGAAGCTGACGCTCTCACATAGCAACTCGTACCCAACACAGCACTCTGGCGGTGGCGGAGGGGTAGGATATAACAACCGTCGACCAAATCCCTACGCGCAACAAGACGACAGTTCAGGCTACGAAATGTCGGATGTGAAGGACAGTACAACGAATTTGACTGCGGGAACCGGGGATGCTATGTCTGCATTCTATGACGAGGTGCGCTCCACTTTTGCTTAGACTTATTTTAGAGGTTGCTAAAAAAGCATGTGTCCTCTGTAGATTGCTTCGATTCAAGATAGCATCAAGGCGCTCAATGACAGTGTCTCGCGGATATCAGACCTGCATTCGCGTTCACTCAACAATATGGATGACAATGCTGCGCAACGGAACGCGCAGCAGCTTGACGAGCTGGTCGCGGACACGAGCTCACTGAGCAGCATGCTCAAGAGGAGAATCAAAGCACTCGAACGCCAGGGTGGGTCTGGGCGTGATGCCCAAATCAGGAAGCAACAGGTCGGTCTATTGTATTGGTGTTGAGCTCATGAGTGTGGATTAACCTCGCTTCCTGGCAGACCGGGCTAGTCAAGTCAAAGTTTATGGAGGCGATCCAGAGCTATCAACAGGTAGAGCAACAATTCCGGCAAAAACACAAGCAGAGAATGGAGCGCCAGTACAAAATAGGTTCGCGCCCATCCATATCGCTTAGCTGACTTAGCTGATGGCGCTTCGACTTTGTTCGTGGTTACAGTGAAACCGGATGCTACACCGGAGGAGGTCAAGGCTGTCATTGAGGATGACCAGGGCGGCCAAATATTCTCTCAAGCCGTAATTATCCGGATTTACTAGACGGATAGATATTTAACTGATAGTCGTGAAGCTTATGAACTCGCGTTTGGGCGAGTCTCGTGCAGCTTATCGCGAAGTTCAAGAACGACATGCCGATATCAAGCGTATTGAGAAAACCCTCGCAGAGCTTGCACAGTTGTTCAACGACGTGAGTTACCAGACATAGATGGATGCCTTGGAACTTATGCCGTTGAAATGTAGATGAGCATTCTCGTGGAGCAGCAGGACGAGACAATCAATGTTATCGAGGCGCAGGCAGCAACGGTCGAAAAGGACGTCGAAGCTGGGTGAGCCTCTCACATTTTCTTCGTTACGCAATCTTTCTCAATGCGCCGCATACGCAGTCTCGGCTACACGGAGAAGGCCGTGGATTCTGCTCGTGCAGCACGCAAGAAGCGATGGATCTGTTTCTTCATCATCCTCATCATCCTCATCATCATCGCTATCGTCGTTGCCGTTGTGGTCGTCCAGAACATCAACAAGAATAAGAACAAGTAGAGCATGGGTTCACTTGCTTATCCTTGTTTGTTCTTCGACCCTTCCCGCACGACTTCGCTGAATAGTAGTGACGGACGGTATATGGATTCTCTTGCATCTCTCGCTCTTCTGTTCTCTTGGACGTTGTATTTATTGTCCATGATCACGTTCCCTCACTCATACACTCGTTCTTTTGACGTCTTGCGCTTGTCGTATGCCCTGAATTGTGTATCGCACAAGCCTCCAGTTATGAGGACCATTTTCCATACCACTTTTTGTCTTTCTCCTATCCTTAATCCATTGGCTCATGTCTCCCGCCAGGGTGAATCGGCTTAATACCCTTTGTCATTCAACAGATGGCTTCTAGCCGGAATACGCTGTGCTTATAAGCAATATGTCACCCGATAAAGTGGATCGTATTCAAATGCAATAGTGAAGACGCATCCAACGAGAAGTCGAGAACACAGAGGGTACCGGCGACGATCGCCTTCCGACTGGAGAAGTGGATCGAACTGCGAAAATGGAAGGGAACGAAAGCATTTCCTGCCCAACTACCAACATGGACTCGAACACAGAGGGGGTTCTTTGACGTCCATGGCGAAGCCACTTCGGAGGGGTCACAAATCAGGAGACACCTGCGCATACAAAGTGCAGAGCTCCAGGCGCCCAAGAATCGCAAAGGCCAAATCGTGGTTCTTCGCGTAAAAGAGCGTGAGCATGAACAGTCCAGCTGCTTGGATTGGCCAATCTCGGAAGATTTCCTAGCTATGTGACTATAGCGCATTGCCTTGTTGGCCCGCACGCCCTTCCCAAGCTGGAATTTGGGAGGTTCGGAAACTTCGGGTGGTGGGGAAGATGAAAGAAAATTTCCGATCGAACTCTGCATGTTAATCTGCGAGATACTGCATGCGGCGACGATATGTAAACGTGGAATGTGTCTAATCCTGTCCCGCATCAGATAGCCTGCGAGGCGAAGTGCGGAGGCACATCAGATAGATGGATATCAGACTGCCGCAGGCAGCCACTAGGCAGCCATGCATCCACGGAGACATGCACTAGCCTGAACCTTGACGGCACTGAGTCCGAACGAAGGCAACGTGTTAAAAGAACAAGAGAATCAGACTTGCCGTTATGGATGTGGGGATGGAAACGCGAAATACAATTGAACACAGCGCCGGAACAATCGTAAAACAAAGGCTGCGGATGCTGAGCGCTGAGGCGATAGCCCAGCAAGGAGCTGAGCGACGACAATTTTTTTTCGAGGTGCTCGGAGCTGGCAAAAAATGGATCGAGGCGACTCCGGCGACGGATGCCGAGCTCGGATATGGTGCACGGAGAGGGTTGGAACGAAGGACATGCCTCTATAGAAGAGCATCACGTGCAGGGCTGTGATAGTCCGCAATCTCAGATTCGAGTGCTGACGCGTCCCCGCTGCACCTGTATATAACCTGCCCTTCTCCCTGTCCCTCCTCTTACCCAGCCCTACTCCCGCGTCCGACTGCCCGTTTGGTTGTAAGTGGTTTACCTTTCCACAAGTCCTCCTGCATCGTGATTCTGAATGTCACTGTGCTTCCTACAGCTCCCTACAGCCTCTCCGCCCCTCACCTACATTTTTGCCACACGACCCTATCATGCCAGCTAAGAAGCGCTGCCAATTCCAGGGCGAGCAGGCCTGCAATCAGGCAGCTCTCCGAATCGTAGGGCAATGCCCTCATTGTCGCGTCGATTTCTGCGGGACGGTGAGATTTCTCATTCCTGCCCACCTTATCTCGCTAAATGGTCTCACCCCTTTTCCCTTCCTCCTCCCTCCCGGCGCATAGCACCGACTTCCGGAACATCACGCCTGCAATAATCTGGAAGACTGCAGACAGCAGGCTTTTAACCGCAACAAGGCAAAGCTCGAGAGCGAACGGACAGTTGCTTCGAAGATGGCGACTGCATAACGGAGCCTACAGCTGAGCCCTACCGCCCCGTTGTATTCTGGCTTCGCTTCCTCCCTTCAGTCTTTCCTTCCCATGCGGCGTCGGCTCCTCCTACATCACTCGCCGCGACATCTCCTTTTCCGTGTCGTTGCTATACTGGGCTCGTCGCTTACGCGCCTCGACTTTCTCCATACGGATTCCCATCCGGTCCACTGGGCGCACATGAACATTTACGATTATTTAAATTCACCTTACTAATTTGCGATTCCCCTCCATCCTCTTCCATCCTGTCCATTTGCATCTCCATTCCGCTGTGTAAACCGTACTTTGCCATATTATTGTACCTCTGTCCACTGTGAATCAGTATCGTCTTTACATATCTATCATCTGAATAATGCCGAACCCTCTTCCATGCAGTTGGGCGCAGGTCGATGGATCGGTTCAGACCGAATGGGCCAGAGAGTGATAAATAAACTGCTATAATACTTTGCTTATCAATGAGCTGATAGTGACTGGACTTGGTCGAGGTGGACCGAGGCGGAACTGGTTCCTGAGACGCGGGACAGCTTTCCCCGCAATTGCAGGAACTTCGGAGCTCAGTTAGACATCGGCAACAGATTCAGACCACTCACACTCCACTCACGCACACGACTGTCGTGGCATACATAAATCCGGGGAAACCTGGGTAGTTGTCTGGCCTTGATGGTGAGCGTTGCGTCGCAGAGCAGTCGCGGGAAACTCAGGTACTCGCCGTACAAACGCCGCCCAAGTAATTTACTTAACAGAGCGCCCCCGCCCGCTGCGGGGATGGGACGGACAAGGACGGAAGACGACCAGATCAGATGGGCTAAGGGGGCCCGGACCTCCGAGGCGCGGGTACATAAAGCAGGGCCTGAATATGTAACGATTCAGAAACATCGACATCGATCGTCTGGGGCATCGAAGGGCATCGACTTGACTCTTGCTAGCGCCCACCATCTCTCTCGGTGAGCCTCTTCTTCATCGCGTGTGTGGCTCGGGCTCACGATATACTGTACTTTCCCGGACGCCCGTTCTTGTGCGGGTGATAATCACGTGTTTGGGCGGTTTCAGCGGATTTCCAGTAGGCCTCCTAATTGCGGCACTTGACTCGCGCGTAGATACGACTCCAGGCGAGTATTAGCGTTGTTCATCTCAATCCACATCAGCCGTCTGCCATCGCCCCCGCCCTTCGCCATCCTCGCTCTCCGCGTCTGCACACCGATTCTAACTTATCACCTTATTATCTCGTGATTGATCTCGCGTTTGGGCGGCCATGGCGAGCAGATTGCGACAGATTTCGGAACACATCAGTTCTTCATCATCCGATAAAACAATGGCTGCAGCGGGTGCGTGCGAATCGTGACATCGTGCGGCGACAGGGCTGATGATGATCGTTGCATTGCAGAATCTTGGGACAAAGTGCCTCTCGCGCCGCCGGACAGGTAGGGGCCCCTTGATCTCCATTGGACTTTTGACTGCGAAGCGACATATCTGACACGCGTGACAGCATCTTCAAGCTGACCGCGGCATACAAAGCGGATACGTTCTCGAAGAAGGTAAATTTGGGCGTGGGCGCGTATCGTGACGATAACAGCAAGCCGTGGGTGCTCCCGGTCGTCAAGAAGGTGCGCGCACAACCTGCACTGAATCAAACGCGGTCTCACGTCCCATTGATCATTGTTCTGCAATCTGCGTGGCAGGCGTCCGAGATCCTCCTGCGCGACCCCGATCTCGACCACGAGTATCTCCCCATCACTGGCCTTCCGGAGTTCACGTCCGCCGCTGCGCGGCTCATCCTCGGGAGCGACTCGCCCGCGCTCGCGGAGGGCCGCGTCGTGAGCGTACAGACCATCTCGGGCACGGGCGCAAACCATCTCGGGGCGCTGTTTCTGAGCCGGTACTACCAGTTCGACGGGGACAAGAAAGTGTACCTGAGCGACCCGACGTGGGGCAAGTCTGATCCATTTTCGGATTCGAGGCACGCGAAACGCTGACCGGATGTGGCGGTGCGCTGTCCGCTGCGCGCGCAGTGAACCACTTTGCGATCTTCAAGAACGTCGGCGTCGAGCCGCTCACGTACCCGTACTACGACCCGCAGACGATCGGGCTCGACTACGCGGGGCTGACGCGGGCGCTGCAGAACGCGGCGCCGCGGTCGGTGTTCCTGCTGCACGCGTGCGCGCACAACCCGACGGGGGTGGACCCCACCGAGGAGCAGTGGAAGGCGCTCGCGGACGTCGTGCTCGAGAAGAAGCACTACGCGTTCTTCGACTGCGCGTACCAGGGCTTCGCGAGCGGGGACCTCGACCGCGACGCGTGGGCGGTGCGGTACTTTGCGAGCAGGGGCGTGCCGATGCTCGTGTGTCAGGTACTGTTGTCCCGCGTCCGTGCGTGGTTGCGTCATGCCGTCGGTGCTTATTTTTGGGCGGTGACGTGACAGAGCTTCGCGAAGAACGCGGGGCTGTATGGCGAGCGCGTTGGGGCGCTGCACATCATCTCGCCGACGGGGGAGACGGCTGATCGGGTGCGCAGCCAGTTGTCTGTGCTGCAGCGCAGCGAGATCAGCAACCCGCCTTCGTACGGCGCGCGCGTGGTGAGCCGCGATCGCGACTTGGTTGAATGATGTGGATCGGGCTCACTCGACTCTGCGGCGCGGCAGGTGTCGCTCATCCTGAACAACGCCGAGCTGTTCGAGGAGTGGAAGCGGGACATCCGAACGATGGCGGGGAGGATCATTGATATGCGCAAGGAGCTGTACCGGCTGCTGGCGGAGGAGCTGAAGACGCCGGGCAAGTGGGAGCACATCGTGAACCAGATCGGGATGTTTAGGTGAGTTGGTGGCGTGTTTTGAAAAAGCTTCTTTTGGCCCGCGGTTTGTGTACGTGCGGGCGAGCGAGCGAGCGGGCGAGCGTGCGAATTGATCCGCTTCGGCGGAGGGGAGCTGCGCGCGTGTGGGGAAAGCGCGTGCACGCGCTCACGGTCGTTTGTTTATCTCCGGATGGGGGAGGATCGTCGAACGAGGGGGACGGGTGCTGATCTTGGGAACAGCTTTACCGGGGTGAATCCGGAGCAGTCCAAGGCGCTGACGGAGAAGGCACACATCTACCTGACCGCGAACGGGCGCATCTCGATGGCGGGGCTGAACAGCGGAAACGTCAGGTACTTTGCGGAGTCGCTGGACAAGGCGGTGAGGGGGCAGCTGTAGGGGCGACGGTGCCAGGGCGACGTTTTTGTATGATTTAGAAAGTGGGAGGGCTCCAATGTAATTCATGGTGACGGACACGCAGGCGTGCTGATCTCCGAGGAGGATGGTGACAGCGGAGGCAGTCTGGTCACGAGCTGGACGGAGGCCGCCAAGGGGTCGTGTTCGCGGGGATGGGTGGACGGTCTGCGCTCTGGGTCTAGGCACGGATGACATCATGGCGAAGGGCGTCATGTGTCTGTTTGGAGGATCGAAAAATGATGTTGAGCCGCGCGCCGCTGTCCGACTGCTGTCCGTCTCTGCCGTCTCTCAGCCCCTGCTCCCGTGGCCTGCACACTCGCCGTAGCCTGCACACTCGCCGCTCCCTCGCACTCCGCGAGCACTCTCCCCAACCCCCCGTCCGTTGCGCACTCTCCCGTGGATCGACGCGCCCAGTCGCCGTCGCATGCATCCCGTCCGCTCTCTCCGCCGCTGTCTCTCTTGACCCCCGCGCGTGCCGTTCGAGACGCCCTCGCGAGCCTTCTTTCTTCCACCACTGCGTCATCGCGCCCTTCCCCGTCCTCGTGGCTCCCCTCCCCTCCCCCTTCTTCTCCTTCGGGCCCTGTTTCCTTTCTCTGCTCCAGTCAGTAGTACGTTTGCCCTCCTCGCCTGCTCCACCGTTTACTTTCCCGTCAGGTTTTTTCCTTTCTGATGGGCATCCTAGTGAGCATCCTCGACAAACTCATCCCCGGCCTCCTCTCTCTCTACCAGCCCCCGCCCCTCCCCCCCGACCACCCCTCACGCGACGACGACGACGACGACGACGAACGCCCTCTCGTTCCCCGCTCTGCCCTCATCGCCCCCTCATCGCCTCTTGTCCCACACCCTTCCCCTCCCCATTCTCCCGTCCTCCTCATCCCCGTCCCGTCTTATCCCCCCAGCCCCCCTTTCCTGCATCCCTCCCCCCCCCTCAAGTCTCCAAATTCGCTCGACGTTCCACCACACGACCTGCCGGCTACCGCCCTTCCCCCCAGTCTACCTCCCTCCGACTCTCTCGATCCCCTCCCCCTCCCGCATCCTAGCCCCCATCGCTCTCCCCCGCTGGATTCCAGCTCTTCCCCCTCCGGCCTCCACATCTCTATTCCTCCCCTCGACTACCAAGAACAGGCTCTCTCCCCCGATGCCATATACAGCCCTGACAGCCTCGATATGTGCTTTGACGATGAGGGGCTCAGCCCCCTCGAAAAAATATACCTATTTTCCCGCAGCCAAGCCGTCTTTCACAAGTCAGCATCCTTCCCTTTCTACTCACGGGAAACACGCCTCCTGACCCGCTTTGTGCTTTCAGGGTGTACATCGCTCATGAGCTGCCGTCAATCCTGCCTCAAGTGACGCCCCTCGAGGCTGTGGAGTATGTCCTGCCCCTACTCAACGGTCTCGCTACGGACGAAGGTACGTCATGCCGCTGCGCAATCTCATCCCTCCGCGTTTCATTCATCTCGCTTCGCTTCTTTCAACTCAGATGAAGCCGTCAAAGAGGCTCTTGCCTCGCAGCTTGTCCCGATCATCCTTTGGTTTACCTCGGTCCGTCCTTCTCCCTTGTTACCTGCCCACGCGAGCCCTGACACGCGCCGTCGCTCGTTCTCACAGAATTGTCGCCTCACGCCCGACGAATTCCCTGATCTGGCGGCCGAGCCTACCCCGCTCCCCGTGCAGTCGTTCACGCCGATCATAGGCACTCTTCTACTTGCACGCAGCGTGCCCGTAGGCGCAGCGGCACGCTTCGCCGTTGTAGATATCCTCCGACGCGTGCGGGAGGCGCCTGAACCCGGGCGACAGACGTTGTTCGGCGACGCGGAGCGCCGCCTCCTGGAGCAGGAGATTTTGCACCAGGTCGTCATCGGTATCGGGCGACTGGACATACTCGACGAGGGAGAGGGGGACGAGCCGATGGCCGATGCGGAGCAGAGTGGAGGATGGGTCGACGAGGAGCAGGCGTTCTCGATGCCTCCCGCGCCAGACTCCTCTGCATTGATTCCACCGTTGAATCTTTTCTCTCCGCCACTCCCACCTCCTTCTGACCCCCTTCCAGCCTTCCCCCCTCCTTTGGACTGGTCCTCGTCCTCTGAAGACGCGATATCCTCTCACCCGCCTCCGTCTATCGCGTCCACCTTCTCCGATACGCCACCTGCGCTCTCGCCACCGGATGAGACCTCTCAGAGTCCGTCACCCCCTTACCCGCCATCTCCAGTCCCCTCTGGCGACTCGCGCGATCGTGAGTTTTCGTTTTTCGACGCCAAGTCTCAGGACCCGCCAAAAGACTCCATGCCAGAAGGCTGGCAACCTGCGAGTCCGCACGTCATGGATATTTCTTTACCGCTCCCGACAGATTCAGTGGAGTGGGCGCCGGCCATGCTGGACTCCACGGAGTCTAGCCTTGCAGGAACAGAGGGGCTGTCTTCTGACTCGGTGGGAAGTGGAGACATGACCCTTATGGATGTGGATCCAGACCCTGGAATGGATGCGGAGGCGATTGTGGATGCCAGCGAGCAGGCCGCGATTGGCAGGTTAAGCAGTATGAGTTTGATGGCGGCTGTCTCGGCCGGAGGTACGTCATTTCATTTCATCTCATCTTCGAACCGTGCTCACTCGCCATCTTTGCAGGATACCTCGACGATGATACCTCGGCTGCATTTGTCATCGAGGTCGAACGCGTCGGTCGCGACCCAATTCCCTGGGTACGCAAGGAAACTTCATATGCATTGGGTGCACTGGCCAAGGTCGTGCCCGTAGAAATCGTTATCATATCGCTGGTATGTCATTGTCTCACATCGTCTTGGACTTCCAGAATTCTTAGGCTCTTTACGTCTTCACAGCTCCCTCTCTTCGAGTCCTTGTGCACGGACTCACATTGGCACGTCCGGCATTCGGCCCTGTTCGCGCTTCCCGCTATTCTCCCTCGTCTTCAGCCCCACCATCGGCGGACATTGGCTTTGGACACGCTCCTGCCGCTAGCCCGCGATGCGTCGCCTTCGGTGAGACTTCGCGTGCTCGAAGCACTCGGCGAGGTGATGTACACGTTTCGCGATGACCCTGGCGGCCCGCCGGATGAACTATTGCGGCTCTTCATCGGTTCGGAGGTGCGCCCGCTGAGCCCCGTCGACTGGCATGATGGGACGCCGGCGGCTTCCATCTCGGAGCCCATGTCGTCGCGACCATTGCCTTCTCAAGAACAGGACACGGACTGGTACTTTGACGGATCCGCCCGTGCACTTATATGCGCGTTCAATTACCCCGCGGTCGCGCTCACACTTGGGCGAGGGCGCTGGTCCGAGCTGCGTCCACTGTACTTGCGGCTTGGGCAGGAGCCCGGAGCCAAGGTGCGCACAACTCTCGCGGCGTCGGCCGGCGAGATGGCACGAATCTTGGGCCCCGAGAACGCGGCGAGGGACGTTGTGCCGCTGTGGCGCGCCGCAGTTTTCGCGTCGGAGGGCGAAGTCAGGATGAAGGCGGTCGAGGCGGTCGAGGCGTTGGTGAGGGTGGTGGATGAGAAGGCTCGAGAAGTTGTGGTAAGGGCTCTGGATGAGAGCTGGGTTGCGAGGGCCTTGGGCGGATGGAGAGAGAGGCAAGGTGTGGCCAAGGGCTTGGCGGTGCTCGTTGAAGTGATCGGGGACTGCGCGATTGAGGTGGTCAGGTCGTTGGTGCGGAGAGCGCTTGTGGATGAGGTTGCAGTGGTCAGGGAGGCGGGTGTGAGCGTGGTGCGTGCAGGTTTTTATTTTTTTACTTTCGCTCGGTATCCTAATTTGCTCGACGTCATCGACGACTATCAAGGTTCCCTCTATTCTTCGAGCGCTCGCAAGATATCCAGTGGAGCAGCACAAGATGGGCGCAGATATCTGTAGCCTTGCCCAGGCTCCTGTTTTCCGTCGACGAATGACGTATGTCCTGTTGGCCTTGTGCTATCCGCCTTGATGCTGATCGTGGAGCTGTCGGTGCCTGGGCCAACGCGTCATTGTAGGTTCGTGGCGTGTTTTCAGAGCATCATCACATCAGAGGGCGGCGAGACGGTACTAGCGGACGAACAGTTCTGGGAGTGTTTCGCCGCGCTAGCGGATGATCCCATCGTCGACGTGCGGATCGGCGTCGCGAGACTCGTGGGCATTCTGTACGGTGAGCACAGCGACATCGAGTCGATTCCGTCCGTCCGCTAAGCGCCCTCTTTCTGGTTGGCAGGCCGGCTTTTCAGTGACGCCCACTCGGCGCCTCCGCGATTGGAGGCACTAGCTCAACGGCTGCGCGAAGACAGTGCTCGTGAAGTGGTCTCGTACGTGCCCCTACCGGCTCCGGGTGCGCCGGTGCCTGCCGTGGTCGTACCGCTCTCTGCGAGCGTCGACGAGGAGCTCAACGCCAGCAGCTTCGCGACGTTCTCGAGGCCACCACCGGTGCTTGATGGGAGCGGGAACAGTCACGCAGACCTCGTGTCTCAGAAAACACAGGCGTAAGCGTTGCGAGCGCTTGCGACGGTGGAACGGTGGCGTCGCTTCTGTCTGCCCTGGCGTCCCTGGGAGCAGCCGGATGGGAGCTCGGCGTTTCCGCGATTGAACATACCCGTTGTGTTAGAGGGAGGGGGTTTGGAGATGCAGGATGGATGTGTGACGCTCCGTGGTTTGGCGATACCACTGACAGGCTGTCTCTCAGACCCGCGGGGACATACCCGAGCTGGGATCAGTGAGACGGTGCAGGGCTGGGCAAATTTGGGACCGCATCCCACCGCATCTGACCATGTTGATGTGTATCATGTTCTTTTGATGGCGCGGTGGGATCCGCGGTTCATTGCCGGGCTTGGTGATGGGATGGGCGCCACGGCTGTCGGAGGAGTTCTGAGATGGGGGGAGGATTTATGCGCGATTCTGATGCGCGACGTCGTGAAGCAGTACATATTCTTATTATTCGTCCTCCGTGTTTCGCCTACTTACATATCGCATCTACTAGTTTATTATTGACTTTTTGTTTGTTTTTTTGTTTTTTTATCGTCCTTATTCACTGCGTGCACCCCTGCAGACGGGGCTCGGAAACAAGTCGGGATGTCCTCAACTTGGGATCTGGTAAAGTGGATCAAACGGTCCACGAAGATGGATAGACGTCATGGTGTGCGTGGGGTGTTGACATGGGTGGTCTGGAGCCCCGTGTGGTATCAGAACGCGCTGCGAGTCTCGAACAGCATATCCGACGCTGCTGGGGAAGATGTATCCCACGCCGCATATTTTTAGGAAACCGGAGGGGACCACCGGGGCGATCATTTTGAATGCTTAGCCGATCTGCCGAATACGAGGGCGCTTTTGAAACAAGAGACAAGACGTTTGTGGGGGGGCTTTTGGACTGGCGAAAGGCTGGAGACATCGGTGTCGTTGCGTATGTTTTTCGCCGTGGGACCTCGGCCGCATCATGGGGGAGGGCTCTGTTAATTTCTTTCCAGACGAAGCAAAGATGAGGGCGTCCAAAAGGGAGCGATGCCGTCAGCCACGTGGCGGCGTTTGAGCGGCAAGTCGGAAAGGGACAGTATCAAGCCCAGTGAGAGAAGAAGATCAAGTCGCGCAGCTGAGCTCCCTGACTTGAGCGGCCCTCCCCCCTGCGTTTGCGCCGTCCTGCTTCTTAAAGCACTACCGTCAGCGGTGCTCCCACTCTCTTTTTTTTCGCGCGAGGTCTGGTCGCCGTCTCTGGTCGCAATGCGCAAGGCCATGCTGCTCTATTATCGGTACTTTGTCTTCGGTGCGCGCGACGGCGTGGGGCTCGTGCGAAAACGCGCGGGGGGCGGAGCGCTGAGCTGACGCTTGGGTCGTTCGATTCACAGGGCTTATCGTCGTCGGCGACGCTGTCCTCTGCAGCGCCGGCGTGTGGAACCTCAGCCTTGCTCAGGCAGCGGGGTCAACTCGTGAGTCGCCTTGCTAGGCCGCTGCTCCTGCAGGCGCGATAATCCGTTATTGCTGCGATGCAGCGCAGGTGGACCCGTTTGTCATTTTTCTGGGCGCTTTCGGCCTTGTGATTGTACTTCCCACGTCAGTCCGCCCGTCGCTCACTCGTCGTTGTCGGAGCCCTTGATGCGTCTCGCATAGCTTGTTCTTAGATGTATTCTGGAAACATGCGCTCACTGGACGCGTGTGGATCGAGTCTGTATGGGTAGGACTGTTGTCGCTGCTGCACCTCGGTATGTCGCGATCGCTGGTTGCCTTTCTTGGCTGGCCGAACAGCTTTTTTGGTTCCCGTAGCGGGTGCAGCGGCCGTGACTGCAAACTTGCCCGCTGTTATGTGCGGACATCAAGGTCAGACTTTCGGTATACATCGTCAGCTGGTTCTCATTTTGTGATCGCAGACGCCCACGTTTTCGCTAATTCATGTACATCCACGAAGCTCATTGAAGCTTTCGCATGGTCATGCGCTGTATCTCGTGCGAACTTTCACCCCCCGGCATTATTTCCGTTACTGAATTTATGTATCCTGATCGCATCCCAGTGCTCATCTATCTATTCGCCCTCATCTCTTCCGGTATCATACACTCCCGCCTCGACGACATTGTGTGGCATGCTCACGTCCGCACGTACCCATGGTACCGACATGCCTATTGTCAACAGATCAAAAGTCGACCGGGCTCCCCCGCTCTCCCTCACCGTCACTCCGTCGTCGCCCCTCAACCTCGCCGCCCAATCAATTTACCCACTGAATCAGAATTGGGCGCCCACTATCAGATCGAATACCTCGGCTCCCCTATCGCCGTGGAGGCAGCGGAAAACCCGGTGCCTCCCATCCCTGCGGTCACAGCCGCCCAGTCGATGCTACAGAAGACACGCCAGGTGTCATTGACGATGCCCTCGCTGTATCCTGAACACATACAATCGACTTGGATGGCGCCTGAGCGCGGGCCCCTCCTTCCCGAACCGTCGGCTTCACGACCCGAGTCCAACCCTGCGCCTTGGCGGACTGTGTCTCTTCCCGCCGACGAGTCGCCGTTGGGTGAATGGCCACGCAAGGATATCATGAAGGCGCCTCCGGGGCCGCGGCGCACAGCCCGCAAGCCGCCGCCTTCCGCGTTTCCCGATGCATCCCAGAGTCCCCCCGTTGCTGAGTCGGCGGAGGAGAAGAGGGTTTCATCCACACAGTCGCCTTCATCCCGTCCAGTGCGGCCGACGGGTCCGCGGCAGCGGACTCGGTCCAGCTTGGACATGCTGCGCCCGCCTGCATTAGATCTCTCAGGGATCAGCAACATTCGGACTTAGGACTGTTCCGGTCGCGCCGCTCGTCTGTTGTTGTCGTTGATGCGAGCTACCCGGTGTGAGGGAGGTAGCTAGGGATGCGCCGGCCGTCTCCCCGCCATTCGTTTGTGCCTTCTGTCTTTGACTCGGTGTTTGCTGCCTCTACTATCTTTATCGTTGTCATTTGGGCTGATGTGTATGCGTGGTCGTGTGTAACAATCGTAGTGTTGTTGTCGTTGTCTGCTAGAGTCTCGGTGGCAGAGTCACTGATTACTCCGTTCTCAGGGGGTGATGATACAATGGAGATTTTGTATCCCTTCCGGTTTTCCGTGCACGTGTTGTAAGTCATCGACATTTTCATGTCCTTCGTTGGGCTGTATCACGTCGGGCATCAAGTCGCTTGTTTGGCTAGAAGAGACAACAAGGTGCGACACCTCGGCGCTCTTGCTTTCTATGGACGAAGATGTTACTTTTTTTCACTCGGTCCGTTTTGTGCTGCATTTCAGCCGATCGTGGACGCCTACAGCGATCTTCAACGGTCTGCACTCGGCTCAATAACGCCTAACATAATTCAGACCAGACTGCGCATATGTTCACAACAGGGTTTCTTGCTAGAGTATGTATCGAGCGGCGGCAGACCACTTACCTCGTGTCGTCCGGTGCTTGAAAGACACCCCTTTGGATAGGCTTCACTTTCAATGGTGCCCCGCCTGGCATGGAAGACCTCCCAAACAATCATCACAGCGATGGCGGCCGGTCACTACACCTGGTTGGCTTAAGCCTGTCGGACGTTTGGTCGCACGCTCTCTGAAAGCCTTCCTCGAAAGTCGGGCTTTGGCACTTACAGTCATTGTGAGGCCTGCATTTGTTCCGAGCGAAAAGTCATTCGATTCAGCGATGGTAGACGTCTACAAGCTGAACAGAACACTGTTTTCTTTCGCTCGCCGTCCATTGACGCGGAAAACCAGTAAACCAGTACCAGCATTGTCGAACAACAACATCATTAGCGCGAGGCATCTTGGAACCAGTTTCATGGGCTGAAAATCCTTCCACAGGCTCATCCCTGCGTGGTATATGAAAGGACGAATCGAAGAACAGGAAAGGTCTGTGTTTCATGTTGATGATTTACCTTAGTCTCTCAAAGGCACCAACGTTGGCGATTCTCCTTCGACCTCCGATATAGGCTTCGGATATTTGTATTTGACGATTCCTGTTTTGTCGGTGTCGCGGTTTGCTAAGGTTTTCCAGACCGCAGAAGAAATACTTGCTTGATGAGGATATTAGACCTCGAGTTCCCATTCCTGATGCTGGAAAGGACTGGGATACATTCTGGATGTCATGGTCGGGCTTTGATTTGCCATACTTTCGGGTGGCTGTACAAGATGACGAAGCATCTTCTCGCTGCCTTTGGCCACGCCTATTGTCCTTCGTCTCGCCATTGTCGGACGCCGGTCGTGTTTGGTATCTTCAACCCACCCGATGGTCATGCCACACGGAACATGCACACGTGTGCGAAAGCCGTCCAGTTGCCGCACGTCTTGGACATTCTTCGCAGACACTTCTGCTGCTTTCTTTCTTCTTCCTCTATTATTCTTCACACCCTACTTGACTCCTCAGCGCTTTAGCAGCTATAACTTACCATTCCTAGACCCGAAATCCACAAACTTTTGTATCCTCTAGAGCTCTGTAAAACCTGCCTCCTAACAGCACTCGGGCTCGGTCGCGACGGCGTCTGGATACGCCATGAGTAGTCCATTCATTATCATCCGAATTGTATTTCTATGTGAGCTTCATTCCTCGTCTGATCTGGGTGAATTCCGAGCTGAATGCGTTCACCTTGACTAGCCTTGCTTGTATATCTGAACTCGCTCGTATTGGTGTTTGCGGCATGGAATATTGGGGCTACGAACTCTGTCGGAATCTTAGGTGTGTTTCTTCTTTGATATTTCTACTTGCACTTATCAATTCTTGGCAAGTCCATGGTGCGGCTATTTTCTTGATCTTCAATGCCTGCGCCATCTTCCTTTTTGTCATCGTGTCAGTGGCATTGTACTTATCCTCATCCAAGTCTCAATCTGATCATCCGGGGTACTGTAGGGCTCTCGCTCCGCTTGTCGTGCCGAAAGCAAGCACTGCATTTGTAGGGTTCGAATGCGGCTGGACGGGAGTCTTGAGCGTTTTGCAGCTGGGTGCGAGCATCAGCGCTACCATCAGCGGCCCTCCTGCTTTATGCATTCCTAGAGGTTAGTAGTCATAATTGGCTCCTCTTCGTTGGAGCGATCGTCTCATGCTTTGTCTGATTGCAGCTCCATTCAGCGTGTGCGCTTCGGCGACCATTTTGGTCCCAATTAGCTGGTTGGCGGCCATCTTGAGTACGAGTTTCGGCAAATCATCTGAGTTGTATTGATCTGATCTCACTTTCAAATAGTGTTTGGATATTTTGTCATGATCTTCGGCGCAGCCATAGCTCATTTGAGTCTGCATCCCTTCATCTGGACACGCTCCTTCTACTCCATACCGTGGTTTGTGGGCCCTGAAGTGACGCGAAGCAGTGCTCCCCAGCTCCCCCCTTTATTACTTCACGACCCCATTCGTCACTCCATCATTCAAGGAACATACACCAGCCAGGGTTTGCCTCCTTGGGATATCGAGAAAAATCTACAGCCTCCTCCGTTGTTGAAAGTGCGGAGCTTGGCGAGCATCGTAGGTGCAAATTCGCCTCTGACTTCAATATTTCATCGTACTCGCCCCACGGCAAGCAACCTTTCCCTGTCGCCTGTCATCACGCAAAGTACGGGAGAGGGAGAAAAGGTCCCTGCATGGTATGCTCGCCAGAAGCCCTTCCGACCAGGACGCGATCTACCATTCACAATCGATACTGTGTCACCTTCTGCCTACCTCCCCGAGGCATCTACAAGCGTCTCGAAAGGCAAAAAGCGAGACCCTATGGAGGGATCTGGGTTTGTGAAAATGACAAAAGAGGAAAAGCCTTTTCAGGGATCGTCAATATATCCTGAAAAGGAGACACGGCTCTTATATCCATACCCACGACCTGTGCCCGCCCCGTCCGATCCAGACAAACCTATCGATATGGGTCGAATGACGCAATGGATGGAGGCGGATGCAGCCAGGGGAATCACATTGTCGGATATGCCAAGGCCACAGAGTTGGGAACGCGAATTGTATAAGAAGTAAGTCAGAGCTTGTGATCAAACTTGGTTAAATTATTGTACGTGTACCAACGCAGTCCTTGCCACTCTTTAATCAATGTAGCATATCTTCCGATTGATGTCGTCGAAGTTATTGTCCGAGCTCACATTACTGTTCATCCGTCGTCGAATGAGCCTCAAGCACTGCCTGAAGCTCAGAAATTTGGCGTCGAGCTTCTACCAGCGCAGAGCGTGCCGACTGGAGCTCTTGCTTGGTCTCGGCCAGCTCCTTCAGAGTTTCGTCTTCAATCTCTCCAGCACCGACCGCCACGCCTACCATTAAGATGTCAGCGGCCCTTCCCTGGGTTATCATGAGAAGCTCTGACCTCCAACTAGTTTCACAAGTCTCCACAGACGCAGAACGACTAACAGAGACACGAGTTCACGCTCTCTGCCGCGCAGTCCGACCTCGAGTACGAATGTGGTGACAATAATCAATGCATCGAAAAGATGAAGCGCAGCGTGTACTGTGGAGCCAATCGGGTTGTAATATTGAAGCCCAAAGGACCAGAGTGCCAGAGGTATTTCGACGAGGAAAAGTGTGGTGATAGCGGTGGAAATTTCGGAGAGGATATCAAGCCAAAGAGGGGACTCAGGCTCCGAGGGCGAAGTACAATTGGAGGACAACAGAGTATATGACAGGTCAGATAGAACGCATACAGCGTCGGTGATGATCTACAAGTCCATTGCTATCAGTCATGACTTATGGCGTCTGGGTTCACATCTCGTACCAATGTGATCACGATCTTGTGAGTTGTAGATGATTCAAGGGCTTCTCCTACTCTTTTCTTCCACGAAGATGAGTCATTGCCACCATCAGATGCTGCTTCTATGTCATGTTCAGCTTCACGAGAAGGCAGGAGTGGATCTTGCTCTGACATACGGAAGACGGCGAGGAAGTCGCAGAGGACACATGATGCATGTACTCCTTTTACGCGTTCTTTGTGTTTGTTTGCGCGACAGCCTCTCCTCCCGAACATTCAGCTCATCTTCCCACTCCTTACAATCAAAAACATGTCAAAGTCCCCAGATACTATTGACAGTCTTCTCGGTGCGCTCAAAAATTCTGCGGAGGCAGAAAGCAAGGAGATACGAGACACTGTAGACTACATCTCATCTTGGCTCACTTCCTTGGTAAGTTCCTTCCAACCACTGAGGAACATTCATGCGTATTTCTTGCTTTCAGTTCAACTCTTCCGTCCCATCTTCGGAATTCTCTAAGAGAGTATCTCAAAAACTACGCTACTCTCTTCGTCCGCTGTATACCGCTGCTCCAGCTTCGTCGTTTCAACTATCAGCTGCGGTCTTTGCCAAAATCATCAGTGATAAAATAATACATGCTGCTCAAAATCAGAAAATGAAAGTACGCTATGCATGGGAGCCTATCGCAGAATCCATAATCTCTGGAGTTTTAGTATGTTTCACTCTGACTCTGTGCTCCACCTTAGTGATCAATATTCGCTTCTGTTAGGATCACCTTGATGACAAAAATAATGGTGAAAACCGTCATAATACAATATACTACTTCTAACTTCTGGGTTGAAGCGTCAACCAAAGGGCTCGTTGCCCAAGCCTTCTATGCGACTATATGCTCCGTATTCTTTTCATCCACGTCTGCCATCACCTCTACGAGCTTCACTGTCAGTCTAAGGGTAACAGTAAGCGATTCAAATTCTCCCTACATCCTTTCCCAGCGCTAAGAGATCTATTCCACGCTGTCCCGTACACGCATATATGCATCAACTCCCCAACGTCCAACGCTCGTTTTGTTCATAGACTTATCTCCTCCTCTCCACCACTTCCGAAAATCATCGCGAGAACCAGGAAAAGCTCCGCGAACCCTCAGTGCTTGGAAGGTTAGTTCTTGTGCGCGAATAATTCGTTCAAAGTTCATCGTGTCGTTAGCCTCAGCCTCGGGCGTCTCATCGCAGAAACGAAAGGTAGTGGTCTTACGATCTCTGTTGAACCCCATCTGAATATCAACCAGACTACATGGCACTGGAGCAACTATTAGTTTTGTTGGCTCGTCTGATTCCACTGACAAACGGCTCACCTGCTCGGCGTCGATTGCGTAAAGATTTTCTTGAGGATGTCTTCATGTCTGCTCCCGTGAGATCTCGCTATTATGAGGACATACTTGCCGTCACGAACCACATTTCCATGCCGGATTGGGAGGATACATCGACCAAAATAATTGAAGTCTTGGCCCGTGATATAACTTTGTAAGCTGTGTCAAGTCGTGAAAGGATGACTGACTAACTGCCCTTTCCCCCTCAGTCCTCAGCCGTTCTCCGTGAAGGAAGTTGTTATCTGCGGTACTTCATTCTTCCAGCCCGCTCCACATGATAGGTTCTTTCTGGATAAAACCGCTTTTTTTCTGAATCACATAACCAAGGTCAGCCTCTATGCTCTCGAAGCAACTTCTACTCAACAGGCTAAATTCAATGTAAGGACGATATGTATGAAGGAGTCCAAGCCCCTTATTCAGTCGTTCGACAAATCAAAGTGTCTATGACCACCGGCCTCGTTGTAGTTACCCTGTCGTCTCCCGCAGTAGTGGGAGATAAACAGATGGATAACATTCCCAAAGATAGGCCTATGCTCATGACTTTCAACTTACTGGCATCCGATATAGACAGGTTCACACGCGCCGTGAAGGCGCGAAATTTGGTATGTAGTATAGCCGTCACTCCTTGAGAACTGTTCGGCTTCATGTACTACTAAATTTCAGGAACGTGCCCTTTCATGGGACGGCCCCTCCTTGTCTAACACAACAGAGCGTATATCAATCAATTCACCGATCAAATTGGATATAGAAGGTCGAAACCCTTTCCATTCAGCCTCTTATGAGGTCAGTTTAATTGGCAAACATCGCATCATATTCTCCAATCCGTCTTTTCTTTTCACAGGAGAAAGTCAAGATTGTAGAGCAAGGTCTGTTTTGTGCCTTTCATCGACAAGTGACCAGGCTTTTAATGATCGTTGACTAGTCTCTCATCTGTTAGAGAGAAGCGACGATAACATAGGCTATATCAGCGGGTTTCACAACAGAAAGGAAAATATCAGCGACGCTGAAATTCCGGTCTCTGATACGGCATATAAGTCTGACCTATCTCGCCAAATCAGCGTTCCGGACATTGGCTTCAGTACACCCGCTGGCATTGGCGGCCTCCCCTCTCAAGGAAAAGCGTGGACAATCGTTCCCGCTCTTCCTATCACTGGACAGACCGACCAACATGCAAAGACCATTTCCGATACCGCCTCTATCATTCATCAACATCCAAGTGATGATAAAGACGAGGTGCCTTCCCTCCGATCATCTTCAGATTACAATACTCTTCGTCGTTCACGCAGTCAGGACATGCGCGACAAGATTTTTGGGACTAGTGACGAGGAACTTACCGACATCTCTGATAGCGAACTTGTGCATAGATCTACTAAAGCCCCTGGGAACGTAAAGCCTGTTTCGAAGGCAAAAGGTTCGCAGTCTTGGATTGACCTTGTTCAGCTGCTAACCAGCACGGATCAAGGGTCAAAATCAAACAGAAAGGTGGTGGCCCCCTCTCGGAGCCAAAGCGGCGTTTTGGATGACGGGAAAGAAGCTGCTGACCAGAAGCAGGTCGACAAAAAACCTACATCTGCGCCTCTTGGGCAACTCATTCGGCAGAGCACTAAAGCAAAGCAGGCTGTTCCGAACGGTGCATCCAAACGATCTACCCCGCCGCCAATTGGCGACTGTGTCGACGACATATCTGCTAAAATATTCATGGATACAAGAGGGAGGAAACCTCGCGCATCGGCTGCCGCTGCTTTGAAAAGAATTGCTCGAGATGCACAAAGCCCAGAGATGGACGATCATTTTGCTGAACCGGATGAGACGTCAGGTGTATTCGATAATATCTACAACACATTGAACACGAAGCCAACCATGGGAACAGCCGGTCTGTTGAACTCATCACCTTTCTATGCGTAGTCTGATTACGCGCGTTTATAGACAATGCTTCCGATACTCAGACATTTTCATCTCCAGGTAAGAGGCTTAGCTTTGATAGAGGCAGATGTCATCATGACGGAATCATTCGCCAACAAGGACATCGCGACGAAATACCCGTGCCTGTAGAGACCGAAGGAACCGCTCGGGCTACTGATGTTAAGCGCAAACGCAGAACTGTACCCGACAACGGACCCGCTCGTCCCCAACGGCCTTCCAAACGACGAAAAGCTTCAATGGCGTCAGACATCGAACTTGAATTCAACAAACCTCAAGCACAAAGTGCTCTGCGCAGCACTGCGAGGAAGTACGGCCATCAGAAGCAGAAGTATAGAAGATTGCCCCCGGCTCCAATTTTGTCAGTGGACTACGACGAAGTACCACCCATTTCCACGGCCAAACCCGCCTTGCCTTCATCGAGTCATGAATCGAGCCCCCCTGCTCCAATTGCCGTAATCGTTCCAAGATCTCGAGTTGCCGCCATGAAACCTAAGGATACAGAACATATGGCACCTGCAAGAACAAGCGAAAATCGTGCTGATTTGAACATGGCTGCTCTACAAGGGATCGAAACCCATCCTCTTGTGTCGAAGTCTGGGCCTAGGGTGGCGAACTCTGCGGGAGGCCCCTCGAAAATATCTCGAGTTGTAGCCGAACAAAGTTCAAAGCCGCCTCGTGAGCCTCAACCGGTCATGACAGAAGTAGAACAGGGTGACAAAGATGTTAACTCCTCGGAACTGCGTGAGATGGCTTGTGAAGTCATTAATCAGGGTCGCGGCACGGTGAGCTGTGCCTCATCATTTCGCAGAGCCGATGTTCATTTTGACAACCCATAGGCGGTGGTCAAAGACGTGATCCCACACCTGAACATAGCTAAACCAGTGGGAACTCAGGCCCTCGAGCCAGAACCACAGCCCAGATCAAATATCAAACACAGTCAGCCGATACACAAAGCAAAGGCAAATATCTTTCCAATCCTCTGGGCCCTTGCTATATGACATCATCACCCATGCAGGTTTCCGAAACTCAGCCAAAGAAGCCTACCGCAAAATCCACCGGAACAGCCAAGGTTCTGACCACGCCATCTCACCCTTTGAAGCCTCTGTTGCATCAGAAAGCAGGGGGGTGTTCTTTGGAAGAGCCTGCTGAAAGTGTTCAGAAGCTAGGTATGCCCGATCCCCAATCGTCATCGAAAGAGAAAAAGAGTCAGGCTTTCCGCTTCGTATTAGAACGTACGGACGAGGGCTCTGATGAACTAGGTAAGAATCGATTCAAAACTATGTACCTCGCCACAAAGGTGAGGATTCATTTATGCTTTATGTACGTCTGTTCAATGTCTCTTCTGAGAGAAGATTGAAGAACGGAGATTGAGACTGGGTCCATCGTCAAAAGAAAAGAAAAAAGTACGTTGCCAAGATTTTATATAAATGTTTCATCTTTAATCTCCTGCCTGATATCCAGCAAGAAGCCGTGACGATAGATCTCACGCAAGATGATGAAGACTTAAAGTTACAACCGCATTGGAGTAGTGCCCGATCGCCCTCCGCCTTCTCTAATCTGTCGCTCGTGAACCGCGAGCAGAATGACTTGCTCGCTCCTCCCCCCGACGTTGAAGACGATAAAATCAAGTATAATGACTTCGAAGTTTCACTTGACTCATCCCTTCGTATGCAAAGTCCCTTGAGGGAAGTATCTCCAGACAACTCCTCAGTGCCTTCACCGATTCCACGCAAGACTACATCTGTCGCTGGGCCGAAAAAGAACGTAGCATTTTCGTTTGCCATCGAGGATGACGATGACGATGACAGTGAAGGTTCATTTGGAGATTACATTCCTCGAGAGAAACTGTCAAATTGGCCATCGAAGGAAGCACCGATCGGTGAATAGTTTATTACGTTCGGTACCTCCATAACGCTCTGATAACTCTTTTGAAAGAGGACCGCACCAGGGTGATACCGCGGCAAAGGAAGCAAATTTACTTTGGAACGAGAGAGCCCTTGAAGAAATTACAACACCAATCACGTCCGGAGCGGGAGCAGCAAACGCAACATGTCGGTAAGATATGATGGTGCTGATCCCGATACAACCTAACGATGACCACAGGATCAAAGTTCGCCAAGCCTACTAGCGTCGCTCGCAACTCGACCGGAGAACACTCCATTCCTGCGAAATTGCTTCCCCAAGATTTTGATTCTGAAATAAGCGCGGTCTGTCACATGACCAGTTTCATGACAGACATGCGAATTGACTTGATTCAGATCATCGACGAGATTACCTGCGTTATTCAGGCCAGGATTTCAAACCTGTATGACGGAGTTCGAGACAGTGTTCGCAACGCTCGACAGCAATTGCTCTCTCAAGCCGCGAATGATCTACGTTCACTGAACGAGCTGAAGTACGTTTCTCTGTATCTCCAGACCTCGAGGCAGCTTTCCACCGTGATTTGTGCCCTCATTCCTTTTATAGCGTTACAACCTTCAACAATCTCATAGACCTTGAAGCCGCTTACGTCGATTACTCAAAGCGTTTCCTTACCGCGCTAGGCGAAGCCGGGCGCCTTGGAGAAGAGGGGCTACAACTTTCAAAGAATCTCTTGAGGGAACATGACCGCGGTGTGCAGATCCACACCAGCAAGTTACTAACTTTGCGGGAGCTACCCGAAAGTGTAACGAAGTGGCTTTGATACTTTTCTTTTTCCAGCGTGGCTCCGTCTGTCCCAGAGAATTACTCGCTCTCAGCTTTGTGTTCTGTGTCAATTCTGAAGGGTTCGACTCCATCAAGGTGGCTCTGCTATTGTCGATCTCAGTCAACATCCTTTGGGCTTCTACCTCGTACTGTAAACCTGTCGAACCAGCTCGAGCCGGATGGACTTGGGCGAACTTGTGGACTCCTCGGAACAGTGTACTTCGTTGTATGAACGCTTTTGAGTCATGTCACTTGCTGTTCGATTTCTCACATCATAATGAATGCATACAATTGCAGACATTAAACACGAAGCCTGGAGCTTATTGATCAGTTTGACTTCATCGACAATCACCCACGAACATTAGTTACACTGAGAAGCTCATAGGTCAATTGAGATCGACATGAGCCCAGGTATAATGTACAACATAGAAGGTAAGTAGACCTTCATCGAGGAAACCGCTTGTCGCATCAATCCTCAAGCGTGCCTTTCAGCGTAGGCCTGTCATATGATCGCAATACTGGCTGTAACCCGATGTGGCCCAATATAGGTTTAGTATGTACCGAGTTGAGAGCCCAGAATGAGAGCAGAGCCAACAGACACGCCCCAAAATATATGGCTATGCGAATCGGAAGCGGATTTCCCGTGAGGAATGGATAGGGGACTGAGTAGATTATCAATGATGGCACCCATAGTTGAGGCGAGAACGCCAAAAGACTCACACATCCCGTTGTAGCTAGCGCAGTATTCGACCCAGGAGCCGTACCACAGAGTTGCCAAAACCGATAGTAAAGGAGCACCGCGCCTTGCTGCTTTGTGAGAGTAAGGCCTCTCAAAGAGGATAAAGTCCAAGAAAAGAGTGAGTGCGGGAACGGCGTGCAGAGCGAGATCTACATTGAGGTCAAGCCGAATAAATTTGGGTACTGCAGTGGAAGAGGTGGGCTCCATATTTGTTGATTCTCTTCGAAGAATAAGGTTCGGGAGAAATAGTAAGAGTGACCAGTAGATGGTTGAGATGACCACAGACAGCTGGTGAAAGGAACATCAATCATTCGTGCAGGAATCCTGCGATGGAAGTCATACTGGCATAGCGATCATGAACAACGCGCGTTTGAGGGCTCTGAGCGCTAGTAACCTATCATTATACGCTGCTCAATGACAATATGTCAAAGACGTACATTTGACAGTAGGGAAGATGTCATTTCCAAGGCTCAGCAGCATAGTAACCCATGCCACTGCTAATCTACACGGACACGTCAGTCGGAGTCCGGACAGTATCTCAGAAGGATGATGCATCAATCCATCTTGCATACAAGACTCACCCTTGGATTGTCAGGAACTGCATATGTCCGCCTTTCTGGCTTCTAATCCACTTGTCCAGGGGTGTGCTGCTTAGACTTCTGTACCCATAAGACATCGCTGAAGCAGCTGATGCGTGAAGCATCAAAGCTATCATTCGCAGTTGCGTAGACCGTGACATGGTCGAGTTCTCTTAGCAGGAAAGATAGTCTGTGGAACGTCAAGTCAATATAGGGAGGAGAAAAGGGCAGTCTTTGGCCGTCTAGTGACGTGTCCACAGAGGTCCGCAGCGCCTTCAACCGCAGAATCGTAGTATTTGTGATTGGGATCATGTCATATAGATGCTTCTGAAGCTCGTCACCGGAGTCATGTAGTGCCGCTGACGCTATAACTTGAGGTCTTGAGGTCTTGCTTGAGTTTGCATTAGGTGATTGGGGACCAAAGCAAATAGTACTTGTTGCAAGAGATCACAGGGAAAAAGTAGTGGAAAAGTAGTGGAAAAGTACAATTGTATTGATCGAGAGTTCTAAGTAACGAAACCGGTCACCACAGATTATATATCTATACTCAGCTCTCATCCATAGCAAGGGTTGTCGCCTGTAATCAGACCTTCCCTTTCCATTGCCGCCACAATACCATGCTCACGCTACAAGAGACCAGTGCAGCACCCGCGCCCACCCAGAACGTCAAGCGCCAACACGAAACACCGATACACACACTCTCGCCACCAGAATTGTGGGCGGATACGAACGCATATAAGTAAGAAAAGAAAGGGGTCCCTAGGAAGGGAGCATATGTGACAATGCCAAAGTTGCGTCCAAGATTAGTTGCGCCCCATATTGAGGACATGATACTGGGGCTGTAGACCAAGTTTATGTGTCAGCGAAGGGCGAGACATCGATGCCGATAGGAAAAAGGATCTGAAGCGTACAGAATGGTGAATGTGATGCCATAGGCCAGACCAGTGCCAACACTGAAGGATTTATTCAACTCAATGATCGCAAAAACTTGGCAAAGAAATACCTCAAGATCCAGAGGCTCTCTCTCGATCTAATGACTGTCTCAAGAAGCGCAAATGAAACCCCCAATAACATTGTCGCTCCAGAAAGAAAGGCAACACGGCTGACAAAGTGCTTCCTTGGAAATGATCGCATACCGCTCGAAAGAGATAATGCAACAGGAGACACAAAGTCTGCGAGCGGACCTGCGAGCAGACGAGATACGGTGTTCGCGATCGAGAGGATGCGGACCTGCGTTGAAGTGGCAGTATCGGTTGATGGATCGAGTGTGATGATGTCGGTCGAAGATAATGGGAGAGACAAAACGATGGTCCCAATGTTTGAGATCACCATCTCACACTAGATACAGATATATTAAGACCTTCAGAAACGTTGTAAACAGACTCACAGATCCTAAAGTGAACATGATGATGATCGCCAGAAGCCAGAATTGTGTATCCCTGAGGAGATCCGCAATACTAGCCTCCTCATCCACTAGTATAACCTGCACATCGACATTCTTCTGCTTGCCAGGCAAGAAAGGCGTGCGCTCAGTCGGTTCCAGTGATTCTTCAGGATCAGAGTCCGCGAATGATGATGACTCCTCGGACAGTGAACTCAGTCGAGTTGAAACGGAAGGGGTGTGTAAGTTGAACGCTCCCAAAAGGTGAACCAGACCAGCCGCAACCGCATGAAAAGTCAAAAATTGGGTCACGTTCAAACCAGCTATGGGATCAGTAAAAAATCTAGAAGCTATGAGAGACAGAAACAAAGGAGATAAACCAAAAAGAGCCATGCTGGAACCTGACGCGACACCGATATAGTCAGGAAAATTCTTAGATGCTGCGAAGAGAGACGAGAAATACCTAAAGGAACTTATCATTATGGACCTTCTGTGAGTTAAATGAATGAGATACGCACGAGAAGACAGTTCCGAGGCCAGCCATGCAAAAGAAAACGACAAGGCGATGAAATGATGATTGGGATGTGGGTGTGATGGCGGGCGTCTTTGCAATCTCCCACGCAAAGAGCCCAAAGCCTGTAGAGAAAAGAATGGAGGAGGCAAGAGAGCATGCCCATGGGCCAAATCTGTCAATGACCATGCCGACCACGGCAGAGAAGGGGTATTGGCCTATCATGCCTCTAAGAGAAGCACTTATCAAGCATCTAGAAGGCCAAGGGGTAGGCTACACTTACGCTAAGACAATCGTCGTGAGCTGAGGCTGAGTAAGATTCAGATGTACAGCAAGTGCAGGCGCAAGTAAAGGGAATGTGAATATCCCCCCCGCAAACAGACTGCCGATGTATCAATCAGAAGGGTGCATGTGGAAATGTTAAACATAGCTAACGCATTAGCTGCGATGGAGCAGCATGTCAATCCTAAACGAACTCTTTGCAGAAGGGATGATTGTGCAGACATTATGCTGTCGGGGGCATGCAGGTCTGTGAGAATACGATCGTGGTGGGGAAGGCCTATTAGAACGAGTGACGCCAACGAGCCGAGCGAGCGCACGTGATTGGCGCGTCTGCCAAACATACACAAGCACCAGCTGGCTTGGCACGCGTCTGATGTACACTTTGCATATCTAGTACATCGTATGGTGCCCGGCCATATTGACTCGGATTGTCCGAGAGAAGAATTGAGAGGAGACGACGACAATTTAGAGGAGGACGAATGGCCATAATATGTAGTGCTTGTCAACGATCAGAGCTAGACCACGGCAGCAGTCGTTAAAGAAGGGCCCTCAACGTTGGGCCGGCGCTCTCTGTGGTCACCTAACCACCCAATATGCTCAGCATAGCCTCGGAGTGCGGACCGCCAACAAGGAACCCAATCGAGTCAATCAAAAAATACACAGATCGAGACTCGTGCGCCTTCCAGCAAGCAATGCATTCTTTTGCAGGCCCGCTGGGTATGAATACGTGTGGGAGCGTGTAATGGAAACTCACGATCCACGGCTTGTCGCTACAGGCAAGAACGCTGAGGATCCGCAAAAACAGATACCCTTGAGGCCTTGAGGCCTGAAGTCAGTTTAGAAAACATTGACATGCATAATCACGCGGAGATGAACCTTGCCATTTCCGACCTGCGCGGTCCCCTCGTAGTCAGTCATCAACGAGGAATGTCGGAAGCCATGCGATAAAAACGCGGAGGAGCTTACCTCGGCCAATGTTGATATCGATCAACCAGGTGGCGTTGTGAGCATATCAAGAAGTTCCAAGACACAGTCGATCCGTAGTTCGAGACTTACACCATGTAGTTGGGAGGCCCCTAGCAGCCGATGCAGTCGAGCGGAAAGCCTCGGAATCTCATTCAATACCCACTCAACAGTGAACGTAGTATGCCTGAAAAGAGAAGCTAGTTGTTTCAATTGCAAGGTCTTCTATATATGGCTGTATTTTTTTTGCTGGTCCGGATGTAAATCTGGACTGATGGGTGTCAAGAGACATCTGGCTTCTGGTAAGTGTCTGTTGGAGGCGTAAGTACTAAAACGAAAGCTTTTAAAATATGGCTTGCGTCCTCAGCCACGCGCCAAGATCCCCTGTTGTCTCAACCTGGAACCATCATGAGGTAAAAACCACTGAAGCCTCTATATGTGCGGTCAGCTTTTGCCTCCGATTACGCCAGTACAGACCGGTACCAGCCGATACCCAAACGCGGTCCGATGCCCACTGAAGTTGCTTCCATGATCATCACGCTACTCAATACCTTCAAAACCCAGCATGCTCACCTCGACAATAATGGCTTACCGCCTGAGTGGCAACCTCATCGACAGGAGATTCAAAATCTACGCAAGTGAAGTTGATCTCCGAGCTCGAGCAGAAGACTCGCAACGAACGTCAACGACGGTACTCCCTCAGCGACGAACATGACTGCTACTGACTATCCCAAGGATTCCATGTTCCTCTCAGGCACATAACAACCTCCGCACGATGGGTTATTTCGAAAAATAATAGATGGGATGACAAGGCCTGACAAGAATTCATGCGCTTACAATTACCCCCGGCGAGAAGGTAACGATCTTCAGTAAGCTCCGCACTCAACTTTCGATCGCACAAGATGAGATACGTACGATGGAATGAGCGAACAAAGCATGCGAGACAGGTGAAGACAGCTCTCAAAATCGAGATCGAAAAGAATACGTCTTCTCCAGGTCGATTGCACTGCGCCATAGCGCTGCATGCTGAGCCGACAAGGTGGGCATGCGAGATGAGTCGTATGTGGTCGCAGTTGCAGCACAGTAAGTGCTAGCACCCGGTGGCAGTTTTTGACTGTGTCGTGGTGGGGCGCGGCTGCCGAAAGCAAGTCTGCTCTGACGATCATGGAGATCGTCATTATACCACTTAGTCGGCGAGCAAAACATGTGTTTCCGTGTGCTACGCTGAGATGATGCAACACAGGATTGGTATCTAAACCCCAAAACGACTGTTCGGTCTTGGAAATATTCTCGACGTGTTTGCGACATGTGCTCGATGAGCTACGATCTTAGACTTCTTGTGCGTCGGGTCAATCTTCTTTCGACGTCCATGCTGTAATTGACCTCGAGCAAGAATTAGCTTTGACGTCATTCGACGCCAGTGTGCGTCATCGGAATTCGAAGTCGAGCTGAGGGCCTTCATGCGTACCCAAGCGAATCCGGTCCGTGCAAGAAGAATGTCAATTGGATACATCAAAACTGGGGCAATACAAACCGTAATACAAACATAATACAGTACGACAGCTGGTCAAATACACTGAGAGGTCCAAAACATACAATTTGTCTTAAATGCCTTGTGTCACGAGCTATTTACGCAAGGAGCGTGAGTGACTCAACCCTACCGTGAGCAAAAGTCAGCCTAGCCATGTGGCGAGATTAAAGTGATGACACGTACGGCAGAGTTACGGTTTGGGCCTCACCGTCTGGTCTAATTAGAGCAATGCGCGTGCCCTATGTCGAAGAGTACAACAATGAACATTACATTTTCTTTGAAGCTGGTGGATCCAACATACGTCGGCTTGTACGCCGAGACTCAGCACAGTGGCATGCTTTACACCGCCATGAGTATCCCAGAACCAAACTCGAGAACCATTCTGCGAGTTTTGTGAGCGCAAAATTCCTTCTGGAAAAAAAGTGCACACACAGCGATAGTCATAGCCGAAATAGTAGGAGTCTAGAAGACGGAGCTCGTTATTTTGAAGTCGATAGGCTAGGTTCTGTCTGAGGATGGACTCTGAGAAGATGGCAGCTCACCTTCGTCTTTATAACTCATGAAAAGCAAAGTGACCACCCTGAAGACTCCTGTCGTGTACACGATCGAAACAATGTCACACTCACAGAGCGACACAGTAATGAACATCGAAACGCAGTTAGAGGCAGATGATGGAAGGTCTTCACGGAGGGTGTATCCTGATCTGTGCGTACAGAGATGTTTTCATGTTCTATTTGGACGGAGATCGGTTACGAAAAAAGCGAGAGATGTAGAAAGAAGGTAGGTGATTGCGGGAGAATAAGGCGTCCACATTGCAGGTGAAGTACGAGCTATCGGGCCCGGTCTCACGCGGTCGAGACCGTCGAAGCTAGTGTTGGGAAACTGTGGGTAGGGACATCGTCAGAACGTGCACGATGGAGAGCCAAAGAAAAGCTGCGGCAACGCAAAGGGCGACGAAATGCCGGACTCGGGATTGAACGTTGAACCACAAGAAGACAGAAGCAGGCACGAGGATTCACGAGGAGATACACGTAATCCATAAGCGAGGGAGATTCGTCTGGCAGTCGTCCGACGATGTGGGTAGGCTATGCAGCTCCTCACGTATGAATGAACTCCACAAAGAGGGAGAAAGGTACCGATATAGGAAGCTCAGCGAATGCATGGAGGCATTTCAGGTGTGTGGTCTGAGCCGAGAAAGACATTATATATTCGATGAGATGCCTGAGGCCTAGATCACTTGATCGTGACTGAAGCAAATGAGAACTGCCATGGAAAGAGGAGAGACGATCTTGAGCTCGGATCAGGGATCCAACTAGCCCCAGCTGCGAGAATGTGCAATGAGGCGCCCCCAGAAGTAGATCCTTCGAGCTTGCACGTACGAAGGATCGAAATGTTAAGGCGCCGGGGCGACAGATCGGAGTTTGGTCTTAGATCTCGACGCCACAAACATACGTGAGTCTCTTGTTGCCACTACTCTGACGATGCCATCTCAGAACGCTACTGCAAAGGCGAATTCCACTCGCCATGATATGTCTGTTATACTTGTCACTGGCTCGTATGATCATGAAATACGCTTTTGGGAGGCTTGGAGTGGTATCTGCTCAAGGACTATCGCTCGTTCTGGAGAAATAGGCGTGCGGTCCATTCTCTACCTTGACATCCGTTTCTTGGCTCATTCAGCGGCATTCCACGCAGCAAGTAAACCGACTTGCTATCTCACCAGAGTGAGAATAAGTATGGCGTCTTCTCCTAGCTGGTCTGCTAACTCAATCTTATAGCAAGCGGTTATTGGCTGCTGCAATTCATAAGAAAGTCAACGTCTACGAGATCGCAAGTTCATCCTCAACACCGGTACACTGGGCATTATCGTGTCTCTCCTTTCATAACTGAATTTCCCCTCGTCTAGGCCATCACTTTCGACGCGCATACGATGAATGTCACGTCGGTGTCTTTCCATAGCCAAGGGAAATGGCTAGTAACAGGGAGCGAGGATGGGACGATAAAAATATGGGATTTGCGGTACGCTTACTGACTGCATCACCTTTTGCATCACCACTGACTCTATTATAATAGAAGCACGAATCTCCACCGAAACTACAACAACGAAGCTCCAGGTGAGATAGCTTTTTCTAATTGGGGCCCATCCATCTCAGACGCGCTATCTTCTTAGTCAACGATGTCTGTGTGCACCCCAATCAAGGCGAGCTGATCTCCTGTGACCAAGCGGGTCGAATCAAGCAATGGGATTTGTCCGAAAACATATGTACTCACGAACTCGTAATGATATTTAATATTTCGTCGTTGAGTCTACAAATTGATTCTTTTCCTAACCAAGACCCCTGCCGGGGACGTGCCCATACGTTCTGTGACCCTTGCATCAGATGGTTCATGCTTGGTAGCCGGCAACAATAAGGTACCTATTTTTGATTACCTACGGCAACCTCACTTACGTCTACCAGGGCAAGTGCTACGTGTGGA
Organism: Heterobasidion irregulare TC 32-1; assembly: GCF_000320585.1. Lineage (NCBI taxonomy): Eukaryota > Fungi > Basidiomycota > Agaricomycetes > Russulales > Bondarzewiaceae > Heterobasidion > Heterobasidion irregulare. The sequence goes on along the minus strand of NW_009258198.1, from coordinate 1,901,659 downwards.
AAATTAACGAAGAAAGCTCGCAGCTACCCCGTTTCCAAGCGGTCACCAAATTTCAGGCTCATTCGAAGTACCTCACTCGATGTCTTCTCAGCCCCGATGTAAAGTGAGTCGGTCCGCGATCATCCGGCTTCTCTTCTTTCATGACATGCAGATATCTTGCAACATGTTCAGCCGATGCGACAGTCAAAATCTGGTCAATATCACCCAATTACGAATTCAAGCAGGATAAAGTACTCCAGGGTCATCAAAGATGGGTGTGGGATTGCGCTTTCAGTGCTGACTCGGCATATTTAGTCACAGGTGAGTATCTTTCAACCTAAAAAGTGGCCACAGATGTTCAGCTGCGACTTGCCAGCTTCTTCTGATCACACTGCGCGTTTATGGGAAATGGCATCTGGCGAAACGGTCAGACAATACAATGGGCATCATAAAGGTCTGGTTCCCTCTTCGATCAGGGTGAGACTTCTAATGGACATTCATATCCAGCGGCGGTATGCTGCGCTCTCCATGATGGCGCCGGTTGACAATGACTATCTGTTCATCCGAAATTGTCTCATATCATCATCACCTTGTGCAAGGCTGGATATCTTTCACTGAATAGCATATTGCTCCACTCCGTCCAATCTTATGCGAACTGCATTTGCTGTACCGGAATGCGTGTATCAGGGAGGTTCAGCGCGATCGCTTTGAATCAACGTATCGTTCATTAGAAGCATCTCGTGTGGACAATTATGATATAAGGAGGCAAGAATGGTAGGAGAGATGCCCGATTTGCCTGCATGCCGTGCCACAAATCCTGATCGAGGTTTGTGTCGAGGTGACGAAAGGTTATCTAAGGTTCTCTCCGTCTCGGTAATAGAGGGGTGTCATTCTGCCCATACATCGCCAACCAGTGTGGGAAGGTTATTGGCCTCGTGTGAGAAGCGCGAAAGAGTACATCGAGCTGAAATGACAATTATTTGAAGTTCATACGCAGCTATACTGTCGTTGCACCGGAGTTGCAAGAAAAAAGAGTATTTCTTCATAACATCGTGAGTTATACTTTTCTTCGCTCAAAATTTTTATTTCACATGCGGAAACATCTTAAAATATGTCCTGTCGTTTTTTCGTATTTTTGAGGCCATGGACAGAATTGTTGTAAAATGCTTGAGAAGGAGAGTCCGGAAACGAGCAAAACTTGAGAGCTGCAAATCTTTCCGACGATCGGGTCACACGTCGTCACATTCAAATTTGAACTCTGTCTGCGGGGCAACCTGCGAAGCGGCGTTTTAAAAAAATGACCAAGCATCACGCGGCCCGAGGCTCCTTGTCACTCTGTCTGCCATCGAACACTGCCCGTCAAAAACAATTTGGTGAAGAGCATTGGAGTCTACAAAGTAAAATCGAATGCTCCATATGTCTTCAGTGGTACCTGATTATCTTCCCTATTTTATTTTTTTTGCAATTGAACTCAAGGATCTGAGGGATCTTGAGCATCTTTGAGAGAACTCTGTTCTGAAAACCATTATCCATTGCTTCCTCACTGCTGCACCCGGTTTCTGTTCTTAAAAAAACTAGCATACTTGAAGAGTACTCAAATGAACAACTGAGAATTTTTCGAAAGGCACCGTCAAAAATTGCTGCGAGGAGCTCGATTTTGAACCTCTCATCCCGTTTGCAACTCCGGTGCAACGATGGTAGAGGGGCACGAAAAAGGCATCCTCGGATGCTCTTCGGCTCACCATGGACTAAATGTCACGTCGTATGTAGTAAAAGATCTTGGCCGTAGAACAGCGCTTCAGAGATAGAGAATGTTGGTTCAAGGAGACAAAAATACCTGGTGTGAACGTGCTGGGTAGGACCCTTCTAATGGCCTGGGATCCAAGTAACGGAAGTTCCAAGGAAGCGATCATCTTGGTGCACGTTGTGGATTCTGTTATTGGATATAATTGAATGGTTTAAGACAGACTTTGCAAAGGCTTGCAAAGCAAACTTCATGCTTCTTTAATAACAGGCGTCTATCGGAGCCTCGGCACTTTTGGCGACAGACGTGGGACGGTATCTTGGGAAACAATCACACGAAGTGTGTGGGTCAATCTACAGGTAAACATAGCTCACGAGACGAGCGCATGAGCGTAAGAACAGTTCAAGAGGGCGAGCTCACCGATTCTGAACATTAACTTTCATGGTATGACATCAGTGGTCTGGAGCTACTATCCTCCATAGGAACACAAGAGCATGAGGTGGTCCAACATCGGGGTCTTCGGACTCCTGAACAATATGGACGAGCTCAACCAACGGACCTCCGCGTCTGACAGAATACGATCCAGCGTATTGTAGAAGGTATATGAAAACTTGATCAGATAAGAATAAACACAGAAGCAGACTGGCGGTAATGTCTTTGTGAATTTGTATTGGTGATACTGCAAATTACTCGCCTGGGCCACGTACAAAACAGAACGAATGGAGGGTCCCTAAAAGACGCGCCACAATTCCTGCGGTTCTCGAAATGCTCGATTGACAGCCACATGCTGCATGACTAGGTGAGTCGTAGGGCTGGGGGACATGAGTGGGAGCGCACCTGGAACCCTTAGCGAGGGAGAGAAACTTGTGATAGAAACATGTATGACAATTCTATGGTCACAATCTCATCGACAAACATTGAGCGTCGATGCATCGGTAGAATCCACATAAGTAATGGAGCTGTAGAGCCCAATAAGTATTGTGCACACAGGGCCCTCTTTGACTGGTCCAGATCTTGTTGGGCATGTTATTAAGTCTTCTATATTCAACTCTTGAGGAAAAAGAGACGGACTCATCATGAAGCAGTACGGCCATCATTCAGTCAGAGGGCCTCCGATCACCAGACACGCAGAATGTGGTCTTTTCGTTGATCACGGAATCGCAGTGACTCCGAAGGCCTGGAGTCTGAAGTTGATGCTGGATCAATAGGACACTTATAGCACCGGTTGCAGGATAGGATGCACGTAGATGCACGCGCGCCGGTATGATGCGGCCCGCTCACCAATAATAGCGCGTCACTGTTGACCTTGAGAATACTCTGAAACCTCTCCCTTCAACTCTGATTGCTCCCTTGGATGCATGAATGTCGAAGGCATCGGAAGATGCAGTTAAAGAGCCACAAGGGAACTCTGTATATGCAGCGCTAGCACGTACAATGACACGGAGTGCAGCGTTATATTTTTCTCGACCAGTGCGGCTGTTCAGACCCTCTAAAAGTTTGTTGTTCATTGTTGAAATTCACACCATGTTGAGCTGATCCTTTGACCCAGTGAGCGGATGGCATTCCTTGCGAGGGTTGGCTGCGAAGGAGGGCGCTGTCTTGTCACCTAAGTTTATTTCGGAACTTGTACGGGCGCAAGGAGTTCGTACAGCCATCTACTTATCTCCCTAGACCATACAGCAACTTACACGCCAATCAACCTTCACTGTTGCCGCAGCTCATAGTGATCCCCAAACATTTCATTCCCCCCCTCGTCGTCAATGCCTTTCTTGGCACTGTGCTGTGGACGACATATGCGGAAGCTTCGAAGGTGCTTGAGCCCCATATGAGTACATATCCTATTGCCATGGCAGCTCTTTCGGGCGCTGCTGCCGGTGGTATGCAAGCGGTTCTAGCGGCTCCTGCCGAGAACGTCCGCCTCGCGATTGAAGGTGGATCAATCTCGGGTGGAGGATGGTCTCACGCATGGAAAGAAGTTTTCCGTGGAACAGGGACTGTTCATCATGATAACAAGCGGCGAAATATGGAAGAGATTCGGCAGGTACGGGATTGGATGAAGGAAGTGCGAGACATGGCCGGCCGTGGATGGGATGGGTGGGGTTGGGGTCTAGCAAAAGATGTGTGTGGTGAGTAGGCCTTGAGTCGCCTTTTACACGCGACCTGAGTTCTATTGACAACCCGCTCTCTGCATCACAAGGCTTTGCTGTCTTTTTCTCTGTCTTTGAAGGTACCCGCCGATTGGCTTCAAGTCTTAAGACTGTCTCACAGGATCTTGTGCAATTTTATCAGCTCGGAGATGACGGAGGTCGCACAGTACGACTGCACGCGCCTCGGGTGATCAACGGACTAGTGCTGGTGTCTGGTGGGGTTGTCGCAGGATTGACATACGAAGTCCTTTGTCGTCCTTGGGATGTTGCTAGAAGGACTGTCTACCTCGAGAAAGTCCACTCCTCTGTGGCCCATACACCACGGCATTTTGCCATCACCGTGCTTGCACAGAAGCTTCGTGACGATGGGATCCTATCTTTCTTCCGAGTCGTCGCGCCTTCCCATCACCATCATAACGCCAACGAAGCTAAGGTTCGCAGACGGAGGACACATGCTGCATTGCGGACTGTTGCTCGTGTGGGTCCCTGGGGAGCTGGATTTTTAGTGTGGGAAGCTTTCGGTCCTGGTATTTCATAGGAGCTAATAGCTGCTAATAGCCACTGAAGCGACGATTGATGATTATCTCACCGAATGCTGTGATCTGCCATTATATAGAGACCGTGCCTGCGGCATGCCATGGGAAACGTACAGTCGATGTTCCCTCACTTGCTCTGCCGACGGCCGGCAAGGTGTGCTCGCTTCTGCTATGATCTGCTTTCTGCAGGTATCTCTCACCGATCGCCTGTCCGAAACGTCACAGACTGATCCCCACTTAGTCCTCCAAACTTCGAATCGGATCAAGACTTCAAGCTTCAAGCTTCAAAAAAAATCAAGTCGCAAACCTTTGCACTCGCTTGGATGTCCCTTCGATGTCAGCTTCAAGATCCCCGATCAATGTCCGACGATTACGCCTCCCGGACCTACGTTATGTTGAATGTTATGTTAAGGCATACTCGCATTGTTCACCGATTGGCATACCGAATCCCGATCTCTCAAATCTCGGCAGTGCACGTTGAAACTGCGATACCACCTCATGACTTTGCTGCTCAATGTGCATGTCTACATATCATGCTGAATATATATCTGGGGCTATGCCGAGGAGAATGGGGTCGATCAAATTTTCTTTGGATAGTAGTGAACGAGAATGAGAACGTGGACGAGATCATAGATAAGGGCGAGACCCTAAGCAACGAGTTCATTTACTATATCTCGAGTCTTCCTTTCTGTGGCACTTCGAGAGTTGCACTCGCTAGGTGTGCGACGATTTGAACATTGGCGATGGTTCAGACGTTCAGAATCATCCCGGTTATGTCCACGGCTTGATCATGTACCGAAGCTGAAGGAAGGTCAAGGAAATTCATAGTTCAAGAACGGATATATGGAGCCCAGGAAAGCTCTGGAAAGTGCCTCCATATTATCGGCAACAGCCGCACCACATCGCCTTATACCGTCAACACCCAGCAGTTGTTTATAAATCTTTCTGCGCTGAAACGCTCACCATTTTATCATCTCACCTCCGCGGGAAGTCTCATAGCCATGGTCCGTTGCTCGCACAGAGGATGTGGAAAGGAATTTGACCCTCTAAGTCTCGATGAAATCTGTATCTACCATCCTGGAGGACCGGTACATCTACTTCGATTTGCGACACGTATAAGATTTTGACTCGCTTCGCAATGTTCCACGATGTTTCAGGTATTTCATGAGGGTTTGAAGTCCTGGTCATGCTGCAATACAGTAAACAAGCCCGTGCTAGACTTTGAGGAGTTCACGAAAATCACGGTGAGCTCTCAATCTGCGATATGTCTCGTCAAGAGGTTTAGATGGGGTTTTCTGCAGGGGTGCACCCGTGGTACTCATACTACAGAGACGTTGAAGGAAGAGTCTTCTAGACCTCTTCCAAGTGCAAGCGAGAGTATCAAGATGACTTCGTCCCAGGATGGCAAAGAAGTATACGGAGTACCTTCGATCGCGAGCACAAAAAAGTCCAGCCAGACCGCCTCTATCATACCTTCCGACATAACGCCCAGTCAACCTGTAGAAGAAGAGGATGACCTAGACGCTCCAGTAGCCCCCGGTACCACATGCCGCCACAACGGATGCAGGGTCGTGTTCGTAAGCGATGAACAGAATCGAAAGGGCGAGGGACCTGGTACGTCTTGCACGTATCATCCGGCAAATGTGAGTGTACCTATAAAACAGTAGCCGCATATTTTGATCATAGATTATGAAGCCAATCTTCCACGAGGGGAGCAAGGTGCGGATGGCGTTCAATTTTGCAATCGCTTCGGTCATTCACTCCACAATTTTGTAGGGTTACCTTTGCTGCAAGCGCCGTGTCCTTGAGTTTGACGAGTTCCTCAAAATCGACGGCTGCAAGCGGGGTCGACACGTGTTCGTCCCGAAAGCAACCAAAGGGATTGTAAGCCTGCCCTCACTCCGACGCTGGCCATCGGCTGATTAAACACTATAGGAAGGGGTCGAGGAGTTGGTGGAATGCCGCATAGATCATTACCAAACGCCTCACACCGTTCAGGTATCTGTATTCGCCAAACAAGCGGACTTGACACGCAGCACTTTGACTTTGGAGGACGAACAGGTGAGGGTTCCTATCATTTGTAACAACGATCTACTTGTGACGCCATACGGAAGGTCCATTTGGATATCTATCTTCCTGGCGCAAAACGATTCCGTCGGTCTCTCAATCTCTTTGGACAGATTAATATCTCAGAGTCGTCTTATAAATTCTTTGGAACGAAGGTACCTAAACCCCACACCTTGATCATGCAGCCTTCGTCTTACACTGATTATACAGGTTGAAATTACCTTGAGAAAAGCAGATGGGAAAAGCTGGACATTGCTGGAAAAGACAGATCAAGATCTTGGAAACATTGCACTTACCTTCGGCGTCGGTGGTAGAACGGGTACGATCGGTGCAAAAGAGCTGGCCAAATGACCGATCGCGAGATTATTTTGACGAGCTCATTGTAGGAATCATGTCAATGGTTTTGACCGGTGTCCACCACAGGTCGCCAGTGAGCAATAAATTGGCACGTAGGCCTACCATAGCTAAGTTACGAAATTATAGAGTTTTCGGTAACTCAACAAGGTCATACACTTGTATGAGATCACCCACGCGAAGATCGTCGAAACCATCAAGACTGATACCACACTCCATATCTTTCGCAGCCTGTGTGATGTCCTTCTTGAGGTGTCTGAAGGTGTCAAGATTTCCTGTAACAAGATGAGAAATTGCTGGACAAATATGACTACAAACAATTTACCATCATGCACCACCTCGCCATTCCGCACTACCTGTGCACCCTTAGTCTTATCCACAATTCCATTTGTGACACGGCTACCGGCAATCTTCTTGGTCCGCTTCCCAGATAATTGTATGTCAAACAACTGGAGGACGGTGGCTTCGCCTTTGACGCGCCGTTCCGTCACTGAAGGGAGTAGATCAATGACGCGACGCTGGACCTCATCCACGACTTCGTATATAATGGATGAAGAATAGATCGGAATATTGTTCGAGCTTGCAGCATTGGCAGCGGCCCTTGGGACGGGGACAGAGAAAGCGACGACCATGCCTGTACAATTAAATTGAGCGCAGTTTATCTTGATGCGGCAGAAAGCTAACCTTGTGCAGCCTTAGCTCGGAGAATGTCCGACTCACTGACCTCGCCAACACCAGTAGAGATGATCTTCACACGAGCCTTGTCGTTCCCAATGCCTTCCACGGCACCAGCAACTGCCTCTATACTGCCACTCACGTCGCCTTTGATCACAAGTCGGAGCTCCTGAGGACCCTCGGGGTCTGACTCAACAGTCAGCTCTTGTCCTGATGCTTCGGCCTCGGCCTCCAATTCCTTCTGCTCGCGCTCTAGCCGACGGTGGCTGTTGATCGCCTCGAGGTCGATCAAGGTAGCATCCTGCTCGGCTTGCCGCTCCCGATTTGCTACAGCCTTCTTGATATCCTGCTCTGTTCCCTGCAAAACCTCGTCACCTGCGTTAGGAAGCTCCTTCCAGCCTGCAACAGTGACCGCCATTCCGGGATAGGCTTCTTTCACTGCTTGTCCAGATGAGTCTGTCATGGCGCGTACTCTTGCAAAAGTTGTGCCACAGATGATGTGGGATCCAGCCTTCAAGCAACCACGCGTTAGTAAAACTGTCGCGGTGGGTCTAAAATTCAATTGAAGGCCTTAGAACGTCGCTGCAACAGATTTGGAGGAACATACCCCAGACCCTTCTGTACTTTCGACTCCAAGATATGCCCATGGGCATTGCAGTCACGCTCAGCCCGCAGGTCTTGCATTTCAGCGACGGTTGCTATTGTTTCTAAAAGTTCATCGAGGCCCTTTCCTGTCAAGCCAGATACTTCGACTGATGGAATATCGCCCCCAACGGCCTCTAATTGTACACCTTCGGTCAGTAGTGCATTGTGAACTTTGCTCTAAGGACAATGTCAATGATGAGAGAAGAGCTTGAAGTCACATAACTCACGATGTCGATCCCTGGTTTGTCAATCTTGTTAATTGCAACAACTAGTTGCACTTTGCCCTGTTCCTTGTGAGCAAGTTCGATGACCTCCTTGGTTTGAGGCATGACTCCATCGTCAGCTGCAACTACGAGGACTACAATATCTGTTACGCCAGCTCCACGAGCCCGCATAGCAGAAAACGCGGCATGCCCCGGGGTATCGAGGAATGTGATTGCTCGCAGCCCGTCACCACCGGCACTGTTTGGCAATGGAACGGAGAATGCGCCGATATGCTGAGTGATTCCACCCGCCTCACCCGCTGCGACAGACGACGAGCGGAGTGTATCTAATAGGGTTGTTTTACCATGATCAACGTGGCCCATGACGGCAACAACGGGCGGTTTTAATGGGAGACTAGAGGGATTAGGATGCGGAGGTCTGGAACAAATAAAATCAATACACCCAGAATGGACATGCAAGGCGACATGTGTCCTACAATGGATATATGTCGAAAGCAGCTGCATCATTGATTACCGGATTTCTATTGAATTCCTGGGCAAGAAGCACAGAGTACTCAGAGGTCAAAACTTGTGGTGGGGGATTAGTGTAAGGACATGAGAGACGTGATGAAAGAGTTACCATGATCATAGGAAGCCTCTGCACCCATTCCGGCCTCATGCATCTTCCGGTGCAATGTGTCTTCAACGGCTCATCAGCAACATTTAAATAGTCAAAATGAGCTACATACTTAAGGATACTCCTAAAAGCCTTGCAAGATTTCCAACAGAGACGGTTGTAGGTATGAAAACATCTCGTTTGATCTGTTTCAGCTGTACCTTCTTATTCTTCTTCTTCTTGAACTTGACCTGCTGCGAATCTGAGCGGTCTTGATAATGTGTCGAGAAAGTTTCGCCTTCCAAAGCAAGTGATAAAGAGCCGCGCTCTTTGTACATGGTTTTCGGGCGTTTGCCGCGACCATCGAAGCCCTCATGCGCACGGAGGTGGTTCTGTACCTTCGGGATGATGAGTGTATCTCCTTTCTCGGTGTTCTCCTGCGTTTGCCGTGGGGAGGAAGAATTTTGGAAGCGGCTCGGTGTGGTACGGCGATACGAGGGCGCGCGTTGTGGGTCGAGTTGTTGGGGTGACATTTGCAAATGAGGCGCAACGTCTCGGTCTAGGTGTGTTGGTGCTTTGCTAGAGGTGACCGTCTCGCGAGCACGAGCATGAGTGCTGAAGGGGTCCGACGTGCTGGGATCCTGAGTCCATTTTCCAAGTTTTGAGGATGAAGAAGGTAGAGGCTTTGGTTGGGAAGGTCGGGTCCACTCGTCGAGACTGGGCACCGACGATGAAGGTTTTCGAGCCCATCGACCAGCATTGGAACTTGCGGGCGTAGGTGGAGGACGATTCAGGAAATTTCCTGGGCTCCATTTGGAAGACGGAAGCGGTGAAATTGGAGGACCGAGGGGGTCCTGTCTTGCCCATTTATCAAGCTTTGGAGGGAGGGCTGCAGCCGATCGTTCGGGTTGCCACTTACTTGCGAGCTGAGGCTGAAGTAGTATCAGTTAACTAGGATCATGAAACGACCGATGAGCAACTTACAGCGGGCTTGGTCGCTGTTGCAGCAGATCGGATCTGAGTGTGTTTTCGGAGGCGTGAAACTAAGAATTTTGAACGTCGGTGCATATTCTATGGAGTTTCGGTGAAGAAGGGTATTAAAGGGAGAAGATAGTACAGTTGGCGTGGTAGGCAGACGCTTGTAGGCCCTCCAGCAGTGATCACTTTCAAGTTCCCTCGTCCGCACATCAGGTGATCTCCTCACGTGTGCCCGAGTCTGCCCGAGTCCAAGCTCCTCTCAGTGTGCCCAGTGCCCACCATGAATACCAGTTCCCTCCATAGGCCGTTCTTATCTCCATGGAGAGCTCTTGGTGCTCCCCCATCGATTTATTCCAGAAAATATGCTCTTTCGAGGTTCCCTGATCGTAAACCTGGCGTCGGACGGGTTAGTCGTAGATCGATTCCTCGCTGGACTCGGGACTCTCAGGCAAACGCGCCCGATTCGCGGGCAACATCCGAGTTCTCCTCTAAGAGAGGATTCAAACAGGAAAGTGATCCATCTACAGGGGAGACTTCGCTATGGAAGGAGAGTCAAAGGCGACCTGTGGGTCATTCTGAAGAAGGCATCAAGAGGCTTCTACTGGGAAACAATACCCTAACCGTGACCAGGTGTGAGGGATGCGACTTCGTCTTTAAGCATTTCTCTATGCTGATGGACATTGCACACTAGGCAACTCGAAATGCTGAACATATTCATCGGTTTCGAACAAGCGAATAAATATACGATATGTGAGCCTTCGGTTTTCTTCTACGTACACCTGTGCTCATCCATGCATGTCCAGCAAATGAGAGTGGGGAGCCGTTGGGCTTCATCGCAGAGGAGCCCCGTGGCTTTCTATCTACATTCTCTCGCCAAATATTCCGCACTCACCGACCATTCCGTGCCATCATCATGGATCATGATGGCACACCTATACTTTGGGTGCTTATCGTTCTCTCTGGTATGCCCTTATTTCCACTCAAACTTGGCAATCGAATAGATTCGACGGCCTTTCGACTGGATCAACTCTCGCATGTTTGTTTCGCGCCTGAAAGACTTGCACGAGTATACAGTTGACAAGGAGCCTGTTCTCGACACGTTCGCCGAGGTGCAACAGCGTTGGCATCTCTGGCGTAGGCGTTATGACCTCTTTCTGAGGTAAATCAGGCTTCGGCGATCTATTTTTTTTTTGGAACTGAGTAACAAGCAACGCAGAGATACTCCTCATCGTATCTTATCAGCCGTTGACGAGCCTCAACCAGAACCGGAATTAGATACAGAACATTTTAGTCAATTTTCTCGGATAGACGAGGGTTTATGGGCATGGCACTTTAATCTCCGAGATGAACGTGGCCAGGAAATTGCTACTATCAATCGTGCATTCCGTGGATTTGGGCGCGAGGCAAGTAGCGAGCACGACAAGCTTGTCCTAGATCTAGACTGAGTATAATTTTCGAGGTAGATATTCACAGACACAGGTACCTCGTCTTCCGTTCAGAAGACAACACAATTTTCCTGATCATCTCGAAGGTCAATATTCTATCGACTTCGCACCGAGGCCGGCGACCACGGAGACTTCTGTCCTTCGCACACTCAATCTTGAAGAACGTGCTGTGAGTTGTAATGCCTTTGTTGGTATGCACAGATCATGACTGATTGGGTGGTTCCAGCTGATCCTAGCGATGGCAGGTAAGCACATCGCCGACATTCCTACCCTCATTGCAGTCGTCTCAGTATCGATCACGTCCAGTCAACGTGGATTTCGACTATTTCTCCAGACATTCGGAGGGAGGGTAGGTGCTTTTTCCGATCTGACCTGAGTGTTGACATCGATTGTCGCAATAGGCATGGGATGGGACTCCCCTTCTTTTTCGGAGGAGGGGAATGAGGCTGTCTACATCTACGATTCAACGTGTATCCCCGCGTAAGGTCTGAGATGCAACTCCAGACTATGATATAGATCCTTTATCTAGTGACAATATGAAGCGTATGATGATACATATCTATAGCCATACAAAAATCATAAATAAGCTTATACGATCTCAATACTTGTCCCTTGTCCTGTAAACCTCCACGAGGAACTTGTCGAAGTCCACCTCATTCACCTCGAGAATACTCGTGTCAAAAGTGCTGTGTCTCGTCCGGGCACCCGAGTCCTCTTTGGCATCCAAAAATGCGAGGCCGAATTCGCTAATGACCAGGTCAGCAGAGGTCAGGAGAATGGCACGACACGCTCACTTTTTCTTGACATCTCCAAAATCGAGCGCAGCGTTGATGCCAACGACGATATATGTCCGCGCCTGTTCGTTCAGACATGCTAGGATAATCGGCAAGGTCTTCTTTTTGGTTCGCCGTCCTATGTTGACGCCGCCGACGCGATCGCGGAGGGCGTCCACGAGCCAGAGGCCAAGGCGAAAGAGCACACCCGGGCGGGTGAATAGGACAAGATCGGGGCCTTGTTTGAGCTGGACAACGCGATGACCTTTGATCGTCCGAATATCGTTCTTGTCGATGATAGATGACCCCGTGCGGATAATAGCGCGGTTGATGGACATTGAGAGGAAGAGTGCTTCCCGCAGGCGCGTGACGCTGATTGTTCATTCGTGTCGTCAGATGAAGAGGAGGAGAGGACAATCTTTGCGTCGACTCACTCATTGAGCGCATCCCAGGCGTTCCAGAAATTACGCGTTACCCACCAATCACCATCTTGCTTGTCGCCCGCATCAATTTCGTCCTCTTCGCTAGCTTGCCCATTCACGTTCGGATTGCCACCGCCACCTTCTCCTCCAATACCGTTAGCTTTGTCCATCTCCTTCTTCTTATCTTTGTCGTCCTCTCCCCACCGCCCGCCCGCTCGCCAGACACGTCCACCACCGAACCACTCTCCGCCGTTCCTCGCTCCCTCAACCTCGACCTCTATTCGCACACCGGTAGCGGCATCAAGCAGTGCTTCGAGTACCTCCACTGCATCGGCGGCAGAGAGTGGCTGCATATGGTAGCCGTAGCAGCGAACGAAGGACGGGTAGGTGAGGTCAACCATGCCGTATTCGGGCGCGATGGCGTCGAGCTTCGTCCGCAGCTCTCGTTTCAAGTCCATGTCCATGTGAGAATACGGCTGCTGGGTTTGCGGTATCGAGAAGCTGAAGTGAGCTTGCATGTCAGGACTAGAGGCTCGCTGAAACACATATGTGCCCTACCCCATCTTGGCCAAGAGGCCAGTGAGCCGTTTTCTTCCCTGCTCTTTCCATATCCCCAGTTTGCTCGCGACGTAGCTAGAGTGGAACATTGCGTCGTAAAGTGTCCAATGTCGGAACAGTGCAAAGCGAAGCTCGTCCGTCGAACGTAATGACATGTCGTCGGCATTCAACGCGGCTAAGCCCTGGGTGTCGTTATTTGGAGGCGGAGGATTAAGGCGCGAGACTTCGTCATTGTATATTGAATGATACTTCTCGTACTCGTCTCGCGATATTCGACATGTGCTGTACTGGTAGGTCAAGCCCAATACGGCTAACCTGCGTGCCTTTTGAGGAAAGATCGGCAGGAGAAGTTGTATAACAGGCGGCGTACCACAGAAGGTCGTTGTCGACGCGCTCGAGAACCGTGGCAAGGATATAGACGGTAGATGCAGCGCTCTGGCCATACCAGGTACCAGTCATGTAATGCTTGTCTAGTCTTGCATGATATTGATCACGCAGTTCTCGAGATATTCGATGTGGACGCTGGGCGACGCTTAAGACATCGGTAAAACCAGACAACTCGAGGCACTCACATCTTTGTTCACCTTCCGACGTTTACCGGGACTGCGACTGCCATCTCCCAGCGATCTCCGCTTACCTGACGAACTGCTCCCTCCGTACTCTTCCTCATCTTCTTCCTCATTCTCTTCGGGCACGCTGTCGTCTTCTGAGTCCTCATCTGAGTCTGGCTCTGGTTCATACTTCGAGGAGATTTAAATACCCGCTGGCACGCGAACCCCACAAGGTGGAACTTACTGCAAGGGCCTCCCAGGCCTTTCGCTCTTCCTCCAAATTCTCAGCACCTCCGTCATCCCACACGACTATTCGTTCTCCGTTGTCGCCGCCTCCAAAGAGACTCGAGAGATTTTGTGGACGACTAGAGTCGATGATGTGGACACTGAGCTTTGTCGTGAAATCGCCGAACCACTCGGCCGAGGGGAGATCCAGAATTGCGCCCATGTTGAGCAATATGAGTGTGTGCAGCTAATTTTTCACAAGGTCAAGGAGACACAGAATATTTACGAAAGAAAGTCCAGACCTCGGTATATGACATCAACTCGTCTCTCATGCGTTCTAGGTCTGCAATACCAGAGACAGGGATTGTGCGATGGGTCACGTCGTCCTGCATGAGCAACTCTTCTAGCATGCGAGCTGCGCATAGCGCGTCGACATCTGGCGCAACAAGTATAATTACCGAAGCGGCAGATGTGAGAGGTGACCGGCGGTGGGCAGCGAGGATGCCATTGTAGGCTTCGGCATAAGATGGACGTGACGCCGACGCGAATTGAGGTGGTGGAAGATAAACCATGCTCAATAATCACCTCCAGGAGTACAAGCCAAGTAGGCTTTATTGGAGAGCAGGAGTGAATAAAAATGAAAGTGAGGAACAATGGAGAACCTGGCGAATTGTGGACGGGCGTGTGATCGTTGACCTGGCCTCAACCGAGACGCGTCGCGCGCACGCGTCTTTTTGACGTAATCTCAGCGTGACGCGTCAGTGGCTGAGGGTAATTGAGCACTTTTTGCTTCTGAAAGGCTCAAGATGATGTTTGGCTCAGAGGGGATTGATTGATCTCGTCTAAAAGCTACTAGCTAAAGAAACTCCTCTCCTGGATGTCTCTCCGCTTTCCACGCATACCCCAGATACCCCAGTTGGTCTTCACCATCACTCTCGGGTCGAAATCCGCAACCTCCCACTTTTCACTCCCAAAAGCATTTTCTCCTGGCGTGATGACCCAGTCAAATTCGCCCGCGACTCCCGGAGCGGTCGAGAGCGATTTAATATCACGCTCTACGTCCGCTGGAGAAAATCCGGTGACAAAAATCGGACACTTCGTCGTGAGGAGCAAGGGGATATCGTATCCCCACTCCGTCGGCGAGGCGACCTGCAAGAGAGGCTGCCCAGTCTCCTCGTTGACAGAGTTGGGCGAAGGGAAGCCAAAGCCGGGGGAGAAGAGGAAGAACAGATCTGTGTACGGGTCGAAAGTCTCCTGGAACTGCGCGTGTACTTCATGGTAGTTGCACTGTATTCCTGTGATGGTGAGTTGCGGGGTGTACGGAACGGTATAGGAGGGTATGCCGTAGAGTTCCAGAGAAGAGCGCGCACGCTTGTGCCGAACAATGGGGGCAGGCGTCGGCGGCTCGTAGACGTTAGGTAGATAAACGGGCTTTTCCTCCTGTGATTTGGGAGGCTCTGTATTCGCCTCTGGTTTGGGTCCGGAGGAAGCCTCTGACGAGGTTGAGGGTAGTGTATTAGCTTTAAGTGTCGCCGGGCCAGAATTCGGAGGTCTCGGTAGTGACACTTGAGGGCCGATGAAATAAAGATGAAAAAGAGCGGAAGGGAATAATAAGGGGAGCTGTTCCCAAACGTGAGGCGGCAATGAGGATTCAGCGCGCGCGCCAAGGATGAAAATGCGCATCTGTGGCTTGCTTGCCGATGCTTCCTCAGTTTCCGGAGTACCCATAGGTCCGTGCAGTGTTGATCGGAGAGCTAAGAACCAAAATCAGTCGATCCGAGGAACACCACAATTTGTGACAACGTATACGCACCCGCAAGAGAGCGACTTCCTTCTGGAGTTAGACGCTGACTGCTGAGTGTGAGGTTGCTATATTGATGAATGGTCGAGCCGATTGTGATAGGATACGTGAGCAGTTTGCTCGCATGTCGACGCGATCGCTCTGTATCCATGGAAGAGAAATTTCGGGTGTACCAGAACACATCCCAGTTGGCAAAAGATATGGCGGACTCGGAGTCCTGGGGGCCTGCAAGGGCGAAATGCAAGAGGGTCAGCGCTGTGCATTCAACGCGTCAAAAAATGGGATAGCACAGCGCACCCGGTAGCTCAAATTCGCGTAGCCTGCGTCCGCTCCTCAAGTCGTGCTCGTCTTCATTCACCTCTCGCAGGCGAGAGCAGTATTTCTGATGCTCCTCGTCTGCCTTCCAATGTTCTTCTGTACAATGTGTCGGCCATCCACAGTCCGGACACTCAAACGCCACATTTTTCGGCTCTGCGCGGGGTTCAGGGGCACACACAGGGCAGGGAGCAAGTGACTGGATAGCCTCCCCTCTGGCACGCACAGCTGGGAACGGGGATTGGGAGAAATGGTGGAAAAGATCATCCTGGGAGAGGACGGGCTTTGGCTCGGGTTTGGTCTGTGTTTTCCTCTTGAAAAGGCTGAATATTGACCTGCGGCTCTGCCTATTTCTGCAGGATAGCTGAGCGCGTGCGGCTGCGCGGAGGAGGGGCGCGGACGACTGCCTCGAGAGGCGGAGAGCCGTATGCATTGGCTGACGGTGCTGGTGAGCCGGCTGGCTGTCCCTGTTTATCCACACCGCGTCCGCTTCGATCCGGCTTCCGCGTGCTCGAGCCACAGTTCCAGTGTCTGCCGCCTCGCCTCCTCCACACCCTCCTCCACACACTTCTCTCTACCGCCTCGGTCACACAACCGCTGCGAACGAGGGGCGCATCTCTCAAACAACCATGGCCGACTACAGGGAGGCAAGACCCTCCACTGACGAAGGTCTGTTCACCGACCCTCACGCTACTCACCCCCGACGTCATTGACGATATGCTAACCGATGTGCATGACCCGCAGAGTCGGCCCCTCTTCTCGACGACGCTCACGGACAGCAGCAAGGCCATAACCCCCATCACCCTTCGTTCTCAGAACGCCTTGGGTCCATTGTACACGAGCCTCTTACTCTCCTCAACAAGATCCTGCTCGTCTTACTCCTCGCCCTGCTCATACTGAGTTCTGTCTTCATTGGTCTCTTCGCCGGAGCCCAACACAAACTCCACACGCCGCACAATGAGCCCGGCGGACAGGAGCCTCCCACCACGGTCACGAACACGGTTACCGTGCCGACTACTACCACTGCCGTGACCACCACCACCATCGTTCCCGCACCCGCACCTTCTCTTCCTCCGAAAGAAGTATGTTGAGTTTGCATGTTTTCTATGTGGACCATTTGATGCGACATTGCTTTGATTTTAGCCAGTGTGCATGACCCCCGATTGCGTTGTGCTTTCCGCGGCCATATTGTCTTCCTTGGATACAACTCAAGACCCTTGCGATAATTTCTACGACTATGCCAGTAGGTATCCTCTATTTGTCCTACCGGCATGCACTTATTTTACTATCAGCCGGGGGATGGCGGAAGTCTCATCCCATTCCATCCGACAAGGGCAGCTTCGCCACATTTACCTCTCTTTTCCAGGAAAATCAGCAAATAGTTCGCGACATCCTTGAGAACGAGCAATCCGCGTTTACTGTCGGGTTCACGTCGTCTTATGATGAACAAGTCTTGACCAAACTTCGTGACTTGTATTCTTCATGCTTAGACGAAGATACGCTCGATCAGTTCGGCGAGGGACCTCTGAAGGACTTTGCACGCACTGTGAAGAAACTATTCCGAGGCGAGACGACGGACATCGATGCCAAAGAACCACGTAACGATGTGCAAAATGGCCGTGATGGTCTGACTGCCGCGATCAGCTACTTGCATTCTCGAGGTAAATTCTCAGGCGGCTGACACAGACAATAAATTAATACTTTTTCTACTAGGTATCCCCGGACTATTCGACATCTCCGTTGAAGGGGATGCTGCAGTTGACCCTAACTTCATGGTCCTGTGGTTCAGCCAGCCAAGATTTGGTCTGCCATCAAAGGTTTGGCTCATCTCAATCAACGCCCTCCTCCGTATTGCTGATGCAACCTTCGGTCTATCGAAATAGGAATATTACGATGACGAGTCGGCACGTAAGATCTATCAAGAGGTCGTTGAAAATCTTCTTCTAGTGCTCTATGAGGAAGAAGAAGAATTACGGCGGGAAGCCACACAGAATCTAATCCTGAACGAAGAAAGCGTCAAACTATGGCCCCCTTGGCCCTGGCCACCGTGGGGCGGAGATGATGACAAGCCCGATGGAGACAAGGACCCAAAGGATCACAAAGAGGTAATTCACAAGCTGGCCAAGAGGGTCGTCAAATTCGAACGGCGTCTAGCGAATGCGAGCCTGGACCTGTGTGTTATCTCTAAACCTTCTCATTGGGACGGAATTCACCTATCTCTTCCAGCGACATTCTACTTCAAGACCCGATAGGGACGTATAACAAAGTCCCCATTTCAAACATCACCTCAACGCTGCCGCAAATCAATTTCAACGACTACTTTGCGACCTTCACTCCCCGAAACTATCCGGACGAAATCATCATAACCTACCCGGCTTATACGCGTTCGCTTGCCCACATCCTGAACACGACCTCTTCGGACGTCGTAGAAGCGTACTTGGTCATCCAGGCCGCCCTTGTGCTCGCACCCCGCCTCGGCGCGTCCACGGACCTTTGGAAAGCTGAACGGAGACTGTACGAAGTTCTTCAAGGCATCAAGCCTGGCGCCGTCGGCGATAGGGCTGAGTTCTGCGTGGACAATGTTGATCGGGCGCTCGGATTCGCGACAGGTCGGTACTTCGTGAACGAAACCTTTGGCGGAGATGCAAAGGAGAAGGGTACGAAGGTTATAACAGGTACGCTCCTCCATCTTCTCGTATAATAATGGTAGAGACTGACGTCCTGCAGACATCGTGACGGCTTTCAAAGCGTCGCTGTCTAACATTGCTTGGATGGACAAGGAGTCCGCGGACGCTGCCGCCGCAAAGGTTGGTTACATCATTGCTCCCCTACTACTGTCCGCCTAAGTTCCCGTTTCGTCTAGGCCGACGCCATTCGCGTCAAAGTTGGCTATCCCGAGTCTCCCGACACCCGCAGCGCTGAATCGATTGCGCGGTATTACAGCCTCGTCCGAGTCGACAAGCACACGTTCTTCGACAACATGCTGAGCTCATCGTGAGTAAATTTACCATTGCTAAGGCTCTGATCTTGGATACTAGCTAATTGAGTGATGGCTATGGCAGTGCAAGCGATGTATACAAGGCCTGGCAACAGTTGGGTAAACAGCGCGACCCAGGAGCATGGGAGATGAGCCCACCGACCGTGAACGCATATTATAATCCTCCTGGAAACGAGGTCAGGAACCCAACCGACTGAGCCTTTTCCTGCGTCTGACTCTTTGTAGATCGTATTCCCAGCTGGGATTCTAAGGCCACCGTTCTTCTCCAAAGACTGGTCAGTGCTTTTTGTCTTTGTTATTCAATCTTTGCTTACCGAGATATGTTCCCCAAGGCCTTCGTACCTTAAATACGGTGCCTTTGGTCAAGTGGCCGCTCATGAATTGACTGTATGATCGTTCTCTTGCTAACTATCTAATTCTCAACTAAGCGTCTTCGCAGCACGCCTTCGACTCAGCCGGAAGGTTGTACAACCAAGAGGGCAAGCTCGAAGAATGGTGGACAAATGCCACTAGCGATGGTTTCCAGGTCAAACAAGACTGCATCGTCAATCAGTTCTCTTGTAAGTCGCCTTCGTCTGAGCGCTTCGTTCAGCTTTGTGACTTGATGTTTGTTAGCCTATACCATTGACGATGGAAAGGGCAACTCGGTCCATCTGAATGTAAGCATCTCCCATATTGCACTGTAGGGACCAACTTTTGAATGCGATCCTTTTAGGGCAACCTGTATGTTGGATGATGCATTGTTCTCGAAATCATTCATTCATCATTTGCAGGACCTCTGGAGAGAACATTGGCGATTCGGGTATCATTCAAGCATATCGAGCTTGGCAGGCCCAATTTGAAGAGTCGTACAAGGAAGGGAACGAGTATCTCCTACCCGGATTGAACTTCACAAGGTAAGGAAGGTTGATTGCTTTTTTAGCCTTTATGCTCACTTGAAGTTCGCGGCAAATCAGGGATCAGCTCTTCTTCCTCTCTTTCGGTCGTATTTGGGCTCAGAATATCAAGCCAGCTTCCTTGGTGAGTTTCGTAGTTTCGCAAGAGCCTTTGTATACTGAAAAGGAACCGTAGCTCCAACGTGTGCGCACTGATCCCCACTCGCCAAACAATTACCGAGTAGAAGGGACATTGTACAATGTTCCAGCATTCGCCAAGGCGTTCAATTGTTCATCCAAGGCCAAGGTATACAAGCCTCAGATTATTGTCGATGTATGTCAGCTAATGGACCGTCATAGCTCAACCCACCGCCCGAGAAGCAATGTTTGTTTTGGTAGCTTTGATGCTTTTGGGATAGATGCCTTGAGGTGCCAGTTTCTATACCTGGGAAGATCGTGTTCTTTTAAGTCTCGTTATATTTATGAACAATACAAATTACAAGATAGTCGCAATCCAGAAATCACGGAAACTTCTCATCCACGTCGAAACGTGGCGTGCCCTAAGTTTCGAGGTCTAGACTCCCCGCCGTGTGGCCATCTGCTAGAGTACTCCCTTTGTGCTTGGCACATCGTTTCCTCCCGTCCTCTCGATCGCTTGACGAATGGCCAACGCCAGAGCCTTGAATGCCGATTCAGCGCTGTATGGAGATGCATCATGACCAATATATCAGCACGAGGTAAGAAGCGCACAAGTGTTTTATTTAAAGAGTGTACGCACCGGTGATGATCATTTTCCCCGCGGAGCACATCAACGTGTAGTGTGCAGCCGGAGGCCATGGCAAAAGAGTAGAAGATGTGCGGGAACATTTCTGTGGACAGATCTCCTATTTTTTCGCGCTTGATCCCCAGATCTGTCACGCAGTATGGGCGTGCACAGATGTCGATCACTGCGCGAGACAAGGCCTGGAAAGTTTGATGCATGGAGAAACCGTGGAATCAGAACGCGTGAGGTAGAATACATGTACGAACCTCATCGAGAGGCGCGAATCCTGTCCCATACCGCCGTATCCCCCTCACCTCTCCAAGAGCTTCCTTGAACGCGGTTCCAAGCGCGATTGCGGTGTCCTGTGTAAGCGCTGCCCTGTCAATCTCACCGGTGACACATGCATCAGATGAAAAGAGGGGAACGGCACTTATCAGCTGTGTGGTGGTCATCTATCCAGAGATCCCCTTTAGCTTTCAGGGTGAGCGATATGCCGCTGTGCTTCGCGAGGGCATGGTACATCTGAGTAGAACGTTAGGAAAAATCATGTTCGGAACTTGGGATAACTTCTGGGGAAGATCTAGTGATTGTGGGACGTACATGGTCTAAGAATCCAATTCCAGTAGAAACTTCGATAACCTGCTGCGAAGTCGAGCCAGGCTGACAATCAAGGTTGATAGACACTTCGATCTCTGTCTCGTTCGTTTTGCGAGAAATGGTGGCCTTTCGTTCCGCCATTTTGAAGCGATGCCGTGTTCAGGATGTTGGAGTTTTCGAGCTACTGACTCGATCGCAGCGAAAGTGTGGCCAAAACATTTCTGCCCCGCCAATCAGTCGGATCCGTCAGCAGTCGAAGTATCGATTTACGGTCGGAGAAAATGAACGAGGATAAACATGACAATTATATGACATTCCGCGGGTGGAGACCACTGCTTCAGGATGGTATGTCCAGAATGGGAGTAAAAGTGAACTCGCCGAAAAAGAGCCTACCCAATGCAGCAGTGCTCACTTCTCGATAAAATCGGATATATGCCATAGATAAATAAGTCAGAGGTCTTTCGCAAAAGGCCCTCTGCCCTCCAATTTTACGTCCATGGCCTTCCACAATCCACAGCCCTTCCCATCGTTTTGCTCGTGAGCCGTGCACATCCACCAGTATTTGAACTCCCCGTGATCCCTCGCCTCCGCAGTATCTTTCCCATTACCTTGCCCTCTCTGGTGCTTCTTCATGTCCGGTCTAAGCCCCATTGGAACACCGCATTTGCATTTAGGGATGCTGTCTGGGTGAAAGTCAGGTCGATAGAAGCGGAAAGTAATATTGATCCGGCAGTTGGACGGGTTAGATGTCAGGGGTGGCAATACGGGAGGGGGTGGAAAAGCAGGATGGAAGCGATCCAGGGCAGGCTGTGGAGGAATAGAGTGTTTGAAGCGCTCTTGAGTCGATGCGTGCATAATGATGAGCTGCATGATGCTCGAATGAGGTTTGGCGTGGAGAACAACGCAGGTGAGGACGTACTGAGTTATGAGGTAACGGTATATTGTATGTTCTCGCGGCCCGTTTGTCTATTTCGTCGAGTGGGATTACTTCACGAAGACGAAATACCCTGGGTGTTCCTGAGGTAAGAAGTATGCGTCACAATTCCAATTCACAAGCGCCCCCTAAACGAAGATTTTGACACACCTAGACTCAAGCTTGCAATGGTAGGATACGGACCTAGAGTTGTCAGGCGATCTGAATGTGGTCCTACGCTCTCCTTGGCGCCTTCATAGCAATTCGATGCCGCGAAATTAGCCCTCCATATGATTTGTTCACCGTTGGTATTTGTAGGAAGACCTCCCCATTCGAGAGGAAAGCGTTTTCGTTTGTGCATCTCGGCATTCACAACACGCTCGATAATGGCGCAAGCTCTTTCCATAGGCGAAGGAAATGCTTTGGGCGGGTCCGTTTCTCGTCCATTATACCTGGACATCGGTCGTTCATCTTTTCAATTGTATACTGGAAAATCGGTTGAAGGTCGGAACCCACCAGAAACGTGCTGCTTCAAGACAGGCGCGATCTAGTCCGTCAGTTCCCTCTGCGGTTCTCGCGTAGAAGGAGGTGCGATGAGGACTCTCTACCAATCGTTCGAAAAGCCACCACTGGTTTCTCTTCCAATCCTGCGCTTCGTGTAGCATAGTATAGAATAATTCGCACGCAAGTTCGGGGGGTAGGATGGAAGGGTGAAGTGTACAAGGTGTGTGATCTGCAACCATAGATGCATTACTGAGCATTAATGGGGCAGGTCGAGGTATGGATGATGTAGCACTAGAAGGAGGACGGAGGACGTCCATCAGATTCACAACGGGTTTCACCGACTTGACGGGAGAGGATGAATGAGGATGACGAGAGGGGCCTGCATTCTCACTTATCGAACTTGGGGACTTCAGCTTTGAAGGAAGACTTGCATTTGCGACAGACTTCACCGGCTTGACAGGAGATGACGAACGAGAGCGAAGAGACGGGCTTGTAGTCGAACTGGACGACTTCGGCTTTGATGAAGTTGAGGTGGGGAAAGCCGGTCGCTTCTTGGAGGAGGTGGATGTGGATCGGTCCAACCAGTCATTCAAGTCTGCTGGTCGCTTGCGTTTGTTGACTTTGCGTCCTGCATTCTCACCTGATCTTACCAAGTCGGCAGCGACGTTGACATCACCATTCGCAGCGACAAGGGCATTGAGCAAAATTTCCTGGGAGTGATTGGGTGATTCAAATATACTTGAAAGAATAGCGAGCGATGTTTCAGTGTCTTGAGTGTCCGCCATGATGGTTTTGAGCGCGCCCGAGAACTGCTGGTGACGGTCAGTAAGCAGAGTGATGGTCACGTGGCAAACGCGATCTGTCACACTGACTTCATAGAGATAGGCTGTCACAGACTCAGATAGTCCCACGAAAGTCGACCAGACTAGCTGGCTCAAGTTTTGAGCTACAAGTTTCATCCATTATCTATCTGGCTTGTCTGTGTAAGATTGATCATATGCTATGGAGAAATCCATTCACATTTTAGTTGAACCACCCTTTCCCCGCATTCCAAATCGCCGCTTCGTAGTTGTGGTAAGTGTCGCGTTCATCACTTGAGATAACCTCCTGCTGAGCTTCGACAGGCCTGGTTGATCACTGTAATAACCTTCGTCATATATGGTACTATCAGGACTGGCGCCGACTGGAAATTTTTTGGTTCTCGAGGCTCAGACGTACTGATCTCACACTGCAGGAGCGTTGTGCCCATCTCGGTTTCTGAATTCCATCAGCGCCAGCAGACCCTCGCAGAAACTCTGTATGATCTGAACGCGTCTGCGTACATCGTGGAGCCAAGCGCCAGTAGCTTGTACTATGCCAACATCTCCAGCAGCTCGTGGCACCTCTCCGAAAGGCCGCTCCTTTTCATTATATCCCCGCGACTCTCAGAGGATGGTACCATACGGGCGGAATCATCCATCTTGACTCCTGTCTTTGAGGCCACTCGCGCTAAACAGCTTCCCGTCGCGGCAACCAATGTATCATATCCAGAATGGCCTGAAGACGTCAGCCCATATCAAGTTGCCGTCCGTACGTTGTCAGCGGGCAGCAAGATCTTCGTCGACGGAAGCGTTCGCCATTTCATCGTGGACGGCCTTCAGAGTGCAACGTCTCGAGATCAGGTCCTCATTGCGCCTGTCGAGATTCGTCAGCTACGGGAGCGCAAATCTGCCGCTGAACTCGAGATTATGAAGTGTGCTAACGAGGTGGGTTTCTTAACAACAAGTTCAGTCGTTTTTCTCTACATTTGTCTCAAAACATGATTTCAAGGTCACTCTGCTTGCCATTCGCGCTGTTCGCGACAAATTGAGAGTCGGGATACGAGAGTCAGAGGCGCGTTCGTTGATGGATAACACACTTGCGACTGCAGGACTCAAAGACACTTTTTCGCTTGTTCTGTTCGGTGGTGAGTCGGGAACGGGTGTCTATATTTGCTGGACCTCTCACAGACTGGCTTCAGAGAATGCTGCGCTTCCCCACGGCTCAGGCACAGATCGTGAGCTTGGTGAGGGCGATTTCGCTCTCATCGACTGTGGGGGCTCGCTTCACGGTTATCAAAGTGACGTGACTCGAGTGAGTACTTTCGAGACTGGAGACATCGTATTCTCCACGAGTTATTGTGAACTCGTGCCTGCTGACCAGCATGGTTGACATCAGACGTTCCTCTTGCGAAATTCTGCGCCATCTACAGACAATCTTGCGCTATGGTACATAGTTCGCGCAGCTCAGAGTCGTGCTTTGCGTGCAGCCCATGCCGGCGGCCTTACGGGAGATGTGGATGAAGCAGCACGGGAAGTTATAGATGCGGCAGGGTACGCGAAACACTTCACACATCGCTTGGGGCATGGTGAGTATATCCCCCTTTGAGGCAATGAGCCTTCATTAAAATTTCCTGTGTCTTCGATAGGGATCGGGCTTGAGACTCATGAGTCCCCTTACTTGCGTGGAGCATCAAACGATATCATCCAAGTCGGACACACATTTTCTGACGAGCCGGGCATCTACATCGAAGGCCAGGTGCGCGTCACTTCTGTCTGCAAGCATTGCCAAGGCATTTGTGCTCATCATGTAACAGGTTGGAATCCGTCTGGAAGATTGTTTCTACATCAATGAGAATGGAAAGCCTGTATATCTAACCGAGAGAGTAGGCGGACAGGCAGTGAGTCCATGGGCGCCCTGAGCTGGTTATAGTGCGTGTATGTACTATTTTGGTGTACCCACAAGAGGACACAATGTCCAAAACAGAGTTCTCTGTTCCCTGAGAAGGAGCAGGCGTTTTTCGGTAACGAGGCAGGTCCGAGCAAAGATAAGGTCGAAGCTCTGCATATCGTATAGTTTTCGTGGTTGACCTGACACAGAAGATAGTTGCTCTGCATGTCGTACACGATGACATTCGCAAGCACTGATCGCAGTTTCCGTGTTATAGGTGACTGGCGTCGGGCGTGGGCCTACATGGGCCTGTGCTCATCGTTCTATGCGATATTCTGTTCGCTCCACAAGAACCGACCTCTGTCATATGCATAAGGCCTAGGACACGTCAGTCTTGGGTTTCTGTCAGTCAACATGATTCGCGACCTCTTCGGAGCAAACAATGTGGGGACTTGTTTTATTGGATGCAGAGGGCGCTCGGTCCAGAGGAACCAATCCGAGGCATTGCGCGTGAAAGCTGGGGAACACAAGGCTCACGACATCATGCTTCTCTAGGTCGATGTTTCCAAAAGAAATCGAGGCGAGTGCTACGACGGATGCCGGCAAGCAATGGAATATGGCAGAGAGGCGCAAGAACACATACACAACGAGTCTCACGCGCTCCGAGTGAGGCCGTGTGAGCAAACCGTCGTATGTAAAGTCGGGACTCACATGGAAGCTCAAAGACCGTAATGATAGTTGAAACAAGTCCCGGGTTACTGTCAGAGAGTGTGAATCGAGCAAAACTCTGCAAATACTTACAATCATTCAACGAGCACTCGAGTGACAGTGCCGAAGAGGTCGTAGCGCGGTAAAGACAAGACGTGTCGAAACTCGACAGACATAGCTGAAAAGGCTGATGAGATGCTCGACCACAGATATCTCAGCCCAACTTGTCTTTTACAGTTCAACTCTGTTTGACAGACGCCGTCGTTTCCTTGAGTTAGCCGGGAAAAACTGTCAATTCATTCATGATAGTCGCGAGGAACAGCGCCTCCGCGATTTTGAGTCGTCTGACAGAAGCCTGCACAGTGCAAAGATAGAGTTACAACGTCGCTTGTAATCGACGTCAATCATACGAAGCTTTCCGGCCCCTTTCGATGGACCTCGAAAGTGACGCGCCAAGGATAGAGATGATGGTCATGATGAGTACCCAGAAGTAGCCGCCAAGGATGTTATAATCCAGAGAGAGGGCAAACAACGAACTGTGGACGAGGTGTCACTATATGCTTATATGGTGCTCACTTAAGGAATTCATACAGACCTGACGAAAGCGGGACTGAATGCCCTGGCGAAACACATCGCAAACTGAACGATGCCATTGGTCCTGCCGAGCGAGGACGGACTGGGAGCAGCTTCCTTAACGAGGATCATGCTCACACTAAGTCCCAACGACCCATCGAAGTGTTAGAAAAGTGTGCCAAACCGTCCTCAAGATGAGAAACGCACGAGAATGCCACACACGCGACCCTTGTGATACTCAACAATGCCGCGATACCGCACCATACCATAGCCTGCACTCGGCCATCCGCATCTTCCAGAACCAGGTCCGAACCGCTCTGGTTCGGAAAGCCCGTGCGTGCGATGATGTTAAGGAGTGGGAGAAGGAAGAACGCATACGGCCAGAGCGCCATGCAGCCGTTGTACACGCGGATATGATCGCAGCGGCTCAGCAGAGTAGGCATAATGAAGATTTGGATGAAAACGGAGATCGTCCCGGATGTGGCGAGGCATAAGCCAATTTGTGAAGCCTATTTTCGATATGAAATTGATATGGGGTCAGAAGAGCGATAAACAACGTGAGAGATTTACTCACGGAAAATGCCAGTCCTCCGGAGTTGATAGGGGAATAGCAGAAGAGGACAAAAACGACATCGAAGGCCGTAGATATGAAACTCAGTGCGCAGCCCGACATGCTTAACGCCTGCACGAGCGGGATTTTGACAATTGCTTTGATGCTAGGGGGTTCAGAAAAGGATGAATCTGCGTCCAATGTGACGCTAGAGAAAGATGAGGAAGAGGATTTCGGCTTTTGGTTTTTCTGACGTTTGCTGGGCAACGTCTAGGCAAAACTTCGGTAAGTGAGCAAGGAACGGAACGGCGAAACACACCTCTTCTAGGAAGAAGTACCCAAATAGTACACCGGTGAAGGATATAACAGCTGCGATGAACCCGGGAAGGAAATAAGGATATTCACGGAGGAATGGGTAGTCGAATAAATTAGGGAACCTGACTGCGGGGTGGGAGAACGCGCCTCCGATCAGAGGACTAAGGGTCTTTCTGCTTCAGCAGATGTCCGAGGATAGATAAAAAAAAAGGGGGTTGCGCACCCGGCAATGGCCCCGAGGGGCCATGTAAGACCGTATATGGGGAACGCGATGGCTTGATTTGTGGAGTCTGTTAGTTCCCCTAGGACAGAATGGATCACGGCGACGTTGCCGGAGAAGAGACCCGCTACAAATGCGATGATCTGAGAAGGTAAACCAAAATACGTCAATAAAGGGGCCTACCTAGGCACCGAACCAAGAGAACAGTAGTAAGAGTACGGGAGAGGCCGAACAGAATGCTAGATACAGCCATTCCCGAGATACCCATAAAAATGACAGGACGACGGCCAATGGCGTCTACGGGGAGAGGAGAATCAGGAGATGAAGCGTGGAGAACATTCCAACACATACCAGACAAGCGAGCCCACTGGTAGATAGAGAACAGCTGGAAAATTGCAAACGAACTTTCCACCAGGCCGCTGTAGAACCCTACACGGGAAGGATCATCCGTGAGGTGCAAGTCCGCCATCATTTCATTCACATATGGAAAGATATGAGTGAAAGCGATGGGGTCGACGAGACGAACGATGCATAGGGACGCGAGCTGTGCTTTTGGGAGGGGAGTGACTACCTTTGATTTCTTGGAATCTTGAGAGATGTCCTGAGATTCGAGAGACGGAGCTGAAGAGTTGGATAGAAGTGGGCATGTCTCGTCATTCATAGAAGTGCGTTCACCAGGCTGCGGGGCGGGGTTGGAGGTTGTGTACGATACCGTGGACGTCGTCATGCTCGTAAGGACCTAGGGGAGAGGAAGGAAGGAGGAGAGGGAAGAAGAGAGGGAAGAAGAAAGAAGAAAAATAAGATGGGGAAAGGCATTGCGGGGCGAAATAAGATCATTTATGGGAAAGTTTGCGAGGCCCGAGTGAGGATCGGATGGTATCACGCTTGTTGCTCATAGAAGGGCTTAGAAACGGCATCGAAGATCATGGTTTACGTCGATTGCGAAGCCGGCAAGAGTCAACCCGCCTCACGCGTTTGGAGATCTTGGGTGCGATACCTAGTTGACCAGTCATAGGACGAGAGGGAATTTGGCGATGATTCGAGAATGCGGACCGGCGACCGTTCGGGGATTGTATGTGTCGTGTAGAGGTTCAAGTATCATGCGTGTTGCGGGGGTTGATCTGGACAGGCTCCAGCAAAATCGAGTAAACCATGGTCTGCACGCCGGCGAATTTACGTCGATTGAAAGGGGTGAGCGTCGCATGGCCAGACCGCGTCGGGGGCCAGCAGAGACAGTGGTAAGTCGAGCTTAGGACGTGGCCGGGCACGTGCAGGGAGTCCACCCAAGCAGGACCAAACACGAGCTCTGGCACACGGCAGGCGGTCGGTGGGCTCTGGCACGCTCACGGACGCTCTCAACTCTGTGATCAGCCATGCACTCCACTCACGACAACATCGTCCAGCTCGTCGCTCCTCGCCCCGTCCGCATCTCTCCCTTCTCCCACTTCCATGCCTCTCAGAGCAAGTCCCATTCTCTGCGCCTCGCCTCCGCCCCCGCAGACACCGTCGAACGTGCCAAGTTAGCCGAGGACGACATCGACGACTGCCATCGTGTCTTCGTCGACAAAGAGCCGGCCTCTCCCCGTGCCTCTCCCCGTGCCTCTCCCCGTGCCTCTCCCCGTGCCTCTCCCCGGTAAGCATTTTCCTCGATCCTGTCTCGGGGGCTGAGCGCTCCCCTTCCTTTCTCGGGGGGCAATCTCCCATAAGTAACCCTCGATCGCATCGCTTGACCGCAAGTGCTCTTCTGCCTCGTCAATTAGACATGCCTAACGCTCTCGTTCCCAGCTCTACACTCTCATCTGAAGCTCTTGAGGAGTTCCTGTCTATCCTTCGTCCCACTCTCTTCCGACCACAGTCTCCGACGCTGCTAACTCGCAAGATACCGACTCTCGCCTTCTCACATGAGCGCGCCCACTCTCTGTCTTCCCGTTCTCTTGAGCGCCTCGAAAACGTACCTATCCTGTCATCAGCTTTCCGCAACGAGACCCGCACACCATTTAAGCAGACTAGCCCGCGCCTGCGCACCCCCCGCCAGGAGGACGAGGAAAAAGACAACGTGACCGAGCTAGTGCCAATCAGGCCCGTCGGTTCTGGCCCGCTCGGTGCGCGCCCTTTCTCTGTCTCACCCCGTCATTCTAAAGTTAATCACTTATGATGACATCATTGTATAGCGTCGCCTATTTCCCGCATCCACACTCGCAACCCCTTCCAACGTCACGCTTCTTATGAGACATTCAAATCTACAGGCAACCTCTTCCAAGTCGGCATGACCCCTCCACCTCAAACGCCCGCACCCGCTCCGTCGTCCCCCGCCATGATCCCGCTCCCGCCTCCGACTCCCAGCGAGGCGGACCCTCTGTGCTGAAAACCTGCTGGAAACAAGACGACAGCGGACGATGTCACTCAAACTACCGTGTACTATCCTATCTCTCCGGCTAACACTAGTATACCCCACTCTCTTTTGTGTCGTGCTCTTATCTACGTCCCGTACGTACCTCGCACTCGTTTTTATTGTACCTGCATCTCTATTCCCTCATCTATTCCCTTGTTCGTCATTTATGCCACCATCGTTGGGTAGAAAATCCCCGGGCCATCGCATATAGCGGGGTTCCCCATATTTATCTCGGGCTATCCTGCGGAGGTCCAACTCCGTATCTGACAGTTCAGATTAGTGCGGCAGTGGATCACGCAACGACTATTACTTTATTTTACCATATGATATTGGGATGTTTTTCTTAGTCCTTGACAGTTCCTGGCTTTGTTCGTGTACGGATTGCTCTCGTGAAGAAATGATATATCTATTCTCATCATTCATTGACGTCGCCTCGTTCAAACGAGGAGTAAAATATTGGGACTTCAAGCTTCACGATGGCCGTCTGCCTAGGCACCCTCATCTCTGGCCGCGACAAACCAAAAAAAAACACTAAAGGATCATAGTATAAGTACAAAATCGAGTTTTATATGTAAGCCCACGCCAGCGCTGAGTCCAGTGTCAACGATGAATCTTCTATTGAGGCCACTCATAGCTTGGATGACTGTGGATCTGGCAGGCTGTACAGTGCAGTGAGCTCTGCCTTGTACTTGTTGAAAGCGTCCTTCCTAAGTAGCATCGGTGTTGCGTCAGTCTATGGGTCGACAGCCCTCAAAGAAGACACATACCGGCGAAGCTTCAGCGTGGGCGTCAGCGTGTTGTCCTCGACGGTGAACGGGTCCAAGCTGAGATGGATGCGCTTCACCATTTCGAAGCTAGCAGAGATAGCCCAGGCGTCAGCTTCTCAGAAAACGGGAAATCACATGTCCCTCACCCCTTGAGCGCGTTCTTCCGCGCCTCTTTTGTGAGCTCCTTCAAGACAGCGTCGACGATGCGCTGATCCTGGCACAGCTCCTGCAGAGCTTTGACATCTTCAGGGCCGACGCGCGCGCCGAGTATACGGCCCCCGATGGCGGCGAGCTGGGCGGGATCTGGGACTACGACGGCGAGAAGGTAGGACTGGAGGGAGTCGCCGTGGACGAATATCTGAGTGACGAAAGGCGAAGACGAGTACAAGTTTTCGATCTTCTCCACCGCGACATATTCACCTTGAGCGAGCTTCATGATGTTCTGTCAAGGGGACAATGGAAGAAGGTGGGAAACTGAGAACCACGATATGGAGGGTCGTTTCGTTACCTTCACACGGTCAACGATCTTGACGCGCCCACAACCATCGATCTCGGCGACATCACCGGTATGCAGCCAGCCTTCGTCGTCGATAGTTTCTTTGGTGTTCTTCTCGTCTGCAAGATGCTATATGAGCCCCAGCTCGCTCACCCGAAAAAAGACAGCCCTTACCCTTATAATAACCAACGAAGCAGTTGACACCACGACAGCACAGCTCGCCACGGGGGTATGGCTTGTCCTCCGATGTGTATCCCATGGCAGGGACATCAATAAGCTTGAGCTCGGTCATAGCAGTCGGAGGCCCAACAGTTCCACTGGAGGATGGGTCGTTAGGAAGCGTATGTGTACACACGGCGGCGTTCTCGGTCATGCCGTATCTTCGTCAAGCTCAAGTCAGCATTTTACGATTAGTGGCACAAGCAAGCAGTTCAATACCCTGCGTAAGCTTGTAAGCATGATCGTATCAACGGCCATGATTGTGAGTTCACCTTCAGTAACGGTACCGCCGAACGCAATCTTCAAAAAGTCCATGACTTCGCTGCTTATAGGCGCAGAACCACAGGACACGAGCTTGACATTGCCGCCAAGCACGGCTTGAATCTTATAACAAGGAACGACACTACAGATCAGCTTTGTCTCTGCATAGCAAGTTTACTGCTGACCTTTCGGAAGACGAGTCTATCCCAAAGCGGATGAGTATTGTCACCCGTTGTATGCAGTCTTTCCAGCTTCGCTTGAACAGCCTTGCGGAAGAGGGCACCCTTGAGGCCAGGGACGTTTCCAGCGGCCATCGCAGATTGATAGACGCGGTTGAGCACACGCGGGACAGAGGGGAAGAAATTAGGGCGGAGGATCTGCGCGTCTTCGAGGAGTCGAAGTGGATCGCCGGAGAAAAACCCGATTGTACCGCCAACAGCCAAGATACACAACTCATTAGCCCGCTAACAAAGAGACAATTTAAGCATCCATTTGAGTTGGTTATTTCAGGGATGAAGCTTGCCTCATAAATATGTGCCAGAGGAAGATAAGACATCATGCATCCACGTTCGGGAAGCGTATATCCATACAAGTTCGCCGAGGGGGCGCTCGCCAGTTGTGAGTGGGTCAGAAGAGCACCTGTAGCGTGTGAGAGATCAGAAGATATGATGCATTTCTGAGTCTACCTTTGGGGTTACTCGTCGTCCCCTAAAACATTGGCATTAGAACAAACAGCAGCAGTGTCAAAAGACAGAAACTTACGGAAGTGTAACAGATCGAGGCTATCTGATCTGGCGTAGCTGGTAATGTTTCGAGAAGATGCGCTTTTCCAAATTCCACCACTGGAACGATGATTTGATCAGACAATTCATGGAGCCATTACAGGCAACATACCATCGCTCAACTCTTTGACTTGGACATTGATAGTCTCGCCCCAAGAAGTCAAAATCTGTTTGCTCTCTGGCGCCAAACCATCCATAGATATGATCATCTTGAGGTGAGGAGTCCGAGGCGCAATCTTCAAAAGAGACGCGACGTGATTCGATGTCGCAAAAATGACGGTAAGGTGCGCGTGATTAATACTGGTTGAAGAGATCAGACACCGTTGGAAATAACTGCAATCGCGGAACTCACATGTACTCTAGGTGTAGCCATCAGGGTCAACGTATGTTTCAGCGTGATATACACGAAGGCTTACCGACAGAATCCTTTCCAAGCGTGTCGTATAAGCTAACACCGACTTTACCATATGCATTCAGCGCCCACTCGACGAGCTGCCATTCTAATGCGTAGAACGCGCGTCAGTCAATGTGCTGTACGGAACCGAGACGACGTCGAATCTCACCAGGTCGATTCGGACTCCAGATTCCGACTGTCTCCATCTCTCCCCCGCCCAGGACACCCTTCTGGAACCATGTGTGCAATGCACTCCCAATCTCGCGTCTCTTCACATCGACCTCCCTGTAAGTTAACCAGACATAATGGTCGGCAAATTTCAGCGGATTAGTTGACACCAAGGGGCGGTGTCCGAGACAAGACAGGTCTGCAGAGAGTGCGAGACCGGTCTCGAACACCTCCGGTAGAGTTTTATGCACGTTGTCAGCTTTGATGTCGACAAGGCCGAAAATGGCTGGGAACCATGAATCAATGCCTTGCAGGATAGGCAAAAACAGATGAATATCTACCATTCTGGTAATGACCTGTATGTGCAAGTGAGCGCGCGTCCCTAACACCATGATAGCGAACTAGTCGGCTCACCAGTCTGCCCTGGCCTCTTGGTGCCAGGCACTTCAAAAGACTGCTTCTTGTAGTCGATGTTAGGAGGGAGCGGGACGGTCTTGTCGAGCGAGTTTGCCATTGTCAAGAGTGTGGGGTCGCGGTGTCAGGAAGGCGATGGTAATGGCAAGAGGAGGGATGGGATGGCGACGTACAGCTGCTGCTGAAAGTCAACGACGGTAGAAATAGAGCCGGGGATACGAGGACCGGTCGACGGCCCTGAGCCTCTGGCGCTCCCGTTCGAGACGACATTTATCACGTGCGATTGATCCCCACACTCGAGCGCGGGGCAATCTGTGGGGCAAGGGCCAAGTTGCAGCCAAGTCCGACGAGAACACCCGACCGTTCGCATCCACCTGACGTCTTCGTGCCAGGGGGAAGATCGCACGGGGATGGGCGAGATGAACCTGAGCCTCAAGGCCTAAAGGCTGCTCTCAGACCTTTACTTATCCCCTTCGATCGGTCTTTGCCACTGTAACAGCCGTATTCGACCGAAACTCGGGTAAATTGGATTTACATAGGTATTGTTACTACGACAAGCAACGACATCAAAGACAAGAAACAAGAAAGAAGCCATTCATGGAGTATTGAATCGAGGGCGCGCAGACAAAGTTTGGACAAAGTTTCGTACACAGAGCATTGTACACGTTGTGTTATCAAATAAGAATAACAAGAGACCATCACGGCGCATTGAGAACAATCTGGAAACAATGTTCGGTATATTATCGCGAAGCAGTCAATCTGGTGTCCTCACCTTCATAAAATCCTCGTAGTTTATTGTCACCCAGCCATCACGGTCGGTGTCGACTCTACGAGCATTTCATGAGAACATACACGATCGAGATAGCTTCCGTGACGCACCGTTGGAAAGATTCCGTCAAGCTCTTGACCGCAACACACGCCCTGACAAATCGGTCGAAGGTGATTCCCGGCGGAGGACCATACCCAGTTGAGGGACCGGTCGCTACGCGTATTGGATCTGAGCCGCAAGCTCATCTCCCGGAAAGGGCCATTGAAGCTCACCATATTTCTGTTCAATCAGCGTCAGAATGCTCGGTGCAAGGTTATATCCGAAGCTGCGCAGGGCTTCTGCGAGTTCATATCCGTCTATGGTTCCCGAGCGATCCTTGTCGAAATGCTTGAATACGTTCTGCCAATCGCTGATGTATTTCCACAAGCCGGAGAACTCTGCGGGAGAAGCTCCATCGGCATCTGAGCTGTTGTCATCAGTCTGGCAAAGCGTACCGTTAAATCCGATGGTTCCGCTACGATCGGTGTCCTGCACAGGTCAATCAGAAACATCAGTTAAGCTCAGAGGTTCAAGGCAACTGACGAATATGTTCATGAGCATCTTCACAGTGTCCAAATCGAACCCTGAGAGCTAGGTGGTCAACACATGGGATCCGATGAAATGATGATTGATTAATATGCTCTGGGACTCGGGGCACACTCAAAGGTCTCAAACGATCAAGACAATAAGGACCAGCCAGCTCAATATGTGCCCCCAATTTCGAGATCTATGACGCAAGACGACTCGCACTGACGGGTGTCACTCACTTGACCAGTTCCCTGCAACAAGAGATCACATCAGATCCAAGGCGAATCGGGGTGGGTAGATGAGCGTACCATTCACAAGGGCAGACTGGAGTTCATTGGCACTGATCGCGCCTGAACGATCCGCGTCGACGGCAGAAAACCACTGCCATAGCTGAGGATCAGCTCCAAGAGGTGGCTGCTGATAACCATACCCTCCTCCCGAGTATCCTGGGGGTGCTGGACTGTGGTTGTGGTGATGATGTCCAGAGCTCACAGAGTGGCGATGGCCGCTGTTATAGTTAGGATTGCTGTAGTAGGCCATGGTGAGAATGAGAGAGGCGCACTGGCAAGGCTGAGTCAATTATGTTTGCCGAAACGGAACAAGGAAGCTTTCCGATTGGTTCCGGGTCACTCTTAATTGGTGGCTGTGCTTCGGCAGCCTATCTTTTGCCACAGTCGACCCGTGAGGCCTGCAAGGAGATTCTCATACGTAGCCTCAACAAGCCTCAACAACCAGAGAATCATTGGGAAGCGCCCTCGAATCACAGCATCACAGTATAGCGATGTTATTTTTTAAGCGATGTTGACCGGTGTCATTCTTAGCTGCCAGTAATAAGGCTGCTATGACTCGCTGAAATTCGCACTGGCTCATGACCGGAACCTTATCACCCTCTATCTCTGCATTTAACCATTCTGATCCAGGGAACATACCTTCCGTCGGAATAATCGTGCGGCTAAGCTACAGGTGGCCTTAGTCTACCTCTAGATGACCTTCCTTTCGACGGGTTTTGATCCTAATCTACGCATGAACAACCTCTCTCGGTATGGTTACATATCATGCCCTGTTGTTCAAACCAATGCACCATGTCGAGCGCAATCGATTCAACCTTCGAGGATGCCCATAGCCAAAAAAGGCAAGTAAGAAAGGCGGGGTAGTGCGGGGTCGGCAATCACGAAGCCGGTTGGTTTGCAGCCGCGGTCTCAGACGCTGAAATCAGACTTTCCCGGCGACTCACCTTCGCCACGAACTCTCAGTTCCTCCGGCATCCCTCTTCGCAGACGATTCTCATGGCCAGCGAATTCAAGGCGGTCATTTTCGATGTTCGTACCCAAAGCACACATCTCCGGTACCATTCCGAGATCCTATAATTATCCTGCTGATCGTTCCATTCATTGGCATCTGGTCGCAACCTTTGTGCGAACGATTAGATTGGTGGGGTTGTACTCAGAAGCCCCCTGATCGCTATTGCGGCGTATGAGCGGGAGCATGGAATTCCCAATAACTACATTAACTGCTCGATGTGAGTCACTATCAGCTTCTTGCATCGAAACCTTGTGAGTAGTGTGGAAGACTTGACATTGTCTTGTGGACGGGCTGTGAGTTAGTACCTATCGTGGCTCCGAGGGGGCCTGGCAACGCTTTGAACGTGGAGAAATGTCTTTGTTCCCATTTTACGAGGCATTTGGCCGGGAGTTGTCTGACACCGGAAACGGCAATAAATGGTATAATGAATACTGTAGGCGCAAGGGCATCGGTGAGACGTGCTGTCAATCATGAACAGGCGATTTGAGTTATCATTTCTGACTTGTTCGGCGTGGAACAGAATGCCCAGAGCTTCCCCGAGGCTTGAACATCGACGGGCGCGATGTAGGTGCTCAGTGCCTGCTGTCCGTTTAGGTGGCGGCCATTTGACTTGTTCTATCTCAACAGCTCTTTGGTCGCATGATGCGAGAGAGCGCAACGTTCGACGGATGCGTAGTGGAAGCCATCCACAGGATCAGAGGTTCGGAAGCCTTCTTTCTCCTATCGTTTGGGCGCCGAATCATGTTTAGATTGACATCCGTCCGTTCATCATTTACACCCGTCTTCGATTCAACGTCTCAGCGGCAAAGCGATGGCGACTTATCGCACTCACTAACAACTTTTCCAAGACCGACGCCTCACTCATCGGGCACGACGTCACCGTGTTCGAGAAGACTCCGGGCGGCACCTTGGAATCCGAGCTCAAGTTCTTGGGATGGGAAAATGGCGCAGTCCCTTCGGGGCTACGAGAGCTGTTCGATGACTTTATTGACTCCAGTCAAGTCGGAATGAGGTGCGCGCACGTGAAACGCGAGTAATGCCGGTGCTTGACGTGACATTGCGGGCCTTGCAGAAAACCGGAACCTGAGTTCTATCTCTTCGCATGCCGTCGAAACAATATCCGTCCAAATGATGCCATTTTCCTTGACGACCTTGGGCAGTGAGTCTCCGTTTAAGCCTCGAGGATCTCGGAAAGCAACGATAGATTAACCATTGCGGTAACAGCAATCTGAGGGCCGCGAAGCAACTCGGGATGGAAACGATCCGTGAGTTCATTACACGTTGACCAGACGAAATTAGCGTACGAGGTTGCATTCCTGATCTAGACGTACCAATCGGAGGATCGCTGGGAGCAGTAAAAAGGCTCGAAGAGAAGTTGGGTATCGATCTCACAAGTGGGGTTGAACCCAGCCAACGGACACCTTCCAGGCTGTGACTGCGCGTCAGAACCTC
The DNA here is from genome assembly GCF_000320585.1 of Heterobasidion irregulare TC 32-1. Lineage (NCBI taxonomy): Eukaryota > Fungi > Basidiomycota > Agaricomycetes > Russulales > Bondarzewiaceae > Heterobasidion > Heterobasidion irregulare. Next base: position 1,863,938 of record NW_009258198.1, on the reverse strand, counting down.
AACTAACAACACGAGCTATCGGAATGCTGAAAGAGGAAGGGAACCTGTGTATTGAAGGATATCTAATTACTCAATCCGTTCTATGTGTCCAGCTACTCTAAACAATGGAAACGGACGTCAGAACGGCTTATCCGACGCAGGGGTCTTATCTACGTAGTGGTCGCCAATCTGCGGACGACAAGGCAGTGCACGTTGGAATGTCAGGATTTAAAACTCCAAGTCGTGGAATGACTCACGACAGGCAACTTAATCAACAGCGCGTTCTTGACTTTCGGGGTTACAGAAAGTAGCTAATATTTCCAAAGTCTGTCAGCCGAACATTCCTTCGCTCACTGCTATCCGGGACGCACCAGGAGGGCGGCAGTGCCAGCACCAACACCCCAAAAGCCGAGGCTACCAGCCCACCGTTTGGCGGACTAAGAGCGCAAGTCAGTGTGAGGCAATTGAGTTGAAACAACGGAACCGAAAGCCTACGCTCAAGGTGAACGTTCCAAGGCGCTGCGTGGCAGGCGTAGGGTGGAAGGCAAGGCGGGCCATTGAATGCGAAGATGAAGCAGGTGCAAGATGACGGCGCTCAGACGTGGACGAACACGGAAGGGGTTGCGGACTTTGAAAAGATTTCCTTCGATTCGGCCGGGCCTGGGACGCACGCACCGTTCGGTGCTTTACGCCCTACGCGACTCGACCTCGAACCTGCGCTCGAAAGCTGTCAATTCATCGTCTGTGCTCGGCACCTGCATTCTACGTGCACTCTTTCATCGACTGGAATTCCGCTAGCTCCTGTCTCCGGCTATCTGCGTTGCTACAGGATGGCCAACCCCCGACAGCGTCGTAAAACCCGCTCCTCTTCATACAAGCCTGTCCACCACTCCCGGCAAGCGAAAAAGCTCCTGAAAAAACAGCCAGGTACCTTTTGTCTTCCCAGAAATCCTGTACACTGCTCGCGATAAATCCGTTGACACTCTTTCCCAGTGATCCGCGGCCCAAAAGCTCTCCAAGAGGCCTGGGACAGACGTAAAACTGTCCGGCAAAAGTAGGTCGAGCTATTTTGAAAACTTATGGACGTCTGTTGAAGCAGCTCGGCTTGTTCTCGTCTATGCATGATTAGTTATGCGGCCTTGGGTCTCGCAACTTCTCTGAACCCTAGGGTCGCTGGTGGTGTCGAACGTGTCACGGCAGACAGAGAAGACAATGGCGATACTCTCGAGGTCGACATGACAAGCTCGGAACCCTCTTCGTCAACCCACAAGGCCGACGCGAACAGTGGTAGCCTACCCAAGGGACATGGCCGGATTGTCCGAGATGAGCAAGGGAATGTCGTGGAGGTAGAGATGGAAGACGAGGTCGATGACGAGGCGCCGGAAGAGGAGCCTCTGATCGAGGAGAGAGCCTCAGGCGTCACTCCCGAAACAAAAGATTGGGTGACGATGCCTGCACGGAAACAAGCGACGGAGGTTGTTCAAGGTAAGCACAGTATGAGCGTCTCTCGCGGTCGCTCGTTCGGGTGTGCTCATCGCTTTGCTGTCACGCTGTCTCCAATCGCGGTCGATCTACGTGTCCTTGCACTCAATCAAGCTCTCGAAAAAGCGTCGTCGTTGGCCAAGCCGGTACGGCGATTCTCGTCGACGGGCGAGGGGCAATACCTACGACGACTTGTTGAAAAATACGGCGAGGACGTGGAGAAAATGGCACGAGACAGGAAGCTGAACGTCGAGCAGCGGACTGTCGGACAGCTGAGCCGCGCGATTCGCAAGGCGGGCGGGATCGGCAAGCTGCAGAAGACACCGCGATAGCGCAAGACGGGGTTGTCGCGCGGTGGAGGGACATCGACCAGCCCGTGGTCGGATAGTCTAAATTTGATGACCGTCGGTGTGGCGAGGGGCGATTCCAGGCTCGAGTGTACATAACTGACGTTACTTGCTTAGCAGTGACGGACGACGAAGTAAGAGAGCGGAGTCATCTGATTCGTCGAGGGACCAGATCGGTACCTCGGGTAGGGAATGTGGAGGGAAAGGGCGAATTGAGTTCCGAGGAAGGAGGGATTAGGGTGTCGAGCCAGAAGACGGAGGACGAGCACAGGCTATGCTGCCAGAAGTCGAGAGGTCCTTGGAAGGTGTCGTGTAACATGCGGATTCTTTGTGTGTGCGGGGGCACCCACGCGATCGAGGCGTCGAGTGGCACCAGGACTCCGAAAGGGGAATAAGTGCGACAATTTCGCAGGAATTTGAATCGGGGAGGGGGGGAAGCGCTGAGCAGCCGGAGGGACCGGAGCGGGGGCGGGGTCTGGGTCTGGGTCTGGGTCTGGGGAGTGGGCTGATGGCGGAGGACCGGGGGCGTGTGGCGGAAGCAAGGGGAGAGGGAGAGGAGGGGGAGGGGGCGCGGGGAACGTGGGCTCTAGGAGTATAGGGCCTGAGTGCGAGGGCCCAGGATCTGGGGGCGTAAGATCCCGTTGTCGGATCTGGAAACGGAAGCAGAGGTCGAGGAAGAGAAGGAGGGGTTACGCGTTACGGGCTGGGGTTACTGATGCTGTTACATGGAATATATTCTCTCGTAAAAGCGTCATATCAGCCAGGCATGTTCTTTCATCTGACATGCTGCATTGCTCTCCACCCTCTATTTATCCATCCCCCTCCCTCCTCAGAACACGTCCCTCATCCCCTCACACATGCCTCCCAGGTCCTCCTCCCCGTCCTCCAGACGCTCCTCCGCGACGTCCCCTTACCCCGCATCCGCAGCCCGCGCCCCCTCCGGTCAGCCAAAGTCGTCCAGGCAGCAGTTCTCTGCCTGCGGTGCGTGTCGCATGCGAAGGTGTGCACCCTCACCACGCCCTCCTCCGTCCTCGTGCCCATCGCCCTCTCCCAGGGTTCGCTGCGATCTCAAGGACCTCCCCCTCACCACCACCGGCCAACAGACCCACTGCTCGAACTGCAAGGAGCGCGGCCTCAAGTGCGTGTAAGTACTCCACCCCCATCGCCTTATCGCTGTCCTCACTCCCTATCACCGTCCGACAGGGATGAGTTCGCAGAAGTCAAAGCTGTCAAGCTCCTCCGGCGCGGCCGCCGGCTGCAGCAGGTCGAGTGAGTCGCGTGCTTCACTTGCCAAGTCTTCCATCGACCGACCTCAGCAACTCCCCATCTTATGTAGGGCCGTCTACGGCAAGACACTCGACGAGGATAGCGACCTTTACCAACCCCCCACCCTCACTCCCAACCTCATCCCACGACTCAGGCCGGAGTTCTTTTCTTCTCCCTTCTACAGCAGGTTCCACGTACAATGTGTGTGTTTTTATTTGATTTCCCGCGTCCCCCCCGTCTCATCAATAACTCATTTTGTATATCCCACAGACCCAATTATCGACCCCTCCGAGTTTTGCTCTCGGTTCTTCGAGTTTGCAAAAGGGAATTGCAATGCATTGGACATCTCCGGCCAGCTCATCGCAATGATACTCGCCGTCTGGGCCACCAGCTTTGGCGTCAACGAGTACGGCATCGAGGAGGTCGATAACAGTCCGCACGCCATCCACAACCGTCAAGAGCGCACGAATGAGATGGTGAGAGAAGTATTGCAGCTCATCGATATGCACGGCGTGGTTCGCAAGCCCACCTGGGACGGTGTACGCGCCCTGCTATTGTTGTCGCCTTTGACACAAGGTTTGCAGATCCGTTCCATGTATGACGCATCACGCTTATCAGATCTTCCAGAGGTTCAGACCCCTATGGAGAGACTTGTAAGCTATCGCGCGCGAGGTCGTCTGCGCAGTCCGCTCATCTGCTAGGCACAGGTCATGCATGAGGCTACGATCAGCCAAGTCTTCACCCTTTGCAGCATGGCTTCCGTGTCATCAGTGGGCACCGGCCAGGGGAAGGGGGTTGACTTGTTGGTCAGATCCCGTATCTTCTGGCACGCACACGTTGTGGAGGGCATCACGAGTGGGCTCCGCGGAGGAAAACTCCTTCTGTAAGTAGTCGTCCATTTTTGGAAAATATGGTTCGCTGATAACTTCGCAGCTCCGACGAGGATCTCAACGCCTTTCAGAAAACAGTCCCTCCGCTCGGTACCACCGCCGTCACAAGGTCCGAGGCTTACGAATTCACGTACCGTTACGCGCAGGTTCCCCTCCAGCTTGCGTCCGCGTGCCGCAAGGTTCACGCGGCCCTCACAGGCCCCAGTGCTCGACAGAATGACGAGATCGACGAAAATCTGCTCCACGAAGCTTGGGGAATTCTGGATCAGTCATGGAAGGCTTTTGAAGGTTTAAAGGAGCTGGGAACCTTGGGCATCATTCGAGCGGAGGAAGTGGAGCGCTACATCTATGGCTGGCAGGTAGGCCGTGATCCCTACTCCTTTCGAGCTTCGTACCTAACAGCGTCACTTCATTCAGATCTTCATCTTCGAGTGTTGTAAGTCTCCCCATCTTGAGTTCATCAAACGGACTCACAGGTGTATGTTTCACAGTCAACGTCATTCGCGAGGCACTCAAGCAGCGTGTCGTCGTTCACTCTAGTCGAAGAAAGACTCCCGAGTGTTCGCCAATCGTAAGGAGCCCAGCCACCACGGATGCAGCGACTCGTTTGCTCAAGGTTGCGACTACCCGATGTTACACCACAGTGAAACGCGTCGTCTCCATCATCCGTCGGTTTTTGGGAACAGCTTTTTTCGAATACGACGCGTCCCTTGTGCGAGATGGAGTCTTCTTCGCAGGATTCATGGTTGCGGGCGAATCCGGGACGGAAGACGACGTGCACGTTTGTCTTCAAGCCTTGCATCAAATGCGATGGGCGTTCTCCAAAAACGAAGAGAGGGCAAGGACCGTACGATTGGCATGGGAGGCAAGGAAGGCGTCTAGTGGACGAAAGGCACAGCTATCCCCGTCCATAAGCTCCAGCGATTACGACGCGTATGCCAACGCGCTGCCGTCACAGGACCCTCGTCAACTTCCGCCCTCTTCGTCCTTGTCGACCTCTTCTTCCCGCTCTTCTCTCCGTGGCGAATTTTCTGCGCTCAACACAGGTGGTGCGGAGGATGGCAGCTGGACATCACCCTCGTCGTCTTCGGTTTCGTCTGGCGCGCGTTCACGTCAAGGATCGCTTCAAGAAGACTTCATGGGCCCGGGGTCGCACAGAGGCTCCCCGGTCTCCAACCATGCGCCCACTACCCCACCCTTCATGTCAGGCCCCACACCAACTCAGCTGCAATCTAGGACGTTCAATCCCGTTTCATCCACTGAGGGCTCAGATAATGTCGCAGTTCACTCCTTGGTTCCCCACCGCATTTCGCCCACGTTGCAATACTTTCCAGAGCTCGAACACTTTTCCTTCAGCCCTTCATCGGCGCCGGTTGGTCATACGCCGGTGGGAAGTACTTCCCACCAATCGCAGGCAGCTCCCTTCGCGTTTGACAACGTTCCTTCGTTGTCGCCCTTGAGCATGCGCAGCCATGATTCCCAACCAAGTCAGAACTCGATGGGGACCCCGTTTTCGGGGCTTTACGACCCTCGCTCGAGCATGCTCTTTGCGGGATCGTCGCACGCTGCCCCTCTGTCGACCGGTGACCAACAATTCGGAGGCTCGAGTTCTTATTACCATTGATGGTTCCTCTGTGTCTCAGCTCCGTTCTGGTGCCGTTTGTATGTTAGCAAAAACGTGCTTCTTGTGCACAAAGGTAGATCAAATGTTTTTTATTCGGTGTTTTTTTTTTATCCTTCACTCGGTCCGTGCGATACCTTGTTCATCTTCGACTTTCTTTGTTCTTTTGTTCTCTTTTTGGTCTACACCTTGTTTCGTTCCCGTGTAACGTTTCACTCTTGGACATTGAGACCATTGTCTGCCAGCTGTGGCTGCGCTGCTACCGAGCAAGCACGGTTGTATAATGTTTCCACCATCGCTTTTTACACTACCCGCTGTATTTCTTCTTTCTTCACTTGTCGACGTCTCTTTGACCTTTCGGCTCCATCACTCGCAATAACCACATAGATAATGCGACCGGGCCTTCCGTAAAACATGATCCGGGGAGGGGCGCTGATCCCCGACCGCGGTTGTCAACGTGCGCGACGATATATTGAGGGTGCAGGAGATCGTGGGTCCCCGAAGGTGCCTCCTTTTGGCACTTGGCCGATCCTGGAGCCTTGAGGCCTTGGGGCCAGAGGGCGCCTGGCCAAGCGACGCAGCTGCAGGAAAGACGCTCGGGGAATATGAAATGGCTCGAGTAGCGACAAGCCAGGACAAGACGATGTGCGGGCCAAATCGGGCGTTTCGAGCTGTTGCCGTGCTACAGTGGTCAATGAATCGGGACACCCTGGGAGATGTGATGGGGAAGGGTTTAGCCATCGGGGAGCGGGGCGTAGCGGTGCCGGGACAAAGTTTGTATTGGTTGGTGTGTTGTGCGAACCACAGACGGACACTTGGAAAGTCGCCATGCGCCGATGACGGCAGAGAGGCCCATTAAGGTCACTGTTCGAGTCGGTATCCCCAATGGGATTGTCAAGTCGCCGACTCGCCCCAAGGAGGAGAGCCCAGACTGTGCTAGTTGCGCCTTCTTCAACTAGGGACCGATATATTGGGCCAAGGAACCTTCTCTCTCGTATGTTGGCCGGTGACGACTGGATGTCCCACTGCGTTGGTGTCTCGATGATCATTCACCGCGGGCTCAAGCCACAAGCGATATGCAGAGAGGATGGGGATGCAGCACGGACCGTCGATGCATGATCGAGTCCATTAAAGATAGAGATTCGAGGTGGAGTCATTTGTAATAGTCAAGATGCAGTCACAAACTGGCGTTGCGTCTCGTTGGGTCAACAAAGTCGGGGCGTCGCTGAAAACGGAGATCACTTTCACACGACCCCCGTGTCGACAAAAACCCAGTTTTGCGACGGCATTTTGATTCAGATTACCGTATTTATTGAGGTTAGGCGGTGCCGCGGCAGCAAGTCGAGTCGAAAAGGCGACCGCGAAGTCGGCGGCGGCCCCTTGATGAGTGGCATTCGGATCGACGGTCCCCTGGACGAGGCGATGTCTACACCGAGACTCGAGAGAGACCTGGCCGCAATCTCACTTCTATATACGGCACTTGGATCTTGCGCTATTGTTGGTGGCGGCGGACAGTACGATAACAAATATGAGCACTGTTGACAGCGTCGGATGGCGAGATCTCGTAGGGTTGCGGCCATGCGGAAGCAAAATGAGTGTTTGTCATCGGGAAATCGCGGATGCGGCACATGAGAGATCTTGATCTGTTGTGCCCCCGAGTGGTTGGCGTCGTGGTCATTGTGTGGCGCAGCGCAGCGTCAAAGGCTGTGCGCCCCAGCTCACTCATCCGTCGAGAACCGTGACCATCTGCGTACCTTCATGGACTTTTTCTGTACGTTCTCCATCGAAAGCGATTCCCAGTGCGACTCAGACTGACGTGATCGCTCCACATAGTCTGCCTTCCCATCTTCTGTAAGTATGGTCCTCTGAGGCTTCTGTAATACCACTGCAACGCAACGGGACTGCTGATCACCGCTCATCAACGCGCATTCGCTCTAGTCGGCTGTCCCACCAAGATCAAGCCCGAGGGCGATCAGACGCCTCGGATTTGTCCTCGTTGCCATAATGGTACGCTGTGTTTAAGGCCCGGTTCGCCTTCTCGCGGTCTGACCAGGCTTTCCCATTCGCCAATCATCGTCCTCAGCCTCCGTTCTTTCGGCGAAGTCTCGCACATGGTTCGAGGTGTGCTTCGTCCCGCTCATCCCTATGCGTGCCTCGCATGTTTGGATCTGCGGCATCTGTCAATGGACCGTTCCTCTGCAACAGGGGTGCGTGCGCTTCACCCCACCACGTTTTTACCGCACCGTCGTTCATGTATCTGCATATTTTGATCTTCTAGCTGGGAACCGCAGGTCGCAGCCGTCAACTATCAGCACCCGTCCGCCGGCCCAAGCCACGGGATCCCAGGGCCGTCAAGCCCTTGGGCACAGGCCCAGGGCCCCTTCCAACCAGGCTATCAGCCTGCCTACTTCCCTAACCAGCAGAAGTAGGCTGCTTGACACCGTTTTCGACGTCTTTCAACTGTACCGTCTCCATCTATGATTCTACGAATTACGGACATGTGTGTATCATAGTCATGGTGTCGTTTCTTTCCCTTCTCTCCTTCTGTACGATTTGTATATCTGGAATAACAGTGTTCCAGATCCGCCAACCAGAAATGCGCCGGTGGCAATAATACCACAAATAGCCCCAGAGCTCAGTTTTGGATGCTTCTCGTGGTGAGCGTCAATCGAATGGCCTTCGATGGGGGCCTCGGAGTCACTCCCTCGTTCCCGCTGAAAGCGCTGGAGAGCGGACGTGGGTTCCGTCATAGTGAGTAGACCGATAAGAGGCGGACGCTGGGCCGTTGAGCCGTGATGAACAACGTAAACATTCTAGGCGGTTGTGCGCATGAGTGAGCAGAGTTCAGAGACAAGAATACGCTGTCACGCACTCGCAGGAAGGCATCTCCAAGAATCCAGTCTCCGGAATTGATCTAAAGTTCGCGATGAGCTCATAGGTACTCCTCAAAAGGTAAGGAACACACTTTATTGCTGGGTTGGATACCCGCAATACACCAACCCTCTGGGTCTACCCCTTGCAAGTTGATGTCCGCAGGGTCGACAGGGTACTCCTTCATGCTTTCATGGTCTCCAAGGACGAAGCCGATGGTTACAGCTCTATTGCATCTCACCTGCCACTGGCCAGCATCCGTTTTCCTTGTGGCGCCAACAGCGTTCCACAAAGCATCCACGTCACTGGATGGGCCCAGAATGAACGATGTGCCAGTGTCAAGAACAGCAATGGGGGTGGTCGAATCATGCACTCGAGAAGGCGCCAGAGAAGTGAAAAGGGTAGTCGAGTTGAGCGTTATAGACCGCAGGGGCAGTTTCCAATAGTCAGGCACCGAATTTCGACCGGGATAAACAGCCGTATATGTGAAATCCTCGGTCGAGTTCCCAATTGCCGGATCGAGCTGTCCGAGGGTGAACGACGAATCGTCCAGCTCTCTTCCCAGTTTGAAGGCAAAAAATCGGTGAGAATCGTCAAAGTATGAGAACAGGTTTTCCAATAGAGTCTTCCCAGTATTCGACGCGATGGATGCAGCAAGCGGGAACGACAGGCCTAGAATGCCGCTGTATTCTGAGCTAGACAGATCGAGGTTATGGGTCTGATTTGCTAGTGCTGGATGTGGGTGGCCAGTCAGTGAAAATATCGTCATGGAGTATGCGCACTATGACCCACCGAACACTTGAGAGGTGACTTGATAAGAGCCAAATGTCACACTCTCAAACCCTATGGTTCCAGAGACTGAGCCGACCAGGTAATTGAGCTCAAACTCGGCCGAGGATGTCTGAAAGGACGATGTTTTGCTGTACTTGGACAATCCAGTGCAGTCAGGCTCAGTGCAGTCCTCGGACAAAACCCACTTAAATCGAGTGCAATCGGGTCAGCGATTGCTCAATTCGTAGTGTATCAAGGAAGTGCGACTGACTAGATCAGATGAGCCGGTATCGAGGATGACCTGCAAGTCTTGCCCGCCGATGCTAGTAGACAGTATTAACAGTGATATATAAAAAGCAATAAAAGTGGCAAGGTAACCTGATGCGCGCCACATAAGTGCTGCAGCATAGTTTTGGTAGTCAGTTGGGTGTATTCATTTATCATAGAGGTCAAATCACTATTGGTGCATATTGAGGAGAGGCACACCGCCTGCAGGCTGTAGAAAGGACTCATTGGCCAAGATTGTCTGATTTTGGATAACGCGTTGCAGTGTAATTGAGCGGCCCGAGTGCCTGGGAATCTTGGAGGGAGATGGAACGGCATTGATCGCTGGTATGAGAAAGTAACAGCGAAGGAAGATAAAAAGGAAACTTAAGAGCCCGCACTGCTGGGGCATCTTGTCTCATGTAACGAGGGACGGCGATGTAGGCACTATCGTATATCAGAAGGCGTACATGTGTCTCGTTTCAGGCCAATGGACTTCTGCATAAGCCTCGATAGCTGCTAGAAAATGCGGGTCACACGTTCCAAGATTGTGATCCAGACTGGACGCCGGACGGTTGAGCTCCTGCTATATTTACCACTTGAAGTTTACGTCGAGAATAGAAAAAAAATGCGGAATCGCCCGCTACACTTCCGATCATGTCACATAACGTCTTTTATGCCAGTATCAGTGCACCGAGAAGTGGTAGTACAGTGCAGGAGGCCAAAGAAGACGGAGACTGACGGTGTGCAGCAACTCCGGAGTCATGCCTCGTGGCCGTGACACTACTAAGGCGCGCGTCACATCACTGCCTCGCCACTACGTTAGCTCAACTGTTGTTCTCTAACCACCCTCGACCTCGACAACATGCATACCAGCGAGTACGATTTCCTCTTCAAGCTCCTCCTCATTGGCGACTCTGGGGTTGGCAAGGTACGTCACTCGCTTAGAATTGCAGACTGTATGCTCACCGTACAGTAGTCTTGCCTCCTTTTGCGATTCGCTGACGACACCTACACGGAGAGCTACATCAGTACTATCGGCGTTGACTTCAAGATTCGGACCATCGAGCTCGAGGGAAAGACGGTGAAGCTCCAAATTGTGAGTGCCTTCCGTCTCAACGAGTCATGGCGCGTGGCACTGCGCAAGCCGCGAGGTTTCCGGAATATCCACAATTCCACGTTCATTCGGGAACAATCAGTGTCCATGGCTCTAGAGCCCTATGTCATTGGCATCAAATCGGTCGTTTCTGTGTTGGCCTCGGATGTACTAACATAATCTTCGTAATTCAGTGGGACACAGCAGGTGGGTATCGGTCTTGATTGCACCTCTCACATGCCCTCATCTCCTATTTTTGTTATCCTCAGGCCAAGAACGTTTCCGCACCATCACTTCATCTTATTATCGTGGTGCACACGGCATCATTGTTGTTTACGACGTTACTGATAACGGCAAGTTACTACGCCTCTCCCTGCCTCGCTGTCCTGACAACGTCTTTTCAGACACATTCACGAACGTAAAGCAATGGCTTCAGGAGATCGACCGTTACGCATCAGAGGGTGTCAATAAGCTGCTTGTTGGCAACAAGTCCGACCTGACAAGCAAGAAAGTCGTAGAGTACAGCGTTGCGAAAGTAAGTACAGACTCCACATTGGTGACTATTTTCTCATCACGTTGTTCCCTGAAGGAATTTGCGGACCAATTGACCATTCCATTCCTGGAGACGTCGGCGAAGAACGCTACCAATGTCGAGCAGGCTTTCTTGACAATGGCCAAGCAAATTAAGGACCGGTACGTACCAAGCTTGATTGGGCAGACGGTCACTGAGACATGATGTCTAGCATGGGTTCTACGTCAACACCCTCAGGGGCTGGCAAGTCCTCGACCATCACGCCTGGCCAGACCGTGCAGCAACAGCAGTCCGGTGGCTGCTGCTGATTGTTTCGGGGCCGTTTCCCCTTACCTTACCTGCATTTCCATTATCTGCTGGACCTTTCACGTATAACCCAAGTCTTCGCGTTTTTTTGTCCGCACCTCGAGTAGTCAGTTGCTGGCGTTGTTCTAGTCGTTCTTTCACTTTTCCGCAGGATGTTGCCCACAGTATACTCCTATGTCAATATATCGGTTCCTTCAGATTGGTTATTGGATGAATATTCGCACGTGCTCATGGAATTCGAATCGACTGCGCGTGCGCATCGTAGACCAGCTCTCTCCTTCCTGCCACGCTACAGTTCATCTGGCTTGTACAATCGGTAATGCAACAAGAACCACATCATTCGATGGAAAATCGTAGGGGCGGGCGTGTACTAAGTCGCGGTGGAGGGCGTGCAGAACGCGGGTCGGCCCGCGTTCTCGGTCCTGCGCAAGAGTTTCAAAAACAACGTGAACAATCCCGACATTTTCCTCCCTCCAAGGATCGTATCGTCCCAATCACTGGCCCAATTACCGTTCGTACAAATGCCTTCGAGATAGTTCAATACCCAACGCGGACATTCATTCAGTATGATAGTAAGTCAGCGGTCACACGGCGCGATTCGCATCTGCTCATCGACATGGCTTGAACAGTAAGTGAGTGTCGCTCATCCAGAGAGCGCCCACACGCTCCCTCGACTAACTGTTTGCAGCAATCACACCAGAAGTGAATAATGTCCGGAGAGCGAGGGAAATCGTGGATAAGATGCAGATAGCATACGCGAGTGTGTTTCAACCCCGCGCGGCATTCGATGGGAAGAAAAACTTGTATTCTTCCAAAGAAATTGCTCCCGGCGGATCTATCTCGGTAGGTTCCCCGACTTGTTGCCTGATGGCTCCTCCAATCCGTTTCAGTTTGAGGTCCAAATGTCGCCTCAAAACACGTCCCGACATGTATACAATATCAAGATCGTCCGGACGTCTATGGTGTTTGACCCCAAGTTGAGCGCCTCTCTTTCTGGGCATGACTTGGCTTTGACTGGATACTATAGAACGTTCCGTAATCTGACCACCTCACAACGAGGAGGCATGCCTGCAGATTTTGCTTCGGCTCTTAACCTGGTTCAGATGCTAATAATGCAGGCGCCGATGCTGTATGTACTCAGTTAGATATATAAATGGGATAGCAAAGTCATGGATGTGCTTTGCTACCAGACATTCGAAGACATACAATGCCAGGGCTGTGTTTTCTTCTATTGGGGCCAGGCCTCTCGGGGGCGGACTGGAGATTTGGCCCGGATTTTTCCAGTTGCGTGCGTTCTCTCGAGATCACGGAAAGATTCTCATCGTTCGTCTGTAGGAGTGTAAGACCTGCGGTTGGGAGGCTCATAATCAATATCGACACTACAAGTACAATAACGTATGGTTCACAATGATTCTATATCCTTTTGTCGCTGAGCTTCGTATTCAGTTATGCCCCGGGGCCCCTCATTTCATTTGTTCTAGATTTTCTCAAAATGACCGTTCAAGACCTCGCTAATTTAGATCCTTTGAGTTCTCGATGGAAGCTTCTGCGAGCGACGTTGCACAAAGTGAGGATCACTGTTGACGTGCCTGTCGGGCGACGATCCCGTCCAATCAAAGACCTCGTTCCGCGAGGCGGACTCTATACATTCAAAAAGGGCGACAGGACTCTGACAGTCAAGGTGGGTCTTCCGGGATCGCGCTCCGGCTCCGGTCAAATGCGATTGACGTCCATGTGTAAGGATCACTATCTGGAGGAGCATAATAAAACCCTTAGCTATCCACGAATCTTTGGTGTCCGCATGCCAGGCAAACATGACGTCGTACTGCCTGCGGAGATTTGCAGCATTGAACTTGGTCAGATGTTCAAGAGGAAAGCCCCTAGCGACATCATGCCCAAGGTTCTCGATTTTGCTAGCAAGCGGCCTCTCGACCGCCTCCGTGCAATCGAAGACGCGGCATCGGGCTCGGTAATCTTCATACCATCGTCGAGTCGCAATTAATTCAACCTTTGTCTGTGCAACAGGTGTTGAACTATGCGCAGTCAGATTTCGTTGGTCTCGCGGGGATGAAGATCTCGACTACTCCTTTGAAGGTTGCTGGTCTCATCATGACACCCCCGATGATTGGATTCGGGAATGACGTCGACATCGAACAGACCGTGCGTTCGTGCCCTATCCTGAACATCACGTGCTTCTAACATCTATAATCGCATTCAAAGCTGGGCTCCTGGAACGCAGTCAGACGAAAATTCTATAAACCAGGACGTGCCACGGGCTTGGCTGTCGTCGACTTCTCCCTTGGTCCCTACGATGTCTTGAAAAGATTCGTGGATGATCTCGTCAACTGTTGTAATAGATTGGGTAAGAGTGTGTTAGATTATGATTGCTTGCGCAGTCTCATGTTGCCATTCATCTAGGTCTCAGTCAGTTTCACTTTGTGTGCATTCCAACTCCCTCCTCTAACATTTAACAGATACGCAAAGTGCGTCACCAGACCCAACACAGCTCGCTCTTGTCCAAGGCCCCATTGCAGGGAATATACATCAAGTAGCTAAGCAACTGCGCAGCGTCATTCACCTAAAACTGAATCGATTATCAGGTGTTGGTCCGAGCTATGGCCACATACCGTCCGAATCTGCTTGTTATCATCTTACCGGACGTAGCTGCTGAAGCTAGAGAGGCGGTCAAGTTGTGGAGTGATACAGCAGCCGGTATTCCAACGCAATGCATGGTAGAATTCATAACTACTTTGTTAACCGTTCGACTAATTTTATCTTGCCAGAAACTCTCAAGAATTCGATCTGCAAATGATCAATACTGTACGAATATAGCTCTCAAGTAGGCAAGCGTCGTATGGTACATAGCACAAGCTAATGATATCTTCTGTTCTAGAATTAATGCTAGAATGGGAGGCGTCAATTTTATTCCAAGAATGCCGATCTCGACTATGATTCGGAACACTCCAGGGCTCACAATCGTTGGTGAGCTGTCAGTGACCATGTAGAAGGGCTGCGTGATCTGACTTGGGATTAGGTGCCGATGTGGGTCACCCTGGCCCCGGGATAGACAGACCATCCATTACTAGCCTCGTAGCCTCGTACGATGCGGACCTTTCCCGGTATACAGCATTCACCAACGTGCAGAACCCGAGACAAGAGATCATTGCAGATCTGAAGGACATGATGCTGGTGAAATGATCTCTCCGATTCTCACGCGATGTCTTTGTGTATTGACTTGAATGCAAAGGGTGCCTTCCGGCGTGTCTGGAATTGCAGAGGCCGAGCTCAAACGATGTTCCCTCGATGTGTTGTCTTCTTCCGAGATGGCGTTTCAGAGGGCGAATTTGCGCAGGTGGTGACGTTTGAAACGGTAGCCATACAAGGTAAAGAGGTCTATCATGCTGTGTACCCGCACTGTGTTTTGACGCGCGACCACTTGTACGTAGAGGCATATGAGCAGTTTCGCGAGGAAGCGGGAGCGCCCAAAGAGTTGACTCTCAAGCTCCAATTCGTCGTGGTCGGCAAAAGGTTCGAACAACCAGGACCCTAGATTCTGCGACCCCAGTGCTCACACATTCGATGCGCACAGACATCACTTCAGGTTCTTCCCTGATGATCAAGCGTGATTCACTCTCACCGCCTCAGCGCTCACGCTGAGCTCCTTCGCTGATTCCCTCCCTCATAGACCCGGCCATGGTACCGATAAGAGTGGAAACTTGCAGCCAGGTCTGGTGGTCGACTCGGGGATCACAAATCCGTTCATAACCGACTTCTATCTGCAGTCCCAGGGCGGCTTGAAAGGCAGTACGTTCCGGTTCATTTTCTTTGGTCAGGCCGTGTTCTCATATGCCACCTTCATAGCAAGCCGCCCTGCTCACTATATCGTACTTAAAAATGGCCTCAAGATGGTACCTGCTCAGTGCGTCTCGTGTGATCATTGTACGCGATATTAATGTTGAACTCGTCGATATAGGATGTACGAACTATCATATTTTCTCTGCCATGTCTATGCCAGAGCCACACGGTCTGTATCCATACCCGCCCCTGTCTACTGTGCGTTCCTGTCTTTGTTGAGGCAGCACCGGTGCTAATGCATTGCTCCCTACAGATGCTGATGTGCGGGATGTGTTTTTTGTCCACTTGTGTTCACTAACTAAAAACCTTTTTGTTCTGTATCCGCCCGTATAGCTTGTCTGCACGCGTGCGCGGATGTATTTCGAAGGGCCCGTCTTGGAACTCGCGTCGGAGGCCGGTGCCAGCATCGATGGCGCGCCATTCGACCTGGACGAATGGAAGCGAGGCTTTAGGGGCATCCACGACAATATCAGAGACCAAATGTTCTTCCTGTGACAAGCTCATCGTTCGCACAAGCGCTGCCATTCTAATTCTGTTTGACTATTCTCGCGTTTCCTAACGGGTTCGTCTCCTAGATCTTTTGTAGCGGTTGAAGATTTGCTTGTAGTAGACGCTCAGCTATATTTTTACCCCGACTCCTGTCTTTGGCTCAGAGACAGTCGTGTAAAGTACTGCTTAGCATCACGTCTGTCGCATCTGACAATTGATATTGATTGGACCTTACGTTGACAGAAGAAAGGACGCGACAATAACCGAGGTCCGCGTAAAGATGAGGCACCCACATGACGAAACCTGGAACTCTCATGCTGGTGCTCATGTAAAAAGTACAAAGGGGCTGCAGAGCAACATATTTCAAAAATAAACGGACCACACGGCCTGGGAACGCAACTGAATACTAAGTTCACCCACCGGAAGTCTAGCGCCTGTTGCGAGATGCAACGTTCATTTTATAGACGACCGACCGACGTGGAACATTTGACGTCTAGTGTACAGATCCCTTTTCTGGCACTTAAAGTGTAAGTGAAACGACAAAGAAGCCATTGTGTGCCACGCGGTGGAATCATGGCGAACCACCAATGATACAGTGTCATGACACACAAAGCTAGTAGGTGGGAGTATATTAGCATCGACAGATATCCGATGGAGAATGCGAGGCAACAACAGGTTTCGAAACCCTCAGGGGTGTCATATGCTCATGCCTATGACACAAGAAGTGGAGTACTGGACTGGCCCGAAGACTCAGATTCTCGGGAAATCGATCGGCGCCGGTATTCCGTGACATATCCCCCGCTGTGTACACTGCCGCGCAGGACTTGATAATATTAATAAGTGCGCACGACTGCGCAGGAGCAAGGAGGTATCGTATCCGCACAAATTCTAACAAGAGGCTCTGCGGCTGTGCTTGTCGCAGCGCATATACCCGCGCGCTGTATGTGGTGCGATTCAAGAAGTCCGCCGAAATGCGCCTCCGGTTTCGGCCGTCGACTGGAAGCCCGCCGATGAGAAAGTCAAACGAATCGATTGTATAGGATTGCGGAGTTGCAGATGCGATCGCGGCGTTAACAAGGGATAACAATGGCGAGACATTCCAGCTGTACATTCCAACATCGGCCAATGGCGGGTTCCTTTGGAATTCGGTCAACACGCGCAGACCGCTGCGCTGAGTTCTTATCTGTCATACTGGAATAAAGTGGTCTGACATGGCCTGCAGTCCCCGAACGTCCAGGACGATCAATCGCGAAGGTGGGAGTGTGAAAAAAAGGGGGCGAAAGGAGCTAGAGGCTGTGGAAAAAAGCCTGCGCAGCTGCATATCAGAAAGGCTGAGGAGCTGGCGGACGGAGGCCGATGCGGGGATGCGGCGGCTGCTTGCCTCGCCAGAGAGAAAGGCGGGTGCATGTCACGCACGACGGATGTAGTCGATCGACGTCAGTATGGAGACGGGCCTGATCGCGTGCCTCCGTGTTCCTAGACATACACTGTGGTCAGAGCGCATCAATTTACTTATGCATCCGGGAAGGGTTCCATGGGATAAAATAAACGGAGCCGACGAGCTGAAATACAAAGTCAGAACGTGATGGTAGAACGATGGCGCGACGTACGGAAAAGAGGCGGCTTTGACGAGCAGGGAGGATCCACGTGGATTTACCTGTTGGACAGGGTTCATCCTTGGCCGTTCTTGCTCGGGCTGAAGCAGCGGTTGTTCGGACTGGAGTCGAGGGCTGCAATGCAAGTCGGTATCTTGGATGTGAAATGCTGCCCGGCACCTGAAGCACGCGGGGGCGGGCGAGTCTGTGAGAAGGGAAGAGATGTTGATGTGCTTATGCACCACAGGGGCACATGCAGCGTCAGACCAGCGCGGGTAGCTATCGCGTATGAAACGTCGCACCTTCGCGAGTCAATGCCAGCGACTCCAGAACTGGTCCTGGACGTGGCCAGAAGCTGAATGGGCGCGAGGCTTGCCGAATCGGGGATGTTGGGTTGATAAGTGCCATCGAAGCCCGAGTGCGAAGGCGACTCTGGGGAGAAGGAAGGGCTCTCGATTGGAAGGACTTTGGAAGGCCGGGAAAGGAGGATCCGGCCGTTCCACACGGGCGTTCTAACCGACTGCATGCATCCCACATCAAGGCGGCCCTGCAGGATGGACGTGTGTATGCGCCTCTATGCGGATACTCTCGCGCCGCATCACAGCGTTTGCACCGATAGGAGGCGCCGAGCAGGCGCGACAAGAACACGAGCAAGGTCCAAGACGTTCCTCCGATCATCGCTGATGGTGCGCTGCTACTGCGACGCTCCTGGCAGCCATACATGCCCGAGCCCCAACCGATGCATGATCAACGATCAAAAAGGAACCCGGGTGCGGTGAGGAGGGGACTGCACAGCCAGGCGTCCCCTCACAGCTCCTGGCATTGCAAAGGGCAACCTGCCTGCTCCCATCATATCCAAGAACAAATGCGAAATGCGAAGGTGCGAAACAGGAAATCGGAGATCGAGACTCGCTACGTGACAGTCGCACTGCGACCCACAGACAACTGAGCTAAATCATAACCGTCGACATAGGACGCTTACAGAGGCACACGGGTGGACAGGTGACGCTCCGCAGAGCCAAAAATGTATTATGCAAACCGAGCTATTTCGTGCGATAGGGTGATCTACATTAAAAAAACACGGATGCCATTCGTCAGCGTTTCAGGGTTCAAGGTTAAAGGTGTGCCGTCACGGCAAGCACCGAGGGAGATAGCGTGTACTTACGGGTAATGTACAAATGGGCAGGCGAACAAGGACTCTGAGTAACGAATGTTGGACGTGGTATCGGAGTTGCATGAGGTGGAGTGCGAGCCTATTGGGGAAAATGGCCAACGAATGAAAGGGATGGCCCTCTCACGCCATCTTCTCAGCGCGACGGGCGGGACCGCCAAGAGCGCACTCATCCGCTTGTGGAAAAGCGGCGCGAGTTGCGTGGATTAATTTCGCGTAGGGCGGACTCGGTCGCGCGGCGCTTTGTGCTTGTGCGGCCGGGCTTCTCGTCCTCAGGCTCGTCCCGCGAGCGTTTCCGCTTGCGGGTGTATGGAGGATGGGAGAGGTCCTCATCGGGGTCGGGAAGCTCGAGCTGGAATTGGAGGACGGCGGGTGGGCGGTAGAGGACTGGCTTTGGTGCGACGAGGGGTGCGTTGCATACGACGTGCACGAATTCGGGAGAGGGGGTGGGTGGCGCGTCTGTGGATGTAGGGGAGTTGGGTGCGGAGGGGGAAGAGACTGTAGAGCGCGGGTTGATGTGAGCAGGGGTTGATGGGAAGGAACAGACTAGGCACTTACGGACGAGCCCTGGGACGGACAGATGCTCTGGGATGTGAAGCGTAGGACGCAGGGGCGGCTGAGGAAGCGACAGGAGCGTGGAAGGCCCCGCCACTGCGTTGGAGTATTGAGTTTGCTTCATCGAGGACGGACCGTGTGCGGGTTGGTATGGATGCCTCCAGTGCATCGGCCACGCGTGTTGTGTGGGAGGGTAGTAGTAGGGGTGGTGGTGGTAATAGGGGTAGGAGGAGGCGGGGTGGTGTGTGTAGGCGGGCGGGAGGTTGGCGGCATGGTACCAGGCATCGAGGGGATCAGGGAGGCTGAGGGAGAGGGTGGAGAGATCCATGGGAGGGAAATGGAAAGAACGGAGGGAGGGGGGGGGGTATAAAAAGGCGACATATTTGCGGTGAGAAAGGTGACGGTAAGGAGGCGCAGGGGAGCGGCGACGCAGATGTGTGACATGACACACTACGCTCGACTGCGTCCCTCGCACCTTACTCGATCCGCGCTTCCTTCCGCCCATTCAGTCTGTCCTCTCAGATCTCAGGTAACAGCCCTCTCCGTTTCCTCTCCTAGCCCCAGCCTCATTGTCCCATGTCCATATCAGATCCTCTAGGGTTTCACATCATGCTTTCCCACTCCCTCCTCAAGTCCGCGTCCCGGCCCCTCTCGGCTTCCAGGGCCTATTCTGCTGCTCCCCTAGCCACACCACCACCGCAAAACACCGTCCGGTATCCATACTACGTCCCCCGCAATTCTCGTGGATCTCTCCCCGTATACACCGATATTCGCAACGGCGGCTCTCGCTTTTTGATCTCTGTCCGAAACGTACAAGGCAATGTCGATGTTCGTCATCTATCTTTATACCTGTCATCGCCCGTCCTCTGTCCATCTGACCGTCCCTTCGCCAAGGCCCTTGTCCATGACCTTACCCAGTCCCTCTTCCCTCAAGGCTCGCCTGAGGCAGAGCGCATCAAGGTCTACGCCCTCCGATCAAAGCACGTCGTCCTCTCGGGCGGCCGTTGGAAACACGACATCGTAGAATGGCTCAAGGGAAAGGGCTTCTGAGCGAGAAGCTTCCCTATCAGGCGCCCCTTCCCTTCTCTAATTTAACATTCCTCTGTCATCCCACTCGCGTTCGCCATCCCTTCCGTCTGAATCCGTCAATTCTAAGTCACTTGTCAGCCAGGGTGAGTCTTTTCGGCGTTCGGTAATCATTCGTCCCCATCCAGTCCAACTCCCCTTGGACGACCCGTTCCATCCATCAATGCTGCGGCTCCCACTGGCATCTCTCCAATTGATTCTCGCGACATGATGAGATACAACTGCATGAATCATGATAGATCCATCAAACGATGCTCTATTTTCAAATCGCCCAAAACATGCCAACGTGGGCGGCCTGCCCGTGCTCGAACCTCCACGGCACACAATAACTTCATATTGTGCACACCTCATATTCTCGACTTCCTTTCGGCTTCCTTGGTGGAGGGTATTTCCGCTTGCCCCCAGTGAGACGCTATCGGGATGTTTTCCATGCGACCACTCCGGGCGGTCCACCCTGTCTTTGACGCAGCGCCCGAGGTTCCCTCGCGAGGGGCTATTCTTGTGAGACCGGCTTAGTGTAGCTGTGAGATATAGAACTCGTGATGGCAAACCGTACAGCTGCATGTGTCTCATCCTGTCTGATCGTGCACACCGGTGGAACCATACCGACCGCTGTAGGTGTTCGGGCCATCTCGCCAAGGCCCTAGGCGGTAACCGACCTTCCGTGGCGCCTTTTTCATGCTGTATATGTCCCGAGTCAAATTGATCTGTCTGCATACCCGTCACTCCAGGTCACTCCCTGGTATCGCACCTACGAGGCGACGCATTTTCCCACTGGAAGATGTCACGGGCAGTCGAGGTCCCCAAGCCAGTGTGCAGGGTGGATGATTCCCTACAGTTCATGAAACTACAACAGCTCCACAGTAGAGCGCAACGGTTGTTGACAATCATAATATCATTTATGACCGGCTGCCTACATACATTGACAAGTGCCTTGGTTGTCGTATCATGATCCATTAAGTCGTCCCATCTAGTAGCATCTAGTCCCATCCGGTTGGCATCCGGAAATGGATGTGTCAGAACGTGGAGAGCTTCGACAAGCGTGTGCGGTGCGAAGTGGGGCAGATGCCCTCGAACTTCGTCCAGCAAGGATTCGAAATGCAACACGTTGGACGCGAATGTAGGGCATACGTCCCGCGCGTGGTCGTCTGCACAGCTGCGTAGGGCCCGCACTGTGCGTGGGTGCGTGTAGTAATTCACATTGCAGCGCATCGCGACATCACGGATGTATGCGGCGCACGGGAGAGCATCTGCCCTTTTGAGGCGCGGCGCGCGCCTGTGCTCGAATTGCGGCTGCGGTTGTTCCAAGAAAAAATGCATCGCGCAAGGCTGAGGCACCTCGGACGTTCTTTTTTTCACATAGAAGAACAGATAATATGGGCATATGACAACGTACGGACCTTTCAATCAGTATCAATACCGACGCTCTGAACTCCGGGCGAGGGCGAACTTCGAGGCCCTTGCCATCAGGAACGCCAAATGGAGCATACAGCTGTACATCTTTGTACATATGCATGGGCATTGCCCACCAGGCAGAGCACCGTCACGGACCTTCAGATAGAATGGATGGTTTTTGTGTGCTCACCGCCTGTCCGACACGAATGAGAGATGTCGCACTACTGCAGCACCTAGAGAGGATCGAGCCTTCGCAAGCAATTGGATTATGTACGCCCTCCGCACGGGAAGCCGCTGCCGGAGGCGGAAGCACAACTTGTTGACTTCAATTTCGAGTCACGCAACGACATATAACAGGATTGTCCTCCAAATTTATAAACGCCATTTTCGCTGTCTCGGAACACAATGAGCACGCCTTCAAACACTCCTCCCATCGGCGTCGGGGGCGCAGGCTCCGCCGTGGGCGCGCCGATACGGTCTCAGACGAAAGAGGGGACTAATAGCAACTTGGGCACGTTCGGTGTGAGGTTTTCGCTCCATTCTTTCCTCCGTTTTAGGTATCTGAAATGTTCATGTTATATATGCGCATCGTTCTTATGCATATAGGTCAAATCGGGTCTGGCGCAGATGTTGAAGGTAAGTCGACGTGTGACCCCTTCATTTGCAGCTTCTAAGCCGCCGAACACAGGGGGGCGTAATTATGGACGTCGTGAACCCGGATCAGGTGCGCGGATAGTTGTGTGTCTTTTTGTTGTGATTGGCACTGAATGTCACCCCATTGGTTGCAATTTGCGCGTTTATAGGCACGGATAGCCGAGGAGGCAGGAGCATGCGCCGTCATGGCACTCGAACGCGTCCCCGCGGACATTCGCCGCGAGGGAGGAGTTGCAAGAATGGTACGCAGCTAACCATTCCGTTCCGTGCCCTGTTGTTCCCTCAGAGTGCCAACCTCGACGCATATATGCAGAGTGACCCCCACATGATCAAGCAAATTGTCGATGCCGTGACCATCCCCGTCATGGCGAAAGTGCGGATCGGCCATTTCGTCGAAGCCCAGGTAGGTCTCCTGATTAAACATGGCTTCTTCATCCTTCCTCTTCCCCGCAGTCTTGGGCTGGGGTCTGGAAACTCGACACAGGAGGAAACTCATCTATCCTTTTGGTCCATGCGTGGAATAGATTCTACAGAGCATTGGGATTGATTACATCGATGAATCCGAGGTGCTGACCCCTGCGGACGAGGAGCACCACATAAACAAACACTCGTTCAAGGTTCCGTTCGTCTGTGGGGCACGAGACCTCGGAGAGGCACTTAGGCGCATCTCTGAGGGCGCTGCGTTCATCCGCTCAAAGGGCGAAGCTGGCACGGGCAATGTCGTTGAAGCCGTGCGGCACCAGCGCGCCATTGCAAGTGCAATCCGCCAGGTGAGCGTAATGAGCGAGGAGGAACTGTACGTGTTCGCAAAGGAGATCCAGGCGCCGTTCCATCTGCTCAAGGAGACCGCGAGGCTCAAGCGCCTACCGGTGGTCAACTTCGCTGCGGGCGGTATTGCCACACCTGGTGCGTGCTCGCATCTTGAAAGTTGATACTTAATGAGTGTGCTCTTGATCGCTGATGCCGTATCAGCGGACGCTGCGTTGATGATGCAACTCGGCTGTGACGGAGGTATGTCAGATCAATGCTTCGGAAATACTTGAGTGATCTGTTCTGTACTGATGATTTTCTTCAGTTTTTGTTGGTTCGGGAATCTTCCATGTAGGTTTTCTCATCGATCAAGGAAAGACACATGATGCTGATCGTGCAACTCTTACCAGTCTGGCGACCCCGCCAAGCGCGCGCGTGCGATCGTACAAGCGGTACATCTGTTTCTTCTTCAATTGTTTGACGCCGCACTCTGATACCGCCTCGAACAGGTGACACATTACAACAATCCAAAAATTCTCGCCGAGGTACGATCGTTGCGTGTCCCT
Organism: Heterobasidion irregulare TC 32-1; assembly: GCF_000320585.1. Taxonomy (NCBI): domain Eukaryota; kingdom Fungi; phylum Basidiomycota; class Agaricomycetes; order Russulales; family Bondarzewiaceae; genus Heterobasidion; species Heterobasidion irregulare. The sequence goes on along the minus strand of NW_009258198.1, from coordinate 1,840,397 downwards.
ATCAATCTGTTCATCTCACCCTGCAACCCGGGAACAGATATCCGAAAACATTGGTGCGCCCATGGTGGGCCTTTCCATGTGCGTCCGGAGTCTCACATCATCGCTATTCTTGTTCGGAGGCACCTGTCGTTCCTGACCTTGTCTCTGGTTTTGACTTGGACAGTGATGCCGACCTTCAGGGTGGTCGTATGGCCAAACGCGGCTGGTAAATTATGGTTATCAGAGAATCAAAGACGAAATGAGAAAGCCTTTATATGGATTATAATTCTCGTATTACCTGCTAGAAGTACCAGTTGAGTATATGTATGAAAAGCTCTATTGGACCGAACTTGTTGAGTGTCTTGCTAGCACTTTGCTCGAATTGGTCGGGTCGTCAAACCTACCTCCGCATAGTTGTAATAATTGGATGACCCTGAACGAAAGCCAAAGGCTCCGTGAGCAACGTCCTGATGGGTGGCGCGAGACTTGGTGTGGGAGGCAGAGACTCTCATTGGGCAGCTAGTAAATGTGTGTGGTCATTCAAGGTGTTGTTGACGTGACCGCTCGTGGAGGGCGTTATGAGAGTTTCAAATTTCATGTATTCGCAGTCGCTTACGTAGTCAGGCGACGGCGACGTCATGCTTCCTCACAAGCTGCTCTGCCGAGTCTACTCAAGTTCCAATAACTCTACCTCTAAGAGTATGCCTTCTCAAAGCCCAGAAAAAGCTCTTGACGAATTCATTGCCGTACGCGGAATTTCCCACATATTTAGTTTCCCCGGACGGTGTTAATGTTCCATGCAGCAAGACCCCGCCTCGCAGTACACCTTTGACAGTGAGCGCGATGCTCCTTGTTCTAATATATGTCGAGAGAGCAAGGTGAAAGGCAGGGAGTGTATTGTCGTGAGCTCGTTGCATTTTTACAGTGCTATCGTGGTTTCTAACACGTATCGAAGTTGCAAATGCATTCCAAGAAAATGTTCGAAGCTATGCAGGTATGTACCGTTCGGGCTAGGTCGAGGAGATTTTTCGCTTAGCCTGACGAATATCGCTTATACCATTCAGTCAAAGGGATTCTTTTGTATTCTTCCTATGGACCCCTCGCGGACACACATGGAATGCACGCCGATACCGATATCAAAGTCATGACTTCGCGATTGTACTCGCCTATGAAGACACTATAATGGACATTTGACTATATGCGACCTAGGCTTGTACCCTCTACCAACAATTACCAGAGCACTCTACCTTGATCAGGAACGCGGCGAAAATCGGACAGGGCAAAGCACCCGCAGGTTAATCTGACCCTGTCGGCGCAATAAATGGTTTGGAAAAATCGACATTTGAAGACACTTGATAGATGCTGCTTTTTAGGCGCGCTCAAGCCGAAGCAGGGACCGGGGAGGAGATCCGCTCAAACCGCGTATCGATACCTAGCGTCCCAAAACGAGCTTGCTCTACTTGGGCATCTGCGATCTCGCGCCGCAGTTCAGCTGCCCGAAAGTCAATGGTAGCCATCTCTAACTCGTGCCGGGCACGTCGAACTTCGTGCCCGCTCTGTGCGTAGTCTGCCATTGTAGCCTGGCACAGGGTTTCCAATCGTGCGATCTGCGTCAAGGTGTCAGTGATGGACAGTCTGATGAACATGCATAGGATGCACACCTCGGGCTCAAACTGCTTGGCTGGGTATGGCTTCGGTTCGTAGGGTGGGTGCGTAACTTGAGACTGAGAAGCCTCGGCCTTTGGTGAAGGGTCGACATCCATGCGGGTTTGCGTCCATGTAGCCGGACTGTTCAGCTGAGGAGATTGAACCGACTCATTCGAGTTGGCGGGTGATATGTGTTGCGCAAAAGCCGGTCCAGTGGGTATATTCAGATAGTGGCGTGGGCCTGTGGGCGGTGAGCGAGACCGCCGGCGGGGAAATTGCTCCAGTTCTCTCGGATTCGATGCAGGCGAGTGTGGAATATCCGCTCTCATTTCAATGTCCTCAGTTGTCTCGGGCTCTTCTTTACTTTTGCCCTTATCCCGCGAAGCGTTAAGCCATGAAGCGAGTTCCTCCTCTCGGTGTTCCATGGGGACTTGCTGTTCTAAATGCACCTCTTCTTTCACGATTGTTGGGCTGGAAGGGCGGGCATGAAGTGGCGACTTGCTTGAGGCAGCTCCAGGAGGACTGTGATCGCGTGAAGGAGGCAGTGTATCTGGTTGCTTCTCGAGTGGGCTACGAGGAGGATGAGAGATGGAGCGAGTAACATCACAGGATTCATCCTCTGCCTTCGTGGAGCCTTGGCTACGGCTCCGCTCCCGGCGAGAGTGAGTAGGGCTGGAAGTTCGCGAAGGCGTCCCGTGATCGCTCCTACCATGGTGCTCCTTGCCTCGGAGAACAGAGCGATGAGAGCTTGTCGTGTGGGGACTGTCTGGCTCAGTTTTATTGCGCACAGGCGAAGGCGAATAATTGCGAGGCGTGGGGTAGGTGCTTGGTCCTGGCGAATTGCCTCGCAGAAGAGGACGAGGTGGCGGTGAGTCGGAACGACGTGGAGCTGCCAAGGAACAACATAGGTTTATAAAACACAAGCGTTTACAAGGAGAAGCGTGAATACTTGCCTGGGTATCGGGAAGGTGAACGCGAATCCCTTCGCCTGGAGTGGTCCCGATCATAATCGTATCGTTCAACGTTTCGACGAAAATCTGGGCGAGGGCGGAATGTCCTGCTTTCATCTCGTGTTCTCCAATCGTCATCTCTAGGTGGAGGACGACGTCTGGTCGGAGCTGGACGATACTCTCGCGCTTGCCTTGCTGGTCCCGGGAAACGATCATTGTATCCGTCTCTGTCGTCTCTCGACCGTTCCCTATATCGATTGTTTGGAGTCCACGCATCTCGCGATGGCAAGGTATACGTATCTCTGGTCGGAGAGGGAATATACCTGTCGGCAGATGGAAGATATGCGTCTCTGGGTGGCCTGGAGACGGGCGGTGACCGTGGAGGATATCGATTGTCTCTGCTGTAGCGTTCTGATGGGCTCACCCGGGGAGGGTAGCGTTTCTCACTCGTGGCATGTTTTGGCAAAGCTGGGTCGAAGTTAGGTCGTGGAGGAAGGCTCGACATCCTGAGTGTCTGACTTGTGCAACTCAGAGGTCTTTCACATGAAGGTGTTTTGTCGTGTTTGGCAAACAGCCTCTTTGACTCAACGCCAACTCTTCTGGGGTTCACCGTATGGCGACTCGACTCTATCCTCTTGCCTCTATCTCTCAGTTCGAGAGAACTCCCTCTCTGGAGGATGGCATTCCCGCCGATTTGGAAGAGGATCTCAGGAGCTACGGCTGTAAACTTATTCACCAAGCCGGCATCCTGTTGAAACAGTAAGCATGTCAATTTCTCCAGCAAGTTCGAAGATTATATTATAACAGAAAACAAGTTGCTATTGCGACTGCACAGATACTCTTCCAGAGGTTCTACTACGTCAGCTCCATGAAACAGTTTGGTATTGGTGTGAGTCCGTAAATGAGTATCACACGCTAACACAGGTCGATATGAGGGTGTGGTTTCTTAGGATGTCGGCATGGGTGCACTGTACCTTGCATCCAAATTAGAGGAATGTCCGCTACGTATGCGTGATCTCATCAACGTCTACGACCTTCTTCTGCAGCGAGCGGCGCATACTGTGGCCTCCACGTCGTCCTCTCACCCTCCTCCCGATTTCAAATATGCTCCTATGTCTTACTTTGGCAACACTTTCTACGACCTTAAAGACGCGCTCGTCGTCTCTGAGATGCAGATTCTCAAGCGACTGGGCTTCAATGTGCACGTCGTGCTGCCGTACGGGACTCTCGTCAACTACATGAGACTTCTCGGGCTCACAGGTCGCGAGGACGCGGTATCTAAAGCATGGGGATATCTCAACGATGCGTATGTTTTTCATCGCTCTCGAAAAGATAAACATGTTTACGCTTTACCGTCACACAGGCTGCAAACGCCTGTGTATGCTCTCTTTGCGGTTCCAACAATCGTGAGCGCGGCAATCTTGCTCACTGTCCGACATCTTGGTATCTCTCTCCCTTCCACGCCTGAAAACAGTTGGTGGGAACTGTTTGATGCCGAATGGGACGATGTGTGGAATGTTTGTGGCTACATCATGCGGTTATATCGCGATCGTAGTCTGGAGGATAGAGTGCGAGTCATCGGTTTGATTGGGAAGAAGGAGGTACGTAGATGGTTGAACGAACGTGTAATAGTCACCACAGAATCTATGTAATAGTTTCGGCTATGTCATTCCGTCAACTGCGATCGTCTTTGCCTATTACTGTCAGGCTGTGCCGATGTTCGAGCACAATTCAAAAAGCTAGATTTGCATCGCTTTCCACTGTTGAGCATGTTAATTATCAAAAGAATACTACCAGCCCGCCTAGCTCAATCGGATAGAGCGTCAGACTCTTACTGACAGGCGGGTTCACCACCTCTGCGGTGATCTGAAGGCTGCGAGTTCGACCCTCGCGGTGGGCTAGTCATTTTTTCACACCCAAAAGAAGTATTCCCACGCGTGGCCCGAGAACTGGTTAGCAGAAGTTAGCTTGTCCCGGACTCGATTTCAAAACCTCCGCAACCATGCTCGACCACTGTTCAATTTCGCACAAAGGTACGTCAGCCAGCATCACACCGAACATACATCTCACAGTCGTCCAGGCGGTGTCGTGCTGTGGTCTCGCTCCTTCACTCCAGCTACTTCTCAGCTGGCCTCGTCCTCCGCGTCCCCCGTCAACTCACTCATCCGTGAGGCTCTTATCGAGGGACGCACAGCGGGAGAGAAGTACGAGAAGGATGGTTATGCAGTGAAGTGGACCTTCGTCAACGACCTCGAGCTTATCTTCGTGGTGCGCATGGGCTCCGACGTCTTCGGACGACCGTCGCGCTAATTCTCTCATCTCCGCAGGTCGCGTACCAGCGCATCCTGCAGCTCACCTACGTGGACGATCTTCTCGCCGCCCTCAAGACGCTCTTCGTTAAGCTGTTTGAGCCCTTTCTCACGTCATTCGTTGCTTCACTCCATGCTGCGAATAATCGGGCGACCGCCGCCGTGAGCGCCGCTTCCGAAGCCACTGCATGGGACTTCGGAAAGGCTTTTGAGGGTTGGGATACGATGTTCGATAAGTTACTCAGAGGGTTAGAAGAGAAGGCAGCGGAGGTAATTCTTGCCAAAATCATATTTTCAAACACTTAACACCCAATGCAGGGCAGAAAATCCCGTCTTCGTCCTGTGACGCATCCTGCGGTCGAACCTCCCAGTCCTCCTTCTGATGGCACGGATACAGCTCCTACTCAGTCCTCTGTGGAAACTCTCGATGAACAGCAGATTGCTCGGAACGTACAAGCTCTAAAGAACAGGCTGCGCGGCAGAGGTGGGAGACGGGGAGGCAGGGGGGTGACGCGGGTGGACTCCGGGAGTGGGAGGGACAGCTATCCAGGCTCTGAGTGCGTTCGACCAATTTATGGCTCCATCTACATGCATTGAAATGACGTCAACTGGCAGGTCTGATACTGCCGGCAAGCGGAAGCCGAAGGGCAAAATCCAGAGAAAGTGGGGGACCGAGGCACCCACTGAGTCAGATATGGCGTCGTTGGATTTCAGCTCTGACAAACCGACCGAAGCAGAGTCGCATGCCGGTTCGCTAGATCTGCAGGCGCTCGTTGATCAAGGGTCCTTGGGCACGCGTACGAATGGTCTATACGAAGTCAAGGACTGGGAGTTCGACAAGAAAGCTAGCGATGCGCAAGACGCCGTATCTCAGGTTTTGAATACGAACAAGTCGCCGTCCAAGTCTCAGCCCCCTAGCTCCCTTGGGGCTCTAGGTTCCATATTTGCCAGGCTCACAGGAGCAAAGACTCTTACAGAAGAGGATCTTAAGCCTGTCTTAGAAGGCATGAAACAGCATCTGATGAAGAAGAATGTAGCGAAAGAGATCGCGGACAAGGTTTGTGAAGGCGTGGGCGAGAGTCTGGTCGGTAAGAAGGTTGGAGGCTTCCAAAGTATGTTCCTTGTGTTGTTTCCTTGCTTCACTGAATTGCAACTGAACGGCCTTTCAATGTGAATAGCAACCAACAACGCTGTTCGTCAGGCACTGTCTAACTCGATAACTCGCATCTTGACGCCGAAAACTTCTACGGATCTTTTACTTTCTATACGAGGCAAGCTATCATCCCCGTTGCCATCGACCCAACAGCGGCTGCCATATAGCATTACATTTGTCGGTGTCAACGGCGTAGGCAAGAGCACTAATTTGTCGAAAGTCTGCTTTTGGCTCATCCAAAATGGGCTGAGAGTCTTAATCGCCGCGTGCGATACTTTCCGGTGCGTTTTCGAAACATAGACGTTGGGGCTATGTCGTGCTCGTGCTCTCTGTGAGATTGTGCAGAGTTCGATCGTGACCGCCTCTTGTTCTATGCTGATGTGAGGTTGTAGGAGCGGTGCCGTGGAGCAGCTGCGGGTTCACGTCAGAAATTTGAGCATGCTGGGAATAAACGGAGCTACCGATAGTAAGGGGAGGGTTGAATTGTATGAGAGGGGTTATGGCAAAGACGCTGCTGGAATTGCCAAGGAGGCCATCACGTACGGTAGGCGCTCTTGTTCCCTGCTGTTTTACCTTTCTGATCGTCTTGTTCGTCCGACTCATCAGCGAGAGACAATGACTTTGATGTCGTACTCATTGACACCGCTGGGAGAATGCAAGACAATGAGGTATGCAGCTTGCGCTCTCGCCCAGTTCTGTCCTGATGCTCTTCCATAATAGCCTTTGATGCGTGCGCTAGCCAAAGTAAGCCAGATCCTATTCCAAATCCGAAACAATGAGATCAACTCATGACGATTTATAGCTCGTCGCAGTCAACAACCCTGACAAGATCATTTTCGTGGGCGAAGCACTCGTGGGCAACGAGGCCGTCGACCAATTAACAAAATTCGATCGTGCGTTGCGTGATTTCTCGTCGGCATCTGGGGGTGCGGGGAAGGGACGTGGGATCGACGGGATGGTGGTGACTAAATGGGACACCGTCGATGATAAGGTCGGCTGTGCTTCGAGTTCTACAACAAGGACGGGAGATGCTGATAAAGCTTGTCTCATGTGCAGGTTGGCGCTGCTTTGTCGATGACCTATGTTACAGGTCAACCGATCATATTCGTGGGCACTGGTCAGGTATGTATTCCTGCGACTTGTGATCTGTAACATGACATCTGACCGTCTTCATTGGCTAGACGTATACCGATCTTCGCCAGCTGCGCGTAGGGAACGTAGTACAGGCTATTCTGAGCGATTGAGCTATGATTATGAGGCTTTGTACACGGTTTTCCATATGCATGTACCCTCGGATGTATTTCTGACTAGCACTGTATGTATTTAGCGACCGTTCTTTTTACCCACACACAGCGCTGGCGTGCTTCCCAGAAAATTTGCATGAGCTTGCGATAAATATCACATCGTAGCATGAGTGTAGTGTGTTAACGACTGGCTGATTACTTTGATCACAGCTCATCGTCAGAGTAGTCCTCGCCCTTGATCGTAATGTTAGCTGATGAGAACCCTCGACCCATTTTCTTCTTCGAAGGCGTCTCAGAGACCAGTATCGTAGGCTCATGCCTGGGCTTACCCCGCACTTTGACAGGCGTTGCCGTCACAAGCACCGTATCTTCTCTCTTAAACCCTTTCCTTCCCTTTCCGTCGGCGGGCCCTAGTCTTGCTCCGCCCAATTTCTCGCTTGACATCTCCTTGTCGACCTTTGTCTTGTCTTTGAACACCCTCGACATGCTCACCTCTCGCTGCAACGTGGGAGCGCGCGAACTCCCCGCCCGCCGCGCTTCGGCTTCCTGCACGAGCGAGACGGATAGGGACCGAGAGCGTGAACGTGACAGCAGCCTTGAAGAAGAAGATCGAAGGGGGCCGGCGGCGAACGAGGTATCGGGTTTAAAGAGAGAATAGGTCGGACGAGACGTATTAGGATGCGCGGTCTCTTCAATATCGTCCTCTTCGTCTTCGGACCACTGAGGGATCCGGAACAGTTTCATGCGAAGTAGGCGATACAGCTCTGGAAGCTTCGAGCCGAATCTAAAAAAAATGGTGGCGGTCAGCGCATCGGTAAGTTCGAATATGTAAGGCTTTGGAGATGCCTACGATGGACCCACGACGTCGTCGCAAAAGGTTTGAGTCCAATCTCGCAGGTCCTTCGGTTCCTTGTTAGAAGTCGCGTTCTCACCATCAGCGCGATCCTCAGTCGGTGCTGTCGGAAGTGCCATCTGCCAGAGAACGAGTCTGTCCATGAGGCTTTCCAGTCGGTCTTCCATAATTTGCACCGGCGTGCTGACTTCAGATTCTGATGAGGAGGGTCGGTGATGTATTTTGCGACGCTTGCGCGGAGGTTCCGGTAGCGGTCTCATCGGTGGACTGGGACAGGGCCCAGGAAGACAAAGCTTGATAAAGTGGAGTAGTATTTGAATTTGAACTCTATGCTCCCTTCATGAACCTTCGATCGTCAAGGCAGGCAGAGATATCCGGCTTACTCTCGCTTTTCCATACTCTCGAGCCATTTCTCGGGAGATGTCTCCCTCTCTTGTTCGGACTCAAGGGCTTCGATAGGTGATGGCTCGTGGTCCTCTGCCCTTGAGTATTGTTGAGCAAAGGACATCATTTGAGGCTCGATGTCATCTTTCGGGTCATCCTTCAAGACATTTGGCAGGTGTTCATGGTACTTGTACGAGCACCATCGATCTGTCAGAATCACAGAGTCCAGGGCGGCGTGAAGCGGATGAATCGAGAACGAGTGGAAGCCCTTGGAGAGGCTTAACAAGAAGACCACCATCTGTGTTAGTGGCACAAGTGCCTAAACGCACAAATCAAAAAGTCGGTTTCGAGATGGCTAAAGGGTGGGCTGGACGCTCACGTCTGGTAACCAAAGGAATTGTAGATATAACCTGCGGGTTTGCTCTTCGAGAGACAGATCGCCGTCCATAGACAAGCAAACCGGGTAGACATGCTGTGTGATGTGTTTTTCTTGATTAGCATTCCACTTTATGGGCCCAGAAAAGGGAAGACTATAGAGGATTGCACTCGACATAGACGAGACATGTAAGTCGACGCGACCAACGACTTCGCCGCAAGAGGAACACGATGACGTAGCGATTTGGCAGGGTCACGGGGGTCGGCGCGCGGCCTTACTCATGGGTGTGCCTAGCTATGATATCTCCTGTATGTTGCGGGTTTCCCGGTTGTTGCTGAAAGCCTCTCAGCATCCGGTCCAGGCAAGACTTTTCTCGTCGTCCTTGGTTCGTACAATGAGAGTACTCCCCATCCCTGTGCGCGAGGACAACTACGCCTACCTCCTCATCGACAATACCTCCAAAAAGGCCGCCGTTGTCGATCCCTATTCGTTTGATAAGGTCAAGGCTGCTGCAGATCAGTACGGCGTACAAATCGTAGCTGTCATCACTACGCACCACCATTTTGACCATAGCGGTGGGAACGAGGTGCGTTGCAACAGTGTCTGGCTGCCGCTAGGAGATATTGAATCTATTTGGGCATCGATCATAGCAATTCGTGAGTTTGGTCGCTGCTACGAGACTGCTTCCGCGTGGGTTCACGTTGTGACAATTGATATCAGGCCAAAGCCTTCCCGGATGTACCAATCTATGGTGGCAGCGACCAAGTCAAAGCTGTAACCAAGCTGGTCAAGGACAAAGATGAGTTCACAATCGGGGACTCCATAACAGTCAAGTGCGTCGCTGTCTCCTTGTGCCCCATAAGATAATTATGGACTTTTCCATTTAGGTGCCTCGCGACCCCCTGCCATACTCAAGACTCGATCTGCTACTACGTGACGGACGCGAAAGACTCGGCGCAACGCGGTGTATTCACGGGCGACACCCTGTTTATCGCAGGCTGCGGTCGGTTCTTTGAGGGCACGGGCGCAGAGATGCACGCTGCACTCTCGTATCTCGGCACTTTGCCAGACGACACGCTCGTGTATAATGGCCACGAGTACACCGCGAGCAACGTCAAGTTCGCACGTTCCGTCGACCCCGCCAACAGCGCGCTTTCGGGTCTGTTCGGGCTATTGACCGAGACCAAGATGACCACTGGTTTGACCACTATCAAGGACGAGAAACTGTGGAATCCGTTCATGAGACTCTCTAGTGAGCCAATACGGTGGGCTTCATCTATCAGTTCATTTGTCCCGTTGCTCACATTCCACGACTATCACAGGAAGGCGACGAAGGCCACTGAGGATGCGTCATTGGGTGCAATAATGGATGAGCTCAGAAATCTAAAGAACAATTTTAAGGGGTGAGTTTGAAGGTACGTCGGAGTGATGTACAAATTTCGAGCAGGCTGATAATCATTGTATAGGCGAATTGGTCGAACACAGAAGGATGACAATGTATTTGACCATGTTTAATAGGAGTGTATCAACATATGTATTGATATTTCTTTATGATTTATGATTCGTTGTGTGACTTACGCCATCCGCACAAAGCAGCCAAGGAAGAAGTAGATTTCCGAGCAAGTCGTAAGAGAAAGTGCAACAAATAAGTCGTACCAAATACATGTCCGCCGTAATTTATTCGTTCCCAAGTCTTCGATGCACATACATGTCACGGCATGGACATGGTCCTGAGTTACTTGTCAACCGTTTTGGGCAAGTTTCCACGATTCCCATGCTCATGACATTCCAAAGACTTTGAGCACAGCGCTGCGCGCATATGGAATGTACGACAGCGTATACCACAGGAAGGCGAGGTACTCGATAATGACGAAGACTGAAACAGCGGGAAACGTTAGCTGTTTGATATCGAGGTAAGCACCATGAGGTAGTAGTGACTGACTGATGCATAGGATCTATAAGCCAAGGGGAGGCGTTATTAGATAGTGGGAGGGAGGACACGACTATAGCATACGCACTCCACTATTGAGAACAAACGCTCCCACAAATATGAGACCTATCGAGACAAGAAATAGGATAGTTGCGACCACTCGGACAGGCTTGAACATCTTGACATGCCACAAGTGTATCAGCACTCTGCAGTGACCAGTACAACGAAAGATAGCTTACCATCTTGACCTGCTTGAAGAACTGATCCACAACATTCAATACACGTTTGATGGGATGGGCTCCCAGAAATTCAAAGCCACACGTACCCCAATCAAGAAACCTGTCCCAATGAGCGAAACGACCGTTCCAATGGCATAAAGAACTGCACGAAAAGAGGCCCCTGTCATCATCATAATACCCCCCAGATCTACGATGAAACACGCACATGCGAAAGTCGTCAAAGCCCCGAGAAACAGAAACACCGTGCCGAGGATACTCAACAAGAACCCTACACCGAAACTGTGCTGCTATGAGCTGGCGCTCGCCACACCTCGCAGATACGGCCGCTCAACCGCAAACACGAAAACACGTACCACCCCGCAAACCCATACAACCTCTGCGTGCGCGTAAGCCCAAGCTTCGAAAATGCCGAATCGCCCTCGAAGAATTGCGTCTCGGGGACGCCAGCTCCTGCTGTCTCGAGATTGAACCAACCCTTAGACCCTGCCATGATGTCTCGCTGATGCTAAGGTTACTCGTTTCGTTGATGACAAAGTGAAAGAAACTGAGAATTCAAGTAAAGTCGGAGGTATTACCAGGTCGGGAGGTAGAGGAGTATGAGGGGATGCTGGACCTGCAGCTGACGATTAGTGGGAGGTAAGACGCTCGAGTCGATGCACGGGAACGTGCGGAAACATCACGCGGAACCTGTTCGCAGCCTAACTAGCCTTGGCACACTCGGAGTCTCGGACACAGCGTCGGAGGCAACTTCATTGGATTTTGTCACAAGTGGTAAGTAGTAGGTAGTCAAGCAATACAACAGTCCATCGGTAGTATGGGTACGGTTTATGTGAGTCAACAACAAAGCTTCATGGATCGAAAACATGACCAAACGTGAGGACGAGCACTTAACACAGAAAAAACAGCACAGCCTACAGAAGAACGTAACGATTTCATGAGACATTTTGTGGAACCAATTTAAAAGAGTGGAGGTGAAGACAAGACCGGCTTTGTCTACCTGTCAAAAACGGACTGAAGATGAGAAACATGGCTGAGAAACAAGACAGTAGCACGGTCACAACGGCTTATTGCTCAAGACGTCTTGAATTTCTGTGATTGAACGAACGGTGTCGTGCGTCTGAGGCCCTCCAGGAGGAATGATAAGGATGCGCTGCTTGATGGTGTTTAGCATTTGCCGGACAGTGGGCAAGACACGAGCTGCATAAGGAGAAATAAGAGGATCCTAAACAGGAATCAATAGGAATCAACTTCCTTGCATTGGGATGACGAGAGAGAAACATACGCCAGTGTTCAAGACAGCGGCGGCACGCTGAAGCCACCATAGAGAGGATTTAAATGCCTCATCGACAGGCGCGCTCTCGCCAATCGCTGCAGAGAGCTAATGTCGCGGGTCAAAATATGTTCAGATACAAAAATAGAAAAAGCGCACTCTATGCACGAGCGTCAGAACAACAGCTTGAGACAACGGACCCGGGCCATTGAGGGGCATGATGACTTCTGGGTTGGACCTTGCCAGCAACTCACGAAGCTGGCGTGGGTCCTGTGTGCCTAGCACGGCAAGGTAAGTGTCATCCCATTCCTCATGCTGCGTGGGAGGCGTGCGGTGAACTGTAGGCGCAGTAGCAGGTGGTGGAAGAGCTGGATGAGACGCCTGCGGTGCAGGAATACCGGACGGGAACCAAGGGCCGTGCATTTGTTGAGGTGGAGGGGGGCCATACTGGATCGGGATCGGAACAGGGTGCTGACGGTGCTGGCCATACGATACAGCAGCACCCGGTCCTTGCTGAGAAGCGGGAGAATGTCTCGAACCTTGCGAGGCGATGCCAGAGTTGACACTCAAGTATTTGACTTGGTCTGACAGCGATCGCACCGACTGCTCTAGCTCCCTGATGACAGCCTATGAGAAGAAGGTTTAAGTTGAAGCACTACAACAGCAAAGAAAACATGCGTACTTCCTGGCCTCGAAGAGTGTCGCTTTGCCAAGCTATGACTTCCTTTTTGAGGTTCAACATCTCGCCATGCATCTCGCGAGACAATTCCTGGTGCATAGCAGACGATTCTTGCTTGTACGCGGGAATAAGGGTTTTGCTGATCGCATCCTTGACATGTTTCTCGATAACGGGAGCGATGGAGGATGACAATGTCCGCGCAATAAGGTTGAAGACATCAGGGCGAAGAAGTAGCTTTTCGATCTCGTTTGGAAGGGCCTAAAAACCAAGTGAGCATGTTCCTACGCGTTGATACACGAATCGAGAAAGGCCTACATTATTCATGGAATCGCCAAGACCCTTCGCGATCTGACCATTCAAGGCAGCTTTCACTTCGTTCTTCGTGATGTTCTCCAGCGACGGCAAAACAGAGTTCTGAACCTCAGCCCTAACAGCCATTTCAACGACTCTGGTCGTGTTTTTGGTCAACTCATTGGAGATAAGCTTCAAGATTTTCTCTTGACGAGCGAAGTCGGCAGCTTGCTCATTGGCCCGAACCTCTTCGAGACGTTGATCTGAAGAACATTTAGACAAGACCAACAGCACGATGAACGTCTGACTTACGTTGTTTGTCCAGTTCTTTTCCGACCAATCGTCCTATGCGACTATACAATGTCTCCTCCATCTTCTTGATCTCTTTGGCCATAGCGTTTCCGATAGAGCTCTCGTTGCTACTCTCAGTTCCCTTGCCAGACTTCTCTTTACTGCTGTTCTCGTCCTTGTCTTTCCATCCAACATTCCTGCCCTTCCCCCTGCCACGTCCTTCGACAGGACGTCCTTCCTCACGCACTTGCTCTGTCTCTACCTCATCGGAAGGAGGTGATCTCGTCCTGCTGGGCCCCAAAGGAAGGGTTGACTGGACAGGTGGCGCCATGACAATAGGGGGAGTGTGTTGAGCGGCGAGTTGCGTCGCCTTGGGCTCCGTAGTGTTTTGATAGGTATATGGCGCCGATGCTGTTGGCAACTTTGACAACGCAGTCGCCAGTGCCCCGTCGAACCACTCCCGGCGAATTAGGACTTGATCTACGCCAGTAGAGTGAACAGAGAAGGCAACGAGCGCCAGATCGCCAACGGGCACTTTCGCTGCGATGCATGCGGCATGAGCCTCTTCCCCGTTAGGATCAGCGACCGCTGTCAGGATCGCAAAGTGGATAGTGGGCCTCGGCCCAACAAACTCTAAGACTTGCTGGATGTAACCGCGAGGCTCGTCACCGTTGGTTGTCTCGAAGCCCAATTTGAACGCGATCATGCTGTCGCGACGACTATTCGCAACCCACAGTGTCTGGATTCGGGCATCGTAATTTGCATGGCCGAACATATCAGAATCTTGGCTTTCTCCGTTCACAAACTTGACGGTCGCAAGGACGTTCCTACTAAGATGGGGCAAAAGTTGGAAGATAGTACCGTGCTTTCGACCAATGATGAGGCCATTGTCAACGAATGTAATGGAGGAGGGCATATCGTCGCCTCGGATCCTTTGAGACCAGAAAGGCTGATTGTCTTGGGTGTTCCAGAGAGTCAATATCGAATCTTCCGAAATCGTCGCAATAGCAGAGTGCGCAAGGTCGAACTCCATCGCAACCAGTGGCTAGATTGGATGTCAGTATCAATCCCCAAGTCGTCGAAGAAGTAAATACCGAAGACATGGAGAAAGGCTGCACAAGACGAAGTAAGTCCGATTGTACAATAGGGTCACCCCGGTACATCGCAGCCGCGTCCAGAACATTGAGGAGGTATATGTTAGCCTGCGATGCAACGGCCAAGACGTCCTGCTGCCTAGAATGCCATTTCACGGAATGTAACGCATCCGCACCGCCGGCTGGACGGATGCACAGCAACAATTTGCCGCTATAACATATATATATATATATATCAATGACCCATTAGTCAGTGGCAACAGCAAACTCACGGGACGTCGTCTGTGATGTGCTCAGGTAGTTCCCAGACTACAAAACCTCCATCAGAGGTCACACCCGCTAGTCTATTTCCGTAAACCGCCATGTCAGTAAGAGCAGTGGCAGGAGGAAATAGTTGGGGCAGCTGAAGCAAAGTACGATCGCCGCTTGATCGCGAGATCACACGGACACGACCTGATGAATGTCAGCACAAATCGTAGCGGTAACACATATGACCGACCTTTGGTCATTGCATATGCAACCCAGTGCGTTGCCCCAATAGTGGTGCCGGGGAGAAAAGTAGAATCGACCTTGACAAGAGCGATAGCGGTGGACTTGACGGCTTCGGCAGGCGCCTGAATCTCGCCCAGTGGTTGCGATACATCAAAAACAACCATCTGCGGCTGAGACCTGCATAGGCTTGTCAAGATCATAGCGTGCGATCGGAGGAGGGATTACTGACTGAGGGCCCGATTGAGACCTGCCTTTCTGACCAGAACCCCGAGCTCGGCCTTCATGTCCTTTCCAGCTCCCGCGCGGACTGGGAGAATGATCTTTATCCCTAGTAATCTGACCCACGGGAGATCCCGCCAGTGGTCCCGCCACGATATCAGAGGAATGCGCATCCCTGCGCGGCTGAGCGGGGACCTTCGGGGGAGAATTTCGAGGAGAAGACGACTGAGTGGGTTTCGGAGGTAGAGGGCGTGGTTGAGTTCTGGTTTGAGAGGACTGCTCCACAGGAGTCATCTCACCGCTCGAAGGCAAGACATCGTATGGGACGGAGTGGCCGGAAGATGGTTGCGTCCTGGTCAACTGGTCAATGAGGTTGTCGACGGACTTCCTTTTTGGATCAGAAGCAAGAGATGGGGGCGACCAATGTTCTTCTTGACCACTTAACCCACCTTGCGAGAGCGTGGCAAGGGGAGCAGGCTTCCTTGCCGGATTCAAAGTCGACGCTAAAGCATCAAATGGTGAGACGAATTCGAAGAAGGGTTTTTGAGACGGAGACGGAGGCTGCGGCTCTGTTTGACCAGCAGGTGAACCGTTAAAATTCTCGCGTGCCTCTCCGTGAGGTGTGGAAAGTTCCGGTTCGTAATAAGAGCCAGTCTCATGTTGAGATATGTCATCAGGAGGAGAGACATAGGGAGGGGATGGTCCAAGATGTGGCAGCAAGGAAGCTTGGGTATCACCGTAATTTGGTTGGGGAGCACTAGGTAGATAAGATCATTTAGTATATCGCTTCAGTCGCAAGACGAGTAACAACGGGCATTATGGCGAGTGGGCATTCACTGTACATTCTCAAAGAGACGGCTGCAATAATCGCGATCCGTCTTGCCCATGAAAACGCGATAAATCATTGCATTCATGAATGGTCGATCAATTAGATCGAACAGGCCTCCAACTTTACGTCTCGAAGATAGTAGGAAGCTCCCTGGCGAGAGATAGAGATAGAGAAGACAAACTCTCACCCTAGTATCAGTTTTTCGAGCAATAACCTGCCCTGTGACTCGTTGTCGTTCGAATACCCAGATCGCTGAGATGAACCTGGGGGGGTCGGAATCTGCTGAAGCGCTGGTAGGGGGGCCGGACCTGACGGGACATCGGAGGGCACCGAGCTAAGGAGAGATAGTAAAGCACTCTGCCTACTCTCAGGAATGGTGATCGGAGCAGACGCAGATGGAGACGCTGACTGCGCCATAGAGGAAACTGGCGTAGCCGGCGCAGAGTTATGTTGCGAACCAGAGAAAGGGCCCCCTCCGCCCCGGTGCCCCGCTGATGCGCTCAAGTTACTGAAAAGAGATTCTACATGGCTGGGAGATGACGATTGAACGTGTCCTCGTAGAGACCCGGTAGGAGAAATGTGTTGATGCTGCTTTGTCTGCTGCGGCTGGAAAGTTTGGTCTCCGTAAGGGTGCTGTGGCCCAGGTGGGCTGGAGCCTCTAGAGAAAAGATTGCGAATCTCGCCTGAGCGATCCATGAGGAAGATCAACCAATGGTGTGAGTGTGTTGGGGAGAGGAGGGTGAAGGGTGCAGAGATCAAGTTCTCAACGCCCAAGTCTTCAGAAAGGCACGAGGCGGAAACGTTGTAGCCACGCGGCTCGGCCACTGCCGTAGCCCACTCTATTCTCGACAACCCTTGTCGCTGCGCCTAACGGTGTCCAGCCCTGGGTGTAGGGTGACCTGTTTATAGATTCGGCAGACTTGACACTTCAAATGCTCACAGCATACTTGTTAGGGTCGTTTGCACTCGTTGAGCACGTAAATCAACTACTACACATTCCACGACGACGATGACCACCTTCAATTCAAGCTTCACATGGATCAAGGCATGTCTGAGAATGTCTAGATGCTGACGAGAATGAAGTCTTGACTTGAGATGATTGATCGTCGTGGGTATTCCATCTCAAGCGCATGCAACGAATGCATTCATGTTACTACATGTCTATTGATTGTACTATCGAATCTACAGTGTCTGGAACAGCCTATCGAACTACACATGCATGTGCGCATTAATGTGATTCTTTCGAAGTGAAGACACAAAGTCCTTCTTGGGCGAAGACCGGTTGATGTCGAGTTCCCGCGATCGCCGAGGAGCGAGGTCTGCGAACAGTGAGGATGTCCACGAAACATCACGAATAGGTGAACAGACGTAGACCAGCGTTAGTGACATCGTCCAATCTTGGAAACAGTAAGTAGTCTTGATCAAGCTGGAACGATCAGTACGAGCAATCGTGAATAGTCATGAACTTCCCAGAAGAAATATGAACCAGAACCAAGTAAGGCAAAGTAGAATGCTATGCTTGAGCGAAAACCCCGCATTACTATTGCAGGAGCCATGACTGCCAGATGCTCCGTTCGGATCCAGAGACATGTGCATTCGCGTGTCCGATGGTCGACACGGATAAGAAATCAAAGATCGATCGAAAGGGGGCCATTCTCAGGGACGCTTCCACTGCCGTACGTAGTCCGTACGCGCAGTGATGCAGAGTGGGACAATCTCTAGAAGACTAGCCTGTGTATGGAGTCCTGAGGCCGGATGATGGAGCACAAGGCACTGGATCAGGCATGGACAACGCACTCTGTCAAAAGATGGCCTCCAAGGTCGGGATCAGTACGGAGACCGCAAAAGTTCCGCCCGAGGATGGCAGTTAGTATCGTTGCTGACATCGCACTTACTGGAAAGAGATGCTTCGCGCGCTGCGCTCTTCAAGTTGGAGATATCTGGCAGAGAATTGACTTACTTGGATGCAAGGAGGGCCCGAGGCCGAAAATCCAATTGAGATCCGATCATCTGAGAACAAACACGTGCATACAAGTGCGATAGCATAAAAGGCCTGCGTTTCCACTTTGAAAGATCAGAACCGAAACACACCTGTTTTCTCCCACAATCAACCCACAACTCGTCTCAACCTTTGAACTCATCATGCAGGCCGTGAGCGTTGTTTCACCATATATACCCTCCGACACTGACATTGCTTCTCTAGACTGTCATCGTGAACACCCAGCATTGCGGCTCCAGCACCTGCGGCTGCGGCGCATCGTTCGTGCATGTCTCTCCCTTCCATCCGTGTAATGCTCATCTGTAGGGTTCCCTGCATCAGCTGCCAATGCAAGCCCAACGAGTGCAAATGTTGAATACTCACTACGATGTCACCGCAACGTGCTGTAGGAAGTAGTTATCTGGGAGGTTGAAGGAAGCGAGGCCCAATGTCACCAATGTGTTGTATGTTTGAATAAGATGTTTATCGATTGTATCTTGTGATGTGAGGACAATCCAGAGAATTCAACATTCGACGTTCGGACCAGGGCTGATGTACACTTGCGATATCTGCCATACAAACGAGTAAACTATCAGTACGGGAGGTATGGTCCCTCAACGGCTTAGCTCGGCGGCTGGTAGTCGTTCGTTAGTGCTGGATCGGAAGTAGATAGCAGCAAATGGAACTGACCAAGCGCCCGATACCTTTGACGTCGAGAAGGGTCGACTGATTCCAATTGCTGCAGAAGATCGATGCATTGTTGAACAAGGGCCTTTGCCTCTAATGACCCGATGTGGGTAGGATGCTTGCGCAATAGAAGTTGCTTGTAATAGACGAGCGTGTCCATGCACCCTAAAGAGGCCATTGTATAATGATGACGCAGGAACCAAACGCAGGTACTCACATTTACTATCAGGTTGTTCGTCCAGAAGTTCCTGTATGACGACAATCTCGCGCTCAAGGAGCTTGTAATCGTCCCCTGTACCGATAAGAGTATCAAATGACGCCCTCGTATGATGCGAGGGACAACAGGGGACAAGTCTACCTGTGCCGATAAGCCAGCGGTGATAGAGCCAGACGCTCTGATCGTTTGGGTCTGTATACATGGCGTTTTGAACCAAATCAAATTCTGAAAACGAATTGTTCAGCAACGCATCGGTGATAGCACAACAGCTGACTACCTTGCTGGAGGGACGAATGTTTATCAAGCTTGCCACTATCCCATAGGGACGCGAGAACTTTGGTTCTCTGGTGCCATGCGCTAAAGTTTGAGAAATTAGCTTCGATCTTGCGAGTGGTTGACGCAAGCTCGACGATCTCTGGTCTTCGAACGGGCATGCTCGCAAGAACGTAGCGTCGGTAGCCCCATGCAAGGACTGCGGAGAGGGTCGTATAAGTTCGGGCTGAGCGAGATGCCGATACATACAGTTTCGAGCATCCGCATCCAACATCTTCTCCACGATGAACAATTCTCTCTCCCAGCTTGCCTTCCTCCACCCATGCTCATCGTTATTGTCACCACCATCTGGAATGTTCTCGAGGCACCATCGTCTGTGATTCCAAATCCAATAGACTTTGGGGTGTGCCTTGAGAGCCGTTGTCGTCATGTCTAGGTCATTTGACAGAATTCCATTGATTTCCGCAGGCGAACTAAAAATATCGCGTGAGTAGTTGCCTCTCAAAGGGATCATGCAGAGGGACCTTGAAGGAAATATGCCTCGAGTAAGGATGTTTCGGCGGTAGTTCCAAATAGTGTAAAACTCGGGATTGATGTTCAGAAGACGCGAAGTCAGTTCGAAAGCCTCTCCACTCCAGTCGTTGCTCTTTTTCTGTGTATGCTTGAGGTCAGTCTCACGTCTATATTTATATGGGAAACGTACTTTGGAAAGAACTTTATCGGTGAGGGCTAGATAAGCCGCCAGCTTTGCTTTTTCCTTCTGCTTCTTCTCCTCTTGAACCTTGAGACTTTCTCGAACGCGTCGCACGCCATGCTTCGAGACGAGAGTCAGCAGATTTCGATACAAGCGATAGATACAGTGCAGACCATGGCGTCTGATGAATAGTGTTTGAAGGGTGAGGTGGTGGTAGTGGTCAAGATCAAAGTTCTCGACCTGATAGTGAAAGGTGCAATATGTCTGCCTCGACATCGAGGGCGTGGTTGACGCGATTCCCAGACGCGTAGTGACCGTGGGAACAGAGTAGTCTGGGTGCCGGATTGTTAGCCTTTGCCATCGACCACGACGTCGAGGATCACTGTCCTCTCGTCTTCTCAAAGATGCCTTCCGTTGTACTGGAAACACCGACGCTTGAGTCCCTGCAGGCTCCATTTCCTTTGGCATTCCCTGTGCCCACCCCGGTCACTCATCCTGACCTCGTGTCTCCAAAAGACATCCACCGTGAGGAGGATCTTCTCCGCAACCCTTCTTCCTTCCGTCACTGGTGGACTGCGATTCATAGCACGAGAGATGCTCAGAACGCTCTGCAGAAGCTCGAAAAGTCATCCGGCCTCGAGCCTGAAGTGGCAGCTCTTCTAGGACCTCTTGCCTCTCCCGCTGCTCGGAAGTCACTACAACGTCTCACGTATCTATACGAGGCCGCTCTCGTTCACTTTTCGGCTTCTTTTAAACTATGGAAGTCGTATCTTCATATGCGCATGTCTTATGTGCTGGGCAAGCAACTTATTAGGAAGAGGGCGGGTGGGCGGAAGAAGTTTCCTGAGATGAAGGATGCGCTGGAGGAGGAGCAGGAGGATCTGGAGGAATGGGAAGGTGGATTAGACGGCGTCGTCGGCTGGGAAGAGTGGAAGGCTCTCGTTGCTACCTTCGAGCGCGCTCTTATGTGGCTACCGAAGGTACGCGTGGAAACCATCTTCGATGAGTTTAGACTCACTGCAACGTTCTCATAGCTGCCTAGGCTATGGCTCATGTATGCCTCAATCTTCAATCACCCCCGATGTCCTTCTGTACTCTCGCACTCCCATGCTCGCCGAACATTTGACCGTGCTCTTCGAACTCTTCCTCCATCCCTTCACCACCGAATATGGGTGCGTTATCTCCTTTGGGCGGAGAAAAAGGGTGGAACTACCACTGTTGCAGTCTATAGAAGATACCTTGCTGTCGATCCTAGCGTCACTGAACGCTACACCGCTCTCCTTCTCTCACCAAGCAATCCCTCCCCACGCCCCTTGGAAGCTGCTAAGCTTTTATTATCCCTTGCCCGCAAGGCTGCTCGAGGAGAATACACGAGCCCCGAAGGCAAAAGCCCATATCAGCTTCTCGGAGAATGGTTAGACGTTGTCGAATCTCATGCCGAAGAGGTTGGTTTGGATGCCGATGAGACTGCGGAGGCAGTCGAAGCCGAGAAGACGGTAGAGAACGAGAACGAGAACGCCAACGTCGCTCAAATTTCTCCTCAACCTGCCTCCGTGGGTGGACAACTCATTCGCTTTGCCGGTCCTCCCGTCACTGTCACAGCCGCCGGCGAGCCAGCGCCTCCGTACGATGAAGATGAGGATCCAACCAGTGCTCGAAAGCTCAATATTGAGAAAATTATTCGTCAGGATGGCCTTGCGAAATACAAAGATCAAGCGGGACGGCTCTGGACTGGGCTTGCAACGTACTGGATCAAGCGCGGCGAGTTTGATAGGGCGAAGGCAACATTCGAGTCTGGAATTGGATCCGTTCTCACCATTCGTGACTTCACGCAGATCTTCGACGCATACGCAGAGTTCAGCGAATCTTTGATCAGTGCTTTAATGGACAACTTGGCGAATCTTGATGAGGACGATGATGAGGAAGAAGCACAGGCGGAAACAGATGCAAGGATGAAGGAGTTCGAAGCTTTGATGGACCGGAGACCGTTCTTGGTTAACGATGTGTTGATTCGGCGAAATCCTAACGACGTGCAAGAATGGGAGAAGCGGGTCGCTCTTTGGGGCAAAGACGATGAGAAGGTATAGTCCGCCGAGCTTTACTTTAATGCACAGTACTCACGTATTGTTGTCAGGTTGCCGAAACATATACCCAGGCGCTCTCAACCATCAACCCTCGCAAAGCAACGGCCAACTTCCACCGTCTGTATATCAACTTTTCCTACTTCTACGAGGAGGGAGGTGCGACGGGACAGGCCGAAGTCGATCTCGACAATGCTAGGAAAATTCTGGAGAAGGCGACCAAAGTCAACTTCAGAACTGTCGAAGACCTCGCAGAGGTTTGGTGTGAGTGGTCTGAGATGGAGATACGGCAGGAGTGAGTTCGCAGTCATCTGGGCGTGAATATTATTGATATCGCGTAGGCAATATGACGAGGCTATCCGCGTCATGCAGCGCGCTGCTGCGATCCCGAAGAACACCAAGATCAATTACCATGACCATGTAAGAGATTTTTCAAGCCCCTCATATCATCCTTTTGATCTCCGTATCAGTCTCTTCCAGTCCAGGCCCGCCTGTTCAAGTCTCTCAAGTTGTGGTCCTTCTATGTCGACCTTGAAGAATCCTTGGGGACGGTTGAGTCCACCAAGGCAGTCTATGACAAAATCTTGGAGCTACGCATCGCGAATGCTCAGGTTCTCGTGAATTACGCTGCATTCCTCGAGGAAAATAAATATTTCGAAGAGAGCTATAAGGTTAGTGAAATGCTTTGCCCAATTTGCAGATGTCCCATTTTGTCCTCCAGGTCTACGAACGAGGCGTCGAACTGTTCACTTTTCCTGTTTCATTTGAAATCTGGAATATATACCTTTCGAAGTTCATCAAACGCTATGTAGGTTCTACACTGTCATTAGCTCGAACTCTTACTTAGCTTATCAATTTGTAGGGCGGCACTAAACTGGAACGTGCTCGCGATCTCTTTGAACAAGCACTTGAAAAATGCCCACCCAAGTCATGTAAACCAATCTTCCTGATGTATGCTCAACTAGAAGAGGACCATGGTTTGGCAAAGCGTGCAATGACGATATATGATCGCGCGACCCAAGCTGTTGCGGACGAAGACAAATTCTCAGTGAGTACATCAATACTTCCTTCGCGAGCAGCGCTCCGACATTGACAACTTTATATCTAGATGTTCACGATCTACATCGCAAAAGCCGCCGCAAACTACGGCCTTCCTGCCACCCGACCTATCTATGAACGTGCATTGGAAGTCCTTCCAGACCGGCAAACCGCGCAATTGTGCCTACGCTTCGCCTCACTTGAACGCAAACTCGGGGAAATCGATCGTGCACGAGCAATCTACGCACATGCCTCTCAATTCTGCGACCCTCGCGTCAACCCCGACTTTTGGGCAGAGTGGCATGCCTTCGAGATCGATACGGGTTCAGAAGACACCTTTAGGGAGATGCTTAGGATCAAGAGAAGTGTGCAGGCGCAATTCAACACGGAGGCGAGTTATTTGGCTGCGCAGACCATGGCGACAAGATCAGGTGCACCTGCGAAGGCAGTCAGCAACGACGTGGCGGCGACGGCAGATCCGATGGCTGCAGCGGAAAAACAGGCGGGCGGTGGAAAGAGTGGTCCGGCGTTTGTCGCTGCGAAGCGTAGCGCAGTACAGAATGAGGATACGGAATCGCCGAAACCCGCAGAGTTCGTCGCCGCTGCTGGGAACGACGACGAGATTCATATCTCGGACGATGAAGATATTTGAGCTATTTGTCCCATTGGCTTGGTGTATCCATAGTGCTTTTTTAGTCTTTTACTTTATATTCATCGCATCCTCCTATGGCATTTCAAGAGCTAGCGGGTGTCCCATCGGTCGATTTCGGCCAGACATAAGTCCTCCCATTTAGCATCCCAGCCGTCTTCTTCAAGCCATGGCTGCTCCACCCACTTGTTCATCGCATCACGAGAAGCCTCAAAGGTTACGGAGTGGTGACGCAGTAGATTCACAACCTCGATGTGTAGGTCAAGGGACCGGCGGTATGGCCGAAGAATTTCTGATACCGATGTGACTTCGAAAGAGATGAGCAGGAATCGCGCTCAGCACGAAAAGTGGTACACACCGAACTTTTCCAAGGGCCAGGTGGTCCAGAGGGGCTCCTCGCGGACCCAGGTCCATCCTTTCATTTTGTGAGCTTCTGACAAGACCGCTTCGAGATTTTCTATCGACGAATTCATTTTCTGGAACTGTTTTCGCTGTGGCCGTCATCGTCAACGTTAGGCATTGTGAAGACGATCTGAGCGAGTATTCTTACGAGTTTCAGGATCACTAGATCCATGTCTGCTATGCGGTCTTCCATGAACGACAGCTTCGGGCCTACGATCCGCGTTCGAGGTTGGTTGCCTTCTCCTATGGCCGACAACTGGTTGCTGCAGTATCCGTGAATATTTCACTCTGAGACACAAGAGAGAAAATTTTACTCAAGATCTGTCCGCGCATCGACCAGACTTCTAATGACTTTTACGCCGTCCATAAGAACGAGGTCATCCCACGTCTGGCAAGCCGCTCGCAGCTCTTGCAAATACGTTCGAACTTTACGATGATATGTCGATTCAGTAGATCGGGCCGGTGATGATGGAGATTTTGGCTGGTGCTTGATCTGTACAGGAGAGGAAGTGGGTGTCGATGGGCCGTGAAAGGATGCCAGTCGTCCGCTCATGGTGGGCAGATTGCCAAAGAGGATGTTCTTTGCAGTCGGACGGATGTCACAAATAATGTGAATTTCCAAGTCGCTGAGAAATCCTGACCGACGGATATTCAGGCTCAAGAATTAACGACGTTGATGTATATGGTGCGTCCGTACTACGACGTTGATCTTAATTGAACGCGTACGAGAAGAGGAGCTCATGTGATGTCCTCCGAAAGGCACGTGGACCGTATGTAGCTCACGCAGCCGCGTCGGTTTCCGCTCCTGCCTTGCTTTCGTCCCCAACCCCACGATATACAGCAAGAATGGACCCAGATGCGCCGATCAAGGTCAACAACAACCACAAGCCAGCAGAGTTCCTGAGGGCAGAGGCGGAGCTCGTCCTGGACGAGGTGCCATCCGATTAGTCTCTCCTTCTCAGAATCCACTGACTTTGATACGCAGGCAAGGAGACAAAAGGCGGAGAAGAATAAGGATCTCGGCGAGCCCATAAAGCTCCAGGGTGTTCCCATAGACATTAAGATTCGTGGGAGACACATCTGGATCGCAGAGAATACCGCCATTGCTCGAAAGATGGATTTGGAAGTATGTCATTTGAAATGAGGGGCTGGCCAATCCTTGCGGAGTTGTTGATCTTCAGTAGACAGGGCGGACGTTGCAGATATATCGAGGCCATTTTGGTCCTGTTACATGCATCGCGCTCTGTGACAGAGTTGCGGGCTCTGGGGACGGGAAGATATTGATAACTGGTTCATGGGACCAGGTATGAGCGTGTTTCTCTGTGTTATGATTCCACATGACTGACCGGGTTGGACTTCAGACCATCAAGCTGTGGGACACAGACGTGAGTTCTCTTTGTGTTAATTTGTGTAATCCAGAGGCTCACGGTTTGAAGACGAAAGCCTTGATCTCGTCAACGCCAGCCCACGAGGACTTTGTCAAGGTACTTCTAGTGATACCTTCCCTCAACCTTCTGGTCTCAGGAAGCTCTGACAAAGTAGTACGCTTTTGGCATGTATACATTCATCGCCCTCTAACGATACACTAGCTAACATAAAAGTTATCAGGGACCTATCGTCGCCCTCTTCATTAGAGCCGCTACCCTCGCTAGGCTCGATATCCGCCCACACACGACCGGTCGAAGCTCTCGATGTCCACATTTCTCCCGACGGCGAATCAAAATCCTCGGTAGTACTGTTCACTGCTGACACGATGGGCATGATCAAGGCATGGGATCTAAGTAGGCAAGGCGGAGACCGGCCGATATGGCGAAGCACTCTGCGCGATGACCTCGGATACCACCGGACGCGGGTGAACGAGCTGATGTACGGAGATGGGCACCTATGGACAGGTTCGCATGCCCGTCTTCAGACAGAACCCGTGCTGAACCCTGATCGGTGCCCACGCAGCCTCGTCTGATGAGACGATCCAGATCTATCAATACCCCCCGCCCCCATCTAGCCAGAAGCAGCCGAAGCCAGTGCCCCCCATCACCCACCCCACCGGGTTCAGGGCCGTCCTGCCGCTCCCGATCCACCCCCAGCTGGACGCAGACGCGTTCCCGTATCTGCTCGGGGGGAGCGGCGATCTCATCCGTGTGTACGACATCTCGTCGCTCGAGGAGCCCGAGTTCATCCGTGAGGTCGAGGGCCACTGGCACGACGTGACGCATCTGCGCGTGTGGTTGAGGGATCGGAAAGAAGGGAAGGGGAAGGAGGTGTGGATCGTGAGCGCGAGTCTCGATGGGACGATTAGGAAATGGAGGTTGGCCGGTAAGTTTCTCCACCTCCTCGAAGATGTTTGCCCCGAGCTTGACATGGCACTTGCAGACATAGTTGTTCCGCCCAAGCCCGTCCCAGAGGAGAAGAAGGAAGCTACGATCGCGGTACCACCTCCAAAGGCCGGGGGTGCATTTGAGATGACAGAAGAAGAGGAACGGGAGCTTGCAGAACTGATGGAGGACGATTGAACATCTTCTGACCGATGACAGCCACGAAGCCCATCGCACCGTTAACATACAATATCGCCCTGTAAGTTATTATACACAAAACCAAGCTGTATGTATAAATCCTTAAATCGTCTTGTGATCTTGTGCTCAATCCCAAATGCATCATAGCTTCGCCTTCTGTGGCTGAATGACGAAGCTGTTCGCCGACGCAAGGCTCTTGGCTGCCGTGGTGACGAGTTCGTCGACGCTTCAGAAAATGATATCCGGAAATTAGCCTTGCACAGAGTCGTCAAGGCAGGTGCTTACATGTCCTTCGCTGGCTTGATATCCTGTACATGAATGAGAACCGGAATAGCCCCAGAGCGAATGGTAGGCAAGGACTCACATTGATAGAGCCAGCCACCCGGCCCATCAGCCCTGCAAGTCGACGCTCTGGCATGAGTACTACACGCCGAACACTTCAAGAACCACACTCACACATTCTGCCTTCGGGCGATTTTTCAGGATGTTTCTCGAGTTCGACCTCGTGCGGTATCTTGCCCTGTGATGTCAGCTTGCGAATTTCCTCGTGACGATTCTCCTCCCTTCCTCTCGCGCGTCAACGAAGCGGCTAGGACTTGACATTCTATCCCACTTACCAGTCGCGGACGTAGTCCGTCTTGCGGACGCTCATCGGCCGCCCTGAGTAGAGCAGCGTCCTCACGGTGTCGTCGTACCCAGCAGACACGACGAGCTGCTTGTGTATCGGCGGCGCGCCTGCCTCTTCGCTCGCGACGAAGCGCGTGCCGACCCAGACCCCCGACGCGCCGTAGGAGAGCGCGGCTGCAAGGCCCCGGCCGTCGGCGATGCCACCCGCTGCGACCACCGCGACGGGCTGTCCGGTGAGCGGGCTTGTGGCGCCTTTGCAGAGGTCGACGACGGCGGGGATGAGGATGGAGAACGGCGTGTCGCCCGTGTGTCCGCCGCCTTCGCCGCCTTGGGCGCCGATGATGTCAACACCTGTGTTTTGTGAGATCAGGTAAGCATGCGGACGTAAAGGTATTTCGGGAGATGGGCCGTTCCTTGGGCGAGCGCCTTTTTGACATGCTGGAAGATGTGCGCAGAGGTGAGACGTGCGTCGTCTCAGTTGTCGAGGGCTCACCTTTGGGTGTCCTATCATGCTGACGTTAATTGAATGTCAGCTCGATTCGACAGGTTTGATGATGCGGGGTCGTACTTCATGACGGCGATCCCGGCGGCGTGCAGTTTGTCGACCACGTCCCTCGGAGGGACGCCTACGGCACAGACAAAGAGGGTGGCCTTGCTTCTGATGATGACGTCTATGAGCTCCGAGAGCTGGCCCTTGGTGTAATCGTGCTTCGGGATAGATCGTGGGTCGTCCGCGTCCATTCACAGCCAGCCAAGCAAGCAAACGGACGCACGTTGGTCTTCCGCGCGCCTCCCCCGATCTTGGGGATGAGCAGGTCGACGCCGAAGGGCGCGTCCTTGTGCTCCAGATGGCTCTTGAGCTCGTTGATGGATTCCTGCAAGAATTTGGGGCTCTGGCGAACGCCTCCGATGACGCCGATGCCGCCTGCCCAGCGGCTCGTGATCTGCTTTGGCCGCCTGGATGTCAGGAGCGTGGCTTACCTGCGTTGGTGACGGCCGCAGCCAGTTTGGGTCCGGCGGCGATGTTCATGCCTACATATTAGTATGATGAGAGTAGTCAACTTTGAGTGATTGAGTGTAGTAGAAGTACCGGCAAGCATGACGGGGTGGTTGATGTTGAACAGCCTAGTGAGAGGCGTGGAGAACACCTGCTCTGAAGACGGCATGGCGGCGATAGGATGGTACTGCAGCAAGAGAGGGACGCGTCCCCAGGTTTCTGACCTTGTGCCCGAGCGTTCAATTGAATGTCCTTCCCCACACTCGGCAAGCGTCGGCAAATCGCTAGCCGGTCCCGTTCGGGCCGCGTGGGACGGAGTGGTCACGCCCTGGATTGCCCATTTTCTGCGAGAGCACAGACATGACCGACAAGTGCCCCGTCGACCACCCCGCCGTCGCCGCCGCCGCTGCCGCCGCCGCCGACGCGTGCCCCGTCGACCACACAACCCGCTCCACGTGGTCCACCGTCCTCTCCCACCCCTCCTCCAGCACCCCCTCCACCCCCGCCGCGCCCGCACCGCCGCCCGCCGCCCTCTCGACCGCGCGCGAGACCTCCTCGATCCCGCGCGGCGACGGCGAGCCATGGGTGTACCCGTCCGAGTCGCAGTTCTTCGCCGCGATGGCCCGCAAGCACCACAACCCGCAGGCGCCCGACATGAAGGTCATCGTGCCCATCCACAACGCCGTCAACGAGCGCGCGTGGGGCCACGTCCTCGCCTGGGAGCGCGGCCGCGGCGGCGCGGCGTGCGGCGGTGTGCGGCTCGTCAGCTTCAAGGGCAGGCCGCGCGACCTGACCCCCAAGGCGCGGCTCTTGACCCTCGTGGGGTGCGTCGCTCGTCTCGCCTCGCCTTCATGTTTTCCATCCCCCTCTTTTTCGAGCGTGCGACGACGGCTGAGGCTGAGTCTCTTGCGAGCAGGTACGCGCCCCCGTTCGACAGGCACGACTGGGTCGTCGACCGCTGCGGCACCCGCATCCGCTATGTCATCGACTTTTATTCCGGGCGCAGTCCCGCCCCGGGCTCGGCCGCCCCGTCCTTCTTCCTCGACGTGCGCCCCGCCCTCGACAGCTGGGAGGGCATCAAAATGCGCGTGGGCTCGCTGATGAGCTCCTTCACGTCCCCTGCGCCAGCTCCCCCGCAGCCTCCGCCTAAAAACCAGTCGTGATACCGTACCTTACACACCCGCGCACGCGTATTTAGCACCCCACTAAGAATCTAGCTCAGTGTTCGATGCGTGTGCGCTGCTCGACGGTGAAAATGCGAAAGCGGTACAGTGATACAACAGGGCACGTATGTGTGTGCGGCTACCGCTTGTTCCTCGTCTTCGCTTTTTTGGCCGGGGGGCGTTCGGGCTCTTCCTCGCTCTCCTCTCCGTCCGACGCCCCCTCCGCCTCTTCCCCGCTGACCTCCCCGTCGCTGATCTCTTCGTCCTCGTCCCAATCGTCGTCGTGAATGCCCTCCTCTTCTGCTTCCTCGTCCTCGTCCTCTTCTTCGTTTTCGTCTTCGTCTTCGTCCATATCGTCCCCATCGGCCTCGTCGCCTTTCGCACCCTCCTTCTTTTTCCGCCGCACGTTGCGCTCCTGCTCCTCCCTCCGCTCCTTGCGCAGCTTGGCCTTGGCAGCGTGCGCCGCCTTTTGCGCCGCCGTCTCGGCCTTTGTTTTCTTGACTGCACGAAACAAAGCGATTGGATCGCGTCCGGTCAGAATCGCGCCCACGCAGACAACGAAAAAAAAGAAAAAAGTAAGAAGTAAGAAGCGAATGAAAGCGAGCGCGCACCGAATTCGTGGTAGATCACGCCGCCCTCCTTGCCGGGCACGCCCTCCGTGATCTTGACCAGCCGGAGCTCCATCCGCGGCCCGATCTCGTCCAGCCGCACGGCCTTCTTCTGCCCCTTCCGATTATTCCGCCCGACGTAGTCGTCCGCGAGCGACACCGCGTCCGCGTCGTCCCCCGCGACCGAGCTCGCCGTCGACGCCGCGCTCTCGTACCCATCCGGCCCGCCGCCGGCGCCTCCGCCCGCGCGGCGGAGGACAAAGTCCGCGACGTCGCGCTCGCGGCCGAGGTCGACGACGGCGGCGTCGGCGTCGCCCTCGAGCACGCGGCGCACGCGGCGCGAGACGCCGTGCGGCTTGACGGCGATGCGGAAGTGCCGGAAGTCGACGGTGCCGCGCGCGGGGTTGTAGGCGACGAGGACGATGCGGCGCGCGGAGGAGAGGGTGAGGGTGTGTGGGGCGAGCGGGGGGAAGAGCGTCTGGAAGGCTTTCATGACGAGCGGGAGGTGCGGGGGCGTCGTTGGGGAGGGCGGGGGGAAGGAGGCGAGGACGAGCTAGAGTGAGTGGGTGAGTGAATGGGTGTGAGTGTGTGTGAGCGTGTGAGTGTGTGAGTGTGTGAGTGTGAGTGCGCGGAAGGGGTGCGTGTGCGACGCACCAGGGGCGGGCTGAGGTACTCGACCATGCCGAGGCTCTTGGTGTGCTTGCTGGCGCGCTGCACGTCCTTGATCAGGCTGTACCGCTCGATGCGGAAGCTGAGCGTCGGGCCGTGCGAGAGGCGCACGATGCGCAGCGACGGCGCGACGTCCGTGAGCGTGAACGCGAGCAGGTGGGTCACCTGCAGCGCGGGCGCCATCGTCAAAAAGTCCTTCAGCTTGTTGCGCGCGCGCTCCTGCGCTCGCCAGACCGCGTCAGCGTACGCACCAGCGAGAGAACGGAAGGAAGGAAGGAAGGAAGGAAGAGGGAGGGAGGGAGGGAGGGGCTGACCCTGAGGCGGCTGGCGGTGTTGGGCTCCATGACCTTGCGGACGTCGCGGGTGAGCTGGGTGAGCGAGTGGCCGACCTGGCCGTGCTTGATGACGAACGACTTGGGCACGCTGCTCGCCGCGGCGGTCGCGGGCTGCGCGCCCTTGAGGTGCGTCCTGTTCTTGCGTTTGCGTGCCATCGAGTCCCGGGTCGAATCAGGAGAAAATACTGCTGCCCACCTCGCAGCCTCATTTGGGCATCGCGCCACACCACCGGTCCGTCCGTGGCGTGCGTGGTACTTGTACAGTACCAACGACCGTCGATTAATGCGTACCTACCCAAGCAACAATATACACATGAAGAAGAGAGCGAGCGAGCGAACGACTACCACGACCAGCAAGGTCCGCATCCGCGACACAACTCAACAAAACAAGCAATAAAAAAACCAAGACGATAAGACAATAAAACACTCGAACCAATACAGGGGGTCGACAGATATATATAACAGTAAACAAAACGAACGAACGAACGAACGGATGGATGGATGGATGGACGGGCATCGGCGCTGCGCCAGCGCGGCGCACCTATACCTAATACCTTATACCTATAGCGAGGCGAGGCGAGTGGGGAGTTACAATAACCGCCCGTGGAGGGGGGCGCACGGCAGAACGAAGATAGTACACGGCCGAGTCGCGGCGGCGCCGAGGGGGGTGCGTGGTGGCAGAAATACAGCTCCTAAATTCACAGTGATGCATTAGCCGAGTTACTTGGAGAGATGGGGGTGGGTCGGCGCGCGGGCGCAAGCGCTCGCGCACGCGTATTAAGAGGGCCACGCTGGCGGATGTAGGCTCTGGGCGCGATGAGGCTGGATTAGACGTGTATGTGGACGGGGGCGGTGGGCGTTGGTGTGGGGCAGCGCGGGTATACGGTGGGGAGAGAGGGGGGGTGGGGGTGCGCAGTAATAAAAAAAAGACGAAGACGAGGCGGGAGAACGCGGGCGAGGGGGTCAGAACTCGGTGAACTGGAAGCCGACGACGTCGAAGCCCTGGTGCGCGTGCGGGGGCGTCTCCGCGCTGAGCAGGCCGGGCACCTCGTGTGCGGGCGGGAGAGGGAGGCGGGTGAAGTAGCGCGTGTCGTCGACGGCGGTCATGTGCGGAACGATGGGAGCCTGGTGGACAGGGAACAAAAATGAACGGACGCACACGGACGGAGGGGACGGAGGGACGAACCCGGATTTCGCGGCGCTCGAGCGCGTCCCAGTCGACGCCGCGGAACCAGGCGTGGTGCAGCACGTCCTGGGGGCCGTTGATGAGGTTCCCGAGGCGCTTGCTCCTGTCGGGGTGCAGGAAGCCCCTGACGAGGTCGCGCGAGAGGGTGTCCATGTCGCGCGGCCAGTGGACCTTGCCGCGCAGGATCTTCTCGTAGATGCCGTACGCGTTCTCGTCGAAGAAGGGCGGGTAGCCGACCATCATCTCGTAGGCGAGGATGCCGCAGGCCCACCAGTCTGCGGGCTTGCCGTGGCCGTCGGACTGGATGATCTCCGGGGCGAGGTACTCGGGGGTGCCGCAGAGGGTCCAGGTGCGATCGTCGACGATCTTGGCGAAGCCAAAGTCGGTGAGGCGGAGGTAGCCGCGGGCGTCGAGGAGGAGGTTCTCGGGCTTGAGGTCGCGGTAGATGATGTTGAAGGAGTGGAGGTAGCGGAGGGCGAGGACGATGGTGGCGAGGTAGAAGCGGGTGACGTCCGGGGTGAAGCGGCCCGTGCGGCGGAGGTGGGTGAAGAGCTCGCCGCCGGGGACGAAGGAGAGCAGCATGTAGAGGTTGAGGTTGTCCTGGAAGGTGGCGTAGAGGTCGACGATGAAGGGGTGGCGGACGCGGGAGAGGATGTGGCGTTCTGCCTTGACGTGCTCGACCTGGCGCAGGCGGATGACCTCCGTCTTGCGCAGGACCTTCATGGCGAAGAAGTTGGAGCGGCGGGCATTGGTGGGGCGGGAGCGGACGAGGAGGACGCGTCCGAAGGTGCCGGTGCCTGAACGGAAGCTGATGAGGGGGGAAGGAGAATGAAGCGGGGGAGAGAAGGCGGGGGCGGACCTAGGGTGCCCTTGAGCTCAAAGTCGGACAACTTGAGCTCGGAGTGGATGTGCTCTTGCTCGTTTTCGAGGTGGCGGAGAGGATATACGGGGGGCGTGGGACTGGACGGGACGGGACTCTCCTCGTCCTCGTCCATGTATGCGTCTCGAGCGGCGTTGCGGGCGGGGTGGTCGGAGCGGCGCGAAGGCGAGCCGTCGCGTCGGGAGAGGAGATCGTCGTCCATGTCGACGGAGTCTGTGTGTGCGGGGGACAGCGGCGGGGTGATGGGGGCGTCGGGGAGCATGGGGTCGTCGTCGGGGACGCGTGCGGGGTCGCAGAGGATGGGACGGAGCTTTGGGGAGGGGTGGGGGTGGACCATGGCGAGACGACGACGGAACGCGGCCGGTGCGGGGGGCAGGGAGCAGAGCGCGCGCGGCTCTGCGGCGACGGGGGCGTCGTGGGCGTCGTGGGGTAGGATGTGGACGGGCTGCGGCCTGCGCGTGTGCGTGGACGGAGCGAACGACCACACACCGCACGTGACCTGACGCGCCCGCGACGCCGCCTCCGCCGCATTTCACAGCCTCCGTCCGTCCTGCCAAATGCTCTCGCGCCCATAGGCTCCGTGAGGCCCCGCGTGGCCCCCGCCCCACGGTGAGCGTCTCTTCCCACAGCCTCTTCCCCTCCCTTATACACCCGCCATGTCCACCCCAGACGACCTCCCGCACGGATACCAGGCTCTCCCCGCACATCCAGACCAATCAGACCCCCTTGTGCCCGCCATGGGCAACGAAGAACAGCTCCCAAAGCCCGAGGGCAGGAAAGGCGATACCCTCGCCCTCTACGCCGCTATCGTCAGTCGTCCTCGCCCATCTACAGACTGCGCTCGCTAACGCCCCCGCAGACCGCCGCAGCCGTACAACGCCCTCTCTCCCCGAGCGGAAGTCAACTGCTGACATTTTTATTTATTTGACGCCAGATATTCACCGTCGTCACCTGGGCCATGGTGCTCAACAACAACCCCTCCGCCCTGGGCTGGTTCGCCTTCCACCCGACCCTCCAAAGCCTCGCCATCTTCTTCTTCACCCTCGGTCCGTCCTCCTCAACGCCCCCCCCCCCCCCCTCCGCCGTCGCCGACTCGCTGACCGATCCCCCGCACAGGCATACTGACCCTCCAGCCGACGTCCCAGCCGTCCACAAAGGCCGCCGGCCTCCAGCGCCACCAGATCGCAATGCTCCTCGGCGTGCCCACCATCATCCTCGGCGCCCTCTCCATCATATGGAACAAGCGCATCCACGAGGCGCCCCACTTCACAACCTGGCACGGCGTAAGCATCTCTCCACCGTTCTCCGAACCGAACATCGCTCATGCACGGCCCTGACATCGCCCTCATACGTATTGCCGTACCGCCGCTCGCCGCGCGCACGCCATCTCTTGCCGTCCGCACCGCGCAGGTCTTCGGCATCCTCTCGCTCACATGGCTCGCCGCCCAGTTCGCCCTCGGCGCAGCGAGCGTCTGGTTCGGCGGCGCTGCCCTCGGCGGCGGCCCCAGAGCCAAGCGCGTCTGGAAGTACCACAGGCGCGTTCCCCCCCCCCCCCGCAACGCACTCACACTCACGCGCTCACGCGCTCACTCGCACGCTCACACGCCCCGTGCGCAGGCTCTCCGGCTACGTCCTCCTCCCGCTCGTCCTGGCCACCGCCAACTTCGGCGGCGCGTGGTCCGCGTGGGTCACGAGCAGCAGCGCGCACGGCGTCCGCATCGTCGCGTACACCCTCGCCCCCGCCGTCATCCTCGCCTCGCTCTACAGCCGCATCAGGTGCGTTCTTCGCTGCGCCGCGGCGGCCCCCCGCGCTCCCGCGCTGACGCCCGCCTACCCGTTTCGCAGGCCCTCGAAGATGAGGTTTCTCTAGGCCTTGCTTTACTCTACCGTCTCCTCTCTTCTTCATGTCGATTCTGTATTGCGGATGGATACGCAGCACGTGAGAAATGGCTTTCGTCGGGCATCGATATTTAGCGTCCGTTGAATATTCGGCGACAAGACAAGTAAAGAGACGGAGGTAAACGCGAAAGACGCCCGAATCACTGCACTCCCTCGCCGGCGGCAGCGGCCTCCTCTGCCGCCGTCGCCGCCGCCTCCGGCACTGGCACTCTCACGGGCTCCGGCTCTGGCTCCGGCTCGGGGATCACGAACGCGAGGAAGCCAGGCAGGAACAGCTCCATGCGCTCCCTCGTCGCCGCCCACAGCAGGCGCTGCGCCTCGCTGCGCGCGTCCGCGCGCCCCGCGGGCGACGGCGGCGGCGGCGGCACGAGCATGCCCGCGGCGTTCATGACCAGCACGACGTTCTTGAGCGACTCGGGCACCGCCTCGGTCTGTGGGCGCGGTCAGGAGGAGGATCGTCAGCGAACACGGACGCAAGGCGCCGGGGGTGGCCGCGCACCATCTGGTCGCTCGGGTCGGAGCCCATGAGCGCGTCGAGCGCGTCGAGCACGCGCACCCACGGCCCGCGCACGTCGCGCGCGGGCGTCTCGCGCACCTCGAAGCGCATGAACGCCTTGCAGAGCAGCGCGGCGGCGCGGAGGCGCGCTTCGGTCGTGTCGGGGTCGCGTGCGGGCGCGGCGGCGAGCGCGGCGAGGAGCGGGAAGAGCACGCGCTCGTAGAGCTCGTCGAGCTCGGCGTCGGTGGCGGCGTCGGGCGACGCGAGCGGGCCGAGGAGCGCGCGTTGTAGCTGGGCGAGTGCGGCGTGCCGGATTTCGCGCGCGGCGCTGGTGGATTGGCGCGAGAGCGCGGTGAGGATCGGGAGAGGGAGCTGGCGCAGGCCTGTTTGTGCGTGCGTGCGTGCGTGCGTGTGCGCGTGAGCTGTGAGCGAGCGAGTGCGTGAGAGGGAGGTGGCGGGGTGCGTACGGGGGTCGGGTTTCTCGCCCGCGTCCGAGGCGACGCGCGGGAGGAGCTTCATCAGATCGGCGAGGAGGTCGATCGCCTTGCGACCGCGGTCGATCACCGGCGAGCTGTGGCGGTGTCCGTGAGATCGACGGCGCGGACGCGCGGACGGGCAGACGGCTGCTAGCGCTCACCTGGTCGAGTCTGGCTTGGGGCGGCGCCGCGGCTGCCGCTGCTCCGCCTCGACGACGATGCCCGCGGCGGTCGCGAAGTCGTCGAGCACGGCGACGAGGCCCGGGATGTTGTCGATCGTCACGCACTGCTCGGGCCCGTCGGCGATCGCTTTGTGGATCAGGTCGAAGGACGTGCGCGAGGCCTCGAGGTGCGAGACGGTGGAGCGCACGAGTGCGAGCACAAGGTTCCATTCCGTCTGTGAGCTGTGTGTGCACGCGCGCGCGCGCGCGGTGTCAGTGACTTCGTTCGAACGACGAGCACGTGGAGCCTTACTGGATGATTTCGCGGTGGTTGTGCACGATCAGCATGACCCCCGAGACGATCTGCTCCGCGACGGAGTTGGAGACCGCCGGAGGGAGGCCTCCGAGCAGGTCGAAGGATATGTAGATCTGATCCCGGAGGACAGGCTGGACGGAGGGTCAAGAGATGATCATGCGTTGATGGGACGACCGTACCTTGGTCGCGAGGATCAGACAGATGCGGAATAGCGATACGACGGCGCGCTCTATCAGCAACACGCTGTACCTCGTCGATGAAGACAGCAGAGCGCTGAGATGCTCGAACGCAATGGGCCTGTCACGACGTCAGTGGGCGCTGGGAACCTGCCTCTCAAGCACGTACCAGAGCTCTTCTATGTGCTGAGGTGTCTGGCATACCACGCTGACCATCGTCTCTAACAAAAACACAGACGCGGGGTCGTACGGGAGTGAACGCGCCGGGCTGTGATGAGGCGATGAAGACGCGTCAAACGAGGCCGTAAGTTCGTCAGACTCTTGCTGCAGTCTGGCCACGGTCCGCTCATGTGCCAGGGCTTCGAGAGAACGGACCGCCGCAGTCAGCGGCTCCAAGTTGAGCTGCCTGCAAGAAAGTCAGCCAGCGGTCGGAAGCAGGGCATGCCGACCATCCGCTCACGTTATCTGCGCATACAGTTCGTCCAGGCGGCATGTCGTGATACAGTCTATGGTGCACAACGTGTTTTCGATCTCCACGTCGGTGGCATCTGGGATGTGGCTCTCTTGCGAGGAGGTGTAGGGTGTCATCAGATACGACGACAGTGCGGACAGGAGCCCGTCGCTCCTCGGCGCTGGTCGCGCTGGGGCGTTGCTACTTCCACGTAATGGAATCATGGAAACGCCACCGAGGAAATCTTCCATCTGCAGCATCCTCGTAGGCAGCAGAGAATGGATGAACAGATTCTGAAACATTTCAAAGATCTGTTGATTCAAGGTGTCGCCTGGTTGTGAGTCGCCGCCGCACTTTAGAGAGGACAAGTCAACAAACCTGTGTCCATCCCTCGCGAACAGCATTGCCATTGCCATTGACGATGTTGAACAAAACCACCGCAGCCAGCTGACCTTTCAGGTTCGCACCGAAGTTGACGGATAGCGATGACACCGTGACAGACTGTCCTTCTACCTCGACGACAGGATATATGGGCACTTCGGTGGGAAGGGTCTCTGATAGTAGACTCGTCGCCTGCGACAACGACACGACAACATAATCGAACACGTCAGGCAGGTGGAAATGACCGGCCAACGTTGCGCATTGACGAAACCCTGCGATGGCACGCTCGATGATGTAGTCGTCGTCGAAAGTCATGAACGCATACGCGATGGCCGAAATGACCGGTTTCCAGACGGACTTGAACATGTCCTTGTCGAACAAGGCCGAGTTGCAGATCATGAGGTCACCTGAAAAGCGTCGCGGTCACCAAAAATATTGGGGACACCCGAGCATATCGTACCTGACATCCGCGAACGAGCCAGCAGTTCTTTCCACGCATACTCGAAACCGAGTTGACCGACGTGCTCTTCGGGCATCACGATCTCGCGTTTGCGGATCGAGTCATATAAGGCTTGCTGTGAAAATTGTGAGGACATCGGTTCAAGCGCTAACACGCTGTCGATGTCTTACCAGGTACTCGGGCGAGAAGTCAGCGCCGTCATTCACGCCTCTCAGATTGCGTTGATAGTCTTCGATGGTCATTCGTTTCTGACGCGAAAATGTCTTTTGAGAAAGAGTCGACGTGATATCAATGAAAAGCACCCACCCGAACGACAGGGTTGTGCAAATCTGTATTGAGCATGATCACCGAGTAGGCTAGGACATAGACAGCATCCTGTGATTTGATCTCGGCTGGAATGAATCAGTGCTCATGAACCCATGGTATATATTGAAGACGCACTTGGCTCGGAAGCAAAATAAATTTCTGCGAACGTTTCTGTTATGCGAGCGATCTGCTGGGCCTCGCCCGGCAACCGGAAGGACTCCAACAGCTCCCGCATAGCATCCGCGATGGGTTTCTATTGGAGAATGTTGTTAAACCCATGCACATACGAGAATATGGATAGAAACTGACACCTCGGAACTCGAACAGGCCAATGAATGCCTTCAGAACATCGATATTCTCGGGCCTCGAGATAAAATCGCCAAGCAGTTTCTTGTCCAATCGTGTACACGATTTCAAAAACATGGCAAGACTCAAAGGCCGTGATACCTCTGGAGACAAGTCGTGGTAAATGAGGCCGCTTTCCTCCAAGAACGCAAGGCCAGTCTTCGGCTTGGTGTTAAAGCGAGCTGCACCGGTGAGAGTGAGCTTCTTCTTTGATTTGATGTGTGTGAGCTCCTCCGAAGAGATGTAATTCTGGCAGTGCGCGTTTAGATGACGCTGAACAACTGGCATGGCATGAATAAACAGTTACCGAAGGCCATGTCACTGAGGCCTGAAAGCGAATGAGTGTCAATGAACAGGCGAACAAGAATAGTAAATATTACAAACACCCCCGGCGCGTGCCGCCATGTGATTGACAAAAGTGAGAAGCAAGTCCAAGCACAGGTATTGAGAGTTCAGTGGGTTGTTTTGAAGGGCATCAGGATAGTAGTTCGTGTATACACCCTGAAATTAAACGAAAGACACATCAATGAAAGCACCACACAGTCAGGTTCGTCTCCACCTTTGTTAAGAGGTCGATCAGTCGTTCGAATAAATTCTCCGAGTTGATGTCGCAGTCATAATTGGTGAAAAGGTCAACCATGAAGCTCGGATGCCTCGAGATTTGGCTCAGCATCTCTAGTAGCAAGTCGCGGATCTCTCCCTTGGCGGGAAGCGCGTGGGTTTTGTTGGGCACCGGACTCCCCTTCTCAATCTCGTCTTCCGGAGTAGGCTCGAGGAGTGGGGACGCCGTTTGTGGAGTGCCAGGACGTGGTGAGAACGGTGCGCCCTTTGTATTCGGCGTGCCGTACCGTGATCCACCTTTGTTGGAGGTGATTGGGGGCCCTAACCGATCAGTTGTGAAGGCCAATAGCAGTTCCTGTTGGAGTTTGAGATGTTTCCGCGTCGTGTTCATCATAGTCGAGATGGTGCGGAGAGCGAGTTGGAGGATAGCAGAGTTCTCGGAACGGGCCAATTGGAAAAGATATTTGCAGCCATGATCGACGACAAGTGCGCGCAACGATGGAAAGTCGCCGAGGCGAGGGCCTGAAATTTCAAAGGTTGTATTGAGAATACCAAGGGCGAGTAAACGAGTAGTGTCTGTGTGTAGCCGGTCGTTGGGATCAAGAATGTTGATTATCACGCGGAGAAGCTCTACAAGCGATGGAAGGCCATCTACAACCTCTGTGCGTTAAGTCAACACTACGGTGATTCTGTTGAAAGGGCTTACACTGGTGCCTTTGTGGTGTTTGTGGACTTGCGATAGTTTGAACGGCCAAATGATCGCCCTCAGAATGCACTCCCGATGGTGGATGAATTGCGGTGGGGGATGCGTCGGTTTCACCCTGCGGCGCTTCCTCAGTATTGAGCAATCTGCTTTCTTCTATTGCTGGGTCTAGGACATGCAGGCAAGAGAACACAGTTCGCACAAGCGAATGCATGGTCAACTCGGCAGACCGCCTAAGAGCCTCTATATGCATGTATATGAATATTTGGGACATACAAACTGGTATTACGGATGAGGACTAACCGCTGAGCCTCATCTGCACACACGTAGTCAGCACAGTCTCAAGCATCTCACATACTTCGATGTCGCCCAAGATACCCCCCACGCTCCCACACATGCAATCTTCGATTACAGTCAAGATTCGAAGCAGGACGACCTCGTCCCCAGAGGAGTCGCTAGCTTCAAACTTACAATGCGAGACCGCCGAGCTGAACTCTTGGAGGCCTACCTCAATAGATGGACGGTCTAGGGATATAATCCCGCAAACAAAGAAAGAGTGGAGTGCCGAGAGCGCCGCGGATGTTATTGGTCCGGTTGAAAGTGAAGAACGAATGATGGCAAAGAAT
Source organism: Heterobasidion irregulare TC 32-1 (assembly GCF_000320585.1). Taxonomy (NCBI): domain Eukaryota; kingdom Fungi; phylum Basidiomycota; class Agaricomycetes; order Russulales; family Bondarzewiaceae; genus Heterobasidion; species Heterobasidion irregulare. Next base: position 1,799,817 of record NW_009258198.1, on the reverse strand, counting down.
GGGCTGAGGATGTTTATTATTGGAATACTGTCAATGGCTGAGAAACGTCGCCGAGAATGAGGAATATCCAATTTTATGAGAACGAGACACATACTTTCGACATTTCGGACTTCTCGCTTGAGCTCTTCGAAACTAGACATGAGCTCATCCTCCGTGCTGCTCCTTCGTGCCGAGCTGGATCGAGGTGTTCCACTCCGTCTGAGGCCTAGATTACTTGCTAAAGCAGAATCACGGGTGTTGAAGGCCTGACTTGTAGATGCCCAGCGCGAATTCTTGCGCATGACTGAGGTTACTGACAAGATCTCAGAATACAGGACATGTTTGGGCGCAAGCGTGCCATTAGTCTCGGAGTATCTGATCCCCGTACTACGAAATGAGGCCATGCTTTGAGAGGACCTTGTTAGCCGGGACGATTATATGTGGCCAGTTGAACCAGATGAGCGTGAGTACAGGATATCAATGAGATGGCGAAACGACGCGTGCGACGTGTCTCGCCCAAGATGACCTGCAAGCCCTAGTGTAGGGTTGGTCTGAGGCTTCCAACATCTCTCCACTGACTCTACTAAGTAACAGGTTCTCGCATCAGAGAAACAAAGGACCCTGCAGATGTGCTAACAAAACAATGTGTACAAATATTACTGCCCCGGCCATCATGCATCACTCGGATGTTCATTGTGTCATGGCCAGCTGCCCTGCAATTGAAGCAGCCAGTCTAGAGCGTTTCCTCTCCGCCTCTGCAAATGGCCACGTTGAATGCAACTACGACAAGGAAGGAAAAACAACACGAAACGCACCAGCTTCTTTCTCTCGTTCAATGTCTTGGACGATAGCTTCTATCTGCTCGAGATCGAGGTTCTGGTACGTGTGTCAGTTTAAGAGCAAATAAGGTGCAATACTGATGCGTACGGTGATTTTTCCGTAGCTCTCCATGACGCTGATCTCGATGTTCTTCGCGCCGGTCTGCACGACTTCCAACAGACTCTTTACTGTGAGCTTGATGCTGTCTTCCCGAGTCATGTCATCTTTGTGGTTCTTTTCCAAAAATTCACGGACGGTCTTCGAAGAGCGGCCAATAGCGTTCGCCTGTCGAACCAGAGCTCAACAAGTCGTAGGAGATCTTAACTTCGAGGACGCACCTTCCATGCGCTGTAGATACCGCTGGGCTCGGTCTGGTATAGTCTTGGTTTCGTGTCATGAGGATCAAACCCGACGATGAGAGTCGATATACCGAATGGGCGAACCCCTCCGGATTGGGTATAGCGCTGAAAATGCATGTAAATGATGCTGAAAATTGGGATTCCCAATCAAACGCACTTGCTGAATACCGGCAATGTGTCTGGTAATATATTCGACCGTGACAGGGTCTTCCACAGTCAGTCGGTGACTCTGGCATTCTGTTCGCGCCCTGTCGATCAGTACTCGGCCGTCGGCCGTAAGCCCTATATCACAGCGTAAGATAAACCAAGTCGATGAATGCATATGCAGCAATGGATCTACAAAAACATACCAGCAAACGCTAGACAGATATGATCATCAAGCATGACGACCTTCCGCACTGTTCTCGGGTCTTGAAGCTGCAACACAGACTTCTTCTCGACTCCGAGAACTACGACGTCTTTGCCCCGCACTCCTACCTGGAGTCAGGTCCGAGATCAGGTCCTGAGGTCTAAGGATAGTCGTCCAGAGAACATACCGCGCAAGTACCCTTTCGTACAGCTTCCAGTGCATACTCAACCTGTGAAATTGTATGCAGTCAGCGTCCATACTACGCTCCATGACGCGGCCGAAGCTGACTTGGAACAGATGCCCATCGGGCGAGAAGACGGTGAGGGCTGTAGAGAGTACTTCAGTTGCGCGTCGCAGGGTTTGATATTTTCTCTAGATCCCTTACCGCGATCGTAGGACCTGGACATGATGAGGCAATGGAAGAAAGAGAGCAAGGGCAAGTATATGCGTTCGCCTCCTGGCGTTGCGCACGCTGATCAGTGGACGCGCGTATCCCGTGATTACGTCAGTACGGGCAATCCCGAGACGCGACGTGCGTGACTTGGATCTCAGATCTTGCTTGTTCAGCCAACCGCTTGGTGTCCCACCCATTCCTTCTCCGCTTGAGCTCACCGCCATGGCCACTGTCATCGATATCGACGACAGCTCGGACATAGAGATACTGGATTATACGGAAGTGAAACCACACAGCCTGAATAAACATCAAACAACGGTTCCGTGAGTCTACTGACATGGCGAACCATCTCCCTTGAGATGCAATTAACAGGTGCCAAATTAGAGAACCTATGCGATGTCAATTCTGCAATGAAGACATAGAGACGATGGATGCCCCTCGGCGACAGAGCCACTACGATGCACACTTTCATGATGAATCTACTCCCTGTAAGTGTCCCGGCCCTCGAACGCTACACGCCCAGTGTTTTATTCACGCTTGGTATCAAAGCCTCTTCCACGTCCTCTTCGCGTGCTTCTAGTAACACCAACATGAATTCAAGAAATAAAGATAGGCCCCCGTCGACGCGAGAACGTTGGAGGAGCGCGCAGGACGAATTCTGGCATCCTGCCCGAGAAACTGCGCCTCCACAGAACTACACTCCTGGTCAGTCTCGCCGAGAGGCTTCTTGGTCATGTCTCTCCCCAATCGACCTGACTTATACCCACGTGCCTGATAGATCTGGTTCCGATGTTGAAACGTGCTCTCGTCTCCTCTCACGAACGAGGTTTCACAACACGAGCCGTGCTGTGTTACCCACGCACAGTCCACATTTACCGCGAAACGTGGGACGCGAGATGGGGTTGTGGGTACGCCATTTTCCCTGCATTGACTCTCTTCGCCCTATTTCTATTGAGGCCCGTTCAGCTATCGGAACTATGTGATGGCATGTATAGCACTTATGGACCAGTCCTCCCAGCCATCCTACTTTGCGCCACTTAATACACCCAAGCCACCGGGCGTGCGCAATCTCCAGGCGCTGCTCGAGGATGCATGGAAGCACGGTATGCAACCGTGACCGGCTCCATGCAGGCAGCGTGACTTGACGAGTATCTTGACGGCTAGGTTATGACGAAGAAGGTGCAGAACAATTGAAGCATAAACTTGTTGGTGCCAACAAGTGGATCGGGACGGCGGATCTCTATGTTGCGTTCACCTATCGTGGCATCCCGTAAGTGCTCTCGCGTTGCTGTTATGGAGGCTCATCCGAACCGAATGCAAACAAAGCGTTGAACTCGCGGATTTCAATCTCTCCAACAGCGGTACGTCATTTACGCCACCATACCATCACGGCATACTCATTATCGCACTATCCGTGTTCCATTGCAGACATCAAGCCCCTACTCGACTGGGTGAAAGCATATTTCACGCCACTAGAGCGGCCTAAGGGCACTGGTGCCACGGTGCACGATGCTTTGTACAGACGTTCCCCAGTCACTGTGACGGACAAAATGCCACTTGTGCTACAGCATGAGGGGCACTCCCGTCTCGTCGTCGGGTACGAGATCATGAAGGATGGTTCGACGAACCTGCTCATGTTCGATCCTTCGAAGTGAGGCACATGCTCTCGAAAATTTTCATTTGTCCCTCGAGACATCCCTGTTCTTGAAGGCTGACATTTTTGCTTCCAGGCGAGTACCGGATAATCTTCGTGCGGAGGCGCGTTCTCGCTCCGAGACCGCAGGAGACATCTCGGGCCACCATCATCGTGGGAAGCGGCTCATGCAGCAGGCACTCCGATCATTTCGGCCATCAGAGAGCAAACGGCGACGTTCGAGCAAGTCCCCGAAGCGCCGAGAACAGAGTCCGTTCAAGCGCATGCGGGCTGGGCAGGAGCAGGGACAGGACGTCATCGTCATCGACGACGATGACGACGACGATAACGATAACTTAGCCAATGATGAGAAGGGCGGGCAGAACGAGAGTGGCAGTAGAGGGAAAGTATCGACAGGGGACACCGTACGCGACTTCAAGGCAACGCTGAAAACTTTCAGGATCGAGGAAAAGATGCTCGCGTAAATCTCTCAGGACTCCAAATCTCTTGCGCAGTTTCTGATATTCTGATCGTGTACTTTTAGAAAGAAAGAGAAGTATCAGATCCTGTGGTTTCCCCTCGGACCCCTACTGGACGAGAAGACCAAGCGCGAGAGGCGTGTGGTAACCAGTGAGAGGGTCTGCTGACCCGAAGGCCCGGTGGACACAGGACAAGGCATGGACAACTACTTCGTTGGCGACGAGGTCTGGCGACATCAAGGACTTCATGGGACGATTACCAGACTATTATTTCTCTTCTCGTTATGCAGTTATGAGGCGTACCCTACCTAATTCCTTATTTCTATTGCAGAGGATCTACGTTGTTGCCACGATATGCATTGAGTACTTGAGTTTGACGTGTTTGTGGATGCCGAGATGGACTCGTGGACTAAAAATACAATTGCAGTAGTAGCAGAAAATACAATCTAATTAACATGAAGTCATCACCGCGTCCCCACTCGGCTCGCCCAATGGCACTACATCTAATCCCGCCACCGCACATCTCAGCGCGCGCTCCCAAGCCTCCTCCACCCTGTAACCGCCCGCCCGCATGATGCCTTCCCGATCCCTCCGCACCGCATCACTGAACGGATCGAAGTAGTTGTCGCGCATCACGTACTTGTCCTCGTACGCGTCCCAGTCGTCCTGCAGCGGGACGTGCGGGACATCAGGTACCGCCGCGCTCTGCGCTGCGCGCGTGCGTAGGAGGAGCGCGGCACTCTGCTGCACCGCTTGCGCCGCCGCGGCGGTGCGAGCCTGGGCACGTTTGAGCGCGTCCGCTCGGGAGCGAGCGACGAGCCGCGCGGCGTCAGCGTCGCTGTTCTCGAGCGAGTCGATGAGCGCGCGCCGCTCTGTTTCGCGCGCTTGGCGCTCTGCCTCGTCAGCCTGGCGCGCCTCGTCCGCGCGGAGCTGGCGCTCGCGCCGCTCGGCATCTTCTTGTTCGCGAAGGGCCTGCGCATAGGCCTCTTCGCGATGGAGATTGCGCTCGATGACAGCAGCGTTTTCTTTGCGGAATCTCATGATGCGCTGTTCGGTCTCGCGGACGTCGATGTCATTAATGAGGTTGAAGGCTGGCGCCAAGACAAAATAAGCCAATATGCGGGGAGCGAGAGGAAAAAAGCGCACTAATATCCTCCACCTCTTCTAAGTAGTCGTTGTAAGAACGGAGGTCGGGGAAGTCTTCCCTGCGTTTGTTGAACCTGCACGCGCCAGGTGTGAAATGTGTGGCACTCGCTGGACACAAAAAGACGCACTCTTTGGCTATCTGCCTCCTCACGGCGACCTCTTTCTCGACCGTGAGGTCCTCGAAAGTTTGAGGGACAAAAGTGATTTTCCGCAAGATCTTTGCGCAGAATGGACATGGACCCGGACCGAGGGTGTACAGGCGATCGATGCAGGACTCGCACCTTTGGGCCGGACACGCGTAAATGACATGGGTGCATCATCTGAGGAGGGAGAGCAGGGCGAACATTTTATGATAGCAAGCTCCTACGAGGAGGCGCAGCTTCGCGTTGAGATAACGGTCAGACTTGCATACGGGGCATTGGTCATCCGAGGACTGTGGGCGTGAGTGAGCTATTGCGACGAGGGCAAATCTGGAAAGATGTGTAGTCACAAAGAACTCTGAGGTCCTGCCTGAGGGGTCCTTGACGCCTCCGCCGAACACCGTCGAGGACGTGCTCTGTACCTGCGGAGTGACGGAGCGGGTTTGGGGGGTCGAGGCGGCGGTGCCCTTGCGGATGGTAGTGCCGCGCAGCCAGCCACCGACGTTTGAGCGACTCGCGTTTGCCATTGATGACGGTGGGTGGGGCATGCACTATGGCGGTGAAGGCCAAGGTGGGGGAGATGTCAGCCGAGGCTGTGTGAGGTCAGCGCCCAGCTGCAAGCGAACTGTGCTCGTCATTCTTCACAGCGCCGAGTCCACTCTCGTCTGCATCTCTTCATGAGGCTTTTGCCACCTATTTCTCCCAGCTGCTTAGCGCGTCGACTGAACCCGGCCATTTCTCGACCGTTCCGTCTTCAAGCGAGACTACGGGCTGCGAGTGTCCGCGAGAACCAGCCCCCGCTCGAGACACGTGGCTTCTGGTGCGGGAGTCCGCTGCGAGCACCTATACCCAGTCCGAACGGCGGCAGACCAACACTCGCTCAAGACAAAAGTCCTCATGACGACGATGCCGCTTCACCCAATCCCAATCGCAGCTCAGGCACAACCGGTTTCACAAATTCGCCAGCGCTGGACGCTGCTCTGACTGCTTTCATGGGTATTGGAATCGGTGAGTTTCGATATGATTTACCCTCTTTGCAGCGCCAGGGCCCACGTACAGCGGTGTAACATCTACGAGGAAATATGATGTTCACCATTTCACTTCAGCTTTTGTCGGGGGCATCATTTATTACGCGTGGTACAAGAAAAATGTCCTGGATAAGGTAGACTCACAAATGTCGCTCTCGTACTCCACCGCGGCTGACCCGTATATACAGATAGAACATGCTTTTGCGCCTGGCTACGACCCCGCCCTGGAACTTGCGACACATCACAAAAAGACCAACAATTCCACCGTCTCTGCGGCCATCGAGGATCTCGAGCTCGAGGACGGTCCCTGGACAGAGCATCTACGGCGAAAGGAGCAGGACATATTAGACCGCATCATTCACGGTGCTGAGACCGGCCATTACTTTATGCTTCTAGGTTGCAAGGTGTGTCGGGTCGACGATATTTCCAACCAATATAGGCTGTTTACGCGTGAAATGTTCGTGAAGGGCGCGGGAAAGACAACGATGATCCTTGACTCTATGCAGGCCAATCAGGCGGAGGGTGTTGCAATGTGCGATGCCCATCCCGATCTAGAAGTGTTCCGTCTACGTCTGGGCAAGGCTTTGAACTACGAGTACAACGAGGACTCTCAGACAGGTCTTTTCCAACGGCGAGATCCCAGAGAAGGTCAACACTTCGTCGAACGTTATGCTGACGAAGCCTCTGACCATCATGACATACTCTAGGTGGACCAGGCCTTGATATCGAGCGAGGTATGGGCTGAGTTCCATGACTGTGCGATGTCTGCCATCTTGACGCGTCTTGCGACCAGTGATGAACAAGCTCGAGAAGGTTGCTCTTCGCTCTGCTAAGCGGACAGGCAGGCCTCTCGTCCTCGTGATAAATAATGTACATTATTTCAAGAATGATGACGGTGGGCAAAACATGCTTATGCAACTTCAACAAAGAGCTGAAGCCTGGGCCGCTAGCGGTTCGCATAATTTCTCGAGTTCTGCTCTGAGTCATTCACCAACATATCTTTTCCACAGGCATCATGACCCTCGTTTTCAGCTCGTGAGTCTTGGGTCATACTGTGGGCGATAGTATTCTCAGTTGCGTTCAGTGATGACTTTTGGCCGTTCTTCGTTCTGCGTGAGTGATTTTTTCCCCCTCCACCTTGCCTTTGTCATATCATCCCAATCTCATATGTTATCTAAACAGGGAGGAACGCCAGTCGGATGCATGTCAGTGCTTTCCCCCACACGTCTATCATTTTAAACGTTTTTCCCCTTGCAGGTATTGACCATCTATGACCTTAACACTGCCGAAGCGCGGAGCGCTTGTTCGAGAATGCGGTACTACACGAAGCTGCCGGCACCTCCTCACGAAACACTGAACGAGGCGATCGCAATTGTAGGCGGACGGCTATCGTATCTCAACCGGATCGCGAGAGCGCGAGACATCGTGGAGATGGCGCGGCACATGCTGTTGGTCGAAAAGGGATGGCTGCTCAGCCAGATTGGGCTCATCGAGGACTGCGACGATGATGTGATGGACGAGGTGTGTCATCGTCGCTCATCCCATCTGAGCTAAGGCCGCGTGCTCAACTTGGTGGCGCACTCTGATAGCAAAAATGGAGCTCCTGCTCGTGGTTGCTATTACGAGAATTCGTGAAGCAGAGACAGGAGGAAGAAGAGAAACGGAAGATCGCGATCGCGTCTGGTATACTGTCGCCGGATGATTTATACGATTTACCATTGCCTGCGATCCCTTACGTGGGTGACCTTTCACGTTCGGTGCCGCGAGACGTTCTGACCTGTGTTTTGCAGTGGAAGTGTCGGCAGATCATGACCCGTGCAGACTTCTTGGAAGGTCTGTAGTCGCTCTAAACGATCTGCGTGATATTGTTTTGACACGTAACAGAGCTGGACAGGAAAAACATCATCTCCATAGATGTAGGTGCTTGAATACTTTCTGCAGTGGTATCGCGAAACCAGGCTTCTTATAGATCAACCACGATGTCCGCCCCGACTCGATGCTGATCTTACAAGCCGCACGAGAAGTCGTGGAGAGCGACGGGTTCGACGACAGACTCAACAACGTCCGCGACCGTATAGACGAGATCGAAAGCCTTCATCGGACGAGGGAGTTGACGGTGCGTGCACACGTGCTTCATCGCTTTTCTTCTGCATGCCACTCATGCACCCACCCCCGCGTATGTTCTTCTCTGCAGTTCAAGGACTTGGACAAAGGGGATCGCATCCGCCTGATGGTCGACAAGGGTGGTGTTCACTTGATCGAGGACTAGATATCATTTATCACAGGAATTTATTACATTGGACATAACGTGGCGGTGTGGACCAAGCGCGGGGTTGCCATTTCACCCCCTTGTGCCACCTTGGTGGCCTTGCTCGGGCTTGCGGTAGGCATACAAGTCTCAGTATCGTTCATGGCTACTATTATAGCAGTCCATTGTGCATTGACTCTGTAAGAACAATGATGTGATAGCCCTGACACTGACCTGTAGGTGACCTGCCTCGGGCATGCAATCGAACCGGACGCCCTTTTTGTGGCTGGGTGGCATGGCTGCCCTCTTCGGCTTGGCTGTGGTACCAACAATAGCTTTTCTGAGGGTGGAACATAGCTCGCGCTGCGGACTACGTACTAAAGGTATAGCCTTACGGGGCTTGGACGCAAAAGAGTCAGATCTGTCAGCCTCGTCGCGATGGCCGTGGCGGTCGCCGCATTGACCACGACCGTAACGTATAAAAGGAGTCTCGAGACGAGACGAACTTCCCATCCGCTCTTCCCTCCACACACAGCTGCGCTATCTCCCCGGTGCATTGCCCAACTACATCTACCTCTTACTCGTTGCCCACGCCGTCGTCCCAGAAATGCAGCCGCAGACCGTCTGCGCCATGCCCGAGTCCGACCTGGACTTGGTCGTGGTCATCCACGCCGCTCACGAGTTCATCCCGAATGCCCAGACACTCTGGAGGCCGAAGACCCTCCGGACAGCCAGAGTCGTCTCCACTCGATGGGTGCGAGCGCACCGAAGGCCATCAAGAAGGTGTAAGTCGGCCCTCGACTTGAACGGTGCGCCCCGCTCTCCGCGGCAGTCTGCGACCGTGTGTGCTGACATCGTCACGACCGCCAGACAGGGGCGCCTCGCCGATGAGTATGGTCTCGTGTAGATCGCGAAGCGCTAGGGACGACGTGAGTGGCCTCGTCTGGACACCCCTGCCTCCCCCCCTCTTCATTCCATCAAGCCATGTCGTTGCTGCTGCTCACGATCGTTGTACCCACACAGATTTTTCCCTGCTGGGATTATGTCTATGCCGATCAGCAGGGGACTGCACGCATGGGATGCTGCAGCCGATCAGCCCGCCGTTGTGTCTTAACAGTCAGATGCAGAGGCAACCTACCCTCGGATCCCGGAGCCCTGGAAATGGAGCTCTCCAGCGAAACAGACCCTTGCTATTCCGCGTACGATTCTCTCGTTTCTGTGGAAGACATGCGTGTTCTTACTCCAGGTATGATATAGCGCGATGATATCTAGGGACAAGTCGTGTTCCCAAAGCGCGTGGTCCTAATACAGTGCCTGTATCAGGCATATCTATACCAACGATATCAATATCAGGTATATCACCGCTGTCAGTCGGGTATACCGACGTTGTCAGTATCAGGTATACACATCGACGATGCTAGGAATGTATCGTTCGTGGTATCAAGCATATCGATGCTGTCAAAAAGATGACTGCACATTGTTCTTCTGCTGGTCGGGAACGGCGCGGCGGTGCAGAGGCCTCGTTCAGGGCATTGTGCATGCTCGACGATCTGGGCGTGGTACATGAGGTGAGCCTTTCTTGGTGCTCTCGTATTTTTGCGGTATTGACGGTGGCGCCAGTTGTTGGGTGTAAGCTGGAATGTGGCTGCGGCTTTCTTGCTAAAGATGGCTGTCAACCTCTGCCACTCGTTCCCCTGCAGCCTCGGAGATGGATGTGCGGGTACATCGGTTGCCGCTGTGTCGCTTTGGCCTTTTTATTGTTTATTATTGGGAGGGGATATCCACTGCTTGATGAAGGAATGTCACTGGAATACAGTCTATTTTTCTTCAGTCTCAGTAAGAGTGAGCTATGCACACGATGATAAGAAACCAACGGAGCGTCAGCGACACAAGAATGCGCCAGTCAGACGGCCCAGTCTTGCTCGAGGGCCATTCGAACTTGACGGACATCGTAGTATGATGCAATGGCGACTTGTCATGCACTCGGAACTGTGAGAGGTTGACTGCCAACGCTCAAAGCAGCGTATGCCCTTACGAGAACGTCGTGCGTAACGGCTGAGAGCTGACTGAGACGTTGCCAGCTTAGTCTCCCGCGCTGACCCGCTCGACGTTCTCCCTCGTCTGCGCCATGTCTGCACTATATATCCTGCCCAGTCGCCCGTCTCGTCCACCCCGTCTTTCGTATCCTCGGCCCTGGCCATCCTCCCACACGTCCATCTCCTCTCGCTCGCCGTCCTCGCGCTGGCCGTCTTCCCCTCGCTAGCCCCCATCTCCCGCCTGCTCTCCCAAGCCTCAGCCGTCCTCCCCCACCCCCGCCGCACACACGCCCCGATGGCCTCCGCCGCGCCCGAGCTCCCACTCACCCGCGAGCAGTGGACGCGCGCCCTCGACGCCCTCCCCGCCACCCCCGACCGCATCCCCGCCTTCTTCTTCGGCCACGGCTCCCCCGCCCTCACCTGGCCCGAAGCCGACCTCGCCAACGCCAAACTAGGGCCCATGGGCCCCTACCTCGCCCACGGCGGGCCCCACGGGCCCCTCGCCGCCTTCCTCCGCGACTTTGGCCCCGCCCTCCTCGCGAAGTACAACCCCAAGGCCATCCTCGTCTTCAGCGCCCACTGGGACACCGCCGGAGAGACCCTCGGTGAGCTCCCCCCCCCCCCCCCCCCCCCTTTGCGCTCGCGCAACGCTGACCCGTCCGCGCCGCCAGTGTCCGACTATGGCGACGAGAACCCGCTGTTCATGGACTACTACGGCTTCCAGCCCGCCATGTACGACGTCACCTTCAAGTCGCGGGGCAACGCCGCGCTCGCGCACCGCGTCGTCGGCCTCCTCAACCAGGTACGCTCCCCCGCCCCTCCGCCCCGCCTGCCCCTCGCCCACCTCCGCCCCGCCTGCCCCTCGCCCACCTCCGCTCTCCCTCCCTCCACCCCCACCCCTCCCAGGCCGGCATCAACGCGCGCACGACGCGCCCGACCGAGCCCCGCGGGCGCGACGGCCTTGGACGCACGGTCGCCGGCCTCGACCACGGCGTCTTCGTCCCCTTCCGCCTCATGTTCGGCGACGACGCGCTCGCCATCCCCGTCGTCGCCGCCTCCATCGACGGCTCGCTCGCCCCCGAGCGCAACTGGGCCCTCGGCAGCGCCGTCGCGAAGCTCAGGTGCGTCCCCCGCCCAGTCCCCCGTGCCTCGTGCCTCTTGCCTACCGCCCGGCGCACGACGGCAGGGAGGAAGGCGTGCTCGTGCTCTCCGGCGGCCTCACGGTGCACAACCTCGGCGATTTCGGGAGCCTCGCGCCCGCCAGCGCGCGGCCGCTCCACCACGCTTTCAACGACGCCGTCACCGCCGCCATCACCCTCCAAGACGTGAGCTCTTCCTTCCCGCCCTTCCGCCCTCTCCCGTTGCGCGCGCACGCACCCCGCTGACGACCCCGTCCGCCTTTCTCCCCCCCCCCCCCCCCCCCATCACCCCCCTCTCAGCCTGCGGAGCGCAAGGCTGCGATGGTGGACCTGGTGCGCCACGAGGGCTTCCGCACGTCCCACCCGCGCGAGGACCACTTCGTGCCCGTCTACGTCGCCGCAGGCGCCGGCGCGGAGGGCGGCGCCCATCTCCTCGCGGGCACGTACGGCTGCCAGACCGTCGCGTTCGGCCTCTGACGCGTTCCGAGCGGGAGGCAACGGGGTTTAATGTTGTTGTTGGCCTCGACCGGTCCACCCCAGTACAATATATTGCGACAAAGACGTCACATTTTCGATCGTGGACGTATTATTTGCGCGTTTCGCACACCTTCCCGGCGCGCGCCCGCGGACATATTCCCTATGGTATCTCGGTCTTCCGGCTCGCAGATAGGCATGACATTGAGACGCAAACGTTCGGATGGAGGTGGGCGGACTAAGTACGTAAATTGGGGGATTAAATGAGCAGCATATAGTATCCGAAAAAGAAGGTAGGTAAGGTGACGAAACGTCGCAGAAACGGCAGTGCTACTAGTGGAGAACGAGAACGAGAATGAAAAAAAAAAGAAAGGCGTGCCTGGCGTGAAGGATACTCCGAAAGCGACTGAGAATAAAAAGAGGAGAAGCGGAGGTTGTGCTGTTGTGGCTGGAAGGCACTCAACGAGATAGGCAGGCGGATGGTGATGTGTATGAGGGAATCTTCCGAGGTAATGGACTCATAATGGGATTGGGGAGGAGGCGGACTCGACGTGTTGCTTGTCAGATGAGACGAAGGTTCAAGAGAGATCACGAAAGCCAGACGACAGAATTAAAGGATAAAGAAGCGGGGATTAAAAATGAAACCAGACGCGTGCCGTCCGTACTTGCTTGCACCAGACAAGAACAACGACGATGCCGGCATTTGGGAGCGGGACGTACGCCGCTAGAGGTTCCTTAGCCATCGAGCCTGGGCCAGCTTCCCTCATCTATCCACTTGTTCACGATCTCGCGCCCGACGTCTTGCGTCATGTACGGCCTCTTCAGCTTGATGCCGAGGACCTTCTTGATCTTCGTGTTGGAGAAGGCCATGCAGTGCTTGGACAAGGAGAAGGTGTCCATGTACGCGCTCAGGTGCGTGTTGGGCACCGGTGGGTTCGAAGTGGTCAACATCGTCGCCCACGCGCTGACGTGGGTGTCGTTGATCTCTTCCACGACTTCCTCGAGACGGAACTGGGACGATCCGCGCCATATCTCAGCGAGGGAAAAAAAATGTGACGGCGGGGAACGCGACGCACCCTGGCAACGGTGTTCGTGACAAAGTTGTAATATTCAAACGTCGTCCCGAACAAGCTCGTCATTGTCTGGCCCGCCTTGTGCAGCGTCGTCTCGTTGTCGTCGACCTACAGAACGGCGTGAGCGAGGGCTTGCAAACACGAGGGCTAGAGTTACTGACGAGGTTGAACAGGGGAGCGACGACCTTGACGTCTGCGGGCGGCATGCCCTGAACCTCGGCCACCTTGCTCTTCTCGTTGTGAAAGTAGATTTCCTCGCCGGCGACCTTGTCTGCCTCGGCGCGACCGAGCTTTCCTATCCATTGCGCGCATGTCCAGAGCGCGACCGAGACGTCATCCACGTGAACGGTGTTCATGGAGTTATTTCCGGGGCTCCAGCTACGCAGGTGGGAAGATGAGACGCGCGGGCCACAGGCGGACAAGAAGGCAGCATACAGTGACTTCATCGGCTTCTTCATAAAGCCGTAAACGGAGGCGACGGTGAGGACGTTGGTCACTGGACAGATCACGGGTCAGCGAGCGGGTCCCGAGCAGGAGGACAGGGGGAGTCACTCAGGCCAAAGTCGACGTAAGGCCCGTAGACGAGACCGATCCTCAGGATGACGAGGTTCAGGCTGGGTGGCGGAGACAGCTGTCAGCGCCCGGGTCCATGACAGAGAGCGAGCGGCTAGAAGGCACTTGCCCTTCGATCGCGCCCAGGATCCGCAACGTCTCGTGCCACCAGGTGCCTAACACCCCGAGCGGCTTCGGGTCCTCCTTCTCGTCGTGCGTGCCCTTTTCCGAGCACTCGTACCACGGCATCTGCAGACGCACGTACGACTTGACCTTGCGCCTGGCGGACTCGAGGCCCACCAGCCGCGCTACGTTACACGTATAGCCAATCTGGAGCTGCGCCCCCGACGCCGATGGGATCAGGCTCTCGCGCGGGACGCCCGAGCCGCGACCACGTACCTGCTCAGGACGGTCGTGCGCTACATCGCCGGTCAGATCAAATACAACAGAGTAGGGCGGTTGGCCTTCTGGGGGGTCAAAAACACTGGAAACGATAGCTGAAAAAAAAAAAGACGAGTGAGGGGGACGCGAGCCAGGAAGAGGCCACGGAGAGCCTACCCGGAACGGTGAGGTTTGCCTGCTTATATTCTACATTCGGCATGGCGAGGACCTTTGGAAACTCGGAACCAATATAGCTGTGGATGGGTGAGCAAGCGACAGGGGATGGAAGAGAGGAGCAACGGACGTCGTGGGCGGGGATACAGAGTACTTATCAATTATGCGCAAACTCTGTCGAGGGTGTGTGTGAGAGAGCGGATGGGCCGCGATGTCGCTGAGTGCACACTGACAGATACAAGGCGCTCTCCATCCAGAGGGACCAGGTAAGCGGCAAGGGCTCGAGCGCACGTCTTGACGCCGCCTGAAGGAAGGTGGCGACGATCGCCGAGGTCGGGCGATGGATCACTACGAGCTCCTCGGAGGGCAGAGGGGGAGGAGGACTGACCGAAAATTATAACACTTGGCTTGTCGGACATGCTGATACGGGCGAACGGGTATGTTAGACAGACGTAAATACGTGAGGAAAAGGAGGCAGAGGGCACGTGGGTACGGAGACGGAGGAAGTCGAGGAGAGGATTAGGAAGGGCGGGGGAGACAAAGGATGGGCCAAGGGCTAAGGAGCGAGTGCAGATCGGGCGAGCACTCGTCCATGCAATACACTTATAAGGTAATCCCACATGTCACGAATCATATCACCACGGCCGCTGCCGCATCCCTCTTCTTAACTCAATCTCTCTTCTGTCGCGCCCCCCCAGCAACATGCACCCTCCGTCCCTCCTCCGCGGCTCGCTCCAGGTAGCGGTACACCGACGAAAAATCTCTGCCCCTCAGTTCCGCATGCCGCCCAACCATGTCCGCATAGATACTCTCCGCCGCTTCTGCCATCGGCAGGGGGCTTCCCGACGCACTAGATACCTCCGTGGCCAGGCCCATGTCCTAACCGCGGCACAGATACGCGAATCAACCGACGTCCTTAGATCAAAAGAAGCACCGCCGCGAACGTACCTTCAGCATCAGCGCCGTCGCAAACCCGCCCTCGTAATCGCGCTCGCATGGCGGTGACTTCTCCGGCAAAGCACCGGGCACAGGGTTGTTCACCGACGACGACCAGCAAGCCCCCGTCGAGCTGTTGATCACCCCGGCAAGCACCGCAGGGTCGAGGCCCAGCCGTTGTCCTAGCAGCATCGCCTCCGCTACCACCACTTGCTCTACTCCGAGGACAAGGTTGTTGCAGATCTTGGCGACCAGCCCTGCTCCGGAGGGCCCGCAGTGAATGATCCGTTGGCCCATGTGAGCGAGGATCGGAGACACGCGCCCGAATCCGGCCTCCGTCCCACCGACAAGGAACGTTAACGTACCAGCCTTCGCTCCCGTAACGCCTGGAACCACCAACTCTCGTAAAGATCATCTGCCTGACCGGACAAAGTGCTCGCGTACCTCCGGAGACGGGAGCGTCAACCATTTCTGCGCCGGCCTCGCGCGTCTCGACCGCAGTCGCCCGACCCACCTGCACGTCCAGCGTCGTGCTATCGATGCAGAGCGTCGATCTCGCCTCCTCTTTATCCAGCAGGCGGAGAGTAGACACGATGCCGCTCGACTCTGAATAGACTTTCCGCACGTGCGGGGATGACGGGAGCATGGTGATGATGGTGCTCGAAGCCAGAACCGCCCTGATGTGCGGTGAAGTCGAAGCACGTCAGTGATGATCAACGAAAGTCATCAACGAGTGACACACTCTTCGGGCGTGGTGGCGATGGCTATCGTGGCCCCCGGAAAATGACCGTGGAAGTTGTCGCAGAACCGGCTGGCGCTTTCAGGGACAGCATCGCAGACGACAAAGTGCGTGCCGTTTGCCTCCGCGTACCGCTTCGAGAACAGGTTGAACGCCATCTCGGATCCCATTCGACCAAGGCCTATGAAGCTGATGCTCTTGCTACGTGAAAGATGGCGTTCCCATCTCTGCAGAGATCGCGCTGTGACTCTCATATTCGAGCAAGCTTCAAGTGAGAATGTGAGAGACTATTGAAAGAGAGCCCGGAAGCAACGAAGCCTATTGTGGGGTAGCGCTCGGGGTCTGAGTGCCATCCTGCAGACCCCGAACAATTGCAAAGGATCGAGATCTTCCACCTCGGGCAACGTCAAATGTCGGCCGATCTGCGATAGGGTGAGCAAGGTTACAGTGGCAAGCCTAACTTTTTAAGGTCAACGAAGGACCATTCAAATAGATAATTACAGGATCGAATAACATATCTAGAGGCTTCGCTACAAACAGAGCTTGCACAGTTCTCTACCAGCACCGAGTCATACGCGCCGTGTACTTCGTGAATGCGGGAGCCATAATGATTGGCTATGTCTTTTACTATGCATCATATTGACATACAGGCACAGAAAGCAAGTGAAAAAGGGCGGAAAGGAGATGAATACGATCCATGCCATGCATACCATAAAAAGCGGGCGGGCCTCAACTACATCGACCCCATAGTGCTCCACCCAACCATCATCCAAGACACCTAACCTAGTTCATCTGTCGGATGAGCTTGTTGATGTTGTCCTCCCGGTTACCAAAGTCACCGCCCTCCACGTAGTGCTTGAACTTCCGGATCCTCCAGCCGCCAGTGGGGTTAGAAAGTTTGAATGGCCAGAGGAAGTTGGCAGCCTGTAGATGGATGCAAGTCAGAACAAGCACTAGAACATGAACTGTTCTGCAACACCAACCTGCTTGAAGTTGGGACCAACGGTGAAGATCTCGTGAACGAGGTCCTCGACAGATAGGATGTCATATTTGCCAAGGGATTCCTCGATGACAGCGTTGTTGGACAGGGGGATGCGCTGTTTGTCGACCTTGCCGTAGCCGCGCTTGTAGATCAGCTCACGAACGGTCTTTAAATTTGGCTCGCTGAGAAAGTTTTAGCGTTGTGTAGATTGACTACAAGACACGCTTACCCATAAGTCACGTAAGGTTCGACCAGGCGAAGCATTTGCTGCGTTGCCTTCGTCACTCGTACGAAAACACCGTTGTTGATCTGCAAAAGGCGGAGGAGCTGCAAAATCTTGCGTGGTTTTGGCGCAATCTCGTTGATACTGGTTGGATATCAGTGTCCGTTGGACATATCATTATTGGACTTACTCACCCCCGAATCCGCACAACAAAATAGACCTTCGGCTGGGCAGGAACATAAAAGTCGCCTGATGCGCGCGCAGCCCGCTTCAGGCGGATCTCCTCCCGCTCCTTCGACAGGTAATCCTTCACGTAAGTCTCAGCCCGCTTGAAGATGACCTTGCGCTTGGCCTTGGCTGCCTGGATCGATGGATCAGCTACTGAAACACGACATAAAACTCAAGAGGATATATTCAGTCCCGAAAGATGGTTGATTGAAGGCAGCAGGGTAAAACAAAGTCTCACTAGCCATTCAAAGAAAAAAATGCATCATCGTGTTTTGGCTGGAGAAAATACACACCTTGCGAGCAGCATCCGCCTTCACCAAACGCTCCTCACGGGCCTTTTCATTTTGCTTTCGTTTCTTGAGGAGGGTCTCTGGGACTTCGATGTCCTACCACCAGGATCATGATAACGGAAGATGAGACGTGACATTCTATTGGTTTTTCAGTAAAACACCATACTGACCGAGACGGTGGGTACGCTATATGGCAGAAGAAGTCAAATGACGATGCTAGAGTGCAGACACATGGATTAGACGTACGTGGTGGAGGCCGCCATTTCTTGAGGATCGAGGGGAATGTCGAGCTCGCCAGCCAGACTGTGGCTACGAATTCGGTGGCTGCGGACTATACAGTCTGACACACATATTCCCACGATTCCTCACTTTCGCCTCGTTCCCGCATCACTTGCTCTACGGAATTTGGACCATTTGCTGCGACACTATCTTGCTTGACTCGAGGATCAATATCTTGCGTCTCTTGCAATGTTGGGGTCTGACCATCTGGCCGGACTGACAAGGCTTTTTGAGAGTACAGGCCACATGAATCTCAAACAGATCAAAATAGCAGTGGCCGAGC
Organism: Heterobasidion irregulare TC 32-1; assembly: GCF_000320585.1. Classification (NCBI taxonomy): domain Eukaryota; kingdom Fungi; phylum Basidiomycota; class Agaricomycetes; order Russulales; family Bondarzewiaceae; genus Heterobasidion; species Heterobasidion irregulare. Next base: position 1,781,454 of record NW_009258198.1, on the reverse strand, counting down.
AAAGTACTTTGTGAAACGAATGTCGCGCAGGTTGCTAGCTGCTACGTGCAATTTATACATGCTCACGGTGTCTACATGCCCATTTCTATGCGCTTCCCTCATGCTCATCTACTTCCGCGTCTCCCCACTGAAGCGCTTCCGCACCAGTCTTGTATCACGTATGTCACAGTAGGTCGACAGTTAGCGGGAATACATCGCTTTTACACACAATATCGGGCCAATTCCCGTCTATTCCTGTCACCAAGCACTCACCAAGCCTTGAAGCTTGAAGTTTGGGGCTTCGAAATTTAGAATCAATCTATAGTCCTGACTCTCAGTCAGGCTGCACCGACGGCTTCAGCGACCTCCCTTTTTCAGATCACGACATGTCAAGAGCCGGTTTGCTGATCGATGGATCTAGCAGTCGTCATTTTCGTGTTAAGTGATGACTCGATGCTCAACGTACTCAGACGTATGGACGACATTGGGACTATTCCGCAAAGCCTGGGCAACCTGCTTCCCACCCGACCCGACCACACTCTCACATAACTTTATTATATACACGTTCGTCGGCTATTCCAGCTTGTCAAATGACTTGACGTTGACTTGCTGCGTTTACAATGATATTCGAAAGCTTGTCGTATGAATCTGTGCATGTTACGTCATTGAAAGGTGGGACCTGATGGGACGTAAAGTGACTCGTTCAGGGCAACTAGCAACGTTCCCTGAGTTCAGCCAGGTTCAACCTCACATTTGCGGGTAAGTATCCTACCCCGAGCCCGTATGGTGCTGTGTCAAAAACGTTCTATTGATGACTGTAACTCACGGATAGATCTTAATAGAGGATATGTTCATATACTGACGGAAGACCGCAAGGTCCGACGCTCGGCTTATCTTCAGGTATAAGTACACGCTGTTGCAGCCTGCTTCGCACAGTCACCTTCATACTGTCCTAGTCATGGCTAGTCTGCACATTACGCCACCACACGATGGCCTCTTCACCGATTCAGATGAACTGGACATCTTTCCCACACCCCCGTATTCTTCATCAGCCTCGGACTCAGAACGTACTATTCAGACAGCCCCTGTCACTCCCCACAATGAGGCTTCTGAGAGTGAGGAGGAACCATCGCCTTGCACACATTTCCTCTATAGATCCGATTATCTTGAGATAAACCTAGGTCGTAAGCTGTGGGGGCTTTCTCTGTCTGCTTATGGATTCACCGACATAGTTGACGGGACAGTCAAGCTACGGAAAGAGTGTACACATGTCGTACGGCTCACGGCGACGGTAGATCTTCCCTTTTCACACCATAGGAAGTATGCTGATTATGATTCGTCACTAATAGCTTGAAGGAAAGGTCAAAGTGACGGCTGTATCTCGAGGTGTGGTGGACGAGATGACCAGTCTGACCACGGTATACGAGACAATCGACATACCTATCTTGGATACCTCTCGAGGACCCTACTATTTGACTGAACAGCTCTATTATTTCGCGATACCCCTTCCAAACCGCATTCAAGGAGGAACCTTACCTCTGCCTCCTTCATACGCAGCTTGGAATCCTGGAGTCTCCTGCGAAGTATCCTATACCCTGAAGATTGATGCATATCGTAAAGGCCTGCTGCGAAGGCACGAAGAGTGAGCTCATCCGTCATATAAACATGCGAAGGGAGCTTATCCACCGTGTTTGCATGCAAATTGCTGCTGGTCCACTGGGTGTAACAGGAAAATTGTACCGTTACTTTATCTGCCCAAGACCTGGCCTTCTCGCCCACCGTTCCACGGGAATATTACACATGGTGGGGATACGATCAAGACGATCCACTTAATCCCTTCATTTCCTTCTGACGCTGTCCGCAGAAAAACCGTCAATGTCCCGACTGTCGAAGTATGTCCACACCTTTCGCTCGATATTGAATCTCATGTTTCAGCTCGCACGCTTTACAGCTCTCGTTGCCAGCCGCCTCAACTATGACTTCTGGCTTTCATATACCGCTGAAACTCGTCATAAACTGCTCAGAAGCGCCAGCCCTCTCCGCGCTCCTGTATCAACATGTCGATTTGAAGGTAGTGAAACGGACCCGAGCTTGGGTGAAAGGCGATCGTTTCGCTGGTGGAAGAGATATCATCTTGGGTTCCGCCGTGGCGCTTGAAACGGATACTTTCCAAGAAGGCAGAGTGATCTGCCGGTATGAGTTGAAGGTCGGAGAGCTGGGAAAAGAACAATCTTGGCGAGTGGAAGGCGCCATAGATGTATCGGTAAGGCACAACCTCGAAATTGACAGGTTGAGTCTCATAGTGTTTCTCCAGTATGTTGTCAAAATCTCCATACGTCCGCCTTATAGCTCGACAAATCTCCCGAGCTATAGTCATGTCGAGGTTTTGACTGTCGCGACTGAGCCTTGGGGCACATACGAGCGCGAGTTGCGCCAATTTGGTGCATCCGCGCCGGCTGTGGGACTAAATAACGCTGGAAGGGAACTTCGCCCCACACACAGTATGGATTGGTAATTATTGTTATGCCAGTTTAAATTCTTTTGACATCATTTCTCCCAAGATATCCCCTTCGTTACGCTAGTAGACGTTAGTTATGACAGGCATTAAATTGTGGCCATTCGGTTTCTATCATTAATTCGTATCTATATATTTTGTTCCGATGGAGCAGTCTCTCGACCTTGAATAATCTGTACAATGGATCTCGAGCGAGCAGGAGAGTAAGGCACTGAAAAGCAGTGCAGAAGTTCATAGCAGGGTGGTCGCGCTTCGCGGATCGACTCGCGGTACTGAGTGCCCCCTGCTTTCGATCCACATTTCTCCCTTACTGCGCTTCGGCATTTTGGAGCTGGAAGGCTATCCGTCCTTGTCGCTGTCGCCGAAACATAGTCATGCTTGCAGCTGCGACCTCGTTCTTCTCGCGATCCAACATCTCGCAGTCGTATGCCATCGGAGCACCGACAACGTCAAGTCGTGTTGCAACCCCAACACCATCCAGCTCACCATCAACCTCTTTGTCCGCCATCGCTCATGTACCATCCTTCCAAGTCGGTCTATGGCGTGTACAGTCTGGATCCCACAAAGTTACGAACAAACGTGTGTCTGTATGGTCTTTCGACAAGAGGAGTGCAGAGATGGATCGAATGACTCCATCTGCGCGGGAGAAAGCTCTGGACGTCCTGAAGTCGGAGGTATGTGGCTTTCTTGCGTCAAGAGAAGTACTTGACGTCGCAAGTTCCCCAGGCTACATCTCTGAGTAGGCTACGCCATCCTTGTATATTAGGTGGGTGGCGAACATTGCGTGTACACCCTCCGTGTGATCTGAAAGTGTCAATCTGAAGAAATGGTCGAACCTCTTGAGGAAACCCGAAGCGAACTGATTTTCGCCACTGAACCCTTGCTATCATCTCTTTACCTCTCCATCCCTGGCTCCCCCCATTCGTCGCCTTTGGTAGATCTGGATGAGGTGGAAGTTCGTACCAAATCAGCTCTAGATCGGTGCACTGCAGCTGATGCCATCCTTACTTAGATCCAGAAAGGTGTCTTGCAACTGTGCAAAGGCCTCTTGTTCCTCCACACCTCCGCACGTATCATCCACTCCAATATATCTCCTGGAAGTATTCTCATCAATAATGTGGTATGCGAGTCTTCCATATTTATGTTGTATATTCTGAGCTATGCTTATAAAGGGAGATTGGAAAATTGGAGGTCTCGGCTTGACAATTCCATTAACCAAACCGGACGGATCGTTGACCAGCTGGGAATTCCCCACCTTTGACAGCCGTATGTCGCCTTATACTCAACGATCGTTTGACTATGTCGGTGCGTAAGAAGGGCCATCTATTATGTTTTTTCTCATCCAGCATCTAGCTCCCGAGTATGCACTTGATGAAGTGTTGAACTTTGCTTCGGATATGTATTCTCTCGGATGTCTCATGTATGCTGTACACTGTAAGGGTGAACCCCCATTCAAGAATTTCGGCAACCTTGGCAGCTTGCGCGATAATGCAGGCAAGCCGCTCACCGGGATGCAGCGCCTGGACAAGGATCTTCAGGGTGGGTGCATATATGAAAGAAATCACCTAGTCTATTGAACTGTGACGTATAGCGATGCTGTCTTCGCTTATCACCCGACAGCCACATAATAGGCCTACTCCGGCGACTCTGCCATCTCATGCATTCTTTTCTTCGCTTCCTATATCGACTCTCAACTTCTTAGACCGTTCCAACTTTGCGGCCAAGTCAAGGGAAGAGAAGATATCTTTCATGAAGGGGCTGACGAACGTTCTGGACCGATTCTCTGATGGCCTTCAGACACGTAAAATACTACCTTCACTGCTTGAAGAGGTGTGCTCGATAGTTTGTCTGGTGTGATCGAATTGCTCTTGGCTAATGGTATGTTTCAGATGAAAGATACCCATTTGCTTCCATACATCCTGCCAAACGTGTTTTCGATCTCTAAGATACTTTCTGCGCCACAATTCGCCACTCTCGTTCTACCTAGTCTGAAGCCTCTATTTGCCATAAAAGAGCCGCCTCAAAACATGCTCACGCTTTTGGATAACCTTGGAATGCTGCAGAGCAAGACTGAGAAGCATGTTTTTCGTGAACGTGGGTATTCTCTATTCTAGTAATTAGCATTCAATGATTGATGCTTGAAACATTTCAGATGTATTACCTCTAGTATACAATGCACTGGAATCTGAACATGCTATTGTCCGTCACCCCCCTGCCTTGGAACTTCATTTTCATTCTCTAACATCGTCCAGGTTCAAGAACGCGCTCTGAAGGTAGTACCAGATCTATGCGAAACCATTGATTATGCCGAAGTCCAAGGTGTTGTGTTCCCGAGAGTTGCCGTACGCTATCGAAGTTTTCATCTTACTCACCTACTAATGCGACTCTTAATGCAGATGGTGTTTACAAAGACACGTATTCTGTCAGTCAAAGTTGCTACCCTAGTAACCTTTCTGAGTATGGTAAAAACTTTGGATCAGGTATGTAAGTTTTAATCTGCTATAACGCCCTAGACTTACGGTCTGCGTAGTCGAGCCTTACTCAAAAACTCGTTCCCCTCTTGTCGAAAATTCGCACCAAAGAGCCAGCAGTCACGGTAGATTGCTCTGTAAATTTCGATCAATTGGCTGTAGCTGACTTTGCTTTTTAAGATGGCCACCCTATCAGTGCAAGAGGCTATGGGATTGAAAGTTGATCGAGAGGCCGTAGCTACGCTCGTTCTTCCGCAGCTTTGGGCCATGGCCATGGGCCCATGTGCGTATTTCGTTCTTCAAACCACTCGTCTACCTGTTCTGATAAGCTTAACTGCAGTACTAAACGTAGAACAGTTTCAGCGATTCATGGGCGTTATCCGCGTGTTAGGCGACCGAGTAGAGAAAGAGCACAACCAATATCTTCGCGACTCCCAACGTATAGAAGACCGCTCAGCTACAGCGGTGAATGGCGCGTCCCCCGGGACTGCCTTCAACCCATCTGTTGATTTCGCCAGTCTCGTCGGTGGCAGTACGATGATCAAGGCAGATGGTACACCTGATCCGAATGGAGGCTGGGAAGATGATATGTGGGGAAGCATCCTTTCGTCATCAAATGCCGAGGTTTGTATATTTCGCCTATCAAAGAAAACCATACAATACTAAACGTGTCCCACAGACTCCTCGAATGGCAAGCCCCTCCGCTGCATCTATGACAGTTGTTGCATCTGTAACGCAACAAACACAGTCATTACCATCTTCGCCGAAGATAGCCTCTATACCGGTCACCAATGGCGGTGTGTCCCAAATGCTACGGCCAGGAGGAAAGGGTCTCGGGGCCAAGCCGATTCCGTCAACTTCATTCAACACCTCCGCGTTTTCGCCGGGTCCGCAAGTCAGTCGGCCTCCCAACTCCTCTAATCTGGGAATGCAGCCAATGCAACCAAACAATACCGGTGGCAACGCCCGTTTCTCCCAGACATCGAATGCTGGGAAGTCAACGCGCAATGTCTCGCTATCTGAGATCGCAACTTCTCCCCGCCCCGCATTGAAACCATCGATTTCGAGTCCACCGACCCAGCCATCGCAGCGGACAGCGCCGAATTACAACCTATCTTTTTCGACAATGTCGCCATCAGTCCCAACCATGCAGCCATCAGTCCCAATCATGCAGCCGAGCATGCAGCCGTTGACGCCGCAGATCTCGCGTCCAGGGATGGGAGATTTACTCACACCATCGAAGCCACCACAACCTTCCTGGGGGAGTGCTGGTGCAAGTAAACAACTCTCCAAGGACGATTGGGGCGACTTTGACCCGTTGGCGTGATCTCCATTGACACTTTTCTCATTGCCTTTTTGCGATTATATATCGTACGCATATTTCACATGGGTAATCTATCAGAGCTGGACTGTCAGAGAGTGTCCCTCTCGATTTCGACGCCTTGTTGGCTTCGCACGTCCCATGCTGGTACTATGGTCTGATGTTCTTCATCAGTGTCCTTGAATTGTAAAGGTATGACATCCGCCTGGATGGGAATGTTCAGGATATCCTTCAGGAGAATCAATGCGCCTAGCTTAGAAGCGACGATGTTCTTCTCCTGGCAATATGCACTGGCGATACCTGACGACCGCGATTGAAATGCGTTCAGGGAAACAGATGACGACAACTAAAGTACCCACAATTTGCACAACCTTCGTCTGTCTCGCATTCACACGTTTCCACGGTTTCGCAGGCATGGCGCAAAATGTCAGAGACTAGAAAAAATCTGAGATATACATGAAGCTTCTGGACGAGACTGGGAAATATACCATGATCAAAAGCTTTGGCTGCAACGCCGCCTCCCTTCCCTGGTACATCATAAAATATGACACTTTGCGAGTTTAAGCGGTACGACGAGATAGAAGTAGCCTATAGCCACGTACCGCGCTGGTCGTTTCCTCTGTGTTCCGGCAGCCTTGTATTCTTTCTCCGCTGCTTTACATTCCGTCCGCAAGTCAGCAGCCATAGGAAAACGGTTCAGAAAGGCATGCTGTGCAGAATGGATTGCTTCCGCTATATTGAAGCCCTTGTCCTTCATCAGCTTGAGCGTTTCCCTCGACACATCAATCCACATGCCAGTCGTAGAGCGCTCGTAGGGTGGCATATCGACATCGACGGTGTCGAGGATGACTTTAGCCCTGTTCATGTATTAAATTCCGTACGCACACAAAAATAGACGGATTCTACCTTATTTTGAAAAAGCCTGACACCATCCAAGTTCAAAACAAACGAAGTGAGGATTCAAGTGAGACTGCGTACCAAAAACAGTTGTCGATACATCCACTCCTGCGAGCGTTCAGCTACATTGAAGACTCGTGTCCGCTGAACCTGAATAATATGAAACGTACTGCCGTAGAACGCTTTACGAGGTGACTTTCGAATCTCCCTAATGCGGTGTGTTTGAATCGCGTCTATATCTCTGGAACGCTTGTCAATGACCAGCAACGCCATAAGATCGAAGTCCACTCATACGTGAAATCTCTGTTTTGACGTTCGACTTGAGTTATGGGGTTGGCAATGATAAAGCAGTAGCATACCTCGGGGAAGTTGTCCAGCTAACATCTGTTCGTATGACACTGGCGCGTTTGAGGTCGTGGCTGATTTCTTTCACCTGGGAGATAGGTTCGATAATGAGAGAATTGATGAGTGCACTTTTACTGACCAAAAACGTCAATCCCTGGTGAATGAACTCAAACACAAACATGTCAATCATGGATCAACAGAGAAAAAAAAGAAGACATACTATAGCGCCTGCGTACAGCTCGAATAGAGCTCTTGATATCTCGATTTCCTCAATGATGCGCACAAACCCATCACTGTGTAACTTGGTGACATCCACGACATCATACTTGTCTTCAGCGGCACCTCGCAGAGAGATGTCTTTGGCTGGAAACGGTAAGTATTTCGGGTGTGTATGAAACCTTCGACAGATATCTCAGACGCTCAATCACAAATCAAAGAAAACAGGGGCTCACCACCCTTCCTCGTCCTTGACTAACTTGGTTTCGCAGAGTTCTTTTGTTAGCAAACCGAACCATTTTTCGTCGTCCAGGGACATCGGCATCTCGTGAGCTGCACATTGAAGGTGAGATTCTAATACAAATTTATTGTTTAGATCAATGGTGATGTCGTTTGTCGGCTTGTCAAAAAGATCTCCGGGATTGTTCACATAATGTCGGTCTATAGGGAGGCTATCCGCGACGAGGACACCTAGTGCATCACGGGCTCTTCGACCTGCTCGTCCGATTTGTTGTCGCTGCAATGGCTGTCAGAAATGCGAAAAAAAAAGCACATGATGTACAACTGACAAAGCTGGCGAGGCCGCCTGGAAAGCCAAGCATGATTACAGCATCCAAGACACCGATATCTACGCCCAATTCGAGAGCATTGGTAGCAATAATTCCTAATAAATTACCAGAAAATGCTTCGTGTTCAATTTTGCGACGGTCTTCTTGAGCATAACCTGTGACCTAGAAGTGAGTTCAGATCATTTTTACGGTTGGGGTGACGAACCTCCTCTGTAAGACATAACTTTGTTGAGTATGTCATATCGGCCCTCCTCGCTGAGTTGAGCTCGAATTGCTTTCATAGCCTGGAAGATTGTAAATCTCGTGGAGTGTCACAGAAAGGCCGATCAGCTCCTACCAATTCACACATCTTCCGGACCTTCAAATATATGAGTACGTGAGTTTCAACATCTGAAACAACTTACCTTGCAAAAGAGGATAACCCGGATACCCCTCTTCATAAGATACCTCATTAACCCGGTGGCCTCGCTCATTGGACTGTGGGATCCCATGCCAGGGGCCAGAGGGTCGATGAATGGTGCATCCCATATCAAGAAGTCTTTTCGGCCAGACGGGGCGCCATCCTCCGTTATGGCCTCAACGCTCTGGTGGGAACATTTAGGGAATGCATCAATCGCTGAGATTGCAAAGTCAAGTACTTTAAGTCCAAACATCATCTTCATGTGTTCTCCAGGTTGAGCAATGGTCGCACTGCACGACACAAAGCGGATACGCTGGTCTGCTAATCGTAAGCGGGAAGTACGTTTCAGCTCATGATCGTCACTTACTGCCTACTGCCGCACAAATTCTTCGTAGACGTCTCAGGACCAGGGCTACGTGGCTGTATTGAAAAGATCAATGCTTGTGCTGTGATCAGTGACGAAAAACAGAACCTTCCGAATGAGTCTGTATAATAATGCAGTTCGTCAACAGCAATGAGCTTCAAGTTCTTTAAGAATCTAGTTTCTGGTTTATCGGTGGGATAGAGGGCAGGATATTGGTAACATCACGCTACCTTCGCCATAAATCTTCGTGGGGTAAGATAGACATGTGTATCATTTCCTACAATGAATGAGTGAGCTGCATTTGCCTATTCTAGTAAATGTCCTACGCACGAAATTAGTGAAAATGACGGATACTGTGTCGCGAATCTCTAGAGAAGGAAGCCAGAGTTTGGTTGTGGTCATGCTCATTCTGATGATGTTGCTTACCTCGCCGCATTTCTTGAGGCGTATCCCCGTCGTATGTAGCAACCTTGTTGAGGAGCCGTTGGTGTTACGGGCAATATAAAAATAAGTTGGTTCACCTTGATATGCTCGAGTCCAGGACACGCGCATAAAAGCTGTTCAAGGGCAGCTTTCTGATCCTGCGCGAGAGCCTAGCGTAGGATGTAAGCGTCTGCAGCTGGTGAGTGCAGGGTAGGCAGACCTTCGTTGGGTATACATACATTGCCGTCGCCGCATGGTCTTCTTCGAGGAATCCCAATACCGGAGCCTATCATTGTATTTCATATTGACTACAGCACTTGCTAAGGGCAGGTCTTACCTGATAGATAACAGATTTACCGGAGGCGGTACTTGTTGAAACAATGACATCTTTATTCTCCTGTAAAGCTTGAAGAGCCGCAACTTGATGTGTATATAGGGAAGTTATCTTCCGAGAATCCCTGAATGCTCGCTGAACAGTTTCTGAGAGGGGTGGATCTAGCACTTCTGCAAGCAAATCGCAAGAGTCAGAGTTGATCAGATTTGATTAAGTGCGCACAACTCTCACCAATATTCCCCTCCCTTGCCTCAAATATTCTCCGCTCAACAATCTGCTTTCTATACCACTCAGCCTTCTCTATTTCGGCAATGATATCTTCGACCGATGGACGGTCCTCAGCACTTGGTATCTCCATCTTGTCAGTGTCACTGAACGCTGCAGTCTTCATGGTTGGGTGAACGGGTATGTGATCATGGGCTGCTGCTTGCAAGAGGGTTGCCGGATCTTCAGATTTTGGGGTCGCCTCAAGGAGCCTGCAAGTTGCTGATTTGAGATGATGTCAAGAATTACACGATTTGGTCAATTTCACTCATTGACTGCCAGGGCAAAACGCTCGTTTCGTTTTTCAATTAGTTTCTTGACCTGAATAGGCGTCAAAGACGGCGGAAGAGTGAACCTGCGGATATTGAGATGTCAGAAAATGTGATGACCAACGCGGAATCTCACATGTATGAGTCTCCTTTGTTGCCTCTCACATTGTCGAGAAAATCAAGGACAAGGATGTGTTCATCTGAATTTGTGTCATGAGATGAAGGTCCTGATTGCATGAATTTCCTAAAGTCCGGAGACGACGCTCGACCGTTAGTCTGTTGAGTAGCATTGATACGTATCTCGTCTTTCGGGGTGTACGCGAACTTTACGACATCTGGGAGAAGTGCTCTGAACATCCAACGGAATTGAGCTTAGAAGAATTTATGAGCAGACATAGAGCAGTACTTGAGTTCGGCAACTTTCGAGAGTTCCAACGGCCTGTACTTCGGTTCACTGGTCTGTATTCGATGAACCACAAATGAGTGCACGCACTCTTTGAGTATGCTCTCAGCAGATTTGCGGACCACTGGAAAAGTAGTAGCAAGGTGCTTTCTCGACGAGCAGAATGCTAAGACAGTGTTCAACGCCTATATTTCAACGTTCAAAGCAATCTCAGATATAGTTATTCACCGGCGAACCATACCTTAAAAACCTGCAAAGCGCCGTTAGTTCAAGAGACAGATGGATAGTATAGGAGACCAGGGCGTTGACAGGGCCTACCTTGAACAACTACAACGCCTTACGGTCATCGTATATCATGGTCAGAGGTATGTCAGATGCTCACGTCCTGAAAATATTTGGGCCACCCTTGATCAACCCTCTTTTGAGCCTCTGCCTTACCGACACCCTTTGCGTTAGTGGGTTTGCGACGCTTCTTGATATTCGGCTCATCATCTGCCAGAGGTTCTTTGGATTTTCTCTTTCGAGCAGGCCTTGCTAAGGAAGAGCCAGGTAGAACAGGTAAATTCATGTCGTGGCAGACTTCGAAAGAGAGACGGGGCTAGCGGCACAGTATAGTGTATTACGAAGCTTTCTCTGGTCTTTCTATCCCCCGACTATTAGCTCCGACTCCCATCCATCTCAATGGTTGTCCGTTTCTTGCGTCTTGATCCGTACGAACTTCCACAACTCGTATTAGCTTGATGACATTTCCTGCAGGTGAGTATGCGGAGAGGCAGCCCTTTTGCTATCGTGATGTCATACTCAAAGCTTTTCTCTGCAATGTAGTCATGCCTCGTGATAACAAGTCCTACCCTTTCCTCATAAACGAGGGAAATGAAGAGCTTCACAGGCAATTTCATGTTCTGATCATGACACTTTGTCTCGTCACTGCCATCAACAATGACGGTGTATCGACTTTCAGCAGGTTTCCCAGTGATGTCACTCCACGGTCGACCCATCCTGATGTTCAAATTTGCGAAGATGCAGCGATGCTATCAGTGCCGTCGGTACCCTGTTGGTTCGGAATAATGAAGTCGTCGCTTTGACGGGTCATTGCGAGGCTAATGCCTTCGAGGCCCTGATCGCGTTCGAGCCCACTACAGAGGATGACGATGACGATGATGGACAAGAGACAACGGCGGAGAGAATGTCAGCGGAGCCTTGTGTTCCAGGCAACGGCCATACCGCTATTGCAAACAGTCTTATTAACCCTCGTAGTGAAACTATCACGAGTAAGCACTGTGTCGTTGCTACAAGAACGTCTCATCCGTAAGATTGTGGTGGATAAGCAACCCTACTTCGTACTCGGCCATGGGTAAGCTTTATTCTGGTGACCCTTTTCTTAATATGTGAATGTGTTAGATAGTCTAGATTCTTTAGAGAACCACGCAGAGACCTTGTTCGACTATTTCTCCATAGTTCGTCAATCGGTGATCGACAAACGCCCTCAAGACAGCGGCCCTATTACCGACTTGATGATACGCTATATCATGACCGTTTCTTGGCAGAAGATGCACCGGTGCATCAATGACCCGCTTTCTGTGTCAATTCTCTATCGCTCGAAGAGTATTTCTGGCGAAGCTATCCAGCGATGCTTTGCAGCGAGGTGGCCTGACGACGCTCCCTGGGTTTCATCCAAGAAGGATCATGTACTTGGTAGATGTTTCCCGATTCATTTCAAATTCATGATCAACAAAAAATACCCGGGACTACCCCAAGTCGATGGCAAAAAACTGCGCCGAAAAATCATGCAGCGTCCAGCAGGCACTGCAGGTAAGATATGACATGGCCATCGCTGTTCTGACTACTCATATTTCATATATGACCGGGACACATGTGTGAAATTTCACCATGTCGTCTACTACACCCTCGAATTTTACGCATTCGTACTCAATCTCCCCCGTACCTCTCAATCCGAGCGTCGGGAGCACTTGTCACATTTACAAACCAAGGACTTGAACACCCATGACCTTTCTCAAGCTGAAGAATTGGCCGAGTCCGCGTTGGCCACAATGCGATCTGCCATCACGAGCCTCAATCATGCTTCCAATCTGCTCTGTCGGTTTGCCACTTCTGAGATGCTTGCCTTACACCTCCAGACATTGACCGCAGACCCCATGCGCGCGCTCTTGCCAGTAGACCTGCCGCTCCCGGGGACACTCAATGCTGACAAGGGAACAAAAGTTGGCGTTGATGGAACCCAAATCCATGAATCCAGGACCGCAGAAAATATCGTTGATTTCTACTCCAGGTGGTTTCAATCACAGAGTAGTCACCCGATAGCTTTGTTTCAGTTGGCAAAACATCCCCGTTGTTGGAGCCAGAATCCGATTTTGGACAACCTCAGCGTTTCTCTTCTTGCCATAAGGCCCTCCACATCTGCAAACGAAGCATCCATTGGCGAAGAGTGGAAAGAATTGATCAGATCGGGTTTAGATGAGTCTGAGGCATGCTCTGCAGGTTCTGTTGATCCGTCTCCCCTAGAACATCATTAATACCGGTCTGATCGTAGAAAATTGCGGTGCCACTCCTGCTAATTCGAGTTCGGAACTCGCTTCACGAAGTGACGATATTTTGCGTATCATTCAAGAAACTTTAGCCAATGCGGCTAATAGTCCGGGCTTCAAGAACGTCCCGATATACAAAGCATCCTGTCACAAGTCTCCAAATCGCCAGAAGCAACAATACCAAACACCGAATGGTGATTTGCCTTCCATTTCCAGTGGAAGGGTACACTGTGAGGCGGCCATGATGGCTTTCATGTTGGACAACAATCTCCATGTTGCGGAGGAACGCCGTATGAAGGTGTGTTTTTCCCCTGCCACTAATCTCTCAACTGGCGAGCTGTCCAGAGTCAGTTGCCCGATTCTATCATGGCGACGAAACCTCCATGTCCTGTCTGTGTGGTGGTAGTGATAGAAATGAGAGGAACGATTATCGGCGCTCAATACAGTCACTCCACGTTGTCTCCCGTCAAATTGTCTGTTTGTCTTCCTCTAGAGATCATCCAGAGGTTGTTGACTCGGTTCAGATACTATCTCAGCATCGAGCTCGAAGTCATGTTGAAGAATGACAGACATAGGGACACCGTTTCTGGGTGGTCCAAGGCCCGATAGGACAGCAAATCCGAGCACAGCGAAAGTGACATTTCCGTTCGCAGTGACATGTAGCCCAATTGATAGACAACATCGAGGCTGTGGACAAGCTATACCAGTAATCGAGCTCTTCATTTAGCATGCCAGATTATACACAAATCTTGTATCTTATCTATCTTCTATACGCTACAATATTGGACTTGTTATTGTCCCTCGCGATGTCCCCCTCGACAACCTCATTGACAGACCTCGGCGCGAGACGCGACATGTCACGCGATGAAATCTGGCCAAGCGTGACCAAGCTCTCTTTTAGTTCTTTGTTGGCCCTCCTATAGTTTGTGAGTTCCGCGTATCTGACGGATTCACCAATCACCCTTGACACCAGAAAGCATACTTCAGGTCCTCCAAGTCATGCGTCCTTCCGTACCGCGCCTCCTCCGAATTCTTCCTCGTAGTGCGGTGGTGACAACAGAGCCTGGAGCTTCCAAACTGCCCAAAGCCAAGATCTTCGAGGAACTGCCAAAAGATGTCAGGAAGCCACCGTCGCTCCTCGAGGTGCTATTGAAGCGAAAGGAAGAAGCTGGTGCAAGCTATCCACCAAACATTCGGATAGAACCGGTCATGTCGAGGCAAACGTTCGCGGGGGTCGCTAAGGAAGTCAGGGCCTCATTGCGAGCTACGTTGAGAGAGCGATAAGGTGTGCTCACAAGGCATGCGACGGCCGGAGTAATTGTGAGTGACCTACTCGAGCCATAGCATTCTAGCGAGGGTGACCTCGGACTGACACAAACTCTCTGCATTGCGCCGTCGCGCCTGCATTCATATGTATTTTCCCCTCTCCATTTACCTTCAGCTCCATTATACTTGATCCCGTTGAGACTCTTTGGCAAGACATCGACAACTTACATAGTAACATGGTTCGTTGCTCAGTGTCATTGTGTCAGATATTTGTGATTCCTTCAACATATATGCCTCTAATGTTGGTTCAGTCTGACCAATGAGTGCTTTCGCTGCTCTCCATCTCTCTCCATCAACGCATGTAGTATCACTAGTCAGCCTACCACGTCATTCGAACGGAAACGTGCACCAGGAACTCTTATGCATATGGTTAATTGATTTTTATACATAGCGACATTTGAGTTAAGCGCTAGCTAGTACGTGTTTGTCGGACCGGAGGGTTAGGAATCAGGATCACTTAAACAAGGCCTCATAGGCATCAGGCCTCGTCAACCTACCCCCATCAACAGTTCCCATGTCGTCAAGGGTGTGGAAAGGTAGTAACTTTGCTTCTGTTCTAGCTTGACCGCATCATCCACTAACTAGCTAGCTCTTGCTTGCAGTCTTGGTCCCATTACTTCTCTTTCCGTCCTTTTCCGCCCTCGCATTCCGTTTCCTTGTCGGACACCTCGTGAAATCCGGTGGTGGGGCATTGATCAGGGCCCAATGCCCTCCCAATGATGGTGCTTATGCGCTTGTATACACCTCAGTTCCAGGCATCGACAAACAGCTCTGCATACTCGTCACGTTCTTTCATGCCGCTTTCCAGCCCAAAACCGCCCTCTTCCTCGCCGAGTTCGCTGCGTCTGGCGCCGCATTTATCGTATTGCCATACGTAGAAGCTTCGCGTCAAGGCCGTCCTTTCCTGCTCGCCTTCCCGACCCTATTCGGCATCATGTACCAAAATATCGGTGTGGGGGTCATGTATCCCCTGTACTGGCTCGCATTCATTCTCTCGGGACAAGCGCGTCTTCGTCCGGGGCCTGCTGCAAAGATTGACCAAGCACACGCAGAAGCGACAATGTTCGCCCTTCTCATTGGCGCCGCCGTGCCATCTCTTTTGATGTATTTCTTGGACGACGCAATTGTGACTGCCGCTTGGCAGGCATTCCCTGTCTGGATGTGGTTGTCGCAGCAGGCGCACCTCCTCGTTCGTCCATCATCGCGTCATCCTCAGTCGGGTTATAAGACAATCCAAGTCCTGTTCATCGCCACTTTCATCCTTTCTGCCGCGACTCATCTCGCCGTGGTATGGCCGCTGCTCGAGGAGCCTGATGCCATCAAATACTATTTCCTTCCACGCATCGCAGTCCCAGACCCGCAGACCACGACTCTAGAATATGCAGCATTGGTATTCCTACAGTGGGACGCCACGTTCGCATTCGGACCTAGCCTCATCGGGTCTCTGTGGGTTGCAGAGACTGTGTCGCAATTTTCAATCCTTGCCCTCTGGAACGTCGTAGGGAGCATTGCGTTTGGGCCGGGGGCTGCTATCTCTGGATTCCTCTTATGGCGGGAAGCGAGGTTGAACAGTGGGCAGCTTGCGTTCACTCTCAAACAAGACTGAGGCACCGTGTATAACAGATGCTCCGACGGTAATGTGATAGCCGCACCACATAACAGTCGATGTTAAAGACAAGAACAGGAGCATATAATATACTATACAGTTGGACGATACCATAACCAAACATGAAGAATGACTGGAAACCTTCACTGGTTCACCGCTTACCCTTCTTGCCATTAGATTTCGCGGGAACTTTCTTTTTTGGCCGGCTGTCAGAATCGTCAGAATTATGCCCGCGTCCAACCTCGACTCGTTTCTTGTCGGCTGCATCGAGTAACGTCAGTGAGCCGTCAACAAAACGGGAGAGCATGATACGAACATTTCGCGGCCTTCTTCTCCAACTCATCCCAGTCTTCGCCTACGAGAAAAAACATAAGCGGGCGCTAGGCATGCTCTTCGATGCAGTACATACCATCACTGTCGTCATCGAAGTTCGACTCGCTACCTTCGTCATCACTTGCGTCCGACCCATCAAACACGCTTCCAGCATCTTCACTCTCCTCACTCTCTTCTTCGACAGACTCAGCCTCAAACTCGGATTCAGTATCAGAGTCGTCGTCTTGATCGGACTGAAGGAGCGCATGTAAGATGGTCGTATGGTCACAAGAAACAAAGGGCAACGCACGTCATCGCCACCTGTACCGCCAAGGAAGTTCCATCCACCGGACTGGAAGAAGTCGTGAGGGCTGTCATTGATGGTCTTCATAATCGGTCCCCAGTTCAAATTGACGGGTCCTTCAGCCAGTGGAATGTCAACAGAACTTTAAAATAGATGTTAGGAACGCTCTAATTGAGGACGAAACAACTTACTCAAGCCAGTTCTTCACGTCGTCCAGTTGAGCACTTGGTATCGAATTGATATGAAGTGGTGTTTTCGTGAAGTCCTTGAAGACCAAAACCACATCAAATTGTTTCAACCCGAACTGAACACGCTCCAAGGACGCGATCTCGATTTCCGCCAGCGTGACAACCAGGAAAGGAGGATCTGATAGATGGACAAGACACTCGGTGGTAGGCTGCAGGCGAACATTCGTGCGGAAGGGGACACCCTCAAATGACAGCTCTCGGAAAGGGATATCCGGTTCCAGAGTATCACCAGTCTACAAGACAGATAATTAGAGGACTGAGCGGCGGCGGTATTATTTGAGGAACATACGAAGGAAGTAGAGGCTTCAGTGATTTTCTCTGCAAAGGATTTGAATTCCTTGTTCATGATCTGTCTTCGTTTACGCTCCTGCTGCTCCATTTCGATCTCATCCTCATCACCATAGCGATACTTCCGTTTACGGTTACCCGTCTCGTCGAACTGAACATCAGATGCCTCACGGAAGAATTGAACATCCTGCACCAAGGTCAGTCGGTATATTCATACTGCGCGGAAGGTGAGACGAACGTGGGCTTTCTTCTTGCCAATCATGATAGGAGCTTTGAGATGAATGTGAATGATGACGAGCAATTCATGATCGCATGGTTGGAAGAACAGATGTTTGATGTTGCTGAAAAGTATGTCTTTCGCCATAATTCAGAAGCCTTAGTCAAGGAGTGCGAGTGAATGTATGTTTGGACTCACCGATCTTCTGGGTACCCATGGGTGACTGGTACCGCAGACCATTCTGGTGAATTTCGACCTCTCCTGGCAATCGTTTACCATCGAGTGCAGGTCGCACAAACACTTCAGGCAACTTGATCGGCCGACGTCCTTTCATTTCAACCAAGATGTCTTGTTCAATAACATCAGCAAGCTCTTTCTTCTGCTGCTCGCGCTTGTTCACTTCCTTCTTCAAGTCGGTGATCTGCTTGCTAATTGTGTCAAAGCGATGGCCGTCCGCCGACCGGTATGTGACAGATCTGATAAATGTAGCGTCAGGATCCTCGAAAGGCTGAAAACCCAGTTAGTGGCTCGAAATCAGCAAGATGAATGTCCCAATGTACCGTGTCTTCCTTCTTTCCTGCAAGCTGTCCCGGTGTCTGGAAGTTGACGCGCAGATAGGTAAATTCGCCCTCGTCGTTCTTGCTGACATTTTTGATGGTGTTGATGTGGAACGGAACAGCAAAGCCGTGTATAGGCAAGACAATCGTTTGAGCTTTGCGGTCAACAAATATCTGAATCGCATCTTTAGCATCGAGCAGGCTTCCAATAATCGAGAAGGGCATACCCGCAAACTCTCAGCCTCCTTGGGTAAACCGAGCTCTCCCTTGTAGCTCTGGAAGCGCTTCCAACCTTTGCCCTCCTTGCCACCCCCACTTGCACCTTCTTCTGAATACTTTTCGAGTCCCTCTGCCTGAAGTGACTGATGTAATTCGCGCTGATGTTCTTTGATCTTAGTTGCGGCAGATTGTAAGACCTCCTCCTGAGCAGCACTGCGAGTCTTGTTTCGTAATACTTTGCCGCCAGCCGTCTTGTGCTTTGTGGGCGAAGGATTACCGTTGGTGGGCTTTGCCGCAGGTTTCTTGGCTTGTTTTGATTCCTCCTCACCGCCATCGCGTGTGATGTAGAAGAGGGTGTCTTTCGTATGCTTGACTCCTTCAGTGAGACAAATAGCCTTGTCATGACCGACCTTGACAGTGTCGACGAGTTGAAGAGCATACCTGATCAGAGTAGATGAGAAACAGCTGTCATACATTATGATACACTTACTTCTTCTTATCTCCGTCTTCGAGGTCTTGGAAACCGAGGGAAAGGTTGAAAACCATGTTGGCTTTGAGCTGGCGACCGTTTTTAGGAGACAAAAGGTATGCAGAATCTCGGAACTCCATTCCCATCTTCGGGGCTGTCAGTTTGTTGAGAGAGTCAGTGACAAAAGATTCACTCACTCCGAATCCGACATTCTTTACAAAATGCTTTTCAAGGTCAGGATTTTTCTTCTTGATGAAAGCCAACGCATGCTGGTACACATCTCGTGCCGTCACACCGTCCTTCATTTTCGACAATAACTCCGTTTGCAACGATAAAAGTAAATTGTATATAGATTCTTGCTCCTGAAGGCTGTGTCAAAGCACAAACAAGGGCGTAAGGAAAAGAACGGTACCTTGTCAGGGTCGACAATAAACGTACGGCCAACATTGGAACAGTAACCCTTGTATCGCATTCCTAAGGACACCAGGAGAACGCCCTTGTGAGAGATGTTATCTTCGCTGGACTCTGCAGTGGACTTCAGATCATATCCTGCTCTTGAAGATCGTGACTGGACGATCGGCGAATAGCAAAATTCTGTCGATGGCCAATCCACCTAACAAGTTTCATCCTGAGTAGGTAGGTTCAGATACCAAAGCCAGGAACGTGATGGCGTACATCGTTTAAGCCGCGTCCCTTGCTCCAAACTTTCATGTCTGGACCTTTTGCGGTCTCTCCCTCTCCGGATCCTAGACGAGCCTCGAATTGCGCGGATAACTGGTCATGTGAGATCTTAGCTTCTCTGTCTAGAATCTGCTCAAGCTTGAGCGCTACATGGTGAGTGAGTAGTGTGGAAGTCAAGTTGGCCGAGGTACGAATGGCTTTCTGGGAACCTGATCAATGATACAGTCATAGTTTCGCAAAAAGGTCTTACAAGCTCTTCATCGTCCTTAACAGCCATGAAGGAAGATATTGAAGGCGCAATGTCGGACATTTCTGGCTTTTTGCTCGATACAGATAACGCTTTCTTCCACTCATCATATAGTTTGCCAGTGTAAGACTCCTTGGTCAGGGTACCAATGCGTTGGTGTGACGTGAAGGCTTGAAGGAACTTCGGGAGGGCATCACTGGGTGGATCCTTCGGCTTCCCTTGAGCATAAATCTCCACAGGAACTACGGTCTTGTGTTTCGCGAGTTGTTCAAGAATCTTCGCTGTTATATGCATCGCCTCTTAGGACAGAATGGCGAGAGATGATGATGCTAGTACCTTTCTTTGCAGAGCATAAGATAGAAACGCGCTCTTTTTCAAAAAGCATGAATGTAGAGGGAAACTCGTATCCCAGAAGCCAAGTCTAGAAACCCCTTCGTGTCAACAGAGGCGAGCACGAACAACAAACCAGGTCACAACGTACTTGGAACGCGGTGCCCTTCCTGACAGGTTCATCCTCTCCAGATGGGTCTCCGGCAGCGAGAAAGAGAGCGTCTACGTCGACAATCGTGCTGTAGTCGTCATTTTTGGTCGCTTTCTGGAACCCAAATAACATGAGCATGAGGAGCAGCCTCATGCTAATTGCTCAATGGAGTTGCTCACTGTCCATGAATCGACGATATGTTTGAGACGGGAGTTAAATTGCTCTTTGTTGAGCTGGACATCCATGACGAGGAGAGCGAAGTGTTGGAGGAAGGAAGGAGGAGGGTGTTAGCGGTCAAGGGGAGAGGGACGGCGCGTCAGTGGCGAATAGCAAAATCACACTGTGACCCATCGCGTCAGTCGGAGTTTGAACTGACTAGACTCAGTGCGACTCAGTAGACGCGTCCTTCAAGTCCACCCAGCCCGGTAAGTCACAGCAAACTTCACATCCGTAGTCCTATTGATCGAACCTTTTGCGATGTCAGACTGTCCTAGTAATCATTATGTGAACTGGTTGACGTCCGGTGTGCAGCGCCCACACACCTTACAAACGAGGAGAAAGGAAGACTCAATCACCATCGTTGGCCGCTATTGTCGCTTGGGTGCTATTTGAAGTCCCAACTAGAACTTGAATACCGGTCAGGGATGCAGGGATATCATGGCAGGTCAGAAGTACGAGGTGCGTTGTCGTGCAGGCTAGAGCGTAGCGCGCAGGCCACGATCGCCTTGCATGAGTATGAAGTTGTTGTAACAAAGTGAGGACAGTCGAATCAAATCTAGGTCTTCTATCATCCATTATTGCTCAGAGGGGCGATGTACCAGCAGTCGCAGCACATCGTCATGAGTAAGTACTAGCAGAGACACTAGAAATAGAGTGCAATACAGTACGCAGAAAAGCTCCGGCTACCTGCACATTTCCGTATCAATCATCCTTCAAATCAACTATGACGGTCGAGTGATCTCCCCATGCACCGTTGACTGACACTCTGTCGGGTAGACCCTCATCAGGATTGCCTTGATGCATGTGCGCGCCGTTGGCCTCGTGAATATGACCGAAAACATGCAATCTGCATGGCTTCAATTGCCCCACCTTTGTAGCCAGAGTCTTGCAGCCAGCGTGGACACCCTTGCGAGACTGATCCAATGTATGGTAAGGCGGTGTGTGCGTGATCAATATTTCTGTGTCAGGAGGTATCTGACTGTATATATCTGATGCAGAACCGTCGTCATTCTATGAAGGACCTATAAATTTGTCACGGACCTTCTGCCTCATCCTTGGTTGTGTACTGAAAGCATCCAGGCGCGAACCGTGGGCAAGCCTACATTTTGAAGCGAGATGTCAATTTCAAACTGAGGGACAAGAGGTTTCGAGCTCACTGGCGAACCGTAGATTTTCCAAACTTTCCCTGACGACGTTGAGAGTTCTAGAGATTCATACTCTAGGTAGTGTATTCCGGCATTTCTGACAGCCTGGCTTCTTATCATAGTACGTGCTTCTTCCGCATCCTTAAAAGCCGTGTTGTTAAGCCTACACTCAACATACTCGGTTGGACACTCACTTTTGAAGTTATGGTGCTCTGTACACGATGTGAACTTTTGCCTTCAACCCATGCTCTATCCAGACATAACTAATACACCATGAGTCAACGTCTCTCGATCATGGGCGGGAAATACATACATCATGGTTCCCTGCAATGATTCTTGACGCCGTAGTTGAATATGAAATGCTTCCGTCATACAAAGGACCTGTCCACTTACACTTTCGTTGGATGAGGTAGAGTCATCAACCAGTCGATGGTGGTCTTCAATTGTTTCAAGGTTCCCCAGCTGCTCAAGTCTCCTGCATGGATAAGAACGTCTCCTGGGGGCACAGGGACGATATGCGAATGTGTATCCGAGATGCATACGAATCGCGTCCAGCCAGAACGTGTACCAGGGTGAGGTGGCACATGATCGCCATAGTCGATATGCACGGTGGCCATGGATGTGGACAGATTTGAGACGGACGGTGCGGTATTCGTAGGCGCTGGGGTACTCATGGACTCAGAACGACGGAATTTCAGCTTGAGGCTGTCGAACATGAGGAACAGGGCCTTGAAGGCGTTTTTAACTGTCAGAGTGCTGACGAGGGCAGTGAAACGAGGACATCGCCACAAGACGCAGAGTTAGATGCTAGATTGACAGTATCAGAGCTCATCAATGTCACGATGGGCCCGAGGCTGTGGGGGCTATGTCGAGCAGCGCTCAACGCAAACGCAAACCAATCAAGACAAGCAGAATCATTCACAAAGCATTACCACGCTCATAGTCTCACGTTTATACTGTAGTGTATGTAATGTTCGATAGTCCGCCTAGACCTGTGAAGCTACCACTTGACCCCCGGCGCATCACCTGTCGTGGTATTCCACTCTCGCCCTGCCGGGACGTCCCAATCTCCATGGCAGGCCCAATTCCAATCGGTGTTTGCGATGATCGTCTTCTGTGCCTCCGTGAAGGCATTCACAGAGCACATGCCATCTTGGTCTGCGGGGCATCCTTGGATTCCTGTTAGAGGGGCAACGGCATCGTTAATTATCACACGGATCTGATCCGTATCCTTAGCCGCGCATGACAAGACTAGACGAATGTCAGTGCATATACAGCCACCATATTGAATTACATCCTACGCTGGAATTGAATGTTGGTGGCAAAGGGAGCCAACTCTGATACTCGGAAAGTTCTGTGCTTCGGGATGTGGTCAGACGGCAAGGGGCCAGATGCAGCGAATGACGTCAAGTTGAGAGCTGTGATGACTGGGCAACGGACCATGATTAGAGACACGCAAGGAGCACTCTTTGCTAGATTCACTCACTATTCAGGACAACAACTTCGTGAGTGGCATCCACGTAGAAGCTGTGATCAAGCGGGAAAGTGACGGGGTTGTCATCAAGCGTTGCGTTGGTCGAGGTATTGTGTATTTCAATTGGCGTATGTGTGAGACGGGCCACCAATTCCTGAATGTACCCAATCCCTTGCACACGGGCAACAGGAGAACCAAACGCGGAGTTATACCTACAAGTATATCAGGCTTCAACGTAGCGTGCAAGGCGGTAAAGATTCTTACCAAAAGTATATATCCATCCTATTATGATGTGTGTAAGAAGGCCACTCGTGAACAAAGAAAAACGCACATACGCATAGTCAAAGCCCTCCCACTCTTCTTGAGTGAAGAGCCCACAAAACGTTGAGAATCCGATAGCAACGGTCTAATGGCATGATCAGCGCTGGGGATAACACTGGAAGGTCGAACAGATCATTTTCACCTCATAGGGACACATTTGTTGCATAGTGTAAACGTCTTCAATTGTCAGGTTGTAACCATCAATCTGAGCTTGCAGACGGTCGCGTGCATCCTGCAGGTAGATAGCAGCCCATTCCTTCACAAAAGGAGTCCCACGGTCAGCTTTGGAGCGGTCATTAGTATTGTCGCAGCTGTATCAATAGAGGTAAGCGCTGAGAACGAGATAATGATGGTATACATACGTCTTGTAAGGAGACAATGTGTTGTTAAACTAGTTGCACTGATTGTTATGATGTTAGATACACAGACAGTAAGACTACGTACACCAGGGTCTTCAATAGTGATGCTTTGAAGGTATTTGTCTTCATAAGGAATACCAAAGAACCCGCTTGCGAAGTTGAGAGCGGAAGTGAGCATACGATCTCTGCGTAGCCTTAGTGTAAATCAATATATTATATATGAGTTTCAGAAGCACTGACTGAGACTCCGTGCGGAACACGGGGAGTGAATCCTTGAAATTCTATTGATGCATATTAGCATCCAAAGCGGATTCGCAAGATAGAACATATACCTCGAGCAAGAACCCATACTTCAAACGAATGGAGATGCCGAGATCGACTTCGAGGAAACGAATCAGCATTTCATGATGTGATCAACGAAATAGTATGTCTCACATAGCTGTTGCCTCCCAAACGGCGTGAGGACTGAACGAGTCAGGCAAACATAATTCTCGCCTCGAAAGGATTGACATACCTTCCTCGCCAAGTTTATAAGTCCTGTAGAGGTATCAGACAGAGTTGAGTTGCGAGGAACGGTTTTGAAGAACATACCAGCTGTTGAGAAATCCCAACTCACCTTTGGCAGTCCAATTAGCGGCGCTTTCATGTAAACGGCCTGCTAAAGCGGCAGGCCCGCCGTACGCCGCTGAAGCATACGTCTCCGCGTCAATACATGCACAGACGCGCATAAAGTAGCTGCAACGCACCCCATGAAGTTGGGTATCTAGCCCCATGGCGATGAAGGAAGTGCAGTCCAGTGACACTGCAGCCTTCCGGAGCCTCAGGCCCTGAGTCCACTCCAAACGCGCCTTTCTCTACACTATACCACGGAGACAGGTTGCCCCATGATTTGAATATATCGAAAGACTTGTTGCTCCCTTTGGAAGTCCCTCCAGGGTGTAAGGAGGCTGGAGCAACAAGTTGAGGTGCACCGGTGTGAATGGGATACGAAGGGGCCGTGGCGATAAGCGCAGCCTCAGCGCCAGTTGGCGTGACACCTGCATGGCCTACATTGGTAGGAAATAGCGTTGGATAGTCGTTGGTCGGTGATGGGGGCGGCCAGTTGTGTACTTGGGTGGAGCCGACATAAGGGGGTGCGAGGACGTTGACCGAGTCTCCTGATGTTGTACGGGTGGAACTAGACGGGGAACACACCGAAGCCGCGACTTGAACGGCAATGCACGCTAAGCCTCCCGTGACGAATGCTGCGACGAGTTGGGTGAGTGTGAAGGAACGTTTTGAGCAGCACGAGCGAGACTGTGTGAGGGATGACTCCGATGATTCGACGGGGATGGATGACGGGAGCAACGCCTGCTGCTCGTCATCTTCGTGTTTATATCCTTCTCCGAATTCTACATCCGGTTCGCGAATGCCCATTTCGACGGGTCGAGGGTGGACAGTATGGGAGATTCGGGTTGAGCGGATAAGAAAGGAGAGTCGACTTTAAATGCAGGCTTGTCTCCATTTGTCCACAGACCTACACCGAGATCGGCTAGTCGGAAACGTCCGAGGTCATCAAGGCGGGGTCTACTGACTGCCACCAATCTTCTCTCCAACTTTCAGACACAACGGCGTCATGCATCGTCATTGCCTAGAGGACCGAGGTCTCGAAGAATAAACACAGCTTCCTCGACGCGACCTTCCAAAACCGTCAACCTTTCTCGCTTCCCCTCCCATTCCGCCAGAACTTCCCGCTCATTCCTGGTCAGTAGGCCTTCGTCCAGACTAACGTCCACCCGCTCCCGTTTCTCGAGGACAGCCTTCACAACCGGTTCCTCTTCTTCTGCTCGCTTCCGCATGCCGATATTGTATAGCATCTTGTACAGATTCACGAGTAGTACCGAAGATGCCTTCTGTAAATCTACGTACCTGTGATATGATACGGAGTCAATGATCTGGCTCCGGAGAACATGCAAAGATGTACCAAAGATAAAATGTTCGAGTTGGATTGCGATCTGCGCTTTTTGGGACCTCCTGAATGCTGACCAGGTGTTCGGCAGATAAAGCCCCCAGCAGCGGCCGAACGTCCTTAGGAGCCATCATGGCAATTTTGGAGATCTAGCGCGTACATGAGGACCAGCAAGCTGAGGAAACGTCACTTCCAACTCGTACCTGCTTCTCGTCCATCTTCCCTGTATCCATTAATAACCGCAAAACTCGTACAGCGTCATCGCCATGGCGCTCTCTCGCGACAGCCTCAAGCACGCGCCTCCGCAACCTCTTTTCGATGACTTCGAATTCTACATAGTACTTGGAACCCACAGATGATATAAAGCAGGCAGCTCTGCCCGCCAGTGTCGGATTGTCCGCGAAAGCAAGCATGCCGAGGTAGTTTTTAATCAGATTCATGGTCTTAGGCTTTTTTGAAGATGACAATGCTAGGCCGGAAGCCAGGTCGTCATCGTCCGATAGGTTCGCAGCAACATTGGCGATTGTGGTCGCGTCTACAGAGACAAATTGACTTTCATATGGATAAGTATCAGACTAGGGGTCGTGACATACCTGATCGTAGATCCAGAACGGACTTTTGCTTGCTTTCTGTTGACTTGAGGGCAGCGCGCACAACTAGTGCAGCACTGTCGTTAAAGCGCTCTCTTGCGGCGGCCTCTATTAACTAGACGGAATGTTGGGGTGTGTATTGGTATTGCATAGACATATCAACGTACCTTATTCCGTATGTGAATGTTAAATTTCTCGTAGTTCACTCGGAAATACACGCTGTCCTGGTGACGCCGTCAAGACAATATAGAGACAACGGGGCTGTAAAACTCACATCGACAACCTCCTCCTCTACTGCGCTGCGCTAGAATTCGAGGGGAGATTAGAACTCGACTGTGATGGAATGGCCAAGAACCAAACCTTGGAGGACTTGCGCAACTGATCTTTTGCTTTCCGTTTCTAAACCAGCTCGGATCAATCGTGCTTCAAACCTTAGTAAAGAGAGCACCTACCAAGCCGACCTTCTCGGCCTCTTCTTCTTCTCGTTTTAGACGTGCCTCTGCTGTTTCTTTTGACTGGCGCAGCTCTTTCGCTGTGGGGAACCCCGATATCTTGGCCTTTTCCTCAGCTTCGTATTTGAGACGTTTATCTCGTGGGGAAATGTGTGACAGGAGAGTAGATGGTTTTAGATATGAGCTCACTACAAGCTTGTAAAGCGCTTGGGTGTATATGGCGATACCTTGACGTTGATATGAGTGTGGTGGATGGTGGGGTGAATGTCATGTAAATGATACCTTTCGGATCATGGACCGATAAGTGGAACATGATATCTGGTGGCCGAAGTTTTCCATGGTCCAAAATGACTTGAACAACGTCCGCGCCCTGGGAACGAGCGTCTCATCAACCGTCGAGCTCGAGTCAGACATATAACTCACCGCCGACCCAAACAACTGTTCCGCCTGCCAGACATATCTGCCAAATCGCAGCCTCATCAAGCATTCTTCGATATTTACTTCAAATACCTCCCCTTCATCGTCGGATTGTGCGTGCCAAAGTATATTATGCTGGACCAGGACGAGAATGGCAGCCCGTACCGTCCGCGATTTAAGAGTGGAGTAGCGAACTAGCTGTTGCAGAGATAGTCGGCCTCGGGCAAGTAGAGTGGATACAATAGCCTGTCGAGTATCAATGCTTATGAGAATCATGGGCGAAGTCTAATAGCGCACTTACAGAAGTTAACGGGCCGAAGTGGGAGTGAACAATTTGCACGCACAGGCGAGCGGTATCTGCGTCGGCCATGACGGACTGCGGTGTATGAGTCCCTCGGTTCCAGTATCCAGATCGCTATGCTTTCGAAAGGGCCAGAGGTCACGACAAGAGATTCATGGATGTAGAGTACTGAGTGAGAGACAAGTTGAGCAGAACGACATTGCCATTTCCACGGGCGCCAAAGCCACGCGGTTATCTTATCTCTTTCCGTACTGAGGCTTCTATGTCTGGTATTCAACCGAGGCCAGTTCGAGCACAAGTGAAGTCATCAAGCGAGTGCACATCATTGTATCATGAGTTGCCGGGGCAAAAAAATATCACTACCCTATCCTACGAAAGACATAAATGTTAAGAAAAAACATCGACACTTAGATACAAGGGAACATGGAATATCGCATCCGTTGCTCTCCGAAATCATTCCTGATAGATTCTAACTCCACCTGCTCCCCAACTGTCCATTACAGCCTTCCCGGACCCTGTCGGCTGAGTGAACGCAACTTCCCCTTTGTGAGGGTCGAGCTTACACCCATGTATGAATGTTGCAGTGGCAGCATCGAGGAGACGCGACGCGACGCCTTGTCTCCGGTATGCTAACGGAACAAATAGACGGGGGATTCCAAGAGGAGTGGAAAGAGGTGCTGGGTCGCAAAAGAGCCCTGTGCTCGTATCCACGGGGACGAGTGTTGCGGTGGGTGGGGGGATATGTGGGTCGGAGGCGTAGTCGCGTAAAGAGACAATGGCCATCGCGGTGGAGATTCGCTGAGCGATCACGCAGCCAATGATCTTTTCGCGTGAGGGCGAAGTGATAGAGGGAATGAGGAAGAGATATATTTTAGATACGCGCAAGACATCATCTGGTAATGGCGGGGACGACAGAGTCAGGCTGATTGTTTCCATAAGAAGCGAGAGCTGGCATAGTAGGATCAACAATTTATGTCGGGGCGTGCGAGAGAGTAGAAGTCCTGACCTTTGAGCCAATCTTGCCCCCGACGTCTGCTTTGAAACAAACGATCCTCCCCTTCTTCCCGTCCTTCAGTTTCACTCCACAAGCCACCTCCCGCACACCGGCCTTTGCGCATTCCTTATCCTCGTCCTTGCCCCATTCCATGCCTTTTTGAACTCGGATACAGTGTGCCTTATGCAAGTTTTCGTCGTCAGGGGCACCCTTAGTATAGGTCAGATCACAGAGCGAGCATGTTCGGAGGACAGTAGTATCTAGGCTGAAGTGCAGTTGTGTGAGCGACTTGGGTTTGGCCTCTTGCTTGGTCTTCGACTTAGACTTTCGATCAGCATAGACATGCGAAGGTGCGAGGCGAGGTCGCTTGGTGGGTTGTGTGTTCGTGAAGGAGATGTGTTCGCTGAGAGGTCGTTTGAGAGATGATCTAGGAGGCGACGAAGAGAGATCCGATGGGGAAGAAAAGCGTGGAGATGGCCTCTTTGACCGTGAGCCATAAGTCTGCACTCGAGCCTTTGCGCGGGGGACACTTTTGGATGATAGCTCTGGACAAGCATCGTCTGGTTGCAGAGCATGATCGGTCTGTATGAAATTAGGCGTATGATCAATAGCATCACCGTTTGATGTACATACGAGAGAGGGAGAGGCTTCCAGGATCTTCGAATGCTTGGACTTCCTATTGTTCATGGTGTATCTTTGCTTGCGGTGTTGATGGAGGAAGGAACAGAGGAAGAAGAGGACCGATTCAAAGGCAATCAACGGCGCGTCAGTGGCGGACGGTACACGCATCGTGACCGCGTCAGTCGGGCTTTGAAAACGCGTCTCGCTGCTTGGCGCTTCGCACACAAGACGGATGTTTAAATATGAGGATTGTGCGTGCTATTACGCTCACAGATTACAGACCCGACAATGAAATAAATCAATATTTTACTTCTCGAGCAATGCCCTTTGAACCGTATCCTCGCAGATATGATACAGACAACCAGCTCACGCACAGCTTGAACCTGCACACCTAACTAGCCAAACACTACACTAGCACACCATCCACTCCCAAAGAGTCGGAACAACAATGGCGAACAGGTCCGCCGCAAGATATGCTGAAAAGGTCAGTGGTCCAATACGATAAAGTAAAATCAAACCGGAAAAATGCTGGGTAGTGATTGCGGGAAATATGCACCTATACCTTGAATACTGCGTGGGTCAAAAAATGCTGAGGGTGGAATGAAGATCTGGCTGCTGAACCAGGGCTCCAGTCGGGACATAGTCGTGGCTGCTAGGAGATTCGAGGAACGATACTCGGGCTGTGAGCATCTTCTGTGGAGACTGATCCAGTTATTGAATCCTCGCACGTTCTGTATTCGTGATGGTCAGCTTCAATAAGCCGGATAATCATATGAGACTTACTGGGTGATGAGTCCCGCTCGCTCGTTGGTTCTACTGCGGCCTCTGGATCAACTTCGTCAAATCCTCTTTTTGATGACATTTTGCTGGATAGTGTCGAGGCATCCGTGGATAACGTATCTGGCTCTCCATCTGTTTGGAGCTCATCATCATCACCACCATCATCGAATGTCTCGTCCCAAACTTGGAGCTCTAAAGCATCTTCCTGCCAGTCTTCGTCAAGCCCACCTGACTGGCCAATATCATCAACAAGATTCGCTATAAAGTCTGAGGCGATACATGAGAATTCAGTTGCTCGTTTGAATAGGAGTACATACCAGTTTCATGATCTGCATAAGTTCGCACGTCTGTATGTTGGCCGACAGTTGCGCTGTGATTTGATTCTACAGAACGTGCCCCAGTCCCAGAGGCGGTTTCATCAGTTTGATCGTCTGCATAATGACATCAGATCCAAAGCATGCAACAAAAATGATGATTGGTCACCTTCGAGATGTTCTTCGAAGTCATCACCATCATCCTCTGCTTCATTGTCAGAGTAAGATCCATCATGCTGATAATCTATCATGAATGCTGAATGAGACAAAGACTGGTAATGTCAGGGCCAATATCGAAGTCTCTTACCGTCAATTAGTACTTCAGCCGCATTCGATGCAAGGTCCGTGTGCGGCTCAGCGAGTTCATCGCCTATGACGTCAACAGACGAGACTGGAAACTCTTCTGGGGAGGTCTCCAGAGGCGCGTCGATGTATTCTGCTAGATGACCCTCGAATTCAGGAAGAACGGCTTCCTCGTCTGTAGGCTCAGTAAGTGGCGCTTCACCCGTCGCCTCATCATCCTCATGAGGTTCGGAGTATTCCACATATTCCGTCCTCTGAAGATCTCCAGAGACAGGAACATCAGTGTCAGCGGTGCGATGAATGACTGAGGAGTCCAATTCGTCATCGACTGTCGTGATCTCGGCGGAAGTAGCAGCAGCCAAGCTTTCATCGTCGCCTTCTTGCTCGAGTGCGCCAGCCTCCTCGACCACAACTTCGTGGAAGCCAGACTGTTCTGATGATTGATACGGAATGTCACCTTCATCCTGTGCTTGTTGTTCGGCCTCCGCAGGTATGTCGTGTTCCAACGAGTGTGCTTCAGCGTCGCCTTGGTCATCATGCGCGTCATTGTCGCTTTCTTGATCACCTTCTTGTTCGTCATCTTCCGAAAGTTCTGAATACCCCTCTTCATGAGGGTGATCGTCATTTGGAGCTATAACCAGCATGAGAATCAATACATGGCGAATATGAGTGAGCCACACTTACAAGGCTCATAATACTCGTGCTCAGGTATGGGGTCATAGACATGGTCACTATCATCTGCAAGGTTGAGTCTGTCGATTTGATCCTTGAGTGACCGGTAACGGTCAATAAACCTTGGTACGACGGATAAGAGACGAAGGCGAAGGGGGCCGGATAAATCTGAGCCGTCATGCAAAACATTCAAGTCATGTAAAGTTACTTCACGCGCATATATGTTATCCTGTGTGAGGAGGTGAGTCCGATTGAATGGATGATTTGATAGTAAAACAGGAGACTGACTTCAGAAATCACAAGCCGTATATCGTACGCATCCAAGACCATTTCGCCGTCGGTGAATTCGTGGATACGTTGAATACGCTCCTCCTCGCGCAAGGCGGCAAAAACGTCTGATAAACGTTCATAGTACAAAGTTGGTCTTTGCTGAAGAAGAATTGCAAAGCGTTGTTGGTCTTCTTGGGGACTGCCAGGACGTGGACTCTGGTGGCTTGCAGCAGGAGCATTGAAAAGACAGCACTCAAGTTGTCCCGAAGATGACGGTAGCTCCAAAAGAACTGGGGGTGGAGGGTCGATGTAAACGCCCTCAGAGATCTCGTGGGGGTCAACGTCGTCAGTGAGCTCGTCGCCAATCGCGGCTTCAGCATACGAATCAGTCTCGGGGTCGGTTTGAAGGGTTGCTTGTGCGTCGTGATCCTCAATATGAGATGGGGGAGCCGCCAGATGCTCCGAGAGATGGGTGGAAGGCTCGGCCTCACTTTCCGGTAGTTCAGATGAGGAAGTAACAACATGTTGATCATCAAGCGATATGTGACCATTTTCGAGTATGTCGTCACCAGGTTGGTGCAGGACAAGATGTTCGTCAACACCGTTCTGCTGTGCTGATTCGCTAGATGGTAGTTGGATAGCTTCCGACTCGAGTACGGGAGGCTGAATCTCAGTTTGTTTCTCAGGAAGGACGGCTTCTCCCGATTCTTCGGTATGGAGTATGATGTGCGAGAGATCGGTTTTGGGAGGATCAGGCTGAAGAACGGTGGTCACTTCAGTCTGCGGCAGGGAAATATCCGGGTGGCCTATGATTGGCTCCGCAGGAGCTGGGGCTAGTGAGTCTGCACTTTCTGAGGAAGAGACGATCTGCTCGCCCATCGAGCTCTCAAGCGGAAGCATAGATGATAAATCGTACAGAGGTACGACAGATGCATCGGTGATATCTGCTTCAGGGATCAGTGAAGCGTCGTAGAGATCGACGTCTACCAACTCGCCGCCACCGGGGACAGAAAAATCGCCATCATCAGCCATCTCATACTCGACGGCGTCGGTATACTCGGGCTCCATGTCGATCTCTACGTCTTCCTGGTGAGGGTAGGGAGTCGCAGTGATTGCAAGAGGGTGGGGATTGACGTCGTCTTCCATGATTGCTTCGATATGAGGCCAAGGCTTTGGGGAGGAGACAGTGGTATACATCTGGACATCTATGTCCGAGTAGTCCAGCATTTGAGCATCGTACACGTCCATCATTGCTGAAGTTGACGTCGTTGTTGTCGAAAAAGTTGAAACAAAGACGGAACCCTGAGCCCTTCGCAGCTCATGTCACATGTCACTACGCCTTGTGACGCTCAGTGACGACCCTCGTTCGGGTCAGCAAATTTCTGAGACAAGCATTTGAAGCAAAGGTCGCCGCCACATTCTATTGCGATACAATCGACTTCACTCTTTCGATCAAAAATGGAGGTCCGTCGAGAGGACGGCGTTCTCGAGTGCGAGCAGCCAAAAAGCTGACCCAAAGCGATCTTTCTCCCATTTCAGAACCGATGACCGACGGGGATAGCGACGACGCCGACGCCTCAAACTTCGTCGCGCCCGATGCGGCCTACATCCTACACTACCAGCAACATATCACCGCTTCCCGCGCGCACCTCGCTGGTTCCAATAGCTATTTTGGCAAGCTTTCCCCCTCATACCACGCCCCAGATGCTGTTTGGTCGAAGGACGAAAAATCTACGTTTTTTGGCGCGCTCGCGCGACACTCGCGTCTGCGCCCAGACCTTATCGCCGCCGACATCGGGCCTACTAAGACAACGCTAGACGTCTGCGTGTACTTGGATGCGTTGCATGCGGCCTCTGAATCTCGTGAGCGCACCCATGGGAGGAGCGACAGATATTTCATCCCTATTGCGACTGAGGCGTCGCCCGCGCTCATCGCGTACGAAGAAGATCAGGCGGCACGCCTTGCTACGCTAGAACCCGCGGCGACTCGGCGCGCTGTTGAGCGCATGCACGAGGAGGAAGCGCACGCGCATCGTATCGCTCTGCGCCGGCAGGGTGGTGGCAGAACCTCTGAGCGCGACCGAGAACGCGAACGGGAGAAGAGGAAGAAGTATGAGAAGTGGAGAGGAGATCAAGAGGCGTTGTGGAGGAGAGATGCATTGATTGATGAGCTGGATCGCGTTGGACTTGGTGTCTTAGATGGTATGTTGCGAGAGGAGGCCACGATCGCGATGAGTATGCAGGACGAGAACGAAACGGATGAAGGCGCCTTACCTCAGGCTTTTGCTGCTCTTCCCTCAGCCAGCACCGATGACGCCAACGAAGATGACGAATGGATGATTGATCCCGTTCTCCGCCAACCGTCTCGTTCTCGTTCTCAAAAACAAACTCCCGTCTCAACCCGGGTGCCCATCTCACCCCACACTCCCCTCCCGCTGTCTAGCCATGTATCCTCAGGTGTTCACACGGCTGCCTCCCCGATGCCTTCAACGCCTCCTCCCGAGTTCGGCGATCCTGGAATCGCTGTACCTGACATACGGAATCTCTCTCCCGCCTCTCGCCGCCGTCTCCGTAAGCGCTTATACATGCGCCGCAAGCGCGCTCAGGTCTCAGGTAGTGCTGTCTCGCTACACGTTGGACGACTCAAACCCGGGCGCAAGCGCAAGGACGAGGGCGAAGCTGTGCTGTCAACCCCAGTCAGCCTGGCGGTGAAAGCAGGCATAAAAGCCACTGAAGGAGGCGAAGGAGAGGCAGCGAATAGCAGAAAGAGGAAGGGAATAAAAGTAAGAGGACTTACGCCTCAAGAAAAATTCAAGCGAGCGATGGACGCTTCAGGCGTCAACGCATCGTATCTTTCGCGACCAGACATTGGTTTGGACCTATTCCATCTCTCAGCACTTGGCGGGCTCGCGCGGTACGTTGATTTTTTTGTCTCAATTTCACCGTTTTGTTGTGCATGTGACTAATGAATTGGTTTCATATCAGTTTGTATGCTACGCTAGATGCTGATGCAAGACGTGAAGAGCAAGACGGCGCCAATGACACAAAAATCGGGACTATCCCTGAAAGAATGCTGGCAGGCCCTATGATCTCACAATTGCATACGCTCGTGCGCAATTTTGTACGCGATGTTGCCGTGAGGGCGATCGTGCATCGCGAGAAGGAGCACTCTCTCAAGACGAAGGTGTGGAGGTTGGGCGAGCGACAGGTGGAGCTATTTCAAAAGCTGCCTGCGATGTTCTGACTGACACGATATTTGTGATCTTCATGCACGATCTTGCAGGTCGTGAATGCGAACGTGGAGCATGCACTTGAAGAGATGGGCGTTGAACCACGCATGCAAAGTCGACGAGAGTATTTGGCTCAGCTGGTGAGACGATTTGGGGGAGAGAGTGAGTTGGATGGAAGCGAAGGCGAAAGCGAAGGAGAGGGAGGAGAGGAAGAGGGAAGGACAGGCAAGCGCAAGCGGAGACTGTCGCGAAGTGCAGACAACGATAGTAGCGGGGAGAGTGCTGATACAGGAGATGAAGATGAAGATGAAGAAAAGCAAAATGGATCGGCTCATACATTCGCACCCGTATCGATACACAGGCAAATGTATGCACCGTTCATCCACACTCATCCACCCCTGGGTCGTGGATCTGCAAATCAAGGCGACGACGTAGAGGGATCAGACGATAGTATAGATGAGGAAGCGCTGCTGCGCGAGATGGAAGAGGAGAAGGCGTTGGATAAGTACGACATTGCCAAGGAGAGGCGGGCAGAGGCATGGATATGGCGGATGCTGAAAGCCACTCGTGGAGTCAACACAGAAGGCCTGGAGAGTTCGGAGAGCACATCGGAGAGCACAGGGAGTACGTCAGATAGCACAGGAAGCACGGAGAGCGTGAAGGGTGAGGGAACGGACGAGGAGGAAAGTGACGAGGAGGGGGATCAAGCAGAAGAGAGGAAGCGCAGGAAGCGACGCAAAGTCGACGATGACATAGAGGATGCGCCGATCTACCGAGCGCCGGACGGGAACAAGATCAAAAGTGCAGTGTTCGTCGACGATTCCGACGAGGACGAGGACGATGACGAGTAGCTTGGTAGTTGTGTATTATGTAACACAAATTCAAAGACTTGTCGGCTCCGCTGCTTTTCGTTGGCTGTCGACCGGTAGGAATATCTGGGCCTCGTAGCTATCTTGCGGGTCGCTTTGCTTTCAGGTTTCGGAACACTCATGTCTGAGCAAGAGCTTGCAGCGGCTCGTGCTGCTGATACAGAATTCCTCGTGCGGCGGTCGATGACCAAAGGCTATCAACTATTATCTATCTTGACCCCGCCGTTGTACACTGCGTTCACTCTTTTTCGGCGAGGCAGAGGGCACATTACCGTCAATCGTCTCCTCAGGGCCACCTGGTTAGGTGGTGCAGTTGGTGTGTCGATAATTATACTAAATTTTTCACGCAACTGAATCATGTCTGCAAGGTGTCGCCGGCGGCGGCGCGTTTGAATACGTGAGATCTGCGAACTCAAGTATTGAGACCGTCAGAAATCGCAGAATACGAGCCTTATACAACGTGCGTCTCCGTCATATCCTTTCTGTTCGTTGTACCTATTGACTCGGTGCCTCTCAAATAGACTTCCTCCTTGCGCGCAGATGACCACGCTACTATCGGGGCCCTTCTCTTTGCGGTTGTTACCCCTGCACTTTTCTGGAAACGTGCAACATCTTTCAACTGTGAGTCTCCAGTCCATCGGGCCGTAAGAGCACAGTTTCCTCATATTGGTGTAGTGATCCTTGGTGGTGCTGGTCTCGGATCCGCCGCAGGACTGCTCACTCATCTTGGTAAAATTGTTACTGGAGACACTGCCCCTCCAGCAGATATTCCAGAAAATGAGACGCCCTCATAGCTCACCTGTAAGCCCCGATCTACCTTGAAACCCCGCATCTGACTGGGAACACTCCATCGTAAAGGGTATATCCTCTCGAACCGGATTGTCAACGCTCACTATCTCGTTCACTCTCTCATCTGTACCATACAACATTATCCCTACTTCTTATGCACAAATATGTGCGTCCCTCAGGATCTGGCCTCGTTTCTTAACCTTCCGTCCACAACAGGATGAACGGTAATCATATCTTCCTCTGCAGGTGCCTTGGCCTCTCCATCTTCATCTTGCTGCTTCCCTACTCGCAGCTTCGCTCCGTCGAAGCAATCCACTCCGCTCATGTGTTCCTTCGACGCAACCCCAATATGGTCTTGATAGTGTTGCTTGGACCGCGACCAACGGATGGCGAGAGAGGCAGCCCGCTTCCATTGCTCCGCGATGTGCAACTGATGTGTCTTGATCCGGGACTGTCTTGTGCGCTCCTGAGCAATGATTCTATGTGTGTCAGGGTCAATGTGCTCCTGCGACTCGTTCATGCGAGCGAGCCTATTGACGAATTGTGCTCCTAAAATACGCGTCACATGCGTAAAACCTTTATTTGAGAGACGCAGACATGAGGGTGTGGGGCTGGCGTACCGAGTAGGTACTTTCTAACGACCGTGCTGGTGATCTGGCCCGATTCGTCGTCAATCAAATGTTTTTGTCCTTTGAGGGGGAGGAAACCGTCATGTCCTTGGGCCATGTATTCTCGAGTCACGATTTTGTATTTGCGCCCCTCTTTCTCCCGTTTGATGGGTTCGCCATCGACAACGGCCGGGGTGGTATGGCCACTGTCAGCAGGAGATCCCAACCCGCCGTCCGAAACCTCTTCTTGCAACCAAACCCCAAGGACACGTTCACCAGGCTTCTTCCGAGAATCCCAAGAGACACGGAATCCTGCTATCACGGGGAATCGTCTGACAATAGTTGCGAGCACTAATTTAGTGAAGATATCGTTAAGAATTAGAACATCGATCGTACCCTTCCTGCGCTGGCCAAGTCTCCAGCGACGCTTCCAATGTGTCCCATAAGGTCTGGCCATCCACTTCTATCACAACGAGGGGATCTTCAAAGGGAAGGATCTCCAGAATGTCACCCAACGAAAGGTATCCTGGGCCGTTCATATAAATATCACAAAACGGGGACCAAAAATAAACGTTATGAAGGGCCTACCTGGGCCGTAAATAGAGTCCCCTCTCAACATTCCCGCACAGATGAATACCCCATCTGCTCCTCCGTTGTACCCTTTCATGCAAAGCGCGTCGTCATACGTGTGTCGCAAGATGTCAGCGAACCAGTCTCCTGCAGCGGACTGTGAAGATCGGTATGTGTCAATGAGCTGAGCCTGAGAGACACTGGAAGGTGAACATACCTCTTGAATGCGGATGAACTGAGATCGAACATCAAGTTCTGCTGCTAATTTGCACAAAGGGTTTTTGAGCGATGAACCGACAGATTTCAATATATTATCCAAGATTCTCTGCAGTTGATTGCAGGACCGCATGCCGGGCACAATCTCGTGATGTTTTCCTGTGCGTATTGTGCGCGGTCAGTCTAGGGCAGGGACGAGCTACAATCAAATGGTTACCGACCCATGATTTTCTTGATAACTTTCCTTCTGACGCTTCCTTCTGATGTGTCCTCTAGCTCAAGGGTCATCTCGCTGAGGTCGCGGAAATCTGTCCCGCTCTTGACAAGCAAGACGTCCCCATGGTCTTCCTCGGCCCCCAAGACTTCAGCTGTGAGATCATACCCTTCCCAAGTGTCTACTCCACGACCAACGAAGTACAGATGGTCGTGCCCTCCTAAAAGAATATCGACACCGTGAGTGTTGGCGACATCTTGGTTCTCCTGTGCAGCTGGGGTAAGAGCGAGTAGCTTTTTAGCGAGCGCGATATCCTGCAGATGAATCAACAAGAATTAGGTGCTTTATGCTCACAATCAAAATGTCAATCATCGTACATTGGGCACTCTGTCATATTAACTCAGTTTGTGTGGGGTTTACATGAAGACATTAACCCACCTAGCATGAGTCAAAGCGATGATGAGGTCGCATTTGTATTCCCCGGTGGGGTCACGAAGACGCTTGGAAAGATCCAACCCTACCTCGGCCATGTCTTTGTATACAAAACTCTCAGGCCATGATGAGACAGTTCCTATCCACTCCCTGTGCGCTCCTTCAGCAGAAGATCACAGGCGATGGTCGAACGATGTGAGCACCGTACTTCTCGACCAAGCCTATCACACCGATGCGGACCCCAACGCGTTCCAGCACTCGGAATTCGTATAGGCTGTCTGGGACTTTCGACGTTGTTGTGTCTACGATGTTACTGAGAAGCCATGGCTAGCGAGAACAGAGTTGATCTATAGATCATGTCTTGCATTATGGATGCTCCTGTCTGCCACTCACAAATTTGGTATCCTGGATGAGTTTAGAGAGATGCGGATAACCTTTGGCCAATTCAGGAACAGCGAGATCACTGGGATTTCCCGCATTATATATGTCTCACCGAAATCAAAATCATGATTTCCTTCGTGTTTATCAGAATATAGGCATTTTCAAAGTCGACGATTAGATCAATCTCACCGGTCATGGATACGTCTGGTGCCAGTTGATTCATAACGGGAACCTGGAACAAGAAATACCCATGTCTAACCCACTTGCAGCACGTCTGAGTACAATGTGCAGCCATCACTTACCATATGGCTACCTCTAGTGACCGAGCTTTCCACGGATGGCGCAAACACATCTCCAGAGAACAACGTCAGGCCTTCCCGAGTCCCGTCGGGTCTTTCTGCCCATCCGTCTCGTATATCGTCCATCAAGGCCGCGAACTGCGTGACATCGATCGTCTCTGGTGATGTAGGCGAGATCTTCTGAGGCCTGACTCTATAGACATCGTTGAAGTGGATGATGGGTAGTTTGGTCATGGTGGGTTATTTTTCGAAGATGCCGAACGCGATTATAAGATGTGATACGGATGAGGCAGCAATGCATGCATACTAGGCGCCTCTAGGCGCGCATGAGCAGGTATGAGCACGTAGGAGTGACCACGTGCAAATTCACTCGCATCATGTGCGAGAACGCGTTGATGAGTGGCCAATTAAGACGACCTAATATGCAGCAATGTGTAGTGGGACATTGAGTCGTTCAAGCAGGCGTTCATGCACACCTCTGAGGTAAAGCAGATGATATAGTCCCAACTAAAGAAAAACTAACACGACAATGGTACATTTTCTACACTATTCGCAATGCTCTGTCGTTTTTGATGACTCTTCTCCTCCGAGCCCGAGAGCTGATATCAGGCGCCCCCCACCTTCCATGCATCCCACTCGTCGCAGCCATCTACATTCAGGATATCCTGTACCGCGTGAAGAACCATTGATGCCGCTCTGTACGGTGTCTCGACTCCAATCTTCCCTCCCGCCATAGCCAGTCCCGGTTTTCGTAAGCCAATACACCAAATGCTTTTAAGTGTATTGACATGCACTATCCGAGATATACCTGTGGAGATGGTTATGCGAAAGGATACAATGAGGAAGTCTCTGCATTCCTGGCGGAATTCCTGGGCGTACCGACTGGTGGGAGTGCTGTGTGGATTACGAGGACGACAACAATGTCCCAATTGTGAGATTGTCGTACATATAGAGCACAATCAGAGACACGGAGTGACGGACGCAAACGTGGGGCAGTTCGTGGAGTCCTTTTGGCGCACGAAGACCACTAGTCGCTATTTTGCTAGGAGGGTACTGGAGGCACCAAGCTGACTAAGACGACCTCCCGAGTCTAGTTGAGCAAAATGGTGAAGTTGTTTCTGTCACCCTGGCGCAGCACTGTTTTCCTGGAGAAGCGATCGGGGTTTCCACTGTCCGAAGATGGCGAGCCTTTCTTATATAGCCAATAAACCATTTTCCCGCCGGGTCGCCATTTTTCTTCCAATTGATTAAAGCCTATAGATTCCATAAGATCCTTGAGATATTCAAAGGTCGTGTAGCGCGAGTTGAGGACGCAGGGAAGAGGCAGCTGTTAAACACGAATGAGGTTGAGTTTACACGAAATGTTCAAATTCCATGAGGACTTACGACTAGGAAAAGCAGCCCATCGGCACGCAACGTTTGGTGTGCTAGCCTCAGCATGCGACCTGCGGGACGACTAGTCAATGGAACACGTAATAAATGCATTGAGAGGAAGTACTAACCGCGATCAAGTGCGTCGGGGACGAAGTTGACAACTAAGCTCAGGCTTATGATATCCCATTTGCTACCGTTCGACTGTGGGTCCATGAGCAGAAAATCTTGCTCAAGGATAGACGGATGCCTTGAGCGCAGGTCAATGGGTGTCACATTCAGCCAGGTCGCGTAGGACTGATAGTTGTCTGGCTTCAGGGCTCCAACCTCTAACAATCTTTAGAGACGTAGAGCATATGTTTAGGTGCGGTTAAAATTCATGAAGACTGACGTCGCACCTGTGTCTCTCCCTCCTACCCAAATCATTCCACCCCAATTCCTTCAACCATCCTACCAAGATCTTCTCGCTTCCCCCACCTCTATCGCTTCCCTGACCGATGCTCGACATACGCTGGTACGCAGACAGCCCGCCGAGCTCCTCAATCTCCTTTTCGATATCGGCCAACGCGCGAGCGCTCTCCGCATCGCGCGTCTCGTTCTGCAAGTGCTTCTGGTTCTTCAAAAGAACATGGAAGCGACGGATAACGGTGCGGCTGGCCTTGGCCTTGCTGGATGTGCTGGAGCGGTCGTTTTCAGACGTTACAGGCGCTTTGCGCTTCCGTGCCTTGGGCATGGTCGATCTGGAGACTGGAGACTGTCCAAACTCAAACGCGGCCTGTCGCGATCAATGCGCGTTTTCGCCTTCCGCGGCGCCTGCCTGCTGGTGTCGTCCGCCAACCCCACCATCTGCCGGATCTTGCTCTTCACCACAACACTACCACAAGCTGGTCGTCGTCGGTCAGCGCTTATCTTCTTGCATTTAGTTATTTATACGTTTCATTATCCTCCGGCGGTTCCAGAGATATCGACGCTCATTGGCACATCCTCCCTCCAAAAACTACAACTTCTTGCATAGTCTCACCTCTTCACGAGTAGCTCGAGATAAAATCGTATGTGTTCTGAATTCTGAGACCCTTCTGTCAAATACAGTACGAAGAAACTGATGCCTCAACGAATACCCGTTCGAGTGGCAGGCTAAAATTTCACTCAACCCCTATCTTCATACTCAGATCCATTTTTTTTCTTCCGCAGCAAATAGTTCACAAAGTCTTTATATATAGGCCTCTATGCTTGCCATGGCCCACCTCAACACTTTGCACCTGTATAATTTCGACCGCCATGTCTAACACCGTCTTTTGCTCTCCGAACGATAAACTCTACTCGATCGAGGCTACCCGCTCTTTTTCATCCACCAACTCCTTCGAGACGACGTCCAGCCTGTCTCTTTCCGACACAATAAAACCCTCCGACTTCTCCCCCTCCTACCATCTGAGCTCCTATGAGGCAG
Source organism: Heterobasidion irregulare TC 32-1 (assembly GCF_000320585.1). Lineage (NCBI taxonomy): Eukaryota > Fungi > Basidiomycota > Agaricomycetes > Russulales > Bondarzewiaceae > Heterobasidion > Heterobasidion irregulare. The sequence continues at coordinate 1,739,577 of NW_009258198.1, read as the reverse complement.
CATACCACTCGAAGCCCTCGCAGCTCAACGCGTCTGCCCCGCATTCCCGCCCGCTCCGCAAAATCTCCAGCACGATCTCCCCCATCCTCCCGCGGCACCCCGCACGCGCCGTCCGCCGCGTCGCCTCGTTCGCAGCAGGCCTCACCTCGTCCCTCAATCTCACCTCGCACGAGGACGATGCCGACGCTGACGCCGACGAAACGGACCCGTTCGCGATGCACGGCGAGCCGTATCACCCCGCCCCAGTCCGCACCCCCGTTCTCTCGACGGAAGCGTTCGACCTGTCGATCTCCGATCGCTCGTCGTCGCCGGAGAGCACGCGTTCGCTTCGGTCCACGCGCAAGGGGGATATCTGGCTCCGGTCGCACGTCGACCTCAACTTTTACTATACGCTGACGGCGCGGAGGCAGTCCCGGAGTGCGCGCTGATGCGCCTTCCGTCCCCCAATACCAACCGAGTCAGTCAAGGTTCTGCCACTCGGCACAGGATCACCCGTCACTTGGGATCTCCATCCCCTTGACTGCGTGCGCGGCCTCGATGACAGATGCCGTCCTGCGGGCTGTATGTGGATTGATGTACCTAACGTTGCATGTATCACGCACGGCATCAATTTGTGCGACATCTCTCATCGTTCAGAGAGTCCCTCTCTGATGGGACGTCGAACTCGCATCACTCTTGCAATGAAGATTTGTAGGCACCACATGCAGCATCATGAAACATACTTGTTGATGCACATCGCTGAAGGTCCAGACTGGAGTAGTAAGTAGCATCATGAAAGCGATGCCCCCATCATTCAGATGGTCATTCAGTCGCCCTTCGGAGCCTTGCATGATCCGCAGAAACAAGGAGCGTCGAAACCCTACTGACAGCAAGTCTCATGTGGGAGGCAGGTCGCCTCACAATAAAGTACAATGACCCTTGTATATCTCAGTCTGTCCCGATTCCGAGAACAATAAACTTGCAGGTATATACATGAAAAAAGTGAGTTGCTCGACACGAAAGCGGGTGGGGGGCTCTAACAAGACAAAAGAACAAAGGTCAAAATCTGTCCCAGAGTCACAAGGAATCTGGCAGAGCAACAGCATGGGAAGAGTAACACATTGACACAGCAGTGAACGGGTCTACTATAGTAGCAAGGGCGAAATCCGGAGAGAAAAATGAGATGCGAGGGTTGGGTGGGGGTCGGAAGTGTGGAAAGGTGCGGGTCGCATGCCGCTTAGACGAAGCCCCTGCCGCCGCGTTTGGAGTCGATCCTCTTGAAACGCTCGATCTCTTGCCTCTGTCGCGGGAGTTAGCTCGTTACAAGCCAGTGGCACCGGAAACATACCACTTTGATGACACAGAGGGAGGTCATGAAGAGACAAATTGCAACCGCCATGAAGCCATAAACCTATTGTCGAAATAAATGTCAAAATAGCCACCAAAAACACCACAGAGGCCACTCACGGAACTGGAGACAAAGTGAGACGCAGTCAGGGCGATAAGCGCGAGGAGAGACGGAAGGGCACGCACGTGAAAACATCGTTCAGGGAGACATCGCTGTACGCGGTGATGGGTGTGACGCAGAAGTTCTTCAACACAGTCGTGTTCAGCTGGTCGGCCTTCTCCTGGCTCGTGCAGAAGTTGCCTCCGATAGCGATCAAGTCCGACGCGTTGAAGTAGCCGCAGCACGAGAACTGCGAACCACGGAGTTGGCGGCAGCTGGGGAGCGAAAACGAAGGCACGCACCTGGTCCTGAAGCGTAATGCGACTCGACTCCGGGAGGCCAGCCCACACCGTATGAAACTCTGCGCGCTGGCGGAGCGTGTAGAACCACACGAAGGTACCAACGACGGTGATAGCGATGGAGTCGAGAATGAGACACCAGTTGAGGGCAACGAGGCCGATAGTAACGTGGTTGCGTTGGACGATGGCGAAGACGGAGAGGAGCCAGGTGACACCGAGAGCGATACCGAGGACGAGACCGGCTGATAGACCGTCGAAGCGTTGGTAAGGGGGAAAGGGCTCGAACGCGAACAATTCAAATCACGCACCGGTCAGGTCAGCATCGCTGAAGACCATGTTCAGCAAGAGGCTCTTCTTGTGCCATACTTGGGAGAAGACGATGGCGATGATGGAGGACAGGAGGAGGCAGAAGCTGAAGAATGCGTAGAAGCCGTGCAGAACCTTCATACCCATTTTGTCTTGTTAGAAGATGGGAGTCTGGAGATTGGGAGCACGAGGGTGAGCGAAGGCGGGTCGCAGAGGGGAACAGGACGGACCAGTGCAATGAGCGGGGAGGCAAGCGGCCGGATGGAGTCAACTCGGGGAGGAAAGATGGAGAATCTCTTCCGGAGAGCGATAGGACCAGCGCAAGAGTGGCAGAGCAACGAGAAGTGAGGATTGAAGAAGGGGAAAGAAAGGCGACGGTCAACGTCTGCTTGCACTGCAGAAAACGAAAGATCAGCGAAGGCCCAAGCGGCGCGTAGCACCTGAAGAAGAGAAAACGAAAGGAAAAGAAAGGGAGGGAGGGAAGAGGACACGAGAGAGAGAGAGAGGTGGAGGGACGTACCAACGGAGCGGGTTACTGAGAGACGGCTGATGTGGCCAAACAACACCAATCAATCTCTGTGATCGCAACTGTCGCCGCGTCTGCTGTTCCACTTCGAAGACGGGAACCGGCTCTCTGAGGTGCAGCGTCCAGGCTGCGTTGGCTGGCGAGCGCGACAAAAAAAAAGAAGGACGATACGAAAGACGCGTGAGGTTATTCTGGCTTGCTCTTTCCCATCCTCCCTTGAACTATGAAGGACGCGCACGGTCTCCATGGCTACTTGCACGACCTCTCGCCGGCAGCCGCGCTGCGTCCAGACACGACGAGAACCATTCCTTGCCTATTGCGGTCACGCTTCCCCACCGCGTCCGCAGCTGATGTTGCTATATTCTGCGCAGTGCGCACCTCGTCGGACGTTGTCCTGCCGTCTCCAGTCGTCCCCACCCACCGTGTTCCATATTTACTGTCCACTGCTTCTCCTTGTCTATTCTTGCGATTGAACGGCATCATTTCTATTATCGGTTCTGCAATGCATCGCTTTTGTTTTTGATTGCTCCGCCAGATGCGCTCTATTTACAGCGTCGGCACCTATTCCGTGGTTAGGGTCCCAGGCGTCGCATCGCGCAGTATTGACCCTCCCTTCTTTATGATCTAGATATTTTCAAGAGGCAACGCCCATGGCAGATATCCCCGCGACGCAGCCTGCTGCGTCCCTTATGATCGCTTGGCAGCTCAGAGACAAACGAGTGTTGGTCGTGGGCGGCGGTGATGTTGCGTCAGGGCGCATCGGGCACGTACTCGCAGCCGGGGCAGAGGTCACGGTGGTGTCGCCCCGCGCGGGCCTCCATCCCGCGACGAAGCAGCACATCGACGCGTCCGACCGCATCACGTACCACGACCGCACCTTCGTCGCGGCAGACCTGGACGGGGCGGACATGGTCCTCACCGCCATCGACGACGTCGCCGTCTCGCGCGCGATCGCGGCCCAGTGCCGGGCGCTGCGCATCCCCGTGAACGTGGCCGACGACCCGCCCTGCTGCGATTTCTACTTCGGCTCGCAGATCCGCCAGGGCCCGTTGCAGATCATGATCTCCACGAACGGGCGGGGTCCGAAGCTGGCGAATATCATACGGCGCAGGATCGAGGAGAGCCTGCCGCGGGGGGCCGGAGAGGCCATTGAGAAGGTGGGGCGGCTGAGGGAGAAGCTCAAGGAGCGTGCGCCCGGCGTGGGCGGTGACGTGAGCAGGCGGCGCATGAGGTGGATGGTCGACCTGTGCACCGCGTGGGAGATGGACGAGCTGGCGCTCTTGAGCGAGGAGCAGATGGAGAGGATGCTCGACGAGGGCTGGGAAAAAGACTCTGTGCTCAGCCCAGAGGCGCTGGGAGTGGGGTCGTGAGATTCGGAGGTCAGTCGTGCCAGTGCCCGTTCTGCGGGATGCCCAGCTGATCGGCATTATCTGCGATCGGCAGATATGTGTATCGTTATTATTCTCAGGCGACATGCGCACGACGGCAGCAGGTAAGCCTCGAGCAAGTCTGGTCCCATGATGCGTCGGTGCTTCTTGCCTCGCGCGAAGCGCATGAATGATTGTCTTTTTAGCGCTTCCGTAGATGATGTACAAAGGGTGTCGTCTCCGTGATGTATTCCGCACTTGTTGACTGCCTCCCGCTGCAGAGCCGCACGAGCGAGTCACCGGCGGCAGCCGCCGTCAGCTGAGAACAGCATGGAAAAAGCTGGATGCATGACTCAGTGAGTGACGGCGTGACGCATATATACGAGTACACGCGCGTCACCCGTCTGGCCCCGCACCGCACCGCACTCCACCGTCCACTCTCCTCTTGCCTCCGACTCCCACAACCACCTCCCCCTTAGACCACCCCGACCCTACCCTAGACACCATCACCACCATCATGAGCGACGATTGGGATGCCAAGCTCGTTATCGGCCACAAGGCCCGCGCTCCTAAAGTAACCAGGACCACATCTGATCTGAACGGTATGCCGCTCCCTGTCCTAGCCCAGCCCCCGCGCCGTCGCTGACCTCGCTCTCTACGCAGCGGTATGTTCTCTGCAGCGAGTATCGTGCGTGAGGGAGAGCGTGTGCTCACCGGAAGATAGGCGAGGCGCGCCGGCGCCGTTGTTGCGACCGACAAGAAAGTGACCGCGGGGGGCAACAAAGCCCACCAAGGTGCGCCGCGCCGCGCTCCGTCCGCTCTTCTGCCCTCTGACCGCCGCCCGCAGGCACCGACCACCAGCGCATAGCGAAGCTCGACCGCGAAAACGAGGTCGCGCCGCCGCCCAAGATCTCGCAGACCGTCGGCAGGGTGCGTCTCTCTCCGTGCATATCTCGGCGCCGTTTCCTCGCACGCGCTCACGCCTGTCCGTTGGCCCCGCCGCGCAGGCGATGCAGCAGGCGCGCATGGACCTCAAGCTCTCGCAGAAGGACGTGGCGCAGAAGATCAACGAAAAGCCGTCCATACTGCAGGACTACGAGTCGGGCAAGGCCATCCCGAACCCCCAGATCCTCGGCAAGCTCGAGCGCGCGCTGGGGGTCAAGCTACGCGGTGCGCATCGTCCCGTTTTCGTTTTTCGTCCCCGTGGTTCTGACGCCCGGCGCTCGCAGGCACGGACATTGGGAAGAAGCTGGAGGCGCCGAAAAAGTCGTAGTTTGGCCCCTCCGTAGTCGCCCGCTCGCCGACGTCTGTCCTCGTGTCTGATGCTTGCTCTCAGTGTGTGTGTGTGTGTGTGTGTGTGTGTCGTTGTTGTTGTTGTTACAGTCTCATACGTTCATTCCGCGTTACATTCGCTGTACCAATTTGAAAAGCTTTATGTGTATCGGATGGTAGTACAGAGTAAGAGTAAGGGATACATGGGGGCGATAGAACAGGTACACGAGGATAGCAGAGACGACGATTTAACCAGCCTGATCGCCGTCGGCGGCGCCCTGCAGGAAAAAAAAAGCGTCAAAAACTGCCAAAAGCGCGAGAGGATCGTTCTGGGGAGCGCACGTAGGAGATGTAATCTGGGCTCTCGCAAGCCTTGTACTCCTTCAGCAGCTCCTCGGCGGTCGCTCTGGAACGCAAACATCGGTCAGATCGGCCGCGGCCAGCCAGGGAAAAAAAAAAAAGCAAGGGGGGAGGCGCTCGCCTCGCGTCGTCGAACTCCTCGAGCCCGTTTTCGAACATCTTCTCCTTTTTGTACTGTTCCAGGAACGCGTTGCGCTTGCGGAGGCGGTCGAACTGGTCGAGCATGCGCTTGAACAGCTATTGGGGCGGGCAGGGGCGATCAGCGATCAGCGCGTATTCTCAGAGTGGCAACGGCAGACGGGGGATGCGCACCGACGCGATGCTGGTGTGGTTCGCGAGCATGAGGCCGCTCACGCGGTGGTTCGTGGTCACGTACGGCGAGCGGCGCGTGAGCGCGACCTGGATCGAGGCGGGCCCCCACGGGATGAAGTTGGCGAGCTGGCGCTCGCGGATGCGGAGCAGCGACTGGTGGACGTCGGTCGGGTCGACGTCGCCCTGGATGATGTTGAGGATGGAGATGTAGCACGCCGTCTTGCTCGGCGTCGTCGAGACCATGCGGTTCTTGGGCTGCAGGAGGCGGCGCATGACGTCGAGGACGGTCGTGCGCCGGATGGGCTTCGCCTGGGCGGACGGTGGAGAGGACGTCATCGTGAGCGGGAGGAAGGAACGGGGAAGGGAAGGGGGCGCACCTTGTCGATGTTGTCGCTCGTGAAGGGGGTGTAGGAGGTCATGAGGAAGTGGCAGCGCGGGGTCGGGATGAGCGAGGCGATGATGCCGACGAGGTCGTTGTTCATGTAGCCCGGGTAGCGGAGGGTCTGCGTGCTGGCGGCCATGACCGTCGACACCTGGACCGGGCGCGCGGGGACACAGGGCGCGGGCGCGGCGGTTTGGTTCAGACGGGCGCGAGAGAGGGCGGCGCGGGAGAGGTGCGCACCAGCTGGTTCGTCTGGTCGAACGAGGGCGTCGACGTGTGGAGCCTGTCGGCGTTGATGCGCGCGAGTGCGCCGTTGTCGAGGACGACGACCGAGTCGGCGTGGTTCGTGAGGCGCTTGAGGGTGAGCAGCGCGTTGTACGGCTGCACGACGACGTCGCCCTCCTGCGCGTTCGGGAAGACGGAGTAGGTCTGGATGAGCTTCTTCGGGAACTTGTCGTTCAGGCGCTCGAGGAGGAAGGAGCCGAGCCCGGAGCCCGTGCCGCCCGCGATGGAGTGCAGCATCATGAATCCCTGCGCGGAGGGCGGTCAGCGCCGCGGCGGTGGCACGCGATCGCCGGGTCAAGGGCGGGCACGCACCTCGAGCGAGTCGCTGCCCTCGGCCTCGCGGTCGACCATCTCCATGATGTCTTCATAGAGACGTTCGCCCGCCGAGTAGCCCTGGGCCCAGTTGTTCCCTGCGCCGCCGCCGTCCTTGGAGACGAATATGTTCTCTGGGTTGTAGAGGTTCGCGTAGGGCGAGGTGATGATGTTGTTGATGACCTGCACGCACGGTCAGCTCGCGCGGGGCGGAGGGACGGCGGAGGGACGGACCCGCGGCTCGAGATCGACGAGGATCGCGCGGGGGATGTAGTGCTCGTCGTCGGCCTGGTAGAAGAAGACGTCCTTGCGGTCGCCGCCCTCGGTGGCCCACTCCTCGAGGATGCCCTCCTTGTTGATGCCGTGCTCGGCGCAGAGGCGCTGCCAGAACACGGAGCCCACTGTGCGCGCGAGACGGGTGAGACGGGACGGGAGGGAGAGAGAGAGAGACGGGCGCGCACTCTGGTTCCCGCATTGGCCGATCTGGACGGTGACGATCTCGCGCGGCATTCTGTTCCGTCGAGTCCAACGCTCGGCCTCAGTCTCAAGCTCGAACCCGCGCCGCCTTCAACAACGCGTCCACGGCGCGTCTGTCACATCCGTCACACAATGTGTCACACATCCGTCACGCAGCGCGATCAATGCAACGGTGGACGATGGATTGCAGCAGTCCCAACGACGGTCAGCCTTCAGCATGACCTAGGCAAAACAGGTAGAGTAAAACCAACAGGAACCGACGTGTGTGTATGCGTGTAAGTATGTGTGTGTGTGTGTGTGTGTATATGCGTGAGTGCGCGCGCGGGCCTTGAGCCCGCGCTATGAGATGAATAGAATACGTGGCTACCGAGCGAAGCGGGAGACGTGTCGGACGAGTGGCAATGTGGCAAACGAGAAAACCCAACGGGAGAGAGAAAGGGACGGGGACGGGAAGACGCCGCGATGGAGATGAGGGGATAAACAGATCCGGGTGGCTCCTTCAGAGTCGACAAGCACGCACGAGACGAGAGCTAAAAAGAGCTAGAAAAAACGAGAAAAAAAAAGCACACAGGGAAGCGCGAGAGGACGGATCGAATAATGTAAGAAGGAAATCGAGGTGCTTGTTGGATATAGCGTATGTATATGCGCGGGCGTCGTGATGATGGGCGAGGGAGACGAGAAACGATAAAAGAGAAATCAAGGGAGAAACGGAGCGCAGAGACGGAACACGAGCAGAAAGGAGCCTCCCCCCACGATGTACGTAGGATGAACGACACGGCATATCACCACACGACAAGCGAACCAAGCAGAAAAAGAGAAAAAAAAAGAGCAGAGAACAGAGAACAGAGAACAGAGAACAGAGAACAGGACCTATCGGCCACCGAAAACGCAACTCAACCACGACACCCAGTCGAAGCTTCAACCTCACCGCTTCCCCCCTCTCCTCATCGGCAGCTTTTTGATAGCCCGCCCAGCAGCCCCCGTCCCAGGCCCCGCAGACGGCGGCGCCCCCATCGTAAACAGCGACGACGCCCCGCCCGCCACAGGCGACCCCAACGGCGCCCCTCCAAACATCGCCGCCGGACTCCCCGGCCCCGCCCCGAACCCAAACTGCACCGGCGCAACCGCCGGCGACGCAGGCTGGCTCCCCGGCCCCGCCCCGAATCCCCCTACACCCGCGCCAGAGGGGCCGCCGAACGGGTTCGCGCTCGCGGGCGCGCCGTTGAACGAGAACGCCGGCGGCTGGCCAAACGCGGGGCTCGCGGGCGTCGAGCCCGCCGTGGGCGCGTTGAAGCTGAACCCCGTTGGCTGCTGCTGCGGCGCGGCGGCTGGCGCGCTGAACGGGAACGCCGCGGACGTGGAAGACGACGGGCGCGAGGCGTCGCCGAACGAGAACCCAGACGAGCCCGGGCGCGCCTGCTCCGCCGGCGCGCCGAACGCGAAGCCGGACGACGGTGTGCGCGCCATCTCCGGGGCTTTCTGTTGCTGTTGCTGTTGCTGTTGCTGTTGCTGCTGCTGGCCAAACGCAAACGGCGCCGGGGACGACGCGCCCTCGGCAGGCTTGAGAGCACCGAACGAGAACCCGCCCGCGGACGACGGCGCGCTCTCCGCCGGCTTGGAAGCCCCGAACGAGAACCCGCCCGCAGACGGCGGCGCAGGGGCAGGGGCCGCAGGCTTGACAGGCGTGAACGAGAATCCGCTCGCGGTCGCGGGCCCATTCCCAAACGGCGACGCCGGCGCTACCGAAGTCGGCGTGCCCGCCGGCTTGAAAGAGAACGGCGACGCGGCGCCAGACGCGCCGGCGCCGGCGGGGGGTGGCGTAGAGAACGAAAAGGCGGGGGGCTTCGTCGTCGCCGCCGCGGCGTTGGCAGCGGGGGTGCTCCCCGGGACGTGGATGGAGAGCTGCGGCAGCGCGGCTTTGGCGGCGCCGGCGCCGGCGCCGCTCTCGCGCGTCGGGCTCTCGTCCATGCGGACCTCCGTATCCGCTTGCGGGGCGATCATCGGATGAGCGTGTGCGTGGGCATCGGGCGTCTGCGCGGGGGCCGGTGCGGGCGCGCCGAACGTGAATGGCTTGCTCGCCGTCGGGGCGGTCGCTGCGGGGGCGGCGGTTGCGGCGGCGGGAGTGGGAGTGGGAGCGGAGCCAAAGGAGAACGGCACCTCTTTCTTCTCGGCTCCTTGTGCGCCCGTTGCGTCTTTCGCGACGGGCGTCGAAGGGGCACCGAATGTGAACCCGGACGGGGCGCCGCCGAAGAGGGTCGACGAGCTCGGGGCTGCCGCAGCAATAGCCGGAGCAGCGGTAGTAGGAGCGGGTGCAGCGGGTGCAGCGGGTGCAGACGAGCCAAAAGCAAACGGCGGCGGCTTCGACCCAGGCGCACCGAAGGGTGAAGCGGGAGCCGACGTCGCTGGCGTAGCGTTGTCTTTCTTTGGCAGGAGACTGAACGGCAGCTGCGATGGCGCGCTCGAGGTCGCCGCCGATGCCGGAGGGGCAAACGAGAACGCCGCGGGAAGCTTTGGCTGCGCGGCGGTCGGCTCAGGTGCAGGAGAGGGAGCAGCAGGCGTGGCACCGAAGAGCGCGCTCCCAGCCGGAGCCCCAGCCCCGCCGAACCCGCCAAACCCTCCAAACGTCGCAGGCGCAGGCGCAGCTGACGCGACCGCCACCGCCGGGGCAGCCCCGTCCTTCTTCTCGGCCGGAGCCGTGGGCGCGGGCGTGGGCGTGGGCGTGGGCGTGGGCGTGGGCGGTGCGACGCCCGTGCGCTGGAATATGCCCGAGCTCGCGAAGAAATTGGGCATTGGAGCGGGCTCCTGGGCGTCGGCTTCAGCGTCGGCTTTGGCAGCGGCTTCGGCTTCGGCTTGCGGCGGCGTAGGGGCCTTGGGGGGCGCCGCAGGTGCCGCAGCAGCAGGGACAGCGACGGCAGGAGGCGCCGCGGCGGTAGTCGACTTGGTGAGCGAAAAGGGCAGCGCAGCGATCGGGGCGTCTTTCGCAGGCGCGCCGTCGGCAGGCGCGGGGGACGACAGCACGGTGGCTGCGGCCTGTCGCAAACTAAAGTCAGTCGCGAGCTCGAAGCGGGTTCAGATATCAAATAAAAAACGCACCGCAGAGGGCGGGGCGAAACTGAATCCGGGGGGCGGGGCAAACGTCATGTCGACCTCCCTCGGCCTGGCCTTGACCCTGTCCCCGTCCCTGTCCTCGTCCATGTCGACGTCGCCCGCCTGCACGCCGACGTCCACCGGGAGGTCGAATGCGCCGCGCCCGTCGCGATCGTCCTCCTCCTCGAGCTCGCGCGCCGAGAACCGGTTCCGGCCGCGGTTGCGCACGGGGCCGACCGTGCGCGCGCCGCCGCTCGGGCCGGAGGGCCGGCGGCCGCCGGCGACGCCGAGCCCCGCGCGTGCGCCGGGGCCAGAAGCGGCGGGGGGCGGGCCTGCGATCTTGCGCGCGGGGGCGACGGGGATTGAAGGCGGCGGCGGCGGCGCGGTGGCGCGGGGGTCATTGTCCTTGTCCTCGCTCTTGGTCTTGTCGTCACGGGCGGCGGCGCCGTGCTTGCGCCTGCTCGGGCCCAGGTAGGCAGCGGGGGCGTCCTCGTCCATGCTGTTCTCGTCTGCGAGCACGGCGCGCACCTGCGCCTCGCTGTCGTCTGCCATCGCCTCCGAGTCTTCCTCGTCCCGTTTGCGCGCTGCGGCGGCCTCCTTCTCGGCGGCAGCGGCGTCTTCCTTGCGGCGGCGCCGAGCGAGGAGCTTCTTGAGGGGATCGCCGCGCGGATACGGCACGCCGGGATCTGCCTTGTCCTTTGTGTCCTTTTTGGATTTCTTCGGGGTCGGAGACATGGCGGAGGGGGCGTGGCCGAGGCGCGGTTTGGAGTCGTGGCCGCGGTGCATGGGGACGACGTGGCGGGCCTTGGTGCGGGCCTGGGAGAGCACCGGGGCGGAGGGGTCGGGGGCAGCGGCGTTAAGGCGGGTGGGCACGAGCGGGGTGCGGTAGATCTCGAGTTCTTGGAGGGCGCGCTCGGCGGCATTGGCGGGGCGGAGGTAGTCTGGGGAAGGGGAGGGTCAGAGGGGTGCGTGTGAAAGAGAAGGAGGAGGACGGACTGGAGGAGGGGGCGCTGGTGTCTTTGGGCTGCTGAGAGCCAAAGACGAGCGAGCTGCGGGATCGGACGAGGGGCGCGGCCTGGGCAAGCGCGTCAGCGAGAAAGCGAGGGCAGACGTTGTGGCACTGACCGATCTGTGGGCCTGGGCGAGGGATCCGAGGGTGGTGACGGGGGCGGGGTGATGGGGTGCGGGTGCGGGTGCGTGGGAATCGGGAACGGGGGGCGGCCTGACGAAGACGGGGCGGGACATGAGGGCGGTGAGGGGCGGGGGCTCGGAGGGGTTGCGGTCGCGGCGCTGGGGGTTGGGGCCAAACTGGGTGGCGGGGGGCGTCGGGGAGAGGCCGGAGCGCATGCGGAAGGGCGGGTTGTGGGCACCCGGTAGGGCGAGGTCCATGGAGACGTCGCGGCTGACGGAGAGCGGGACGAAGGTGGGCTCTCGGGTGACGGTGCGGGAGTGCGGCGGGGGATCCATGGACATAGTGCGGGAGAGGCCTTGAGGCGCGGTGGGACGGGGGCGGAGGTCGGCGGGGTGTGTTGCGATGGGCTCGAGGGTGTGGCGGGCCTGGAGGCGGGCAGGTGCCTGACGGACGGGGTGGGGGAGGGCGGAGAGCGGGGGATCGAGGTAGCCGGTGTTGGGGCGGGGGAGTTCGCGGACGGGGCTGTGGAGGCGCATGCGCTTGGGCCGCGACGGGAGCTCGTCGGGGTCGAGGTCGGCGGGCGAGTCGGCGCGACGGCGATGGGCGGCGGAGGCGGCGTTCGGGGGCGTGGGAGGGGGACGTCTGCGCTTGCCCTGGGCGGACGCTGGCTGGTCGAAGCTGTCTGCGGTGGAGAACCAGGAGAGCGGGGCGGTGACGATGTTTTTGATGGTGGAGAGCACCGAGGCGGCGCGAGTGGGCGGCGGGCGGCGGTAGTAGGGCTTTGTCTTGCGGCGGGGGAAAGGCGCCTGCCGCGGCGAGCGGGTGGACTGCATCTGTGGCGACGGCGACGGCAGCGACGGGGAGGACGACGAGGGCGAGGACGAGGGCGAGGGCGAGGGCAGCGAGGTGGGGTCGTGGGCAAAACCAGACAAGGGCAGTGGCCGCGGGGTCCCGCTGATGCATCGGCGGTGTGCGGGGGCCGCGAGCGCGTCGATGGTCCCGTCGCGTCGTGACGTAATGACTGGCTGACCTGCGTCCGTCGACGATGTTGCGCTCGCTCGGACACACCGGCCGCTCTTACAGCACACAGCAGAGCACGCACACAGCCGCACTCTTCATCGACTCCGTCTTCCCCATCCGTCTCGGCGCCTGGGAGTGCGTTCGAAAGTGTCGCTATTTTATTTGCTGCTCACTCTTTCCTGCAGCCTGCGCTACTACTACGGCCTCCTCCGCCAAGAGTCCCTCCTCGATGCCCTCGGCGCATCCCTCAACGCCGTACACGCCCATGGCTTCACCCCAGTCGCCCTAGAGCCCCACCCAAAAGACGGCGGCGTCTTTCTTCGCTTCCAGTACACCGCACCCGCACCCGACCCCGCTCTCCTCGCTCAAATAGAGCGCGCCGTCCGCGACCACCTCCGCGCGTCCGGCGGCGTCCCCTCCTCTGCCGGCCTCCGCCGGGGCGACGCCTGGCTCGTCCGCGGCACCCCCTGGCCCGAGGTCCGTCCGCCCTCGCCCGCCCTCTCTCCCCCCGCACTGACACCCGATTTAGGACATGCGCCGCTTCGCCTCCCCCATCCTCCGTGTCGCCTTTGACGGCCCGGACGTCCCCGAAGAGGTCCTCTACGCTCTCCTCCGCCCCTACGGCCGCATCCTCGACATCGTCCCGCCCACACCCGCACCCGCCGGCGCCCTCCGCGCCGCCACCGTCACCTTTGCAGACACGCGCGCTGCCGTCATCGCCCGGCACGCCCTCCACGGCCTCGCGGTTCCCGCCGCTGCCGCGTCCTCCACGCGCCTGCGCACCGCCTTCCAGCCCGCAGTCCAGGCCCACGCCCTGCGCGACTGGGCCACCGCCCACCCGCGCATCGTCATCCCCGTCCTCGTCTTCCTCCTCGGCACCCTCACCTACACCGTCCGCCTTCCCTCCCCTCCGCGTCCCCTCACCGCGTGCTCACTCGCTTGTTATTCTAGGTGTTCGACCCCATCCGCGCCTTCATGGTCCAGGCCAAAATGCAGGACTGGCTCGACTACCGCCGTGCGTCTCCTCCCCTCCCCAAGCCCTCCTGTCGCGCACGCCGCTGACACCGACCGTCCATCGCAGAGTTCACGCTCTACAAGTGGCTCCGCCGCAACGCCCTCGAGCGCCTCTCGCTCTCCCTCGACATCGCCCCCGACGGCGACGTCGTGGACGAGGAGGGCGCCTGGCAGGAGCGCCGCGAGGCCGAGGCCGCCCTCAGGCGCTATCTCGCCGACGTCCCCAGTGCGTCGTCTGCCCCGTTGCGCCTTCCGCACGCTCGATGACTCGATTTTTTGCATAGCCACGGTCGCGTTCGTGCACGGCCCGCAGGGGAGCGGCAAGTCGCGCCTGCTAGGCCGCATCCTGAAAGATATCGACCGGTGCGTCTCCCCTCCCCCCCCCCCTCCTGCTTAGCCGCTCACCGACCGCCGCCGCCGCCTCCTTCTCCCAGCCCTGCCCTCGTGATCGATTGCGCGCCGCTTCTCCACGCAGGCACCGACGCCCGCCTCCTCGCCGCCCTCGCCGCCCAGACGGGCTACTGGCCCGTCTTCACCTTCCTCAACTCCGTCAACCACCTCGTCGACCTCGCCAGCGTCGGCCTCATCGGCCAAAAGGGTGCGTGCGCGACGCTCTTTCTCTCTCTCGTCTCTCTGTCGCGAGCGAGCGACGCCGTCCTGATTTGTGTTTCTCTTGCATGCGACGCCGCGCCGCGCAGCCGGCCTGAGCGCCTCGCTCCCCGAACAAACAACCCAGCTCCTCGAAGTCGTCGGCACCGCCCTCCGCGCGTCCGCCGCGACGCGCCGCACGGGCGCGCAGTGCGCCCGCAACCGCACGGCACAGGCCGCGCAGGCGGAGAAGGAGGCCGCGCGCGTGCGGGAGCGCATCGCGCGCGGGACGTGGTTCGATCCGCGGATGGGCGCCGTTGCGGGGGGCGGGGTGATGGCGGAGCTGGGCGTCGGTGACGAGCGCGTGTGGGAGGCGGATCTGGAGGCTGCGAAGCCCCGAGGCGCCGCGCGCGATGCGGGGGACCACGTGGACGCGCTGCCGGCGGTTGCACCGGATATGGACGCGGACGCGGACGCGGTGGGCGCGCTGCCGATCGTGGTGGTGAAGAACTTTGCGCCGGGGGGAGGGAGGGAGGACGTGATGGACGTGTTTGCGCGCTGGGCGGCGGCGCTGGTCGAGGGCGGCGTCGCGCACGTCGTCGTCGTGAGCGACAACCGGGAACACTCGAAGCGGCTCGCGAAAGGTGCGGCTCATGTGCGCGGAGGTTCGATTTTCGGGTAGCTGACGTGATGATGCGACGCACCGCGGCCAGCGATGCCGGCGAAGCCGCTGAGCACGATCGCGCTGTCGGACGCGGACGCGGCGGGCGCGCTGATGTTCGTGAAGCTGCGCCTGCGCGAGGCGGGCGTGGAGCCCGAGTGGACGGCCGAGCGCACGGAGCGCGTCGAGCGGCTCGGCGGGCGCGCGAGCGACCTCGCCAGTGTGAGTAACCCCCCTACCTGCTCTCGCTCTCTCTTATTAATTTTATGTCGACGGGTGTGCGGCGCGATGCGGCGCACAGCTGATCCACAAGGTGCGCGGCGGGCAGCGGGTCGAGGACGCGGTGGAGGACATCGTGGGGCGCGGCGTCGCGGAGCTGCGCAAGGGCGCGTTCGGGGACGACGCGGAGGACGCGCGGGCGCTGCCGTGGACGCGCGTGCAGGCGTGGGCGGTCGTCAAGGCGCTCGCGCAGGCGAACGAGGTGCGCGCGCTTTACCTCCTTCGTATTTCGCGCCTTCAAGCGCTGACGCGCATGCCGCGGACGGCGCGCGCAGGTGCCGTACCACGACGTGCTCGTGAACTTCCCGTTCAAGGGCGACGAGGGCGCGCTGCGCGGCATGGAGCAGGCGGAGCTGATCGCTATCACCGCGCACGACGGTACGCCGCGCTCTACTCTGCGCCTCTATTTGTCCCTCCCTTATTCTGTGCGTCTTGCTCACGCTGTCTGTCGCGCACGCGCATAGGCCGCGCGGCCGCGATCCGACCCGGCAAGCCCGTGTACCGCCACGTCTTTGAGCGGCTCGCGAACGGTACGCACCGCTCCCCGGGCACTGGCATTGGCACTGACCCCGGCATACACAGACGCTGTGTTCGCGGCGACGCAGGACCTCGCGCTGGACGCCGCGCTCGCCGCGCGCGCGGAGGACACGATCCGCGCGTGCGAGGCGGAGCTCGGCGCACTGCGCGCGCTCGCGCCCGACCCCTCCGGCGGGTCCTTCGGGTGGGCGAAGGTGTGGCGCTGGGGCCGCGGAGGGGCCGCGGCGGCAGCGGTGGCGGCGCGGGAGCGGCGGGCGGCGTATTTGTTGCGGCGGATGCGCGCGGCGCAGGGTGTCGTGGAGGGCGTGGAGAGGCGGGAGGGGGAGCTGAAGAAGGTGCTGAAGCGGGGCGGGTGAGGGGGGCGTGCGGTAGCAGTGTAATAGTGTTGACGCAGGTATCTCTTTTTCGAGTGCTTCTCTTGCTTGTATGTAAGGTCTTTCTAACCCCGTAAACACACAGGAGATGACCTTGGATCTGTTTGTGTCTCAAGTGTGCATTGCTTCGATGTGCTCGGACCTTCGTTGCGGTCTTACACTTCCATCGTTGGAGCAGTCGTCTTCGAAGTTAGTCGTCCTCGGGGGCGTAATGTGCGACCCCATCTGCCAGGTTGGAGTCAGCGATGTCATGCTGGCTGATTTGCCCGTCGCAGGCGGAGTCTCAGGAACTGTCGCAGTGGGAGAGTATGATCAGATGCGAAACTTTTAGTGAGCATGAGAAACACATCCGAAGAATCCGTCAGAGATCGGCGCGGCCTCAATAATCGTGAGCCGAGCCGCGCTCTCGACAGTTAACGGGTTGTGCATCAACGTGCACAACGCCGTTCTGATTATTTTACGGTACCGATACAACCTTGCGGGCGCCACTGCACGGCGTGCAAGAACCAGCGAGAACCGTGCGGGAACCACCACTGAATAAGAGGTATCGCCTCAACTCTCTCTGAATGGAACATCACGATCCGTTAGGGCATCAGGATATTTTAGCACATCGCAGCACGTCAAAGATGCGCAAACTAGTTCCATGGGGTTTGGTGCATGTCTGACTGACACAACCGAGATTCACGCTTCCAGCTGCTGCCTGACAACTGGCTGACGGATCGAACTCGCGCGCCGCGCGCTGCCGAAGCACAGCGCTGAAGGTCCAGACAGACGGAAGAAGGAGCGTCTATTTGACGGATCGAACTCAGCGCCTATTCACATTCGGTGCCCGTTCATATTCGGCGCCTGTTCATATCCGGCGCCCATTCACATGCCTTTTCTGCCCTATATCCCATCTCCGCAACAGCGATCTCGCCGTACGTACGTACACGCATCTTCTAGTGTCGCGCGCCGCCCCCCTCGTGTGTACCCAGCCCAGATGTGACAAGCACCTTTGGACACACCTGAAGAGGGGTGTGGAGGACTCTGAGGTACGTACGTCCCTATCTTGTTTTCTTTGTCCCTTCTCACAGCTTTGTGCGTCATATCGCGTTATGTATATGTACTGTGTCTAGTTGATGGCCTTCCCTTGGTGTGAATTACGCTGTGCAGCTTTCTCAAAGAACCACTAGCGGGAAGAACGGCAGGACCAGCATTGGAACCAGCGTTGGGAGAAGTATCGAGAGTGGCGGGACGACTCAGCGGCAAGACGAGCGGCAAGGTGAGTGGCAGGACGAGCGGCAAGGTGAGTGGCAGGACGAGCGGCAAGGTGAGTGGCAGGTGCCAGGCCGCGTCCAAAGGATGTGTCGCGGTCACGTTCTAAATTACCCGTAGGATGGCGGCGAACCGTCAGCGTCATTTTCAGGCTGCGGCACCAGAATCAAACTATTCGGACTCTCATCAAAGTTGAACATTGAACGCCGAGCGCGCCTACACTTCTCAAAGTTGACACTCATCTCCTCAGGGTCAGGTGGTCTCTTCGAAGCTTGATTCCTTCTCCACAGCTCTGAACCTGCAGTCCTAATATAAATTAGCTTGGCTTTGCATTCTCTGTACGTATCTCCTCATCACCCTCACTCTTATGAACGACGAAGCTGATAGAAACATGCAAGAATTATCGCACGACGTGACAAGGAAATATGCCCCCCTCGTTCTGCCAGACAGTATTCATTGCCAGCATAATGCTCTTCTAGAGTCGTCCTCTACCCTGTACTGGGACCCTCCATCTCATGTTCAAATGACATATGACGTTGGTCATGGTCGCTCACCTGACTATGGAACACAGAGCATTGTCAGTGCAGTATATTCTGGTTCACGCTGTGCGTCGATATCTATGACTCTGTTGTTTTATACCAATTCTGCTCGCTGAGTATTGATCCAGACCGTCTAGTAGGTTTGTCACAACATCTTACACAAGGGCTAGCGCATCATGTGAATTTTCACAATGGTGAGTATTCCCTTCAAGGTGTCTATGACCATTTTTCCCAATGCTCACAGACGCCATGCTACATCAAGACTATCATCTCATATCGCCTGTGGAATCGGCTGTGCACCGCGATGGTGATATGGATCATCAATACATGTACTATAGATCTTCCTACTCCTCGAGCGTCAGATTCCATCAAGACGCAGCTGATGCTTCATTGAGTGAGGTTTTCAATAATCAAGTTCTATCGCTAGGTCTCAATCACTCTTAGGTGGATATATCCCACACCAGCCTGCACAGTCGGGTATAAGTGGTGACGTCGAAATGACTGGCACTCAAGGTGAGATTCCTTTTCCAGATCTTTGTATTTTGATGGGCCTATGACCTATTACCTTCAGGTCTGCATGTGCCTATGAACGAGCTGATGGCCCACACTGAAAAACAGGTCTTCCTAATTCACCAATTCTACCACGACATCTTGATTGTATCTTCTCATCCCTACAGGTAGCCCCGTCCTACTTCGAGGACAATTCGCAGTCTGGAACATATCTGGAGGAGACGTTCGGTAAAGAAAGCGTAAAGTCGCTCCTGTTCCAGGACCCTTCGGACCCTGTGATCAAGTCGGCGCCGTACAACTCCAACCCTCCCGTACACATCGTCAAGCAAAAATTATTCATACCCTATGACAGGACGAAGCGGACACTCCAAGAGCGTTCTAAGAACCCTCTCCCATCCCCAACCTTCTTCAATTGCGATGATGGTGCCATCGGTGTGTCTCTGGGACGTGCTAGACAGGGACACGGTTTGGCCATGAATTCGAACCATTCATCACCTCTAGGAGATCGTCAAACTTTACAGTTGAAGATCTGGGTACACTGTCTTCTACCCGCCTGTCTCTTGAAGGGCGCTCAATCAATCTCCATTGCTAACAGATTTACGACACCGCAAAGCCTGACTTGGACAAGCAACTTGCAACAAAACGCCCAACGGATTTGAAGAAGCTGATGAGCTCAATTGCCAATCATGTTTATCAACTTCTATCGGTACGTCAACCATGATGCATTGATGTATATCCATAAGTTGATCAACCCACATTCGCTAGACTGGACCCTGCCAAGTCGAAAACCCGGACGATTATGTTCTCATCGGGTACACCTTCGTATCCAAAGGGGCTATCATGCCCATCCTCCGGTGTCCTTAGGTGCCAACATCTTCCGCGTAATACCTCTCGAATACCAATAACGAGACTTGTGAATGTGCAACAAATATCCGTGATTTTCTGCTCTATATATTGACCCTGGCACTGGTCGTCTTTTTGTATCTCTATCCTCTATATTACAGCAATCGATTGTCCTAGCCCACAGACACGAATGCGGCTGCTCCTTTGAAGTCATTGATACCAGTTGCCTGCGGGGCATAGCACTTGCCGAACGAACATCTATCGTGTGTGGCCCACAATACCAAGACCAATGCAATAAGAATGTACATCGGAGTTGTTCCCGATGGTGCTATGTCACACTAGTCTATAACAGCATCTCGTTCCTCGTCATGTACGCATACGCCTTGATTGAAAATGCGACCTTGCTCCCTCTGTTCTCCACCCGTGCGGACCACGCAGCCAACGACGTGATGGAGAAGGAGACCCGTAGGAGAAGGGAGGCGAGCACATGGATGGGGCCGCGGATGCCGCAGTAGGCACGCTGCCGTGGTGAAGAACGTCGCGTCGGGCGTAATGAAGGACGTGATGGACATGTTCGCGTGGAGGGTCGCGGTGCTCATCAATGGCAAGGTTGTGAGCGACAATATAGACGCACTCGACCGCTGCGCCCCGAGTGCTGACGCCTGATTTTGCTGACTGGACGGCACCAGCGCTGCCGTCGAAGCCGCTGAGCACGCGATCGCGCTGTCGGATGCGGACGCGGTGCGCGCGGTGCAGTTCGTGAAGGAGCGCCTGCGCAAGAGCGCGTCGAGCGGCTCGGCGCGAGCGATCTCGATAGCGTGAGCACCCCCCTCCCTCTCTCCTCCCTCTACTTTGATTTAGCATTTTTATCTCGGCGGGTGTGCGGTGCGCTGACGGCGTGATGCAGTGGGCAGCTGATCTACAAGATGCACGGCGGGCAGCGCGTCGATGATGCGGTGGAGAATATCGTGGGGCGCGGCGTCGAGGGACGTGTTCGGGACGACATGGAGGACGGCGCACGCTGCCGTGGATGTGCGTACAGGCGTGAACGGTCGTCAAGGCGCTCGCTCTTCTCTTTTGTGCGTCCCCGTGTCTTGTGTGCTGACGCCGCGGATGGTCGTATGGTCGGATGAATTGTGCGCGCAGGTGCCGTACCACGGCGTCCTCGTGAAGTTCCCGTTCAAGGGCGACGAGGGCGCGCTTCGCGGCATGGAGCAGGCGGAGCTGATCGCCATCACCACGTACGACGCGTACGCCGCGCTCTGCGGCCTTCGTCTCTCCTACTCACCGCTCATCGGTACTGACCCCGACCTGGATTGACGCCTCACGCTGGACGCCGTGCTCGCCACGCGCGCTGGGTCCCGAGGCGGACGCGGGCGGCGAGCGATTCAGGTTGGCGATGCTCTGGCGCGCGTGGGCACGGGAGCGGAGGCGTGGCGATGGAGGCGTAGCAGCGAGCGGCGCAGGGGGTGGTGGTGAGCGTGGCGCGGCGGAGATGCGGGCGTGTTTGTTCTGCAGGGCAAGATGAAAGACCGTTTATGCTTCTTGACAGCGAGAAAACCCACGTATAGTCGTAGTAACGTTGTATTCCGCGCAGCGTGAGCGTGTTCAACGTTCAGGACAGAGATCTTTCAATTGTCACGCTTCCAGCCGGCCAGATCTATTAGCTAGATCTTTGTCCTTTGCTTGAGTCCTCATGAAGTGCGTTGAGCGGCTTAGCGCGCGCGCAAGCGATCTCGCCAGCGCGAGTACCGCGTCTCCTTTGTTTCTGCACAGTGCGCTGGTGACTATATTGCGTGATGCGGCGCGCAGCTGATCCACGATATGCAAGTGATATGCACGGCGGGCAGCGCGCCGAGGGCGCGGTGGTAGCTATCGTAAAGCGGCGTCGCAAAGCTGTGCAAGGGCGCGTTCGGACTCGACGACGCGAAGGCTCGCGGAGGACGCGCGTGCATGCGCATGCGTAGGCGAGCGAGGGCCGCGCGTTTACTCTCTGTGTCCCTGCCTCTTGGCGCGCTCCGCGGTATGGAGTCACCGCACACGGGTACACTGCGCTCTGCACTTCGGTCCCTCCCTCTGCGTGTCTCTCACTCACGTCGCTCCCGCGTGTCCGCGATCCATCTGGCAAGCCTATGTACCGCCAAGTCCTCGAGCGGCTCGTAAACGATACGCATCTCTCCCGCTCTCGTCTCTTGTTACTCGTCCGCTCGCCGCGCGCGCTCAGGCGGTTCGAGTGGACTAAGGTCTGGCGCTAGCCCCGCGGAGGTGGCATGATGGCGGCGGCAGGGGAGCGGGCGGAGAATTTGCTGCAGCGCATGTAGGCGACGCAGGGGATGATGGAAAGCGTGAAGCGGCGGGAGGAGGAGGTAGGGGGCGGGGCGGGTGAGGCTATGTCGAGGGAATCATGTGCAGTATTTTTCTGTCGTGAGTGTTGTTTCGAAGAGGTTTCTCTGCTTGGTGAGCCGTTTATTGTCGCGCAGCGCATGAGGCTTGAGCCCATGGAGGGAGCACGTCTGAACTACGTCTGAGCATGTTCAGGACAGAGATCTTTTAATTCTCACGCTTCCAACCAGGTCTTTGTCCGGGCCCCCTACGCACGAGCAACCTCGACAGCTCTTCCGACAAGTTCATCTTGTTCTACATCCCCACATTGTCTATACTACTATAGTCCCATTGGAATCTACAATCCAAGTCCGATCCTGTGGGTATTGAGCATTGATCGCTGATACAAACCGAGCAAGAGCATCTCTAGTAACAGCATACTACTCCTGGGGGTGTCTCTCCCCCAAGGCCTCTCCCGGTGCCGAGTGAGTTCGGATTTGGATACTATGCTCGTGACGGTCCTTGATTCGTATTTGCAGTGAGCGCTCTTCTCCCCACACTGGCGCCCGAGGTATATGGGGAAGGGACGCCGCCGCCCGGCTGCACATAATAGGCCATTCATATCGTGTACTTACAGTATTGCGCACCCTCCCGAGTCCAACCAGCTCTAAGCGTGTCTCTTCATTTCCGATCCCAATCAGTCTTCCATTGCATACAACCCAGACCTTCCACCAATGTCAGGGACACACAACAATCGTGCACAGGGTGATCCGTCAGGGAAAGACACATCTATGGCCGCAGTCATGTGTAGCGCTACAGTGCGTTGAGCATTCCCCTCGTAGTAGTCACCACAACTAATTCGTCCAGTCAAGTCGGAAGCAGAACCGTCCGTGAGTATCTACGCGATGTGGGTGCCATCTCTTGTCCTCACGGTGATCTCTAGGCAGAAGGGTCCTCTGAACTCCCTGAGGACGATATCATCGAAAGCCAAGTTTGCGATGCGGACGCACTCGACGCACTTTCGTACTCGATTGTGCAGGAATGGAAGCAGGAAAGTCAGTTGTCGTCACTCGAGACGACTCTGGATCTCCTCCGCGAAGCGCGCAATTCTCAGTCTACAGATAAGGATGATATCCCTTATCGAGATTCAACGAAGGACTTTGCCCTCGTCTTGGTCGTCAAATATGTTTGGACGGGACATGACGCGGCTTTGAATGGTGCTGTGAAAGTCATCACAGATGCCCTGGAGTCGGAGACTGGCTGTCACGAAAGCGATGTCGCACAGGAGAGGCGGACAGAGGCAAGTATATCCATCCATCCTGTTTCAACGCTAGCTTTGGTTAATGAGTTTCATAGCCTGATGTGTCATCGCTCATTGCGAAAGTTCTCAACAACGAAGGTCAAGCAGCAGAGGGCCTGCGTTATGTTTTAAATAGCTTTGGCCAGGTTGCACCGGTCTCGAAACTTAATTCCGCGATCTCGCTGTATCGTCAGGCTGTTAGATAGCGTGGGATTTCAGATGTCAAGCGATTGACGTCGATGTATCTCTTTGCAAACGCTCTTCTCTTGCACAACCTTCACACACGACAAGCTCGGTCTTTGGACGAAGCGATTTCAGTCGCTCAGGAAGGACTGCGCCTCCAGGCACCATCTCATCGCATCCATTCACACCTGCTAGGGATACTTTCGGCTGCTCTCGTGATCAAGTACATCTTGGAGGGTCGCGCCCATGACGTTGCCGAAGCACTCCGTACCAGCGCTCAACGGTCTGCAATGCAAGCAGAGGCGCGGGAATCGTTCGAGCGAGGTCAGACCGTCGTGAGGCAATTCCAGACATCACGCCGGGCAGAGGATCTCGACGCTGCATGTCTACTCTTCTATCGAAGCATCCGCACCTTGTTCAGCGTGGATGCTCCCTAGTATCATGAGGTACTCGACCGGCCGGCTGAATGGCGCTGTGATTTTTTCGAGGAGACAGGCCGCGAATTCGACCTCGAGGAGTGCATAGCTCTCCATGAAGAGCACCTGTTGTTTTTCCCTGCCACGCATCGTAGTCGCCCGAAATTGCTGGCCGACTTGGCCAGTGCTCTTTCGATGCGATCCGAGAAGAAGGGGCAGAGGGGTGACATGGAAAGGACAGTCAAACTTTGCAGGGAAGCCCTTAGGCTTGTTCCCGCTCCACATCCCATCCGCCTAATGGTGCTAAGTAACTTGGTGAATGCGCTCTGGGGTCGATTCGAGCAGGAAGGTGAATTGGACGACCTTGGAGAGGCCATCTCGCTTCTCAGGGAGGCCCTTGTCCTCTGTGCTGCGCCGCATGCCGCCTATCCCATGCTCTTGAACAACCTTGTGGATGCCGTTTCAGTTCGTTTCGAAAAGAACAGGAAATTGGACGACCTGGAAGAGGCAATCTTGCTCCGCCGGGACACTCTCACGCTCCGTCCCGCTCCTGATCCTGGGCGCTGCGACTTTTTGAACAGGCTGGCGAAATTGCTGATGACGAGAGTTGAGCAGTATCGCCGGCTGGTTGATTTGGAAGAGGCGATCTCGCTTGTCAGGGAGGCCGCCATGCTGTGTCCTGCATCGCATTCGGACCATCCGAAACTTTTGGACAATCTTGCAAATATGCTCTCCGAGCGTTATGAGCATGGCGGTCGAGCGGAGGACCTCGATGAAGCAATTGAGCTTCACCGACGTGCTTTGGCGCTCTTTCCTGCTCCACATCCTTCCCGTGCGATATCGTTGAGCAACCTAGCGGGTTCGCTTCAGAATCGATTCGAGCAAAGATGTCAACTGGCCGACCTCGAAGAGGCAATCTTGCCGCTCAGAGAAGCTCTCATGCTGTGTCCCTTCCCACAACCGAACCATTCGAACCTATTGAACAATCTGGGGACTGCGCTTTCAAAACAATTCGAGGAGAGAGGCCAGATCGATGACCTTGAAGAGGCGATCGTTCTCTACAGGAAAGCTCTCTTGCTCCATCCTGCTCCCCATCCCACTCGTCCGAAGTCCTTGAACAGTCTAGCGAATGCACTCATGACAAGATTTGAGCAGAAAGCAGATCTGGATGATGCCGCCGAAGCGGTCTTGCTTATGCGGGAAGCGCTTACGCTCTCTCCCGCACCACATTCCGATCACTCGATGTCACTGCACAACCTGGCAAATGTACTCATCAGAAGGTTCGAAAAAAAAGGCCAAATCGCTGATCTCCAAGAGGCAACCGTACTCTACCGCAAAGCCCTTGCACTCCATTCTGCTTCACACTCCGGTCGTCCCAAGTCGCTGAGCAATCTGGCAGCAACGCTGCACATCCTCTTCAAGGAGGAAAGTCAGCTGGATGTCCTCGAGGAGTCGATTCTCCTCGTTCGGGAGGCGCTTGTGTCCCGACCCGCCACACATGCCGATCGTCCGATGCTGTTGAACAGCCTAGCGCTTGTTCTGTCGAGTAGATTTGCCCAGAAAGGTCATCAGCGTGACCTTGGAGAGGCCTTCTCACTGCATCGCGATGCTCTACTGCTACGTCCTGCTCCGCATTACAAGCGCCCTGCGTCATTGAGCAATCTGGCGAGTGTGCTGTTGGAGCGGTTCGAACAGGAAGGTCGGCCAGATGATCTCGCAGAGGCAATATCACTTGGCCGAGAAGCTATCGCACTCTGTCCTGCTCCACATCGCAATCGTGTGAAGGCTCTAAACAATGTGGGGAATGCGCTGCTGAGTAGGTTCAGACAAGGAGGTCAGGTGGAAGACATCGACGAGGCGGTCTCACTCCTTCGAGAAGCTCATCTACTCTCTCCTTCTTCACATAACGACTATACGATCTCGTTAAACAACCTGGCGAATGCACTGTGCAGACGATTCGCGTACAAAGGCGCACCCAATGACCTCGAAGAGGCGGTCTTGCTTCTGCGAGAAGTCCTTGTGCTTCATCCTGCCCCGCACCTGGATCATCCAAAGTCATTAAGTAACCTGGCCGATGCACTTCAGAGCCGCTACAGTCAGGGGGGTCAGTTGGATGACCTCGAAGAGGCAATCTTACTTCTGCGGGAAGCCTACACGTTCCTTCCCACCCCACACGCCGGGCAATCGAAGTCGTTGAGCAACATGGCCATCGCCCTCCATAGTCGATTCGAGAGGAAAGGCCAGATCGATGACCTCGAAGAAGCTATTTCACTTGAACGAGAATCCCTTGCTCTTCGTGCTGCTCCACATCCCAACCGTTGGACATCGTTGAACACTCTGGCAACAGCGCTACGAAGCCGATTCAAGCAGCAAGGCAAACTAGATGATGTCGAGGAAGCAGTCCTGCATCTGCGGGAAGCCCTCGCACTTTGTCCTGCACCACATCTCAGCCGTTCGAACCTGGTGTATAACCTTGCAATCACACTCTCAAGCAGATTCAGGCAGAAAGGTCGGAAGGACGACCTCGAAGAGGCAATTTTACTCCTACGCGAAGGACTTCTGCTCTGTCCCGCTTCTCATCCATTCCGGAGCCATTATCAATCGTGGCTCGCTCTTTGTCTTTGGAAACAATACAAACTGAGCGCCGACACAGCCTTACTCGAAGAAGCCATGCTCTCATTTCGTACCGCAGTTGCGTGTGACTCGTCTGTCCTCGATTCCTCGAAAGCAGCTCAAGTGTGGGCAAGATGCGCAGATGAATCCGATCAGGAGTTTGCCTTGGAAGCCTGGATCCATGCCGTTGAACTTCTCCCTCGTTTGGCGATGATGGCTTCGTACATGAAGTCCCGTCATCAGCTATTGGCCAACCACTTGGGGGATCGTCTGATCGCGAGTAGCGCTGCCACTTGCGCCATCCGTTTAGGTCGATACGATCAGGCTGTCGAGATGCTGGAAGAAGGCAGATCTATATTTTGGTCACAGGCTCTGCAGCTTCGGACCTGCTTTGATGGCCTCTGGATGGTCAACCCCGAACTAGGGGGAACGCTGCAGGATGCCTCCCGTGCTCTCGAGCAGAGTTCATTCCATAAGACTTCCAGTGTCGGTGCTGTTTATGATCCGTCTACAGCGATGACAGCGGAGGCTCAGGCGGCACGATTTCGTCAACTGCACGACAAATGGTCGGCAACGCTAAAAGAAGTTCGGGATTTGGAAGGCTTCCAAGATTTTCTGCGTCCTAGAAAATTAGCATCGCTGAGGGAGGCTGCGGCTCATGGTCCCATTGTTCTCAATGCCACCGAGTCTCTCTGTGATGCGCTGATCATCACCTTAACTGGTGTAGAGCGCGTCTCCCTGTCCTCAATGATGACTGGTCGCGATGCTCAACTTCTCACCAACTCTCTACTCGATGCCGTCTTCAATAATCTCACACATGCAAATCAAGTTTCCCTGCAGTCCTTGCTTCAAAAAGTGTAAGCTTCCCGCGGTGCCCCGCTCACCGAGCAAGATCAGGCTCAAAAACGACATAGGATGCCTGAACGGGACGACATCTTCCGGGGCCTCCTTGCGATACTCTGGACGTCTGTAGTGTAGCCGGTGATTCAGTGCCTTGGTCTCGAGGTGAGCACATTTCGACATCATTTGTGCCGAGAGCTGACAATGAACCATTACGCATACTATAGAAATCTGATTTTTCGCTGCGTGTGTGGTGGTGTCCGACGGGGCCGTTCGCTTTTCTTCCAATCCACGCAGCTGGGATATATGACGGGGAAAGCCCTGAGAACGCGTCAGATTATATGGTGTCGTCCTACATCCCGACACTAAGCTCTCCTCGCTAGCTCGCCTACACCCTCGAGCTCAGATTCGTTTCAGGTGATGGTAGCGATACAACCTGAGCCCAGTGATCTTCGATACTCCCAGCTGCCTAACACGCGCGAGGAATTGAAGCAAATCGCCAAACATGTACCAGCCTCCTTTCTCATCAAGCTCGGCGACCGCGACTCCCCGTCTTCGAATGTGGAAGCCGTCCTTTCCCGTCTTCCTCACGTGTCCATCGCCCACTTTGCGTGCCACGGTATCGCCAACTCATCTGATCCGTTGGCCAGCGCCCTTCTGCTCAACGATGGCCTCTAGGAGGTCTCCAAAATCATGGAGCAGTCTCTCCCAGATGCATCCCTAGCTTTTCTCAGCGCATGCGAGACTGCAGTGGGGGACGTGCGATTACCCGATGAAGCCTTTCACCTAGCGGCGACGATGTTATTCTGCGGGTTCCGCAGGGTGGTTGCGACTATGTGGTGAGTGCCAGAGCTCCCTGTTCTAAGCGATGTCTCAATGGAATGACGACAGGTCAATCTACGACGAAGATGATCCCAAGATCGCGGACGAGTTTTATGGACATCTTTTCCATGGGGTAAAAGGGCGATTTACCTGATACCACAGAAGCGGCTCGTGCACTTCACCTCGCGGTGAGGAAGCGGCGCACCGAGCTCAACAACAGCTCTTTTGCGCGCTGGGTACCGTTCGTGCATTATGGGCTGTGATAAATAGTAGTCCACTACGTAGACTGTTTTTCGTTGGCCTGGTGGCTGTATCGACAAAGTGCACACTTGTGGGAGATCGGAGCTTGAACGACACAATTAACGACGCTCTACTACTCGAACGACCACCACCTCAAACGACGACGAGATGGATGGACCGGGGCACCTGCTTTCGCTCAAGGTGATGCGGCTCTCCGTACGTTGCTGGTCTTGTTGTCGCATGAACGACTTGTCGAGAGGATGACGGTCAAACCTCATAAGTAGCGGCCCTCTTTGGCGAGCGCCTGGGAGCCCTTCTACTCCAGCTCTCCTGCCTTCTCTGCACACTCCACCGCCTCCGTCCTCTCTCTCCAAGGCAAGGCTCCGCTCCCTGGCCACCCGAAGACTCTGCGCGACCTCTCGGGCGTGGCCGAGCTCCTCACCCTCCCCGCCTCCTTCGGCGCCATCCAGCTCGGCGAGACGTTCTCGGGCGCGCTCGCGGTGAACAATGAAGCCGTGGGCGCCGTCGGCAGCGTGCTGCTGCGCGTCGAGATGCAGACCGCGACGAGCAAGGTCCTCCTTGCCGAGCTCGGCGGCCCGACGTTTGTCCTCGCCGCGGGCGACACTCTCGAGACCGTTGTGCAGCACGAGATCAAGGAGCTCGGCCAGCACGTCCTCGCGTGTACCGTCACATACCAGCTCCCACCTGGTGCCCGCCCACCTGCAGCTACGTCCTCAGAGGGTGCAGTGGATCGCGATCCGAGTGTGCAGACGTTTCGTAAATTCTACAAGTTTGTGGTGCGTGCCTCTGAGCGTTCGCATGCGCGGCGTTGTTCATCTGTGAGCAGGTCACGAATCCGCTGTCGGTCAAGACGAAGGTTCACGTGCCGCGCTCGCCGTCCGCCCTGCTGTCGCGCAATGAGCGCGAGAAGGTGTTCCTCGAAGTTCATATACAAAACCTAACTCAAGAACCTATGTGGTTTGAGCGCATGCTCTTCGAGCCCGCGCAGGGGTGGCGAGTGGACGATGCCAATGTCTTTGCTGCAGGCGCATTGGACGCCGACGCTATGTCTGTAGGCGGGGAGAGTTTGTTCTCCGGACCGACAGGAATGATGCAGCCTCAAGACGCGAGGCAGTACTTGTGCATCCTCAGCGCCACTGTCTTACCGACTTTTGCTGTACAGCATTCACCAGGGCAGGTGATCCCCCTCGGGCGACTTGATATTACATGGAGATCGTCGTTTGGCGAGCCAGGGCGGCTGCTGACGTCGGTGAGTGATTATCGATCTAAGACTCCGCATACTCTTATTGAGCGATCTACTGCAGATGCTCTCTCGACGTATTCCTCTTTCCCCTACCACTCAGCCACCACGCCAACCTCCATCGGCCCTTCCCCTGCATCTCCAACGCTCCGCCACTGTCCAGACCCCATCACAGGGCTCACGACCCCCTTCGCGGGCGAGCACGCCGCCGATCGGTCCTGCATCATACCGTCCAAGTTCACCATTCAAGAATCGCCCCATGTCCATCCCTCCAAGAACCCAGAGCCCCGTCACTTTTGGGTCTGCGGGGCAGGCAATGGCGTCGGGGCAGGGGCTGACAATGGCGACGATCCCGATGCTTGATGCTGTTGACGTCGATCTCGTCGTTCGAGCCATACCCCGCGATCCTCTCTTGATCGAGACTCCTTTCAGCGTGGCGTTCACGCTCGCCGTTTCGGCGACGATGGTGCGCGCGCGGGGTCGAGACCGCGTGCTCTCGATTGCCGTGCAGCATGTCCAACCGACGCAGATACGCCCATCACAACAACCGTCTGCTCCTGCTGTTGAATCTGTCGATCAGCGCGCGTCAGTGAAGCCCATCGGGCTTGCGCCGCCTTCTGTGACCTCGACGCCGCTGAGCAGGGTGATGGACGATCGCACGCTCGTGGGCTCGCCGCAGCAGCAGTACCTGACGCACGGAGAGGACGAACGCTCTGGAGACGGCGTGCCACTTCTGCCGAGCCCTGTGCCGGAACCTAAAGACGCAGAGAAATACGCCAAACCGAGCGCTGGGGGAGCGAGATACCTTGGCGCGTCGGCGCTCTTCCTCCCGCCCGTCCGCCTGTCTCCCTCGGGCGAGGAGCCGCAAGGGAGTGTCGAGAGCGACGACGACTCTTCGGCCTCGCACGATGTCAAGCTTCCGGCGGCGAAGGTGGAAGCCTCTTGGGATTTCGAGCTGTCATATCTGCCGGTGAGAGCGGGTTTCTCGACTGTCGGTGGGCTGAGGGTGTTGTTGGTGGAGGATCGGTGGGAGGACGGGGACGAAGAGAAGGCCCTTGTCGAGGGGCGGCGACCGGCACCCGCGCGGGTGTTGAAGGAGTGGGATGTCGTGGGTGAGTTATGGGTGCAAGGCTAAAAACCATGCAACCACTTTATTGTCTAATATTCTCTGCTGTACGCGCTACACATGTCACTCGGAATCGTTGACTTCTGTCGCTCGAGACCGCTCGACAATTCAGCCTCACCACTTCTCCAAACCACTGAGACAGGAAGTCATGCTTGCTTATGGCGAGGGGTGCTGCGAGATGATTGTGTAGATAACACTGCATTTTGGCTGATGCTTTGACTGGCATGCCTGGCATGACTGACATGTGCACAAAAGAAATTGAGTGTGCTGTCAGACATGTATATAGAACACATGACTGCTCTGGCAGGTATGCTCTTGGTATGTTGATTTATTCGCCCTCTTAGTGATCCCTGCTAGAGAATATATGTGCTGCTGAATAGTGAAGCACATACAGCCTCTAGCAGGGATCAGGTATTGAGAATAAAGAATGATTCAACACACCAAGATCATCTAGCCAAAGCAGGCCAAGATCCTGTTGATATTAGACAGACACATTACCTTTCAAGAGAATCACGAAGCTTTGCAAATTTTACACATATTGTGAGGAATTGATAGCCATAAGCTGCCCATGTTGCTCTAAAGCCTCTTGCATCTTGATCAGACAATGCTGATCTAAAACTTTCACAGTCTTCAAACAAGGTGAGAATGGTATCCCTGATGATGAATAAACAATGACTGACCTTGAGGAAGGATACATGACAGCATCTGTAGTGACTCTAAGTTGAATACAAACCCTCCTTTGATATCTCCTGACTCTTCAAGTATCTATAAACAGAGAAAGATAGGCTGCTGATTAATGATAGGTCTGGGCTATAAGACTCACCATCCTATCAAGAACCACAAGCTCTGCATAGCACCTCCCTTGCAGATCATCCAGGTTGATTGAGCTTGAGGGTGGTGTCATACTAGGATTCAACAATGTTCTTGCATTGTCATCGTCGTTGTCATCATTGCAATCAGAAGTTTCCTCTTTAATGAAGGAACTGCCGTGCTGAGAGGAAAAGAGTGAGTAGCCATTGACAGCACAATTGTCGCAAGATGCAGCGCAGTCCTCCGGGTTGAACACTTCCTCAAAACGGCCCAGCAGCTGGAATCGGCGGCAATCCACGTTGTTGCGGCAGAATCGCTCGACCTCCTGGACAAGTTCTATCAGCCGTTCCATTTCGGGCACTGCCTCACGCTGGATTACCGCAATCCGACGCTTGCAGTCTTCGGAAGAATAGTCTGCAACAAAAAGTAAGATGAACCACTCGGCGCGAAGCTCCCTCGATACACATACACAGAACACAATCCGCTCGCTTCCCATCTCGCCCGGCACGTCCAGTTTCGTGCACATAACTAAATCAGAGGTTACGTCGTTAATCGAAGAGAATACGGCAATGAAGCCAAGTACCTTAGGAGCGACGACGGAATGTCGTGGTGAATCACGAAACGCACTGTCAAAGGGTCAGGATCAAAAGCCTTATCATTAGCATATGGAACGAGCATACCATTGAGCTTGTTGATCCCTAACCCGAATGCGACCTAAAAAGAAATATATTGCATCGTCGTTTCCAAATCGCGTCAAGCAAGATTACTCTGCTTACCGTCCCTACGATTATATTCCAATCCCCCGCGTGCCAACCTACGAGTACGTCCTGCTTTTCGGAGAGCTCCATATCTGAGTGAAGGTATCTAGCCTTGAGACCCAGTTCTCGAAGCTTTCGCGCGACTTGCTCGCACCGCTCCTTCCTGTTGCAGTAGACGATGCCGGCATCACCTTCGTGCTCTGTTCTGATGAAGGTGGCAATGTCTTGTATTACCGTCTCGGCTACCGTCGATTTCTTGGTATGCACGATGTATCGAAGATTCGCACGATGGAGTGATTGCGAGAGGAATAGATGATCGGTACGGAGACCAAGGGAGCGCACGATTTCGCTACGGTCTTTGGCGGTGACGGTCGCTGTCAGAGCCATTAGAGGAACGTTGGGGAATTGTTCGTGAAGGATCCCCAATTTTGCATACTAGGAATAAAGAGGGTGTGAGCGCTATAGTCATCTGAGATACGTTCGAGAGACAAACATCTTCTCTAAAGTCCTTTCCCCAGGTACAGATCAGGTGTGCCTCGTCGATGACCATCCTTGCCAGTTTCTGCTCAGAATGCAGATGCTTGAGAGCGCCCATCATGCGTCTGTCGCAGGCGAGTTTTTCGGGTGTGATATAAAGAAGGGCCGGCTTCGGCCCATGCTCGACGAGTCGGCTCCATATTTTGTCGCAATACTCCTCGGAAACATTCGATGCGAAGAATTCAACGTCGACGTCGATGCCTCTCAAATACATGACCTGATCAACCACGAGAGAAATAAGGGGTGAAATGACTAGAGTCATGCCACCTCTGGTTGTATTGTCGTGGATTGCGGGGAGTTGAAACGTGAGGCTTTTACCTCCTCCGGTCGGCATGACAGAAAAAACATCCCTGCCGCACAGAGTCGCTTCGATGACCTCCATCTGGCCTGGACGAAAAGCTGTGAGACGAAAGGTCTTATTCAAGATACGTTCAATCTCTGCGAGGTCAATGGGCGGCGATGACAGAAGGCAAGTTTCGTCACAATCCCATTCGTCCACATCAAGGAAATTGCTCCACAACTCGTCATCGCTGCTGGAGGGACTGGATACTTTCTGCCGTTTCGACGGAGGAGGTGTCGGTAGATAATTCGTAGCTGGGCGCTTGTTAGCGCTTGACGAAGAGCGTCCATCTGAGGGCTTGGAGGGCGGCGTCATCGTTGGCTATTCAGGTCAGACTGGATATGGGGGAAGATGAGCACCGGTGCGAGGCTAAGGAGAAGCGGAAACAAAACAAACAAAAGATACCTCAGCGCTACGGGGAAAGAGGAACTGTATGACCCTGGCGTGTTGCGGGGAACAAAGTCGGCGCGCACCGACGGGGATGATTGCATCCCATTTAGTCAGTTATCACGATCTGCAACGACTCCGGCCACGAAGAAGATGATATTGAAAATAATTATATACGTGAGTCCTCAATTCGTTCTCATGTCGTTACCTATCTTATCACATCTCGATCTCCATACCTTCAACGGGTCTTTCAGACTGCCTGCCACGGATGACTAACCAGCTGTTGTACCGATAGGAGAGCTTGGTACCTAACATCTGGATTCTTGTGCGACATCAGCTCCATCACACGCGTCTTTGCACCGAAATCGGTCACGACCCTGCAAGAACGAGTTCTCCATGACAAATACACAACACAATATTGGATGGCAGACGTACTTTTTGCCTCGTTCATAGTGTTTAACATACTGTCCCAAGTCGTGCGCGGCTACAGCGAGCACGACGGGGTCCGGCGACTCTTGAAGCAGACTGACTAGTTGCCTATGTAAGGCAAGGCGATGCCCGGCATCATTAGCGTCCAACCTGGTTCAGGGAAGCATAACACAAACTTGAGGCAGGCATGGTCCTTCTCATTCAGTTTGACGGCATTCTCTTTCCAGAACATATCCGATTCGTGGACTGGTGTCCAAGACAGGTGGCCGGAGGTCAGCTCCGAGGTATATTCGTCCCATGTTCTGCACGAGGCTTAGATCGTGCCAGATCAAATTCACAAAAACAGTAACATACGTAAGGCTCTCGAACCTTGTCTTGAGCTCGTCACGGAGAAATTGTACATCTTCGAGGATATCCTCATCTGACCATTTGCGCGTGGCTAGGTTGTTCGAGAAAGGTAGAAGCTGTGAGACTAGCATGGCGGGAAGGTTCGCGGACGGGGCTTTCGTGACAAGGTTCTGTTGAGAGATTAGGTTTTTTGACACGGAATTGTCGAGCTGCAAGAGACGCACCCTAAATGTTGCGACTATGACACGAATTACTTTCTCTTTGACTGCTGCTTGAGCAATGTCAACAAACAATGGTATGATGTCATATTTCCTGGCAAACAGTCAGCACGCTCTATAAGCGCAAAGAAAACACAAGTTTTACTGATTGATTTGCTCTGCAACCTCCTGCTCGAATGATAATAGCCAGAAGCAATATCCAACTTGGTAGCTCATTTGAGGACCAGGATTCCGCTTCAAGACGTCTACTAAGCTGTCGAATCGTGAGCCTGGATAGATCGCCCTGAAAGAAAGAGAATAGCCCACCCACCCAGAGATGATGCTTGGATGTTCCCAGACTGCTTTTCGCACTTCAGGGCGAGGTAGGATAACTTCTAGGCACTGTACAGCGATATCTAGTTTGTTATGCGACGCGTTCTGTACAAAAGCCGATATTGTGGCGAGGAATGGCTGAAGGTGATGGTGAGAAAGAGGCGTTGATTCAGAGCTAAGATATAGATGCGGTATGCGTTGGTCCTAGATCAATAAGCAGCACGACTCGTATGACGCACGTACCTCAATAAGACGGTGAGAATCTGAGCGGCTTTGAGTTGTACAAAGTCATCTGTGGTCTCGAGGACACTTTATAAAATCCGTATTGGGATGAGCATATTTGTGTAGATCTGGTATAGAGCGCACCGGAGTAGTGGCCCATAGGGTAGCTCCGGGTCTGTTTCTGCTGCTTTTGTGAACAGCGATATGCGTTCGTCGTGATCTACTGAGTCGACAATTAAATGCGGAGTTATAAACTAGATGCATATCGCGCACCGGCGATGGCGTCCGTGATGAGGACTAGGATACACTGCAGGGTGTCAACTGCTTGGAACTTCTTGAGCAGCCGAAGGTATAGGAGCGCGTAGGTCTGGCCTTCCGAGAGTAATATAGACTCTACTTTTGCTCTCGGTTGTCGGTCAACCCTCGTGATAAGGGCGAGCTCTTCCGAAGTCATGAGCCCTGTCCGTTGATATCCCTACTCCGGGACATCTAAGCTGCATCGACAGAAAGCAACGCTGAACGGTGCATACCTTCCATAAACCAGGTTTCAAGCGCAAGCTCGCAGAGCTCTCATCAAGATACGCGTTGGAGACCAGTGAGAGGGACATGGTTGGAAGATAGTGGCCGTTGCCTTACAAGCCCAACGAGTTGCGCGGACTCGAGCAGCGGAGCGGCTGCCCTAACAGGCAAAGTAAATTACGTAAGCAGATTTTCTGTGCTGTTTCCGAATCGAGTAACGAGCTGTCTGACATCCAGCCATGAACCATTCCTCCCGCTCCTGGCTTTCCTCATGTAGGCGACATACCACAGGTATGATCTCCTCCAAGTGCACGTATGTATTACCGCCTAACTTATTTTCCAGCTCGTGCCCTCAATTCGTGCTACCGCGGGCTGGCTACGGAGGCCGTAGCGTCAACAGAAACGACCTCGACAGGACCCCCCCCGCCCGTTAAACCTCGTCCAAAGCAGGCCTCTCGACCGATTCTTCACACTTCTGTGATATTAAATCGCTCGCCTATACTTACGCGCACTCCCTCGTTCTTCGAGCGCGCTTTCTATGCCTACCAGGCTCGCATCCGTCGCGCGCTGCACAACCCGTTCCCATACGAGTTCTACTTCAAGCAGGGATCGCTTCTCGAGGCGAAGTTTAACCTCGAAGAGCGCCAGCGCGACCGCACCGCGTTTGGGCGCGGATTTGGCGCGGATTCCCGCAACGCGCCTGGTGCGAAGCTGACGGCGGAGGATCTGAAGAAGTTTGGGCAGGCCGAAGACGAGTCGACGGTGTCCCGTAAGCACGCGAGTGACGAGACCGGGGATGTAAAGAGCTTAGACCGAAAGGGACAGCGGAACCTGTACTTGCTGGTCCAACGGAAAGAGAATGGGCGTGACGTGTGGGGATTCCCGCAAGGCAAGGTCGAGGAGGGAGAGCTTTTGCATCAGGTACGCCTATGCCGAATCATCACGAAACTTTCCATAAACTTTGCCTATCAAAGGCTGCGCGCCGTGACCTTCTTGCACAATGCGGCGAGGGTATGGACACCTGGATCGTCAGCCGAAAGCCGATAGGTCTCCACGAGATTGAACCTTCCGCACCACCTAAAGACACCTCGATGCCCTCGAAAGTATGTCCACCTATTGAGCCTTTTACGCAACTCATTCACACATGTGTTCCAGACTTGCGTCTTTTTTTTCAAAGCTCACATCATGGCTGGCCAAGTGCAGCCAGACGGTAAAAATGTCTCCGACTTCGCCTGGCTCACAAAATTGGAGATTCGGAAGCGGGTAGACCCTAAGTATTGGGATGCAACCAAGGATATGCTATCTGACTTCTAAATTCATATAATATCACTCCTAGCATGCCATGGAACCTTGACAGTTTGAAACATTCTATGGCAGACCGCGTCTGATGCAAAGGTAGACTAGTGAGAGATAGCCTTGGGCTTTTTCTGCGCATCATCAAATCGGCGCACAATGACATCGCACTTGGTCGTCTTGCAGATGTGCTTCGACCCATTTTTGATTGCGTCCGAGAAAAGGGTTAGACCTGCGGCACGTTCTACTGTCTCAACTATGACACGCCTCCTGGTCAGCATGGCGCCGTCGCGTTCTTTGAGGGATAGGAGACGCTCACCAGGGACCACGAAGCTTTCCAACGGTGCCTCGTCCGGAATAATCGCGTTTGGGAGGACAAACGCACCTGTCGAGATCTCGAAGACGTTGGGTGTGGAAGGAGAAGATGGCCGCGACGTGAGAACGACTTTGGCGAAGTGCGTCGGTACAGAAATATTTGGAGGGTTGCCAATTACTTCGTGCGTCTGCGAGCAAAGACAGTATTTCAGAACTGAGTGTAGACGTATGGAAGAGCGAAAGTAAGACGACTGACCACTCGCCATTTACCGTCTGGATCACGGTGTGGGAGGTATAAAGGAATGGTAAAGACATACACATCCGCGAAGGAGCCAGTCAGACGCCGGCACCAATCCTCTACGTAGGCCCAGTCTAAATTATCATACGATAGTCAAGGTGAGTGCTGGAGCACAAGATACTATCGCAGACGAACGCACAGTGACGGTTGAACCCTGCACCAACCTGAGGCGCGATGTTAGAAAGAAGGAACGTCTCGTCCATCGCATCCTGTTACTTCAATCATAAGCTAGACTCGTCAGACAAAGATTGGATCCACGAGCCTGGGATTTCTTCGCATCAGCGGCTGGAACCCTGTACACAGATCGTGAATATTTTCGATCATAATTGGAAGCGAGTGCGCTCACATGTGGCCACGGTCATAACCACTCCGGAAATAATCCTGCAGCCGTGCGCGGAAAGGCAAAGGAATTGCCTCGTCTTCCTTGAATTGCGATTTCTGACGGTCACCCTTCTCACTCTCTGATGAACCCTTCCCAGATCCAGAGCGTCCGAGAGACGATGCGGTCAGATGCTCTGCTGTCTGGGATTAAAGCCCTCGACTTAGAACTTGGGCTGATCAGCGAGCATATATTCATACCCAGGCAGGGTGTCGCAGACGGCGATCATAAGCAGCTGCGTATGCCTTTCTAACGAGCTGGTCTGAAAGAGGGCCTATACAACGGCATGAGATGAATATAGACTGTTAGACTGGACGACTCCGAACCCGGGTTGCCATATTTTAACACAGGAACAATCTCGGACTTTGCTGAAGGCGACAGGCGCAAGTCTCCTTTGGCACCGGTGTCAATGACTGGAAAGTTTTGCGAAGCAGAGGTCGAAGCTGGAACGGCGACTGCGAGCTCTTTCCTCTTGGATACACCGAGGGCAGTGGCGACTCCTCCGCCGACAGCAGCGCCGACAGCAAAAAACGCTGCGCGGATGACTGTCGCACTGGGCATGGAGACGAGATGAGAGCGAACAAGAGAGGGACCGATGCGCGCTGTTCACCGACAAGACGTGTTTGATTCTGCACAACGCCGCGCAGCTTCGGCCAAATCGGGATGTACGAGTACGGATGCAAAATAGTGGGGAAAAGCATGTACACCAATTCTCTATTATTCAGTCGTACACAATCGGAGAAGAAAGCATAGATATCGAGAATGTAGACATGAAGGTATGATATATATATATAACGAGCAACCGAGCAGACGTTGGTAAGAAATGAGGAAGAGCTAGTGACTTTTTATCTTGCGCTGCAATGTATTGGGCTGAGTGAAATAGAAAACACATGAAAAGAGTCAAGCAAAGGAGGGGAAGTTAATCTTCAGGGCTGAAGCGATGCGATCGGATTCAAGAGTTATACAAGATGATTTAAACGCAGCGTAGGATGAACTAGAATGACTGGGATCACGACGCGATTGAGAGGAATAAGAAAAGCCTCATGAACGAAAAGCCATTAATCGATGTAGTCGGCAAGCAATCGTTCTTCGAAACCTATTAGATTGGATCACTTATCTCCATTATCCCGCACCGCACTGCAGGCGTTTCACATCTCCAGAGGCTGGTGCGACTGAGCCTCGAAGCCACGAGACTGACTCTCGCTCACCACCACACGCTCGCGCCTGGTCCCAAAGCCGGAGACCCCAGGGCCCCTTGGCTGCCGAACAACACCGCTGGTGGGACTCTCGAGTCTGTCGTTATTGTTGACCATGCCGCTCACACTAGCGGGGAGGCTAGGGACGGGAGGGATGGAGCTCCCGAAACCAAGAGACTGACCGAAGAGAGCACCAAAGCCCCCTGGAGAACGACGCGATGGTGATGCGATCGTCGCATAGCCTTCGCGTATGTTGCCATTGGAAGAACGAGTGTTCAGGCGCGGAGCCTGGGTATGGAGAGTCTTCATATCTGGCATAGACTTCTTCGCACGGAGAGTCTGCGACAACGGAGAGGACGATGTGGGAGACAGGTATGCAGAAGGGGTGCGCGTCAAGCCAGGATGGTGAGAGGACTGTTGTCTCTGCAGAACGTCGTTAGTCAGCATATCGTGGCCTCGCATCTCCGCGGCAACGAACCTTTTCTGGGTCAATGCGGGTAACGACCGCATGACGTTCTTCACCTTCGCCGATAGAATAGTGATACACTCCGAGCTTCTGAGCGATAAGATGCACGATCCTCCTCTGTTTGGGGGTTAAAGTCCTGGAGAATGCGAGCTCGTCGCGCATGTGATCGTCCTTGAACAAGAGAATACGCGAATAGATGTCTAGGGTAGAGGGGTCGTTCAAATCAAGCTCGTTAGCCGATGACTTGCTTGAAGAGCTTGGAGTGGATGGGATCATCGGAGGCGGTGTCTGCACCCCGTAGGGCTGGGGAACTGGCATGGGAGGCGGGTTGGGTGGCGAATACTGCTGCTGTTGAGGCTGGTAAGAAGCGGCGCTTGCGGAAAAGGAGCGTTGAGGACTGAAGGTCGGGGCAATGATGGGACCAAAATCGTCATAGTGCTGCTGCGGGACACCTTGTTGGACGGATAGCTGCTCCTTCTCAAGCTGCATAGACCGCATGCGGCGGATGGCCTTCTCGCGCTCAATGCGTTCTTTCTCTCCGGCCTGGAGCACCTTTTTGTACTCGACACGCAGCTTGCGGCCTTGAACGTCGAAGCCGTTCAAGGCAGCAACGACGGCATCAGCATCGGACGCCTGTCTAAAATTGGCGAAAGCCAAGCCACGGAAAGAGCCTGACTGGTCAAGATGGTAATTGAAGGCATACGGGGTAGGAATGGACAAAGATGCCTGGATTCGGACGATGTCAAAAATCGGAACTGGTGAGCGCTGAGAAAGTCAAGAGGGGCACTGACGATGATGTCCAAGAGAGTCTCGCGCTTAACATTAAAAGGGATGTTCTTGATAACGATGGCGGTGGGTATAATCTCGTCATCGAAGGCCTGGCCGGGAAGGCCTGCCATGTTGAGAGGCGTACCCATGTTAGAGAGAGGAGGGGAGCCTCCACCAGACGAGAGATCCGA
Organism: Heterobasidion irregulare TC 32-1; assembly: GCF_000320585.1. NCBI lineage: Eukaryota > Fungi > Basidiomycota > Agaricomycetes > Russulales > Bondarzewiaceae > Heterobasidion > Heterobasidion irregulare. The sequence goes on along the minus strand of NW_009258198.1, from coordinate 1,699,506 downwards.
GGTGTTGGGGGGCGAAAGAGAGCGGTTGTCGCTGAAAAGGGAGGGGTTTTCGAGCCATTGCTGTTGAAAATGCGAGGTTTAATCTATGACCTGCTATCATCGAGCACGATCAAGAGAAAGATGGCGCACAGAAGGGAGGCCGCCGCGAGCAGGCTTGTTCTTCAGGGGAGACTGACTCATGCCGAGAGGGTTGTACTGGGGCTGGCCTGCGATAGCAGGGGAAGTTTGAAAATGATACTGAGGTCTACCGTTACCGCTGCCGCTGCCGTCGTAATCGTAAGTATCGTGTAAACGTTGAAGGGATGGCCGGGAAGAGAGCGACAGCGAGGCGATATCCGGAGTAGAAGAAGAACTAGTCATGATATCCTGAGAGAAGGGATACAAAGGATACTTGTGAGCTATAAACCGTTCGTAAAGAAGAGGAGAAAGACGAAGTGCAGCAGTGAGTGAAGGACTGTGATCAACGAACGCGGGAGGGTGTACACCGGACCCTAAAGTATTTCTAGGCTAACTCCGATTTCATCAGTCCCACGAGGCCCTCTCTCATTCTTTTTTGCTGCCTTTTCCGTCTCGTATCACACAGCAGCGTGCTCTCTCACGGGGAACCCGCATTGCATTGCGTCGCTTAGTGAAAGCTTGTTTTGAACAGCCTCCCTCCTCAAGAAACCACTAACAGCTCATCATGGAAGCTATGGCGAGCGCTAGATCTGCTGCGCTGCCACTGGTACTAGCCATCGATGCTGTCTTGCCATGGAACGCGTCCAACAATGCAGTCATGATCGTACACACCGCACTACAACCCCAGCCATGATACTATGTACTCAACGCCTGCACAAAGCAAAGACCCAAACACTCTCCAAACCTGTAACCCTGACCAAAGGATATAGACCTCCAAACCTCCAGACCTTCGACTGATATATGCCGCACTCATTGAACACTGCCAGAACTGACAGCTACGCGTTTCGGTGGGGCCAGAACGGATTCCACGTCAAACGGCACGGATATTGACCTAGAATGGTCCCACGGGCCCCGTGTTAGTTTGCTGCTCTGTAATGATGGCGAAGGCGATGCTCGTCCCGTAGACACGGGTGATGGGATGGGAAGATGAGACGGCTGGGATTGGGGCGATGTGACGGCATTGGCTGTGATCACGGAGGTAACCTCGCGCGAACGGGGTACAGGTCCACGGGCAACGGTGGATGGGGGATGAAATGTGGGTCGAGGGATGGATGGCAGTGTGAATTTGGATTTTCCCCTCGCAGGAAGAGGGCCGTCGATGAGACGGAGCGCAGTGGGGGGAGGGCGACGGGGCATTGTTGGGCGAGGAATTGATTATGAGGTGCTCGGAAAGGGCTACTGCACGTTTCAACGAACGTGAGGGTTCTTGTGATGGCCTGCGAGCACGATTCACTGTTGTTTAAGTATGGTCTCTAGATGCTGCGGCACAGCGAACTGACCTCGGTATCTCTGCTTCTTTGGTATTTGTTGGGTCCGCACGGCCAGCCTGCGGCAGATGCTGTTCTCGAAGGTGAAAGCCGCGTGCCACTCGTAAAGGGCAGTCGGGTCAACCGACTGGAACAGAGTTTCGCTGACAAGAGAAAGAAACAAAGGGAAGCCACCGATGAGACCCACAACCAGAAAGCCTAGCACGCAAACTGATGAAACCGAGCGAAGGAACGAAGGCACGAAGGCCTCAGCCATCGCTTACGTAATATCGGTACTGACGACGAAACCGACATCAATTTCATGCGTCGTTGCTAGGCGCAACATGAGAAGCGGATATCTTGTTCAGACACAGAAGGTACATGATGCAAAGGACCCAAAGAGTACAGAGAAAGGGGAAAAGGTAGAATCGGAGGCTTGACAAAGACAGTACTCTGAATGATTATTGATGCGAGGTCTTGCGAGGTGCACAGAGCGAAAACAGTGAATGGACAGATGTAAGATGTGCTGCGGAATAGCAATACAATGGTGCATGAACTAGGCCGATGGTTCGTCGCTGATGGGACGATAGTGCTTCATAAGCTGCGATTTGAAGGCTGGCGATAGATGTGATTAGGATGATGACAAGGAAACCTATCGAAATGTGAAACATACAAGCCGGAGAATCCCAGATAGTGGAGGCCTCGGTATTTAATGGAGAGGCATTATTAGGCTCTAGAGGTATGATAAGAAAATGCATTACAATGACATATTACAAACTCAGCACCTCCGAGGAGAGATTGCAATGACAGCAAGATTGTCTGCACGCTGTAGACAGCAGACCATTTGTCCTATACACAGCGTCATGTTTGATAACTGCTCAGAAGTTAAATAAGTCTCCACGGGACGCACCTGAAGGATATCCAAGCAAATAGCGCCAGTACCAATGTCAACGTTTGGATGAAAGCACGGGGAATCGAATTTGATATGGGGAGGAACGAAAGGATAATTTGAAGGGAACGTGATAGAAATTTTGAAGGCCAAGCCAGCGTAGACCTATTGACAAGGCGTTGAGGATGCTGAATACATCACGGATGCATGGAATAGCGCACCGTTCCGGCTGGTCCTTCAATCGTTCCAATCCAGTCGAACATATTTGCGTCGGATTTTGGGAATGCGGACTAGGTACAGTCATTCCAGATCATCATCCCCAGTCCGTTAAGAATAAAACGCACGATTCCAGGAGATGAAGACATCTAGTCAGACATGATAGAAATCAGTTGTTAAATAGCATGTGTATAAAGTAGCCACGCACCATCAGATTCATAAGCTCATTGCCGAGTCTATCAGTTGCAAAAGACGGTAGGATATCAAGAATTTGCTGAGTGGAAATCACGAGTTCCTGACCGTTTCGTTACGCTGCCAGCACTTTCATTTACAGTGTCAGCCATGGCGGATTTGGGGGAAGAACGCGCGGGGGCGAGAGAAGATGTAACTTGATCCATATCAATGAAGTTATGAAAGGCTGAGCGCTACAAATTTGGACAGAGAAGTAACAGGAAGAGGAAAACAGATCAAAGTGCGATGAAGGTGGGGAACACTGAAGACAGCGGTGAGGAGGAACAAGGACGGTGGAAAGTTTGTTGAACGCGCGACGAGACGGTCACGTGCTACGTGACGAGCGCTTGTTTGGCGAGGTTTGTCGTGACTTTGGATTGCCTCCGGTGTCGAAGCTAAAGCACTTTGCTGAGAATAACAACGAAGGAATGTTCTGCACCAACGATGGCGAATGTGTATGGGTGCCGCGCGCACGACACTGTGTCCTATTTCGTGGCTGCGTCATCCAGTGTTGGCTGAAGGGTGTTGATTGCCCCAGACGGCGCCCGAATAGACACCGGGTCGCTCCGCCGCGCCGTGTGACGAAAGCTCCTTCTCTCTGTACATCCACCGGACCGCCATGTCCTCCACATTCTCTCCAACACCTGGCGAGCTTGCCATTGTCAATCAATTGTTTGCTCAGAACGACCCCCAGAAGTTCGGCATCATCACGGGAGAGGTTGCTGTTAAGATATTTGGCGGTGCAAAGCTCTCATCCACAACCTTGGGGAAGATATGGAGTATAGCAGACGCGGAGAACAACGGCTTTTTGACGCGCAAAGGTGTAGCTGTTGCCGTCAGGCTTATGGGTTGGGCACAAAAGGGCGACGATGTGTCTGAGGAGTTGATCAACAAACGTGAGTAGGGCTCGCAGCCAGCCTGAGGCCCTAGCAGGGTTGCAACACTCATTCACACTTCTGGCAACAAAACAGCTGGACCCTTGCCTGTGCTCGAGGGATATCCACAAATCCCTGCGCAACGTGCAGCACCGAGTCCTTCACCGAGGTCCCCTCCTCCACCGGCGCTTCCGCCATTGACGACTATGGACAGGGCGAAATTTAATCGACTGTTTGTGGGCTGTGGGCCGGTCAACGGCTTGCTCAACGGTGCGTCTTAGCTTAGTCATGTTGTGTCCTGTCGTGTTCTCAAGCTCTGGCTCAGGCGAGAAAGCCAGGGACGTGTTCGTGAAGTCCAAGCTTTCGGTTGAGAAGCTCTCTCAAATATGGTTTGCACTACGCCTTCTTTTTTCCTGGCGAATCCTGACGATTCTGGTTCTGGTGCAGGAATCTATCCGACACGCAAAGCCGAGGCTCGCTCGATGCTACTGATTTCTCCATTGCGATGTATCTGATTCAACTTTCGATGTCGGGCCAGCTCTCTTCGATCCCTGCCACGCTTCCCCCCGGTTTGTATGAGCAAGCGACTGGTAGGAATGATGGTGTCACTGCACACGCTACAGGCGGTAGCGGCTCTTTGAGCCCAACGCTGACAGGTTCATTTCCGCCCCGCTCCGCAACTAGCGCTATCCAGCCGCAATATACTGGTCAAACTGTTCAGCAGCATTTCACCGGCCAGCCTCTTCCTCACCAGTATACCGGGTCTGCATTCAAGGTAGCGCCTACCATCCCTCCTCGGCCCGCGCCAGCCGTTCCACCTTTCCCTGTGCCGCCAACTGCACATGCACCACAATGGGACGTCACGCCCGCAGAAAAAGCGAGCTCGGATAGATTCTTCGATACCCTTGATAGTCAAAAGAAAGGCTATATTGAAGGTGATGTTGCTGTACCTTTTATGTTGCAGTCCAAGCTGGCCGAAGATGCTCTGGCGCAAGTCTGGTGCGTGTTGTATCTCCCAAGTCAGTAGATAGTATGACCTCATGTCGCATTCTGGCATTGTGCTCTACAGGGACCTCTCCGACCTGAATAATGATGGCCGCTTGACTCGCGACGGTTTCGCAGTCGCCATGCATCTCATTCAAGGAAAGCTTACTGGTAAAGATATTCCCGCCTCTCTACCAACCTCTCTGGTTCCACCGTCGATGCGGACGAATGGTGTCGCAGCATCTCCCCTCCAGACCCAGCAACCGCAGCAAAGTGAAACCATTAGGGATTTACTATGGGACGAGACTCCCCCTCCATCGGCTATCACTCCACAATCCGTACAACATCAACCAACTGGTTCACTCCACATGTCTCCCAGCGCATTCTCCACTCCTTTTCTTTCCACTCAGCAGGCGTTTGCCGCTGCTCAGGATCCTTTCGGCAGCTCCACCAGTAAGTCGTCATTTTGAACATAGCACTCATCATTCATAATTTCCATCCTGCAGCCACCAAAGATCTTCTGGGTGATGATGATGATGCCGGCACGACCTCCCCTCCCATACATGATCATTCAGCCGAGATCGGAAACGTTCAAAACCAATTGGATTCAACCAAACGCTCGTTGGAGACTACCAAAGCCGAGCGTACCAGCATTGAAGCTACCATCGCTAATCAAGCGGCACAGCTATCCGCTCTCCAAACGCAGCTCAGCTCGGCGAAGGCAGCCTACGAAACCGAAACGCGTCTCCTTGCTGCGCTGCGGGAGCGATACACTAATCAGACAACCGACATAAACAAGGCTAGGGAGGAGCTCATCCATGCGGAGAGTGATCTGAGTGCCGTGCGTGTGGAGAAATCCGAGATCGAGCAACATCTGCTTCGGGACAAAGAGGAAGTCCGAGACTTACAGCGGAAGATGACCGAGGCGGGTAGCACCATCGAACACGTGAAAGTGGAGATCGAGAAGGCAAAGAAAGACGCAAAGCAGCAAAAGGGGCTATTGGCTATCGCGAAGAAACAACTGGCCACGAGAGAGACTGAAAGAGCTAAGATCGAGAAGGATCTCGAGGAGGCGAATGCAGAGGCCCTGGCAGCTGCAAAAGAACGGGAAGAGGCAGAGTCATTGCTTAGCAAGGAGATACCGGCCGCTCCGTTCGCGAACGACGCACATACGACGACGTCTCCTTCGGTGGACAGTTTGGCGTTCGCCGCAGCCCAGCCTCTCCCCGCTACTCCTGGCAGTCCGGGATCCATTATGAGTGGATCAGGAAGCAAGAGCAACAACCCTTTCGAGAGACTTGTGATGTCCCATACTGGCTCGTCGACTCGCTCTCAATCACCGTTCTTGCCATTCACAAATGCATCAGTCCCAACACCGTTCGTTGCGCCCCCTCCCCCGAACGGCACGGCAGCGATGACAGATGATCCTTTCAGCTTGGCTTTCGGAACCGAGGAGCCCACGAATGTACCATCCTCGGGACTTACAGATGTTGGTGCAGAGCCACAAAGCTTAACGCCCAGGCTGCCATCCATCAACGCGAATGTCACTTCGACTGATGAAATGTCTTCGCCTCTCAGTGACAACGATATGTTCAGCACGCCACCTACAACTGCTGTGCCAGTCCTGGCACAGCACTCTGGATCTATGAGTCAAGCTGGCAGTTTCCCTGGTGTAGAGGCGACTCTTTCCCAGCTCTCCCCTGCAGAGGCATTTTCCTCTGAACCTCCCGCAGCGCACGAGCCGGAGACTGATCTGAATGCTCCGCTCAAGGAGATTGACATCGACGAATCTGATAGTAGTGACGACGATACTGAAGACAGTCAGCCTCTTGCCACCTTGGTGAAGAGGGCATCCAACATCCCCCCAGCGCCTCAGGAACCTGCCATCGCCACTAACGAAGCGACTGGAGCTCCTAGCACTGGCTTTTCGTTCGACGATGCGTTCGTTGAATCGTCTGGTCAGGAGACTCAAGCTGCCCCTCCCTTGGCACAGTCCTTGGAGAAGGGGCTTCCTCCTACATCCCAAGCAACTACTCCATTTGATTCGTTTGCAGATACACATGTCCCCCCGGCCATCGAGACAGTGCTAGAATCTCCTTCCAAGGTGCCTGCTGGCGTGAGTGATTTTGACGAGGCGATGGGCAAGATCCCTGGTTCTGCTTCCGGTACATCGGATCCTAACTTCACGTTTGACAATTCGTTCGACGATAACTTTGATTTTGGCGCTGCGAGCGGGACTGCATTTCCTCCTGCTCCATCCTCCAATGGAAACGCTGCCCCTGCACCGTTTCTAGCGGTCGCCCCTGCTCCCGCTCCTGCTCCGAAGAACGACGGGTTTAACTCTGTCTTCGCTCCACAAGTCAGCGCTCAGCCGCCTTCTCTGACATCGCTTCCTCAGGCTGCCCCCGCTCAAATTGCGCCTTCGCTTTCGTTTGATGACGCATTTGGTTCAGCATCATTCGCCACTCAATCGCAGCCGAGCCAGCCTTCGGCGAGCAGCGAAGCCCATGGTATCTCTTTTGATGATGCATTTGGTGGCGTTGGCCCATCACAGGCGCTAGCTTTGGACGACAACTTCGGGACGGCTTCGTCACGAGCGTCGTTTGTGCCTCCTCAAACCCAATCGCCAACCAGTGCAACGCCTTTTCCAACTGCATCCCCACCTCGTGACTCTTCATCGTCCTACAACGCGTCTCGGATGTCGGCGTCTCCGCCGGTCCGCGCAACGTCACCCCCTCCCCGTGTGTCCTCTCCGAAACTCAGGCCGTCGACAGCGTCCTCGAGCAAAGACGGCCATGAGAAGAAGGAGCCGGTGAGGCACTCTAAGCTCAGCGTATGTGCTTTCCTCTATTCTGTAGGCTCTATGGTGCGACTCACAAGCTCTTAGATCCGATTGCCCTTTGGGAAGAAGAAAAAGACCATGGAGCCGGCGCCCCTGCCACCCTCACAGCTTTCGCAGCACCTGTCGCCCTTGCCCGAACCTACCGCTGTTGGGACGACGACCCCTGCGGTGGAAGATGATGTCGAGCCTGTCAAGCAGCTGTCGGCCATGGGCTTCAGCCGTTCGCAAGCAGTTGCTGCGCTGGAGGCGAATGCGTACGACTTCCAGAAAGCGCTCAATAGTTTGCTTGGTTCTCAGTGAGGTTTTTTTATGTTCATCGAAGGAAAATAAGGAGCCCTTGTATTCTCTCTCTCTCTCTCTTTTGACTGTAAAGCTGCAAGCGATAGTGCTTGGCTTTGGTACATTCGTTTGATCCTATCTACATACAATCCTACGGACGCTCATTACTAGCTTTGTTTCCGCTCTCGATTGTGGCATCTATTGCTCCGTCGATTCTTATCTGCTCTCTACAGATTCGTTATAATGAATGATGTGTTTTGCGAAAGCTATGCCAGGCAGGGTGGCTGGGTCAGCTGATAACAATACCACCCCGAGCGGATACCAGTTCATGGCCACAGTCTGTGCTCGCCCATTGACCTTAACTGCCGCAGTTCAACAGGGCTTTATACCTCTCTGCTCATCGCCTCCCATTCACCCTCGGGGCACATCTACCGTTACCCTGCGACAATCCTATTATTATTGGGCTCGTGCCTCCCTGATACAGTATAAAGCCAGCTAGCCTGGCAAGGGTGCTGGCATCGCAGCCTCTCTTCCCCTGTTCTTCTCTTCCTAGCTCTGTTGCTCTGGCGTGCACCCTCGACGTTCAATACGCTTGATGCCTGCATTTGATGTTGTGGTCGTGGGCTGCGGGGGAGGCCCCTCGGAAACGAATTTGTCTGCGTGCGTCGTGCGAATCTGTCCCATGTCTCAGCCTCGGTGTACTGACGTCGCCCTCGGACGCGCCTGGTTGGGCTCCTGCGTAGCTATCTGCTCAAGCCTTACGATGCCGCGTGGTTGGACGGGACCGTCGCTCTGGAAGCTGGTGAGTCGCGCGCGTGCTGCTGTGGATGCGAACGTGCGCTCAGCTCAAGTGTGCACCCAGGCTCCGGGCTCGGGACGCTGAGCTACGTCATGGCGCTGAACCCCAACCTTTTCGATGATGAAGACGCCCAATCCACCTGCGGCCTCTCAGCATACGACGTCTACTCGTCGATCCGGTAGGTGCACGCGCGCACGCGCACACGAGTCTCGCCGGTCGCTCACGTTATTCTGTAGCTGTTTCCTCATCACCCACGCCCACTTGGACCACATCAACGGCCTCGTCCTCTCCGCGGGCACGCTCAAGGGCCCGCGTAAACGTATTCACGCCGCGCGACACGTTATCGACAACATCGAAACCGTGTTCTCGGATCGCGTCTGGCCGAAACTCGCCTCCTGGAGCGCGAAGGACGACGATTACAAGCTGATGTACGACCCGTACGTACACACAGCCGCCCTCCTCCCTCGCGCGCGTGCACATCTGATCCGGGCCCGGCGCCACGAGGCCAGGCTCAAGTTCACAAAGTCCTACCGGACGATCTCCCCCAACGTCTCCGTCCGCATGACGGCGGTCACCCACGGCCACAACGACACGACGGGCGTGTACGAGTCCACCGCGTTCTTCCTCCGGCACGACCCCTCCGGGCAGGAGCTGCTCTTCTTCGGCGACGTCGAGCCGGACAGCGTCGCGTCGCGGCCGCTCACCCTCGCGACTTGGCGCGCCGCGGCGCCCATGATCCCCGAGACGCTCGGCGCGATATTTATAGAGTGCTCGTGGCCCCTCGGGCGCCGCGAGGATCTGCTGTACGGCCACCTGAGCCCCGAACACCTCACCGACGAGCTCGCGGCGCTCGCGACGGAGGTCGTGCGCGCGCGCGGTGGCCTCGAGGAGTGCGCATCCGAAGACGCGACCCCGGTCTCGAACGGGGGCGGCACGAACGTCGGCAAGGCGCAGCCCGCCACGACGGGCAGGCGCGTGGCGCGGAGGGCCAGGGTCGCGCCCTACGGCGTTCCCACGCCGCACGGCCACCCCCAACACAACATGGACATGGACGAGCCCCCCTCCTCGGATGTCCAGGCCCTCCGCAAGAAGCCGCGCCCGAGCCCCGTCGACCCCGAGCTCCTGCGGGACGCGCTCAAGGGCCTGCGCGTGTACATCACCCACTGCAAGGACGACCTCGAGGGCCGGTACGATCGGCCGATCCGTCACGTGATCGCCGACCAGGTGCGGGAGCTCGTCGAGAAAAAGCGGCTCGGCGCGGAGATATTGAGCGTTGAGCAAGGCTCGCGTATAGGTCTGTGCTATTCCGAGCTGGGGCTTTCGTCGCGCTGACGCTCGTCTGCGCCTCTCTAGTTATTTGATGCTTTCATGGACGATCTCTCTCTCCCTCTCTCTCTCCTATCGTACATTCACGTTTGGGCCCATAAGCACCGTGTATCCTTAGTCGCTGTAGCATTACTCCCCCGTCGCCTTTGCTGTCCACCGTCTTGCTTAACTCCTTTCTCTCTCTCTCCCTCCTTCTCTTAGCCTACGAGCATACCTACCCCCTATTGGCGTTCGCCCTAGCCCGCGACCGTCTTCACGGCCTTTCGATGTTCTCGCACGTGCCAGATGCCCATTACAACAACGAATTATGTGTTATACGCCCGTCCTCCTCGCCTGTAAGATCGTTTGTACTTTCGAAGATAATCATAAGGGGTCGTGGCGAGCTAAGTAGGGCTTGCGTGCGTGCACCTGGCGCAGCCGGGGCATCCTCGACGGCAGCTCGATCCGCGCATAAAAAGCATCTCTGGTGCGGGACAGACGGGTCCGGTATAAAGAAAGAAAACCCGAGTGAAACATGGGAAAGACAGAGTGCGGGGGAAAAAAGAAGAAAAAAATTATGGATAGGACAGCAGAGCAAACAAGAGGTATGTAGCAACGACGCAAAGCTATCGACTGCGATCACGACGAGGCGTAGAGCTTGACGACGCCGTCCGCGCCCGCGCTCGCCATGAACGGCAGCGACGGGTGGAACTGCACGTCGAGCACGCCCTCGTGCGCCTTCTCCCGGTGGCTCGTGATCTCCTGCACGCACGCGCGCGTGCCGAGGATGTCCCAGAAGCGGATCGAGCAGTCGTGCCCGCCCGAGAGGAGCGAGAAGCCCGCCGCGTCGATCGAGAGCGAGGTGACGCCGTCGAGGTGCGCCGGCATCGAGTGCGTGCATTGGCCTGAAATTCAGAAAGAGGCGCGGGCGCGTTAGTGTGCTTGCGCAGCGCGTGGAGTCATTCCTACGCATAGAAGAACGGCACGGACCTGTTTCGATGTCGAAGACGCGGATGTACTTGTCCTCGTGCGCGGTGACTAGGAGCGACATCGTAGGATGCGAGACGAGGCTGTTCACCTGCGACGAGGGCCCGTCTGCAGCAAAACGCACGACGCGCGCGGTGAGCTCCTTGATCAAGACCCTAGAGCACCCACGAGGACGGGCTCACCGTGACCGGGCTCGCTCTGCAACCGCATGAGCTCCTTCCCCGCCTCGATGTCGAAGATCTTCACGACCGCGTTCTGGTACGCGACGGCGACCTTCTTGAGGTCGACCTTGATCGCCTCGACGGCCGTCGCGCCCGGCATGCCCTCCGTCTGCTCGCCCTCGTGGTCCAGGCCGTAGTACGACCACGATAGCTTGAGAGCGCCGCCCGCGGGCCCGCTCACGTCCCACACCTTGACCGCGCCCTCCGCGCCGCAGCTGATGAGCGTGCTCTCGTCGCGCGCGAGCGCGAGGTCCCAAACCGCGTCCGTGTGCCCGACGAGCTCGCCGCGCATCCGCGTGCGGTCGAACGGCGCGTACGTCGTGTGCGCGGCTGGCGGGAGCGCCCACACGCGCACGGTCTGGTCGAGCGAGGCGGAGTAGAGCAGCTGGCGCGACGGCGCGATGACGAGCCGGGTGATCGCGGCGGAGTGTCCGCGGAGCGTGAGCCGCGGCTCCACCTCCGTCACGAGTCGCGCGCTGTACATGTGGGGAGAGGGGTGAGCGGCATTAGTGTTTTTGCGATCAGCCAGGGGAGGGTGTGTGCGGGGCGGGGCGAGATAATTATACGCACGCGGATGAGGCGAGGCCGGCGACGTCCATGCGCCATATTTTGACCGTACAGTCGTCGCCGCCGGTCGCGAGACAGAGTTCTGTGGGGTGGAACGCGATCGCACGCACGGCGTCCAAGTGACTGAGAGGCACATCAGCAAACGGGTTCACACGCTCAGATTCTAAAGGAAAAAAAAGGGAGAGACGGAAACGGAAACGGAAGAAAGAGCGCATCGATCGGACGGGCCCCCAAAATAAATCACGCAGCGACTGACTTTCTCAGCGTCCGTTTCGGCTTCCACGCCTTGGCCCCGTTGCTGTCGTCCAGCGCGCCGGACTCGTCCTCGTCCACCTCGCCTTCCTCCTCCTTGCCCTCGTCGTCCGCCTCCTGGCCCACGCGCGGATCCCACGAGGCCGCTCCACTCGCGACAATGGTCCCTGCCTGCGCCGCGTCGTGGGCCATCTTCAGCTTCGCGCGCCACTCCCCTGCGTCATCTGGACGGAAGATCGCCGTGACCTGCTGTGCCTCGGCCGCGTCCCTGTCCTTGTCCGCGTCCTGGCCCTGTGGCTGCGGGACGGGCTGTCCCGCTTGCTGTGGTGGCTGAGACTGGGGCTGGAGCTGCTGCTGCTGATAGGGGTGACTCATGGTGCCAGAGAGTGGCGGCTGGGGCTGCGGTTGCACCGGGACCATGCCGGGACCCCCTCTCGGAGCGGGCGAGGAGGACGGGAGGATGCTCATACCGTTGAGAATGGGAAACTCCTTGCCGACCTCGGGCATAATTTTGCGTGGGCGCGCGCCGTAGTTGAGCTGCTCGAACGAGGGAACGTTGGGGAGCGTGACGGGGAGCGCGGGGTTGGCGAGCAGCTGGCGCGTGGGGAGCGGGTTCATGGCTTGGTGGGACGTCAGATACGATATTTCCTGTAGGCACCTAGGATGAAACCGAACATAGAGTCAGCATCTGGGGTCGCGAGGCGACGGGGAGGGACGCACTGCTTGAGGTAGTCGCGGCTGCGCGCTCTGCTCTTGGGATCGCGCCCAGGCGGAGGCTTGCCCACGGTGGCGGCGGCAGCGGCGGGGCCGTTCGTGCCGACCCAGTTGGAGGTGGCTGTGGCTGTCCACGCGGACGGGCGGCTCTGGGAAGGATTGCCGTTCGGTATCCGAGTGTCGGGAGGCAGCAGGGAGTCTGGGCGGAGGGAGAACGAGCGTCAACGACGACGGTGCTCGAGATATATGCCACAGGGTGTATCGCGACGGGGGAGGGAAGAGAGGACGGACCTTCGCTGCGGGGCGAGCTGCCGCTGCTGCCCTCCTTGTTGGAGAGCACGTCGTCCTTCTGGGACTGCGCGCCGGGCTGCTGTCCTGGGACGGACTTGGGGGCGGGCTGGGGTTGCTGGGAGGAGGAGGCGGCGGGCTGGGTGAGCTGCTTCGATCTGGGGGGCGGGGACACGTCAGTGTCAGTGTGGGGAAGGGCGCGGGCGGGCGGACGGGCGAGAGGAGCGACTGACCGCTCGACGCGGAGGGCGTATTCGAGCATTTTGATGCGGCGCATGAGGTCGACCTTGATGTTGTCAAAGGAGCGGCGCTCGCCCTCGAGGAGGGCGATGCGTGCCTGCAGAGGTCGGGCGGTGGGAATGAGCATTGAACGAGGTCAGCGGGGCGGGCGGGGACGTACGCGCATCTCGGCGCGCTCGATCTCCCACTCGTTGCGGTCGCGCTCGTAGCGGCGCCATTCAGACTGGAGGAAGTGGAGGACGTTGGAGAGGGTGAAGTCCTGGCCGTTCAAGGGGGGCGGAGGGATGTCTGCGAGGTGCTGCTGCTGTTGCTGCTGTTGCTGCTGCGGGTGCTGTTGCTGTTGCTGTTGCTGCTGCTGCTGCTGCTGCTGCTGCTTGTTTGGCTGGACGGAGGCCAACATGGGGATCTGTATGTGGTGGGGGTGGATGTGGTGGGACGGGAAGGGCGGGAGGAGGTCCTGGCCGGCTCTGGCTCGCGACGGCGCGTTGGCGAACATCCTGCACAAACAACGTTACAGCCACAGCCGCTGGCAACCACTCCTCTGCTCGAACAACGCGGGCGCGGTCGGGGGGGATGGCGAGCACACCGCTCGACTGCCTCGTTCCTGCTGTGTCTCTTCAATTGGGCCAGGCCCGCTCCCGCTCGAGATCTCGCTAGCGCACTCCGTTTTACGACATCTCCCTGCCCCGTGTTCACGCACGCACCGCCAATCGATGCAGCCCTCCGTGCTCATCAGGCGAATCGCGCCAACGTTCACTGCACCCGTCCCTCGAGGCACAGGACCAGTCTCTGACTCTCTCTCGGAACATACCAGGTCTCGCGCTCTCCATGCACACTCGAGCGCGGACATCGCGAGCACCAAGGATCGTGTTGCGATCCGCACACGCTGCGCGCTGTCCATGAGCGACGAGCCTCATTTCACGACCGGATAAGAGATCACGCCTGCGCACGCGCGCTCAGTGCTCACCCGCAATTTCAGTGCACCACCAACAGAGCAGCCCTATTAGATCGCGCAACGCATGCATGAATGATAGGTCGACGCAAATATCCAACAGCGAACATCTAATAGCACAACAGCAGCGCCCATCGTGCACCCCCGCAAACCGTTTATTTCTTCCCAGACCTGGCGATCGGCGAGAATGATGAGGGGACGAGTCCGACGCAGAACAGAGGACGCACTTCTTGATCCCGCCGCCGGGCGGGCCGCCTGCAAATCCCAGCGGGTCAGACCGATGACGATAACGAGCACGACAACAACGGCTGCGCGCATGTCAGGGAAGGAACACGCGCGACGCTTACCCTTCGTGGCTGTGTGTGCGCAAAACGCTCGATCAGCGGGGGCGGGGGGCGGGAAAAGAGGGCAGCATGTGCTTGCCTTTCATCTGTGCGGCCTTGAGCGCGGCGGCGTCCGCCTTTTGCTTCTCCTTGAAGGCCTGGTCTTCCTCGTCTATCTCCTTCTTGTCCTTCTTGGGCGCCTGGCGGCGGCGGCGGCAGCGGCGGCGGAGGGATTGGGGATAAGATGGAGATGGATGTGAGTGTGGGCTGGGGCCATGAAGAAGAACAAACGGACCTTGAGAGGCTTGAGTTTTCCACCTTGTCTGGACATCGTGAATGTGTTCGTGAGCGAGTGTGTTTGAGTAGAGCAAGTTGTGAGGACGAGGACGAGGACGAGGAGAGGATTTGCACGGCCACGTGCGAGCAACCCATCGGGATCTTATCTTATCTTATGACCCTTGGTTCGCCAGAGTGCGATCATCCAAAGCTCAGTAGTCTCTCAGATGTCCGCAAGGTGGCTTTCGGTCGTCCTCTTGCTTGTCTTGCTCTCCACAGGACCGTCCATGGGCCTCTCGGATCCTCAAGCTCGTTTTCAGCTTCACCAGGGCGACGAATGGACGGTGGAACTGTCTACGGAATGGGACGTGAGTCACCTCTAGTACGCCCATCCGCCCCCTGCTGAGATGCATCCACCGCAAGGTCCTGGGACCGTTCCCGATCCACGCCCGAGAACAACACTTCCTCTCTCCCTCCTTCCCGCTGAATCGTGAGCCCGATCCCCCTGCTTCATCCATCCGCCGTCTCATCCTCCATCCACACCAGTCTCCCAGCCCATCGACTTCCACAAGTCCTGGCCATCGTCCTACGCCGACGGCGGCCTCGTATCCTGGTCGACAGTCAACGCGACGGACTCGGCTTCCCCCGACCCCGGCAACCTCAAGGTCTCCTTCCCACACATACGGTGCGTACTAGAACCTCGTCCTCCTCACGCACGCGCACGACTGATCGAAGCCCGGTCGGAAGCACAGGTGGAGCGCCCTCCGCGCGACAGAGGGCTGGGCGGCGCTGCAGCACCACGCCGTGCTGCACACCACCCTCACCGTGCACGCCCCACAGCCTCTGTCAGAGTCCGAGTCGCAGCCCGAGCCCCAGGCCGTCCTGCCGAACCTCATCGTCACCCTGACCCAGGGCGCGTTCTTCACCATCCTCCCCGCGCACGATGCCGGGTCCTCGTTAGACTCCGCCATCGTGCCGGAGTGGTACTCCGGGAACATCTACGCGATGGAGCGCGCCCCGCCCAAAGCCGTCCGCTTCCCCGCGCCTCCATCCGCGCGCGGATCGACGACGTACGACGTGTTCGTCAGCGGGGACTACGAGGTACTCCCCACGCAGCAGAGACGAGCCTTGCCAGTGGCCGCCCTGACACCGTCCCCCGCCCGCTCTAGATCCGGCTTTTCGGCGACCCCACTGCGCGCGGCGAGGACACCCCGACGCTCGACATCACCATGACCGCGGCGCTCGAGCCGCCGGGGCCTGTGCCCGTCGTGCGCCAAGCCACGCACGACGTCGCGTGCGACTTTGTCGACGGGTTCGCGTTCGGCGACGCGCTCGGTGTCGGCCTGCGGAGCGTCGCGGGCTGGTGGACGGTCGACGCCGCCGCCGTCCCGCACGGCGTGCGCGCGCAGGTATCGCAGCCCCTCCGGCTTCCTATTTGTTTCGTGCGGCCTTGCGTGCGCTGACATCGCTCCCTCGATCGCCGCGCAGGGACTCGACGTCGCGCTCGTGCGGCCGCAGATGACTATTGCCCCGGGCCAGACGCGCATCGTGCCCCTGCGCATCGCGCAGGACCCGCGCGCGCCGTTCGCGGGCGATTCGCTCACCGTCGAGCTCACGCTGGCGTCCGGGACGTCGAGGACGACGGTGTCCGCGACGCTGCCCATCCGGCACCGCGCGCACGCGCTCGACGGACCCCGCGCGGGCACGGGCACGGCATCGGAGGCCCTCGTGCAGGCGTCATATTTCTTCGCGGGCGCCGTGCCGACCGCGTTCAACGTGCTCTTGCCCCTGGAGCCGACGCCGAGAGGCGAGCGGCCGCGCCCGCCGGTCCTCGCGCTCCGTGAGTCGCCTTGCCTGCCCCATTTCCATTTCCCCTCTCCGCGTGCGCAGAGCCCGAAAACTGAACGCGCGTGCGTGTGTGGCGCAGATGGCGCGGGCGTCGATGTTCTCGCTGATTCTTTCTGGGCGGACGCGATCCCGCGGCAGAACCTGAGCTGGGTGGTGATGCCCGCCGGCCGCACGTCCTGGGTGAGCTCGCGCGCGCCGACCGCTCGACGATGTGCAGCGCCTATCTGACGCGGGCGACGTAGGGACTCGACTGGCACGGGCCCAGCGCGCAGGACGCGTGGCAGGCGGTGGACGCGCTTGGGGCGATTCTCGCGCGCGCCGAGCGCTGGGGCGCGTGGCGACTCGCGCCGGACCCGCAGGTGCTCGTCCTCGGCCATTCGAATGGGGGCCAGGGCGCATGGTACCTCGCCGCGCGCTTTCCGGACAGGGTCGTCGGAGGTGAGCCGGGCCCCGCCTTTGCTGCTCGCGAGCGCCGGCGTGCTGACCGTTGTAAACTTGGAGCGCAGCGGTCCCTGCTGCCGCGTACATCAAGGCGCAGGCGTATGTGCCGCTGACGCAGTCGAGGTGAGCCGTGTGTGGACTGGACTGCGTGCGTTCGTCGCTGATCGTTCGCGCGTCTGGCACGTTGACAAGGTCGGCGCACTTCATCGACCCCTCGCTCCGTGCGCTCCTCGAGACGTCTTTCACGCCCGACGACAACGACCTCTTCATGTCGAACCTCGTCGACACTCCCATACTCGCAATACACGGGTACGCGTTTCCCAGTCCATCCGGTCGTTCACACTGATGTTGATTCGACGAACCTGCCGTCGTTGTAGAGGCAGCGACGAGAACGTACCGACTTGGCACACCAGGGAGCTGGTCAGCACGCTCAAGACGTGGAACCCAGCCGCCAACATAACGTGCGCTCCGATCCGCCGTCCCGCCCTCACAGCGACCCCGACACCGTCCTGACCTATCGTCCCCAGCTACCACGAAGCTCCAGGCGAACCGCACTGGTACCCATCCGTCTTCAAGAACGAGCAAGTCGCGGGGTTCCTGCGCTCGATCCTGCAGCCCGAAGCGCAGCCGGAGCGGCGATCCAGGTCGTTCACGCTCACTGTCGCCCTTCCGGCCGAGAGCGGACCCCTGCACGGCTGGAGGATCCTGACCTTGGCCACACCGGGCAGGTGAGCGCGCTGTGCCTTGCAGATGTGCATGCCCGCACCGCAGATGACGCCCATATATGCTCGTCACAGACTCGCGCGGCTAACTGTCCAGGAGCAAGACGGTGCCGTGTCCGTCAGGACCTCCAACGTCGCCAGCTTCTCGTTCGACGTCGTGCGCGCGCGCGTGGCATCCCTGAAGGTCGACGGGGCCGAGCTCCGCCTCCCTGATTCCAGCCTAGATGCCAAGGCGATCCACGTAAAAAAGACCGCCGACGGATGGGAGGTGAGTGCCCTCAGCCATCGACTCTCCGCGCGGCCTCTCACGTCGTCCCTCCGGAAGCCGCGCGCGCCTAGAGGCGCAGCGGCGCTACTCGCACCGCAGCCGTCCGGCCGCCTCGCCACGATCCTGCAGTCTGCTGGCCCGCTCACCATCGTCGTCCCCGCCCTCCACGCCTCCTCGCGCGCACTGTCCGTCGCGCACCGCCTCGCACACGACCTAGACGTGTACCATAAGCTCGACGCCGAGATCGTCGCGGACGGCGCGGCGCTGCAGCGCCTCGGCGCAGGCGAGCTGGGGCCGGGCAACGTCGTCGTCGTCGGCATGGGCGGCAGTGGCGACGCGGCGGCAGAGGGGCGCTTTGCGCGGCAGGTCCTCGGGCTCGGGAAGACGGCCTTTGGGATGGACGACGGGGCTATGCTCACGTTGAGAGGACAGCGTCTGGACGAGCCCTCGCAAGGTGAATCCGCTGGCACGCAGGGTCGCGTGAGCGGCGAGCGGCGCGAACTGACGCTCTTTTCCCTAGGCGCGATCTTCTTACATCCGCACCCGACGAATTCCTCGGCCAGTATGCTATTCATGATCGGGAGCGACCTCTCGGGCCTCGAGAGGATCGCGAGGCTGTTTCCTATCCGCACTGGCATCTCATTGCCAGATTGGCTGGTGATCGAAGGCGAGGCGGACACGTCGGGGGCTGCAGGCGTACAGGCGGCAGGGTGAGTTCTGTCGGACTATTGCGAGGCTGAAGACTCAAAAGCTGTTGAACGATTTTGAAGGCTATGGGACGCAGAATGGAGCTGGAAAGAGGTCGTCTCTTGGCACCATTAACGAAGCGTACGTAGGTAGTGTGATACAGGGGATATATAGGTGTAAGTACTCATCGTAGGACCTAAAAATCAAAGTTCGAGTCTCACGCGGATGCCTTTTAAACACGTTGACAGAGGGAATGATGGTACAATACAGTGTGTGATAGATAATAGGAAAGCCCAGAAGAGAATGCACGAATGTAGATGGGACAGATAGCGCGAGCAGAACTACGACAAGCGATTCTTTCATGACTGGAATATGGACCTCGCCACCTGAAACCGCCACCTACGTCAGCAAGTGGTCAAGAACTCAGGACTCGACGACTGACACTCTCGAGAAGTAGGGTAACCTCAGGCGCAGCCCGGATAAAATCTTTGCTCCAAAAGTCGTACTTGGGGTTGCGGAGAAGTTCGATGAAGGTGACCAAGGCACCCCACGGGTGAGGGCGATGAACAATGAACCTCTCCAACAAAACCTTGGTTACAACTTCACTGAACATATCGTCCTTCACTTCGACGAAGAGGTAGAGAACGAGTGAGCTAAACCAGTGGGTGTGCGCGTTGGGGTAACGAAGGTGTAAGACAATGGAGCTCAATAGATGGTGTTGACCTATCAGGAGAGTTAGCCAGGAAAGCAGGCGTCAAGAAAAACACTCACCCTCAGTGTCCATGCTCGTCGCCAAATATCTCAAGGCAACCACACCAGGGTCGCCAGCGTTGAACAGAGAGGAGCCACTCCTGGCCTTGGCTTGAGCTACCGAAGACACTCCGATGTACATGACCAAAGAGTTGATCAAAGACAAGTTGTAAGTCTCCGAGATTCCGTCCGAAGGTGACTGCTTCAAACGATCTTTGAGAGAAGGAAGGAAGGACGGTGAACCACGATTGAGGAGGTATTGATCGAGGTGAGTGCGAAGATCACCAGTCTTCAGCCCAGAGGTGAAATCAGAAAGGATAGGAGGTATAGGTCCCATTTCGGGAATCGAATCAAATTTGACATTACGAAGGTGCGGGTCGGGGAGGGTCAAGGTGGGGGGGAAGGCGCTAAGGACGATGTTGCGGAGTTGGATGCAGCGAGGCGGGATCATATCGCAGAGGCTGAAGTAATACTCGCTGAGGAACTCGGGAAAGTCGTGGAGAAGTACAAGAAGCAATCTCAGCGACCCGCGATAAAGGTCGCGGGACGATTGCTGCAATTCGGCAGACTTGAGGAAGGGAGAGAGGAACTTGAATAACGAGAGTAAGAGTTTGTAGAAGGCCGACCATCCCTAAATAATGAACATTTAAGCGCCGTGAAAAGATGTCCAGGAAAAGTAAAATTACCTCGCGATTTTCGGATAAGAGAAGTTTTGGCATAAACAGCCGATGAGAAATGAGACTCATCCACGAGAATGCAAACCCAGGGAAGTACGTCGGCTGCAACGAGCTGAAAGTGTCACTGCAATGAGGATGTGGTAAGTACCAACCAGCACTCACACCGACTAGAAACATACCTGATGGCAAGGAGTAGCTGGAAGTAGACTGATCCGAGATGACCCTCGATGGCATGCAGATCATTGATCAAGCTAGAGAAGAAGCGGAGGAAGGGTTTCTGTTGGAACGCGGGTCCTTGTTCCTCATGCATGTTAGCAAGCACCAAGACAAAGATCGAGAGAATCTTGGTCAGATAATGAACCTTCGCCTGGTCGTTGTTGACGCCGGATGCATCCCCGTGGTACTTGATGATGTAGACAATGAGCCTTGACATCGCATCCAAAGCATGGAATGCGTAGGCGTAGTCACCTGACGCCATGCACTTGAGATAGCTGTTGACGCTAGATTCTGCACACACTCGGAAGAAGAACGACGAGACGTCCTCGGCCTTCAAAATGCCCTGCTTTGTCAACTGAGTGATATAGGCGACGAATGACTTTTCCGGCGAATGAGAGCGCTGGAAAACGGTGACCCATTGCTGGAACCAGATGAAGAGCTTTTCACGAAGTTGTTGCGTCTCTGACTTATTGGCAAATGTGCGCGCGGTGACACCATCTCCAGCAACCTGCGAGGGTCGGCGAACACCCCTGAGATCTTCCAACAATCGGTGGGTCCTGTCGAGGCGCAGTCAGAAAGAAATCATAATGTTCATAGAAAATGGACATACTCGTCGTGTCCCTTCCCGGACTGAGCAATCTGCGTGAGGACCTCAATCGTGAACGAAAATTGACTCTGGGAGGCAAGGGGAGGGTCGCAAGTAAGGCATTCGCGGATGAGACCGGCAGCGAAGTTTTGGAGGCTTGGACGCTGGTCCCCGGATAGTAGCTTAGCCAACTGCTGATCCTGTTGAGCTATAGTGATCAAGCCACTGCGAAGCAAAGTTACGGTGACCGGGATGTTGAGCTTGCGCTGATCGGATGATGCGTCAGATATGCCTCGACAAACTGGAAAGAACACAAACCCACCTCGTCATCGGCATATATTAACCAGGTGATCGCCTCCTTCGCCACATCTTCAAACGAGTGACACAGCTGATCCAATAGGGCCACATAGATATCCCGGGCCAACTGAGAAGGAGTCTTGTACAGAAGTTGAACAATCTTCTGCGAGATTAACAGCGGTGTGCGGTGGCGATCGGGAGACTCTGCAGCGAGGTAAAGGATTTGCCTAACCAAGTGACGAACTTCGTGATTGGACGCCAACGCAGCAAGAGACTGGATTGGGAGTTGAATCAAAACAGCCTCTAGCTCCTTGACCAAAGCCTAGAGCAATGTGAGTGGATTGTACAGTAAAAAGATACACCACTTACACCGAACCGGTCCATAGCTTCCTGATGAGACGGCACTGTTGGTACTGTGAGGGGCTGATCCATGACCGGGGACGAAGGGTACATCGCTGAAGACAGTGGATCATGACGAGAGTATGACATAGTCGACGACGGCCGACTCGCCCAGCGACGTTTTGTGTCCAAGCCAGCTTCCAAAAACATAAATCTATGCACAGTGCCTAGATAATCAAGCTTGCTCACCGAAGTCTTCATACACGCCGATCTGATTTGGCTGAACTCCGCTTGGTTTAATCCTGAGAGGATCCGGTAGAGTTTGAGAGAAGTTGGAATTAAGCGCAGCGCTGTCCCAAAACATCTGACCCCGATTTGTCTGTGAAAGAGTGCATAAAGAACTTGAATGACATGGTGCATTGATTTACGAACCTGACGATGACGTCGCCGAGCTTCATACGCAGGAGCAAAGCTTTCGTCCACATCGGCGATAGCACGTTCCATGGCTGCCTTCTCGATGGCTTGGCAGGCCAGGTCGAGATTCTCTTGAACGAGCATCACAACCACCGGGTCAGGGATCATTTGCTATAAGCTTATGTCAACGCTGGACCATATCCCATGAAATTGTGCAGAGCGCACCTCACTGAAACCGTGTTCAATCAAAAACTGGCGCATATGGCTCGACAGGTTGCTTCGCAGCGGCTCCTTGCAGGTGACGAGGGCAAGGCTTCCAGCTAGCTTTTGTGCCATGCTGTGCGCTGCTTGACGCAGTGTTTCCTCGTTTCCTTCCGTTGCAAAGTCCTTCGCTACAAGTTCGCGGGTCGAGATGCCCGCAATCGTCACAGAACGTTCTACGACGGGAAGGATGATCTAGTGAGATAAAACGTCAGCGTCCGAGTTTGCGTTCGTGTGAGATATGTCAAACTTACCTCTCGCACAGACCGATCGACAGCCAGTTGAACAGCGCGTTTGAAGGTGTGGTTGGTGGAGAAAGGTGCGAGTTGAGCGTTGACGGTGACATGCTGAATGAGATCCGACAAGATGACTTCGATTTGAGATCCAATTACACGCTGAGCGTCGGTAGCATTAGCAGATCCCAGGGCCAACAACGAAGAGCCGCCTTGCATATGGACGGATGGATCGTAGCCGCCCATGGGCAAGGAGTCTATGTCGCCAACATAATCGGGTAAACCAGGCCCTGACATCGGATCGCCGAAAGGCCTACTACGCAGGACCGCGGTGGCTTCGACGGTATCGAGATCGATGTCCAAGCTTTTGCAGAGCACTTCGATTTCAAACTTCATGTTCAGCTTTAGTTCCGCATAGTGGTACAATTCCGCAAGCAAGCTGACGACCGCCATAAGCCAAGGGTTCGGAGGTCTAAACACTTTCGACTTCGCCGCGGGCTCCAACGTTTTGCAAACGAAAGGAATGGCGACAATGAGTCGACCGTTGTCATAACCCTCGACGAGCAGCTCCTTGAAACCTAAGTTCTTGTGCTTGATCGGTTTGTCCCGGGCTAGCGTGATGGTTCCTAACCAAGAGCCCATGTTCTTGAGAATCGCACGTTCGGAGCTCGACTGCATCGTTTTTTCCGCGTTTAACAAGTGCGCCGATTTTGCAATCGTCTCCTGGAGGACAAACTTCAGAAGAGTCCCTTTGTCGAGAGCGTCCAAGAACCGAAGGTATAGCTGATGATTGTTGGGCTCCGTGCTGACACGCTGATCGACAAGATAGTTGGCAAACCATCGAGCATAGTCATCTTTGAAGGAGCCCTTCATGTCCTCCAACTTGCTGTCAAAGTTTGTTGGGGCCAGATTGTTCACAATGAAGAGAATTTTGTCCGAAACCTCTTCCGGAGGCGGCTCCAGGGCGTCGTCGTACTTATCGGGTTTGATGGAATTAAATACAGGTAGGGGTTCCGCGGGAGCAGTGGAAAGGGCTCTCATATCCGCCGGGTTAATAGAGCTGTCGTTGGCGTTGGCGAGGGCTCGCTGGATGCTGGCAGCGAGATCGGGGCGAGCTTCCAGCAGGTGGGGTATGCTGAGCAGAGCCTGGCATAGAGGCTGCCACTCTGAGAGACGGGATTCGAATCGCGACAGCGCCTGGATACCGAATTTGAAAAGATTGGTCTCCGGAGAGCAATTCAAGGCATCGATGACATATCGGATGGCGATACCAAGAGGGATGTAGTCAACGAGTTCGTACTGGATGATGGACCCAAATAGGTAGCCAGTCATGGCCAATTCCCGAGGAGGGTACCATGTTTGGAAGAATTTATACTCATCAAAGAGAAAGTGGAGCATGCAAGAAAAGATTTCGTGGTCGCGGGAATTGGATGAATTCTTGTTGCGCTGCAGCATGGCGATCACCTCGTCGATGGTTATGTGTTCGTCATACATCTGCTTGAAGATACCATCCACCTCAACCTCAATGTCCGATGCATATGTGACCACGGAGAAGCCTGGCTCGGCATCAGAGCCAGGAATCAAGTTCATCAGGCGAGGGTGTATCTGGAGGCAGGCGTTGCGGACTTCAAGGCAATAGTCGACGTCGTTAGGGTGCATGATACTAGCACTGTTCGCAAGCGTGTGAGTAGAATGTCGGCACAACAAGTAGAATACTTCTCACCTGTTACGGAGGACGCGAAGAAATATGGTAATCGTCAATGGATTCAGCGTCATGGTCCGAGAGTCAACTGCCGCCTCCGAGATCCTGGTTGCTTTCTCGCTCTCCATTTTTGTGTCCAAGAACGCGATCACGTCGTGGAGGAAGTCCGCACCATGAGCCGTAACATTGTCTGCCAACCACTTGTCGAGATTCAGATATTCTCTTCGAGAAGCCAAAGCCGCAACATCAAGCGCAAAAGCGAAAGGCCGGACATCTAACAGAGCATCCAAAATCTGGGAATATCGTAAGTAACAACGATCGATGCTTTACGAGCGCATTTACCTTTAAATCTTGTGCAACATCCAAGATTCTGGTGATGTTAAGAGGACTGTCCTCATAGAAATCGCGGAAAGCGTTGGTGAGGTAAGTTGGTTGAATCTGCCAAATTCGCATGAAAACTAATTGGTGATTAGGGTGTCCAGCCAAGAACATATTGAGGAGCTTCTGAGAATATTCCAGCCGGATTTCGTTCCAGGACAATTGCTGATACATATGTCAGAGCGAACGCTTCAATCGTAGAGAAATTGTACTTACAGGAGCCTCAAGCAATCCCATGTGAACTAACTCCGCGCTTATGCGGACTGCTTTGTCCAACATCTCCCGCACGAAATTCCTTATATCAGCGGAGTCCGAATCCGCCAGGCGGACCAACACTTCGAAAAGATCCAAGGAGTTCCAGGTATGACCCTGGACGTTCGCAGCGAGGGCCTTAATCGTTGGGCTGGCGTTAGTAACATCATCCATCGTAACAATTCGCCGACCAGGCAGCGTAACAAAATTAAAAGTGTCGGCTGGGAGAGAAAGGAGAGCGTCCAGAAGGCGTAATTGATACAAGGAATTAGACCACATTGACCAGAAACCAGTCACGGCATGTACTTCAGCCTCGCGAGGACTGTTCAACAAGATGGCAATCAGCAGCTTGAGAGTCGCTGTATCAACACCATTGCGATCCGGGATGTCGAATGCTTTGATGGCATTGGCCCAGTTCAAAGGGACAGACTGCGGAAAGCGTCAACATGCAAACCAGCCAATGAAGTGATGACAGCTTACATAACTACTTAGGGCTCTAACAAACGCATTAACGTCACCTAGAGTCGAGCCCTCCGCCGCTTGCCGAGCCAATGTCGACATGTACTCGATGACTTGGGCGTCCCGTGGAGGGTTGGAGTCGGACACACCGAACCGAAGCAATAGTGCGCGTACAGTGTCTACGTCATTTGTAATCTCAGGCCCAAATTGATTGAACGCCTGAACGAGGGTCGTGCCCGGCGGTAGACTTGAACAGACGTCATTTCGAGAAGACCGGAGTGATAATCGAAGCATTCCTACCTCAAACGCGGAAAAATCTGGTGCAACATGGGCGCAACCGTCTCCGACCCATACTTCGCCTGTGCCGCTGCGATCAGCGCCTGTCTCTGGGTCGCGTCCAGCGTCGGCGACTCGAGCGACGGCGCGACAAGAAGGTTTGACAACAACTTCGCGACCTGCGATGGCGACAAGTCCGCGTGATCGAAAGAAGGGTGCTGACACAGGGACAGCACGGCGTTCTCAAAGTCTACACGTATGATGGTAGATGCCTGTTGAGAGAGCTCTCTCCGTGTGGGCGCAGACACAATGGACGACGCCAGCACGAGCCGCTCGAGCGGGCGCAGGCCTATACGATCCGCAAATCGCACGAGGTCGAAGTGCCGAAATATATCCCCTTCACCCCGATCGAGCCCATCTCTAAAACGATCCGCGAGGAAAGGGTCGCGCGCAAGACGCTGTGTTTCTTGAACAAGTAGGCGGAACGTGAGCGAAGTTGAGGTATCGAACGCGGAGAGTGCGGCAGTCGAAAGGAGTCGGGACTGGGAGTGGGCTATGAGGCGGCGGATGAAGTGGAGGTATGTTTCGATCCCATGCTGTTCAGACAGCTGCAGCGGGCGGTAAAAGAGGGCGGTAAGGTCGCGTGTCGTAGGCAAAAGCAGTGCGAAAAGAGCAAGATGCACGTACCGAGCGGATCTCGGCTTGGTTTCGCTCGAAGTTGTCTTCGGTGAGAGTGGAGAGAAGAAAAACGATTTGAGCCTTGACGATCGTGTGTATGTTGTTGTTCGGAGGGTTGTCCATGACGGGGGTTGGTGCAGCTGGAGCCTCCGTGCGTCGACCACTTCCTCCGCTGCCAGAAGTCGCTCTTATGGTTGAGAAGGGAGGTCCGTAAGGCTGAGAAAAAGACGCAGGCCGTCTATGACGGCGAGCACAATGTCAAAGGCTACTCAGGCTCTCCGCCGTGTGCACCTACGCGCGGACTGTCTGCACTCATTTCCAATCTCCGCTTCAATTCCAGTGGCTAAGCTCTAAGAGCTATGTTGCTTGTCGGCAGGTTTGCTTGTTAACGGGTCCTGCAGAGTAGGTCCTACTGTAGTGGTAGTCCCTGGACTCATGAAACCCAATTGACTCGTTCGCGAGGCTCACGGTCCCCTTCAAATAACCTCTCATTAACCATTAATGCTGTCTGGTATCATCCAATAATACAAAACTACCTAGAAACGATGTACAAACCTATTCAAACCCTTCCCTATTGATAAAGTGCCAATAACCCGGAGAACAAACAAATCGAAATGGCGAAGAGCCGGGGACTCCATAACGCGGCATCGTTACTCTGCGCAGATTGTGCCTGTCGTGTAATTTGAGGCGCGTACTTGCACATCGCAGCGCCCTTCAAGATCGCATCTGGTACCAGGATGACGGGAACACCGCCCTTAGTATACTCAACTTCCACCGTTCCATTGCTACCAACGGCCCATTGGGTGCACGTGAAAATGCTGAGGGTGCAGAGTTATTCAGGATTTGTGTCAACGTATAAATGGAGGGCTTACTCTGTGGAAGCGAAACTATTGTCCCAAGGCGTGTATGCCTTGATGCTGATATTCGCCGGCTGGCATTTCCCGTTGTGAGTCTGTCAATATTAATCGAGGGGGATTGAACAATGCGTACCGGCGAACCAATGTTCGTCAAAATTGTGATGACGTTTCCTCTCATGATAGAAATACCGTCAGGCTCGGTCGTCAATACTTGTGTTGTAGAGTTCAACCAGCTTGTCTGAACAAGATAGTTGCGAAGCTGCATTGATCGACGTGAGCAAAAGAGGACATAACGGATGCCCAGAAGAACGGATGGCATTTCAGCCTACGTGCCTGGTTAAGAGTGGCGGTCATGTTGTACGCCGTAGTCTTCTGGTAACCTGTCGGCCACAAAGCTTCACGGTTGAACTGGAGAAACAAGTGCTCAGTAGATGGCAGGTCATGTCACGGATGCACATACAGGATCAGCAGCACCGCTAAGACTCTGCTCCTGGCCGTAGTAGACGATCGGAATTCTGCTCGAAGATCAATCGCACTCTCAGCGGAAAAATTCGGGATACATACCCATCCTGAGAAGAGCACCAAGTTAGTGTTTCACTTGAGCAAAGATAAAAAAGACTGCTTACCGACATAAAATTAAAGGCCATTGCATTACTGTCATCCGATGAGCATGCCGAATCTACCAAATTCCAAGTAGGAATATATACTCACTAAAGCGATTGAGGATCGACGGAAAGATTATGCCAGCGAGGAAGATCCTGGTTCTCCAAGAAATTGCCTAACACGGAAGTGTCCTACAGAGGTAATATTGGGCAAGGACGAAACACACTTCGAATGTATCCACTTGCCTTCATGCTCTTCTGCAAATGCTGGAGCATGAGCGTGACGGCCGACATGTTTCCTGGACCCGGGATGCTAAAGCCTTGCACGAGGGCATCGTACATCGGGTAATTCAGGATGGAGTCCATCGAGTTCTGGTACGTGGAGGCCAAACTTTCATTGGACGTCAGAGAAGGAATCCTCGTGACAAGTGAGTCGCGGTGCACTTACGCGACATCGTCACCAAAGACCTCGCCCATGCAGAACACGCCAGCTTTGCCACAAAATTGTGGCCAAAATTCCGGTTTCACGTGTCTGGACCCAAAAGTTGACGAGTCACAATGGAAGCAGAGGATTCAGGTGCTTACTTAGCGGCTAGAATATTGCTATCAGCTGGAACGGTGAGGAATACACGCCGAGAGATGCTCACCATCAATACGCAGACCATCGATCCCGTACTCTTGGACAAGAGACTGAATCCATTCTCCATAGGCAGATATCACCACTGGGTCCTCGGTGTTCACGTCAGGCAGCGCGACCTTGGTGTCGCCAAGCCAACATTCTTGAATGCTCGTGATGTTGTTCCAATCCACGGGACAATACGGGTGATATTGAGACTCGTCAAACGTTTCAGCATGCGGCTCGTACGCGAACAGGCATGCATGCAACCGACCTGATCCTTGAACATATACGTGGACAAATCAGGCGTCGTCGATGTTGCCATCACGTTATTCGCAACAACGTCGACCATCAGAAACCTTCGAGAGATGGAAGCTTCAGTTGCGAGTACGCCAAGGGGGCAGATCTGCTCACATGTTACGGCGGTGCAGTTCATCAGAGAGCGCCTTCAGATCGTCAGAAGTGCCATAACGACTGTTCAGCTTGGTTGCATCTGCGACCCAGTAGCCGTGGTAGGGATCGCCGTACGCAGTGCGCGGGCCTTCGTAGTTTTGGGAGACGGGACTGATCCAGACTATATGCGCGTAAAATGCTCTCAATCACGGTCGGCGGGCAAGACAGCGGTGAGCGGCACTCACTGGCGGTGAACCCGGCATCTTGGATGTAGTCCAGGTTTTCACGGATGGTGTTCCACGTCCCTCCGCACCAGGTCTGCTGGCCAGGATCACACGCATTAGTATTTGCCCCGGAGGGGAGAGCGTAACGGTCCGTGATTATTCTGCGCGACTGTTAGAGCGACAGGAGCTTCCCTTGTGAAGGTGCGTACTGGTATATAGACCGGCCTCTCCATTCGGCCGCGGTTGCGGCGAGTGCAGAGCCCATGAGGGAGAGAACGAACGACGCAGTAAGGGCATGCATTATGAACCGGCAAGGGTACGCCGAGGCTTAAAAATGAGTGTAGTGTCGGGAGGTGACTAAGTCTGATATTAGAGAGCGTAGACGAGAGGGAGCGACTGAAGGGGCCCTTGACCAGCACGGACTACGCTTGCGACGGTGTACCGTGTTGGCAGAGACGTTGGGAGAGTGTGTGCAAGAGGTAAAAAAGGGCCCTGCCAGGAGAGTCGGAGGCGAGGCCATATGTATTTCTTGATGTTTGGATCATGTGTACACCGAAGCCATGCAACCGTTCCGTCGGCGAGTGGCAGCTATTTTTGATTAGCCTTTCGCCTCCTTGGTGAAACGCTGAGTCCGCCTCGGGATCAAGTACACAAACGGGACTCCTGCGGTCGTTTTCAGGTGCTCTAGCAGAGCTCCTGCTGATTCCTGTGGGATTTCAGTGCAGATGTGGGGTAAGTATTGGATATAACCCTTTAGTTGACAGATCTGCGGTGGCTGTCTGGGGCTGTCTGGGGACTGCCAGAGGGTGCCCAGTACGTACCGATTGCATTTTCGGCAGTAGAGCACCACGTGGGAACGATGTAGCAAGTGAACCCGATTTGGCGCTCGCCGCTACGACCGCAACATACGTACTGTACACCAGTCCGTACACTCGACGACCGGCACATTCGAACCCATCTCGAAGCTCTTCGTTGCTGCAAGTTGGCAGAAGTCGGCTTGCCTTTGACGCGTAATACCTGTTGACCTCTCTTGGTAAGACGCACAACGCGTTGATCGCAGAACCGCATGTCTAGTCACCTTGAACCTCAGTCATTCACAAGGTTTGGATGGGTGGTCTGTGCATGGGTTCTGGTGGTTTCATTCCAGGTATGATCTCTGAAGCAAGACATCTCTCGCGAAGGCATCCCCTGCCCAGAATCTGAACTCATTCTTCAAGTATGGCTACCACATTTCCACGCTTAATCAAATCCAAGCCGTCCTCACATGCAGGGGACGCGATGCCTCCATCCCATTTTACTACGGCCTCCCGTCATGCATACCCATGTCGGACAGCACCTTTTCCGTTGTAACCTCAGTGTTCACCGTCGGTGGCCTCATGGGCAGCTTGGTCGCAAATCTTATTCTGGACCGCTATGGCCGCAAGGGCGCTGTGCGAGCCAGTGGCGCGCTCTTTGCCCTTGGTGCAGGGTTGATGACCATCTCGGCATCTATCGGCCTTCTGATGTTTGGAAGGTGAACGGTCCTGTTTGCTCGAGGATCCAAGTGGGAGCGCTGATCCCGAATTGCAGAGTGCTAGCAGGCGCCGGTGCTGGGATCGGCCTCTGTGTTGGCCCAATTTATCTGTCGGAACTGGCACCTCCGAGAATCAAAGGCAGTGTCGGTGAGGGTCACTCGCACACACGGTGCTCTATGCTGTGATGTTGATAGCATGTGTGCGCGAAAGGTGTTCTGACGCAGCTCGCCATCGTTATTGGCATCATGGTCACACAAGCCATGGGGCTTCAGATGGCCACCCCTACACAATGGCGCTTCGTTCTCATGTTCTCCTCTGGCTTATCCGTCGCACAGCTCCTTGTCAGTCCGCTCGTAGTGGAAACTCCCGTTTGGCTGAAGAGGAGAGGGGAGCTGGCTGACCTCAAAGCGGTTGAACAACGCCTTTGGAAGTACGACGTGTCAGATGCTGACAGTAAGCTCATGGAAATTTACGAGGCGACTCGCTTGATTTGCAACAGCTGATCTGTATAGACTCTGCTGCTGATGTCGAAGATCCTCTGCTCGAAGAAGGCGAGGAAGAGGAGGAGGATCACCCCAGTTTGGCAGCGGAACGAACACATTCCGTATCCGTCTTCCAGCTGCTCACCGCTAGGCAGCTTCGTCGACCTTTCTTCGTCGCGTCCTTTGGTATGCTTGCACAGCAGCTGTCAGGCATCAACGCGGGTAACAAATAGCTCCCTCGCTTTCCACGACTAAGGGTTGTAAGTTGACCCTTTGATAGTGCTCTACTACAGCAACGACATTCTATCCAAATCTTTACCGGACATGGGACCCTACATCTCTTTGGGGATCACCATTGTGAATGTTCTGATGACAGCACCACCTATCTTCCTCATCGAGGTATCTGAAGTTGACACTCAACTCATCGAATGATGTTGATTCATGTGACATGTAGCGATGGGGACGACGGACACTTTTATTACTGTCCTCAGTGGGAGCCGTCTTGTCACTGATCCTCGTCGGCTACGGACTGGATTCGAGTGCGGTGACGCTTGCGAGCGTGGCCATTATGACCTTCGTCACGTACGTTCCAAAGAAACATATCAGTGCGGATCTTGCTCACGAGATTCTCACAGGTCGTTCGCTACAGGATTGGGTCCCGTTCCATTCGTCATCATTCCGGAAGTATCTCCGTCGAATGTATGCGTTCATTTCTCCTCCACACAGTACTCTCTGTGAGTTGGATAGTAGATACTGACTGCTCCGGTTATTCAGGCCGTGGCAGCCTTATCATCCGTAGCACTCTCACTTAATTGTAAGTTTATCCGATTCACTGAGGACGCATGATTGACCACATGATGTCCAGGGGTCGCAAATTTCTTCGTCGGCCTCGTATTTCTTCCCCTCCGGAATATCCTGTCTGGGGGTGATGTGGAGCGCGAGGGGAGAGTGTTCTACGTGTTTGCTGCTGCTCTGAGTTTATCGACATTGGGCTTGCTGAGAAGCTACCGGGGATAACATTTTCGGGGTTTTGTTCTTCTTGAGGGGATTTTTCAGTCTCATGATGAAATATCTTGGTGGTGGATGGCATTAATAAGGTCTTGCCAGTACTAGTCGTTTGTAGCATTTTGTTGGTCCGAGTCGAAGAAGTTCGAACAGATAGTAGTGACGTGATCCACTTGTGTCAAGGTCCGCGTCATTCAGTGCTTGTTCTTGTTGCACAACACATCTGCACCCCGAATATATCGACCGCCGCCCACCCACACAATATGACGACCATCACAGACATCCAGTCCAAGGCCCAGCTTGATGCTCTGCTCGAGCAACGGAAAGACAGCCTCGTCGTGATTGATTTTCACGCAACCTGGTGCGGTACGTCCTCCGTGCACTCTGCCATCGGCGAGTTTCCCTGAGTCAAGAAATTTGCGGCACACATCACTCTGTGTATAGGACCCTGCCATGCCATCGCTCCCCGCTTCAACGAGCTCAGCCGCGAGTTCACGAGCGCTGCCTTCGTGCGTGTCGACGTCGACCAGGTGCCCGAGGTGGCGCAGCAGTACTCCGTCAGCGCGATGCCGACGTTTTTGTTCATCAGGAACAAGGGCGTGGTCGCCACGGTGAGCTACATGCCCTCGTGTATAGGATGCCTAGAGACTGATTCATTGTCGACCTGTACAGTTGAAGGGAGCGATGCCTAAGCAGCTCGAAGATCTCGTCCTCGCTCACAGTCAAGCGCCTGCAGCCGCGTCTTCCTCTGCTGCTGCTGCTTCCTCCAGCTCTGGCTCAAATGGCGCTTCATCCGACGTACGTACTGTACGCTAATCCGCGATCGTCGCAGGGAGCTGATGGCTTCGCACCCTCAGCCATCACTGCTCGAGCATCTCGACCTGAGCCAAGTCAACTGTCTCAACGAAGCCGCAACCCATACCCTCAAAGGCATTGTCTCACAAAAGAAGTTTAACACCACCAAAGAATTTTTGTTGAGCGACGCCGATGAGCAGCTCCTCTTGAACATCGAGGTGTGTGTTCATCGTCGTCTTGTTCTGTCAAGCACAAGATAGTCAGTTCTGACGTGTGCGCAATATAGTTCAACCAGGTGGTCCGGGTGCGCTCAATTGTCATCCAGTCCTCAATCCTTGCCCAAGCACCAAAGAGCATCAAGCTGTTTGTGAATCGGCCGTCGCTCGGGTTCGACGATGTCGAAGATGCCCAGGAACCCGAAGCCGCTCAGGTATTGGAACTCACAGAGGAGCAGGTCAAAGAAGGGAAGCCTATTCAGTTGAGATTCGTGCGGTTCCAGGCAGTCAACAGTCTTCATGTGCGTTTTCCCTGCACGCGTGCGAACGATCACTCATACGATGCTCATGATCTGTGTATAGATTTTCGTGGCATCAAACCAAGGTGGAGAAGATGAGACGCGCATCGACGCTGTCGACGTTTTTGGTATTCTTTCGGGGTGTGTATTTCCGTTCGTTGATGTTAGATGGCATGAATCTGAATATAATTCACAGCGTTACGAGAGACCTTAGTGGCCTGAGGAAAACAGATGACTAGTGGATGTATATGACACCTTTGTATTTGATAGTCTTGTTTTGATCTATAGAGAAATGTCAAGATGACCGGCTATGCTTAGCGCTCAATGTGTCACCGCGGAAAGTACATGTCATTGTACGTCTCGATTTTTTTTCTTGCAAGATATCATAGGTTACATATGTCAAGATAATTAATACATTGGCAACTTGGAAGACCTCGGAGCACAAGCGATGGGCGGGCCAACTATGCTCGCCGATCGCAAACTTTCTTATGGCCCTTCCAATGCTCCTTCTGACAAGAGTAGTCACAGTACCTGCACAGTGCAATCGGTCAAGAGCAGATATTTAGTGGGACATCGACGAAGCGAACCTCGCTTTTTCGCACCCCTTGCATTTCTTCAAGAGCGCGCTCGGGTTTCTGCACCATGAACAACGGTAAAGCTCTACATCGCTGAAGTTGATCTTCGGATGAAGATATCCTTGATCATCTTCGTGCTGGTGGCCTCCCGCAATATCCGGATCTTCGATTTCGACCTTCTCGAGCCAAACGGCGAGGTCATCCTCGGCAGCGGCCGCAGAAATGTCAGATGGCATGGTCTCGGAGAACTGGGGGATGTGAGTATCCCACTCCTTCCACGCCTGTTCCATACGGTCGATGATGGTGGTGCACGTCAGGCGCATCTGGGTCTTGCTGATCGGACGTGAGAGGAAAGTAGAAAAATCGTCTGCAAGCTGCAGCTTCCCTTTCAGTTCCTGAACAGCGGGGAAACCCCAATAACAAGATAGTAAGATGAAGTCGATAAGTGGGCTGCGCAATTCTGACCTTGAGTTCCCTATTATCCGCGTGGAGTTCATGGCCTTTGACGAGGAGCATCGAGAGTAGGTTGATATACAAGACGCTCTTCATGCTGCGTGTATCCGGGGGTGCCTCTTGAATATAGGTGTGAGAATCTTCCATGGCGCACATGGCGAGCGCAAAACCCTCTGCCAGGTTATGCCCCACATTCATGGCTTCGTCCAATTTGGCCAACGCGAGGGTCATCGCGTGCTCGGCTGCTCGATAGATAAGACCAAACCGCACGTAATCGGACATGTTGGGGCACTTCATCCCCTGCTTTGCGATGCGGAGACCATCCACGGTGTCGGCACCCAACGTGAGCACGTAGTACCAAAATCCAACGTGTGGGCTGCGCTCTATGGCTTTGCGGGCCATGGCATGAGCTTCAGGCAGGCGAGACTTTATGATCAGATATTTCAGCTGGACAATGTCCGCCTTGTCTAGCTCGCCTGCGGAACCATGATCGTGAAGTGCTTTTGCTGCGAGCGGGAGTGAATCTATCCACCATATGAACGGCAGTCCTATGCTCCTTATCTCCCGCTTTCCCGTGCGTGGATCCTCCACCTCCCATGCGCCTTGACTGATGGAGTACTCCGTTCGAAGGATGTACTCCGCAAACTTTAGCCCGAGCGCATGAAAGTCACGATCTTTCGTGATGTCCGCCATCGCTACCTGGAAGTCGCGCATTGTGTTGACGAGCGTGTATGTTTCGCAGCGCGGCATGCCATAGTTCATCAGCACATCTGTGAGGTTGTCTGGCCAGCGTTTGCCAACGGCTTCAACATACTTCCTCGGATCCAGACGGGTGTCTTCAATTTCGTTGTCTTTATAGTATAGTCGTAGAATGCCACCAAGGCCCGTAGCCCGAGTACGAATGTCGGCATCTCTCGTACACGCGACAAGCAGGTTGACAACGCTGGGGATGGCGTGAAACTCTCTGTGGCAATGTTGTGCAGCACCGGATAGGAGCACAAGAGAATGATCAAAAAGCATCTGCGGTACTTGGGGCTTGCGGATGAAAGAGATTATCGTGCGAACCAGCCGCGGAACATGGACAAGTGGCAGCAGCTTAGGGTCAGGAGGTTGCTCGTTATTGGTGACGCTCGCTACACTGTGCGATAGCACTGTGATCGTTAGCTCAACCGCTTTCATGTCATGCGGCTGTTCATCGAGCAGTTGCAAGAAAACGGAGGTCTTTTTTGCGATCTGGAGACGGACGTCTATACCTCCATGATGGGTGACGGAGCTGAGAGCCTGTAGAGCAATATGACAGCATACGGGCCGATCCAGCAAGGGTATCACCATCGCCATGAAGTCTAAAGACAGAGGCGTCGACCTTGACCGCTCATTGAGAGATCACAGAAACATACCAGCTTCTTTGAAGATACGATCCCTTAGAATCGTGTCTGCGGACATTTTCGCGTAAAGTGCAATAACGGCTCCTGCGAGTCGATCATTCTTGCTGCTACGGGCGAATGAGTAGAGAAGGTTGAGAGTGCGCGATATATCGTCAAAATTCTTGTGCAGCTTCTTGAACCCGCTGCGGGTGACCATATCTAATATCAGAAGGGTGAAGCAAGACAATAGTGTAAATTTTTGCTGATGGTCTCTTTTGTCAAAGAACAAAGGATCGAGGAAGCGGAGGCGGAATCTCTAGTCACTTAGAGGAAATCGAGCCTTCAACCGTTCCAAGGCGCGGCGGATCACGATGGAGATTAAATGACATACCGGGTAAGTCAAGCATGGCACATAGAATATCTACAACATTGGACCATCCCTCTGCGTGATAGACGCTCTCTAAGAATTCGTCTGGAGGGACATATTCCGACGACTGAGCGCCTGAAATGCTAACGCGCGCGGGCTTGGGGCGGTTGGCTTTTGATTTTTTCTTCTTTGCTGAGCCTGGCATGGTGAGTGTGCAAAACGCCTGAAAAAGCGACCGTAAGTAAATTAGAGAATCGAGGATCTTTATACGTCAAACAAACCCAAATGCCTCTTTTCCCACGAGAAATTAAACGTTCCGTATGCAGCTACTAGCAGTAGTTCCATGTTTGTAAGCTTTATTCTAATAACTTGTTCCAAAGTCTGACAGTGGGAAATAAGCATGTTTCTGTCGATTATTATGCTTGTGCTACGGGGTGGCAGGCTGGTGTCGATCGTACAGCAGGGAGATACAGGACGTGCGAAAGTGTGAGAGTCGGTCGAACCGACTTGGCCGAAAGCGGTAATAAGCAGG
Source organism: Heterobasidion irregulare TC 32-1 (assembly GCF_000320585.1). Lineage (NCBI taxonomy): Eukaryota > Fungi > Basidiomycota > Agaricomycetes > Russulales > Bondarzewiaceae > Heterobasidion > Heterobasidion irregulare. Next base: position 1,663,065 of record NW_009258198.1, on the reverse strand, counting down.
TGTTGCTGGTCACCGTGCCCAAAAGGACTACTTGGAACTGGTTTTCCTGACTTTATCACCTCTCCGTCCTCGAACGCCGTTACCACAAATATGGCAGAATCACAGCGCAAGGAAACTGACGCCTTCTTCTCATTTTTCGCCTCGTTTGATCTTACCAGACCGGTGACGACCGTCTCCGACCTGAGCGATGGTGCCGCGCTCATCGAGATCCTTTCCACTATGTGAGAGCAGGTGTCTAAGCAATTCTGTTTCTTCGGCTGATCTCCTATATTCTATGAAATAGAGATGCAGAGTACTTCCGTCAGCCTACACGGCCTTCCGCTCAACCCTCGGACAACTGGGTCTTGCGATTCAGTGCCCTGAAACGGGTCTACCGTCTCATGACACAGTACTTCTCGGACGTCTTACGCCAACCCACAAGCGCATTGGACGTCCCAGATTTGCAGGCAATTGCAAAGGACCACAATGTTGCATCTACCTTGCTTATGTGCCGCCTCGCCATCGCCATCGCCGTGCAGTGCGAGAAGAATAAGGGCTTCATCGAAAAGATACAGGGATTGAGTGAGACCGATCAGCACTACTTAATGAAGGCCATCGAACAAGTGAGTATTGCATTGGCTTCGACAATGCGAGAGCTCGTAGTAACATCGTTGTAGGTCATGGTTAAGGTGAAATCGGCAGCTGGAGGTGGAAATGCTGGTGAAGCTAGTATGACCGAGTCAGTGCCTTTCTATCATGGTGGTCTATAAGTTGACGATCGGTGCAAACTTAGGGACGACCATTACTATCAGATCCAATCCGAACGTAGTCGCGTGCTAGCCGAAAAAGAGACCCTTGAGAAAGTGTACCAGACTCTATTGGAGGAACACCGCACTTTGCAGACCACTTACGACGATGCCGTCTCTGAAAAAAACGAGGCGCTTGCTCGTGCGCGGGAGGTCCAACGGGAGGTGGATAACCGGAGGAACGATAAAGCAGACGTCATGATGCGTGCTGAGATCGACCGGCTTCGCGTTGACCTGTGAGTAATAGTTTCTTCGCTTATTCGCATCGCATACTCAAGTGAGTCATTATGTAGTCAGAAGAGCGAAGACAATCTTGCCGTGGCTGAGTCCGAAGTTGACAAGCAGACAAACATGGTATCTGACTTGACGCGCAGAGTAGAGGAGTTACAAGTACATGCAGATGAAGCGGCGAGGTTGAAGGATCAAGTGGACGAGTAAGTTTCCTCAATGGTACAAAGGGTATATTGATGTTGATCCTCAATAGGTATCGTCACGCAGCAGACCGGTTAGCCAAGACCGAAAATGTAATGGAGAAGTATAAGAAGAAACTCCAAGAGGGTGCCGATCTACGACAGCATGTCAAGGTAAGGCCTTTGCCTAATCATATATCACTCGGTATGGATACATATCCTTTACAGTCACTAGAGAAGCAGAATGCGGATCTTGTGGATAAGAATGCATCGCTCGAAGAGGAGTACCGCAAAGTCGCGGCTTTCAAGCCCCTCATGGAGTCTTACAAGAGCCAAATCGTCGATCTGGAAGGCAAAGCATCGACGAGGAATAAGGAACTCGACACCTTGCGATACGAACTGGAGCAGACAAAGACAAAACTGCGGATCACAGAGGAGGAAAGGGCGAAGGATTCCGAGACGTTGGAGCTCTACCAGGAGCGTGTACGTGAGCTTGAGTTGAGCTCCCATCGTCCCATCCCGTCCGCGAAACCTGCAAAAGCTCCGCGCATCAGTGACGTGGCCACCGACGAAGATGGCATAGCCACAGAAGAGCCGCTTGACTCGCACGAGGAAGTGAATATGGAGGAGGAAGCAATCAGTCAAGGTCTGGGTGGAGAGTTGGATGATGCGCTCACTGGAACCACCATGACCGATCTCAAACTTCAAGTCCGCAAGTTGCAACGCGAATTGGAAGCCGCTAAAACCAACCATTCCGACTCGAGTCGTGTACTTGTGCTCGAGAATTTGCTCGATGATGCGAACCGGATGAAGGCGAGGTATGAGGCTGACTATCTTGCTGCACATCGGGAGAAGTTGGTCCTGCAAAATGACCTCGAAGAGATTCGCAGCGGAAAGGCATTGGGTGACGGGTGAGTATATTTCGTGTTAAGCAGGGCTTCCCTCTCATATTATGTTTCTATGTCCAGCACCGAGGCTGCCATCGCTCTGCGTCAACGCTTGAACGAAACAGTGGATCAATTTGACGCTTTGCGCAAGGAGCATGCAGAACTCGAGGTCAAGTGTGAAAGCATGACCAAAGAATTGACGATCGCTAGATCAGACTGTCAGTTGCGTCTTGTGATATGTCATAGTCTGATGCTCATCCTGTTCTTTGTCAGTAAACTTGGTCAACAAGGACCAGCTTGAGATTCTTGCTTCGTTGCGGGAGTCCGTCAATGAAGACAAGACAGGCTTGGAGGCCGAGCTCGATCGGATGCGCAAACAATTGAAAGAGGCTGCCGAGAAGAACAAGATGCAGTTAGAGCAGATCAACGGCCTGCTGTTCGAAAAGGTGAACCTTCAAAGCGACGGGATTGGCCAGCGGGAGAAAATGCTACAGCGGGAGCGTGACTTTGGGTCAGTCATTTGGCATCCGATCTATATGTTAGAAATTCACTAGCTCACCCATGTTTTCTAGTGAACTTCGTGCGGCCATGGGCAAGGATGTTCCTGAAGATGTCAAATCTCGCGTCCTTTCACAGCATGAGGATAACGTACAGCTGAGGGAACAGCTCAAGACTACTCAGGAAAAGCTAGTGAAGGCCCGAGCTGTTAGTATCCTCCGCTCAGCATCTTATATGGGAGGTGTATATTCTGATCGATGCACCTGCAGTTCATCAAGTCACAGGACAAGCTTTTCAAAGAAGAGCAAGCGAAGTTGACTGGATCGGCCCCACCTGTTAGTTCGCTCCCACAACCCTTGTACATTCGAATCGCTTATCGACGTCCCTGATCAGGGTACCTTCGACGAGGCGGAAGGCAGCATTCGTTCCAAGGTCAAGATCTTAGAAGAGGAGGTTGCACGTACAAAGGTCTTCAATCCTTGCTTCATTTCTCTTTGTTTTCATGCTCATGTTGACATATCACAACTGCTAGCGACTTCTCAAGGAAGCCAATATCCGATATCGCAAAGAGCAGGAGCTGCTACTGGGCGCGGTACATAATCTCGGGATGCGTGCAGCGCGAGACCATTTGGGACATCCGCAACAGCAAGGTCGTCTGGGACCCACCAGCTGGTTAGGGCAGCAGCGCAGAAACGTGCGTATCTATCCAATCACTGCCGGGAAGGCCACTGACGGCGCTCTTTCTTTCCAGTTTGGCTCAAGTCTGCGGCGGTGAGCTGGTACCGGCACATCGTGTTCATTTGATTTCTTTCTCTAGGCTGCAAAGAGTCTGGTATCGTCGGGAGGGGTCCGGGATTCTTTGATACCCTTAGCGTATTCTCATCTACATCACTGACTGCATCACCCATGTCTGTATCACTTATTCCATTTCACTCATTTCGGACTTTTGTTGGATATCTTCCTTAGTACCAAGTAGAACTGTCGTATAGAATCATGTTCACGCTCTTTCTGTTCTGTGCGTTCAACATATGTAACCGGTTACGCGTAGCCAGTGTGCCAGAGCCAACGAGTGTAGACATCGCTATCTTCGACCACATACACAGCAGCGAGAGATGACTCAGGCAGGAGGTTCTGTGATTACATTTCTGCAATAAGGACTGACTTTTCTCTTCAAACACTCTCATTATACATCTTCACACAGCTCGGGCATGAGCGACATTGATGCCTCGAAGGCCGACATGCAACTCTACAAACCAGTGGCGACTATAGCCTCGGCCGTCATCGACGGCTCGCGCCTCGAAGGCGGGGGCCAACTCGTGCGCAATGCCGTCGCGCTCTCTGCGCTCATGTCCAAGCCGATTATCGTGCAAAACATTCGTCAAAATCGAGTCCCCCCGGGATTGAAGAAACAGCATCAGGCCGGTACGTCGCACCCGCTCGTACCTGCGCTTGTCCTGCCCCGCCCACTCTACCGCGACCCGCGCAGGCATACAGCTTGTTGGAGAGATTGCGTCCGCGACGCTCGCCGGAGTACGCGACTGCTCTACAGAGATCCACTTCCACCCGGGCGCGCTGCGCCTCTCGCGCGAGTACAAAGCCGATTCAAAGACGGCCGGCTCGACCGCGCTCCTTCTCCAAGTCGCACTGCCCACAATCCTCTTCTTCTCGGCTCCCACATCGCCGCCGACACGCCTCGTGCTGCGTGGGGGCACAAATGCGCTGCACGCGCCGCAGATCGACTACACGAGCGTCGTCCTGCTCCCATTCCTCCGCAGGCTCGGGCTCGAGCCGCATTTGGACGTGCGGAGGCGCGGGTACTGGCCCAAAGGCGGGGGCGAGGTCGAGTTCGCTCTGCCCCCAGTGCCGGGCCCGCTGCGCCCCGTGACGATGCTGACGCGCGGGGCTGTCCGTGCCGTACGCGGGCGCGCATATGTGTCGGGGGTGCCGGCGTTCCTGGCGCGGGAGATGCGGGACGCGGCGATGGCGTATCTTGTCTCGAGGGGTGTGGACGCGTCGGTGATCGATATCGAGGCCGTGCGTGAAAGGGACAAGGACGCGTTGGGGGGTGCATCGGGGATTTTTGTGTGGGCGGAGACGGTGGAGGGATGCTTGATCGCGGGCAGCGCTGTGGGAATGAAGTTGCTACATCCGAAGACGGTCGGGGAGGAGGCAGCAGAACTGTTGTGGAGGAATCTGGAGCACGGGGGGTGCGTCGATGAGTTCATGCAGGTGCGTTCTTTGAGTTATATTATTGGGAGTCATCTGCGGAGACGCGCTATGGGCAAATAGGACCAGATGATCATCTTTCTCGCTCTCGCGAAGGGCGAGTCAATCGTGAAGACAGGGCCGTTGACGTTGCACACGAAGTAAGTGGCTCTCTCACCCGGGACGTTCTCATTGACCCCTCTCGTTATTCATCAGGACGGCCATATGGGTTGCCGAGCAGCTCACCGACGCCAAGTTCGAAATCGAGGAGGATTCGTCGGGACAAGGTGTCCTCATCCGATGTCAAGGTATCGGTCTCACCGCCGAGCAAATACCACATACGAACAAAACAGAGGCTAGCCCACCACCACGTGCGAAAAGCCGCGTCTTATATGATTCCCTATCGAAACGCTGAGTACAAACAAGGATTTCAATCCATTATTATCCTGCGCACTGAGCAGGCTCGCCGACGACAGCCGCCGCGCGCGCGAAAATAATACATGTATAGCAAACTGTCCAGTACATATGGTGGAAATTAGATGCGCGACGGGAACCCCTGATCACCGATTCCAAGATAGAAGACTCATGTCTCCGAGCCGCCTGCGGGAAAGGGCACGTGAGTGGACAATGGCGAGAGCAAGGTGGGGAAAGGGGTACCTTGGCTTCAGGAGGTGTCGGATAGTACCTGTGACGGCGAGCAGAACGAAGAGACCGGCTGCAGCCACGTATGCCCAGCCGAGGAACGGGTTCTTCCCCCCCATCCACGATACCGTGGTGATGACTATCGACTTCGTTCCTGAGTAGGACCGCACTGGGAAGTCTGAAAAGAAGGGGATAACATGAGCTGAGATAAGACGGCACGATGAGCAGACGTACTCATGGTGACGTTGAGCTGATACCGGCCCTTGAGCAGTTTGTCGCCATCGTTCCTGCCGTAGAGCTTAGTGAACGTGGGGAGGCCGGCGGTGCGCATCCAATTCTGAAAGTGCTCGTTGGAGCGGAGGTCGGGTGGGGGCTTGTCCGTCGTGTAGCCATCGGGGAACTGGGCGGCCCAATTCGGAGGCGGAACAATCTCGTCAAGGTTATAGTCGGGGGAGTTCGTATATTTCTTTGCCTCTCCCGGCCAGGCGATGCCCTGCTCGCTGAACTGATACGAGTCCGTAGCGTTCTCAGAGGGGTTGAGCATCGTCAGGTTCGAAAACGTGTCTGCGGTAGTCTATCATGAGATGGTTGACGGTGAAGAAGGGGCGAATGGATCGAAGGAGGTATAGATACATGGACAGAGGTGGAAATGGAGCCTTACCGTTGAACATTGAGTTAGCGATCAAGCCGCATGGGTAGACGACTTTGTTGTCGAGGATGGCGACAGGCTTGCAGTTACCGTTGTGAAGATCGCTCGCCGTGCGGTTTTTCCCCTTAAGCTGGTCGGAGTCGTAACTCTGGACATATCGACGGTGATTTTGGTAGAAGTTGGTGAGCTTGTAGTAGAGGAGGACAGTGTGATCGAGATCGAATGGAACGTCGAACTGGACGATACACTGATTGCGAGCGGAGTTGTCTGTTGAGCTGTTTATGAAGGCATACTGGGGTGCGGTATATTGTGCATCGGACTGGGAGGAACGAAGGCGGTAGGTGTAGTGGGGAACATTGACAAGGTTGTTCTGCGCATCCGAAAGGGTGGACTGAGCGGTCAGAGTGTCACAGTCTGTGTAGTCGATGGTCATTTCTGTGACCTGTCGTGAATGAACAGAACAGTGAGTGAGTGGATCTGGAGTGGGAGAACGGGCGAGGACGCACGGTGCTGCTGCCCCACACGAGCAGACCGCCGATGGGGGCGAAAAGGATACCGATGATGAAGAGAGTGGGAAGGACTGCCTTTGGAGTGAGAATGGGCTGCCATGCCTTCAATCGTTGCTGCTTGAACGCAGTATCTGGAGGACGATGTCATGATACATAGGCGAGACTGAAGCGAGAACGACTGACTGGCCGGGCGCTTCCAGCTGCCCTTTTCCTTCTTTGGTTCCGAATTGTCGTTGGGGTCGGCGTTCTTCCGCCTGTTGAAGATGGCCATGAAGAGAGCAGAGGCCTCTGGGAGGACGCCTGAGGGAGAGAGATGATGGAGGGGTTGGTGAGAGTGCCGGACTGCTTGGGCCCACCCGGCTGACTACGTGATCTCGCTTGCCTCAGCGTCAAACCCGGCCACACACTGCCTTTGGGCAGTTGGGCGCTCACTGTCATCAGCGTCGCCGTCTGTCGCAGTCCCTACACAACTAGTCATATCGCATGCCGCTTGCGTGAATGATGTGCGGCCTGCGGGCCATCAACTGATTCAATATGCACAACATACTACCATAACTCATACGCCAATTAATAAGTAACAGAATATAACACTTTCTACGTGATCCACACCCCATAAGCGTCTAGCCTGCCCTCCGAAAGCAACCCGGCCGTGAGTGGCGCGCGCGCACCAATTGTACAAGGCCACACTGTCTCGCCGCACCGTCATACTACCGTCAAGTCCCATACCAGCATCCATCAATGACCTCCGAGGTGGTTAGAGCGTGGGGCTCGTCGGCTTATCCAAGTCGTCCAAGTGTGATGTGGTGGTCGATGAGGACGTAGGCGCGGAGTTTTGTCGGCGCTCCCTACGCAGGGAGCGCCGCAGGCGTGTTTGAGCCATGATCGTGGCAGATGGAGAAAGGACAGGAGCAGGGACAGCAGCCGGAGCAGGGCCGGGTTTATGCGTGGAAAGGCGAGCGGGCAGTCGTATCTTGAGTGAGGTGAAAGAGCCCGACGTCGAGGTAGAAGTCTGCGAATGAGCGGATTGTACGGGGGCCACCGCGCGGGGTGTCGCCCCTGCCGTCGCAGGGAGAGCGGGTGTAGAAGGTACAGTGATGGTGCTGGGTGCTGTGTGCACGGCGACGGGCTGATGTTTGGCGGCGAATAAGGCAAGAGGGCGGGCCGAAGTTTCGCCGTTAGTCAGCTGAGGGGAGGCTTGAGATTGCGAGGAGGGCGGAGCCGCGACCACAATCGCGTCCTTGGCACGTATACGAGAGGATCTGGAAGGTGTAGCATTAGTCGGAGCCGACTTCCGTGGTCTCCCAGGAGGCCTCTTCGCCTTGACTGGCGCGAGCGACTGGGTGGAGGCTGGATCGACGTCCATAAGGGTCGGAGCTGAATGAGAGAAGACTGACAAGCCTTCGTCGGCAGAATCCTCCAAGTCAAGCTGAATGACCTGTAGCATCGAAGAAATGCAGATGAGTGAGACGACGGCTGGAAGGCGGTAGTGCGGGCGCAAGTGAACGAAGACCTACGTATTTGACGTCCCGCTTGGATGCTCTAGATGGCTGTCTGCGTTCTGGCTCTGTTGCTTTCGGTTCCGTTTGAACATCGAATGGCTTCTTGAACAAGAGGGAATCCAGGTCTATGGGACTAGGCTCTCTTTTGATGGGTCTGCGTTCTGTCTGTTGCACTCGCTTTGATGCGCTCCTCCCCCGAAAGTGGCGGCCTGCAGAACTGACACGGGAATGTTGATCATTCTGTTCAACCAGGGTAGAAGGACCTGGCTGGTTAGATGCGTTTGACTGAGCTAACGATTGCACTTGGGTGAAGGGATTTGGCTGTACGGGGGGCTTCAGACTGACAGAAAGCCTCGGTGGAGCAGGAGGCTTTGACGGAACCAGCTGTGCTCGGGGATCTATATCTGTTTGGACGCCACCATCGACTAAGAGTCGTCGCATGCCATTCGTGACGAGTTTCACGGGCTCTGGAGTGGCCGTCGACGAAGAAATTTCGGATGACTTCATATCGAGCAACATCTACACAACGATATCATTAGCGTATGGGTAAGGTTGCTTGGTCGTCAGCCTCACCAACGCCGTCCGTAGATCCTCAGCTTGAAACGACTGAAACAGCAGCTGCGGCGGAGGAAATACTTGACCCGGATCCTCTACCTCTTCAAGGGAGCTGAGGGAGGTAAGAGGTGAAGACATGCCGCTCGTGGCACCAAAGTGTCTTAGGCAGATTGTCAGCAAGTAAAGGATAGATCAAGGCGCATATATGCTCACTGGTCAGGCGGATTTCGTACTTTGTTCAGTTTATTCCAGAAATCTAGCTTGATGATTCGTTCTGGGACTCGATACCGTCGACCGTTGATGAATACTTCATCAACAGAGACTCTAGTTTCATCAACAGGAGAAACTTCGGGCTCGACGATTTCAATATTGCCGTTGTTGACCTGACCGGGCTTGTTGATGTCTATTGGTGGGGCGTTCTGCTTGGGTATCCTGTGTTTTGGGAGCTGCAAGCAAGATTAGCCCCTCAATCCCATATCTGAGGTGGCTACTTACCAAGGTATTTTCAGCGTGGAGGGGACACATCCATTTTTTGTCGAACGGAGGCATGTTCATCAGAGGAGGGTCGAGGCAATCAAGGTGCCAGTGATTGGGGCAGTAGTCACAAGACACGATGCTCTTCCAGCTCTCGTTGCTGGATACGTACCCTTGAGCTGACCGAAGACGTTTAGCTGCAGGCGCAGTGACTGCCATCCCATCTGGAATCGCAGATGTGGCACATCGATAGCATAAAACTGGGTCTCCGTTTCTATCCTTGGTCCGATAAGGATCACGCTCCTCAAGCTGTCCATGCCGACTAAGATAGGAATTGGTTAGATGTTAGTAGTGAAAGAGAAGGCTGGGCTGACTTCAAACGAGGCGGTTTGACGGTGGACGTGTCCACATAGGCACCGCGTGCACTGGTACCGACTATTTCGCATGAGCTTCTCCGTGACGTGATCTATGAAGTATGAATATTTACTTACCACTTTTAAAAAATGTCCTTATTTCATCGGGGAGTTGGAACTCCACGGGAAGGGTGTTTTGAAGGTGTACGATAAGGGGTGACATGAAAGAAGGGGGAGGCTTGGGCGGAGGATTCTGTTGATGTTTGTCAGTCTTGTTCAAAGTCGAAAAGAGTTGTTCAACGCACTTGGCGAAGTTTACAGCTGGGACAATACCATCTGTCGTCACCTTCGGGAAGGTCTGAGTGCTCCATTGGGGGGTCAAGGCACCAAAAGTGATATGCTCGTGGGCACCCATCACAGTATACTAGTGAACCCAGCGAACGGCACGCCGAACAGTGATCTTCATTTCGCTGAGAGGATGTCATGATCAACGGCTTTCATAGAAGAGCTGTGGGGGCATACCACGAATGAGGTGGGGTTGGAGTCAGTCATCTGCAACGTGACAGTCGATGGCTCCTCCTTGACCCTGACTACAACCTTCTCCTTCCCTTTCCCCTTGTCTTTCTTCGATGCTCGGGAAGTTCCAGACATCGCGACAGGATCCTCCAAATGCGAAATGGAGTTGGAGCGGGAGAGCATGGGACCGTCCGAGTCCGCCGCTGCGAGGAAGGGATCGGAATCTGGAATATCTAACATAGCCGATGCCACCCCCTCGTTGACGACGATGCTGTCCTCTGAAGGATTGAGTGCGTTGAGCCCGCGTGCTGAGACCCGCTGCCCCCGATGGGACGAAAGCCTGCTTTGAGCACAGGGCGCCGTGTGACGTGGACGCATAAGAGCGTTTCAAGTGAACCGACAAGGGTTCCCCATGGGAGGAAGTGAAAAAAGTTCAACACAAAAGTTTTTAATGATAGCTTTGTGAGAGAAAAAATCACTACGTACCCTTTGTCAATCCTAGCTCGTTTCCGCCTGGGGCCCTCCACCGCCGGGTTCTGCTCCAAGCTGCCGACTGTGGGGCCAGTCGTGACCCCTCCGTAGGTAGTACCTGGGTCGTACTGAGGCAAGTAGGAGACGACAGGCATAGGTTTTCTAGGATCTCGCTTTGTAGCTGCCTGCTGCACAGAAGCGAGCGAAGGTGGCCCAGGGAGGATTTCTGTCGCCAAGGCTGGATCTCCAGAGTCAAGACCCGAGCGGGGCTGCTGCACTGCGGGTACTCCTGGCAACATATAAGCTGGGACATTCGCTACAGAGGTCATACCGTCCGACGACTGATTAGTCGATTCTCAACGAGAGAGGGGGATGCGGCTGTGACGCGTTGGCGACTAGACAAGTTGGTGGAGGTGTTTATAAGAGGCAGCTAGACAAGTCTGTGCAATGGTGGCGAATCATGACCATCGCAACTTATTCACACTATATATTACATGCAGCCAACACCATACTCACTACACCAGAACTAATGCATACAAGCGTACATCCAACATGTCATCAACCAGAAGGATATCTTTCTATAACAGCCTCCATCCTTTAATATTCTCAAGAGCGTCTCTCTTGCGCATCAATGTCACCCACAAAAGGGTCCAACCTGAATGCCACTCACATAGAAGAACGGTCCTGGTTGTATGAGAAGGACGACAACAGAGAGCTCGTGCGTTGAGAGCCCGAACGGCACAGGTTTTGTCGTTCATGTTGTGATTGCCGAGCGGTCTTTTCGAAAGATACGGTTGTGGATACCATGACAATGGGAAGATAACGAAAATTAAGTGCGAGAGTCATTGGAAGAGAACAACGGGCCAGGTAATCCAAACATGAACAGCCCATAAATGTCAGTTTCTGAGGACGATGAGCAGAAGACGGTCACCAGCCAGTAGAGATCACAAGAACGGTGTTCCCCAACACAGGTCGGGTAAGGGCAGAGGAGTTTTCCTTGAGAGTTCACCTGTACCTCGTGTTAGAACTTGTGAAGACCTATTGCGCCTGGGTGATGATATATATGGCTGGATGTACCTTGTTACTTGAGATTCTACATGGTGCATGATACTCGTCCTGCAGCTGACTTGACATAGGGTTCATCGCTGAAAGACCTACAAGGATATACAGGTAAGGATCCATTTGTGAGGAAGATGCACGATGAGATACCCCTATTATAGGTGGGGACGGCATAGCCTGACATAGCCTGGCATAACCATGAAAGATGGGCTTTGTCAAAAAAAAAATGATACACGCATACAGGTATTATTAGGGGCAGAGCATTATACACTTACCTGGGACGAGCTGGTTCATAAGTCTCCAATGCTGAACTCAACAGACAACTGAGCCTCATTGTACGTGCGCACATCTCATATGTCCGCGACTAGCCCCGACTGCCAAGACTCAGTGAGAAACAGCCATCGAGTACAGATACATTTTGCACACTGAACGAGTGCGTCGCCGAGGATAGCTTTCGTGATAGACCCAGTCAGAAGATTTGAGGCTAAGGTGATTCCTGGACGATGCGGCATACGCTGTATAGGACATAGATTGAGAACACAGTCGAGGTCAGAAACAGATGAAATGCTGAAGCGCTGATGCATCACCTTGGAAGAACGATCTTACACGTGGTTATCTTATCTTGACTGTACAACCGTAGACAACTGTACCGAAGCTGTACCGATGGCTCTATAACCCTTCTACAATTGGCCGCTATTGGCCGTTCGTTTCATCTTTCCGAACGGTCTGCTTTCTCCCAGCATCATGGATCGTCCGGACATGGTGTCAAGCTCAACGTCAGCGCTCATCAAACGTTTCAAGATGTGCCTCAAACGTGTCCCCCATCGTGAGCTCCCATTCGCAGTCTGGATTGCACGTCTATGACGCTTTGGTCTTCGTGCGATGAGAACTCTATAGCTGTGGTCCTCAGAATATATATAAGATCCAATCCCTCCAGCTGCTTTACGGCCAACCTCGCTTTCTCCATTGATGTTTGCTCGAAGTATAATCGCTTTGGTAGCACTATCGACAGCTTCGTTTGTCGGAGGTTTAAACATCCTCTTGACTAACGATGATAGTTGGGCATCGGCTAATATCAGGTATATACGCAGCGATCATTGAAGATTCGTAGCACTGATGAAGGCTCCAGGGCAACGTACACTGCACTCAAAGCTGCTGGGCATGACGTTCTAATGGTTGCGTTAGTGCACTTCGCACAAAATGCAAGCGTTTTCTTGACTTTTTTGCCTGCAATATCAGACCAGCCATCAATCAATCTGGACATGGAGGAACTTTCGTTTTGCCTTCTGGAAACATCACGGCTCCAGGAGGAGAATTTGGTTCAATCCCTGTGGGCGCACCGTTTTTTGGACAGGATGCGACAAATCCTGACCTATGTAACACGACGCATTGAATGCCTGTAATCCTAGCACTGATACATTTTCTGCTAGGGTATTTCAATGGCACCCCCGCTGCTGCTGCGATCTGGGGCATAGACGTTATAGCGCCTATGCACTTTGGCAACAAGACAATCGACCTTGCCGTGTCCGGCCCCAATGAGGGTCAGAATAATGGCCCATTCTCGTTCACCATCAGTGGCACTATCGGTGCTTCTTATGCATCCGTTGAGCGTGGGGCATGTATTCATACCCACAGGCATTTCATGCGATGGCTAACACAACTTGTTTTCCGCCTTAGATTCCCGCCATCGCATTTTCCGCTGGTAATGGCACTCACAGATCTTTTACTACCAACGCTGGCGCCGAGAATGATCCCGCTAATATTGCTGCCGCAGTGAGTACTCATTTTTGAGGGTTTCGGATTCGAATAGTAAAGCAAATAAAGCTTGTGACGAAATTTGTTGCCGCTCTCGCTGAAGGAGTCAAACCGTCGTCTCGCCTCCTTCCCTTGGGTCTCGGGTTCAAGTGAGAGTTTGATGCTACCTTTATGGTTATCTTCGTTCTGATCACTGTGTAGCGTCAACTTCCCTGTGTTTGGGCCCACTAGTAATTGCACGAACCCGCCCTTCGTTCTCACCCGTCTCACTAGTGGAGCGACCATCAACAAACTTTCAATAGACCCCACAACCGGCCTTCCTTCGTCCACAAATATGTATAGATATAAAGTTCCAACCTCTTCCCCTACCTGAACTGAGGCGGTTACTGTTTTAGTCAAGCACCTGGCCTAAATACAGTCCTTAATGGTTTACCCAACCTTCCCGGTGCGTTCGATGGCTGAAAAGCTAGCCCTCGTAATGTTCTCGTCTAATTTCAGTACTTCCAGGTGAAACACCTACAAGTGCCGGGTGTGCTACCGCTGTCAGCGTATACTCTGTCGACTATGATGCTCCGGTCACTGCTGCGGCGCCCATCCAGGCTCATCTCGCACCTCTTTTCCAGAGATCACATGAGAAGTGATAGCAAGACGAGAGCATGAACGGAAGTTGATTGTTGGGATAGCATGCCTAGCAAATCGAGTTCATTGAGAATGTTCTGCTGACAAGTGCATGATGCGATACGACATGACGAGCACAGACTTGATCTCAGGTAATGTACAACGGTAGATACCTCCGTCTCCAGGTAGTGAGACAGTGCGCGCGCAGCAATAGATCGAAGGGTGGGACAAAGGAAGGACGAAGGCACCAGATTTGCGTCCGTCTTTCCAGTTAAAATATCTCTTCTAAGAAGAATGGGCAAGCGAGGAAAAGGGAAGACTGAAGGGTAAGAAATTTGGACGTCGTCGGAGCTACAAAGATCATCACAGGGGTGTCTTGGTATTACGGGAATGTGAAAGCTTGCTACGAGTGAAGTTTTGGGAGTAGACATGCGCGTTAACGGATGGAAGAAATTTCGAGTTCGCGTCGACGGGAAGACCAAGACAGTAGAGAGAAATGAGGTCTCTGCGACAAGAATTGGGGGCTCGACAGGCTGAAAATACTTGTACAGGAAATAGTGCGCGTGCAGTGATTGACACAAGGATGGCAGGCGTCTACTCCAGCATGGAGTACAATTTCACAATGGTCTCCTTTCGCGAGATTGACCGCTGCAGTGTGATGAGTAAAAATCTCTCCGCTACGCATAGAGCTGAAGCCGCACAGACAAACAGAATCTGAGCTCACCTACAATGCTGCGCAGCGCGGAGAATGATACAATTATACAATGTATCAGCGTGCCGCTTCTAGTTTTGCTATGCTCTTCGACTGTAGAGTTTTGCTACTGGGTGATATGCTGTAAGATATGGCCAGACCCATCGGAAAGAATTGACATGCGCGCTTGTAAAATAAGAGACAAGGGTCGAGGGGAAATGGAGACGGACTGCAGACGGACTGCAGACGGACTGCTAAAACAGTCGCATGCACACAATTGTATAAGCAGCACGTGCTTTGCGATCTTAGTCGAAAAGTTGTGCAAGTCTAGGCAAGTCTCTTGCTAGTGTCTTGCCACCATGGCTCGCGGTGTACTGCTCACATCGAACCTTCCTCAGCTCCAAAATCTTATCAAGAGAGATCCTGTAGCGTACAAAGAAGAGTTTATACAGCAATGGAATCATTACAACAGTGTCCGCCGCATTTTTCAGATCAACCCAGACGAACAGGCACATCACTTCAAAGAGCTTGTCTCATTCATCTCTCAGGTTCGTCAAACCTTGCTCTGCAACTCGATTGTTTGACTGATTCTTGACATAGGTTGCGTCTTGTTACCCGAAAGAGACAGTCGACTTTCCGACTCACCTTTCGTCCCTACTACTGGAACACTACGGAGCACTTTCTGCTGATACTCGGCATACGTTAGTCCAGAACCTTGTCCTTCTCCGAAAGAAGAATGTCATTGCATCGATAGAGTATGTCATATCTGCGTCTTCTTCACATTGTCGCTCATCTGTATTATTCAGGCTGCTCAAAACACTCTTCCCTCTTCTTCCCCGCACGACATCTTCGTCCCTTCGTACTTTCATACGCAAGACAATTTTGAATGATATCAAAACAGCCAACCAGCACTCGAAGAACCACAAGCTCAACAGAGCTGTCCAAGCGATGCTTTTTGGTATGCTAGAGCATGGGATGGACGGTGAAGTTATTGGTGACAAGGGCAAGGCAAGAGCTCAATCCACGCAGAGCGCTCCTGCTACTAGTCAAAATAACCACGATGCTATGTGGGCCGTTGTCCTGACGAAGGAGTTGTGGAAGAAAGGCATTTGGTGCGTCTTCCTTCATCGGCCCTCCAACTCTGAAATTCATGCATGTGAGCAGGGATGACGCGAAGTCCGTGGCAATTGTCGCTCTGGGATGCTTTCATCCAGTGGTCAAAGTGCAGAGTGCTTCGCTACATTTCTTTCTTGGGAGTGAGGAGGAGGAAAATGACAGTGACGACGAAGATCCTGATCATGTATGTTGTCGACTCAATGCATCTCCTATCGCAGTTTACCCCTTTCTCCAGATACCAGACATCAGGTCTCTAGAGCACAAACGGAATGTCACAAAAAAGACACGTAGCGGCGACAACAAATTGCGCAGAAACATAAAGGCGGCTGCGAAGGTACTCGTCGTCTGTGTACAATCCTTAGACATCTTCTTACATCTCTTCCAGAAACGCAAAGCAAGATCCATCGGATCGACGCCCAACTTCCCGGCGCTCCACCTTCTGAACGATCCGCAAACGTTTGGAGAAAAACTTTACGATATCCTTAATAAGTACGACAAGCGCTTTTCCCTCGACCACAAGATCCTCATCATGCAACTGCTATCACGCGTGATGGCAGCGCACAAGCTGACCGTTCTAAGCTTCTACACTTATATTCTTAAATATCTCACTTATCACCAGCTACGCGTGCCTGCTATCCTGGTCGCTCTTGCCCAGTCTGTCCACGACCTCACTCCACCCGATGTCTTAACGCCAGTGATACAGAAGCTGGCGCACGAATTCATTCATCCCGGTGTTGGCAGTGAAGTCATCGCCGCCGGACTGAATTCCATTAGAGAGGTATGTCGAAGACAGCCGTGGGCAATGGAGGAAGACCTTTTGGGTGATTTGGTGGAATATAGGAAAAGTCGAGAGAAGTCTGTCACAGCTGCAGCTAGAGGATTATTGCAGCTATATCGCGAAGTCAATCCTGGTATGTTGAAGAGAAGAGAGCGGGTACGTCACCTCTTCCTCGTACAAACGTGCGGCCGTCATTTATATTCATATTTCAGGGAAAAGCAGCAAGCATGGGAATCGCGGAAGGCAGCCAACCATTACCATTTGGTCACAGTGCGCAAGCAGCTGTGGATATCGAAGGCCTTGTGGTAAGTATCACGAGTATTTGCTATCCCCTATTATGATTGATCCCTTGATCAGCTCCTCGAGGACCATCTCAAAGAACTGCGGGCCGAAGCTGGCGTTCAATCTGGCGAAGACGATGCCGACGAAGATGCTTGGGATGGTTGGGACGTGGAATCGGATTCATCTGAACAATCAGACGATTCTGATGGCTGGATCGCAGTGGCCAGCGACGGAGATGACCACTTGAGCCTCAGTGACAGCGATGACGAAAGTAGTAAAAAGAAAGAACGATTGACTGAACCAATTCCCCCACACGAAGAGAGTCGCGTTTCGTCATTGGCCACTACGAAGGCCAGTCTCTCGGAATGAGTGTAAATTGGCTTGTGTACTAACCATGACTATTCAGATCCTCACACCTGCCGACTTCGCTTTGCTCAACGATCTTCGCCTCAAAGCGGCCACCAAGGAGGTAGAAAGTGGCGGCGGCAATGCTGCAAAGCGCAAGCTAGCAGTCCTCGAGGCATCTAAGAAGGCTATGTCGTCGAATGCGGACGATTCCAACAACTTCATTTCGGAGAACGACATCCTTGGGCCTCGAAAGAAAGCCAAAGCTGACTATGAGGAGCGTATGGCTTCAATCGCAAAAGGACGCGAGGGACGCGAGAAGTTTGGTTCCTTGAAGGGGAAGAGAAATAAGGAGATGCCGAGCAGTTCAACCAACAGGGAAAAGAAGAAGAACAAGCCAATCATGATGATAATGGGCAGCAAGGAAGTCAGAGGAAAGAAGAAGGCGTCGTTGCGGGACAAGCAGCAGAGGTTGAGGGCTCATATTGACAAGGCGAAGAAAGCATATCATTGAGTATCTCGATTTCACTCTGTTGAGTATTCTCGGCAGTAATATCATTTATTGCGTGGAATTCTTTGAGTCTGTATTCGTGAGCGTATCTTTGTATCTTACTATTGCTAGAGACCGTGGATATGCGAAGTGGTAGGCAGTCTACACGGTCTCGTCATTGACTTGATGAGCAAGCTCGAAGCCAGCGGCGAAGTGGAACAAGCGAGCATCAACGACGAAACCCTAGCATAGATTTGATTGATGTATGACTGAGATTGAGCAACGGGCTTACCTTTTTCTCGTATTCTGTGAAAAGTTCAGTGGGCGACGTTAGCCTTTTTGCAAGTTTTACGAGTCTGAAGCTACCTTTCAGCTCCTTGTATAAGCCTTTCAGTTCCACAACGCGTCGGACTATTGCTTCTCCGTCATCGAGCTTTTGATCCGGTGTTTCGAGCTTGCCTAGAAAGACGACATTGAGAGTGACTAGCTTCATGTTGGCTGTCGTCATGCCTGAGATCATTGATCGCATATGAGTCCTGAAACTCGATAGGCAGCACACGACTGACCAGGATCTGTAGCTAGGACTGCCGTCATATCGACAACGCTGTCTGCTACATATCCCGTCTCTTCCTTCAATTCCCGGATGGCTGCTTGTTCGGCTGTCTCGCCGTTGTCAATAAGGCCAGCCGGAAGTTCTGATGGCATGTTGCAATGAAACAGGCAAGAATGCCGAGATATAGAACAACTTGCCAACGATAAATTTGCCGATGGGAGGGCGATATTGCTCTATAATCACAGTCGAGACAGGGAAGGCTCGGGTCTTGGACCGAATGAGAGCCAGGATGGCGACTGCTGTAAAACATATGCATTTCGGTCGTATCAATGCGCTATAGGCTGTGAAGTAACAAACCGTCTACGTCCGTCGATCCCCTGGTCCTTCTCTCTGCGACCTCCCATGCTCTCTGAGAAGAGGTACAGAGATTAGCTATTGGACTTCAAAGCAACATATGCATGGAACAGCACACCTCCTTGCCTTCGCTGTCTTTCCACTTGATTTTCTTCAGACTCACCCACCTACTACTGTTATAGACACGTAGGTGATTGTCAAAGCTAGGATACTGACTTTGCATTACGAGTGTCCAGATCCTCCTTTGAGAGGACGACAGGATCCTGGGCCATCACACTTATCGTCCGGATCGGTCCTTTAAATCGGCCTTGTAAGATGTGCAAAAGTGCTGAACGACTTTGGCGAAGGGAATGATGGATGAAAGGAAGAAACCTCTGGGGCATTATAGCCAAAATTTTGTTTCATCGACATTGGACACCGAGGCACATGCATGTCATGAGTGCTCGAGCGCGTCATGAGTGATGTGAGCCTTCGCTTCGTCCCTCGTCCTCTGCGCGCCCGAGCCTTTCTAGTCTCCGCCGCCACTTCTTCTATGTACTCCAGACTGGACATCAACGATGGCGATGTCGTGGGCACTTTCAAGCACACAAGGGTTTCACACCACGATCTCTGCCCGTATTTCCATCAATCCTCCACCAGCGGCGACTTGCTCCCTCCATCTGTCTCTGCAGTTGCCGGCCCACCTGTTCGTAGACCCTTATGAACTTGATCACTACAGTGCACCCTATTCTTTCCAAATATTTGGGCCATCCAACCTCGAAGCGCCTGTATTTATTGTCGACAACAGCGACACCACCCTCTTGCTCAACATCACTCTGATGGATCATGGCGGTAATGGTCAAATCGCTATAATCGATGTGCCTTTACACTCACGCTACGGACGTCCTCTTCGCGGACACGCGACTGGCATTCACAACATTGTCATGACCGCTCCGACTGTATTCTGGGCTTGTAACGATCTGGGTGAGTCTTGCAAAAGCTGCCATGACTATCATCTTCATCTTTTCCATGCAGCTACTCCTCTCGTCGCCAAGGTGCCTGCAGACCTGCCCCCGTCTATCCGACCTTATTTGACTGGTGCAGCTGTGTCATTCATCCCCATCCCCGCCGAAAAATCAACTCCATTGTCACAAACGATTCGTATTCCTGTAGGCGAGCTTCAGGACTTGCAGAGAGTGGAGATCATCACTGCGCTTGGAGTCTTCTTCGCTTTTGCATGGCTCTTCCACGCAGCATGGCGGAATGCGCGCCGTCCACCTTTTGACGAGGTCTTGTCCAGCTCGAAGAAGGATTGAATCGCTGGGACGGTGTCGCAGTCAGAAGTCAGCACTATAGGGTATCCTTCGTATATCATACCATCGTCACGAGATTCCATCGAGTAAACAAGACGTTAAGTAACCACACACCGCCGCACCTTCACCATCTTCCCCCATTTCCCTCTCATGCTTTCTTTCAGCGCTAATGAAAAAACATCTTGAACTCCACTACCTGTCTTCGCTGAACACTCAATGTACTTGGCACCTATCTCCTTCGCCACGTCAGATCCCTGCTCCGATGTCACTGGCGTCTGTCCCTGTGCTCCCAGCATCCTGCGGGTCTGGTCATCACGACGCAAATCCGTCTTCGTACCGACCAAGATAAGAGGTGTTCCCTCACAAAAGTGAGCCACTTCTGGGTACCACTGCGAGACGTGACTGCGTGTTTATTCCCGAGTTTGTACCAAACGGAAAGAATAGTAGGCATACCTTGTCTTGGACATTCGCTAGACTCACTGGGAAGTCGATTGAGAATACGATGAGGATGACGTCGCTCTCTGGGTAGCTGAGCGGTCGTAGACGGTCATATTCTTCCTGACCAGCAGTATCCCACAACGCAAGTTCGACGACCTTCCCCTCATATGATACTTGCGTCACGTAATTCTCAAACACTGTTGGAATGTATGCCTGGCGATAGTTGAACGAAACACGGTGGAGGTGTCACTGACGCGGACATACCTCTGGGAATCTATTCTCTGCATACACTATAAGAAGACATGTCTTGCCGCAACCACCTTGGTCAGAAGGAAAACAGATAAGCGAAGAACGAGTTTGAGATAGATGTACGCGCACCATCGCCCACGACTACTAACTTCTTCTTGAGGTCTGGTCTTCGAGGCGCCTTGCCTGATTGCCCAGTCTGATAACTATCCATAGGAATTCAAAAGAGAGATGAAATGGAAAAAAACTTGAACCTCAGTAGTCGAGATGTGAGATAGAGACAGGTTGAAGGAGGTGGAGGATGATGATCAGTAAGTCTTGTGGTGAAGCTATCCCTTCAGTCCATTGTGCGGTCGCAAGAACGCGGTAACGTGATCGTATGGACTCCAATAATGCGTTTGCCCCTGTTTGGCCACCTGCTGTGTGTCATGTCTTCAAACCGCTATCTCCTCTATCCTGTCGAGGACGTTGATAAAGATGGATGGCTCTATGGCTGGTCGGACCGTCAATGTACTTGCATTGCAGGTATCCTTCAGTGTGTTTCACGAAGTTCGTTCATGTCTGATTTCTGCCGCTGTCAATACTGACATTCCGAGCTCCTTTGTATCTTAGATGCTGCTCAACAATGCCTCGATATACTCTTGCATCAAGGGGCCTATCCAAATGCTCATTGCGCCCTTCCGAAGGTACTAGGACATTCCTCTCTATGGAATGAGAGGCCTGTATCTCGATTACATTCAATGTCTGACAATGCCCCCTTCTCGTGCGTTGGCTCGTCGCGCCATATTTGGTGTCGCTGACATGGCAATCTAATAGATCTCAGTCTCCGACGACTTTCCTGTATCACCGGTCGGCTTTTGGTAACATGCGCCTCCAATTATCAGACACAATTTCGGGCGCGCCGCGCTCTGACGCACAGTATTTTTCGTTCGACGAGTCGCTGCAACTCGGACACTTAGGACTCAATCAATCGATAACAAATCAGGTATGATTGTGCACATTCCATTACACTCTATCATGTTTACACGGTATGTTTCAGTTAAACTTTGCTCAGCAACTTGCTGTCAACATTCTTGCATCGGGCTCCCTACTTTCGCAAATCCAGATGGTCATCGGAAAGAGTGTTCCTTGGAGGTCCTTTGGCTGTCACCAGTCCATTCGGCTGTTCTATTGTGCACTGCTATTCCTAGAAGAGTTCATGAAGATGCAATGGCTGATCAACACATCTAACTTGGGTTCGTTATTACCAGTTCACAGCTGCTTTCATCTCATTGCATGCCAGTATCACAGGGTCGGATGCGTATCCGGTCAATCATCGTGTTGCTGCAATCTTCTAGGATCTCGAATCAGTATGTAATGGATTTGGATGTCTTTATCGGATATACTGCTTATAAATTGTTAGATTGAACAACACTATTTGGCTCACTCTTAATGATTTGATTCTGGGTGTTGCTATTGGATCCTTTGTTTGCGAGAATCATGCAGCAATCTCATCAAAGTTTGACAAATCCATGAATGTCAGTATTTCAATCAATCATTTTGCTTTAATCAACTTATAACCTGTATAGTATGTTTTCATTGAACTTGTGACTGAGTGTCTAATATGGCTAAACAACTGGCCAGCTGGTCTTAAGCTAAATACAGAGCTTAGCTCTTTTTGTTGTCATATGTTTTTAGGCATTATTGGTATCTGGACTTGTGAGTCATTCTCATAATTAATAGTGTAATTATTTATGAATTTTGTATATAGATTTTTATCAGAGTCTATCTCTTCATTTTCCTATGATTGTATATTTTATTGGCATAATAGGCTATTGTGGCTTAACATTTCTATTATCAACCTTCTTGGATTTGTTGAGATTGTTAACTCTTCATATATCTCTTGGATTTATTATATGGAATAGGTTGATCAAGTTTCAATTGTCTTTTCTTCAATCACTTGGAAATCTTTTTCATGGTAAGTGTAATTAAAATCTAATCTTAAATAGGCATTAATAACTTTGTAGGAAAACAGCTTAATGTGCTTCATAATAGGATTGAACCATGGCATTATGAAGTTGATCAATTGATACTCGGCACAATTCTTGTTACTCTTTTTACATTTAGTCTTCCCACTTTTCTCAGCTATTTTATGCTTTTTGCTATTGTAAGTAATCTGATTTTTATCTTAGCTATATATTACTAATAAAATTATAGTTTAAACATTTAGTGATTATTATTGAGACTCTTATTCAACAGCTTATTGAGTTGATGAATAAGTTTCCATTATTTCCATTAATACTCAAAATCAAGCATCCAGCTAGACTTACTGGTATGTGATTTGTGGCAAAAAAAAGTTTAATATCTTATTTTATTGATTAGGTTTCTTTTACTTTCTTTTACAAAATGGTATTCAAAATCTTAAGGTAGGTTGTATATTATTATAAAAATATCATAAAGCTAATTATTAAATAGGGACAATATATGTCTTTTCTCTCAATTTTCCAGTATTTTGATGATATATAATATTATGAATTTCTTAGCTTATATATAATTCTCTATTATAAAAAAGCATGCTTAATATATAAGATAAATGTGTGATATATATCTTATCTTATCTAGAGAATATAATTGGCTGGTATATGTACTAGACCCTGTAATATAATACTAATACACATGGTTAGCTAATATTCTTCAACTATATTGTATTTAATAACAAATTAGATATATTCCTCTTCTTGTTTAAACTTTATACTGGGTGCCATTTAGTATTCTCCATATCTATTTATTACCTTTTTGTTTAAAATAGCCAAGGATTTAAGATAGTCTCATAATATATTAACTTGTACTCTATATCTGAGTAACTATACAATAAAAGATTAAAAATAGTAAAGTAAAAGATGTATTTTAGTTTTAGATTGATGCTATTTGTTATATAAGCATATTTTAGTTCTATCTTAGACCAAAAATACTTAGGATTTTTTTATAGTTTTCTAGTGCTATAGTATACTACTTAGTTAATGGCAATAATAGCTTTATAGGTCTGCTATATGTGCTCTATACTATAAACATAAGAAACTAATATTTTGAGGTAAGTCAAGTAGTTTTTAATATGCACATTTAACCTGAATTTCTTTATGCCTTGCTAATTAGCAATATTTCATTTAGTATTGTTAAAAACTTACTTAGCATATTACAGGATTACACTCATCAAGCCTGGTACTATAGTTGAGAAAATAATCTAGATTACAGTCCTTAATAGCAACTCCTATATTCTGCTATATCTATATTTAGTGAGGCATAATTAAGAATAGGCATATAGTGTGACTATAACTTGCTAAATAATAGCTTTTTAAGTAAAATCACAATCATTGTTGCTTGGAGTAGGCTAATTATTATTTGACCTTATTAATTGTTGGTAGAGCTTTGGCTATATCTAGGAATTGTTTTGGTAATTAACAATAAGGCCAAGGATGGATTTGTTTAGAGTGTAGTATAGTGTAAGAATAATTTAATTATTAAGCTATTCAATGACTTGGTCAAAGTGCTTTGGCCATAATGTTAGGATATTTTCTAGTTTGATATTATTATAGTTATTTTCTCCAAGCCCTGGACTATAGAGGTATTTAAGTTGGTCTAGGAGAATATTATTGGCTCTTTCAACAAGGCTATTAATCCATACAGAGTAAGCTGCTATTCCTTTGTATTTGATGTTTTAGTCTCTGCAAAATGTAGTTATACTATTATTTTCAAAGTACAAGCCTCTATTAGTTATAAATGTGTCCAGTTTGGTTTAACCTGTGGTAATTGTTGTAAGCCCTAATATAGTGGTTTTTGCAGTAATGAGCATGCCATCTCTCTAAGTGCTAAGATCCCTATTTTTGCACTCTGTTTATAGCTAGTCACATAGGTTTGTAAAGCCTTGAGCAGCCCTAGTATAGGCATTTACTTACTCTTTTTGAGGCTTGAGTCAACTTGCAGCATTGTATAATACTTTCTAAGGTCCTTATGCAAACATATTCATAATAGTAGGCTAGCTTAGTTGTTATTGTAGCATATTTAGCAGCACCTTGTGACACTTGTGATTATCTCTATATGTAGCTCAGCTAGTTAGTAAAATGCCATTAATAATACCAATGCTGCCATGCCCTAAATTTGTGTGCCTTGTACTATCCTATAAAAGAGCTTTGATATTTATCTTCATGATACTTTTCTTGTAGCAAGCTTTATTGTACATATCTATTAGATATTTTAGGTCTTGTAATTTATTTTTCTTCATCCTTTACAAAATCTATCTTGTTTGTGCCTTATATCTCTTTACTAAATATCACTTTGTTTCTCAACCATAGTATAATAGGACCTTATAGTTTACAAGCACTTCTACACATATGTCTACTTTGTCTCTTAATTTTACTGTCTTGGCATGATATTGCTTTTACTTTACCTTATAACCTTGCACTTGCTTTATTTACTTTGATTTTACAATAAATACCTATCTATAACTCTATTATATACTAGTTTTGAACACTTTTCTATTTATAGCTTAATTTTACAAGAAGATCTTGCTTATCTTGCTTATCATTGCTATTGTCTTTGCCTTACTTGCTTTACTTTGCTCCACCATTATACCTTTTGTTAGAGCCCTTGTTGCTGTTCTTAAAGTTGCCTTGGTCAATTATGACCTTGGATTGTGTATTATACATTGTACCATACTAGCTGTATACTATGTAACCTTAGATTGCCACAAACAACCTTGCTAATCCTTGTACACTCTTTATGCTATCTTGTACCCTATTTTATTACTCATAAAAGATCCTTTGATTTTTAAAGAAGTTGCATCTGGGAAATGCCTCTCTTGTATTAAGCTCTAATTAATGATAATTTTATGAAATTTTACTAAAATAGCATTAGCATTTTTTTGCTTACCCTCTCTATTATTTTAAGAGCTGATTACAGCTAATTAGTTGGATAGATTTTCGGAAAAATAGAATCTATTATAGTATTATTATTTCTTGCTATTACTACAATCTATAACCTAGAGATATCTATAAAGGTTACTACTTGAATATTTATAGCTAAAGTCTTATTTTATAAAGAACTTGTCTTTGGCCAGAGTTGAACCTACAACCTTATAATTATACACATTCTAAATAGACGCTCTAAACTACTCAGCTATAAGGTTAAACTAATATCTTGGTAATTCAAATATATTAACATAATTTAGGCAATCTCAATATTTCTAATCTTATTACTTACTTATTTTTGATTTACTTTTGATCAAAAAATATTCAAAAAATCAGGGCTTTTATAATCTCAATTTATGTACTAAATAAGAATATGATATACTAAATAAAAATAAAGAATACACTCTATGTAGGATAAAAAAATATTCTGGTACTTACATAATTTGGATTTAGAGTCTGTATTATTGTACTTGAGTTATAGATTTGAGTAAACTCTAGAGTTATAATAAACATGGTATTTATTACAGATTTGATCATAAAGAGAATTATAGATAATTATTTATAATATATCCTAATTATTTTAGATAAGCATTATCAATAATTACGTATAATTTGGATTTAATATAAGGGGGGGTTTCTAGATGTTATTGTATGTACCTATTAGATAGTATAGGTCTTATAATACACTTCTCCTTATTTACCTTATCTCACTACTATACTCTTTACTAAATATTACTTTGTTTCTTAATTGTAGCATAACAGAACCTTATAGTTTATAAGCACCTCTATACATAGTTTTTCTTTATCTCTCAATATTCCAGTCTTAGCATAATGGCAATTTTACTTTACCTTATAACCATATGTTTATTCTACTTACTTTGATTTACTATAAATACCTACTAGCAATACTGTAATAGACCAGTTTTGAATATCCCTTGGTTTAGAGCTCAACTTCACAAGAAGACCATACTTATATTGTGCCTCATCAATATTGCTCTCATTTTACTCAATTAGTCCCATATTCTTTATTGCCTTTATCACCAAAGCCTTTGTTACTGCTCTTAAAGTACTCTTGGTTGCTTATAACCCTAACCCATATACTTATATATAGCTCACATAATATTGTATTACCTTATTCAACTATCCTTAATACCTCACTAGATATCTTACATAATATCTTATAGTATGTATCTTATACCCTATTTTGTAATTCACAAAGGTCTTTTAATATTCTAGTAAAGTCAGCTCTCTGCCTACTCTATATTTAGTAGTGTGTTTTATGTTGTGTTTTCATATACAGAGCCTATTACAAACTACTTGTTCAGTAACCCTAAGAGTAAGAGGTTCTTTCCTAGGTTGCTCGTGGAGGAAGAGTGGAACAATGGTCTCAATTGTACATGTAACACAAGAGCCAGGTGTGTATTGTAGCATAGGCAATAGAACAAAGGTTGCAGTGTGAAGACTGCCATGGAATAAAGTTCTGTATGTGAGGATACAGAAAAGACAAGAGAATAGACTAAAGAATGTTAGCCTATTCTATGGGCCTTTTATACTACTTTAGGAAAGGGTGTGAGAATCCTGTATATATATCCATAGGTATTCTCTAAGTTGTTTCCCTCTCAAAACAACTACTCTTGCTTCTTTGCTTGCCTCCTTCTGACCAGGAGGACAAGGAGCTCTATGCCTATGTGTGAGTAGTTTGTAAGGTGGGAAAGGATGCCTGCTATAACAGGCTTGTGATACTTGACCAATGATGGATGATCCATTGGGAGTGGATGACCAAAGATTATATCTGTACCTTAGTGTATGCCTTAGGGTGAGGCTACCTAGTAGTTATAATAATTGTTGATATGCTAGAGGCAGCTCTAAGTGCCAAGCACAACACTCAAACAACCTCTAATGTAGGGGTGCTAGAGCTAGTATCTGATACCCAAGGAATTGTTAGTGATGACTTTAGAAATCGAAGGTGTACTGAGAAACAATGGGGAGTATGAGATTATAGCACCCGAACAGTTTCAGAACTATGCCAAACACCAACCAAATGTTTGGTCAGTTGAGTCAGGGATTTGGTCGGTAATGAGAAGGTAGTGTCACGACCAACAACTACGTGCTTCAAGAGCTACATGGGACTCTGACAATATATGAGGGAGGATGGGGGGTATGAGTGAAGAGATGAGTACGAATGCAAATGAGGCTGAACGACAAGGATAACAAGTTTTTGGGAGTTGATGAAGACAATTTTGATGGTTGAGATGAGTGTGAATGAGCTCTGAACTGTGGGGTGTGAAAGCTGGTTTATTCCAGAGTTGTATGTAGGTTTTTATAGTAAACAGAGCCCCTAAGTAAAATATCAAACATAAAATGAGGGTAGACATCAAATAGGCACCAAGCCCTAGCAATCAGAGAAGATAAGAAGGTAGGTGAGATGTCCATATGGGTTTCGAAGGTGATAAGGTAAAAGTTACTCAGCGATGGCAAAATCCTGAATGTTTGGGATTTGTCACCTGAGTGTAGGTAGCAGGAACAGGCGTTGGTGAGCCAATGAAAATAAAGAAGATATAACGTACAACCAGGGTGGCCAAGTAATGGTACAAGATTGTGTTTGACCGACCATGTGGAAGTCAGGAAGATAAGCGATAAGGACTGACTGACTTATGGAGCACATCGGCTGACATGGAATACTGGCTCTGATCTCATAAACACCTATCGTAATACTCCTATGCAGTCATGGTAAGTACATAAAGTGTGGGCAAACTGACCCAAGTGCTGCCGAATGTCCTTTGGTGGGTTACAGTCGGTCGGGTGGGGGCCGACTGTGTTCAGTGCAAGTTGGTGTCTTTGGTACTCATCTAGCGCTGTTCGGTGTCTTCCCAAAGCTTCCCGAATACCTCCCTCGGACCCTAGCGTGGGTGCATGCTCATCATTGTATCAGAATAGACCACCATTAAGGCCTGATAAGTCATGATTATAACAGAGCCATTGCTAGCATATTAGCATGTAGATAAGAAGGCTGGTATTTGTTGACTAAACTTATATGCAGTAGATTGTATACATGATACCAGATTATGTCATATAGTTGATTATCAATATTTGTTTCTAAGATTATAGAAGATTCCTAGTAATTATAGATATGACAAATGATGCAGCTTAGCAATGGCTGGCTATTATAGTTATGTCATATAGGGTTTTGTTGAAAATTGCTAGGATCTTGGATATATAAGATAAAAGAGAGGTTTTTAGCAAATAATGGTTAATATGTGGGCTATAAAAATAGTATGAGGATATATATTCTTTTTATCTACTATAGTCTTCCTACTATAGTATATTTTGTCCATTATAGTTCCCCTACTATAGTTCTCCAAATATTATCAACTCATATACTATTGTATAGTCAAGACCATTGTTCTACTCTTTTTTATTATGAAATTTAGGGAAGAACCTACTACTCTTGGGATTATCAAACAAGTAGTTTATCATATATAGATGAAAGACTAATTACTACAAAGAAGAGAATTTATATAAAAATGCTATTTAGTTTTTGAAATAGAGCTTGTAAAAGTAGTATTAAGCATAAGAAGAAATAAATATGGCAATTCTTTTTTAGAGAAGAAAAAGAGTTTTAATAATATAAAAGTAGAAAAACTATATTAAATGAGCAAAGTTATTCAAGATGGAAGAAGGATAGAGATGGCAAATCTTTCCTAGAAAAAACACATAATAAAAGCTTTGTAGATAACAAAGCACTTTGGAAAAAATTATATAATAAATTAGGGGACCTCAATGAAGATAGAAAAGAAACAGATATGAAAAAAAATTCCTAGATAGAGCACTAATAATAGAAAAAGACATTAATTTGAAAAATCCAAAGAAAAAATAGTGGCAACAATATAGTAATTTATTCCTAAGGAAAATACACATACAATATATGAAACAGTATATTAGAATGATCTAAGCATGGTAAATAAGGCAATGTTACACAAGTGAGGAAAATGGCAGCAAAAAAGGTTATTGAAAACAATAGCAATATACTAAACAAAAGTAAATAAAATATAGAAATTTGTATTATATTATGGTAGGCTTAGATACAGCTAGTTATTTCCAATTTCTACTACTCCACTTAAGCTCTAATAAGGGCTCTATAAGAGACTAGCTAGGCTCACTAAGGGCATTTTTGGTAGAGCATACCAAATAAGAGTTCAACTTAGCCAAATTTTCATGATTGAGCTCCCTTTGGCTTCCTCTTGTATCCACACTTATTATCTTTTTGTATAAACACAAAGATGAGTTTATATAAATATTATTAGGATAAGTGTATATATATAATCAACTAAATAATAAGGAAAAAAATTCTTGCTCTGTAGTATATAAAATAATATTGCCTAAGTCAGAAATTGAACCAGCAGCACAAAAGGACCAAAAACAAACTTAATAATTTAGCTATTAGAAGCACACTAAAAATATTCAGTCAACAGCCAAAATATATTTATATTCTAAGGGTTACTAGAAGTTCTTTTATGATTTTGCCTTTAAAAAGCTTTTTGAGTGTGTTTAATCGCCATATTTAAGTATAACAGTAATAAGATATCATTAAACCCACTTGTTATAATTATAGTCTGCCGGGACCTATAAAGGTCTAGTCTAACCAGCAACTAATCATTACAAGTACTGGGTGATGCCATTTATAGCACAAACATTATGGTCTAGGGTATAATTCTTAGGTCATCAACTCCTAGTGGATATCAGCATTACTAGTTAAGTATCAGAGAATATATTCTAGAAGGGATATCAAAGAAAGGACTAATTACTACTTCACAAAGAAACCTATCTTGTTGGAACTCCTATGTCAAAAGGAAATGATAAAAGAAGCATAAGAGTAGGTGCTAAGAGAAAGCAGTGACCATTAGAGAATTTCTGAGGGAAAGTAACAGAATTCTCATAACCTCCTAAAGTAGTATATAAGGTCCACAGAATAGGCTAAGGATCTTTGGTCTATTCTCTTCATTCTTAGTTAGCCTCTACACTATCTATTTTTGTTTAGTATAGTCATCTAACTATATCTCCATGAATACTACCTCCTCCTATACAATCATATAGTCAAGGCTATTGTTTCATCCTTTCTTATCGTGCAACCTAGGGGAGGACCTCCTACTCTTGGAGTTACTGAATGAGTAGTTCATAATACCACTTAAAAAGCTTGTTAGAAGCAAAATTATAAAAGGATCTTTAGTAACCTCTAGAATGTGAATATATTTTGGCTATTGACTGTTTTTAATATGCTTCTAATAGCTGAATTGTTAAGTTTGTTTTTGGTCCTCTTATACTACTAGTTTAATTCTTGACTTAGGCAACATTATTTTATATACTACAGAGCAAGAAATCTTTTTTTCTTTTTATTTAGTTGATTATATATATATACTCATCCTAATAGCACCTATATAAACTTGTCTTTGTGTTTATACAAAAGGGTAATAAGTATGGATGCAAGAGGAAGCTAGAGAAAGCTTAATTATGAAAATTTAGCCAAGTCAAACTTTTATTTGGCATATCCTACCAAAAACACCCCTAGTAAGCCTAGGCAGATTAGAGTTGGCTTGGCTTGTCCAGCCATAATAACTCTAATAGAGACATGTCATAGCCTTTTAAAGCCTACTTGGTCTACTCCACTTGGTAAGCACAGGGCTAATATTATGGTAACAAAGCCCTAGGAATATACAAACTATGGTCACTACTCTTATAAAAAGTTATACTACTTTCCATCAATCTGTAACCACATGCTCCAATTTCTTTGTTCATTCTTACTACCTTCAAAAAGCCAGTTAACTGTGATAACTTCAAGAAAACCTTCACTTTCTTTTGGTTCTTCAAACTTTTCTGCAAAACTTGAAAATGCCATGTAAGGTAGAAAATCTCTGTGTGGCTGCATTGGAGCATAATTAGCATACTATATAAACTCTTGCAAATCAACCATATCTCACCTCATGTAATGCAATAGAAGCAGGTAAATTAAAAGCCCGATAGAGGTTGTTGTGCCATGCCAATTCCACCGAACCTCTAAAATAAAAACATCTAGACCAGGTCGTTAGCTATTGTATTCATATCAGCAGCTAAGTTTATCCCAACCTTATTCTTACATCTGATTTCCGCGCTAGTTCAATGTAATGCCTCCGGGTCTGCACATCCCGGTTAGTGTTGTCTGCGCGTGCCACTATGAGCTTATCCAGCCAAAATGTATAAACATGATTTACCGATGACGCAACTCTTCCCGGCTCTAATTGCCTCATCTACGGCTTTGAGACATTTCGGACGAGAACCTAGCGTGTCCTGGTTGATGTGAGCATACCCCGCAGTTCTGAAGTGCTGCCTATAGAACGAAGATTTGCCGATGCAAGGAAAGCCAACAAAGAGAACTATTTCAGGGAAAGACGCCGCGGTTGCTGGAATGATAGATGTTCCTACGGGCAAAATGCGTGGCACTACAAGAAGCTCAGCATATCAGGTACACACACTTCTCTTCAAGGACATACCTGATTCGAGTGACGATACATTGAAGCCTGGTAGTTTGTAGGAAGCCTCGGAAAGATTGAGAAAATAAGCCTAGAATAACTTCGGTCGCGTAAACTGGGTCCGAACTCTTTATCACTGACCTCCGGTGTATGAAACGGCAGTTCGACATTCAGCGCAAACTTCCTATCTGTTGAAGCAAAATCGTTCGGACGACCTGCGGCATCACCGACATAGAAAGAAGTGGCTTTGTCTGAAAAATGATAGATGATGAGCGAACGACTCCAGTTGTGTGTCAAGGGCATTGACCTATTTCAACACCTTCGGCTTTGAACACGCGTTCAAGCTCATACCACATACCGGGCATAGGCTTTCGATAACCATCTTTGGCTGTAGCAGCAAGTAATCGAAACGGAACGTCAGGGAGCTATATATCGTTGTTACATGTGAGAAAATAAAGCAGACAAGGAGGACTCACTGCCGAGGCAACCAGTGAGATCTTTTTCTTCCATTCCTCAAGTTGCGAAGACCTGATAGCTTGATTGGAAATTAAGACGACAGCAGACCTGATGATGATAGGGCAGTCAATTTCAATAGCCACAAGATATATTGGAGCCGAAAGTGAAGTAGCACTAACCCAGAATTGTGTACCTCTTTGAGTTTCTTGGGTACGACATCCTTCCACCACTTCCATTCTGACGGCGACTTCTTCTTCTTGAAGATGTGAGACTGAAGCAACGTGCCATCAAGGTCGAATGCGGCGACTGTCGTGGATGCTCGGGGCGACAGATTGACACCGTGCAAACAGGTGCGTTTCGGACCCAATGGGGCCAGCCATTGAAAACTCGCTGTGGACGATGGCTGACTTTGTTTTGCGAAGATGGGAAATACTGAAGAACATAAAAAAATCGCCGAAGCAGGGGCATGGTGGGCTCACCCTTAACAATCTTCTGGGGAGTTTCACTCTCTACAAGCGCATCTCGAGACAATGGTCGTTTCTTTGAGTCTTGTAAGAGACATGAGTAGTTGAGACTTGACACGATCAAGGTAGATACATACTGGAAAGGTTCGTGGACAGCTTCGATGACGATGCCATGGATCTCGACGATACGCAGACGCGTCCCCGCGGTCGGAGTGGTGGTCGGACGTGTCGCAAGACGCGTTGCATCATGAGTTTCAGACGCCTTGGCCTCGGCTCGTTGAGCATAGGTAATCAGCATGTACGTACAAAGCGGAAAACATATCTCTCGATCAAGGATAAAGTAGTGTCTTTACTCTCCTCGTAATTCTCGTGAGAGCTCCTTCCTTTCCTTTTAATTTATTCTTCACCTCTCCTCCTTATCCGTCCACCATGTCTCACACCAACCATGACAATATCTGGACCGATGCCATCACTCCGCACCCGACGATGCAACACTTCCCTTCGGAACCCCTGTCTCCTCACCCTTCGACGTTGGTCTCCACCTCTTCGCCTCTCCCGTACAAACAGGATCCGTGGACTTTCTTCCGCACACGAAGACGCAGATCTCTGATAGCGCTTCTCCTAGTCGCGTCCTTTCTGCTCTTATTCTTCGCTCAGGCGCGAATAGGTGAAGATAGAGAGAGACGG
This sequence comes from Heterobasidion irregulare TC 32-1, assembly GCF_000320585.1. NCBI lineage: Eukaryota > Fungi > Basidiomycota > Agaricomycetes > Russulales > Bondarzewiaceae > Heterobasidion > Heterobasidion irregulare. The sequence goes on along the minus strand of NW_009258198.1, from coordinate 1,629,542 downwards.
ATATGTTTTGACTCTGTCAAGCTGGACGTCGGACGCGACCAAGCGCACCTTACTGTCCAGTCCCCATCGGCTGTCACCGTCACTGCACCAGCCCGGACAGAAACTGTCACTATCTATGAAAACGCGCCGATAATTCCCGCTGTGACTGCCTCTCCACCCGCCACCACAGAACCTGTTTACCAGCCGCACACTGTTGAGTCAGTTGTATTTGCGTTCATCATGTGGTCCGAAAATTCAGCCATAGAAGGTTCAATTCTTATCAAGGTGAGGTCTTTGGTTTTTAGTCTGTGACAGTAGGAAGCGCAACTGATTCCGTAAATGTCCTGTAGTCGGCGATCATGTATAGCACACGCCCGCTTGAATTCCATATTATCTGTGATGAACCCTCACAGAACTATCTGCAGGGACGTCTTTCTCTGCTTCACCACCCTGTGTTCGATGTCACTGTGCGCTTTTATCGTCCGTCTTGGCAAAGTATGGTAGACAGGATCAGCCGCGAAGGTGGAATCAGCACGGACCATTCCGCTGGTGTCCGTAAGTCGTCGTAAGGACCGCGGCCGCTATTCGTTGAGACTGACAACCTGTTCTCTAGCCGGCCTTATGAAGCTCTTCATTCACGAGATTCTACCGGACAGTGTCGCCAAAGCCATATATGTCGATACAGACGCATTCTTCCTCACAGATCCCACTTTACTTTGGCAAACCTTCGCACACATGAACGCATCAACGGCTATCTCCATGCCCACACATCCCGATCAAAAGACTCCACATTGGCATAATGCCTCCAAAATCTGCTCCTGCATCATGCTCCTCGACCTTTCTAAACTTCGTGCCCTCCGCCTCATGGATTCTAGCTTCTATCGAGACGATACGTCTGGACTTTTCCCCCCTGCGCTCTCACCTCCGACGTTTGAGGCTCTTTTCGGTCCCCCAGGCCCTGACGGCCACTACAAAGATGTTGCCCTGGGAGACCAGGGGTATTATTGGGCTATTGTCAGCAATCGTACAGACCTATTTGAGCATCTTTCGTTTGACTGGGAGGTGTCGAGTTGCCTGCTTGACATGTATGGGACCGGCGTCGGACATGACGATGCGACAGAAGAAGAACAGCGGCGCGCTATGCTCCATTTAAACGAGACCCCTCACCAGGGCGAGGCAATCATGCCCAAACTTCTCCACTTGTGAGTCTCTCTTCGTTTACGCATCTTCTGTAGTTGAAATGATACATCGCTCGCTTTTCAGCAATTGCCTCGACGGCGTTGATGTTTACTTTGAATGGACCGGCTGGTACGATCCCGACAACAGCTTGACGCAGCGTTGGGGGTCTGCACTCGACTACCATGTCGGCACGAAGTGGATATGGTTGAATCGTGGTCATGGCAAACTCGACATGGACACGATCGTTGAACCGCTATTTGCCGACCAACGTTTTGCACTAGAACACTCACGTGGTTTTACGCCATGATTTGACCTTGTTATATGATACCATTAATCTGCTTAGATTTACTCACAAGTATATCCCTTGTCTCAATTATTGTATCTATCAATCCTTATTTTCACACGTCTAGACGACACAACATCAGGTTTGATCTCCAAAATATTCTCTATCCGTCGTGGGCTTCACTACAATTTGCGACTGCTTTGGTTTTGGTCGATGTGTGTCGACTGCACCGATAGGTAATGTGTATCTAGATTGAAAGTCAATCTTGCATCATAGGTGGCAGTCAGGGATAGCTACCTTTCCTCGTCACAACCATATGCTTTCGGAGTGAGCTTGATGACAGTATGCAAAGGGATCTTGATGTATGGTAGATCGGCTTGGGGGAGGTTATGGAAATATGCGTAACTGTAGAGCGCGTACGTCAGAGAGAAATCAAGATCAATTCAGATCACTCACAGGCACCGAAGAATAGCCTAACACATAACCTGCCTTCAGCAAGCGTGGGCAAATGAGGGTAGTCCTACGTACCTGGTGACCAATAATGAGGATGTTCTCTTGCCGTTCAAGCTCCATGATCACAGGCTCCAGACGAACGACAACATCTCGGTAAGATTCACCCCCTAGAAGGGCTTGAATCACTTATTTTCTGATCTAAAGGATCAAACGATACCTCGATATCTGTAATTGAATTTGTCCTCGTCTCGATTTGCGAAGTCCTCCGGATATGCTTGCTACAATACAAATCAGAGCAGCTGAACCCGGCACCAAAAAACAATTACCTCTATCTCTTCGTAGGTCATCCCATCGCAAACACCAGCGTCAAGCTCGTCCAGTGACTTCCAAGTCAGTTTGGTGTATGGTAGCTGATGTGCAGTTTGTATTGTGCGTTGCAACGTGGATGTCCAAACCTGAAACGGCACGACATATGGCAACAGCAGCGATATGACAGCAAAAAATGTACCGTTAGCGGTGCATCGCCAATATTGTCTGTGATGAGAGCTGGCAGCATGGTGGCGTAACGCATCCCACGTTCAGACAGGTACGAATCACCTCCAATCTTTCCTTCAACATTGAATTGGCTTTCTCCGTGCTGCAATTTTCAAAAGTTAGCGCAACGTTGGCCATCCATCAGGAAGAACTCACACGTGAAAAGAATATACTCCTCGGCTTCAGGTGCAGATTCATCAAGTAGAACGCAATTCGACTCTGTAAGTACCCATGGATCCGACAGACGGTAGTCTGATTTCCGACATTGGTGATGCGCAGATACGACAGGTGAGGTTCTGTTATTGTCTCGTATACAGATTCGTATTGTTTGATACGGCGAAGGAAGTCCTGCTTGGCATCTTCCGGAGACATGTCCTTGTAGTCCGGGTCACCCGAGCTTACTTTCAGTGCGACATTTGCCGCAATGAGCGCCGGATCATCGCAAACGGATTCGAGAAAAATGACAACGATGCCCTTTTCCTTGGCTACGCGGGCTTCGATCTTAGCTCTAGAGCACTGCCTGTAAGAGAAAATATGACTGAAATAATCATGAAATTTCACCTTCGAGCTCGCGTGCTATTCGTGGCATCTATGAGGCACAATCAACAATTAGTGCCCCCGACGTTAGAAGTAAGAGCTTGTTCACCATGAATTCCAACATTGCCGCCTTCCTTCAACCACTGTATCAACATTTCTAGACTGTCTTCTGCAAGTTGGTCGCGCGATCGTGTTGCTTCAACATTATCATGACTAAAATAAGATGCCGTGTGATCCTCTTTGATCCCGCTCCTGAAGAGTGTATTGGCACAATCAGCAGCATCCGTATGAGTGATAACTACTTACTGCTGTTTCTTCAGCCTTGCACGGCTACGCCGTAGTTGGCCGACATTGAAAACCTGTACCATCTCTTCAGCGAATGGTAAATGTGGAGAGATGCACATGCGATATGAACCTTGACATCATATTCCAACCACTGATCCATAATGAGTACATCCCAGCCAACGGTCAACGCGATTGGCTAACCTGCAGGTAGCGCATGAGCTTATTACTCAGGTATGATTTCCCTCGAGCAGGCAATCCAACCTGTAGGAATGCATCAACAATCTGATCATTAATGCTTGCGCGAGTTTGTGCCCGTACCATCGCCAACACGATCTTGGCTTCAGAGTAGTCAGGCTTTGCAACTATGTCAATGATCAGCAATCTAGCTTTTTGGATATATATACGTCAGACATACCCTTGCCTCCGATTCCAACTACCGATCGCGGCGGGGTCGTTGCCTGAGAGCCCTTCCGACTGGAAATATTAGATTCATCGAATTGTTTCAGCCTGTAGTAGTTCCATGAGAGTACCATCCAAAGACTGATATCCCAATCAAGTCATCCTTACATTGGTCCACCAGCTCCGAATAAGGCTGGCGGTTCCAGCGAAGCGTTCGAGGGAGCAGGTATGATATCCTTTGAGTGATTTACCAGAGCATTGTCGACCCTTGTCAAGTCCTCAGGTTCGAGGTGAAAGGCAGGGCTTGTAGGTGTAGTGAAGACCGAGTCGGCCATCGCTATCGTACCCAGATGAACGAGGAGAGTTGGCTAGTGCAATTCATGTGATTACGAATATAGCAAGCACTTTACGGGGTAGATCCAGATCTGCACAGCCCCGACTCTGTTTGGCAACAGCCTTGGGATAAAACAACCTCAGCCTCCGCCCTGCAGTCTATGGGCATAAGTAGTATACTGTACATCTTCACGTATTCTTACAACATTACTCTACTGTGATGCAACATCAAGATAATGCACCTCTGAGCATGCCCGCAACCTCTCCGCAGCCTGTTCCGGCGTCAGATCTCGCTGAGACTCGGCCATGAGCTCGAAGCTGACATCGCATTGCTGAATGAGACATTTTGTGAGATTAAAGTGAGATCGACGCACCCAACCAGGAATTTCTTTACGCTTGCACTTCTCAGAAGTGGGGGATAGAAATGCAAGTGCAGATGCGCCACGTTCTCGTCTTCGTCGTCTTCGCTTGGGGTACCATCTTTCGGCGGTACGGGACGCTGATGAATACCCATGGAGTATGCGAACGAACAATTAAAAAGGTTGTCGTATCTCCTCGTGATGGCTGAGAGAATGCTTGCGAATGAGAGCTTCTCCTCGGTAGAGAGATGGACGAGGGAAGGGACATGACGATGATGAGGCAGCACTGCAGAGTAAGATGTTGGTTCGCTAAACAGCATGAGTATGCCGCAGATCACCTACACATAATCTCAAAAGGCCACGTCGCCCACCACGGCACCACAGCTACCCAATGCTCGTTACGTGCAACAACGCGCCCCTTGTCCCTTGAGACACCAATCTCAAAATGTATGTATTCGCAGAGCATACATGGTCTGCCCTTCGGACCACGTGGTGCCTCTGACGGTGCAACTTCAGGATTAAGAGAAAAGTGGGCGAGCGAGGCGAGTTCTGTCGACGGAAATGTGGGAACCTCGGTGAGGGACCACACTTGACCATGAGGGTGAGGATTAGAACATCCCATCATCGCACCCTTGTTCTGTGTAGGCTCTAAGCAAGAGCAGAGGGACACAGGTTCCACAATGACGCCTACCTCGAAGATTTGAACATATTTTATTCCTTCCTGTGTACCGCGTTCCTTGTACACCTTGATCCACTCCTCGATCACCTTGTGAATGTCGTTTAGGGCTAGCCGTGCGAGGGTGAGGTCATGGCGAGGATGGAAGATGATGACGTCACATCCCCCCTCGACAGGTTTCATGGCCAAGAGTGGGTGTGGGGCGGTAGGTGCAACTGGGCCAGGAGGAGGCAGCACAGCAGCGAAGTCGTTGGTGAAGACCATGGTGGAATCGTAAGCCGAGTTCTTCTGACCACCAACACGGTCATTTCCCGGGCAGAGGTAGCATTCGGGATCATACTCCGGCAACGATGACGACTGTGGAGGCTCTGTCTGGCCTAGCCATGGACGTTTCGTCCTGTGAGGAGAAACGAGGATGTACTCATTTGTGAGTGGATTAACTACCAGTAAGAGATTAGATGTGGCTACGAGGAAAACGAACGAAAGGAAAATACGAACAACGACGGTGGGGATGGGTCGATGGATCGAACGCTTCAGCCATCGGATCGATGATGTGAAGAGGAACTTCATTCTGTCTGTGGAGAATCGAGGGCTCTTTATAAGACGATCTGCTCAAGTGAGCCTTGACGGCTTCCGCCGGCACACCGGTCCGTTACTCTGCACCTGCCTCACCATGTCCGACTCTGTCTCCAAACGTCGTCGCATCCAACGGTCCCCTTCTCCGGTCTATAAGCTAGATGACACAGATGCCTATGAACCTTATGTCCCCGTAGCCCAACGCCGGCAAGCAAAGATTGCAAAGCTCTCATCGTGGGGGGCCAATGGTGACAGAGACAAGGCGCGTCGGCTGCAGGAGGAGATGGAGGAAAAGGAGGACGAAGAGATGGAGGAAGTGAGACGAAGAGAAAAGGCTCGTAAGGAGAGGACATTATTGATGGAGGCCCAGGAAGTTCATTCCAAAAAGGCTGCCGAAGGTGCGTGGCGTGGTTCTTCCTGTGTCTCCTCGACGCTCATGCCCCACTCCAGATGCAAAGAAGACCGACGCCGAAAAGACTGCAGAGGAGGAAGCTCAGATTCTTGCTGCTATTGCGAGCAGAAAAAAACTGGCGTCCGATATGGAGCTGGCCAAAGGTATCCAGTATACAGAAGCTCTTAAAACAACGTTCGTGTTCACCTTCATTTCACCCACCATGTCATTAACACACAGTCGACAGATGGAGACCGCCCAAGTATATACGAGATACTCCAGTAGAAGAGATCCAAAAGATACGCGACAAGTATCACATCGTTGTGGAGGGTGACGAAGCTACACCACCCATCGAGCATTTCGCCGTGAGAAGCGCTCTTCTGTCCAAAGTATTCATGATCCAGCTAACTTGACAACTTCAGGACATGAAGATACCTGAACCACTGTTGAAGTTTCTGAAGTCAAAACGTATAATCACTCCAACGCCAATTCAACTACAAGGCCTACCAGTAGCGTACGTCTCTTGGACGTCTGTCTGACTGTCGGCTGACTTATTATCAGGCTCTCAGGCCGAGACATGATAGGCATTGCGTTCACCGGTTCTGGGAAAACACTTGCATTCTGCCTCCCGCTTATGATGCTTGCTCTCGAGGAAGAAGTCAAACTCCCTTTTATCCGTGGTGAAGGCCCGGTCGGCGTCATATTATGCCCCTCGCGCGAACTGGCATCGCAGACATATGAAAACATCCTGCAATGGGCCGAGGCTCTCTCGAGCACAGGTCAGTATCCTCGCTTGAACACACTGCTATGCATGGGGGGTATTTCGATGGGGGAGCAAAGCCACGTGTTAAATAAGGGGCTGCACATTGTTGTTGCCACTCCCGGGCGGCTCATCGACATGCTCGAGAAGAAGAAGTTTAACTTCGACAGCTGCAAGTACATGTGCATGGATGAGGCGGATAGGATGATTGACTTGGGCTTTGAGGATGACGTACGGAACATCATGAGCTTCTTTAAGGTGCACATCCCTATATCTGCTGCGTCAAATGAAGAGTCCTGATGAACCGTATTCGACAGCGCCAGCGCCAAACTCTCCTCTTCTCGGCCACCATGCCCCGTAAAATCCAGGACTTTGCCCAACAATCCCTCATCCAACCTGTCCTAGTCAACGTCGGTCGCGCTGGTGCAGCCAATTTGGACGTCCTACAGGTCGTAGAGTATGTTAAGCAAGAGGCCAAGATGGTTTATCTCCTTGAATGTTTGCAAAAGACTGCTCCTCCGGCGATCATTTTCAGCGATAACAAGAACGAAGTCGATGGCAAGTGAACATTGTCATTTATTCACTTAAAATTAATGATTTCACTGCATGCTTCAGACATTCAAGAATATCTTCTTCTTAAGGGCGTAGAAGCAGTGGCCATACACGGTTCTAAATGTACGCCAGTCTCCAACGTGTATTCTGATCTAAGGCTTACTAACATGCTCGGCCATACTCGTAAGCGCAAGAAGAACGACAATATGCCATCAAGTCTTTCAAATCCGGTGCGAAAGATGTCATGGTCGCGTCAGGTGTTGCCTCCAAGGGGCTTGATTTCAACGACATCCAACACGTCATTATCTTCTCTATGCCCAAAGAGATTGAGGACTATGTCCATCAGATCGGCCGCACTGGGCGAAGTGGTAGAACAGGTATCGCAACGACCTTCGTAAACATGAATACATCAGAGCAAACCTTGTTGGATCTGAAATATCTACTCATGGAGGCGGGCCAGAAGTGCGTGCCGTGTGGTTTCACTATCCGTCAAGGAATCTTGACACCTGTGTTCCGGTTTTTAGAGTCCCGCCATTCCTGCAAACTATCGAGGACCCGCGAGCTGCACAAGGCGGATCACTCAAAGGATGTCCAGTCTGCGGAGGTATTTTGGCTCTATATGTTCCTATGTTCTTCGAGCTTATTCGTGGCCTAAGGTCTTGGACACGGTATTTCCAATTGCCCGAAACTGGAAGATACTCAACGCAGACAAATGGCCTCCCACCATGGCGCGCAAGACATCGGCGGCTATTGATTCTATCAGTGGATTGCTATGCAGCACTTCCTGTGTGTATTTCTTTATGATGTTCTTACTACTCATTTGTCTGCGTGAGAATCCCGCGGCTCGATAGTTGTGATCGATTCATGTATCTTTATTTTTGACCCGAATGTAGTCACCTGAGTAGCTCCAGCTTAATATTGTGAACACATAAACACTGTACTTCATTCATCAATAATAGCAAGGGCTTTAACATGAATTTTTGCGGCAGAATTGTCGTAGAAAGGCGTGACACACACCACATGACGTGACTAGACGTGATCGACTGGAAGTTCAGCTGTCGTTGCAGACAACCAACTCTCAAACTGCTGCTATGAACAAACAACCGGGGTACTGGTACCCATCCATGGGCAACCAGGAATTGATAGATTGCTTCGATACTTGGGGAATCAAATTGACCACCCAACAGCTCCTTAAACCGTCCCCCGAGTTCGTGTACGACGTTTACCTCGCTTGCATTCTCCAGGTGAACGGGGTGACACAGCAAGTGCTGGATGAAAGGCTCGAAATATTACTGGCCGCGATTAATGAGCCTAATCCGGTATCGTTGATTTTGATCCTATCCATGCTACCGAGTGCTAACTCTCATTGGCGCAAAGGATATCTTTGGAAATAGCCTTAGCCAAAACCTCATCTTGTACCAGATGTGAGTACCTCCCATTGAGACTCATCAAGCATACGTCCTTGAACCACACTTTCAAGATCTCGCCTTGCAGATGCTGCGAAAGTGCCAGATTTCAATATCAAAGACCTGACCTTTCCTGATTCAACTCGGACGTGTGGCATACTCTGTGCCATTGCGAATTTCATCAAATTCAACGAACAATGCGAGGTCTTCATCTCCGAGCTTCGCGACGGGTCTGCTGCTCTTGTAAAAGAACGAGAGATCGTCGCAATGGAGCTAGCTGAAGTGCGAAGGAACAATGCTGCACTCAGGTATCTTCAAGTCATTGCTATCCCGATCGCTTATCCTACATTGTTGCAGTGCAAAGCAAGCGGAGGACAGACCTATGTGTGAAAGCCTTCAACAAGAGAATGCAGGTCTCACGGCACACCTGATTGCGCAAAAAGAGATACAAGGGGTTCTGCTGAAGGATATCGAAAATCTCAAGGCGGACAGGGAGTCTCTAGTGCAACGAAAAGTTCATGTCCTCTATATTGATGAGTTTATAAAACTGACCCTTTTTCTCCACAGGAAGGGCTCAATGCAGACAGTGCAGTTGTGTCCGATACAGTAGCACGTACACGTTCTCGCATTGTACAGTCTCCGGAACGTATCAGACGCAATATCTCAAGTATGAGCACAACGGCAATGGAGGACAAGAAGACACTTGGAGCTCAAGAGGCGAAAGCTCGCGATCTTCAGGCCAAAATCTCCGCTCTCTTGAATATTGAAAAGGTTTTGTATTTTACATCTATGTTTTCTGTCGATCTAACCACATTTCTTTTTACGCCTATTAGGACGTCCGAGGGGCCTTGGAGCAGCTACAAACTATTGAGAAGGAAGCTTACGCTCTTGAACTCACCCAAAAAGAGTTCATTGACACTCGAGACCATCTCGACCAAAAGAAAATCGAGCGTACAGAATTAGAGATGAAATATCAAGCAAGCTTTGTTCCGCCCTATCTATCAAGTGTGAAACTCATGTCATTTGTGTTCCTTAGCGTGTGCAAAAACAGCTATCAAACGCTCAAGAAAAATTAGAACGCGCACAACAACACGCCGAAGATAAGCGGCTTGCCGGTCAACACACGATTGAGCGATTGCAACGCGAATATGAAGAAATGGTTCTCGACCGCCGTGACAATGAAAAGCAGGTAGAGGAGTTGCGCAGTAAGGCGAATGAGTTTGAACGACAGGTCAGATCGTCTTCCCAATGTTGAGGTACAGAGGCTTACCACAACCCGCAGATGGCTGAGCATCTACGCAGTTGCGAAGCTGAGCTGAACGAGCTGCTCACAGAGTATTGGAAACTGCGACATGAGACTGGTGTGTCTTTGTACCTATTGAGCCATTTTGCAAGATACTGAATCTATTACAGAGGTATATATGGAGATACTCGCAAACAAGCTAGGCATGCGTGTTTCTGCAACCTAAGGGGATTTCTGAATTCAAATATATGTGTCTCGCCTACCAGTGTATTGATTGTGTTAGTATCATGTATACCTATATCATTATTATCAGTTCCCCTTCCGTACCGAGCCACATCATCTAGGAATTACATTAGTACAGAATTGAATAGTACAGAATCTTTACAAATTCATCGCACGAGGTGAACGATTATCGTCCTTTCCGCTTCCCTGTGCATTCCCGACAGTACCACTTAGTAGACTTTGGCGGTTCTGTGAGACCAGCGCAACTTAAATGGAACTGTGACAGACAAATCTGTGAGATGACACATCGAGAAACATGAGTTAGCTTACCCATTCGCGTTTGCATCCAGCATTGTCGCAGGCCACCATCTATGTGACAGGTCAACGGATGGGTATGTACAAAGCAAGCATGGTACTTACGTGTCCATAAGATACCTGATCGCAGTAACAATACTTTGGCTCGTTTGGATGAACTGGCAGGTCCCCTGAAACAACAGCGGTGGAAGGAGGAATCTTTAGCTTGAAGTTTGGTTGAGGCGCAGGCGTTGTTGCCTTGCTTGTGTCTCTCTCAGCAGCGTCTTTCTCCTTTTTTCTCCCCTTGCCTTTCTTGCTCTTTTTAGAAGCACTGCGTCCCCTGTCAGCCGCCACATCGCCAGAGGTCAACCCGAAAGCAGGACTTTCTTCGTCTCCATTGTCCACTTCTGCATCCTCGACATCGACGTCCATGTTTTCGTCATCAAGTGCATCAAAACCGGGGAGTGGGCTTGATTCTATGCGTGGTCCACGGGTCCACCGTGGAACAAGGAGGTCGGGTAGGAGAGCTGGATGATAACCAGGATGGAGATCGAGAGAGAGAGCATCTTCTTGTTCCTTGATAGCTCGATCTAGCATACGGATATGCCGATCCACCTATACGTGCATCGTCTGCCATGACATGAAGAAATCGATGGCTCAAGATGGCTCACTGAGTTATATGCAGCTTGAGCGATATGAACCTTCTCAAGAGATGCCTGAACGGCGTCTTCTGCTAGACGGGCGACCTGGGATAGCAGCTCCCGGGGAAGCTCAAAGGGCGTTTGGGATTCTAGAAGAACTGGTGCCGATACTGGTGTGCGCTGAGTCGATAAGGAAGCGGCGGTGGACGGTCCGACAGGATCAGGTTGTTTGGACGGGAACGGATTCCGAGCACCAGCATGTGGAGATGGCGCATTCCGAGATATGAAAGCACTTTTCTCAGAGTGATTAAGTTCAGCTTCGGTGCCATCTTTCATCGTTGTGTCCCCGTCCCCAAGTGGAGTGCTTTCGGGGCTTTCTAGCGGCATTTTGACAGGGTCTGGTGTTCGGGCTGGTAAGCCGGCCAAGGATCTCCGGACCGAGATATATTGCTGCAGAACTGGGGTGACCTTTGCAGCGTGCCCTGCGCGATGCGAAGTATATCCGTCTGTCTACCCAATGCTGAGAATGAACCAATTCACATACTGGTGGCTTCCTCATCTAATTCCTTCATCAATGCGAAATGTCGATGTAACTGCAAAGGCAGCTGCTCGAGAGCTACAGATTCCTGTTTAGAGCAGCAGTCAGTCTCAGGAGACGCGGCTAAACAAATACCTTCATGATACTCCTCCTTGAACGCCTCCCAAAGCTCCGCTTCTTTTGATACCTCCTTGCTCACAGATTCTTCATGCTGAGCACCGTTTGGCGAGTCCACCGTCTCACCTACATCATCTGATCGAACATCATCCTCATTTGAGGCAATGGAGCCGGGGGCAGCGTCCTGGCTGTGATCCCGCCCAAATGCTTGAGAGCGCCGTCGTTTGCGTGCAGGCATGAAAGCGTGGGAACATATTTGACTCGTGCCTCAAGGTCTCTCAACAGCTCTCAACCTGTTCTGCATGGCTGGTGACTTGACCCTCAATAGAGTATTATTTGCAACTTTTAAAGACGTGATCTCTATACCATCTTCGATCTACATACGGTGAACTGTTCCAAGGTCAAGGGAACGTACGGCATGTGACATTGCTAGATGAATTGGATATTATATTGTGGTGCAGAGTGATGCGACGGATTACGACGATGTGCAGGAACAACAGAAGGACAAGCAGAGCAGTAATAGGTAAAATACAGCGGACCAAGGGGTATGGAGGGCCAGCTTGTGTTTTCGTAAAAGGTACTCAATCTAAAAATGTACGATCAAAGTCATCATGGAGGTAAAATAAGTGAGAAGGATGTGAACATCAAGTTCACTTGTTGGTGGTCGTCTTTGAATCGACTTGTCAGTGTCATAGAACCAGCCGTGTGAATAAGATATACGTACTGCAAATCCGTTCAGTGTTCGGCTGGAGTGGTATGAGGATATGGCTTGTGTTTGGGACGTTCGGTAGGATCTCGCAGAACCCATCGAATGCATCGACGTAGAGCCACTGGGCGTAGAGGGAACTGCATTGGTTGTACGAGTGACACGAGCAGTTAGAGGCGTAGGAGCGCTGATTTGCGACTTCTTTGGCGTCTCGACGGGTTTGCTGCGACTAGACAGGTTTGAAGCAGAAGCGAGCAACGCTTTCGCAGTGCCAGGAGCAGGCGCGCTGATCTTCGCACGCCGTCCCGCAGTGAGGAATGGATGGCGCATCGCGTTCTGAGGCTTGATACGGCGCTCAGGATCCCAGACAAGGCACTTTGCGATGAAGTCGACGAAGAGCTCATCGTCGCAACGCAAAGCCTGCGCAAGCGTCTTCGTGCCTGGACGTCTTCGACGGCCCTTGGAATTAACGACAGGCCGTGGCGCACCGGTTGAATCTAGGTGAACATATGTGAGCAACCCAAGACATCCCGGTGAGGTGAGATGACTGACCAAAGAAGAGTCTCTTTCGAGAACTACGGTTGACAAAGTCTTTGTCCGGAACACCCAGCACCTCCATGATGCAAGACAACTGCTCTTGCTCATTCTCGCCAGGGAAAATGGGAAAGCCGGTGTACAGTTCGGCAAGAATACATCCAAGGCTCCACATGTCGATGGCCATGTGGTAGTTCATGCCCATAATAACTTCGGGGGATCGATAGAACCGGCTCTGAATGTAAGTATAAACTGGGGGAGAGATGAGAACGTCGTCCTACAGGCGATGATGGGATGCCCGGCAACTCACTTTTCTCATGTTCGAAGCAACTGCTACCAAAATCGATGACCTTGATGGCACTCTTCGCAGGATGTCGTAAAAGAACGTTCTGCAGACAGGATGAGGACGATGAAGGTGCGTGATACGAATCAACCTTACCTCTGGCTTCAGGTCGCAATGTACAATACGGTGATGTCGCATCAGCGAGAGCGAGGCGAGCATTTGCGTGGTGAAACGGCGAATCAACGCGGTGGTAAATCCGACAAACCCGTTGGCCTTGATGAGCTCGTAGAGATTGATGCTGAGGAGTTCCATGGCAATGCACAGATGATCGCGGAAGTAGAAATGCTCTGTCATCTTGATGACATGGTGTTTCTCGTCGGCATCCTGTAGAACATTGCGTTAAACGAGTGCAGAGATCGAAGAGTAGATGCGTACCCATTTGCGCAGATTGTCGAGGATCTTGATTTCGACCAAGGCCTGATGATGAAAGCGTTTCTTGTTGCGGATGATCTTGATAGCGACGGATTCACCAGTGCAGTGATCGCGACAGTTGAGCACTTGACCAAAGGAGCCCTTGCCCAAGGTGTCTATGACCTCATAGCGATAAGCCAGGTGGTCGTGATTGACGATCAGATAGTCGCCTCGCTCATCGTCGTACCCAAAGTTATTCGTCGGTTTGTCAGGGTGCGCGGGCTTCTTCTCGCTATTCGCGCCAATATAATACACAGAGGGGAAATTCAAAATTTCCTTCCGTTCGTAATCAGACAGTTGATGACGTTGGCTGCTCTTGAGGATAGCTATCAAAAAGGCATGAGGAATGAAAAAAGGTTCAGAAGCGAAGAGCTTACCAGCCGGAGTTGATGGTGGAACAGGGGGTGAAGGTTCAGGGAAACGAAGCATGCCTTCCAACTCTTCTTGGGTGGCCCCATGCGCCAGCTTCTTCTGCTGCTGCCGCTTGATATAATGCATCATCTCCTCGTCACCCAGCAACTCCTCTTCATCAACGGAACTTGGCACAGGGGATGGGGTATTGAGCGATTGCCGGCTGGATGACGGCGTACCCATTGCCTGATGTATATTCGAAGCATTGGAGTTGGAGCTGCGAGAGTGAGGCAATGACACCTTGGGGCTGAGAAGCTTGAGCTTGGATGGGGAGAGCGCGGAAAATCGGTGTTGAGTCTCGCTCGGAGCCACCGACGATAATGATGCCACTGAGCTGGTCGACGATTTGCGGAGGCCACTGAACGACATCGAATCGCGATTGCCCTTCCTCGGAATGCCCGACACAGATGTATTGGCGAGCCCAGAGGCTTGTCGAGCAGAAGACCCGTTCGAGGATGGCGAGGCACGGACAGACTGGCGTTGCACGGCCGTGGTGAGCGTCGCCTTGGGGGTCTCGCCGTTTTCCAAGACGCCGAACTCGTTGGTGGATGCGGCAGGAGATGGCGAAGGTTCGTTGCTAGGGGCCACAAGGCCGCTCACGTTCATGCTTGCCCTACGACTGGTCATCGTGGCAGAGCTGGACGTAGACCCTTTCAGTGCGGGTGATGTGACGGTCGAGGTGCGACTATGAATACGAGGGATCTTCGTGGGAGTTTCCTTCGGATTGGCCGATGAGACATGTAGAGACGAAAGGGGCTCCTTGCCATCCTTGGAAAACGACGTATTGCCAGCTGTGATGCCGACCGATGGTGAACCAGCGATGGTGGGCAGTTGGCTACGGTTCCTCAATGACGCATCCGACTGCCTCTGCATCGAGCTGATCGTCTGAGACGTGACTCGCGATCCAGTGGTAGTAGTGCGAGTCATTGAAGAGCCGGTCGTGGAGGGACTAGCCTTAAGATTGGCAACTCGTTGAGCTGTTGCCGGCGGCAACGCACTGATCTGCAGAGGTGGCATACTTACGGGCTGGGACTTCTTCTGGTCCGTGGAAGATAGAGTCTGCAGCACGACAACCGTCAATTGAGTGGTGGCAGAAGGCAAAACGCGCGTCAACTCACCTTGCCACGACGCCTGCCCATCAAAACCGAAATCCTGCCCTCTTTGTCATCCTTCTTTGACTTCTCTTTGTCCGAGTCCTTGCTGCGAGTGCTCTCCTTGCCGCTCTTGCCATCGCTCTTGTCTCCTTGCAAATTTCTCTTTGAACTGGACCCTTTCAACAGGGAGCCCAGACTCAGCATAGACGACTTTTTCTGGGCGGAGTTCGTCACAGAGGGAGTCGACAAACTCGAGTCGATCGGAGAGATACTGCTTTGAGTGGGTAACGCCAACAGTCCGTTTGATGCAGTTGGCGAGGTCGAGGGCTGTGTAGAGGTGGACGCGTGCAATTGAACACTCTGGGACGAGGAACGACGGAAGAATGGGATAGACGACGGTGTGAGGCGTTTAGATGATCCACGGCGTATCGAACTGGAAGGACTGAGCGGGGTGCGCTGCGCCCCTAACGAGGCTGATTGATTCGCGCTAGATGCAGTCCCAGGTCGGCTGGAAACAACACGATCAGGTATCTGTGGCTTCCGCGGAACAAAAGCTGATACTAACGATGACGGCGAAAGGGCATGAGCCGAAGACAGAGACGACAGCGACGCAAGAGAGGCTGCCGACGTCATTGCCTCGGGCTGACTTGGTGACCATCCCTCGTTGCGATCCTTGGAATGTGACCTGCGACTGAGGTGACCAAAATGAGCAGAACGGGGACTGACTCCGAGAGGAGACCCCTTTATACCCGTGTGCTCCTTGACAGAAGGAGATGACGGAGAACCGGACAATTTCATTCCAAGCGCATTAGTGAAACTCCATTTCTTGGACGGGGTCTTGAGCACGGCCGGTGCAGAAGCAGCAGACGTGTACCCTGGGACCAGATTCTGGCCGGGAAAGTCCATTTGGGGAGTCAGCGAGGTCGTCTGGGATACACTCCTGGCTGACGGCACGTCCAAGGGCATGTTACGGTCGCGTTCATCCTCGGCAGAAGTTATATCCTTGCCCTTCTCTTCGGAAGGCTCAAGAGGGAACTTTGCGCTGGCGGCAGACTGTGGCGGCGAACGGTAAGTGGTAAGGTCCTTGGGTAAAGGCGGCACAGGCGGCACAAGATCCCCAGCGTCCAACAGCTCGCCCGCCGCGAGCGAAGCGACGCGATCCTTGGAGACCGCATCCGCAGACTGCGAGCTTGAGATATCGCTGCCACCACTATTCCTTCTCGTCTTTCCAATCGAATGTCTGCCCGACTGAGCAGAGACTGACGTGGCGCTGGTCGTGGTCGAAAGCGAGGCTGAGTCCCTAGAACTGGTCGTGGGGGTGCTCGTGTAGGTCGTCGAAGAGGCAGATCCGCGCTTGCCCGTGTAGCTCAAACGAGCGCTTGCAGTCGACTTTTTTGGCTTGTCTTGTGCAGGCGAATTGAGCTGATTCTCATCGCTACTGCCAACAGCACTACCAAGCTCGCCTGTCCCAACATCGCCAATAGCCAATCCCAGTCCAACGACAGGGTGTCCATTTTCCTTCTCCCTTTCCCGTGATGCATTGCCTTCGCGCGCACTATCCCTGCGAGTGAGCTTGGCGCCGTCCGTGCCAATGCCTTCCCATTGACTGGTAGTCTTCGCTGGTGTGCCAGGGCGACTCGAACCAGGACGAACACTCCCGACGCTCGTACGCTTACGCGAAGCAGTTTTCCCAGACAGGCCATCCAACTTGCGAAGAGCCTCGGCTGTGGCCTGATCGTCGAGACCAGACCAACCTTCCTGTGTACCGCGAAGCAACGAATGGGCGACATTGGGAGAGTGGTGCGTCTGACTTTCTTTCAATGAAGAATAGGAAGGGGTTGACGTGATAGCGCCGTTACTGCCCGCATGGCGAAGGAATTGTTGGATAGACGAGGTCGAAGGCGAAGGTGGGAGGTGGGAGAAGTCAGTCGTGTGAACGCGACGAGAATGGTGACTCTCTCCGTGACTGGACGACGACGAACTCGCCGACGTATGCCGCGCGTGCCTCTCCGGCTTTGAGGCAAAGCTCGCGGCGACAGCGTCTCGTTGACGCTCCTTCCCTTTGTCCCGGCCAGAGGGAGGCGCGCCTACACCTAGACTGCGATGCTTACGGGTAGAAGTCTTCTCGTCCTTCGTTTTGTCCCCAGCAGACAGATTCCTTTGATGCTTCTTGATCAAGGTCCCCGACTGGTCAAGTTCAAACTCGTCCGAAGTGCGCTTCTTCGCCTTGTGAAGAGGGGTCAAGAACGCGCTGGGCGGGATGGGGACAATATTGACACCTGAGAGCGAAGACGACCTCGAAGGCGTCTGGGGTGCTAGGGCCGTGGCAGCGGACTGGCTGGGCGCTGACTGACGATGGCGGGGATAGAGGATCTCCTCACCGCCACTTTCCTCGGTGACCGATGGACGCGTGCGAACGGGCTTCGGGAGCGCCCAGACGTCCAGAGGCTATTGAGAATGGTCAGAACAAGTGAAAGTCCGCGAAAATGATCTCGATAAATACCTCTTCACCCTCCTCTCCCTCGCCATCAATGGCTTCTATAGTCCATGGGCTATCTGGAGACTCGACGTCCAATTCCTCCTGGGCGTGCACCTCACCCTCTTCTTGGACCCCATCCAGTTCACTCTGACTTTCCGACTCGAAAGCGTGATTGCGATCCAATCGCGTCGTCCAACGCGGTGTGGCCAGCTCACCTAGGCCATGAAGCCCTCTCCTGTCGATTGTTGCGGGATCTCTGATGGGTGTGACTGGCTCCTGGGCGTAGCGTGATTCGGGTGTCTTGCTGTGGGTACCGGATGTGGGGAGCGGGGGAACCGGGGAACCCGAAGGAGAATGGACACTGAAGTAGTAGGGGTCCAGTGACGAGGAGGGCGAGGGCGAGTGGGGTACGTCGGAAGCCTGCGCAGACGAGTCGTCCGTCAAAGGAGTCGGGCGTAGCTATATGAAAAACGGATCAGTGAGAGATGTGAGGGGGTACGCGACGGGCTGCAGACCATGTGAGCGAAACGTTGGGTATCCTGGAGGCGATGGTGATCTGGCTGCGCACGAGGGGTGGCATTGAAAGAGTCATCGATGTCGAGGGCAGGAGGGCGGACCCTCCTCTTCGAAGGGCTCTCGTCGTGGGCTGGTGCGGACGACGAGAGGGGAGAGGAGGACGCGGACATGGGAGGAGAGAGGAAGGGTCGAACCGTCAAAGGCACAGGGTGGGTAAAGAGGGACGAAAAAAAGAGAAAAAACAACAGAAAAAAGGAGGCGGCGAGCTACGGAATTTTGTATTGTGGATCGATGGGTTTGATAGATAGAGTGAACGCCACGGCGAGCTCGACGAACGGGCTGCGAGTGCGGGATGCGGTTGATGGGCTCTGCTCGCGCGGCGGCCCCTCGTGTCCCTTGTTTGGCCGCATTTGGCATCGGTGGCTCATCTTGGCCCGTCCCGCCCGCGAGCCGCTGGGGCCGTCACGCTGAGCTGACTGAGTTGCTGACTGTGTGCTTTGCGCTGCGCGTTCAGTTGAAGCAGGCTGCAGGCCTCCGCAGGACATCGTCCACAGTCTCCTCACAGACACGCACGCGGCGCCTAGACCAGAGGTGACGGAACACCAGCATTAGATGCACAAGGCGTCTGTTTGTGCGTGTGTGCACGCACGCACAAAGCGCAAGAGCCGCCTCGGTTCGGTGATAGGGTCAGAGGGCACGGCAATGAGCACGCCGTATAGGAAAGCAGGCAACGGGCATGGAACGTTCACGTCGATCATACTTTATAAAAAGCTGCGAACGGGCGCGACATGCGTCTGCTGTTCATCTCGGCGGAGACTGGGAGGGGAGCCTGGATTGGGGCGGAGAGCGAAGATGCAAAGTCCGGGCGCGGGGCCCCCCGAGGGTTGAAAAGACGGCGAGGACGAGGGCGACTCCGAGCGACTTTCAGCCCCCGCGTCACGTCTTCCCCCATCGCTTTGTGTCCCGCCTCTCCGCTCTCCGCCATCTCAGCGACATTTCCGGTACGTCCAGAGCCCATGCTCTTTGTCCTCGTCCTCCTCGTCCCCCTCGCCCATGTCGCTCACCCATCGCCTCCAGCGTCCCCTTTGTTGCGCCCCTTATCGCCCTTGTCTCCTCTCTGCCGTCCCCTCCCCCCGCGCTCCGAGGCGCTTCTATTCATTCCTCTATCGGGTATAGACGCCTGCGACACGTGTTCGCCACCAGCGTGATTAGTCCGACCCTCCCCCTTGCCCGTGTCCCCTTCGTCTGCACCACCCTCGCCCCTCCTCTCTCGCCCCCCCCCCCCCTTCCTCTCCCCAGACGATGTCCTCTGCCCGTGCACACTCCACCGATGCCGACGACGAGCACAACGACGGCTCCCCTTCTGCTGCCGCAGTACAACCCTCCATGACGATGCACCCCGTCTCCTACCCCGGCATGCCCATGCATATGTACCCCTTTGCTCCCGGCATGGTTCCCACCCACCCTCAGATCAGGTCCAAGCGCAGGCAGGTCAAGAACGCCTGCACCAACTGCCAAAAGGCTTGCAAGAAGTGCGACGACGCTCGCCCCTGCCTCCGCTGCGTCAAGTACGGCATCGGAGAAGAGTGTGTCGACTCTCAACGCAAGGAGAGGAAGAAAGGAATCAAGCGGGGTCCTTACAAGAAGCGCGATGGAAAGAGTGAGTTCCTCGTTTGGCCATCCCTCGCACCCATTCTACCCCCATCCCGCGTGCACTCACGATGTGCCCCTCTCAACGGATCGCGCAGACACTTCCCCAGACGAGCAACTGGATGACCCAGTTCAGCAGGGGATGCCGATACAACCCGGCGCTCCTGCCCCAAGTCCAGGGCCCCCGGTGCCGTACATGGGGCCCATACCTTACCCATCCGGCCCCTTCTATCCCCCCTACCCCGTTCCACCTCCTAAACCGGGAGAGCCTTATTATCCCGGCTTCTACCTCACCCCTGTTCCACATCCCCCCCCGAGCAATGGTCAGGACCCGGAAAACGTGAACGTGGGCTATCCGCCTCCTCACTCTCAGTTCTATCCCACCACCTTCCTCGCCCCCTATGCTCAGCACTATCCCCCAGCCTATATGATGCAGCGTCCAGACGGCCAGATGCAGATGCAACCCTCCCCTTATGCATACCCGCCGATGTACGGTAAGCCGCCTTCCGCCGCCGGCCCTAGCATGGACAACGGAGCCGGTGGCATGCACATGGGCGGCAGGCGAGAGGATCAGCCGGACGGTGGCAGGGGAGACGGCCTGATGGGGCTCGACAAGGCGGTCTGATGGAGGTCCGGAGGTTTTGTAATTGTAAATGTATTTCTGGTTGGTGCACTTTTTTTTGAATATGGTCTCGTGTATGGAATCACGCTTGCTTCGTTCTGCGTACAAATGTCCTTGCTTATACCGAATGTGATGTTATCTTAGCCCGCTGAATGCCCGTGGGACTTGTTGGTTGGCATCAGAACCGTAAGGTGACCTGGGAAGGGTTGTGTGAAGCTGCGGGCGTAAGAAGGTAGCATGGCAATGAAACAAACACGTAAACAAACAGACAACGGCATGAGAACAAACCGCAGGGCCACAGGAAGCATCTACAAAGGAATGCGACAGATGACAAGATATGTGAGACGACGTAGCACACTGCCATCGCTGGGTACTTTGTAGAACGGAACGAACAAGGAGGGGAGACCCGCGGGCGAGCCGCGGGGACAGATGCGAGCTCCGCTTGGAGCTTGGCGACGGACAAGGGGCGCGAAGCGGAGCGGGGGAGGGAGCGGAGGCGGTGTTGAGGCCGCGGCTGCGCTGAGCGACGGCGGGCAACGATCAGTATGCGCGGTGATTCCGTGAGGGCGACAAACGCCGCGCGGTTCTCACAGGTCGAGAACGGGAATCCAACTTCGCTGCATCAGGGTCGGAGCGCCCACATGCACTTCCGGCCTCGACTCGAGTCCCAGCCCCCGTCTGCACACGCTCGAGTCTGGTCTGGGCTGAAGCCCCTTGCGTTGGACACGTAAAGCGGCACTGGAGATGTGGATGCCAGCCGACGCTAATCAGGCGAGGAAGTCTCCTGAAAGAATGCGTAACAGATATATGCGGCAATTATCCGAGTATTATATTACAGACGAGAAAAACAGACGGGAAGAGGAGAATCGGCTGCCGTTTTGGACGTCATATCTCGACGTCATTGGCATTATCCAGGCATCTCAGCTTTAACATTACATCACTGCCTACAACGCGAGTGAGTCAGGCGAGACAAGCTCGAGGGTTTCAGAAACTGCTCACCCCATTCTTCCAACGAAAACAGATCCAGCGACCCGCCAAAATACCTAAATGAATCACAGCCGATGAGTAAAGCAAAGGCACGATGTATGACGGGGATCACTGACTTGGCATAGAGTCTGCTCATGGGGAGCCCGAAGCCCAGCCCGGCAATCGTCCCCATCCCAGTCTGCACGCCTTTCCCTGTCATCTCCCCAAATAAATTCACCTCACCCGCACCGCTGCTGCCCGCCCCAATCGCGGCGCTCCCACCGATATGCTGAGCTGCATAGGGCCCGCCTTCCGAGCCTTCGTCGTGAGAGGCGCCACGGCCGGCCGTCGTAAAAGCATAAGAGAAGATGCGCGACATGTTGGACGGGGAGACCCCGCCGCCATGATCGCGGATGCGGAGGGACAGCACTGAGGATGCAGACACGCCGGCGAGGTGCGGTGGTGGCGCGACGGTGATGAGCACGGGATGGAGGGGGTGGACAGTCGAGCTGCCGTGTTGTTTGTAGTGGTGCTCGACGGTTGCGCGAAAAGAGTTTTTGAGGATCTCAGTCAGGATATACTCAAGATGGACAGGAATGTATCTGGACGCGGGGAGGAAGTTTACACCCTGCGAAAAGAAAAGGCGTCGCACTCACGCGAACGTGGCATCGGTGTGGCCGTCGATGACGATCGGCGGACTGGCACCCAGGGTAGCTTCACATAGCTCGCTCACAAAGGACGCACACATCCGGATCATCTCCACTGGCGAGCATTTCATGTCGACCACCCCGGCATAGTCCCTGTTCCGCCCCGAGTCCTGAAGTACGTGTGACAGCAAAATGTGCTGCTCCGCGATCAGACGCACCGCAATGCGATTTCGGATGGCGGCATCGAGGAAGCTGCTGATCTGCATGGGGGACATGTAGCGTGTGCACTCTTGAAAACTATTAAGAGAATAACCAACACATCAGGTGCACTTCAGCCAATCCTGCATCTTCGAAGACCTTTTTGGATGCGCTCACCCTTTTGCAATCGTCGGAATGTCGTTTGCGTGATCGTGCACGAGCGTGTCGAGCTGCGCCGTGAACTCAGCGTTCTCTTGCAGTGAAGTGACGCGGGGGTACGTCGCGAGCCATAAGAAACTCTTCCGAAACCCATCGAGGATGCGTGCGATGTACGGGTTAGTGCCGACAATGAACGGTAGCCCCTCGAGCGAGCGGATGCGCGTCGCGAGACGACGAGGTATCTCGGCTTGTGCATATGCCACAGAGAGCAATACCGACTCCTCAGTGAGAGGTCGGCCTAAAGAGAGCAGAGTACCTAGAGTAAGTGGCCTGGGTGTATGCTGGGCATGGATGGCGAGTAAGCGCGAGAGTTCTGGCGACGCTGGCTGTGGCGTCCGACGATAGTGAGACAAACGACGGATGGCTATTGATCGTGACTTGCTGCGAGAGGTCGCGGTATACGAACGTTGCACAGTGAACATGGTTGTCGCAAGAGCAGTCACTAAAACTCATGACGGTCCGAGTCTCGTTATACGGGCGGAACAAGCGTCACAATGGACAATATGGCTCGATGTCAGATGCTTCTTGTTCACACATGTACATGTACATTCTCAACGACAGGGAAAGCTAAATTAAACATAGACAGAAAATGTACACAGGCGGAGTCTAGTTATACACTTGGTAGAGAGGTCTGCAAAATGGAAAGAAGTGTTGAGCGAGATGATCCCTTCTGGTAGTGGAGTAGATTACTTACGTGCTTGAAAACTTCGTGCCTTGCTGGACTACCTTCTCAACAGCATCGAGGAAGTCACGCTCGGTGGCAACCTTCCGCCGAGCGCGAATAGCGAACATACCGGCCTTGATGGGAAAGAACGTTATTTTCATACACTTCTGATGACGCAGCACGTTCTTACCTCGGTTGAAACGGACCGTAGCTCAGCGCCAGTTGTGTTAGGACACAACCGGGCAATCAAGTCGAAACGAATGTCCCGCTCGACGCTCATACTGGAATGACATCGGAGAATTCATCAAGAGACGCTGGACTACGAACAACACAATCACTGACCTTCGGGAGTGGATGCGGAGGATGTGCGCTCGGCCTTGTGCATCCGGTAATGAAAACTCCACTCGCCGATCCAGACGACCGGGACGCAGGAGCGCGGGATCAAGGGTATCTGGCCTAGATGCGGATGAATTGAGCGTGTTTCTGAAACTTGCCAACCAGCGATACCCACCTATTCGTCGCCATAAGTACTTTGATGTTCCCTCGTGGGTCAAACCCATCGAGCTGGTTAATCAACTCCAACATCGTCCGCTGTACTTCATTGTCACCTCCAGCCCCATCGTCGAACCGCGTCCCACCAATGGCGTCCACTTCATCGAAGAAGATGATGCAAGCCTTCTTGCCTCGTGCCATCTCAAACAACTCACGAACCATCCGCGCACCCTCCCCAACATATTTCTGTACAAGCTCGGAACCAATGACACGGATGAACGTGGCGTCTGTCCGGTTGGCAACTGCACGTGCACACAAGGTCTTGCCAGTCCCTGGTGGGCCGAAAAGTAAGACCCCCTTCGGCGGATCGATGCCGAGGTCGACGAAACGCTCTGGCTATAGATATCGTCTAGCAAGGAAGTTAGTTCAAGTGCGAAGATACTCACAGAAAGTAATGGTGTCTCGACGACTTCGCGCAGTTTCTCAATCTGCTCCTTGCATCCACCAATGTCCGAGTACGTCACATCTGGTTTCTCCTCGACTTGCATCAATGTGACCGACGCATCGATCTTCGGGGGAAGAGGTATCATGATTTGATATTTATGTCGGTCTACGCTGTAAGTCACTGTTAACTTACCGCACCTTGATTCAAACACACAAGCAACACTCACCCGACACGCATACCCTCCTCAATATCCGATGGCGCTACACGATCACCAAGGCCGACAACAAACTTGGCAATTTGTTTGATGTTGATGACATATTTGTCTTGTTCGTCTGCGCCCTTCTGGCCTTGAGCAGCGCCTGCGGGGTTCACAGCTCGAGCTGCCTCTGCTTGCTTCTCGTCCACGGGAATAATCTTCGTACACCGAGCGACCTGGAAGGCGTGTGCAGACATACGCTGACGATCGGCGGGAAGGTCCCAGAGGTTGGGTGATGAGAGACCGGTGTCGGATTCCTTCACGCCTGGAAATGGTTTAATAGATTGGTAAGTACGCGCTCAGTATAATAGCTTACCCAGCTTCTCATTGATTCGCTTCTGAATGTCTTTAATATCGCCGTCTATTTTCTTCAGCTGTGACGCGTAAGGGCCTTGTCCCTGAAGAGAAATAAGCTCTCGGGGTGATTCCAGTGTGTAAGCATGATACACACATAAGTCTTGAGAATCTGAATGTCACTATCATCCAGAGCTATAGTGTGTCGGAACGTATTGAAAATAAAGATAGATAATGCACACTCACAGACTATCTTCTCCTCCTTCTCGTCCACCTTCTTGTTGTCTAAAACACAGTCAATATCCTGCTTGATTGATTCTAAAGACACGCATACACTTTTCCCAATCACTTGGAGAGGGGCAAGACATCAGCTCGGGTATGACGCTTAACGAGTTATAGCGTACGCTTTAGGTGGCATCGTGAACAGCGATGAGGGCGGTTGTGGTGGTAATAAAGAAACGTAGTCGAGCGAACATGGATGGACGACGCGTCACTCTCAGTCTGGTCGCGTGCTCGGGCTTTGCCAGAGACAAGTCGACTTCTAGACTCCCACGGTCCCGGATCCGGATAACTCGATTAGTACGCAGCTTGCTGGTTCTCCACCTGTATTATTGACTTGAACGACGACGATGGCCGGCGCACTCCCAAACGCAAAACGGAATCTTCCAAAGATCGCAGATGAGGAGCGCGAGTCTCGCTTCGGTCAGGTCTTCGGCGTGTCCGGGCCTGTAGTCATAGCAGAAAACATGACCGGGTGTGTCATGTACGAGCTTGTCCGCGTCGGGCACGATGAGCTCGTCGGAGGTGCGTTGAGCTTGCGTTAGAGTCTAACGGATTCTAATGCGTGGGCAGAGGTCATCCGTATTGATGCCGACAAGGCGACGATCCAGGTCTATGAGGAGACCTCAGGCGTCACCGTCGGAGATCCGGTACTACGAACGGGGAAGCCGCTCAGTGTCGAGCTTGGGCCTGGTAGGAACCCGTCAAGTGTTTGTCCATTGAGAGAGGTACTTATATCCCGTGTATAGGTCTGATGGGTAATATCGTTGACGGTATCCAACGGCCATTGCGCGTACGTCCCATCCTTGCCCTTGATACTTCAGCTTGCACATCGCTGCCCCTCAGGCTATTCAAGAACTTTCGAAATCCATATATATTCCTCGTGGAATCAACACTGAAGCGCTTGATCGCTCACTGCAGTGGGAATTCACTCCCACCAACTTCCAGGTGCGTATCTGTCTTGAAACCTAAGCAGAGCGCACGAGCTTTATTGTCTTTTACCCTCTCTTCCCAGGTCGGTGATCATGTCTCAGGCGGTGATATCTTCGGACGCGTATACGAGAATTCCCTCGTCGATGCGCACAAGATCATGCTATCTCCCAAAGCAATGGGCACCATCACACATATAGCAGAAAAGGGCAGCTACGCCGTTGACGTACGTCCTGTATCTGACATGTTCAATGGAATTTCGTTCATCTAATGCGCTTGGGTAAGGATATTGTCTTGGAGACCGAATTCCAGGGCAAGACCACAAAGCATACAATGATGCAATTGTGGCCGGTCCGTGCACCACGTCCTGTCGCAGAGAAGCACACGGCGAACTACCCCCTTCTCACTGGCCAACGCATCTTAGACGCTCTATTCCCGTAAGTGCGCAAGCGGGACAGCTCACTACCACGAGGCCTCACGATCATTGCAGATGTGTACAAGGAGGAACTACCGCCATTCCTGGCGCCTTCGGGTGCGGAAAGACGGTCATCTCACAAGCCCTGTCCAAATTCTCCAACAGCGACATCATCATCTACGTCGGATGTGGCGAGCGCGGAAATGAGATGGCTGAGGTCTTGATGGAGGTATCGATATTCCTTGCGTTTAAAACATTGTTTTTTGTTGACCATGCTATCTCCAGTTCCCTGAGCTGACAATGGAGATCGGTGACCGCCAAGAGCCCATTATGAAGCGCACGACGCTCGTCGCGAACACATCCAACATGCCTGTCGCCGCTCGAGAAGCATCTATCTACACAGGAATCACCCTCGCAGAGTACTTCCGTGATCAAGGTACCAATGTCTCGATGATGGCCGACTCGACATCGCGTTGGGCCGAGGCGCTGCGTGAGATCTCAGGTCGTTTGGCAGAGATGCCTGCAGACTCCGGCTACCCCGCCTATCTGGGTACCAAACTCGCCTCTTTCTACGAGCGCGCCGGAAAAGTTACTGCGCTCGGCAACCCTGTCCGCCAAGGCACTGTCTCTATTGTTGGCGCGTAAGTTTTTCCCCCATCGTAACTTCTTTTGTCCTTGTGCTGCGGCTGAGCTCCTCACCGCAGTGTGTCGCCGCCTGGCGGTGATTTCTCCGATCCCGTTACGTCCGCCACGCTTGGCATCGTCCAGGTCTTCTGGGGACTTGACAAGAAGCTGGCCCAGCGCAAACACTTTCCTTCTGTTAACTGGAACTTGTCGTACTCGAAGTACACGAAGGTGCTCGAGCCGCACTATGAGAGCACAGAGCCTGGGTTTGTTGAGCTGCGCACGCGGACGAAAGAGATTCTTCAGAAGGAAGAAGACTTGGCCGAAATCGTGCAACTGGTCGGGAAGAGTGCGCTGGGCGAGAACGACAAAATCACGCTCGAGGTTGCACGGATGCTGAAGGACGATTTCTTGCAGCAGAACGGCATGAGCGAGTACGATCGCTACTGTCCGTTCTACAAGACGAGCGCGATGCTGCGCAATTTTGTCGGATTTCATGACGCAGCGCTCAAGGCGGTCTCGCAGGGGGATCTTACGTTCGCCAAGATCAAAGACGCAGCAGGCGATATCATGTTCAAGCTGTCGCAGATGAAGTTCGAGGTTCGTCAGTCTTCTTTTGGTTAAAAGCGGATGTTCAGAAACTCGGCTTCTAGTCTCCCTCTCAAGGGCAAGAAGCGATCAAGCAGAAGCTCGACGGCCTCCACGCAGAAATCCAAGACAAATTCAGAACGCTGGTGGAGTGAGCGTATGAATTTGCGGCTTTCCGGCTTTTGGATGAGACGACTGCAATCTCGCAGCCTGACTGGCTGTATCGGCGGCCAGTAATGTGATGAACGAGGACTTTTCGTTTGAAGATGTGTAGTTTTCTACATTATACATCCATACCCCCCCCATGTCGTGCGCTGTGTTGCGACGAGTGCTGGCGGTAGACTGTCCACGCATCGTCGTCACGTGAAACAGGACAAGCGAGACATGATGGCCACTCAAATTGGCCACTACGCCACAGGTGGGCTAGCCGACAGACTGACGTCACGATGATGGCGCTGTAATGACGGGGCTGGTCTGTCGCATCATCCGCCCACAGCCGCTGGGTGCAACCAAGCAGTTCACAGACGGTGCGTAGACCAAGCAACCTAGTACTCATGGTTATAGGAGACGACACAGGACCACACACACAAACCTGGGCGATCTGGATCTGATCGCGACCCCTTCATCTGGTCCGCAGTCGAGGCCGCCGCAGCGCCGTCACGCGCACCCTTTTCGAGCGACTTATCGACTGCGGATATGACGGCGGCAAGCGCGGAACTGTGCGCTTCACAAAGACCCTTATAAAGCCCGACAGGAGGTTTACCATGATGCACGTCTCTTGCACGAGCACCATGTTGCTCTCCGCCCTCATCACCGTACTTTCCGCGGGTCTGACGGTCGCAGCATTGCCTGGGCCATTCCGCGTGCAGCATCCGGAAGAACCACACG
The DNA here is from genome assembly GCF_000320585.1 of Heterobasidion irregulare TC 32-1. Classification (NCBI taxonomy): domain Eukaryota; kingdom Fungi; phylum Basidiomycota; class Agaricomycetes; order Russulales; family Bondarzewiaceae; genus Heterobasidion; species Heterobasidion irregulare. The sequence goes on along the minus strand of NW_009258198.1, from coordinate 1,601,114 downwards.
ACATCAACGATGTCCTTTCAACTGGTCGGATGGAGCCTGCACAGTGGAAGCTCGATGATTTCGACAGGTTCACATCGCCGCCGAGGCCTCCTTCGGAGTCGCACCACAAATCCATCTACGACATCCTGAGCGACAATTCTGAGTGTGTCTGAATATTCCCCTTCATCACGTTTCACGTTTGACGCCGCTTGCACAGGTTTTCCCACCTTCTGAAACTGGTCAACTTCTCTGAAGACGTCGCAGACATATTGAAAGACACCTCCACCAGGTGACACTTTACGTTATTAACCATGATGGTCATGAACTTACACCTCTCCCCATAGCATCACCTTTTTTGCTCCACCCAATTGGGCGCTTCGCCCCCCTCACCATAGGCGCGAGGACTCTCTTAGTTCTTTGGGTTTCCACGACTTGACGCAGAGCGATCCTAATTTTGATCTCCTGCGCGCTTTACACGCCATAGAGTCGCTTGATACCCCATCGCCTTTAAAAGGGGATGGCGTTCTCGATGGTGATGATGACGAAGATAAAGAACGTCGCAAGCGGATCCTTCAGAAGATCGTCCGGACAGTGTTGCTGTACCACATCATTCCTGCAGAGTTGAATGCTCAGACCCTCGCTGTGAACATTACTCATGCAACCAATCTCACTATCCCTGGTGAGACATTGGGCGGCCAACCTTTGCGCCTTCGTATTGCCTCCGGACCTCCCATCATTCACGGTGCGCTTACCGTCAACTTTTACGCCAAGATCATCAGACCAGACGTTTCTGCTCTAAACGGTGAGCATCTTCCACCTCGTCCATGCATCATGACTGATAGACGCTGTCAAAGGCGTCATTCACGTCATCAATCATCCTCTTTTCCCACCCACGTCAATCTTTGAAGAGCTTTTCAATTTCCCCGATATATTTTCTACTGTTGTGAGTGTCCCAATGTGGATCTAATAACTTGCATAGCAATTCTAAATATCATCCAGACTTCCGCCGTTCAGCGTGTCCACTTGACCAAGGATCTCGATTGGCGTTATGTACCTGAGAAAGATAACAAGGGGTCTTTCAAAGGCACTCCGGCGTCGACTTTCTTCGCCCCTTCCAATTCCGCCTTCAAGAGATTACCCGAGAAACTTCGTCTCTTCCTGTTCTCGCCCTTCGGCGAGCATGTGCTCAAGAAGCTGTTGGCGTTTCACGCAGTTCCTGATTTCATCCTGCATACTGGTGAGTCTATATAACTCATCGTCTCTGCCTTACTAAAACATCTCTTTCAGACTACGCATACAACGTGACTTCGGACTCCGAGGTGTTCATGGATATTATTGTTATCGAGCACAACGCCCCTGAACTTACATTGCCTTCACATTGCGGGACGCCCCCGTCCGATTGGCATCCACACCCTCCTTCTGGGCACGATATCCCACTGCCCCCGCCCCACGGAATGCCCCGTAGACCGGAATACCCACACGATTCACAAGACGATGAGATTCCTCGCAAGCCGCTCTTCCCCTTCTTCGGGTTCCATCGTGGTCCTCATCACTCATATTTGCCGCCGAGTCCTCATTCCGATTTCTCTTGCGGACCTCATGGTCGCGAGCCTTCTCGCGATCATCCCATGCCCGATTTCCCCCATAGTCCACCTCGTCCTTTCCCTGGCAGTCGAGCGCCACACCCGGAACTACCCTGCGGTGCCCCTATGTCCGAGCATCCTCGCGGACCTCGTCGGCTACCTCAACCCTTCTCCGAATCCCCTCACAGGCCTCACGCTCCTCCTATTGGCCCTCCTTCGTCTTCTTCACCCCCAGGTGCCCCGGGCGGATCTAATCTGTACGCTTTCAACTACACGCTTCCCACGCTCCTCTCGAACAGCAGCCTTCACGTCCGTGTCGTGAAACGTGTACACAAATTACCTCTCCCCGGCCCGCATCACCCCAAATCATACACAACCGAGTTTTTCGTCAACGGTCAGCCAGTCTTCCTCTATGACATTCCCGCGCGCAACGGTGCAGTACATGTCATTGGGAAGGTGCTTAACCCTCGCGCACACTCCCGACAAGGACCACTCAGCAACCATCATGACGAATCGCGTCCCGGTTGGGTAGATGATGCTGCGGATGATTGGGAGGATTGGGAAAGTTGGTTGCCGGCTTGGGCAGACGAGCAGTGACCCTTAACAACTCTACCTACCATTGACATGAATTTTCTCTAAATTTTTCCCAATGATTTTCGGCGAAGTGCTTTCATTTCATTCTCATCAAATTCAACAATTATCATATGTACGAATTATTCCTTACTGTATCAGCGTACATCGAATAAACTTGATTGCTCGTCACCCCGCTCCTTCCCTGCCATCGTTCTCATCCCCTTTACCTTCTCTTCGCGGTCTGATTTGGAAGCAAGATGCCGATGCAGTCTTGTCTTTTGATGTACCACCCACTCCGTTTGTTCCTCAATCATGACCGGCTGTTCCGGATTGACTGTGCATGTGGGACATACAATCTTGCGTCGTGCTGCCAGAACTGCGGTGGGACTGAATGCAAAGGTGTAAGTGCGGTTGGCATTAAATGTATGACGAGATGAACTGCTTACTTGGCTGGTTTGCTCCTCACGGATAGCATATTCATCGCAGCTATCGATAGCGAGCGAGGGTCGGGAAGTGGCGCCTGTTTCAGGAACCCTTTCAGATGCGCCAACGTTAGCTATGTTGCAGCCCACGTAAGGCTGTCATTGGACACACCTTGTGTGATTTGGAAGGCGACTTCTTTCACGTTAGTTGTCCATTGGTCTCCAAGTTCTAGCAAACTTTGTGAGTCGGCTGCAAACAGATAAATGGATGCCATACCTGTTGCATCTAGCAGATATGCAACTGCCGTGGCTAGTTCTTTACTTGGCTGTGCAGCATACATTGCAGGCAGGAGCTTGTTACGAATCCAAGATACCTGCCGCTTAGCATACTTCCGAGTGGAGAGCTTCATATCATCGACAGCTTCTGCAAACGCTTTCTCTGATGGTGACGCTGCATTGAGGTATTCATGGAATTCCCTGTAACCTGTTCTTACAAATGAGCATCAGTAAATAGATGTGATGAAACATAGATGTTTCTACCGATTGATTGGTAGATTCCCAACGTATATTCTGTTGAAGACTGATTATTCCCTTCCGTACTGGAAGATGGAGCTCGGGAAGCAATGCTTCGCATAGTACGTATTTCGTCCAAGAGGCCTTGCTGCAAAGGCTGAATTGAACGTCGCTAACGTGAGAAGAGTCTGAACCGAACCTGAACCATCTCCTCAACACGTCTGTCAAGACGAGGATTCAAAGATTTCGGGTCTGCATATAACCAGAAACACAGCGTGTCGTATCTATTCATGTGAGCATGATGAGAATCGCATCTGATTGAAGATAGGGACACCGACCTAGGGCGCAACGCTGTCTTGGACTGTTCGGAGAATATGTCGCTTGGTCTTCGCCCACTGTCTCTCGTAATGACTAGGCTTCGCAGGACCTTCCGTGTGTCTTTCCAATGCCATCGGCCGGCGACCACAGGGTCAAGTGTAGAGAGCAGGGAGTGCAAAGCAAATGCTGCCTGTGGGTCTTCGGATGCTACGGGTGGTGTCTCCGGGAGGTTGTTGAAAAGATTCAGGAGATCGGACGGCAATGTGGCTGTTGATTTTATAAGGTCTTCTGAGATGAAGGAGGCAGAGCTTGAGCCAGATGAGATCGGTTCTGTAGCCAACCGGTCTGGAAATATGAGATGTTGGATCCAATAGGATGTTCCACCAACGACAATGGGAATCTGTCTTCTAGCATGCGTCTCCTCTATCTGTCGGAGAGTGCCATGAATGAAAATTTTTGGACATCAGAAGCATGAAAAGAACATCTAACCGCCTGCATAGCATCATGAACCCATTGACCGACGACATATTGCTCTCCAGGTTTTTTGAAGCTCATCAGAAGGTGCTCAACACCATGCCTCGCCGAGACGGGAAGCTTGTTGGTGATCACATCCATCCCGTCGTAGACTTGCATCGAATCAGCATTCAGGATTCTTGCGCCATTCCAACCATTCGCGAAAATCTCCTGGCGTAGTCGAAGAGCAAGCTCGACAGCAAGTTTAGACTTGCCAACCCCAGTCGTTCCGCAGATCGCTATGAGAGGAAGCGGAGACATCATTCAGTGCTGTGATATATTATCTGTATACAATATATGAGCTCGCTCTGCTTGCCGATAGCAGAACTAGTGAACGAACTTGCAAGCTTGTCGTTGTCTTGACACGTAAAAACAGGCTTCTGAGTCCTTTCGACATGATGATGACTGGCTGAAATGCAGCAAGATTCAGCATTATCTCTTGATATGGTAGATTGCCCTGTCCGCAAAAGGGCAAATATGATAAATGCTACCTTTTACGCATCTTGACATGTTGAAACGTTGACAGCTGTTTCTGAAACCTTGGCCGAGGGGTTTCCTTCTTGTGACTTACACTGTATCTCACATGGTCTGCTCTAATGGGTTGCATTGCCTCAAGGGACGAATTGACCAAGTCACGACACATCTCGATAGCCTACAAGAGGCTTCAGATCGTCCTTCATGAAGTGTCCCCTAACCTTGTGTAAAAGGGTATACACGGGAGAACGTCGCAGAAGAAAAAGGTATAGCATACAATATTACAATCAGACTGCAGGATCCGTAATGAGAGGGGCCGCTGTAGTCCCACTAGCAGCTTGCTCTGAATCTTGTTGTACATTAATTACATCCTCATTTGATGCACCTTGCCCTCGTCCACGGCCCCTTCCGCGCCGACCCTCACCTCTGCCCCTACTTCTTCCACTCCCTCGTGAACGCGGCGACGTTGGAGGAGAGAGCTCTGTGTCGACGTGGTCCCCGTCACCCTTTTCAGCATCTGGTCTGCTTGGCGAGATGGGGGATATCTTGACGGTCTCGGTCGCAACAGGCTGCACGCTTTGGGACTTACCCCACTCCCCTACCCCTTTCTTCCCTGAATCCCACTCTCTATGCTGGATTTTGTCCATTTTGCGCCGTGCATTCTGTTCTCGGGTGCGGTCGACACTTTCTTGCACTCTTCGCGTCTTAGCCTGCCTAACGCGTTCGACCTCCTGCGTCTTTTTGAAGGCCGCCTCATCTGCTTGGACATCCTAAGGAATGATGAGCACTTCACTAATGACCATGAAGCTGCATCCCATACCAATCGTCGCTGCTTGATCTTTTCATTCTGTTCTCTGATGCGGTTTATTCTCTCGGCAAGCTCTTCGTCACTCAGCTTATCCTAGAGAAGATGTGAACGGGATGTCGAAGAGTATTGAGCAGCATAGACATACTCGAGGAATACCTCCAGTCTTCACACGCTCCAGATTTACATACGGTTTCTTCTTGTCTCGCGGTTTGACATCGTCAGCGGAGACGGATTTCTCGGCCTCGTCAGCAGCAATTTCAGTAAGGGAAGTATCATCTGCGCTGGGATCGGGTATAAAGTGCGGAATGTCGGACGATGAAGACACTGTGGGGTCTTCGAGATCGAGCCCCAGAGAGTTTATAGGAGGGTCGGAGGTTTTCATAAGACCAGTTTCTCTGCCTGGAGCAAAGTTGGAGTTCTGAACACTCGAAAGCACACAGTTCTGAAGTCCTCCTGCAGGATGGTTGTTGAAGACGTTTAGAGGCGTTTGACGTACCTGTGGGATGCTTACATTACACTGCGCGCAGAGCCTGGGGTTTTCTATGGAAGCCCTGCGGTCAGACTGAACAAGGACGAATATGGTACCAATGTCACTCATTTATCACGATCTACGTGACAAAAGCGTGATGCTTGGAGAGAACTAACCCTTTTTAAGAAGATCTGACACAGGAATGTCCATGACGCAATAGGGTCCCAGACGGTCCGCGACTGGACCTGGCCTATGCCGAGCCCAAGGTTGCGATAATAGAGCACCTTCTCATCGATCTCTCCTTCACTCTTGATCACCACAATGTCTCTTTCTAACAAGCTCGCTGTGACCGACCTTGACCTCACGGGCAAACGCGTGCTCATTCGCGTGGACTTCAATGTCCCTATGCAGGACGGCAAAATCACCAACCCCGCCGTACGTCCCTTTTTGTGTCTCTCATGGTCCTAACATAATGCATATTGTATAGCGTATCGTTGCAGCGCTGCCGACGATCAAATACGCTCTCGAGAACGGTAAGCCAACTGTGGAACCACTGTCACAGATCTTACAATTACAATCTTATGGAGCTAGGCGCGTCCACGGTTATCTTGATGTCTCATCTTGGTCGCCCAGATGGACGGCCGAACTCCAAATATTCCCTCGAGCCTGTCTCCCATGAACTCTCTAAGCTCATCAGCAAGCCTGTTACTTTTCTTTCTGATTGTGTGGGACCCGATGTTGAGAAGGCTGTCTCCTCCGCTACACAAGGCTCCGTCATTCTCCTCGAGAACTTGCGGTTCCATATTGAGGAGGAAGGTTCCGTCAAGAACAAGGATGGAACAAAGACTAAGGCTGATCCAGCAAAGGTCACTGAGTTCCGGGAGGGTCTCACAAAACTTGGGGATGTCTATGTGAACGATGCATTTGGTACCGCTCATCGTGCCCATTCAAGTATGGTTGGCATCAAGCTGCCTCAGCGTGCTGCTGGATTCCTCGTCAAGAAGGAGCTCGAATTCTTTGCTAAAGCACTCGAGAGTCCCGAGAGGCCTTTTCTCGCTATCCTTGGGGGTGCTAAGGTCTCCGACAAAATCCAGTTGATTGACAATATGCTCGACAAGGTCAGGAAATCGCTCTTTTGCCACTGTCACATTCTCATCATCAATCTGACAGGTCGATTCGCTCATCATTTGTGGCGGCATGGCCTTCACGTTCAAGAAAACTCTTGAAGGTGTTTCTGTCAGTCTATGATTTATGTCGCTCTCGGCTGTAGCACTCAGATCAGACGGTATCATCAGATCGGAGACTCCCTTTTTGATGCTCCTGGATCCGAGAAAGTTGCCTCTCTGATCGAGAAGGCTAAAAAGAATAATGTCAAGCTTGTCTTCCCCGTTGATTACATCACTGCGGATAAATTTGACAAGAATGCAAACGTGCGTATCATACCTGCGTCTTCTTCGACATTGAGCGAGACATTGTTTGGAAAGATAGACGGGAATTGCCTCAGATGTAGACGGTATTCCAGACGGATGGATGGGCCTTGATGCAGGTCCCAAGAGCCGAGAGATTTATCGTCAAGCCGTCCTGGAGGCTAAGACGATCTTATGGAATGGGTCAGTACATATCACAGGACTATGATTCGGCAACTATACTCATCTTTTCTCCAGCCCGCCTGGTGTCTTTGAGTTCCCCGCTTTTGCTGAAGGATCAAAGTCGCTCTTGAATGCCAACGTCACTGCCGCCCAGAATGGTTCCGTCGTCATCGTCGGTGGCGGCGATACCGCGACTGTTGTTGCTCAGTATGATGCGGAGGACAAGTTAAGTCACGTCAGCACCGGTGGGGGTGCCAGTCTTGAGCTTCTTGAGGGCAAGGTCAGTTGTTCATCCACGTGTGTCCATAGTATAGGCTAACACACATACAGACGTTGCCGGGTGTTGCAGAGTTGAGTGAGAAGTAGAACGGTTGATAACAAGTATGAAACAAGAAGAAACGAAGATGAAGAGGTATCGCTTGTTCTGTAAACCGTGATGCCATATATCACAGACTGTATTTTTCGTACGGGATCACAGGGCGACCATCGGCAACTGACAAGCGGACAGAAGTGAGCAAGTGATCACATGGGGCAGTCGAAGCTCGAGCTTTGTTGAAGGCAACAAGACACCAGAGCTGTGCAACCTTTCACGTGTAGAGAGTTGATAAGGTTGACACGGTGGCGAGCTTATACACAGAACGACTGTTTTCTGTGTAAGGTCAGCCACGGAGACTGAGTGGCGAGAACTTGGCGAGACCAAGAGGCCAAATACATGTAAATGTCGAGCATTCCGTAATTGATGTGGCAGAAGCCGAAACGTCTGTAAGAGTCAAGCTATCCTGAGAATCGAGATCCAACGAGCATACACTAAGCAGCTTTCAACCTTACCACCAAGTCAGTGCTGCTGGCCATGGCGCGTCCTACTCGACGTCGTACAACACGGTCCACGGCGCATATAGACCCCGAGCCCAAGGCTGACTCTCCTCACTCTTCTGCCACATCCGTCTCAGATGTCACAAAACCTGCCAGGGCGGATGACGACAGATGCCCGGCCTGCAAAAACGAGAACGTGGAAGACCTAGCATCTATAAAGAAAGAAAACTGGATTCGATGCGACGCATGCAGGGCTTGGTTTCATTGGAGATGCTTAAACGAGTCTGGGGATCTGGACACCATAGACAAATGGTGCGTCTACCACAAAGCTGCTGCAGCATTCAGTTATCGTCAATGATGCTTCACACGTCTACATCAGGTTTTGCACATCATGCCAAGAGCAGGATCCCTCTCGTACTAAAACACTCAAACCTCCTGCGCGGAAGTCGACGCGAAAGAAACTAGCCCATGACTACGCCAATATGCACACTGGGCTAAGCTCGTCGGACCCAAATAGGTGGTTAAACATGCTTCAGGGAAAATCTATCGCAAAAGACCATTTCAAACGATTGAATGGTGAACAAGTCAATCTGGACTGGGTCAACGGTGATCCCGATGGGTTCAGGGAACCCGTTGTGATCGAGGAGCCAGAAGGATTGGGTATGAAGATGCCCGGACGTGACCTGTCGATTGAGAGCATTGCAGACACTTTGGGAAGAGATACGCCAGTTGAGGTCATCGGTACTTTGTCTCTTTCTTGATGGCAAGATGCTAGATGCTTAGATCGTCTGCATGATTTCTGCCATAGATGTAGCCTCACAGTCGAATTCTCCAGGTTGGACCCTCGGCAAGTGGGCAGGCTACTGGTCGACAGAATCTGCATCTCGTGACAAAGTTCGGAACGTTATATCGCTCGAGGTTTCCGGGACAAAGCTTGCTGACGAGATATTGCCTCCGCGGTTGGTGCGGGAGATGGATTGGGTGGAGAAGTATTGGCCGAATAACAAGAAAGGGCCTGGACAGGTGTACCCGAAAGTCCAATTATATTGCTTGATGGGAGTCGCAGGCGCGTGGACCGTACGTATCAGTGTGCTACTTCGTAGAGTCACAATGGGCTCACAAGTCGAGTAGGACTGGCACATCGACTTCGCTGGCTCGTCGGTATATTACCATATACTCCGAGGTTCGAAGGTATGTTCATGGACGTGTCACGATATATGATCCACTTTTCTATCCAATCCAGGTATTCTACTTCATCCGACCAACACCCTCCAATCTTGCTGCGTACGAGCGCTGGTCTGGTTCAGACGTGCAGAGTCATACTTGGCTAGGCGATATGGTGGATAATGTTGTAAAAGTTGAGCTCAGCGAAGGTAACACCATGCTGATTCCTTCGGGATGGATACATGCTGTCGTGCGTCATATCTTCATCTTCACAGACTGTCTTCCGCTGATGGATCGACAGTATACACCTATAGATACATTAGTTTTCGGAGGCAATTTTTTGCACTCATATGATGTGGCAATTCGTGCGTTCAAAATGTTGTCGTTTTCTGCGGTCGACTCAATTCTCCGCCTTAGAACTCAGAGTACGTGAGATTGAGAATGTTACTCGGGTGCCAAAGAAGTTTAGATTTCCCTTCTTTACTAAGTATGTCAACACTATCTCATGTGGACAAACGTTGACACGAATGTGTAGAATGTGCTGGTATGTAGGCGAAAGGTACCTGAGAGACCTCAAAGCCAGAGAAGAGTTTTCGGAACGTATCCTACAATCGTTGGATGCGCTGGCCGGATATCTGGTGTTAGAGGCACGAGCCTTGGAACGAGGCCCGGAGGCATCGAAACGGGAAGCAAGGGAGCAATTGCCTAGTGATAAAGTCAAGGATGCTTCGGCCGTGGCACGAGAGCTGAGATGGAGAGTAAAATTAGCATCGGGCGATTTCAGCGATGATGAGGATGACGATCGACTAACGAGGAACCACGAGCAGTCTTCGGCGTACAAGCGAAAGCGGGAAGAGAGAAACAGCCCTGAATCATGCCAGGACCCTATTTCGACGTTCAGGCATTTCCAGCCGAAAATCTGGGACGGTGTCTCTTCAGAGGTAATTGTCTCCCAACAAAAGTCGAGGACCCGTTCGAACTTTGAAGAGGAGCGGTGGATGGATGCTTGGCTCGATTGGAACAAGGAGCTTCTTGGATCCGCCGAGGATGGTGTGGCGGTCAATCGAAAGCGTCATGTCGTCGTAAAGGTGCGAAGAACAGCGAAGGGGTTGGAACGACATAGAGTGGAGAGAGTAATAGAAGAATGGGATTGGACTTCTCCTCCTAACCGTTTAAACAACCTGCTCGCGGACGAGGATAGTCATATGGACTTTTGACATATTTTAGTTGCTGTAATTCCTCGCTTTCTTGTAGGGTGATCTGTCTCTTGAGTGCGCAGTACTTATGTGTGGACTCGCTGCTGATATATAGTATATCAGTAGGTTCGCAGCGCTCTACAGGCGTTGTTGATTGACTTTGAACCGTTCAGGAAGCTCCCCGTTCAGCCGTTCCCGCGGTTGGGGGAGGCAGCACGTGCAATGCGACCATATGACCCACAGATGGATTGGCCGTAGATTGAATTATCGCCGACAGACCTAAAGCTACCTAAAGGTGCCAGGAATACAGTTCTTGCTCTCTTGTCACCGCATCCTCAAATTGGGACCTATATCGCCCGCGTCCCCCGGTCGACTTGAAAAGGAATATCAGCTTCGTACTTCAAGTTGACTCCAGGGCCTAACTACTACAGCCTTAACAACAACCCATTTCAGATTCTATGGCCGATGCGCAAAGCCACCTTGATATTGGATCGCGTCCTCACCATCGTACCTTGGATCCCGAACCTGGCTTCAGGACGAGTCGCCGTCGTGGATATGTTCAAGCGGACACACAGTCAGGATGGTCTCCGGACCTGGGTGCAATTCCTGACGAGACTGTTTACGACGACTCTGATGTCCTTGCTCCACCTGGTGAGAATTTCCTCTCAGTCAAGCCTTACGACTTGTTCATGTATTCTGAACCTTGCTTCACGAGATGCAGGTCATTCCTTCACAGCATTACAGAACCGCTCTGTGCCTTCTTTGCCATCTCAGCATCAATCGCCACAACAGGACTTGATGCCATCCCTCCCTTCATTACCACCATACGACCCTACATCCGCGCTCGATACATTTCATGCACTTCAGCTCAACGATCCTGTTACTCGAGCGGGAAGTGCGATGTCACGTTCGTCAGATCCAACGCCCCGTGGAGATCCTATTCCCCGTGCGAGCTCTTCTATGTCTCATCATTCGCAATCACAGATGTACTCAAGACCCCTCAATGGACTACCCTCTCGACCAAATGCCAACCGGACGCCATCATATCCATATTCTTCACAGTCACAGCAGGAAAGTTCACGACCGTTTGACAATATCTCAATTCGCTCGGGGTACAGTTCTGGCCCTCATTCCAGTGGCCACGAGGATAGTAACTACACTCCTGCTCTGGATCATATTCTAGGTATCGATCATACCACCCAATACCATACGAATGATCCCAACCTTGCCGGGGATTTGTATTATGCTGGTCAAGCTCCCTACGGTTATCCTACTCAAGGCTATCCCAACCGATACGCCCCCCCCGTCCATCCTCGACTTCCACAATCCGGCGAGTACAACCCTTTGTACGCGGCAGCATCTGACGTTCTAGGAGTTGGTCCACCCCCAGTCGCGTCTTCTACGACTGCCTATCCTATGACTGCCCAGGCTCATGCGGCGGAATATTCTCAGAGCAGCACATCTCTCATCTCCAGTCAGTCGGCACCTGTCATGGGACCTCCCACCCAGGTACTATATTCACAAGACATTGCTACGTCTCAATTTATACAACCATCCAATCCGACTTCAAGTGCTTCCACCATTCGGTCTCTCGATGAGGCCGAATTTGAGGAAAGATCTCCATTGTATCGCACGGGCACGACTGCTTCTGCCACACTCCGTACGCAGAAAACGAAGGCTGTTGATCTTCGTGCCCCTCCATATACCAAAGAATACATCGATAATTACCGTCAGCGCATCAAAGCCGACCCTGACCCTGAAGCTCACTTTGCTTATGGCAAGTATCTTATCGACGCTGCGAAGAAGATAGGAGCAGATGCCAAGGATCAGCGCGCCGTCCGCAAATTTCGTGATACCCTCATCCAAGAATCGCTGAAGGTAATGCGACGCTTGGCGACACAAGGTCAGCCCTACGATGAAGCACAATTTTTCTTGGCCAACTGTTACGGGACTGGTATGCTGGGCCTTCAAGTGGATCATGAGAAGGCGTATCACCTCTACCTTCAGGCTGCGAAACAAAATCATGCCGCTGCTACGTATCGTGTCGCGGTGTGCAATGAGATTGGTGCTGGGACAAGGAAGGAGCCTCCACGAGCCGCCGCTTTTTATCGCAAGGCAGCATCATTAGGCGATACCGCTGCCATGTACAAACTAGGGATGATCTTGTTACAGGGTTCTCTTGGGGAGGCAAAAAATCCAAGGGAAGCCATTGGATGGCTACGGCGCGCGGCCGAGCAGGCGGACGAGGAGAATCCACACGCTCTTCATGAACTCGCACTACTCCACGAGATACCGAACGGCCAGTTCATCCCTCACGAACCTCTCCAGTCGAAGGAGCTCTATACACGGGCTGCGTATCTGGGATACACACAGTCTCAATACAAGCTTGGTCAATGTTATGAATATGGAGCTCTTGGATGTCCTGTTGATCCCCGGAGATCAATAGCATGGTATACCAAAGCTGCGGAGAAGGGAAATTCGGAGGCCGAACTTGCTCTGAGCGGATGGTACCTGACAGGAAGTGACGGGGTCTTGGTACAAAGTGACTCAGAGGCATATTTGTGGGCAAGGAGAGCAGCAAATAAAGGGTTGAGCAAGGCTGAGTATGCCGTTGGTTACTATGCAGAGGTTGGTATTGGTATCAAGCAGGATGTTGAATTTGCCAAACGATGGTATATGCGAGCGGCTGGTACGTTTTTTCTACACTCTAAATAATACTCTTGACCAACAAGTTGTTACAGCACAGGGAAACAAACGAGCTATGAACAGGTTGACAGAGATGAAGCGGCAAGGAAGCAAGCGAGCGAACATGGCGCGACCCACTCGACAGCAGGCAAAGGATGAATGTGTCGTTTGTTAATGATACAACAATGGAGAGCAATCGATTAATTGTAGATTCCCTAATGAGGATTCTGGTACTCGGGGCTCTTCTGGTTTGATGGAGACTAGACAGATGTTAGGTCTTGTCACAGAAGAGACACCAAGGCTCCGCTCCGCCGTCTCCAACGGCATGGGATGTGTGCCTTCCAAATGATTATTCCTAAGAGTAAGCATACTAAGTAAGGCAAACATTGAATGATGGTGTGTCGGAAGGTGACCGAAGGTCTGCCGATGACGAGGACCGGGGCTCGTACGACTGTCTTAGATGTATGAATTCGATGCAGTGACGCAATACTGGGCAATATGAGGGACTAACCCGGACAAAATCAAAACTTTTACCTCAAAAACATCTGTTTTTTAACAAATCTCAACAATTCCTGGCAAATGCTGTCAATTGTCGACAATGTCCGACCACGATTGTCGCAAATTGCCGCAATTGGGTGCAACTTATCCGGCAGCCAATTTACCAATTCCATTCTACAGAACTCACAAATTTTCAACCCCTCAAAAACTCTTCCCAGATACCATACAATTATCAGCATTTGTCAACAATCTCCAAGTCTACAACACAGCCCTCAATCCAACAATATCCAACAATTGCTGACAATCAGCTAGGGCCATAGGTGGCATGGCATAGTGCACCCTAATATAACTTAGAGATAGAGTAGCAAGGCATAACAATATCTGACAAGAACCAAGAAAGCTTAAAAAGTGGATATAACATCAAGATTGGGCAGGATTAAAAAGCAATTATGATAGTGGACAATTGTCAATAATTGTTGGCAATAAGATCAAGGGCAGTTTGTCAGCAATTATCAGTAATTGACACATCTTGCCAACAGTGCCTAGTTGATGACAATTGCTAACAATTGCTGATAAGAGACCACCTGCCAATTGTAAACAATTGCTAGCAACTGTGGTGTTTATATAGAATTTGCTAGTAATTGTTACAAATTGTTATATATTGCTAACCAGACTCTAAAAAGTTTTATTTTTGTTTAAGAAAACCCTTCATAGGGTAAAGCAAGAACCATAATTCAGATAATATAGAAGGTTAAGAAGGTTGATACCACATTGTAGATAAAATAAATTACATAGCAAGACCTGAGTTTGGATAATTCTTAGAAAGCCTCTTTTTGGGAAATCAATAGTTGTCTAACATTGAAAGATTGCTTGGAGATTTTAAATATTATTAAGACCCTTTATTTTTAAGAATATGCTAGTATCTCTTAGAATTATTCCAAAAGGCCTATCAAAAGCACATCATGTGCTAAGAAATTGAAAATCTTTTAAGTAACAAGACCCACCAAAGCTCTATGCTAGTGTCTTGGAACCTTTAGCTCTTAGAAAGTTACTTGCAACCATAGTTATAAAGTATACAGAATATATTTTATGCTATATTATAGATACAAATTTCTAGCATTAAAAGGGCAAATATGGACCAATAGCACTACTATAGAGTGCATGAGATGAGCCCAAATATATATAAAGGAATGGAAAAAGAAGTACAACTTTACCAATGACTGCTATAGACCCTGCTGATACAAACAATAGGGTCACAAATTACATAAGTAAGGAGGATAAAGAAAAGCCTATTTGAGCAGCTCCTTACAGCTATAGTTGAACCTATGCTAGGGATGGTGCAACACACTTGAACTTGGGCTTAAGCTTAGGCTTAGGAATGCTGCATATGCATGCAAGCATGTGTTTATAGTAATATAAGTGTAAATGACAGATACTGGTATTAGGAGAGAATATAAATATTAGCAGTAGTGGTAGGACAGTGTTATTGTGTAGAGGGTGGCTATGTGGAAATAAGGACAAGCATAATAGGAGTACAGTGTATGCTGGTAGAGTAGGGGCTTGGGCTCAGACTAAAGCTTAGGTTCTTTGCATGCAATAAGTGTGCAAAGACATGGGTATGGATACAAGTATAGAATATGGGGAGGGTAAGGATAGAGGTTATTGAGGTGCTATATTAGATGCCCAGGCATATATCTATAGGGTCAAAACTAGCAACGTAGCTAGAGCATATAGATCAAAGGCTACAAACAGTGAGCCTCATGGCCTGTGGAAGACTTGAAAGAGAAATAGAGTAGGATAGGGCAGTAGTAGAACAAGATAGGATGAATGTATTTAGTATGAGCTAAATATGTGACAACAAAAACACAATGTTTGTGTTAGTATAGAGTGATGACTAATACCTATTAGTCCTTGTTTAGCATCATGCCTGAGTCTGTGACTCTAACCTATTTTTTCTATTTTCCAATCCTCTACTACAACTACTTTGACCTTAGCTCATTCAATACTATTCTTGTTTCTAATCTCTTTTTCTCTCTCTTTATTCTTTTTTTCTATTAACCTTATCTCAGACATACCCAATATTGAACCTCAATAGTAATAGGTGGCTACTTTGTCTATTTTCTACTTTTTGTCTCACTAGCTTGTGCTTAGCTCTCCTTTGTGTGCTTACCCACTTTGCTCACTTGCTTTCCTATGCTTCAGGCATCTTCTATCTAAGCATCTTTGATATTAATGAGAGCACCTACCCTAACTGCCTCTAGAACCCACTTATTAGCTAGATCTTTAATATAGTGGTAGTTTGTGAGTGCCTTATATTGTATTATGATAGATAAATGGACCAGCTAATATGTATATGCTTCTCTAATAGCAAGAAGTCCTTACATCTGGAAAACTCCGGATTATATCTAATAGTGTCTAAAAGTATCTAGACGTTTAATAGCATCTAAAAGTGTCTAATTTTCTAATTGGGAGCAATACTTTGTGAGCACTGGATTGGTTTCTAATTTTATAATATTAGCACTAATTCCATACCAAGAAATATTTGATTAGCAGTAGGAAATAATAAGTACTACTGCTCTATCAGTGAGAAGGTAAAGATGTGGCACATTCTATACTGTTTTAGCATATTACTCTCCTTTATATATACCTGCACCATCATCTTGTAACTCTTTTGCTGACTTTCCAGCTGCCTTTACAAGGGATATAGAAAGAGAAAAATATACATTGATGCCCTAGCCACTTTGTTGGCAGCTTAGCAGCTGCTACAAGAGACTATGAAGACATTAGTACCTTGGCCTTGCACACTACAGGACATAACATATAGGGTTGGGCTTATGGATGTGCTACATGCAGCCTCATAGACCTTGTCTATTAGTGCAGTGGTCAATATTGTCTTATGCAGCACACAATTGTTCTTACCATTGATATTATAATTTTTAGCACTATCCACATTGTTTATTGCCTTGTTATATAGAAGATGCTCAAACTTGGTGTTTTCCACAGCTATTGGGCTGTGGAAAGAACAGTCATGTTGGTATGTGATGCCAGAATGATATATTTGCTTGTTATGTAGGAAATATGTGCACCAAGCATATTAAGATTATCTCTAACAATCTTGTGCTTATTTATACATAGGCATGCCATATATATACCCTTATCCCTACTCTCTACCTCACTAGTGGCTATTTGGAAAACCCCTCTCTCTTATTAGATCTGAATTATTGATAATTATTAATAATGCTAATTTGAGCTAATTATTCATAATTATGTTTTTGATCAAATTTTCAAATTAAGGTAGTGTCTATACTAGTAGAGTCTCATTGAATATTACACTCAATCATAGTTTTACACATTCTAAATCTAAATTGTATAAGTGCCATAATTTGTTTTTACCCTATATAAAGTGTATTATTTATTTTCCATTAGTGTATTATCTTCTTAGCTGGTATTTAAAATAAATCCTAAAAGGCCTAACTTTTTGGGCATTTACTGCCCTGTTTATTTATTAGATAGAGAAATGATGAATATTGAATAATATTAAAGATGCTGAGATTGCCTATATTATGTCTACTTATTTAGATTACCAAGTTTATATATTAGACCTTGTGGCTTAGTGGCTTAGAGCATCTATTCCGGGTGCTTGTATACATGAGGTTATTGGTTTAACTCTGGCAGAAGGCAAGTTTGTTATAAGGTATATTCTGTGTTTAGGTATTGAACTAGTGCTCTTATAGACATGACTCTATAAGAAGGCTATAAGAACTGTGATGCTTGATTTATTATGATTTTTCCGAAATTTCAAGTTATAATCAATCCTAATAATTCTTAATTTAGGAAAATTATGTCTAATTAGAACAGGTTTAGAAGAGGGGTAAGCTAAAAATGTCTAATCCTAATCTTCCATAATTTAGTATAGCAGAGCATCAATTATAGCTAATTAGAGCTTCATACAAGGGGGTGGTTTTCCAGATGCTAATAAGCCCCTAAACAATAAACAATGGCAACTTTCTTGACTTTCTAGCTATTGGCATTGTAGAAACCACTAGTGACAAGGGTGCCACATTCTTCTACAATATTAGCACTAGGTATGTCCTACTATAGCATAAAGCCTTTTCCCACTAACACTTATCCCCTATATCTTAGATGCAATAATGGGTCTCAGCCAGGCTACTAGTAACCCTAGCTTATTAGATTGGTAATATATGCCATCTAGATGGATAAGGTATCTTACCCACCTGATTACTGAAATGGCACTAGGCTGGTTCCAGGTCATCTGGCTACTATCTATTTATCTTGTATAGAATATATCTGGTTCACTATTTAGTATTAGCCTAAAAATTACTATCATATATTCATGATATTTATATAATATTATAATATTTGGCTGTTTATTTTAGTCCTGATACCTGCTGCTGCCCCTCATCATACACATAATGCCCTTAGAGCATAGATATATTTATTGTACATAATATAATCTATATATAATAGTCATAGAATAACTCTGTGTCACTTCAGACAGTGTTGCCTTTTCTGTGCCTGCAACCCACTCTTATACTCGTCACTGATATGCTAGTAATGTCTCTGAGTGTAAAACACACCCAAAAAATACCCCAATAAGCATAGGTAGGCAGGAGCTAGTTTTAGTATGTAGGGAACTGTTAGCTATGCCACAGCCAATAAGGGAGTGTACTAAAAATATTTAGAGTGTGGAAACAACTCCAATATCAAAATCTTTAGCTGGGTGATGTTTGTTCAGGATTGATCAGGATGACTAGAAGTATTTGAAGCATAGCTGCAATCAAAGTGACATTGACACAATTGGCAGGGAGTGGACACCAGTTGAATATGATATAGACTGAACAAACAACTCCAAGATTGAAACCTTCAGCTAGGTGATGCATGATTGGGATATGATTAGAATGTAAAGGAGAAGAAATGAGTGTGAGGCCACACTGGACACTGGTAGAGGACAACAAACTAGATGAGAGGGAGAGAGCAAGATAATAAGGGCTCTGATAGAGGGTTGCAATCAAATGCAATGATACAAACAAAGGGCAAAATATAAATAAGGATTAAAAGGCAAAGGCTCAAAGTTTCATGAATGCAAGCATATAAATGCAATCTAAATGAGAGGGAGCTAAAGCTGGTCTATTGTGAAGGCCATAGATGCCTTTTTATAGTAGGTCTAAACAGGCATAAGATGGGAAGATTGGCAGAGACATAGAGTACTTGGAAATGCATGCCAAGAGCTGTCAAAGGTAAAGAAAATGAAGAAGTAATAGTGTGAACAATATAAGATAAGAAGCAATAGCTCTAAAGTCTAAATAAGTAGAGAGATTGCCAAGGTGAGTGCACATGGACCTGGAGATAAGAACCATATGCCATATAGGTAAACTAGTCAGAAACTTGGGAGCTTTGGAGATAAGGAAAGAGAGATCAATAGAAGGCATAAGAACAATAAGAGATATAAAGACAGATCTATTCTAAGTCAACAAAGTGTTTGGCTGCTTTTGATTCAGAACACTGAAGATAATTGGGTGTGCCGAAGATGTGAAGCATACCAAACTAATCAGTGACTGGCCATGACAATCTGTAAGCAGCCCCAAATGCTATAAGTGCTAATAAATATATAAAATGACTGTGAACTGCTCTGAATGTCTATATAGAGGTCTGGATACAAAGTTAGTATCTAATAGATAGCTGAGAGCTCTAAATAGATTAGGATTGGTCAAACCTAAGTTCACCAAATAGTCAAAGAATACTAAAAAGCTTTCAAAAGTGGGGTATTGGTGCCTAGAGTGGACTCATGCTTATCAATGCACATGACTTGGACACAGACTATTGACTTACTTGAATACTATTAACATGCTTATGCATAAATACTTATGGTATATAACTTATTCATGGGCTTGGGCTTAAACACTTACTTATATTGATCATAATTGATGCCTTGATTGCTAAAAAATATGGACAGACATTTATCATTGTTACTATACATAGGCATATTGAAGACTGTGGATTACTAATCATGATTGAGAACTTGATCTTTTAGAACCCCTAACACCTGTTAAATGGATTAGTATTTAAAAGCACAGACTAGATCTTGATCCTGCCCTAAATAGCTTATATATACTTATAGCTAAGATGAGCTTCTAAGAAGCTTAGCTTGTTCACTTCATATACAACTTGATCTTTGCACTGTGTCTGGCATTTGGCTACCTTTCTAGCTCACACATCACAAACTCTACCAGATCCAAAGTATTATACTTAGTCCGATAAAGCACTAGATTCATCTCAAAGCCTTATTTACTCTCACATTACTACCATGTATTAGGGACTCACTGCCTTTTATGTCATCTCTCAGAATCCATCAGAAGTTATTTATTGGATTAAGGAAGATAGTCCCATCTCTAATGATCATAGCCCTATCATTGAGAATCATTTTATCCATTTCTTTGAAGACAAGGTCAACAGTAATCCTTATCTATTGGATGGTTACCATTTAAATAGCCTAGGGAACCCAATCTTAGTGCTTATAGCATATGATAGGCCTAATGGCTTAATAGCCTGCTTCTTAGCCTTAGTATCATTGGGATACTTCTTATATGCATCCTCATGAATCTTTTTGAGGCTAGCATTGACATAATCCTAGTAGCCTTGATCACTGTTCTTAATCAGCAACTCTCACTATCAAGAACTCTGAAAGTTAGATTTTACAGGACTGTTTTAGATAGAAGAAGGGAAAAGTGGTGTACCAAGTACACATATTGGCACTAGTGCTCAAGGATTACCTTGATGTTGGCTATGGCTCTAATGGATTCTGCAAGGTTAGCTATATTTTCCTAATCATCAATCAAGAGTTTGATTTGGCTAATATGCAGATCAGGTTCTCTATATAGTGAGCAGATTTAAGTAAACTTACTCACTTTTTTAAGATTGAACAGTA
The DNA here is from genome assembly GCF_000320585.1 of Heterobasidion irregulare TC 32-1. Lineage (NCBI taxonomy): Eukaryota > Fungi > Basidiomycota > Agaricomycetes > Russulales > Bondarzewiaceae > Heterobasidion > Heterobasidion irregulare. The sequence goes on along the minus strand of NW_009258198.1, from coordinate 1,580,571 downwards.
TTCTGTCGTAGCTTTCCCAATCAATATGCTAATTTTCTGCTTTTTATAGGGTTACTTTCCAGTTAGAAGGAAGCCCAGAACCTCCCAGCATGCACAGAACTTTCTAATGGAGACAATAATACTCTATTAATAGACCCTGTGAATAATCTATACAATATCAAGGCTCACCTTCACTAAATATAACCATTACCCTTGTATCCTATTATCTGTATAAGAGTGAGTAATGCATGAGTATATTTCTTGATATTTGTTTAATAATGAATAATTAGTATATGGAAGAGTCAAATGGATATTTATGCCATAGACCTTGGCATTGGGTGATAGGGACTAGTTGGAATCTATGTTGATACTGAGGATGTCATGAATCTTTAAGATAGAACTGTAAAGATAAATCTGACATGTATGAGAATTGTTCAATCATGAAAAGCAGAGTTAGTTTAGTTAGAATAGAAAAAAAGGAATTTGTATATAGTAGCTGCAAAAACAGCAAGCTTCTAAAATAAGGTATCTTTTAACTCCTTGGAGGCAATGATCATCTAGACAAGCATTATTATGCTACCATATGTATCTTTATTAACTTCTTCAGCCCATAAATCTTTGATGTTAGTGGTGGTAGTGCTGTATATGCTTTAAGAGTGGTTGGATTTCTATATGATATTGTTTTTATGTAACACTGTAGGATCAATGTTAGATAGAGGATTTGTTAGTCTAGTATCTTTAGGTAGAAGGCTTAAATAGAGGCCTTATTGCAAATACTTGTTGAAGTCCATATTGCTGCCACCTGCTATAAAGAGGAGGATATAAAGTGGATACTGTCTGTATTACCTATTTGGCCATAAGAAGGAAGGCCTTTTTAAGGGCATGGTAGTGATTTTCTAGGAGCATAGGTTTAATATTAACAATCTGCTTGTAGAATGTCTAAACTTCAAGTGTATACCTAGTGCTTATGGTTGTTACTGCCACTGTCTGCTATACAATAAGCCTAACTTTGCTGCCATTGAATCATTGCTAAAGATACATTGCAGATCTTATAAATTTCAAGTGGTATTTCTTCCAAAGTTTCATTGTGAGCTAAATCCCATCAAATAGTGCTAGAGTTTTGCTAAGTGTATATACCAAGAGTTGTCAAAATCTTCTAGTAAACTTGATTTAGAGTAAATAGTTATTATAGCTTTAGATACTATTTCTATAGACTTTATATAGTGGTGAGTGTTTTAAGTGAGTAGATACCAGCATTTCTAATTTATGCATTTGCTAGATTTGCTGCTTATTCTCACCAATTTATGAATATATACTAGTGTAGTTTAAATGGCAAGCAGGCTACATGAGTAGCAAAAAAGTATTATGGCCATTGTGTCTTACCAGATATTATTATACAAGAGCTTTCTACTACTCAGGCAATTTTCTAGGTTTATAATACTAATAGTATTACTCTTAATTATATTCATATCATTGCCTATATTATACACTATTGTATTACTCTATAGCTGTACTTCTTCTTATTTTATTGGATAACTCTCAGTTAGATACTATATGTTACTGCTTAGTTATCCTATATAATATTATTGAGTATGAGTGAGGCCTATATGACAAACCATAAGTTTTAATCATTCTTCAAAAGTCAATTTTAGAGAAATTTGAAATTCTCTTGTATTAAAAGATTATACAAAAATTCCTAGAAACTATTGAAACTCTCTCTTTTTAAGAATTCATTAATATTCCTTATAATAATTCCAGAAGACCTATAATAAGCCCAATATATGCTGCAAAAATGAAGATTTTCTAAGTTTTTAAATAGAATGTTTTTCATTGCTCAAATAAATAGTGGATTTTTATAAGTCCTAGTAACCTAGGTTGATAGGTGACTAAAAGACCTTTCTTATTTTCCTCTTTTTGTCTTGCTAACTTAATAGCTTGACCTCAAAAATATATCAAAATTTATTTGTAGAACTAAAAGTCTTATAGTAAATCTTAGAACTGCCTAGTAAGTCAGATGCATCTTTGAGGCCCATGCCTTATTACAGGTACCAACTCATATAATAAATGAACATTATTTTGAGCATAATTTAGAGTGTGCTATATTATGGTAGGAGTAAGAATAGAGTATACAGTTATGTCCAAATATAGCCCTATCCATTGTTATTATGGGCCCACTGCCAACTTGGCATTACTATTACTATTGTATATGTAGGTATACTTATTGCAGATATTGTAGTTCTTATAAAGAGTGTCAGTGTTGAAGCTCATGTACATTGCTAAGAGAGATAACAGCATCATGCTATTGTGGTAACAATATGTATACAAACATACTAAGCCTAGAAATCTTGAGCCTGCTATTGTCTCTAAGGCTGTTCAAGCCAGAAGTCATTGATAGCACCTACTATAGCAAGCCTGAGAAATTGTAGTTGCTGCTACTACTACTCATGCTACTGCTGCCCAACAAGTGCAAGGCCAGGTATGACTGCTACTATCCTTATTGCTAGTATTTGGCAGGTGGTGGATAAGGTTAGCATGTTTCCTTTCTTCTTCTTATTCTTATCAGTACTTACATCCTTCCTCTATACCTAGGCCCTTATATGCCTTAGAACTATGTTTACCAATACAGACTAGATGACACTTATGCCATATTAAAATAGATGTTATTGCTAAAAATAAGACCACATAATTCAATTAGAACAATATATCCCTCTAGGTATATGTTATACCTCCTACACTGTATCTAGGCTAATATCTATATATACTGAATATACTTCTTGTCTTGTCTTAATGCTGATATATTACTGTGTGATAGTCCCATATGATTCCTTATACATGCTTGCCATCAGCTTTTCTATAGTATCCATTAATGGGTCTAATAGTAAGTGTTCCTTCCAATACATCAATAGTTTTATAGCTATTTGGCATACTAGATATGCTAATTCATTGGGTTCAGACTTCTAGCATGTCTAGCATTTCTAGTGTGCTAGTATGAGTTTGGCTGGAGTTAACTAAGTATGTCAAAATAAAAAAGGCCAGGGTAAGATGCAAACCAACAAGCTGTTGCACAACAACAAAGGACTATAACTACTGTACCAAACAAGTATTAAATACTGAGGTATTTTGGACTTAGTGAAAATTTAACTCATCCCTAGTAAAAACTACAATATTTCACTTTTTGGGCACTTTTCACTGATTAAGGATATAATATGTCTTATATAAGTAAAATTCAATAGTTTATTTTACTCTATAGATGCTCTCAGATATATCTGGAAATATAGTCTTTAGGAACTATCTGGGGGCTAGGCTATTTAAGATATACTTGTGCTTTTAATTGAAGCATATAAGATATGAGCTTGGAACAAAATTTGATGGACTCTTTAATCACATAAAGTTATCTTCATGTATAACATGTTGTATTTCTAGTAAGTGAGAAGTGCCAAAAATACAAAATAGTATAGTTCTCTTGAGGGATAAGTCAAAATTTCGCTAAGTCTAGCTAATGTACTCATATTTTTTTCACCACCTAAGTATTTATCACTTGTTTGGTGTATTTATCACTTGTTTGGTGTAGTAGTTGTAGTCCTTTGTTGTTATGCAATAGCTTGTTGGTTTAGATCTTGGCTTGGCATTCTTTATTTTGATATACTTAGTCAACTCTTGGCAGACTCACACGAGCATGCTAGAAATGCCAGAAATATATTTTTCTAGAATATCTAGTGAATCTACTGGGGAGCTGGAAACTTGCACACTGGAACAATTAGAAAGTACCTGTATAAAGCAATTCTAGCATTCCAGACACAATAGGGAAAGTACCAATGTATACACTTCCTTTTTCTTGTATTCATCTGCCCCCCTAGTTACTATGATGCTTGATCACTCATACAAGTACACAATGCTCCTTAGCCCAGTCATTCTTAGCTCTATCTTGTTGTTTAACATATTACAATCAATTTTGGTGGATGGTGGGAATATCATGATGGTTTTGATGCAGCTGGTGCTTCATTGATGGCAGCATATAGCTATAATGCAGATAAGAGGCTAGGGGTGATATCATACCAATGTACATAGACAAATAGAATGAAAATGATTGGTTAATGAATATTTTTGGATAGCATGGTCCAAATCCAAGATCTATGAAATATCTAGAACTGAAGATCTTCTAGACAATAGAATAGAATATTCCTTGAATTAGTAATCTTTTATTTTTCTCTAAGTAGAAATTCATCAAGGACAAAATAAAACATTCCTAAACCGTGGGGTTTCAAGAATTTTCTCAGAACAGTGTCCGGCTGTGTAATACCTTACTTCAATTATGCGGGCGGAAATGCCGTAATCACCCGCCAAAATCAGGATCAGACCTCCGCTGGGGTATGCCGGGGTCCTTTCTGGATAGTCCGGATACCTAAACACCATCATGGCTAACACAACCGTTCGAGGCGCACAAGCCATTCACGGCCAAAATCCGCAGGTATGTCATTTCCCAATTCACAGAACTGCATGTCTCTTATTCATTTAGTTTCTAGTCGAGACTGTAATCCGCAATCGTATCTATGAATCGTCTTTCTGGAAAGAACACTGCTTTGCATTGACAGGTTTGCTTTGTGCTTTGATATGCCTTTCGTACATTGCTTATCTGGATTTTCTCTACACAGCGGAAACTCTCATTGACAAGTCTCTCGAATTGCGTTGTATTGGGGGAGTCTATGGCAATCAGCGTCCAACTGAGTTCCTATGCTTGTTGCTCAAACTGCTCCAGATACAGCCGGAGAAAGAAATTCTACTGGAGTATCTCCAGGCGGATGAATTCAAGTGCGGACCAGTATCTATGCTACCACTATTCGCTAATACGATCTGCAGGTATCTGAGAGCATTGACTGCGATATACATACGGATGACGTTTGGAGCATCGGACGTGTATGAGCTGCTAGAGCCATTGCTCAAAGATTTCAGAAAATTGCGCTATCGGAACACGAGTACGCATTTGACTGACTGTATGCATGCCACGACCTCATTTGCGCACTTCATAGCCGGCAATAACATTACTTTCATCGACGACTTTGTTGACCAACTGCTCAACGATGAGCGCGTCTGCGACATAATTCTTCCACGCATACCCAAAAGGCAGATGCTTGAAGAAGCAGGAGATCTGGGACCACGAAAAAGCCGACTTCTGGATGCAATGGAAGGCAAGATTGATCGTGGCAGAAACACGAGCAGCAGTGGTAGCAGGAGTAGGAGTAGGAGTGGCAGCCGAAGTGCCGACGAGATGATCCGCGGCAGAGGACGGAGTCTCAGTCATAGCGATAGCACGGCGTCAGATGCTGGTTCGCGGTACGTGTCGCGTAGTCCCTCCAGATCGCGATCTCGTTCTCCCTCTGCGTCGTTCGAGCAGTCACAATCTCTCTCTTGACCGTATGAATGCAATTACAGCACTATCATCAATTGCTGGCCACCTTTACGGAGACTGAACAGTCGACGTAGAGTGAAAAAAAACTGTGTACTGTATGAGCTATTTCTTTTCAAACTTCTCTGTCTGGAATGCTGTGAGCTGCCTCGACAAATCTTTCCAACGCTCCTCTACGAAGGGCATCTTTGTTATGCTCATGGGTGAAAGATAACCGCGGTTCTTCCAGTCAGTGTACCACACTACAGAGAAACTATTTGAGCAAGAAGCGCGAGAAGAAACAGCTAGACGTACTGATATCTTCTCGACGTGTAGGAGCAGCTGGTGTTCGGTCGTCGCGCCCTTTGACGCAGTCGTACAGCGAAAGGCGGTTGTAATACTGGCAGTAGACAGAACCGCCAAGTTTCTCGACTGCCTGGATTGCACTCTTGGAAGCCCGTGACGGGATGATGTGTACAGGGACGTTTAGTTGCTCAGCGCCCTACGCGAGAAATGTCATAAGTTCAGCCCTTATTTCGATCTATAGGAGTGACATACATCGCCCAATAGCTTGATGCCGTCGTGCACATTATGGACACATCCACTCGCTACCAGCTCGCGTGCGGTGATAGGATTTTCTGCACTCGACGTAAGTCGTCCTTGAGCTATCCAATGCGCTAGGCGGTCTAAATTCACTGGCGCGTATGTCTTTCCATTCCTAACGTACGTATCCAGAAGGCGCCGGGAAGTCAAGTTATACCTGAAGGGCAGACGAGGACACGGTACACGCACTGGTTGAAGAAACCGCGCTTCGGGAACAGTTTCGAGATAGGCGTCTGTCCACCTTCAAACCCTGCTTTTGGTTTCCCATTTCCTGACCGTGCCTTCTGGCCTTTGTGACCGCGACCGGAAGTCTTTCCCAACCCAGAACTACGACCTCGACCGAGGCGTTTTTGCTGGAATAACAATTAGAGCAGCTGGAAAGACAAGTACAGGTGTACTGACTGTGTGCTGGGAGCCTTGAGCTGGGTGGAGGTTGAAGAGATGGACACGTCCAGAGGCTGCCCGAAAGCTTGTAGCAGACATAGCAGTCATAGCAGTCTCGTCTCTCCCGCCCTGTTGACTCCTGACCTGGATCATGTGATCCTACGCTATGGCCGCATGCTTACCAAGCGGAATACACCACCGCCCGGTTTTGTTATTGATTTCGAACTGCTCCATTTTTGTCCGGACAGTGTGGGAAACGATACTGACCCAACACGAGCTCCTATGCCGGTCCTACCTCAGAATTCAAGAATTGCCGACTGCATCGGTGAGACCTTGCTTGAGGGTGTTACATTCATCAGTACCATTGTTTGCCAATTGATCATTCACTTGCATGTTATCTGCTGAACGTCTGCTAGGCGACAATTGTTGAATGTTGAGGGCTCATTCACAATGGTATGTCTTGATATTTTCTCTCACTCGCTTATCCTTGTCTTGTTCATTTCTATCTTAAATTGTTTGTCATCCATCATTGCTATCATACTAATCAACGGTGTCTGCAGCTCTCCATGTATCCTTTTGTCAACACAGTCCTTGCTGGCTTGCACCAGGGTATCAACAACAGCATCTTGGTATTGCTGATACATATGCTCCGGAAGCACATATGAGTTCTTTTGATTATGTTTATAACTTCAGCCACATCAGCCACAAATCAACAAAACGGGCCATTTCAGCCACATCAGCCACAGCAAGCCCCAAAATGGCATGCCACAGTTTGGCTATGCTTGCTGCTTCAGCCACAGCAGCCACATATCCAATAACAATTACCAATCATACTGTCACTTTTCCGGAGTTGCAAACAATTTTGTGTTTTCTTTGTAGTGGCCTCATTTCAGCATCTTTCCCTCCCCAATCTTAGCATATACCTACCTTAGCTTCTTAGAATGCAGATCATCATTTTTTTGTGTTTCTAAAATGAGATACCAAGATGCTGAGACATGAATGAAAAGGGACATCTGAAGACAGGCAAAAACAAAGAGCTGCAATTTTTCTAACCATTGGGTCACATGCTGTCATGTTCATAATTGGACCCCACAGTTGCAGCTCTAGAGAGAATGTACAGTAGAGTTGAACAAAAGTATGACTAATTATCATGTGACCTAAGCTTCTTGTCATTCTTTTCACTACTCATTACCAATATTTTGCTGTGGAATGTGAGACACTAATAGCTGTCCTAAGAACTTTTTTATAGCTCAGTATTTTCTTGATTGGTAGTTATACACTAGGATCTGAAAGATCTTGAGCATCTCTTAGAAAATTCCTTTTCTACCCTAGTATCTTAGCAATTTTGCACCTTGGCACACATTTTTCTTTTTCAAGAAAATTTATACACATAATGGTGGCCTATGAGAGCACACATGAGTATTTTTGAAGCATGCAGATTTCAATCACTTTCAAAAAATGGAATGTGATCCTCACATTCTATCTGTAACTCTAGGGAAATAATGATGCTATAAGCAGTCAGCCACACACATCAGCCATAGCTATACTAGAAAAGGTATCTATTTGTATCTAGGTACTAAAAAAACTTTCTAACTTAGCAAAATCTTGCAAATAATGTAAGGAATATCAGGGTGTGGAAAGACCTTGACAAGCAAGGTAATTCTACTAGGAAAATGCTGACTGTGTTAGTAGTGCCTTGCTTATAGCAAACATTTTTACTAGAAGCTGTGTATATTAGTGCTAAAAATTATGACATTATATACAGTATAATTTATCTAATCAAGAAATACTGTTTTTTTTGTATTCTATATACAGTAGGGTTATAGCTAATGCAGCATAACCAATTCAACTAAATAAGCTCATAACTAAACTTCTATATTCTATTGTCTCCCTTATAACACCCTAACAAAAGAAAGGCCTCAATTAATAAACCTACCAACATTTTGTATTAGTAAGGAGGCATGGGAACATTATTGCCATAGTTAAATATAGGGAGCAGGTTTATAGTGTGTATCTTTTTACTTAACAGATTGTCTGCTTCTACTGAGCATTTGGAAAACCCTTCCTTCTTATTAAATCACAATCATACATAACTATCAACAATATTAATTGGTGCCAATTATGATATATTTTATCTGATTACCAGTAATTATAATCATGATCAAATCTGCAAATCAACATAATGCTGTCTATACTACTAGAGTCTTATAAGAAAGCACTATTCAAATTACTATTTTATATCCCTAAATTTCAGATTGAGTAAGTGCTATAAATATTTTCCTCTAATATAGAGTGTATTCTCAATGTCTTATCAGCTTTTAGTAGTAGTATCTAGTATTTAGACTCACATTCTAAAAGACTTATTATTTAGGGTATTTATCAACTTACTTATAAATAAGAAAAATAAAGATAAAAGTTAAATAGAATTAAATATGTTAAGACTGTCTAAAATGTGTCTATATATTTGAATTACCAAGCTAAGTAAATTAGACCTTATAACTTAGTAGTTTAAAGCATTTTGCTAAAGTGCTTGCAAGTATAAGGTTATAGGTTCAACTCTGGTTTAGGACAGGTTTGTTATAAAGTACAATTTTAGGCATAAATATTTAACTAATAGTCTCTATAGCTAAGCTCTGTTAAAAAGTTATAGATAACCATAATACTAGTAAGTAATCCTAGTACTTGGTTAAGTGTTATTTTTTGAAAAATTTAAATGGAAATTATATATGATTAGAGCTGATTATGCATAATTCAAGATAATTAACCTTTATAAGCTATAGATAAAAAGAGAGAGGGGGGAGAGAGAAGAAGGAAAGAAAGATAAAAATTCATAATAATAATAAGTGGAAATTCTATATAATTATAGAGAATTTGAGCATAATCAGAAGTGTAATTTTCCCAGATATAACTTTTTGGCAATTTTTAATCCTTGAGATTATCTCTATGCCTTATCTATCTATGCTAGCTTATGGCAATCACACTGCTCTAATATTTAACCCTGATTACCCTCAAGAACTTTGTTGCTACTTTGCTAACCTTAATTTCCACTTTTCTTGCTTAGTAGTTATTGATAAGATAGAGTGAAAGAAATATGCATGCTACTTTGCTGATTTTGACACATATAAGCTTTGGAAGTCTTTAATGACCTTTTATAATCCCACAAGAACATATTGGGACTTTCACAACTCAATTTACAGGCTCTACCTAGGATTAGGTAATAATAAGAGATGGATAGTTACAGATATATATAGGCTCATTAATAAGTACTAGAGGATTAGAATCATGTCTCTAGGTAATCTAAACAACTATTATTGTTGATTTCTTATAATCTTACTATTCCTCTGTCATAAGAATTGGATAAACAAAGCTAAGCAGAGTTGAGCTTTTTCTCAAGGTTAACAAACTGAACTATGAGCTTATATCTTACAGAGATTACAGGTTAGGTTCCCTAATCATCTTGCAGATAACCTACATCAAATTGCAGAAATCTATGACACTATGTAATTTGTTTTCTATGGCACTAGTATCTTCTCCACATCATCTTAGTCTCCAATAGTTGCAGCCTCTGATTTTATGTCTAAAAAGCCTAGTGACCTTCTAGTTATTCTAGATTGCATTTCCAACTCTCTGGTTGGCACACAGAGTGATATGAGTCTCTCTTAACCTCCATGCTTGCAATTATAGTGTTGAAACAATGGTTTTAAGTGCTATATATTTTATAATGTGGCTGACACCTTATCCATGCATGCTCTGAGATTTATGCATATGTTTGTATAGGAAAGTGCCATTGGAACTTAGAAAAACAAAGTTGTCTTGCCTATAGATTGCTTTGTCTCATATGTGTTATGAACTGCTCATTCAGTAATCCTAAGAGTAAGAGGTTTTTCCCTAGGTTGCTCATAGAGGAAGGGTGGAACAATGGTCTTGACTATACATGTAGCACAGGAGCTGAGTGTATTGCAACATAGGCAATAAGAACAGTGAGCATTGTAGGAAGACAGTGCAATAACAAAAGGGTACTGTAGGAAAACAGTACCAGAATGAAGAGAATAGACTAAAAATCCTTAGCCTATTCTATGGGCCTTTTATACTACTTTAGGAAGGGGCGTGAGAATACCATATATGTATCCATAGGTATTCTCTAAGTCATTTGCCTCTTAGAATGACTACTCTTGCTTCTCTGCTTGTCTCTTTCCAATCAAGAGGATAAGGAGCTTTATGCCTATGTGTGAGTAGTTTGTAAGGCAGGAAAGGATGCCCGCTGCAACAGGCTCATGATACTCAACTAGCAACAGATGGTCCACTGGGAGTGGATGACCAAAGATAATATCTGTACCTTCATGTATGCCTCAGAATGTGAGGCCGCCTAGTAGTTGTGATGATTGTATCTGTATAGACCGCTGTAAAAGCCTGATAAGTCATAATCATAACAATACCCCCGTTTTACATCCTATTTACCTGGTAGGACAACATCTTGCATTTCATTGCCAGTCCATTGTGAGTAGTGTGTGGATGAGTAGAAACTCTAGCATGTGGGTTCTAATTCATGTTGTCAATTTCTTCTTCTTCCTTCTCTGAGGGCCAAACCTCAGTGTTTCCAGGATAGTCGTCTATCCCTATGATTGTTATTTCCTCCTGATGGCAAGTGGTGTCCACGGACAAGAAGGTTGATTGCTTTATGAAGGCTTAGGCCTACTTCTCCAGATTACCAGCATGCTGTCCCAAGCAGTATTGCTCCTATAAATTAAGCTCATCTCCGGTAAGGTAGTGTCAGCATCCAGAGTTTGTTTATCACAAATATGGGCCTAAAGGTAGGGACTACCATATGTAGTATTGGGTTTGAGGCAAAGATGTGAAGAGAATTAGACTAGAAGGGTGTAGTGAGGAGACAGGAGGAGTCTGACTCCTTCTCCAAGACTGCCCGTTTGCATGCACAAATAGCCATCAAGACCATAGCTGATGCATTCGTCAGGTCTACAAGATATATCCACGATGGTAGTTTAAATGTCATTCTGGACATCCACTAGTTTAATGTCATGGTGGATGCCTGTAGTTTAAGGTCATTGTGGACCCATTAGGGTGCCCTGCACTACCAGATAGTTTATATTTTCAGGTTATTTTGGACCTTCATCATCATCAACATGGAGAATCTATAGGGGAAGATGTTTCTGCATGCTGGACCATTCATTGGTTATGTGCATAGGGCCCTAGACCAGACTTCGCCCTCCCAGGTTCCACTAAGGCATGATGGGAATGGTTTATACTATATCAAACTAGATAACTTATAATACCTCAGAATTATGAGACCACTCAGTTTAATGCTATAAGGTAGGCAACTGCTATCATCTGACTGTGTCCCTTGAGTCATGATAGTCTTGGCCTTCTGAGGATGAAGGTAGTTTATCATCATTCCCAATGTCATTTCTGTCAAAAATGACATTAATTGATCCCTGTGGAGCAAAGGGACAAATAGGTTATCATCATTATAGACAAGGGCAATACTCTTTGTCAATATCTTCTTACAATCCCTATGCAGAAGGGGATAGTAGTTTAAAGTCATTATGGACCAATTGGGACTCAGGGTCACCAATCACAACTCCTATTTAACTAAGGAGCAAGTAGTTTAACGTCATTGCAGATATAGTAATATTTGATTGAGATATCCACCATACAATCCCTGTGCTAAAAGGGATGAGTAGTTTAACGTCATTGTGGACGTGGTGATATCTGATTGAGGTATCCCCACACAGTCCTTATTCTTAAAAGGATGGTAGTTTAATGTCATTTTGGACATGATAATATCTCTGTGATAAAGACGCCACTATATGATCCCTATACTGAAAGGGACAATAGTTTATCATCATTGCAGACATATCTTGCCACAAATATTATGGCAAAACAATGCCTAGTTTAATGTCTTCCCAGACATTATTGTTGCTAGATAATCCCAGCTCCAATATGATCCCTGGAACGGAGGGACAGTAGTTTAACATCATTTTGGATGCTAGTAGTTTAATGTCATTTCAGATGCTCACATCGGCGGAATAGACTTTCCAGATAAGTGGCCAGCTCCTGTTGTACTTCCATGATGTGAGCCTAGGTCTGTGATCTAGCTTGTCCGACTAGATTCTTGACTCGAGGCACATGTCCTAGTTGCCTCCTAACTAGGTCTTGGAGCGGAATTCCTTGTACTTCAACTCCAGGACTAGACTGGGCATGCCATAAAGAGATGCATGCTCTTCTACGTCCCCAGACCCCTTGCTTGGATTTGGACTAAGATGACCTGGTGTTCTTTACTGAAAAGTGAATGAACATCAAAGCACTTTGATCACTTATAGGCAGGGTTCTGTGATGCACGTCCTCCTGAAAACCCATACTTCACCAGAATGCAACCATGCTCCATGGGTCAATGGTAGTTTAACGTCATCTTGGATGGGGATAATTTTCCATTGTTTCGGACAAAGACTAGTTTAACATCATTGCAGACCCTAGTAGTTTATAGTTATTGTGGACCAAGCCTTTGGTAGTTTTACATTGTTCTAGATGTTATTTGTGGCCTTGCATTGCCTTGGGGCAAGCATGTTGATACACAAGAGGTGGCTCTAAGTGCCGAGCACAACACCAAAACAACCTCTAATGTAGGGGGTGCTGGAGCTAGTATCTGATACACAAGGAATTGTTAGTAATGACTTTAGAAATCAATGGCATACTGAGAATCAGCAAGGAGTGTAAGGTTATAGCTCCCAAGCAGTTTCGGGACTGTGCCAAACACCAACCGAATGTTTAGTTGGTCATATTGGGGATTTGGTCGGTAACAAGAAGGTAGTGTTGCGACCAACAACTACGTGCTTCATCAGCCACACAGGACTCAGACAATATACAAGGGAGGATGGGGGGGTATGAGCGAAGAGATGAGTATGAATGCAAACAAGGCCAAATGACAAGGAGGACAAGTTTCGGGAGTCAACGAAGATGATTTTGATGGTTAAGACGAGTGCAAATGAGCTCTGAACTGTGAGGTGAAAAAGCTAGTTTATTTTAGAAGTGTATGTAGGTTTTTATAGTAAACAGAGCCCCTAAGTAAAATATTAAACAAGAAATAAGAGTAGATGTCAAATGGGCACCAAGCCTTAGCGGTCAGAGAAGATAAGGTAGGTAAGATGTCCATATGGGTTCCAAAGGTGATAAGGTAAAAGTTAATTAGCGATGGCAAAATCCCAAACATTTGGGATCCGTCATCTGAGCATAGGTAGCTAGAACAGGCATTGGAAAACCAATGAAAATAAAGAAGAGGTATTGTATGACCAGGGTAGCCAAGTAATGGTGCAAGATTGTGTTTGATTGCCCATATGGAAGTCGGGAAGATAAGCAATAAGGACTGACCGACTTATAGAAGACATTGGCCGATATAGACTACTGGCTCCAATCTCGTAAACACTTATCATAGCACTCTTATGTAGTTATGGTAAGTATGTAAAGTGTGGGCGAACTGACCCAAGTGCTGCTAAACATTCTTCAGTGGCTTGTTGTTGGTCAGGTAGGGACTGACTATGTTCGGTAAAAGTCAGCATCTTTGGTACTTGTCTAGCGCTGTTCAGTATCTTCCCAAAGCTTCCCAAATACCTCTCTCAGACCCTAGCATGGGTGCATGCTCATCAATGTTTTAGTAGAGGTAGCCTAGACTCTACTATCTCATATATCAGCAGTTAGGATCCCCTAATATGAAAATAGTCCTGTAAAACTAGAGATCCAAAGTGGGACATCCAAACACCAGTCAGACCTTGACTGTGAGGGTTCACTTAACCGAGTTATGCATCATAATTATTTATCTTGGCTTCGGACTTGCACCAGTTATGTACAAGCATCTATGTTGTACCAAGACAAAGAGCCAGCTTGTTGACACCTGATACAAGAGTAGTCATGTGGAGGGTTCCCTAATGCAGAAAAAACCCTGTAAAACTGAGGATCTAAATAGGACACTCAGTGCATCTGTCAGATTACTCCTTGACAGTATGAATATGAAAATTCCACATATATGTCACATATAAAATATGCCCACTTATGTGCCATGTTCTACTATTCCAAGAACATGGGCTTGTGGTCAGGTACTTCCCCTGCCTTCTTGTCTTTTCACAGTTTTAAGACATGCAGGTCCGATAGTTTAGACATCATTCTGGATATGGGGTAGTTTAACGTTGCTTTTAGATGAGGGTGTATAGTTTAACATCATGAAGAATGAACCTAGTTTTACGTTGTGGCAGACGAGGGTAGTTTTAGGTTGTTTTGGACCTTCTTCCTGTCTTGGGTAAGGAGTTCCTCAACTTCCTTACTCCCTTTCTTGCCCTATCAATGTCTATTAATAATCATACCCTTGATATCTGTTACCCCCTTTATTGGGCCGGTAATAGGGATCTATGTCATCATAATTTCTAGGGTCATCTAGGGCATCCCAGGCATGGAGCTCAGACTAAGTCTAGAAGCAATTTCTTCAAGCCTCCAAATTAGCATGGCGAGTTCTGTAGCTACTTTGGCTATTCTGTCCCTTGTCTGCATAAAGTCAATGATTAATAGGAGGCATTCCAGACTGGTGTCAAACACCCTTGCTAGCATGTATTTCGCATCGGAGGGTTGCCTGGGTTCCTTGGTTTCTTTGTCCTTTATTTCTTTAATAGACAGGCAGTTCCTCCTCATTGGTATTCCCATGGGATAGGGGAAAGTCTCATATCCTATGAGAGGAGGGGGTCGTGGGATTGCCATCTGACATATGAACATCTCATTGTCACAGAAGAGGGCATTCCACAACCATGTGTGGAACCCCTCTTAGATTGATATAACTGCGGGACATTCTCCAGGACATAGGGGTACATTCCAGGTAATGACATGGAAAGGGTTGGTTCTGACTGCTTGAATATCTCCCAACTCCCCTGAGAAGAGGAAAGCTGGAAGGAGTTCTTAGTTGACATACTAGGTGAACTCATCAGGGTAAATAAAGAGGGCTCATGGTTGTCCGTCATTATCCTCATACTAAGATACTGTGTTGGGGTTAGTTTGGAGGGCAAGCATTCTGATCTGTAGGCTTGCACTGGCTAACCATTGTGGTATATTGTTATTTTTGTTTCCTAGTTGTCCTGCTGAGAAATTAGTGAGTCATTGGAGTGCCATGGCAGTAGCCATTTGTATTACCATAGAGATAGTGTTCTACTGTAAGAGAGTGTCTGCATATTGTTCCAGTTCTCCAGAGTGAGGATTTGAATGATGGGCAATTCTTCCCATAGTGCTGGGAACTTGTCCACCAACCAGTACTGTTGGTTGTGTAATTCCTGGTAGAACTGGAACCAGGTCAATCACTCCATCACCTGGTTGTTGATCTCCACCTCTCGTATGTAGTCCTGAGGGGTTTCCAGTCCCAGGAGTCATTGTGATTCTAATAGAAGGTGGAATTCCAGTTATAGGTCTGCTAGGATCACCATTGTTTCTATCATTAGTACCCTCATTCCATGGTGCATCTTGGGAATTCCTCCTAAACAATTGTTTATTAGTATGAGCCCGCTCCCTCTCATTGAACTTAGTGTAGTCTTCAGCATTGTCATCTAAGAAGTTGTTGAGACTTTGAGTAAGGAAGATGATGGCAGTGTTGGACTCTGGTGGTGTTGGGCTTGTTCCTCTGTCAACATATTTGATGTCTAGATTGGTGACTATAAGGATGACATCAGGAGAGGAGTTTCTTAAGGGAGACAAGGCTGTGTTGTCATCATGGAGGAGCATTGGTGTGTTAAGATCTAGGGGTAAGGAGTGTGGAGATGTCTGGTATGGGGCACTTTTGTTGCCCTTTTTATACCTTTTGATCAGAGTGATTTGGAGCAAGGTTTATTAGGGTATTGGTCGTGGAACTCTTTTAAGGCTTCTTCTACTATCCCTTTTAAGAGAGCATAGGGTTCCCAGGTGTTATTGGCTTTGGGATATCCCACCAACTTAACCAAATACTTGGTTCCCCATCCTTGTCATTTTGAGTCCAAGATCATCTCCACTTTATAATGCTCTTCATCATTTAGTATCTTCAGTGGTGGTCTTATGAAGTTTTTTCCATGTGCTTCTATTTCCCTATATTTGGTGAGCATGGTGGCATGGAAAACAGGATGGATTTTCCATTATTGAGGAATTTGTAGCTTATACGCTAGGAGTCCTATTTTTGCTAGAATTTTAAAAGAGCCATATCTTTTAGGGGCAAGTTTGAATTTGAGGTGCGTTGTCTGGATATGGGTTCCTTCAAGCCATACTTGGTCTCCTTCTTTCTATTGAGGAAGCTTCTTATTGAGGTCCTGGTCCTTAGTATGTTAACTTGCCATTTGTAAGCTGGCTGCAGCTTCTTCCTGGACTTCTGTAATTACCTGTATGTGTTCAGCTACTACAGGTACCTTTGTCTCCAGCACTGTGTCTGCTGAATATGGGGGGTTGAAGCTATAGAGTACTTTGAACAGTGGCTTTCCGGTGGCAGAATGTTTTCATGTGTTGTGTAAGAATTTGGCAAATAGCAGAAGGTCCACCTAGTTATCTTGGTGGTAGTTGCAGAACATTCTTAGGAATTGTTTGATCTCCTGGTTAACTTGTTCTGTTTCCCCATCCATTTGGAAATGATATTCTATGCTAAGAGTGGTGGTAATACCTAGCTGTTTCCATAGTTCCTATGTGAACTTGGCTGCAAATTATGGGCCATGATCGGACACTATCTTGGTTGGTAACCCATGTCAATTAAAAATATTGTTCTAGAAGAGTGTGATCATCTCTTCCACCGTAATGGTTTTCTTGCATAGAGTGATGAGTGATGACTATGCTTTTTGATAACCCTTGATCTACTACCACATTAATTGAATCGAAACCCTTGCTCTCGGATAAATCTGTGATGAAATCTGTCAAGATAAATATTGTTTTTGGCCATTCTGGGTGATGTAGCGGCCATGCCACATGGGTGCCACCTTTGGGACTCATTGATTACTTGCCTCTACAGCTGGGAGCGGCCCTACAGCCGTTCCCAGAGCGGGTATATTGCTTTCTTTCTCCATTTGGACTGTCTCACTTTGTTTTTACTTTGTCTCACCTTGTTTCAGTTATTTCACCAGGTTAGCCGGCTGAGGCGGTCCTGTGTGATGTTATTGACACTCCGGACCGAGCTCCAGGTGGAGCTTTTGACTGCTTTGTAAGATATTTCACCTGCAATGACCCATTGATGTTATACCTTCCTTTTTCATTTCTCATTGTTCTGTGTAGCTTAAATACCCATGGTCCGAGGGTAATTCTTTCCTCAGACTCTTACCCTTTGGACCACAGGTGCGCTCCCCTCTGTTCTTTGTATCTACTCAGACTCTTACCCTCTGGACCACAGTCCTGTCATTATAGAGCTTCTTTTGGGCACTCTCTCTGTGCCAGTCGCTTTGTTGTCACTGCGCTCAACAGGTTATGGGCCCTGCGCTCTAGCGACTTTGCTCTACATTGCTTTATCGACACTTTCTGGTCTCCCATCTGCTGTGCCACTCCTTTCTGGCCACACCCCATTGCTGCCACATCTTCCCCATTGCTTTCCCTGCCTTTCCCATTGTCCCACATCGCTTCCAATACTATTCCCTGCTTGTGCCACTCGTGCCACACCATGTCTGACCCCTCATTCGCTCTCCCTTCTGTCTCCCCTCTCAATAATCGCAACTATCCTTCCTGGTCTAAGGAGATCAAGGCCTGGCTTCATCTCAAAGGCCTGTGGCTTCTGGTCTCTGGTGATGAGACAGCCCCTGTTGGCACGAAGGAGAAGCCTGCTGACCCAAAAGAGGTGGCAGAGTGGAAGAGGAATGCTCAGAAGGCTGCTGGTGCGCTCTTACTTTCAGTTGAGGAGCAGTTCAGAGGCGTCTTGGATGGCATTGAGGACGACCCCATTGCTATTTGGACTACACTGGAGGAGCAGTTCAACAAGAAGTCTGCTGGATTGCGTTTCAACACGATGGAAGACCTCTTCTCGATCAAGAAGCGCAACGATGAGTCTCTCCAGTCCCTCATTCATCGTGTCAATGAGTCTATGTGCGTCCTGAAGAATCTCCGCAACTCTGGCTTCGATCTCAAGAAGCAGGACAAGGAGCTCACTTGCATGGCCCTCTTGTGGTCTCTCCACTCTGAGTTTGACACCTTCTGCTCCTCTCTCAGTCTCATGGACATCTTGTCTCATTCCAAGCTCGAGGACGTGTTCAGGCGCGAGGATTTGAACCGTGCACGTTATTCTGATCCCACAGACTCTGCACAGGCCCTTGTGGCATCCTTTCCTTCATCCCCCTCCTCTTCCTCCACCTCCTACAGACGTTCCAGGCCACCCAGGAAGCAGTACAAGTGCGACTTCTGTGGTGCCACTGGCCACACTGATGATAGGTGCTTCAAGAGGATCAATGAGGAGCTGAAGAAGTCCAAGCCACAGCAGGCCCACTCGGTTCAGGCCCCTGAAGCCTCTGGTCCCATATAGTTTGCAGGCAATGCAAGTTTTCGTTCCCCTGCTCCATCCCCTTCATCCACAGCCCCCTTACTTGTCACTGACCTCGATTGGAATGCGGACACAGGTGCGACCTCTCATATGACACCCCATCGCCACTGGCTTCGCAACTATCATCCCTTCGTCGTCCCCATTCGTCTTGCAGACTCATCTGTCATCTACTCTGCTGGTGTTGGGACTGTGGTGTTCAATCCGGTTGTTGGAGGCAAGAGGGCACAGTCTGTGGAGTTCTCAAACGTCCTGCATGTCCCTGATCTCGGTTGTAATCTCCTGTCTGTGCTGTATTTGACTCAGCACAAGCACTTCTCTGTGCTAATAGAAGGATCTTCGATGCATTTCCCCTGGGACGGTGCAGTGTGGTTCATGGCGATTGTTTCTAATGGTTCCAACAATGCATATCTTCAAGGGACCACATCCACCGTTGTTTTGCAGTCTGCTGGTGCTGCTTCTACTCTCCCTCTTGACTTGTCCCTGTGGCATCGTCGTCTCTGCCACTACCACCATGCTGGAGTGCAGAAGATGGTGAAGGAACGACTCATTACTGGTCTACAGCTCGATTCGGACGTGCAGCCTGACCCTGTGTGCGAGCCCTGTCTCTTTGGCAAGATGCACGCTCACCCCTTCCCCTCCACTGGCTCTGTGACCTCCAAACCGCTTGAACTCATCCACTCTGATCTCCATGGTCCTCTCCTTATTGCCACTCACTCTGGAATGCGCTACTGGATCACCTTCATTGATGAGTTCACCAAGCTCAAGGTGGTCTATGTCCTGCACTTGAAGAGTGACACGTTTGAGGCTTTCAAGCGCTATAAGGCTTACGTGGAGAACCTAACTGGACAGCGCATTTTGGCTCTGCAGGATGATAAGGGAGGAGAGTACATGTCCAATGCCTGGGACTTGTTTTGTTTGGAGCATGGGATTGCTAGGAGGCACATGGCACGCAATTGGCCACAGCAGAACAGTGTGGCAGAGCATGCCAATCACATTATTATGGAGGCCCTCACTGCCATGCTCTCTGAATTGCATTTGCTGCTTGTTTTCTGGGGTGAGGCTCTGGCTGCTTATGTGCATGTCTGGAATTGACTCTGGACGTCTACCCTGAAGGGCAAGACGCTATTTGAGATGGTCCATGGGAAGAAGCCGGACGTTTTGCACTTGCAGGTCTAGGGCTGCTTGGCTTATGTGCATGTGCAGAGGGACAAAAAGGATGGATTTGGATTGCATATGGAGAAGTGCGTGTTTATTGGGTATCCTGATGGCTACAAGGCATGGAAGTTCTACAATCCTGCGACTCGGAAGGTCATTATTTCGGAAAGGGCAGACTTTGATGAGCGATTCTTTTCTGGCACTCGCAACTTGAATGCTAACACTCAGTCTGCCACCCCTCCTCCTTCATCTCTATTCAGTCTTTGGGATGCAGATGTTGATCCAGTGCCAGTTCTGGGGGGGAAGCAGATGCTCCTCCTCCTGCTGGTCACCTCAAAGATGCTCCCATCGATCGGGATCATCCTGTAGCAGACCCAGCACCTCCACCACCTCTTGCTCCTGTCGTTGTCCCTCCTGATGCTCCCCCTCCTGTCATTCCAGCGCTACCTCCTGCTCTCAGAACATGCTCTAGGAATCGCTCTGCCACCCCTGAACCAGGTCCATCTGTTACTCGATGCTCTACTCATACTCGTCGTGCTCCTGAGGAATGGTAGAAGGTTAGGACGCTGCCTGGAGACAATGATGCTCATTATGACACTGCTGGGGACGTCCCTGATGCTCCTAGAGAGGCAGAGATGGAACCCATTGTTAAGGACACATTTCTGGCTGAAGTCGAGCGTGCCCTATTCACCTCTGGTGCTGAAAAGGCTGAACCCTCAACGTATCGTCAGGCAATAAAGCGCCCTGATACAGATAAGTGGCAGAAGGCAGCAGAGGAAGAGATGAAGGCTCATGCTCGGAATTGCACCTGGGACATTGTTCCATTCCCTGAGGGCTCCAAGGCAATTGGTTCTCGTTGGGTTTTCAAGGTGAAGCACAATCGGATGGCTCTGTCGAGCGCTACAAGGCTTGTCTCGTCGCCAAGGGCTTCAGTCAGTGCCCTGGGTTTGATTACTTTGAGACATTTGCCCCCACAGCCAAGTTTGCAGCCATTCGTGCCATCCTTGCTCTCTCTGCCCTCGAGGACTTTCACCTGCGCTCTGTGGACATCTCCCATGCGTTTATCAATGGCGATCTGGATACTGTGGTGTACATGAAGCAGCCTGAACGATTTGAGCAGGGAGGTCCTGAGATGGTCTGTCGCTTGATGAAGGGCTTGTATGGGCTGAAGCAGGCAAGTCGGCTGTGGTACAAGAAGCTCAAGGTGGTACTGGAGCGCATGGGATTCAAGGCGATCTACTCTGACAACAGCATCTATATCTATGCCAAGGATCAGGTCAAGGTCATTCTGCCAGTCTTTGTGGATGACTGCACTTTTGCATTGAATTCCTTGTCTCTGCTCGATGATCTTGTCGTTGAGCTCTCTAGGTCGTTCAAGCTTCGCGATTTGGGACCCACCACCGCTCTTCTTGGGATAGAGATTGCGAGGGATCGCGCCCATCGTCGCTTGATGCTCTCCCAGTGCCAGTACATCCTAGACATGCTGGAGCGTTACGGACAGGCCGACTCGACCCCTGTGAAGACTCCCATGGTCCCTGGCACCAATCTCTCTGTCTCCATGGCTCTTGTATTGACTGAGGACAAGGAGTACATAAAGAAGGCTCCCTACATCTCTGCTGTCGGTTCATTGCTGTTCCTTGCACTCGCCACTCGTCCTGACATCGCCCACACGGTCTCTGTCCTATGCCGTTTCAACTCAAATCCTGGGATTGTGCACTGGAAGGCCGTAAAGCATTTGTTTCGCTATCTGAGAGGCACCCTGGATTATCGACTCGTCTATGGTCCCACCGACTCCAAGGAGCTCTTTACTTCGTTCTGTGATGCTGATCATGCAGGCAACCCAGACAATGGACGGTCCACTAGTGGATATGTGTTGCGCATTGGCTTTGGAGTGATCAGCTGGAGCTTCAAGCTTCAGGGACTCGTTGCACAGTCGACCACAGAGGCAGAATTCATTGCTGCCATTGATGCGGGCCGGGAGATTGTCTGGATGCGCAATTTGCTGACTGAACTTGGCTATTTTCTGTCTGAGCCATCAATTCTCCGTGTCAATAACCAGTCGGCTGTTGCAGTTAGCAAGAATCCAGAGCACCATGGGCGGATAAAGCATCTCGATCTTCGTTTCTTTTGGCTCAGGGACCAGGTAGAGGCTGGTGTGATTGTGCCAGCCTACGTTCCTACTGCAGACAACGCTGCAGACATCCTGACAAAGGCTGTTCCACCTGAGAAGGTAAAGATTTGCTATAGTTTGATGGGACTAGAGGATCTGCCGCATTAGGAAGGTGTTTTGGACACTGTAGAGGCGTGCAATCAGGAGGGTGTGTTGTTTTTGGCCGTTCTGGGTGATGTAGCAGCCATGCCACATGGGTGCCACCTTTAGGACTCATTGACAACTCGTCTCTACAGCTGGGAGCGGCCCTACAGCCGTTCCCAGAGCAGGTATATTGCTTTCTTTCTCCATTTGGACTGTCTCACTTTGTTTTTACTTTGTCTCACCTTGTTTCAGTTATTTTACCGGGTTAGCCGGCTGAGGCAGTCCTGTGTAATGTCATTGACACTCCGGACCGAGCTCCAGGTGGAGCTTTTGACCGCTTTGTAAGATGTTTCACCTGCAATGACCTGTTGATGTCATACCTTCCTTTTTCGTTTCTTATTGTTCTGTGTAACTTAAATACCCATGGTCTGAGGGTGATTCTTTCCTCAGACTCTTACCCTCTGGACCACAGGTGCGCTCCCCTCTGTTCTTTGTATCTACTCAGACTCTTACCCTCTGGACCACAGTCCTGTTGTTATAGAGCTTCTTTTTGGCACTCTCTCTGTGCCAGTCGCTTCTTTGTCACTGCGCTCAACAATAAATTGCCAAGGAGCATTGGTGGTTTCTAGGGGGTGAATAGGGGGTCATGTCCTATGTGTCAAGTTCTTCATGGATTGGCATGTAGCACATCCATCCACATAATCATAGACAAATTTGGTCATGTTTTGCCACTAATAGTGTCGTTGTACCATTTCTAAGGTTTTGGCTCTACCTGGATATCCTATGGCTGGTGTGTTGTGGTGTGTCTTGATGATGAGTCTTCGGATAGCGTCATCTTTAGGGACATATATGTAGCCATTTTGCCTAGTAATTCTGTCCTCATGTGTCCATTTTCCTAGATCTCCTTTTATTGCTTATGGGCCTTCTCATAGTAATTTTGTGAGAGCTATGCCTATCAAAGCATCATGTTCTGAATGCGAGTGTCGGATGAGGGAAATAAGGTCTAAGGATATGATTTCCATGGATTTTATGTGCATAGTTTGGTCCAGTTCCACTTCAGTTTCACTTGCCTTGTTGAAAAGTTTGGCTGGAAGTAGGATTTGGAATTTATTGTCAGATTCCACCCCCTCACTTAGATCTGGACACCTAGACAGAGCATCTGAATGATTGGTTAATCCTGCTTTATAGCTGAGTATAAAGTTGAATCTGCTTAAATAAAGGCTCCAATAGGCATGTCTTTATGACAGATCATGTGCTGTTTGGAAGTGTTCCAGGTTTTTATGGTCTGTCTAGATCTCGAAGGGATGTCATGCTCCTTCGAGGTAGTGGTTCCAATATTCCAAAGCTTTTATGATGGCCAAAAGTTCATGGTCATGGATGTTATAATTTTGTTTAGCTGGGGAGAATGATCTAGAGATGAATGTGACTGGGTGCCAATCACCATATTTTCCTTCTTGTAGGAGGGTAGCTCCATAGGCAATTAACAATGTGTCCATTACAAGTTAGTATGGGCATGTAAGATCCGGGTAATTTAGGATGGGTTGGCTAATGAAGGCTTTCTTTAATCATTCGAAAGCATCTTGGCATTTCTGAGTCCAGTTCCATTTTTTGTCTTACTTGGTGAGGTTGTGTAAGGAGCACGCAATGAGCAAAAATTTGTCAATGAAGTGCCTGTAAAAATTTCCTAAACCTAAGAAAGAGCAAATGTCTCAAACTATGTATGGATTGGCCAGTCTTTTATCGCATCCACCTTAGAATTCTCCATTGCAACATAGTCTTTTGAGATCATGTACCTCAGGTAGTTAAATTTCTCTTTATAGAACTCACACTTTTCTGGTTTTAGGTAAAGATCATTGTCATGTAGGATCTGGAAAACATGATTTAGGATGTGAATATGTTCCACTATGGATTTGGAAAAGATGAGGATATCATCCATATATACTATTATTTTTTGAGCCATAATGAGTTCTTGGAAAATCATGTTCATCATGGCCTAGAAGGTGGTGGGAGAGTTGGTTAAGCTAAAAAATATCACCATTGGTTCATATGAACCCAGGGGGGTGATGAATGTGGCCTTCCACTTGTCTCCTTCCTTAATGCATATATTATTGTATCCCCATCGCACATCCAGTTTGCTGAAAATTATGGCCCCTTTTATTACATCCAGTAGTTCCTTGTATTAATGGGAGACATTCAGAATGGTGTGTGAGTTCAGATGGTGGTAGTCCTGTATCGGCCGTAGTTTTCCATCTTTCTTTCCTATGAAGAAAAATGGGACAGCTGTAGGTGACATGGACCAGCGAATGGTTCCCCTTGCAAGGTGTTCCATGATGAACTTTCCTAGTTTATCATGCCTCTCAGGGCTCAAGGCATATATCTTGGGCGTCTGAGTTTTGAATGTGGGTTTTAGATCGAAGGCATGGCCCTAGTAGATGTGTTCCGGAAGTTGCTGCAATTTTTGTTCACTAAAGATGTCCAAGTATTTGTGATGCACTGATATGATAGAAGTGGCTCTGAGTGCCAAGCACAACACCAAAACAACCTCTTATGCAGGGAGTGCTAGAGCTAGTATCTAATACACAAGGAATCGTTAGTGATAGCTTGAGAAATCAATGACGTACTGGGAAGTAGCAAGGAGTATAGGATTATGGCACCTGAATGGTTTTAGGACTGCACCAAACACTGACCAAATGTTCGGTCAGTCATGTCAGCGATTCAGTTGGTAATGAGAAGATAGTGTTGTGGCCAACAGCTACATGCTTCAAGAGCCATACAGGACTCTGACAATATACAAAGGAGGGGGGAGATAAGAGGTACAAGCAAAGAGATGAGTACAAACATGAATAAGGCTAAACAACAAGGATGACAAGTTTTGGGAGTTGACAAAGACAATTTCAATGGTTGAGATGAGTGCAAATGAGCTCTGAACTGTGGGGTGCGAAAGCTGGTTTATTCTAGAGGTGTATGTAGGTTTTTATAGTAAACAGAGTCCTTAAGTAAAATATTGAACACGAAATAAGAGTAGATGTTAAATGGGCGCCAAGCCCTAGCAATTAGAGAAGATAAGAAGGTAGGTAAGATATCCATATGGGTTCCAAAGGTGATAAGGTAAAAGTTAATCAGCGATGGCAAAATTTTGAATATTTGGGATCCGTTGCCTAAGTGTAGGTAGTTAGAACAGGCATTGGCAAGCCAATGAAAATAAAGAAGATGTGATATATGACCAAGGTGGCCAAGTAAAATGGTGCAAGATTGTGTTTGACCGACCATATGAAAGTCAGGAAGATAAGTGATAAGAACTGACCAACTCATGGAAGACATTAGCTGACACGGAATACTAGCTCCAATCTTATAAACACCTATTGTAATACTCCTATGCAGTCATGATAAGTATGTGAAGTATGGGTAAACTGACCCAAGTGCTGCCGAACGTTCTTCAGTAGGTTATGGTTGGTCAGGTAGGGACCAACCATGGTTGGTGCAAGTTAGTGTCTTTGGTACTTGTCTAGTGCTGTTTGGTGTCTCCCCAAAGCTTTCTGAATACCTCCCTTAGACACTAGTGCATGCTCATTATCTCCCTACTGAAATCCTGATTGTCCTCGGTCAGTGGTTAGTGGCTATGAGTTGGAACAGAAAAAAGTGGCATGGAAAAAGTGGCATAGAAAAAGTGGCATGGAAAATAAGTGGTGATGTGGCAAGTTATGTGGGAAAATGATCGGTAAAGAGCAGTGGCATAGGAAGACTAGCTATGGTGTGCACAATAGTGATTGAAGCAGAGTTGGCAAAGTCCTGTGGCATAGAGACTGGGATAAAGGCATAGAAAAACTTGAGTGGGATCAGATTAGGTGAGTATATGGCTGAGGTATGGGAGTAGTGTGGCAAAAGGCGGTAAATCAGCAAAGAGCGATGGTATGGAAAGGCCCAGGTTAATGTGTGTAAGAGACCAAAGCAGTGCCAGCAAACTCTTGTGGCATGGCAACTGATTAGGTAAAGGGGTGGCTGAGTCCTAGTGCCCAAGCTAGATACTAGTATAAGAGTTGTGTTAGCAAAAAGCAGTGGTGCGTATTGTGGCCTTTGCCGAGTACAGTGGCACAGGGCTTTGTCAGGTGACCACAATCCCCTGCTAATTGTTGATTCTCCAGCAACTAAGTCCTTCATCGCCATCCTCCTGCCACTTTGTCTTCTTGTCCGATCCTTTTGGCCTTCCAACATGTCCTCTATCCTTTCTGTCCTTAAAACCAAGCTTAGAGAGTACATGCTTGCCCTTCCTAATAGTGCTGCCGAGGACAAAGATTATGAGGCCTAGGCACAGGGGTTTGCCAAACAAGTGGTAAGTCAGTCCATCCCTTTGCCTTCTATTGGCTGCTAACATCCTTGCAGGCTATTTTCGATTATTTGGCGTGTGGGCAGGACATGCCCAAACTCACAGCCTAGGTTGCCAAGGCTAACAGTGGCCTTGATCATGTTACCACTAATGACTGGCTTGCCTAGGGGTCGCGCATCTTGCTGTAGCATATAGCATGCTTTGCAGTGCAGAAATAGCAATAAATGGCTGAAGAACAGGCCCTGGCAGAGGAGGCTGTACAGGTTATTATTGCCAAATATGAGGCTAAAAAAGCCGAGGCAATGCAGGCTGCTACTACATATCGGTTGGCTGAAGAAAATCATCAGTGGCATTGGAAGGCCTTGGTGGAGGCCATATTCAATGGGTCACTTGATCCTAAACAGGGTAATTGTCAGCTGGCCAAGCTGGAGTCAGAGTTTACCTTTCCTAATCCTCTCTTCCTTTGCTCCCCTTTTCCTTCTGCCACTGTGTCCTTCTCTTGTCCCAATCTATCCACTGACTCCTCTTATCCTGACCCATCTGCCAATGATTTGGAGCTTGTATCCGTAAACAATGCCCTGGACCAAATGAGCATGGGCCTGGTCGCCACCACTGCCCTGACCAATGTGAAGGGTAAGCAATTGGCTGCTGCCATTGTCATCGAGTTCGCATTGATAAGCATTCACCCATGCTAGGGTCCGAGGAAGGTATTCGGGAAGCCTTGAGAAAATACCAAACAGTGCTAGACAAAGTACCAAAGACACCAACTATTACTAAACATGGTCGGTCCTCATCTAACCAACCATAACCCACCGAAGAATGTTCAGCAGCACTTTGTCAGTTCACCCATACTTCACATACTTACCATGACTGCATAGGAGTGTTACAATAAGTGTTTATAAAATTGGAGCCAGTATTTCATGTCAGCCAATGTCCTCTGTGAGTTGGTCGGTCCTTATTACTTATCTTTCCGGCTTCCACATGGTCGGTCAAATGCAATCTTGCACCATTACCTGGCCATCCTGGTCATACATTACATTTTCTTTATTTTCATTGGCTTGCCAATGCTTGTTCCTGCTACCTACACTTGAGCAATGGATCCCAAATGTTTGGGATTTTGCCATCGCTGATTAACTTTTACCTTATCACCTTTGGAACCCATATAGACATCTCACCTACCTTCTTATCTTCTTTGATCACTAGGGCTTGGCACCTATTTGACATCTACTCTCATTTTGTGTTTGATATTTTACTTAGGGGTACTGTTTACTATAAAACCCTACATACAACTCTGGAATAAACCAGCTTTTGCATCCCACAGTTTAGAGCTCATTCATACTCATCTCAACTATCGAAATCGTTTTTGTTGACTCCCAAAAACTTGTTATCCTTGTCATTTGGCCTTGTTTGCATTTATACTTGTCTCTTTGCTTATACCCCTTGTCTTCCCTTGTATATTATCAGAGTCCCGTGTGGCTCTGAAAGCACATAGTTGTTGGTCACAACACTACCTTTTTGTCACCAATTGCCTCCCTGACCTAACTCAACCAACCAAATGTTTGGTTGGTGTTCAGTGCAGTACTAAAACCATTTGGGCACTTTAATCTCACCCCCCTCATTACTCTTTAGTGCGCCCTCACTTTCTCAAGTCCTAATTAACAATTCCTTATATATTAGATACTAGATCCAGCACCCCCCTTGCATTAGAGGTTGTTTTGGTGTTGTGCTTGGCACTTAGAGCCACCTCTAGCATATCAGTGTGTCAACTGACACTGACTGCTAGATGTGTCGTGCTTCCTCTAGGTCCTGGCACAGGCTGAATGTTGTCTGTTTGGCCTCTCGTGGAGTAAAATGGAGCTGGTAAGTTGCTGCAGGATCCTCCGGGCTTGTTGCTGAATAATGTCCTCATAAGTTCCCTCCCTCTTGCCACCTTTTGTTACTTGCTGACCCTTCTTTCTTCTAGGCCAAATATATGTGCCATTAGTGTGCCACTAAGTTTACAACTATAGCTTTTTGGTGCTACATGAGGGCTAGCCAAGTTTCTTGTATGAAGTGCTCTAAGAAGCATAAAGGCTGTAGCTTCTAGCCCAGGTGGATGCTGAAGGACAAAGGGAAGTCAAAGGGAAAAGGAAAGTTAAAAGTGAAAGTGGCAAAAAAGTTGGGGGAGCCAGAACCATTGTGCCTAACTAAGAAGTATAAGGTTGAGGTACTCATCCCCAAATAATCTGTCAGCAAAAGTATCATATAGACCAAATGTGAGTAATTAGTTGGTTATTGCTGGGCTGTGAGCTTATCATATTGTCTAGATGTTTGGGTTTGGAAACCCATCCAGCATTTCCCAACCACCACCCATACTATCCTAGCCCCTTCCCATCCCTGTTCCTCTGCTGTCCCTACCCTGCCTGACTCCTCTCACCTATCTTTTGTCATCGTGCAAGGCATTGCATCAGAGCTTTGGTACCACATTACTATGGCCAAAGGTATGTGTGCCTCACTAGTACATTCGATCGTAATGTGGCAGGGTGAGTTGGAGGTTCTTGAGGCATGTTTGGGTGGATCGGCAGTTTTGGATGTGGTGTTGGTGGAAGACTCATTGGATGCCAAGGATTTGGGAATGTTGGTGTTGGGCAACTTTGTTCCCAATGTATAAAGTAGTTTTAAGGTGTCTGTAGTATAGTAAAATGTAAAATAACAGTGAAAGGACTGTCCTGAGATGAATGAGACATTTGGCAAAGACTAGAGGTGTCGTTTGGGAAATCAGTTGGTGAAATGACTGTGAATGTACTTGTAAGCAAAGCATTTGGCAAAAATGAAGAAAATAAATTGAAATATTAGGGGAAGCCTCAGTATGTCATCACAGGCATAAAACCCTATGGTTTTGTATAAATCAAAAGAAGTCTTCAATGCAGCTTGGTACTTGAATGAGTGATAGGGAAAATGAGTGCCAACTATTTGGTCGGCAATCAGTTGGTGGCAAAAGTACTAAGAGATGTGGAAATGATTGGGTGTCAGTCCATGTCTATGACAAATAAACGAAGATAAGGAATGGGTATATCTGTGAATCCTCCTCCCTACTAAAATTGTGACTGTCCCCAGTCACTGACCAAAGAGAGCAAAGGGTAGAAGGGTGGGATCTAGTTAGAGGTTGCTGAAGCCACATTATTGTCTTTTGCCGATTGGACTAAGCTAGTGTCAGTATCTTTATTAGCACTATTGTCTTCGGCATCATCATTGATCAATTGGGAATCTTCCATAGCCCAAAGGCATTCCTGCAAGATGTCGAAGAGAGCTTCAAGGTCGGTGAGCTTCAGAGACCTACAAGCAAATAAGGAATAACACGGAATGCTGCAACTGGCTGATCAAAGACCAATCCATCGAGTTCGGCCAAAATATACACTCCTCTCCAATTCCTAGAAATTACTAGCAAAGGACCTAAATACCATAGATGCATCTTCCAATTGAGCACCTTTTCTATGGCTGTGTTGTGCATCAGGACAAGTGAGCATCAGTGAAAATTGAAGTTGTGAAGGATGGCCGAATGCTACTGTTTGAATTGTATGGTGGCCTAGACACGGGCGCCAACTACCAAGCTGCAAAGGTAGGCAAGGTCCAATTAGCATTTTTGCAAAGTGATGGCACATCAAGCAATGATGTTGATGGTGCTGAGAGTCATGGTTGGTAGTAGTAGAAGATAGGTGGCTTCAGCAATGTCAAGGGGAAGGAGAAGATGGGTGCTGGTAGCTGCAAAATATAGGGAACAACCCATTTGGTGCTGAACAGTAATACAATCAGCCCAGAATACAAAATAAGCAGCACAATTCCACTTGGCCTAGTCTCCATCAACAGCCTTGAACAGAGCCTGCCAAATATCGAAGTAAGGTTGTTTGGCAATGCCATTTATATGGGAATTGTAGCTGGAAATGCAAATGTGCCAAACATGGTACTTCTTTGCTAGCTGGTTGAGTGCTTTGACAAATGCTAGCCCATTATTAAAGACTATCTCTACCAGTGTTCCCCATCGGCATAGGATATCCTCAAAGATCCAGCTAAGCTTGTTTCACATTGTAGCATCTGGAATTTGGGGTAGTGTGATACCACACAGTGGCCTTGAATGAGATACTTAAAACCACTGGCAGTTGGTATGTGCATAGTTTCCATATACATTTTTGTGAAGAGTGGTGTAGGCGTTGCGACAGTTGGGGGAATGAGGATGTTGCGAGTTTGGTGAATCTGGCAAAGGTGACATGTCCAAACAAACCAGGAAATATCTCGCCTCATATACGGCCACCAAAAGTGTTTGGCAATCAAGGCAGTTGTGGTATAGAAACTCTTGTGAGCAACATTGTCGTGGGCGGCAGTGAGAATTGTGATCTAACTAGAGGGGGCTGCAACCATCTTGTGTCGACTATGTGAGTCTTTTATCCATAGCTTGTCGGCTGCAATGAAGAACTCAGTGCAATATTGCAGGAAAGTCGCATATTCAGAGTCGGAAAGAGAAGGGGGCCAAACCAATGTTCAGTGCCAGTCATAGACCAACCATAGGCATTCTTTGGCTTCCAAAGCTTTCTACAATCTTAGGATATCTGAATTGTCAATGGTTGGGCCTTCATCATTAGAGTTAGCATTGGTTGGGAGGTCGCCTATGAGTGAGAAGGTAAAGATGGCGGTTGTCGAGGTTGAGTTGGTGGTGGGGAATATGTTGTTGATCTGATGGAGGAAGCCATAGAGATTGTCAATCTAGTCATCAAAGTTGTCTTTAGGTTTGGGTCAATTAGTGGGTTGTGGTAGTTATCGGGAGAGACCATCAGGGCTGTGAGAGATGCCAGGGACATGGAAAAGTGTGAAATAGAAGGTGAGGATAGAGATGATTTACCAATTGATGCTGGCGCTGGGTTCAAGATCTGGATTAGTGAGCATGCCCTTGATATAGTGTGTGTCTACTTCAACTATCAGGTTCCAAACACTAATGAGGTACATTTTGAGTGATTGGAGGGCATGAAGAGGCCATAGAGTTTGAGCTTAGGTTGGGAGAATCACAATTTGCAGTCATTTAGGGTGATGGAGCTGAATCGGGCATAGTACCAAACCCATGAATTGTTAAGTGCGCACTGACAGAGATGGAAGCCAACCGCAATTTGTGAGGTATTGATGGTAAGGATGACATTGGCTGCCAACCCATAGTCGATCAGTCAAAAGGCTGGCAATTCAAGAAGTGCTGACTGGAGGTCATCCTGGGCCACTATCTAGTCTGGGCCAAACACAAATGGAAAATCTTTGCATGTTAACATAGTCAGTACATATGCCCTGTATGCAAAATTCCAAATAAAGATCCAAACAACCCTGATCATTCCCAAAAATGCCCAAACATCGGAGAGATCCCTGCACGGTCCTCACTTCATAATCAATTTTACCCTAGACTTGTTGGGAAACCTTCCTTTATATATGCAGCAATGACCTACGACTGTGATTTTGGCTGCACAGAGTGTTGCCTTGTGTTCTGAAAATGTTCCTCCACTATACTTCATCTGCTGAACCACCTGATTGAGGCCTTGAAAGTGCTCCCATACAAACCATCATATGCTGGGGTTGTCAGCATCTGGAAAAACACCCCCTTGTATTAGCTGCAGATTATATCTAATAGTGTCTAAAAGTATCTAAAAGTGTTAATAGTATCTAAAAGTGTCTAATTTCCTAATTGGGAGCAACACATTGTGAGCATTGGATTGGTTTCTAATTTCATGATATTAGCACTAATTCTATACTAAGAAGTCTTTGGTTATCAGTAGGAAATAGTAAGTACTACTGCTCTATCAGTGAGAAGGTAAAGATGTGGCACATTCTATACTATTTCAGCATATTACTCTCCTTCATATATGCCTATACCATGATCTTGTAGCTCTTTTGCTGACTTTCCAGCTGCTTTTATAAGGGATATAGAAAGAGAGAAATGTGCATTGATGCCCCCAGTCACTTTGTTGGCAGCTTGGCAGCTGCCACAAGAGGCTATGAAGACCTAGGTACCTTGGCCTTGCACATAAGATCATTAAAGTTGTCATTGTTAGCCAATGCCTGCTACTGGTCATTATAGGACACAACATGTGGGTTAGACTTAGGGATATGCTATATGCAGCCTTGTAGACCTTGTCTATTAGTATAGTGGTTAATACTGTCTTATGCAGCACACAATCATCATCACTATTGATATTATAATTTTTTAGCACTATTTATATTGTTTATTGCCTTGTTATACAGAAGATGTTCAAACTTGGTGTTTTCCTCTAGCTATTAGGCTGTGGAAAAGACAGTCATATTAGTATGTGGTGCCAGAATGATATATTTGCCTGCCATATAGGAAATATATGCATTAAGCATATTAAGATCACCTCCAACAATCTTGTGCTTATTTATATATAGGCATGCCATATATATATACTCTTGTCCCTACCCTTTACCTCACTAGTGGCTATTTGGAAAACCCCTCTCTCTTTATTAGATCTTGATTATTCATAATCATGTTTTTGATCAAATTTGCAAATAAAGGTAGTATTGTCTATATTAGTAGAGTCCCATTGAATATTACACTCAATCATAGTTTTACACATTCTCAGTCCAAATTGTGTAAGTGCCATAATTTATTTTTATCCTATATAAAGTGTATTATTGATTTTCCATTGGTTTATTATCTTCTTAGCTGGTGTTTAAACTAAATCCTGAAAGACCTGACTTTTTAGGTATTCATTGACCTATTTATTTATAAGATAGAGAAAAGATAAATGTTGAATAAAATCAGAGATGTTGAGGTTGCCTATATTATGTCTACTTATTTAGATTGCCAAGTTTATATCTTAGACCTTGTGGCTTAGTGGCTTAGAGCATCTGTCCCGAGTGCTTGCATACATGAGGTTATTGGTTCAACTCTGGCAGAAGGCAAGTTTGTTATAAGGTATATTCTGTGTTTAGGTATTGAACTAGTGCTCTAATAGACATGACTCTATAAGAAGGCTATGAGAACTATGATGCTTGATTTATTATGATTTTTCCGAAATTTCAAGTTATAATGAATCCTAATAATTCCTAATTTAGGAAAATTATGTCTAATTAGAACAGGTTTAAAGGGGGAGTAAGCTAAAAATGTCTAATCCTAATCATTCTTAATTATGCATAAATAGAACTAATTAGAGCTTAATACAAAGGGGTGGTTTTCCAGATGAGGATGTGCTCCGAAGCTGCTGTTCAGAAGTTCATATCAGGTTGGTAGGCCCGGAATTGGGACATTGTCAATAAAAGGAATGGTAGTGTCTGGGATCTCTGGCTGGAGGATGTGGGTAATGTCGTCATGGAAGATCAGGACCAAATTTGTCCATCCTATAGGCAGAGTGACAAGTTGGTGGGCACTAAACAGGGTCTGGAATGTAGTAAAGTTGCAAGATAATTCAGTGAGCCCTTGTTTGTCATATCCAACATAGAGATCCAGAATGCCACCACAAGCGCAAGCTGCAAACTATTCAGTGATCTGATCGGTATATGGGGGCATACTTGAATGCTAGATGGTAACTGCATCCAGAGGTTTGAGGCTGTGAACAATTCAGAGTTTGGTGCCAGTGAAGGTGTTATTTGTCTTTTTGATGACCATAAATTAGCACGATCAGTGAGAAGAATTCGACGGCTCATAGACTCTAGCGGCAATCTGGGTTTTGATAAGCCAGCACACTTTATCATAAATGCCTAGTGGAATCAGAATATTGTGTTGAACCTAGGGCTTGTGTTCGACCACTGGCATATTGACTGGAGGAAAGAAGTCTTTGCAGAAACGTCCACATTCTCAATTGTCCCAGGCAAATCCCATCTCTTGTAGACACATAAAATGGTGCATGAGCTGTTATTTGGCCAGCCAAAGGAAGTCATCTGAGTGAACTTTGTCGATGAGGTCACATTGTTTGGCTATATATCTACTGGTCAGCATGAAGGGTGGGGGGTTTGGTATCAGCTTTAGAAGAGTAGTGAGAGGATTACCAAAGATGTTCCAAATGATTCAGAACTTTTTGGGGAGGTCAGCCAAGACCAGTCATGTTTTCTATATGACTGGTTTATACTTGTGCTTGGCAGTGAAGATGGCAACCTGGTTGGTGATATTAGTAGAATGGAAAGATTCAGGGATAACTGAGGAAAATAAGGACAACATATCAGAATCAGGATTATTTTTGAGATGATTTTTGGGCCCCAAATTAGAGGCCATAATGTACTTGAGACAAAAATCACAACAAGAGGGAAATGGAAAATAAAAATCTGAGGATGCTTCAATAAGTAGGAAATTGGGGGTATCATGATCGGTAGAAATGATCAGTGCAACTTCTTCTTGATCCTAGATCAATTTATTGAATCACAAAAACCCACTTGTCTTCGGTGCAGAACTTGAGGGAGCCCTTACCGGATTGTCAAAATGGTGGCTTGTTGTTCTATGTTTGGGTTGCTGATGGTGATCATCTGGTCTTTGTTTGAATAATTTTTAATGATACTTTTGGTAAGGATGTCGAAAGGCCAACTGAGGAGAATATTATAGGCTGGGTTCCTGATAATGTGGACTTATAGGTACAGGGTAATGTCACCAATGAGGAATAGAAGATTGCATGCCAGGCCCAAGGATCGGTCAATTTTACCATTCGCCGACTGCATATTAAGGACAATTTCAGGATCATAGATGAGCGCTAGTTTGTTACAAATGCCTTCTGACATGGCGATGACTTGTGAACCCAGATCCCAGGCTATAGATTCTTCAGATATATTCCATATGTATTAGGGATGATGATTGCACCAGATAGAGGTGTTTCTGGCTAGTGCAGGACATTGACAAAGGAGAAGACAGTCGGTTGAGTTAGTGGTTCAAGATCATCGATGGTGTAAGGTAGATTGGCATCTTGGTAGAAGGTCTGAACATTGCTGGCGTCTTTGGTAGGTGATCAGCATGCCAACGTGGACTTTGGCGGAGAGAGAGAGTAGTTTGTGCTAGGTGAGCATCACCTGAGTGGCCATCATCCTGTTGTAGACCTCAGCTACTACCTTCTCATCGTAGATCGGCACCATAGTCTTGTAGGCTGGAGCTGTTGTTTGTGGCCATTCTAGTTGGTGTAGCATTCATGCCACATGGGTGCCACCTTTGGGACTCATTGATTACTCGCCTCTACAGCTGGAAGCGGCCCTACAGCCGTTCCCAGAGCAGGTATATTGCTTTCTTTCTCCATTTGGACTGTCTCACCTTGTTTTCACCTTGTCTCACCTTGTTTCAGTTGTTTCACCGGGTTAGCCGGCTGAGGCGGTCCTGTGTGATGTTATTGACACTCCGGACCGACCTCCAGGTGGAGCTTTTGACCGCTTTGTAAGATGTTTCACCTGTAATGGCCCGTTGATGTCATACCTTCCTATTTCGTTTCTTATTGTTCTGTGTAGCTTAAATACCCATGGTCCGAGGGTAATTCTTTCCTCAGACTCTTACCCTTTGGACCACAGGTGCGCTCCCCTCTGTTCTTTGTATCTACTCAGACTCTTACCCTCTGGACCACAGTCCTGTTGTTATAGAGCTTCTTTTTGGCACTCTCTCTGTGCCAGTCGCTTCGTTGTCACTGCGCTCAACAGGTTATGGGCCCTGCGCTCTAGCGACTTTGCTCTACATCGTTTTATCCACACTTTCTGGTCTCCCATCTGCTGTGCCACTCCTTTCTGGCCACACCCCATTGCTGCCACATCTTCCCCATTGCCTTCCCTGCCTTTCCCATCGTCCCACATCGCTTCCAACACCTTTCCCTCCTTGTGCCACTCATGCCACACCATGTCTGACCCCTCATTCGCTCTCCCTTCTGTCTCCCCTCTCAATAATCGCAACTATCCTTCCTGGTCTAAGGAGATCAAGGCCTGGCTTCGTCTCAAAGGCCTGTGGCTTCTGGTCTCTGGTGATGAGACAGCCCCTGTTGGCACGAAGGAGAAGCCTGCTGACCCAAAAGAGGTGGCAGAGTGGAAGAGGAATGCTCAGAAGGCTGCTGGTGCGCTCTTACTTTCAATTGAGGAGCAGTTCAGAGGCGTCTTGGATGGCATTGAGGACGACCCCATTGCCATTTGGACCAAACTGGAGGAGCAGTTCAACAAGAAGTCTGCTGGATCGCGTTTCAACGCAATGGAGGACCTCTTCTCGATCAAGAAGCGCAACGATGAGTCCCTCCAGTCCCTCATTCATCGTGTCGACGAGTCTATGCGCGTCTTGAAGAACCTCCGCGACTCTGGCTTTGATCTCAAGAAGCAGGACGAGGAGCTCACTTGCATGGCCCTCTTGTGGTCTCTTCCCTCCGAGTTTGACACCTTCCGCTCCTCCCTCAGTCTCATGGACGTCTTGTCTCGCTCCAAGCTCGAGGACGCGTTCAGGCGCGAGGATTTGAATCGTGCGCGTCGTTCGGATCCCACAGACTCTGCACAGGCCCTTGTGGCATCCTTTCCTTCGTCCTCCACCTCTTCCTCCACCTCCTACAGACGTTCTAGGCCACCCAGGAAGCAGTACAAGTGCGACTTCTGTGGTGCCACTGGCCACACTGATGACAGGTGCTTCAAGAGGATCAATGAGGAGCTGAAGAAGTCCAAGCCACAGCAGGCCCACTCGGTTCGGGCCCCTGAAGCCTCTGGTCCCATGCAGTTTGCAGGCAATGCAAGTTTTCGTTCCCCTGCTCCATCCCCTTCGTCCACAGTCCCCTCACTCGTCACTGACCTCGATTGGAATGCGGACACAGGTGCGACCTCTCATATGACGCCCCATCGCCACTGGCTTCGCAACTATCGTCCCTTTGTCGTCCCTATTCGTCTTGCAGACTCGTCTGTCATCTATTCTGCTGGTGTTGGGACTGTGGTGTTCAATCCGGTCGTTGGAGGCAAGAGGGCGCAGTCTGTGGAGTTCTCAAACGTCCTGCATGTCCCTGATCTCGGTTGTAATCTCCTGTCTGTGCTGTATTTGACTCAGCACAAGCACTTCTCTGTGCTAATAGAAGGATCTTCGATGCATTTCTCCCGGGATGGTGCAGTGTGGTTCATGGCGATTGTTCCTAATGGTTCCAACAACGCATATCTTCAAGGCACCACATCCACCGTTGTTTTGCAGTCTGCTGGTGCCGCTTCCACTCTCCCTCTTGACTTGTCCCTGTGGCATCGTCGTCTCTGCCACCACCACCATGTTGGAGTGCAGAAGATGGTGAAGGAACAACTCGTTACTGGTCTACAGCTCGATTCGGACATGCAGCCTGACTCTGTGTGCGAACCCTGTCTCTCTGGCAAGATGCACGCTCACCCCTTCCCCTCCACTGGCTCTGTGACTTCCAAACCGCTTGAACTCGTCCACTCTGATCTCCACGGTCCTCTCCCTGTTGCCACTCACTCTGGAATGCGCTACTGGATTACCTTCATTGATGAGTTCACCAAGCTCAAGGTGGTCTAAGTCCTGCGCTTGAAGAGCGACGCGTTTGAGGCTTTCAAGCGCTACAAGGCCTATGTGGAGAACCTGACTGGAGAGCGCATTTTGGCTTTGCAGGATGACAAGGGAGGAGAGTACATGTCCAATGTCTGGGACTTGTTTTGTTTGGAGCATGGGATCGCTAGGAGGCACACGGCGCGCAATCGGCCACAGCAGAATGGCGTGGCAGAGCGTGCCAATCGCACTATTATGGAGGCCCCCACTGCTATGCTCTCTGAATCGCATTTGCCACTTGTTTTCTGGGGCGAGGCTCTGGCCGCTTATGTGCACGTCTGGAATCGACTCTGGACGTCCACCCTGAAGGGCAAGACGCCATTTGAGATGGTCCATGGGAAGAAGCCGGACGTTTCGCACTTGCGGGTCTGGGGCTGCTTGGCTTATGTGCATGTGCCACCCCTCCTCCTTCGTCTCTGTTCAGTCTTTGGGATGCAGATGTGGATCCGGTGGCGGTTCTGGGGGGGGGGAAGCAGATGCTCCTCCTCATGCTGGTCACCTCGAAGACGCTCCCATCGATCAGGATCATCCTGTGGCAGACCCAGAACCTCCTTCACCTCTTGCTCCTGTCGTTGTCCCTCCTGATGCTCCCCCTCCTGTCATTCCAGCGCCACCTCCTGCTCTTAGAACACGCTCTAGGAATCGCTCTGCCACCCCTGAACCAGGTCCATCTGTTACTCGACGCTCCACTTGTACTCGTCGCACTCCTGGGGAATGGTGGAAGGTTAGGACGCTGCCTGGAGACAATGATGCTCATTCGGACACTGCTGAGGACGTCCTTGACGCTTCTGGAGAGGCAGAGATGGAACCCATTGTTGAGGATGCATTTCTGGCTGAAGTCGAGCGTGCCCTGTTCACCTCTGGTGTTGAAAAGGCTAAGCCCTCGACGTATCGTCAGGCAATGAAGCGCCCTGATGCCGATCAGTGGCAGAAGGCAGCAGAGGAAGAGATGGAGGCTCATGCTCGGAATCGCACCTGGGACATTGTTTCACTCCCTGAGGGCTGCAAGGCGATCAGCTCTCGTTGGGTTTTCAAGGTGAAGCACAACACGGATGGCTCTGTCGAGCGCTACAAGGCTCGTCTCGTCGCCAAGGGCTTCAGTCAGCGCCCTGGGTTTGATTACTTCGAGACATTCGCCCCCACAGCCAAGTTTGCAGCCATTCGCGCCATCCTTGCTCTCTCTGCCCTCGAGGACTTTCACCTGCGCTCTGTCGACATCTCCCATGCGTTCATCAATGGCGATCTGGACACTGTGGTGTACATGGAGCAGCCTGAAGGATTTGAGCAGGGAGGTCCTGAGATGGTCTGCCGCTTGATGAAGGGCTTGTATGGGTTGAAGCAGGCGAGTCGGCTGTGGTACAAGAAGCTCAAGGCGGTATTGGAGCGCATGGGATTCAAGGCGATCTACTCTGACAACAGCATCTATGTCTACACCAAGGATCAGGTCAAGGTCATTCTGCCTGTCTTTGTGGATGACTGCACTTTTGCGTCGAATTCCTTGTCCCTGCTCGATGATCTTGTCGTTGAGCTCTCTAGGTCGTTCAAGCTTCGCGATTTGGGGCCCACTACCGCTCTTCTTGGGATAGAGATTGCCAGGGATCGCCCTAATCGTCGCCTGATGCTCTCCCAGTGCCAGTACATCCTAGACATGCTGGAGCGTTACGGACAGGCCGACTCGACCCCTGTGAAGACTCCCATGGTCCCTGGCACCAATCTCTCTGTCTCCATGGCTCCTGTATCGACTGAGGACAAAGAGTACATGAAGAAGGTTCCCTACATCTCTGCTGTCGGTTCCCTTCTGTTCCTTGCACTCGCCACTCGTCCTGACATCGCCCACACGGTCTCTGTCCTATGCCGTTTCAACTCGAATCCTGGGATTGCGCACTGGAAGGCTGTGAAGCATCTGTTTCGCTATCTGAGAGGCACCCTGGATTATCGACTTGTCTATGGTCCCACCGACTCCAAGGAGCTCTTTACCTCGTTCTGTGATGCTGATCATGCAGGCAACCCAGACAACGGACGGTCCACGAGTGGATATGTGTTGCGCATTGGCTCTGGAGCGATCAGCTGGAGCTCTAAGCTTCAGGGACTCGTTGCACAGTCGACTACAGAGGCAGAATTCATTGCTGCCATTGATGCGGGCCGGGAGATTGTCTGGATGCGCAATTTGCTGACTGAACTTGGCTATTTTCTGTCTGAGCCATCAATTCTCCGTGTCAATAACCAGTCGGCTGTTGCAGTTAGCAAGAATCCAGAGCACCATGGGCGCATGAAGCATCTCGATCTTCGATTCTTTTGGCTCAGGGACCAGGTAGAGGCTGGTGTGATTGCGCCAGCCTACGTTCCTACTGCGGACAACGCTGCAGACATCCTGACGAAGGCTGTTCCACCTGAGAAGGTGAAGATTTGCTGCGGCCTGATGGGACTAGAGGATCTGCCGCATTAGGAGGGTGTTTTGGACGCTGTAGAGGCGTGCAATCAGGAGGGTGTGTTGTTTTTGGCCGTTCTGGTTGATGTGGCATGGATGCCACATGGGTGCCCCCATTGGGACTCATTGATTACTCGCCTCTACAGCTGGGAGCGGCCCTACAGCCGCTCCCAGAGCGGGTATATTGCTTTCTTTCTCCATTTGGACTGTCTCACCTTGTTTTCACCTTGTCGCACCTTGTTTCAGTTGTTTCACCGGGTTAGCCGGCTGAGGCGGTCCGGTGTGATGTCATTGACACTCCGGACCGAGCTCCAGATGGAGCTTTTGACCGCTTTGTAAGATGTTTCACATGTAATGACCCGTTGATGTCATACCTTCCTATTTCGTTTCTTATTGTTCTGTGTAGCTTAAATACCCGTGGTCCGAGGGCGATTCTTTCCTCAGACTCTTACCCTCTGGACCACAGGTGCGCTCCCCTCTGTTCTTTGTATCTACTCAGACTCTTACCCTCTGGACCACAGTCCTGTCGTTATAGAGCTTCTTTTTGGCACTCTCTCTGTGCCAGTCGCTTCATTGTCACTGCGTTCAACATCCAGTGCGCAATCCCAGAATTCGAGTTGAAACGGCATAGGACAGAGACCGTATGGGCGATGTCAGGACGAGTGGCGAGTGCAAGGAACAGAAGGGAACCGACAGCAGAGATGTAGGGAACCTTCTTCATGTACTCTTTGTCCTCAGTCGATACAGGAGCCATGGAGACAGAGAGATTGGTGCCAGGGACCATGGGAGTCTTCACAGGGGTCGAGTCGGCCTGTCCGTAACGCTCCAGCATGTCTAGGATGTACTGGCACTGGGAGAGCATCAGGCGACGATTAGGGCGATCCCTGGCAATCTCTATCCCAAGAAGAGCGGTAGTGGGCCCCAAATCGCGAAGCTTGAACGACCTAGAGAGCTCAACGACAAGATCATCGAGCAGGGACAAGGAATTCGACGCAAAAGTGCAGTCATCCACAAAGACAGGCAGAATGACCTTGACCTGATCCTTGGTGTAGACATAGATGCTGTTGTCAGAGTAGATCGCCTTGAATCCCATGCGCTCCAATACCGCCTTGAGCTTCTTGTACCACAGCCGACTCGCCTGCTTCAACCCATACAAGCCCTTCATCAAGCGGCAGACCATCTCAGGACCTCCCTGCTCAAATCCTTCAGGCTGCTCCATGTACACCACAGTGTCCAGATCGCCATTGATGAACGCATGGGAGATGTCGACAGAGCGCAGGTGAAAGTCCTCGAGGGCAGAGAGAGCAAGGATGGCGCGAATGGCTGCAAACTTGGCTGTGGGGGCGAATGTCTCGAAGTAATCAAACCCAGGGCGCTGACTGAAGCCCTTGGCGACGAGACGAGCCTTGTAGCGCTCGACAGAGCCATCCGTGTTGTGCTTCACCTTGAAAACCCAACGAGAGCCGATCGCCTTGCAGCCCTCAGGGAGTGAAACAATGTCCCAGGTGCGATTCCGAGCATGAGCCTCCATCTCTTCCTCTGCCGCCTTCTGCCACTGATCTGCATCAGGGCGCTTCATTGCCTGACGATATGTCGAGGGCTCAGCCTTTTCAGCACCAGAGGTGAATAGGGCACGCTCGACTTCAGCCAGAAATGCGTCCTCAACAATGGGTTCCATCTCTGCCTCTCCAGAAGCATTAGGGGCGTCCTCAGGAGTGTCCGAATGAGCATCATTGTCTGCAGACAGTGTCCTAACCTTCCACCATTCCCCAGGAGCGCGACGAGTACGAGTGGAGCGTCGAGTAACAGATGGGCCTGGTTCAGGGGTAGCAGAGCGATTCCTGGAGCGCGTTCTAAGAGCAGGAGGTGGCGCTGGAATGACAGGAGGGGGAGCATCAGGAGGGACAATGGCAGGAGCAAGAGGTGGAGGAGGTGCTGGGTCTGCCACAGGATGATCCTGATCGATGGGAGCATCTTCGAGATGACCAGCAGGAGGAGGAGCATCTGCTTCCCCCCCCAGAACCGGCACCGGATCCATATCTGCATCCCAAAGACTGAACAGAGACGAAGGAGGAGGGGTGGCAGACTGGGTGTTAGCATCAAAGTTGCGAGTCCCAGGAAAGAATCGCTCATCAAAGTCTGCCCTTTCCGAAATGATGACCTTCCGAGTCGCAGGATTGTAGAACTTCCATGCCTTATAGCCCTCAGGATACCCAATAAACACGCACTTCTCCATATGCGATCCAAATCCATCCCTTTTGTCCCTCTGCACATGCACATAAGCCAGGCAGCCCCAGACCCGCAAGTGCGAAACGTCCGGCTTCTTCCCATGAACCATCTCAAATGGCGTCTTGCCCTTCAGTGTAGATGTCCAGAGTCGATTCCAGACGTGCACATAAGCGGCCAGAGCCTCGCCCCAGAAAACAAGCGGCAAATGCGATTCAGAGAGCATAGCAGTGAGGGCC
This sequence comes from Heterobasidion irregulare TC 32-1, assembly GCF_000320585.1. NCBI lineage: Eukaryota > Fungi > Basidiomycota > Agaricomycetes > Russulales > Bondarzewiaceae > Heterobasidion > Heterobasidion irregulare. The sequence goes on along the minus strand of NW_009258198.1, from coordinate 1,537,585 downwards.
TCCATGATAGTGCGATTGGCACGCTCTGCCACGCCGTTCTGCTGTGGCCGATTGCGCGCCGTGTGCCTCCTAGCGATCCCATGCTCCAAACAAAACGAGTCCCAGGCATTGGACATGTACTCTCCTCCCTTGTCATCCTGCAAAGCCAAAATGCGCTGTCCAGTCAGGTTCTCCACATAGGCCTTGTAGCGCTTGAAAGCCTCAAACGCGTCGCTCTTCAAGCGCAGGACATAGACCACCTTGAGCTTGGTGAACTCATCAATGAAGGTGATCCAGTAGCGCATTCCAGAGTGAGTGGCAACAGGGAGAGGACCATGGAGATCAGAGTGGACGAGTTGAAGCGGTTTGGAGGTCACAGAGCCAGTGGAGGGGAAGGGGTGAGCGTGCATCTTGCCAGAGAGACAGGGCTCGCACACAGGGTCAGGCTGCACGTCCGAATCGAGTTGTAGGCCTGTAACGAGACGTTCCTTGACCATCCTCTGCACTCCAGCATGGTGGTGGTGGCAGAGACGACGATGCCACAAGGACAAGTCAAGAGGGAGAGTAGAAGCGGCACCAGCAGACTGCAAAACAACGGTGGATGTGGTCCCTTGAAGATATGCGTTGTTGGAACCATCAGGAACGATTGCCATGAACCACACTGCACCATCCCGGGAGAAATGCATCGAAGATCCTTCTATTAGCACAGAAAAGTGCTTGTGCTGAGTCAAATACAGCACAGACAGGAGATTACAACCGAGATCAGGGACATGCAGGACGTTTGAGAACTCCACAGACTGCGCCCTCTTGCCTCCAACGACCGGATTGAACACCACAGTCCCAACACCAGCAGAATAGATGACAGACGAGTCTGCAAGACGAATAGGGACGACAAAGGGACGATAGTTGCGAAGCCAGTGGCGATGGGGCGTCATATGAGAGGTCGCACCTGTGTCCGCATTCCAATCGAGGTCAGTGACGAGTGAGGGGGCTGTGGATGAAGGGGATGGAGCAGGGGAACGAAAACTTGCATTGCCTGCAAACTGCATGGGACCAGAGGCTTCAGGGGCCTGAACCGAGTGGGCCTGCTGTGGCTTGGACTTCTTCAGCTCCTCATTGATCCTCTTGAAGCACCTGTCATCAGTGTGGCCAGTGGCACCACAGAAGTCGCACTTGTACTGCTTCCTGGGTGGCCTGGAACGTCTGTAGGAGGTGGAGGAAGAGGTGGAGGACGAAGGAAAGGATGCCACAAGGGCCTGTGCAGAGTCTGTGGGATCCGAACGACGCGCACGATTCAAATCCTCGCGCCTGAACGCGTCCTCGAGCTTGGAGCGAGACAAGACGTCCATGAGACTGAGGGAGGAGCGGAAGGTGTCAAACTCGGAGGGAAGAGACCACAAGAGGGCCATGCAAGTGAGCTCCTCGTCCTGCTTCTTGAGATCGAAGCCAGAGTCGCGGAGGTTCTTCAAGACGCGCATAGACTCGTCGACACGATGAATGAGGGACTGGAGGGACTCATCGTTGCGCTTCTTGATCGAAAAGAGGTCCTCCATCGCGTTGAAACGCGATCCAGCAGACTTCTTATTGAACTGCTCCTCTAGTTTGGTCCAAATGGCAATGGGGTCGTCTTCAATGCCATCCAAGACGCCTCTGAACTGCTCCTCAACTGATAGTAAGAGCGCACCAGCAGCCTTCTGAGCATTCCACTTCCACTCTGCCACCTCCCTTGCCTCAGCAGGCTTCTCCTTTGTGCCAACAGGGGCTGTCTCATCACCAGAGACGAGAAGCCACAGGCCTTTGAGACGAAGCCAGGCCTTGATCTCCTTGGACCAGGAAGGATAGTTGCGATTATTGAGAGGGGAGACAGAAGGGAGAGCGAATGAGGGGTCAGACATGGTGTGGCACGAGTGGCACAAGGAGGGAATGGTGTTGGAAGCGATGTGTGACGATGGGAAAGGCAGGGAAAGCAATGGGGAAGATGTGGCAGCAATGGGGTGTGGCCAGAAAGGAGTGGCACAGCAGATGGGAGACCAGAAAGTGTGGATAAAGCAATGTAGAGCAAAGTCGCTAGAGCGCAGGGCCCATAACCTGTTGAGCGCAGTGACAACGAAGCGACTGGCACAGAGAGAGTGCCAAAAAGAAGCTCTATAACGACAGGACTGTGGTCCAGAGGGTAAGAGTCTGAGTAGATACAAAGAACAGAGGGGAGCGCACCTGTGGTCCAGAGGGTAAGAGTCTGAGGAAAGAATCGCCCTCGGACCACGGGTATTTAAGCTACACAGAACAATAAGAAACGAAATAGGAAGGTATGACATCAACGGGTCATTACATGTGAAACATCTTACAAAGCGGTCAAAAGCTCCACCTGGAGCTCGGTCCGGAGTGTCAATAACATCACACCGGACCGCCTCAGCCGGCTAACCCGGTGAAACAACTGAAACAAGGTGAGACAAGGTGAAAACAAGGTGAGACAGTCCAAATGGAGAAAGAAAGCAATATACCCGCTCTGGGAGCGGCTGTAGGGCCGCTCCCAGCTGTAGAGGCGAGTAATCAATGAGTCCCAAAGGTGGCACCCATGTGGCATGGATGCTACATCACCCAGAACGGCCAAAAACAACAAAGGGAGAGCGAATGAGGGGTCAGACATGGTGTGGCATGAGTGGCACAAGGAGGGAAAGGTGTTGGAAGCGATGTGGGATGATGGGAAAGGCAGGGAAGGCAATGGGGAAGATGTGGCAGCAATGGGGTGTGGCCAGAAAGGAGTGGCACAGCAGATGGGAGACCAGAAAGTGTGGATAAAACGATGTAGAGCAAAGTCGCTAGAGCGCAGGGCCCATAACCTGTTGAGCGCAGTGACAACGAAGCGACTGGCACAGAGAGAGTGCCAAAAAGAAGCTCTATAACGACAGGACTGTGGTCCAGAGGGTAAGAGTCTGAGTAGATACAAAGAACAGAGGGGAGCGCACCTGTGGTCCAAAGGGTAAGAGTCTGAGGAAAGAATTACCCTCGGACCATGGGTATTTAAGCTACACAGAACAATAAGAAACGAAATAGGAAGGTATGACATCAACGGGCCATTACAGGTGAAACATCTTACAAAGCGGTCAAAAGCTCCACCTGGAGGTCGGTCCGGAGTGTCAATAACATCACACAGGACCGCCTCAGCCGGCTAACCCGGTGAAACAACTGAAACAAGGTGAGACAAAGTGAAAACAAAGTGAGACAGTCCAAATGGAGAAAGAAAGCAATATACCTGCTCTGGGAGTGGCTGTAGGGCCGCTCCCAGCTGTAGAGGCGAGTGATCAATGAGTCCCAAAGGTGGCACCCATGTGGCATCCATGCCACATCAACCAGAACGGCCAAAAACAACATTTTGAGCATTGGAAGCTTCTATACATATATTTACTTTAAAGGCTATCTTAACCCAACTTTCGATATTGTCCTCAGGTTGCATTTCTTTGTCATTGATTTCATCTGAATTAGTTTTATACCTATCTAATTCTGCTATAAAAAAAAACAGGCATTGATGTTATTTGTGGCCATTCTGGTTGATGTGGCATGGATGCCACATGCGTACCACCTTTGGGACTCATTGATTACTCGCCTCTACAGCTTGGAGCGGCCCTACAGCCGTTCCCAGAGCAGGTTTATTGCTTTTCTTCTCCATCTGGACTGTCTCACCTTGTTTTCACCTTGTCTCACCTTGTTTCAGTTGTTTCACCGGGTTAGCCGGCTGAGGCGGTCCTGTGTGATGTTATTGACACTCCGGACCGACCTCCAGGTGGAGCTTTTGACCGCTTTATAAGATGTTTCACCTGTAATGGCCCGTTGATGTCATACCTTCCTTTTTCGTTTCTTATTGTTCTGTGTAGTCTAAATACCCGTGGTCCGAGGGTAATTCTTTCCTCAGACTCTTACCCTCTGGACCACAGGTGCGCTCCCCTCTGTTCTTTGTATCTACTTAGACTCTTACCCTCTGGACCACAGTCCTGTCGTTATAGAGCTTCTTTTTGGCACTTTCTCTGTGCCAGTCACTTTTTTGTCACTGCGCTCAATACTTAGAGGATTTTCTAAATTGCTATTCTTTTTTAGCTACTACTATTATACTCCTATGCTCATCTTCTTTTGACTAGGAGGGAGATGGCTTGTGTTTTTCTATGAGCATATGCTTGTAAGCCCACTATTAGTCATCTATATTATCCATTGTGACACTTGACCAGTAATAATGGTATCCACTGAGAGTTGATGACCAAGGATATTATCTTATACTATAATATATATGCTATAGTGGGCACTGCCTAGTATTTATAATGATTATTACCAGCTTAGACTGACTATGGAGGTCCTGGTAGACTATAATCATAACAATATATAGTACTCTATAATTAGACAAGAATACTAACTTAAAAAAACCTTGTACTTTCTACAAAAAGTACTTTTATAGGGCCAACTAAGCTATGATACCTTGCCTTGAGCAAATTAATAGTATATGTTGGTTATATAGCATAATTACCTCATACTAAGCAAAAAGTTGAGTATATATCATTATAATAGTCACTAATAAGCATATTGCTAGCAAGCTAATCAATTTTAGTGTATTTTTTAAAAGAGCTATCTATAATATGTATTTATATATACCTCCTTCCATATAGTACTTTTAATGCCAACAATTTAGCAATATAGCTTTTATATGCCCTATAAAGGCAAATCCTATATGTATATATTATGTAAGATTTATAGGTAATTATAAGATGTCTGAATGTATTTTTTCATATTACATACAATGCTTAGAATGATACATATGCCTATTAATATGACAGTTATTTATGCTATCTTCTGGTATTTTGACTCTTAGCTTATTTTATGTCATAAACTATAGAATAGTAATTAAATAACCTTGTTTTCCCTTCACATCAAGTTGCTAAACTACTGCTAAACCACTACAAAATGCTAGAGGTCATCTACTTCTTAATTAATCTTACAAACCTATAAGAATGGAACATACTATGCCTTTAAAAGCCCTCACTTGCCATCAACTACTAGTAGGACTTTTATTATATAATATAGATCCCTATCTTTCATACTTATGCTTTTACATATAACAAGACCAAACATATTTGTAATATCATTCTTATTTGGTTATTAATACTAGCCAACTTATATACACTTATGCTTATACCCTCTCTAGATCTTATTAGTATCATACTTACTTTCTTATTCTATCTCTAGCCTATTATATTTTTAGCATCTATAATCCCTCTAGCTTAATTATTACTATTACTGCTCTTAGCAACATCCTATCTGCTATTTCACATATTAATGAATATGAGATTATACTTAATGGTGACTTTGACTTATATAATCCACTTTAGTCTGGTCTAAATTTTTCTGACTAGACTAAATATATAAATGCTATTGCCCTTATATCATTATTAACTGACTATTACCTTCTTTTATGTCTTTTTCTTATTACCTTGATATTTTATTCTGCTATATATCAAACCCATACTATTATTAACCTTATCTTTGCTATTGCTAATCTAGTGTAGGCAGTTACCTAATATATAACTAGTTTTGATCATAGCTTTGACTATTAGGCTATTAACACATATATTAATCTTAAGCTTATACATGAAATTCCTACCCCTTGGCAAGCCTTTGCAAAACATATTAAAGCCCAACTTGTATATAGCCTACTTCCAACTATAATGCTAAATCTAATCTTGATAAGGGTATTGATAGGCTCATATTTTTATTCTAGGGTTATATTGATACTAAAATCACAATATTATGCTCTAGCCCTCATAGTAACTGATAGTAGTCTTCAGAGCTCTTCTAACTCTTCTAAGAATATAAGACTACCCAATACCATGCTTGTAAGCTAGCCATCTTATTGGCCATACATGAGGTAGTATACCAAGCATAGAACCAATACTATAGTGCTATCTAATGCTAGAAATAGCAATACTAGTAGAAATGAGTTAAAGCAGCAACTAAGATGGGTATCTGGCAAGTTTATAATTACATGGCTAATACCTTTAGCAGTGTTAGACCTACATATATACCAGCTCTTTAAACTGCCACTAGACTAGCCTTTACAAATCACAACGAATTCTATGCCCTTCCAATAACCTTTTTTCCTCCTTCGCCTAGTGCTAATATAATTGATATTGAAGACTATGTCTATAATAAAAGCCTTTTATTCCCTATTACTATGGACAAAATTTTTACTGTTATTAGTGGCCTTAGCCTCTACAAAGCTCCTAGACTATTGGGTGTCTCTAATGGAGTAATCAAGTCTATGCTTGGCCTTGTGCTAGATCTTTTCATAATGATGGCAAATGCATCTCTTTATTTTGCTTATCACTCTATAGCATAGTAGTATCTTAAAACATTCACACTAAAAAGCCACACCACAATAACTCTTTGCTCCTTAAATTATATTGGCCTATTACATTGGAAGACATATTTGGCAAGATCATGGTATTTATAGTTACAAAACATCTCTCAAGCTATGCTAAATAGTTCAAACTGCTTTCTACATTCTATTTTAATGGCAGACTTGGCCAAACAACTATAGATATGGTACTTATTCTATGCCAATAAATTAAAGATGCTTGGCAAATATACTAGGTTACCTTGGCACTCTTTCTAGATATATTACAAGTGTTTCCAACAGTCTCTTATATATAACTTCTCCATAACCTTCATAAATATTATATCCCAAAGGACTTGGTCTTCTAGATAGCAAGCTTTTTCATAAACCATATTACATTCCTATATTTTGACAATTTTGCCTTAGACCCTATTGCTGCTTTCATAGATATTCTACAAAGATCTCCTCTTAGGACTGCATCCTAACACATGCTTCACACATAAACAGAAGGGAAGGTCAGGTGTTTCATTGGACTTAGACATTGATGACTAGGACTGTGACTTGACATAGGCTAGGCATGTGACTCAGGACATAGTCATGAGCTACATATATAACTCAGACTTGGACTGTCTACCACTTACATGCTGACATATGAATGCTTATAACATTATGGCTTATCTTTCTCTTGTCCTTCTATGTGGCTTATTAATATTGATCATGATCAAGTTTTATTTAATATTGCTGCAGACAGACATTTGATATACTTACTATACATGGTTACATCGAAGAGCCACAGATTTGAACTAACAACTGCAGATTACTTAGCATTTAGAAGCATGGACCATATCTCTGTCTGGCCCTAAATAGCATGTACTATATATAGAGGAGCTGAGCTTCTTAGAAGATTAGCTTGCTTACTTTGTATACATCTTGATCTTTGTATTGCATCTGGCATTTGGCCCCTTCAGCCTACACTTTATGAACTCTGTCAGATCTATTGAACCATACTCAGTCTAATGAAGCACTGGACTTATCTCAAAGCTCTTACCATTCTTTCCTATCTGCAATCTACCAGGGACTTGCCACTTACCAAGTCATTTATTGGAACTTATTGAAAGTCATCTGTTGTATTCTTATTGAAAGTCATCTGTTGTATTGGGGAAGATCTCCCAGTACCCAATGAACATTGCCCCATCATCAATCAATATCTCCTCCACTTATTCAAGGATTGGATTGACAGTAAATAAGACTTCCTAGTACAAGCCCAAAGACATGTAATAGTCTTTATCCATTAGGCCATAACTGTTAGCCCAGGGAACCCCTCTTAGTGTATCAAGTGCATATGATAAGCCTAGCAGCTTAACATCACCCCTATTCTCAATTTTTTACCTATTCTTTGTATCTAACCTACTTGAGCTAGTAAACAATATCAAAACCCAATGAAAACTAGTAGCTGGCTTTATTAATAATACTACCCTTCTTGTTAGCTCTCTTTTTATTCATGAAAATATATATACACTCTCTATTCTGGTATATTGGACTGTTGACTAGTTATATATGTGTTAATTTAATATAAAAATATTCTAATTGGTCTATTTTACTTGTCTATCTAAGAACCACATTCTGTTTTCTCTTGGTCCTTAATGATTATATTATTCTACCTTTACCCTTGGCTAAATATCTAGGCATTATTCTAGAAAATGATCTATAATAATGCAAATAAGTCAAAGTTGCCATTACATATGGCATAATAGCCACACTCTCTATTTTCTATCTTACATGTCATACTTTTGGCCTTTGACACTACTATATCTGCCAACTGTATATTAATGTTATTAATCTCCCAACTAGCTTATAGTATTGAGCACTAGTATAAACCAATTTAGGCGAAAGTAGACTAGTACCATTTTAAAGGCTCTATTAGTGTTGTATTGTGCCTATTACATATATAACAGCTCATGGTATGCCTTATTACTAGTATTTTTTATAATATAGCAACTAATATTCTCAAGTACTATACCTGTCTGTTTTCTTTGCACTTATATCTAAATAACCTAGCCTTTGCTACTATAGCTTGCCTTATCTTGCTAAGTACCAAGTATTATTCTTATGTATTTTTACTGATGAATTAGGACTAGTAGACACATTAGGGCTATAGCATATGCTTAGCCTGCCTATAGTTCCAAAATTGACTGCCTATATTACCTTAGATATCTAGTCTATTACACTGTATTTAAAGCAGAGCTTATAGGAGTCTTTTTAAGCCTTAATATTGTATCATGTAGAAAACCCTCTCCTCTTATTAAATTATAATCATATATAATTATCAATAATGCTAATCAGTACTAATTATGATGTATCTTATCTAATTATCATTAATTATAATCATGATCGAATCTACAAATCAACATAATGCTGTCTATACTACTAGAGTCTTATAAAAAAGCACATTTCTAATTGTTATTTTACATACCCAAATTTCAGATTGAGTGACTGTTATAAATATTTTCTTCTAATGTAGAGTATATTCTTAAAGTTTTGTTAGTTTTTGGCAGTAATATCTGGTAGCTAGACTCATATTCTAAAAGCCTTCTTTTGGGGGGTATTTATCAATTTACTTATAAATAAATAGAATATAAGATAAATATGGAATAAAACTAAATGTGTTGAGACTGTCCAAAATGTATTTATATATTTGAATTACCAAGGGTAAGTTAGACCTTATGATATAGTAGTTCAAAGTTTCTTGCTAAAGTCATTACAAACATAAGGTTATAGGTTAAACCCTAGTGAGAATCCCCCTATGGCCAAGAAAATAAGGTGAAAATCTTCACACAGAAATATAACTAGGTAAGAGCTAATAGAAAAAAAGAGATTTAGCTATCAAAGGCTTCTAGAAGAACTGAGGAACTAAATAGAATTCTATAATTTTTCTAGCCTTTTGTCTTTCACTAGGGTTTATCTCTAGCTTTGGACAGGTTTATTATAAAGTATAATTTTAGGTATAGATATTCAACTAATAGTCTCTATAGCTAAGCTTTATTCAAAGTTGTAGATAACCATAGTACTAGCAAGTAATTTTAGTACTTGGTTGAGTATTATTTTTTGAAAATTTTAAATAGAAATTATATATAATTAGAGCTAAATATGCATAATTCAAGATAATTAGCCTTTATAAGCTATAGATAAAAGAAAGGGAAAGCTAAAAATTTATCATAATAATAAGTGGGAATTTTATAAGAATTTGAGCATAATGAAGAGTATGGTTTTTCTAGATGTTATCTTCTTTATTAAAATCCTGACTGTTTTTTAATGGTCTTATGCCATATTATATGACCTAGTGGCTAAGTAGAAAAGTGCATTATAGATATTGGCCAAACCTAGTGATATTAAGGTGTAGTATAAGATAGTAGTTGGTCATAAACAAAGAGACTAGATTATATGGCTATTGTAGGAGTTTGGTTAGAAGATGGCAGTAGCATGTGACTGAGTGGCAAAAATAGAATATAAAAGTATGGAAGAAAGTGAGTAGCATAAACAAGTTGAGTCAGATCTAGGTTAATAACAAAGTGGCATAAAAATAGAGGGTTAACAAGGTATAGTAGTTAATGAGAGCTTAAAGCAGAGGCTTGTTATACTAGAGTGGCTGATGTTTGCTCCTATTTAGTTAGAGGTATGCATTAATAAGCATGTCTCCATGCTGTGCTCTAAGCCCCCTAATTTTGCAGCTTTTATAACATAGATCTTAGCTACAGTATAACCTTAAAACTATTAGTACAATATTACAGGCTTTTATGTAGTTCTATGGGTATTATCATAAGCTCTGATTTTCCTACACAATCCCTCCAATGTTTGCATAACCTTACAGTACTTATGCAATCTCCATAGGCTATTGTACAATTTCTTACTACTTTTTCATTGTTCTTTTTCATTATATTAATATTATTGACCTTGGAAATTTTCACACTCTCATAGTATTGCTTATATGACCTTGTAATTATGCTATTAGTTCTTGGACTTATCTCTATTCTCATTATTTCTCTAAGCTCTTTGCTACTTATGCCAAAACCTTCCAATTTTATGTGAGATAAATAGAGCAATGCCAAGATTACAATCTCATATAGCCTAGAGCAGTTTCATATGTCTTTGAGATTTTCAAGTTTTATCATAGTTTTTCTCTTCTGTGTATCTAATATTTTTTTCTTACTAAAACCTACCTATCCTCTTTATAATATACCAATTTCATTTTCTCCACTATTCAGATCATACCTTGTCCAAAACACTCTTGTATTACTAATTATTGTAAATCTTGTAACCTTATAACCTCACAACCTTGACCTTGACCTCTAAGAGCCATTATAGTATGCTTTAGAGTTTTGTTATTATCTTCCTATTAGCTTCAAACTACTTAGTATTGCTCTAAATTATGTTATAGTCTTATAGTGTCTCATATCCCTATCTTCTAGCACCACTTCTTCTACTTGTCCAAATATCTCTTTATTTTTCCAAGCATCTCTTTGTCTCTCCTTATTTCTCCCTATCATATTAAACCTTATAATATCAAAACCTCAACCTTGCAGTATTACGGCCGCAATATTACAATATTATATCAAATCTTACAATATCAAGTCTTGTAGGGCATCACAAAGTATCACAAAGCATTATAGAGCATTTTATGCCTAGATCTAGACTACCCTATCTACAATTTGGTTGTTTCCTCTAGGCTGACTATTCCTTATACCACAAAGCTAGCTCTTGCCTACTCTATGTCTAGTAGTGTGTTTTATTGTGTATTTTGTAAGTAAAGCTATTGCTAGTGTATCAGCAGCACCCAAGTCTAATTTATTATTTGCCTATATTATCTCTAGTATGTTACTAATACCTCCTACTCTTCCAATCCAGCCCTCTTAATTACCTATTTTCTTCTACAATATTTCCTACCTATGCCTTCCCTTCTTATTAAGCTCTTCCTTGCCTCCTTCTCTTCCCTCATTAATACCTCTCTAAAGCATCTAGCCAAGATGGTGGCCTTTATCACATAGGGCCATAATTTACCAATGACTCTTGTGTATTTATTTTCTTTCTCTCTTGCTTTGTATATGAACCATTCTTTAGAATTAGCTTGAGGCAACTAATGAGCTTATCCTATCTTCCATACTCACATGGTAGCTCAACAGCACCAAGCACATACTTGAAACATATGTAACTAATAAGTAGTTGTAATAGGGGTCCTACATTTTATGGACTCATACAATATACTATAATAAGCACCTCTAGAAAGTGGCTGCCAAAGATAAGGCTTGTTGACTAGCTAAGGAATATTAATTGGTCAATAAAGAGTACATGAGGCATGAGGTAGCTAAAGAAGCTTGAAGGGTTAAAAAGCAATGGGTCATGAATAAGGAATAGCTGCAAAGCCAAAATCTTTGCTATTGTAGCTCTTTTCATGCTTGGTGAAATATTGTAGGCAAAGAGCAAAGCTGAGCCACTAGATAAGGAGTATAGAGTTAATAAGGAGCATAATAAGGACATTGAGATGGCAATGCCTATCTTATGGGTAAGTGACAGGATTGATGCCTTATAGGTGTTGACTACAGTACTATTAGTGTAAAAAAGCCTACTACCCTCTAGTATTGATTTGTTCCTTCTGGATAAGGAAGAGGCAGTGGTGGTGGTCAATTAGAAGAGAAAGTGGTATATATCCCTTGTATAAATGTTGATAAATTCTATGGCCCAGTTAAAGGTGTAGGAGGTCTAGGGGAAGGAGTGTACTATAAAGTGCTAGAGGTAGTCTAAGGAGGGTCTCCTCATGCCAGTGGACTTGCTGGCTAATGGACAATAAGTATGTCTTTCTTTTCTCTCTTTCTAACTGCTTTCTAAGTTGTGTAATAGTTTGCAGTGCCAGAACAAGTTGCTTGTCTCTTGTCCCTTATCTCCTTGTACTACACTTGTTTGTTCTTTCCATTTGCCTTCCTTTTTTCAACCTTCTGCTTCTTTTTCTTTCTTGCTAACTCCTCTTCCTCCTACTACTACCTCTTTGTCCTCTCAGGCCCTCTTTTCTCTTGCCTTTCCTATCCTTTTTATTCTTGACAACATTCACTGCCTTGCTTGTTATATTTATACTGTTTATATAGCAGCTCTGTCTTATTACAGTATTAAACACAATATATATGTTTGTGTTAAAGGATGGCCAGCACCAAAAGTAAGATTTTCCTCTTCTTGGCAGAGTATAAGGTATAGGGTATGTAGCATAGAAAGAGTTATTGAAGAAATATGGTAAAAAAATTTTAAGGGTTTTATGCCACAGATTGTAGGCTAAGAAATAGGTGGGACTAATATTAGAGAAATAAAGTGAGTGAGATAAGAATATAGACATAGCTTCAATATAGGAAGAATTTTGGATATATGAATCTTTAGCAATGACTAAAGCAATCTCTTATTAATTCACAATTGATTTCTTAAGTTCCAAAAACCTAAGTTGCTATGGTGGAGAATTCTCAGAGGGCTTTGTCAAATCATTAGTATTATCACCTTTTAACTAGTATTTAGGTTGCTTATTGTAATCGTCTGGTCTTTATTAGCAATGTTCTTAATGATATTCTCCATGGGAATTTCAAAGGGGCAACCAAGTAGCACATTATATGCTAGATTGCAAATAATATAAGCTTAGAGATAAGGAATGATATTGCCAATTAAGAAAGAAACATTATATACAAGACCAAGAAATTTGTTGATCTTTTTATTGGCCAACTGTATATTAAGAACAATTTCTGGGTCATAGAGTTAATAACACATTCAATAAGTTGCTGGTTATCAATAAGGAGAATAATCAACCTTAAAGCTGAGAATTCTTTAGCAACAATAAGCATTTGGAGAATCTGATTGGGTAATAGCAAGCTAAGGTACTGCTCATAAAAGTTGGGAACTATAGGATCCTAGTAGATGTATTACTGGCTAATAGATAATATGTATAAAGGAAGAGACCATTGAGAATGGGGGATTAAGGTTGTTAATTGTATAAGGGAGCTCTATATTCTGATACAGTGTTCAGACTTTATTAGGTTCTTTGGATAGTGTCCTCCTTGCTAAGGTTACTTTGTAGACTTGAAATCACACTTCTAGGGCAAACAAGAAAAGTTCATGCTGGATAGGTGTCACTAGGGTTGATATTGCATGATTATAAACCTTGGAGGTGATTTTATTATTGTATATAGAGGTCATGGTCTTGTATGCTAGCCTATCCTTTGTAACTACTAGAATATTCAGAGGTATACTAATATTATGGTTATGAGGCAGAGCATAGGTCATATCCAGAATATTTGCAAAGAGGTATACTAGTAGGTTAACTATTGCTAGTGTTGTGGTTGTCCTTGCCATGCCTTGCTAGACTTGAGCTAGTGCTTGTTGAGAGGCTATAAGGGCCAATAATATCAAGTGGCAATAATCTTTTTTTTAAATTCATGTATTAATGTCTAATTATAGCTAGCTGTATGCCTAGATGGTGTCCTATGTATTATATTATGCTATACATAGATGTATGTTTCTCACTCCTACTTTATACTCAGCAATAGCCCTTATAAAGCACATAATGACCTCTAGGAGGTTGGGTTACTTTTGTAAGGATTAGAGAGGGTAAGTAATATATAGTACTTATCTTTCACTTGTCTGTTCATTATGCTAGGTTTAGCTACTGATGCAATAATTCTGTTATCTGCTTCTACTTATCCAGCTCCCCTACTTCTTCTCTGTATGGTCTAGGGATTATTCATTTACTACTCATTCCTTTCTAGATTCCCTAGGTCATCCAATTCTATATCTGTTGTCTTTGGCCAGTTTAGGTCTCTGAATATTCCCTTGAAGCTCTGGGTCTTATTGATGTACTCGTGCCCGCAAAAAGTGTTTAAACAGGTGACTGTGACATGACATGTCTCCTAGTTTCTGACTGTCTCCTGAGAGCAATTGTAAATGGATCGACAATTTGATAGTTTTTATGAAGAGCTAGGAATGTCTTTTATACAATACAGTAGTTAGAATCTTGTATGCCAGCCTTTTGCTGCCTGAACTTGTGCAACTCTCTCTGACATCTTCCTAGTATGTCTCTGAATCTCCTCTTCTGTAATTTCTTCCCATGCATGCTGTGCTGCTAACCATAGGTTCTTGAGAGAATTACTGGCACCTAGGATATCAGCAACACAGTTTTTGAGCAGCAGCCATAATAGCTCGATAGGGTTAAGATCGGGTAAAGATGGAGGATGTGTTAGGGGTGTGATGCCCAGTTTCAACCGAGCAGATTTTGCGAGACAGCTTGTGTGGGCTGGTGCTCCATCTTCGACAACAAGCATGAGACATATCTGCTGCTGCTCCATCCTGTCGAAAAAATCCTTTAGAGGCCCTTCAAAAACCTGTGTAACATACTCTTTTGTATCCAAGCCTCCATCTCATCTTCAGCCCTTCTCACTCATGGTTTCAGGTGGGAATTCCAGCTTGATCAGCGGACCTTTCACATGATGTGCAATACACCCCCATACCATGATGGATTTGCGGCCACTCTTGAAGGTTGGCTGTATGTTCTCAGGAAGAAATTCTTCACCTGGTAATCTCGTCACTCTCCTGTGCCCTGGCCTCTCTTCTAACTACAACTTTGCCTCATCAGTCCAGATAACCTCATTCCAATCCCTTGTCATATTCTCCTTTACCCAAATGAGATGTTTCTGGATAGCCACTGGTAATAGGAAAGGCTTGCGACGTGCAACTCAGTGGTGATAGCCAGCAGAAGTTGCTATGGTGCGAACTTGTCGGGATGTTACATGTTCAACATGCTCAGAAATAATGGAATAAGGGTCCAGACGGTGTGTACGGATTTCACAAAGGACCCTGCGCTGTGTGTGGCCATCAATGATATGTGGCCGGCCAGATTGAGGAAGACTGTGTCGGGTATGGAATCAGTTCTTGCGAGTGACAGTATAATGGCATGCCCCGACAGAAGCACTAGTCAAGAAAGCAATTTTTTGATATAAGTATCCAAGATCATGCAAAGCAAGGATTCGACCTCTTTTTGAGGGTGTAAACTTAGTGGTTCTAGCAGGAGGCATGAATTTCTTAAGACTACTAAAGCTCGGCAACTCATATAGAAGCTTCACGTGACGGTGTTCAAACACTTTTTGTGGGCACGAGTATATGAACAGGTGCCAAAACATGTGTGAATTAGATAAAAAATTTAAAATGTTTCTGCCTACTCATCCAACTACTTGCTCAAGGTGGTATTAACTATCTTTGTAGCTGCTATACTAAAGTAAAAAGTGTGCTACCATCTCTTTATGTAGCCCACATGTAAAACATTTTATTTTGTGTAAATAACATTGAAGGGGTATATGACTAGTATAAAGTTATATTAGGGTAGTGATATATTTATGCAAAAGAAAGAAGGTGATTTTTTGGAATCTGTTAGAAGGCACCATAAAGTCAATGCTCTTTAACTTTGGCCATCTTAGTGAGTTCTCCATATGTTTCTTCTAGTGCTTTTTGAGTCTATTATTGAAACTCTGTCTGGCTATAAAACAACTAATTAGAAGCTATTGCCTCATTATCTTTAGTAGTGCTATGTTGTTGCTTTCAAGTCTTCTTACTACTTTCTTGGCCTTTACATCACTTCTCTCATTTTCTTCCACTTCAATATAGCCTGGTATCCAGCAGATGATTTACTTTTTGTGAATATGCCTATCAAAGTCAATTTTGAGTATCTTGTGTATGATATCTATTAGGTAGGAACCTAAGGAGCTCAATGTTGTTTTTATTGCCTATATAGCTATGATATTGTCCAGTGCAATAGAGGCTAATTAGTATATGGTCTTATCCTATAGAAGCTATATTGCTAATAGAATTCCTGTCAGTTTAGCTTTATAAATAGTGTAATGTCAAGGTACTTGTATAGTACTTTACTTTTCCTATTGGTATAGTAGAGTGCCACTGCTGTACCTACTCTACTACTAATAAGCAAGCCATCCAAATATACTTGTACTTTGTCTGTGTTTCCTTTTTCTTCCTCAATAGCTGCCTCTTTGTTTAGGATGATACTCATCCTGATATTGGAATGCTATTTGGGGCTATGCTGGACTGCCTTGATATTCTTGTAAATGCTTAGGTGGATTCCATAGGCCATGTTTAATAGCTTATAAAGAGGTGATTTGTTTGGTATATAGATTGTTGTGTAGGCTGCCACTAGTATGTATATATATAGAGGGTATTTTTCTAAGAAAGTAGCTAGTCTTGTAGCTTTGTTATGGCACTTTTTATCTATGAGCAAGTCAAATAGGAGGAGATCTGTATATGTGTCAAGGATGTCAGTTGCTGTAGTACATACCACGCCTACGACATGTATCACTGCTTGGTGTTACACTCTCACTAGCTTTTTAACAATGCCTTTTGAACCTTTGCCTACATAGTATAGTGGCATCAAGAGTATATCTACCCTATCTAGCATGCAGGGTAATTCATACCTAATGAAAAGATTAGTATTCTCAAGTTTAGCTAATGCTAAAACTATTTGTTCCTCATAGTCATTCACAGTAAGCTTTATTTTAATGTAATCTATTATTGGTCCTCCCTGGTTTATACTACCAGTGGTATTTCATACAAGGATTAGTTTAATGATTTTCTTAGTGCTAATATTGTTTTTCCTGATGAATTCCTTTGACAGTGTTATACTAGTATACTCCCAATCTAACAATGCTTTTATGGTAAAGTTTCTCTGGTTGTTGAATTAGATCTAAACATCTATTATAAGCTCATTAATGGGTTTTCTCTTTACTTAATAATACACTTTATGCATATCAAGTTATTTTGCAATACTTAGCTCTCTTACTAGGGTTTTATTTTTTTTTCTTATATCTGTAGTCTTGTCTGGTTAAATAATATTATTTAATATGCAATAAATACATTAGAATTTTTAATAGATGGAAATGATACAAAGATTAGCAGGGTTATAGACTGTTCACTCACTAACTCTAAGGAAAACCTAGCTCAGCCAGTAAGTCCTTGCGATCCTTCTCTAATAGTCCATCAATAACTTGTCTTACATAGGTTCTGGTAGACTTTTGCAGTTTTAAGCAGTTATATAATAGATGGCCTTTCTCGGCCGCACGCAACGGAGGCGGCACTTGCACCACAGTTGAAACATAGTCCCTCATAATGGGCTTTCTCAATGTCTATTGGCTATCCACATCTCCCAAACATGGTGCTAGTGCCATTCTTTCAAGTTTGTACTAGAGCCAATAATTGCTCTAATATTATCTTTGTTTTTTTAATTAGTTGTCTCCAATTTGGCATAGAAGAGCCCTTTGTGGAATTTCCAGAACCAGAGGTCCTATTGACTGATATGAGCCTTCTTTCCAAAGTGTCCAATGCTATTATATATTTTCTATAGTCTACAAGAGTGTTGAAAATCAAGCCAGATGAGTAGATCTTCTCAATTAGACTAAACCTCATGTTTCACTCAACCAGATCAATTAGAAAGTGGTTATGGTCTATGCTATACCCTGCCAACCTTGACAGAATATTGAATTGTTGGAAGAACTCTTCCATCATTGAGTTCCCTTAATGAAGTTTAGCCAGCTTGTCTTGTGCTATTTTTTTATCACCAGAGTTAGAAAAGGAAAATCCGAGTTCCTTTTCAAATTCTGCCTAGGTTTCCCAAGCAACTGGATCATATTCTAGGTCTTTGTTGATGAAATTGTGGGCCCATGTATTTGCTACACCTTTATGCATGAATGAGAGGGCAAAGATTATCTTGTCTTTATCTTTTTCAAAGTCCTTCTTGTTGGTTATAGTATATAATCTAACCAAGTGCCAGAATCAGTCAAGGTACTGGCCATCTTATTCTTCTAGTTTGGCAACATGACTTTTCCTAGTGGTAGTAGTAGTAGTGGTGTTATTAGCATTGGCCGTGTCTGCCATAAAGAGTTGTTGGAGGTTTATGAGGGGAGATAGGAGAGGAGATTCTTCTACTTGATCTATGGTATTATTATAGTGCTAAATATTGTTGTTGTTGTTAAGATAGATTCCTCATTTTTCATAAAACCAGGTATCAAAGATTTTTACTAGTCTATGTGGAAGAGAGGGGGAAGAAGAAATGACTGAGAGTTTGATGGAGAGGGAGCATATTTAAAAGATGAGGGGGAGTAGGGTAAAGATCATGGGGTTTTGAAATCTAGGATAACTAATCAGGGTATGCTAGCTTAAACTAGTCAGGTCATAAAATCAAGGCAATACTTCCCAATATATACTATAATCTATCATACTCCAAGTAGCTACTTGTAAGTAGCCTACAAAGCAGTTGTTCCAGAGCCTACTTTAGCTGGGTTGACTACTAGATAGAAGTATTCTAGACCCCAAAGCACTCTCTTTTATATAGGATACATGCCTAACCATTTAGAGTGAGGCATATAGTAGCTATTTACTATTATAATCTTAGGTGGTGTTATAAGTACTCTTTTTACTGAGATGTAATGATATACTAGTAATGCCTCTAAGTGCAAAACACACCCAAAAAATACCCTTATAAGTGCAGGTATGCAAAAGCTGGTTCTAGTGTGTAGAGAACTGTCAGCTGTACCACAACTAACAAGAGAGCATACTGAAAGTGTTTAGAGCTTAGAAACAACTCTAAAATAAAGATCTTTGGTTGGGTGACATTTGTTTAGGATTGATCAGAATGACTGGAATTGTTTGGAGTGTAGCTGCAATCAAAGTGACACTGACACAATTGGCAGGGAGTGGACACTAGTCAAATATGATGTGGTCTAGGCAAACAGCTCCAAAATTGAAATCTTTGGCTAGGCAATATATGATTAGGATTTGATTAGAATGCAAAGAAGAAGGAATGGGTGTGAGGCCACACTGGACACTAGCAGAGAATGACAAAACAGATGAGAGGGAGAGAGCAAGATAATGAGGGCTCTGATTAAGGGTTATGACCAAATTCAATAACACAAAAAAAGAGGCAAAATGCAAACAAGGATTGGAAGGTGAAGGCTTGAGGTTTCATAGACACAAGCATACAAATGGAATCTAAATAAGGGGGAGCCAAAGCTAGTATATTGCAAAGGCCATAGGTGCCCTTTTATAGTAAGTCCAAACAGGTACAAGATAGGGAGATCAGCAGAGGCATAGAGTACTCAGAAATACATGCTAAGAGCTGTCAAATGTAAAGACAATAAAGGAGTGATAGTGTGAACAATATAAGATAAAAAGCAATAGCTATAAAGTCTAAATAATTAGAGTGATTGCCAAGATGAGTATATATGGACCTGGAGATAAGAATCACATGCCACATGGGTAAACCAATCAGAAACTTGGGAGCTTTGAAGATAAGAAAGGAAAGGTCAACAAAAGGCATAATAATGATAAGAAATAGAAAGACTGATCCATTCCAAGTCCACAAAGTGTTTGGCTGCCTCTGATTCAGGATATTAAAGACAATTGGGTGTGCTGAAGATATAAAGTGTACTGAACCAATTGGCAATCAGCTGCAACAATCTGCAAGGAGCTCCAAACACTAGGAGTGCTAATAGATTTATATAATGACTGTAAACTGCTCCAAATATCTGTGCAGAGGTCTAAGTACAAGGTCAGTGCCTGATAAATAGCTAAGAGCTCCAAACGGATTAGGATCAGCCAGACCTAAGTTTGCTAAACAGTCAAAAAATACTTAAAAGCATCTAAAGTGGGATATTAGTGCCTAAAGTTGCCTTATGCTTATTAGTAAATGTTACAAACTGCTTGTTCAGTAACCCCAAGAGTAGGAGGTTCTTTCCTAGGTCATTTGCAGAGGAAGGTGGAATAATGGTCTCAACTGTATACATAGTATAGGAGCCAGATGTGTATTGCAGCGTAAGCAATAAGAACAAAGTGTACTATAGGAAGACAGTACTGGACAAAGAGAATAGACTAAAGATTCTTAGCCTATTCTATGGGCCTTTTATACTATCTTAGGAAAGGGTGTGAGAATCCCGTATATGTATCTATAGGTATTCTCTAAGTTGTTTCTCTCTCAGAATGACTACTCTTGCTTTTCTGCTTGTCTTTTTCCAACCAAGAGGACAAGGAGCTCTATGCCCGTGTGTGAGTAGTTTGTAAGGTGGGAAAGGATGCCTGCTGCAATAGGCTCATGATACTCAACCAGCAACAGATGGTCCATTAGAAGTGAATGACCAAAGATATCTGTACCTTCATGTATGCCTCAGGGTGTGAGGCCACCTGATAGTTGTGATGATCATATCAGAATAGACCACCATAAAGGCCTGATAAGTTATGATCATAACAATACCCCCTTTCTATGTCTTATTCACCTGGTAGGACAACACCTTGCATTTTATTGCCGCTCTATATACAATTTGCTTCCTTGAGTCAATATATCAACCAAATGCATCTTCCAGGATATGACTGCATTTTCTGGGAGGAAGACTGACTTATGTTGTTTGATCCTTTAGGAGTTTTCTATCTCTATTGAGCTGTTTGTTTGTTGTCTGTTGGAGCATTCCAAACACCTCAACTATAAGATGTTTTTCCTTTACCTGTCGATTTATTTTGCCATAGGTCCCTGCCTAATGGTCTTACTCCAGTTTTCCCTGGAATACCTTAAGAAAGGCATATGAATGCAAGTGGTGAATGGATGAGTAGAAATTTTAATATGTAGGTTCTAATTTGTGTTATCAATTTCTTTTTCTTCCTTCTCTAAGGGCCAAACCTTAGTATTTCCAGGATAGTTGTCTACCCTTGTAATTATAGTTTCTTCTTGATAATAGGTGGTGTCCATAGACAAGTAGGTTGATCGCTTTACAAAGGCTTAGGCCTACTTCTCCAGACTACCAGCATGTCATTCCAAGTAATATTGCTCCTATATAGTGAGCTCATCTCCAATTGAGGTCCTAGTCAATCTCAAGCAGTATTGCTCCCATACAGTGAGCTCATCTCTGGTGAGGTAGTATCGGTGTCCAGAGTTTGTTTATCACAAATGTGGGCCTATGGTAGGGAATACTATATATAGTGTTGGGTTTAAGGCAAGAATGTGAAGAGAATCAGACTAGAAGGGTGCAGTAAGGAGACAGGAGGAGTCTGACTCCTTCTCCAAGACTGCCCATTCATATACATAAATAGACATCAAGACCACAGCTAATGTATTTGTCAGGTTTGCAAGATATATCTACAATGATAGTTTAAATGTCATTTCAGGCATTTGCTAGTTTAGCATCATGGTAGATGCTCATAGTTTAAGGTGATTGTGGACCCATTAGGGCACCTTGCACTGCCTGATAGTTTACATTTTAAGGTCGTTTTGGACCTTCTTCATCATCAACATGGAAGATCTATAAGGGAAGATATTTCTGCATGCTGGACTATTCATCGGTTATATGCATAGGGCTATTAATTAGACTTCGCCTTCCCAGATTCCACTAAGGCATAATGGGAATGGCTTATACTATATCAAACTAGATAACTTGTAACACCTCAAGATTATGAGACCACTCAGTTTAACACTATGAGGTAGGCAACTGCTATTGTCTAACTGTGTCCCTCAAGTCATGATAGACTTGGCCTTCTAAGAATGAAGGTAGTTTACTGTTATTTCAGACATTTATCAGCATCATTTTTGTTAAAAATAATGTTGATATGATCCTTGTGAAAAAAGGAACTAATAGTTTATTGTCATTGCGGATGAGGGCAATATTCTTGTCAATATCCCCCTATGATCCCCATGTAGAAGGGGACAATAGTTCAAAGTCATTGCAAACTGATCAGGACCCAGGGTCACCAATTATGACTCCTATTTGACCAAGGAGCAAGTAGTTTAACATTGTTGCAGATATACTATGCCTTTGCAATTCAAAGACCCGGTACACAATCCCTATGTATAAAGAGATGGTAGTTTAATGCCATTTCGGACATGGTGACATCTTTGTGATTAAGATATTACCACACGATCCCTATGCCAAAAGGGACAATAGTTTAGCATTATTGTGGGCATATTGTCACTGGAGATAATTTCAGCTCCAATACAATCCCTAGAACTAAGGGACAGTAGTTTAATGTTGTTTTGGATGTGCATGTTGGCAGAATAGACTTTCCAAATGAATGGCCAGTCCTTGTTGTACCTCCACAATATGAGCCAAATGGAGTCATATGATCTAGCCTGTCCGACTAGATTCTTGACTCGAGGCATGTGTCCTAGTTGCCTCCTAACTAGGTCTTGGAGCAGAATTTCTTGTACTTTGACTCCAAGACTAGACTGGGTACACTGTAAAGAGATGTGTGCTCTTCTATATCCTCAGACCCCTCACTTAGATTTAAACCAAGATGACCTAGTATTCTTTTACCAAAAAGCAAGTGAACATCAAAGCGCTTCGACTGCTTATAGGCAGGGTTCTGTGATGCGGGTCCTTCTGAAAACCCGTGCTTCACCAGAATGCAACCACTCTCCATGGGTCAATGGTAGTTTAATACCATCTTAAACAAGGGTAGTTTTCCGTTATTTCAGACAAAGACTAGTTTAACATCATTGTGGACCCTAGTAGCTTATAGTCATTGCAGACTAAGCCTTTGGTAGTTTTACATTGTTCTAGATGTTATTTGTGGCCTTACATTGCCTTGGGGCAAACACATTTTAGTAGAGGTAGCCCAGACTCTACTATCTCATGCATTAGCAGTTAGGATTTCTTAATACTGAAATGATCCTGTAAAACTGGAGATCCAAAGTGGGACATCCAAACACTAGTCAGACCTTGACTATGAGGGTTCACTTAACCAAGTTATATATTATAATTATTCATCTTGGCTTCGGACTTGCATCAATTATGTACAAGCAAGACAAAGAGCCAGCTTGTCGACACCTAATATGAGAGTAGTCATGTGGAGGGTTCCTTATGCAGAAAAAACCCTGTAAAACTGAGGATCCAAATGGGATACTCAGTGCATCTGTCAGATTACTCCTTGACAGCAAGGATGTGAAAATTCCATCCAAATGTTGCACATGAAATATGCCCGCTTGTGTGCCATATTCTACTATCCTGAGAACATGGGCATTTGGTCAGGTACTTCTCCTGCCTCCTTGTCACTTCACAGTTTAAAAACATGTAGGTCTAATAGTTTAGATGTCATTTCAGATGTGGGGTAGTTTAGGATGGGTTGGCTAATGAAGGCTTTCTTTAAGTGTTCAAAAGCTTCTTGGCATTTTTTGGTCTGATTCCATTTTTCATCTTTCTTAGTGAGGTCATGTAGGGGATGTGCAATGAGTGAAAATTTGTTGATAAAGCACCTGTAAAAATTTCCTAAACCTAAGAAAGAATAGATGTTAACTGTGCATGGTACCAGCCAATCCTTTATCGCATCCACTTGAGAATCTCCCATTGCAACATGGTCTTTTGAGATCATATACCCTAGGTAATTGAGCTCCTCTTTGTAGAACTTGCACTTCTCTAGTTTCAGGTAAAGATTGTTGTCGCGTAGAATTTGGAAAACCTGATTTAGGATGTGGATGTGTTCTACCATGGATTTGGAAAAGATGAGGATGTCATCCATATATACCGTTATTTTTCACATTTTCACACTATGATGAGTTCTAAAAAGATCATGTTCATCATGGCTTAGAAGTTGGCTGGAGAGTTGGTTAAGCCAAAAAACATTACCGTTAGTTTGTATGATCCTAAGGGGGTGATAAATGCAGCTTTCCACTTGTCTCCTTCCTTGATGCATATATTGTTATATCCCTATTGCACATCCAGTTTGCTAGATATTGTGGCCCCTTTTAATTCATCTAGTAGTTCTTGGATTAGTAGAAGGGGGCAAACATTTGGGATGGTATGCGAATTCAGATGGTAGTAGTCCTCTACTGGGCATAGTTTTCCATTCTTTTTTCCTATGAAGAAAAATGGGGCAGCTATAGGTGACATAGACCGGCAAATGATTCCCCTTGCAAGGTGGTCCTTGATGAACTTTCATAATTCACTGTGCTTCTTGGGGCTCAAGGCATATATCTTGGATATTTGAGGTTTGAACATTGATATGCTAGTAATGTCTCTGAGTGAAAAACACATCTAAGAAACACCCCTACAAGCGCAAGTAGGCAGGAGCTGGTTCTAGTGTGCAAGGAACTATAAGCTGTGCAATAACCAACAAGGGAGTGTACTGAAAGTGTTCAGAATGTAGCAAACAAACAACTCCAAAATCGAAATATTCAGTTGGTTGGTTGGTTGGTTGGTTAGTTAGTTGGTTGGTTGGTTGGTTGGTTGGTTGGTATTTGATCAGGATTTGATTGGGATGCAAAGGGGAGGGAATGGGTGCAAGGCCACACTGGACACTAGCAGAGGATGACAAACTAGATGAGAGAGAGAGAGAGCAAGACAATGAGGGCTCTGACAGAGGGCTGCAATCAAATGCAACAACACAAATAAAGGGGCAAAATGCAAACAAGGTTCAGAAAGGCAATAGCTCAAAGTCTTATGGACACAAGTGCACAAATGGAATTGGAATAAGGGGGGAGCCAAAGCTGATGTATTGTGAGGCCATAGGTGCCCTTTTATAGTAAGTCCAAATAGGTACAAGATAGGGAGATCAGCAGAGGCATAGAGCAATCAGAAATGTGTGCCAAAAGCAATCAAAGGTAAAGAAGATAAGGGAGTGATGTTGCAAACACTATAAGATAAGAAGCAATAACTCTAAAGTCTAAATAAGTGAAGAAATTGCCAAGGTGAGGTCACATAGACCTGAAGATAAGAACCATATGCCACATGGGTAAACCATTTAGAAATATGGGAGCTCTGAAGATAACAAAGGATAGGTCAACAGAAGGCATAAAGACAATAAGAGATAGAAAGACAGATCCATTCCGAGTCAACAAAGTGTTCGGCTGCCTCTGATTTGGGACATCAAAGCTGACAGAATGTGCTAACCATGAGAAGCATACCGAACCAATTGGCAATCGGCCGCAATAGTCTGTGGAGAGCCCCTACTGCTGAGAGTGATGATAGATGGATAGGATGACTGTGAACAGCTCCGAATGACTGTGCAGAGGTCTAAATTGAAAGTCAGCACCTGATAAATAGCTGAGATTGCCGAACAGATCAGGATCAGTTGGTCCTAAGTATGCCAAATGGTCAAAGAATACTGAAAAGCTGTGAAAATTGGGATATTGGTGCCTAGAGAATACCCATTCTCATCAATGTGGGCTTTAAATTGATGGCATGGTCCCAGTAAGTGTGTTCCAGGAGTTGCTGCAATTTCCATTCACTAAAAATGTCCAAGTATTTGTAATGTGCCTTAGGGACCCTTTTCTTCAAGTTGGTGATGATGATTTTGTCCTCTAGGTCTTGGTTGAAGCTGGCAAATCCTGACAGTTCCAGGGCTAATTTCCGAATAACTGGTTCCTCTATGGCGATTGTTCCTGAGGGTTTGGAGGTCAGTTTCTCCCCTATTTGGCAAAAGAGATGGCTCAAGGTTTGTTCGAGCATGTCATTTCTCTTCTGCGTATTTTCTTATGTCCTGCAGGAGCCACTTCTTTTGAAGGTAGGCTCATAGTCAGACACCAGAGTCCAATATTCTCTAATATCCTTGAGAGATGTTCAAGGTGCTGCTTTTCGCGCTTGTTAATCCACAGCTTGTGGTACAGTTCCATATGTGCTAGCCAACTGCTGTTTGGTAGCTTTTCCCTTGCCCTAGTGAACCTGTATGATTGCTGGCAATTCTGGGGACACTGATCAAAGTGTACTTCATATTGTCTCCACTTGATGGAGGGATCATGGTATTTTAGCCAATCTGTTCCTAGGATGAGGTTGTCTTTCTCCAGATTGGAAGTGGGTGTCTGAATGTGTTGATATGCTAAAGGTGGCTCTAAGTGCCAAGCACAACACTAAAACAACCTCTAATGCAGGGGTGCTGGAGCTAGTATTTAATACACAAGGAATTGTTAATGATAGCTTTAGAAATTGAAGGTGTACTGAGAAGCAATGGGAATATGAAATTATAGTGCCCGAACGGTTTTGGGACTGTGCTGAACACCTACCGAACATTTAGTTAGTTGAGTCAGGGATTCAGTTGGTAATGAGGAGGTAGTGTCATGACCGACAACTATGTGCTTCAAGAG
Organism: Heterobasidion irregulare TC 32-1; assembly: GCF_000320585.1. Taxonomy (NCBI): domain Eukaryota; kingdom Fungi; phylum Basidiomycota; class Agaricomycetes; order Russulales; family Bondarzewiaceae; genus Heterobasidion; species Heterobasidion irregulare. Next base: position 1,511,099 of record NW_009258198.1, on the reverse strand, counting down.
CCATATGGAACTCTGACACTATATGAGGGAGGACGAGGGATATGAACAAAGAGATGAGTATGAACACAAATAAGGCCGAACAATGAGGATGATGAGTTTTTGGGAGTCAACAAAGATAATTTCGATGGTTAAGATAAGTGTGAATGAGCTCTGAACTGTGGGGTGCAAAAGCTGGTTTATTCCAGAGTTATATGTAGGTTTTTATAGTAAACAGAGCCCCTAAGTAAAATATTGAACAAGAAATAAGTGTAGATGTCAAATGGGCACCAAGCCCTAGGAAACAGAGAAGATAAGAAGGTAGGTGAGATGTCCATATAGGTTCTGGAGGTAATAAGATAAAAGGTAATCAGTGATGGCAAAATCCTAACTATTTAGGATCTGTTGCCTGGTGAGCTAATGAAAATAAAGAAGACATAACATATGACTAAGGTGGCCAAGTAAATTGGTGTGAGATTATGTTTGACCTACTATGTAGAAGTCAGGAAGATAAGCAATAAGGACTAACAGACTTACAGAGAACATCAGCCAACATGGAATACTGGCTCTGATTTTGTAAACACCTATCATAATATTCTTATGCAGTCATGGTAAGTATGTGAAGTGTGGGCAAACTGACCCAAGTACTGCCAAATGTCCTTCAGTGGGTTATGGTCAGTTAGGTAGGACCAACTGTATTCGGTGCAAGTTGGCATCTTTGGTACTTGTCTAGCACTGTTTGGTGTCTTCCCAAAGCTTCTCAAATACATCCATTAGACCCTAGTGTGGGTGCATGCTCATCAGCATTCTATGTGCGTTTGTCCATGAATATCCTAAATTTTGAGGTTTATATCCAGTGCCAACTAGATGAGACCTGCTTTGTTAATAGTGTCATTGACATTGTGAACATTGATTGGGAGATTAAGTGAGTATGTGGGGAAGCAGTGTTTTTTGACCCACACTTTGTTTACTATAATCCCCTGGCATGCTAAGTCAATGGTTGCCTTTACTCCAGTATAATGGGTCCAGTTTGAGACTACCACGTTTAAGCAGATGGGGGTAATAATTTGATTGTTCATTTCTCCAATACAGATACACTTGTCCATGTCAAACTTGGGCCTTGCTTAACCTTTCTCCTTCACTGGTGAGGGAGAGGTCAAGAAAAATGCTTAGCAAATCCCAACACAATTTCTTTTTGCTTGTCCACCCCTAATTCTCTGAGTACTGCTCTGATTCGAGCAGTATGCCTAACATTTCTGTTCTCTTGTTGTCTATTAGGCAACATGACATGTCACTGATAGTTTATTGAGGGTCGTTGGGATGAGGTAGGGTGTGGACGTTCCATTGAAGGACTAGGTTATGGTACCCACTGGTCATTGTGATAAGCATCATTTATCTCCATTCTTCGATATATTCTTGCTTGGTTTCCTAGAGCAGGTGCATTGTTTTTACCCTCAATATTGACCATGTAGTTTCTTCTCCCTGCTTTACCCATGTATCCCTTCAAGTTTCCTCGAATTGGTTGAACACCTCTATGTAGTGATGGGCAGTTAGAAATATAGTGCCCTGGTCTTCCGCAGTTAAAACACAAGATAGGTTGCTTGCCATCAAATTTCCTCTTCTGGCTTTTAGTGTTTCATTTCCTCATGGCATCAATGTCCATATCAATAACTTGGTTATTCATTCTGTAAAGGGCATTTGTGGAGTTGTAGCAGAAAGCAGGCTGGATATGAAAACAATTCAGGAATTCACTTTGAAAGGAGGTGGAGTTGGCAAGAATGGCCTTTTAAGCACTTTTGGCTCTAAGTCACTTATCTATTTTGCAGGCTGTGTTAATCCAATCTTGGATTTCATCCTTTGGTTGGACTTCCTTGTCATAGATTTTATCTATAATGCATAGGTCTAGCCCATGTTAGAAGTAAGGGACTTGCTCCTTTTCAGAGATGTTGGCGTTAGTAACAATAAGGATGAATTGGTTGGAGTACTTGTCAACCATCATCTTTTCTTAGGAAAAGGTCATGAGTGTGCTTTACACTTTTTCAGTCTTGCCCATTTCCCTAAACTGTAATTTGAATTTTGCTAGAAAGTTTGCCCAAGTGCCTAGGTCAGTAGAAGGGTCCACTTCCGCTGTTTTGAAGAGAAAGTTCTCTGCCCAGGCTCCTACCGTGCCATATCTCATGCATGAGAGCACAAAGGAGATTTTGTCCTGATTGGTCTTGTACCAGTCGGACTCTGCTATGAAAAGAAGGAGGCATTAGAGCATGAATTTCTAGGATCCAATATGGTCACCTATGTAATTGTCGAGGAGTTTGACTTTTTCTTTTCTGGGTTGTACTATTGTGGAAGAGATGTTTGTAGAAGTCAATGCTTGTCCCAAAATGTCGGTGAGTGGTTGATTTCAGGTATTGATTGGTGTTTGGTCTGGTGATAGGTCAGAGTCTAATTGAGAGGCTGATTTCTCTTGCTCCAATTCATCAGGGATTTCTAGTTCCAGATCTCTGTACTAGGATGTGGAATCCCAATGGTTCTCTGTTTTGTTCCAAATAAACTCTTTCTCTGTTCTATCGTCAAATGTGAAATAATAACATCCATTTTGGTATAAGTGGTTATCATGGTTTGGTAGGGCGTCTCTATTAGTGTCTTTGTAGAACCAATAGCCTTCTTGTTGTCAAATAGGGCAATTGTTATGACAGAACTGGTTATTTATATGTCTAGTGCCAGGGGGGTAGTTTTGGCCTAGGTCTTGCTCCAAGGTGTGTACAGTAACATGTGTGCAGTAACACTTGCTTAATAGGGGTCTATTTCCCACTAAGTAAGGTTGTGAGAGAGAGTGTGGCAGCAAGCTAGAATGCAAGCAAGATAGGGGCAGAAGAGTTCATTTTAGTGTTACAAACTGCTCGTTCGGTAACCCCAAGAGTAGGAGGTTCTTCCCTAGGTCGCTCATGGAGAAAGGGTAGAATGTTGGTCTCAACTGTATGCTTAGCACAGAAGCCAGATGTGTATTATAGCATAGGCAATAAGAACAAAGTGTACTGTAGAAAGATAGTACTGGACAAAGAGAATAGACTAAAGATTCTTAGCCTATTCTATGGGCCTTTTATACTACTTTAGGAAAGGGTGTGAGAATCCTATATATGTATCTATAGGTATTCTCTAAGTTGTTTCTTTCTCAGAACGACTACTCTTGCTTCTTTGCTTGTCTCTTTCTGACCAAGAGAACAAGGAGCTCTATGCACATATGTGAGTAGTTTGTAAGGCAGGAAAGGATGCCCACTGCAACAGGCTTGTGATACTCAACCAGCAATGGATGGTCCACTGGGAGTAGATGACCAAAGATAATATCTGTACCTTTATGTACACCTTAGGGTATAAGGCCATCTGGTAGTTGTGATGATCATATTGGAATAGACTGCCGTAAAGGCCCGATAAGTTGTGATCATAACAGTGAGTCTATAATGTATATAAGTACATACCCTAGTAGTATCATAGGAATAAAGTGGTGAAGATAATGATAAATGGAGGACATAGATGGGGTATGTGTTTAGTTATGAGGATTATTGGATAAAGAGGTCAAGGTCAAAGGTTATAGTGATGAAAAGAAACATGGGTGTAGAGATAAGAGGATAATTGTCATAATGGTCTTAGGATCTGGTAAAGCAAGTAAAGGGAGTAGGTGACATTGTAAAGAGCTTCAAGCTTGTGTTAATAACAACCTTCTATTGTCAGGCACTCACCCTACTATCTTTGGAATGTGGGGGAGCTTAGAGGGTTGGAGGTGAAACCAGCTTGAAGCTAGGGATATATTGCCTGCTACACTACTCTATATATACTATTTATTCTATATATAGACCATGTAGATTAAAGACAAGCAAGTATGTGTCAGGTAACTACTTAGGAGAGTGTGCCCAAATATGGAATATGGGAAAGTATTATGTGAGTATGACATATAAATGATCAGGCATGTAATACTATAATTAGGTAAGAAGAAAAAAAAAGGATTTTGTACACAAGTCATGACAATACCCTTGCATCACCTTGCTCAATATCTTAACATCTTGCTCAATATCTTGAGATCTCATAATACATATCTTATGCCCTGTTTCTTTACTTACAAAGGTCCTTCAATATTCAAGTAAAGCTAGCTCTCCACATATCCTATTTTTAGTAGTATGTTTTGTATTGTGCTTCCATATACAGAGCCATTGCTAGCACATCACCATACTAACAATTTCTTGTATATTAAATACTAGCTTCTGCCTACCCTACTCTAGAGATGGTTTTATTATTGTACTTGGCACTTAGAGATACCTCTAGCATATCAGCATGTTCCTAAACATCTATAGGGCACTTTAGATATAAAGTTGGTCTACTAGGGCAAAAAATTAGAGAATGGACTCACTGGCTATGTTAATATGGACTAGGCTAGCAATATTAATAACCACAAGTCTATTTCTAGTTATGTCTTTAAGCTCTTAGATGAAGCCATTAGCTAGAGTTTAGTAAAGCAGGGCTCTATGATTGTCTAGTACTAAGATAGAGTATATTACCAGCACTTATACTATAAAAAAGCTAATCTAGCTGCATACCTTATTAGCTAACCTTAGTGTGCCTTATATTGAACTGACACCATCTAGGAAATCACCCTCTCGCATTATGCTCTAATTAGTACTATTTATGCATAATTAAGAATGATTAGGATTGGAGATTATTTGCTTCCCCCCCCCCTAAACCTGTTCTAATTAGACATAATTTTTCTAAATTAGGAATTATTAGGATTGATTATAACTTCAAATTTCGGAAAAATCATAATAAATCAAGCATCACAGTTCACATAGTCTTCTTATACAGTCATGTCTATTAGAGCACTAGTTCAATACCTAAACACAGAATATACCTTATAACAAACTTGCCTTCTGCCAGAGTTGAACCAACAACCTCATGTATGCAAGCACCCGGGACAGATGCTCTAAGCCACTAAGCCACAAGGTCTAAGATATAAACTTGGTAATCTAAATAAGTAGACATAATATAGGCAACCTCAACATCTCTGATTTTATTCAACATTTATCTTTCCTCTATCTTATAAATAAATAGGTCAATAAATACCTAAAAAGTCAGGTCTTTCAGGATTTAGTTTAAACACCAGCTAAGAAGATAATAAACCAATGGAAAATTGATAATACACTTTATATAGGATAAAAATAAATTATGGCACTTACACAATTTGGACTGAGAATGTGTAAAACTATGATTGAGTGTAATATTCAATGGGACTCTACTAGTATAGACAATGCTACCTTAATTTGCAAATTTGATCGGAAACATGATTATAAATAATTAGCCATAATTAGCTCAAATTAGTATTATTAATAATTATCAATAATTTAGATCTAATAAGAGAGAGGGATTTTTAAAATAGCCACTAATGAGGTAGAGAGTAGGGACAAGAGTATATGTATGACATGCCTATATATAAATAAGCACAAGATTGTTGGAGGTGATCTTAATATGCTTAGTGCACATATTTCCTATATGGCAGACAAATATATCATTCTGGCACCACATACTAACATGACTGTCTTTTCCATAGCCTAATAGCTAGAGGAAAACACCAAGTTTGAGCATCTTCTATATAACAAGGCAATAAACAATATGGATAGTGCTAAAAATTGTAATATTAATAGCAATAACAATTGTGTGCTGTATGAGACAGTATTAACCACTGCACTAATAAACAAGGTCTGCAAGGCTGTATATAGCATATCTCTAAGCCCAACCCACATGTTGTGTCCTGTAATGACCAGTAGCAGGCATTGGCTAACAATGACAACTTTAATAATATTGTGTGCAAGGACAAGGTACCTAGGTCTTCATAGCCTCTTGTGGCAGCTGCCAAGCTGCCAACAAAGTGGCTGGGGGCATCAATGCACATTTCTCTCTTTCTATGTCCCTTGTAAAGGCAGCTAGAAAGTTAGCAAAAGAGCCACAAGATAATGGTGCAAGCATATATGAAGGAGAGTAATATGCTAAAATAGTATAGAATATGCCACATCTTTACCTTCTCACTGATAGAGCCGTAGTACTTACTATTTCCTACTGGTAATTAAAGAGTTCTTAGTATAGAATTAGTGCTAATATTATGAAATTAGAAACCAATCCAATGCTCACAATGTGTTGCTCCCAATTGGGAAATTAGATACTTTTAGATGCTATTAATACTTTTAGATACTTTTAGATGGTATTAATACTTTTAGATACTTTTAGACACTATTAGATATAGTCCAGAGCTAATACAAAGGGTCGTTTTCTAGATGACATCTTCTTATAAATAACCAATTGGCTATGGACATTGCACAAAACACTATGTACTATGCCCACACAAAATATATTAGTGTTTGTAATTATTTCATATGAGAGAAAGTCATAAGTGGTAATCTTAGGCTGGAATACATACCCATAGATCAGGTGGCAGATATTTTGATAAAGGGCCTAGCTAGAGAGAAGCATAAGCTCTTTTCCAAGAGGATAGGATTATAGTATATCGGTTAAATAGGGGTATTGTAATGAGTCTTTTTTCCATAGCCCAGTAGCTAGAGGAAAACACTAAGTTTGAGCATCTTCTATATAACAAGGCAATAAACAATATGGATAGTGCTAAAAATTGTAATATTAATAGCAATAACAATTGTGTGCTGTATGAGACAGTATTAACCACTGCACTAATAAACAAGGTCTGCAAGGCTGTATATAGCACATCTCTAAGCCCAACCTACATATTGTGTCCTATATTGACTAGTAGCAGGCATCCACTGACAATGACAACCTCTATAATCTTGTGTGTAAGGCCAAGGTACTGAGGTCTTTATAGCCTCTTATGGCAGCTGCCAAGCTGTTAACAAAGTAGCTGGGGGTATCAATGCACATTTTTCTCTTTTTATATCCCTTATAAAGATAGCTGGAAAGTCGGCAAAAGAGCTACAAGATGATGGTATAAGCATACATAAAGGAGAGTAATGTACTGAAATAGCATAGAATATGCCATATTTTTACCTTCTCACCAATAGAGTAGTAGTACTTACTATTTCCTACTGCTAATTAAAGAGTTCTTGGTATGGAATTAGTACTAATATCATAAAATCAGAAACTATCTTTTTAGCCATAGAAAGAGATGGTTTCCAATTTTGAAATTCAATCCAATACTCATAATGTGTTGCTCCCAATTAGGAAATTAGACACTTTTAGATACTATGAACACTTTTAGATACTTTTAGACACTATTAGATATAATCCAGAGCTAATAAAAGGAAGCGGTTTCCCAGATGTTTGCATATTGCTTTTATACCTAGACTGCTTGTCCACCTCAAGCTCTACATACTGCCATTTCCTACTATATAAGCATGCTAGACTCTTACCAGTCCTTATATCTGTATGCTGTTCTATATGCATATGTGCAGCTTAATAGCCTTTTGTATGATAATGCACAGCTAATCTACCAAACCTTTTATAGATAGCAGATGTTCCTACTCTTATAGTTGTCTATTATATTCTTGCAAAGAATTAGATTATTGCTAATATCAATACAAGCATATTGCTACAGGCCTTTTTACAAAATATGACTTAGTTATCCTTGTCCTTGCTAATATTTATGTGCTTAGTAGACCTATAAGCAAATGAAATTTAAAACAAGATACATGTCCTCTACTTAATACAAGTCCACTAACTATTTTGTCATCTAAATAAAGAAGGGCATTGCTACACCACATGCTCTTTGCTAATAAGGAAATATTTGTGCAGGTAGTAGTGTAACCAAGAAAGGCACTGCTATGTCTTAGATATTAGGCCAAAGGCTTTTGTGCCAAGGATAGGAGTATAAAAGACAATATAATTAATAAGGCCCTACTAAGAGATATGGTCCATGCTTAATATAGCAAAACACATCTTATTTATGTGCCTTTAAAAGAAAATTATCAAGTTTAAGTGTATATATTTTCTTATAATGGAATTATGCTTGAAAAAGGCGAACTTTTTTTTATAGTGCAAGCCTTTATGATAGATGCTGGAGCTGGCATTGCAAGTGCTAGACAACCATATTTTGGATGCTAAAGCTAGCATCAGTATACATACACTCTATAATTGAGTTTGCAAAAGAAAAATATAGGCATGTTTAGCAATATATATAGCTGTAATTACATATATCAATGTTGGTAGATTATTTTTAACATTGCCAAAGACAGTCAAGAATATGAAATTATACAATACAACTATAATTATACTTAATTAGTACAAAAAAACATGGGCAAAAGTAATACAAAAATAGCCACAATTTTCAGGACTTATAGTTACAAGTTTCAAATTGATATTTTGTAAGTGCTACTTTGCTTGCTTAGGTAAGCTGTTGCATGACCGCAATATGTGTTGTAATACCTTCATTACACTGTAACTATTTCTATATTATCTTTTTTCTATTTTTACCAATATCTGTCTTAGCTGGTTCCCTATAGTTTTCTAGAGATCCTAGATAATGCCTAGAGAACTGTGATATAAATGTTTGTAAGCGGTCCTCTTGCTTGTCCTATGCAGAGTTTGGCATGACCATGATCTATATTGTACCACTATTGTGATTTGGCTGCTTTTATATCAATTTTATTTATTTCTTACCAATATTGTGGGTAAAAGAACATAAGGTCTGTCTTAAGTGATTTTCCTTAGGACTGTCACAAATAGCTATAAGTAATAAGAAATCCTAGGCCACAACAATAAAAGAAGATAAGGATATGTTGTGTAAGAAAAAAGTTGATTAGATTGATGAAATCAATGACTTAAATCAGAGAAGACTAGTAAGCAGCAGTTCCTAGATTGGACAAAGGTGGATAGCCTAAGGCTTCTTTACTATACACAAAGTGCCTAAATACATACAAGCAGATGCATAGACCAAGTGACTATAGAGTAAGAATATAGAGTATAGACTTGAGAAGGATCTAACATATCTCCATGCTAAAGGTAAGAAAGTACAGATATATAAGAAAACCTAAACAAGTTTATAATAGGGACCCATATACATGGATTTCTAGATAATGCTCAGAAGGCTATGATATATGACAAAGGTGTTATAATACAGATTATAGTTATACAAGAGCTAATCTAGGTAAGCAGGGTAGTGCTTACAAAATATCAATCTAAAATCTATAACCATAGGTCCCAAAAACAGATATAGTTTTTTTTCCCCAATAAGTACAATATTTTACAATATATATCAGTAATTATATTAGTTATTCGAACAATTCAATCTTGTCTTCTTCTAACTCTCCAGCCCTACTTATTTCTTCTTCTAAAACCGTTATTTTACTAATTTTGTCAATACTCAAAGATAAAGGAATTTCTTCTTTGTCTTGCACTAGTGTTGTAGGATTCTTGTAAAATATGAACTCTGAGAATACCTTATGATCTCTTAGGCACTTTACACCCTGAGCAAACAAGGAAGAAGGAATGATGTGTGGGATGTGAAGATTAGAGTCCAGTATCCTGAGTATACCACCCAATTCAAGAGCAGCAGACTTTCGAGACCATCCACAGACTGGACCTATGGTGCTATTCTGTGTGATTATTATTAAAATCCTCTTGAATCTGAAATTCTCACTTTGAAAGCAATAACGAACCTTGACCAGCCAGCCTGCAACTATATCAATGACACTAAGAGCTTTTGTCTCCTTCTTCAGACTGTCAAAGAACTCAGGCTTCCCGAATCTTTGTCCACTTCTTGGCACAGGGCTTGGAAGAGCATGAAGTGTCGAAAGTGTTTGCAGATGGAAAGTGTATGGATTTGTTTGGTGCCACTAGCAATATCCCAGAAACCAAATCCAACATAAGCAGAGTCAGTGATATGTAATGTCAAGCAACATTTGCATGACTAACGTACACTCTCACCCCCATTTGCATCAAGCCAGCTTAACCCATCCATAACTCCATCGCACTGGTCAATCTCTTCACAGAATTGAGTATAGTTTTGATGGATATACAATCCAAAGAGTGATGCATCAACCGACGTGTCCGCATACAGTGCCTGTCCATTGAAATAATCGAATGATGAACAAAGAGCTTGTCAAATAACGAAGAGCTTACATCGACGTCAACCCTACTTGTTCGCCTCTCTTCAAATTTGATCCATGATGGTAGTGGCTTCGGATTTTTGAGGGTCGTATCTAGTGCTTGTTCAGCTAATCTCTCTCTCTTCGTCGCAGAAGCGGGTGGGAGATCTCCTTTCCCTATATTGGCGTTGAAGTGATCAACCATCAAGCGCCGAACGAAGGATCCACACATACGTTTATTGTAGAGCACCTTGCCGACAAGATGAAAAAGCGCGAGCGCACTCTCACGCCTTGCTGCTACTACTAACGATCTATAGAGTAATGAGTCAGTGATAGAACTATAAGATAAAATATATTAACACACTTGTCTCTCTGCCCAGACTCGCCTGAACTAGTCTTAGCGCAAGCAAACTCCAGTCGCATGACCGCACTGCGTATATCCCCATTTGCTCCGTCAACAATTGCGGTCAGCATCGTTTGTGACACTGTCGCTCCCGCTTTGGCTAGAAGGGCCTTCAAGGCGGAGGTGAGAGTTGTTGGAGTGATCAGATTAAACCTGAACCCGCAAGGCAAGGGGCCAGCACCCAGACGTAAAAGTAGAAAGTAACGTTAAACCAGAATTGCCAAGAGAATCGATACGACGCACGCGATCTGGGTGACCCAAGCAGCACCCATCCCAGGTGGCATGACTGCTCGGAAATCTACGACATCGTCGCGGCCTCTTGCCCGCGCATTACTGCCTTCCGCCCATCTCTCCTCCCCACCTTCTCCTCTGATACCTGTATCGCTCAGCACAATCACGACGGGCGCGGCATCCTCCCGCATATTCTCAACGTGAGTGCGCAGCGCGTGATGAAATCGTTCCCGAACGGCTGGATGCAGTATGTTCGGGAGATCCTCGAGAAGAATAAGCTGTCGGGAGTTTGAGCCTGGCGTATTGCGGATAGTGGACCCGATTGGCTGCGAGCAAGCCGGGATTGAAGCTGGTGTAAATAATGAATGGTATGATCCCGCGCGCGTGAGGAATGATTCGAATTGATCAATCATGCTTTCATAGTCATAGTGTCCTGCGTGCTCTTCTGCCAGGTGACGATGATGCCATGTCGGTGGAAGAAAGCTATTGAATATGTGACAAAAGCTTACGACCGAATGATTCAGAGACCGGGAAAATGTTAAGAGAGCTCCTCCACTCGATGACCTCGATGTTTCGCTCGCGGGATAGAACCCGTATGGTCGTTGTCTTGGCCGAGCCAGCCGGGCCTGTTAGAACCAGTAGCCTCTGCAAGCAGTGTGATCAGCTGTCGAGACACCATAACTGTTCAAAAGACATACACGGAACTTCTTGAGCTTCCCGCCATCAAATGACTCAGTGAGCCATCTGCGCACGTCATCAACTTTGCGTTTGTGCACGGCAAGGTCCGCCTAGTTGATGCCACGACGATGGTAAGCTCAGAGAGCGCATGGCCATGGAGGAAAGAAGGAATTTGCCTCAGTTTGTGGTTCATATCTATCTACCCATAATCTATCATCGTCTGATATCCATTACTTGGGTGGTGTGCCGGGTGAGGGTTGTATGACACGCACTGTGTATCAACTCCTCTTCATCTGTCGCCTTTGTCTTTCCCTTCGTATCACATTGACCGGTTTTTGAGGGGGGATGGAGATGAACAGGAGATGACGATGAAGATGTTGCGTTCCGTCCAAGATCATAGGTCGGCGGGCTAGCCAGCTACCCGCATACCCTATGTCAATGAAAGATCACGGAGTGTAGGGATAAGGCATACCGTGCTAAGGGTCTTCAGTCTCTTCAAAGGTGGAGGATTGTCGAGTTTGAGGACGTTCACATGGGAGGCTTTGGTTTTACGAGTAACTCTTGGAGGCATCACGAAATCGACAGAGCAATGATGAACACGAAGTTGTATGGGCGAGTCTCAAAACCAGTCGTTATTTCTGGTCCCGTAGTAGGTCCCAGGAGGTCCCAGGTTTTCCTGGTCCCTTTTAGGGAGGAGCAGGTTTGATAGGTCATGCCGGGGTCCTGCTGAAACGAGTAGGGCTCAATACGTGCGCCTTCGTCAAAGGTCACTCCGTACACAGGCACATGAATATCATTGTCCGTGCTCCCTCTTCATGGCAGAAGCTATGATCACTGATCAGATTTTTCAAACAGGAAACACTTTTTGGGCGCACCGTCACCCCTGCTGAGCGGTTGCGGCAGCACCAGCGCGCCCTCGCGAAGGCTCAGCGCGAACTCGACCGCGAACGTACTAAGCTTGAGCAGAGTGAGAAGAAACTCATCATGGACATCAAGAAAAGCGCTAAGGCGGGCCAGATGGTGAGCTCACACTCGCTGGTGGCGCAGCCATCCATACTTGCGAACGCTAAATCTGACGCGATGCCCTCCACAGAATGCGTGTAAAATCATGGCGAAAGATCTTGTCCGGACGAGACGATATGTGCAGAAATTTTATCAGATGAGGACACAGCTCCAAGCTGTTGGATTGCGGATACAGACGCTTAGAAGTAACCAGCAGATGGCCGACGCGATGCGCGGTGCCACTCGTGTGCGTCCCCCCCCCCCCCCCCATCCTCTTCCCCGTGTGTATAGCTCACATTCTTCTTGCTTGATATTTGCCGGTCATACGCGCACAGGCGATGAAGGGCATGAACCGCGGGCTGAACCTGCCTGCGATCCAGCGCATCATGAACGAGTTCGAGCGCGAGAGTGCGACGATGGACATGAAGGACGAGATGATGAATGACGCTGTGGACGATGTCATGGATGATGACCTCGAAGACGAGGAAGAGGAGGGAGACAAGATCCTTAAAGAGGTCTTAGACGAGATCGGCGTTGGCCTCTCGCAGCAGGTGTGCATCTTTTCTTCTCGTTCCCCTTCATAAAATGCCACCGCGCTGCTATCCTAACGATTCTTTTTAGCTTACTGACGCGCCCACGGACATCGCTACCTCTGCGCCCCTCACGGAAAACCGTCAGGTTGTCGCGCTCGGGGACGGAGGCATCGCGGCTTCTGGCAGGCCCAAGTCAGGTAATGACTCTTCCGGGGGAAATAACGGTGCAGGCGGCTTATCGGATGAAGACTCATTGCAAGCTCGACTTGATGCTCTTCGCCGAGGATGAGAGGGAGGTTTAGATGTAAACCGATACCCACAACATCCTGCACTCACTTTCCTCGTTCCTATCCCGGGCTTTGTTAATTCTGAACATTTTACACTTGTAGTACTATAATTCTTCTGTCTCTGTTATCCTCTGTTTTGCTGTCTGCCTTACGATTTGTTGGATGTTCACAAGGTATATGAGAATATGGACGACATAGTAAATCACTCCACACACTCCTGGCCACATTTTCTGTACTGTCATACCCTCAGCCCCGCAATCGCCCGCGCCTCTTGCGAGCTCAACTTCCATTGTATCCCTGAGCTGCTGTAAAAATCGTCTACGTCTTCTTCCTACAATGTGCGTACATGAGTCCGTGGTACAGCGTTTGAGAAGACAGAAAGAAAAGGAGACAAAGAGAGATGGAACGGACCTGGTCGAGGTTGATCAAGGTAGAAATATGCTGTAGCCGCACAAATTTCTCGCGCACGTCGCCGAAAGCGGTCTGGGAGGACAGATGTGTAGTGATAGAGCGCAAGTCGTGGTCGAACCGGATCGCACCAAGCTAGGTCGCACATGCAGTTCAGTTTAGGATAAAAGATCTGCGTTTGCATCAAGGAAAGGAGGCGCACCTCACTGTATCGGAGTCCCATAACAATTTTCTCCCAGGGCCGGATCAGTACGTCAAGCGCGAGACCGAAAAAGAGGCGGTAGTTGCTCTCCGTAAATGTATCCTGCAGTCCGAGGTTATAAGCTGTGCAGCCAACACGCGAACTGAAGTCACGTCGAACACACTTTATATCCGTCTACAAGGCCCTCCCAAGCCTTGATAAATCGCTTGCGAATGACATCCTGATACTCGGCCGCAGCGTACGCATCCTCGTCAAGCACATACGAGGCATCTTTGTACACGTCTGCGAGGAGCATGCGCAGCTTCGGGCGCAGGAGCTGATTGAATAGCTGCTCAACGCCGGCCTACATTGGCAGATGCTATTCTGAGGAAAAAAAGTGACGAACGGAGGATGATGGGTAGACGTACCCGGAGGATTGATCGAAATTTGGGCACAAGCATTGTCAACGACGATATACTATTCGTCGCGAGATCAACCTCAGATGCCAGAAAATTCTGTGTGATGGTTGATGATGCAAGAAGGTCCCTCACAAGCCGCTCCATGTGTGAGGCAGATATGTCCAGATCATTCAACAGTGTCTAAATTTATAAAAGAACACCCACAATTAGCATATCTGTTTGTGGCCAGTGTATACATAGCAAAGAAACAAACACACGCACGATAAACGCAACACGACTCTCACGCTCAGCCTTTTCCCCGCGCACCGCGCCCGCCGAGCGGTACACCTCGTCCATCCTGTGCCGCAGCACGCCGGCATAGTCGCGTTCGATGACATCGCGCAGCGCCGCGGCCATGCGTTCCACAACAGGAGCTGCACCTGTCGAGAGGAGGCGCGCAAGGATGACCTTGATGATGTAGAATGCGTCGTCAGGCCTGGTGGTGGTTACGGGGCTGGAGAGTGCCTCCGAGGTCGAAAGATGGTGCGCCTATGGGTAGATAATCAGTATCTTCAGTTAGTTTGAAGGCGTAGGTAGGAGAAGTCGAGAAAGTAGGGATCACGGATGAAACTTCACCTTGTCAATGGCGCTACGGGCGTACCAAGTTTCAAGGGGGGTATAGTAGGTAGTCAGGAGGTCGCTGAAAAGCTTGTTGCAAGCACTCAAGTCTACAGCCATGAGATTCCAGGACGCAGGGGATGGCGGTCGCTCAGATAAGCCGGATACTTTTTCGATGTGAGTCAGATGTGATGCCCCCAAATTGGATGTCGACCCGTCTTCAGAACGCTCAGTCGTCTGTTAAATATAATCAAAATGCAGAAAATATATACATACAAAGATTCCCGAGAATACCTTCAAGCGGTCGTATAAGAATCGACGAAACAGGCTCCATCGGCTGGCCATTCCTGCTGCCTCCGTGATGACTTTGTCGATCTCGCGCGGATCAACCTCTTCGTCAATGCCTGAAAGTTGCGTGGGTGGTCTACGCATAGTAGGCGTAGATGTCGTTAGGGAAAAGAATGAGGTATTGGATGTATCCAAAAGCTACCATCACATTTTGATGTCAACAGGCATATACAAGGATATTTGGAGAGTGGATGAATGTAGATACCTTGCGTTTCATTGAGCGTTCTTCCTCCCAGCCTTCGATCAAAGATTTGGAAACGCGGTCACATTCTTGAAGCAGCCGCACGATCACACTCGCCATTCTACCCGGCCCATAATATTTTTCGACCACAGGCTGGTGCTGATCAACGATCATAGCGATGCTCTCAAAGAGAGCGGTGAGAGATGTGATGTAGAATAGCGGAGATGATGCTAGTGGCGATCCGACCCCGCATGGTGAATACGCAGATCCAAGAGGGGAAGGGCTGTGAGGACGAACTTTTAGCAGATGCGGGAGGGCGCACCTTCACAAGGTCGACAACAAACGAGGCATACGCCTCGAGGCCCTCTGCTTCCCAACCTATGGAAGGGAATAGCTTGAAGAACCGAGTCGTTGCAACAGCATCGCGGGACTTGGTTGCAGCATCAAATTGGCTGGTAAAGACATCTAGAAGGTGTTCTCGGGCGGCTTGCAAAGTCTGAGTAGGAGGAAGGTGACTCTCGGATGTTGGCTGGTCAGAATATTAAATTGAATGGTGCAGTAGAATGATAGAATACGATGAAGGGACTGACAACGGCAACCTCAGCGAAAGCGCCAGAGATAACCTCGTCGGGGAGCGCCATAGCACGCGCACAATATCGCGTGGCTGATTCCCAGTCTTGAGATTCTATAGAAGCCTGCATCGAGAGTAGTGACACCTTCAAGTCCATCACTTGCCCTACGCGCTCGCTCGCCTCGCGGACGCGATGCATCTCCTCATCGAGGGTGCGCACGCGCCCGCCAACGCGGGCGGCGGTGCGCGCAGTCACGGAGACCTTTTGGGAGAAGAGATGTGCTTCGGAGGAGAGCTCTTCGAGATGAGGAACGAGAGACTGCAGGCGGGCAAGCGATGCGAGGATGGGGTCTTGAGCAGCGAGCAGAGCAGAGTCCATGAGTAAAACCTTATGTAGCGGAGCCCCAGCTCCCCAGCTGCCTCAGATTCCTGGTTTACCTCTGGGTTCCAGGTTTGTCTCGCGAGTTTGGGCGGTGACCCCGACCCGTGTCGTAACTAAGGCTCCAACAATTTAGTTTACTTACTGTATATAAACTGTTTTTCTAGATTACATTTACCAGCTATTTACTCAGGTGCTAGCACTATTATTAATATAGTGTTCGGTAATTTAACGGTGTTCGGTAATCGCTCGAGGAGCGATGAGTTCTCAATAGATCTTCTTCAAACCAACTGGAGGTTATTTGGATATCATAACCGAGGTCCCAGAAAAAATCCGAAGCCGAGAAGTTAACGGGAGGAGAGATGGTTCAAGTAATACCTGCTCGGTAAAATCTGTTTGCTCACTTGAGCCAGCCGATCTTGTCCGATTTGCATGGAAATATTTGACTGAGATAAAATAAGATATATCTATACTGTACAAATTTCTCCAGGGACAGATCCCGTGTCATCGCTGAATCGCAGAACATCGTCCTCATCGAGCAAAGTCATACTTGACGAATTAGGAGCTTGGTTCAATCTCCGCCAGCGGCCCGTTTGGAAATATCCAGAAAAAGCAACATGATCCAGGAGGATCCAGGCCTCCTGGAAGCGGAGTGGCAACCACAGCTTCGTGACATCGTCGTGACCATCGTGCGGAGAAATCACCGAACACCCCTCAAACCCACCGGAAACGTTCCGCTCAATGACATACTAGCCTTCCGGTATATTTAAGTACACAGGAAGGTAGTGTGAGTGTTTGCCAGTATACATGCCAAGTCTCACCCTCTCAGAGTCCCATTTCAAAGCTATAGAATATTTTTACGGTTTTCTGGCAGAATGCTGCTGGAAGGATAGTATGTTGTATGTATACAGTATGTATAGGGTTACTTGGGAATTGCCGACTGTATCGGCATGACCTTTGCTTGAGCTTGATACCAATGTGTATCTTTGTCAAAACTTAGTAAGTACTAGTTGTCAATTTTTAGCCACACAAGGTACTTCAAGATCAAAATAATTTAGGACCCATAATTTTCTATATATTAATAAGCATGCTTTTATACTTTGTACCAAGCATCCCATTTAGTCCTTTTTCTAGAATAAATTATAGCTATAGTGCAACAACAAAAGGATTAGTACAACCTTTGTGCAATCTTGCACACAACATTGTAACCTTGAATACTCTTACATAACCTTTTTAGTAACTATACAACATTATAGTGTCTATTAAATTTCTATAAGTATCTGTGCAACCTCCTACAGCTTTTGCATTATTTTTTCTTACTATATTAATGAAGTACTAGTAAGCATATTACTATGCTATGCACTAAGTGCCCTAATTATGCAGCCTTTTAGTATAAATTGTAGCTATAATGTGATACTGAAACTGTCAGTGCAATTTTTTAGGCTTTTATACAATCTTGCACATAATCTTAGCTGTTTTTTTAATTAGTATGCCTCTATACTGTATATTAAGCACCCAAATTTGCATCTTTTTCAGCATAGACCTTAGCTATAATACTATCTCAGAATCACCAGCATAATCTTGTAGGCCTTTTTGTGGTCTTGTGCACACTATTATGACCTCAAATGCTCCTGTGTAACCTTCATAGTAAACACATAGTCTTATAGTGCCTGTGTAATCTTTGTTGGCTTTTACACAACCTTTGATAGCTTTTACATTCTATTCTACTACAGTGCCGGACAAGCAAAGTCAACAATTTTAGTCAACTAATTTTCCCACCCTCCGGAACCACCGGAATTGATGCGCATTCAGTAAATAAGCATTTTGAGCTCCTTACAAGCAAAATCCCATGAGCCAATCTCATGTAAATTACATTTTATTGATTTTGACCCTTAAAAAATTGGCCAACCCCCAAATTAAATGGTAGGGCCTCAGAAATAGCATCAATCAACTCCATTTTTCTATCTGAGTTCAATGGTAGTCTTAAATAGTCCCAAAAAAAATTACCAAGGCTGTAATGGTGGTGCATTTCCAAACCATGACATACTGGGCTACCAAATTATGTAGCATTCAAAGCATCCCCAAGGGCATCCTCCAAGAAAGAAACATGCATTGAAAATTCAGCATTTTCACAAAAAATCAATCCACTCGAGAAACTCACCTGAATTTGAGTCAGACACTGAAGAAGACATGGAGGATATTGATCTTGATAATCCATAAGACAGAGACTAGCTCTCATCTATGAAAAACCTGGTGAGTTCTCAAAAAATTACATTATAATCAATACTGGATAGACCATGAATAGCAGGTCCACATAAATCACACTCACATGGTCCTATTATCAACAATAAGTCAGTGCATATGCAGCAATGCCTAGAGTGGAAGTGAGTGTGAGAGGGCCAGACAAAGTTCAATGGTTATTTTTTAGTAAGCAAGATGACAACCAAGAATGGCAAGGCAAAGGGATTGCAGCAGACTCTTATAGAATGTAGCTTTGATGTCTACACAATAAAGGCCAAGTATTCTCCAATTTGTCCTTTTAAGAGTGACACTTGCTATATAGCCTGACTCCTGACCAGGCAGGATGATTTTTTTTTTCAAGAATCCCTTCTTGAGCAGAAATCAAAAGCTTGAGGTCACATCTGCATCTTTCTTCTGAAGTTCTATTGTGAGCTTCATCCTATTGAGATGGTCAGTTTCTTCAGTCTTTTCTTTTATGGCATGTTCATATTATTCAGTACTAAGGCTAGTACAAGCATTCGTACTGTAAAATTTACAAAGTCAAATTTGAGGATGCAAAGAAAGTGGCACAGCAATGCCTCAATAAGTGTCCTGTCAAGGTGATTCACCAATTTTTTTAATCAATCATGGTGGTTTATGGATGCATATCATAAGGGGCTTATAGGGAAAGTGGCAGAGTGGGCTGTATGCAAACAGAAGTCACATAGAAGGGTTGGGCAGTGCACAATGATGTCTGTTGATGCAATGCTGACCTGAGATTGACTCAGATTGACTCTGATGCCATTTTAGGCCTAATTACATTTTGTTTTTTTCACTCAAAAAATTGGCCACCCCCATTTTACCGTGGGAAATTCCATAAAGGGCATTTTTTGACTCCTTTTGCTTCCCTGAGTCCGAATCTGAACTCAGTTTGTCCCAAAAAATTCCGCCTGGGGAGTTAGCAAAATTGTCGACTTTGCTTGTCCGGCACTGTATATTGGTAAGACTAATAAGCAGGCCTCTATATTGTGTACTGATCCTCTAAATTTTATTATCTTTATAGCATAGATTTCAGCTATGGTATAACTTAGGAACAACTAGTATGGTCTTATGCACAAGTAATCTCAAATACTCGTATTATGTAATCTTGTAGCACCTATAAAATCTCTACAAGCTTTTATATTAATTTTTATATCTTTTGCATTATATTTTCTTATTGTATTAATCAAATAACATGCTAAATAACTTTAGCAGTCCTTATATAGCACTTACAATCCTTTTTTCAACATCCTTAACCTTAGAAATCTCTATACACTGATGAATGTGCCACCTCTCTAAGTGCCAAGGCTATTACAAACTATTTGTTCAATAACCTCAAGAGTAGTAAGTTCTTCCCTAGATTGCACAATGAAAAAGAGTGGGACAATGGTCTCAGCTATACAAAGGTATAAGAAGGAATGATATTAAAATAGACAGTATGGAGACTGTCTGAGTATAAAAGGATATAGTTAGGGGACTGTATTTAATGAAGAGAATAAACTAAAAATCCTTAGCCTATTCTATAGGCCTTTTATACTACTTTGGAAAGACATAAGAATGCCATATGTATTCCCCAAGCATATCTCTAAGTCACTGCTTTTTCTCAGCTACTACTCTTGTGCTTCTCCAATTATCTTCTTTTAACTAGGAGTACAGTGGCTTGTGTTTCTCTATGAGTATTTGCATGTAAGCTCATATTAGCCATCCATATTATATTCTATATTACTTAACTAGCAATGGTGATATTCACTAGAAGTTGGTAACTAGGGATGCTACCTTATACTATAATATACACTCTGTAATTGGAGCTATCTAGTAGTTATGATGATCATTATTAGCATAGATAGCCAAAGAGGCTCTAATAGACTAGATCATAACAAAGGCCCCCATTTTTACACCTTTTTTATAGGTTAATCACTTTATTCATAATATGTTTGCAGCCTTCTCTTAGTACTCTATTAGTGGTCAGCTATATCCTATTAGGCTTAGAGCAGCTCACAGCCTTATACAATCTGTCCCAAGATACCTTATACATATGTGTTTACAATAGCAGACCAATATAGTCATTGTTAGGATCATGTCCTAACACATGCTTGGCACGTGGACAGAAGGGAAGGTCAGGTGTCTCACCCTTGACTAGACATTAACAACTAGGACTGTGACTTGACACGCGTCTAAGCATGTGACTCAGGACATGATTATGAGCTATGCACATGACTTGGACTCAAGCTGGTTACCATTTACATGCTAACACATGAATGCTTACGATACTATGACCTCCTTCTTGTTATGGTTACTAATGTCGATCATGATCAAGTTTCATTAGAACATTACTGCGGACAGACATTCAATATACTTACTATATATGGTTACATTGAAGAGCCGCAGAGTATGAACAATGACTGCGGATTACTTAGCATTTAGAAGCACAGGCCATATGTTTGTCCTACCCTAAATAGCATGTACTATAAATTGGAGAGCTGAGCTTCTTAGAAGATCAGCTCATTTACTTTGTATACATCTCAATCTCTACACTACACCTGGCATCTGGCCCCTTCAGCCCATGCTTCGTGAACTCTGCCAGATCCATAGAACCATAATCAGTCTGACAAAGCACTGGACTCGTCTCAAAGCTCTTATCATCCTCTACCGCCTGCAACCTATCAAGGACTCACTGCCTATCGAGTCATTTGTTGAGATCCCTCCAAAGTCATCTGTTGTATTAGAGAAGACTTGTTCGTACCAGAAGAACAACAACATTTAGTTAACCAGCACCTCCGCCATCTATTCAAGAACAAGATCAATAGTGATCAAGAATTGCTGAACCAAGCTTGAAGACAATCGGTTGTCTTTATACGTTGGGCCGTCACTATCACGATTAGCCCAGGGAACTCTTTTTAGTGTGACAAGGGCACATGATAAGCCTAGCAGCTTAACACTTGAATGAGCTCTTTATTCTCTGCCCTAACATACCCTGGAATGACCTACTCTCTAATTACTAGCCAAATTAGCTCGACAGATAGTAGAAGAACAAACCGAAGAACAGTTATAGCAACCAGAATTAGCAAAGCAATCCAACAAGGAATTGCCCGACCCAGTGATGAGCATGCCACCTCTCTAAGTGCCGGGACCCCGTTTTTCGCAATTCTATGAGCACTAGCATGCTGACCTCAGGGAATACCCCAGACACCACCGGATGGCCCCGCAGCCCAGAGAAATTCCCTCCGATGCCCACTACAACCTCAGCATTACGGTATAGGGCCGACGTGGTCTTGTCTCGCACCCCTCAGTTATTGCCTTACATCATCTCACTCAGCCCCCACACGTATTACACAATGACCTCGAGCCTGCTGCACCCACAAAGACCTCGCCAAGCTCTCGCCATATGCCTTGCAAGCATCGACCGCATGGACCGCACTGCAAGCAGCTCCGTAACACGATATCACAGAGAGCTTTATCATGTGCGCTTATTGGGTAGTACAGGTCCTGTAATCCATTGCCCCTCCATTTTCCCAGAGTTTACCTCGTCTCACCGCTACACCTCTTTACTAAATATCACTTTGTCTCTTGACCATGGCATGATAGAACCTTGTGGTCTGTGAGCACCTTTGTGCGTGGTTTTTCTTTATCTTTCTATGTTACGGAGATATGCTAGTGATGTCTCTGAGTGCAAAACACACCCAAGAAACACCCTTACAAGTGCAGGTAGGCAGGAGCTGGTTCTAGTGTGCAAGGAACTATAAGCTGTGCAACAACCAACAAGGGAGTGTACTAAAAGTGTTTGGAGTGTAGTGAACAAACAACTCCAAAATCAAAATATTCAGTCAGTCAGTCAGTTGGTTGGTTGGTTGGTTGGTTGGTTAGTCAGTTAGTCGGTTGGTTGGCTGGTTGGTCGATCAGTTGGTAGGTCAGTTGGTTGGTCAGTAGGTCGGTAGGTCGGTCGGTCGGTCAGTTGGTGTTTGACCAGGATTTGATTGGGACACAAAGGGAAGGGAATGGGTGCAAGGCCACACTGGACACTGGCAGAGGATGACAAACTAGATGAGAGGAAGAGAGCAAGACAACGAGGGCTCTGATGGAGGGCTGTGATTGAACACAACAACACAAACAAAAGGGCAAAATGTGAACAAGGATTGGAAGGCAATGGCTCAAAGTCTCATAGACACAAGCGCACAAATGGGATTGGAACAAGGGGGGAGCCAAAGCTAGTGTATTGCAAGGCCATAGGTGCACTTTTATAGTAAGTCTGAACAGGTACAAGATAGGGAGATCGGCAGAGGCATAGAGCAATCGAAAATGTGTGCCAAGAAAGATCAAAGGTAAAGAAGATAAGGGAGTGATATTGCAAACACTATAAGATAAGAAGCAATAACTCTAAAGTCTAAATAAGTGGAGAGATTGCCAAGGTGAGTGCACATGGACCTGGAGATAAGAACCACATGCCACATGGGTGAACCATTTAGAAACTTGGGAGCTCTGAAGATAATGAAGAATAGGTCAACAGAAGGCATAAGGATGGTAAGAGATAGAAAGACAGATCCATTCCGAGTCAACAAAGTGTTCGGCTGCCTCTGATTTGGGACATCAAAGCTGACAGAATGTGCTAACCATGAGAAGCATACCGAACCAATTGGCAATCGGCCGCAATAGTCTGTGGAGAGCCCCTACTGCTGAGAGTGATGATAGATGGATAGGATGACTGTGAACAGCTCCAAACAACTGTGTGGAGGTCTAAATGGAAAATTGGCACCTGACAAATGGCTGAGATTGCCAATGGTCAAAGAATACTGAAAAGCTGCAAAAAGTGGGGTATCGATGCCTAGAGCATACCCATGCTCATCAATGGTCTTGGTGTGATATCAATTTACTTTACCTTGCGAGTTCGTGTTTACTATACTCACTTCAACTTGCTATAAATACCTGCCTATAACACTGCAATACACCAGTTTTCGACACCCCTCTGTTTAGAGCTCAACTTTACATAAAGATCTCGCTCATATTGCATCGCACCAACATCACATTCGCTCGATTTAGCACTCGCCACCTTTATCACCGCTATTGTCAGGGCCCTCATTGCTGCCCTTGAAGCTGCCTTGATCACTCGTGCCTTGGCCCATGGTCCACCACTTTATTTCACACAAGAATATTCTCATGTGACCTCGCATCACCTTGCTAGATATCTCAATATCTTGCAGTATGTATCTCATGCCCCATCTCGCAACTTACAAGGGTCTCTCAATATTTGTAGTGAAGTCAGCTCCCCGCCTACCCTGTGTTTAGTGGTGTGTTTTGTGTTGTGTTTTCGCATGCAGAGCCATCGCAAGCACATCATTTTGGAGCCCACCACAAGGGGTTGACTTTTAAAATTCCACTGAGGGACCTCCAATGATCTTCTCAACCCACCGCCGAATGCAACAAGATCCAAGAACTTATCGCCAGCTTCAGTAACCTCGGACTCGACGCCGATCTTAGCCTATTCACAGATGCTGACATTGTGCCTTACCATCTCTCCCACCATCATCTTCTTGACTTAGATAACTTGCCAACTCCTTTATCACCTTCACCCCCACTCAAAACTTCATTCTTCCTAACACCTCCTTTATTCCCAAATTGTACTCAACTTACACCCATCTCCCCATTGCTCGATCTGGCCCAGCTAGAATCCACTCCGCCATCCCTGATCTTATCCTGCCATCACTTGATATCTTCATTGCTTAGTCACACTCCCGAGAATTCCACCCCGACTTTTCCCATGCCCACTTTTACTCTACCCTCAATATTGTGTTCACCCGTAACCTCTTCACACCCACCTCACATTAGCACTATGACTACCCCTTTCATGCCAGCCCACGGCAATAGAACCACACCCACTTTTGACCCTTGCCAACCTCAGGAACTCTGGCGATACTTCTTGGACCTCAAATTCCACTTCAATTGATCTATAGTCATTGACACTACAGAATGCAAAAAACACACCTGCCGATTCCTCGATGTCGACACCTGCAAGCTCTGGGAAACCCTGGCCCAGTACACCAACACCGCAATGTCCTACGAAGATTTTTGCAAGGCAGTTTATTGCCTCTACCCAGGATCAGAAGAAGAGAGGAAATGGTCAGTGGTGGATATGGACAAGTTGGTTGGAGAAAGTAGCAGAATAGAGATTTTATTGCTCAGCAATCTAGGCAAGTACTACCACTAGTTCTTCGTGATCACCTCTTTCCTCCTCAGCAAGGATTGCATTTCCACCACCAAACAAGGTCGCACCTTTACCCGTGGATTTCAGCCCGAATTATGGGGCCGCATCTTGCAACGCTTCCAGCTCAAGTTCCTGGATCACTTTCCTGATGACCCGTACTAGTTACAAGACATTCATAATGCTGCGAGATTTATCTTACATGGCACCTCTTCGACATTTCAACTTGCCTCCTCTAACAGTTCTCGTGTGACTTGCGGAATGAACCATTGATAAAAACTGAGGACCTTGCCACCATGTTTAAATGCATCGCTGAAACCTTCGTCAAAGCACTCATGAACCAGCCCGCACAAGGCTCGACAATGTCACAGCCACCATGCACGCATTGCAATCCCAGTGGCTTAGACCGCTGCATGTTTTGTGGAGGACCCAATTATTTTGTACGTAAATACGGTAAGGTTGCTGAATATATTAGGATTGGGAAGTGCAAGAAGAACACAGAAGGGAGGATCGTATTATTGACAGGCATATTTGTACTGCGAGAAATCCTGGTGATACACTAGAGGTGGCTCTAAGTGCCGAGCACAACACCAAAACAACCTCTAATGTAGGGGTGCTGGAGCTAGTATCTGATACACAAGGAATCATTAGTAAGGACTTTAGAAATTGATGGCATACTGAGAAGCAGCGAGGAGTGTGAGATTATAGCACCCGAACAGTTTTGGGACTGCACCGAACACCAACTAAACGTTCAGTCAGTTGTGTCGGCAATTCAGTCGGTAACAAGAAGGTAGTGTTGCGACTGACAACTACGTGCTTCAAGAGCCACATGAGACTCTGACAATATATGAGGGAGGTCAAGGGGTATGAGCGAAGAGATGAGTACGAATGCAAACAAGGCCGAACGACAAGGATGACAAGTTTTCGGGAGTCGATAAAGACGATTTCGATGGTTGAGATGAGTGCAAATGAGCTCTGAACTGTGGGGTGTGAAAGCTGGTTTATTCCAGAGTTGTATGTAGGTTTTTAAAGTAAACAGAGTTCTTAAGTAAAATATCAAACACAAAATGAGAGTAGATGTCGAATGGATGCCAAGCCCTAGCAATCAAAGAAGATAAGAAGGTAGGTGAGATGTCCATATGGGTTCTGAGGGTGATAAGGTGAAAGTTAATCAGCAATGGCAAAATCCCAAATGTTTGGGATCCATCACCTGAGTGTAGGTAGCAGGAACAGGCATTGGCGAGCCAATGAAAAATCAGGAAGACATAACATATGACCAAGGTGGCCAAGTAAAATGGTGCAAGATCACGTTTGACCTACCATGTGGCAGTTGGGAAGATAAGCGATAAGGACCAACTGACTTATAGAGGACATCGGCCAACATGGAATACTGGCTCCGATCTCGTAAACACCTATTGTAATACTCCTATGCCATCATGGTAAGTACATGAAGTATGGGCAAACTGACCCAAGTGCTGCCGAATATCCTTCGGAGGGTTGCGGTCAGTCGGGTGAGAACCGACTGTGTTCGGTGCAAGTCAGCGTCTTCGGTACTCATCTAGTGCTGTTCAGTATCTCCCCAAAGCTTCCTAAATACCTCTCTTGGACCCTGGCGCAGGTGCATGCTCATTACTGGGTAACAGCCTCAAGGATTGTGTCAATGAATGGCACTGTCACAACCCCAGCCAGATTGCCACTGGCTCAATGATGTTCACCATCAACTCCCCACCAGCACCATCAGTCAGCATTGCCTCCCGACATAATTTTCCCTTGCTCCTCGATGCAACTGCCATATACCAGTTAACGGATGTTGAGAGGATTCAAAGCCTCGAACACAAGCTTTTCGTGCTATGCACCCGAGGAAGCATCAGAACGTGATCCCAGGCCCAGGTCGACCGCGACAGTTGGGAAGATACACCTGAGGTTGACAACTGCCACTCAATGTCTCCTACCCCGGTGGTACCTCAAGAAGCGCCAGCCCACCAAGCCGCAGCCTCGACAAGACCTTGTGCACCGGCGCTAGCAGAACCTCCAGTCCACCTATTTGCCAACACCCCCAACGCCACCTACACGCCACCTCACGATTATAACATTGGGGCACTGCCCAATGGTTCTGCATTCAAGAAAGACGGTCTGGCATACAAGACGATGGCACCCATCTATGATGAGAAAGTCACCTCCAAGGTCTATAATCAGGCAATGTCGACACAAGTGACACTTACTCAGCGCAAACTCCTCTTGCTCACCCCAAAAGTAAGATCTCAAGTTCGTGAGGCAACATCGGCAAGGAGGACACCTCCCAAAGACCCGAATCAAGTCAGGACATTGTACCAAGACATGGAACTCCCCTATGCAATCGACGACCTTGACCCATCAACATTGACAGTCTCCTCCTTTACACACATAATCCACCAACCAGAGACACCTCCACTGGGATCTCTCGTGGTGCCCAATTGTTACGAACAATATCTTAGCTCGCTCTCACCCAGTCAGACTCCCCAACCGCTCGTCGTCGCTAAAGAATCCTCTGCTTTAAGATCAATCATACCCCTCATTGACCACCAGCAACTTGTTGAGTGCGTTATCGACCCAGGCTCACAAGTCATAGCAATGTCAGATGGTATCTGCAACAAGCTTGCCCTCATCTATGATCCAGAGGTCGTCCTCAATATGCAATCGGCTAATGAAGAGATTGACAAATCCCTCAGTCTCACATATAACGTCCCCCTCTTAATAGGCAATATTACTCTCTACCTCCAGGTACACATCATTTGCAACCCTGCCTACAATATGCTCTTCGGTCAACCTTTCGACATTCTCACCACGAGTGTTGTCAAGAATTTTGCCAATAAAGACCAGATGATCACAATAAGCAACCCGAACACCAGATGGAAGGCAATGATCCCAATGGTTCGACAAGGCCCTCCAAGAATTCTCTACCATGACAACTCGGGTTTTTGGGACTTGAGGAATTGATTGACGATCAAGGAGAGGCCACTTTGGTTATTGCTGAAGATCCATATACCCAGAATTCCTTTCATATTGAAGCCATTGCTCCATTCTCATGCTCACCTCGTCCCCTCAATATTAGTCTTGCCTATCTCTCAGCCTGCAATCCATGGCATGAAGCCCTCAAAAATATCTCTCCATCTCTCCTCTACAAGTCTCTCCATGCTATGTCTCTTGGTTCTATTTTGTCCCCCATTTCTCTCCTGCCCCCATCTACATCTCTATCTCATATTGCTTTTTGCTGCTCAGTCCTCATTTTGCCTTGCTCGATGTTACCACTGAATCTCTCTAGCCCAGTCACAATTTTTGCAGCCAAACAAAAATACAAGCCTGTTGCTTTAGAAGTCCGCCTAGTGCTAGCTGACCTTCCTGACAAATTTCGCATTGTCTGTAACATTCGAGGCGACCCCCTTGCAGGCCTACCAACACTCACGCCCAACCCCCCTCCATTCGCACCGACTGGACAATATATCTCCAAACGACGTGACCTGATCAACCAAGTACACTCCTCTGACTTTCTCTGGCCAGCAGAGTGTGAGCTTATGCACCACTTCATGTATCTTCAACATCTCAGGTTTGCCTGGGATGACTCAGAATGCGGACATTTCCATGAGGATTTCTTTCCCCCAGTTAGCATGCCTGTTATCGAGCACAAGCCATGTGTCTAACACAATATGCCAATCCCGCCAAGAATCTACAATGAGGTCTGTTGGTTAATCAAAACCAAGATTGCGGCTGGCATTTACAAGCCTTCAAACTCCTTGTACCGATCTTGCTGGTTCACAGTTGTGAAAAAGACCAACAGCACCACAACCGGCACAAAACTCTGTATTGTCCACAGCCTCGAACCACTCAATGTGGTCACCATACAGCACTCAGGTGTGCCTCCGTATACCAATCAAATTACTAAGCAGTTTGCAGGTCACACTTGCAGAGGGATTTTTGATCTCTATATTGGGTACAACAAGCAAGGTCTCAATGAGAAATCACGCAATTACACAACATTCCAGACCCCATTGATGAGCATGGGTATGCTCTAGGTACCAATACCCCACTTTTTGCAGCTTTTCAGTATTCTTTGACTGTTCAGCACACTTAGGACCAACCAATCCCAATCCGTTCAGCAATCTCATCCATTTGTCAAGTGCCAATTTTCCATTTAGACCTCCACACAGTTGTTTGGAGCTGTTCACAGTCATCCTATCCATCTATCATCACTCTCAGCAGTAGGGGCTCTCCACAGACTGTTGCAGCCGATTGCCAATTGGTTCGGTATGCTTCTCATGGTTAGCACATTCTGTCAGCTTTGATGTCCCAAATCAGAGGCAGCCGAACACTTTGTTGACTCGGAATGGATCTGTCTTTCTATCTCTTACCATCCTTATGCCTTCTGTTGACCTATTCTTCATTATCTTCAGAGCTCCCAAGTTTCTAAATGGTTTACCCATGTGGCATGTGGTTCTTATCTCCAGGTCCATGTGCACTCACCTTGGCAATCTCTCCACTTATTTTGATCTTTCTTGGCACACATTTTCGATTGCTCTATGCCTCTGCCGATCTCCCTATCTTGTACCTGTTCAGACTTACTATAAAAGTGCACCTATGGCCTTGCAATACACTAGCTTTGGCTCCCCCCTTGTTCCAATCCCATTTGTGCGCTTGTGTCTATGAGACTTTGAGCCATTGCCTTCCAATCCTTGTTCACATTTTGCCCTTTTGTTTGTGTTGTTGTGTTCAATCACAGCCCTCCATCAGAGCCCTTGTTGTCTTGCTCTCTTCCTCTCATCTAGTTTGTCATCCTCTGCCAGTGTCCAGTGTGGCCTTGCACCCATTCCCTTCCCTTTGTGTCCCAATCAAATCCTGGTCAAACACCAACTAACCAACCAACCAACTGACCAACTGACCAACTGACCAACTGACCAACTGACTAACCAACCAACTGACCAACTGACCAAATATTTTGATTTTGAAGTTTTTTGTTCACTATATTCCAAACACTTTTAGTATGCTCCCTTGTTGGTTGTTGCACAGCTTATAGTTCCTTGCACACTAGAACCAGCTCCTACCTACCTGCACTTGTAGGGGTGTTTCTTGGGTGTGTTTTGCACTCAGAGGCGTCACTAGCGTATCACCATTCGGAGCACATTGTCTCGTCACCCTTCCGATGGGATGGACAAACTTAGTGCCCATTTTCCATAATGATGTTACTCACATCTTGCAGCCCAAGATTCCCAACACAACAATACCCTTCATTGATGATGTTCCCCTCCAAGGTCCAGCCATGTGATACAAGACACCCAATGGTGGTTACAAGACATACCCCAACAATCCCGGCATCAGGTGATTTGTTTGGGAACACTTTTAAGGCATTAATTGAGTCGTCTAGCACATGAAATACTGCAGCGGGACATTTTTGGGTTATAAAGCGATGCTTTGCATGCCCGAGATCATCATTGTCAGGCACCGCTGCATATATGAGGGCTGACTTCCTGAGGAATCTTGAGTTGAGAAGATAGTCAACTGGGGACCTTGCTGCAATCTCTCATAAGTACAAGCATTCATTGGAATGATTGGTGTCATCCACATCTTCATTCGTAACTTTGCCCATCGAGCACACCCTTTAACAATGCTCACTCGAAAAGACTTCTCTTTTATCTTTAGACCTGAACAGATTGTGGCGCAAGACGATCTCAAATTAGCACTCCTTTCCTTGCCCGCCCTCCGTCCAATTGACTATTCCTCACTAGCCAATGTCATCCTCATAGTCGACACCTTGCACCTCACAGTCAAATTCCACTTCTGCCAGTGTGACCTCGACAATCCGTGAATCCAATACTATGCCAGATTCAGCTCCATCACCCTAAACGACCGTGAGTCAAGATTCTCGCAGCCAAAACTAGAGCTCTATGGCCTGTTTCGTGCTCTCCGAGCTCTCAAGATGTACCTCATCGGGATCCGTAACTTGGTCATCAAGGTAGATGCAAGATATATAAAAGGAATGCTAACAAATCCAGATCTTAAACCAAGTGCGAGCATTAATTGCTGGATCATTGCCATCCTCACATTCCATTTTACCCTCGTCCGCATTCCCGGCGCCTTGCATGGGCCCGATGGTCTCTCTTGTCGACCACCACAGCCAGGCAATTGTCCCAAGGCTGACAACAACTTCAAAGACTGGATCAGCAACCTCCACAGCTTTATGCACTAAATAAACAACCCTCAACCACCGCCGTCAGCGTGCCAGTGCCTCACCATTCTCATGAACACCACCACTAACATTAACAATAACATCCCTCTACCTCTCAACTACTCTGACATTCCTCACACCAGCACAGCAATATTGGCAGATGACCAGATCGTAGCAGTCAGGAAATGGCATTCCGACCTCACATGCCCAAGCGGTCTATCTAACGCTGAGTACACAACATTCCTCCGATACTGCACTGAATTCTTCCTCGCCTCAGACAAGCTATGGAAGAAAGATGTTCAAGGCCGACACAAGCTCATCACGCTGCCCACCCACCACATTTCCATTCTTGCCTTGGCCCACAACGACGTCGCGCACAAGGGCTTCTTTGCCACTTGCATCCTCATCGTGGAAAGATTCTGGTAGCTGCTTATGAGGCAAGACATCGCTTAGTTCATTCGCTCATGTTATCTCTGCCAGATTCAACAAACGCGCAACGTCTTGATCCCTCCAGTTGTTGCATTGCCGGCAACTCTCTTTGCCAAAATATATATGGACACGATGCACATGCCAATGGCAGGAGGCTTCCAATACCTCGTTCAAGGTCGATGCTCAATATTGCACTATCCCGAGTTCCACATGCTCCACAACAAGACTAACGCCGCCCTTGCCAACTGGATCTCCGAGGATATTCTCTGTTGCTGGGGCACCCTCGTCAAGATCGTTTCCAATAACAGACCAGCCTTTGTCAACATCTAGAAAAATACCCCCTTGTATTAGCTCCTGATTATATCTAATAGTGTCTAAAAGTATCTAAAAGTGTTAATAGTATCTAAAAGTATCTAATTTCCTAATTGGGAGCAATACATTGTGAGCATTGGATTGGATTATAATTTCATAATATTAGCACTAATTCTATACTAAAAAGTCTTTAATTATCAGTAGGAAATAGTAAGTACTACTGCTCTATCAGTGAGAAGGTAAAGATGTGGCACATTCTATACTATTTCAGCATATTACTCTCCTTCATATATGCCTATACCATTATATTGTAGCTCTTTTGCTAACTTTCCAGCTGCCTTTAAAAGGGATATCAAAAGAGAGAAATATGCATTGATGCCCCCAGCCACTTTGTTGGCAGCTTGGCAGCTGCCATAAGAGGCTATAAATACCTAGGTACCTTGTCCTTGCACACAAGATCATTAAAGTTGTCATTGTTAGCCAATGCCTGCTACTGGTCATTATAGGACACAACATGTGGGTTAGACTTAGGGATATGCTATATGCAGCCTTATAGACCTTGTCTATTAGTATAGTGGCTAATACTGTCTTGTGCAGCACACAATCATCATCACTATTGATATTGCAATTTTAGCACTATTTATATTGTTTATTGCCTTGTTATATAGAAGATGCTCAAACTTGGTGTTTTTCTCTAGCTATTAGGCTGTGGAAAAGACAGTCATATTGGTATGTGGTGCCAGAATGATATATTTGCCTGCCATATAGAAAATATATGCATTAAGCATATTAAGATCACCTCCAACAATCTTATGCTTATTTATATATAGGCATGCCATACATATACTCTTGTCCCCACCCTCTACCTCACTAGTGGCTATTTGGAAAATCCCTCTCTCTAATTGGATCTTAATTATTTATGATCATGTTTTTGATCAAATTTGCAAATTCAGGTAGCATTGTCTATACTAGTAGAGTCCCATTGAATATTACACTCAATCATAGTTTTACACATTCTCAGTCCTAATTGTATAAGTGCTATAATTTATTTTTATCCTATATAAAGTGTATTATCGATTTTTCATTGTTTTATTATCTTCTTAGCTGATGTTTAAACTAAATCCTGAAAGACCTGACTTTTTAGGTATTTATTGACCTATTTATTTATAAGATAGAGGAAAGATAAATGTTGAATAAAATTAGAGATGTTGAGGTTGCCTATATTATATCTACTTATTTAGATTGCCAAGTTTATATATTAGACCTTGTGGCTTAGTGGCTTAGAGCATCTGTCCTGGGTGCTTGCATACATGAGGTTGTTGGTTTAACTCTGGCAGAAGGCAAGTTTGTTATAAGGTATATTTTGTGTTTAGGTATTAAACTAGTGCTCTAATAGACATGACTCTATAAGAAGGCTATGAGAACTGTGATGCTTGATTTATTATGATTTTCCGAAATTTCAAGTTATAATGAATCCTAATAATTCCTAATTTAGGAAAATTATGTCTAATCAGAACAGGTTTAGAGGGGGGGGTAAGCTAAAAATGTCTAATCCTAATCGTTCTTCATTATGCATAAATAGAACTAATTAGAGCTTAATACAAAGGAGTGGTTTTCCAGATGAAAGCTCTCACCCATCTTGCCAAGAAGTATCACATTTTGCACATTTGAATATTGGGGTACAATTCTCGCGCCAACGGCATTGTCAAAAGGCCGCATTTCGATGTCCGACAAGCTCTCTTCAAGGCGGTTGATGGGGATCAGTTGAAGTGGAATAGAGTGGCACTGTTTGTTTTCTGGGCCAATCGCATCACTGTCCAGCATCGCATGGGTTGCTCACCATACTTTGCAGTGCTGGGAACTCATCCTCTCCTGCCCCTCAATATAGCGGAAGCAATGTACCTCCTTTCACCACCATCCAAGACATTGTCAACCACTGACCTCATCGCCTGCTGAGCAATCGCACTCCAAAAGCATTGCTCTAACCTCGCTTGCCTCCGCACTGCAGTCATTGCAGCACGAGTTAAAGCCACTATCTGATTCGAGACCGACCACCAAGTAACAATTCGAGCATTTCATTTCGATCTCAGAGACCTCGTCCTCATCTGTAACACCGCCATCAAGAAGGCCCTAAACCGCAAAATACGACCTTGCTACTTGGGACCCCCTCTTGTTATATCTTAGAATCGCGGTAGTGCTTACATTCTCACATAATTAGATGGCTCAGTACTTGACTGCCTGATTGCAGCCTTCTGTGTCATCCCCTACTTTGCTCGCAAGAAGCTTGACATACCTAACCTCGACACACTCCTTGACATCTCTGCACAATGACTGCACAAGATGAAGGCCACCACAGACAAGGATCCTGAAGAGGAGGGCCTCCGCAGCAATGAGAAGGACAACTCGGAGGATGAAGCCATGTAATAGGATATTGACACAGTGTCTGATACCAACAAGCCCACCTACCCTCCCTTCTCACGCTGGGCAATGTGACTGAGGACAGCCCAGATTTTAGTAGGGAAGAGAAGGACCAGCTATGATACCCTATTTTTTGCATCCCAATCTTTTTTGCAGCAAGCTTACGACTATTTTTACACTTCAGACTCAGACTAGCAAATATCGCACAGTTAATTCAACGTTTCTCACATCCAGCATTTCCTCTTCATTTCAAAGTTGCATTAACGAACCTTATCGGATTTGCGCAAAACCAAAGGGTTTTATGCCTGTGATGATCTACTGAGGCTTTTACTAATTTCTATATTCTCTCAAATTCCAGTTATAATGTTATTACTTACCATCGAGACCTCTACAACAGATCCCTATTATATAACGGCTTCAACCCCACATGTAATACGTTTTAACTTATTTCTGACATTTCTCACTCACCAAATAACCTTTAGAATCTAGTGAGACTTTACTCAAGTGTTTCTTCCCGATTTTATCACAGATATTACTAAAACCAAGAAAGAAGTACTTTTACATTTTCATTAAAACTTATATATTACATCTAAAAGCATCCGAGATGCTAGTTGAGCACCAACTCCACACTACCCTCGCCATCCTCATCCTCATCCTCTGACCCCTCCGGCAATAATGTGCAAGCACGCTCCAGCTTGGCGAGCTCAGTTCCGCGCACCTCATGCTCGGACAACAAATAGCGGACCTCACTCTCAGTCCAAGCCATCTGCCAACGAAGGATTTCGATGTTGCGGTCCACTATCTGACAAGTCCAGAGTTTACCACGCATCACGTGAGCCAAGCAACAAGCAGGCTGACAAAGGTCATTGGGAAGGAAGCGGGCAGAAGAGGAAGAAGCAACAAGTGGAGGAAGAGCAGAGGAGGTAGAGGTGGAAAGATCATGCACAACGCGAGGAACAGGATGAGAGGAAGGGAGAGGAAGAGGGGCAATGTCCAAAGGGGTCGAAAGGAGCTTCATCTATTGACGGGGACCGTTGCATGACTTGTGATCACGGCGACACTTGAGGCAGTGCATCACATCACCTAGGACGTGGAAACAGACAAAGGGGGTAACGAAGTGGGAACAATAGGTGCAGGGTGGTTTGGCCTAGGGAAATCTGAGGATAAAAAAAGGGGAAAGGAGAGGGAAAGGAGCTCACCTGCTGCGCGCTGGGAGGCAACTAACCAGGGATGATAGAACACCCATCCATCTTTTGCTGACGTTTTGCAGCACACTCCTCTGCTTCCCTATCAGCCTCGGCCTTCAACTGTACCAGAGACTTCACAGACATCCATATAGGCAGGGCGCAATGCTTGCCCTTCCGCTCTTCATCCACGACCTCGCGCTGCTTCCCTTTCCAATCCAGCTCCACCACCTCCTCCTCGCCATCGGGAAGGAAGAGCCCAGTCCTGGATGGCACAAGACTCTCCTCTTGTATGGACAGTGCCGTGGTTGATGCCTGCAAGGAGTCAATAGTGTCGCCCTCCGTAAAATGGGCGCCACCATCTCGACATCACCATCACGCCCCACTACCCAATCCTCGGCACTCACCATGCTAGGTCCTGCCTCCGTCTCCAGCAGCTTGGCCAGATGATGCTCACTCTCTTCTCGCAAGATGAAACCACGCACGTACAAGCCCATGATCTCCCAATCACAAGCCTTCCAACGCGCCTCTTCAGTGACTCCACGCACAATGCGCTCTTCATCGGCCAACTGGTGAGCTTCCACCTCAGCAACACAAGTGACCTCAGCCTGAGCAGTAGTGGCGGCGGTGACCTCAGCCTGGATGCGCTTGTCATGACACATCACATGTGTCTGCAGGATTTGTGTCCCCCACGCTAACCAGTCATTAGTCATGTAGGTCTCGAGGGTGTCCTTAGCACTATTAAGCCAGATTGCAAGCTGTGGGGAAGGCTCAAATAAGGGAATCGCCTCTAGTCTGGCCTAGGAGAGAAGGGTCAGCACAATAGAAATAGAGAAAAGAGAGGACGCACTAGGGTATGGGCAAAGTTTTGACCCCAGGTCATGAAGTCCTCCAACTCGGCGGGATGCTCGAGGGACACAGTGATAAGGTCAGACAGGGTGGAGACAAGGAGATTGACAAGGGATGATGGCATTAGGAGAGACTTTTTGCGGAAGCAGAGTATGATTGAGAAAAGGCTAGATTGAGAGGGGGCAAGGGACACTAGGGAGACGGAAGTAGATGGTGCATTGAACTTGGGTGATGTGTACCCTGACCAAACAGGAACAAGTCACAGCCACATCGGCACCTCGGGCCCCGCACCAACCTGCTTCCTTGACAGCCACAGCATGTTTCCTACGCCACTTGTGTCCATCATCACTTACTGCATCTGCCATTGAGTCACACCTCTGCTCCCACGACCCACGACATCCCGTTCAGGCCAGTTTTACCATCATTTACCAACTTCCCCACGCCACCACGTCAATCCCATGCCACACCTTGATGCCACCGAGCACAGCCAACTTCTGTAGCACACGTGTATCTCAGCAGTTTTATAAGCACTAGCATGCTGACCTCAAGGAATACCCCAGACACTGCCGGGTGGCCCCACAGCCCAGAGCAATTCCCTCCGATGCCCACTACAACCTCAGCATTATGGTATAGGGCCGATGCGGTCTTGTCTTGCACCCCTCAGTCATTGCCTCGCATCATCTCACTCAGCCCCCACATGTATCACACAATGACCTCAAGCCTGCTGCACCCACAAAGACCTTGCCAAGCTCTCGCCATATGCCTTGCAAGCATCGACTGCACGGACCGCACTACAAGCAGCTCCGTGACACAATATCACAGAGAGCTTTATCATGTGCGCTTATTGGGTAGTACAGGTCCTGTAATCCATTGCCCCTCCATCTTCCCAGAGTTTACCTCGTCTCACCGCTACACCTCTTTACTAAATATCGCTTTGTCTCTTAACCATGGCACAACAGAACCTCACGGTTTGTGAGCACCTCTGCACGTGGTTTTTCTTTATCTTTCTATGTTACAGTCTTGGCACGATATCGATTTACTTTACCTTACAAGTTCACGTTTACTATACTTACTTCGACTTACTATAAATACCTGCCTATAACACTGCAATACACCAGTTTTTGACACCCCTCTATTTAGAGCTCAACTTTGCACGAAGATCTCACTCATATCGCATCGCACCGACATCACACTTGCTCGATTTAGCACTCGTCGTCTTCATTGCCGCTATTGTCAGGGCCTTCGTTGCTGCCCTTGAAGTTGCCTGGGTCACTCATGCCTTGGCCCACAGTCCACCACTTTGTTTCACATGAGAGTATTCTTGCATAACCTTGCATCACCTTGCTAGATATCTTAATATCTCATAGTACATATCTCATGCCCTATCTTGCAACTTACAAGGGTCTCTCAATATTTGTAGTGAAGTCAGCTCCCCGCCTACCCTATGTTTAGTGGTGTGTTTTGTGTTGTGTTTTCACATGCAGAGCCATCGCAAGCACATCACCAGAGCCACCACACCGGTCATACACCCAGATTTAACAGAAGTCAATACCATGACCAGATACTCAGTCACTGGACAAGTATATGCAGGAGTAGCAACCTACAGGCTACAACATGCACAAGATTACTTCTTCAACTTCAACGGAAGAATCAGATTCCCCTTTTGGGGGCTTTGCTTTACCAACAAACCCAAGACACCAGTCTCCACAGTTGGAGATCCAGAACTCAGCATTATTCACACCAGGAATGCCATTGACATTGACAACAGAAGGCCAGTCCACTTCCCTCAAGAACACA
Source organism: Heterobasidion irregulare TC 32-1 (assembly GCF_000320585.1). Lineage (NCBI taxonomy): Eukaryota > Fungi > Basidiomycota > Agaricomycetes > Russulales > Bondarzewiaceae > Heterobasidion > Heterobasidion irregulare. The sequence continues at coordinate 1,473,183 of NW_009258198.1, read as the reverse complement.
TCACCAAGGACATCAATTCAGAAGGAATCAAATAGGAACTCATCAAGTGTGTCAACAGAGGCACAAATATGCCATCATCATTTTTTGGATCTACACAGTCACAAACTAGGATACGCTGGATCCTACTAGATACTCACCTCACAGAACAGAAATTAGTGGAACCATATCAGTTATTAGAAGAGGAGAGTTTGCCCACAAAACTTATTATTTCAGAAGTTTCATCAGTGAACAAACCTTCAATGAAGTCCTCACACTTTTGGACCAAATCAACAATGGAATTAATGAGATCATCAGAAGAGAACCCACACTCCAAGAAGGACTCAGGGCCGGAAGATGACATGAGATCCCCTTCTACTTCACAGAATAAACAATTGAGTTAACAGTCCAAAAGGGATACCCGCCCCCTTACCATAACAACCCGATCTACATCTTTAAACACTTACCCAAAGACATTGACCAAGACATCGTTTATTGCGATGAGAAGAACAGACACTTCTATATTAGAGGAATCCTCACTGGATTCTACACAAGAAGCGGAAAGGAGGAATTTTACAGTAGGCCATTCCTTGGAAAAGAAAAAGAAATCCATGCCGCACCCAAATTACAGACCACTACACTCACAATCATTATCACCGAGCTCAGAAGAATCAAGCCTAAATCACTGACAAATAGGCATTATAACTCACTAAGACCACACATATATAATGTACTCCAGGAAACAGCCAGTGGAAGTTGACTTTCTTGAAGAAACACACCTGCTATATTCCAATACAAGAAACCTCTCCACAAGCAAGCTTCCAAACCCCTTCATCAGTTGAAAGCCCCTGGGAAGAGCATACTCAAGAACTAGATACAAATGGAGAGCCTCCTGACAATAAGCAGCCCCCAACCAGTAAGATGTTGACAAATATTGGAGATCTTGGATCCAAGGGACTAGCTATGGCCAAACCCACCCCCTTTGATGGAAACAGGAAACAAACAGAGCAGTTCCTTCATGAAATTGACCTAATGATACCCACCAGGAAGCACAACTTCCCGGACAAGTTTACAAAGATTGCGTATGCACTATCCTATATGAAAGGAGGATCAGCCAGAATATAGTCGCAGAATCTCACCAAAGCAAGGAACTTAAACAATGATTGGGACCTCTACACATGGAAACCCACAGAATGCATGACCTCGGTCCATCAGAAAATATCAGTGGACTTCGAGGAATTTGACAAGACAGCAGATGCCAGAGATAAGCTGGCTAGGATCAACTAAAGGAAGGAATCCTTTAACACATACCTTCAGCTGTTTGAGCAAATTGCTGAACTAGCAGGGGTTAATCTTGAAACCAAGAAGACACACTTCTTGAGGGGCCTCAAATGGGAATTGGCCTGAGGAATTTATCAGGCCCCAGCAGCACAGGCCACCTGGGATGAACTAGTGGCCAAGGCCAAGAAACACAAGACCATGTACATAGAAGAAATGCATGCACAAGACCTCAGGCAGGGGAAATATCAAGTTTTCATCCCGACAAATTATTACTCAAACTTTGCCCCAACCCCACATCAAGAACGGAAATCACAATATGTTCCCATGAATGTGGACACAGCAGAATTGGATGTCGAGGCCATCCAATTCAAGAGACTTACCCCAGAAGAAAAAAACAGACTCACCAAAGAAGGAAAGCGCTTCTAATGCAAGAAGCCTGGGCACATGGCGTACGGATGTCCCTCTCAACCCAAACAAAGATTTCCTCCACCTAAAAGAGGAAGATTCCTTCTAAGACCCCGCACAATGAGGGCAGTGGAAGTAGATGAGGAGGAAGAAGACGACTACCAAGATGAAGCCAAGCACAGGGTAGCCCACATCAACCAAGCAATGATGGGGCTCAGTCTCAACAAAATCGCTGAAGTCAAGACATTCAGCGAATCAAAGGGTTTTTAATGTCTCTTCTACCGGCAGCAGGTGTGAAAAGTAGGATTCTTGCAGGAAATTGATATGCTCCTCTGGCCAGCAATGAAGCTGACCAAAAGCACGGACATCCAGACATATTGTATCTCTCCAAAATGAAAACACATGGTGCACCATCACTTCAGATCGAGACGGAACTCATAGGCAAGAATTGAAAGGCTACTACACAGGCTCTAGTTAACAGTGAAGCAACAGGAATATTCATGCACCCCAAATTTGTGGAAAAGCATCAAATCTACACATAGAAAACACCCCACCCCATACCAGTTAATATGGTAATGAGCATGCACCCATGCTAGGGTCCGTGGGAGGTATTTGGGAAGCTTTGGGGAGATACCAAACAGCACTAGACAAGTACCAAAGACGCCGACTATTACTAAACACGGTCGGTCCCTACCCAACCGATGACAAGTGTTTACGAGATCAGAGCCAGTATTCCATATCGGCCGATGTCCTCTGTGAGTTGGTTGGTACTTATTGCTTATCTTCCCGACTTCCACATGGTTGTTCAAACACGATCTTGCACCATTACTTGGCCACCCTGGTTGTACATTATGTCTTCTTTATTTTCATTGGCTTGCCAACACCTATTCCTGCTACCTACACTTGGACGACGGATCCTGAACGTTTGGGATTTCACCATCGCTGATTAACTTTTATCTTATCACCTTCAGAACCCATATAGACATCTTACCTACCTTCTTATCTTCTCTGATTGCTAGGGCTTAGTGCCTATTCAACATCTACTCTCATTTCATGTTTGATATTTTACTTAGAGGCTCTATTTACTATAAAAATCTACATACAACTCTGGAAAAAACCAGCTTTCGCACCACACAGTTCAGAGCTCATTTGCACTCATCTTAACCATTGAAATTGTCTTCATCAACTCCCAAAAACTTGTCATCCTCATCATTCGGCCTTGTTCGCATCCGTACTTGTCTCTTTGCTTGTATCCCTCGTCTTCCCTTGTATATTGTCAGAGTCCTGTGTGGCTCTTGAAGCATGTAGTTGTCGGTCGCGACACTACCTTCTTGTTACCAACCGAATCGCCAACACAACCAACTGAACGTTCGGTCTGTGTTTGGTGCGGTCCTGAAACCGTTTAGGTGCTATAATCTCACACTCCTTACTGCTTCTCAGTGTGCCATCTATTTCTAAAGTCCTCACTAATGATTCCTTGTGTATCAGATACTAGCTCCAGCACCCCTATATTAGAGGTTGTTTTGGTGTTGTGCTTGGCACTTAGAGCCACGTCTAGCATATCAACGGTCCAGAACACAGAGTTCAAGGGAGGACCTATCACAAGATTTGCAGAACTAAAACTACGAGTTCTAGGTGAAGAAGGGGGAGCACACACCAAATCGGCAAAATTCTATATAGCCAAAATCAGGAGAGAAGACGTCATTTTAGGAACCGACTAGTTGTTAGAGCACAACCCAGAAGTCAACTGGCATGCCTATGGATTACATTTTACTAGGTGCCCACCTAGCTACAACATTACCGGAAGACCAATCAAAGCCAAGAGGGCTTTTAGGAAACTAGGACGTTAAGAACCAAGGAAAGGACAGTCAGGCCAGAAAGTGGGAAACACTACAGTACCACTTCCGCGGATAATACCTAAAATCTGGGGATCACAACCCAAAGGAACAAAATTGGAGTACTACCTCAGGACCCAAGCCAAGCATTATATGGCACCGAGATGGGCTAAAGAGGAGACTCAGGAAGGTGGTGGACCGCTATTGGCTCTACCTTCTACAGATCTAGACAAAGATGGAGTATACCTCATCAGATGCCTGGACACAGGGCAATTGGAAGCCCTGGAGTTATACAATGACCAGGATGAAGGATTCAAGATCCATTGTACCAAGACCTCCACCACCAATACACTGGCACGTAAAGCAGAACCTAAAAAAGCAGCGGTAGGCAAACAGACCAACCACACCAATTTGCAAAAATTGGCAGAAGAGGCTTCAAAAGGGAAACCCAAACTACCCTTTGAAGAAATCGTCCCCAAAGTATACTGGAAGTACAGGAAAGTTTTTGAAGGATGAAAACCAGGGAAATTACCACCCAAACGACCATGGGATCACAAGATAGAACTCAAGGACAACATGGAACACTTGCTCAGGCCTAAACTATACAGCCTCAGCCCGATGGAGCAAGAAGAGCTCAAGAAATTTATTGATGAAAGTCTCAAGAAGGGATTCATTCGAGAATCCAAGTCGCATATGGTGTCCCCATTCTTCTGTATCAAGAAGAAAAATGGAAAGCTACAGCCGGTAATGGACTACTGGAAGCTTAACAAAATAACAATCAAGAACAAGTACCCTCTACCAATTATTCAAGAATTACTGGATCTCTTGACAGAGGCAGAATACTTCTTACTGGTAGACATTAACACAGGATATAACAACGTACTCATCGATAAGAAGGATGTCCACAAGGCAGCATTTGTAACAAATCTAGGAATGTATAAACCACTAGTGATGTATTTTGGACTCACCAACTCGCTAGCGATGTTCCAAACTATGATGAACTTGCTTTTCAAGGACCTTATCTATGAAGGAAAGGTAGCCATCTACATGGACAACATTCTGGTGTTCTCAAAGACTATGGACAAACACATCAAGACAATGCAGCAGGTTTTATAGATATTACAGGACAACGACTTATACCTGCAACTCTTGAAGTGTCATTTTCACAAGAAGAAAATCGACTATCTAGGATATGTCATATCTCATGGACACTTGGAAATAGACCCAATCAAAGTGGCCGGAATTACGGAGTGGCTGACTCCAACTAAATTCAAGGAGGTCCAATCATTTTTTAGGATTCTGCAACTCTTATCGCAGATTTATCAAGGATTACTTGAAAATAGCTAGGCTGCTATTTGAATTAACACAGAAGGAACACAGCTGGGATTGGACACCAGCATGCAAAGAAGCATTTCAGGCACTCAAGAAGACATTCATATTATCCCTAGTGCTTGTTATGCCAGAAACTAGGAACCCCTTCTGCATCAAATACAATGCATCAGACTTTGCTACAGGAGTAGCATTATCACAAGTCACCCCAGATGGAAAATGGCACCCCTGTGCCTATATTTCCAAATCACTCTCACCCACCGAACGCAACTACCCCATATACAATAAAGAGTTGCTAGCAGTCGTTCAAGCATTCAAAGCTTGGCAACATTACTTGGAGGGCACCGAGAACCCGGTAGATGTATAGATGGACCACAAGAATTTGGGGTGGTTTAGATCAAGTCAGAAGTTGAACCATCAGCAAGCAAGATGGTCATTATTCCTCTCGCGTTTTGACTACAAATTAACGCACAAGGCGAGAGTAGCCAATAAATCTGATGGTCTGTCACAGTGTCCAGACCATAAAGAGGGGGTGGAATTTGATAATTCAGGCAAAATGCTCTTGGAACTCAAAATTTTCAATCAAGCAAAAGAAATGGGGCGGAGACCTTCTGCAGAAATCAACGAAATCACCCCAAAGAAAGAACTGGACCCCCACAGAATATGGCACATCAGAGCCACAGGACGAGGAGGCATCACGATTATTGACAAAGACCTTAAGAAACAAATTATAGCAGCAAATCAGAAAGACAAGTGGCTAATCAAAACTCTAGCCAAAGTCAAGGAACTAGGCCCTTATAGCATGAAGAAAGGCCTACAGGAATAGAACAATGAAGAAGGACTTGTTCTACATAGAAGAAAAATCTACATTCCTGAAAATAAACAACTTCATCAAGAAATAATCAAGATGAATCATGACAATCTAGCTACAGGACATCCAAGACAAAGAGGAACATTAGCCTTAGTAGGACAAGAATTTACTTGGCCTAGTAATGTGCTAGAGGTGGCTCTAAGTGCCGAGCACAACACCAAAACAACCTCTAATGCAGGGGGTGCTGGAGCTAGTATCTGATACACAAGGAATTGTTAGTGATGACTTTAGAAATTGATGGCACACTGAGAAGCAGCAAGGAGTGTGAGATTATAGTGCCCGAACGGTTTTGGGACTGCACTAAACACCGACTGAACATTCAGTTGGTCGTGTTGGTGATTTGGTTAGTAACGAGAAGGTAGTGTCGCGACCAACAACTATGTGCTTCAAGAGCCACATGGGACTCTGACAATATACAAGAGAGGATAAGGGGTATGAGCAAAGAGTCGAATACAAATGCGAACAAGGCTGAATGGTGAAGATGACAAGTTTTTGGGAATCGACAAAGACGATTTCAATAGTTGAGATGAGTGTGAATGAGCTCTGAACTGTGTGGTGCAAAAGCTGGTTTTTTCCAGAGTTGTATGTAGATTTTTATAGTAAATAGATCCCCTAAGTAAAATATCAAACACGAAATGAGAGTATATGTTGAATAGGCACTAAGCCCTAGCAATCAGAGAAGATAAGAAGGTAGGTGAGATGTCTATATGGGTTCTGAAGGTGATAAGATAAAAGTTAATCAGCGATGGTGAAATCCCAAACGTTCAGGATCCGTTGCCCAAGTGTAGGTAGCAGGAATAGGTGTTGGCAAGCCAATGAAAATAAAGAAGACATAATGTACAACCAGGGTGGCCAAGTAATGGTGCAAGATCGTGTTTGAACAACCATGTGGAAGTCAGAAAGATAAGCAATAAGGACTAACCAACTTACGGAGCATATTGGCCAACATAGAATACTGGCTCCAATCTCGTAAACACCTATCGTAATACTCCTATGCAGTCATGTGGGCAAACTGACCCAAGTGCTGCCAAATGTCCTTCGGTGGGTTATGGTCGGTTGGGTGAGGGCCGACTGTGTTCAGTGCAAGTTGGCATCTTTAGTACTCATCTAGCGCTGTTTGGTGTCTCCCCAAAGCTTCCCAAATACCTCCCTTGGACCCTAGCGTGGGTGCATGCTCATCAGCGCAACCTTGACAATGAAGACTTGACTGACTATCTTGATAATGAGGATGAGGATCTCAATGAGGATGATGAGGACAGAGATGTTGCCACCAACCATCGTCCTTTTTCCAAGCACCCTATTGCCCATGCTATCAAAGTTGAACATCTTCCTTCAGCAGCTCCAACTCGTACAAGCAAGCCAAGATCTACCACAGCATTGGATGTGCTGACATGTATCAGCCAGAGCTTCAATCCATCTGTGCAGACTGCTCGTGGGGAGGATCGTGCGGCATGGTCATTTCATATGACCTAGGTCTTGTCTATGACATTGCAGATAAGAGACTTGCGGGCAGAGAACATGGAATGGCAGCACAGATTTTACGAAGCTGAATGGTGTGCTGATCGCACAGAACAACAGCTTTCACTCAATTGCATGGTTGAAAATCTCACTCGTCATTGATGGTATCCAACTTCCCCTTCCCTTGGCAAGCCACATGCCTTTGATAACCAGTACAAGATCACATACCAAGATGGTGGACATGCAACTATATATGGCATGCAAAATCTTCCTGATCCTTTCAACTTCAATCTGTCACCACAACAGATATAACATGTACCAACACCCCCATTCCAACATAGACCTTCTGCTCCACAGTCACATCCTATGCCTACCCCCCCCTGCCACTTAGTGCTACCTGGTTCAAAACCATAATTCATCAGCACCCATACCTCATACACCAATCCGTCATACACATCATCAAATAGCAGTTAAATCAGCTGATCGTGACTATGGCTTGTGGCCAACAATATTCAGCTCAGGCTCTCAGTTACCTGTCAACAATACTGTGCAGCCATTGGCCCTAGGATCTGAAAATGTCTCCAGTTTGTTGTCACATAGCTCTATAACCACTTTAATAGATCGAAAGAGCAAGAAGATAAAGGGTATGGAAACTGATGAAGAAAATGAACTGATTTCGGACTAGAGAGTGACACTAGCCCCTTAAACCCCCACTCTTTTGTTACTTGATACTTTATAGTGCACAGCAGTATAATCTCTTTATAATATGACCTTATAACCATTCCTTTAGTCAAAGCTTGGCATGATGTGAAAACGCAAGACCCTGTCATGTCTCTGCTGCTCTGAAAAGGCCATTCCTTCGAAACCATCCCATAAATTATCCTGATCTCTATCTTTCCAAATTGGCACATAAACAGACTGGATCTAATTAATTCCTACTAGCTGAGTACGTAAGTTATGCAGACAAAAGCATATCTCTAATATGTTTGCCCTTCTAATGTTGTCATTGATGTCGAGCAACATTCGCAACTGGCCAAATGAACCTTGTAAAGCACACATGCCCCATTTGGCTGTCTGTCAATAAGACAGAAGCTGTCGATTAAACTATAGTGCCTCCCTCAGCTCCTCATCGTCAATGGGCAGCCTCTCTCCCTCCTTCATTGGTATATGGATTTTGCCTGCAATTTGGTCTGTCCCATGTGGAAAAGCTGTATCTGCTACAACATAGTAGCTATCCAGTATGTCTTTCTGCAATTTATCATAGATGGATTTGGCAACTCGAGCATCATGCCAACTGCCCAGACAGTTATGTCTGCCTCCAATAATGAGTCCTACAATAATAAGACACTGCTTATCTCCATGTACATGTCAGTGAAAAGAGTGTACTATTTGCAGCAAAAGCAAGAACACATGACACAAAGTGTGCATGCAACCATCCATTATATGTTGCATTTTCCCACTCAATATCCTCTGAGGTCTCAACATGAACTTTCAGACCATCAATTGTAGCAAAGGCACCTGAGAAAAGAGAGTGTCAAGCCTGAACAAGCTCAGACAGCTCCGAGAACATGTCTGGAGAAGACCAGGTAATCTTAGCAGTATCAAGTGATTGTAGAGTTGCCAAAAGTAAATGAAGCGAAAATCGGAGATATCGAGAGCAGGTGGCTGGTATGATAGCAAAGATCTGCTGAAGATTGAAGCCTTGCATGGTAGAATAGAGATGATGAAGTGCAAGTCCAAGTGCTCCTGCTGCATTAAGAGAACGGTGATGAGCATGCACCCGCGCTAGGGTCCGAGGGAGGGATTCGGGAAGCTTTGGGGAGATACCGAACAGTGCTAGACAAGTACCGAAGACGCCGACTTTTACCGAACACGGTCGGTCCCTACCCGACTGACGACAAGCCACCGAAGGACGATTCGGCAGCACTTGGGTCAGTTCGCCCACACTTCACGTACTTACCATGACCGCACAGGAGGGTTACGATAGGTGTGTACGAGATCGGAGCCAGTATTCCGTATCGGCCGATGTCCTCCGTGAGTCGGTCGGTCCTTATCACTTATCGTCCTGACTTCCGCATGGTCGGTCAAACGCAATCTTACACCATTGCTTGGCCACCCTGGTCGTACGATACCTCTTCTTTATTTTTCATTGGTTCTCCAACGCCTGTTCCTGCTACCTACACTCGGGCGACGGATCCCGAACGTTCGGGATTTCGACATCACTGATTACCTTTTACCTTATCACCTTCGGAACCCATATGGACATCTCACCTACCTCCTTATCTTCTCTGATCGCTAAGGCTTGGCGCCCATTCGACATCTACTCTCATTTCTTGTTTAATATTTTACTTAGGGGCTCAGTTTACTATAAAAACCTACATACAACTCTGGAATAAACCAGCTTTCGCACCCCACAGTTCAGAGCTCATTCGCACTCGTCTCAACCATCGAAATCGTCTTCGTCGACTACCGAAAACTTGTCATCCTCGTCGTTCGGCCTCATTCGCTACGCCTTCAATTTCTAAAGTCATCACTTACAATTCCTTGTGTATCAGATACTAGCTCCAGCACCCCTGCTTTAGAGGTTGTTTTAGTGTTGTGCTCGGCACTTAGAGCCACCTCTAGCGTATCATTTTGGAGCCCACCGCGAGGGGTTAGTATTCAAAATTACCTCAAGGAATCTACGTCGCTCGTCCCGACCAACAGCGGAGCGCGAAGAACGACAAACAGTTATTGATAGCTTCAATACTCAGGAAACATCTGCCGACCGAAGTTTGTTCGGAGACGCCGATATAGTCCCAGAACACTTATCCCACCATCACCACCTTGATCTCGAATCCTCGCCATCGCTCTCACCACCACCCGACTCCACTTTCTTCTTAACCCCACCTTCGTCGCTGAACCGATCGTTACTCCCACCGATTTCCCCTATCCTCGACCTTGCACTCTTAGAACAATCACCCCCGTCTCCTATCCCATCTTTCCACGACTCCATCTCTCCGTTAATCCCACGCAGCCCCATCTTCTGGACGCCGACCATCCGACCGACTTCACTAGAACGCTCCTTCGAACCAGCGACTCCATCCCCGATCACCTTAGAAAACAATACCTTCTCCCCCACCTTTGACTTTCTCACTATGGCGACCCCATCCATGCCCGCTCGTGGAGATCGAACGGCCCCGACCTTTGACCCCCATCAACCCCGCGAATTGAGACGATATTTCTCCGATCTGGACTTCCACTTCGTTCGGTCTGCGGTAGTGGACGAACAAGAAAGAAAGAAACACGCTTGCCGATTCCTAGATGTCGACACCTGTGAGCTTTGGGAATCGCTCACCACTTTCACCGACGCCACGAAGACCTTCAAGGAGTTCTGCGAAGAGGTCTACAGGCTATACCCCGGATCGGAGGAAGAACGCAAATGGTCGGTATCGGATATGGACAAGCTAGTCGGCGAAACGAGCAGGGTCGGCATCTTGTCTCTCAGCGAACTCGGCGACTATCATCGGCGATTCCTGGCGATCACGGTATTCCTCCTCAGCAAGGCATGGATCTCGGTCGCCGAACAAGGACGCGCCTTCGCTAGAGGATTCCAACCGGAGCTATGGGCAAGAATCTCTCAACGTCTACAACTCAAGTTCCCCGATCATTTCCCAGACGACCCATACAACCTCCAAGACATCCACGACGCGGCCCGATTCGTCTTGCACGGCACCACGTCCGCCTACAGCACGATCCCTACCGACATCTCTCGAGCAGCCCCCGCCGCGCCGCCCACCAACGCGATCAAGGCCGAAGACCTGGCGACCATGTTCGAACGGCTCACCGACACCTTTGTCAAGGCCATCACAGCTCAGGGGACGACCAGGCCAGCCGATCGACCATCCCGACAGCCAGGACAAGGCGGCGACAACTGCATGTTCTGCGGCAGTCCCGAACACTTCATGCGCGCCTGTCCCGAGGTCACCGAATACATTCGGATCGGAAAATGCAAGAGGAATATCGAGTGGAAGGTGGTATTGTCAAGTGGGGCATTCGTACCGAGAGAAATCACGGGTAGTAACCTGAAGGACCGAGTTGACGAATGGCATCGCAGGAATCCAGGCCAGTTGGCGACCGGACAGATGATGTTTACGGTAAACGCGGTGCCGACTCACCCGATGACGATAGCCTCCCGTCACGATTCACCCTCATTGCTGGATGTCACCCCGACTTACCAACTCACCGACGTCCAGCGAATCGCGAGCCTCGAACGCGAACTATTCGCGCTCCGAACGCGGGGCGCAAGGGCACGCGAAATGGCGCAGGCAGGACGTTTGGCACCTACCCCTTCACCGGCCCCCGAACAACGAGCGAGGACCGAAACTCCCGAACCCGAACCCCGACCGACCACCCCGACTCAGCGACCGCCCCCGGTACCAGCCAAGGACGATGCTCCGATCCACCCATATGCCAAAGCCCAGGACGCCACCTATGCACCGCCACACGACCGCAACATGGGAGCCCCGGCGAAGATACCATCGGCAAAGAAGGACGCTCCGGCCTACAAAACCACGGCGCCGATCTACGACGAGAAGGTAGCAGCTGAGGTCTACAACAGGGCAATGGCCACTCAGGTGACGCTTACCCAGCGCGAACTACTCTCTCTCTCCGCCGAAGTCCGTTCACAGGTCAGGGAAGCCACGTCGGCACGCCGATCGCCTGCCAGAGACGCCAGCAATGTTCGGACCTTCTACCAAGATGCCGATCTACCCTATGCCATCGACGACCTCGAACCACCGACTCGACCGACCGTCTCCTCCTTCATCAATGTCCTGCACCAACCGGAAACACCCCCGCCGGGCGCAATCATCATCCCCGACATGTACGAAACGTACCTGAAGAATCTACAGCCCGGTCAGGTTCCTCAGCCATTGATAGTTGCTAAAGAATCGTCTGCCCTAAGGTCTATTGTTCCCCTCGTCGATCATCAGCAGGAAGTCGAATGCGTCATCGACCCGGGTTCACAAGTCATCGCCATGTCGGAAGGCATTTGCAACGAACTGGCGCTCATCTACGACCCCGAAATCGTCCTCAATATGCAGTCGGCGAACGGCGAAATTGACCGCTCCTTGGGCCTGGCACGCAACGTGCCATTCCTCATCGGCGACATCACCCTGTACCTCCAAGTCCACATCATTCGGAACCCCGCCTATGACGTTCTCCTCGGTCGGCCATTCGACATCCTCACCGAAAGTATCGTCAAAAATTATTCAAACGAAGACCAGACGATCACCATCAGCGACCCGAACACGGGACGACGAGCCACCATTCCGACGATCAGACGAGGACCCCCTCGAGTCCTTCACCGAAGACAAGCGGGTTTTCGCGACTCGATGAATTGATCCGAGATCAAGGAGAAGTTGCACTGATCATTTCCACCGATCATGATACCCCCCATTTCCCACTTATCGAAGCGTCCTCAGATTTCCATTCTCCATCTCCCTCTCGTCGCGATCTTTGTCTCAAGTACATTATGGCCTCCGATTTGGGGCCCGAAAATCATCTCAAAAACAATCTCGATTCCGATATGTTGTCCTTATTCTCCTCATTCGTTCCCGGTTCTCTCCATTCCACTAATATCGCCGACCCGGTCGCCATTTTCGCCGCCAAGCGCAAGTACAAACCGGTCGCACAGAAAACACGACCAGTCTTGGCCGACCTCCCCGAAAAGTTCCGAATCATTCGGAACATCCTCGGTGACCCTCTCGCTGCCCTTCCGACACTGACACCGAACCCCCCACCCTTCACGCCGACCGGCAGATACACAGCCGAACGACGCGACCTCATCGACAAAGTCCACTCGGACGACTTCCTTTGGCCGGCCGAACGACAGCTCATGCACCATTTCATGTGTCTACAAGAGATGGGATTTGCCTGGGACGATTCGGAACGCGGACGTTTCCGCGAGGATTTCTTTCCTCCAGTCAATATGCCGGTGGTCGAACACAAGCCCTGGGTTCAACGCAACATTCCGATTCCACCAGGCATCTACGACGAAGTGTGCCGACTTATCAAAACCAAGATCGCCGCTGGAGTCTATGAGCCGTCGAATTCGTCCTACCGATCGCGCTGGTTTACGGTTGTCAAGAAGACGAATAGCACCTCCACTGGCACCAAACTCCGAATCGTTCACAGCCTCGAACCCCTGAACGCCGTCACCATCCAGCATTCAGGTGTGCCCCCATATACCGATCAGATCGCTGAACAGTTTGCAGCTCGCGCCTGCGGCGGCATTCTGGATCTCTATGTCGGCTATGACGAACGAGGGCTCTCCGAATCATCTCGCGACTTCACCACGTTCCAGACCCCATTCGGCGCCCACCGACTCGTCACCCTACCCATGGGATGGACGAATTCGGTCCCGATCTTCCACGATGACGTCACCCACATCCTCCAGCCAGAGATCCCAGACACCACCATTCCTTTCATCGACGATGTTCCGATTCGGGGCCCGCCAACCCGATACGAACTTCCGAACGGCGGCTTCGAGACGCATCCCGACAACCCCGGCATACGACGGTTTGTGTGGGAACACTTTCAAGGCCTCAATCGAGTGGTTCAGCGGATGAAGTATAGCGGAGGGACCTTTTCGGGACACAAGGCGACACTCTGCGCAGCCAAAATCACGGTGGTCAGCCATCGGTGCACGTATGAAGGACGATTACCCGACGAATCTAGGGTAGAGTCAATTATGAAGTGGGGACCTTGCAGGGATCTCTCTGACGTTCGGGCATTTTTGGGGACGATCGGTGTCGTTCGGATCTTCATTCGGAATTTTGCACACAGGGCGCATGCACTGACAATGTTAACGCGCAAAGATTTTCCATTCGTGTTCGGCCCAGACCAGATAGCGGCCCAGGACGACCTCCGGTCGGCACTTCTCGAATCGCCAGCCCTTCGGCCGATCGACTATGGGTCGGCAGCCAACGTCATCCTCGCCGTCGATACCTCTCAAATTGCGGTCGGCTTCCACCTCTGTCAATGCGCACTCGACAATCCGCGGGTTCGGTATTATGCCCGATTCGGCTCCATCACCCTTAACGACCGCGAATCGCGATTCTCCCAACCCAAGCTCGAACTCTACGGCCTCTTCCGCGCCCTCCGATCGCTCAAAATGTATCTCATCGGCATTCGGAACCTGATAGTCGAAGTAGACGCACGCTACATCAAGGGCATGCTCACTAACCCGGATCTCGAACCCAGCGCCAGCATCAATCGGTGGATCGTCTCCATCCTCACCTTCCATTTCACACTTGTCCACGTCCCCGGCACCTCTCATGGCCCCGATGGCCTCTCCCGACGACCACCACAACCCTCCGATCGACCCGAACCCAAAGACGACTTTGACGACTGGATCGACAATCTCTACGGCTTCCTCCATCAGATCAACAACACGTTCCCCACCTCCATCTCAACCTCGACAACCGCCATCTTCACCTCCTCGCTCATAGGCGACCTCCCGACCGATACCGAGTCCGACGACGAAGGCCCGACCATCGACTATTCAGATATCCCAAGATCGCAAAAAGCTTTGGAAGCCGAAGAACGCCTATGGTTGGTCCGCGACTGGCACCGAACATTGGTTCGGCCCCCTTCTCTCTCCGACTCCGAATATGCGACTTTTCTACGATATTGCACTGAGTTCTTTATCGCAGCCGACAAGCTATGGAGAAAAGACTCACACGGCCGACACAAGATTGTTGCAGCCCCCTCTAGTCGAATCACAATTCTCACTGCCGCCCACGACGACGTCGCTCACAAGGGTTTCTACGCCACGGCTGCCTTGATCGCCGAACGCTTCTGGTGGCCGCACATGAGGCAAGACATTTCCTGGTTTGTTCGGACCTGTCACCTTTGCCAGATTCGCCAGACTCGCAACGTCCTCATTCCCCCAACCGTCGCCACGCCTGCACCACTCTTCGCGAAGATGTATATGGACACCATGCACATGCCGACCGCTGGTGGTTTCAAGTATCTCGTTCAAGGTCGCTGTTCGGTATCGCACTACCCCGAATTCCGAATGCTGCGACGCGAAACAAGCTCAGCCCTCGCCGACTGGATCTTCGAGGATATCCTGTGCCGATGGGGAACATTGGTAGAGATCGTCTCCGACAATGGACCAGCGTTCGTCAAGGCGCTCGACCAGTTAGCGAAAAAGTACCACGTTCAGCACATCCGTATTTCGGGCTACAATTCCCGCGCCAACGGCATCGCCGAACGACCTCACTTCGACGTTCGGCAGGCCCTGTTCAAAGCCGTTGATGGAGATCAGGCCAAGTGGAATCGTGCAGCTCATTTCGTATTCTGGGCTGATCGCATTACTGTTCGGCGCCGAATGGGTTGCTCGCCATACTTCGCAGCGATTGGAACCCATCCCCTTCTCCCCCTCGACATCGCCGAAGCCACCTACCTCCTGCCACCGCCGACCACAACCCTCAGCACCACCGACCTCATCGCCCGACGGGCCATAGCCTTGCAGAAACGCCGATCGGACCTCGCCCACCTTCGCAGCTCAGTTGTCGGCGCCCGTGTCCAGGCCGCCATCCGATTCGAACAACAGCATTCGGCCACCCTTCGCGACTTCAATTTCCACAGAGGCTCGCTTGTCCTGATGCGCAACACAGCCATAGAAAAGGCGCTCAATTGGAAGATGCGTCCACGGTATTTGGGACCTTTGCTGGTGATTTCTAGGAACCGAGGAGGAGCGTATATTCTGGCCGAACTTGACGGATCAGTCTTTGATCGGCCAGTGGCAGCATTCCGCATTATTCCTTACTTTGCTCGCAGATCTCTGAAGCTCTCCGACCTTGAAGCCCTCCTCGACATCTCACAAGCACGCCTTCGGGCCATGGAAGAATCCAGATCGAACGACGACGACGCTGAAGACGACGACGCCGACGAAGAGGATACCGACACCAGCTCCATCCGATCAGCAGAAGACGACGATGTGGCTTCGGCGACTTCCGACTAGACCCACCCTCCCACTCTTCGCTCTCTTCGGTCGGTGACTGGGGACAGTCACGATTTCAGTAGGGAGGAGGATGCACAGATATACCCATTCCTTATTCCAATTCATTCGTCACAGACATGGACTGACACCCGATTATTTCCGCATTTCTTAGTACTTTTGCCGCCGACCAATCGCCAACCGAATAGTCGGCACTCATTTTCCCCATCACTCCTTCAAGTACCAAGCCGCATTGAAGACTTCTTCCGATTTGCGCAAAACCATAGGGTTTTATGCCTGTGATGACATACTGAGGCTTCCCCTAATATTCCAATTTATTCTCTTCATTTCTGCCGAACGCGTCGCTTACAAGTACATTCACACAGCCATTTCGCCGACCGATTTTCCGAAACAATGCCTCTAGTCTTCACCGAACGTCTCAGTTTAAACTCAGGACAGTCCCTTCACTTTTATGATACATTTTACTATACGACAGAACCCCCGAAGCTATTCTACTCATCGGGAAGAAAGTCGTCCGACACCGACCTTCCCGAATCGTCTGCCTCCGACGAGTCCTCGACCAAGACAGTGTCAGGGGACGTGGAGGGACCCGCCCGCACCTCGAGCGACTCGAGCTCAGCCTGCCACATCGCGACCGATCGCGCCAGCGAAGCACGCGTACCCTCAGCCACCGCGATGCGGTACCGAAGCTCAGACGCGATGCCTTGGGCGACGATGGGCGAGAGAAGAGAAGAGTCGGAAGGAGCGGGGAAGGCAGCCGAACGAGCGCGGGAAGGGCGGGTAGGAGCGAGGACGGCCCTAGCCGTGGTAGGAAGCCGCTGGACCGGCTTTCGGGTGCGAACGGCTGCACCGAACAATACCGAACGATGAGCTCCCATCTCCAATCCAACCGAAAAATGACTTACCTTTCGTTTGGGCGATGCTATCCCCGACTGACCGCACGGGGATAACCACCTCTACCTTACGACGCTTTAAGGGGCGTTCCCTCTCCTCCGCCTTGGGCGCCGACTGCTCCTTCGACTTCCCCTTCCCCTTCTCCTTCGACTTCCCCTTCCCCTTCTCCACCGGCATCCACCTGGGCTGGAAGCTACACCCCTTCGACTCCCTGGCACACTTAGTGCACGACACTAGCCCAGGTCTCTGGTAGCAATGGAACGCCTTGGTCAGAAAGGCGGTCGCACAGCGGTGACAAGCGTAGTTGGCCTAGAAGAAGGATGGTTAGCAAGAGGAAACGGCGGCAAGAGGGAGGGAACTCACCAGTACATCACCAGGTAACAACTCGGGCGGATCTTCGAGCATTTTACCGGCACCATTCCGCTCCACAGGGGACCTAACGGTCGACATTCGGCCCGTCCCAGGGCCGAGAGGAAGGACAACGCGTCCAAGAGGTGGCGTCCGTTGGTGAGCAAACTCGACGACAACAGCCGCGGCCGACTGTTTGCCCTTCACGTCGGTCGGGGCAGCGGCGGCGACCCGACCCACGCTCATTCGGTCCAGGGCATCGGTTGCGGATGCAAGCGCAGAGTCAGCGGCGGACGGGTCGGGATAGGACGAGTCGGCGGACGGGTCGGGATAGGACGAGTCGGCGGACGGATCGGGATGGGATAAGTCGGCGGACGGGACAGGATGAGAAGAGGAAGCGGCGGCGGAGGGAGAAGGAGAGAGAAGGAAGAGAGGGAGAGGGAAGACGGACTTGGCCTCGAGCTCAGCCAATTGACGCTCACCCTCTTCAGGATCAAGCGAGCCATCAAACATCGCGTCCACCAGCAACTCCCGGCGCCGTTCACGATCTACTTCAGCCGACTTCCGAGCCGCAGCAGCCCGCGTCGCCTCAGCTTCGGCAGCCTCCTGTTCGGCGACGGCAACACGCTCCCTCTCCTCCACTAGTGCCTGTTCCTCGGCCGCCTGTTGTTGCTGCAAAGCGACGCGCGCCGCCCGCTGCGGCAGGATTCGCGCTCCCCATACCAGCCAGTCGTCAGTAGCCATCGGATCGAGACCACGTTCGGCCTCGGTGATAAAGTCGGCGAGTTCGGGCACGTCTTGCCCACGCACCGAACGTTCGAAAACAGCCTGTCGGGCGTCAGCAGCCAGCAGAAGACGAGAGGAAGGACTGACTCACCACCCGTTTGGCGAACCCTTGCCCCCAGACCTCGTAATCCTCATATTCGGCAGCGCCGTCCGGGAGGGAGAGCATGTAATCGGCGAGTTTCGCCTTCAGGACAGAAATAAGGGACGACATGAGAGACGAAGAGGGAGGAAGGAAGGCGATGAGGGACTTAGTCGCTGGAGAATCAACGATCATCAGGTGATTGTGGTCACCTGACAAAGCCCCGTGCCGCTGCGTTCGGCAGAAGCCGCGATACGCGCCACCGCTCTTTGCCGACACGACTCTCACGCCAGCGTCTAGTTGGGGCACTCTAGGTCTCAGCCACTGCCTCACCTAATCGGTTGCCACGCCACAGGACTTTGCCAACTCAGCCCCGGTCTCTCTTGCGCGCCGACCCGGTCCTTTCTACGACATCTCCTTGCCGATTACTCACCTGTGCCACATCTCTCCCACGCACCCACTTCTTTCCACGCCATCGCTCATTGCCGATCCTTTTCCCACGTAACTTGCCATGCCACCACATTTTCCACGCCATTTTTTTTCCCGCTCCGACTCATAGCCGCCGACCACTGACTGGGGACAGTCAGGATTTCAGTAGGGAGGAGATGATGAGCATGCACCCGCGCTAGGGTCCGAGGGAGGGATTCGGGAAGCTTTGGGGAGATACCGAACAGTGCTAGACAAGTACTGAAGACGCCGACTTTTACCGAACACGGTCGGTCCCTACCCGACTGACGACAAGCCACCGAAGGACGATTCGGCAGCACTTGGGTCAGTTCGCCCACACTTCACGTACTTACCATGACCGCACAGGAGGGTTACGATAGGTGTGTACGAGATCGGAGCCAGTATTCCGTATCGGCCGATGTCCTCCGTGAGTCGGTCGGTCCTTATCACTTATCGTCCCGACTTCCGCATGGTCGGTCAAACGCAATCTTACACCATTGCTTGGCCACCCTGGTCGTACGATACCTCTTCTTTATTTTTCATTGGTTCTCCAACGCCTGTTCCTGCTACCTACACTCGGGCGATGGATCCCGAACGTTCGGGATTTCGACATCACTGATTACCTTTTACCTTATCACCTTCGGAACCCATATGGACATCTCACCTACCTCCTTATCTTCTCTGATCGCTAAGGCTTGGTGCCCATTCGACATCTACTCTCATTTCTTGTTTAATATTTTACTTAGGGGCTCAGTTTACTATAAAAACCTACATACAACTCTGGAATAAACCAGCTTTCGCACCCCACAGTTCAGAGCTCATTCGCACTCGTCTCAACCATCGAAATCGTCTTCGTCGACTACCGAAAACTTGTCATCCTCGTCGTTCGGCCTCATTCGCTACGCCTTCAATTTCTAAAGTCATCACTTACAATTCCTTGTGTATCAGATACTAGCTCCAGCACCCCTGCTTTAGAGGTTGTTTTAGTGTTGTGCTCGGCACTTAGAGCCACCTCTAGCATATCAACGGTGATGTGGACATGGCATGCTATTCTGTGGTGTCTCATTACAAGGGATATGTAAAGAATCCCACCCATCTGAAAAGCCTCCCAAAAGAATAAGTTCAAATGCTTCCACATTCAAACCCATAGTTATGATGAATGCACGATCACTGCAACTGTTATACAAGGCTGTCCATAGTGTATTCATACAAGGATTTTGAAGAAGCTGAGGGCAAGAGAGGTATGTGGAATGGGCACTCTGGTGCTTGTTACATTGCTGATAAACTTGCTTAATTCCTGCAATTGCAATAGCTGTCGTGACTGAGATCAAGGCATGCTCATCATTCTCAGCATCCTGCAGCATCACTTCTTCTTCAGCTAAGATCATATCAAGCAAAACCAGGTCATCAAGATCCACTGTATATGCTATTATCTAATGTTATCGAAGCTGAACAATAGATGGTGGGCTTGTGGTGTATCTGTGGTGGACTTATCTGTGCTGGCTGCATGGGGGCAGGTCGTGGTTGATGCTCCGCTTATATCAAGTGTGTGCATTCACTGAGTTATAGACGGTCTTATGGTTCTGTAAGATTTCTAGTTTCAAATCTAAAACAAGGTTCGACTCTGATCTATTAATCTAGGACTGCTCTAAAGCCTGTGGAAATGCATCCATTAATGTTAGCAAAGTGCTGGCAGTGGTCTGGTCTACAAGAAATTTAACCACCCAAATAATACCATTTAAACTGTATATATACTATATACATACTGTATGGTTGGAGCGACTCAACACCTTTGTCACATCTTCAATGCTCCGTGTCACTCCCACTCGTTTCTCTTCGCTCGTCTATTTTTCGCCAGCGACTCGGAGCGACTCGAGCGCACGAGGGCCCAGGCAGTGCCCGGAGGGCTGTGATATTTCTGTATGTTTTACTTTTCATAAACTCCTGAGCCCTCATTTCTCTAAATACCTTTCCACCAGAAGCTCGTCTTCAACTCGACCTCTCCCTGCAATGGTAAATTCAAGCTGCTGTGCCCCACCAAAATCCCATATGCTCCTTCCTTTGCCATCCACCGACCCTTCTGAGTATCCCAAAAGGAAATCGCATATCGATCGAGATGAATAATAACCGTCTTTGATTCCCCTGGTGCTAGGTCATACGCCTTGGCGAACCCACGCAGCTGCAGCTTGGGAATGGTCACACCCACATCAGGGTAGGTGATGTACAGCTGCACCACCTCCGATCCAGCCACGGCACCTGTGTTTTTCACGGAAACTTTGACCTCTACTTTGAAGGCAGTGTCATGGGACGATGGCTCAGATATCTTCAAGTCTGAAAGCTCAAAATTCGTGTACGAAAGTCCATGTCTGAGAATCAAATAAGACAACGACATAAGATCTCTATGGGTAGCGTGCTCACCCGAACGGGAAGAGAGGGCGAATGCCTCTAGCTTGATAGTGTTTATAGCCCACGAACAGATCTTCGCGGTAGTGAATCTGCCCGTTCTCGCTGTACAGGTTCGGAAATGCCGGTACGTCCTCAATGCGCGCAGGAAACGTGAGTGGGAGCCGTCCAGAAGGGTTCACTTTGCCAAATAGTACATCTGCCAGTGCATTCCCGGCCTCGTTACCTTGATACCATGCTTGCACTAGTCCCGCGACTTGGTCAGCCCACGGCATCGATACTGCAGAGCCCTAGAGAGAAAGGAGGCTGAGTCGGACGGAAAAATGAAAAATATGTACGAACGCACAGCTTGAAGTACAACAACTGTATTTTTATTGGCTTCGGCAACTCTGGCTATCAATTCGTCTTGGAGGCCAGGCAGCCGAAGTGATGGCCTGTCGAACCCCTCGCCCTCCCATTCAGGTGTAAGGCCACTGACGATGATGGCAACATCGGAGTCAGATGCTAGGTCGACCGCGTCTTGAATGGCTCTCTCCTCGACAATCTTCTCTGCACCCCCCAATCGCTGTGACCAGACGTTCAAGATTCGACTTCAATGTCGCGCACGGTCACTTACGACTCCCCGCATCAAAGCAGGCTGCCCAAAGTTGCGCTCGGGACCTGGGCCATCCACCTGTGGCGGAGTATTTGTGTACTCTACCAGGATTTCCAGAGTTTTTCCCGCAGTGACATTGACTACAGCTTTTTCCTCTATAGTCCCTTGTCTTTTTTCATGCTAGTCAGAACAGTATCGAGAAAATTAGTCTGGATAAAAACGCACCCATAGAAGAAATCGCCTGGTGTCTGCCTTGTCCAATTATCGATTGTCATATGTCCATCGATCCAGAGCTTCGCACGGCCTAGACACAATAAGGATCGAACATACGCGATCGGTACTCATAAAGGGATAACGCACCTGCCACGGTCAATCCGAATTCAAACGGCCCAGTCGTGTCCACCGCAAGGGCTCCCCTGAGTTTGATCGACCATGTGGGTGTGAGACCCTGCGGCAAGAAGTCGTTTAATTTTATGCGCGTATCTTCGACTATATATTCTGCTACAGGTTCGTCCACCTCTCCATTCCTACTATGACTATAAAAAGAGCAGAGCCATCCGGGCCTGCCTGTCGGAGTGGTGAGACTGCTCTCGAGCGTTGGAAGATATTTGTGTGCTTTGGTGCATAGCAAGCACGTGAGCCAGTAGAGTACGGTAAGACTCGTTGATGGACTGACCATAACATCCGAGTTCATACCGTATCTCAATATCCTCGGCAGCACTGTTGATAATTCCTTCCAATGGTGTGATGACATAGGTGGGTTTGAGAGCAGCCGACCCGCCTCCAGAGATAACCCGTGCGCGGGCATTGGGTCCGATGACAGCGATCTTTCGAGTACCCTTGGGTGTCAGTGGCAACACAGTATTATCGTTTTTGAGCACGACGACGCCGCTCGATGCCAAGCGGCGGGCAAAGGCACGCAATACAGGAGAGTCACGCGATCGCTCGACGTTGTCACCGTAAACAACGTCAGAATTCTGTCGTGCAAGCTTTTGGACGAAGGTGAGCAGAGCGGTTACCCGCTCGTCAATGACCTGGGTCCTCAGCTTTTGAGAAGAAAGCGAGTGGTACATGAGGTTCGGTGTGCGCCAGCGTGGGGGACCGGGCATTTCGAGATCGAGGCCAGCGTTGAGAGCCTCAGACGTGCCATACGTTCCATGCCTGATAGATTATGATAAAAATATCATTAAGAGCTCACGTATCACAATCTCCCGATGGTGACAATGAAGGTTGACCACCTTTGGTGCTTACCAGTCACTGATCACGATGCCGTCAAACTGCCATTCATCGCGTAGTATCTTCTGCAGGAGACCTGGATTTTCGGAACAGTGAACCCCACCGATGCGTCCATATGAAGTCATGTATGCCCAGGGCCGAGATATCTTCTGCGCAAGCATGAACCTAGCATCCACCTTACTCATGAAGAAACCCCAGCATCAGTCAACAGTATACGCACGGGTATAGATATATCTCTCGCAAAGCACGATCAGACATGACCGATTCAGCTGCCGTGCGTTCATGCTCTTGATCGTTTCCCACGAAGTGCTTGATCGTGGCGGCGACACCCTTGGATTGTAAACCTGTCACATACGCAGCAGACAAAATACCTGTCCATATGAATGTCAGTGATAGACCTGTCCAGAAACGGCGCAACAAATATACCAGAAAGATGAGGATCTTCGGAGAATGACTCAAATGCCCGACCACCTAGAGGCGAGCGCTGTATGTTGCAGGTAGGAGCAAGAAGGATGACGGATGACTTGAGCTTGGCCTCTTCTGCGAGGAATTGACCGGCCTCGCGAATAAGTCGCTGATCGAATGTCGCTGCGAGCAGCGTCGCACACTAGACAGTCTATGGGTGGTGAGATCACTTGATCGCAAGTCTGGCACGCACAGGAAGACACTGTGCTGGAGTCGGAAGGAAATGTGAGGAACCTCTGACCCCCTAGTAAAATTCAGTAGACTAAAGGCATCCAGAACTAAAGGCTCACGTTAGGGCCATCGCTCATCCGCACAGAAGGAATATGCAGGCGTTCAATAGCTGTTGTATTCCACCAGTCAGGGCCAGAAAGCAGAGAGATCTTCTCATCCAGCTTGAGCTGCGTGACGAGGTCGCTGATCTTAGCATCGAGGAATTGACGAGACATTTCAAAAGCGGAATGGAGGGAGGGGTAATTTGGAAGGGCCAAGACTCATGAGGCTCCATCTTTAAAGTAAGTCGACCATCCATGGAAAAACGTCGGCATAACATAGGATGTCGACGCCAGTTATAGGCGCCGGAAGAGATCGCTGGGAAAGAGAAAGATATATCAAAATTGGAAATAATCAGGTCTTAGATCAAAGTCCGCGGCGGCCCGTCTCAAGTTCTCCTCCTACCATCATCGTCCGAGTTCCATATCTCAGGCTACTCTAGACTGCACATTGAATGTTGACAGACGTCTCTGACACACTCACTAATCTTGCGCTTCCCAAGACATCCGCAACCCTTACCATTCGTGTCATCAAATCGTTCGAGTACCGAACGGAACGCAGTCTCGTTCTTCATAATGTAAATCTTAAAGAAGTGACAGTCGGAGAGCTCAAAAACATCGTTCGGGAAAGTAAGCTTCTTATATTTCTCTCGTTCCCCTTCGTTCCCGGGTGATAATTGATCTAAATCAACGTCGGCAGCCATCAAGGCCAGTCCTGCATGGAAGCCTTATCGAACGGCCCACTTCGGTGAGTCCACCAACTAAATCTGCTCTGATCGACGCTCAATTACCCCGCAAGTAGATACGTTGAAGCTGTACACTAAGGCCCATGGAGCGAAGGTAGATCCGTATACCCTGGTAAAACCTCGGTATTGACATCGCGGACAGACGACCAATCTCATCATTAATCTTGATCACGATGAATGGGTCTTAGATGACGATTCAAAGTCTCTCTCCGACTACGGATTTGGTGCGCCCGTAGTATTGTGTGAGGGTATCCCGTCTAAACATTAATATTTATTGCGCAGAGAATGAGACGGAAGTCAGTTTCTTTGATCGGGGTTTATTTGAAAAATTTAAACTGAACCCAGAGGTGTGTCCCGTCTTGCAACTGATCATCATGCATCAAGCCTCATAGACACTCATTTCTAGACTCGCTGGGAGTGATGGATTTTTGTGGACTTCATGACCTGAGCGAATCAATTTCGCAGACGCTTGGGACACACCGTCGTTCAAGGTGCATTACAGTCCAAAGCAAGAGTCCTCTATACGAGATGTATTACTATTGGAAGTGAGATCGAAAGCATCGGGGCCAGAATGCAGCAAAAATGAGGAATGTGAATGACACAATACAGATGATGAAACACACGATCCAAAAAAACGTACACGAGAATCCACGATCACTGGTTCGCGCACTGCACACGCGGCTCTCCGCTATCCTCCTCTTCCATCGGCTCGTCAACCGCCCTCCGCTGTCGCGGGTCAACTTCCACCAGCTCAACCTCTTCTAAATGGATATTCTTGGGGAACTTCTCGACAGGCTTGCGTGGTGGGAGAGCACGCTCGAGGAAAGTTATTTTCTCAGGATCAATGTGCTCTGGCCACGCAACGGAGACTTTGATGTAGAGATCCCCGGGTTCATGATGCCGTTGGGAGGGCATGCCATGACCATATATGACCTTGAGAGCATCTACATGATCAGGAAGTTAGCCACTGCTTTCGCGAAATCAACCAGCAAACTGTACCGTGTTTGAGGACCTCTCCAGGCGTGATATTGACGATCAAAGCGCGGTCATCCAAATGCTTGACAGCAAACTTTCCGCCGCCGAGTGCAGTGAGGAGGTCCACCTCCGTTTCATAAATAAGATCGTTATCCTGGCGCTTGAAACGATCATGCGGCTTCTCCTCGATGACAATGATGACATCCCCCGGTGAAACCCCTGGCGCCTGGTCGCTCTCTCCATGGAACGTGATGGTCTGTCCACCCTTCATGCCCTTGTCGATATGCACCTCCAACATCTTCTTCTCCGATATAACCTTGCGTGCATTGCATGTTTTGCACTTGTCCTTGTGGTTGATGATTTCGCCTGTACCTGAGCATTCGTCGCACGGCTGCTGCAGCTGTTGAATCATCGGGCCCATCTGCCGCAGAGTGATTTTGACACCACGACCCTGGCAAGTATTGCACGACCGCACGGCACCCTCCTTTCCACCCTTGCCATCACACTTCGCACAGATGATATTGCGCGTGAGCGCAAGCTTAGTCGTCTTGCCTTTGTAAAGGTCTTCGAGTGAGACGTGCACTCGGTGAATGAGGTCCTTGCTCCGGCGAGGCCCTGAGTTGCGGGAGGGGCCACCGCCACCGAAGAACCCGCCACCCCCGAACAACTGGCTGAAAAGATCCTGAATAGGTGGAAGACATGTGAGCACGCAGTCGTGTCCAAAGACGCGCGGTATCTCATACCTGCGGATCCATGCCGCCCGCGCCACCTGATTCTGACAAACCAGCCTCTCCTCGCGCATCGTATATGCTTCGTTTCTGTGAGTCTGACAGAATCTCGTATCTAGACATCGTAAAAAAAGAATTTTTTAACAAAGGGATACTAGAATGCCGCCACGTTGCCGACGTACGCATGAGTAACTTCCTTGAACATATCAGGATCTCCACCCTTGTCCGGATGAAGGCGTAGCGCTCTAGTAGATGAGAAAAAAATCAGACACTGTGCTAGAGACTGATACACCGATGCGCCAATACTTTTTGCGATATGCCTTTTTCAAGTCGGCTTCGGACGCGTCGGGCGACACGTCCAAGAGATCGTAGAATTTCCTACGAGCAAAGAGATGTGAGCACAGCCGAGTTCAGCGCTTAGGACAGCGACAAACGTTTCTTTGACCATGATGGTGGATGGGAAGGGAAGCGAAAGGGTATGGGACGCAAGACGTTGTAGTAAGAGTTAGAAGAACGAGCGGCTGCGTCTTGCAGATAAAGGCAGGGCTTATGGAAACTGCTCGAATTTTCGGGCATGTTCCATCACCCATCCTTCCGTTTTGGGCAAAACGTGGCTGACACACACTCACAGCCTCTTCATTGGGCGCTCTAGTAATTTTATCTACACTGCTCTTACTGAAATACCAACACACAACATAGCAATAGCGCTGATCCGTCAAAAATCTTCACAAGAGGCTAAGTACATACTACTTGGCCACATCAGGATATACGTCAAACCGCCGCTGTGTAGTCACAGGAATGCCCGCCCGAGCTTCGTTGAACTGTTTAGGATCTGTGAAACATCAGATGACTATGATCAAGTATCGCGCATACTTTGGTGCTGACCTATTTTTGCATATATGATTGTCTCCCCCTCTTCTGCCTCACCGAGCTTGGCCCCACTGTATTTTGCGTTAATTCCAAATTTTAGGATACCAGATTCTCTACTTACAAAGGGTCGATCACCATTGAGTGTCCCCACTGGAACGGAATATCAGAGCAGTCAAGCAGATGGGTTGCAGGGAATTCACCGCATGATATCCTGCCGTCAAGTCTCGTGCTGGACTGCACATTGAAAAATAAACTTGATTGTCAACAGCCCTGCCAAAAGATGCAGTCAAGGCGCATCTGTTTGAATGTCGTCAGAACTTAGATAAGCATACCGAGATCGCTGTAGAAGTTCCCAGTGAAGAGGGCCTGTTGTCATATTAAAGGCTCCTGGATATATCAGGACTTGACAACCTGGTGCCAGAGTGAGATGCTAACTCTGACCGGACACTATAAAGAGCAAACCTTTACGAGCAGCGATCATCGCGAGCTCGGGGAATCTGACATCGTAGCAAATTCCAAGACCGATCCGGGCAAAGTCTTTTAGAAGACAAGTACATTATGTATTCACAGTGAAACGCGAGACTGCACCGTGACATACCTGTATCAAAGTAGTTCAGGGTTGTGCCGCCCGTCAATGTCTCGCTTTCCTACGTTGAGAAACATAACATCGAATCCGGCACTTGGTAAATCTGTAGATATTGCTCACCTTGAATGTGATCTTGCCCGGAATGTCGATGTCAAATAAGTGTACTTTCCTGTGGATCGCGACAAGGTCCCCTGAGTCAAAGGTGACATGTAAGGTCAGCTAGGAATGGTGGAGACATGGATTCACACCCTGTGGGTTGTACACTGTCGCAGTGTTATATACCTTCCCGTCCTCGGCATCCCGTTCAGGAATAGAACCTGATAATGCCTCCGTCAGCCTTTATACCAACTTTTGAGCTGGGACGGACCGCCAATCAACCATATACCAGCCTCCTTGGCTGCTTCTGAGAGTAGCCTTACACTCTCGCTGGAGCTCTTCTGGACATCGTAGGTCTTCCCAGGCTTGAATCCTATCGTTTCGGCATACACGGGGAAATGAACATGTCCATACGGTGAGTTAAAGCATTCCTGGATCCATCTTGGTTGTAATAAGCAATGTATTGATAACAAGAGACGTACTGGGAGGACAACGAGGGAAGGCTTCTTATCGCTCGCACCCCCTGCGCGAGCGGCGGTCAGTATCATTTCCTTTGCATGCTTCAAGTTGGCAGCTTTGTCGGCACCAATCTGGCCTAGCTGAATCAACGCTAAGTTGAAGGCCTTGAAATCCGGCGCGGGAGATGACATGGATGCCAGTGATCTAGAGAAGCGGGGGAGTGACGCTCGGTATGTGGAGAGCCAGGTGCGAAGCATCAGTCAAGAGCTTTGGCAAGCCTAGCCCTGTGAATTCCTGGGGTCTAATCTAATCAATTGAGGTATAGTTCACTATCTCATAATGTATGAATCAGATATATTCACAGATATTCACGACACCCTCAAACTCAAAGATTTGAGTATACAGGTATGAGGGGCCCTACTAGGACATGCGATTATCTTAATTGCACCTGTCACATGAGGGGGTCTGTGGAGAGCGAGAAATATTTTATGGTTTTTCTGATTTATGCATTATTAAAAAGTGAACTGTATATCTTTATTGGCCCGCTGAGTACACCATCACTTTCTGCACCATTCTGTACAATGTGAGTCAGATCCCGCTCAAGCCACCCACCCACAGGGTTCAAAGGCCGACCAGTGTCCAGATATATATCTGGGAACAAATTTCTACATCTTGGTCTTCCAACTGGCTTGGTCCCGGAACATGCCTCTTCTTGTCCTCTATAATCCCGTCAGCGGAAACAGTTCTGGCAAACAGATCGTCGAAGAACACATCCTTCCGCTCCTCTCAAAACATGGAAAAGTCACAGATAGGGTCGTGAGCACGGAGCGTCCGGGACACGCCGGCTCACTTGTTGTCAATTTCATCGATCAGTTTCCAGCTAAGGACAGAGTCGTAATCGACATCGTCCTTGTATCGGGTGATGGAACGCTACACGAGATTGTAAATCTTCTGGATGAGGAGTGTGCGCGGCGAGGCGACTCGAAGCCGTTTCCACGATTTCGTATCGCTCTTATCCCAGGCGGGACCGCGAATGCACTGCACTCCTCCTTCTTCCCTCAATCCACGGGCACAGAGACCTCTTCTCACCAATTTGCATCACTTGACGCTTTCCTTGGACCTACGCCATCGGCGAAAACGCTCACGCTCTCGCACACCGTCATCACGCCTCCGCATGCTTCCTCTCAGGACAGCGAGACAAGGGCGCATACTTCTGTTGTGTCCGTTGTGGTCACTTCGACATCCCTCCATGCATCTATATTGCACGATTCGGAGGCTCTTAGGAAAGGCATGCCAGGAATCGAAAGGTTCAAGGTGGCCGCGCAGCAGAACGCAACCCGATGGTATCACTCGCGTGTGCGCCTCCTTCCGTTCCCGCCCTCGTCGAGTGTGCAACGTTACGATCCTGTGACAGACGCATTCGTCCCAGTATCGGAAGCGGAGACAGAGCTCGATGGACCGTTTGCGTACTTCTTGAGCACCATAAATGTCGATCGTCTTGAACCTGCGTTTCGCATTTCCCCTCTCGCACGATCGCATCCTTCGGCATCTACAAACCATGAAGATGGTGCAATCGATGTAGTTGTCGTCCGCCCAAAGAGAGATCCTTCTGTAAAGGACGAGACGGAGGAAACAAGAACGCGGTTTACGGGGAAGGCGTGGCAGGTGCTTGGTAGTGCGTATGCAGATGGCGCGCACGTGAAACTGAGGTATGGAGCAGAAGGAGAAGTCGGCGAGGGAGGTATTGGATTGCCTGTCGTGGAGTATTTCCGAGTCGGCGGATGGGAATGGATTCCAGTAAGTGCAAGCACAGTCCCAACCGAATCTTTAATCATCTTGATACAGGATAAAGCGGACGAAGAAGCGCGTCTTCTATGTGCGGACGGGACGATCTTCACGATCCCGCCTGGCGGGAAAGCCCTGTCAATGATCTTGTCGCAGACCTCACACAAGTTAGACCTCGCTGTATACATATGATACTTTGAGGCCGATTTCAATGCCTGGCGATGTATATCTGAACCGGATGAATCATATATGTCACATTCTCCACCAGCGAACGCCCACCGTGGTATATCAGCGTAAATTAAGATCATGGTCAAGGAGGGCATATGTGCGACAATCGGTTCAAAAGTTGATGGTGCTACGCGAGATGCCGAGTTATGCTGAAGAACTGGTGATGCGGTCGCTGTGAAAAAGCTTGTTGACTGCTTCGCTGGCTACGGCGTGAACTTCTTCGACGGTCGGGGAACTGTCAATCTGTGAAAGAAATATGACATCAGGGAGACGCCGAACTATATATTATAACTTGGCGCACCTTCGCGATCTTATTTAACTTGGCGTAGTGCTCGATGACGGGCATGGTCTGTTCCTTGTATGTACCTACCCATCTGAGTATCAGTATGTGCGCCAAGCGAAACCAGAATGATGTACCAAAACGTTTCTTGATGCTCTCTACATTATCATCTGCACGACCGCTGGTTTGTCCGCGTACAAGAAGGCGCTTGAGCATGACTTCTTCCGTCGTGGTGAAGAATAAGGTTAACGAAGATAGACAAACCTGGCGACATTAATCGATCAGACGTGACATAGGAAATGAATCACAAGCAGAAGCGCACATCCTCCTCAAACTTGAGAGCCTGGTCCATCTTGCGCGGGAAACCATCGATGAGGAAACGGCCCTTGCCGTCCTCCCAGCCAAGCCCAGACTTGATCTTACACGCATCAAGCATTGCGGCCTCGAGCAGCTTGATGGTGACTTCCATGGGCACGATGGTTCCTTCACGGATACAAGTCTTGATGAGATCGCCATAAGTAGATCCCTCGCGATCCTGCTCGGCGCGAAGGAGGTCACCAGCTTTGCACGAATTAGAACTAATCAGATGTGTATGCTGTTGGACTGAGATGTACCAGACAGATGGCAGAAGTTGAAATCTTGCACGAGGCGGGCGCATTGGGTGCCCTTGCCTGAGCATGAATACATAAAGTGGATGCACGGAGTATCGATACTAGGCACTCACCGGCGCCTGGACCACCGAGGACGAAGATAACAGCTACTTTGTTATGATCAAAGACGGTCTTTAGATGATCTCCATGATGGTGCAAGACGTCGGCCACCATCTTGTCGAAGGAGGTAAGTCTATTCTTCTAGATTGTTCTAGGGTTGGGCTTGTCTGCCTCTTCGCTATGAATGGGAGGGACAAGAGGGTGGTCGTTGGGACGAGGACGTGCAGAAGCTGGTGCGGTTACTGCGCGATGATTTACGAGGAAATAGAAAGCACCGAAAGAGAGAAGGGCGACACCTGCAAAGAGAGCTGGGTTGGGTCCTTTAACGACCATGAACGTGCTCAAAGTGAGAGTAGTCACATGTCACACTTGCTGCAAACGATCATGGACATCCGACATCCTCTCCCCGAACACATACACGTCCTCCGCGCGTGCTACAACGACGACGCGCCGGATTTTGTCGCCCTGGGTGGTGACCACTCGGTCCATGTCTATCTCATCGTACGCCTCCGCCTGAGTGTCGCTCTTTTTCCAATAGCTGACCCATTCATATTCCGGCAGTACGAGTCCTCAGCCACTCTTGTCGCGTCATTTCATGTCGGTTCACGGATAACGGCTCTCGCATGGTCTTCGCGCTCAGTGTCGCCCTCTCATTCTGACCAGTGGATTATTGAGTAAGCCTGAAGTGCGTTGTGTTGTTCTTCACTCACGCGTTTCTCACATAAACAGACTCGCAGCCGCCTCTGCAGACTTTGGCCTACATCTCCTAACAAGGTCCCACCATATCAATGCCAGTGAGGATATATTTCCTTTCGGTGGGGGTCTCTCCGGCCACCATGGACGGGTGAACGATATGACCTTTTGCGGAGGCAGCACCGATGACAGTGCGAAATATGTTGCCACCGTTTCTGGTGCGCTAAGTCACCTATAAACACCTTGACCATTCTCACACATCCTTGTTCTTAGACGACAAAATGCTCATGGTGTGGGATCTACATCCGAAAGTTGACGCCCCTGCTTTACAAACACCGACTCCTGCCACTTCTCCTGATCCTAATCCTCCTCTCCTACAGCCGCTCGCTTGGGCTGTCCCTTTCCCTCATCCCCTTACCAGTGTCAACGCTCACCCCTCCGCCAGCAAAGAGCTGATCGTGTCCGACAGTCGTGGCTCTATCTTTCTCACTGATTGGCGCAGCGAAACCAACAAACCGAGTGTCATTGAGCTCGTCGAACCCCGCGCGCTTGCTGACATTGCCACAGGCGCGTTTTCTAACTGGTCAGGGTCTGTTTCGTGGCGCCGCGACTCCGTTGATATGTAGGTGCCGTCATCTAGCCTTTTATTCTCACTGTGTCAGCTGCATAAGGGATCCGAGTCGGGCTGCCGTTACTTTTTGATCTCGATGGGCGAGGTGGCATATCTGACGTCTCTTTTTGTCCATAGCGTAGGCGCTACGTGTGGCCCTCGTTTCGCTATATGGGACTTGGCCAAACTGCAGGGCGGAAAACCCACGGTTACAGGCATGAGTTTTCCCGAAGGAGGACATCGTTTCAGGTGAGCGCCGTTGCCTGCCGCCTTTGTTTCTCCAGATGAATATCATCTCTCCGTCTTGATCGTCCTCCGCAGATGGTGTCAGACCTTCCCAGACTATTTCGCCATCTCGACTCGTTCGCCGTCCAAGGGCGCCGTCATTCATGTCTACAACTATTCGTATGTTCAAGCAGAGCCAACAGTGTTCAATATTGGCCCCCGACCTCTACGAGTTCAAGATTTCGATTTTCTGGCGATGAAGGGCATTCCAAGGATAGTTGCTGTAGTTGAGAGGCAGCTGATCGTATTTTATATAGGTGTTGATTAAGAAGCTCTGTCGATGCTGAAACATATACATTTGAGTCATCTTTGTTGTGCACTTTAACAAATAGAGTGATAGCAAGAGGCCCAGGCTGCTGGAAACTTCTATCGCCGACACGTTTCGCTACACGGGTGTTTCTGTCGAGACCCATCGGAATTGATACTTGAAGCGGGAATATGGTAGGAAAATCCACACGCGGATAAAAGGGTTTGCCAAAAGACGAGTCCCAAGACGACAGGGTCTTGCATAATTTTCTGGAGTGTCGTGCCAGAAAAAAACCGGGTTCCTGAGCCAATACCTGCCTAACTGGGCACCGCAGGTCGGGATGATCGGCAAAGTCCCGTCACGCCCTCAGGCAGGACCCCTGAAAATAGGTAGGGAGCTTTTTCGCCCTTTTTTCTCAAATTTTCGCTCGGATGGGGGTTGTGCCCTCAGTCGAGTCCGGATGAAAGTGCCCATCCGCAGAAGTAGGCCTGAGGGGCTGTCCAGACGTTGGGGGGTCAATATTGGTCAAGGCCTGATTTTGAGCCTCAGTGGAAAGTTTGTCCGTAGCCTAGTGGTAGAAGTTGCTGGCAGTGGGGTAACAGGATCTTAGGATACGGAGTTCGACTCCGGTAATGAGAATTTTGTTTGAGGTCTTCGAAGGCCTTTGAAGGCACATGCATTGATTGCATCACTTCGCGGCACCTCATTCTTACGGCTTCTTACATGTAATAAGTACTTCTTGGTATTCATCTCAAGTGCATCCCTCTTGTTTAATTTTCTTTTCCCTTCAAGCTCTTCGCAACCTGCCATCCTTGACTAGCCAGACTCCTTGACCTCGATTACTTGGTAGTCCTCAGTAGTATAGTATGAGCACAATGATTTGTCAGCTCCTGTTAACTTGTCAATAATACTCTGCAGTGATCTGCAAAGACTGTCACCAATATTGGTGTTATCTCATATCTATCCATGTAGCTTTATGAGCAATCCTATTCAGCAACCTTTCTGGTAGTTCACACACAATTGGCTTTACTCCAGGCCTTCACATATGAACATCTTATATCAGCACTCATTTTTGTGTTTAATGCCAGACAGGCATCAGCAAACCTGTAACCAGTCCCAGCCAGTCCCAGAGCCCCAGATGCTCCTAGATGCTTAGGTCATCTGGGGATATCTGGCTAGATATCTGTGTATGGCCAGATCTGGGCAGATAAGGTGCTCTATCAATAAGCTGACTAGGAGCACATTTCCGGAAGGCAGAGTATGTAAGATTCCCACAGTACCGGAAAATCAAGAAATACATTTGTTGGACTTCAAAGATTTTAATTGACATTGGTGCTATCTGTTAGATTTCAGCTTGTGAGTGGTATTGGGATACTTCCCTGTATCATAGCATTCAAATGATGTATCATATGCCATCATTCTTCCATGGATAGATGCTAAAAATTGCAAAATAGATGACACCTCACAGGGTTTAGGCATCTCAAATTCTGTGAAGTCCCAAAAAGTGCAATATAAGCTAATTGTTGAGGAAGGATATCATGGACATATGGTGGAGTGGATAATTCTGGTACTCACATTGTTCTTAGCCAGTGAATAGTTCTGGGTTCAATCCTTGCTTACTATAGATTAATTTTTGCGGTCATCTATTGACATCAATTATCTAATCACTTCCATATATGGTGCATCTGGACAGATATGTCCAGACACTGGCCAGAAGTCATAGTGTCTGTCTAATCAGGGACTTGAGCATCTAGGGGCTCTGGAGCATCTGTCTAGCTCTGTACAGACACTTCCCAGTTTGCTAATGCAGCTCAGTCTCAGACTCCGACAACTGCCACCTCCAGCTTGATGATATCACTCTCACCACTTACAACAATCTGAACAAGCATTCTCAGAATCTTGGTATTGCTGTGCAGGATTTGTAGAAGCTGAGATGTAGAGGAAAGTGCTTAGCATGAGATCAAGATGATGTGGCTGATGACAAAGGCTCACAGGATGGTTTGTAAATAGTATCTCACATTGTACTTGCATGTTACAGCTTCAATAGGTTTTTTTTCATGTATATTCTAACAAAATACTGGCCTCGAAAGACCTGATTCTAGCAATCCAAGTGAAAATTTGGGTTCTGAAGGCCTGATCTTGGCATCCAATTGATTTTGAGCCCTTAGAATGCCTGATTCTCACATCTGGCCACATTGGGGAAAATAGACCCAAAACCTTAGGCAAATCCGAACTTTTTTGGTAAAATTTGAAAATTTTGTCTGAACTTTTTTGGGCATTTTGCAAAATTTTGCCTGTGCCCCACCTATTTTCAGAGGTCCTCCTCAGGCCTGCTAGGGCTAATGCTCTTAGTACATTGTGTGCTCACCTCTTTGTAGTACTTCATCTTACTATGGCTCTATCTGTCCCTCTCCTACCACCTCCAGGACTTTTGCTTAGATAGAGATCACAAACAATCAAATCTTGAAGACAACAGTGGAGTGTGATCGCTAGGTGGGTCACATAGGGAGGTCTGGCACTTTTTTCCCATATCAGGAGCAAAGTGCTTAGAAACCCAGTTTTTTTCTAGCATGATACTCCAGAAAATTATACAAGACCCTGTAGCATTTTTGTGATTGCACTGTACAATAGGTGATTTAGAATAACAATAAGGATAATATGAGAAGTAAAAAGTACAGTCGCAGACAAGCAAAGTCAACAAAAAAGAAAAATAATTGTAGCGGCTGATGTGCCTAAAATTTACGAAATCTGACTGCAGATTCAGACTCAGGAAGTCAAAAGATGTCTAAAAACGCCCTTCTCAGGATTTTCCCATGAGAAATTGGGACCCACCAATTTTTTGGTGAATTTTTATCAGTGCTAGATGCCCTCAAAAAGATATATGTGACACTATGTGAAGTAAACTAGTTAAGAACTGCCTCAATGCTCATCATTGCACTTTGAGAAACAGTGCAATGACTTTTCTGCTTGCGAATAGCTCATTCCACCACCTTTCTAGTCAACCCTCTGCAATACACATTTATAAAACTCCATGAGCAATTGAAGAAATGACAAATGACCTTGACAGGACAATTGTCGAGGCATTTAAGCACATGCTTCTTTGTGTCATCAAACCTCTCCTTACAGACCTCACAATACCTGTACTTAACAAAACCCCAGTACTGCCAAAAAAAGGGAATCAATAAACAGAGAGAAATAAAATTGAAAATGGCAGAATAAGCAGTTTACTCATCATCTCAATTAGGTTGAGCTCACAATGGAATTTTGGGTGAAATATACAGATGTGACCATGAGCGATAATCTCCTGTTTAAGAAGGGAGACTTGATTCTTGACATCGGCCTGGTTTGAGAGAAGACAAGCCATGCAGCAATGCTCATTCTCAATTGAGCACACCAGCAAGCACTTAGCCCATATGCACATCACCTTGACAATTTTTTTGGCAATAATATATATATATATAGTAAATCTTTGATGGATTCATACAGTACTCATTGAAAGGAGTCGATTGGTGTATTTTACATGATTTATAGACCTTTTTTGTGGGGTCAGCCAATTTTTGGAGGTTTCCGGATCAAAAAATTACTTTTTCTGGACTAACGGCTCATAAGATTTTACTCAAAATATTTCCATGACATCTACTCAAACATTGCTATCGATTCCGGTGTAGCCGGGAAGCCCTAGAAATGGGTGTCGAAATTTGTCGATTTTGCTTGTCCGCGACTGTACATATTACGAAAAATGAGTCATACGAAAGGGAAATGCGATTCAGACGAAGCGGCCAGGATCAACAAGCGCATGAAATAGTCATTGACGCTCCTATAAGTATCGAAGCACGCTAGGGCGCGATATGTGGGAGAGAGAAGACCAAGGTTGGTTCCTTAAAGACCAGACAAGAAAAGACTGGTAAGACGATGAACACAAAGCAGTGACGATAGCATAGCGACAGAAGCAAGATGAAAGAATGGAAAAATGGTAGTGAATGGTCAGGAATTGGTCACAAGAATCGCCATCGCGGGGATGCAGAATGTGATGCAAGACAGGAACAACGTCGAGAATGGATTGGGCGACGAGACCAAATGAAGTTCAGTGCGGGCTGTAGCCTACGACGGGCTGATGGATGCTATATTGGTACTGCTGGTGATGTTCTGGATAGGCATGTTGAGTACGTCCGTACCCCAGCATGCCGCCAGCCCCAGCGCTCCCACTTCCATTACAATTGCCATGACCGCTGCCGCTTGCATACCCAGCATATTGGTTCGCGGATACCGTGTTTTCGCCATACCCAAGCTCGCGGAACATGTGATTCCAATACCGCTGGTCGTCGGGCATCATCTGCGTCTGTTGATTGTAAGGAGCATATCCATTGGATGTGCGCATGCTCGGCTCGCTGGTCTGCATCAGAGGATCCTGCATCGACGGCGGAGGTGGGACATTAGGCGATGCAGGGAAGTGGAAGGAGGACTGTTGCTCCTGTCCCACGTTTTGTGGATACATGGCCGAAGGTGACTGTACCTGAGACGCCGACGGACCGGGATGACGCGAACTGCTCGAATGATCTAACAGGGAACGATGAGTCGCCGGAGAAAGCGATCGGCGGCCAACAGGACTCACTGAATACCCGGACATCCGATGGAGCAGCTTGAAACCGGGCGGTCTCCGTCTGGCGGGCCTTGAAAATATCTTGAGCTACCAGGCCGCGAAGGAAACGGGAATGATAGGCTGCTCCAGTAGAGGTGGGGGACAAAGAAGACGCGTCTTCGTACGCGTCGGCCGCATTAGAGATCACGGTGTGAATTTCGTTGGTGGCGCCCTCGTGCAATTCAGTAAGGGTGTTGGAGCTACGGAGCAGCTGTTCAAATATAGGATCACCTATGAATCAAACCGGTATTTGCAATCTTAATTCAATAGATTACCTTCAATAAGAAAACAGCGCAATAGGCGGTCATGACTGTGATCGAGTCTTGGCCGTAGCGCTAAATCGATAAGAAGGTTAGAATATTCACCCCAAATGGGGAAAAAAAAGTTCTCATACCAGCATGCTCATTGACGCAAATTGCTTAGTGACAATTTGAAGGTTCTCCATGGCGCTGGTATAGCACGCCGACAAAGCCTGCGAGCTGGGAGGAACTCGACTTTGCTGCTCAAAAATCAACACCGCAGTACATGGCAGAACACCGAAGAATGGACATACCGGCGATATAGAGGCTTGGACACCGAAGCTGTTCAAAAACAGTCGCACATACAGTCGGAAGAAGCTCAGAAAGGCAAAGTGGAACAATTCGCCATTGGCGCGGCGCATCTCGTTTTGCCATGTCTCCATCCACTGCGTCAGCTTGCCATTACAGTTGCTAAGCAAGACCTCCTGGTTCACGTCGGCATGAGTGGTGTCGGTGACTCCTTTGTTGGGCATGTAGAAGACGTCGGTGAGCTCAGCCTTGATATCGCTAGTATTGAGCAATTGCCTTGATCAAAAGATTGGTGTTACTCACTGCAATGCGACGTAGCTGGACGAATGCAGCCACAATGACATCTTCTGGCCGGATAATGGAGCCACCCTCTTCATGCCAAGTATTGGAATGTCTGACGAGGTCACACTTCGTCCGAGATGAGCGGAGCCATATCGACGTCTAGCGAAATAAATACTTACTTCAGGCAGCATCCACTGCTTGCCCGTCTGCATATTCAAGCTCCTGTCGTGAACGAAGAGAACAAGATATGTACGCTCGCGGTTGCGCCTCTCCCGCAGTTGGAACTCAGTTTCGTTGGGAGGGGGTTGGGAGAAGTAGCGATTGAGTCCCAAATCCACAGCCATGCGGCAGGCCTAGCAGACGGTATGAAAAGACAGAAGCCCATACCCTCGATGAAAGTACTCACATAGCCAATGTACGTAAATGTACGCTGCGAAGGTGTCAGCAACGGATAGATCATTCGAGGCGAAATGCGAAATGACGGACGGTGTCCTCAGGTTCCTTCCAGTAGGTAAGGCAAGCAAAAGCCTGAACAACCTCGACGCTCTTCAATCCTTCCGCAAATGAACGCACAGCGAATTCATGGGCAAGCTTCTGACAGGCCTTATAAGCTTCAGGCTTGAAGAACTTGCACCCCGCCATGAGGAGGGTTGTGTACAAGAAGGGAGATTTTGTGCGAACATATGTGGGCGAGTGGAGAGCAGGGTCAAACAAGTTGACGAACGGATTGAGGCGCAAAAAGACGAGGTCAAAGAGGACCTTGGCGTAGGCGTCATCGATGATGCCCGCTGTTACAGGATCGTGGAATCCAGGAGGTAGATGAACGGGCGAAACTGTATAGGTAGAGCTCAGGCTACCTTGATCAGAAGGCATCGATGATGTTGGGGGTTCGTGTTCCGGGTTGAGAATAGTTTTGAAGAATGACTGCCTCTGATTTTCTCTACGAATCAGCTTGGCAGGGAACATGCCTTCCCTGTTACGGTCTCCATCATCTTCCTCGTGTTCTGGATTAGTAGACCGAGAACCGTTTCTTGAAGCGTAACTTTCCCCATCATAGTCCGGGGGGAGGTTAAGGGGCGGGAGCTCGGTGGAGAACTGCGAGCCAGGAGTGCCATAGGGATCACTTGGACGAAGACGATAACCAGACTCGGAGCGGCCAGAACGAGCGGGCGAGGTAGGGTAAGGCGTGGAGTTGGAGTCATGGTTGTGCTTCAACTTCGCGCTATTAAGGCCCTTCTCTAGACGCCTCAACATCTTCGAAGCCTCGGAGAGCCTTTGTCCAGGTGAATCATGCGAAGAGTAGTAAAGGGAAGCGTCTTACTTGGAGCCTGGCTTACGACCTCTTCGGTGTTTCTCGAAAATACATCTAAGAAACCAATAAAAATAATGCAAATGTATGCTACGTAATATCCGACTCACTCTGAATTAGAGCGTCTGCAGCGTTGGCAGGGCTGCTGACCGTCTTCTGCACCAACGCATTTCATCTAGATGAGTGTGAGAATACATCTTTCAAAATGCGAAGGAATTGTACTTTAGCAGCGCGGCACACGGTGCAAGCCCTGGCACCTCTCTGGACCGGCGGCTTGGCACTGATTAACAGAGCACGAATGGCACTCGTAAGAAAAATCAGATCGTAGACGAAGGATGAAAGGGGACGACGTACTTGGACTTTGATTGTTCTGTGGTGGGCTCTGGCGACATATGGGGGACCGACTCCATGATAGGAGGAAAAAAGGAGGTAATAGCACGGCGATCAACGAGGTCCGGGCGTGCGTTCGACGACCGAGTATACTATGGCCGAATACAAGATGAGGACGGAGGAAGACGCAGAGCGAGAAAAAAAGGGGATTTGTAAAAGAGAACAAGGACGAAAAGACGACGGAGGAGCAGGAGAGGGGGAAGCGGATGGAGGGAAGAGATGGAAGGGAGACAAGAGGGAGGATGGCGGCGTCTAAAAGGACGAAGGAGGTTGGGTGGTGCAGCCACCGGCAGATTCCGGCATTCCAGCTGAGTTCCAGCTGGCGGCTCTTTCGCATTACGTCTCCATTTCAAGTAACCGCCAGCCCGGCCGGCTGTCTTGCGGCCTCCAAACACTCCGGCATCATTCCGGTTGCGGTCTTTTCCTTGCTCGCCGGTCACCCCCATATCACAGCATATCACTCCCATATCAGCCCAAAATAAAGTCTTGCTCCCATCGGCATTTGTTTGAGCCCCTTGCTCTACAGCGCTCAGAGCAATGTCATGCGGCGTCTCATAGCTTGAGGATGCGTCATAACTCGAGATGCCTTGCATATTTCTGCTTTTGTTATGATGTACAAATGATACATGCCTGTGTCTTCACATTCTGTGGCTGCTTCTTTGATTTTGTCCTCGCTATCGTAAGCATCATGTTTATGTTCACTGATCGCGCGCGAAACATTTTTATCGCAAACACAGCCTTCCACCCCTAGATCCGGCGTGTTATTACAGGCGATTACTTACACTCAGTACATAACAGTTCGGCATAGTTCGGCCTCCGACGGTATCTTCTTCTCCGCTTCAATATGTGGCTCCTAGTGGCGCTGGAACATCCACTTCTTACCTGCTTGCTCCCATGGTCCGTATCATAATCAAGGGTGGTGTGTGGAAGGTATGTTGTCTCTCGTTATTGGAGGCGGGGTCTCGCACTGATATTCTGCAGAACACGGAAGATGAGGTTCTCAAAGCCGCCATTGCTAAGTATGGCAAAAACCAATGGTTAGTCTCGTTTCGTTCGCACCTATCCTACAGTGCTCACCCTCCCAATTACAGGGCGCGAATATCGTCTCTTCTCGTTCGAAAGACACCAAAACAATGTAAAGCCCGATGGTATGAGTGGCTAGATCCCTCCATCAAGAAGACGGAATGGGCCAAGGTGCGCCTCTGCTAGCATCGACCTTTGACTCACAAATCTCATTTTCCTCACAGGAAGAGGATGAGAAACTCCTTCACCTTGCAAAGCTGATGCCAACCCAATGGCGTACGATCTCACCTGTTGTTGGACGGACTGCTACGCAATGTCTTGAGCGGTATCAAAAGCTACTGGATGAAGCTGAGGCGAAGGAGAACGAAGAGCTGGGCTTGGCAGGCCCTGGTGATTCTGGGCCGGGTGCAGACGACGTGCGTAGGCTTCGGCCGGGAGAGATCGATCCTGACCCAGAAACGAAACCTGCTAGGCCAGATCCCATTGACATGGACGAGGATGGTAGGCTCGTCAATACTATTTTTTCTTTTCCGTTATCGAATTTTGTTTAGAGAAGGAAATGCTATCCGAGGCTCGCGCGCGCCTTGCGAACACCCAAGGCAAGAAGGCCAAGCGTAAGGCTCGTGAACGCCAACTCGAGGAAGCTCGACGGCTGGCAGTATTGCAGAAGAAGAGGGAGTTAAAGGCAGCCGGTATCATCATGCGCCACAAGACCAAGAAGAAGGGAATGGATGTATGCTTCTTTTCTCTATGCAGCGCCCGACACTGCTCACGCTTTGTTCGTCTCAGTACAATGCCGATATCCCATTCGAGAAGAAGGCTGCCCCCGGATTCTATGACACGTCTGAGGAACAAGCTCGTGTTACCTCCGCTCCCGTTGGACAAACGCTTCGTCGACTCGAGAACAAGCGCAAACCAGAGGAGGAGGAAGCAGAGCGCAAGAAGCGACAGAAACGCAACAAGGAGGGCGAAAACGGGGCACCTCACCAGACCAAATTCATTGCAGCGAGGGACGCGCAGATTCAGAAGCTGAAAGAAGCTGAGTCCATCGGGCGGAGGAGTAAATTGATGCTCCCTCCAGCGCAAGTGGGTGAGAAGGAGTTGGAAGATATCGTCAAAATCGGACAGGCGGACGAGAACGCAAAGGCATTGATGGGCTCTACGGATGACCCAAGCGCGCAGTTGCTGGGTAATTATGAGGGGTTGGACAGAGCAAAGATGGCTAGAACGCCGAGGACGGCCCCGCAACGTGAACTTATTTTCCCCAGATTACATGTCTATGGTGCTGATCTTATATTCCAGAGGATCATATCTTGTCTGAGGCCCGCAATCTACGCAACATGACAATGGCCCAGACACCTCTACTTGGAGATGAGAACACCCCTCTACATGTCACTACTGATGGCGACACCGGGTTTGGAGGAGCGACGCCGCACCATCAACCTGCTTTCACGCCTAATCCTCTTGCGACTCCCATGCACCGTAATGGCGATGTATCAGCCACTCCTCGAACAGACAACAACGGTGCAACTCCCCTCCGCACACCTATGCGTGATAACCTCAGCATCAACCCGGAAGAAAGATCTTCATTCGTCGGTGACACACCACGCGAGCAGCGGCTCCGCGCGGCCTCTGCCAAGCGCTCTCTCAAAGCTGGCTTCATGAACCTGCCCAAGCCAGAGAACAACTTCGAGCTCCTGGTTCCCGAGGACGAAGACGATGAAGGTACAGAGGCATATGCATTGTCGGAAGAGGATGCAGCGGAGCGGGACGCGAAGTTGAGGAGGCTGAGAGAGGAGGAAGAGAAGAGGATTTTGGCGAGACGCAGTCAGGTCGTACAGCTAGGCCTTCCACGACCGCCAAATGTCGATCTGGATCAGTTGATGCAGGACCTGAGGATCGTGCCTCTTGGAGAGACAGGATTGGAGAAGGCCCAGCGCTTGGTGGATTTGGAGGTTGCGCGTCTTCTGCAGCATGATTCGATCGCGCATCCCATTCCGGGGACGACACAGCCCGGAGGTACGCAATCTGCGTATGAGATTCCTCCAGACGACTATGTCGTGGGGGCCAAGGACGAGATTCAAATCGAACTGGCCGCTGCTGTTGGATTCCCTGATGCTCCTGTGGAGAAGGTCAAGGAAGGTGTCATCGCACTTGCGAAAAATGAAGGTGTCGAGGATTTGTCGTATTGGGCGTATCTCAAGGGTCAACTGGCCTTCGACGTTGCCACCGGTCGATGGCTCACTGAAGACAAGATTTCACTGGAGGCACGCGTTGCCGGATACACTTCATTACTGGAGGAGAGCAAAAATATCATGGCAAGGGAGGCTGGTCGAGCTGCCAAGGTGGAGAAAAAGCTCGGAATAACCCTGGGCGGATACCTTGCACGCTCCCGCGATCTCTCGAAACGGCTCGGCGACGCGTTCGATGAGTTACAGCGCACTAAGATTGACTTCGAGAGCTTCGCACGGTTGAGAGGAAACGAGTCTGCTGCCGGACCAGCCCGGGTGACGCGTCTGAAAGAGGAGGTAGAGAAGTTGGAGAGTAGAGAGAGGATCCTACAGACTATCTATGCTGAGCTGGAACGGGAGAAGAGGGAAAGTGAAGAGCGGGTGGCAGCGCTCGAAGAGAGGATTATGATGGAGGCCG
The DNA here is from genome assembly GCF_000320585.1 of Heterobasidion irregulare TC 32-1. Lineage (NCBI taxonomy): Eukaryota > Fungi > Basidiomycota > Agaricomycetes > Russulales > Bondarzewiaceae > Heterobasidion > Heterobasidion irregulare. Next base: position 1,429,358 of record NW_009258198.1, on the reverse strand, counting down.
AGGCGTTGAACGAGGCTATGTTGGCTGCAGAGGATGGAGTCGCTGTGTAACTTTTCCATGTATATACTTAGTCTTCCTGTCATATTTATGTTTGTATCACCGATCTGACTTTTTTCCTTTCACCTGGAAGGCCATGTCGATCGCATTGTGCTAAGATTACACGTTCTTCCCTCGTGTGTGTAAAGTGACAGGTTGCATTCATATTGGGATGTGTGTAAGTTACCGAAGAAGATGGATGACGGACAGATCACGCGATCGTTTTCGTGGATTCAGTCCGATGAACAGCCAGAATTAGGATGAAGTGCCTAACATGAGGCACGAGCGTACCCTGCATTGTTTGTCGAACGTGTGCGTTGGCCCCTTCTCTTGTCCTTCACACATACAGATACTAACGTGCTTACCGGCGCATCGTCTGAAAACATACACCCAAGGATGCCTATAGCAGGAGTTGGATCCATAGACATTGCATCCTCGGTCTTATCAGATGGAAGATCGAGGGGACCCACCTTGACAATGGGAATCCATCATTTCATCCAGGTCGCAACAGCCACAGTGTTGGCCGGTGGAGGCTCTCCAACCGCAGGTACTGTAGATATGGAACCACGAGGCAGTGACATTCCTATAGCGGCCATTGCTGGAGGTACAGCTGGCGGGGTGCTTTTGGCGATTACCGCAGTCATAGCCTGGAAGTGGTGGGGAAGCTGTATCAAACATGACCAGGAGAAAAAACAAAAGGAAGCAGTGAGTACTATCCTCAACCGCAGCCTCTGCATCGACGTGCAGCGCTGACAGGTGGTTCACATCGCTCGCAGCATGCTGTCCTTGCGGTCCGAGCGAACACGCGCCGCAATGCATCATCCGCCTTCTCGACTACTCACACGCAGTATCAACCGGCACTGGCGATGGATGCGGGTGGTCGAAAGGTCAAGTTTGCTGCTCCTTCATCCCACGCGCAGAAGAAGTCACGCAGGATAGGGGTTCAGGATGGGCAAAACGGGAATGCGGCTGATCCTACTCGCCCATCTTTTTCGAAGCCGCACCGTCGTGTTTTGGAGAAAACACCCTACGTACCGTCCCCAAGGTCACCCATAGTCCAGAGAGCTGTCGCTCCGACTGCCGGCCATGTGTCAGCCGCATGGCCCTCGCACACAGCTCCTATCACATCTGCAGGAGAGGCTTCGCAGAGAAGACCTCTACATCCCACACCTATACCTAGCACGGTAGTGATGCCTAAAAAAGCCGCAGAGTTCAGTCCGAACCTAGAACAACCCACCCTTCTGCACAAGGACTCGATGACCAGCTCTGACTCATGGTATTCGGCCCAGAGCTTCGACTCGTGGTATTCTATGCAGAGTGGAGAAGAGCATAGGCCTGCACCTTCTCGCCGCCTGTTAAACTGGTTGGATCCCATGAACAGGCTGTCCATTTTAACTCGCAGTTCGGGCTCCATGTATTCGACAACCGATTAGGATAAAAAGTCCATAGATAGCCAAGATTTCACTCCGGAGGACTAGCAATGACAGTAGCGGTAGAGAAGACGGCAAGCTGCTAGGGAGGATTCAAAAACATTTTGAGCTGTTATGATAATTCGTTTACTTACACGACTGTCTTGTCATCTGGATCCGGCTTGATTGAACCTGTACATCTTTGGACTTAGTGAAATTACTAACTTGATGGTCGAACATTCGGCAAAAAGGCAGATGCAAAGTATGTTTTGTTCTATTAAAGATTTTGCTCGAACAGGCTCTATAAACATCGAGGACGAGCTGGAAGGAGGCGAGGCTTGTCACCGAAGGGAGGCAATGTATTGCTATAGAAGTTGTTGATTAATGGCGAGTTGGACAGGTCCAGAAGATATGAAAGCAACCTGCTCGACCTGCGATACGGCAGCCCGGAACTCTGAAACCTCGCGCCAGCAGTCTAGACTTGTCGATGGGTGCGACCTACAGCGAGTTCCAGAGTGAATGACAGGAGCAGAGAGTAAAATGGGAAGAAAGCTCATACCTGTAGCATGACACGACGGCTTCGCCCTTCGTCTTCAACTCAGGCAACTCAACCAATTGTTGTCTCGTCTGGAACCTTTCAACCTTGGTGCGCACCTCCTCCAAGTCACCCAGTAGGACTTCACTGCTCTTCACATCGCCGATAGCGCTAGAATCAGCCTCGGAAGTCGCGCTTACATCCCCTGCCATGTCCCTCTCTCGGTCCAAATTCTCCTTTTCCAGTGCCAACTCAATCTGCTGTCGAACTTCTTCTTCTTCTTCGCGCAAGCGGGCGAGTTCTGATTGTATACGCGCTCGAACGTGACCGTCGAGGGTAGACTGACGCTCTGGATGTGTATCGACCGTGTCAGCAAGGTGGTTGACGAGATCTTGAGAGAACTAGAGAACGGCAGGGATGAGATGGCAACAGTGCGAGCAGAATATAGCTGAAAGGACCTGTATGGGAGTCTCGTTGTAGAAGACTTTCGGTTCCTCGTCGGCTTTTGACTGAGATGCACCCATGACGAAAGAGACAAGGTTAGTGGAGGTTAGTGGGCACCTCCCAATGCGGAAATACGGGGACCACTCTTGCCAACGACGTCGACCTCCGTCCTTCGAGTTTCCTCGTTCAGTCTCGTCAACCTTCAAAAAGAATTTAACTTCTTCACCCTTGCATCATGTCTGAGCGAAAAGGTAAGCTTGTTTCACGGTCTAGCTACATCATGATGCGGTACTGATCCCTCCTCCAGTCCTCAACAAGTACTTCCCGCCCGACTTCGATCCTGCTCTTATACCCCGCCGCAAACAACCCAAGAATGCACAACAAGTTGTCCGTCTCATGGCACCCTTCTCAATGTGAGTCTATAACATCTAGGAACGAAAGCCTTGTCTAAGTCTCGACAGGCGTTGCAACACGTGCGGAGAGTATATCTACAAGGGCAAAAAGTTCAACGCGAGAAAGGAGACCGTCGAAGGAGAGGATTATTATGGTATCAAGATATTCCGGTTCTACATTAAATGGTGGGTACTTCGTCTTGCAGTCCGCTCATAGTCTGAGGCGTTGACTGCAACCCACAGCACTCTCTGTTCTGCTGAGATCACGTTCAAGACAGATCCTAAGAACACAGACTACTCCGCTGAGCATGGCGCCTCTCGTAATTTCGAACCTTGGAGAGAAGAGAAGGCTGTCGAAGAGGAGGACCGACTGGCGAAGCTAGAGGAGGAAGAGAACAACCCGATGAAGGTGTTAGAGAACAGGACGACGGACTCAAAGCGGGAGATGGACATTCTTGATGCGCTGCAGGACATCCGCGCTCGAAACGCTCGAAACGAGCGCGTAGGACACTCGACGGATTTATTGGAGAAGATTGGGGTGCAAGAAGATTGGGATGAAGAGGACGAACAGAAGAAGCGGGAGCAAGAGGAGGACGAAGCGCTGGTCAGGCAAGTTTTCTCGAAAGTCGCTGTCCCCACTGCTGGCCCCTCTCGCTCTCCCGAAAATGCACCCTCCGACCCAGATGTCGATGCTTTGCCACCCTCATCGACTGTTACCGTCAAACGGAAGGCGGACGACCTGGAACCAGAACTCCATAGTCTCCTGCCCGAGTCCACACGAGCCATGATTTCTTCATCGTTGGTGACCATTGAGCCACCAAAGAAGAAGAAAGCGAACGCTCCCAAATCGTTGGGAATAAAGCTGGTCAAGAAACCCAAGGTGAAAGCGATCTCATGACCCTACATCAAACGACGCTCGGAGCACTCCTGGCGTCGTGTTCTGATCATGACTCTTATCACTCCGGGTTGTATTCTGTCTGTTTTAATCAACCATAATGGAGTACATTATTCAGTTTGTTTCACTCAGCAACCACACCAGCCTGCAGCAGAGTACTGAGTAGGCATCTTGCACATGTTCAACAGGCGTCAAAGGCGCTCTGTACTACGCGTGGAGGAAAATACAATGCATGCATTCCGACACAATTGAGCAGCCGTGTGGCTGGACTGCAGACTAATGTGAAGGGTGCAAAGCAACACAGCTGGGACCAGGCCCGGAGGGCCGTGTCATGAAATTGTTGTAATGAGAACATGACGTCAGTTACATACTGTGCTCAAGCTTGGCTATGGACTCTCCACGAGAAGAATTTCCACGAGTGTCCGTTGATACGCAACAGGACTGGCAGCGCATTAGGGCCAACTTCACGCAGGCGGTTTATGCGCGGCTGGACGAGCAGCTTGCGCTCAATAACCTCACCGGACAACGGTCGCTCTTTGCTGACCACGTCCAACAGGTCCTTTCACTATTTTCGTGTTGCCACTTCAAGCTGACTTATCCCGACGCACTCCTGACGCTCACTGTAGCTTATAGATGCGACATTCGACATCGCACGGGCAAATGTACGCGTCAACGGCCGGAATCTGGAGGATTTAAACGGGGACGGTAGAGGTGAGAGGACTGATGACCCCCAATCCATCCTACTACCGCTCAGCCTATGTGCTCTTGTAGAGGTCGAGATTTTCGACGAAGCTCTTGATAGACGCATCTGGTCACTCTCCGACCAACGCTTGATATCGGAACGCGAGATTGCGATCAAGCGGCGAACCAGGCCACAGGAAGTGGTCACGCTCCTAGAAGATCTACTTCAACGCCAACAGGCCGAGGCAGATGATACCAACGAGGAGCCTGATGAAGAGGACGATCAGACTGATCAGCCTCACGTCAACGGTTCGCACTACATATCTTTGCTGTGATGGGGCTATCACTGATATCTGGTTGAAGAACGGCTCGTAGAAGCTGAAAGCACTTTTAAAGATCTCTCTTCCCTATCGGAAGGATTACAGCAGGTGTGTTTCGTGCCTTTCAGTGTGTACCCGTACTCACCATTCAATGTTAGACTGCCCAAACGCAGCTCGAACGCTCAAAACGACTTCGCTCTGCCGACAAGGAGATTCGCGCTCTTAAGACTTGACAGACTCGAGCATCCGCCGACAAAGCTTCTTATCTGTATTCATACTGTATCTGTTCTCAAGTCTTCCGGAGTTAAATCTCGCTAATATACCTGTCAATTGAACACGTATCTCACTGTGATCGAGCATCATGGGAAGAGGACCATAACGGAAAAACGAGAGCAACATTCATGAACCTCTGAAGCCTCCTCTCCCGCCGCCTCGGCTGAATCCCCCGCGTCCTCCTCCACGTCCTCCTCCAAAACCCCCACCTCCAAAGCCACCCCTCGAACCACCTCGTCCACGATCACCCGACATACCTCTTCCACCACCTCTACCGAATCCGCGGCTTCCGCCTCGTGGGGCGCCACGTCCGCCAGGGGCACCTCGACCTCGCCCCCCAGCTCCACCACGTCCACCACGTGATTTTTCTACATAGCCCGCTTGAGTAAAACGCTCGGGGATTTTTAACAAAGTAGGGATACGCACTAATGCCTGAACGCAAAGACCCGATGCCCATAAACTAGACGCTCCGATTTTTTTTAAAAATCAGATGGAAACGCACCTCCGACAATTTTTGGCTTTGGCAGGAATCGCTCTATCGGCAGGAGCTTGTCCCCCGCGATGTACACCTTGTCTCCCTTCTTAAAACTGCTCGCGACCATGCCGTCACCCATCTTTACAGAAAAATACACTTCATTGATCGGCCCAAGGATTTCGTCCACCTTTCCGATGACAGATTTGTTTTGCAAGTAGATGGGTGCGTTAAAGTATGGAACCTTGTCTGCAATGAGGGACGAGCAAAGCATCTCATCTTCGACTGCGTGGATGAAGGATCCCATTTCTGTGAAGAGGCATCAATAAAAGTGGATGTGGCAAGAAAAATCAAAAGGCACTCGCCGAAGACACTGTCGGGCGGACCCATGTCTCGAGGTCCGCCTCGACCTGCAAAACCGCCTCGACCTAGAGAAGAGAGATTTGTGAGGGCGTTCGAGAGGTGCGCATGACTTCTTACCCCCACCACGAAACCCACCACCCCTTCCTCCGCGAGACATTTTTTATTTAGAGAGTGGAAGGGTGCGAGGGCTTGAAGCACAGTATGTGCGGTGTTGTGGTTGGGGATGGCCTGTATATGCGCGCTTAGCTAAGGAATCGAATCACGAGGACGGACATTGGACGGACGCGTCGATCCTCGCACCGGCTCACTCGATCGACCTACAAGTGGCGGCTGATTTCAGCTGCTAAACAACTTTCCTTTGACCACTTTGTGCGCCTCATAGCTCTCTTGGAACGATGCCATTCGACTCGAGGCCGAAGTGCTATGCGTCTGTTGCATCCACTCCTGCGCAACGTTTCCCTCGACCCGATACCATCTTCTTAGCTAAATCAATTTGGGACAAAGTCGTTGCTGAATCCTCACAAGGCAGGGCAGCTATATCCATCACACCTTATCGTTACCCTCCCTCTCTCACCTCAGGCCGCGGTCCCTCACTGCCCTCTTTGATATGCTGGGCTATGCCGGACGAGAAGGTATTGACAGCCTTCCAACGACATACATTTCACCTGAGTTTATATTTGCTAGGCTGAAGGACTAACGGTGCCCTCAGAATTTTTGGAAGAATACGAGAGCATCTTCCCTCCCGTCCCATTAGGTCATCTCGATCACCACAGGACCTATGCTATTTCTCCAGTCCGGCTAGTACTTCTCAGAGAGCTGTTCGTACGCGCGCTTTCCAGGGATGCTTATGAGTTCGCGAAGTCTCATCCTCATGCTCTCGAGGGCTGGTTTTGCTCCGAAGATAAAATCCTTTGCCAAGGATCATTCCGCTCACTGCGTTCGTCTGAACTACAGCTCTCTTCCCCATCGGACTCTGGAGAGTCTCTTCTAAATTATCAGATTTTGATGACCGAACCTGTGCTCCAGGGATATGCTTCGCGGACAGAGACAACCTTTGTGATTTTGCCGCCGACTGAGAGAACGCCTATCGTGACTATCAACGGCACTGAACCATCACCATCATATGTTCCTGTTCAGGAAGACAGCGAAGACGAGGATCTCGAAATCCACGAAGACTTTCTTAGCAACACCCTCTTTTCTCGCCCCATTGACGCTGTGCTGCATGCCGTCTCGAATGGCTCTGCGGATTCCCTTTCGTCGCATGCACCGGGGAACGAATTTGCAGCGGAGCAATTGTCCAACATTATAGATCCAACTTCGGACGACTGCACAGTGTATATTCGAACCGCGGACCTCAGCAAAGTCGGCATCCTCGATGGAGACTGGGTGCGTGTCTATATGCGTTGTCTTTGTACCGCATTTAATGCAACACGTTCACAGGCTATCGCCAGTAGCGCTTCTTCGTCATTCTCGCGTCTGGTTCGAGTACGCGCCGACGACAAATTGGTGATGAAGCAGTAAGCCTTACCGTGATATTGTATCTCATACCGTTCTCACCTCGTCCGTCAGCGGTCATATTGTATGTTCTCCCATCCTACTTCGCAACGTCTTTTCAGACATCTCTCCCTCGTCACCTCGCATACACCTCCAAGCAACTCCTGGAGGACGCCTCCAACCTTTGATACCTGTCGCGAAATCCATCACGATTGCGCGCATCGCATCTCGAGTATCTATCAGTCGCGTGTATCAGCAGCAGGTCCTTCATGCTTTGAAGCGGTACTTTGATGGCACAAAGCGACTCGTGAAACGGGGCGATTTGTTGGCCCTTCAAGTGGATGCGAACGAAATACAATACTCACGTGCTCTCGGGAGCGGGAAGAGTGATCCTGAAAATGCTATCTATGTCGAGTCAGTCCTTGACAAATTCGTGTAAAATTCTGATGCTGACGAGACAGAGTAGACCTACGCCCACAAACTCGTCTCATCAAGCTGTTTTCTTCGTAGTCACCAACATTGATCATGACACACTTGCAGACAACGGCAATGATCTTCCTGGTTCAAACATTCATAAAGGCTCTGTCGTAGGAGAGTTGGGTTGTTGGGTGGATCCTCTTGTAACCCGGATGATTCAGTCTGGGGTTGAACACCTCAGGGTTCCGAATGTCACCGAATTTATGGGTATATCTAGTTCAAAGATATCTCAAATGCAATGCAGGCTTGCTCATTATTCCTTCGTAGCCCTGCATATTGTGAAGGCCCCAGTTGTCTCACCAGACGATTTGATGCCTGGTGGATCAGCAAATCATCAGGCCTTCCACCAGATGCTTGCACTTGCCTCTGTGGCATTCACGTCGCAAGCTTCGACGTATGATCTGCCGATCTCGATATTGTTGAAGGGTGCACGAGGCATTGGAAAGTTCACAACATCATCATGGGTTGCTCAGAGCTTGGGAATGCATCTGTTTGAGGTCCGCCTCTCCTTTCCTCGAACGAACGGATCTCAAACTGACACGGTGCTTAGGTGAACTGCTACGAAATATTCGGGGAGAGCGATACGAAGACAGAGGGCATCCTACGTGCCCGTTTCGAACAAGCTATCTCGTGCTCTCCATGCGTCCTAGTCATTCGACACATGGACGCCTTTGTGCAGTCTACGCAGCCCATAGAGCCTGGGAAAGGTGAGTATATTTCCTCCTTCCAGATGATATCAACTAATCTCATCGTGCAGAGCCTGGGGTAGTGAGTGCTCTCAAAGAACTCATCAATGATTTGTATGGTGCTTGGCGTCTGTCCGGGTATCCCGTCATTGTCTTTGGCACCACAAGTGAATCAACACGCGTTCCAGCAAGCGTCCTGTCTTGCTTCAAACATGAGGTCACATTCGAGGTAAATATATGTACTTGCTTAACTCGCTAAAACTCGAAAATCTGAGTCTCTCGAAAACCCAGGTCCCAGGAGAAATGGAAAGATTCGATCTTTTGCAATCGTTGCTTTCATCCAGTCATCTAGCTCCCGACGTATCCATCCCCAGCCTTGCAAGACAGACCGCAGCATTGGTTGCTGCGGACCTGCAAGACCTTCTGATCCGGGCCAGAACAGCGGCGTTTGCTCGTGCACAGATTTCTACGTCAGTTCTTATTTTTTCCCAATCTTGCACTAGCATTTTATTAATCTGATTTCATTCTCGGTTTCAATTTAGTAGAGCAGACATTCACAGCGAAATCGACTTGTTCTGCGCTGGTATTTCTCTCGCTGCTGCGGACTTTGACGTCGCCCTCGGCGAAGCGAGATCTTCACACTCCCAGAACATCGGAGCCCCCACGATTCCGAATGTGTCCTGGGACGATGTTGGTGGTCTAGCTCAAGTCAAGTCTGAGATCCTAGACACGATCCAGCTCCCTTTAGAGCATCCAGAACTATTTGGCCAAGATCTCAAAAAGCGCTCCGGCGAGTCTTTCTTACTCATCTTATGATGCCTCGCTTACTGAGGTTCTGTCAGGCATCCTACTGTATGGGCCACCGGGCACCGGAAAAACGCTCTTGGCAAAGGCAGTCGCAACATCCTGCTCGCTCAACTTTTTTTCTGTTAAGGGGCCCGAGTTATTAAACATGTACATCGGCGAGTCCGAGGCCAACGTGCGGCGAGTTTTCCAGCGCGCTAGGAACGCGCGCCCGTGCGTCATCTTCTTTGACGAGCTCGACTCTGTCGCACCCAAGCGTGGGAACCACGGGGATTCGGGTGGCGTTATGGACCGAATCGTGAGCCAGCTCTTGGCGGAGCTAGACGGCGTCGCGGCGGGCGAAGGCGGCGATGTTTTTGTCATCGGCGCGACGAACCGTCCAGATTTGCTGGATCCCGCACTCTTACGGCCAGGAAGGTCTGGCTATCCCATATCCTAATTGCTTCCCACCTCATACCAGTCGGTTTCCTTTCCTTTCTCAGATTCGACCGGATGCTGTACCTGGGGATCAGCGACACTAATGAGGCGCAATTGAAAATCATACAAGCGTTGACTCGCAAGTTCCGCCTTGACCCCGAGCTTGATCTCCGGGCCATCGTGGAGAAATGTCCTTTCAATTTTACGGGAGCGGACTTTTACGCATTATGCTCAGATGCGCTGCTCAAGGCGATGTCTCGCAAGGCCGAAGGCATCGATCGCATCCTCGGTGAGTCTATCTTGAGCGAACGGAAATTCCACAGCGTATCCTCATAGCAATCTTAACAGTCGACCTAAACGCCGTACATACACGCCGTTTCCCGATCACGCCGCAATACTACCTCGCCGAGATGGCTTCGCCCGCCGATATCGAGGTCACCGTCTCACAGGAGGACTTCGACGCCGCATTGCGCGAGCTGACGCCGAGCGTCAGCCAGTCTGAGATGGACCATTACGCCACCATTCAACAGCGGTTCTCTCAGCCGGACTCCGATGTCAATGTGCTAGATGCCAAAGATATAGACCAAGAAATCACTTTATCTGCGTAAACTGAATAGCTAGATGTGATATATATATATACACCATACACTACATAATATTCTTCTATCATTTAGATGGTACGAAAGCCCGTATGCTCCTCAAACCAGGAGCATGAATTTCTATAATAGGATGCGCCACAAGGCGAAATCGTCGTCGAGTCGTCGCAGACACTCTACTTAGAACCATCGGTTCGGCGTGAGCCCGACTTTGTCGAGGAGTCCCTTGAGCCCATCCGGCACGAATGCGCCTAACGATGTCGAGGCTTTGATGTGCACCGGCTTGCCCTTGACAGTCATGCTGATTGGATGTCAATGTGCTGTACTGTGTCGCTCGTCCTGGGGTGACTCACTTATAGGAAACAGCGCCATCTATCCACACCTCCAGCGTCGCCGTCGGGGACTCAGGATCCCGGGTATCGATCTCGATGGCAGACCTTGGGGACGGCGCGTCAGGACAGACCAGACTACGACCGACTCGACGGTGCGTGATACGCACCATTTGTGGTTTCCGAGAGGAAGATACTTGAGCACCCTCTCCTGCGGGATCTCGACCTCGACCTCGACCTTCACGTCGACCCCATCTGCGTTCTTCTCCACGACGGCGCTCCTCTGCACCGTGTTTTCGCTCTGTAGACGCAGCGTCCGCACGAGCGGGATGTAGAACATGCTCAGCGGGCTCGTTGAAATCTCGAGCACGCGGTGCCCGTCCTTTCTCTCGCTGTTGAACTCGACGGCCGCGAACTCGTGACGATCACCGGACAGGAGCACAACGTTCGGAACGGCGTGCAGCGCGTCCAGCAGCGTCGCCTTTTCAAGCGCAAAGCCCGCCCACGAGTCTACCTGCGCGTCGTGCGTCCATAGTGAGGTGAACGGGACCGAGGAGACGATAAATTTGAACGTCGCGGTGTTGTTCGCCTGCCCCATCAAAGGACATTTCTCAGGTCGGATGTGCAGTCAGGTGGAGAGGAGGCGCGGAATCGACAGACCTCCCCGAGCCATTTGTGCAGTGCGCTCAACTGCTTGTCCCCGAGCATCGTTCGCGTCGTCTCCCCTTCTGTCTTTACATCGGACCGATACCGCCGCGTGTCCATCACAAAGAACGCAGCGTCCCCGTACCTAAAATCGTAATAGAATTGCTCCTTCTCTATAGGGTCAAAGTTGACGTCGGCGTTATAGATGCGGAACGCGTCCGAGGCGCTAGGGAAAGGCGTGAGCGAGTCATTAGCCTGCCCTGCGAAATTATCGACGATCTGCTCCAAAAAGAGCAAAACCCCGCGGGGTGTTTAAGGTCTCATATCACAGCAACCGACGAAATTTCACGCACCTCGTGGTCATCGTACGTGTGGAAAATCGCTGCGAAGACGGTCAGCAGTGTGCACAGTTGTAGAGGAGCGGGTGAGCACCGTACGTACGAAGCTGCTCGTAGACCTTTCTGAAGCTCGGGCTCTGGTAGTTCCGTCGATAGAGCCGGCGGTAAGCCTCCTTATCTTCGCCAAAATACACAGGCACATCTGCGTAGATGAAATCGCCCAGGAACATCAAGAATTCGGTGCGCGGAGAGCGCACTCGTGTTGTCGAATTCGCTGAGCCCCGGGAAACCCTGGTCGAGTTCGCCTCCAGCTGAACGATGTTGTTGAGCCCCAGTGGATCTGACGACGAGTCATTGAGGCTTTCAAAGTCTGCAGAGTCGGTGGATGGCAGTTCCACCACAGTCTCCGCTGCAGGAAACTTCTCTAAGGCCAGATAATTAGCCAGCAGATCGAATCCCTTGATTGTGCGGCCATGGAACGGCCTATAGGGGAAGTTAGGAGTAACGCAAGAAGACACGACGAAACGGAAGCGGGAGCCGCCTGGCAAACGAGAATCGGGGAACGTCCTAAATCGGATGGGCTTTGCAGAAATAGCCGGAATCAATCCTTTATTCACGTCGACTAATATGTCTGTATCCCAGAAACAAACAAAACAACCGTTGTTTTAGGCAGCGAAGACGGAGCACGAGCCAACGTACATTCATATTCTGTGCTGGGCCATAGATCGTTCAGCTTCGTTGTGTTCGCCCAGTCGTGAGCAGACGTCAAGCTAATAATGGGACCGTCAGTCCACACGTCTGGGGCGGCTGAGCGTTCGCCGGTATCGGAGGCTCTTCGCCAGAGAATGCGAACGGAGTGCGGGGATTCCTCGCTACCATCGGTAGCATGATCGGGCCGGGGGTATCGAACGAATAGCTTCGCTGCATCGGGGTAGATTGCTCCTACACGGGTGAAGGCAACGTGTGAGGCGGTGTCGAAGATGGGGTGAAGGGCAAACTCGGCGACGGCGAAGAGAATGGTGGTGTTGACGGCGAAGTTGAGAAGCTTGGAGCGTTTAGAGGACGGGAATGAGAAGAGGACGTCCCAGAATGTGTCTAAACTTTTGGGCTAAATATTTGATGGTGTGAGTGGGTTTGCTGTGTGAGGCTAATAGGGGGTGTAACTCACGGGCGAAGGAACGGGAGGCTTCGCATGTTTGTCGCCCTTGCTATCGCCCTTGTCGTTTTTGGTCTCGTCGCATGCGGAAGCGCGCGAAGTGGATGCGAAGAGCGCGGGGAGCAAGTATGTGAGATAGAGTGTAGGCAGGAGGATCTCGTTCCACCGTGCGGGGATCTCAGGAATGGGCCCTGGTTAGTTACGTGGCTCGCTGCTGTACGAACCACGGAAGACTGACTATGCGCAGGAACAGCCAGGAGAAAAAGCGGAAGAGCGAGGAAGCGAGGGCGGAGACGTGGGACACGAGCGGAGGCATGCTGGGAGACGACCGTTGCAGCGAGCCAGGGGCCATCGCCGCAGATGGACCTGGCGCTCACCGGCGCAGCACACTGCGCCCTCCCGTCCTGCAACGAGCTCGACCTTCTCCCCATCCGCTGCATCTGCGGCACCCAGTACTGCAGAAAACACTTCACCAGGGACGCCCACGCCTGCCCCGTCGACCCTGCCGCCCTCAGATCCACCGCTGCTGCCGCTTTCGCCCCGCTCCTCCGATGCGCACTCACCACCTGCTCGAAGCCCAGTCTTGAGGCTTACACCTCCTCGAGCACCGCAGACGACCCAGAGCGAATATCTGCGCGATGCCCCCGCTGTCATCTCGCGTACTGCGCTACGTGAGACCGACTCATCCTAATTTGAATCCTATCCGTATATTAATCCATGATAGCCATCGCACCCCCGTCTCCCATTCTTGCCCTATCCCAGAACCCGCCCCGGCGCCGAAGGACCCATCCGCCCACGCTCTCCTTGCTAAATACTTTCCTTCCGCCTCCACCTCGACCGTCACCTCCAAACCTACCCCTCCCCCGCGCCAACGCAGCATCCCCACAGATCCCAAGAAACTAGCCCAGCTCCAAAAGCTCGAGCTCATGAAGATGCGCCACCGTGCGGTCCCCGGCGATCCCAAAGACAGCACACGCACCGCGGTCCCCGTCGACCAGCGGCTGCACGTCAAACTCAGCCCGCATGCCGCCGAATCATCGCCTCCTGGTCTTGGAACCAGCACGAAGCCAGAGTCTGTGTTTTGGTTCCGCAAGGTATGACGCGTTCCGCTCTCTTCTTCCGCGAACGGGTATACCCCAGCTTGTCTGACATTTACACAAGACGACAGGCACAGGCCGCGCGCTCGACCTCCTCGCGGACCACCTCCACACCTCCGCCCCCGCCGGCCATGTAAGTCTCTTCAACTACTTCTCCCACGTGCCGCATCGTTCAGCCAATTGCATGCCTATCCGTATCTAGTTTCTCCAGCTCGCGAAGATCTCCCCAACAGAGGAGGCCACTGTCCTGCGCACTGACCAGCCGTTGGTCGACCAAGTTGAAGACGGCGCGCTCCTCTCGATCTCTACTATCCCCGTTGACGCCTCTGGGGTCCCTGTATGAGCACCTGTGTGTATCACCACCTGCTGTCATGTATTGTCTCACTATCTCGTATCATCTTAACATCGTTCTGCATTCGAATCCCCAACAATGCGCGCACACACGTGTGAGTTTGTAGGAGATAATCAGAGACAGAGACCAAATATATTAGAGACGAAAAATAAAACAAGAAAATCCATACACAATTAGTCGACAGCGGTGACGATATCGACATCAACAACATCAGCAATTCACAAGCGAAATGGACAGAGACAGACAGATATTTGACCTCACAAATGAATGAATGAAGAACGAACAAAGAACGCTACCATATCTAAAATTCACGGCCCAAAACATGGAACTGTCCAACGCCAACAAGGGAACCCCGACCAACAATGTTGCGCTCGCCGAGGACTCACGCGACCAGCGCGGCGAGCCTACGAAGGTGGGACACGTTGAGGTACGCGGGGACGTATGTCTCGAGCCCAGACACCTCACGCGGCAGCGGGAGCTCGTACGGGCCGACCTCCTCCGCCTCGGGCAGCAGGAGGTGGTCGTTCCGATCGTTTGCGACCACGCGCGACGCGACGATGCGGAGGATCTCGGGCGAGATGGGGTTCTGTGCAGGCATGAGCGTCAGTCAGTTGTTCATCAATTCTTCATTCGATGTGAAGCGTGACTGTAACAGCGATAAATCGCACCTCGTAATCTGCAACGTAATAGTTCGTGCACATGCGCTGAATCTGCATTGGGCTGAGCATCCAGCACACGTCGTAGATGATCTCGATATCTGCCGCCGTCGCCTGTAGATGAGACAATAAACCATTAAAAGTGCAGGAAATCTCGCATCAGCCCACGACGCACCTTCTTGAGTTGCAAAAGCTTGGTCGCTTGCATCAAATGCTCGAGTTGCAGCGTGCCCTCGGGCATGTCGTGAGACTTGCACCATTCCTCAATACGCGTGATGTTGTACTGGATCTGCATGGCTGCAAACAACCCTTGGCGTCAGCACGCAATGGCTATTCCTTACCAAAGGCAACCCACCGCGTTTCCACGACGAAAAGTTCCGTCGCATGAGCAGATCGTTAAAGCTCGTCACACCGATGAGCTTCAACAGCTCCGTCACGACCTGCTGCACAACGCTCTCCTCCATGTAATAACTCTTCAGGCTCTTCCACACCTTGTTCAGCAGGTTCAGGATATCGTCCATGCTGAACGCCGGCTGGCTGTTCGAGTTGAACACGCGGTTGAACAATCGCCCGCCGCCATCGCTCGCGATGAAGCCCGGCAACGACTGGCTCTCAATCAGCGCCGGGATGACCATCTTCGCGAGCTTCTTCTTCGTCTCTGTCATCCATGTGTGGTAGATGTTGTACTCTAAGCTGTCCAGGTCATGCTTCACGACCGACACTAGCCGCTCGTAATCTGACCAGTCGAATGGCCGCACCGCGTTCTCCTCTCCCGGACCGATGCCCTGCAGCATGTCCGACTCGGCGACACAGATGAACGACAGCATCTCATGGACGTTTGACAGCCAGTAAACGCCAGGTATGATCGAGTCCTCGCTGAGGAAGGTCTGTGACAGTCATCATGAGCATCACATCATCAACGATAAATATTCACAACAATACGCACCATGACATGCGCCTGAACAGTCTGCATCACGTTCGCCAGGAATCGCTCGCTCTCGGGTATAAGACCGTATTTCCACATCTCATTTGTGACCAAACTGATGAGGTTCGCAGGGAACAGGATCTCTTTCACTGCTGACGGGTTTGTGAGGCTCGGCAGAGGAATCTTGAGGCCTTTGATGAGGCCCTCCAGCACGTCTTCGTCCAACCGCTTGATGTCCTGTAGCAATCGGATCTTCTCCTCCGCTGGATCGTCGTAGATCTCCGACAGCCCATTTGACCCGCGGAACCGCGTCAAGCCGTCCTCGCCGTTGTACGCAACGGACACCGCACGGGGGACTGCTGCCTGGCTGCGCTTCACCATCGTCATCAACTCGTCTGCCGACGTTCGGTGGTCCGGCGGCGAAAGGGCATATATGCCTGCCGAGCTGTGCCGCCGCTGATGCCGCTGAGAGTGTGCGGTGAGTGGAGAACCGTTCGTGCCGTTGGTCCCGTTCGGTTCTTGATGATCTGTGGCGCGTAATGTGGGTGCGAAAGTCGGCGACACGGGAGGCTCGCGCGAGCCCTTGGTGAGGGCATTGAGGGCATACGCACGGTTCAACTGCTCTCGCAAGTTGCTAACCTCGTTTTTCAACGTCAAGATCACCGAGCTGTCCTCGGCCGACCGAGCGGGAGGCAAGCTCTGGAACTCCTTCTGCTGGGTCTCGAGCTCTTCGACCTTGTGCGCAATCTCGCCTTCGAGCTTCCTGATTGTTTCCTCCTTGTCCGACACGACGGCAAGCGTCAATTCCAGGCGTCTCTCGATTTCCTCCTTCTGACGAAGGAGTTCATCGCGCTGAGAGAGCTCGGCTTGTACGGTGACGAGTTCTGACTGGAACTGCTTCGCTCGAGAGTCCGCATCCTCGTGCCGTGTCATCCAAGTTTGCAACTTTTGCTCGACTTCGTTGAGTTTGGATTGCAGCTCCTTCTTCTCCTCGGTCCGTTTTTGGAGGTTCTGTGTGAGCTCCACGACTTTGTTCTCCA
Source organism: Heterobasidion irregulare TC 32-1 (assembly GCF_000320585.1). Lineage (NCBI taxonomy): Eukaryota > Fungi > Basidiomycota > Agaricomycetes > Russulales > Bondarzewiaceae > Heterobasidion > Heterobasidion irregulare. The sequence goes on along the minus strand of NW_009258198.1, from coordinate 1,412,526 downwards.
ACCGGTACGAGATCTCTTTGAACTTGGAGACTGAGCGTGCTTCGGCCTTCAGACCCTTCAGTCGCTTGCGAGCTAACCGCCGCCGAATACATGATTGCAGGTAGACGACATGCTTGACATCTGCACGGAATGTTCGGCGCACAAGACTATATAACGGGCTCGTCAGTGTTTCTTGCTATTTTTAGAGAAGTTGGGACTTACACTCCACGCAAAAGAGTTTGCAAAAGTATAGTAGCATGCTTGTGCTTTCTTTCTTTGAATGCACGACGAGCCTGCGCACCGCGAACGCCTGCACAAGAGATGAGATGGTGAAGTGAATGGTCGAAACCGGGACGTACGACTCTGGAATCGGACAACAGCCAATCTGATGTCGACGAATCGTTTTCTTTGAATGAATGTCCGAGCAGCTTTCTGTAGCCGAATTGCAGCAGTTTCACGACGAACATGCTGGACAAACCGCTTCGCTGTGATGCCTCGCCACCATGTCTGAATCTTGATAGTTGCCCGTCGCAGTTCCTGATAGTGTTTGACCGCCATATGTCGACGCATGTTCTTTTGAACTACGGTGACCATAGCATTCAATCTGCCAGATCGGAACGATTCAAGGGCTGCAAGCATGCCAGCACGGAAGAAGATCTTCGTGCGCCCACTCTGATACTTATCAGGGTCGTTGATAGTCTTCTCGAGTATAAGAGAGCATAATGACTTGAGCTCAAGCTTCTGAATCATCGGACCCCATATAGTTGACGATACGAGCATGTAATATCTGTGAAAATGTGAGAAATATACAGTACTCAACAGGCGGAAACCCTACCGTTCTGCAAATTCCTCGTAGGTCCATCGCGTAGGGTAACCCGCGCAACTAATTCGGATGGTCTCAAGTACACCACAAGCTCGTAGCTGGCTCAAGACCTGTTGGGGTGTGAACTTCCAGGCTTCCTTTTGCTCATTGGGCTTGATGCATCTGATATAGTGCACGTTTGTAACGCTAAGGGTATCCATCAGATTGCTCAATGATGCTTTGAATATTGAGGCTTGAGTGGGCTTCCGGACGGCAGCGCCTGGCCGTTTGGCGCCTGACGACGCTGAGCTTACCAGAGACGAGCGTCCAGGATCCGGAATCAGCGATTGTCGACGAGAACCTCCACTTGCAGAATCGGAAACAGCAGGTGATGCGGGATTGGGGCTTTCTGGAGGTTTTGTGGACGCAAGAGCAGCATCAAGAACTTCCCGCAGAAAAGGATTCTTGGTCGCTGCAAGCAGATTCATCTGTTCGTCGGGAACAGTGTCGCGATTCTTCTCCAGGAACCCCTCTACTTCATAGGTGACATCTAAGGCATAGTGAGCGATTGTAAAAGCAGAGCTACCAAAGCGAGGCTTCTTGAAGACCTCTTTGTTCTCCGGTTTATTGAGTTGGCTGTAAAGCTTCTGGAGGAATGATGCATCCGTGCCCGACGGCATACGAGCCTCTTCGTCAAGAAGAGCAAGCACACCAAGCTTGCCCTCGATAACATCAATGCAAGGTTGGTTATCCGAAAAGTCGATGAACGTCCAGTTGATTTCCTCTTTCACATACTCTTCTTGCTCGAGTTTGAAGACGTGCGCATTGAACTGTAACACAGTCAGCACCGTGCTATGTATGTATACAATGTGGCGGACAGACCTCCTGCTGCAATTTCTCGTTGGCGTAATTGATACTGAATTGTTCAAACGAGTTCTGATGCAAAATAGGTGAGAGATCGGCCTAGAAATGAGTCTTGTTGGACTGACCTTCTGGAAGTGCTCAAATCCGTAGATATCCAGAACGCCGATGAACATTTCAGCCCGCCTCTCTGCCTCACCGTTCTCGCCAGCTAGACTCTCGTTCACGATTGCCACAAGCCACTCGAACAGGCAGACGTAGACGAACTTCGCAACACTATCCCTGACAACTGTGGCCTGTGCAGCATTGAGAGAGGTGACGATCTTCTCCGACCGAGTAGTGATCTGTTTCTTTATCGTCCATTTCTTAAATTCTGCTTTGTCGACGCCCAAGAACCGTGTAGCCAGCAACAATGCACTGTCATTGTCATCTATAGCGGAATCATTGCGCATCGCCGTGATGCCGACGTTGCCAAGATGGAGTAGTGCAGAAAGCAACCGAAAAACTGCCCACTGCTTCTCGACACTGATGCCAATTGTGGAAAGTGCATGCTGTGTCTGCCGGAACTCCTCTGCGTCGTCTACTCCAGGTATTGGCGTTGATTGGGGACCGCCCTGTTTGAGGTAGTGGAATTTGGTGATATCATTGTCTAGTCCTAGATCCTTGCGTTCCTTGAGTGGCGCACCAGCGCAAAGTTGGTAGAAGATATGGTAGTTCCGCTCAGTAAGAGGCTGAAAGACGATACGAGAGCGCTCCAAGAGATATGTGCGTATACGTGCACCAACAATCTCCTGCTTGCCGTCAAAGAGGATCTGGGGGGACAACATGAAGTGAACATAGCGATGCACGAGATACTCTACGGACCTGGATGTACTTTCCAAACCGAGACGAGTTGTCATTGCGCGTCGTCTTGGCGTTACCGAAGGCTTCAAGTGCAGGGTTTGTAGCGAGAATTTGACGTTCAACCTCACTGGACTCATCTAGCGAGATCTTTGTCCTCGCTTTCGTAGCCGCATCTGGAGGGTTCACAGAGGCAAGATATCGCATGATGAACTTGGCCTATGATATATTAGAATCAACACTGAAGAGTCAAAATGAGCAGATTTCACCGATTCGGTCTTTCCAGCACCACTAAACACATGAAATCAAACTTAAGTTTATCACAAATAAACTAGTGTACGCACCTCTCGCCTGATACGATTATTGTCTGGCCCATACCCTCTTTTCTCATAGCTGTATACGCATCCTCTGCAATGGCAAACAGATGCGGCTCTAATTCCCCTCTTTTCCGCCCACTGTAGGCTTGAATAATCTCAGGGCCGTACATTGTAACACGCTGGAAGGGATTGACGGCAATTAGCACGATACCGCTATAGGTATATATGCTGTGTTGTGCATAACGATTTCGGATGGTATGCAAAACTATACCAACACGGTCAGATTCGAACGAACATGGATACTGAACGGCAACACGTACCCGAAGGCTCATTAAGATGAGATAGCGTAGCCAGATCATCCGCGGTCTCCAGAAGAGGTGGATTTCGTAATGGCGGGAGTGAGTCCAACCCTGCTTTAATGTCATTAACGGTCGTGTCGATATTGATGTCCTGGAGGAGAATGAGAGCAGTGGTAAGGAAACATCACGTCAATAATCCCTGAACTTGGCATGTGCACCTTTCCACGTTGGTCTTGAAAAGACAGTTTGATCTTGTCATCAGCACCTCTGACAACATTGGTGACCTCCGCAGAGATCCATCCTTGCTCCTTGTCGGCGAACCAGACTCTGGTTCCCTTGCTATAGATGTTTTCTGCCATGGGCCAGACGATCGTCGTGAAGATGTGACTTCTATATTCGACGGCCTGTCGTTCATCGTTTTCCCACGCCTCGCGTGGAATTCACGTGATGACTTCAGCGCTTCAGCCACAGCAGCTTTCCAAAATACTAGCTTTTCACCCGTCGCGTTGCGACGGCGCAACCATGCTTAATCTGAGTTTTGGTTGCAGTGCTTGGTCTCATGTGTCTATAAAGTCCAGTGCCCGTAAATTCCAGTGCCCATAAAGTCCAGTCCCTGTAAAGTCCAGTGCCTATAAAGTATAGTGCCTATAAAGTCCAGTGCCTGTAAAGTCCAGTGCCCATAAAGTCCATTGCCCCAATATCCCTATATGGATCTTCTGTGACATCCTATAAGGTCCTTCCTGTAAAATTTCCATATAAAACTCTCTATAAGGTCCCATCCATCAGATTCCCCTATGAAATTCTGCCCTATAAGGGTCCCCCATCAGGGTCCCACCTATGAGGCTCCCCTGTGAGGCTCTCTGTGAGGTGCTAAGATGCCATTTCAAGCTCCAATGGCTGCAGAGGCATAGCCCACTCTAGTTGCTAGGGCTGCAAGGAGCACCAAGACATGGCTCACTCTACTCACTAAATTTGTCATGGTGGCCTACATAAGTGTAACCAAGGACATATGACTTGAGCTATTAGCCCAGTGCCACCATTTCTTATTGTCCCCTTCTATTTATTATTTATTTACATATAAAAAATACCTGCAAACAAAACCAAGAGCCCAGAGTGGTTGCCAAGCTAAGCACTTGCCGAATGCCCCCTCATAGTTTACCTGAAGAAATCACTGCAAGACAGTGCCAAGAAAGAGAATTCCCTATGCTTAGGTTAGCCCCAGGCACGTGTGTGCTGACTAACTCCATTTAAATCCCCAACATGCTCTGTTTTGCCTCCCAAAGCCTATGGGACAGTGGTCTCGCATAGTTTGTCATGTGGGATTAGCTGATGGCTAGTTGCCACTGGACCCCTACTGTCACCCTCTATTTAGAGACTAGCTTCTCACCCATTGTGTTGTAACAGCGCAACCATGCTTAATCTGAGTTTTTGTTACAGTGCTTGGTCTAATGTGTCTATAAAGTCTAGTGCCTATAAAGTCTAGTGCCTGTAAAGTCAGTCCAGTGCCCATAAAATATTTTGCCCTAATATAGCTCTCTTGTCATATTCTATAAGGTCCTGCCCATGATATTCTCTACATAAAACTCTCTTGTCAAGTATTATTCAGTTTCTCTATAAGGTCTTACCTATGAGGCTTTTCCATAAAGTGCTGGGATACTATTTTAAGCTCCAATAGCTGCCAAGATATGGCCCATATAAGGTTTTCTTATATAGGTTCCTTCATTATATTCCCCTATTAGGTTCCTCCATTATGCTTACTTATTATGTTCCTTTGTCAGGTTCCTTTATAAGATCTTGCTGGTGAGGCTCTTTTGTGAAGCTTGTCTATAAGGTGCTAGAATGTCACTTTTAGTGCCCATAAAGTCCAGTGCTCTTAAAGTCCAGTGTCTGTAAAGTCTAGTGTCCATAAAGTCCAGTGCCTGTAAAGTCCAATGCCTATAAAGTCTAGTGCCCATAAAGTCCAGTGTCCACAAAGTCCAGTGCCTGTAAAGTCCAGTGCCTATAAAGTCCAGTGCCCATAAAGTCTTATGCCCCAATATCTCTATATAACTCTTTTATGATATTCTATAAGGTCCTTCCTATATAAAGCTTTCTATAAGGTCTTATCCATAAGATTCCCTTATAAGATCCTGCCCTATGAAGCTCCCCCATGAGATTCTCTGTAAGGTTCTAGGATGCCATTTCAAGCTCCAATGGCTGCAGAGGCATAGCCCATTCTAGTTGCTAAGGTTGCTAGGAGCACTAAAACATGGCTCACTCTGCTTACTAAAAGTCTTGTGCCCCAATATCCCTATATGGCTCTTCTGTGACATCCTATAAGGTCCTTTCTGTAAAATTCCTATATAAAGCTCCTTATAAGGTCCTATCCATTAGATTCCCCTATGAGATTCTGCCCTACAAGGCTCCCCCATCAGGGTCCCACCCATGAGGCTCCTCCGTGAGGTTCTCTGTGAGGTGCTGGGGTGCCATTTCAAGCTCCAATGGCTACAGAGGCTTAGCCCACTCTAGGGTTGCTAGGAGCACCAAGACATAGCTCACTCTGCTTACCCCATTTGTCATGGATGCTTGCTTTGCTCACATGGTTTCTTATGTGGCCTACATAAGTGTAACCAAGGACATATGACTTGAGCTATTAGCCCAGTGCCACCATTTCTTATTGTCCCCTTCTATTTATTATTTATTTACATAAAAAAAAAATATCTGCAAACAAAACCAAGAACCCAGAGTGGTTGCCAAGCTAAGCCCTTGCTAAATGCCCCCTCATAGTTTACCTGAAGAAATCACTGCAAGACAGTGCCAGAAAAAGAGAATTACCCTATGCTTAGGTTAGCCCTAGGCATGCATGCACTGACCCACTCCCTTTGAAACTCCGACACACTCTGTTTCACGTCCCAAAGCCTATGGGACAGTGGTCTCACGTGGTTTCTTACGTGGCCCATGTGAGCATAAGCGAGAAGCACACAAGCATAGCCATCGCTTAAGCACCACAATTTTCCAGTGTCACCTTCTATTTATGGATGGATGGATTTCAAGAATCCACTCTCATGAAAGCATGAATCCATGGTGTTGACAAAGGCAAGGCAATACCTCTTCTCCTTGCAGAGTGTTCTGTAGATGAATTATATGAGGGACTGTGCTAGGCAAACATTGATTAAAATACCCTTTCCTGATGATGATTTATGATTTGGAATAGAGTACACAAACTGATTCAGCTTCACTCTTTGACATGAGAAATACAAGGAGGTATCGGGTTTCCCCACAGAATAATACTAGTAGACCACTATGCCGAATATCATGGGCAAGAGGAAAATATTGATCAGCTTTTATTGCCCTAACAATGAGCATTGAAATGCATTGAACCTATCTTGGGTGCAAGGAAAAGTCAATGCATCAACAAATAACTTTAGTGATATCAAATGGCTCATGCAGGCAGAGACAGTATCACCCAAGATCAAAAGAGCCTAATAGGTGCGCATACGACGCTCAGCGCAACAAACGAGATGAACGCGGATATACATGACTATCACGTGAACGTCGATCTACATCACGGGACAGGTACGCCCTTGTCCCCTCTCTCTTTGGCTGGCGTAGGCGGAGTCAATATTACTTGCATGATCTCGACATTGTATCCCCTTCCTGTATCAACATCAAAGACCACGGGCTGATCAGGAGAGAGCGTGAATGAAGTTTGTGAAGCTTGTGACGTCGGCGTGACCCCTGATTCCTTCTCTTCCAACATGCTATCGTCAGGGTGCGTGTTTTCACAGTCTCCACCATCCCGCCCCGCGTCGTTTTTTGCAAGTCGAATTTGGCTGCGCACGCATGCATGAAGCAAAAGAAGCAGAAGCGTGACAGAGAGAAGTCCGACAAAGACAACGGCAACAATGACTGCTTCGTTCCATTCAGTGTCTGGTAATAGGTTAGCCGCAAAGTCTGCTCACAGGGCGCAATAGATCCGTTGGTAGATCCTGCCATGAAATGATGTGAGATAGAGTGGGTGTTATACAAAAGAGTGGAGGTTGTCCTGAGAACGAGAATGTACACGGTTTGGAGAGAGCGCTGGAAGAGTGTTCGATCAAGCCACCATACCACGTGGTTCAATAAAAATTTATTCGAGTTGTTTTTCCATACTGAGCCCAACGTCGACTTCTCTAAGCCTGTTGGTAGAGCCAACGTCCAATTGGCGTGATGGTCGCAATCATTCAAAGGCAAGATTTGGCAAACTCGAACCAGGAAACGCAATCCTCTTGTAAACCCATCCTCCATAACTACCGCAGTGATTAGTACCTCCGATAGGGTCACAGCTCTGGCTTAATATGAACAGCATTCTTCTCGGCTCTAACCTTTCAACGTGAGAATAAGTGGAATGGGTGTTTTCGAGGCGTCAAGACAGGATGTACGTACTGACTGGACGACTGGATCATCTTCATCCATCTTCGTCACTCCACTCATCAGGCTCTCCGACTCCATAAGTCTCTGGGTAACCAGAACAATGAGTCTTTGTGCCCGCAGCGACGGAAATAGCATGCAGCTGTTCTTCCGTGATATGACTTTGCCTAATATCGAGTAGCGAAAGGTCGAGGCCCAGCTCCCGTCGTCGAGTAAGAGCACTCTGCAATTTCCGGAAAAGCTGCTTCTCACCCAACGGGTGGGAAAAATGAGCATGTGAAATCACTAAGGTCTTGAGGGTGTGGAGAGGCACCAGGGTGTCAGCTGCATTCCGAGTAGAGAGCCCCATGTCATTGACACGAGGGAGCATGTTTTCCCACTCATCCGCAAAGGTATACGTGAGGTCATGCGAGACGTGAAACGTTTCGAGTTTTTGAAGCGAGGCAAACATAATCTGCCAGTCTCTATGCTCCATGGAAAACACTCCTGCCATTTTGAGCCCCCTCACGGTCTCCAGATGTAACGGGTCGATTAGCGTCTGCACGACAAGTGTGATCGGGATCAGAGGCAAGGCCTGCGCGCGCCAACAAAATCGCAGAGCGAACCGGTGTTTGTAAGATGTCTGGTCCCATTTTGAAAGGAGAACCTCGACGTCGGATGACGAGCCTTGTAGAAGATCGACCACCCATGATGGGTTTGTGATGCCAATGCCTCGATAATTACACTGCTCCTCCACCACGGCTGTCACAACAGGGAGAGAAATCCTGAGATTCGCATGAGCTGGATTGTGTCGGCACGATATGAGGACGGAAGCTGCAGGTGGAATGACAAAGTATCGAATGAGGTTGCTGGTATCGATAACGAACCCATCTAGACTTAGAGCCTCCATGTGAGGAAACTCGAGAAGACGGTGCTCGCTTATCAAAGGGGGCAGGGCATTGATGGTTTCGGGAATCATTGGTATCGAACGGTGAAGAGTAAGAATCTGAAGCTTAGAGAGGCACCGCAACATGCTGAGGAGATCATGAAGTGAGGGTCGAGCCTGTAAAGGGGTATCGACGATGGTAAGATAGGTCAAATTCTTGCTGAAAAGATGTGATCGCCAGCTGATGCTACACCCTTCAAGGGTTAGGCTACGCAAATGCGGTGCTTCACCCACAAAGATATCTTCAGGAATGTAGCAAGGGCCGCGATATGTGATCCGTAGCTCAAGTACCTCCAGCAATGGAGAAGGACAATTCTTCAATGTAAAAATTAGTCCATTAGCCGCTGAAGGAGGGGTTCTGAGGCGTATAACGCGAGCGTGATGTGAATGGGCAAGGGCAAGATCTACGCGCTCAGAACGAGTACGACCTGATAAAGAGTCATCAACGTCAGCCTCGATCACCAAAGGTGCTCCTCTAGAGCGAGCGAGCATTATAGTTGTCCACGGAGGAGGATCAAACATGATATTTGTCCACATGAGGGCGCATCCAATGGCGGCTTCACGCCATCTACGACATACGTGCGTTATGCGAAGCCACGTAGGAGATTCATCCGTAAATTTTTTGGCAGGGAAGAAGAGGAAGATGGTGGTGAGCAGATCAAGGGGAAGTTTCAAGATCGGTGCAAGGGCGTTCTGATGGAATAACGGGGCGAGACGTCCATCCTGACTCGAGGCGGTGATGACTGCTCGTTGTCGAGCAAAGTCGGATTGCATCTGAGAATCATGATGTCAAATGCTGTCGAAGGAATAGCCGTTGGTGCTCACCATGTCTCAAACAGCGGTGACAAAAAGAACAGAAAGACGTCGCCTGGCCGGAAAGACTTGTTGCCACTTCCCAGTTCCGGAACCCAGCACCCTCCCTTCATCTGTTCGACCACCATCATCGCCTCTCCCTTCTCTACCCTTTATACCCTTTCTAGAGTGCTATATTTTCCCCGATTCTCTAACGACGGCAACGCTATTTTCTCTTTGTTATGATGGAAAGTCTGTTCGGCAAGAAGAAATCTCGCCCACGCCAGCCCTCTGTATCTACCGGAGGCGAGTTGCGTTCCATGCCATACGACAGAGTTCCCCCAGGCTCTCCGTTGCCCATTGGGTCGTCTTCACAAGGCTTTCGCTCCGCCGTCCTCGCCAACGCCATCTCTGCACCTATCACAAACCCCACGCTCACCACTAATGGCACCGATCTCAACCTCAATACCATACAACGCGTCAAGGCAGAGCGGGATCTTGTCTACGCTGCCAACAATGTCTCTATGAGACCAAACTCCCCTCAAATGTCCCTAGTGACAGATGATTCGTCGACTTTGTACAGCGATTCCGCTGAGTCCCCTTCGAAGCCCTACACACCAACTGCGCGCCGACTACGCCAAAGTGAAAGCTCTGGCAGACGAAGTCCTTCTTTGGTCGACTTTGGCCAGTATCCCTCCCCAACTTCTCCTCACCCTCCGCTTCCGCCCCAATCCGCATCCTCCAGTACGATGCGCCCGTCCTCTACTTTCACAACGCGCTCCGACGGCAATCGTACTTCACGTTACGCCCCCTCTGTAGCTCCATCCGAGAGCCATTCAGCCCATTCACACTTCCCACACTTTCATCGTCACGGGCCTCAAGATGACTTTTATTTTCCCCGCCCCGAGAGCGATGCCGAGATCGAGGCGCTCTTCGAGAACATCATGCGCACGCGCGAGATAGGATCCCTTCCGTCTTTGTCGATAGACCAGAAATGGCATATGGTGGAAAGCGACGAGCGTATACGTTGGAAGGAGGAGAAAATGAAGGAGGAGCAGTCGAAGAAGCAGCAGGAAATGGGCAAATCAGCACCCATAGATGAGGGAACGCCGGAATGGTATCTGAGGAAGTTTTTGGACAAAACCATCACAGCCAAGCAAGCTTCTAGCCTGCTTGTTTCCTTGCGCAGTAAGGAAGTGGGGTACGTCTGCCATACATGACATGTACAATCTTTGCTAACCTAAGATTGGACTATTCATAGTTGGTTTCGTCAATTTATCTCAATACAGGGAACGCCGGTATTGGCGCAAGCACTTGCACATATCAGTCGTAAAGGCCCTCAAAGGTACTTTTTCACAACCTGTTGTTGAATCTAGTGTGAACTATCCGTAACAGACGAGACTCCGATGCGGCGCTTGAGATTGAAGTCGTCCGTTGTTTGAAGCAAATTTTGAACCATCCGGTCAGGAATACAGAAGCTCTACTAATAGAAATTTTGGTACTGACGATGTTACAGGCTGCAACAAATGAAGCATTAACACATAATCAACTCGTCACTCAAGTGGCTTCCTCGTTAAATTCGCCTCGGATAGGTACCCGAAAACTCGTCCTCGATCTCTTGACTTTCTTAGTGTACTGGAACACCGAGGCCATCAACCTTGCTATATCTGGTCTCGAGGCCCTGAGTGTCGCGAATAATGAAGGAGACTCGCCTTATGCCTTCTGGTTCAAAAGTATGGAGGTTTCGCTGATGGGTCGAGGTAAGATGGGCAGTCTGGTCGGTGCGAGTGAGGATATGAGAAAAAACGCCGGCGGGTTGGAAGGATCTCTAAATGAATACGCGGTAAGTCTTGCTTATTGAACTCGTCATGCTCTCCTCATGGTATCTTGCATTAGTTATCCAATTTTCTCCTCATCAATGGTATCATGGACGGCATAGACGACCTTGACTTGCGCCTCCATCACCGTGCCCAAATGGAAGCTGCCGGCCTGCAGCGGATTCTTGAACTTTGTCGAAGCTTTGGCCTGGATCAGCTAGATAAGCAATTAGATATCCTTCAAGACACAATCGATTATGACGAACAACAACTTCGGGAACGTCTGGATCAGGAGGTTCTGCGAGATATGAGGAGCTTGGAGGATGTGTACGGCGCTCTCAAAGCTAGGACGGAAGATTCGAAGGCTCACGACTACTTCCTATCTATGATGCAGCACTTACTCCTCATTCGGGAAGAGGGGCCAGGACTTGTTCACTACTATCAGCTACTCGATTCACTGGTCACGGATGTGGTCATGGATAAGAAACTTGCCAATGGAGAGAATCGATTGGGCCAGTCGGTCGAGCGCATCATTGCTCAGTTTAACGACGCAGATCAGTACCAGACTCTGGAAGCAGAATCCGCCAAAGTCCGTGCAGAAGCGCGCCGGCTTCAGCTGGAGAAAGAGTCATTGGAGCTTGAACTTTCACAGGGTAGTGAGGGGCTCGTTGGACAGTTGAAGGAGAGGGTTGCGCATCTGGAGGAGAAACTCCAAATATCACGAGAGAACACCACCCGCCTTCAGGGCCAACTCGAAACGCAGAAGACTGGGTACGAGGAACAGATCGCCCAGCTCGAGGCTCAAATCATGGAGCTTTTCCGAATGCTCCGTGAAGTCGGTAGAGGTGTAGACGAGATCCTTGATGACGTCGACAGCAAGATGGACCGCAAGGCACTCATGGAGACGCTCGAGCGGCATCTGCAGCGGAATAAAACTATCGATATACTCGAAGGTCGAGACGGTGACCGCCCACAGCGCAAGAAACGGAAGGATGGGTTTGACGAGAGTGAGTCTGAGGACAGCGAGGCGACACCTGGAAGGTCGAGCCTTGCGCGACGTCCACACTCAAGGAAGAACAGTAAGCCGTCAAAACCAATGCGTATGTCCGAAGCGGCGAATGGTAGGACCTCTCAATTCATGGATGCCGATGAGGCAGACGTGCAGGAGCAGATTCAACAGCAGCTGGCTGCGGGCGTAAAGATTGTATGTATGATTCCAATATCGTGTGTTTCAATTCTAAGATGTGTGATGTATTCATCTATCTCCATCCTATGTGGGCAGTATGCACCTCGGGATGGACCTGTCTTCAGCCCAAGATCTATCAATCGCTCGCCACGGCGGAAAGACTCTCGTCGTCTTGCCGAAGACAGTCCGCTAATGCAGCGGTCGCACAAATCGCACAACCTACTTGCTGCACCCCTGGAAGATCTAGCAGAAGCTAGCGACGGTGGTTCTACCCGTCCTTCGTCGACACGCGCAGATGACCAGGATGCAGAGAGCGAATATAACCGTTCGACACAGAGCGGATTCACCAATTTGACCGAAGACACCCAGCCGACATCGGTAACATCATCCATAGTTGATAGCGCCCGTCCATCAGGGGGCTCGTTTGCAGAACAGCTTAATAAACATTTCGCAGCTAGAGCCAAGGGTGGTCGCCCGCCATCCGCTTCCAGCAGCCCTCAACATTCGCCAACGTTACCACCTTTGCCTGAAGAATCTGATTCTGGCTCTGCCCCCCCGCCGCCGCCGCCGCCACCACCACCACCGCCGCCGCCGCCGTTCGGCATTGACGGGATTATGTCCCCTCCTCCTCCTCCTCCTCCTCCTCCTCCTCCTCCTCCTCCCCCACCACCACCACCACCACCACCACCACCTGGGAGCCTCGGCCTCATTCCCACATCAGGCGTACCACCACCACCACCACCACCCCCACCCCCACCTCCTACCAAGGGATGGGCCACGCCAACATCTGGACCCAACTCTGCACGTGCGTCTATGTTACTGGGTGCGAATCTGAACTTGTTACTTTCTGCGCGGAAGGGCATGCCCGTGACGCCCAGCACAAAGATGAAGCAACTGCAGTGGGATAAGCTGCCACAGCAGCAGGTGTCTAAGACCCTATGGAGCAACGAGGAGCCGTCAAAAGAGCAAGAAATGCTGGCGAAGCTGTCGACCGACGGAATTTGGCTGGAGATGGAGGAGGACTTCAAGGCTAAACAGCTCGTCATGAACCTCTTGGGTATGCTCCCTAGTGTCGTTACTATGACCCTCTAACAGAGTTCCCGTTTGCAGCCCGACAACGACGCGCGGATCTGAAGAGCGTGCTCGATCCGCAGACCAAGAAACGTGTCGGTAGGTACAATTTACTTTCTCGTGACAGTCTTTCTCTGAGAGTGCGGTCCAACAGAGATTCTCATCCAGCGAGTCAAGAAGCTTGCGCCAGAGGAGGTCGCTCAGAAGATCAAAGAGTTCGATCAGGACGTCTGCACACAAGTCTTCCTCAGTGAACTCAAGCGCGTCGTGCCCACACCAGAGCAGGTCGGTTCCCTTGATTACTTGGCTGTAGTTTGGGCTCATCCTTATAAATGACTCTATAGGTTGGCAAGCTCAACGTCTACCGCAATGCCGATGCCGAGGAGCTCGCTGGCCTACACTCTGCCGATCGTCTCATGGTCAAACTCATACAGATTGATCGCTTGGGTCCACGAATTGAGGGGATGCTGTACAAGATTTCATTTGAGGAACAGTGGGCTCTCTTGGACGATGCAAGTATCACATCAAAAGTCGTCTACGTCGACTGAAGCTGATACTAACCGTCTCCAGGGTGCTCGTAAACTCTCCCAAGCTGGCAAGGCGCTGCTCAGTGCAACTCATTTCAAGGAATTACTCAATGTATGTTGTGCTTGCGGCCATCAATGAGCTAGACTTACCTAGTCATTTTAGCTCATCCTCATGATCGGTAATTTCATGAATGGCACCGGAATAAAGGGCGGTGCATTTGGCTTCCGGGTCAGCAGTATCAATAAAGTGAGTAGCGCGCGAGCCCTTCCGTTATCTCAGTAGTAATATTGAGGTTGTCTCCGCTAGCTGGTGGACACGAAATCCATGAACAACACAACCCTCTTGCACTTCCTTGAAAGAACAGTCGCAAAGCACTTCCCAGAAATAGAGCAGTTTGTGGAAGAGCTGGCCAAACCTGCTGAAGCTTACCGAGGCAAGTTCTCTTGTTCTTCTTGTTCGTTGATTTGTTGCTGAAGCTCCCCTTCTAGTCAACCTGATCGACGTCCGAAAAGGCCTATCTGAGCTGAGAGAGGGAATCAAGACGATCCGGAGCGAACTCCACGACCACTTCTCTGAGGTCGAGCAGAACGACCGTTACTCAAAACAGATGTGGAATTTTCTCGGCAAGGCCACACGGCAACTGGAGGATTTGGTGGATGATGTGAACAATGCCGAGACGACGTTCACCGAAGTGGTGAGATACTTTGGCGAGGAAGACAAAAGTCTCTCATCATCGGAGTTTTATGGCATCTTCAAGACATTCATCACTTCGTATCGGGTTTGTGACAATTCTTCGACACAGTCATTCCGTCACATTACTGATCCTGATTCAACAGAAATGTCAACTTGACAATCGCACCGTTGCAGAGGAGAAGCAAGCGGTGGAAAAGCGGAAGCAAGCGCAGGAGGAGATGAAAGTCAACCGTGCAAAAGCGCGCGAAGCGGCAAGCGCACAGGATCTTGAGGATACGGCGGCGCTCGACAACCTGCTAGAGAAGCTGCGCAACGGTGACAGTGTCGGTCGTCGGATGCGCCGTGGCCGAACAGGTGCGGCAGTGCGGCCATCGGAGTCGCTGACGGTCTCGACGGAGGGATCAATCAGCGGAGGGAGGACAGACACGGCGGATATTGCGCGGGATATGCTGGCGCAGCTGAAGTCGGGCGGATTCGAGACATTCGTACCGACGTCGCCAACGATCAGCGCTACACAGGCGCCAACGACCCGACGGCGGAGATTACGTGCGGAGACGATGGCCGCAGAGCTGGCGGCGGAATTGGAGGCCGTTGGGGAGACTGTGGAGGAGGAACTCATTCTGTCGCCGGCTGGCTCGGCGGTGGAGGTTACGGACACGGCTGGGTAGGACCCTGGGCATTGACGATGACGCTCAGTAGACTGTGATTTTATTATCTGTAATATCTGATTATATTTTGATTATTCTATTCTCGCTATCGATGTCCGGAACCTTTGTAGAACGACCACTAAACACTGAACATTGAAACTGAGCAATGAGCACGACGTCAAGCGCGAGGACCACTCTATGAGCGCCTTGGCTGACTCATCCACGAGCACCCTTATTAGCCCAGACGGACTTTGCTCGTTCCGTATCTCTTTTCACTCTCGACCGCGACAACGACTTAAGTAGAACTTGTCATCGCTGTTCGTCATGTTTGTCTCAGCAGCATTCGTTCTTTCTCTCGCCTCGCTCGTTACCGCTCAGCCCACCAACCCCACCCTCGAGATAGAGGCCATCCAGGCCCACTTCTCCAACGCCGGCCTCGTCCCCTCCCTCCTTCCCACCTTCGCCCCCACCGCCTTCTTCAACCTCTCCTACTCAGGCGTGGGCACCATCTCTCCCGGCCAAAAGCTGACCAAAGACCGTGAGTTCATAACTCGCACAAACGACGCGATTAACCTGGCTAACCCCGCGCCGGCCTATGTGCGTGCGCGAAATCTGCTAGAGGTTTCGCCGACGCCCCAGCTCACCGTTATGCCCGCCAACGACACTGTCAAGCTGGAGGGAAACTACACGCTCGTCATGGCTGATGCTGATGTTGTCGGTACTGATGAATCCAAAGGACAGACCCGCCACTGGCTGGTCAATGATGTCACGCTCACCGGTGTGTCCCGCCAGTCCATGCACCCTACACACGCTGATTACCCCCTTTTGATTCAGGCTCGTCTCCCTTCAATGTGTCCACAGCATCCGGTCTGGCGGTCACAGAGTATGCAGGACCCGCTCCAGCGTCGGGCAGCGGTGCCCATCGGTACGTAATCTGCGTCTGTTCATCTCGGCTCAGCGCGATGACAGCTTCCCACAGCTACGTCATCCTGCTCCTTCCCCAAGGCTCCGACTTCACTCCTCCGGCGAACCTCTCGACGGCCAACGTCGGCGTCTCCGTCTTCAACCTCGAGGACTACATCTCAGTTCGCACTTCGCTTTCTCCTTGTCCCCTGCTGATTGACTCCTCGTCGTCCAGACCAGCAAGTTGGGTGCTGCCGTCGCCGTACGTTCTTTCTTTGGCTCGGTTGAGATCACGCCGCGTACTCACCTTGCATCAGGGCACGTACATTACCGTGGAAGAAGGCACAGCTACGGCCACTCCCTCTCCAACGTCCGCGGTCGTGACATCGACTCTGCCCGCCGCCCACGCGTCAACGGCCGGTGCGTCCGGTACCGCGAGTAGCACCGCTAAAACGACCGCCAGTACGGGGAATGCAGCGATGAGCGCGCAGGGTCTTAGCACGCCCTTGGCCCTCCTCGCCGCCGCCTTCGGTATCATCATGATGTAGGACCATTGCCCTGTAAAGGATACCTGCCTCGCCGTAAGTTAGACCTACGTACCTGTTCTCACTTCACGCAGACTTTAATGTCATCGAACTGTCTCTTACTCGAAGTATTAATGAATCCATCCTAATAAACCAAGCGCTGTGCTTATCGCGTGACGAGAGTAAGATAACAATATGTAGCACGGGATTGCAACAGTGATTCGACGATGCACAGAGGAATGAGTCCACACATAGGCGGTCGGACGATAGCCGCCCTACCCAACACTGTCAATCAGCTGCCATACCTCTCCCTGGCCTGTTTGCGAAGCGTTCAGCGACTTGCTCCAGATGCACAACCGTCTCATCCTATCGAGATGAAACCAAGAACTCACCGCATCCTGCGCCATGTGCACGTACCCCGTGTATCCATCAGGGTACTTGCCAACCTCCTTTGCCTTGCTCGCGCCCAGGCCCGCACCAGCAGCATATAGTGCGGTCTTGCTGCTCGGTCCCACGTCAGCAACGAGCAACGCATATGTGGACCACAATAAAGCGTGAAAGCAAACAGTCTTACATGGGATCGACCCTGCCCTCTCCATCCGCACCGAGCCCGGTGCCCTCCTTCCATCCCATCATCTTCAGTAGCTTGTTGCCCACGTTAGTCTCATCCTGGCCAGGGTTAGGGGGGGGCAAAGGCGGGGAAGGCGGGGGTGGCGGGCCCTCTGCGAATCGACGCATTTTCCGTTTCTCGTCAGAACCTTCGGGCATCGGAACATCTGGTTGATTGTGCATAACCCGCCGCTCGGATGCGCGATCGCGGTATTTCGGCTGCGCTGGGGAACTGGAAGCATTGGAACTGGAAGTCGCTAATGCTTTCGCAGCGTTGACCTTCTCGCGCGCGATCTCGCGCAAGTTCGCGTCTTTGTAGTTTTTCTATCAGGTAGGGTGACCATGAAATGTAAGAAGTGAACGCCGAAGGGAGAGGATGTAAGGCAGAGCCATTTCTATACCTTGTGCAAGTCAGACTCTTTGTTATGCCGCTTCAGCTGCTCCAACGACTTGAACTGGCGCGCACACAACATGCACGCGAACTTGGCAGTATCAGAAAACTCAAACTCGGACTCGGACGGCAAAGGCGTCGCTGGCTTCGCCTTGACCTCGGGTGTAACCTGCTTGATTGGGACAACAACCTGGATCCCGCCTTACATTGAGCCGGATGAATGCTGCCGCTAAACTAAGAGGAGACATTACCGGAGACGGCGCGGTGGTCGAAGTGGTGGCGGCGGGCGCGTCGGCGTTGAAACCTTCTTGGACTTGATTCCACTTTGTGATGTTATTGGCAATCTGTAGAGCAACAGTCAGTCGTAAATAACCACTGAACAGCTGAGTTGAAACGCACCTTCTTGCTGGCAATCATCGGAGCCACCTTCTTGGCCGCAGCAACTGCATGGCATGAACCATCAATAAACGCATCCACAACAAATTGTCTCCGTATCTCAGAGTATGAGACAAACCCTTGGCGTCATCATTCGCAGAGGACTTCTCCACATTAGCATCATCGTTTGTTCCTGACTCATCCGTCATCGAGAATCCCAAGGCCAAAGGAGCCACCGCTTTCGCTATGCATAGGAGTGGTTCAGATATAGCACGATTTCGAGACGGGAAACGTGCTTACGTGCGATAGTAGAAGCGCTTTTGTTAGCAGCCGAACCCTTAAAGTTCAGCGTAACTGGCTTGTTGGACACGGGCAGAACCGAAGCCTCGACAGGCGCGGGACGTTCTGCTACGCTATCGTCGACAGCTAACATTCCAATGGTGAACGCCACTTTTGTGGGCCAGAAAATCATAACACACCTTTCCTCTTCTTTTCCTTCTTACCTGTCCCAAACGTTGGTAGCTGTCGAGCGGGCTCTTGCACTTCAAACTCCAGCATAGCGATAGTGGAAGCCTCATCCCAGTATCGAACCCATATGCCTTCCACCCCACCCAGTGTTAGCGACGACGGAATGCTGGCCTCGTCACGGATCATAGGATCTGGCAGCGGCTGAAACGAGTATATGTGCGCGAAAGAGGCTGCCACAGGGCGATCAGATATCCGGAACCCATTTGGATGGATTTGAGGAGACATAGTCGCCGCAAGGACCGTGGATGCGGCCTAGGAACGAAAAAATGCAATTGAAAGCATCAAACAAGGTCAACGGAGCACACACACAGACACCGTACCTGGACGTCCACAAATTCAACGAAAGCGAAACCCCAACTCGCCATCGTGACCTTGTCCTTGATGAGGATGATGCGTTTCATGCCCTTAGCACCTTCCTGAGACGGACCAGAGGAGCCCTTCATAGCCTGCATGATCGCTTGGGGACCAGAGAGCGGGTCGAGCCCGCGGAACAGCAATATCGGAACCTGTGAGTTGCCAATATCCCGCGTGCCATCGTTTGAGTGCGCTGGCCGTCCGAAGCGGTTCCTGTCCCCAGGGTTCGCACTCTGGGAGTAATCAATCTTGACCCTGCGTCCGTTGTGCGGCGTACCCATCTCCAGCGCTTTGTAAAACGCGGCTGTAGCAGTCGCACCATGCGACGCGGGAGGAGGAACCTGGATGAACGGAAAGAGCGGGTCGACGAACGCACGTGAATGCTCGACTGTCGTGAACTGCGCAAATCCAAAACCCTTCGATTGACCTTCGGACGCGCATAGATGGGCAAGCGGTCGCAGGTAGAAGGATCACAAAGGGAAGCAAAAAAAGAAAGAGACGTCAATGCAAATGGCCAAGAGTAAAGTCAAGTGATGGGCAAGTGCCTGTTGATCTATCTCGGATTATCGTGACCGTCTCGACGGAGAAGCCGTGATTGTTGAGGTATGCCTGTAGCTGTGGCAGGCGTTCAGCGAGAGGCAAATCAGGAGGAAAGGAAAGTCAACGGACGTCCGCCTCTGTAAAGTCAGGATCTAGCCCAAGAAAGATTACATGGGGGCTGGGTTCGCTGGACACGAGGTTCTTTTTATGACCATAGAACCCCCCGCCGCCACCGCCGCCGCGTCCACTACTGCTTGTACCGCCGCCACCTCCGTTGTGTCCACCACGCGTCGGACGAGGGTCCTGCTGCTCCTGATAGCTTGTATCATAGGAGCTGGTGTCGTAGCTGCCTTCATCCCAGTTTTGGGATGCATCATAACTCTGCAAACAATCGATTGTAAATCGTTTGAGCATGATGAGAGGTGCAGCTGCGCTGACGCACCCCATTGTTATACTTTCTTCGTTTTCCTTCACCCTGGTAGTCCTCTTCTCTGCCCCTGACATTTCCGCGACCATTATTGTCATACCAGCCGCCTCCGTCGTCCCAGGTGTTCTTGCCTCTATCCCATTCACGATTGTAAGCCATGAGTTGAGTGACGAGTGACAAAGAAGTGCAAGATGGTGGAGAGAAGCAATTCTGCACAAACAAAGATCAACAAACTTACACTCGACATCCACCATGGCGGGTCACGGTGAGCCCGGCAGCCCTTTTCTTCTCTCTCTCCGCTCACTTGCCTGCTCCCGTACCGCAGGTTATGTGCGGGTGTGTAACCGAAATGCACGTATGATATTCAAAATCTCTAACTCTGTTCCAGACAGACGCGTCCGTAGAACGATGGAACCGTATGGTATGTTGAATCGCGTCATACCTTGTGCACACCCATTCATACCATCTTCGTACTGCGTAGCGTGAGGATGTGTATAAGCATTTTCGCTTTACCTCCAAAGCTAGCTGGATCTCGTTGACTGGGCTACTCTTCATCCCAGCCGGAATGGTCTGGTTCTCAGCTCAGCAGGATGTACGTCCTTGAATCTCCGTTTCTTAGCACATGCTCATGTTCTCTTGTCCAGCTCAAGTGGAGTTTCAGCGGGAAGCGCAAGGGTGAATCCCTGTACAGGATCGCACCTCCTGCCGCCGAGCCAACAGAGGACTGAACTAATTGCTATGTACAAAATCGGCATCTTTCATCTCGTAACTAGACCCGTTTGCAGAACTCAATGGCAATCTTACATCCTGTGCCGATGACTGAGCTGAGCAGCGCATGTGCAGGCGCACGCTGAGAGTCATGCTCGATCGCAGTATCCAAATGTTCCAACTCGTCGTCTCGGAATTCTCCAATGATATCCTTCAATAAGGAAAGACTCGGATGCTCGGTAGTAAACTCAGCCATCTCTTTGAGCTGGCTGCATGAGAGCGACAAGTCAGCTATATGAAGCATTGCTAAATAAACGCGAAGACGAACTCGTCATAGTGTTCGCCGATAACTGTTTCTACAGCCTCAGTGCAAGCCATCGCAGCTTCTTTGCCCATCAAGGCAGTGACAGCGCCAAGTCCAAAGCCAGCGACTTTGGCAACCTCCCAAAGGACGGTGGGCCTGACGCGATGCTGTACCTGCAGCTTGTTCATCACAGCCAGATGTTTCTTTTCTTGCTCCCACATGTCCTGATCGACCCGTGAACAAGACCATAACAACAGTGCGTGCTATGGGCACGATCTTCAAATGCGTTAGCCGCGGGACATACCTGAATCACAGCAGCTGTGCGACGGTCCCGCCGCAAGACAGCCAACTGGCCTTGGTAGATGTAGTTTGCGGCGACTTCTCCAGCTTGGTCGACGCGAAGAGCTGCATTCAACGTGCTCCTCTGAGACGGAGAAAGATCATCGGGTGATGACGATACGGAAAGATGGTGTGCTTGTGTCGAGTCAAGGTATTTCGATGATGGTTGTTGGGTGCCGGTGTGTAGCGCAGCAACCAAAGATGATCGAATACGAATGCAGGAGCGCGGAGATGGACGTGGAGAGACAAGCGGCATGAGATCAAAGACAGGAGCTACTGACAGGAGTTGTGTGCACTGCGCGAGTCTACCGATCGGGTCATGATGCGCCGAAGCGCGGATGGCGGGACCTGGACGATCTCATGAATGCTCGAGCAACCAGGAGCAACCTCGACACCGTGGGTGGCAACGGTAGCAGCCTAGTTTTCTTTTACAAGGCAATTCAGTCCCGACATCAATCCAGGGAGATCCAGGGTTCTCACTGGGCGTCAGATCACACAGTGCACTCCGACGTATCCTGCCAAGACGGCCAAACTTGGCCGACCCCCCTTCCGAAAGTCACCACGTGAAGGTGAGCGGTCTTGGTATGACATACCAAGACAGCATATTTCGCTGCAGTAGGCTGCCTGCTACCAGTATGGCCCTGCCTATGCGAAGTGTGGGCCTGTTCAGATCTTGGCACCGACTGGCATCAATATTGGAGTGTTTCATACATGGGCATTCAGTCCCGTGCCGCCTCCTGGCTGGTTTCTGACATGGATATTATTACGATTCAGTCCCACCGACACGGACAAGGAAAAACGCAACACAGATACTTGATCATGTCCACAGGTGTGTTTTCAAATTCATGAGGTTCTGGGCAGAAAATGTCATACATTAACGAAATAGAAATAGATATGTTGTTGATTTCCTCGCGTATAAAGAGGGAGGCCACTCCTCCCGAATTCCTCAGCTCCTGCTCTCTTCGTATTCATTTGGTACTGGTTGGTGAGACATCTCCCTCTACTCCTCTCCTGCTTTCGCTCCCGATGTTGACCATGTCTTTCCAACAGCCACCTACTTTTTTGTTCCCTAACGAGTCACTCTTTGCTTTCGCGCCCAAACTAATCTTAATCTTCACGATCACATCCATCTGATTCTTCTCATCCAAATCACTTCTGTCATAATGCACTCTTCTTCGTTGATCGCTGCTCTTCTGTTCGTCGCGGCCGCCTCCCCCGCGATCGCTGTTCCCATCTCGTGCGTCTCTCGTCCTTGATATTCCTGGTCTTCGGCTCGCATCCTCACTTTTTCTGTTCATCTTCTGATAGTCAAACGAAGGCTCAAGCTCGTGCAGAGGATATCGATGCTCGTGCGCTGGGCCTTGGCTCGATCGTCAAGGAACTTGGCCTCGGTGCTCTCAGTGGCGGAGCTCTCTCCGCCTTGAACCACTTCATTGGCGGTGACTCGTCTTCCAGTCGTCGCGATGTCAGCCCTGAGGATCTCGCGGAGCTCATGGAGGCTCTTCAAAGGCGGGTCTTTAGCTTTCATTCGATATTTCTCGCTTGCTAATCCTTGTCTGTCCCACAGCGAGTCCGGTGACGGCGACATCGAAGCTCGCAAGCTTTCCCTCGGTACTATCGTAAAGGAGCTTGGCACTGGTGCCGTTACCAGCGGTGCCGTCGCCGCCCTCACCCACTTCCTTGGTAGTGGAAGCGACAGCAAGGCCAACAAGCGTGCGCTCGAGGAGCTTGAGGCCCGTGGTTTCGGCAGCCTCCTCGGCAAGCTGATACCATCTGCCACGGAGAGCGTCAGCAAGGTCTTGAAGAACAGCATCGTCGGTGGGCTTGCTTCTGGTGGTGTCCTTGCCGCTGGTGAAGCCCTCCTCGGCAACGACAAGTACGTTTCTTGTGATACGGTTTATCAGACATATGGTGAATTTCATATTCAGGCGCGAATTGTCCGAGCTTGAGGCTCGTGCCAGCATTGGCCCAGCACTGGCCAAGTTGCCGGCGGCTCTTGGCAAAGGCCTCGCGGGCACCATCCTTGGTAGCCTTGCTGGTGCCGGTGTCGAAGTCGCCGCCACCACTGTTGTGAACAAACTCCCCGCTGACAAGGCGCAGTAGGTGCCACCTTCTTGGTTCACCAAACATATGCTGAATTACCCCTTAGGCGTCGCGAGTTCGACGAACTCGATGCTCGCAGCCTTGGCAGCGCATTGGGCAAGATTCTCCCGCAAGCCACCGACGACATCGTCACTGTTCTCAAGAACAGCATCATCGGTGGTCTTACTGGTGGCGCCGCTGTCGCCGCTGGCAACGCTGCCCTCGGCAATAACAAGCAGCGCGACGTCGCTCACACCCTTCCCTTCGACACCATCGACATCGACCAGCTCAAGAACATCCTCAGCAGCACTGTTGGCCCTGCAACCCTCCCTATCGTCAAGGACAAGCGCGAACTCAAGGATGACGACGTCGTCGCTCTCAAGAGCATCATCGACAACCTCAGAGTCGGTGCTCCAGGCTTCGCTACCCACGTTGATGCTCGCGCGTTGGGCGCCACTGGCAAGGGCATCCTGGGTACCGTCGCCGGCCTTGCCGCGTCGTCGGCAGTTGAGCCCATCATCGACGGGATCAAGGGTCTCTTCGATCGCGACCTCGATGCCGCCCTCGAAGCTCGTGAGCCCCTTGGTGCCACCGGAAAGGGTATTCTCGGCACCGTTGCTGGTCTTGCCGCGTCGTCCGCGGTTGAGCCCATCATCAACGGGATCAAAGGTCTTTTCGATCGCGACCTGGAGTGCGTTTTGTCTTATCCCTCACTGTTGTTCGTTGGCTGACGGGCTGAACTACTTTGCAGCACCGACTCCTTGATTGCCTTGAACTTGCTTGCCAGCCGGGAGCTGAACGAGCTTGATTAATTGACGAATGAGTGTTAACGAATTCTTGACGACCAGTAATCTATGGAGCATATTATCATTATTTGGGCATGTTATATCGTTATTTTGTAGGGTTCTTTGTGTTCCTCCTGTTCTGTAGTTGGAACGAATACAAAGGGTGTTTTCGGGAGCTGAAAAGAGTTTGACAACTTGCAAGATTTTGGAAACACAAATCATGCCTCGGCATTGAAATATTGAAGTCCTATCGTGCGCCATAGATAGCTTTTGTTGACCTTTTCGCGCAAGGCCAAATGGTACTTTGCCTTGGACCTTGGAATTCAATTCAGGATTATAAATGGGGGACATGCTCTGAACCTCTCTGAACTCGGGTTCATGCCAAGAAAAAAGTATCGAACACGCGGCATTCGTCAGAAGGCCGAGTCTGCATCGACGCAAGAACAGAGGTTCGAGACACCATATCGGACCAAAAAATAGATTGAACACGGAACCACCTGGGATCCCATGTATTTGTCCGATCTCCCCATATGGGCTTGGGTCTAGATGCCGCTCCGCGTTGTGCCGTTTTGCATATATTCTCGGTCGGTGTACGGCGGCACTCCTTCTTGCCCTGCCCTCGTTCCAGTTTCTGTGTGTGACATCATGGCCGGCCCCAATCTCGAGGTATTCAAATTTGCTGTCTACGTATTCTTCCCTGTGCTTGTATTCCTGCACTATGGAGATCCAGAATGGTACAACTCGAATGTACTCCCGGTGCGTTCCGTCGGTTTGAGGCACTATATTCCACTCACGGACATCCACAGTACAAGGAGAGAATATTCCCTTCGGAAGAGAAGACCACGCGCAACTTACCCACCCACCATCTTACGGTGCGAGAGGAGCTCGAGCGTATAAAGGCGCAGAAGGCCGCACGCAGAGTTCAGAGAGACAGAGCAGAAGGACGCGTTGTAGAAGAGCCTGTTACGGGGGCACAGGGGACAGAAAGGTTGGTCTAGCTGGCATTGGTGGCTTTCTGGTAAGCTCTCTCGGACACTCAATTCCTCCTTTCTATTGACATCTCCCCTGAAGTAGGTGTGTCGCCGCAATGCTTATCTTAAACTCTTCAACTGCATTCACCCCTGCATCGTATTTATCGGTAAAATCATCCGTATATCCCATCTCATTTGTGCAGCCTCAAATTTTCACTGTCCACCGTCACGTTCCAATATCCCCCTACTGCAACGTCGGCTGCGACGATGTCCTCGTATTCTTTCATCTCGTCGTGAGAGATCTTGAAGCCGCCGCATACGATGAATACCATATTTCTTATCTTCTTGGCCTCAGAATGTACCAGAGGAACCAGAGAGTCAAGGAGTAATGGGTTATACGCGGGTGCGAGTGTGGTAGCACAGGCAAGTTCGACCAGCATTTTGTGGTCCTCTTATGAAATTGACATCTTGAGTGAGAGCTAAGTGCACAAGGTGTATGCATACCCACCTGCAAATAGCCGCCCGGTCTTCATGCTTAGCTCGTCAGGGATGGTAACGCATTTAACCCTTCCTTTTCTCTCCAAGGCCATTTTCACGACGCCGCCTGACGGCTCAGATGCACCTAAGGAAGACGCTTTCGATGTCAAGTTGTGAATGTGTACGAGTTTGACGTCGTTCTTCTCGTCATAACGGACAGAGGTTCCGTTCGGAAGGGTATGTGACGAAAATCGATTTGCCATGACAGATTGGTAAAAGCAGCTTGAGCCATGTGTCTCCAGCGTGATGATGGGTACTATCGAATCGCGACGTGAGTGCAGTGAAGTAGACGAGAACGAGGGGCACTTACCGTCATCCCAATCAGCATTACGACACCCAACTATGATACCTCCCAGAAGTCCTCCCCCACCAACGCTGCAGAAGATTGCATCTGGCTTGGTCGAGCTAGGAAGCTGAGATTTGATTTCGTCAATCATCGAGGCATGCCCCTCCCACAACAGGGGATGGTCATATGCTGGCACCAACACTCTGCAGATTTCCATCAGCAAGGATTCTCTAAACCGTGGACTTACGCACGCATCCGCATCGTCCTTGACTGCTTTCTCAGCCGCTTGTACTGCTTGCAAGTAGTACTCCCCAGCGATGACTAGTTCAGCTCCTAGCCGCTTCAAGAAAAGCCTTGTGCTTTCTGCCACGCCCTTTGGGAGGTATATCGTGCACTTCAGATGCAGCATCTGTGTTGCACAGGCAGCCGCAAGCCCCGCATTTCCCCCCGAGGCACAGATGACATGAAGAGAAGGACCGTGGCGAGCGAATTGACGCTTGACAAAGAGCGAGAGACCTCGATACTTGTACGACTGAGATGGCTGCAGATTCTGTGCACAGATGTGAAATGAAGGTCTGTCACGTCTTTCCATCAGAATTCAAAGAAAATTAACCTCAAGCTTAAGATACACAGAGCAATCTGGGCCAAGGTTGTTAGATATGTGAACAGACGGTATAAGAGGTGTTTCGAGCCAGAGCTTCGAGTCGAAAGCCTCGGAATGTGTGGATGCTATTGACATTGTACACTGGTTAGAGCTTAATCGACAAAGCAGCCTCTTCCTGTCTCGACTGGACCCTGATCTACCCTGATATTCGTCACTTGATTCGTCACGTGGAAGATGTATCGACTCATGACCATGCACTATTTGCTGCTACAGTGCTGCCACCTTGTGACACCTTGCTCAATTCACTAAGAGTAAGTGCCATGTTCAGTCATTTGCAAACAATTCTCTTTTTGTGTTTGTACCACAGATTCTTATAGGAGACCTTGTTCAGAGTGTAGGCATCAGGAAATATCAGACAGGTTAATGCTGTGATAGCCTATTTTACACATATCCCCTCAGCAGACCAGTATAATTGACATAGGTCCTTAAGTTCTTAGAAGTTGATATTATCACTCTTGGACCTCAATGAAGTAGGTTGTCAAATTTGCTTAGCTGGATGTTTTTTCAAGCATACCTCTTCCAACCTGAGTGTGGCTGCCTATTATTTGGTTCTATTAGGCACTCAAGCTCAAGATCTCAAGATCTCAAGTCTGGGTTCCAAAGCAATATAATCCTTTCCATGTGTCTGGTTAAATTCTGATGTGATCCATATAAAGGGAAACATTGAGGAATAATATGTTGATATATGATACTATTAATCCCTATATTGATTATATATACACTATAGTCAAAATTTAGGACCCATAGCTTGCTTTGCAATATTTTAATATTGACAAACAATAGCATATTGTTATAACCACATCCTAACACATGATTTGTAAGGAGGATCAGGTGACAGAAACAAGGTTGGGGTATAGGCTGCTAACTTGTTCATTTACCATTTACATGCTTATACATAAACACTTACAATATATGACTCATTCACAAGCTTTGGCTTAAATGCTTACTTACATTAATTTTGCTCAGTTCCTAGATTCATAATGATATGGACAAACATTCGTCATATTTACTATATTAGAATACATTGCGGACTATATATTATATATCATAATTAAGACTTTGATCCCCCAGAAGTCTTGATACCTGTTAAGTAGATTAGCATTTAGAAGCACAGACCAGATCTGGATCTAGCCCTAAATAGCTTATATGTATCCTTAGCTGAGATGAGCTTCTAAGAAGCTCAGCTTATTCACTTCATATACAACTTGATTTCTACACCACACCTGGCATCTAGCTATCTTCCTAGCTTATGCATTACAAACTTTGCTAGATTCAAAGTGTTATACCTAGTCTAATGAAGCACTAGATTTGTCTCAAAGCCTCATTCACTCTTATATTGCTACTACATATCAAGGACTTGCTGCTTTTTTAGTTATTTCTTGGAATCCATCAGAAGTCATCTATTGGATTAGAGAAGATAGTCTAGTCATGAATAGTCATCACTTGGTCATTGAAGATCACCTTCTTTATTTCTTTAAAGACAAGGTCAATAGCAATAATTACTTTCTTGCACAAGTGCAACAAAGAGCTATAGTCTTTATCTATTAGATAGTCACCATTTAGATAGCCTAGGAAACCCATCTTAGTGCTTATAGTATGTGATAAGCCTAGTGGCTTTATACATGTTAAAAACAAGCAGTATTGCTTGCAGCTATTTACAAAATGATAGTCCTCTTAAATCCAAATGCACAATACTGTAGATGGCTGTATATATCAATTTTTGCATAGCCACTGGAGTTTGGACAAGGCTAGTCACCCTTAGGTAAAACAGAAATTCAAGTAGATATTATGCCTAGTCAAAAAATTGGTATTTTGTTATATATCTGTTAATAACCAGGCACTTACTCTAGGGTCTGAGGGAGGTAACATTCAGGATTTCAACATCGCTAATTACCTTTTACCTTATCACCTTCAGAACCCATATGGACATCTCACCTACCTTCTTATCTTCTCTGATTACTAGGGCTTGGCACTCATTTGACATCTACTCTCATTTCATGTTCAATATTTTACTTAGGAGCTCTGTTTACTATAAAAACCTACATACACCTCTGGAATAAACCAGTTTTGGCACCCCATAGTTCAGAGCTTATTTGCACTCATCTCAACCATTGAAATCATCTTCGTCTCTTGAAAACTTGTCATCCTTGTTGTTTGGCCTCATTTGCTGATATGCTAGAGGTAGCTCTAAGTGTCAAGCACAACACCAAAACAACCTCTAATGCAGGGGTGCTAGAGCTAGTATCTGATACATAAGAAATCGTTAGTGAGGACTTTAGAAATTGATAATGCACTGAGAAGCAGCAAGGAGTATGAGATTATAGTGCCCAAACAGTTTTGGGACTGCACCAAACACCGACTGAATGTTCAGTCGGTTGTGTCAGCGATTCGGTCAGTAACAAGAAGGTAGTGCCACGACTGACAGCTACGTGCTTCAAGAGCCACACGGGACTCTGACAATATATGAGGGAGGACAAGGGATACGAGCAAAGAGATGAGTACGAATGCGAACAAGGCCGAACAATAAGGATGACAAGTTTTTAGGAGTCAATGAAGACAATTTCAATGGTTGAGATGAGTGCTAATGAGCTCTGAACTGTGGGGTGCGAAAGCTGGTTTATTCTAGAGTTGTATGTAGGGTCTTATAGTAAACAGCACCCCTAAGTAAAATATTGAATACAGAATAAGAGTAGATGTTGAATGGATGCCAAGCCTTAGCGATCAGGGAAGATAAGAAGGTAGGTGAGATGTCCATATAGGTTCCAAAGGTGATAAGGTAAAAGGTAATCAGTGATGTCAAAATCCCGAACATTTGGGATCCATTGCCCGAGTGTAGGTAGCAGGCACAGGTGTTGGTGAGCCAATGACAATAAAGAAGAAGTAATGTACGATTAGGGTGGCCAAATAAGGGTGCAAGATCACGTTTGACTGACCATGTGGAAGTTGGGAAGATAAGCAATAAGGACCGACCGACTCATGGAGGACATCGGCCAATACAGACTACTAGCTCCGATCTCATAAACACTTATCGTAACATTCCTGTGCGGTCATGGTAAGTACATGAAGTGTGGGCAAACTGACCCAAGTGCTGCCAAACATCCTTTGGTGGCTTGTTGTCGGTCGGGTAGGGACTGACTATTTTTAGTAAAAGTCGGCATCTTTGGTACCTATCTAGCGCTGTTTAGTATCTCCCCAAAGCTTCCCAAATACCTCCTTCGGATCTTAGTGCGGGTGCATGCTCATCATTGTGTTCATACTCATCTCTTTGCTCGTACCCCTTGTCCTCCCCTTATATATTGTCAGAGTCCTGTGTGGCTCTTGAAGCATGTAGTTGTTGGTCGCAACACTACCTTCTTGTTACCAACTGAATTGCCAACACGACCAACTGAATATTTGGTCAGTGTTTGGTACAGTCCCAAAACCATTTAGGTGCTATAATCTCACACTCCTCACTGCTTCTCAGTGCACCATCAATTTCTAAAGTCATCACTAACAATTCCTTGTGTATCAGATACTAGCTCCAGTACCCCCTGCATTAGAGGTTGTTTTAGTGTTGTGCTCAGCACTTAGAGCCACCTCTAGCAATATAACGCGGTCCTAACGTGCCTCCTGCTAGAACCACTGAGTTTACACCCTCAAAAAGAGGTCAAATCCTTGCTTTGCATAATCTTGGATACTCATATTGAAAATTTGCTTCCTTAACTGGTGCTTCTGTCAGAGCATGCCATTATACTGTCACTCACAAGAACTAATTCCATACCCAACACAGTCTCCCTTGATCTGGCTGGCCACATAACATTGATAGCCACATATAGCATGGGGTCCTTCATGAGATCTGTACACACTGTCTAGACCCTTATCCTATTATTTCCGAGCATGTTGAACATGTAACATCCTAACAAGTTTGCACCATAGCAACTTCTACTGGCTATCACCACTGAGTTGCACATCGCAAGCCCTTCCTATCACTAGTGGCTGTCTAAAAATGTCTCATTTAGGCAAAGGAGAATATGACAAGGGACTGGAATAAGGTTATCTGGACTAATGAGGCAAAGTTAGAGTTAGGAGAGAGGCCAGGGCATAAGAGAGTGACAAGATTACCAGGTGAAGAATTTCTTCCTGAGAACATACAGCCAACCTTCAAGGGTGGTCATAAATCCATCATGGTATGGGGGTGTATTGCACATGGTGTGAAAGATCCACTGATCAAGCTAGAATTCCCACCTGCAACCATAAGTGAGAAGGGCCAAAGATGAGGTAGAGGCTTGGATGCAAAAGAGTATATTGCACAGGTTCTTAAAGGACCTCTAAAGAAATTTTTCAATAGGATGGAGCAGCAGCAGATACATCTCATGCTTATTGTTGAAAATATAGCACCAGCCCACACAAGCTGCCTTGCAAAATCTGCTCAGTTGAAACTGGGCATCATACCCCTAACACATCCTCCATTTTCACCCAATCTTAACCCTATTGAGCCATTATAGCTGCTGCTAAAAAACCATATTTCTGATACCCCAGGTGCTAGTAATTCTCTTGAGAACCTATGGTTAGCAGCACAGCATGCATGAGAAGAAATTACAGAGGAGATTCAGAGACATACTGGGAAGATGCCAGAGAGAGTTGCACAAGTTCAGGCAGCAAAAGGCTGGCATACAAGATTCCAACTACTGTATTGTATAAAAGACATTCCTAGCTCTTCATAAAGACTATCAAATTGTTGATCCATTGACAATTGCTCTCAGGAGACAGTCAGAAACTAGGAGACATGTTATGTCACAGTCACCTGTTCAAACACTTTTCATGGGCATGAGTACATGTCTAGAGCTAGTTGGCTTCTCCCTAAAGCTTCCCAAATACCTCCCTCAGACCCTAGTGTGGGTGCATGCTCATCACTGTTTTGGAAAGGATCAAGCTTAGATTATCTACATAGACTAACACTGAAATATTGAGCCATCATTAGCTATCTCTAGACATTTCTAGCTAGTGAAAGCCAGGTCTCAGCAGTCAGATTCTTAATGGAGTCACATTGGGCTCTTACATTGGTCAAGCAATGCAAAAAACAGACTGAGACATTCATAGATATCAAGTACTGCTCACAGGCCTGACAAAGCATCGCGAAAATGACTGTGGGGAATATCTAGATATGTGAGCAGCGTAAGGAACATAGAGCCTGATTAAGGCAAGTTCTAGGCACGTCGCGATGTCAGCATCAACTCGTGTGCTCTAGTTTGAGAGGACTATCGTTTTGCAAACAGCTGTAAGATAGACCCTAGGACACACGACCTGCACTAATTTTCCGGAGACATGCAGAAGGACACAGCGACCATGGGCAGTCCCCTTGACATCTTCGCCGCGGGTGTTGATAGAGTCCCATGGACTCAACCATGACACGAAGGAAGACATTTCAGAAATCTTGCAAGTTGTCAGACTCTTTTCAGCTCCCAAAAACACCCTTTGTATTCGTTCCAACTACTACAGAACAGGAGGAACACAAAGAACCCTACAAGATAACGATATAACATGCCCAAATAATGATAATATGCTCCATAGATTACTGGTCGTCAAGAATTCGTTAACACTCATTCGTCAATTAATCAAGCTCGTTCAGCTCCCGGCTGGCAAGCAAGTTCAAGGCAATCAAGGAGTCGGTGCTGCAAAGTAGTTCAGCCCGTCAGCCAACGAACAACAGTGAGGGATAAGACAAAACGCACTCCAGGTCGCGATCGAAAAGACCTTTGATCCCGTTGATGATGGGCTCAACCGCGGACGACGCGGCAAGACCAGCAACGGTGCCGAGAATACCCTTTCCGGTGGCACCAAGGGGCTCACGAGCTTCGAGGGCGGCATCGAGGTCGCGATCGAAGAGACCCTTGATCCCGTCGATGATGGGCTCAACTGCCGACGACGCGGCAAGGCCAGCGACGGTACCCAGGATGCCCTTGCCAGTGGCGCCCAACGCGCGAGCATCAACGTGGGTAGCGAAGCCTGGAGCACCGACTCTGAGGTTGTCGATGATGCTCTTGAGAGCGACGACGTCGTCATCCTTGAGTTCGCGCTTGTCCTTGACGATAGGGAGGGTTGCAGGGCCAACAGTGCTGCTGAGGATGTTCTTGAGCTGGTCGATGTCGATGGTGTCGAAGGGAAGGGTGTGAGCGACGTCGCGCTGCTTGTTATTGCCGAGGGCAGCGTTGCCAGCGGCGACAGCGGCGCCACCAGTAAGACCACCGATGATGCTGTTCTTGAGAACAGTGACGATGTCGTCGGTGGCTTGCGGGAGAATCTTGCCCAATGCGCTGCCAAGGCTGCGAGCATCGAGTTCGTCGAACTCGCGACGCCTGAGGGGTAATTCAGCATATGTTTGACGGATCAAGAAGATATCACCTACTGTGTCTGGCTGGAGGGTAGGTTGTTCTTAATGGTTTTGGCACCTACGGAGACACCAGCAGCAGCAAGGCTACCGACGATAGTGCTCACGACGCCTTTGCCGAGAGACGCCTCCAGCTTGGACAATGCTGGACCAATGCTGGCGCGAGCCTCGAGCTCAGACAATTCGCGCCTAAGGATGACATTGAGTCCGCGTTTGAGAAGCCGTACCACAGGAGACATACTTGTTGTTACCGGAAGCGGCACTTCCAGCGGCGACAACTCCACCAGACGCAAGGCCGCCCACTATGCTGTTCTTGAGGACCTTGCTAAGGCTCTCCTCAGCAGATGGAATCAATTTGCCCAGAAGGCTCCCTAGGCCGCGAGCCTCAAGCTCCTCGAGCGCACGCTTGTTGGCCTTGCTGTCGCTTCCACTACCAAGGAAGTGGGTGAGGGCGGCGACGGCACCGCTGGTAACGGCACCAGTGCCAAGCTCCTTTACGATAGTACCGAGGGAAAGCTTGCGAGCTTCGATGTCGCCGTCACCGGACTCGCTGTGGGACAGACAAGGATTAACAAGCGAGAAACATCGAATGAAAGCTAAAGACCCGCCTTTGAAGAGCCTCCATGAGCTCCGCGAGATCCTCAGGGCTGACATCGCGACGACTGGAAGACGAGTCACCGCCAATGAAGTGGTTCAAGGCGGAGAGAGCTCCACCACTGAGAGCACCGAGGCCAAGTTCCTTGACGATCGAGCCAAGGCCCAGCGCACGAGCATCGATATCCTCTGCACGAGCTTGAGCCTTCGTTTGACTATCAGAAGATGAACAGAAAAAGTGAGGATGCGAGCCGAAGACCAGGAATATCAAGGACGAGAGACGCACGAGATGGGAACAGCGATCGCGGGGGAGGCGGCCGCGACGAACAGAAGAGCAGCGATCAACGAAGAAGAGTGCATTATGACAGAAGTGATTTGGATGAGAAGAATCAGATGGATGTGATCGTGAAGATTAAGATTAGTTTGGGCGCGAAAGCAAAGAGTGACTCGTTAGGGAACAAAAAAGTAGGTGGCTGTTGAAAAGACATGGTCAACATCGGGAGCGAAAGCAGGAGAGGAGTAGAGGGAGATGTCTCACCAACCAGTACCAAATGAATACGAAGAGAGCAGGAGCTGAGGAATTCGGGAGGATTGGCCTCCTTCTTTATACGCCCAAGGATATCAAAAAAATGACCAATTTCATTCGGCTAGGCGACATCCTCCGCCCTTGGAAATAGTTGGTGATGGATGCATCAAAAACCAGGCCCTGGTAGATCTGAAAACCCACGCGTAAGTATGATAAAGTATCTGTGTTGCGTTCGTCCTCGTAGGTCCTCGTCCGTCTCGGCAAAATGGGACCGTAACAACGTTACAAGATGGGGGCTAGATAAGTGCTAGCCACAGGCAGGCATTGATGGAACGAGATGGCTTTGATGCCAGTTGACGCCAAGACCTGATCTTCGTTGCTGACCAACACAGGACGTTCCAGGACATTGCGTCGTAACTGGATGACTTTCCACAGGCCTTTAGAGCGAGTTCTAAAGTCCAGATTCTTCCGATGGCTTATTTGCCGCGTCGGCACGGGCGAATACTGGGCGAATCCATTCTGTCGGAGCTTGAGACCCCTCTTCTAGATTTTTGAACTGGAAGGGGGGTCCACTCCCTCCTTTCCAGTTCAAATTCATCGTTGTGAACAGTTTTTTAAGCTCCGACTGAACCTTATTGACTTCTCTGCGCGGAGAGGTGAGTCATAGTTGGAGCTCCGCTTTAATCAAATGCGCGCATACACCGATTTATAGATGGTCCCGTGGTTCTGGAAGATTTCTAGTTTTAAATCTAAATCAGAGTTCGACTCCGATTGATTGATGTAGCATTGCCATAAATACTGTGGAAAGGCATCCACTGTTGTATATCTAAAACATCTGAAGACTAGGCCAGACTAGGAATGTCATAGTTACCTTGATCTCATCTGATATTCCTCTGATCTCCTGCATCTCGCTAAGCTCGAGCGGTCTCGAGCCCATTTCACATTCCATGACGCTCCAGCAAGCGCACCTTGGAGGGAATGTATTTGCGTCTGCTGTCAGAAACTATTGCATTCCAACACGGATTCTATCGTACATACAGCACAAAAACGGAGTGGTAGTAGAATGGCTCAGAATTCGTTGACAGCCTCGAGACAATAGATTATACTTTACCTTTGAAGGTCTTCTAACATGGTGCAATCTGATTCGCTATGTAGGAAGAATTCTCCTCAACACGGTTTGGCATATGTGCCAGAGTATTTGGGGACACCAATCATGTCACCGTCAACTTTACCGTGACTTTCCTCATGAGTCGTGGATCGATGCTTTTGGTCCCCAAGAGAAGTTAACGCGTGGGTCGGGGAGTCGTCATTCGCAAGTGACTCAGTGATCTCGATCTATGAATGTAAGTGAGTACGAGGACCGCCAGACGATAGGGCAACAGCATACAAGATCCGCAACAAGGCGATCGATAAGGACCTCAGTCAAATTTTCTCTTACAACGACACGGAGGATCTCCACTGTCTCCATAGCCGGGGGAAGTTCATAGTTGGGGACAATCCTATAGACAGCGATATGGTCAATGAATATGCGACATGAATGAAGATCAATGCAATCACCATCCTCTCGACCGCAGGAGGGTCTGGATCCATCTTTGCTGCAAATCAGGATGTTTCTCTTTGAATTTGTCAGAGAACCGGAAAGATACGACCGGCAAACCAGGAATATAGTTCTGTTGGCACATCAATGATGGTAACTCGGATATCATTCGATCAACTTGCCTCAACATTCGCTTCATCGACAGCACCAACCGTCTTCGCAGCACCCATCAGGCTTCCTCCTTGCGCATACCGATGAATGTCACTCAGCACTGTATAATACCCAGAGCGCTCGAGTGCGCGTGAAAGCGTGCGCGCATTGGCTAAGCCATTTAGAGCGACCCTTCGATAGCCTTCAAATCCGAGGTGCAGGAAATTGAAATACTGCGCAATGATGGGGGCTGCGGGACGGGAGAAGTTGAGCGAAAAGGAATATTCGACAGAACCGAGGTAGTGGAGCTCGAAAATAAGGTCTTTCGGGAGGTATTTTTGGGAGCGCCAGACAACCCAACCGACGCCAACGTAGGCGAGACCGAATTTGTGGCCGGATGTGTTGATGGAGACGACACGAGGAATTTTAAAATCCCAGACAAGCTTGGGCTGTGAATTAAGCATGAGAAGAACTGCGATATATAAGTTGGCAGGAACGCACCGTGGCAAAAGGAGCAACAAATGCTCCAGATGCACCATCGACTTTGATAGGAGTGAACTCGATTAGCAATTCAATTTGAATCGCGAAGCAGATGTCCGTACCATGAATGGGCACATTGTTGCCTGTCTTGGCCTCATATTCGTCTAGGAGATCGGCCATCTCTTTTACAGGTTCGTAGTGGCCAGTGTAAGTGCCTGTTGTGTGGGTCAATGTGGTATACGTCAACGATGGAAAGAAACATCAACATACTGCCCAAGATGACATACACGCCGATCGTGTTCTCGTCAACGTATTCCATAGCTTTCACTGGGTCAAGCCTGTACTTGCTCGTGGCAGATACAGGAACCAAACGCATCTCAACTTCGAAATAGCGCGCAAACTTTTCAAGGGCAACCTGAGCATTCGCACCCATGACGATGTTCGGTCCTGGCTCATGAATAGACTTGCCGGCTACTTTGCGCTTTTCCTGCCAAATACGTTTCATGGCGAGCCCACCGAGTTGAACAGCTTCAGATGAGCCAGTCGTAGCTGTACCTATGGCCTGGTGAGCCGGTGGCGCATGCCATAAGTCACTCAAAATAGAGATACCTGGGAAGCAACAGCATTTAACAGTGATTCAAGATACATTGAGCAAAACTCACAGCGAGTATGGATTGCCTGCGTCATCGGGTATTCGTCCTGATCAATCAGGTTCTTAGACATGTTCTCTTGCATCAACCTGTCAGCAGCGGCAGGCATCCATGTGTGTACAAACGACGCCAAGTTCAAAAGAGGAGAACCATCGAGAGAGAGCTCGTCATGAATGAGTTGGTAACTGGATTCAGCGTCGATTCCCTGTTGCCAATAATCAATCAGTTTAGCCGTTCCGGAAAAAAATAGTTCATACGGCCTACCGTGGAGGGGATTTTGTATTTTGGAACAGAAGATGTCCCATAACGAGCGCCGTAAGACAAGGAGGTTGTATCTGACTTTGTTAAGTGATGTGCGTGGAGCGGCTTGTCCTAATAGAAAGCTTTTATAGTGGAAGTTAGCTAGTTCAAGAACGTATATACCTTGGACTGCTGTATTAGATGTTCTGGATTGACATGCTTTCGATATAGAGGATCAGTCTGTCAGGTACAGGCAAGAGGTGCAGATCAGGGCACCTTGGAGAGAGACATGGCGCTTTGGGGGCCCGAAGAGGGTGAGGAGCAGAGCGGCAGGTCGAAGGCTTATAAGCAGATTGAAACTCAACGAGGAGTGTATATCGTGCAGTGACGCCGAGTACACCTCTCCATGACCTCACCCAGACCGAGACTGGCCTCATACGGACACTGATGCTCCTGTGTTCTGAAAATAGCCATAGGAGGCATAATTGGCAAAAAAGGCAGCGCGTGATCAACACAATATATGATTCATATGTCAACGTTCAAGAACGTTCAAAGGGCGGCTTGAACCATTGGAATCGTGTGTGCGGTGAATGTTCGCATTCGAGAACTAGACGAAAGCGGCAGAGAGAAGACACACAACGTAAGTTACGATAATTATGTGTGACAATACGACAGGTGCGGTTGTCACGCGTCGCGTCTCTGGCCATAGCACTGCCATAGCCTGCTAACTCACGCGTCAAACGCACCTCGGTCTTGACTGACCACTACAATGTCCTCATCTGACCCATTGTCAGCACACGTTTTCTCTTCCATATTTCAGATACTGATAATTAAGTGTCTAATAGTTCGGTTCCATCAAGTCCTCTCGCCCGCCACCCAACAACGGCGCTGCCTCTTTCCGACAAAATCCCAACCTTCGTTATAAATGCAGCCAACAAAACATACAAACACCAATACGCGAACATTTACTTTGCACGACTACGCATATTGAGAGATTTTGTTCAAAATGAAGCGCAGAAACGCTGGAAAGATATTGCTGGTAAGCCCCAAACTCGGGCCGTACTCTTGGTGAATGTGGTGTATATGCCAGATATATCTGAACATCGCTCGCAGGGTCTCCAAAGCTCGTTCCTCGAGTGCTAGATGTGATCAAAGGACAACTATGTTTTGTCATTGGAACTGTGTACCTAGACATGCCGCTAAAACCAAATGTTTTGGAAGACATCGGGAGAGATGTATGTTGTTCAATATATGTTTTTTTTTGCGACATTAAAGTCTCTGTGGCTTTAGCGCTCCATCCCTGCACCACCTCCAAGAGAAAAAATCTACTCACCAGATGACGTTGTCACACTTGAGGACGAGTCTGGCCGCATTCAGCTTGTCGGTGACCGATTAAAGAAGGCGCAACTGTTGACAGGGGTGATTGTAGGAGCATTAGGGCTGGAAACAAGTGGCGGTGAATTTGAAGTCATAGATCTGTGTTTTGCTGAGATGCCCCCTCAACACGAAGGTGAAAGGTTAGAGCAAGATGAGATGGACATAGACGGTGTGGACAAATGCCCTTTTATTTTTTTCGTGAATTAACTTTAGAATGCTGCAGAAAAATCTTCAGCGGTATCACAGTCCCCGGAGGATTTTGTCGCATTTGTGTCTGGTCTGGACATAGGCTCACACACTCCATCGGATGCACAGATACAGATGCTCGTGGAATATCTCACAGGAGAGAGTGGTGGGCTGGGTGATCAAATTTCAGCCTCTCAGATTACGCGGCTTGTTGTTCTTGGTAACTCACTCGCACCAATCGGAGCTACAGGCACAACGGATGACGGAGAAAAAGAAACCGAGAAAAGGCCTGTCAGTCATCATTCTGTCCAATACCTGAATGTTAGCCATCGCTTGACATCTCACGATCTTTTCTCAGCGCCGATACGGATATGACTCTGCCTCTTTCTCCCCACACCCAATCCTCCACCTCTCCTCGCACCTCCATGACCTTGCATCATCAATGCCCGTCCATCTTCTTCCAGGGGCCTCCGACCCCTCAGGCACTATCCTACCACAACAAAGCTTCCCTCGGGCTATGTTCGGAGCTGCATCTACTTATGCCACTTTCACCTGCGAGACAAATCCTACGTATATACACCTTGCTTCGAGGGCTCAAGACTCTTTGGAAGACTTGAAGAAAGCAGGACAACCTCTTCCGCGCAGCCGCCTGATTCTGGCTACATCTGGACAGCCATTAAACGACATGTTCAAATACTTACCGAGTCCACCGGTCACGCGATTAAGCATTGCAGAATCGACCTTGCGATGGCGACACGTCGCTCCGACGGCACCAGACACACTCTGGTGTCATCCATATTTCACCACAGATCCGTTCATTCTTACCGAAACGCCCGACGTCTACGCCATCGGTTGCCAGCCACGATTTTCGACGCGACTCGTCAAACAGAACTCACAGAAGTGTAGAATTATTCTCGTCCCAGGATTCGCGGAGACAGGAGTGCTGGTGCTGGTAAGCTTGAAGACGCTTGATACGAGGATCGTCAAATTTTCTGTTGAGGGCATGAATCTTGGCATCTCATCAGAGAACCAATAACTAAGTTTTGTATGTCTTTACCATGCTCCCGCACGCGCGTTGATGAATCAGGGACTGCATAGCAGGTTTATTCTTTAATGATCAGCTATTCTTTGAGTGGCGACATCGATCATTGGAACCGGACCAAGTGCGTTACAGAGTCCCGGCTGATCATTTGTTGTTGTCTAGTGCAAGGTGCGTCAAGTTATTTCCTGGGTGTTTTATATTTTCTCGCAATCGTCAAAGTGATGCACTTGCAAAAAAAATACGCTCACATCGATGGGCCAGGATTTCATGTGATGTCGACCACGTGTACTACTGTCTCTCCGCATCCTTTCCTCTCCTTCACTGTCAATCATGTATGGTGCCAGACAAACTTGAGGACAGCGGATTCCCGATTCCGTCCTACGGTGATCTCGGGATAGCGGTACCTGACTTGATAAGTTCACACCTAGCCTAGATGCGGAGAGTTGTTCCCAAGGTATGTGTTACTTTTACCATTGCATGTCCCGGGTGCAATTCGCTAGTGTAAGGTGGAGTGCAAGGTCTTGCATAACAGTCACATCAGTAGTCGAGCCCGCATTCCCACACGCTATTTGAGCGCGTTTGACTGCGGAAATCCGTCTTTTGGGGCTCGTAGAATCCCTTCGGGCGGGATACAAGTGGGTCTCCCCACACTGATTTTTGTCCTCGGAAATGGAGTGCCTGTCGCAGAGCTTCTTGGTGTTGGTCTTTGAGCAGGCACCAGGTCCAGTGATTATTGATTTGCTGCCTCGGGCACCATGTCGCAGGGATGGCCTTGCATGATTTCTGGGAGCGTACTATATGAGTAAGTGTCAGTCACATATTACAGATCTTTGACAACACGATTACAGGATAGCTTCAGAAATGCAATCCGTGCTTATGACAAGCACTGGTTTTCCTTCTGGAGAACATCTGTCGCGTCTGATATGATGAATTCCATTGTCGAGAAAAAATATCTTTGACGTGCGAACCTCAAGCCCATTCTCGGTTTCCTGGTTCGACGGTGCCAAGATCCTGGCTCATTGCTTCGCTTCTCGTTCGCCTCCCTGCACCCTCCGTGTCCTCGACAAGCCCTCTTCCGGTCGGCAACCCGTTGTCTCCACTAATCAAGCACCGTGTGTTGTTGTTTCACAACTTTCCCAGCAACATGTTGTTTCTATTCTTCACACACCTCCGCAGCAAGCCATATGGTCTATTTTGGGTGCCTGCTCTTAAGTGTCTTACGCCTGGCAGTCCAGATTCACATCCCACCCTTTGAGACCCCCGCTTTCCCTTGGCTTCGCCGCGACTCTTGTTGACTTTAGAGCACCTGCAGTTACAATGTTGATCACTGCCTTGACCATCCTTCTGCTCTCCATCGTAGCGAACGCACAGATATATGGCCCAGCACCTGGTGGTAACACTGGAAACACCCCGACCGTTGCTGCTCCTGTTTCCGCACCATCTGCGCCGCCAAGTACCAGCAGCCAGATCAATGTACGTCTGCCTCTCTTCTCAGAAGTCGGTGTTGACAATAGTATTCGCAGGTTGACGTGGCCGCTGGCGGTAATTTCGTGTTCAATCCTAGTAATATCACAGCATCCAACGGGACGCTCGTGACTTTCTTCTTCCCCGGGTTTGTCTGAGCATATATGGTCTGGCATTCATTCTGAGTGTATCTAACCAAAATATAGCGGTTCACTTGCCCATTCGGTCACTCAATCGTCATTCGATGAGCCATGCACGTATCTTGCAGCCACAAATGGGAGCTCTGGAGGGTTCGATTCCGGATTACAGACAGGGGTCCAATTTACCATCAATATCACAGACGACACACAACGTACGTCCATGTCTTGACAATGAGGAATGTCTGGATAACATCTTCCGTCGCCTAGCTATCTGGTTCCACTGCAAGCAAGTGAGCCATTGCGGTCTGGGCATGGTTGGGTGCGTCTAAACCGCTCCCCTTCCCAATGATATATCTGACTGTTGTGATAGCTCGATCAACGCTCCCTCCACGGGGAACACCTTCTCCGCTTTCCAAGCTGCGGCTCTCAAAATCGGCGGGAGCGAGGTCCAGGTGGGTTTATTTACCCTATAGAAAACCAACGATCCTTCTCACCTCGCCCCTAGGAGTCAGACAGTGGGCCTGTGACAGGGGGTGTGGGCGCCATCGCCACGGCGACACCGGCCGCGACGGCTTCGGGGTCGAGCAGTGGGTCGTCGTCCTCAGACGCTACCCGCCTGGCGGTCAATGGGGCATCTGCCTTGATCGCGGCAGCTGTGACCTTGATGTTTGTGTGATAGATTTCTTGGATTGCGCTCCCAGAACGCGCAGCTCGATCTATTCGAAACCGTTGCTCTTTGATTTTGATCGAGATCTGGGAGACGAAACTCGTAGCGAATTCTGATACAATACTCTCGGTGGACCTCTTCTACGATACCAGTATGCGCTAGGACAGACGCCTCAAGGCTGAAGTTTACAATTTGTTCAACGGTAGCGAATAGACCAGGATACCTTTGGAAGTGAATTGTCGACTCCGTACTTGTAGCGGTCTTCCTCGCTGCTTACGCACTTGTCGCTTTACAGCACAATTCGACCACCACAACTTGAACTCACGACTCGACTTCGCACGGGTCATGATTGGCACAGATACCAGCAGATACTAAATAAAAAGAAAAAGACCACATCGCTACAGCATTGCAATTAATCACCAAATCCCCTATGCATGCAAGATCCTAGTCGTCACAATAGCCAAATACAGTTTACGAATACAGCAAAAATTGAGTCTCGAGTCCAAAGCACGACAACAACCACAGCATACGAGCTCCACCCGCGTAGAATAGATGATAAGCGATATCCTGGCATAGATATATCCCGACGAGCAGAGCAACAGCAACACCCCGGGCCGACTGCATCAGGCCGTCTGATCAGGGCTTCAAATC
Organism: Heterobasidion irregulare TC 32-1; assembly: GCF_000320585.1. Taxonomy (NCBI): domain Eukaryota; kingdom Fungi; phylum Basidiomycota; class Agaricomycetes; order Russulales; family Bondarzewiaceae; genus Heterobasidion; species Heterobasidion irregulare. Next base: position 1,369,982 of record NW_009258198.1, on the reverse strand, counting down.
CTGTGACGAGCGCGTCGAGTGCGACGGCGCTGTGAGGCCCTGCTCTGCCGCGCGCACAGCAGCGACAAGATCAAGATGGAAGAACGGCGTATCGTCTGCGACCAGGCCCTCGCTCTCTTCTGACGAAGAGCCGTACCCGATGGCTGATGGAGACTGGGGAGCATTTTTGATGTCCAGTGTCTCGACGTCGGTGGGCGAGTGCTGGGATGTGTGCGGCTCGTCGTAGCCGCCACGGTAAGGCACGACGGGCGCGATCTCGCGCGGTCCGGAAGATGCAGGCAGACCGGTGCCGAACCCGCCCGCGACGAGTGCGCGGCGGATCCAAGGCGAGAGGATGGTCGCAAAGTGAAATTCGACGGGGCGGTCTGTCCACCGCTCCACTTCGTTTCGGGTATCAATTAGTGTCTGAATGGATGTAGTGTCGACTTGCGAACTGTGAAAATGGGCGGTCAGTGTTCTGTGTCTCGGGCTAATGGTCGAAGGGGTGGACTTACACAGTGGAGAAATCGAGTACAATGGCGCGGAGTAATGGTTTGGCGTTGTTTTCCTCTTGCTCTGCAACAGCGCCTCGCGCAGGGCCTGGATCGTTCCATGGACGGTCATGTAGCTTGATGGTGCTCATATCTATGCCTCTCTTGGTGTGCTCCTTGACGTAGTCCACCAGGGCCGAGTTTGCAATAGAGCAATTCGGGTAGAGGAAGCTCTCCTCGAAGCGATAGACAATGACGCCGGGAAGGGGAGGGTCGACTTTGACTTGAGAGTTAATGATTCCGTTGGTCTTGAGAGGAACGAATATGTCGCGAGATTCTTTGGATTTCTCGGCTTGGACTGTGACCCTCCCGAGGAAATATCCACGCGGGTGAGCGATGCGGACAAGCAATAGGGCGAGAGAGGCACAGATGGATGTATAGATGCCGTTTTCGATGGAGGAGAAAACCGTGATGAGGACAGCGGCAGCCCAGATGACGAACTCGAGAGGCGAGACACGCCAGAAAGAGAAGACCTGAGTGGGCTTCGCGACGAGGTCAGCGACGGCATGAATGATGACAGCACTCAGAGCCGCGTTCGGGATCCAGTAAAAGGCTGATGTAAGGCCGTAAAGCGCGACGACCACAACGATAGCGCTGATGATGCCCGCGGCAGGGGTCCGCACGCCAGACTTGGACTTGAGGGCAGAACGAGAGAACGACCCAGTAGCGGGGTATGCATTGAAACATGAGCCTATCGTATTAGTAACGCCGATAGCGATGAGCTCTTGGTTCGGGTCAATCTTGTATCCATTCAGTCTCCCAAATGCTAGTCAAGTAATAGCATTTAGCGACAGATGCAGTGAAGGATCAGGAACCCAAACCCACATTTGGAGATAGCGATGTGCTCCAGTAAAAGAATGATGGTTGCTACTGGGAGCTTTCCCGCGAGAGCACTGAGCAGTGCGCGCTCGATCACGGGCTGGCCGACATGCTGGAAGCCTCGGGGAACGGTCTGTATGATTTTGATGGGGTATTTGCCTTTCGCATTCTTGCGGTGGCGAACGTATAACCACGCCGCGATGGTAAGGACGACGATCACGAAAGCGTTTCTGAGCACGGATATGAAGAAGAATACACGAGCTGACGTGGAGATGTGAATTTGGTTTCAGTTAGAAGGCAATCAAATGAACAGACCTCTTCTGGGGTATCGTCTCGAAAAGTAGTCACAGAGCATACGGATGGCGTATAGTGCGAAAAGAGCAGGGAGGCCGAATGCTGCATCCTTAGTTGTTCCAGGCAGTCCCTTCAGGGTATTGATGATAACCTTGTATGTTGCGGCCCGAGTGCTGATGAAGGGTAAGTTCAAATCCAAAAGATCGACGTGACCATGAAAACACGTACTCGAATCCGGTGATACCCATCAAGCCCGGCACTTGACCAGCAGCGATGCTGATCGCAGAGCCAGTCATGAAACCGCTAACGGCGGGCGCAGGAATGAACTCGACTATCCAACCCAAGCGCAGGAGGCCGAGGCCCAGAACAATGAAACCGCAGATGAAAGCAACTGTCGTCGCAATCTGTGGAGATGACCATACACCAGGATGGGCTGCATTGACATCCCTGATGATTTGGGAGACGGTCAAGGACATGACAGCGACGGGGCCAATGGAAACATCTTTCGACGTAGCGAACAACTATGCCGAGAGCGTCAGTCGAAAAACATTTTGTGAGAGGTAACAATACTAACGCAGTAGATGGCGACTCCGACGAATGCCGAATATAGACCGTATTGAGGCTCCAGTGTAGCGATCTAGATGTCGAAGAAGAGTATGAACAAACACCGAAGCCGCCCATAGCAAAGACTTAGTCATACCTGAGCATATGACATACTCTGCGGCACCAGTACCATACCCACGGTAAGGCCGGCAATGACGTCGCCCGTCAACCATCCAAGGTCTAGAGGAACGATAAGTACGAAGGAAATGGGACGGTAAAAAAATCGCATACTGTATCTAGTGATCCATCCGAGGATGGGGAACAAGCGCTTGAAGTAGTTGATCGTCTTGCGAGGTATGTCAGCTAAAGAACCGATGGGGAAAGGGTGGGCCTACCTCTTGCTTGGGATCTTTGGAGAGGTTGTTGACCCAGTCTTTTGAAGAGATGACCGAGACGCGCTCCTCTGGGTAGCCGATGACGCGCTTTCCGAAGCTCTTCACCGCCGTAGCCATCGTGCAAGGATACGAAGAGAGGCGGGATGGGGAAAGGGTGGAGCAAAGCTGCAGGAAAGAGCGGCAATGTTCTTGATTTTAAGTCTGGAGTGGCTAGACAGGATTAGGGCATATACGCGATGATGCCTTGATTCGTGATCTCAGGGCCAGTGCCTGTCCGATGTACGGTTAGGAAAATCCTATATAGCGCGCAGCTGTGTCGGGTATGAAGCACGAAAACAAGCGTTGGAGCTTCGACGGTTAGGTGACGGGCTGGTCCGTAATAAAAAGGGTCTATGAGAGGAGAAGCGAACGGGGACGGAGAAGGGCGCGCAAACGGATGACATCAATGCCGAAAATTGACCACAATGTCGCAAACATCCTCGAGCACGCAATCCTCCCAGAAATTGACGTGCAATGAGCACGACGCGGAGTTTTAAAGCAGGTGGATGGTCCCAATCAGGAAGGTGAGGTGGATGACTCCAACTGTGGGTCACTGTCTCTCTCAGTCAGTGCCTACTCTTGTACTTCTCCAGTCTCACCAATCCATCTAGGTATGACAAGGTGCTTACCTATAAGCCCTAAGCCCATGGCATGTGAATGATCTCATTAATCCCTATGCTTATGACTCCCGTCATATATCCTCTTCCAATGTCTTGAAGAACCCTCGAGCTTGTAGGCTGCAGAACGGAAGATGATCGAATGACATCGACCGCCCAAGACACTTGAGCGTCTTGCTACATGAATCTCGCCGTAGACAGACCAGAAAGTCGTTTTCGGTCACTCGACGCCCGAACAACACACGATCGCGATATCAGTACACGCAAGTTCGCTGGTCCCGATCTCTGCGAACCACCAGATTCTGAATCGACCGAGAGAACACCGACACACCGGAAACTTTCCTTGGCCACAGCGAGGAACAAGCCTGCGCCACCCAAAACAGTTGGAACGACTTTCATGTGTGGGTCTCACCGGCAAGTACTACATAGCACCTCTATAATTATCTTCAAATCGTTCTGACAGCGACAGAATGTACCTCGAGTATCTGCAAGCCCCTACCCATTCGTCCATCCATCTTGATAGAACACTGCTCGTCGAAGTGCTTCGTTTGTTTTCAGAATTGAGAACCGTCATAATTCTGGTATTTGGAATATCTGTCCTTATAGCGTCGGCGGCCTCTGTTGGCTGATCTCCTACGATCGAAGGGAAAAATCCAAACCTGGAGGGTGCAGGCGCCCAAAGCACAGATCGCTGGCGTGATTGAGTCGAATGTGAACAGATACGTGATTCAATCATAATGAGCTATACATACCGTCACTCTCCCATTTCCAATGAGTACGATTGAGGTCTGAAGAATGGAATGAGGTACGCACCGTCGCTGAAGGTAAACCGAGGCTGTGCAAAGAAGGATTGCACTAGGACTTCGGCGTGTATAGAAGGTTCGGCGTGTATAGAAGCGTGCAGGTGTTGGTGTAAGATGCGCCCGAATTGGGATTCTCAAATAGCATCTCCATGGTTTTTGATATGTTGTGAGAATGAATCGTACAACAGGACAACGCCCAAATGGCGTCACGTTCTCGCAAGACTAATGACAGGAGATCGTGATCAATGATACGGCGAGCGCCAAGAAGCGCTCTCGCGGGCAGACGAAGCACGCATACAAGCAGTATACAACCTCTCGTCAAGGCAAGCAACAAAAGTCACAAGTCCGAATGACAGCCAAGAAGCAATGTGCGTGAAACACGTAGCTTTGGGTGGGCAGAAACCTATACCATGGTCTCCCGTGGTGTACCAGTACAATACATCCTTGTCTCGAAGCGCACTACAATATTGAGAAGTGTTGAATTCTTCGACTGTGACTGCGCAGAAGAACTGAGTGCTGACGGATGTAAACGTTCATCAGGCACTGCCGTGCCTGATATTAGGTAGTAAAGCAAGAAATCTCTACCTACCAAGCATTGCATCCCAGCCACTGTAGAGCACATATATATAAATATTCAGGAAACATACAAGGTGTAGAAATGTATCGTCTGAGGACATATGGAGACGCATGTCGTTGCCGGACGATGCGGGGTCGAAGCGCTGGCAAGAGACGGCAAAGATGATGGGGCCAAGAAAGGCAGGTGTGCTTGTCATGGTCTGCCACCGATAACTTACTACTGGAACACATCACGACCGTCGACACGAACATAACCATCATCTCACCCGCTACCCTCTCTCTCCTTTAATCCTTCAATTCTAACGTATAGAATGACGACGCCTCTAAAATCGGTGCCCCTCGTGGCGCCAGGCCATACGCGTCCCGTCACACATCTTTCCTTCTCCGCCCTCCAAGACGACGGCACCTACCTCCTCATTTCCAGCTGCAAGGATGGGAATCCGATGCTGCGAGAATGGACGGGGGACTGGATTGGCACGTTTGTAGGGCACAAAGGCGCCGTGTGGTCCACCAAGCTCAGCCCAGATGCGTCGCGGGCGGCGTCAGGGAGCGCCGACTTCACTGCGTGAGTCTCCCGTGACACGATGCTCCCGGGAGGGCCTCATGCGGACATCTCGTACTGAATACGCTTCAATATGCTCAGTAAGATCTGGGACTCGTACACGGGCAACCCGCTGCACTCTTTTCCGCATAACCACATCGTCCGCAGCGTCGCGATTTCTCCGATGTCGGGCCACCTGCTCACCGGCGGACAAGAGAAAAAGGCGCGCATCTTCGACCTCGGTCGGCCAGATGCGGAGCCGGATGTTCTCGTCGAGAGCGGCTCGGTGTCAACCCACGACGGCACGGTCAAGAGCGTCGTGTGGGTCGGCGAGCACACCGGCGTCACCGCTGGCGAGGACGGCAAGATTAAGTGAGTGGTGCGCCTCTCCTGCAAAGCCCCGGGACTGTCGGTAACCGTCGGCATTATCCTTCGCGATCGGATCAGGTGGTGGGACCTGCGCACGCGCAAGTTGACGACGAGCCTCTCGTTCCCGAGCTCTATAACGTCGATGGAGCTCTCTCCGCAGACGAACCGCCTCGTTGTTACCTCGGGGAAGACCGTCGCGTTCTTGCCGTCGCTACCCACTGGCGCAGCCACACACAGCCTGACCCTCCCATACGCGCCGTCGTCCGCGTCTATCCACCCGATCTTACAGGATCGGTTCGTCACGGGTAGTCTGACGGACGAGTGGGTGCGAGTGCATGGCATCGATGGGGAAGAGCGGGAGGTGCTCAAGGGGCACCATGGCCCTGTGCACTGCGTCGAGTTCAGTCCTGACGGAGAGCTGTATGCCAGTGGAAGCGGTCAGTCTCGTCGCTCTCGAATAATCATTTCAGCTGCTGATCGTTGCCCTGTGCCTGCGTGATTTTGTATCTGTAGAGGACGGTACGTCAGCGTGCTTACTTCGTTTATATCCTATAGCTCACTCTCTTTTCAGGCACTATTCGTCTGTGGCAGACGACGCCAGGAAAATCATATGGCCTTTGGCAAGGCCAGACCAACGGCGGCTGAACGTCGTTTGCCCGCCGCAGCACTCAACTCTCGTTGTTGTTCGTTCTGAAGTAGAATGCTGTCGTCACTTATTACCTGCTGCTGTTATTCGGTTTGTGTCTAGTTTGGTATATGGAGGTTCTCAATTTCCAGTGTTTATGAATTAGCATTCCTGGTCGACATGCGGTACAGTACTCAGCACGAACACACATGTAAGAACACTGCTTCCTTTATGGGGTTATGCGGAAAATTTACTGGAGGTCAATCTTTTCATTGATGTTTCACACACTGCTAATGACATTGATGACGTTGGGTTTCGAGCTGACCATCATCCGGAAACTCACACGTCTCTCGTGCTAGGTTCTAGAATAGTGTTGGAAGACCTGCCTAGGTCAAGATCCCTATAAGCTTGCGATCCTCAGAACAAGGGAGGCACGCGTAGCGGTCGGCAGCTCTGACTCCGTGTCTGCATAACCACCTAAACATTCTTTGAACGAGACTTGGATCTAACAGAGCAAGCGCTCGAGGGACTGGATAATTAAATAGCAGGATCCATCCGGGACACAAAGTACAGCGCCGTGACAGTCTTTCTCAGAATACAAAAAACCAAGGTCCTCAACGACCTGAACGAGAAACCGACAGTGATGCATCAATCGCGAGGAAGGCCGCAGGTGGAAGAGCACTCCTGGCACGACCTCCCTAGTCTCTCGACCACTCTGCCAGCCTGCCCGGTCGACCCACCGCCCAACCCAGTTCACTTGCTCGGGCCCGCGCCAGTTGTACGATACGCGCTTCGCAGAACTAACTGTGTGCTATCCTGTTTCAGCTGGGCTATCCGTTTGATGAGCGCAGTGAATTTCGCTTTCCTCTGTGGGGTATGTAAATAGGGCAGGAAGTTGTGGATGCACTCTCGCGTCGGTATGGAGGGGTGCTCGCGCAGAAAGTCGACCACGGCGCTGTCCTCAAGCTCTAGAAACTTGCCGTCCGGGCCGACGGCAGGCGGCGGGTGCGGCTTGGACTTTTTGTTCTTGTGCTGGCCCGCGGCGGAGTCGTCCGTCGCCTTGCGCTTCTTGCTCGGTTTGGTGGGGTGGGCGGTCGGCGTGACCATCGATGGAGTGGTGAGGGGCGCGGCGACGGGGCTGGTGGCGCGGCTGCCTGCAGACGCGCCGTTCGGGGCTTGGGACGAGGAGGCGGCCGGGCTGGTGGCGCGGACTGGCGCGCTGGCGACCACCGCAGACGACTGCGCCAAGGGGCTCGTTGCTCGACCGCCGTTCCCGAGGCGGTTGGGTTTGGGGGCCTTGGGGCTCGTCGCACGCTTCGCGACGACTACATGGCCGCCGTGGCTAGGCACGGGGGACGTTGCTCGGGAGTTTGATGTGGATGGGACGGAGGGTTGCGCAGGGGCTACAGTGGGCTGCGAAGGCGGCCGCGAGGCTATAGGAGTCGCTCGCGATGGCAGAGGTTGAGACATAACGGCAGGCTCGTTCGTGACGATAGCCTCTTCCTCTTCTTCCTCTTCCTCCTCGTCCTGTATGTGGGGGGGATGAGTAAATGGAAGCTCGATAAACATACCGTACTGACGTCGTTTTTGTACGGATTGAAGAGCCCGTCGTCGTCATCGTCGTCGTTATCGCCGTGCTTGTTGACAAGTTTATTCAGTGCCTTGCCGGCCTTGCTGAGCTCGAAGTCTTCTTCGTCGTCCGATTCATCGATGTGACCTTCTCGTTGTTTGTTGGCACTGATATACTCGCGCTGGAGCCGTTCCTAAAGACCACGGTGCTATAGCTATAGAACACCGGATCAAGAAGAAATGACCCACTTCTAATTCTTTTGTGAGGTCGTCCTCCTCTTCCTCGACGTTCATCTTCTCCTCGTCGTCCTGGAAGTCCTCAGCAAACAGCATCTCGTCGTAGCTGCCCTCCGCCCCGTTATCTTTCCTCTTCCGCCCTCCGCCCTCGTCGTCGTCATCTCCAAAGAGTGCATCGGAGCCCTTGTCGACCGTCCGGAGTTGCCGACCGCCAGGACCGAGACTTTGCCCCACAGTCATGCCATCGTCCGGTTCGCCCTTGATCGTCGCGGCAGTCGCAGCGGAGGGGCCTTGTCCGTTGTGCTTCAGCAGCCAACGAATGGGATCTTTGTTTTGGTTGATCCGCGCCATCTACGCGCAACGCGGGAGCTCAGGCTGTATTGCAGCAGCAAGGGCGCCACACTCACCAGCGACTCTGCCTCTTCCAAGCTCGGAATATAATGGTTCGGCTTCTTCTGGAACTTGTACCAGCGATGGGCCGGAACGAACTTGAACGTGTTGTTCGAGGCGGGCATGAAGAACGCCTGGGTCTCGGCCTTGACGACCTCCTCCATCGCCCCGACCCATATCTCGCCGCCGCTGGCGTCTTCCAGCACCCACGGATAGCGCTCCTCCTTGCGCAGCTGCCTGATCTCCTCCGCGACCTTGAACACCTGCTTCGTCTTCTTCTGGAACTTCTTCTTCGGCGGCTGGGTCTTGTCCTTCCCTTTGTCCTGCCTGTTCGAGGAGGACGAGCCGTCGGCGTGGATCGGCCTGCCCTCGGCGTCGACCATCACCGTCCGCCCATCCATCCCGATCACGGGCTTGCCGTCAGGCCCGAGCATGGGCCCGACGGCCCTGGCCTGGGGCACGCCGTCGTCTGCGGCGCCGGCCGAGCGGCGCAGGTCCTTGCGGTTGAGCTTGACGGGGGCGGGCCACTTGAGGATGTCGACCTGCTTGCGCGAGTCGAACTTCATGACGTCGTATTTCCAGCCGTTGAGTGCGGAGGAGACGAGCTTGAACTCGGTGTACGGGCCCTCGGGGAGGGCGGCCATGTCGTCGTCGTCATCTGGCTTCTTCGGCGGGGGCCTAGCCACGGCGGGACGGGGGCGCTTGGGGGGTGAGGGCTGCGGAGACGGGGCTGCGCCGTTTGTCTTTTTCTTCTTGGGGTGGAAGAGGAGGTTGATGGAGGGGGGGGCCATGGTGGTAGGGAGGAGAGTGCGAGTGGCGTGCGCCACCTTGCTATTAGACGATTGACTTGTAAGTTAGACGGACCGGGTGCACGTGATGTGCGTGTAGAGATATGACGGCCGCGGGCTCTCGGAACAAGGTGCTCGTTCTCCGTCTCGAGCTCCTCGCATGACTCCAACACCTCTTCGCTCAATACCACCACCAGCACCGTAGAACGACCCAGCGATGCCAGCCAAGTTGCAGCAGCCGCCCCGCCCGCGCTCGCCGTCCCCGCCGTCGCAGACGCACCACCACACGCACTTCCTCCACGCCGTGCCGACGCCCGCGCTGCTCCAGTCCGTCGCGGGCGCCGCGCACTACTCGGGCGTCGACCCCGTCAAGGAGCGCAGCATCGCCACGCGGCGCATGAACTCCCTCGAGCACGACCGCGGGCGCGCGGGGCCCAAGCGGCACAGCAGCGCGGCAGACGAGGGCGCGGACCACCGCGCCGTCGTCGACGACCTGAAGGAGGTGCGTGGCGGCGCTCTCTCCCGGCGCAGACGATCCCCGACCTGAGGCGCGCTGCGCGCAGCTGTATGAATGCAGGCCGACGACGGAGATACTCGAGAGGAGGTGGAGGCGGGATGCGTCGTTTGAAGTGTGTCGTTTCCGTCCTCGAGCGTCTCGTAAGCCAGCTGACGCGGACGCAAGCATCCGCTCACGAGGTGCAAGGACCTCAACGAGATCGCATCGCAGGCATGTCCCTCTCGCTCATCCTGCGGCGCACCGCTAACGTATGCGTCGCTGAACCAGTGGTTTGCTCTGGTATGTTGTTTGTTCGCGAGCCGTCGCCAGGAACGAATTCGCCGATGCGACTTGCACGCACGCAGACTAGGATCATGTCCTCGTCGACGACCCTCGGGCGCCGGGTCCTCGCCTCGACCGACTCGCCCAACCGCGTCATATTCTGGCAAAAACAGGAATACGTGGTACGCATCACGGGATCGAAGAAGGTCCGTGTCACCGTCATCCCCATCATCCCCGTCATCCCTATTACCTCCCTTCCTCTCTTCTCCCGATGACGTCGCTCATGCGCCCGCGCGCACCAGGTGATCGAGTCGATCGTCGTCGTCGACCTCGACGAGGCCGAGAAGATCATCCGCGTCGTCGACCAGTGGCACGGCAAGGACCTCCCGACGCGCTGGGGCGCGCACTTCTTCCGCCGGCTCAACGCCAAGGTCGTCCCGTGGGTGCCGTGGCTCGGGAGCGTCCCCAGGGACGACCCCCGCGGGGGCCGCGGCTGAGCACGCACGACGCACGGCGCGCGTGCGCGCAGCACATGCCAGCGCGTGTTTCTAGCGGCGCTTTCTCGGGAACGCGGCGCCCTTTGTTCTATCTATCGTGGTGGTGCCGATTCCATCGTTTTCCTTCTGGTTGTTGTTGTTTGTAACACCACGATCTATTACTTATGCCTGCTATCGGCGTCCGTATTAACTGCTTCTTGCCGCGTCGCCGATCGTTTACGGAAGGGAGGGGCACGCGGTTCCGCATTACTAGTGCTCATACCATGTATTACTACTACTTGCTGCTACAGTGCTTACCTTACACGAACATCGCCGCCTGTGGGAGGGCGAGCAGCAGGACGTGATGTGATATGCTATTCCGGAGCGCGAGTCACTCGAGTTGGCTGCCCAGTGCACGGTCGGGGGGCGGCGGGAGGAATGCGGAGGGAAGCGCGCCAGGTGACCGCTCAGGGGGTCGGCGCGCGGCGCGCGAGAAGGCGGATAACGTACTGCGCGGGAGAGTGTGCGTGCTCGGTACGTACCGTCGAGGGCTCTCGAGAGCGCGTCGCACGAGCGCGAGCGCGAGCGTGCCGTGCTGCTTGATCGAGAGCCGCAGCGTCCGAGCGCGCAGGGCGCAGCCGCTGCGCGCCCTCTGGCCCAGTACAGTGCAATGGATGCGAGTCCGAAGACGCGCGCGCCCGGAGCGACGATCCGCCGCGTCAGCTGGTCTTCCAGACCACACCGTGACCCTCGACCCGCGACCCACAAATAAGGCGGCGGAACACACGACCCACGACCCACGACCCGCGACCCGACGAGTCAAGACAGGACAGGACAGGACACAGGGTGCGGTCTAGGCCGCGGGGGCGCCGTGGGTAGCCCTTATGCGGCCGGGATACATATAGACACAGTCATAGGGGCGAGCGGCGCAGCGTAGCGAAGCCCCTGCAGATCTACACCCACCCACGAGCGACGAGCGAGAAATGCTGCTGTCTGTCAGGAACGCCTTACTGCGCCGCACTGCGGCCCTCGCCAGCGCCACGCGCACCCGCGCCGCAGCCCCTCCCCCTCTCACAAGACACTTCACCACCACCCGCCCAGCCTCCACCGCCAAGACCCCGCCCGCCGCAGCCCCCGCCGCGCAATCCTCCTCCCCGCCCGCCCCGCGCGGCGTCGCCCTAGCCCTCGCCGCGCAGACCGACGCGCGCATCGCCCCGCGCGCGCGCCTGCGCGACGAGTTCACGCTCGCGGGGCGCGTCGCGCTCGTCTCGGGCGCGAACCGCGGGCTCGGGCTCGAGATGGCGCTCGCGCTCGCGGAGGCGGGCGCGCGGGCCGTGTACTGCGTCGACCTGCCTGCGTCGCCCGGCGCGGAGTGGGAGGCGGTGGCGGAGTACGTGAAGCGGATGGGCGCGGGTGAGGGAAAGGGCGAGGGGACGAGGATGGAGTACGTGTGTGCGGATGTTACGGACCAGGCGCGGATGTGGGCGGTTGGGCGGGCGATTGGGGAGAGGGAGGGGAGGATGGACGTGTGTGTTGCCGCGGCGGGGATATTGAGGGAGCATACGGACTGCTTGGAGTACCCCGCGGAGCAGTTCCGCAAGGTGCGTGCGTGGGCGTGACTCGGTGCGTGCGTGCGGGGCGGCTGGCTGACAGGCGGGGCGGGGCGGGGCGGGTAGGTGTTTGACGTGAACGCGAACGGGGTGCTGTTTACGGCGCAGGCGGCGGGGAGGGAGATGGTGCGGTTCGGGAACGCGGGGAGCATCATCCTCATCGCGTCGATGAGCGGGAGCATTACGAACAAGGTGCGTGAGAGCCTGCATGCGTGCGTGCTTATCAGGCGCCCGACCGGTGTCTATCTCGCGCGGGCGTGTGCTGACGACGACGATCGATGATCGCCGGGGCAGGACCACGCGTGGGTGTCGTACAACAGCTCCAAGTCTGCGGTGCTGCAGATGGGGCGGAGCATGGCGTGCGAGCTGGGCGCGAAGGGGATCCGGGTGAACACGCTCTCACCGGGGCACATCTACACATCGTGAGTGAGCTGAGCGGGCGGCTGCGCTTGCGGGCGTCGGCTGCGAAGCGACAGGGGTAATGAGATACGCGCTGACGCCGGACCGTGGCTGCTGGCGTCTTGCGGTTTTTTTTTTTTTGCAAACGCGGGTGGTGCAGGATGACTGCGGCGTACTTGGACAAGCAGCCGGAGCTGTTCGAGAAGTGGTCGAGGTCGAACCCGCTGGGACGGCTGGGGCGGCCGGACGAGCTGCGGGGGGTGGTCGCGTGGCTGGCGTCGGACGCGTCGACGTTCTGCACGGGGAGCGAGTGAGTGTTGTTCATGTCATGTCGTGTGTTCCGGGCCGAGTGCGGGCGTCAAGCTGACGGAGTGTTGACATTGTGCCGGGAAGCATCATCGTGAGCGGAGGGCACCATTCGTGGTGAGGCAAGGGGCAGGGGGTGGGAAGCGAGGTGTACGTAGGACGATAGATAGGATGTGTTATGTTGGGACGGCGGGGGCGCAGCAGCAAAGTGTATTTTAGTGGAAATTGCATGTGATCTGTGGGAGCTTGGGAACGGCCGAGAACGCCGGATGCGGATGGGGCCCAGAGGACGGGAGGGTGTTGTCGTGGACGGGGGCGCGCAGCAGCAACGATGGAGCGAGGCGCGGGGCGGCCGTGTCACGCCGAGACCGCCAGCAGCGGCCGGTGCCAGGCCCCGCGCAGGCGAGCGGGCGAGGAGGGGCGTGACGGGGTGTGACAGGTGATGTGGGATCTCTCCGTGAGCGCAGCGACTGCGCAGCAGCGCAGCCAATGCACGGGACCGCTATACACCACCAGCCCTCGCCTTCTCTCCCTCTCTCCCTCTCTCCCGTCCGTCCCCTCTGTTCTCCCCACTCCCCGTAGCAAGCAATGGCCTCCGCTCCTCGCAAGCACAGGGAGCCAGACGCTCAAGTCGACCTCGCCGACAGGATCTTCGCAATCAAGCGCAAGAACGCTCCGTCCGTCCTTCTCTCCCGCGCACCCACTCACATCCTCATCGCTGCCCCATCCAGCCCCCCACGCACGCGCGACCGCACAGAGCGCCCCTCCCCCGCCCCGCTCACACCGGCCCCGCCCCCGCGCGAGTCCCCCTCCCCCTCGTCTCCGCGCAAACCCCACCCCGCCCACCGCTCCCCACAGCGCACCGTCCCCCACCCAGACGACGGCGCGGACGACTTCTCCCGACGCCTCACCATCTCCGGGCCCTCCCGCGCCTCCCCGCACCCCCACTCCGCCAAGCAGCAGAAGCTCTTCAACCACCAGACCGACGACGTCCCCATGCGTCGCCCCGCGGACCCGGATCCCATCTCCGACGCCACCAGCTCCTCCTACGCACCCAGGGCCCCCTCAAAGCCCTCCCACCCCCCACGCGACCAGTCCCACCCCGGCAGGCTCTACGACCCCCGCCGTGACGATCCCGTCCGCTTCGCCTCCCAGGCACGCAAGCCCCCCCCTCCACCACCCGCCTCAAAGTCCTCGCGCGACATCGTCTCCGTCTCCTCCGCCTCCTCCTACACCCCCTCCATCATCTCCTCCAGCTTCACCCTCTCCTCCAACACAACCGACGACTCCTCCAATCCCTCCATCTTCGACCGCAAGTCCCGCGACGAGTCAAAGACGACCGCCTTCTCCGCCCAGCTCAAAAAACTCTACCGCGACATCTCCGCACTCGAGGCGAAGATCATGCGCGACGACCCAGACGACGCCGCCTCCGAGGCGCGCCTCGTCCTCCGCCCCTCCCCAGAGCCAAGGGGCGACGACGCAGAGTCCCTGCGATGGCAGAAGCGCATCGAGGATCACAAGTCGTGCGTCCCCCTCCCTCCCCCCCTCTCTCTTTCTTTTCCTCCTTTTGCGCCGTCTAAACGACCTCCTCCACAGCCTCGCCGAGATGATGCACAACCTCCTCGAGATCTCCCTCGCCCCCACCGTCCCCGTCTCCCTCCGCAGCATCCCCGAAAAATACAACATCGTCATCCGCCTCTGGAGCCACGCCTTCCACCGCCTCCTCGAGAACCTCCGCCGCTTCTCCCTCTCCTCCCAGGTCGCCATGGAACACCTCCAGGAGTTCATCTACTACGCCTACACCTTCTACAGCGGCCTCTTCGAGGAGCGCAGCCTCGACACCTTCAAGATCAACTGGCTCGAGGCCCTCGGCGACCTCGCCCGCTATCGCATGGCCATCGCCGGCCTCATCGCCACCGAGGCCACGCCCCCGTCCTCCCTCGCCGCCATCCTCACCTCCGCCCAGCCCTCTCCCGAGTCCGCCGACGCCCAGGTGTCCGCCGCGGTCAGCTCCGTCAGCCGGCAGCCCTTCCCCCGCATCGACGACTCGCCGAGTCCGAGCGTGGGCATCGCCGCCGCCCGCAGGCTCGAGCTCGAGCCCGAGAAGGAGCGCTGGAGGACCATCGCTAGGGAGTGGTACGCGGCGGGCGTGCAGGACAAGCCGGGCATCGGGAAGCTGCACCACCACCTCGGCCTCCTCAGCCGCGAAGTCGAAGGCGAGGAGCTGCGCGGGCTGTATCACTTTGTGAAAAGGTCAGTCTCACGCGGCATTGGCTCCCTCCGCTCTGCGCCCCCTGACGCCCGGTCTTTCCCCCCAGCATGATCACCCTCCACCCGTTCACGACCTCGCGCGAATCCGTGCTCCCCCTGTGGTCGCCCGCGGCGCAGGCGCGGCGCGGCGCGCCGGACGCGTGCGCGCTCGACCTGTTCGTGTACCTGCACGGCATGCTCTTCACGAACATCCAGCTCGACGACTTTGCGCCGACGCTCGGCCGCCTGATCGAGCGCCTCTCGATCGAGGACCCGCAGGCGCGCGAGTGGACGATGATGGCCGCCGTCAACGTCGGCGCCATCCTCGAGTACGGCCGCCCGGCCGGCGCCCTGCGCCGCACGGGTGTGGTCGGCCAGCAGGAGCGGCCCGTCGCGGGCCCCCTTGCCAAGATGAAGCTCGCGCGGAAGCACGCGGCCGGTGCCGGCGCGGATGAGAAGATGGACGTCGACGGGGAGACCCAGCCGTCGCCCTCGCTCTCGGACGCGTCGGCGTCGGCGGAGCCGTTGCCCGCGTTCAGCATGGCGCTCCAGCTGACGTTTGCGATGCTCGCGCATGTCCTGAAGAAGCCCGTCCGGCGCGGGTCCACCCTGGGCGACGCGCTGAACCCGTACCTCACGATCGTGCTCACCTTCCTCGGCACGCTCTCGCAGCATCCCGCCGCGATGGCGCTCCTTGAGCGCGCCGTGCCCTGGGAGATGCTCGCCGCGTTCCTGTGCACGGTGCCGCGCTCCGTGTCGCGCTCCGCGTCGGTCAAGCTGACGCTGGACCGCTCGATGCTCCTGCCCGAGGATTGGAGCCTGCGCGGCATGGCGTGGGGCGGGCGCAAGCTCTACGACCACCGCTTCTGGGAGACGAGCGGCGAGGGGAACATGGAGATGGCGGTGCTGGACGAGGTCGAGGAGGCGCGCGTGGATGGGATGATCGAGGACGACCACGAGGACGACGACCCGAAGCTGCGCGGCGCGCGGCGCGAGCTCGCCGTCGCGGACAAGCGGTGGATGCGCGTGTTCTGGGCGGGCGAGCTCCTCGCCAAGGCCGCGGAGGGCTTCCGGCGCGTGGAGGAGGCGCACGGGCGGAGCCAGTGGGTCGTCGAGGGCACGCTGCGCGACAAGGTGCGCGTGTGGGCGGAGGAGGACCGGGCGGAGCGCGAGGCGGAGGAGCGCAGGAAGCGCGGCACGCGCTGGGACGATTCGGACGATATGGACGTCGACGTGGACGGCGACGACGAGTGGCAGTTCGCAGACTTGTCGGAGCAGAGCGAGGACGACGAGATGGACTCGGACGAGGTCAAGGTGTTGAAGGTTCGTGTGTTGCCTCCGCCCCTCCCACCCCCTTTTTTTGGGCTCGTTTGCCGGTTTGGAAATGGCGGCGGCTGATCGGTTCTGGCCCCCTCTTTCGCACAGGCGCGGCGACGACATCTGCGAAGCCTGCTGCAATCCTCGTCATCCACGAGCCCATCGGAGAACCCGGAGCCGCGCGAGCTCCGCCGAGCCCGGCGGAGCGTCCCGCGCCGCGCCGCGCCCGCGCGCCCGTCGCTGAAGCTGGTGCCGGGGTACACGACCCTCGTCGTCGACACGAACATTTTCCTCTCCTCACTCCCGCCGCTCGCCGCGCTCGTCGACAGCCTGCGCTGGACGGTGATCGTACCGCTGCCCGTCGTGATGGAGCTCGACGGGCTCGCGAGCAACGCGAACGCGCTCGGCGCGGCGGCCAAGGACGCGCTCGCGTTTCTGCTCGCGCGCGTGCGCTCGCACTCGGCGGCGCTCAAGGTGCAGACCTCGCGCGGAAACTACCTCGCGAGCCTCGCCGTGCGCACCGAGAGCGTGGACTTTGACGGACCGGGCGCGCTCGAGCGCAGCATGGACGATTTGATACTCAAGGCTGCGATATGGCAGGACGAGCACTGGACGGACCGCTCGGCGTTCATGGGGGGTGCCGGCGCCGGCTCTGGAGAGGCGCAGAGCACGGCCGGCGCGGCGAAGGTCGTGCTGCTCAGCCTGGATCGAAATCGTCAGTTCATCTCGCCTCGTCTGCCGCTGCGAGCAAGACGCGGCGCGTGTCGCGCGATCCGCGCTCGAACGGGGCGTGCGCAGGCAGTCGGTTCCGAAACCGTACCGCATCGATTGCCTGCGCATCCCCCACTCGCGCGCGGACCGCACGACACACGCCGAGCCTTGCGCATAGCGCGCATATACGTATACATACTGACGTCCGCGTGACCGATCTCCACAGTGCGCCTGAAAGCGCGTTCTCGGCGGCTGGACGCGGCGAACGAGCAGGACCTCGCGGGCTTGTTGGCCTCTGCTGACAATGGACGATCTCTGCTCGGTTGACGAGCGATGTTCCGACAAGCCCTCCAAGGCGTGGACGGACGGACGATCTTATGCGCGCTCTTGCTTTTGTTCTTGGCTCGGGGTAGCCAAGAACAAAAACAAAAGTGCTGTCTGCGCCGGCGGGGAGCTCGTCGGGATGCCGCTCGCCAACCATGTAGAGTTTATCCATTAGCGGCAGAGGCCAACAACCCCGCGATCCGTCTTGCCATCGGCGCCGTCGTTATAATTGTCCGGTGACGCCTATGGCGCGCAGCGCGCAGACTTGGGGCGTGTGGATCGTGGCGGCCGCCCCCGCGGGGCCGTAGAAAATCCCGTATGGCGCGCCAGGATCCGGCTGGATAGCTCGCCTGTTTTTTTTCAATACGTGTGCTGCGTTACCTGTCCTCCCCCCTTGGACCGTTTTGCTCTGGCGACACCCCTCCGTCATGTCTGTCTCGCGCTTTGTGCCCGTGCCCGTGCCCGTGTCCGTGTGCAGTCAAGCCGAAGGAGGCCGCTCAGAGCTTTCTGTGGGCCCCGCAATGGCGTCGTACATTCCTGCTGGCGTCGGCCCCTGGCGCGCGGTCTCTATTTTATTATTCGTGTTTCTGCGTTCGTTCTGCCCCCCGTCATCGTGGCCCGTGGACTTTCCTCCGGTGGTCAAATGCTGCCTCACTCAATATCATCGCCTCGCATTTTAATATCATCGCATAGCATATTTTTTCCAGTATCCATTTCCCTTCCCTTCCCTCCCCCCCCCCCCTCCGTTTCCTTTCCTTTCTTTCCATTCCATTCCATTCCACCCCTCCACCACCCTTTGGCCATGTCTATCTTCTGCATCTCGTCTCGGACCTCAATTATTTATATGGTGGGAGGAACGACCGTCGTCATTCGTTATTTATTCTCGCTGTTTTCCTTTGCTCTTCCTTGATGTTCCTGCTTCTTTCTCGGTTCTGCGCCGTCTGTACAGTAGCAGCACTTACATGTAAAAGTCTCCTTAGTCGCGAGTGATGTAATAGACGGACGGGTGAATGTGAAGAGGGCGCAGTGAGGCCGCGCGAGAGATCGGATCGCTTTCGAGCGAAGGACGTGCTTGCGGTGGACGTCACTTATTAACTTACGCCGCGGCGCGCACTCGCGTCTGGCTGGAGAAACGAGGCCCCCTCGAGGCGGGGATGAGTAGATAGATGGATGGATGGATGGATGGCAGCCGATTTGCGAGTCGCTTCCACGGCTATGATGTATATTTTTTTGTCTACAATCGATATCGCCTACAACAAACAACACATGCAAACTGCTTCTTCTCATCTCTTCTCGCGCCGCGCGGGGGCCGCGCCGCACGCGTGCTTTTTTACTCGAAGATCCAGCTGGCGAGGGTGCTCTCGTACTGGGTGACGCCCTCGGGGAACCAGCTGTGAAGGGGGCACGCGCAGTGAATAATTCGATCGACGAGGACACAGATAATGACGATAGGGAGGAAGAAAACGCGAGATACTCACAGCTTGATCTCGTGCTCGGCGGACTCGACCGCGTCGGAGCCGTGGCAGATGTTGCGGCCGACGGCGAGCGCAAAATCGCCGCGGATGGTGCCTGAGGGTCGACAATCGGTCAGTCAAACGGCTAGCATGACGCGCGCGTGGGGAAGGGGGGGGGGGACGGGATTTTCATGGCTGGACTGCGGGCGTACCGGGGGCGGAGGCGAGGGGGTTGGTAGCACCGAGCATGACGCGGCCGGTCTTGACGGCGTCGAGGCCCTGCCAGACCATGGCGACGACGGGGCCGGAGGCCATGTACTTGATGAGACCGGGGAAGAAGGCCTTGCCTTTGAGGTCAGCGTAGTCTGTGCGCGGGGCGACGATGTGAGCCCGGGGAGAGAGATGAAAAAAAACACGAAACGCACGCTTCTCGAGGTGCTCGGGCGTGGCGTGGACGAGCTTGAGCGCGACGAGCTTGAAGCCGCGCTGCTCGAAGCGGTTGATGATGTTGCCGACGAGCCCGCGCTGGACACCGTCGGGCTGCGATCGTCGCGGTCAGGCCGGTGATCCGCTCGCGGGTGAGAGTAAAAAAAAAAAGACGGACCTTGACCATGATGTAGGTGCGCTCCTGGACAGACATTGCGATGGATGTGAGTGGTAGTGGTAGTGGTGAGGAGAGGATGGGGAGCGGAAAACGATCTCGCAGCGCGATTTTAAGCAGACAGATATCTCGACCATCCGTATCTCGGTGATAGCCGGGGGGGTGTCGGTGGCCAAACAGCAGCCAAACAGAGCGAGGGGGCGCCGGAAAGGCCCGGATGGGATGCGCCTGCGACGCCAGCCGCTGGTTTTCAGCAACACCACACCACCACTCCACCTTGTAACGATGACCTTCTTCGGCCCCCTCGGTATCTCCTTCGCGCCGTACGTGCGCTCGTCCCGCACCCTCTCCAGGTGGCTCAAGCCCGTCGCGTCCTGGTACGCCAACCTCTCCGGCTACAGGCAGATGGGCTTCAAATACGACGACCTCCGTACGTGCCCCCGCCCGCCCCCCACCTCTACGTGCGTCTAACGCCCGTCGCCTCCCTCCCCTCGCCAGTGGTCGAGGAGCGCGAGGATGTCCAGCGGGTGAGCATTCGCCTCCGCGCGCGTTTCCGTCCTCGTCGAGACTGACCGCCGTCCGTGTCCCGTGCACGCAGGCAATCCAGCGCCTGACGCCCAACGAGGCGTACGACCGCGCCTTCCGCCTCAAGCGCGCCTCGCAGCTCAGCATCCTCCACACGGCGCTGCCCAAGGAGCAGTGGACAAAGCCCGAGGAGGTGCGTCTCGCCCGGTCTCTTCGCCTCCCTTGCGTGCTGACGGGGCTCCCGTGCCGTGCCAGGACACCCGCTACCTGAAGCCCCACGTGCAGGAGGTCGAAAAGGAGGACGTCGAGCGGGCGGCTTGGGACACCATGAACGTCGTGGCCAGAAAATAGACATCCTGTGATAGACTGCGTTCTTTGATTTGCTTGCAATCTCTCAGCTGCGTCAGTATGGCGTCACCTTTTGACTTCTTTGCGAGTCCCGTGTCTTGACTTCTGAGCTTGGTGCGACGCTTAGGTTTGTTTCCCGCAATGTCACATCGACATGTGTGCTCGCTCACTACAATTGAGGCCCCGACTGAGTGCACACCGAACGAAATCTTCTCAACAATGCATTACACATCTCTAGCGGTACATTCTATGACAAGCACAATCGTCCCACTTCTCGCGTCTATCTTTTTGTTCTCTCTCTCCCTCTCTACAAGTGAATGGCCTTGACCAAAGGAGAGACGACCTCGCCGCCCTTGGCCTTGTAAAAGTCGACGACCTTCTTGCCCACGACCGCGATGTCTAGGAGCAAAAGAATATGAGTGAACGCTCGTCGAAGGAAAGGGAAAAAGGCGTACTGCTGCCAGTGATCCCGAACTTCTCGTAGACCTGCTTATAGGGGCCGGAAGCGCCCCAGGCAGGAAGACCCCACTGCTCGTGGCTGTACTTGGCCCAGCCAGCGGTCTGCAAGTGATGCGACGACCACCGTCAGAGTTTGTAGTCTACACACAGCACAAGAAAACCGTCACGCACCGAAAGCGCCTCGAGCGACAAGATGGGGGCGCCGCTCCGGAGCACGCTCAGCCTGTACTCCTCCGGCTGCTGGTCGAACACGAGCCAGCACGGGAGCGACACGACACGGGTCTTGATACCCTGCGCCTTGAGCTTCCCAGCAGCCTCGAGCGCGATGCTGACCTCGGAGCCCGTCGACACGATCGTCAAGTCCTCCTTGTCCTCCTCGTGCACGACGTACCCGCCGCGCGCGGCCTTCTCGATCGTCGACGCCTCGAGGTTCGGCAGGTTCTGCCGCGAGAGCGAGAGGATCGAGGGTGTCTGCTTCGACTTGAGGGCGACGAGGTACGCCGCGGAGGTCTCGTTGCCGTCGGCCGGGCGCCAGAAAGCGATGTTGGGCGTCGCGCGGAAGTGGATGGCGGTCTCGACGGGCTGATGTGTGGGGCCGTCCTCACCGAGACCGATCGAGTCGTGGGTGGCTGACGGACACGAGCGCGTCAATTGAAACACACGGCAAGGAGTCTGAGGGATGTGTGCTCACCGACCCAGATGACTTGGTGCTTGCTCAGGGCGGACAGGCGGACGGCACCGGCCGCGTACGAGACGAAGTTCATGAACGTGGCGACGAAGGGGATGATACCACCATACGCGTGAAGACCGTTGGCGATGGCGCCCATGCCGTGCTCGCGGACACCATACCGGATGTACGTGCCCTTGTAGCTGCCAAGGCCAGTGCTCGGGGGCTGGAAGTCCTCCGTGCCCTTGACTTTCGTCAAGTTGCTGCCTGTTAGATCGGCGGACCCGCCGAGGAGCTCGGGGAGAGCGGGAGTGACGGCGGTCAAGACGATCTCAGAGAGCTTGCGCGAAGCCTGCGCAGCGTCGGTCGCCTTGTAGATGGGAAGAGCCTTCTCCCAGCCGTTGGGGAGCTCGCCGGAGATGCGGCGCACGAGCTCAGCGTGTTCGGCGGGGTACTTCTGGGCGTATGTCGCGAGCGCGGAAGTCCACTTTTGCTCGAGGATGGCGCCGCGCTTGCCGACTTCGGCGTAGGCGGAGTAGACCTCCTGAGGGACGTAGAAGGAGGTGTTGGGATCGAAGTTGACCTTCGTCTTGAGAGCGGCGATATCGTCTGCCTTGAGAGCTGCGGATCATGGTTCAACAGAGGCTCAGCGGAGAACTCGGGGACGGAGACTGCTCACGGGCGCCATGGACACCGTGGGTGCCCTGCTGCTTGGAGCCGTAGCCGATGGTCGTCCGCAAGCGGATGAGAGTGGGCTTGGTCTTCTCCTTGCGAGCCTCGGCGATCGCGTTGTAGATGGCTTCCAAGTCACTGCGGAGACGATGAGGTTGTGGACGACAGAGCGACAAGCGAAAAACTGACTTGTCGCCATCATCGACGTGAAGAACTTGCCAGCCGTACGCGAGATACCGCTGCTCGACGTTCTCGGTGAATGCGACAGCGGTGTCACCGTCGATGGAGATATCTGCCGGTCAAATCAATCTCTGTGGACACGAGCAAAAATGCAGAAAGGACTCACGGTTGTCGTCGTAGATCTAAAAGCGCGCGCGGATGAGTGATCAGAGCCGGTTCATGTTCGATTAAAAAATCAATATTCTGCACTTACGGCGATCAGGTTGCCGAGCTGCAGGTGCCCCGCGAGACTGCACGCCTCGCTGGCGACACCCTCCATGAGACAGCCATCACCGAGGAATGCTACAGGCGTCCGTCAGTCGAATCCACGCCAACAGATGGTTGCCGGCTCACCGTAAGTGTAGTTGTCAACCAAGTCGAAACCATCACGGTTGTACACCGCCCCGAGATGGGCCTGCGCCATCGCGAGACCGACGGCATTGGCGATACCCTGCCCAAGGGGGCCAGTGGTGACTTCGATACCTATCGAAGCATTTGATCAGCCGACGAGATGCATCGATAGGACGCAGAGCGCACCATCGGTGTGGTTGGCTTCGGGGTGACCGGGGGTCAATGAATCGATCTGGCGGAAGGCCTTGAGATCATCCATGGAGAGCTTGTAGCCCAAGAGGTGGAGGGTGATATATTGGAGCGCGCAGCTGATGCGGATTCAGAGGACAGTCAGAGACAGAGCGCGGTCTACACATACGCATGGCTGCGGGGATCATCAAGTCAGAACGAAACATCTGCGCCGATCAGGACGATGGACCGCGTACCCGTTCGAGAGCACAAATCGGTCACGGTTAAACCATTTCGAGCTCTTTGGGTTAGCGTTGAAGAAGCTAACGAAAAGGGCAAGCATGGTCAAGAGGCGCCAGAGGCGTCGAATATGGAGATCACTGCGCACCGAGTGAAGAGGACGTGGGTCACGGGCGCCATGCCCATAGGCGCACCTAGAACAGACACGGATCAGATATTTTCGAAAGCTCCACCACACGCCCCGTCCGTCGAGCTCGCCGACTGACCTGGGTGGCCAGAGTTGGCCTTGCCGACGACGTCGGCCGCGAGCGTGCGGATGGTCGCGATGGAGGTTGCATCGGAGGACTGGGGGGTGAATTTGGACATGGCGGTGAGACGGGCGGGGGGAGAGGGTGTATGCGCGAACAAGAAGCCGGAATTTATAGGTGGTGGAGGCAGGTGGAATTGGGGATCGTAAAATGCGCGGTCGGTCCGGGTTTGCAAGCAAGCGTTGGGGTCAACGCCTCCTCGTAACCACATTCTCGGGTTATCTAAGCGCGATTATCGCCTCTGCCGCTGCTGCTGACTTGCACCCGCGGGAACGCGCTTCCTCTTCCATCCTCGCCCTCGTCATCCAGCGACCCCCCCCAGCTATCCACACCGAGCGTGGGCCCGGGAGCCTCGTATTCCCTCCGGCCTACCGACCCTTCAGCCTCATGCACCCACAGGCATCCGAGAGGCGCATTGGTTGGGCTTTTCGCCGGACACGCAGACTCGACGTTTCCCACTGACACCCCTCGTTTTTTCCCTTTCCGTTTCCCAGCCTGCAGGGAGTTCTTCCAGGCCCTCGAGGCGTGCCATGCGAACTTCTGGACAAAGTGGACGGGGGGCTGCAACACCGCGAAGAACCAGCTGAACTCCTGCCTGCACAAAGAGGTGAGCGGCGCCTCGCGGTCCTCCCCCCTCTTTATTTTCGCGCAACGTGCCGCTTCGCTAACGATGGGCTGGAGACCATGGTCCGTGCATCGAAAAACCGCGAAGACGCAAAGGTCCGGCAAGCCAAGAAAGAACAGGCGTGGAAGGAACTACACGAGGACGATTGATCTCCCGCGCCCGTCTGCCTCAGACGAGCTGCCTGTTCCTCCATCTGGACACGGTCAACCATCCGTCGAGCTCCGTTATCGGTGACGTGTCTTGGAAGGTCGGTAGCGTCGAGTTGCTTACACTGCCTGTATAGGCTACGCAGTCAGACAATGAATCACACCTCTCATCTATCATAAACCCTGTGCGTGGAGTCTTCGCACCCGACGAAGGGAAGCGCGCCTCGACAATTGACCATGAGAGTCGCTTTTCGGGTTCTTTCGGTCGATTCTGATCACCGTAGATGCGCGATTAGGGATGCTCGAGCTCCGTCCGTCGCCTATTCCGGGGTCTATCTTGACGTGCTGTTTCATGACCACACAGAAGGCATTTGGGAATCGATCTCTTCAGGCAAAGTAGCACACAGCCTCCGTGGGCAGGCCCACAGCGCCGCATTCCTGTAAGGAGGTGCCGATGTGGGTCTCCGTGGCTCTGCATATATCGATACTCTCGAACCGTCACTGGCCATTGCATGGTATGTCCGCCTTGTGTTTGAGGTTGGCCATAGACCAGGTCATAATTTCGTGACCGCACAATCAGCCATGTCCTGTGCTCATTAATGACTCAGACGGCCGTCTTGAGATATGCTCTGTCGGTGAAATGATGGTCATCAATCACAAGTCACACTGTTAACGATACCATTTACCGCGGAATATGATGCTCGTGTTATGCCCGAGATCGTGACCATGCCCCATATAACTCGCGTGATAGCCAAAGCCAATCTCGGTTGAGCAGGAGAACGGCTTTCGACTTACCTTCGTCAAGGTAAGTAAGAATTAGATGTTGGGCCACACATTGACACCTGCGCCCCAAAAGTGAAACAGATTAATCGCTGATGACCCCAATCTGTCGCCGCAGGGATCATATAAGGATGATGATGTCAGTGTGTATAGTAGTCTTAGGCGGGTGTAGGCTGGGCAGGACGAATGATAAGGCCAAAGGATGGGTGAGTTTTTGGAGGGGCGAGAAATATCTAGCTTGAGGCTGGAGTGGAGATGGGAGAAGTCCTTGAAGGGAGAGAGAAGGACAGATGGCAGCTCAGAGAGTAGACCATGCATTGCTCAAGGGGGCTATGAGGCAGAGAGGCCCCATTGTGCCTCCAGTAAAAGTGCGAAACAAAACATCAAGTCAACTTTGAAGGATACTGGGTCAAACGGACGACGGAGCAAGCAAAAAACACAGCTGGTAGCGGCGAGGTTCGAACTCGCGCGGACTTGCGCCCATTGGGAATCAAGAATGACTTAAATCCAACGCCTTAGACCAACTCGGCCACGCTACCCAGTCTCTATTCGCCAGACCGGCAAGCTATCATGTGCGAGGGATGTTCTTCTGAGAAGCCCGTCGCAGGAAATGCAAATAAGCAGGATGGACCGTGCCAGTGGTGCACAGAGCACACAGCATGGCCAGCGTGTCACAGCAGGCCGCCAGAGAGCAGCAGGCCAGGACTGCGGGGAGAGAGACTGGCGGTGCGGCGGGCGTTATCTTGGGAGTACCAGGGACGAGGTGACCAGGAACCCACTAACGCCCATATAGCCCTCCGCATCCAGCGCGTATATGCCGCACCTCCTGCTCTCTCTCCCCTCCTCGCCCCCAAGCCCAAGCATCAGCACGACCTCTGAGGCCCATGAGCTTTCAGGACCTCGCTGCCCTCTCCAGCGCGCAACAACTCCAGCACGGCATCCACCTCGGTCAGTCTCCGCTCTGTGCTGAGTCCGCCCCTGGGCAGCCGATTGACAGCGTGTCTCGCGATAGTCCGCACGCTCTACGCTTCCGTCGAGAACGTCAAAGTATACCGCGTGAGCCCCCGCCCGCTCCCTGCCCTCCGTCCTCTCCACTCACCCCCGCACACAGCAACAATGCTTGGACCTCTCCAACAGATGCGTCACCCTCCTCCTCGCCCTCCAGGAGAACGCCGTCGGCCTTGAGGGCACCCCGGCCCTCCGCGCAGTCGACGACGTAGAGGCGTGCGTCCCCCGTCCCTTGCCCCTTTTTCCGTCCCTTTCCAGCACATGCCGATCCCGCTTATCCCTCTTCCCAGCGTCATATCTCGCATCCGCTCCCGCGTCCAGGTGTGGGCCGCGCACAACAAAGTAAAGTCCTTCGTCCACCAGACGGATATAAAGCAGGGCATCGATGCCTCGTATCGCGAGCTCGAGACCTGCCTGCGCCAGTTCAACGTATGTCCCCTTCCTCCCGAATCATGATCTTTTCCCGTTCTCATAGATCCCCCCCCGCGCGCACTCATCAGGTCGCCCTGCATCTTGATGCCAGCCGCCGAAGGGACTCTCTGGAAGCCATCCGCGAACGCGATCATCTCGAGCTCCGCGAAATGATGCACAAGTTACTTCAAGACATGCACACCCTCAAGGAGGGCCTCAGCACCGCCGGCCCAGAAGACGTCCAGTCCGTCATACGTGTCATCCAGCAGGTGCGTAGAACAGGCGCCCGGTCTGAGTCCCAACGGTGAGCGATCCGCCCACAGGAACTCCAAGATCCCATGCTAGAGATGCCTCAAGAAAATCAGCTTCGACAAGGCTTGAGGGAGCTGCAGCCGCTTCTGTCACTCCCCGTAATGGCAGACTGTGGGTCTCTGTTTTCGACCGCAATTCCTATCTGACCGTCGGCCGATCGACAGTGACTGGGCAAGTGACAAAGACGAGCGAGCACGCCGTGGCCATGGGCTCTTTCAACGACATCTTCATCGGGCAGTGGTTGGGAGAGGACGTGGTGAGTCCCGATCGCGCTGCGGACCGGCAGCTCTCGCTAACGCCCCGCAGGTTGCCCTAGGATTTCCTCGGCTGATGAATCAATCCCCCGCAGCGCAGCTGGTAAGCTCTCATCAATGCGTGTCAATGCGGTGCTTGACATCTGTGGGTCTCAGCGCTTTCAGAAGCAAGTGGAGATTTGGCGGTTCCTCCAGCACCCCAACGTCCTTCGACTGTATGGCATCGCATTCATCGGCGACTACGTCTACTCGGTACGTTGGAAGCATCGCCGGGGCCCCGTCATGTGCAACCTCTTACATCGCTCTCAGGTCAGCCCATGGATGGACAATGGCAACGCCATCACCTACGTGCAGAACCACCCCGAAGTAGACTGCGTTCGGCTTCTGAGCGAAGTCGCCTCAGGCGCGCCCCAATTTTATCGGCCGTGGTGAGCCCCGAGCTGACGTCGCATCCGATCAGGCCTGGAGTACCTCCATTCCAACAAGATCGTCCACGGAGACCTGCGTGGCGTGAGTTCTGATATGCGCCCTTTTGCCACCTGCGCAGCCTGCTGATGCGCCCACTTTTCCAGATGAACATCCTCATATCCGACACCGGAAAAGCGTGTATCTGTGACTTTGGCCTCTCTCAGGTCATCGAGGAGGTGCGCGTCTACACTGATTCCCATGACCTGTCTCGCCTCACTGCGGATCAGGCCAATCCCGGACCGCAGACCACGACCGCGGGAAACTACCGTTGGCTCGCACCCGAGATGATTGAGCCAGATCCCTTTGCGCCGTCCAAGCCCGCGGACGTCTGGTCGTTCGGCATGCTCTGCCTCGAGCTCTTGACCGGCGCGCCGCCGTATAGCAATCACTCGCGTGACGCGAGCGTCATCCTCGACATCGTCCGAGGGAAGCTGCCTGAGCGCCCGGGCGCTAGCGCTGCCGCGCGCGGCTTGACGGATGCGCTGTGGGAGCTCATGCTGCGGTGTTGGAAGAAAGCGCCAGAGGAGCGGCCGACGATGTTTGAATTGCGCGTGGCCATGAAAAGTATGCTGCCTGACAGGTCGCCCGGCATAGGTGCGTCTCTCGTTCCCGTACCGCCATAAACCCAGATTTTCATCCTTGTTTGGAAGTTACATCACCCCTTCCGATACCTACAGCGTCGCTCCCCATGCCGATCCGCCGCTCACACCAGCCCTCCTTGTCCACCGCGAGCAGCTCGTCCAGCGATATCCCCCCTTTGTCCGGTCTATCCATAACCAGACCGCAGGCCATCGACGTGAGGCGCACGCGAGCCAGCTTGTCGCCATACACCCCCGAAGCGATTCTGCCAATGGAGGAACCTGTCATAGGCAGTCCGCAATCTGTTCCCTCCTATCTCTCACCCATGTCCGCCAGCCACATCCGCCGCACGGGCGGTATCCTGTCCGCCCCCATCAGCGCGTCCCCGCCTTCCATGCTCTTCAAACCCCCACCTTCGCCCGCGTCGGTTCGTCCCGCGCCGAGCATGGCGGCGTCTGCCGACGCTTCGTTGCATGATGGCGCGCGCAGCAGCAATGACGAGCGGAGAGGCAGCCGCGTGGTCTCGCTGCCGTCGTTTTCCGATACGTCGTCGGCGCGACTGGAATTTTCGCCCTTCCACTCGGTGGCGAGCCGCGCGTCAAGCATAAGCGGGGACCCGTCGTTCGTCGTCTCGGACTTTGCTGCGATGCTGGACCGCGCGGTGATGGATCCGCAGGCCATTGTGCGCCGCAACGCGGAGGGGCTCGTGGACGCGGGGACGCTGGAGGGGCTGGTCGGGCAGCTGCTCGCGGACACGGGGAAGGACCAGTTGGAGTATCGGTCTGCGTTCCTGACGAGCTATCGCGCGTTCACGACGAGCGAGGAGGTGTTCAATATCCTGCAGAGACGGTTCGACGACATGGACAGGATGGCGGTGATCACGACCGAGCATCGCGTGTCGACGCGCTATTCGTGAGTCTCCCGTGGGCGTTTGGTCGCTCGAGCGTGTCCTGATGCGTTCTGCAGGATCCTCCTTCTGATGCAGACGTGGCTCAAGATGGAGCAGGGGGACATGAACACCGGGCTTCTCCAGCGAATACACGACTTTGCGGCGTCGATCAAGAGCTCGCAGACCATGGAGACGGCGGCGCGCGAGATCGTCGCGGGCGTGGTGGAGAAGGTACCATCTCGTTCATCGTGGTATTTACGGCGGCGTCGCTCATTCATCTACCTACCGCCCTCCATCAGCGGCGGAAGCTCGAGAGGGCACTTCAAAGCCCGCCTCTCCGGTCTCCGTCCGGGACGACCAGCGGTCGGCGGCCAGTGTCCAAGGCTTCGGACCTCGTCCCCACAGATCTCGCCATCGCGTTCACGCTGATCGAAGGCGACCTGTACAGCAGGATCACGCAGACGGACTGCGTGGTCCATCTGCAGCAGATCTCGGGGACGCGGCACATCGACGCCGCGCGCAAGACGAACAACCGGATCGTGAACTGGGTGAAGAAGTCGGTCTTGCGCTCGGACGAGGTGCAGTCGCGCAGCGAGGTCTTCAAGTTCTTCGTGAACACCGCCGAGGTGCGCGCCCCTTTTCTTTTCTTTTCTTTTGATGCGA
This sequence comes from Heterobasidion irregulare TC 32-1, assembly GCF_000320585.1. Lineage (NCBI taxonomy): Eukaryota > Fungi > Basidiomycota > Agaricomycetes > Russulales > Bondarzewiaceae > Heterobasidion > Heterobasidion irregulare. The sequence continues at coordinate 1,340,529 of NW_009258198.1, read as the reverse complement.
CGCCGTGATGCCGTCGCGATGGAAGATCCCGCGAGTGCTCACCGAGCCCGGATCGCGCTTCAGGAATGTCGGAAGCTGCGCAACTTCTCGTCCATGTCGGCCATCGTGAACGCGCTGCAGTCGTCGAGCATCACCGCGCTCGTCATCACGCACGACAATTCGCTCAACAAGCAGGAGAAGCGCGTGCTGCAGCGGCTGGACAGCCTCCTGGAACCGGAGCGCAACCACCGCGCGTACAGAGAAGCCCTTCGCGCGTCGGATGCGCCCTGTGTTCCTTGGTTAGGTGCGTCAGGCACCGCAGGTATCCCCATCGGCGCGCACTGACCGACGCGGCGTTCCTCCATTCCCTGTGCCCATGCCCATGCCCAGCCGTCCACCTGCGCGACCTCAACTCCGTCTTTCGCTCGCAGGCGCCCGCAGTCGAGGTCGACGAGCACGCGCTCATCAACTTCGTGCGGATCACGAAGCTCATCCAGCACATCCGCGAGGTACTGCGACACAAGCCGCCCGACCTCGCCGCGCACCGCGGCGCGGGCCCGCTCGACTACCTCCAGCGGCAGCTCAAGTCGATCCCGGACGACCAGAGCATCGAGGACGCGTTCAAGGACCGCAGCGCCGCGCTCGCAAAGCAGGAGCGCGTCATGCACGAGCAGCGCCTCCCCGAACTCAGGGCGCTCGGGTTCCCCACCGGCCCGGCGCCAGCGAGGGGCGCGTCCTCGTCCTCCGCGTCCTCCTCGCGGCCGCCCTCCAAAGATCTCTTCTCGCCCGATCCGCCCCGCGGCCGAGCATGACGCATCGAGCGCACGATCGCCCGGCCTCGCCTCGCTTCTGCCACCACTCCCTACCACACCTTACCGCACCCCGCTTCCCGACGTTCTGGCCCATCGCCTCGCGCCTGTATATACCGCATCGCCGCTTTGACCACATACATACCACTTGTCTCTCTAATCGCACCACCCATCCACCCACCTACCCCCACCAGGCGTTCTTTCTTGACTTCTCCCCTCGCGTCTCCCCCCGCGTTCTGTTGTAATAACCCCCTCCTGGGGCCGCCGGGCTCTCCTCACGCGCCCCAGGATGTACCGTTTACGTGCTGCACGCCTGCGACCGCTGGGTCGATCTGTCGCTCTATTATTCATCCATCATCTATCTATCATCTACTGCTATACCTGCGTCTTTCCCTTCTTCTTGGTCGACCGTTTTTTATACTATACTAGTACTTGTGTGTATCCATAGACGTGCATGGGGGATATTCGGTGATATATACGATCGGTCTATGTATCTGAGCACGCGGGAGACGACATCTTACAATCGGGCTCGAGGGAGCAAACACCAACCAAAATAAACCAAAAAAGTGAGAGGGGGAGAGACAGAGATAAATATCTAGAGCAGAGGATAAGGTAGGTAGGCAGGTAGGTAGGTAGGGTGTGGGGTGTGGGGTGTGGGTGTGGGGTGTGGGTGTGGCAGGCAGATGTGAGAGAGGAGAGGAACGTGCGACGGGCTGATACTACCCTCGGGTCAGCCGCAAAAAGACCAAACGCGGATGTCCCCGTCGTCGCTGCCCGACACGATCTTGTCCTCGCCGAGCGCGAGACACGTCACCGCGCCCGTATGGCCCACGAGCGTCGTCATGCACCGGCTCTCGTCCCGACTCCACACCTACAAACACCCCCGCAAAAAAAAAAAAAACCCCCCCGAACAACCAGCGGGTCAGCGCCTCGCACACGAAAAAAGCCCGGCCGGCACGCCCAACGCACCTTGATCGTGCGGTCGTGGCTCCCGCTCACGAGCCGCATCTTGTCGCTCGCGACCGCCCACACGCCCTCGATGTGCCCGAACAGCGTCCGCACCGCCTTGCCCGTCTCGATGTCCCACAGCTTGATCGTGTTGTCCAGGCTCCCCGACACCAGCACCGGCTGCGCGCGCGGCTTGGGCGGCGGCGATAGCGCGGGGGCCTCCGCCTCTGCGCCCTGCGCGCCGTCGCGGTCCGCTCCTGCCCCAGCGCCAGCCTTTGCCCCAGCCTTTGCGCCCGCCCCAGTAAAGTCAGCAGACAGCCTCGGCGCGATGGCGTCAAAGCCAGGATGGTTCGGCGGAAGCGCGCGCGGCGCGTTGTCCCCGTCCCCGTCCCCGTCCTCGTCGCCGTCGTCGCCCTCGCCGCAGCGGTCGTCGAGCAGGAGCTTCATGCTCTGCACCTGGCCCATGTGGCCCGTGAACTGGCGCACGCACGTCCGCAGCGCGAGGTCCCACAGCCGGATCGTGCCGTCGTCCGACGCGGAGAACAGCATCTTGCCCGCGTCGATGTGGCTCGCGTGCGCCGCGGACGATGGCGGCGGCGGCGAGCGCGCGCGGTCAAACGCGGGCACGCACGATGACGCGCCGGCGGACGACGACGCGGAGCGCGGCTGCGCGTCCCACAGCTGCACGGCGTTGACCCAGTCGCGGTGCCCGCGGAGCGTGAAGCACTCGCCGTTGCGGAAGTTCCAGACCTTGACCGTCGCGTCGACCGAGCCGGACGCGAGCACGTTCGAGTCAAAGTGGAGGCACACGACGCCCGCGGTGTGGCCCGCGAGCGTGCGGATGCACGTGCCCGTGCGCCAGTTCCAGACGCGCAGCGTGCCGTCCATGCTGCCCGTGATGAGCTTCGCCTCGTCGAACTGCAGCGCGCGCACCGCGCGCGTGTGCCCGCGCAGGCAGCGCACCTCGGCGCCGCTCTCGAGGTTCCAGACGCGCGCGGTGCGGTCGTACGAGCCCGTGATGAGGATCGGGAAGGACGGGTGGGTGAGCGTCTCGCTAAACTGCAGACACATGATCCCGTCCGTGTGCCCCTTGAGCGTGCGCACCGAGCAGCGGCCGCGGCGCCAGTTGCGCTCGACCGTGAGGCGCTCGCTGTAGACGGATTTCCAAGGACGCGTGATCATCTCTGAGGATTGTCGATGAAAGGGCGATGCGGATGGGGAAGGAACAGTGCTGCTGCTGTCGATCGAGGCAGATCGAACAGGGTTTGGAGTCGGTGAGGGCGCATGCAATAATGGTACGCCGTGGAGCGACTCTGGGACCAGCACGCGCGACGCTTCCGAGCGCTGTCGCTTCAGCTGCGGCTGCTCACCGAGGCTCTCGTCGTGCTTCCGTTTGCTGCCCGGCGGCGCGGACAACAGCAGCGGCGGCGCGGGCGAAGGCGACGCCGAGTGCGCGTGCAGCGTGCGTCTGCGCTCGAGAACCGGCAGGCCCCAGCCGCACTTGCGGCACTTCTGGCCGATGTGCTGCTCGCAGATGCCCCTCCAGAGAATATCGTCGTCCGCGAGGCCCTTCCACCGCCTGCTGACCTGCGCGGCGCGGCAGAGGGAGATGGCGTCGAGATAGCCGAGGATCTTGAGGGAGACCTCGCGCGGCAGGGCGGTGAAGGGGTCGATGCGGATGAGGAAGGTGAGCTGCTCGGTGAGGAGGGAGAGCTGGGAGAAGCAGCACATGGTGAGGATGCCGCGGAGGATGAGCTCGCGGCGGGGGTGGGGCGAAGAGGAGAAATTTGACCAGACGGCGTTGACGGCCTCGCGCTCCTCGACGGGCAGGGCGTCGAGCGACTGGAAGAAGGGGTCAGCATTGGCTATTACCAATCACTCGGAATCCAATGGGCGGCGCATATGGCCACGGAAGGGCGCATATATGCGGGCCACCGGGGTCGTTCGGATGGTCTATCTACGAGTCGCAAAGAAAGAAAAAACGCACCTGCTGCAGCTTCAAGTTCATGCCCTCGTCGGCCATGCGCTGATGCCTAATGCAGAGCTTGCGGTTCGGGGGCTGCAGATACCGCGAGGCGGCATCTGTATCCCTATCGGCGTCCTGGGTGTCCTGCTTGTCATCCCACTTGGCAGAGGCGTCGTCCGCAGAGAGGGTGGGGAGATCGAAGGTGGTGCTGGTGGGCGCGGGGGAGGGCGAGCGGGACTTGGAGGCCGGGTCGGAGATGCGCGCTGCGGGGAGGGTGTCGCAGACGTAGGACGAGCTGGATGCGAGGGCCATTGTGTGTGTGGGGGGGCGTGGGCGCGGAGGAGATGGGGGTCGGGGGGAGAGAGGACGGGGGAGGGCCTCCTAGGGCTGGTGCATTTGACGGAGGAGAGAGCTCTGGGGAGCACGTCCGCGTCCGCGATTGACGTCCATCGCACGCGACATCGCGCAAACACCACACGTGATCCCCTCCGCCTTTTTTTTTCTTGCTCTCCCCATTCGCCAGAATCGCAGCGCACTTGCCAATGCCGGTCCTCTTCTCACCCCTGGATGGCGACTTGCTGTTGTGCGCTCGACGTGGGTTGCCCGATCTCACAGCCGAGCCCGCAATGGCTGTGCTTGCTGTGCCCGGCCGTCCCCGCCACAGCCGAGCCACTCTGGCAACAGCAGCGCCCAAGGACCAGTGTGCGAGATGTGCAAATCACGATGCGAGATTCGCGACCGCCTGCATGACAACGCGCAACTCGCCCTTATCCCCATATACCAAGCCCGCAATTCATTCGCCCTTGCGCCTCTCCCAACTTCGTATATTTAGCGAGTAAGTAGTACACCGCGATGACGATATCGATGGGCCCGCCCAGCCCGTGTACCCACGGCAGGAGAGCTGCATGTAATGACACTGCAACACACACACACATTTCATTCTCTTTCAATAACAACATCGCACACAAGCTTTACAGCTGCCCTCCTGGAACGTTCGCGAACAGGCCGCTGGAGAATGAGGAAGAAGAAGAAAAGAAGAAAAAAGCAGCAGCAACATCGTCACGTATACAAACGGTCAACGAAAGAGGCGGGGAGCGTGAATCGACTCAAGATGAACAGTGAAGAAGAAAAGAAAAGGGGGGGAGGGGAGGGGGAGGGGAGGCGGTGAGAATGAATAAAAGGGGGAAAGAAAGACCCAGGAATGCACGGACGAGATGCGCGGACGAGCAAACGAGAGAGTGAGAGTGAGAGAAACAGAGAGCGCGAGGCCGACCGCGGCGCTGCCCCGTCAGTCCAACGTGATCCTCATCTGCTCCAATGGTATCGGCACGAAGTTGTTGATATCGATCCCCCGTGAGCGCAGCTCCGGCTCGCAATGTGGTGGCACGAGCTTGTGGATCAGATCTGGGAGCACGGACAGCTCTGCAAAAGAAGGAAAGGGGGGCCGCAATGACACATCCCGCCCGCGTCAGCCAACGCCACGCGACTCTGACAATGACGAAAGAGAGACCACTCACCCTCTCGAGTAAAGTCGAAGAGCGGAGGAAAGTCCTTCCCGTTCGGCATCTTCGCGCCCTCCATCCGCAACTCGTCGAAGAAGGGGTGCACCATCGCCTCCACCGCGCTCAACCGCGCCTCGGGGGTGTACTCCAACACTTTTGACACGAGGTCGATCGCCTCTGGCGCCGTGCGGGGCCGGAACACCTGCACGCGAGCCGGATCAGATCAGATACCAGCATACAGCGTGCCGGGCGCGCTCACTTTTGAAAACGGGTGGGCCTTGATTTGCGGGAACTTGTGTTCCATGTAGTTCGGGTTCATCGTCTTGATCTGCTCCCGCGTGGGCGTCCCCAGGACTTTGATGATCTCCACGAGCTGGTCGATGCCACTCTCACCGGGGAAGAGCGGCAGGCCGAGCATCAACTCGGCCATGACGCAGCCTGTCGACCAGATGTCTGACGTGCGCACGGGACCCCGGGTGAGCTCCGATGAGAAAATAAAAGAGAGACGGTGGCACCGGGAAACTCACCGATGTTGGTGGTGTAGTTCGTCGCCCCAAAGATCAACTCCGGCGCACGATAGTACCTCGAGCAGATATAACTGACGTTGGGCTCCCTCGGGACGAGAATTTTGGCGGAGCCAAAGTCGCATAGCTTGAGGACCCCTGTTGCCGGGTTCAAGAGCAGGTTCTGTGGCTTGATGTCGCGGTGGCAAATGCCGACGGAGTGGATGTAGGCGAGCGAGCGCAGGAGCTGATACATGTAGAGTTTGATTTGGAGGATGGGCATGGGCTGCTTGAGTTTCGCATAGTGGCGGCTGGCACGATAGACTGTTTCGGGGACATATTCGAGCACTAGGTTGAGATACACTTCGTCTTTCTGTGATCAAAGGGCGATGAGGGGGGGGTGCAGTGGCGTCAAAGCGGGACGAAGGGGGGACGGCGGGGAAGCGAAGATGGTGATGGGGAAATACCTTGTCGCCGTTGGAATAAAAGAAGGCTTTGAGGTCGACTACATTCGGGTGGGAAACGAGTCTCATGATCTGCAATTCACGATTCTGGAGGGGGCCATGGCGACAGCGGCCGGGGCGGTCGTCAGCGGTGCGGATGCGGGGGGGAAGGGCGGTGGGGGGAATGGAAGAGGGCCGCACCTTGAATCGCTTGTCCTGCAGGACCTTCTTGATGGCAATATCCTGACCATCATCCGGGCCCGAGACGAGCTTTGCCTGGAAGACGACGCCGAAGGAGCCGTTTCCGATGACCTTGCAGTTGGTGTAGGAGACGTCACGGAGCTCTCCGGACTTGCCGTCGGAGGCCTCGACCTTGACGACCTTGCGGGGGTCGTCGATGGCTGTCGTGATCGACGCGCGGGCGATCCGAGGGGGCGGGGACGATCACGGTGGGACGGGGCGGCGGGCGGGGCGGGTGCGGGGAGGGGCGGTGATGGGGGGGGATGGATGAGGGAGAGCGGAGTGAGCATCGGGACTCGAACACGAGGGGGCGAAACGAGGACGGAGAGGGGTACGGGGGTGGGTGGATGGACGGAAGGAGGACGCACGATTTATCTTGATGCCGTTTATTGGGGCGTGGGTCGTCATTGTGAGGAGGGCGGGCTGGGGCCGGGGGGGACGGGGGCTGGTTCAGGGACACGGAAGAAGATCGAAGGCAGGATGGGAGGAGCGAGCGGAGACGGGGGCTGTGGGTGGGGTGGGCGTCGTGGGGCGGTGGACCGGCAGAGACAGGGCTGGAGGTGTGTGTGTCGGGAGGGCGGGTGTGTTGGTCGGGGACGATGGGGACGAGGGGACGAGGGCTGGGAGGCGTCGTGCGTGGTGGAGGAAGAGCGTCGAGCGGCCGAACCTGTGACCGGCGCACGAGTGTACAAACAAACAACAAACAGCCTCTCCGTCCCAGCCCGCCCTCTATCTCCATCTCTGCCCCGCTTCCCCTCGCTTGCCCCCCCTCTCGCTAACACCCCGCATCACTGCCGCTTCGTCGATCGACTCCGAGCCAGCCGCCTGCCACAGCCAACGGCGCCGCCGCTCGTCAGGCGCGCACTCTCTCCCTGCACCCGCCCGCCTCAGCCCAGGCGTCTCTCTGCTGTTCCAGCCCCCTGCCATGTCTTTCCGTCGCAGGGACATATCCTTTTCAGCCGCATCTGGCAGTGTCCAGAGCGAACAGCCCCTATTTCCTATCATAGATTAAGTCTAGGCTGCCGTACTTGTACATACGCCCCTTCCGTTCGTCGACGCCAAATGAACCACCTGCTATGCGTGACTACCCAGAGTGCTGCCCGGTGATCTTGTCTCTCAGAACCGATCATGACGTGTCCGACCGCCCGACCGCCTTTCGCGACGCGAGGCACAGAATCCGCCGTTCAGCGCGTTCTCATCATTTTGTTCGCAACCATAACAATGGTGCGACGACGGGAGCCATCCGGTTTCCAAACGCCCGTCCGCAATAAGACTGGGCGCTAGCAAGACATCTTTGCGACGCTCGACGTCCTCCTCGAGAAGCGCAGTCTTCAGGGCGTCCATCATCCCCATGCCGTCATCCAGGCGTCCTTCTCGGTCCTCGAAACTTTGCATGGCTTTTCGCCGAGCCGCCGTCGATCTCAGTAAGCACCCATGCGTCGGGGGATACTCGCCGCCTCGACGCCCGGCGTACAACGTCCCATTGACCGGCGGGCCTCTCGCGTCTCGTCGGCTACGCTGTGGCGATCGCACTGCGCGCTTCCCCGACGCAAATCCGCGTCCGCTTCTTTGCGCGCATTTATCTGCAACGCCCCTGGTGCGTGTACGCGCCCATGATGCGTGCATGTGCCGTCACCGTACATGGCCCTGCACGCTGCCTCGCAACGCGACGAGCTCCCACGGGCACACACACCCTGTCAAGCGCGCACGCGTTCCCGTCCCGTCCATTCGCAAGTCCGAGCATCCCCTCCAACGAGGCATGTGCCGCGCCGCCCGCGCTGAGGTCACCGAGTCCCGCAAGCTGCTGCATCGGACATACTCGGACGGGTCCGGCGGCAATGGGGCTATCTCTCTCCCGTCACGAGTCGGCGAGAAGCACGATTCGCGATTCGTGGTGCGCGGGCGAGAGCTGGCGGGAACGTACTTAGCTCGCACCATGGGTCGTCCAAGAGGCCCTCGATCCCTCTGCTCGATCGTGCTCCCGCCTTTCGCCAGGCCTCGCCGTCTCCTCCCCCGTCGCCGCCCCCGCGCTATCACTATCGCTCGCAGGCCAGTCTGACACTCCACATTCATGCTTTTAAATCCACGCCGCTCACGAGACGATACCGAGCAGGCTCACGCTCTCGAGATATGCCGCCCGAGACTAACACGCCCCACGGGCCGGGAGAGGTGCCCGAGCCGCGCGCGGCGCCCAGCGCGTCAGAGCGCGCGCGCAGGGCCGCCCGCCACGTCGAGTGGGACGCCGCACCCGACGCGGTGCGCCCGGCCTCCGCCTCCGCCCTCGCCGAGTCCAGCGCGCCGCGGTACCCGGGGACGGGGACGCGCGGGGACCCGTTCGTCGTGGACTGGGACCTGGGCGACGCGGAGAACCCGTACAACTGGTCGACCCAGCGCAAGTGGGCGATCACGTCGCAGGTGCGCGCGCCGCCGCCGTCGTCGTTGTGCGTGGTATTGGGCGGTGCTGATGGTGCTGATGGTGTGGTGTTGGGGCGCTGCGGTGTCGCTGCGCTCGTGTGTTGTAGCTCGCGCTCGGGACGTGGACGGTGTCGTTCTCGAGTAGTGCGTATAGTGGGGGGATGGCGTATCTGAAGGAGGAGATACCGATGTCGGAGGAGGTCGTCGTGCTGGGCATCTCGCTCTACGTCTTGGGCTTCGCGCTGGGGCCAGTTTACTCTTTCCCTTGCATCGCGAGATTGTGCTGATGTGTATTTTAGTCCTCTGCTCTTCGCGCCTCTTAGTGAGGTGAGCTGGTCGCCGGGTATTACAAAAACACGTTGATTTACCGCGGTTTTATTATTATAGATGTTTGGACGAGTAAGGCCTCTGCTCCCTTGCAGACCCTCCTGGCTCACAACCTCGACCCGAAACAGCGCCTCGTATTTCTCTGCACCTACTCGACGTACACGCTCTTCCACCTCGGTGGCGCGCTCGGCCACAACGTCCCGACCATCCTCACGACCCGGCTCTTGTCGGGTATCTTCGGTTCCTCTCGTAAGCCTGTCGCGCAGATTCTTGTTTCCCTGTCAAGTGGGGTTATAGATTGATTGCAGCGTTGACGAACGCCGGGGGCGCTATTTCGGACATTTTCAATGCTCGTGAGCGGGGCGTTGCGTCGGCCATCTACTCTACTGCCCCCTACCTTGGCCCCGGTACGCCCTTTCCATACCTGCGGAAGGCAAGATCTGCCCTTATCGTCGTGCGATGCATACAGTCATAGGGCCCATAGTTGGCGGTTTCGTCTCTCAGAACCCCAAGCTGGGATGGCGCTTCTCGTTCTGGCTGATGTTCATATTCTCGGCAGTCACCTTCATTCTCGGTGTGATCGTGACGCCCGAAACGGTTCGTCCTCGTCGTCCTTTCTCCTCGTGACGGTTGACATCACGATGTGCTTAGTACGGCCCCGTCCTCCTGCGGAGGCGTGCACGGAAGCTCCAGAAACAGTCGGGCGGCTCCGTCCACTACACGACCATCTACGACCTGGGGCGCCACTTACCCTTCCGAGACCTCATGCGCGCCAACCTGACGCGGCCATTCCGTTCGCCCTGCCCTTCCTCGCGCGCCCTTCCGATCCAGTGACGCTGTTGTGCCCGCGCTGACATCTAGGCTTCCTGTTCACGGAGCCCATCGTCGCGCTCATCGCGCTGTACATCTCGGTCACCTACGCGACCCTCTACGCGGAGTTCTCCGCCTTTCCGATCGTGTTCCAGGAGCACCGCGGCTTCACGGCGGGCGAGGGCGGCCTCGCGTTCCTCGGCATCGGCGTCGGCGTCGTCCTCGGCACCGCATTGGCGCCGATCCAAAACAGGCTCTATTGGAGGGCCATGGACAAGAGCGAGTCTGGACATGCTCCTCCTGAAGCGTCAGTCGTCCAGATGTGCGGTGTCTCTGAAGCTCACCGTGACGGGTGCGTGTGTGCAGGCGGCTGTATTTGTCCATAGTGGGTGCGATATTGCTCCCCGCGGGACTATTTTGGTTCGCCTGGTGCGTGTCCGTTTCCCGGCCGGGGCAGCGTGCGACGACTCACCGGGCCCGTTCTCGTTTCCCGCACACAGGACGACGTTCCCCTCGATCCACTGGATCGTGCCCATCCTCGGCGGGATCCCGCTCGGCACGGCGATCGCGCTCATCCTGCAGTCGCTCACGGCCTACATGATGGACACGTACACGATCTACTGCGCGAGCGCGATCGCGGCGACGGTGCTGCTGCGCTCGGTGCTCGCGGCGGCGTTCCCGCTGTTCAGCCCCGTGATGTTCAGGGCGCTGGGCGACCAGTGGGCGAGCAGCGTGTTCGCGTTTCTGGCGCTGGCGATCATGCCCGTGCCGATCCTGTTCTGGGTGAGCGCCCTGTGCCACTCTCGCGCCCCCGAGCGTGTGTGTTTATTGACGGGCGGCGTCGGGGACAGAAATACGGCCGACGGGTGCGGGCGAGGTCTAGGTTCGCCTGGCACGAGCCTACGGGGCAATTCTCGGACGGGACGGCGACGTCGTCCCGAGCTACGACCATCCGGGAGAAAGACAGGGTTTGATGATTCGCGGGAAACAAAAACATAGAGCTCGGGTTTTATTTTCTCTTACTTAGATGACCATCAGTCAGTAACATATTACGATACGGTCATGTTTTGACGACCATTATGGGATGGGCAGTAGAGGTTCCGCTTTTGGACGGGATGGCTACGTAATTTAATGAGTGCGGGCAGTTGAAGTTGAAACCCGCTGCTGTTGCGACAGACTCCCAAAGCGCCTGTCAGGTCCTCGTCACTCACTCCTTCGTTCACGACCCATCCCTTCTATGTACCGCGACATGCCCACCCCACACTCCTTTCCCCCCGACCACGAAATATCGTCGCACACCGCCCACGCGCCGTCCGGCTCGCGTCCGACCGACTCGCCCGCGTCTGACTCGCCCGAGGTGCCGAACGTGTACGTGCATCCTCCAGAAGAGGAGCAGTACGATAACCCGCCCTGGTGCGTCTTCGACGCGAGCGACCCGCACGAGGACCAGCTGCCGCTCTCCTTGTCCGACGAGTCCCTCGCCGCGCGCGTGCTCGCGCGCCTCGCGCTGGAGAAGCCGCATCCGGCGGCCGACGATGCCCCCGCGTTCCACCGCCCGACCCATGCGTCGGAGGAGGCCGTGATGCCGCGCCGGGGCGCGCTCTACCATCAGCGACCGGAGAGCCCGCTGGGCATCCTTGCGGAGGACGATGCGCAGAGGGGCGGGGAGGACGAGGATGTGGTGGAGATCGTGAAGCTGCGAAGGAGCGCCATGCAAGAAGAGGTCATGGAGGGCCCCGCGCCCGCGCTGAAGAAGTCAAAGACGTTCAGGGCGCGCGCGGCGTCCGCGTTCTCGTCTCTGAAGACCATAGGCAGGGGCTCGCGCAAGCCCCCCGCGCAGAACGTGTTCCAGCCGTCGAGGGAGAACTCTGCTCCTGCCCTGCGGGATTTGACGCAAGACTCTGCGGACGCGGCGCGGTGGTCCACCATGCCCACCCCAAAGCTGACGAAGCGCAAGTCGCTTTCGCTCTCTCAGGTCTTCGGCGCGTCCCAGAGGAACCACCCCGCCCCCGACATCTCAGACTCGTACGAGGAAATCACCCCCGAGTCGTCCTGCGATGTCTTCTTGTCTTCTCCTCCCATGTCCTCGTCGATCCATCGCGCTACCTCAACCACCGTCTCTTCTCCCAGTAACAGCCATACGTCCCCGTCGCTCGATGAAGAAAGCCGACCGGTCTCGCCGAGCTACTCTACGAAGAGCAAGGCGAGACGCCGGTTCTCCCTGATGGACCTCCAGCGCCTTTTCTCCGCGCCAACACAGCCGATGCAGTCCGAGTCGCATGGGGAGACCAGCGACTCGCTGCCTTCGACGGTGGATCCGCCCACACCCAAGGACGAGGCCTACCACGTGCAGTTCTCCCTCCCGTCGTCGCCCGTCCTGGATGCCCTCGCGAGAACGCCAGAGCAGGCCAAGACGCCGCACGACGCGGATGCGGAGCAGGACTTCAGCTTCGAGATGCGGCTCGACTCCTTCCACTTTGACTCGCTCAGCTTCGATCCGGATACTTTCGACGTCCGTAATCTATGATTCAAATATCTACGCGCGCAGGCGTATGTACTGTACGGGTTGACCGCGACATGTTCCTCTGCGACACCTCCCTCCCTCCGTAGACATCTCTACCGTTCGGCGTTGCGAGCCCTCCAAGGGGGGCCCACGCGCGCATCATGTATATCCACGCCACGTCCGTGGATTCATTTATACCACCGCACATAATCCTTCAGCCATATCTGATCCATGGTGGGCCCTCGATCTCTTCGACTTTTCTGTTTTCATGACGTCCTTACGGCTTCTTCTTGTTTCCTCGGAACTTCCTCCTCCGTCTTTCCTGATTATTTCTCTATCATCTGACGTAGTTTATCTCCTGCGACGAATCGATTTCGCAACTGGCGGTTGACCCGCAGCACCCGCTCTGAATATCAGGGACCACAACAGTTCTATCATCGCGACGCTACAGCATATCACTAATCAAGGTCCACAAACCCTCTACTACGAGGAAACCAGCCTTTCGGAGACATGCGAGGTGGGCGACGGCTCCTGGAACGACTGCATCATACGTATGTTGAACACATACCGGACATGGAGTGAACTGCAGATCAGGGCAGTTCAGCGCCCTTAGCGTCAGTACGGAGGGCGGCATCTTCCTCAACGACCTTCTCAGTGATCTCGGGCTTCTCCTCGAAGATACTGTGGACGTCGAGTGGGGATCCGGCAAGCCATGCGGGAAACAGTTGCGTGGTAGGGGGGGGGTCAGTGAGCCCACCAGACGGCGGAGAGAAAACATGTCCGTGCGCCAAGCAGCCCACAAAAACCATCGCGATCTAGATGTATACGACGTATTGGAAAGCCCGATTCCATATGTCCGCAGATGAGATGCCGCAGGTGTTCCTGGTCATGCATGAAGGCCATGACGTTCCCGATCAATTACAGTGGTATTATCACGGTCATGGGCTTCCAGTTGTTGTACTGGATGTCCCTGTGGATGTAAATGAGATCGTATCCCGAAGCGCGTTGAAGAATGCATACAATGCATAGTCCGCGATCACGGAGGCGAGCGTGGAACTATTCATGGCCAGCCAGAAGACGATCTCCCAGACGGCCAGAGGCCAACATACTTGCCACTCCGTCTTACGTGGGTTGGTCGCGCTCGGTCTCTGGGCACCCAACGGGATCGCGACCACGTTGATGAGAGCCTGGGATTCGATGGACGTTGCTCAGTATCCGAGTCTGCATCGCGAGACAAGTGCTCATACCGACATCAACGAAAAGCCCCAAAGCACCTGTTGGCAACGGCGTGCGAAAGACATGTCCGGTGGGAAGGGTGCTTCGGTTACTAGAGCTCAGCGTCCATGTCCAGTGCTGTGTATTGTTCTGGATGCATTATTAGAGCACGCAGCCTGGTGGCTAAACTGCTTCCAGTCGCTAAGGAATATATGTGTTCCCTGAAACACTGTGCACCCTTGTCTTCCTTCACCGAATGGGGTGTGAGCGTCAGCGCCATTCGCTAAAGCACAGATACCGGGCTCCATCGATTTTGATCCAATGGTAGAAAATGGCATACTTGTCCCCGTTTACAGGTCAAAAAAGGCACCGAGGAGATGCCCCAGTTTCGGTACGAGTTGATTGGCACGTATGCGTAGACATTTCACAACGACGTCGGTGCTCGTATCTTCTCAGTTTAGATCACCAGATAGATGCTCAAGGCAGATATAATATTTGCAGGCAACTCGCAGAGATGAGTACAACACCTCAGTACTTCTCCGAGATAACTGAAGAGAGTGGTCGTTAGCGATATGAGCGTGACCTGACGAAGAAGACGCTCACTTAAGGTCACCAATGATGTCCATCCAGTGAAGGGGTGGCTACCAGAAGGCGTTAGAACGAGCGGGTATGCGCGACACAGTGCACCGACCTTCTCCTTCCCTCTCCTGTTTTGGCATCATATTGTTCCCATACGTACCCTGTCCGCTCGTATTCCTGCGCACGGTCAGAAAGGGCTGTGTGAACGGGTAACGCACTCAGCGCACCTTATGAACGTTGTCAACGATATTATGGCGCAGTTCCGAGTAAACCTTCTTGGCCGTATCCTGATATGGACCTTCTTGTGCGGCATACGTCTGTTGTTCACAGAGTCAGCGAACCGAATAAGTCATATTACTTGATCGGTATGAAACGCACCTTGTGCAATGCTCTCAGGGCTAGGTAGTTCATCTGGATCCATATCGGCCCCTTCCAGTAGTTCTCTCCTTGACCAAAGTCAGGATGAGATGCGGATAAGCTCCGCAGGCCATAGGGCGACCAAAGATGCTCAGGATCGCGCAGCAAGTCGAGGATCGCGCCGAGATGTGGCGAGTCAGGTGACACCAGGGACAAAAGGAATGGGAACAGAGATAGGTATCCTCTGTGACAGACATGATATGATTCATCTGCAACGCGGTCAGGCTTCTCGGTCAGGAGATACAGCGATATCAGAGGAAAAGTCACCATCATCGTTCACATTGACATCACAGTACATCTTTTCCTCTTTGTTCCAATGCAAGTCTAAGGCAAAGGCGATGAGATAAATTCACTCTTTGAGCAGACCCATGCTCACCGTCAATGTTGCCAATCACAGCATTTGCAACCTCGTCAAAGTAGCTCGCATCCTCCTCTTCGCCGACGAACTCGGCAATCTCCTTCATTGTTCTGGAAAAGAAGCCCATCCACGAAATGAGATCCAGATGCAGCTCACCCGCGTGGGGCGGGCCTCTGGGGTAGTCGTCCATGCCACTTGTCAGGACGTGCTGTTCAGACCTGCCTCTCCAGCGGTAGGCTTCAGTGCGCGAACGCGCCTTACGTGAATACTGTTTCAGCTGGCCGCGCTGTGTGCGCCTGAACCAATCGTAGTGGCGTTTGAGGGGTTTGTAGATGGATTTCAGGTACGACAAGGCTAACTCAGGATCCTCCAAATAACGGCTTCCAGCTACCCTTGGAGAGGAAAGAGGTATCTGCGTGTCAGCCATGCCGAAGTCTATACCAAGATCCTTATCGCTGGGGCCCCCTGTGGCTTTAAGGCGACCAATGAATGCGGTGACTGCCATGGCCAGAGTAGGGGGGTTGGCAAAGCTTGGGACTTGGGTCTGGAACTCAGGTGGAACCTAAAAATAACACATGCTTGAGATGGAAGTGAGTACGGTTTCACGAGCAACACACTTTGCTTCGTGCTTCCTCTCCAAGGATTTGCTCCCGGGCAACCCAGCCATCTTCGTCAATGAGATTGATCCAGTCTTTCAAAATTTCCAAGCTAGAGCAGAATGAAGTACTCGCTCCCGAAAAGTCGATGCGAAGGTACTTGCCTCAAATCATTGTCCCATTCGCCGATATGCATCAGATGGAAACCCTCATCCCTACCACAGATGTTATTTTCTTGAGAATAGCGAAACAAGCTGAGGCTCACCAATAGAATCCTCGAGGGAAGAAACTTCGACTCGGCGTAGCGGTCAACAGGGCCTTGGGCTCTGTCAGATGAGCACCTCCGTCACCTTTGTCTTTGCTATCCTCTGCATCTCCTTCGGCAGAGAAACTATCATCCTCGTCCCATTCGTACGCAAATGACTTATCGACTATGGATTTTCCGTAGAAGTACCCAACACCACCTATCAGGTTCGAGGTGATGGCTTTGGAGAAGGACTCAATGGACTCCTTTTTCGGTGAAGGCGGGACAGGGAAAACCGACTGGAAGCGTTCGTTAAAAGAACTAGTGAAAGCTTGCATGCCCTCATCCAGGGTAGCAGCTAAAATGTGGATGAGCATCGAGCATTCCCATGAATATTGATAAAGCAGGTGTCACCATTTAACTTTTGTTTCGCACTCTTGCTTTCGAAAAATACATCAAACTGGAATTCACCATCAAAGAGTTTCTGTACTGCAAACAGGTTGCTGTTGGACAGAGCTTCGTCGTTCAGTTGCAGTATGAAAGAAGGATCGGGTGCCCCGCCTGCAGGGTTCTGGTAGGGTGCAAGCGCATCTCGAGCACGTTGCAATATATCCTGTATAATAACCTCTGAAGTGTAAAAGTTCAGTAATCAAGAATAAATAAATAAATTCGATGATACCTTTCGCTTGCCACATGTTGTCTTGGGGGACTCGGAAGCCTCCGTAATGCGTCTTTCCGATCCGGTCTTTGAAGACATCGGCGAATGGACCGCCGTTGAATGCCGCATTCTTGGGGTCTAAAATATGTCAAAAATTCATCAAAATTATCGGAACATATTTGAGTCCATACCATCCTCAATACGAATGGTGAACTCGTCGAGCTCTGGCGTCGAGCCAGAAAACTCGATGGGGCCTTCTATTCCCTGATGCATGATATTAGCTCTGCCACATAAGGGTGGCTCAGGTTGAACTAACATTCTCTGCTTCCTGGGTCTCCATGTCAATGCCTCCAAGTCCCTCAAGGCCCGAATAGAAGATGAAAGACGTGCGAGAGGGAAGATCTAGACGGCCAGGTCAGAAACTCTGTACGAAGATTGTTATACGGTAAAAATGTGTACCAGGGTTCATGGGCTCCCCCTTGATTCGTGCAGCCCAACTCCCACCATGCTCACCACCTGGTATTTTGAGGAACTCGGTGGTGACCTTGACATTGTTCTTGCTGTCCTTCAGGACCTGGACACCTCCATCACGTGCGTCGTACATCGTCCACGTATACCCATCCAACTCGTCCCCTTGGTCACAAGCATGGCGAGAGCCTCCATGACATCCACTTCAATGACCTATTTATGCTTCATATAATCATGGGACATACGTGTAAAGGACTGGTAGTCTTGAGTTCCAAACCATATCAGGCCGGTCATGAGAGACTGTGGTATTCTGGGCTTCAGACCAAAGTAAAGATTCGGCCGATAAGCGCCCCACAAAAGAGAGTCTGTATCATTTGCGGGTTTCGAAAAGACCGAAGGTGCAAGCGGCAGCAGCAACCAGAGCAGTCGCATTGTTGCGAGCGGCGCTGGGTCAGAAGCTGGTCGCCGTTATGTAGGGATGCAGTGATGAGGAATCTATAACGATGTTGTACTTCTGAAGACTTCTGACTACCGTTGCCAGCTTTTCGAATTGGAGACGGGAGTGAGTGATGGCGGCAGTATGATCGAGTCGTTGGACGTGTCAATGCGGTATCCGCAGGAGATAAGATAAGATAAGATCAACATGGCGTTTGTCACAAATCTCTGACTTGGGAGTCGGAATTTCGACTCTGTATTCAGAAATTCACCCGTCGTTCCCGCCTCTTCCTGAGTTCGCCTTTGTTTCCATGGTCCAAGTTACTATCAGGAAGCGCCCCATTGAGGATGCGGTCATCACCCAGCGGAAGTTCTTCAAGAAGACTGCAAGGGGAAAAGTCATTAAAGGTGTGCACCCTGCCGTTCCAACACGATGCTCTCATAGATTACCTCGTACAGTCATAAGGGAGAGATATCTGAGGGATGATGTGTCCTGTGGTATAGAGGGCTGTAGAGAGTGTTCTACCTCGGCCGACACTGCTTTGCCAGTTAATGGCACCTTAGATCACAAACTATTTCCCAACGGCCATTTCATTTTGCCAGACACCAACGTATTTCTAGCTCAGGTGTGTCATTTCTAGTCTCTAATATCCGCTCCCTTGCGAGGTGTGACACTACGGCCACTCGTTGCCCTGTAAAGAGACGGACCCTCGCTAATAAGAGATTCCTCAGATGGATCTCATGGAATCCAGTCTGTTCACCTCCCCCATCATCCTTCTGCAGACGGTCCTCGAAGAAGTCCGCCATCGCTCTTTACCATTATACAATCGCTTGAAGGCACTTGTGAAGCTGGATGAAAAGCGGACATGGGTCTTCTACAATGAATTTCGATCGTAAGTAATCCTCTCGCTTTTTATATCATTATCCATCTACTCACCTTTGCAGAGAGACAGCTGTTGTGCGTGAAAATGGGGAGACACCCAATGACCGTAACGATCGAGGTATGTCTCAACTGATATCAAGGTATAGCTTCAATAGCATAAAAAACAATCATAGGCATCCGCAAGGGAACTGCTTGGTATAACTCTCATCTCTCACTCACACGCCCTGTCATCCGCGGCCAAACCGCTCCTTCAATTCCAACGGTTGTACTCCTCACTGATGATGTAGCCAACCGCCAAAAAGCGGAAAAGGAAGGCATCCAGTGCTTGTCAGGTAAGTACAGCATGTCTCGCCGGTCATACCGTCGTGGAATGAACCTGTCGCTAGTCCGTTCATACGTGGAGGGAATGCCAAAAGCAACCGAGTTGCTTGACCTTCTATCGGTGGCAGGGTCCAACGATCTTGAGCCAACGGTTGCGTCCGGTCGCACTGTCCTATACCCAGATGTACGGTGCTCAGTTTTGCCTCTTGATTGCATCTCACGGCATAATTCGATACAGTATCTGCCTTCTGGTGCTTTGATTGCAGGCATCAAAGCCGGCCAATTGCATCAAGGACACTTCAACGCTAATCAATACAATTACTTAGAGGTATGCAACTTTTAAGATCGTCTTTCAAAAAACACCATCACGAGCGTAAACAATCTAGGGCAGTATCATGGTGACAGGATTTGAGAAGCCTGTCCTACTAATTGGTCGAGAACACATGAACCGCTCTGTACAAGGTGATGTCGTTGTTATTGAAGTCTTCGACGAGAAGGAGTGGAAGGCTCCTGCGGATCAAGTAGTTGACCAAGAAGGTGATTATATGTTGTTTCGCTAGCGTTGTGTCGACTAACGAAAGTATTCGCCAACAGTCACATTGAAGAACGATGATGTCGAGGACTCAGACAAAGGAGAGGACAATGATGCCTTGATAGATGAGCGGAGAGCGCTCAAAAGAGAGGAGTCCAAAACGCCCAATGCGGAGAAACAGCCAACGGGTCGTGTGGTTGGCATTATCAAGCGCAACTGGCGGGCGTGAGACTACTGCTTCATCTTCTGGGAGCTTGTTCTGATGGGTTTGGCTGCAGATACGTTTGCCACATTGATAGCACCTCGTTGACCTCATCAAACCCCACTTCTCTGTCGCAACAGACGGTCTTTGCGACGCCGGTCTCTCGACTTCTTCCAAGGATCCGCATGCGTACGAGGCAGGCTCCCTCTCTTATAGGGCAAAAGATCCTCGTCACTATCGATAAATGGGATAGCACCTCGCGTTACCCAGAAGGCCACTTCGTGCGATCGCTAGGCAAAGTAGAAAGCAAAGAAGCGGAGCAGGAGAGTCTGTTGTTGGAGTTCGACGTTCCATATCGGCCATTTGGGAAAGCAATCCTAGACTGCCTGCCTCCCGAGGGAGATCGCTGGGTCGTTCCCCCGAAGAGCAGTTTGAGCCCCGAGTGGAGGGACCGAGAGGATCTGCGGAATTTGATCATATGCAGCATCGATCCCCCAAGTAATTCGTCCGCTCACCCTGCTGCTGATGTCGAAGTGCTCAATCCGTTGAACATGTAGATTGTCAAGACATAGATGATGCACTGCACGCTCGTCGGCTTTCGAACAGAAATATCGAGGCAGGAGTGCGTAAGTAAAAATGATCTCCACCTTCTGGAGAAACCTCACTCATTGCTTTCTAGATATCGCTGATGTGTCGCATTTCGTACTTCCGGACAATCCAATGGACAGTGAAGCAGCGTCTAGAGGGACTACGGTGTACCTTGTAGACAAGCGAATTGACATGCTACCAGCCCTGCTGGGAACCAATCTGTGCTCCCTTCGTCCTCATGTAGAGCGCTTAGCTTTTTCTTGTATCTGGGTTGGTGAAGCCTCCGTCTCTAACCCTTCGGCGCTGATGTTCTTACTTTAGGAACTCACCCCTGAAGCCGAGATTGTCAATGTTCGCTTCACAAAGTCCGTCATTGCCTCAAAATCTGCCTTCACGTATGAAGAGGCACAGATTCGCAAGGATGATCCGTCAGCACACCTATCTCTCCTCGTTCTATTTGTGTGACATTTATGTGCCCTGCAGGAGCCTCAATGACGAGTTGACGGAGAGCCTTCGATTGCTCAATATGCTCGCGCGTAAACTCAAAGAGGGGCGCATGGCTGCGGGCGCACTGAACCTAGCATCTCCAGAGGTCAAAATCCACATGGATAGCGCTGAGTCGTCAGACCCCGTCGATGTAGAGCAAAAAGAACTGCGGGAAACGAACAGCCTCGTTGAGGAATTCATGCTTCTTGCCAATATCAGCGTAGCTCGAAAAATACAGGAGACGTTCCCACAGACCGCTGTGCTCAGGTACCGTAGTTTGCTGTCTCCACCCTACGTCTCGACTCACGGAGAGGGTGTACTAGACGGCATCTTCCCCCACCGAAATCAAATTTCGAGAAGCTCCAAGATATCTTGAAAAAAAGGCGAGGATTGTCCCTTGATGTTTCGAGTTCTGGAGCATTGGCGGCCTCCCTAGATAAGTGCACAGTGCGTCAAACGTTTGTCATTAATCCCGATTCGGCTCTAACCGCCCAACGATAGGACCCCGATGAGCCAGCATTTAATACCCTAGTGCGCATTATGGCGACACGCTGCATGCTCTCCGCAGAGTATTTCTGCTCAGGCAGTGTATCTTCCGAGACGTTCGGTCACTATGGTTTAGCAAGCTCCATTTACACACACTTCACCAGTCCTATTCGGCGTTACGCCGGTAAGTGCAGGTATAGACATTGCTTTGCCCGTTCTACTAACATGGCCATCAGATGTACTTGCCCATCGCCAGCTTTCCGCCGCCATCGGCTATTCCCCCCTTCATGCCTCCTTGCACACTAAATCGCATGTAGAACGGGTCCTGGACGTTGTAAACCGAAGGCACAGGATGGCACAGATGGCAGGCCGAGCAAGTGTTGAGTTCTATGTCGGATTGGCGCTCAAATCCCGTGGAGAGAAGTCTCACAAAACTGGCGGCGGTCAAGTGACGGAAGAAGCATTCGTTATCAGAACGTTTAGGAATGGTCTCGGGGTTTTTGTTTCCAAGTATGTCCCAGGATCCCCAGTCTCGAGTAGACGTTCTAAACGCTGATGAACCTGTACGAAATTAGACTTGGAATCGAAGGTCTGGTGCTTTTCAAGCGGGAAACTCAGTTCGACGCAGATAACTATACTGTAACTGTCCCTTCGACTAAGACTGGCGGCAAGGAGGTGGAGATTGCGGTTTTCGACAAGGTGACAGTGAGCATAGAAGTGGAAAAGGACAAGAACACACAGCGAGGAAGAGTGAAGATGACACTCGTCAGCCCCGTGGACTCTAGCGCGTTGTAATCAACTCCATTGTGGTCAATTATCCCATATAAGGGCCATTATCATCTTGTCCAAACTGTGGTATCTGCAGACCGACTGCCCATAATATGGTGTTGATTCGTCAGATCGCCTATGGGCCTTGAATGCTGTGCATTCGCAGGTCGTCAAAATAGCTGCAGAACCAGCAAATAATCGAAAGATTTCAAGAGGTCGACGAAAATCAATCAAGATATACACTTGTTATATCTGCATCGCACTTGCAAAATATGCTCGGAGAATGCGTCGAAGTCTCTGTCAGGGTGATGAAGTAAGTTGGCTAACGATGAGTGCAGCACTGCAGCTGAGGGGAGTCAGCATCATCGACACATGTTACCTCCGAGGGAGTTCAAACCGTGGGACCTCGCAAAAATAGAATGCTAGCCATCAAATGGAACATGTACGTGGGTGTTTACTGATTGGCAGCGCCTGGGGGAATTGACTCGGTCAGAGAAGAGGCCAGAGAGTCCATTTATGAGTGGGTTTGGCATGATGGGGTGTTGTTGTGGGTTGTTGTGGCCTCTGGAGTCACGTCACATGAAGGGCTTGTTGTCCTCGCCTCTATAAGCTCTAACCGGCACCGTCTTCAGTATCGCTGCGTCGACCATCGCCTCCTTTCCTCCTTTGCGACTCATTCCAAAGCATCTGTACTCTGTTCAGCTCTTGAAATCCACTAGTTAATTGACATGCGATCCAAATTCAAGGATGAGCACCCTTTTGGTGCGTGCCATGCACAGTCATTGCACACGCAAGCCCGCTCACTTTACCCCTCTGCTATCAGAGAAACGCAAGGCGGAAGCCGAACGCATCAGACAGAAGTATCCAGATCGCATTCCGGTATGCAGTATATACAGGATTGTTACAGTCGTGAACTCACAGTAGTTGTATTGAAGGTGATCTGCGAGAAGGCGGATCGGACAGATATTCCTACAATCGACAAGAAGAAGTATCTGGTACCTTCGGTATGTGCGATCTTCACCTCTTCAATCCCATATTCGGATCATCGTGTCTGGTCTACGGAAGCTGATATGCTTGTTATACAGGATCTCACTGTAGGACAGTTTGTATACGTGATCCGCAAGCGCATCAAGCTTGCTCCCGAGAAGGCCATCTTCATATTCGTCGATGAGATCCTCCCACCAACAGCAGCATTGATGAGTGCAATTTATGAAGAACATAAGTATGTTGTTGTCTTCTTCGTCGCGTCGCCGTATTTTGATCACTGCTACTCCAGGGATGAAGACAATTTCTTGTATGTTAGCTATTCGGGGGAGAATACGTTTGGGCAGCGGGGATGGGTTGAGTTGTCATCAGACGCATGATGGCCGGCCAGTTTGTCATATCGATGCCTCTGCATCATCGACGGATGGCTATGAATGGACTCCCCAGCATAGATAATATGAGCGGTGCCTGGATAATTGGGATGATCGCTCTATCCCTCTCGATTTCCTTCCTTGCCGCTGTTCTCTCCCCGCTCGCGCTCATACCCATCTCCTTTATCCACCTTGCTCGTTTTGGGTCCCTCTGTACTTTAAGTTTGTTCTTGTCTCCTCATCTTACTATCGCAACGTGAAATGGAATATGTGTTTTATACATAGTAGTTATTGTATGCCTGAGTGTCTCAAGCGCTCATTCTCCGCATATGTTGTATCACCCGATAAGATCTAAGCAGATCTAAGCAAACACATTTCCTTGATTCGTTTGCAAATGCATCCTGAACTGGGCGATTGGTGACCCAACCTCGATATCAAACAAACCTGTATGGATACCTGGCGGAACGCTCTGGTAACACTCTGAATATTCGGATTTATGAACCCCTCATGTGAGTTACTCGACAATTGACCCGTTCCACATCCATAGGATGGCACGACTCAATGATGTGTCTTCCAGATCCCCCAGGGCGAGCTCACTCCGTTCGACTCTATTCTACTATCTTGGTACGGCCAATCTCTCGTTGTGATTCACGAATCACTTAATTCTTGTCGAGAAAGCAATTGGAAGCCAATCGCTACACACTCACCCGCTTGGTAGAACATCAGTACCTTCTCTATCTCTTCCATACTCCTTGAGTCCTTATGACTGTTCATAACGTACTGAAAATTATTACATGACAGCCGGCTGTTTCGAATGTCTCCTCGCGAAGAGCGACCAGAGCTTGTTGCCTGAACAGCGATTGTCTTTGAACAAGTCAAATGCCCTTTGGCGGTGTCATGGGGCTGGCCTTGAGGTCAGTTCCTTACAATATTCTGACTCCTTGGCAGCATCTTCATTCGCAATTCAGGACAGCGTGTCATGAAGTGTCTAAGAAGGTGTCGTAATGAACTCTCTTTCCCCCTACACTATTTTTGTGTCTAGGAGTGTCTGCAGTTTGATCAAGGTTCAAGAAACGCCTCGACAACCATGAGATTTAGCGGTGGCTTGCTCGCTTCGGTGGGGCGGCCACCGCCATGACTCAAAGCCACAAACTGAAACGAACGTGGCCTCAAAGTTGCATTGTCTTCGCCACACAACCGCGATTTTGTTTATAAACCCTCCCTCTCTGCGCTTCTTCCTCACAATCCCCTTCTTCCCACCAACCCTCCAACATTCAGGCCATTCACAATTCGTCTCACGCTCTCGTACCCTTACATTCTTTATACGCACATCGCTTGTCTGGAACAAGATGAGTAGCTTTGCAGCCCGCCACCGTTTTGTCATCTTTGGTTGTGAGTGCGATAGTGTCTTCTGTATAAAGCTGAGCCCAACCGCGATTTCGCAGCCATCATTGCCATGTTAAATCTGTGCATTTACATCATCTGCCTGCACACAACGGCGAGCCATGACCAGACAAGTTAGAGCTTGTAACTTGTATTTTTGTTTGTAGAGGCTAATGCAGTCGCAACACCAGACTATGAAATCGCCGCACTAATCTTCAGTTTAGTCTCTGCAGCTGAAGTTCCTATGCTGTGAGCGAGGCCTCCATCTGCCATAGCCACCTGCCTTCGATGTTAACATGGTCCTTTTATCAGCATATGCTACAAAGTGCGATTCAAGTCTGACAAGAATATCCCCAGAATAGAGACGATGGCGTTTGGAGGTCTTTTGTGGATGGGGTTCGGTAAGCTCCTCATGTCTTCTTCCTCATTGAATCTAGCGCATTGACGAGCAATCTACAGTCGTCGCTGTTCTCCTTTCGATTCGTGCGGGACAAGACAGCGGGCTTTGCAAGGACTTCTCTCGCCTTTCTGGCGCCTGCGGTGGCGCTGGCCCAGGACTTGTGGTCTTCGCACTGCTAGCCAGCTGGGTCACCCCTGTCCTTGGTGCGTGCATCCACCTATTTTTTGCTTCCATCGTTCGTTTGTCCTTACTGTTCTGAGATTAGCATCTGTGGGAATCTTCATGCATGTGCGCGAAGGCATGTGGCATGCTCAGAAGGCTCCACTCCGTCCTCTTTACTTGTCTGGCAATAGGGAGAAAGGACCGGATGTTGAGACGTATCCTGCACCGTGGAACCAGTTTGATACTGTACCTTTAGATGACTCTATCCCGACGGTTTCATATGGGCACATGGGTGCATGAACGACATATGTAACTATCGTAATGCGCTGTGTAGACTCCTAATAATGCGCTATACGTGTATTAGTTGATTCGCTCTCTTGTTGTCAAGTTGTTGGCTTAGATGAACAAAAATCTACTAGGCCAGAAGCCGTGCGATGACACAGTGAAGCAGTTACGTGGAGGAGTTATGCACTACTCGAAAAGATTGACTCGTCAACGTCTCCTTCATTCTCCGAGAGAGCGTCATCCCCACCAAGCTCCTTCCAATAGTGAGCCTCTTCATCATCCTCCTGGCCTTCAACGTCATGCAATTCGGCGACGTCTAAGGTTGATTGTAGGTCATTCTCTGCATAGGCGACATCGTTAATACTCACACCAGCCATCAGTGGTTGAGGAGGGCTGGAGTCCAACCCTGATGAGTGAGATGCTGAGGATATTCGAGGATCTGACGGCGGGGAAGAGAAACAGATCTCGTCGTCGATTGAGCTAACGCCTTGAGCGGTGATGATGAAGTTGAGAGAACCTGGCTGAGATACGGAGCTGAAGATGATAGTTAAGCGTCGAACGAGATAAGGCTGAACCTCCACAGCACTCCGAGGCACGGGGGTTTCCAAGCGTGGTCGCTTCGTCTCTCGGCCATGAAGCTCATCCAGAGCCTGCCGTCGATGAGTCCGCGTTAGCATGATGCGTGCGTTGATTTGATTAGCCCATGCCAGTCCAAGAGCGGCGCTTTTCCTGCCCTCCCCTGGGATGCCATCCGCACGACTGAAGAAACGCGCTTGGTCGGCATATATGAGGTCGCCCTGAACGCCGCGATCTGCGCCCTGCGCCCACACATCAACCACATGGTTAATGATTACCACTGCCATGCGATATTGGCTTGCCAATCGGTGAAGCATTTTCGAGATGTCCGAAACGCTCTTGGAGCGTTCTGAAAGCTGAGCAGCAGATGGCCTGTCCTCCGGGAAGACTTCTGCCAGGCTGTCTATGACGAGCAGTCTGACAGGCATATCTCCAGATGTCGCTGAGGATTCTACAAGGGCAGGTACTGAGTTTGAAAGGATGTATTGAAGAGCCCCAACGGACCCTGCCACAACGGTCTTCACATTTGAGAGACTGCAGGAGGATGAAGACAATAGCGGGTTTTCATGCAGCATCTCTACTAGACGAGTCGTCGGGAGTACTGAGTACGTTGTCACGTAGCACGCAGAGCCAGAAAGTCCGCCCTTGGATGATGGGAGCTGTACCATGAGCGAGAGTTGGAGGGCTAGTTGCGTTTTCCCTGAAGCACTGAATGCGAAGTCCTCGTTAAATAACGTTAGGCTTGAGTGGAGCTGAGCATACCCTTCTCCCGCAAGCTCCCAGATCATGCCCGGTCTGATACCTCCTCCGAGTATTCCATCGAGGGTGGAGTCACCTGTTGTAAACGCGTCGGTGCCTGACCGTTCAAGGTCTTCAAGCAGGCTCGGTGGGCGATCTAGAGCTCGACAAACGATGTCTACAATACTCTGTGCCTCTACCAGCGGCACCCTACATTTCCTTGCCAGGTCCTGGGGTGCGATCATCAAAACATCTGTTGCCTTCACAAGACCACCTGTGTAAACTGTTTAAATGCACAAAAGGTTGTAGGCAACACAATCAATATTCACCTCTCTTCAGAGCAACCTTATGAATTGGGTTGAAACCATCCACTGCTGTAAGTAGGACATTATCCATTTGTCAATTTTATGTTGCAGAAGAAGATCGTTCGCATCGTCGGCTAAGTCGAACCGCTGCAGTGTTTCGTCAAAAACGAAGAGTTCGACGCTGACGCGAGCCTGTATAACGCGCCTGTGGCATGCCGGCGACAGCCGACGGGACGTGAGTACTGAGTACTGAACTAATAAAATACGCATACGCCACGACACATAGATACCACTAGCTACAAGTCCTTTACATGAAAGCTAGGCCGTCTGAGACAACAATTCATGCACATGCACGAGATCGGGCGAACAGTTTCAACGATTTCAAGAGCGCTCTGACCGTTGTCTCGTCATCTGCGGCGACTCAGAGGCTCGGCCCAGCAGTCCTCCAACGACGCTGGAGACCGCTTCCGAGATCTGGCGCTGATGACTCTGTGCGTGCTTCACATAGAACAAGCGAACGCTCGTCGAGTTCCAGATGCCGAGGGGAGTCATGCCGCGCACGTAAATCTCGCCCCATATCAAGGAAGACAGCCAGACGATGGAACTCTCGGACCACTGAGGAGGCAATCAGAGGTGATCAGTAGATGAGCATTTTAATGAAGGGGATTCTTACAATGAAGCGCCTAGGGTTCAATGGTGGGGGCGGGGGAAGGACATGCTTCAAGGATGCGTGGCT
The DNA here is from genome assembly GCF_000320585.1 of Heterobasidion irregulare TC 32-1. NCBI lineage: Eukaryota > Fungi > Basidiomycota > Agaricomycetes > Russulales > Bondarzewiaceae > Heterobasidion > Heterobasidion irregulare. The sequence goes on along the minus strand of NW_009258198.1, from coordinate 1,312,908 downwards.
CAAAAAGTCAACGATGGCTGTGGTGGCGTTCGGCTTGTTCCCGGAGGCCTGAAGTTCTTGAACTTTGGGCATCAGCTCCGAGATAGCCAGCATCACTACGTCGAGAGGAAGCCTGAACAGATGTTGATATTATTTCAGCGATTACTCATGATAGATTCGCCGAGAAGCGACACCACATACCCTTGCTGCCAAGATGTGACCTGAATGACAGTCAGCACCTATTCGACACGATACGACGTTCACTCAAGGCACTCACCCACTCCTGTGTCGGCACAAACCCGTTTCTCCCCACGCCCGCAGCGGCCACACGATCGAGACTAGCGTCTGTATCCAGCGACAAGGACCGTCGCTCCCTCATCTTGCCTCTGACTTTCTCGGAGACAGATGACTGGGCACCATGAGTAGGAGGCAATTCTGTTGTAGGTGACATCAGCGGCTGAACGGAAGGGAGCTCTTCTGCTGCGGCAGTGTGACCCGTCCCATTCACAGGCACTCCGTCTCGTGGGATGACCCGCACTTCAGCCAAGCTGTCCACTGACTGCACTCGGCTGGAAAGGCTGAGCGCGCTGCTGTTCTCGCGTTCTAGCAACCGCTGTTTCTCCTCGTGCGGCTGCTCGTGCTCGCCCACGGCTCTGCTCTTCCCCTTTGCGTCCGCCTTGTTCGCCTGCTCCTCTTTCGCCAGCTGGATCCTCTTCACTTCACGAAGACCCCTTGCGAGCGTAAAGGTTCCTAGATCCTCGAAAGTCTTGTGCGCACGCAGGATGCCGTAGACAAGGTTTGCGTTCTCTGGGAGATGATGAGAGATAACCGCGTTGAATGCTTCCAGCCTACCAGCGGAATATGACCTGTCAAGGCATATCCGTAAAACCAAGCACGGTGCTCACATGAAGAACAACAGTCTTGGGTGACCTTCGTCTGCTAGCAAGAACACGGGGTTCGAAAACGCTGAGAACAGTTGGACTAGTCGAGTCGAAGAGTTCAAGTTCAAGTTCTTGAAATAAGGCGCGGCATTTGAAAGCGCGATTATCAAGGCAGGATAGATCGAATTCAGAGCCCCGGATGTGGTCGCAACGATGCAGTATACGCACTAAGGGATCATGCTAGTCAGAATGATGCGTGATGAAAACGCTTGATCGAGCGTACATTGATCATGAAGTCTGCAGCAGCACCTCCTACATTCCATTTCGCCGGCACATGAGACGCTTTGAGCGGGAATGTGAGCCTCAACCCGAAAGCGGTCTCCGCAGAGAGTGTCTGAATGATATACGACAGCGCTCGGCACAGTCCGTGTTGTTCTAGATATGCGTAAGTACATAACTCTCGAAGAATTGATATGAAAAGACATACGGGGCTTGTCCTTGATCTCAAGAGTATAACACAGCAGATATGCGACTATGTCCATTGATTTCTCTAGGTCAAGGAGATAGACTCTGAATTTCTGAAACCATCACCGTGTTCAATCGAGCATGAAACGGACGGGACGTAATTCGCATACCCTGTTTAACTCGATCATTTTCCAAAAGAATACAACTAGATGCAAGGCTGAGAAACCATTCGTGTGAATATGCGTGATATAGCTCACTTGTTTCGACAATGTATGGAACAGACCTCCGTGATCCGGGAAGTAGATTGTTCACAGACGCCATCTGTTGTTCCAAGATGCCCAAGACACCATCGATGATGAATTGAAAATCTTGTGTTCGATGCTGGTATATGCGTCATCAAGGCCGCCACATAAGAGAGGAAGGACTCGTACAAGTTTTGCTAAGAAGTATCTGAAAGCATTAGTGCGCGGCGTTGGAGCCTGGGACTGATTCTCCCCCGTGCCGGTCGGGACATCTCTCGCGCTACCGCTCTGGAAGTCGAGAAGGGCACAGAGCACCTGAAAGCAATTGCCCACAAGACTTGCTCTTGGGTCTTCTCCTTTGAACACGAGATGGTTGTAAGGTAGACGTCCTGCGACACCACCGATGGAATTGGCTGTATACAGTTGTGATGAATTCATTGCTGTATTCAGTAACGAGCAGAGCACGGTTAGGACGTCGCGCCTCGGGGTGCGCTGAACAAACTGAAGGGTGTAGAGAGATGGAACGGTAAACAGCGAGGCGGGTGGGACGTATATTTGACGCGAAAGGATGATGAGCAGGAGTCGCAAGACTTCAGACTTATTATTATCATATGCATGACTAGGACCTAAATCCACAGTCGAGCCGACGCCTTTCTCCCTGCTGAAAGTTAAGGCCCAGCCAAGGTGAGTCCAATTATAAAGAAACGCACCAGATGATGTAGTTGATTTTGTAGTGGTCCACCTGAATCTTGGACGGCAAAGTAAAGCCACAGCAGAAAAGCAAGTCAACTAAGCAGCTGAAAAGTCGCTCCGCAAGCGAAGGAAGCGTTTTGGCGTGATGAGTCTTGTGGGGAGATGTCCGTTTGGGTTGAGATCCCCCAGTCCCACCTTCACCTTCTGCTGCATCTTCATCGTCGTCCTCTATCACAAACTGCGGCACCTGCTCTGTCTCTTCCTTGCTATCGCGTCTCTCGACGGCCTCCTTCTTCCAGAAAATCTCCTCCTCAAGTATGCTGGACTCACTGTCAATCTCAAATACCACTGGTAACACACGCTGAAGAACGCGTATGCAATTGAGTACTTCCTTAGTGGTGTTGCGCTCTGCCGCTCCTGTTTTGAGTAATGACGAGGTGAAGTATGCGACGGATATGTTGGTAGAGGATGGGAATGTGTGGTCTGAGACTAGGTTGAACAAACGGGCGCATATAACGCGGACGAGGGTCGCGACATTCTCTGGCGCTTCAAGGAGAGCCCGACGGACTAGGGATGTTTGCGATGTAACGGTTTTGTTCAGAAGGACTAGATAGGCACGTACTGTCATTGGGAGAAATGAGAGAAAATACATCGGATGCTGAATCGAACAGAACAGTGTACTGTGTCCAGCAATCGTGTTCAGTCGTGCGCAGCACATGGGCAGACCTCAACTCACTTGATCCCAATACGCATCGGTTTGCGAGATGTTCTGGAGTTCTGTTGTCAATCTGAGAGAAGGATTGTCGAGAAGATAGCAAGACGGACCCGTGAAGTAGCTAATTTCGAGATCCCTGTAGGCTGACTACGGAATGCGAGTTTGGCTTCATCGCCCAACAAGCCAAATGGTGCGGAGAGTTTGGTGGGTATTTTGGAAAACATGATCTCCAATCAAGATGAGGCCAGCTCTAAGTTAAGTAGTGGCTATCTAGAGGACAGATGCTGCCCAAGTGAATAGTCTCGGCTGCTGTGTACGGAAGAATGGACAGTGCTGAAGATTCGAAGAAAGCTCTGCAAGAGATGGCTGTCCGCCACGCGACACGTCCATATCCAGGTCAACCTCATCATCATTCATTCACATTCACTGCGTAGATGAACCCCTTGCTTCGAGCGATACAGAAAACCATCTCACTCTTGCCTCGTCGTCAGCGGCACTGCATACAATGCACTGTGCGATGTCCAGACTCCAGAGGAAAGTAGCTCGGCGCTACCCGGTGATCACGTACTGCTCATCACGCAGACTTTGAGTTCGACGCCTGAAACGTGCGCCACGAAATTCTGAACTCGTACCTCCCTGTACCTCCTGCTCCTCAATAGGAGCACTCCTGGCTGCACTTCGTTGTGCCTCAAGCCATCCAAAATGTTTCCTCGTAATCTCACCCGTCTCTGTCAACGCTCTTTTTCCACGTCCTTTCCCGCGTCCTCAGGACACAGTAAAGTGCGTACCCGGCTCGCCTTTCACCATCACCATCGCCCTCTTCATTGTCATTGATGTACAGTTTTCTGTAGTGGGCCAAGATTAAGCAGCGCAAAGGCATAAATGACGCACAGAAATCCGCTATCTATGGGCGGGCCAGCCGCGTACGTACTGCTGTCCTTTTCCAATATGGAATGCCTTTCTCGACTCTCCGCGCGTTCGGACGGTATACTCAGTGAATGTGTCATAAGATTAGGAAATTATGGTCGCGGTGCGGAGTGCGTAGACCATCTTCTCCCAATTTCTCGAGGCCTCGGAGATCACGCTAACAGGTGATGTGTATTCGGGTACAGACGGAGGCTCATCGGATCCAGACAAGAACCTAGCGCTATCTAACACACTTAAGAGAGCACGTTTGGAGGGTGTACCAAAGGCCAACATTGAGACCGCACTTCTCAAGGCGCGCATTCATCTGAGTCGGTTGTCAATGTCCCTTGACGGCGATCACTTTAGGCAAGCGGTGGAAAGGACAAGGGCAACCAGCTTGCGACGTACGAGGCGATGGCGCACGGGTCCGTTGGCGTGTTGATGTACGCCTGTGCTTCGTCAACTCTCATTTCTACGTTTGTCCCCTGATGCTGTGAAGAGAGTGTCTGACAGACAACGGCAATCGCACGCTGCACAATTTGCGCTCCATTCTCAACAAACATAAGTGCGTCTTTACATACGCCCCAGCCCCCCAGCCCATAAACTGACTTTTTTCCTTCGACCCATGTATATGTGTTTGTGATCTGTCCAGCGCACGATATGCGACTGTTGGATTCATGTTTCAGCGGAAGGGCTGCGTGCGCGTCGCGGTAGATGCAGGGCAAGTAGAGGCGCTCATCGACGCAGCGCTCGAAGCCGATGCGGAGGATTTTGAAGAGCAAAACGTGTCGGAAGAGAGTGTCGAGATCCAGGTGCGCCGTAGCATCTATTTCGTCGTTGAACTCGCTGACACGCGGCCCTGTCATTGTTGCGGCCTCAAAAAGTTTATCTGCCCAACACAATCTCTCACAAAACTCACCGAGGCCGTGATGTCCTCAGGACGCGTCCGGGAGCTGCTCACAAGTGAGCTAATCTACGTACCGACCGAGGCGAGTGAGAGCACAGACGAGGAGCTGGAAAGCAGAGTTGGGGAGATGGTGTATGAGCTCGAAGAGAACGAGGACATCCTTCGAGTGTGGACTACGTTGGACTGATAGTGCGGCTGGGGTTGCATGTTGGATTGGACTTAGATATAGTAAGCTCTAACAATGATTATCCAGGCTTATCCCAACTCTGTTATGCGCTTGTTGTCAACATTCTTAAACGCCTCCCTGCCGACATCAATGTCGCAGATACGAAAACTCGAACGTGATCAAATGAAGTCGGATACTCACCTCGTACAAAAAAAGCCGAGCGCGGTTCACTTGTGCCAGCGGATGCTGTCAGGTGAATCCTTGCAAATTGCCTCGACATCTTGTGGTGTTCCAACACGCGATGCGTCGTAGATTGTAAATTTATAAAATACTCAGAGAGGATCTCACGGTTTAATGAAAGATGTAATTGGCTCAAACCTTTGCGCAAGGACAGACCAGCACCCTGCCAGAGGGGTCGGAATAGCCTGGATGAGTAGGTTTCACGCAGGCAGCATCCGGTGGCGGTGTCAACAAAGAATAAGGTTCGTCAATCAACAACGCGTCCTGCGCTCACGTGATGGGAACGCGGGGCTATAATAGAGGCGCGTTGGCCAGTGCCGCCGCAACAACTCTTCGCTCATCCGCCCATCATCTCCGTCCCTTTGCCACACGCCCCCTCGCTCTATCCCTCCATCCACTCGATCTCTATCTGCAATGTCTGAGTCTGCATCTCCTCTTGCCTCACCCGCCCCTGAAGAAGCCACTATCCAAAAGAAGGCTCCTCGTTCTCGCTCCTCTCGGTCGACTGGCAAGAAAGAGGTTAAGGAGAAGAAGAAGATCACTGCCAAGAAACCTGTCTACAAGAAGTCAGTGGAAGAAAAGTCTGCTACCCATCCTTCATGGAAGGATATCATCAAGGTCTGTTTACTTTTATCATTGTCACTGATGTCAGGCCATAACTGGTTGTGGCAGGAATGCATTGCCGCCAACCCCGAAGACGCTCGCTCGGGCGTATCTCGCAGTACTCTTAAGAAGGTATGTCACTATCTCCCTCAGCACTCTTGTGCTCTCCCTCTGATGTCCATCGTGCGCAGTTCGCAGAGGATAAATACAATCTCGACATGAGCGGCGGTAACCTCTTCCAGCTCAACCGTGCCATCACCACCGGCGCCGAACAGGGTGTCTTCTCTCTGCCCAAGGGGCCTTCGGGCAAGATCAAGCTTGCACCCAAGCGTCCTCGCACTGCCGCCGCCACTGAGATGAAGGAGGTCCGTTAGCCTTTCCCTATGCCACTGCTCGAACACCTGAATCTGTTCTAACCTCAGAACAATAAGCCCACCAGCTCCAATGAGGAATCCGATGGACCCGCCAAGAAGCCCAAAGCACCGAAGAAACTTGTAGAGAAGAAGACGGCGAAAGCCAAGGCAGTGGCTGCTCCCGCCACAAAGGCGAAGACGAAGGCCAAAGCTCCTGCCGCTAAGAAGCCTGCACCCAAGACGAAGACCGCCCCTGCCGCTGCGCCAAAGAAAGCAAAGGAGATTGTACCACTGAAGAAGACGGTCGCACCGAAGAAGGTGGCTGCTATCAAGAAGCCTGCCGAAAAGGCAAAGAAGACGAGCACGGCTAAGAGCTCAGAGAAGAAGGTCGGTCTTGTTGGATCTTGTTCCGTCGCGGTGCTCTCTAACAACACTGATGTCAGGTTGCCGCTGCCAAGGCCGCCGCCACGAAGGCCACAAAGACGAAGGCAGCTGCCAGTAAGACCACAAAAACGAGGGCAGGAAAGAAGGTCCGTCACAAATATTCCCTACGCTCCTGCCAAAACTGATGGGGTTTTGTTTTTGTCATTCTCTGCAGACGGCGGCTTAGCGTTCTCTATCTAGTCATCTCCTTTTCTCTATGGACGGTCTGGTACACACTGCGCTCTTGTTCCGTCCTCGATATTTGGTCCATTGCTACTCCCCTTTGTTGTTTGGCTCTAGCTCTATGTTATACGATTATTATACCTTGTCCTGCCTGGCTGTCCCATTTATCTCTTACATGTACAACGCGAGTCCTCGTTCGGCAGATGACGTTGTCCTGTCAATGTATACATCTGATCTTCTGTGGTATATTATTTCGTGCGATCCGCAACGATTGAAATCTGACGCATGACGCATCGAGCCGCAGATTGCGAGTCCGAACTGAAACAAGAGACGAGCAAAAGTATTGTGTCGGCAGCTGCCGGCCCGACCTTGATATGTATTTATTGTGCGCGGCGTACCTCGCAAAACTGTAACATGCATCTAATGACAGTAGTTCGATCCATGTATAAATCACATCGACGGGAGAGAATAATAGGGCTCTCATTTAAAAGAATAGGCTACAATCTTGAGAATTGAACAGAGGCCTACACGGGTTATAGAATACAAGGAAGTACGGGGAGGAAGGTGGACGCTCGACGAGGGTATTGATGGATTCACCATGGTAGTGATCAGCCGAAAGCAGGGTTGGTTGAGAGCGCCTATCGATCTCGACACCTGATGTGCTCAGTCTACGCAGGAGTCGGCGGATCAGGGGGCTGGGGACGGAAGAGAGAGACCAGATATAGACGAGCCAGCGGGGTGGGGATTGGTGGGATGATGAATGGTGGAGGATATCTGCCTGGACAAGGGGGCATACACATACAGCAGCGGGGAACCAGGGAAGAGCCGGCGACCTCGAACAGGCGCAAGCGTGGGCATAAAGCCGGTTACGGATGAGCGCTCGAGCGTCCGAAGAGAACAATGTGCAAGTGGCGCTTGCTAGCTTGTGGAGACTCGTCGTGCTGGTAAGTGGGGGCAGCGTTCAATGCTAGTGTCAGACAGCGGACAATGGAGAGCGTTGAGAGGAATATGGCATAGAGTGGTTCCAAGACATGTGGAAGGGGGGAGCGAATTCATGCCAATTCGAAAAGACATTGTTCGATCCAACGAGGATCAGAAGTGCGTTCGTCCAAAGAACAATGAGATGATAATGGTGGGTTCGCCGGAGAGAATAAGCTGAGTACAAAAGAGCAAGCAAGTTGGACAATAGTGGAGCTGAATCTCGCATGCCATGGATCCTGACCAGTAAAAAGACCAGTTTCAAGCGAGAGCATCCCTGTTGTAACCTTCGCAGCATGAGGATCCCATCTAAGAAATGGGGGATGGCTGACGAGACGCTACGAAACATCCCCTGTATACAAAGTCATACGGCAGCAAAGGAGAAGAAGCCTGCAACGGCGTTCCTTAACTTGACTTTGATTGACAATTTAGCAGCGATCGCTATGGCGATGAGGGGGAACGGGGGATGCAAGCTGACGCAAGGGGAGGTAAATCTAGGTAAATGGACAGAATACGGGCGAGACTGGGCGCCGCCATGTTTCTTCCGCTGATACGTTGGGTCTGGTATACCAACCTGACTGGGGCTGTTCCGCCGCTAAAATTAAGTGCGGCTACGTAGCAGCATACGGTCGAATTTCTTGCGGAGAGCTCGGTTATGACCTGTTATGACCCTATTAAACACGCAAATCGCAGCCGAGAGATTTTGAACCGCGCAGCGCAGATTAAATTGAGACGAAGTTGGCGGAAGCTCGACGGCTGCAAAGTGCTGCACGTGTACGTCAACGAGCGGGCAAAACGGGTGTCTAGCACGCGACAAGCGACATCGGTGGTGACTCCGGCTGAAACTGTGCGCGTATAGAGTTTGCTGAGCGAGACGGTCAGCCGTTCTTCGACGTGGTCAGTAATAGAATCATGAGGCACGTCGGCACGTACACACACCAAGATCTCCGTCACAGAATCCATGCGTTCAATTGAGGTGCACTGAAAGTCAAGAATTGCGAAACAGTGCCGAGGTGCACCGTCGGACAATTGGGCACGTTGTGGGGTGAAAAAGTGGATTTGTCGGGTGGCTGTGATCGGCTAGGTTGACCTGAGCAGCGCCAAACTGTGTATACGCTGTGCACGGCAGTCCACCAGTCGGACTGTCCAGGAGAGGATGACGTCACATCACACTTGGTCACACTCGGTCACGCAGCATCACGTCCGTCCTCGCCTTGCCTTCTGAGACATCGATGCCGACGCTGGCTTCCTCTCTTTGAACGACGTCGCCCAACCTGGCCTGTCAGCATAGCAAAGTGACACTCTATTCTGCTCACCCCTTTTCGCATTGCGCGTCCTGATCTGGTGCGGCAGCCGTAAGGAACTCAGGACAACATTGATCGCGGATCAGCTTATTCCCGCACTTGCTGTCGTTTTATGGAAGTGCACAAGATGCACACGCTCTGGCGTCGGGCGAATGTCGATGGAAGCTTGACGCTATATGCCTGGCAACTAGTGCCCTTGCCCTGCTCGCGTGTAGACTTCCATGCGATGCGGTCTGCGCAGTGAACATCGGTCCTTCATCCAGAGATGCGCGCTCGAACGCACGCACTCGCCGTCCATGAACTGGGGCCCAACCCTATAGCCGCTCTGAGACCGACCGGGTTTACATTTGGCATGCGATCCCAGATAGGAGTGCTGTATGTGGATCGCTTTAGGTGAGTCGATCAGTCCTGTCCACTTCCGCTGAGCGTTCTCAATCCGGTCGATCTGGTTTTGGAGGGGGGGAGCACAAATCTTAGGTGCTGCGGTGGCTGTGGCCCTCGGTAGGGCCCGTCCGTGGTGCTGAGTGCCCAGCACTGGTATATGCCTCACGGATCTCAGTGTCGCGGCCTCGGCATGTCTGGGATTGTCTAGGTTTGTCCTTGTCATTATGGGGCACGCATGCACTACAACATTGTGGACGTGTCATCCGCTGCGGTATGCTGTCCAACTCCTCAGACTCCCCCTCGGGCTGGAATGACCACGGGCGGTTGACGCTGCTGCGAGGGCATGGCGCGACGGACGCTCCGAGTGGGTACGATTACGCGCGGCGCAATGCGTCATGCATCACGTGAGCTATTGATCTGGAACCCGCCATCTTTTTCAAGGCTCCCTTTCCTTTCCTGGCTGTGCTGCGTCACCTATTACGACGCGGCAACTCCGATTGAGCGTCCGCACGCCCCTCGGTAAAGTTGGATCCGGTCTGGCCCGTCACGGCGCGGGCGTGCGGTGCTTCGAAAGCGTTGAGATCGAGGCGGACGGTGAGGAGGCCTTGCGGGGGCTGAAGAGGAAGCGCACACGGGGAACGTGGCGGTTGATGTGAGTGATGCGCATCTTCTCTCAGGTCATGCGGCAACGTGGGGGCCAAAAGGTTCCCAAATGGGATGTTGGTTTACAGCCTAGATCAAGATGAGGTTGCCGTGGGGAATGGAAGGACGCCGTGTTTTTGTTGCGGCTTTCCAGCTCGCGGCTGCTGATGAGACCGACGATTGTGCTGCGGCTGACTGAATTTTGCAGGGACGACGAACGTGGACGGCGCGGACGTGGCTGGGAGGTTGCCGTGGTGTGGCGCGGATAAGGGAGTGCGGGGCTGGTAATATGGAGGGGGGGAGCGTGGGAAAGCAGGAGCCATACGGAAGGGAGGCCCAAGCAATTTGCAAAAGCGCGTGTTCCTAAGCTTCGCGCGCTATAACCTTGGCCTCCCTCCTGCTCCCTTTCTCCCTCCCCCCGTCTCATCCCACCACCACCACCTCCTCGCCCCTCCCTCCAGCCCCCTCCTCCCCAACTCATTCACGCCCTCCGCTCCATCGCTGGCCGACATCCGTCCCCCATACTCCTCCCCCGCTGTTCATGATACGTCCTGCATGGATCCTGCCCTCGCCACACACCCCATCCCTCACGGCCACCCCTCCGCTTCCTTCCAGCACCATTATGGCACCAGAATCCGCCAAAACTCCGTCATCAAACCCTCGGCGCGTTTGCGACAGCCCGCGGACTCCCCCGCCCCACCACGCCGCATAAGGCCTGCCCTCCCCGTCTCCAAGCCTGGCCAGCCTTCCCTAGCACCTCCGACGGACTCCGGCATCCCTGACTTTCCACCTCCTCATGTCATGCTCCACGTCGAGGATTCGAGCAGCAAGGTGTTCCTGGCCATCGGTCGATCATTTCTGTCTGTGGTGCGTGCCTACCCTATCCCTGTATCTGTGATGTACTCTATCTGACAGCACCCTTCCACTCCCTTGACCCTCTCAGGACAATCGCGCCATGACCATCAAAGATCTTGCCGAGATGACCATGAAGTTCGGCCTCGTATGCCAGAAGTCAGTCCTCCCGCTACCCCTAACCCCACCCGATGGCTAGACTCACGTTCTTGACTTCTTCCATAGCGCGTCCGCCGCTGGCCAGGCCATCACCACCTATATTCGCAATCATATGCACCGGTGTGACACCCAACAGGACTATCCGCTTCTTTCACGCCACGTTCTCTCCGGCACGCCCTCAGACGACGAACTGGTCTCCGCTCTTCATTCCCGTTCCGGTGGCGCCCACTGTGCCCTTGCCCCCGGAGACAATAGGGTCACCAACTTTAGAAGAGGCACCATGGTCTGGTATCTGAGCAAAGCCGCCGGCGCTCCCTGCCCGTTCGCAAGAGCCGGCATCCGCCTCTGCGAGTACACCGAGAACGGGAAGGTGGGTGTGTCGGCAGGCCCCAGGGAGCGGAAACGGGAGAGGGACAGGGTGCGCAGGCAGGAGCAATGCGGTCAGAAGCGGAAGAGATTGGCGAGGGCCTGCGCTGATGGGGGAAAGGCGGATTCTGATTCCGGGAGCGATGCCGAGAAAAGGCCACCGAAGGTGAAGTTGACTCTTCGGTTGAAACCTTCCCCCTCCAGTATTGCTTCATCTTCCCCTTTATCCACTCCGGCCCCGGAGCCGATCCCGAGAGAGATCATCGACGTCTCTGACGACTCAAATTCCGACGACGACTCGATGTCTGTGGACTCTGAAAGCTCTTCAGACGAAGACGAAGACGACGAATCCATGCGAGACTCGCCTTCGTCTGAGATGCCGTATCTTTCACCTCCCGTCGACTCCCCAATCGCCTATCGCCGCTCCCCTTCCGTGCCCTTCTCCGTTGCCTCACCGCCACCAGACTCTGAAGACGATTTTGACTACGTGAATTCCATCTCCGCCTTCCGGCGCTATCCCTCTATGCCACTGCGAGGTGCTCCGTGGGATGACGACGACGACGATATGGATTGGGATGACGAAGACGAGGATGAAGAAGAGTTGGAACTTGGCGGATCGAGCCTTCCACGAATCGCCTCCTCAAGTCACTTTGACGATAGTGGCTTTGTGAAACAGGAACCTTGTGACCACATGAGGCGAGTACTCGATGAATGGGAACATCTCGATAATGGCTTCGACAGCATGAAGGTCATGGAGGTTGTCACTCAGGCTGCTGCTGGATTGGAGGTTTCGTCGAACATGGTGAAGGTCGAAGAGTCTGACCATTGGGAGTACGACAGTCACGACGCACCTAGCCCGACGCCCTACAACCTTCCAGGAGACGACGAGACTTACCACGTTCCGCTCAAGGAAGAAGCGCATACCCCGTCACTCATCATGGGCTATTCGTCGACATTCTCTCCGGACGACGACGGTCTTATATGCGGCTCCCCACTCACCCCTCTGTCCGTAGTTTCGCCTATCTCAGAGATCGGTGAAATGCGATGGGCCACCATGCGTCGGCCAAGCGAGCTCATGTGGAAAGATGCAGAGTTGCTTGGGCCCGACAGCATACCCCCGCACGAGCTCGAGGAAGGAGACTGGGACAGCAAGAAGTCCAGAAGCCAGACGCTGGACCCTGTTCCTTCGATCCGTGCAGTCTCAGAAGCGCCTTCCGACATGTCCCCTTTTCCCGATACACCTTCGGCTGAGTCTGACGATACTCAGGACGAAGTGCCTCCAACACCACCCACTTTCACATCACCTCTTCCATTGTGGCGCCCGTCACAGCCAACGCTATCTTCATCAAGGGCCGATGTTAGACCTCGACCATCTCCATTACTCGAACAGAAAGGAGTTCAGACCGACGTCGTTGTCGTGGACACGTGCGAGCCTTGCTCCCCAGCTGTCACTGCAACGCAAGTTGAAGGTATGACTCTTTTCAATTCGATATGATTCCCAAGTTATTCACTGTTCTTTTTCCAACATAGGCATAACCGTGTATCAGATGACCGTCGAATCGTCCCGTCTGCTCCGCCGCATTGATACCGACTTTGTCAACCTCGGTCTTATTGCCAAATACTTGAGCGTTCCCACCCCTCCAGCCGCTTCCATTCCGAATGCTATGTATGTCACTCAAGGCTCTTCCATCGCATGTGGTACCTGGGTCCCACTCCCAGAGGCTCAGGCATTCGTCAAGGAGCATCGGGCTGCCGACTCCTGCCTTGACACGTTCCTCTCCGACCTCTTGTTTGAGCGTTTCCCCCAGGCCTTGCAGGATTTTCATAGGTCAAACGCGCGTGGCCGCCTTCTAAACCAGTTCGGACCACATTTTGCATCGACGCAGGAAGCCAAGGAAGCCAAACGGCTCCTGCAACGGAGAGAAGTCCCACTCCGCGAGGCCAGTACACCGTGGGAACGCGGCATGGTCTCGTACTGGGATGTGGAAGATCACCTGCTATCCGTGCACCCTTCGCTCACGCTGACGGATCTCTCCCTTCCTATGAAGTCAGAGGACAAGGCTGTGGTGGAGACCCCACTCAGCCCCACGGAGCAGGAGATGTTTCAAACGCTCTGCCATCTCTCGGATTGGGAGAACTCCCCGCCGACCACAGCCGTGCCCATCGCCGATGATTGCGCCCGGGACACTACCGCGGAGGTCGATGCTGATGTCCGGAAGGAGGCCGCGGCGGATGCGGTGGTTGTGCAGCGATCGTGCTCGCGCGATCGTCCTCTTCGGCGTTCCAAGCGGGTAGCAAATGCAATGGCTCGATCGCGGACGCGGTCCAGCAAGAGGGGCTCCCGAAGCTCTTTGTCATGAATTCTAGTTCTGCCTGCGGCCGGGCAGCTGCATCTTTTTCGCCGGCCGTGCGTGGGCGCATCAGGCTAGGTCTTGTTGAACTTGCCGAGACAGACGGCATTTTAATTATTCGGTTTTCATTGTGTTTATGTTCATTGTCGCGAAGCAGACGTCGCGTCTTTTAGAGTTGTATCAGTAACTCGCTCTTCACGTCTTCCCTTCCATTATTGCCTGCATTTGCAGGCTCAGGACGTTTCATCGCCCCGAGTTGAGACCCAGTACTTTACACCACGCGCACAGGCGTCGTCTCCCGCCCACGCCCACGAAGGATACCCATCGGCGTTGGGGCGAGAGATTGCGACGGAAGCATTATGAGCAGCTACGTACGTTATGTCGTGCTATATTTTTATTCCCCCACTCAGTACGAGCACATATGATGTATGGCATGAAAACGAATAGATATGATCGCCCTAGTCCGCAAGGAGGATGGAGAGAGAGTGTGGCACGGACGGACGCAACGAGCACAAGGGCTGCCCTGTTTGTACGAAATAGGGGTGTGCATAATTGACGGAAGGAGACGCAGGGGGGCAAGCGCCGGGTGCGGAGATTGAAACCCGGTAAAGTTAGGCAGGGAGGGCGCCTTGGTCTGCTCCCCACCACTCATTCCCTCTACTTAGTACTATTTACTGGACTTCGTCCTTACTATAGTAGCTGTGGGCAGCTCTTGTTTATCTTCGCCCATCAAAATTCTTTTCATTCCCAAAAAATCCGGTTTTCTGGCTCAACATTACGACTGTCCAGCTTGTCCAGCACATAGTAACCATCGCCTACTATCCGTTTGCGGAGCCCTGCGAGCCCTCTTTCTTCTCGCTTTCTACACGGGCCAGCCTCTGCAACAACCGCACCTTCAGTAATACCTAATCTCTATTCGTCTCCAAGGTTATAATGTCTCTATCCGCCGAACCCGCTGGTTTTTCCAGGACCCCTTCTGGGAAAACCCCTCCCCCGGCTCCCTCCGCTGCCTTCGCAAAGAGGTGTGTGCTTTCCCTGCGTTTTTTTTTTTGTGATGTTCGGCGCTGACAGTTGTCGACAGGGCACGCGAGATGCAAGGGGATGGCATGATTGGCAGATACAGGCCCCCTGCGCTGCGCGCCCTAGCTTCAGGTGGTTCCCCTCCTAATGACATTTCTCCTGCCACCTCCACCACCGCGGCCGATGGCTCTGGTCTGCCCCCCAACACCTACCCCGCTGGATTCAGAAGGGCGAGGGCCGGGACCTTACCCTCAAACGTGTCGCTGGCCGCCCAGCAGTATGCAGCCACAAACACCCTGGGTAGCACCGCCCCCTCCACTGAGTCTTTCAGCGACCAGTTGCAGCAGCTGGCCTCCACGGCACAGAACGCGGCAGCGGCGCCGATGCGGCCGAGCCTGCGCCACTCGGCTTCCGTAGCTTCTTCTGTTGCTTCGTCTGCGCTTACGGAACGTAACAGTCGTCTTCGCTCGGGCTCATTGACAATTCTGCCGTCCGATGGGCTGTCCAACGCGTTCGGTCCAAGCATATTTTCGTCCTCATGGCTCTCAAACAACAACAGCTCGTTCCCTGTCCTGGATGAGCTGCACTCGGTCACGTCGATGGACTCGGGAGCAGACGAGTTCGATGTTCACACACTCGACTATTTGGGACTGGACGAGAGTCACCATAGGATGATGCCCCAGGCGGCGACGATCTCAGAGCTTCGCAACCAGGCTCAGGCTGCTATCGCTGGGAATTTGTCCAACCCGCCCCGCATGCGCGCCACGACGGTTTCACATCCATACCGCCGCATGTCTGCCGCGACGGCGTCGCTCCTGGCCACCCCGAATGCAGAGGAAGAAGAGGATATATACGAACAGTCTTACAACCGCCAGAACATCGATCCCTACGGCGATTCCCTTACGCCCGACAGCTACTACCCACCATCGTATGTCGCGCAAGGCTTCAGGCAGAGCGAGCACCTCGGCGCGAACCTCAATAGCAGGCCGCGTGCCATCTCTGTTGGCATACTCGAGGATCCGTCGCACCTGCACCGTCGCGCTGCTGCGGCCTTGGACCCGTCCCCATACGAATTGGCCACTGCCGTAAACTCGTACAATAATGCTGGGGGCAGTCAGCTGAACATACCCGGTGGTATTCTGAAGACCGACAAGCTTGCGCCCTCTCGTGGTGCTGGGGTGTCTCCCACTGTCCGCTTCCCCAACGGCGAGCTGTCGGCTACGAGGTCGTCGCCGTATTTGGCTGCTCCGGGCCAGACGGGACGTGCTGTTTCCCCCAAGTCCGAGCAGAGCACACAGATGCAGACGCCCACTCGGTCGCTCTGGATCGGGAACTTGGACAGTTCTGTCACAAGCGAGCAGCTCATCCATGTCTTCGCCCCGTACGGCGCCATCGAGAGTTTGAGGCTTTTGCCTGAGAAGGTCTGTCACTGAGGCGCTAGGGGTTTTTCTTCGACAGGCTGATCTCTTTTCTCATTATAGGAATGCGGTTTCGTCAACTTTGTTGACTTGGCAGATGCTGTGCGCGCTAAAGAGGACGTTCTTAATCGTCTTGGGGGAAATATCGGCATGCCTAACGGACAGACCGTGCGCATCGGATTCGGCAAAGCCGACAGCGCGCCGGCCGCCCCAGGAAAGGGTGCTGGCGCATCCACTCCGAACAGTACTTCTTCCATCGGCACTGGCAAGAACGCAGCGAACGCTGGTTTGAGCGGTATCGATGCGCAGCTGCAGTCAAGCCCGACGCGCGCGTTGTGGATCGGCTCCATCCCGTCCACTACCACGCCAGCGACGATTTTGAGCGTGTTCAGTCCTTACGGACCCATCGAGTCGGCGCGTGTGCTGACTCACAAGAACTGCGGCTTCATCAATTTTGAACGCTTGGACGATGCTGTCAGGGCAAGGAAGGCACTCAATGGACGGGATGTCTTAGGTAGTGACGTCGGAGCGATTCGGATTGGGTTTGCGAAGGTCCCTGTCAAGAATGGGCAAGAAGGCGCTGGAGGACAAGAGGAGAACCCTGGTGTCAGTGCGCAAGGCGTGGGCGACCTCAGTGTCGGCGCTACCATCCACGCCCTACGCAGCGTTAAGGGAGCATCGACTATTCCTGTCGATCAGCAGGTGCTGGGGGGCGCCGTTGAGAACTACCGCTCGAATTTGCTCTTGAGCATGATCAGTGCTGGTACCCACAATACCGCGTACGTGAACGATGGTACCCCGAAGCCCGCGGGATGGACTCCGACTGTTACGGAGCAGCAAATGATCATGAAGGAGCTCGCGGGTGGAAGCCCTGATGCGGACGCCGATATCCAGGCTTTGTCGGGTGAGTGACACTAGTCACTATCGACGGTCCTTAGTCACCTAACAAACTGCAGAATTCCGGCCTCCTACCATGTATTACACGACCATCCCTCTTGTTTCCGAGAGGCCCCACAACAGACGTTGGGACGCTTCCAAATTGCGTGAGCTGCGCAAGCGGATGGACTCCAACACCATCTCGGACGAGGAAATTGAGCAGGTTGCGGCCGATTTCCTCGATGGCGAAATCGTAGACCTCGCTTCAGATTGGCTTGGCAACACAGTAAGTAATCGACACCTCCCTCGGACGACACCTCGATTGAGTTCGTTTGTTAGGTCGTGCAAAAGCTGTTTGAGAAGTGCTCCACCCAGGCTCGTCTCGCGATGCTGGAGCGCATCGGCCCTCATTTGGCAATGATCGGTATCCACAAGAACGGGACTTGGGCTGCTCAGAAGATCATCGACTGCGTGCAAACCCCGGAGGAAGTGGCCTTGATAGCGTCAAACTTGCGCCCCTACGCCCCGCCCTTGCTTCTTGACCAGTTCGGCAACTATGTCATACAGTACGTTTGGTCAGTACGTTCATAGGCTTTGCTTGACTCACCGTTTCCAGGTGCTGCCTCCGCTTTGGTGGCCCCGCTGATGACTTTATCTTCGATGCGATGGTCGACCGTTTGTGGGATGTTGCGCAAGGACGTTTCGGCGCTCGCAGCATGCGGGCCTGCCTTGAAAGCCCCAACATCTCCATCAACCAGCAGCGCCGTATCGCAACCGCGATCATCCTCAATTCGATTCCACTGGCGACAAATCCCAATGGCGCACTGCTCCTCACTTGGCTCCTTGATACCTCTGGCTTCCCATCGCGGTACCTGTTGTTGGCACCTCGCTTCACGCCGCATTTGTCGCACCTCTGCACGCACAAGCTGGCTTCTCTCACCGTTCTGCGCATCGTGAACCAGAAGGTGGAGCCCCAGGCATCCAGCCAGGTCGTGGACGCTCTGTTCTCATCCCCTGGTGATCACGTTCTCACGGATGTTTTGGGAGACCAAGTGAACGGAGTCGCGGTCGTGCACAAGATTCTCACCAGTCCTTTCATTGACGCTGCCCAGAGGCCTGCCTACATCGAAGCCACCAAGCGTGTGCTCATTGAGCTCAAGGTTATCGCGACTCAGGCCTATCGTCGTCTGATCGAGGAGGTTGGCCTCCCTATCCCCAACTTCCCGGCGAACTATCCCAATGCGGCTACAACACCGGGCGCGAAGACGAAGTTTGGGACTTCGCCGACCACCTACGGCATGCCTGGTCTTCCATCTGGCTATTCCACTCATGATCAGAACTTAGCCTCTATGATGGCGGCCTTGCAAATGGGCGGCCAGAACCCCCAGTCCGGGCAGCCCCAACTTTCCATTGATCCTGCGTACAACCAAAACAACCCGAACCAGCGCGGTCGTAACTCCAACCCGGCGTCAGCATTCTCCCCGGCGTCCGACCCCTTCAATCCCTTCGCCATCCGTTCCCCCGACTTGTCCAGCCCTCGCGGTGCGACTCCTCGTCGTAATGGCGGCATGTCGTCTACGCCGTCCGTTCCCGCGACACCCGTTCCGTCTGGGCCTTACGGGAACCAGTCGCCCAGCCTTGCCTCGGCTGGCAACATTCTTGGCATGGGCCAACCCTCCTATAATGGAATGGCACCACAGTCTGTTCCTCCCCAAGCGTATCAGGCCTACATGTATCAAATGTACCAACAGAACCTCACTCCCAATATGGGCGCTTTCCACGCCTAAACGACAACTCAGCGTCCGTGATGCATGACCTATATATCTAGCACGTCGCTCTCTTGCATTCTATCCCGCCCCGCGAATTTCTTGTCCTCTACGATTTCTCCCTCGAGTTCTGTCCCCCTTCGTTGGGTTTATGGTTGCTTGCATTGATTGCTCCACACTTTTTGATACCCCTGTTTTCCCCCCACGCAAAGTCTCTCTCCCATACGCCCTACTGCACTCTTTCGAGGACAAAATCGCGGATGAGGATCTTGCGCTGTCGTTGAATAGCCCGATGCTGGAATGGCCGTCGTTTTTCATTTCTTTTTTCACTTCACAATTTGCTGCTTGTTTCTTCTTCTCAGCCAGTTTTGATTCTAGCTTTCTTCCTTCGTCTCTCTATCTCTGTATACATAAGCAAGGCTGTAAAAAGTGGCCAACAAATATTATAGATGGATTCACGCGACCGTCTGAGTTTTGGAGTGCTGTTTATTGCGACTTTTCACGGACACATATTGTACATACGTCATTCATGGAGTTCAAATTTCTAGGTCAATAACACCACGTTTCATGCGAGTTGAGTCCGAGACTTACAACGGGTGCCAAACTTGGGACCTACGATGACCTGAGTCCTTTTTCTGCATAATCACCACTGCGCACCATGGGCTCAGCCTCGTCCAAAGCTGCACGGACACTTCCAAAATCTGTCGCTAAGCTACCGCCATCATGGGCAGGTGCCAGAGCACCAGGTCTCACAGATGCTTTACCTGCAGGTGCCCACGAGTCACAGACTCAAAGACCACCGCTGGCAAGCGAGACGAGAAACGAAGGTATGTCCGCGTTGCCGGCTTGTCGAATGTTTTGACGACATGTGTTGATATCCGTAGCCATTGAAAGAGATGCTCGGGACCCGCAGCTCCTGGCCAACTTGAGCCGGCTGGGCCCTGTGAAGGTGGACCACCATATGCAGACCGTCAGGACGGTACGTCTCCCGGGCCTTCGTTCGTGTGAAGCGCGCCCTCATCTTTGTCGGGAATGAACGTTGGCCAGACGGAGTACGTGAACCAGGCGTTCCGCTCGCGTGCGCAGTCTGAGACGGAGGCCGCATTGACGCGCATGCCGAAGAATCGCTTGCTGGCGGCGTCGTTGGCGGATCTGCTGGAGGAGCGCCGGTTCGTCACGACGCGCGGAGAGCTTGAGGAGCTGGCTGGCAAGTACGGCGTCGACGTGGAGAAGTTGGAGAGCGTTGCACGTTTCGTGAACAGTCCCAGTGTTGACGAGAAGGACATTGTGAGGGTGGTGGAAAGCAACGGGGACGAGGTGGTCACGATGATGGTGGGTGTTTTCTGCGTTTATCCCTATTGTCATGTTGAGCGTGTTGCTCTGCAGGCCTCGTGGAAGGATCCGGTAATAGTCAACGATCCCAATGCGCGGATAGCCTCTGGTTGAGCAGATGCACCAACTTAGTATACTCAGAACCTTTCCATAGTCACTTGTCAGCCCCTCTCATTGCCAATTTCTATCACTCTACATCATCCCGCGCGACATGATTTAATGTAGCTTTTTCCAAAGGACGGAAGTCTGATGTGTGCAGGGTAACTATATAAACAAGATTTATTTCGCGCGTCGATCAAGTTCCCTCCATTGTGATGGACTTCTGAAATTTTGGTGAGACGCGACGAAATCACGTGAGTATTAGGATGACGCCTTCCGCCTTCCGTCGTTCTCGTCGGGTGGACATCCTCCTCGCGTTTGCCTCTCCCGATTTCGACTGCACAATGGCCAGGTCATCATCTTCCCATGTCCTTCCCGTCCTGAGACTGGGACGTGCACAGACTGCCGGGATGACAGATTCACTCGCTGTGAGTGGTGCAAAGGGGTGCAAACAGCGATTGCCACGTCAGCTTTTCCCCACGTGCGCGAAAAAGCCGGGGAGGGAAATCTCTGGAAAGACGCTCACAAGGCCCACCCGTCAGTTATATCTACTGCCGCACCCACGACTCGACCTCCCAGCGTAGCATATTTCGCATTTGCTGCACCTGGTTGCCGTTGCATAGGCCATGGAAGCTCCCTGGACACAGTCCTCGCAGGATGTCCTCCAGCACTTTCAAGTAGACTCCACCGTCGGCCTGTCACCCGAACAGGCCCAGAAACACGCTCAGCTCTATGGGAAGAATGGTATGTAAGGCGTGGCCTCTGTGCTAATTACACATTGAACTGACGTGCTTGGTAACCAGTATTGCCTGAGGAACCATCTACACCGCTCTGGGAGCTCATCCTCGAACAATTCAAGGACCAGCTCGTCCTCATCCTTCTTGCTTCTGCTGTCATATCTTTTGTCCTCGCCCTGCTTGACGACGCTGAAGATGCCACCCTGTACGGTGCTTTCGTTGAACCCTCGGTCATCCTGCTCATCCTCATCGCGAACGCGACGGTGGGAGTGATTCAAGAGACAAATGCCGAGAAAGCCATTGACGTGCGTGCTGTCTTCTTCAGTCCTGTACAGCTCTCTGACATATACATCAAAGGCCTTGAAAGAATACTCTCCGGACGAGGCGAAAGCCTTACGCTCTGGTCAGATTGCACGCATCCACGCGTCTGAGTTGGTACCTGGAGACATCATCGCTGTCGCCGTCGGAGACAAAATCCCTGCAGACTGCCGTGTACTCTCCGTCTCCTCGAGCAGTTTCCGAATCGACCAGGCTATCTTGACCGGCGAAAGCGTCAGCGTCAATAAGTCCATAGACGTTGTCTCAGACTTGAAGGCCGTCAAGCAAGACATGACCAACATGCTTTTTTCTGTAAGTGTTCCTTCGATATTCGTGGTGTATGCATGTCCCTGAACGCCTGTTCTCACAGGGTACAACCGTCGTGAACGGCAATGCCCGGGCGATCGTTGTCTTTACCGGCCAACGCACCGCCATCGGTGATATCCACAAGTCTATCTCTTCTCAGATTAGCGAGAAGACGCCTCTCAAGCGCAAACTTGACGAGTTCGGCGACACACTGGCCAAAGTCATCACCGTCATCTGTATACTTGTCTGGCTCATTAACATCCGGCATTTCTGGGATCCTGCGCACCATGGCGCACTCAAGGGAGCAATTTACTACTTCAAGATTGCCGTCGCTCTCGCGGTCGCTGCCATCCCAGAAGGCTTAGCCGCCGTCATCACCGCGTGTCTCGCCCTTGGAACAAAGAAAATGGCACAGAAGAACGCTATCGTCCGGAACTTACCCAGTGTCGAGACGCTTGGAAGCACTAATGTTATCTGTTCTGACAAGACAGGCACCTTAACCACCAACCAGATGAGTATCTCAAAAGTGAGTAGTATGCATTTGTATAAGTTGGTATCGGTGCTAACTTGGACATTATAGTTCCTCATCGTTGACGCCCAAACGGGCGCCCCGAAGGAGTTTGTAGTTGAAGGCAGCACTTTCTCCCCGTATGGGTCCATCCGCTCTGTCAATGGCAAAGATGCCTCTGATGACCTCCGATCAGAGCCCATTCAACGTCTGGCCGAGATAAGTGCTATCTGTAATGATGCCAAAATTGTCTATAATGTGGTAAGTCATGTCTTTCTCTCTGGCGGCGCGGCATGAATTTAACATTGGCATGCAGGATAAGAATATGTACAGTAATGTTGGTGAACCCACCGAGGCTGCTCTCAAGGTCCTGGCCGAGAAGATAGGTTGCCCTGACAAGGAGTTGACTGTGTCACTTTCTTCGCTCCCTCCCGTAACTCGCGCATCGGCTGTCAACGACTTTTACGAGCGCCGGATTCCCCGGCTACTCACTTTTGAATTTTCCCGCGACCGCAAGATGATGTCCGTCCTTGTCAAGCTCAATGGCACCGGCGCGCTTTTCGTCAAGGGTGCACCGGAATCCGTCTTGGACCGCTGTACCTCGGTCCTTATCGCCGGCGGCCAGCACGTGCCTCTCACCCCTGCCCTCCGCAGCGCAATACTTCACCAGACCGCCGCATACGGCAAAGCTGGTCTCCGGACACTCGCGCTCGCGTTTGTCGATGTACAGGATATCGACGCCGCTCACTATCAGTCTCAGAGCACCGTTGACTACGCGCGCTTTGAGCAGAACCTTACCTTCGTCTCTCTCGTTGGCATGCTCGACCCGCCGCGCCCCGAGGCGCGTCTCGCGGTCGCGAACTGCAAGGCTGCGGGCATCCGCGTGGTGTGCATAACGGGCGACAACAAGGGCACGGCAGAGACGATTTGCAGGCAGATCGGGATCTTTGGTGACGACGAGGATTTGACCGGGAAGAGCTATACTGGGCGCGAGTTCGAGGAGCTGAGTCATGAGGAGAAGGTCCAGGCGGTTCAAAGAGCGTCCTTGTTCACCCGGACAGAGCCAGGGCATAAAAGCCAGTTGGTGGATTTGTTGCAGGGGCTGGGTCTGGTCGTGGCTATGGTATGTGGCTTTTCATGTATCGTTTTGTTGGGTTCTAGAATACTCATGTTTGTGTTCTTGGCAGACCGGTGATGGTGTCAACGATGCGCCGGCTTTGAAAAAGGCAGATATTGGTGTGGCTATGGGAAGTGGCACCGACGTCGCGAAGTTGGCCGCCGACATGGTTCTCGCAGACTCGAATTTTGCCACAATAGAAAAGGCCGTGGAGGAGGGTAGACTCATCTACAACAACACCAAGCAGTTCATTCGATACCTCAGTGCGTTTCCACTCTCGCTTTTCTGTCCCTGCTCTCTGTTGACCGCTTCTCTTCCCGCGATGCCTCAGTTTCTTCGAATATCGGCGAGGTCGTCAGCATCTTCCTGACGGTCCTGCTCGGCATGCCCGAGGCGCTGATCCCCGTGCAGCTGCTCTGGGTCAATCTCGTCACGGACAGCTTACCCGCCACCGCGCTCGGCTTCAACCCGCCCGACCACTCCATTATGCGTGTGCCGCCGCGGAGCAGCCGCGAGCCGCTGATCGGGAAGTGGCTCTTTTTCCGGTATATGGTCGTTGGGACGTACGTCGGTGTCGCGACTGTGGCCGGCTATGCGTGGTGGTTCATGTATTTCGCGGACGGGCCGCAGATCACGTTCTCTCAGCTGGTATGTCGCGCTTGCACTGTCCCACCTTGTGCTGGACTGACCAATTCATCTCGTTCAGTCGAACTTCCACCAGTGCGCGGCACGGTTCCCAGAGATCGGGTGCGAGATGTTCACGAACGTGATGGCGCGGCGCGCGACGACGATGAGCCTGTCGATCCTGGTGACGGTGGAGATGTTCAACGCGATGAACTCGCTTTCGGAGAACGAGAGCCTGTTGCGGCTCCCGATTTGGAAGAACCCATTCTTGGTCGCCGCGATCGCGCTCAGCATGGCGCTGCACTTCATGATCCTCTACGTCCCGTTCTTCACCGTGAGTTTTTTTCGTGCGATTTCCAGCGTCTGGCCACCGGCTGACGTATTTCTTTTGTCCGTTCGCTCGCCCGCGCCAGGCTATATTCGCGATCGAGCCGCTCAACCTGGTCGAGTGGAAGGCCGTGCTGTACTTCAGCGCGCCGGTGGTGCTGATCGACGAGGTGTTGAAGTTCATCTCCGTACGTCCGCTTTGTGTGTCCGTTCCCCAACCGTATTGATGCGCGCTTGCAGGCGACGTTCATCTCGCCGCCGTCCAAGGTGAAGGTGGACTAGACCCGGGCTAGCGTGTATGCGGTGTGCAGGAGTGTTGGATCAGGGGCAATCGAACGTTGGGTGCTCGAGCTAGTGAGCTTGGGCGTGAGCTTGGGCTTCGGCTAGCTTGGGGACGCCGAGAGTGTAGCACACGCGCATGTGTCCTGTAGACCCACGAGTGGGCGGTAATGGTGTGTTCTGTAGATCGTCGTACGGCGACGAGGACGATAGCACGCGTGTTGTTGGTTGTGTTTTCACATCTCACTTATTTCATTCGGGCCGCCGAGCCTTCTTTATGAATGAGGACTGCTTGCAAACACTCAGCTCGGCAAATAAGCTGCTGAACGCTGAACACGACGCGGCGGTCGTACGGGAACGCGCGGGGTAAGGTGGGGACGCATCGAGTTACGAATGCATTGCGGTGGGGCTACTAGGGCGGCGCCTTTCTTTTGCGAGAGGCGACGAGATGGCGTACGAAACGAAACGAAACGAAACGAAACGAAACTACGACACGGGAGGCGCGGCGCGGCGCCGTCACACGCTGACCGGGACTGTCTTTTGCACCTCAGTGTCTTCTGCAGCACGCGCGCCGCCCGGACGCTCGCGCGCGTCGTCTAAGTCTGAGCCCTCCTCGCTCGAGTCCTCGCTCGAATCCGAGTCGGATTCTTCGCTTGAATCGCCCGGGTCCTCGTCGTGCTCGTCGCTCTCGTCGTCACTGTCGGGCGCGCGGGGCTGGGCCTGGGTGGCGCGGACGGCGGCCTCGAGGGCGTCGATGTCCCAGCCGAGGGCGCGCTTGTCGATGCGCAGCGCGAGGAGGGCGGTGCCGAGCTCGTGCAGGGCGGCTTCGCTGATGCGGAGGTCGGGTCGGGTCAGCATTCATATTAAGAGGCCGCAGCGCGCGCGGGAGAGGGGAGGAGAAACGTGGGGCGAAGAAAGAACGAAAGATGAGATGAATGAAATCAAACGGGAGCAGAAACGACGAGCGAAGCGGCAAGCAAAACAGAAGATAGGAGTACTTAGAATGGCGATGAGATACGGCGGGAGAGGGAAGATGCAAAGAGGGAAAGGGAGAGAGCGCGAGACGCACCTCGCGCAGGCTGCGACCCAGGCGCAGAGGTCGTCGAGCCAGATGCGCGCGTAGACGTAGTAGGCGTCGTGCGCGTCGAGGAGGGCACGAAGCTCGAGGAGGCAGCGGAGGACGGTGCGCGGGCCGCGGGCGAGGAGGCGCGCGGCGTCGGCGCGGCAGCGGTCGGCGAGTGGGAAGGCGCGGTGGAGCGGGAAGGCGAGGGCGCGGCGGTAGGAGGGGAGGAGGTCGGCGGGGGTGATGAGCGCGGGTGCGGGGGAGGGCTGGAGGGACGGGATGAGGAGGGCAGAGGCGGAGGCGGAGGGTGGAGGGTAGGGCGGGGGGTCGAGGGCGGCGAAGGCGGGGGTGAGGACGCAGATGGTCCAGGCGCTTTCGGGGGTGGGATCGTGCTGCGTCGTGCGGGCGTCGTAGGCGTACGCGAAGAGGAGGGTGGCGAGCGTGAGGTAGAGGCTGTGGGTCTGGGCGGGGGTGGGGAGGTCTGCGTGCGGGTCAGCGGGTCAGGGGGATCATGTGGACAAGGGGAGGCGAGGGCCGGGCGACGCACATTCTTTGCGCGGGAGGCGGAGCATGGCGAGGTTCTCGGCTTCAGTGAAGGGAGCGACGACGGGTACGGCGAGGTGCGGGTGCTCCCACTCGAGAAGTTCCTCAATGGTCTCTGGGTCAGCGTAGTCCGCCCTGTAGGACGCAGAGATCAGCGGTGCGATTCGCTATGCGCAGAGAGACGGGGCGTGTACATGTAGTGCTCCTCGTCCCACTGCGCATCCTCCTGCGCGACACGGCGCGCGCGGCGGTCGGCGGGAGAGAGGGTCTCTGCGTCGGGGCCGAGGGCGTTGGCTTCATTGGGGGACTCGGCGACATGGCGGAAGTAGCCAGTGTAGGCGTCGAGGAAGCCGTATGGTTTTTGGAGGGCGGTGTGGAAGGAGGTGGGGGCGGGGACGAATTGGGGGAGCTGCCAGTCGTTTGCTGCGGCTGAAGAGGGGGTGAGTCGAGACAGGGGCGGAGAAGAAGGGTAAGGAGGTGAGATGGGCGCCGGGAGTGATGTTGATGTTGGTGCAGATGTGGATGGGACGTGGATGGGAGAGACGGAGACTACTGACCTTGGAGTATCTCGCGCTGTTCGTGTGTCAGGTCTGGGCGGTCGAGCGAGAGCGCCTGCGCGCGCTGCGCCAGGTCTGAATCTTGCGTCTGATGCGTTTCGCGGCGCGGACGAGCATCGCTATCGGCATCCTGGGCGTCGTGTGATGCGAGGACCTCGATCACGGGGGCGGTGGGCGGGTGGACCGGGCGCGGTGCGAGGAGCTTCGGGAGGAGGTCGAGGTCGGGGAAGTGCTCGCCGCGGGTCTGCTTGGAGAGGGTGAGGGTGAGGACGCCGGCGGCGGGGTCGTACGCGGCGGACGAGGCGTCGTCCTCTGTGACGGGTGCGGGGAGGGAGAGGCGGAGGAAGTAGGGGGCGATGTGGATGGAGACGAGGGTGTTGTCGACGTGGATCTCGACGTCGGCGGCCTGCGGGGGCGGTGCTGTGTGTCAGGGGTGGGCGAGGTGAGACGGGAGGGGTGAGTGTGTACGCACGCGGACGGCGGGGCAGGCGACGGTGAGGATGAGCGATGCGTCTGTCTGTTCGCACCTGAAGCGCGGTGTGATCATCTTTCGCTGCAACCCGCGTCCACCCTGGTCTGTCTTGTATACCCATTGGTCAGTCAAGCACGGGCGACTCTCGTCGCTTCAGCTCCCATCCCCCGCCCTCAATTACAACGGTCGCAACCATGTGTGCATCAAAGCGGAACGTGTCCGAGTCCCTCGAGAACACGATCAACAAGTTCAAAACAATCACGACCTTGCTTACAGCTGTCCTCTATCTTCGAGGACACAATACTTCGCTATCCCAGACTTGGACGGCATACCAGAGACAAGACACTGAAAAGCCCCTGACACAGCATAGATTGCTTGATCACCTTGCTACTGTGCTCGTCAGAGACCGTGAAGTGGTGGCTGTGGCCGCAGGTAGGGAGAGGAACACCGACATCAGCCGCGCGCACACGCGCGACGCCCTCTCGCTCTCGCTCATCATCTCAGTCTCACATCAAGGCGACACAGATATCCCCGTGGAAGGCGCGGAAGGTCGACTGATGAGAACCGCATCATCGTCACCAATCTGACGCGCCCCGAAGCCGCGAGCGGGAATACCAGATCGGGGAAGGGAAAGAGGGGACACAGGCTGAGAGAAAAGCAATGTCTCCGTTGAACACAAAACGTGAGTGTGAAATTCTCATCAAACAAAAACCTCTCCGAAACATTTTATAAAGTCTCGAGTTTCATGAGCACGTCTCGAGCGTGATCAACATCATCAAGGGAAAGGTCACCTCGCCTCTCGATCTAGGCATTCACATTGTTTCTCGTGGCTACCGCAAGATGCGCTCTCGACTCAGGTGTACGAGATCACTTGCCTTCCTCAACAAGGTCTGGAATGCCAAACCTGACCGCTTGCCTGAACTATATGATCAGCGGTCTTCATCATTACACAACAAAGAGGACTGCAACCTTTCGGAATTGCTCACACAAACTTTCTGGGACAAACACCTTTTCAGTGTGGAATATGCAGGACTATCCTCCATCGAGTTGAAAACACAAGCACAGAGCAATGATGTTCTTTTTGTCAAGGAGACATGCGTGGCCTTCCATCATATCTTTTGCTCGACTCTGAAAGCCTATCAGAACTGTCTGGACGAGCTTTGCAAAGCCAACTCAAAAACAATCAACAGGACGGCATTACACACCTGGCTTTATTGCACTCTTTTGAAGACCATCACATATTCCAATGCTTTTGCAGACTACCTAACTCTCGCAGTTCCGGACATGTTTGACCATCTTTTTGCAGGTGCAGGAACCAGGTATACCACACTATCTAGAGATCCTCAGGGCAAATCAAATATATTAGAGGAGGAAGGAGATACGGACATTGACAATGCAGATTTGCTTGAAGCTGTGGGCTCGACAACATTGGACGCATACAACCTGCGTCGACAGGTTGTGGTACTACATGCTGTTGACCGCCTCGTAGGTGCAACACCGAACTTTCAGGATATCACTCATACTGTCATCTCTGTCGAACATCTTGGGACAGATATGTGGCACTGGGAAGATGTGGTGAAGGAGATACTAGTCGAAGACGATGCTGTTCGCGTGGAGACAGTGCTCACGCAACTCCGTTCATTGATGCAACAAGACGGGATGGACGCGGGGGGCTCAATTCGCCGCATGTGCGAAGGTTTACTATCGCCGACTCCCGTGTTCCTAGGGTGTGTTCATTGTGAGGGTGGTTTGGCTAGCATCCTGGATGAGAGGAACCTAGACAAGGGCTTGCTTGATTTGAACCAAGTTGCACTTCACCAGGAACTGGACGATGTCCAAGGTGTCAACCTGGAAAATTACCTTTCTTCACACCTTCCAATGCCAATATTGACATGGAGATTTACAGAGCAAGATGGATCCGTGCTATGTTGGTGTCTCTGAAAAGGAATGTCCTGTCTGTAATCTCGTGAATTCTGAGTTTGGCATAGGCGCGGACAAGTGGCTGGCGAAACCACATCACGAATATACACGAGAAGGCAGAGATCTATTTCAAGGCCAAATTGCTGGACTCAATCGATGCGTTGCTCAAAGACAAGCAACAACATGTGCGGACCGATTCTGCTCAAACCGACGATTATCGGTCGGACGCTGATCGCAAGAGCCAAGAAGTCTTGAGGGCGAAGCAAATGATCGATTATGACAACTTGTCTGCAGACCACAGTCTATGGATTCACTGAAGATGGCCAGGTTTGAGTGTCGATTTGCAGAAGGTCAGGCTAGTGTCAGGTTTCTGGCGTAGTCCGAGAGCGCTGTAGTTTTTTCTCCGCATTCTAACCAATAGCATCGTTTGGTCGCCACTTGTAGATCGACGGCTGAAGGGTACTCCGAAGACGAGAGGTGACATCTCCACGATCAGAGAAACGGTGTTGTTTGTTACATGTATATCATTTTTGCATTGCATCAGAGCTGTGATATGTATGAGCGTACTGCGTGAGAGGGCTGATCATCATGAATGTGCTCGCACACAACCTGCGGTGTGATCATCTTTCGCTGCAACCCGCGCCCGAGTCATCCATGCTCTTATACCCGCGCACCCACCTCCACCCCCTCTCCCTCGCTCCCCTCTCTCGTCCCACGAATGGCTAAAAACATTGACCCCCAGGTCTGCTTCACCCCAAGCCGCGTTAATGTCTCTGACCGCCCCTGTCTATCCAGAAACTGCCCGCGTTTCCCCCGCTCGAAACAGTCGAGCAGCTCATCCTCCACCAGAAGAAGGGAAACTGCGTCCCCGTCTATGTCCAGCTCCCCGCGGACCTCCTCACCCCCGTCATGGCCTACCTCCGCATCGCAAAGGACTCAAAGTACAGCTTCCTCCTCGAATCTGTCATTTCCGGCGAGAACATCGCCCGCTACAGCTTCATCGGCTCAGGTGCGCGTGCCGCCTCCGCCCGTCCGCTGCGCCCCCGCTCACGCGTTTCTAGATCCCTTCAAGGTAATCAAGACCGGCCCCAACGAGGAGATCACCGGCGACCCCATGCTCGCCCTCCAGCGCGAGCTCGCCGTCTACCGCTACGTCAAGCTCCCCGAGGTCCCCACTTTCACCGGCGGTGCAATCGCCTACGTCGCCTACGACGCCATCCAGCATTTCGAGCCCAAGACCGCCCGCCCGCTCGACGACAACCTCCACATCCCCGAGGCCGTCTTCATGCTCGTCGACACCATCCTCATCTACGACCACCTCTTCCAGAACGTCAAGATCGTCTCCCACGTCTTCTGCCCCGACAACGTCGGCCCCGCCAACCTCTCCTTCACCTACCAGACCGCCGTCGCCAAGGCCCGCAGGCTCGCCCGCGTCGTCCTCCAGACCGCCACCCCGGAGGTGCCCCAGCCCCCGATTTCCCTCGGCGCGGACGCCGTGTCCAACGTCGGCAAGGAGGGCTACGAGCGCTTCGTGTCTACCCTCAAGGAGCACATCGTCGCCGGCGACATCATCCAGGCCGTGCCCTCCCAGCGCCTCCAGCGCCCCACCCAGCTCCACCCGTTCAACGCGTACCGCACCCTCCGCCAGATCAACCCGAGCCCGTATATGTTCTACCTCGACTGCGGCAGCCTGCAGCTCGTCGGCGCGAGCCCAGAGACACTCTGCAAGGTCGAGGACAACAAGGTGTACAACCACGCGATCGCGGGCACGACGAAGCGCGGAAAGACCGCGGAAGGTGCGCCGCACGCGCCGCCGTCACGCCCTGCGCCGACCCTGATACCCTTTTTGTTTGCGCAGAGGACGAGCGGCTCGGGCAGGAGCTGCTGGGGTCGGAAAAGGACCGCGCGGAGCACATCATGCTCGTCGACCTCGCGCGCAACGACGTGAACCGCGTCTGCCAGCCCAAGACGGTCAAGGTCGACCACCTGATGCAGCTCGAGAAGTTCAGCCACGTGATCCACCTCACGTCGCAGGTGTCGGGCATGCTGCGCGACGGGCTCACGCGGTGCGTTGTTGCGTTGCGTCTATGCGGCTGACAAGTCGAGGGGCCGTGTCGCTGACGCCGCGCGCGGCAGGTTCGACGCGTTCCGGTCGATCTTCCCCGCGGGGACGGTCTCGGGCGCGCCGAAGATCAAGGCGATCGAGCTCGTGTACGAGCTCGAGCAGGAGCGCCGCGGCGTGTACGCGGGCGCGGTCGGGCGGTTCGACTTTGCGGAGGACGAGATGGACACGTGCATCGCGATCCGGACGATGCTGTTCCAGGGCGGCATGGCGTACCTGCAGGCGGGCGGCGGGATCGTGCACGACAGCGTGGAGGAGGACGAGTACCAGGAGACGATCAACAAGCTGCAGGGCAACGTGCGCGCGCTCGAGGCGGCTGAAAGTGCGTTGCGTTTGACTCGTCTTGACTGTTTTTACGGCGCTGACCGCGGCTTGCGCAGAGTATTGGTACGACATACAGCGGAACCGGCCAAAGGGGCCGCCATAGGGGTGAGAGCGAAGGGGTGGGTGTGCGAGTAGAATACGCGAGCGTGTATTATCGTAGTGGGACCAAAAAAAGACAAAAGCTATGTGTACGTGAGCGAGACGTGCCTCGCCCTGCGCTGCCTTTGCTCCTCCCTGCGGGCCTCGGCCTCCTCCTTGAGTGCGACGCCCTCCCTGCCGGCGATGCTGAGGACGCCGGCGATGAGCTCCGCGACGCGGGTGCTCTCGTCGTTGGCGGGGATGGGGTACATGACGATGCGCGGGTCGACGTTGGTGTCGATGATGGCGACGGTGGGCACGTGCTCGATCGCGCACTCGCGGATGGCGTGGAGGTTCGGGATCGGGTTGAGGAAGACGACGAGGTCGGGGGTGACGCGCTCCGCGCGGGCGACGTCTGGGCCGAAGAACTGGATGCGGTTCGTGAGCGTGCCCGGGAGCCACTTCTCGCCGACGTGGAAGCCCTGGGGGCCGAGGCGCGCGGCGGCGCGGCGGACGCACGCGCGGAGGTCGGGGCGGGTGCCGACGAAGAGGACGGTGCCGTCGCGGGCGGCGACGGCGCGGACGAGGGCGGCGGCGCGGCGGAGCATGGGGAGGGTGCGCTCGAGGTCGATGACGGTGACGCCGGCGCGGGTGCCGTACGCGTAGGGCACGAAGTTGGGGTTGAGGAGCGCGCGCGAGTGGCCGAGGTGCGCGCCGGCGGCGAGGAGGGCGGAGAGAGTGAGGTCTTTTGGGGGCGGCGGGCGCGCGAGCGAGTGGTGCGGCTGGAAGGTGTTGTCGCGCGTCTGCGCGGAGCCGAACGCGCTCAGGTGCTCGACTGCGTGGCGAGGGGAAGGAGAGGAGGCGGGTCAGACACCGCGCACACGGACGGACATCGGCACGCACTCAGAGACTTGCGGTCCGCGCGCTGCTGCTGGAACGCCGTCCAGTCTTCCTCGGACGCGAGGCGCGGGGCGTCTGTGGTCAGCGGGCGCGTCTGTGCATGGCGCAGCGGGCGCGAAGCGAGACGGCGGGCTGCAGAGGCTGCTTGTGCGGGACAGCGCATGGCGAGGAGATGGCGAGGAGGTGGAGAGGGTCAAGGCGAGGGTCAAGGCGAGGGTGGCTGTGCGCACAAGAGCGTGAGGTGCGCTTACGTCAGCATCATCGATTTTTTTTCGTCGCCGGTCGACGTCCTCGCTCGTCCTCTCCTCCCTCAGTCCCCGCCCCTCTCTCTCTCTCCCTCTCGCCGTTTCCAAATCCCCCTCCCCGCCCTATAAAAAAATGGAAGACGCATTCGACGGCGCTATCGGCATCGACCTCGGCACAACCTACTCGTGAGTTCCTCTCTCTCCCCGTGGGCTCCGTCGTCCCGTTTCTCTCCCCTCCCGTGGGATCTACCGCTCATCTCTGCGTTTTTCCCCACAGCTGCGTGGGTGTATGGCAGAACGACCGTGTCGAGATCATCGCCAACGACCGTCAGTTTTTTTTTTCGCATTCCTCTTTTTTTCTTTGCGAGCGTCATGTTCAACGTGTTCGCATCCTGCAGAGGGTAACCGGACCACCCCGTCGTACGTCGCCTTCTCGGCAGAGGAGCGCTTGATCGGCGATGCCGCCAAGAATCAGGCCGCGATGAACCCCCGCAACACCGTCTTCGACGCAAAACGTCTCATCGGCCGCCGATTCGAGTGAGTCCTCCTTGCTCTCTGCTCGATCGGGCCGTATCTCATCGGCCTCGCCCACCCCGCAGTGATCCCGATGTCAAGAAGGTGACTTGAATTTCGTCGCATATCCCTTGCGTCGCCGGCGCTCACCCTTTTTTGCGCTCGCCATGCAGGACATGACCCACTGGCCTTTCGAGGTCGTCGAAAAGGACGGATCGCCTCTGATCAAGGTCCAATACCTCGGCGAGGACAAGACCTTCAGCCCACAAGAAATCTCCGCCATGGTGCTGACAAAAATGAAGGACATCTCCGAGGCCAAGCTCGGCAAGACCGTAAAGAAGGCCGTCGTGACGTGCGTTCCCATATTTCAATCATTCTTGATGCGAGACTAAACCCTCGTCGCAGTGTCCCTGCCTACTTCAACGACTCGCAGCGTCTCGCGACCAAGGACGCCGGCGCCATTGCTGGCCTCGACGTGCTCCGTATCATCAACGAGCCCACCGCCGCCGCCATCGCATACGGTCTCGACCAGCAATCGAAGACCGAGCGCAACGTCCTCATCTTCGATCTCGGTGGAGGAACTTTCGATGTCTCGCTCCTCAACATCAGCGGCGGTGTCTTCGCCGTCAAGGCTACCGCCGGTGACACCCACTTGGGTGGTGAGGACTTTGACAACACCCTCTTGGAGCACTTCAAGAAGGAGTTCCAGCGCAAGACGAAGCTCGACATCGCGGACGACCCCCGTGCGCTCCGGCGATTGAGGAGCGCTTGTGAGCGTGCCAAGCGCACGCTCTCCAGTGTTGCCCAGACCACCGTCGAGGTCGACTCGCTCTTCCAGGTAATTTACTCGATGCTTCAACTTACCACGCGTTCGTGTCTGATCGACTATTTTAGGGCGAGGACTTCTCCGCCAACATCAGCCGTGCCCGTTTCGAGGAGATCAACGCTGCGATGTTCAAGTCGACCATCGAGCCCGTCGAGAAGGTCCTCAAGGACTCCAAGATCCCCCGCGAGAAGGTCGACGATATCGTCCTTGTCGGTGGTTCGACGCGTATCCCAAAGATCCAGGCGCTCGTCTCGGAGTACTTCGGTGGGCGCCAGCTCAACAAGTCCATCAACCCCGACGAGGCCGTCGCGTACGGCGCCGCTGTTCAGGCTGCCGTCCTCACCGGCCAGACGTCCGAGAAGACCCAGGACCTGCTCCTCCTCGATGTCGCCCCCTTGTCCCTCGGTGTCGCCATGCAGGGCGATGTCTTCGGTGTCGTCGTCCCACGCAACACCCCCATCCCCACCAACAAGTCGCGTGTGTTCACGACCGTCGAGGACAACCAGACCACGGTCACCTTCCCTGTGTGAGTCCAGCGAGCTGTTTTCCTTGTTTCGTTTTGACATTGACAGACGAGGGACAGGTACGAGGGTGAGCGCACTCAGTGCCGCGACAACCGTCTGCTCGGCGAGTTCGAGCTCAACGGCATCCCTCCCATGCCCCGTGGCCAGGCCGAGCTTGTCACCACCTTTGAGGTCGATGCCAACGGCCTGCTGAAGGTCTCCGCCATGGACCGCGCCTCTGGCCGCAAGGCGTCCATCAGTGCGTAACTCCGCAGACTTTGTCGAGCTTTTACCAACGTTGTTCTACTTTTCTAGGCATCACCAACTCTGTTGGCCGTCTCTCGGGTGCCGAGATTGACCAGATGATCAAGGACGCTGAGCAGTTCAAGCAGGCCGACAAGGACTTCTCTGCGCGCCACGAAGCCAAGTCTGACTTGGAGGCGTACATCCACCAGGTCGAGGGCACGATCACGTCGCCCGAGATCGGGATGAAGCTGAAGCGCGGAGCCAAGTCGCAGGTCGAGGCTGAGCTCGCGCGGGCGTTGGAGAAGCTCGAGATCGAGGACTCTACGGCGGACGAGTTGCGCAAGGCGCAGTTGGGCATCAAGCGTGCGCTGCAGAAGGCGACGGCGGGCATCCGATGAGCAATGGGCGAAAAATAAAGCCATTTCTTTTTCCCTGGATTGCTCTTCTTTTTTCCCTTTCCACAGTTTCTTCTGTCCTTTGTCCTCTCTCTCTCTCAGCCTTGCTTGTGTTGTGTGCTCGCTACCCACGCTGTTCTCCCCCTCCACACTTTTCCATCCTGTACGCTGATGCATCTCATACGTAGTACGGCTTTGAAGCGCGCGTGTCATTACGACTGTATTCATGGCGACGTCCACGAGATTGGATGTGTAGCGATGCCGTTGAACAATGGATGAAGTCGGCCTTTCTTGTCTGACGGCGCACGTGGGGCCAGCTGAGAGCGCACGGGGAGGAAAGCCCGACTGGCAACGGATCCGATTTCCATAAACGGACGGTTGCAGCTCCCACCTTCACCGCCTCGCTCTCGCCTCCCCGCCTCCTCGCGTCCCCCTCCTCTGACGCTCGCGCAACGACGGCTTGTCTCTAGCCACAACAGTCCTTCACTCGCTCTCCGACTCTCCTTCCACCCACCCTCTCCTTATCAGACCCGCTCCACTCGGCGTCGGTCGGCACACACATACACGCACACAGTAACCTGCTTTATTACGACCATGCGCTCCTCGACCTTCCTCAGCGCCTCGCTGCTCTCGCTCGTCCTCCCGTTCGTCGCGGCGGAGGGACACGGCGGTAGCGCCCGTCGCCACCGCGATATCGCGCATCGCCCGCGCGGGGACCTCGCGAAGCGGTTCTCCAACGCTCGGTTCACGTTCTACGACGTCGGCCTGTGAGTGTTCCCCCTGACTTTTTTTTTTTTTTGCTCTCGCTATGTGTTCCCGCCCGCTGTGGGGTTTTACTCCTTAAGGCTTGGGCTTGGGCGGCGTTGGGCTGTGCTGTGATATACATGTGCTGTGATGGGATTGCTTGGGGCGCGATCGTCGACGGCTGGCGGCTGAAGCGTTCACGGCTGACGGCGGCGGTTTTTTGTCTTTAGCGGTGCCTGTGGGATCACCAATGTGCCTTCTGACTTCGTGAGTGCCTGTTTTCTTGGGTTCGACCGCGTAATAGGGGGCGCCGTCGCTCATTGTGTTTTCCCGTCGCCAGATCGTCGCGCTGAACAGCATCGTGAGTCGTCCTCGCTATCGCCGCCTCCCTCGCTCCCCCCTCGCTCCCTTACTCCCTCCGCCTCCTCCCCTCAAGCCCCGCGCCTCGATGCTTGTCCTTGCTGGGACATGCATGCGGGTGGAGGGTCGTGATCCGGCTTTGCTGATTTTTGATCCGTCGTAGCAATATGGCGGCGGTTACCCTGGCCCCGAGTGCTTCAAGATGATCACCATCAGCGTCAACGGCAAGTCAGCCCAGGCTCAGATCACCGACGAGGTGCGCGCGCTCGGTCGTTTGACGTTCCCTGTCTTTCGTCGCGTTTCTCATCACGCCCGCTTTTTTTTTTCCTGCCTTTTTCGCGTCGCTGGCGTCTGCAGTGCCCTGGATGCCCGTACGGCGGCCTCGACTTCTCCCGTGGCCTGTTCGACTACTTTGCGGACGAGTCCGTCGGCGTGCTCACTGGCACCTGGAACTTCAACGACGGCTCTGGCGGCGGCACCGTCTCCTCCAGCACCGCCGATCCGGAGCCCACCACCACCAAGAAGGTGCACACCACCACCACCACCCCCGAGCCCGAGCCCACCACGAGCTCGCCCCCTCCCCCGGAGACGACGACGTCCAAGTCCAAGACCCCGACCCCGACGCCCACCCCGACCCCGACGCCCACTCCGACGCCCACGCCCACGCCCACCCCGACGTCCACCTCGCAGGTCCCGTCCACGACGAGCACCACGCCGTCGACGACGAAGGTGAAGACGACCTCGAGCGCGAAGCCGAGCACGTCGTCCACCCCGTCCGCCGTGCCAACGACTGCGCTCGACCTGTCCTCGGGCGTCGCGAGCGGGCTCGCGGTCGCGACCGGGACGATCTCCAGCACGTCGGGCGACCCCGAGAGCCTCGACGTCGCGAACCAGGCGCTCATTGGCCTCAGCGGCATCATCGCCGGCGGCGCCGCGTTGTAGAGCGCGAGCGCAGAGGGCAGGCGCCCCCGCGTCGCCACATGTCGAATATGTGTATCGCCGCGGACAATAACGCTCCTTCCCGGACGGACATTCCTCGTTACTTAGACAAATTCTAACGCGTCGCATATTTACCTCTGGCGGGCACGTATGGCCTCTCTATATACCCAACACGATCTCACAGTTTATTTACTTATTACTTACGCGCACCGGGGCGCCGATCTCGGGCGGCCCGGTTTTTTTTCCCCTTTTTTCCTCTTTCTCTTTGCCTTCGCTTGTACGTCCCTTCAGCTGCTGCGGCGGGTTCTTTGTGGTCGTATGGGGGATCTACTACACGGGTGACATCGCGTTTGTGCTTCCGATTTTATTTTTCCTGACCAAACTTTTACTTTTTCTTTTACTTTATCGTTTTCATGACCCATGATGCATGACCACTACCCATCCTATCCCTCGTTGGCGCCAGGTGGCCTGCCTTTTTTTCTTTCTTTATTTCTTTTCTTTTCTTTTGGCTGTTATTTGTTGTTGCTGGTGCGTCGCTGATTGGTGTATTCCGCTGGCGTCGAGCGCGGGTGGATTGGAATGGCGATGTTTGTGGTGACTTGCTTGCGTGTGCGTGCGTGCGGCTGTGTGCGGCCTGCTGCCCTTGAAAGAGTCCTTCTGTGGGCGACGTGAGGTGAGCGCGAAAAACTGTGCGAGAGTGCGCCCGCGGAACAGGATCTGGGGCCGGGTGGAGGCCCGTGGGGACATACATACGAGTAAGTACCGGGACTCTACATGGGCAAGTCGAGCAAGGCTGCGGTCCGCGTTCGTTCGTTGTCGTTCTCGGGTGGAGTCAAAGGTCTGGATGCTTTTTGCGTGTTTTGGCTTTTTTTGCGGGTGTCTGAGTTGCTGGGCTGAGCAGAGTCTGGGCGCTCTGGGCAAAGCGTGTGTCCGTCGACCGCCGGGGCGAGAGAGGAGCACTGTAGTCGATGGCCTCGAGATAACCAGAGCCAGGCTGAGCCAGGGCCAGAGCCAGAGCCAGAGCCAGAGCCAGAGTTCAAGAAAGAGTCCAAGAGTTTCTCGCTTGTCTGATACTTAAGGGGGTCGCTTTCGAGCTCGTATAAGGCTCTGTAAGGCTTCCAGAAACTCCGCACCGTCAGGGTGTGGGGAAGCGTGCCCCGGGGAGTCGAACAGTCCGCTGGGGTTGCAGTCCGAGTGAGTTGCCGAAGCGGGAGCAAACGGTAAGCCCGAGCGAGAGAGCGAGTACAGGGAGCCGCCGTCTAAGGAGGGCGCGACAGAGGCCTCGTCGCGGGGTTCGGCGGTGCCGGCGTCCGTGCCCTGATTGAGCGCATATATGCCCTCTGTCGCGGCGTTTTTATGCATAGGTGCTGTTCAGATGTGAGAGGTTAGTTTACTCCATGTATGTAAAAAGGTTTCGAGGGGGGAAAAAGGCTCACCAGCGATCTCGTGTCCCCGTCTCCCTACACGAAAGCCCTTCCCCGCGTTCGGCATCCCAGGATTATCTGGCTTCTTGGATGCTCGCGTGAGGGGAAAAGGGCCACCGGATGCTTCACCAGCGATCACGTATCCCATTCTCCCTACACGAAAGCTCTTCACCGTGTTCGGCATTCCAGGATTGTCTGACTTCTTGGGTGCTCGCCCGAGGTGTAAAGGCCCACCGAGCCCCGTCGATGCTTCACCGTCGATCACGTATCCCGTTCTCCCTACACGAAAGCCCTTCCCCGCGTTCGGCATCTCAGGATTATCTGGCTTCTTGGATGCTCGCGTGAGGGGAAAAGGGCCACCGGATGCTTCGCCAGCGATCACGTATCCCATTCTACCTACACGAAAGCCCTTCCCCGTGTTCGGTATCCCAGGATCATCCGGCTTCTTGGGCGCTCGCCTGAGGGACATCTTTCATGCCCTTGCAGTCGCCAGAGCCTTGTCTCTCAAATTCATTTCTTCACGTTGGCCGTGTCGGTGGATCGTGCGGCGCTGCTGGATGAAAGGCGGATCATGCGTGCGGCACGGTGTGCAGGGGCAATAATCATAGCGAGCATCTGCCTGTGTCCGGTCTGAGGCCATGTGGAACGGAAGAGAAAAAAGTAGCGTTTGTCGAGGTTGTAGAGGCACACCCAAGGATCAAGAGAACATCGACGCGTCCCGATCAAGTCGTCGCGTCTCCCCAATCCAAATCGGGTACTGGAGCATACTGATCATGTCCAGCATTGTTGTCCACCATATGTATTCTGCTGGCATGGCGTCGAATGCAGGATAGTAGCACATTCGAAGAACGAATATATACTCCTGAGTGTTATCCATGCAGTCACGCCGCAGTGGGCACCAGGGCAATAACGCCCGGAGGTGCTTTCCCATCGCAGACAGATAACGAAATGAGTATAAACAGCAGCAACAATACCTTACAAACACCACCACCACCACCAACAACAACAACAACAACAACACCAGCGCCACCAAAAAAAGAGAAACCGCGTAGCAATCCGCCATCTACCTGCGGTCCCGCACGCTCAGCACCAGCAGGTCCTCGTCCTCCAGGTTGTAGCTCGCGATCGTGTTCGAGTTCGCGAGCATCTTCCCGCCCTGCGCGAGCCGGATGCGCGACGCCGGCACCGCGCTCCCCGTCGCGGCGAGGATGCGGTCGCGCAGCGTCGACACGAGGAGCGTGAGCGGCAGCTCGTGCACCGTGACCACCGCCCCGTCGAGCTTCCATTCCGGCCGCGCTGCGTCCGTCGGCATCTGCACCTGAAGCGAGATCGGGTGCTGGAGAGGACGCGCGAGGTGAGCCCGTGTCATCGCAAGGGAATTGAAACACGATAAAGTAAGATAAAATGAAATGGAAGAGGGATCGAAAAAGGAAGAAAAAAAAAAAAACGCACCGGGTGCATGTTGACCCAGTCCTGCTCGGGGTACATCTGTCCCCCCGGCAGCTTCGCGACCCGCTGCTTCTTCGCGGGGGGCATATCGTCTCCAGGCGCGCCGTCCATCATCTCGTCCGCGCTCCGCACCATCCCGGCGCCCGCAACGACCGGGGGCGTACCCGCCGCGCCGGGTGGGCTGAAGGCGGGGCGCCCGGGAGGCGGGGGCTGGTACCCGAACGGCTGTGCGGCGTCGAGGCCCTGGTAGTGCAGCGGCGGGAGCATGACGGGTGGCGGCTGCGGAGGGTAGAGCGACGCGGGCTGCGGGCCCGACGAGATTGTGGCGGCGGAGTACGCCGAGTCGGTCGCGGGCACGGTCGACGCGCCGATGGGCTTCGCAGGGATGGGGAGTGCGGCAGGGGGCGGCGCATTCATCGGGGGCGGCGCAGCGGCAGGGCCGATACCGGGGCCGATGGCATTGGCTTCTTGTCTGTGGATGCATACACACAAAAGGCGCAAGGATGTCAGTAGATACTCTGACCTAACTCTGCATAGCAAAGATCACGTACGGTCCGAGACCCTTGGCGCGATGGATGGCCGCGATCTGCTCGTCGAAGTTGACGTTGGTCGAGTACCTGTCGAGCGTGTTCGCCCTGGACGCCGTGTGCCCGTCCCAGACGACCTTCTCCCGCTCCTTCCGGCGCTCGCGCTCCTCCTCCTCGTCGCGCTTGCGCCGCTCCTCGTCCGCCTCGGCGCCGAAGATGTCCACACGCGTGCGCGCGAGGTTCTTGAGCGACGACACGACGTTCGCGCCGCGCTGCAGCTCCGACGCCTGCGCCTTGCGGTCCTCGAGCGCGTCGCGCTGGGACTTCCAGCGCGGGTCGAGCAGCTCGATCCGCATGTGCTCCTGCAGCTCGTTCACCGGCACCTGCTGCCCGCAGATCGTGCACGTGGTCATCGCGACCTTGGTCTTCGCGCCAACTGTGCAGCGCGAGCAGACGTTCGTCAGCACGACCAAACAAGCGAAGCGAGCGCTCGGACTCACTCTTCGGGACGTAGTCGGTCCTGATTTTCATCGGGCCACCGGCCTCCAGCGAGTTGGCCTGGATGGCCCGCGCTCTCTCCAGCTCCCTCTGCCTCTCCGCTTCGTCCTTTCGTCTCCGCTCCTCGACCTCCGCATCCTCCTCGTCGCTCTCCTCCACCGCCATGGCGTCCTCCTCCGCGGTCGCGGTCGCGGCGGCCTCGGCCTCGGCGGCAGCCTGGCGCGCGCGGTGCGCCTCGACGTCCTCGGCGGTCGTCTCCATGACCATCGCGGCCATGCGTTTTTGCGCCAACGTCATGTTTTCGACTTCCTGCACGCTCATAGGCGGCGGAAGCTCGGACGCGGCATCTGCGGCGGTAAACTCGATCGTCTGCACGATGGCATAGTCGTGCCAGTCGATCTCGGCGAACGCGGCTGTGGGTGCGACGGGCGGTCAGCTGTCCGTCGACGCAGATCCGCACGACGCGACGCCCGTGGCGCACGGTTGGAGTGACGGAGATGACGAGTGGGACGGATGGGTGGAAAACGCACTTCGCTCAGCCTCCCTATCGTCCTCGCGCTTTTTCTCCTGCTCGCGCTTCTTCTGCTCCCACTTGGCGTGCTTCCGCGCGACGTCGAGCATCTTCCACTTGGCGCCCGCCTCCGCGCGCTCCTTGAGCTGCGCGAGCGTCTCCTGGCTCGGGAGCAGCACCCTGGTGTACTGCTCGATCAGCTGGTTGAAGTACGCAAAGAGCGAGTGCGTCGGCTTGAGGAAGTCGAACTGGTAGTTCCGGCCCTCCCTCATGGAAAGCGCGTTGAGGAACGCGCGCCCGCGCCGCGCGGTGAAGAGCGCGGTGAGCTTCATGATGTCCCTGTACCAGACGAATCGAGCATCAGCGATCCCACCCACACCGACTCACCCAAACCGACACGCCACGCGAGCCCAAATCCGACCCAACAAAGGAGACACGCACAGGTCAATCGCGCTGATGTTCGGCAACTCGAGTATGAACTCCGGCGGCGGCGGCTCCTTGCCGATATCGGCCTCGACCGCGGGCTCCGCCTTCTCCTCGCCCTTGGCCTCCTTCACCTCGACGTCCTCGTCGAGCTCGCCCTGCACGACCTTGTCCATGCGGTGCCTGTAATAAGCATGATAAGGGTCGGCCGGGTTGAGGAACGAGAACTTGGGGTCCTGACGCTGGTTCTCGCGGATCTTGTCTTCGAACTGGGGCGGGTTCGCGGAGCGCGCGACGAAGAGCGCCGTGCGGTCGATGATGGCTGTGCGCGCGCATCAGGAGAAGGTGGGAGGACGAGAGCAAGGAGGGGGCGCAGAGATAAAATTGTCAGCGTGGAGTAAATACAACGCACGGACACGGCAGACGGAGAGAGACGCACATTTGACTTCGGGCGGGGGGAGGATGAGTCCACTGGTGAACTTCATCGCACCCTGCGGTGCGTCGTGGGCGAGCATGGCGCCATTGTCGTTGGCGCCTCCATTGATGGC
The DNA here is from genome assembly GCF_000320585.1 of Heterobasidion irregulare TC 32-1. NCBI lineage: Eukaryota > Fungi > Basidiomycota > Agaricomycetes > Russulales > Bondarzewiaceae > Heterobasidion > Heterobasidion irregulare. Next base: position 1,270,259 of record NW_009258198.1, on the reverse strand, counting down.
GTGCCCGTTGAGGGTGGGTGGGGTGTTTGAGACGACGACGGTTCCGTTCATCGTCGACGTTGTTGGCGTCTGTGCTAGCAGCTTGCAGAAAGAAACGTTACGTCCCGTGGGAACCTTGCCCGAACCTTCGTGGCCGCGGCCACACGTGACTCCTCCCTCTCTTCCCCGCTGCTACTATGTTCGGCGCGTTCAGGGCCACCTCGCCCGTCAATGTGGGTCTTCTGTGGTGAGTGGACAGCCTCGCGTGCGTGTCCGGGGGCGATGACGCTCTGCGTGCCATTAGGAAAGTGCCATGGCGCCTGTCGTCGACCCGCAAAGCCAATGTCAGAACCCGCTTGAAGAAGGTGGATGCGGTTATTGAAGCCGTGCGGGCGAGCGGCGTCGAGTGCAGCGCACTGGTGTGTCCCCTCGCACCCGAAACGGTTCGTGCATATCTGATACTCGCTCCAGACCAGCGCACTCGAGCTTCCGAAAGAGCACGAGATGGACCCGAAGGACAAGTACACCGTCTTCACCCCTCACGCACGAGGCTACCGAAAGGGCATCCACAAAGTGCCCAAATTCACTCGTGTACGCCCTCTGTCCACACATTTTTTTCAAGCGCTCGTTGATACTCAATGCTGCCCTCAGATCACGCACAGAGTGAACCCCAAGGGCTTCTAGATTACTCCTGCTCGTACTATGTTCTACTTCGTAATATAATGACCCTCGCCAAACCGACATATGCAACGTGTGGGAATTACGGCGTGAAATAACCTAGAAAAGCACGAGCTGAATTTTCCCGGCCTGGATGGCGGCGAAAACCTGTGGTGCGCCGAGCACCGTTTTGAACACCTCGTCTCGCGTCTCCGGGATGTCGAGCAGAGAGCGCGACTTCGAGTCCCGATGGCTGACGTCGAGCATGATGTGCGTGAGGGCCGACACGGCCAGCGCATCTGCAACACATCAAAGCGCCCCTGTCAGCGCCCTCCGACGCGCGCACGAAAGCACGGTATGCACGCACTCGTCTCGCAGAGCAGCTTGCCCACCCTGCCCGGCGTGCCGACCGCTGCGCCGACCTTGGTCTTGTTGAGATACTCGACGTGCTCCTGCAGCTTGAAGTGTTTTGCGAAGAGCTTCGCGACGTCGGCGCCTTTTTCACCCCGCAACGTCTTGCTCTTGAGCGTTCGCGTCACGTCCGCGACGCGCAAGGCCGCGCCAGTGAGGAAGAGCAGCGTGGGTGCCCCAGGCGACTTGGTCCGCTGGGACAGGCGCGTGTGCAGTGTGGGTACCGCTGCGCACCATGATAAAAAGAAAAGGCAAGCGCGCGCGTCAGAACGTGAAACGCGAGATGTACACGGACACGGGCACGGCGCGTGAACGGGTGCCGTGCGCCGAGACCGAGGACGGGTCTGAACGGGTGACGGGAAGGCGCGCGCACCTTGGACTATAAATTGGACGAGATCGTCCAAGCTCCTCGATGCCGTCCATGCGGTCGTGTCCGCTATGGAGGACTCTGCCTGCGCCGTCAATATCAGAAGGCCTCGCCGGGCACAGGAGAAGGGCGGGGCGCACCGGGGATCTGCCTGTCCTGGAGCTCGATTGCGGACATTTTTGGGAAGGACTTGGCCTGCATAGTGGAGAGGTAGTCGGCCAAGGCGGCAGGGGGCTGGGCAGCGATTGACACCTCCTGGGTGGGCTCTGCGAGCTTTCGTTTCTGGGGTAGCCGGCGAGGAGGGCGAGGATGGAGAAGGGATGGGATGACGGGCTGGAGCGACGGGGGACGGCAGAAAAGACTCACCTTGAGCCTGCGCTCCTTCTCCTTCTCCCGTCGTTTCCGCTTCTTCTCCATCAAAGCCTTTTTCTCGTCCGCGCGGTCGTCCTCGTCCTCGTCCTCGTCTGCGCTGAGGAGCTTTCCGATGTCGTCGTTGTCGGCCACGAGGGAGCCTGCAGCGCCATCGTCGTCGAGGGCTACTGTGTCGTCGGGGACGAAGTCGTCTGTGAGGTCGTCGCCGTGCTGAGACATGGGGAGCGGTGGACGGTGGGCAGGGAGGGGAGGGAGGGCGCCGAGGGGGCGGAGGGACGGGCGGCGTGTGCCGGCCGAAGCCGATGAGGACCGCGGCGGGCGCTAGCGGTGGCGGGGTCGCAGCCTCAGAGGATCGCTCGCGTCCGTGGCGACGGTCCAGTCGAGGGCGCCCGATGCCCTTCCACCTCCTCTCTCTCTCACATCCCCCCTCCCTCGCCGCACCCGCACACATCCTCCTCCTCGCCGCCGCCGTTCTCCTCCTCCTCGCTCGATGGTACACGTCCCCTGCTGATCTCCCACACCACCCCCCGGCCCCCCCTTCCTCTTCCACCCCGTCCGCTTCCGTCTTCCGCACCATGTTCTCCATCATCAAGGCGAGGCCCGCGCCACTCCCCGCCAGTTTCATCCGTTCCGCAACAACCAACGACGCCCCCGTGTTCGTCTCAGATTCCGCAGACATCCCTGTCGCAGCCCCAGAACCCCTCCCCCCCTTCGTCCACCAGCCCTTCGACGCCTTCCTCGTCCTCGACGTAGAGGCTACATGTCTTCAAGGCACAGACTTCCAGTGGCCGAACGAGATCATCGTGCGTCTGCTCGCGTGATCACCCCACAAGCTTCAGGAACGTTCTCATCATATCCGTCTATCAGGAATGGCCCGTCTGCCTCCTCAGATGGACGGACAAGCAGAAGAACGGGCACGCAAGCACGCTCGAGACTGTCGACGAATTCAGGAGCTTCGTCCGTCCCACCTGGCGTCCCAAACTCTCAGAGTTCTGCACCGCCCTCACCGGCATCACACAGGTCAGTACCCCCCGTCCCCACCGCTCACCCGTCCTCACACCCTCCCGCTGCGTTCTCGTCCATCTTCTCACCGTCCCCCACCCGTCCCGCGTGCGCAGGAACAAGTCGACAACGCGCCCCAGTTTCCGCAGGTCGCGGAGAATTTTTCGCATTTCCTCGCCAAGAACGGCCTCATCCACCCAGACACCGGCGAGCGCCTCGTTCGCTTCTGCTGGTGCACCGACGGCCCGTTCGACGTACGAGACTTCGTCGTGAAGCAATGCTTCATCTCCAAGGTGAGCTTCAACTCCCCCCCCCCTCCCCACAAACGCCCCCGCACCCACGTCTGCGGAGACGTTGGGCGCCAACTCAGGCGGCGTGCGAGCTCGTGCTCGGGTTCTTACGATAACGCGATCTTCGCACACAGATGCAGATGCCGCACTGGATCAGAGGCGACGTCATGGACGTCCGCAGGGTGGTGAGCCATTGGCAGTTCGGGATGGCGCAAACGAAGAAGGTCGGTCTCGTCTTCCCTTTTCGCGCGCCCGGCCCCTATCTCAATATTCTGAAAATAAAAATAAAAATAAAAATAACACACGGCCGGCGTTTACGTTTGCATTCCCGCACGCACGCACGCACGCACGCTTATCTTCCTTGAACAACGGTCGTGTTTGGACGGGTGCCTTTCGCAGCCGTTATTACCGAGGCGGTTATCGCTGAACATCGCGGGCCAGCTCCGCGCGCTCGGCCTCGCGCCATTCCAAGGCAGAGAGCACAGCGGCATCGACGTCAGTCCCTTCCCCTCTCCCGTCCCCGTCTCCGTCCACCCACGCTGACGTCCTTGCCTCCTTTCTGACGTGTGTTCCGCTTCCGATTTTCGACCGGTCGTGATCGTCGTGCTCGCGGCGTCGCATCGGGCCAGGACGCGCGTAACATCTCGCGCATCGTCACGGAGCTCGCGCGCCGCGGGTTCCGCTTGGAGCCGAACACGCATATCCAGCCTGGCCGCCGGTGGGCGTGGATGGGCAGGTCGGGCCAGGTCATCGAGGCGTACTGCCTCACGTAGCGCGACGCGCGTCACGCCCACATCATACCCGACGCTCGCGGCCTCCGCCGCCTCTTTCCCTTTCTCTTTCAGCTTTTTTTTGTTCCTTTTTTTTCGTGTATCATTCGTCCTATCGCCCCTCACCTCCACCCCTCCGTCTCTTTTCTATCCCGTTTCTTCTCGTCTCTATCCCGCGCGCTGTCGCTGTATCTTCTCCCGGGGTGCCTCCGGGCCTGTCTGCTTCCGTCTCTGTTTGTTCATCTGTTCGTTAGTTGCCCGACATCTCCCCCTCCTCTTTCTCCGTCAAATAATGATCTCTCTTCCTCTTCCGCGCTTCCACATCCATATCCACGTTCCCCTCTCCTCTCGCACCTCTCTGTTCAGATACACACGTACCCTCTCGCTTATCACACGCGCATGTCTATACGTTGTCCGCCTCTCCGCGATCGCGTTCCCCCTCTCTAGCGTCGTGTCGTGAGTCCCCGTTACCGCTCGATCTATCTATCTATCTCTCCGTCTGTCCGCGTCTGTCCGTCGATCGCCGTCACCCGTGTGGGCAGCGGCTCCGCGCGAGCTGGGACGTGTGGTGCTGGTGCTTGGTGCTTGGTGCTGGTGCTGGGCAGCCCCGGGCGGCTGCGCGCCGCGCCGCGCTGTATGCTTTATATATTTTCTCTCTCCGTGCTGTCGGGTGGTCGGGTGGCCTTGGCCTTGGCTTAGTGGTTGTGCCCAGACGTGAGCTCGGAATGGCAGCGTCCACGGGCCTTGTACCCCCCAGCTCACGCTCACAACCGCGTTCGGTGCACGTGAGTCACGGCGCGAGGAGACATGTACAGAGCGCCGAGTGGTAAAAAAAAAAAGAAACAAAAATAGAAACAGAAAGGAAAAGAGAAAGGAAATGCGTACAGTATAAAATTGTTCGTGTGGCAGGCTGTCCGAGGACTGAGACTGCGCGCATGAGTGCCGAGTGGCTGCTGGCTCTGCCTCGTCATTCTGACGCGCCTGACGGCTCTGAGCGGAACCCACACCGGGGCGCTGGAAGTCAAGTTTGGTTGCGATTGCCACAGCTGCCAGCAATATCCAACGTCCAACGTCCAACGTCCAACGTGGTCCGACATTCGACAGCATTTCAATCCGGATTTAGTCCAATCTGGTCCGTTTCCGACAAGGCCCGGTCCAGACTCCACAGCTACTATTATCGAGATCCTGGATCATACTGCTTTTTTCTTTCTCTTGCATCACTGAACGTTGAGTGCCAAGCCGGCACTGGTAGAAGTGGGCCGGGCGGTTCACGACAGTTCACGACGGAGGATTTCGAGACCACTTGTCGAGTCTCGACTATCGAGATGTGACTAGGTCTTCTTATGCACAGAATGATTGTCTTCTGTGTAAATGCCAGCCACGGAGACTAACTAGGTCTATACTTCGACTCGGCCCTAGGACAACAAAATGAATCCAGAGCGGAGACCACAGTAAAAGGCCCGGCATTCTGTAGAGTGATTGCGGGACCCAAAAAGACGATGATTCGGTCGGGGTTGTTTCGAAAGTAGCTACAATAATCTCATCTGAGGACCGAGATCCTCAATGGAATTTGATGAAAATTGAACATTCGCGTTCTTCCACCCTCCAGGCTCCTGCTGCGACAATTTTATTCGCGAATGGGTTCGTGAGAGGTGAGATCGAGTGTCATAGGATGGTCCTTGGGTTCCTCTCTGTTGACATAGTCATTCCGCAGCGAGCATGCTTCACTCGGACCAAGTTTCGTTGAGTCTTCGGCAGACTGTATCTGCGGGGAGCCTCTTCGAGGCCTCAAGGCCACAGGCATCTCCCCAGTTCATATTACCAACACCTGATCGTCTTCAATCGTCCAATTAGATCCAGCCCCCCGCTGCGTTCATTATACCTCGGGGATGCACGAACCATGATTGCCCGTCCGGAGCTGATGTGTATTGCGTCCGTCCAATCAATCATCACGACCGTGAGGTCGCTTCCATGCAATGGACATACTTATCTCCTCCACAACCCGTCTCAGGCTGGCTTCCATTCCGAGTATCTCGTTCTCATCATCTCGAGTGGTTCGTGTGCATTGGCGTGCGGCCAAAAGCCTCCGACTCCCCCTCCCATATTTTATCTCCCCGTCATGGCGTCAACCTCTCACGCTTCCACGATTCGCACATCGTATTTCCAAGCGCACTACGTATACCATATCTTCTTCTCGTCCAATGACAGCCATCCTCGATCTCATTCGTAGCCCAAGCGAGGTACGCGGCTTCGTGACGCGTGGCAGGGTCAAGATATTCTCCACGCCTCGTCTGCCCCTCGAGAGAGCGTTCGAGCGTTCTCAGGCCTCCCTCTCACTTGGAGAATCATGTCACAAAAAGTCTGTTGCCCAAGACTGAATGAAAATAACGCATCTGCGTTCCCGCGAGCCGCTGCGTCGCTGGCGCTCCATTGTCCCGCTCGTCGTGGTCAACGTCAACAATACAACAGCTCAGAAGCAATTCCGCGGAATAGAGTAAGTGACGTGAAAGTGGTAAGAAGGGGGTGCGATACGTAGGTGTGCGCGTGTGTGGAGTGATAATGCGTATGGTGCCCAGAGCCAAACTAGTCTATCGGAAATATATACAGGGCTTCGTGCGACAAAGAAAGCAGCTCACTGACAACAAGGACAAAAAAGGAGACGGTGTCAGAAATGGGAAGATTAGAGGAGGCCGAAGTCAAGTTCCACTCACGAAATCCCACAGCGTCCCGAAAGCAGGGATCCCAGCTTCCTTGCACCCTTGTTGAATCTCCGCATTACCGACATAGTTCGACGTGATGAACACGACTGTTGTACACGCGAACGCATCGAGTAGGCGCGGTCTCAGGGATGAGGGGGCGCAGACACGATGACTTCCATGGACGCACCTTCTGCCTGCCATTCCTTGTACACGTCCCTTACGAGCTTCATTGTGTCGGGTCTGCCCCCTCGGGCCCTACTGTCCCACAGGAGCAGGCGTTCCGGGCCAATATGGCGGTGGATCAGCCCGCTAATGGTAGGCCCGAAGGTCTTCTCGATATCCGAACCTGAGAACGAATAGGCACCGGTGCATCAGCATCCAATCCGGGTTTCCAATGCCCACAGATATAGAGCCCGTCCTTCCTTTCTTCGATCAACGGCTCTGAAGAGAGGCAGAATGACTCACCGATCCAGATCAGATACCTGATGCGGGGAGGAGGAACGATGAGAAGACGAGCGTCAGGTCCCGAGGATGCGTGAGAAGGCTGAAGTTGGACACACCAATAGGGAGACTGCAAGCAGGTGGCCAGCGCAGCACCGATACCGGTCCCGGTGCATACCCGAATGCCCCGAGTGTACAGTTTCGAAGTGTTGGACACGCCGGCAAACTGGAAAGACGCGATGAGAGCACTGTGGGGAGGGGGGGACCACAGCGGGAATGAAACAATACCTTCAGCTCTCGGGTCCAGAGCGTTTTTGGCGGGTCGTTGACGAGACTGCGGGTAAAGTCGCCTATTCGATAGGTGTATCAGCGAATGGCTTTCTTGCCACAAGCGGATAATGAAGGGACTACCTTGCACACCACAGATCATATAGTGGTACTTCGCGTGGGTGCCCTCTCTGAAGACATGGAGTGGGAACAAAGGTCGTGTAGAATCAGACATTTACTCACGAAATAATCCCGAACGCATGGTATTCCATGATTGAAGATCGAGAGATGCGGCCAAGGAGACCTTGTTGCATTCCACGCTCAAAGCGAATCACAGCTACCTTGGGCGACGGCTGTATTTTTAGAGATTTGATTCAGTATGCCATGCTTTCTGAGCTCTAGTGAGCACTTACCAGCTCGATATCGATAGGTACTTCGCGAACGCACAGCCATGGAATGATGATGCTAAAAATAAGTCAGCGCAGAGATCATCATAGAAAATGGAATCGCAGCTCACAAGACCGACATTCCCATTGCAAACCAGAAGTCTTGCTGATGGGCAATGTGTATACCGCTCAGGTTCCACGTTCGGGTAGTCACGTTGTAAGAGTCACCGAGAATTGTGAACACCCCTGCCATGGGAGTGAGGCCCTACGAGGAAGAATCCTAGGTTGATCGCGCTTACATGTCAGAAGAAGTCCTAGCCAGCCAGCGAAACGGTGGTGACGCTCGAACACGCTTTGACCATGTCAGAAACGAAGCACATGCTGTGGTGGGAAGAGCCTACTTGTGGTGCGTGTTACGAACCCACGGAAATGCGCTCAAGGCACTGATGATAACAGTGAGATTTGTGACCGTCCCAAGAACCAAGATGGCATCGTGGTTGATTTGATGATTGCGAAAGTTGTTGACGACTTTTAGAATGAGCCAGCAGACGCCGGAAAGGGCACAGCCACTGTGAATGCCGCCAAGGTGCTGCAGAACTGACGTGCAACCTAGTCGCCACCACAATGGAGACCACTACACGCGTGGGTAATTTGTGTCTTGAGAAGAGATAGCTGTGAGATTTTGCAAGACGTACCTTAGCAAAGCAGAAATTGACAATCGCGTAGAGGACACGGCCGAAAAGCTCATTGCGCATCAAGATGGCGAAGTTCAGGTTTGCCAACGCCATAGCACCATTGTACCTGATAGCGTATGGCCAGTGACCTGACGCAGCAATGCCGATGCCAACCATGTTCAAAGTGAAGACAAAGGTGAAGAGTTTCCTGCAAAGCGATTCGAGATGTCAGAATCAGGTCCTCAGACGAGTCCAAGAGCACGAACCGGTACGTGTTGAACCACAGCTGCCAGAGAATCCACTTTGATACCTTCTTCTTCTTCTTGCCTGCAGGCTTAGAAGCCAGTTTTGTTGGTGCAGGCGTCACTTCCTTGGCAATAACCGTTGCCGTGTCCTCTCTCTTTCCCTTGTAACCGAGAGGCACTATAGCCATCTGCTCAGGGTTTACCTCCAACGTCCCCTTCTCGGCATCATCATAGGCGGGAACGGTTCCTTCAACGTTGGTAGACATTGAGAACTAAAATGACGGTAGCCGAGAATGTCGTCTAAGGAGAGGCCGTAGAGGATTGTCGCGGGAGGCGGGGGGCGTCGAGAGAGATTGCGAACCCTGCGCCCTTCTTATGTCGTAGAAAGTGCCCACACTTGGGAATCGTTCTGTGGGACAAAGATACTGCAAATGAGTAGAAGTACATGTGTAAGCGTAGGAGAAAAGAGCATCCAAGGACATGGACAGTCCGGATCCGTGGTCAGGGAAAGCCGGGAATCATGTCTGCGGATAGAATCTCTCAATCGCAAAGGAACCGAGCCAGGTACTCCTCGAGGAATTATAACGCAACTTCCTACAGGGTGATATGATCCACGCGCGTGCGAGTGCGAACCTATACTTGCCCACACCTATAGGCAAGCTTGTGTTGGCCTCGCAACAACTGGGAAACTACTTCATTGTTGCGGGATATACTTGCGTGTCACTTTCTCATGGCTGGCCTTCGTACTACAGCAGATGAGCTCTGTCTCTATCAGTGAACGTTACGAATTCAATATATCATTGGGAATTGTATCGATCACTTGCCTACGAAGAAATCCAGTGTCGGCCGCGATATCGTGCATTTTACGGCACAAAAGGTGTCGATTTTAGGGTGCGGCTCTCATCATAGGTGGCTTTTGTCGGGAAGCTGCTTAGGACCGATATTACACACGCAGTCCGGAGTGTGGAGCAACGGCACCATGGGTATATAGCTCACGCCCTTCTAATTATGAGCAAGACGGGCTCACGAACCAATGCCAGTGGTGTGAAACTCACCGGGCGGACCATTTGCATGTCCGCTCCAAATCCCGCTGAAGCTTTGAGGTTCGATATGAATGAGCCACACTGAGCACCTATTTTGCTCTACACAAGACGGCTATATCTTCTGTGTTGGTCAACAATTAGGATAGATATTTTGTCATAGTATGGGGCAAATTTTCTAGATGTGATATAAATTTCACTTCATAACGCTTTGCCGGCGCAGTAAACGCTACATTCGCACCGATGCCAAGGTTGAACTCGAGATAGCTTCCATAGCGCGCTGAAGCTGTACAATGACGTTAGGATACTCGTTAATTGGAAGAAGTTTCCGTCGGCGGTTTCAACGGACGAGTTTCATCACAGAATGTCGTATAGTTGGAATAGGATGCCGCGAGTTGCACGTTGAATAACAGCTGGATGTGTCCAACCGATCGCCCTCCATGACAGAGAAGTTTCGGTATATCGGGTCTACCGGGCGTGCCGCAGCAGTGGAACCGGAGCAGTTTGTTTTGCGTTGCCCGACACTGTGAAGACAGGGTACATGTCAGACAGAGCTTTGAAGGGACGCGTGCTCTGCAGACATGGCAAGCTGAAATCAAACTCGGCATGTCAAGCCAGAACAGTCAGATAATTAACATTAACCAGCAAAGACCCAATTCCACTCGCTATAAGTGCAATTTGACTTGACCGTACCTTCTCCTTCACAATTCGGATCTCAGATTTCTGGGTGAGAACAAAGCGGGTATAAATGCCCATGATCCGACAACCATACACAGTATGCATCAACGACGAGTAACACACAGCACTGTCAAGGGGGGCTCCCTTGCCCTGCGACTGCAGTTTGGAGAATTAAAAGATGTCACATTCAACACAAGATGGAGGATACGACAATTTCTATAAAACAACTCAAGCAAGTGATGAAGGTTATTAGATGGCGTACATAGGTTAATACAAGACGATAGGGATAGGTGGTGCAGAACGATAGGCAACCAGGCTCACTCAGGCATATACAAACACAATGATAAAATATATTAGTTTGCTTCTGCGAAGTCGCGAAGATCCTTGAGTTGCTGCGAGATAGACTCCTTGAACACAGCAATTTCGCTACTGTTCTTGACGATAGCTCGGACAGTCTCATCCTTCAACCGAGCAGTCTTCTCCACTTGCTCTCGATATCTGATGTGGATGCGGGTAACGTGAATGACGACGCAACCATCGAGGATTAAGAAGAGACCCACGCAATTTGTAGCCCTTGTAGACGAGACTTCACACCGACACCATTGGCTAGGGCAGCGGTTCTGGCCTGTGCAAGTTCTCTTTCTAGCCGGGTAGCCTCAGCGTTGCTTACGTGTGCCTCTTGTTGAACAGCCTAAACGTCGAGTTGCAGAAAGGTGAGAAACCACTTCGAGTAATAAGAAGACTCACTTCTCGAAGGTCTTCAGCCTGTTCATTCAATGCAACCACCTTCTTCTCGATTTGGTGTATCTCCTCCTCCAAGTTCTCGCACTCTAGCACCAGCTGATCAAGCTCATTGTCGACCTTGATTCGCTCGCTTTCTAGGCCAGCACGCTCGATGCGTTTTGATTCTGCCACTCCACTCAACGTAGGTTTGATGACACGTCGAAGATCCGCGCCCAATAGTAGTTGTTGCGGATTTGATGCTGCGGTATTTAATTCCAATGTCAAGTCGACATCCTCGTACGGTGATGGTAATGGCGGAAAGAGTCCGAGGGTGGAAAGCAGATTCGTGTAGGCGTCTAAAGCCTCCTCCGCAGCAGAACCACGATTCGTGACAGTGACTTCGAGAGATAATATGACCTTATTGGATTCCGCTATCCTATGTCTGAGGTCCTCTAGATTTCGGGAAAGCTGTTCGTGCTCTGTGTTCATCCGGATAACTTCCTCGGGGGATAGATTTTGTTCCTTTACGATATCACTCAGCTTCCCCTGCTCCGTTTTCAGCTCCTCCAGATAATTTGCTGCACGATTGTCAGTCAGCGTGGGACATCCGAAGGATGATTGCGATGATGAACCTACCCCTCATTGCCAACTCTGCCTTCTCCTGAGCAATATAGTCGATGAGCTTGTTTTTCCTCATCTCCCACCGCATTATGACCTCTTGAAACTTCTCTCGATCGCGTCTCAAAGATTGATTGGTTTTCTTTAGCTTTTCGATTGGTGCCTGTGGGTGGCACGCATCAGATGGACCAAGCCGTTTTGGAACAAGCACTGACCGCTTCTGACATGGCCTTCGCGTACTCCAGTTGAGCCTCTTTTAGCAACGCCTTTTGCTCTTCTAGTTCCTGGATGACTCGTTCGTTCTTCTTCTCTAGATTTTGTTATAGCAACTTGAAAAGGACATCTACACTGCCACTCACTGTATCGAGCTTCCAATGCTCTCTCTTGGGGACTATAATCGTCAACACCGGACAGAAAGACTTCATAGGCCTCGCTACAGTGTTCGAATGCGAGTGTGTGATGGTGATGTTCATCATCAAACTCCTCTGGCACCTCACTTGAATCTAAAAGCGTCCAATGCATACTTTCCAAATAGTTTAATCTACCCTACCGTAAAAAGGAAGCATTAGAAATAGCAATCGTCAAATCTTACATTTGTCGAGGCGTACAGGCCATCAACTTACCTTGCATAGCATGGCCAGCCAATGTAGAACACCCAGCAAAGCGGGCCATGAGTCCATACTAGCTGGTGCTGCAAGCCATATGGGTTTAAGCTGGCCAACAAAAGGGTACCGAAGGGCCTTAAGTGCGGTCATAAATTCGTCTTCAAATTTCAAATTGGGGTCGAAAGGATAATTTCCGTCGAGCATCAAAACAAGATGATTGAAGATACCGCGATAATCTCTCCCAGTGATGCTCGTCAATGTTCGCATCGAGATATCATACGATGTGCTCCGGAGCCAATTATAAACATCTTGGCGCATTTTGCTCTGAAACTGGGGCTCTCGAAGTGGACGAACATCCTTGATAACCTGGGAGGTTGGTGGCGGGGGCATGCCTCCTCCCCACATGGATCCTCGACGTGCACTACTGCAAGTTATTGACATCAAGAACATGAGAGAATCCAAGGCGACTCACCTGGTAAGTGGTGTCCGTCCAAAGCTGGGCTTTGAGGCACTAGCTAGCAGTGGATTCATGTTCTGAGAGCGGTACATAGATTGTCGCGGGTTAGTGGATGGAGGTGCCATAGCATTTGGAGGATGTAGTCCTCGGAGAGCTGGGCCAGCTGTGGACAGTCGCATGCCCGATCCTGGCTTCTTCGCAGTGGACATAGGTACAGGGATACCAGAGCGAAGATCTGTGTTGGGAGGCTGCATGGTAAAGCGACGGCCTGCATCGGCCATGGTTAGAAGTGTACTTCGTCAGTGACAAGTCGTATTTAGACGGTCTCCCTCCCGATGTATTGGGAGCCCATCATCCAACAAATCGCGTGACAGATGCACGTGCACACCATATTACACGTGACTTTTGGTCGCTCAGTGTCACCTAGTATTTCTGGTAGAGTGCTCGTTCTAATAATGACTTCATTTACCAAACGAGATCTCTTTGGAGGGACCATAACTGCTACATTGCCATCCAGGCTAGTCGACGCCTCGTACGTTGGTGGATATCTCTGCTCGAATCCTCTCATCGACCAAAAAATCTCAGTAATCTGCGTCAAGTCCCAGACACTCAAGAGGTCCTCTTGTATCCTGACTCCAGCGTCAGCATCATCTTCGAGATCTTACAGAGGGTCGAGCCTGATGACTTTTCTAATGCGGCCAGGTTTGGTATTCTATATCCTAGGCTTTATCTTTATCTCACCGTGATCTTCGACCTTTGCTCTCTTTCAGGTTTCATTTTGACTCTTTGGCTCACGATAATTCGGCGCAGTCAAGCCAAGTGCATGAAATAACTGTCATCCCGAATGACAGAGGAGATGATACCCCTTCTCCCATCGCTCTTTATGGGACTCAACTTGTTCAGAAATTCAATAGGGCCAGTGCGGATGATGTACGAGTTCTCATGGCCCTGTATAGAGTGGAAACTAAGGGCGTGGATCTCGTGCTGACCATGAACGTGCCCATCACGTCCTCCGATGATGGCGCCGTTGGAGAGGAAGGTTTCACCACTATGAGGGCAGATTTTGACTCTGCCGTGCGCTCTTTGCGCATCGTCGATTTCGGTTTATTTGCGTAAAAGTAGGATGGTCATCGATGCATACTACAGTCGTTTGCATGACAGCTTGCACTCGATGCGGGCGAAAAACTGTTTGTTGTAGCCAAATAGTCACATGGGTCACACTGTTACCTACTGTTACTTCGTAAAGTCGGCGGTTGCTCTATGGCACCTCAGCTCTCCGTCGAGTTGAGGGAACTCATTGTCTACTGGCATGACTCACAGCATAAAGGCTCTGACTCAACTCCGTTCATTCAAGGAGCGGTGGTCGTTGAAGTTGTCGCGCGCCGGTGGCTGTGTAAAGTGATAAAGGATATCATGCTGTTTGGCTACAACAAACAATTTCTCGCCCACATCGAGTGCAAGCTGACATGCAAACGACTGTAATATGGAAATTGCATCTATTTTTCAGTACCCTCCGACTGCCCTAGGCCACCAACTAACGGCACCCCTTCTAGTATGAACTACCCACACTGATTAGTTGGTTGCTTGATGAGTCCCTGCGAACTCCGAGTTTTCGCCCCTTCTTCCATGGCAGCTGAATTCTTCCGGACGTCACGCATGTGCATGAGCACCCATGTGTGCGAAGAGGACTCGCTTCCCTGGTGGCATGTCTTAGCACATTTCACTCCTCTAAGTATGCCCAGGGAAGATCAAAACATATCGGACTAGCTTCAATGATACATCATCATCGTGGGCGTCAGGCTCTGTTTATGACCTCGGAAGTTCAGTGCTTTCAATTGGCGTGATTTTAATGGCCTGACCTTTACTTTTGGAGTGTGCTAGGAGTGCGTGCCGCTTACGACGATATCCCGTCCTCCGTCCACGGTATTCATATCGGATTCGCCGCTGAGCTAACACATCACAAAAGAACCTAGTATAAAGCATCCATATATACAAGAGGTATGCCTAGAGGGCTATCGATACAACATATGATTTCAAGAAGACGAAAAACTTGAGAGGGGGCATATTGGGATCGGAATCACCTCAACTGCGTCTCGTCCGCCTCGAGAGAGCAATGGAACATCATGTCTACTGTTCTTGCTCGGCCTCGGCCTCGGCCTCAGGTTCTTCGTCAATACGCTCATGTACAATTGCACTTTGTACACCAGCAGCAGCAGCCCTCGCTTCCCGCTTGCGCTTCGCTGACTCCTTCAACTTGTCCCAGCGCTCACGGAACTTCGCAATCATTGCTTTCTGTTGACAGATTAATATCCGAACGAGATTAAAGAATATAGAAAGGCTGACTTGTTTCTCGCTTTCCACGCGCACTGTTCGTAATTCTTCTTCAAGCTCCTTTATGCGACGCATCAATTCTCTATCTCGCCCTGGATTTATCGGTGGCATAGGCGGTGGGGGCGGAACCAAACCCAAATTCAGACTTCCGATATCAAACGAAGATTGCCCTTGCCGCTGGACCACAAGCGATGCACCCATGGCCCGTTGTGCCTACATCGGCAGTCAGCTTCTCGAAGCAGACGGGTATGCACAACTGCAGTACTTCTCTGCGTGCGACGACAATGTTATCTCTGAGCTGCTGATCTTGCTCCTTACGTATTTCGAGCTGCCGTTCAACGACTTCTAGCTGCTTTTGGGTGGCCTCAAGGTCAGATTTGAGAGAAACGATCTCTTTTTTGAGCATTGACGGCGAAGCCTCAGACTTCGAGGGGATCATACAAAAGGAATCAGAAGAGTCATAGTCTGCATCCGTGTCACTAAGTCATTAGTCTCACAAATTCCATGATCACATGCTTCTGCTCACCTTCGTCCACGATTTCATCAAAATCATTTCGCGGGTCGATGACAGACTGTTTTATGCGCGTTGACTTCGTAGTATCTCTACTAATCTCGCCATCATACGCTGTAGCAAAAGAGTTATCAGGCGATAGGACCCGAGATTGTCCCGAAGCACGGGCTCGACGAGATCGACCGACGTCTTCGTAGTCCGTGTCGCTGCTATTGCTTCCTTCCCTCCCCAATGCTCTACGCGAAGACTCCGGCAAGCCAAGAGATGCTGTGGCAAACGCTACGGGTTGAGATAAATGATCGAGCACTTCCATCGCTTTCCAGAATGTATTGAAAGCGTCTCCAGCGTCTGTTGACTGTGGCAAAACATACGTCAGCGGAACAATCCGGAGATGAAGACACTTAGCAGCGCACCTGTT
This sequence comes from Heterobasidion irregulare TC 32-1, assembly GCF_000320585.1. NCBI lineage: Eukaryota > Fungi > Basidiomycota > Agaricomycetes > Russulales > Bondarzewiaceae > Heterobasidion > Heterobasidion irregulare. Next base: position 1,254,318 of record NW_009258198.1, on the reverse strand, counting down.
GCCCAAGGAGCATGAACGATTCATCGACTGTGTGTTGTGAGTCTGACATCCGACCTCGAATGTTTGTTGGAGGCGGGGATGACGAAGGTCGGGAAGCAAAGTATGTTGGAACCGGTGCGGGACGGGGAGCCGCAGGTTTCTGGGGTAAGGAAGGGTCCACACCATCCTGTTTCAATTTTTCTATCCGCCTGTTCAGGTCCTTCGCGATCTTAATGTGTTCACTAAATAGCATGCGCAGTGTTCGTTTGGCCTGCGGAAGAAATGTATGCATAAATGGAGGATCTCCTCGTGAACTCGAGAAAGACACGCAACGTTTTCATCGTGAGATGAGTCAATACAGGTCTGAAACGCTTCTGCTGCTTTCTCGTGCTCCTCTGCAGCAGAGACCAATAATCCTTGGGCGATGAAATCATCGGCGTTGGATGCATGTTGGTGAGCCTGTGCCTTTCAGCCTTAGTTCCATGTTACGGATCGTGACGTGCGTGTACATTTACCGTGGTTAACGGCGATGATATGGTAGACATGCTTCACAGTTAATGAGGGAAACAGGTAGGAAGAGAATTTCTGGAGAACTGGGAAGTTCGCTGTACAAATCTTCAAGGTGCTATGCGAGCTTGCGCGGTGAACTTCCCCAGACGCCCAAAACGAGGTCCATCGGGCAGCCACCCACTTACGTCACACTGCACCTGTCTCTGGACGTGTTAGCTTGTAGGTCCATGTCAGTCAATTTCGCAAAGAAACTGTAGGACGAGACGATACTTTCTGAGTAACTATGGAATATGAATCCAGCACAGAAAGGGATTCTGTAGATTACTACTAACTGTTTGAAAAAGTGATGAAAGTGTTCAATCATGCTGTCATATGGACGGCTATGTCCCCACGACTAATCGACCTTTCCATACAATTCTAGAGGTTGACACTATGCCTGGAATGCAGCCTGTGAATCCGAATCGTCTTAGCAGCAGTTGCAACCAAGTAGTTTGGCAGTGGCCTGAGGTTGCTTCAGAGGCTGGGGATCACAATCCAGACCATCAGTCATAGAAACGAAATGCAGGTATATATCTAGATGAGCGATACAGCCAATCCTACCTGTATCCATTTGCACTACGTCCACCACACCACCGAGCCTTATGATGCATTTCCTCGAGAAGAGAGGTCGAAGCACCAGCGAGAAGGCTAGACTTCTGCAGGGAAAGGTTATTCAAGTAGGAGTTTTCGCGTGGGTGATTGCTTACAGCGTTGCAGATGGATGTCAAGAATGCGGAGGAATCCTATGTGTTCAGGGTCGAAGATGAATGGAGCATGGTAGAGGACGCAGTACGTGTTCCACATAGTCTGGCAGAATACTTATGTTGACCCGCGTACAGACCGAGAAGGAGAAGAACAGACAGCCCTACCTGGTCAGTTGACCTCAAATACTGTGTTGGAGTTATCTGACACGATGAAACGACACTGGCAGACGCTCAATTTTGACCTACCAATTTATGAACAGCACGCCTTACCGCCACCTCCATTTGTGTCCCGAGAGAGCAGTCGAGAGCCGATCGATCGAAAGCCGACTACCCATAGCCGACGAGAGTTGGCGTATGCGGATGAGAGCATGCAATCCATCCGCAACCCATTCCTGGACGCCGCACCTTCAGGGGATACACCGAGGAAACCAATGGACAGAAATCCATTCGAAGACGTTGCAAGACCTATCATTGGTAGCGTCGTTGCACATAAGCCGCGTATCACCAGCCACGTTGCAGCAAACATCAGGTTACCCCTCCAAGCACAGGTGATCAACTGCTCGAGTGACCCAGGGGTGACACCAGCCCGGGACCGCAGAGTCAGGAGGGTAGCAAGTGGGAACGGACAAGGTAGACAGATCGACGTAGAGGAAGGTGGTCTGTTTTTTGCGTCAAGAGTTCACAAGTTTGGCCAGGTGGGCAATGTCTGTTCGTATCAGCCGAGAGAGCCTGACATTTCCATACCATACAAAGCAGCCCGAAGTGAAGCCACAGAAAGCTATACATTTCGATGAAGGACTCATTTCGAATCATCTGCGAGTAGCCATACCGCGGATAGAACTCTCTTTATCGGAGGACATGGGAAGTGGTCGGACCTGAGGAATCAGAGCTTCGTGTTTGCAAGCTTAGAAACGATTGTTGATACCAGTGCCAGGATCGCTTGGATAGTAGTACGTTCTTTCGGCCTACCAATGCATTGCCTCCGCAGATGTAAAACTGCGAGAGTCAAATGAAGCCGTTGCCTGTTGTCGAGATGAACGCTGTTTGATGGAAAAAGGACACTCTAGGACACTCGTGTAACAGAATCAATGGGTAATCAGGGTTAGTCCACGGACCTCGAATAGCGCCACATTGGCGGAGACTCGCGAGCGCGCTCTGCGCTCTCTGAATTACACCTTTTCCTCTCAACAACGATGAGCATGTTCCAGCGCGATCCAAGAGCCGGTGCCTTCCTCGGAGGGGACAGAGTGTCCGGCCAGGACATCCGCGATCAGAATGGTACGTTTGGAATTGTGGTTTCTCAAGTAATCGTTCGTGATTCGAGAGGACACTATTAGTGGTCGCGGCACAGACGATCGCAAACATTGTCAAATCGTCTTTGGGTCCTCTTGGTCTCGACAAAATGCTTGTCGATAACATCGGAGTGGGTCTTCTCTTGCGAGCCTGAGAGGAACTTTTTGACCATAATTCTCAGGAAGTAACGATCTCAAATGACGGGGCAACGATCCTCGCCCTTCTTGCTGTTGAACACCCCGCTGGACGCATTTTCGTAGATCTTGCGCAAAAACAAGACAAAGAAGTTGGCGACGGAACAACTTCTGTCGTGATCATCGCTGCTGAGCTTCTCCGGCGCGCGAATGAGCTGGTGAAAGCCAAGATTCATCCTACGACAATCATCACTGGGTATAGGCTGGCGTGTAGGGAAGCAGTGAGATTTATGCAGGATCAGCTCAGTGTGAAGGTAGATCAGCTGGGAAAGGATGCGTTGATAAATGCTGCCAAGACCAGCATGTCCAGCAAAATCATTGGGGGGTGAGTTTCAATATCCGTGCTATCGCTTTACACCTTGTTGATGATAATTTATGTCAGCGATGATGATCTGTTTGCACCTATGGCTGTTGAAGCCATGCTGGCCGTCAAAACCACCAATACCCGTGGAGAAACAAAATATCCTGTGAAGGCGGTTAATGTTCTCAAAGCTCACGGACGGAGTGCTCGGGAGTCGGTCTTCGTCAAGGGGTATGCTTTGAACTGCACTGTCGCTAGTCAAGGTGCGTATCGGGACATCAGATAGATCTACCTAGCTCAGATCAAACCCCTCTAGCCATGAAGACACGTATCACAAAGGCCAAAATTGCATGCCTCGACATTGACCTGCGTAAAATACGTATGCAACTGGGTGTTCAGATTTTGGTCGACGACCCCAATCAATTGGAAGAGATCCGGAAACGGTATGTCATCAACCGCTTCCCACAACACCGGATTCGCTGAAAATGACTGACAACAGGGAAGCTGATATCACTTTGGAGAGGATACGTAAAATCCTTGCCGCCGGTGCTAACGTTATTTTGACCACCAAAGGTATCGACGATCTTGCGCTGAAGGAGTTTGTCGAGGCTGGGGCAATGGCCGTTCGTCGCTGCAGGAAAGAGGACTTGCGTCGTATCGCCAAGGCTACAGGCGGCCAACTAGTCTCAAGTCTTGCGAACTTGGAAGGCGATGAGACTTTTGAAGCGAGCTATCTTGGCACCGCAGAGGAGGTTGTTCAAGAGCGCATCTCCGATGATGAATTGATCCTTGTCAAAGGGACGAAGGTCGTCAGCTCGGCATCGATCATCCTGCGAGGCGCCAACGATTATATGCTGGATGAAATGGAGAGAGCTTTGCACGACACCTTGTCGATCATCAAGCGAACATTAGAGAGCGGAACCGTTGTTCCCGGTGGTGGTGCTGTTGAGTCTGCTCTCAGCATTTACCTGGAAAACTTTGCAACTACCCTGGTAATTTTTTTATGTCTCATGTTAAATATCATCAGGGTGCTCATATTTTTTGTGCAGGGATCTCGTGAGCAGCTGGCGATTGCAGAATTCGCCACTGCATTGCTTGTGATTCCCAAGACCCTCGCCGTGAACGCAGCGAAGGATTCCACGGAGCTCGTCGCAAAGTTGCGGTCATTCCACAATGCAGCCCAGAATGCGCCAGCAGGCGATCCCAAGAAGGTGCTTCTGCGTTACGGATTGGACCTGCTCAATGGCGAGGTCCGAGACAATGTCACGGCTGGCATCCTTGAGCCCACGGTCAGCAAAGTTCGCAGCCTCAAATCTGCCTTTGAAGCTGCAGTGTCACTATTGCGCATCGACGATGCGATCCAATGTGTACCAGGTGTGTGGGCTCTACTGCATTGTAATCGGTGAAACTGATAACGTGACATTCTTTCCAGAGCAAAAAGGAGAGTCAGACGGTCATGGCCACTAGAACCAAAGCGTGTTTGTACAGTGAAGCTAAAAGTAGTGCAAGAATTTTCTGCCCCTTGTTCCTTTTTGTATCGTTAAGTCTACGAAACCATTTCTGGTGAATATCGGGAGTGGCGTGAAAGGAAAGGTCTGAAAGGACCTCTATCGAGTAAAGATGGACGGTCATCTGAAATTAGCGATCAATGTGGGAAGCCTTGAGTTTGACCCTTAATTTCGGGAGACTGCACTTAGCTTGAGGCCGGACGGAGTCGCTCGGAGACCACTGGACCAGTAGGTGAGGGCGGGATCACGTGATGAGTAAAGACGCGGTTGGTTTGCAAGACCCTTCCGCCGACTCTCATCCCGAGCTTCCTTGCCTGCTTGCTAGCCACTGACCACCTCTCCCACCTTTAGTCTCGGCAGCTTTATCTGGTTGCCTCTCCATATATTACCCTGAAATCTCTGCAATTTATGCACGTCTTGCGCCAATTCTGTATGCTCTAAGGCCATGCAGCCAGAAACCAATCCCTCCTTTTGGCCATATCTGCAACAGAGATTCAATTCACTGGTTTGGTCATGTCTGGATGCAAATTTACACAAATCTGCGCTGTTCTATGCAGAGAGGTATTTTGCTCTCGATCAGGATAATCATGACGCGCGACATCTATATGCCACGGCCATGCTTCGTGCTAGTCAGACCCACTCAGCACTTCATCTCGTAAATCTACCTCTCGACCAGCGGTGTAGTGGTTGTTTGGAGATCAAGTCAAAGTGCTGCTCGCTGCTTGGGAGACATAGGCATGCACGCGAGGCACTGGAGGAGAGCTTGAAAGATTCTACATATTCCCCCTCACGTACGTCTGTTCACGCATCTTTCTCACTTTCTCTAATCCCCATCGAACCGGCAGCATCACTTGGGCAACGCACTACACGTGCATTCCCCGAAGAGGCTGCCCTCCACTGTCAATCTGGCCTGAACGCGATGAAAGGCAAGCTGCCAGACCACGCCCGACGAAGCTTCCGCCTGGCACTGGCGCTCAACCCAATGTTATGGGATGCATTCCTGGGTCTTTGCAGTCTAGGTTAGTACCTCAGCCTCTGGATCACTCGACTCACAGCCATGGTATCAACTACAATCATAGGATCAGTCCCCGAAGTCGAGGAGCTATTCCCATCGCGTCCGCCTCCCATCCGACGTGCACAGTCTGACGAATCTCTGCCGCCGCCAAAACAACCACCTTCGGGGCCAGTTGCCACAGGCGCTGGTTTTTTTACACCCGACACAGGCAATGCTGGAAATCTTTTCCGCACCTACAGAAATGACCATGGCCACCCACCATTCCGCATAACAGGGTCAAGAGATTCTATGTGCGTCCTCGTGCGATCCATTGAAATGCAATGCGCGTTGAAATCTCATACAGCGCAGCGAATGATTCCTTCTCATACCCACCGGAACACTCTGTCCTCCAAGCCCATTATCGCCCCAAAGTGGCGCAATCTCAAGCGTCACGACCATTATATTCATCAGACGAAGCCGGGCCTGTGCCCAAGAAGCTGCGCTCGTCTAGTATACGCCAGCGCTCCGGCGAAATACTACTCAAGGCGTCTAAACTTCCCGCGCCGACCGCGGCTGCAGCGGATGACGCCCGTTCGAAAAAGGCACGCGCACGCCCGGCCTTGACTCTTGCTAACATCTTCTCATCATCTACCGGTCGCCGTCAACAGTCTGCGGCGACGACCTCCAGGAACGCAACAACCGCGGGTGGTGGCAAGTCAGATCGCGAGGCGAACGCGGCTACACGGCGAAGCGCGCGGTTGATGGGGGGACCAAGTAAACCATCAATCCCAGGCAAGGTGGGAACCTCGGTTTTCTTACAATCAGCAGGAGAAAAAAAAGTTAAGCTTTGATTGATGCCTCCAGCCTCCATCAGTTCGAGAACGACGAAAACTGCAGGCAAGGACTCATTCACAGTCGCGATCTATTGATTCCGACATGGACGAAGACCCTGCGACGATGGCGGAAAACACTCACTCACAGTCGCCACCCTCCATAACACATTCTCAGCCATCAGACCCGTCACCTGCTCCAAGTAATCCAATAGTTGCACAGGAGCAGGCAGCGCAAGAAGCATTTGAACTGGAACAAGCGGATCAATACATTTACGATCTAATGCGGTTGTTCGCTAGCGCGATGCGAGCTCTCGCTATCTACGACACGCAGTTATGTCTCGACGAGCTGGAGAAACTACCTCACGTGCATCAACGATCTGCGCTTGTCATGGCTACCGTAGGGCGGGCACATTTCGAACGGACAGATTATACTGCTGTACGTATTCAATCTCGCAGCTCCGGTGACCTCACTGACTTGTCATTGGCTCTTCAATCCTTATCAAACCATGCAGGCGGAACGTGCCTTCCAAGCGGTCCGAACCCTGGAGCCATATCGCTTATGGGATATGGAGGTGTATTCGACCCTTCTATGGCATCTCCAGAGATCGGTGCAACTTTCGTTTCTGGCACAGGAGCTCTTAGCGATCGACCCTCGCTCGCCTCAGGCATGGATTGCTATTGGAAATACCTTTTCACTCCAGAAGGAACGCGCACAAGCTTTGACGTGTTTCAGGCGTGCTCAACAGTTGGACCCCACTTGCGCGTACGCGTTCACCCTCGCCGGACACGAATTGATTGACGAAGACATCGACAATGCTGTTGTGTCGTTCCAATCAGCCCTGCGTGCGGATAGTCGGCACTACAATGCCTGGTATGTCATGTCCACTGCCGTATATGGCTCGATTGACTTCCGTGGAGCCTCGTCGCTTGACAGAAACTGTGTGCTTATCGCTTTTGTTACAGGTATGGGCTGGGAACTTGCTACCTGCGGATGAGCAAAATACGAATGGCCGAGTACCATTACAGGAAGGCAGCGGAGATTCATCCCAACAACGCGGTGCTCCTAGGTTGCGTCGGAATGGTATGTATATTGGATCACGCGGGACTCATCGCCTTTCCAACTAACTGGTGTCCTAGGCCGTTGAGCGCCGTGCTGATCATCAAGCTGCTTTAGCGCTATTCGACCAAGCCGTCAAGCTTTCTCCTGAGAACGCTCTGGTTCGTTATCGTCGAGCAAAAATACTGATCTCAATGAAGCGATACACGGTATGTAGCGGTCTTCTTTCATTTCCGGGACTGCTCGCTGACGTGTGTCCGTGTCTGATGCCTATATTGGCGGGTCGCCTTACTTAGCTTGCCGTGAGAGACTTGGAATTCCTTCGGGATTCGTCGCCAGAAGAGTCGAACGTTATCTTCCAGCTAGCGCGCGCATATCGCCTCATTGGCGATCAGGTGAAGGCAGCGCAGATGCTTGCAGTTGCCCGCGATGTGTCGCCGAAGAGCGTGAACAAGATTAAGAAGTTGCTGGAGACGACGAAGGACGAGGAAGCGGCCGACGAGATGGATGAGGGGTGACGTGATGTGATGTGTAATATGTTTGCTATAGATACATCAGCCAGATATGTGTCGCCTTTGGGCACGGCAAGTGTTGCCACTCTTGCAGGTGGTGAGCGCGAATAGCGCAACGTCGTGCAGAGTACGCGTTATCAAGGTTTATGGGTCGGAGCGACCGGCGAGTGACCCGAGGCTGTCCGACGTGACGAAGCGTGACGCGCTTCCGCCGAGGTGCTGGCGGCTAGCGAAAGACGGTGGCGATCGAGTCACGAAGGTCGTAACGCGCAGTGCCTATATAAGAACCCCTCTGCCGTCAACCGCCCCTCCCTCAGCCCCTTGTCGTCCTCCCTCACTGCCATGTCTACATAATCGTCCAGTTTTTTGCCCCCCTCGATCCTCGCTCTCCCCCTCGCCCCTGTCGCAACCCAGACAGTTAGGCGGTCTCTACTCACAATTATGGTCGACAAGCAAGCCCGTAAATCCAAACACGGTACCATACTCTTCGAGCCTTTCATAGTTTATCGCATACACCGCTAAGACTCCACCGCGTTCGCTCATGTATGTCCTTCTTCATGGATTTGCGGTTTCGTTCCATGAATGACGTCGTCCCAACAGACGACTCCTACTTCCCCGTATATCCCTGCCCCACCTAACCTGCCTTACATGTCATCAGAATCCCGGAGTTTAGTCTCATACGCCCGATCCAAGTTGCACTCGGCCATTGGAACCAGTTCCAAGGACAAATGTAGCTTGCATCGCTGGGTACTTCTCAAAAACTCGATTATTCGCTCTCAGCCCACTACTGTCCCATCTTGCAGCAGCAGCACGGCCGATGTAAATCATGTGTATCCTACTAATGCAGTAGACGAAGAGGCTGGGGACGAGGAAGTGTGTGCAGAAGAGGAACATGATTCGTTCATGTTTCCCGACGCTGGCCAGCTGGCCAATCATCCGAGTAACTCGGCCGTGAACGATTCAGAATCCCAGTGGCTGGACTCCCTCCTCGAGACGCTTGGCGATGAGGACGATTGCGAGTACGACTCGGACGTTCATGTGTCGCTTGTTCCCGTGGACGATGATGACGACTCAGCCTTCACCCCTTCGACGTCACCCATGTCATCCTCCGAGGACCTCACCAGTCATCCAGTGTATTATGACCCACCCATCCCTATGCCATATCCCATCGTCTATCCCCCATATCACTCTCACCTCATTTCGGCTTTTGAATACGTTCCCCTCAACTCCCCCCTCGATTCCAGCTACCCTCCTCTCAACGTTGCGCTCCCGTACTGCGACACAGACGACATAGATGACCTGCCTGTTCCAGACGCCATTGAGGATGAGTCTGACGACGAATCTGACGCGCTTTCTACGCCGTCTACCTCTCGCTCAATGTCTGCTTTTGTTGATCCATCCACTCCACATTCTCGCCAGCAGCAGTCTCTTCCCCAGGTATACGTTGACACGGACGATTCATATTTCTCTCCCTTCGAACTCGATCCGCTCCCCTTTCCCGATGACCGTCGTACATCGCCACTTGTGTTTAATAATGTCTATCATCAAGAGTGCTAGTCTTCGCTCTATTGCCCGGTTGTCGTTATCGTCTTTTTCTCACTGCATATCATCTTTGCGTTATTTGCCTGCACATATCCGTAGTCTTTCAACTTTTTCCAGGGAATATAGTTATGTGCATTCTTCGGAATTGCTCTTGTTGCGTGGTGGTTCGATTTCGTGTCGTGTGCTGGCATGAAACACGGCGGTCTATTTGTGACTTGAGCTGTGACGCGATTCTAGGGGCATGAGTGCATATTACGTCACTAACCCTAGTCCAATCTTAGACTTTGCGACTGACTTGCCTTGCTGGGCCTTTGTAGTGCCCCGTGTTGCCAACTGTATTCCAACAGGGGTTCTTCTGCACCTCGCGAAGATTGCGCACAAACGATAGCGATGACTCGTCGGCAAACTCAATTTCAGCCAATCGGGCACACGCGACCACCGTGTTCTCTGTCTAGACCTCCAGGTTCTCGGGACTCCGATATCAACTCCTCCAATTTCAACATCCCCCGGCACGTTCCCAAGCCAAGGACGACCAGGATCGTCCACCTCGCACCCACGCGCATAAGTACCAGTAAGGTCGGGCTTTGAAGACCTGACTCCTTTGCATCAAACATGCGCAATTAACACGCCCGCGCCCAAACTAGGGGGACCAGCTGATCTTCCATCGCCTCGATTTTCCAACCTTATCGGCCCATTGGTTGTTAAATAAAGCAACCCTTGTTTGATTCGCCGGCCACGTCAGACTGTGACGGAAGTTCCCAGAAAGTTGTATCCGTCCTAGGCGGAAGCGCCTGTGGGGCCACAAATTGAATGGCCAGGCTCACGAACGCCGTCGGATTAGGCCCACCGCTCGGAAGTGGTCGGGCGAGGAGATAAGGAGCTAGGGATCAGTCGAAAATAGTTGCAGGAGCGTCAAGAGCGGAGTGTATGCATCAGACAGCAAAAGGAGTCCGAACAGAATCATTTTTGGATTGACGTTTACGGTTGTGGGAACGGGCATCAACACGAGGCAACCAAACAGCGGTAGGTGCACTCACTCAACCTTGTGAGGCATGGGAACTGCGTGGCCATTTTATTTGATGGTTTGCTGCATGAGAACGACGTTACGTTAGTGCAGGGCGTTGCAGAGATAAGTCATCAGCAGAAGCGCACTTTACCAAGTAGTCGCTGAACAAGTTGCCAATCAAGAACAGGCTGCACAGGCGCTCGCTGGACCAGTTATCCCGCAAGAGCGCCTCATAAAGTCCCATGTCGCAATGCGGCATGAATAGCAGGGTGGGCGTCTCAATGGATAGATCCTTGGACTGCAAAAAGGCGCCGTTCAATGCATGTCGCCACATAACGCAAAGATAGTGATACTTGCGTGGTCTTCCGATCTGCAGGACACGCTCAACTGGGCAAGTAATGCTACGTCCTCGGCGGTGAACGCAGGGTCGTATGCGGCAACTTTATCGCGATCCTATTCACGACAAGAGTAAGATGATAGCCGGTATGTTGCAACTGTATGACATAGCAGATTGTACATACCAAGAAAAGGTTATCGCGTGTCTCGATGAGGAAGGCCAACTGGGATCTAGCATTTCGAGATGAAGCCGGACATCCAAGGCCTAGGCAGAGGACGGATGGGGAATCGATTGACGCCTCTTTCACGGCATCTCTTGTCAGTCCTGCAGGGAAACACGAGGTTTTAATGCTAGGATCAGGAGCACTTGCTAAGAACGAACGGTGACACTCCTGGAGCCAATTGCCTGTCCGCAATTCCTGTAAGGACGAATCGTACAGTTCGGATGAGGTATGCTGCAAGACAAGTTTGCCTGTGCGCTTCTTTCGCGGGCCAGAAGTTTTGAAACCATCTGCGTAGCGAAAGGCAGGCTGTTCGACTGACGCAGCCATGTTATCAGTTTGACAATAGATTCTCTTAGCGAAAGATTAGCTGCCTTCAAGAGAAACAAAAACATGACCCTCAATAAAGTGAATTATTGCCTTCACCTTCAATCAAGGACTCACTGCGGGAGACTAACGAGGACTAACGGTACGACCTGGGTGGTGGCTAATTCAAGTTGGAGTAGGAAACAGACATGTTTCCCACGATGTGTTTTGAGATCTGACTCCATTTGACAAACGTTCAGGCCACGAGCAAAGCTCAAGTCACGACATAGGCCCACCCTGAGGAGCCGTTGGATTCAGGAGAGTATCGCTGCACCGTTGACGGATCCTCGATCAGTCGTTGAGTCACATCAAACCAGAGCAAGTGCATCAAGTTAGCGTGCCGTTCACCGCATTCCTTTACGTGTGAGGATCCTTTGACGGATCTCGAATTGAAAGCGGCGAAACAGGCCATGATCGCACGCCGTATGTAGTACGAGAGGGGTTTGGTCGAACCTGATGATTACACCAATTGGATGAACGACGATCCACCTCTGCTTCAACCGTTTCCAAATGCACCAATGGTGCGCACACTTGCACATACTAGAAATACGCTGCACACTAACATACATACGCGCAAGAACACTTGTCATCGATAGCGGGTGTATCTGACCATCTGTATCAGGCCTTGACTCGGAGATGACTTCCACAACAGAAGCGAATTAGCGACAAGGGTGACTCACATTCCCCTTTTTTGACTGTGATAGAGGTCTAGAAAAGGATCCTTCGGACTACTATGTTTGAGATCCACGACGTATCAGTACAGCATCCTTTATCCGACGTCACCTTACAGCTTCTGTATGGACCAGAGGTCATCCCCAAGATAAGTGACAGACTCTACGCCCACCCCCTTGTTCACCTTCTTCATTTCCTCCGTGCCCATCTTCGTGATACCGATGCCTACGGCATGCTCCTTGCCCTCTGCCTCGATGGCAACGAGACTGTTGGGGGGAAGAGCGGCATCCGCGGGAGGGAGGTAGCCTCCTGCGGAGGTCATCCCAGGGCACATCATATGTGCACCGCTAAGGAGGAAACGAATAGCTCCGCGGTCAATACGGACCCGAGGTAGGACGAAAGGATCTGAGGGAGCGGCACGACCTGTCAGCGTCGTTGCTCACGTGTGATTTGGAAGCAAACTCACATTTGTGAAGCAATCTAAGCGTTGGGTAAAATGGTCCGTCGAAGTGCTGAAAGAACAATGGCTCGCCATGAAGGGTAAATATCGAGATGTGTTCTCTGCTAAGATCAAGCATGTATCAGAAACAAGATCAAGGGCGACCTCGTGTGTTCCATCAATAGAGAAGCGAGAAGTCGACAGACCATTTTACGTGCACGATTGGCTCCTTCTTAGGCCATATATCCTCAAGTGTTTCTGCGTCGATCTTCCAGTGAGAGAGTATGCTGGATCTGATAGATCGCTGCACCGAGGACTTCACGGGGGTCTGCCCCGAGACATCGGATGTCAGTGAAAACCTTGAGCATAGTGATCAGCGGTGGGCGCGGACAGCACAACAGCGGGGCTCACTTTTTGAACATCGAGGGTAGTTATGAAGGCAGGATTTGATCTTTACTTGACCTCAGCCTTGTTCGGCAAACGCCGGTTCAATGATGTCATACATACATCTAACATTCCTTCAACCTCGCACTTAGAAACGGCCGAGTCGTTCACTCACCTTCAACTTTGAACAATAGAGACAATGTAACCATGGATGTCCATATTATGACATTACAAAATGATTCTTCTCGTTTGCTATAGGCTATTGTTACATCCAAAATATGCGAACACCGCAAAAACAATAATAGCGACGTGAGCGTTAAGACTGCTGATAATATGAAGGGGGGGACGATGGAGGGACAGGGAGATGCAAGGACGGCGAATTTGGGAGATGGTTGTGGTGGGGTGCGAACATGAGCAATAAAACACAAAAAGATCACAGGAGCGGAAAGAGCATAAGGTGTCAACCTTCATCAAACGTCGTCATTCAGCGTCTCAAGCCTAGTTAGATATCTTCGTCCTTGTCTTCCAATTGGGACGGTTTCAACATCCCGGGAATACGCATCGCTGCCTCGCGCTCCTCCTGCGCCTTGCGCAGGACCTCTGCTTCTTTCTCGTCGATAAAGAGCTGCTCGGTGCTATCGCCCGAAAACTCTTTGAGCTGAATGAGGAAGTCACGAAGGGCGAGCTTGAAGCGATTGACGTCGCTGTGGTATTCTGAGAGGTTGATGACGAACGATTTGATGTCCGCACTGTAAAAGACATCTTGATTGGTATTGAGAACCTTACAATAAGAAATCAAGAACTCACTTCGATGCATGAGGGAATGCGGATTTGAGCAAGTTGGCGGTAAATTCTCTGACAAAGATGGCGTTGGTCATGTTTGGATCTGGCACGACGGCAGGGTCGAACAGAGGTGCCGAGATCTGGTTCAACGCCACTAGTTGCATCATGCGAGAGAGCAATGTAGACTGGAGTTTGAAACCACTCTTGTGATCCGCATCGGTCAAGACAAAGAACACGTCTTGTAGGAATCTGAGGTAATATTGCTGGAAGAACGTATTGGCCACTTGGGTATCTGCAGCAGCGAAGTTGTTGATGACTTCCAAGCAGACTGATCGTTCGCGTCAGTCACGTATTCTCACAATCGTTCATAATCCCACTTACGATTTAAGCCGGTCTCTACGATATCTCTCATCGTATGCTTGATCGACCAGACAATGCTGTCCATGAATAAACTGAATTGATTCGGCGGGAGTCCAAGTAAAGCTGAGGACGGGGGAATGAGCGGATTTAACATTGAACATCAATACTGATACAAACCTGGGAAACAATTGAGGTTGATCGCTCTCAACAGCTTGAAGAAGCCGACGCGATGTTCAGGGAACTCAGCGAAGTCTTGATTGATCATGGCCAAGGTCGGCTCGAAGACCGCGTCGAAAATAGGGGGAACTTGAGGTGTCAGTAAGGGCTATAGATATTGTCCAGGTGAGCGAGAAGGTATCAGTGTGGCACCATGAATGAAACGCACCCCTAGCCTCGATGTAATGGTCGCCATCACGTTCAAGACTTCGGCGTCTCGTGCTGCTGGTACATTTTGATTATAGTCCCCAAGGACTGAATCCAATAGTGGTGGAATAAGGGTAGTATTGACACTTTCTAGGTCCTCCGCCTTCTTGATGTACGTCTCAACGAGTTTCAAGATCTCTTTCTTCACCGTGCGCAGATGCCGAACCTTGGGCGTCTTCGTGGCGATTTGGCCTAATCAGTCGTCATTCAATAAACGAACAACTTTGTGATCATACAGTGTAGAGCAAATACATACCTTCCTTGGCAACGGTCTCGCTGATGATTCCACTTGTTGCGCGATACAGACCAAGCATATCCATGTATATGCGTCCAATCTGAGGCAAGAAGAAGCTCCCTATCGACGTACAAGCCGCAACGTTGGTTTTGAGGACATTTGCCAGGATTCTCAGGTTGTCGGCGTTGTTCAAGACGTCCAAATTTGCAGACGCTTGAGACATAAGGGAGTCCCACTATAAGTCATGGAAAAAATCGCAGATGAGACACGCATAAGAAGGAAAACGCAAAATGTCCATAGCATTGACAAACACGTACTGCATTGTTTGGCAGTTCCATGAGCTTCATGATGAGTTTCTCTTGCTGCGGTTTATTCGGCTGCGCAGAAATCATATGCCCTACGGCCTCGTAGAAAGTGTGCACCTGCTGTGGTGCGAGATCGACTGTGATGCGGTGAAGGAGGCGTAAAATCTCATCGACAAACGGCTCCTGCTCTTGAGATTGCTGCATGACAAAGTGACGTCGGCACTTGGTCGCAATCTTAATGAATGTATCACACGCCATGTCCTGCACGCCTAGGTTGAAGAGCGTGAACATCGCAGAGACAGACGAGACTATCATAAGACGTACCTTCGTGGGTTTCGTGCATGAACTCGAAGAGCTTGTTCACCACCGTCTTGAGAAACTTCCAGTGAGCCTTGAGGAAGCGAGGGTACTGGCCGACAATATACATGATATCAGAAGCAACAACGGCTTTGTTGTCCTTGCCGCGCTTGATCTCACACAGGCCAAGTAAATCCTTGATGACCGTTACAAGGAATCGCTTCTCGGTCTCCTCATCTGAAAAAATAATGAAGACCAGAGAAGACAGAAACAGGCTATCACAACTCACTCATCGCTCCAGAGATAGAGCCAATAGCCCAGCAAAGAGTGTTCAAGTTCTGCCAAGACCATTCCGACCCGTCAACTTGCTTTGCGAGCTTTTCGGTCAAAATGGTCTCGGTATCTGTAACGTCCAAGTGGGTGAGATAGACAAGTAGCTCGCGCATGGACTTATAGAGCACGATTGTATCGGACTCCTTCATGAATTCGCGAACAATCTCGCCCTCCTCGTTCTCGACAATGAGAACCTGTAGGGGACACTGTCAGCGAAAGGAAAGGCGGCAGAAACGTAGACTCGTGATGCGGACCTCTTCTGGCTTGACCATCTTCTCAATGACGACCAGACGCAGGTTGGACAGCACGTCCGAGTAGATATTCTTCCTCAATGGCACACCATTCAACATGCTCTGTGCCCCACTCGCTCCACCAAGGCTGAGGCCCATCATGAGACCACTGTCGCCGATTGGCAAGCTTTCGATCTCATGATACAGTTCCGCCACAAGCTTGAGCCAGTACTCCAAGCAAATCTTGAAAATCTCGCGCTCATCGACTTGAGATATCTTGACCATATACAGATGTGCGTTCAGAAGGACATCCTGAGTCGTCTCAGTCTCGACGCTGCGGAGATGGTTTTGCAAAAAGTTGGACAGGAACAGGGCGAGGTTGAGAATGAACTCCTGGCCAGCATCGTTCGAGTGAGCGTAAGCCTGAGCAATGTTTGTGTTCGGAGGGACCATGCGGTTGATGGCGGTCATGACCATCTCGAACAGGGAAACATATTTCGGGTCGTATTCGGGTCCAACACTCAAACCGGCGACTTCTGCTAAGCATTTCAAAGTGATGTTACGGAAGTCAGGAGTTTCAAGGAACTTTGAATTGTGCTGCGATTAGACATAACGACAGCAACATAAAGGACGCTTACTCACGCGCTGGATGAGAACATCAATGATAGTGGTCTCGAAAATATACCCCAATGGAATCCAATTCAAGAATCGGAGTAGGGTCTCCAACGATGCCTTGACCAGTGACGTCTTTTGCGCCTCTTCCAGGATCTCTGAGCAGAGCTTGAAGATCTCAGAGAATTCGCCGCACATCTGGTTCTTGAGATTCTTGATCTTGGTTTGTGTCATCTGCTCGGCGGAGAAATCGAAGACCTCTTCAGAAAGGAGACGGAGGATGGCCATGTTGTTCTCGCAGAGAGAAAGATTGGTTTTGCAAGACTCAACAAGCTCTGGGATGAATGTAGGCCAATTATGCGGCCATTCCTGTTTTAGGATCTGAAAATAGAGTTCAAAACTGCGCGAAAGCTGCGTGAGAGAGGGAGACGCACCTGGACAAGAGCAAGGTTGAGCTTATTGATGTATGTTTTCTCTTTCCGCATTGTCGCCTCGTCGGATGCGACTTTGACAGTGACACCGACTACAAAGTTCCGCACACCTGGAATCGTTGTGAGTAGAGGAACACATCGGGTGGGTGGAGTTGAAGCTACCTTGTCTTTGGCCCTCAGGAAGAGTCTTCCAGCGTGTGTTAATCAATTTCTCCAAGATCTGCAGTCCAATATACTACAAACAGCACCCGTGTCTCCCGGTCAATAATGCCCTACAGACGCGTCATAGGAGCACCGCACCTTGGTTTGAGGGTACGAAGACCTCTCCATGATATCTGGGACACGCGTCCATGCTTCAGGGTGGTCTTGAAATTGTGTGAGAGCTTGCTGGGCAAGTTGTTGCTAGTGGCGTATGAATAGCACACATATTTGTTTGAGTTGACCTATGAACAGTGCTGGATGAAAAAAACGCACCTCCTTGCTGCCAGAACCCGAGTAGAGAGTCATTACAACATTGTCCATGAGAGAGACATCAAACTCTCGCGAGAAGTCGAGTAGAGCCTGAGGAAGGACGCGTTAGTAAGATCTAGATGGGAACATACGCAGCAATTACCTCCATGATGGAAAAACGTTTGTATCAAACGCGGAGGGTGATAACGAAGATGAAAAGAAGAGAGAAACGGGGAAAGAGGACGAGGAGAGCGTGGTGGCTGAGCGCTGACAAGTTGAGATTCTTGAATCTTGGGCAGAGGGTCCTTTCCGAGATCCATTATCTAAGAGAGATAATCTGTTATCTCTCTCCCAGCACGTGACAGCGGTGGCGTTGCGTCATTTGTTCCCATTGCCGATTCCCTGCCTGGGCTGCTCAGCAATGTCGCTATGTCTGGGTACGTTCGGTAACCTCGGCCTCGGCACTCTAATCTTTTCTCTCACCATGTCGCTCCCCACACAGATTCCGCAAACGCAAAAAGCATGGCGCGTCGTTGCACAGGGACCTCCCAGCAAGGCACTCAGACTTGACAAGGAGTTACCTGTACCAACACAGCTTGACAAAGGAAATGTTCTCGTCAAAGTGCAAGCAGCAGCGTTGAACCCTGTGTAATAACCCGACCCCTTTCTAGAGAATTCTCGCTGAATACATTGTACAGAGGGTACAAACTCATGAAATTGTTGCCCAACTTTGTATCAGGAAGACCGTTTATTGCAGAGCAGGACTTTTCTGGCATAGTCGTCGATGCCAACGGAACGAACTTTGCCAACGGCGACGAAGTATTCGGCTGGATCCCTGTTGGTAAGAGATCGAATTTGGCAATATATCGCTGTGACTGAAGCGATGCAGATTTGAATCGGAAGACGAAATACGGAGCCTTGTCAGAGTACACCGTTGCACCTGCTGGCAATCTTGCCATTCGTCCTCCTAATATCTCGGCCACGCAAGCATCGGGAATAAGCCTTGCTGGGATGACAGCCTATCAAGCTCTATTTCAATCTGCACAGCTTGAGGAGGGACAGTCGCTATTTGTGAACGGAGGGAGCACAACTGTAGGGTCATATGCTATACAATTCGCCAAGGCTACAGGCGTCAAGGTCGTCGCCAGCGCGTCCGAAAAAAACAAAGATTTTGTCCTTGGCCTCGGTGCTGACGAGGTTTGTCGACAAACAAAGCTTCTCATATTTACACTGACGCTCCCCAGTTCGTTGATTACACGAAGCAAGACCTCGCTACTTTCTTCTCTCAAAACCCACCATCTCCAAAATTCAATGTCATCTTAGATGCCGTTGGCCTTGCAGATGGCTCTCTCTATGCCAAGAGCGAGAAGTACCTCGCTCCAGGCGGCGTTTTTGTTTCCGTCGGACCCACACCTACGGGATGGTCATCCACTCTCCAGCTTCTCAAGCTCATCACCGACTTGGTTCGGCCGACATGGTTGGGAGGCGTAAGAAGAAAATGGACGTGCGTATGCTCAATCAACACGTCTTATAATCTACATCTGACATTTTCTTTTAAGAATGGTTATGGTGTCCCACAAGGATGAGGATCTAGAAGCTATGAGAAAACTGATTGCCGATGGTCAGTCTTTTGGATTCGTGATCCTCGTCGACTATCAGTCCTCATCTTCCCTGACAGGCAAAGTAAAGCCGGTCGTCGACTCTGTGCATGCCTTCGATGACGCTATCAATGCGTACGATAGGATTACATCAATGCGTGCGACTGGAAAAGTTGTGGTCAAGGTTGATCCTAGGGCAGAATGAGGGTAGAGCTTGCGTTTCGTGATCAAGGCCGGCCGCAACTAGTAAATTGGGTTGTCTGTGTAATTGTATACTGACGTTGGAAATATACGAAGTTTCCCGTCTCTCGAGTCCTCCCGTCTCGGGCCTTTTTCACAGCTCTTTAAAGCTTCAAAGCCTTCCAAGCTTCACTAGCTTCACTAATAGCTTCACTCTCCTTTGCTCTGCCTTTCTGGTCAGTAGAGTACGCGTGACGTCACGGCACATGATACGTTCGACGCGTCCCGATTGGGCTGAGACTGTTCGCCCTGCTTACAGGTTCACAACGAATGCCAACTATCCGCTAGCGTCTGACCATGTCGATTGATATTCAAGAAGCAATGTATGTTTTTTGAATCGAAAACAACCTTGTATCGAAATTGCGGAATTGACGATGCGCTCCAAGCCAAGGGATTCGGGACATGGCTCCCGTGATTGACCCAGACGAGGACTACCTCACAGTCGCTGCAATGGAGGAGCAGATGACCAAGAGATCTGTGCAACGTAAGAGAGAATATGAAGATGCACATGGGAAACTGAAAGGTGCGTCATGAAAACTGTATCATATCCCGCCGCGAGCTTCTCACCGGAAGCACCTGTACATCAGCATTATCTCGCATCCTCGATGCGGTACGGACGTCATCCACACGTCCGCCGTCTGTCCCTTCTGCCGAAATACATGCCGAAACTGTCAATGAGCTCGATGCATCGGGCCTTTCACTCGCAAAGGCGATCAACGATGCTGAGAGCGCGGTGTCTAGGAAGGAAGCGGAGCTCGCGCGGCTGAAGGAGGAAGCGCGCGCACTGGAGAAGAGCGATCCGGCTGCTGAACACGACTTGGATGGAACTACGTGAGTCCAATCCTGCTAGAAGAATCGGTGCCTGTTTTGATCGAATACTTTGATGGGATTTCATTGCGATCCAGTTTGCGATTGCAGATCTTTAGAGGACTGGGATTTGAGCCTGTGCTTGACAAAGATGGAAATATTGAGAAGATGCTCGTCGGTATGTGTTCCGCTTTCCTGTTCATGCCATCGAGGCTAATTGGATGTTAAAGAAAGCACATCCGGTGACGTTCACGTCGTCAAAGATGATGAACCTCGCTCAGACTACGAGACAGCCGATCTCTTATGGAAGCTGGCGGCATCTTGAAAAGCACTTTGCCCAACCCCCAGCACTTGATACTTGATCTTGAACCTCCATGTTTGCCATCACCACTGTTGGGCCGTTGCTCATTATGTTGTACAATTATTGTATTACCTCTATAGTTTTGAAGCAATGGAAAAGAGCCCTGACAATGGTAATAGATGGAGGCGACCAATCAGCGGTATAATACAACGTAGTGTATTGGCAGGACGTATGATTAATCAACAACATTATAGAAAACAAAACAGCCGCTCCCAGTCATTCTCTTGCAGTCCATGTCTGGCTTAAGCAGATACTGTCAGTCCATCAAGAGCCTAATGTATGGATATAAATACAATCCACACAAATAATGAGTATCAGTCACTTACATGAAGCCCCTTCCTTACAACCCAGACTCTTCGTTGGTCCTTTTCACAGATCTCCCGAACCTTCACCTCGATAGCGTACTTTTTCACTTTGTGCGCCTTGAGGTCTTGATACACCGAGTCTACAAGGGCAGGCAGACTGCTTGTTGCGAGAGCTGCGATCTTAGAGACAAGGAATGGGAGATGCGCCTCAGGGAAGGGATTCTTCGGTGAGATTAGCGCGCGCTTGGGAGTGGAAACGGCTAATAGCGAAGCGGTAGAGGGTGAGTTACAGTTTGCCGCGAAATGAGATGGCAGAGCTGGCACAGCAAAAATAGGGACCGATGACGAGGCGAGCGCGGACGTGGACGTGGAAGGTGCAGGTTTAACTACCTGCTTTTCGACAGGAGTGGAGACAAACGTGAACGGGTCGATGGGATATGGAGTATCTTGAGCAATATCTAATTAGCAACCAGCACCGACAGGGAAGCGTAAAATACACACCGTTGAAGAGCTGGATTCGATATTGTTTGAAGGGTTCGTATTCGCACTTGCCCATCTTAGTTTCCCAGAATGGGCCCTTGACCAAAGGTACTAAGGGCACAACAGCCTTCCTCTTCTTATTCCTCGTTACGTCTGCGCCCTCTCCTTTCCCCGTCACCTCAACTTTCCGTTTCCCTTTCGCCTGCTCTGGTGGTGGAAATGGGAATCCGTCCATGCCTTCTCGCTCGTCGATAGGCGTGGCAACCTCTTCCTGATCCTCATCCACAAGCCAATCGTCCAGATCCGATGACCCTTCCTCATCATCTCCGTCCTCGTCGCTCGCCTCCGCGACGTCATCCCCTCCCCCCTCCTCTTCCTCGCCCCACTCTTCACCACTGTCATAAGAATAATCAACCACGACGTCGTCGCGTGTGAATGGCGTACGGGGGCCAATTGCTTGTGAGGATCGCGTGAACGTGCCAAAATAGCCCGGGCGCCGGTCTTCGTCGAAGATCAACACTTTCGCAGGGAAGCGCTTGCGATCTTGTAGATCAGCAAGAAGTTCGCGTACAACGGCTATGTCGTCAGAGAGTTCGGCCTCTGAAAGGCGGGCGATTATGGACCGGACAGGATCGGGATGATACACCTTGAATTGAGAACAGGGACGCCTCAAAAGACGCGAAGGGTCCAACGGGAGGGGCAACGAGAATATCAACGATTTGCAATAAGCTAGACGAATGTTAGCATCTTCGGAGATTGAGAACACAATGGAGTTAAACGAACATTTTGGGCTCAGCTCTAAGAGATCGGCCTCTGCATCATGCATCACCGTGTCCCGTGTATCTTCTCCATCGTCATCAATAACGATGACATCCGCATCCTCTCGTTTCTGTCTTCTCGATTCTTGAAACCAATTGATAGGCGCAAGCTCCGCATCCTTCTTCAGCACGAAGGGTCTGAAGGCCTTGTCGAAGTCGGACGTCGAGCTGGTCGAAGATCCGGCGATGGGCTCTCCAGAAGGCGAGCCATGTATCGATGTAGATGCGGAGGCTTTCGGCTTAGCAAAAAAGCTCGCCATGAGGGAGCGGGACTTATTCTGGGCGTCCTTCTCTTTCCTTTCCCTGTCGGCCTTCGCAGCTTTCCTCTCCAGTCGCTCCCTTTCCTGCGGATTGTTCGGTGAACACATTTTTTTTTTGGAAGGACGACTATAGATGAACTGGTCAACGAACCTTTGCAGATTTCTCCGGGTCAGCAGCTTTCTTCGGGCGGCCTGGGCCTGCCTTTATTTGGGCACTGTCATTTTCGACACTCTCGAGATCCACTTTGCTGTCTATTGGGTTGCCTGGTGAAGTTAGAGGTGAGGAGCCGCGGACAGGTGAGAGGTCGTTAGAGGTGGCATGGGAGAGTGCTTTCGGCTTCTGCTTCGCGACGGCACCCACGCCTTTGGTTCCGAGCATGGCATCTCGCTCACTTTGAGGGAGTGCATCAAAGAGAGCTTGCAGCTCTTGCTTAGCCTGTAGACCAATTCTGTCAATGTCTCAAACCATAATATGTAGTCACTCACCAGTAATCTTTCGGCCAATCTTGCTTCGATCTTCTCGCGTGAAGCCTTAGGCAGCCAATGATAGTAATCCTTCTGTACTTCCCACCTCCAGATACACAACAATGCAGGGGTCCTCGTGAGGTTCGCCAGTTCAATGCCATAGTTGACCCTTGTTGCCACGGATCTGATGGTAGCTTCAATCGTCTCCAATGGCAGCGAACTTGCGGAAGAACTCGCTTGAGCCATATCTCCGTCGTTCGGGGTAGGGATGAGCTCTCGTTGAATGTGTTTAGAAAGTGCAACTATGGTTTTGTCGCTGAAAGAATCGATGAGCAGAGCTCTACAACTATACGACACAATCGACACACACCTCTCTTGAGTGAATTTCGCTATGAGCGGCTTGTGCTCGTCTGGTACGTGACTCAACGGGGGGTCTTGGTTCTCTATTCGTCGTTCTAAGAACTCGCGAAACTTCACCAGTTCTATGTTACAGTGAAAGTTGAGCTTGAGCTGCATTCTCCAGCCCAAACACCAAGCCTCCTCTACGCACCTTGCATCGTCTCTGTCATCTTCTCCAGAGACATCGGCTTCTGTTTGAAGCTGACCTTTCCATTCTTCATTTCCACGTGAGACTGTCTCTCCTGTTTCCCTACGGAAAATGACGCGTCAAACCCCCCCCCTCCCCGACTGTGCGACGCGTGATGGCAGCTCACCGTTGATGGAAGAGACCGCTTGCCCTTATAGCAGATGAGTACGGGTATATGGAGAAATGAATGGCTCACACACCATTAGTCGCGTCTGATTCCATTATATCCTCGGAACGGTTGCTTTGTTGTCGGTGCTCGTCGGGGGCTGATGATTTCAGAAGACGGGTCCGCGCCGAGGGTCACGACAACAGCGCCTCAGACGCGTTTTCAGACTCAGCAGCCGTGAGAACGATCTCGACGCGTCTGCGCGCGTGAGGGCCTCTCAAGATCGCCAGACGCGTCTCAGGACGAACTCGAGCTCAAATATGGTGGCCAACTTCTTCCAGCAGCAGTCGTCAAAGAAATCAACGGAAAAAGGAGAAAAGCATGTCGTTGATTCGAACTTACAGCCCTGGGTCGAAAAATAGTTGCGTACCCTTGTCCAACTGAAGGAAGAAGCCGCTATTCTTACCCTGTTGGCAGTCGCCCAAAGACAATTGACGATGTATCATCACAGGAGCACATCATTGCTGTACTTGAAAAGACATTGACTTCGACGAATGTACTCACGTCTCTATACTCGTCATGCAAGTGCTAACGCAAGTGGGTAGCTTCCGCACATGTTGTTCTATGGACCGCCAGGAACCGGTAAAACATCCACAATCCTTGCTCTTGCACGTCAGCTTTTTGGGTAATATTGATCATTTGCTAGCATCCACTTCCTGCTGATTCACTTGCTGTAGCCCTGACAACTTTCGCTCGCGTGTTCTGGAGCTCAACGCCTCGGATGAGCGTGGCATCTCCATCGTGCGTGAGAAGATCAAGAATTTTGCTCGTCAGACCCCTCGAGCGACTACCGTCGCATCCGATGGCAAAACATATCCCTGTCCACCTTACAAAATCATCATTCTCGATGAAGCAGACAGCATGACACAGGACGCACAAGGTGCGCTCAGGCGTATCATGGAGACCTACGCGCGCATCACTCGCTTCTGCCTTGTATGCAACTATGTAACTCGGTACGCCTCACCTCTCTTGTTTCAGCTTCATCTAACCCGTGAGTCATCACATTTGACAGAATCATCGAGCCGCTCGCGTCTCGTTGCTCCAAATTCCGCTTCAAACCCCTTGACGCGACATCCTCGTCCGCCCGCCTCCAACATATTGCCAACGACGAACACATCACTGTTTCACCACCGGTTCTTTCCGCACTTATTTCAACATCCAACGGAGATCTTCGTCGTGCCATTACATACCTCCAGTCCGCGGCCCGCTTATCTGCCGCAAGCATACCTCCAGAACCTATCACAGCACGCGATGTCCAAGAAATCGCAGGCGTCGTTCCAGACTCGATAGTACACGACTTTGCGCGCGCGCTCGGCATTGAAGTAAGACCCAGTCCTGATGGCGACGCGATGGATGTCGATACGGACGGCGCCGCGTTGGCCAAACCGAATAGGAAGACCGAGACCCTACGCGGCTTTGATTTGATTCGGGAAAAGGTTAGAATGCTGATGCGCGAGGGATATTCGGCGTCGCAAATTTTGTCCCAGGTTCGTCCTCGACCATCTTCCATCGCCTTCCGTTTCTGATATCAGATTCTGTTCATATACAGCTGCACGATCTTATCATCCTTCACCCGACTCTAGCCTCACGGGAGAAATCAAAATGTGCGCTGGTGATGGCCGAGGCTGATAAAGCGCTTTGTGACGGCGCGGACGAGGAGCTGTGGATTCTCGAAGTCGCACTTCGAATAAATAAAGCCATATCATCATGACGTAGCGAGAGAGCATGTATTCTGTATCGACCTGTAGCAGTACTAATTGCATCGGTCAGTCCAGGCTGATCGCATCCATGACACAGACCAACATCGCAAAATCGATGCAATGGGTCAAAGAGCACACGATATATCGCCTGCTCCTCGCGATTTATATCCGGGCTCGATTGACATGTATTCACGGAGAATGTCAGCCAGTCTGAGAATTCTAGAATCTGTTCGTGTGGCTGACACCCGCCGCCAGAGCAAAATTCAAAGTTCAGTGGGTCCTAACCCCGCGCGCACAGCTACTGTTGTCCCCTTCGGGGTGACATACGAAAAAATTGGAACGATACAGAGAAGATTAGCATGGCCCCTGCACAAGGATGACACGCTTTCCCAGAGTGGTAGACCTACGGGTCTCAATATTTATTTTTGCCCATCTCTTGTTCCATTTTGTCTGTGTCCTTCGTATCACATGAGTAAGTCTCTCTTAGCTTGGCAGTCCGGCCTTCTGGTCGCCTGCCGTCGTTTCGCAATCCAATGGTCAGTTCTGTCCATGTGGTCTATTCTGGCAATATTTCACCGTTCTACCCCTGAGCCAATATAGGCTTGCAAAACGACTTCGCGAGTGGTTCACAGCCCGACACCTCAGTCAAAACAAGGAAAGGGTATCCCTCTTCCAGTCTATAGCGGGTCAGGCTCTGTCGACTGACCAACGACGAACGCATCAAACCTACGATACCGCGGAAGCTGACACTTTCAATAGATACAGATACAGCGGGCGCATGAATCGCTCAAGAAGAGGATCCATGAGAAACGGAGCCAAACCATCCATTAAGGGTACGATACATGTCGCATGGAGGGAAATACGACAGCGAAACGACAGGCAGGAAGGGATCGCAGACGCTGGATCTCGGCGGCGAAAGCCCACTTTTACCGGGATTTGGTGGGCTGGTCTGTCCAGAGAGGTTTTGCCGCGTCGGGATCCTCCAGCTGGACAGAGATGGACGGGGCGGTCAGCCACGGCAGTAGAGCATTGAATGACGCGGTTGGACGCCGGAAAATCGGGGGCGGCGTGCGCGTATGCCACGACGAAAAGACGGACCTGTGCACTTTGTTGGCGTTGGGTGCCGTGCTGCAAAGCAAGCCTAGCTTGGCGATTTGCGTCGACTTTCCGTCTCAAGTCCGGTGATAGAGCCTGCAATGGCAATGAGTGGTCGTGAATACAGGAGAAGCTGAGGGATTTCCGACAGGTCACACGCGAGGAAACACGGCTTACATTGTATGTCTGTTCAGGTGTTGGGACAGTGGCTACATCCCACGGAACAATCATCGGTAGCTGCCTTTGGGGGGAGCAGTGACAGGTCTCACTCACTCCGCATCAACAAGTACCCCAGTCCCATAACTTTCCGGCGCGCGCATCATTCCAATTGTGACATCGCATCCGAGTCGAAGGTCGATTGTGAGGCGGTAAGGGTGGTGCGAGGGGGGCGGGCAGGGGATTACCACGATGTCATACAAAACGATCACAAGGAAAGAGGCTGCGTACTTCCGACGGTGACTGTCGTGAGCTTCAACCAAGGCATTCTTGCGGACATGTTTGGGCTTGCGTTGTGTGATTCGTCGAGAAGGGTTCGGACGAAAACGTAAAGGGATCTGGGACTCCTGAGGAGGTGTGGTGGTGGGATGCCGCGTCAGATGAAATGACGTCGACCCTGGTATTCGGCCTCGGATACGGCATTTGCCGCCCATCTCTCCAGCATGAACTCATCTTTGCCAATGATTCTTTTCTGTGCAAGCTCCCGTATTAAAGAAGATCTCTCGCCACCCTCAACGAATTGACGCAAAAAAGTCAAGCCTAGAAAGTGCAGCAGGACGCACGCACGGCTTGGCTCCATCGGCGCCTGATCTGGCGACACACATTCATGTGCGTGGTGCACCAGCTGCGATGCAACTTCTTTCAAGATGCAGGGAACCTTGTTTCAAGTGTTCCGCCCCCTGCCAGCGAGTGTTTCTCTTCGAACTTTTCCACTCTATTGTGACCCTGGGTGCTTAGTATCCTCCTCTGACATCATGGCGCTTCCCTACGCGGGCCTTTCGGGTGTGGTAGGATAGAAGATTTAGCCCCAGCGCATCCGCGCGCACAGTAGTCAGCCAACACGACGAGCGCCTATGCTTTCTCATCATGAGCCCAGCGCATCTGGGGGACATCCTGTCGCGCAGACGCGTCGTCATCCTAAGCGCCGACTCGTCCACGCGATCTCAAAGGCTTCCCCGCATGGAAGATCCTGTGGAACGAAGTACACACACGCTGGTGTAGTGGCTGTGGATCTGGGGTGCCCGCACCAGGCTGTCCATTGAATGAACAGCGATAGTCGAGCGTCGCCGAAGCGGGCACCGGCACCGCACTGGGCTATCTCTATGCGTGGTCTGGAGAGGTTAGACTCGGCCTTGTCTCGTCTTGTTCCGAGTCTGGCCAGCATCGGTTCAGATAGCTATCGCAGCGCCCACAGAACTCCTGTGCGGCGGATTCAATTCGGAGATCAGGACACGCCGTCGCCGGGCTGAGCGGAGACGTACGAAGTGAGGTCGAGGATGCTTTCTCTCTGTGCGTTCCCGTCCTCGTTTCGCGCTAGCGTGCACCCGCCTTGCGCCACGGTCACGACATCCAGCATTCAGCACCGATGCACGTTTCTGTCCGGGCGCGCACGCAGCCATTCTTCGCGCGTCGCGCTGACGTCGCGCCCCAGCCCGCGAGTCTATTTCCGACTCCTGCAGACCCGAGGCTGCTTCGCACGGCCTCGAGGCCTCGAGCGCGGATTCATGTGATATGCGCCCCAGCTTCTGGCCCCGCTGTTCTTGTGCACAGACCGCCTGCCTTCCCGCGGCGCCTCTCCGGGCGTGCCCCCGTCCCAGCCCAGCCAAGCCATTCCTCCACGCGCGGGGGCTCCTCGCCCGTCCCGCATCGTCGGGCCCCGCACGCCGGCGCGCGCCGAACGAGAGCCCTCTGATCAAGCCCTCCTGGCCAGGTGCCCCCGCGCCCACGCCGGAAAGCCGCAGCGCGCAGCGCCCCCCCGCGCATCCGCGATTCCCGATCTCCTTTCGTCCCCGCTGTGCCCGAGACGTCGCGCTAGCGCGCGCGCTTCGCCCCTCCCCGCCCCCGGTGACGCTGCTTCTGGGTGCCGCGCACAGACCGACACTGCTCCAGTGGCACTGCGTTTGCCGCTGCGTGCGTGCGTGCGTGCGTGCGTGTGTGCGTGCGGATGGACCGCGGCAGCTGATGCAGTGTGGCCGTCCTCGGAACGGGCGCGGGCGCGCGCGAAAGGCGGCACCACCGGGGTTTGCGTACTTATATGGTGCGCTGTGCGTGTCGTCTGTCCAGTCGGGGGATCGAGATAGGGGGCGATCTGGCAGGTGGCGGGGACGCGCTGTCTCGTGAGACTGAGACGCGCACTCGGCCTCGCGCACTGGCAGGAGGTCTCAGTCGCGTACATGGCGGCTGTCTGTACGTACGTGCAATGCACGCGGTCGGTCGATCGGGTTGGGCGTCACTCTCAAATGACGTCCGTTCGATCGCGTCGTGTCCGAGGAGATTCGATGTCGCCTCTCGCTCGCGCCTTCGACCACGAGGCGGGGATGGCTTCGCGGGGCGTGCGTGCGAGAACGGAGATCACTTGTACTGTAGCACGGACGGACGGACGGACGGACAGACAGAGCGAGAGAGTGCTTTGGCATTACAGTGCTTCGCGGGGCGGCTGCTCGGGGTAACGAATGTACAGAACTATCTACACGCCGTCGCGCGCTGCATTATTGCTCGAGAGATGTGGCCCACCAAGAGGATCGAACGAACGGGGGAACGAGGACAACAACAACAACAAAAAAACAAGGAGCCTGTGGATAACGAGGGGGTAAACACTCCACGGGGTATATATGATACAGTGGGTCTTCGGCTTGATTTGGACGAGGGGTATGGAGGGGTGGAGGGAGCGGCTATCACCAATAATGTAAGGAATAGTTGTATATCGAGGTGCGAATGATGATGCTCGGGAAAAGGGGGATGCGCTGATGAGGGTGGGGTCGATGATGATGATGGTGGTGGTGGTGGTGGTGGTGATGGTGGTGATGCGAATATCCATACAAGCGAGGGCGGGAGACGAAAGCGACGAGCAGATAGGGAGAGCGGATGGACGGAAATGATACGGGAGAGGGTCGCGAAGGGCTACCTGCCGAGGACCTCGCCATAGAAGCGGCGGGCGCTCTTCGCGAGGGATGGAATTTTTGGGCGGGAGAGGATGCCGATGCTGCTCCGGCGACTCTGGGCCTCGATCCGCGCCAGCTCCTCCTCCCACGCGCGGACGTGGTCCGGGGACGCCGCGCCGCCGCTCGCCTGCGCGTGCGTCGTTGTCACGCCCGTCACGGTGTTGATCCTCACCGTGTGCACGCCGCCGATCCCCACCACCGCACCGATCCCCAGACCCCCGCCCAGCCCCTCCTTGCTCACCAGACCCCCCGCCGCCGCCGTCCCCGGCCGCCACACGCCGCCGCCGCCCGCGCCCAGCATCCCGCCCGCGCCCCCCTTCCCCCGATCCCGCGGCCCAGCGCTCGTGTGCGGCCGCTTCGGCGCGCGCGATTCCCGCTGCCGCTTGCCCTCCCGCTGCTTCTCGCCCTCGTCCCCCTCGCGCGCCCTTCGATCGCCCCCGGACGACGCGGAGTGCGGCACCGGCATCGATTCTAGTGGCGGGACGGACGGGACAGGCGAGGGCGGCGCGGTCCGATGGGGGGACTTGGATTTTGAGGAGCTGCGGGAGCTCGAGGCGGCCTGGGAGGCGTTGTATTTGGTGATCGCGAGCTGGCGCTCGGACGCGTTGGTGGAGATGACCGTGAGCGGCTGTTCGAGCAGCTCGATAGAGTCTGTTCCGGAAGGCGAAGATACGATGATCTAACGTGCCCCGCGGCGGCTAGATGAGCTTTCGAGGGAGGCGAACGCGGGAGCGGAGAGGGCGCACCTTGACCTTTACAAAAAACCGCACCCGCACCAGCTCGGTCGCCATCGTCTCGCCCAACGCCCACCGCGCCGAGCTGCGCGATGCGGGCCACTGCATCGTCAGGGTCCTGCTCCAGACGCCTGTCTGCACGTCGCGCACGAAGCGGCCCGACACGTTCTCGGTGCCCGCGACGGTGTTGTTGATCACCTTGTACGGGGCGCCGGTCCAGCTCGAGGGCGGGGAAGCGGGATGGTCTTGCTCCCGTGCCCGATCGCGCACGAGGAGCGGAAGCTGGGAATTTGCGCTCGTGGCCGTCTGCGCGGTGCTGATGGTGTCGAGGGTAAACGTGCTGCCGGACGCGGGCATGATCGGGGATGGCGGAGGGCTGATGGAGGTGGCCGACGGCGTACGCGATAGCGAGGGGAAGGCTTCTCGCGAGGATGTGGGGGAAATATTCGGCGGGGACAGCGTGGAGGCGGAGGTGGGGGAAGCGGGGGAGTTTTCTCGGAGCTCGATGCGGCGCTCGACGGTGAGGCTGGCCGAACGGACGGAGACGGACGGGTCGAGGGGGCGGAGGAAGACGCCGACGGAGAGGATGTCGTGGGGGCCGACGGCGTCGGTGGGGACGGAGACGTAGTAGCGGATGGCGGGTGCGCGGGATTTGGTGGTTTGGTGAGGGAGAAGGTCGGGGGAGGGCAGTGAGGGCAGCGGGATTGAGGAAGGGACGTCGTAGCGAACAAAGGGAAGTTCGGCGGACTTGACGAGCCGAGAGCCGATGCCCATGACGTGGGCATGGGAGATGACTGGGCAAGATGATTAAGATGGCGGGTCGAGGAGAGGACAATTGAGATAGGATGGACGGACCTGCTTCTACGCGCCAAAACAAGCGGTAGTCCTGGAAATACGCGGTGCTGAAGCCGGGGGCATCGCGGGGGATTGTGATGCGGAAAGCGTGCTCGAAGTCAGCGAGGGGGGCGGTGGCGGCGGTGGCGGGGGCGTGCCAGAGGACGGTGGAGTACTCGGCGAGGAGGCTTGAGTGTGTTGTGCCGCGGCGGCCTGTGCGTGCCTCGTAGCAGCGGACGGCGACGATGAGGGATTTTGCCTGGAGGGGCTTGCCGTCTGGGTCGAGCTTTGTACGGACGACTGTCGGAGAAACGGTGAGCGGGGACGGGGACGGGGACGGGGGGGGGAGAGGGACGGACCGCCTTGGACAGTGAGGGGGGTGAGGCCGAGATAGCCGTGGAAGGGGAAATAGCGAGAGCCCGAGTTGCCGTGGGGGGACGTGAGGAGGAGGACGACCATGGGGGCACGGGGGGGAGGAGGAGGAGAAGCATGGCGCGTTCTTATATACAGACCGATCTCCTGCACCAATCCTCCGTCTCCTAACAAGCCTCCCCGCTGACGTCAGCACTCCCTCCCTTCTTCCTCTCTGCCCCCAGTCCCGGCACCCACAGCCATGCCGTCCGCCCTCTACGTCCCCGTCCTCATAGCGGGCATGATCCTCACCGTGCGTCCCCACCGACCGACCGTCCATCCCCCCACCGTCCCCCGCGCTCACGCTTCTCCCACAGGGGTCATCCAACTCCCTATGGTCCAAGTACCAGGCATGTGCGCTGGCCTCTCGTTCCTGTCCCCGCCGGCTCACCCTCCTTCCAGGACATGCAATGTGTCGAGAACTGCGACGATCCAATCTCCAGGCATCACGTCCTCTACGAGCAGCCCGTCTGGCAGACCCTACAAATGTTCCGTCCGTCCCCTTTCCCGTCCCCTCCCCTTCTCAGCTCACCTCCCTCCCCGTCCCAGTCGGAGAGATGCTCTGTATGTCCCATCCCGGCTCGCTGTCCTCACCGCCCTCTCCCACTCACAGAGCATTCAGGTTTCCTCCCCGTGCTCTACGCCTGGATCGCATCTCGCCGCTCTTCCTCCGTCCGTCTACCCCCTGATGCAGATCCCCAAGATAGCATCATTCCAACGCCACCGACAGATCAACCCTCCGAGCCTGAGCTGGCAGGCTCCTTCTCCAAGCTTCCGCCCCCGCAGCTTTCCGGTTGGCGTATCCTCCTCTTATGGCTTCCAGCCTTCTGCGACCTCACCGGCACCACGGTCCGTCCCTTTCCTCTTCTCCTCCTTCGTCATACACTATGTCGCGTTCGGTACTGCACGCCAAAATTAGACTTCGCTCTCACTCTCCGCACGTTCAATCTATTCCCATCTTCTTTTATCTCCATACCTGTTGATCGCGATCCGAAACACCGTCACTTACGTCGCAACGTGATCTCACCTCCAGTTGATGAACATCGGTCTCCTTTACACTCCTGTATCCATCTACCAGATGACCCGTGGAGCTCTCGTGCTCTTCGTCGGCATCCTCTCCGTCCTCTTTCTCCATCGCCGCCTGTGGCTCTACCAGTGCGCATCCTCCCTGCCACCCCGCGAGTGAATCCTGCTCACAGAATCGGTCTAGATGGATTTCTCTCATTACCGTTATGGCCGGCGTCTCGCTCGTCGGCTTCAGCGGCTCCCTCATTAAGGACTCCCTTCACGAGACCGTGACCTCGCTTCTGAACGCCACCGCCCCGAGTGACGGCCCGGTTGCAGAGCCGATCGAACAGCCAGAGGCAACCAGAGTTCTGATAGGTAACTCTCGCGTCAGCATCATCCGCAGAGCCTCGCGACTGAACTCCGTCTCCAGGCGTCTTCTTCATTCTATTCGCCCAGATCTTGTAAGTCCCCATCCAGTACACACGGTTACCGCCATCTATCAGCAGGTCTTAATGGCGCCTCCCATGAATATAGCACTGCAACTCAATTCGTCGTCGAAGAGAAGATTCTCTCCAGGTATGCCGTCCCACCTCTCCTGGCCGTTGGGTACGAGGGTCTCTTCGGCACGCTCTCCATCTTCCTCCTCCTTCCGATTCTCCCCCTCATCACCATCCCCGCCGATTCCCCTGCTGCGCCGTGGTTCGACCTTCCCCGGGGATGGCACCAGCTCGTCGACACTCCCTCTGTGCTTTACTCCGGCCTCGTGATCGCCGTCAGCATCTCGCTGTTCAACTTCTTCGGGCTGAGCGTGACACGGCACGTCAGCGCGACCGCGCGCAGCCTGACAGACACCTGTCGCACGCTCGCCATCTGGATCGTGAGCCTCGGCCTGGGATGGGAAGTGCTCGTATGGCCCATCTCCCTCGTGCAAGTCCTCGGCTTCGGGCTCCTGGTGTACGGAACCGTGAGTTTTTCATCTTTCGCCCGCTCAAAATCATCGTTGACGCGTGCGCTATCAGTTCCTGTTCAACAACCTCGTCAATCCCCCGCGCTTCCTCTGGCGCCCTGCGCCCGCAACCGCGCGCGCCCCCTCGGACTCGGACGAGACCGTCACCGAAGCCCTGCTCGCCCCCGAGACTGAGGAAGAGCGCCGGGAGGCGCTCGACGAGACCGCGGCGCTGCCCGCGGACCTCGGCCAGAGCGGGTTCGACGTCGTGCCCCGCGAGAGGAGCCGCAGCAGGTCCAGGAGCTGAGCGCTGAGCCTGTGCAAGTGGCGGGTCGGGCGGTGAAGACGGACGGGGCGGTCGGTCGTCCAAGCGAGCGAGTCATCGCCGATCATGAGCGTGCGACGGCGCTGGGCTCGGGTGCGGCTCTTTCTCGATTTGATTCGGCGGGGCGGACGGCTGGACTGCTCTATCTTTTTTTAACCTTTTCGTGCTTCGCGCATGCGATATCTGATGCACCGCCGGTACATACACACATAACATGCTACATAATAGTTGAACGAACGGCGCCTCTCCACGCCGACGACGTCCTGGCCTTTTACGTCTCGCCTCGATATATTAATGATTTCGAACAAGCAAACAGGCCTCTTGACCATGTCCATCCGCTTCGCACACCCAGACTGGTGGGTGCGGGTGCTGAACGAAAGCCGGGCGGATCGCGCACATGCGCGGGTCTCCTGTCCTTCTGTGCGATTTCCCCGCAAAGATGGATCGCCGGGCCTCGCCCGCGCGCGGTGCGGTGCGGTGCGGTGCGGTGCCGATTGGGTCGCGCCCAGCGCTGGCTGGCGCAGCTGGCGCAGCCGGCCCAGCTTGGTTCAGCTTGGTTCAGCGTGTTCAGCCAGCCGACCGATCGCGAATTTGCGTCGGCTCGGGCGTTATCGAGGACAGCTATTGGGGTCAGCTCAGCGGGTGTTGCTCGGGACCGACGGTCGGCTGGGGTGGGGTGGGATACTGGAGTGGTGGGATGGCGCGGGATGGCGCGGGCGCCGTGCGCAAGTTTCCGCGACGGAAGGCGGAGAAGTGGCGGAGTACTGGCAGAGAGTTGCCAGTCGATCGCGACGGGTCCGTTTACTGATTATTAGCGTCTCTCTCTAAGTCTCTCTCTGCTTGCCCCTTGCTACTGGAACGAGGAAGCTGGTGTTCTTCCGCTCTCGGACACCCTCGATAATCAATTTAATCAATATCCAACTCGTCGCTCGCGGCGCGGCACGGCATTGGCGCGGCAGGCATTTGTTTTCGGGCGCCTTTTTTTTCTTTTTTCGAGCCTTCCAGCTTCCACACGCGATCGGGATTCGGGGCCACGGGCACGCATGCACGTTATTATATTCGGAGTGCTCGAGCGGCCGCGCGCGAGGATCCGAAACGACAGTCTTGTTCCAGCTTGTTCCATTGCTGCTACTTGCTTCCCCATTTTTTTTTGTTTCGCCTGACTGTCCGAGTCCACGTTGATCGATCCGCAATGCGCATGTTTCACAGACATCGAACAGCGCAGCGGCAAGGTGCGTCATTTTTAGGTGGACACGCGGTGGGACACGCGCTAATGGCAAGCAGCTTTGCGTGCTACTGGCGGCTTAGCAGCTGCTAGCTGCGATTAGTAAGTTATTGAGTTCGTTAGCAGGCGCTGGCGGTACCAGACGGTACCGCGGCGGCGCGGCGCGGCATGTGCACGATCGCCTGTTAAGCGCCGAAGCGCCCACGGAGCAGATCTTGATTTTGAGTTCTGCTTTTTGTTTTTCGCTTTCGCTTTTGTTTTTCATGCGGCCTGCCGCTCCGCGCGCACTGAGACCTGTGGGCGCTCGGCAAGGTCGGAGGGTCGTAGATCTGGACACACTTGGACTTGGCAGCCCCGATTATCGACGACGCCGTGATCTGAGGTGCCGCCTGGTGCCGCAGGACGGCGAGACGACACGAGGAATCAGGATAGATCAGGATTAGGCAAGGCATGGACGGCGTGGCAGGACCGAACGCGCGAGGGCGCGGTATGGGCGCCCGCAGAATAGTCGGGGAGATGGCTAGAGTCTGGCAGAATCCGTTTTCGAAGCTTCCACTCGACTCGACTCGACTCGAATTAACTGGCGGACGACCGACGTCTGGCTTGGCTTGGCTTTTTGGATGCCGTCGAGGGCGTCTTGGCGAAGCCCGACGCGATCGAAGACGGCTCTCCCTGGTAGATAGAGAGAGCGGACAACTGCAGAGAAGCCACGATCGCTCTCGCTTTTTCGACGGCCCGTTCGCGAGATCTTACGACGTCCAGAACCCGACGTCCTCGCCTCGCTTCACACTCGTCCTGTGTCGCCCCCAAATCGGCGTGTGGTGGGTTGACGAAGCGCTTCGATCGTCTGAGGACAGGCGTGCGACATACTACAGGCGCGGAGGATCCTGCACTGTCTCGCACTGTGGAGGAGCTTCCATGTAATTTCTTGACTGGGGATGTGGGCTCGGGGCTGCTCGGTGTACGGCACTTCGGAGATTTTGGCGATTGTAGTAGGCTGTCGGGTTCTCTGCCATGCCGCCGGGTTCAGCGCCCTCCCGAGCTGGCCTAGAAGTGCTGCTACTTATGTGTGGGCTTCGACGGTCCTTCTAAGTACTGATACGTGCTAGCCCTCGCTTGCCTTCTCAATAGGAAAGGTGAGCACTAAGATTTACTGAGTCGACCGTTTCGTACGCGACGACGCTCTTCATCCTGGCAGCCGTGTTTCGGAGACGTCGTCCGCTGCGAGACGCGGATACTATGCTAGTAGGCTAATCTGAACTAGTGTGGGTATGTTCGCCGGCCACGTCGCAGGTGCGTCTTGACCGATTGGCTGCGTACACGTACACGTACATCCCTCACTTCCGACATTTTAGACGCGCCGCAGCTGACCCTGGCTGGCCCCTCTTTCGCCGCGCACCAGTGCCAAACCAAACGCGTCGCTCTAAACCGACCTCATGTTTTACATGGGCGTCGACCGTGCTGCGCGTTACCTGCGTTCAAGTTCACGTTCGCTCATGGCCGTCGGGTCTGGCGCTGTATTGGGTTACCCCAAACCGGTTTAGCGTCGGCTTCCTGGACTCTCGCTCCGTTCTTGGGTGCGCACAGAAGCCGCTGCGCGCCTTCGACCAGCGTAGATCTCTCGACCGATGTCACGCGTCGATTAAATTGGCGGGCCCAGGATCATCACGATTGGATTCGGGGTGCGTTCTATGCGAGTTCTATGCGAGTTCTGTTGTCATGAACTTCTTCAATGCTTCCCCGAAGGCGTAGAGGTGCGTTCGCGACCAATCCTCGACCAGCGTTTCTCCTCATGTGAACTTTGAGGCCTTCTAGGACGCTTCATTATAGTAAGATCTAGTGACCGCTGCTTCGGTATCTTATAAAATGAAAGAATCTTTGATTACAAGCGGCTACTGTGGCCAAAGTGAGTAAGTAAGCGCTTGGTAGGCGTACATATGATTGACGACGTGTTCTTATGTAGAACAATTGACGTATCTGGTTTACGGTGGCCTTGCGGTACAAGCCCCCAAAATGTTCCGCCTTATGAGACTCCAACGATATTCGGCGACATCTTCTGCTACTATACCGGTGTAGCCAGCCGCTAATCAGCCTGATCCCAGGAAGAATACTAGACAGCCGACGACGCACCCTCGTCGCCTGTCCGACTCAATCAGCTTCGCGATTGAATTCATTAGTCTGATACTATTGCGGTGCGCAGCACCAGAGGCTTCTTCTCGATATTTCGGTGGGTGTACCATTCGAATCGACGCGAGTGACTATCACGGGGGTTCTCCACATAACTCTATTGTGTGTTCTTCCGGTCTTCTGCCATGCCAGCTTGTCTTCCATGGATGTCGCAGTGCCCCGCAGGTGTTGCCATGGCAAGGCGCCGCTAGTGGAGTGGGAAGGGGAGGCCGACGTCGACATCCCACCTATCCTGCTCTTCTGTCCATCATGCACTGTGACTCCGATATGAGGTCCGTCAGCTGCTGACGTCGTAGATGCGGGAGTGCGGGACCCGCGGCATCTAGGATCCTCGTATGTGTCGTTAGGCTTACAAAATTGAAAGGCTTTCGCGTCGTATCATGGCGATGTGGAGTGCTCCATCATTCATATCTTCAACGCCTCCATCCATCGTAGTGGGCGTAGGTGGCAACCCACCTACGACGACAAAAGCTCTTGATGAGACATGTCAAAATTTGAAAGACAAGCCTTGTACACACGTTCATGTCACTTGTGATCAAGCGCTGCGCTCATGAATATCAAGATCTCGAAGTCCACGGGCGACGTGCATGGTATGTATCCATTCTTGAGACCGTGTGAGCGCCATGGATACGTGAGTCTTCGTGAATCGAACCTCGCGATTGTTATAATAGCACAGCCGGATGGCTGATGATTGTCGACATAGACTAGCAGCACAGCTGAGTGGTCTTTTCTGGTCGATAATTGTGGTAGGCGGTGATGCCATCAGCCCTACAGCCTACCTCGTGTGAGGGGTCCACGCCGGTTTCATCCTCGAGGCGTCCAATGAGGCTGGTTCCGCGTCTTGCACTCTTTGTCCCCCTTGGCCTTGGACAGGTAGGTGTGTTTCCTGTCGCCCTCTCCTCGAGATCCGATGCCCCAGAGTGCAATCTGATACGATGGGCAGATGGACATCTTGCTGTGTAGCAAGAAGCCGACGTCGTCGAATGGCATGTATGTTCTGGTCCGTATTCCTCCGAGTCGGGTCCCGCTAGCGCGAATAACGTCGATATTGTGCAAACGACCCCACGACATATGGGCGCATCGCGGAACCGTCAGTAGTGTGTGATGGCAGCGCGGGACGGTGGAGACGGCGTCGGTTACGTAAAGCGGGGGTTGGGCTGGAGCACGAGGGGGCAGGCGAGGGTGGTCAGCGTACCCCAGAAATTTGTGCCGTTCTCTTGTTGTTCTGGTCCAGCCATTCAGGTTGTCTCCGCTCGTCCCCATCGCGCCCAGCGCTGACGCTCCTTACACACTTCCTTCTGTCCTTACCGTTTCCCTCCGTCGCTCAGTCCATTCCCCCGTCAATCACCCTTCCTTTGCTGTCACCATGCGTCCATTCACTGGTCTCGCTGTCGTGCTCTCCCTGGCCACGTCTTGGCCCCCTGTCGCAGCAGGTTCGCACGACGTCAAGAATTATCACGCTCGCAAACGCCTGGGTCCCGAGCATCATTTGGGCAAGCGGTTTGAGAACGCGCGGTTTACATTCTACGAGGATGGGCTTGGTGCATGTGGTAAGACAAACGCTCCGGGTGACTACGTGAGTGCATATGATTTCGTTTCAAAGAAGTGAGCGCTCGCTTACATGGTGTCGCTCAGATCGTTGCGCTCAACTCGGCTGTCAGTGATTTTCCTCGAGATGTATTTCCGATCATCGTTGAACGTCTTTTTCGCATTTTCAGCAATACGCCGGTGGTGGTCATTGCTTTGACATGATAACCATCACTGCGAATGGCAAGACAACCCAGGCTCAAATCGTCGACGAGGTCGGTCTCTTGGCCCCGCTCAAGCCCTAAATGGGAACCCATGTTGATCTCCTTCCCCATAGTGCCCCGGTTGCCCTTACGGCGGTCTTGACTTCTCCGAAGGTCTTTTTGATTTCTTCGCTTCCGAGGATGCAGGCGTGATCTACGGCTCTTGGGAGTTCGGATCCGCACCCGCGCCTTCGCCTGCACCCGAACCCACGACCTCCGAAGCGCCCAAGCCCGCCCCGCCTACGACGACCTACACGCCTCCCCCGCCTACGACGACGACGTCCAAGAAACCCCACACAACCACCACACAGCCCCCGCCCGAGCCGACAACGAGCAGCGCGCCTCATACTACGAGCACGAGCACGACGCCTACCACGTCCAGCGCACCGCCGACCACGTCCAGTGCACCTCCCCCGACGACGACGATGGCGACGAGTGTCGTGCCCACCACCGCGTCTATCACCGACGCGAGTGTCGCGACTGCTGGCCCGATCGCCGGCGTCGACGAGGGCAACATATACCAGTTCAACCTCGCGCTCATCCAGCTCGGCATCATGCTCGACGACGCCGCCGCTCTCTGATCGGCCCCTCTCTCGCTCAGCAAATACGCTCGTTATGACGGTCCTCGATACACGCCTGACGGATTCACTATTAGCACAACTACCCTTGTTTCGCCCACGTCCTTTCATCTCTTTTCTTCCCGCGTATTCAACTTCGCTCCAATTTGGCCCTCTGTGCCCCACGCTGCAGGGCGCGATCGTCCGGATTGCACAGTGCATACCCCTCATAGAAACGCATCATTCAATAGTGTACATGCTGCATTAATCGCAAACAGTTTGGGTCCTGTCAAATGCCTCAGTCTCGATTGTAGTCAGCAGTCTCGTCTTGTTCACGGTAGAAGACTGCATACGACCTGTGTTTGCGCGTGGAAAGAGCCAGCTCCGCTCTCGCGATTGAATTCTAGAGTAGTGTAGGTTACAAGGCATGATATGGACAT
The DNA here is from genome assembly GCF_000320585.1 of Heterobasidion irregulare TC 32-1. Taxonomy (NCBI): domain Eukaryota; kingdom Fungi; phylum Basidiomycota; class Agaricomycetes; order Russulales; family Bondarzewiaceae; genus Heterobasidion; species Heterobasidion irregulare. The sequence goes on along the minus strand of NW_009258198.1, from coordinate 1,214,473 downwards.
GGCACATATGCGAGCATGGAGGAGAAAGAGCCGTGAACAGACATTCAAAGACAACAGTAAAGCGAGAAACTACAAAGGAAAAGAAGAGGTGGAGGGAAGCTGGTTGAAAAAGAGGGTGGGGTGGGATGTTAAGTTGGGTGCTACTCGAAAAGTAGTAGAGATAGCAGTGTTTGCGAGCCAACACAACAAGGATGAAAGAAACAATAATTCCATCCCGCCCATTCATTAGAGACACGGCTCGACGCATCACCACCCACGATCTACAAGTTCCTATCCGCCTACACAGTCCAATCATGGCCTTGACTCGCCTGACGATAACAACCACGACGAGTATACAATACACCTGCAAGTACGCCAGTAGAGTCCGAAATCATGGACTTTGGGCACCCTCTCCGTTCCGCACCCATAGCAGCATCCCTAAGCGCTTCCGCTCGGCACCTCCGGAGTCGGGTCCTCGAACGGATCTATATTACCAGAAGTCTCGTTCGCACTCACGCTGACGCTGCCGGCGCCCTTCCGGTCCGCCAGAGTTTCTTCGTGGGTATGCTCAACGGAACGCATGCTCACAGGAGATGCGTTATCAGGGATGAGGGGTGCAAGAGGCGGGAGAGGGGGCAAGTGCTCGCGGCGACGCCAATCTGCATCCGAGCTGCTCCCTATAGCGTTATTTGCATCATAAGAGACGGTTTGTTGGCTTGCAATAGTAGGAGGGTCGACATGGCTCTGTGGGGGTGAGGAGGTTATAATGGTCGGGGAGGCAGTGATCGGGGAAGAGGGTGCAGAGGGAGATACTTGATCAGGGGAAGGCGGATTTGAAGTAGACGAGGGGCCGGTCGTAGGAGTTGCAGAAAGAGACGAAGATGGCGATGCTCCGTTAGTTGCAGCACTAGCGTCTTCAGCAGGCGCAGGCACAGGCGCAGGCGCATTGCTACCCTCTCCACTGTTAGCTGCCTCGCGTTGCTGCCTGCGCTGCTGCTCCTCGTGCTCAAGTAACGAAAGCCGCATCGCCTCCATGACCATAAGCTGAACAACGCAATATCATGAGCAACTCACCTCCCCTCGATCATCGTGTGCGATGATGAAAATTGACGCACCTCTTCCAAATCCTGTCCACCTAGCCCCATATGGCCGAGCAGACTATTCAATTCCTGCTGTTGCTGTTGCCGCCTTCTTGACCGCCGACCTCCGCCATTGCCCTCACCACCCTCTCCCGAAGCACCAGCCTCTGGCGGCAGGGGGTGTATGCGACCGCTGGTTATACCAACAGGAATTAACCGGTCACCGACTTGCCTCATGATGATCCTGCGGTTAGCGCGCCGGGCTGCGGCAGCGCGTACGGCGGCCAACTTGGTTTCCCAATCAGGACGAATTTGATCTGAAAAAGATCGGAGGCAGGGTTCACGTCGGATACCTTGTGGGTCAGACAGGAGGGATACAACATACCTGTTGTGACGACTTCTGCGCTATCATGCCCAAAGCTCTTACGACGTTTCTGCTTCCCCAAGTCAGGCGTAACAGACTCAAACGAATGCTGAGAGTCAGGCCACATTGGGGAAGTCTATCAAGTATAAGAGAGAATTGACGGGGAGTCGCGAAGGAGAGTCAGGAAAGATCGCCGAGTCAGAAGCACGATATTGGGAATCATTGTGCATGAACTGACCGATCCCTCACTCCCTATACCGGTACGCCATGGAGGGGGCGTGTATACCACTCCAAAATGCTCCTGTACACAATATGGGCAGCACGCGGGGTCTGAGACGAGGTGGGTCACGGTTGGTTCGGAGCGCTTGATCTGCACAAAGCACTCGGTGCAGATAGCCTGATCACAACATCGCGAGTGATTGATATTCGGTGGATAATACTGGAAACCGAAGTAACGAGCGACAGATCAGGGTCATGTGACATCATGGATATGGGGCGAGTCAGGAAGAAAGAGCGTACGAGGAAACATATGGGACATTCGACGGCATTTCTGTATATCGCAGCCTCAACATAGCGCGGGACCTCTCTCGCAGTGCTAGGCCGCTTGTTATGTCCCAGTTTGGACGAGGCCGAGGGCACATCGTTGCGTGCTGGTGTCTCGGAGTGGCTAGAATCGGCCGCAGGAGGTTCTTTTCGTGCAGCGAGTATCTGGTCCTCATCCCAGGAGGGGTCGTAATCTTCAAGTGGTCGGTAAAAGGGAGCAAGCTTGCGGTCACAGATCAGTTGGCCGACAACGGTCTCGTTCCAGTCTCTGGACCCGGAGTACACTCCCTGCGGGTAGAGGAAACCGAGATCGACAGTCTCGTCCTGTACGGCTCGCCCAGACGATGAGGCACTATTGCCCATGACGGGGACCTAGGAGAGGCGGGGTGGAATGGACGGCCGCCGTATTATGAGGAACTGTGGGGGGGCGAGGGGGCGGAGCGCACTGGCCTCCACCGACCTCATAGGCCTGCTTTTGTGTACTCCTTGTTTGGTCCCAGTGGCTACACAGCGCTACTCACTTCGAATGCATCATGTTCCGCATCTCGACACAACGAGTTTTCTTCCTGCTGATGTTCGCAGCTTCTGATCGATGATCGGTCGCACAATGGCCTGCACCGTTGTTGTCTTCAAGCCCGAGAACACAGCGACGGTATGGCCCCTGGAGCTGGGGAAGCTTTCTGCTAAAGTCTCTTTTAATCGTACAGCGGCCTGTTCGTCGAACTACGTCAAATACCATCAAGTACCGCAATCACATCAGATATTTTCTGTTCATCGAGTGATACAGATTATGATTTACATAAATCTGCTGGTATTTCTCTACCAACTAGGGGATCAACAGGCGTCTAGGACACTCTCCCATCCTACTATATTCTACAACATTGACACATCGACGATCTGAGGGCCCATGCTCTCAGCATGGATCTTGGGCATTAATGTGACACACCGCGTCTTTATGATCTCCAGCCCCTTGGTGCCGAAATATCTCTCGCTCTCGTAACCCCACTGGTCGTGTCCCCGCACCCAATTCCCTACCCCGTCCAGGTATCGAGCAACCTGCGAGTCGATTGGCTCTCCCCACTGCGGAACTTTGACGAAGTTCTCGTTGAACTTGCGCTCTAGTTCCTCGTGGTAGTCTTTCACCCATTGCATCGCTCCTACAACGTCGGTCTTGAGCTGATTCATCACAATCGTGACGATGTTATGCTCGTCATCTCCGCGCGCTTGCTCGAGATTGTACGACACGATGTCCTGGGATAAATTGAGTACACCAGTCGGATCTCACAAGACGGCAAAATGGCCTTACATTCGACAAAGATAGCATGTCTATGGCCCAAATGGACAGGTCTTGGATGATTGGATGGCTAATGATCTCGTCCGGCAAGTCCATGCCAAGTTCGAGCAGCGCGAATGCGGGCTTAGCGGCCACCGTTTCGCGCCGCACTTCCAGGTAGCTATCGATGTCGCGAATGTATGAGTGTGACCTATCTGCGGCCTGCTGAACCATCGCTTGGGTGTAGAAGCCAAACGCATTGATGAAGCGCTTCTGGGACTGAGGGCTCGCAGTCTTGATCGCGCGCTCCCAAAACCTGACCGCTATCTGTTAGCCGGCATGGCCCTGACGCTTGACGCAGATGGGAGCTCACTGTCTGAAGATCTCACCACCCACCCATTCACCAGCGGGGCGGGGCTTGTGGGGGTTTCTCAGGGCGTCCATGATGCTATCAGCTTGCCTCTGGACTCCGGCAGCGTCCTCGACGTCCGAGTATTCGTCAAAAACCAGGTACAAGTTCATGAGGTCGCAGCCGGTGCGTAGATGATCTGTTCAATATCAAAGTTATGATCGGCTCATCAACGGCTTTATTCCCGCCAGAAGCTTACCCCTGCTTGCTGCTGGGTACGCCAACGCTGCCAGAAGATCTGTGTCGTTGCTAGGTCAGTGAGGAGACGCATGACTAGCTGATTGTGTTACTGACTGAAGTCGCAGAGATCGAAAGCATGTTGAGCCTTCGGAGTGAAGGCGCCAAAGCTCGCTACCCATTCTGCAGCCTCTTTCTTGACTGCAGGGTAGTGAGGATTGAGACGGCGGGGCCATCTCCAGTTGGCAAGGGTGTCAGGCAAGTCAATCCTGGTGGCCATGTCGATGTGAGTATGAGTGTGAGTGTCGGTGCTGAACTGCTGATAGATGTCTTCGATCCAACCGGGTTAAATACTCCATCGGACTGGTAGGAACGTGACCCTCCGAGGGCCTACGGACATTTGTACTGTTGAGTGACTTATCCACGTCATCGGAATGTTTTCCGAGGTCACTATCGACACTTCAGAAATGATCCATAGAGTGAGCGTTATGTGCGGATAACGCGACGCAGATACAGTTCGAATACGGCTACCATCCGCACTGTCTCGGTTTCAGAAGCGACGCGCTCGTACAGGCAGGGCTCGAAATATCTACGTCAAGTGTGTTTTCGCTAGGATGCTGATGACATATGAAGATGCTCGAAGCTCCAGCGCTCCTCTACTTGCGGTTGGTTTTATGCTTCCATTTTTTCTCAGGATGCTCCCTTGTCATTCCCTTGGAACGAGAGGGAGAGGTTTCCTTTTTGTTTTTCGTACTACGCCTTCGAATTCCTTTCTGGGTTATCAAGTGGGTTTTATGTGTCTGAAACATGATGTGACTCCGATCGTATCCCAAAGATCGTACTGTTCACCCATCCCGGTGCATCGTGTGTAACGTCCACCTGTTTCCTCATCGTTTTCCATGTATGATTTCAAGGTCAGCATGCACTGAAAAAGGATCCACATTTCTGGCTTGTCGGCGCTTTCATTCGACGCGAGTATCGTACTTCACCGTTGGCCGGAGATGGGCTTTCTCACGACACAGCTACACATGTATGAAAGTGACATCCAATGGAACCTCTTAAATCGTCAAGTCACCGGTTCTCCTCACTGTCGGCGACTTACGCATCTGCAGAGGTGTTTGGCTGATAATAGATGAAAGGCCTCAAAGGAGTTTTGGAATTTAAAATCCTTCAACTAAACCCAAATCTGTGCCAGTGTGCCAGTTGTCAGTGCAGAACAGAATAAAATATCGCCATCGGCAAAACATAAGCATGAAGGCATAGATCTCGATCGATATTTGAAATTTGATTCCGTTTACACGTCGCGGCCAATGATATCATTTGAGTCCTGAGTCGAAGGTTTACTTGTCCCCTTTACTGCTCACCCCAGCGTTAAACCGTGGTACAGAAGGTCTCGCTCACAAGCATATTCTCCGTCCACACGTCACTTCAAAAAAATGCTCAGACGTCATGGCAGTCCGGCCAGCACTGCGCGTTCATTGCGCCGGCTGTACTCAAAATCCCTTGGTTCGACGTCAAAGCGTCCAGCAGCCGCTATGCTCGGGGGAACGCTTGTTCTGGTTTCCGCTGCTGTGCTCGGAGCGCACAATCTCCGTCCACTGATGATTCATAATGATGCTGTCCCATCTGGTGACCTGGCAGATAAAACCAAAACGCTTCAAGAGGCATCTAGGATTCCGAAGGTGGAAGAAACAGATGGGAAGCTTCGACTTCTGGCATGGGGCTCCAATAAGTGAGTGTCAAGTCAGCGCCGTGGAGTGTCGTGTCTCATGATGTGTATTTGAACAGATCGCATATTATTTCACCAGACTCTTCAATCGACTCAATCCGCACGCCGGTCGCTGCATCTTTTCTGGAGAATTCTGCCCTTCGTGATTTGGCCCTCCATTCCAGCCATGCGGCGTGCGTTGATGCTCGAGGTGATGTGTACCAATGGGGAGACGGATTCTTTGGACCTTCGACATCGGCGTCGGGCACGAAAGATAGGGGGCCGACGCTGACCTTGAAGGGAAAGGTCAAATCTCTCCATCCATGTCAATGCTGTTTATGGTAGTGACGCTCTTTTTTCATCAAGAACATCAAGTCTTTACAAGTGACGGAATCGCGCGTTTATGCTCTGTCAGCGTCTGGCAAATTATACGTGTTATCTGCCCAAGCAGCTGCACAAAGCTTATCACCGGGTACGCCGACACCCTCGAGCTCGCCGTGGTGGGGTACAGGCTGGATGTGGGGTGAAGATGTGAGCATAGACTTTGCCGAGGTCGCACCAGCACACAAGCTCGCCTGGGGAGAGAAGCAAGTCACCCTATTTTGCTCAGATCCTAAGCGCACGTCACTGACTACCGATTGCCCTCAGGTTTATCTCGATTGCAGCGGGCCGTGACCACCTCCTTGCGCTGACGTCTTCTGGACGCACCTTCGCACACCCGATCACTAAGAACGCAAACACGTACGGCCAGCTTGGTTTCCGCAAGTTCGATATCTCAAACCCCTCTTCTGCTATCCACCCGCCTTCCTCACGACTCCACGTCGAGCTCACGCCCAAGGCGGTCATCGACCCGTACAGAAATCGATCGCGGCATGTGCGCGAGTCTTCATCTTCATCGCCTCCTGCGGTCAGCGCCCCTCTTCTCCCCATATCAGAAAATTTGGTCGGCGTGGACGATCAAAATATCAGGTTCTGCGACCGACTGTTCGAGATTCCTTCTCTTAGGGGCGTCCAGGTTGATCAAATTGCTGCTGGTGGGCGGAGCAGCTACGTAAAGACGACTACCGGCAGGGTGCTCGGCTGGGGCGCGAACGAATATGGGTGTGTAACTTGTCTGCACGACACTGCGCCGTGTGCTCACTTGATGTCATAGCCAAATTGGCCTGGGCGGTAATGTTTCGCTCGACACCATCACCGTACCGACGGAAGTCGTCCTGTGGAGATCCACAGCAGGAGACACGCTCACAAAATGCACTGACCTACATGCGGGAGGCGACTTGGCATTTTTCACGGTTGAACGCAGGGATGGTACGAGCATCCGCAACATTGATTTACTCTCGTGCGGCAATGGTCAGTACGGGGGACTTGGCAATGCACTTTTTAGCAACGCCCAAGGGGCCCCTTCCCGGACCAAAAGCGTCAGCGGCCTTTTGGAATGTACGTCATTCTATCTCTGTATCTCAGGTGCTTGTCAGACGGTTCAAATACTCGTTTTTAGTCTCTGAGAAGACAAACAATCTTCAGCCCATTTCTCCTCAATCGATGTCTATCTCTCCTGACGGACATGTTTTGCTCACTCTCGACACCCTGTCGCAGTCGGGACCAGGTGGCGGCGGCCTGGACTTGTTCGTCTGGGGCACGAACTACGAATATCAGCTGGGCAACGGAAAGCGCACAAGCATTGCCGTTCCTACTACCCTTTCCCTGCCCGACGGGAATCGGTTCATGCTGGTGAAGACAAGAGCGGCCGAGGTAAGAGATGCGCGGGGGAAGGTGTGGAAGAAGGGCGTCGAAGTCGAGCAGGTCGCGGTCGCTGGACAGGGAAATAGCGTGGTGTACTGGCGAATCTGCTCATAATAAGGGGCAGGACAGAGGTTCGCTCCTCCCTGTATGGATTGGTGCACCACGTTCTGACCACTGACACATCCTCGTTCGCAGCGGGCGATACTATGTATTATAGCACCTGTTACATTGCTCGCAACTCAGTTCCTTTTCGTAACATAGGGGCGCGTGACGGGAATGTGGACGCGGTGCGTATATTCCTATCATCTGTAAATTCATTTTGGAAGGCGAGAATATGGTCAAATTGGTCTGCCGCGAGGGCAGCTCGACTTAGTACCCCGAATCTCCAGATGTCGACCGTCCAAGCAAGGCGTCTATGAACACCTCTCCTCAACCGTGGTTTTAATTACGAGTTTTCATAGGCCCGTGCGCTCAACAATAAGCCGGTATTTGCAACACATTAGTGCGTGCTATACTTTGTTCAAACACATGAGCCTCGGATCACCTGTCAACACTCTCACTGACATAATCTACACCCTTCTGCACCCCCTTCGTGCGTGTCGAGCATTTCCTCTTGATCTATTTTCCTCACTACGCACACGTTCAGTGCCAAGCAAAGCTACCTGGACGGAAACTCTGCAAATTTGCTAGATGCACGCTGTCTACCCCTCCGTGTATCTGACATACCTTGGTCCACGACTGTTACCTCAAAGTCGTGGCAAAGAGAGGCTGGATGTCCATCCTCATCACTGTTGCATTGGTTTCGGTGACGTCTCTCCTCGATTGTTACCCTTCGGTTTCCCTGCTATATCTCCCGACGAATCCTGTATGGCGTCGGCCCCTCCCATGCGTGAACCATGTTGAGAGTGAAAATGCAGCTTTCCGCTAATTGTTCTCAGTGTGTCAGTCTGGGTTCTCTGCCAGAGTTTCGCGCTGGTCCGAGGCTCCGAGCACCCCGGACGGCCCCGAGCTTGCCAGATTCGTCATTCACTTCTCCATCCATACCGACTGCGCACATCGAGGGACACACACTCAGTTCTCAAGGGGGCAGCACCATATCTTGTATATATAGACACGTTGAATGGAATTGCTGCTTCAGGGTATCAAGTGGCTGGTGATCACTGAGGTGCTGCCTGACATGCCTGATCCGTGTCCTGAAACCAGCGAAACGAGGCGATTGGGAAGCACGCTACATCATTTGAGGATGTTCTTGGAACGAGTTCTCACGAAGGCATCGCGGCGGGACAATGGGGAACGAACCGGATAAGTGGCGAGCCTCGTTGGGCAGGGCATGAGGAGGGCCTCGAGGCCTGCTCTATCGTCTACCCTGGACCTCACTCCTCTTCCATCCTTTCCCCACCCCCCTCTCTTCCACCTTCCCCTCTCTTCTCGCTAGCAACGCTCGCTTGGTGGCGCCTTTCTGCCTTGCTCAGCGACGCATAGCTTAAATCGTCGTTTCGTTGGCAACGCCGGCTTCCAGCTGCGCTCGGAGCACTTTCAAGTCTAGCGCAGTCAGGGATAAGATCGTATAAGATCTCCCCCCTTCATTAATCCTCGGCCGCTTTACCTTCATCTTCCCCACCATCATCGCAGCATGGCGCGGTCACATTCACCTTCGTTCGATGTCCCCTCCTCTCCGTCGGGCAGATGGGCAGACGATTCGGCGACTTCAGACGACGAGATCGTCTGGAGTCTCTCGAGCAGCTCAATCGACTTTTCGCCCCCCAGGAGCCAGGCACAGCCAGGTTCCCCGGGCTCAGACGACTTCGTCTTCTTAAGCAGCCCGGAATCATCTGGCGTCCTCGTCCCACCGCCCACACGCCCCGTCGCCTCCTCGTCCATCGACCCGCAAGTCATCGCGGATGCTTTCGCTTCACTCTCACTCACTCCGGCGATTCCCAAGGCGAAACCCAAGGCGAAACCCACTTCTAAGAAAGCTACAGCTTCTACCCCGCCTCAAACGCCGAAGAAGTCCCCGAACGTCACGGGAAAGGCCAAAGCCAAAGCCGCTGCTACTGCCACCCCCACCAAGGCTCAGGCAGCCTACCCCTCTCCGCCATCCTCCCCTGCGCAGGACCGTGCAGCTGGGAAGAAAGCAGCCGTCGCATCTACCACTCCTCCGGCAAGTCCGACCAAGTCCAAGAAGAAGAAGGCCAAGGCCGCCGCCGTCAAGGCAAAGCCGACGGAAGGCCTTGGGCTCGGGCAGCGTACCGTCGTAGATGACGTCTCGGAGATGGGAGAAGAGAGGGAGCCGCCTGCGTTCCACCAGGCGCACAGCTTCATGACCTCGTACGTCCCGCTTTCCACATCGACAACCCATCTCGCCTGACCGCCTGATCTCCTTGTGCAGCTTCCTCGAGAATCCCAAGCCGACCAACAACGGTGCGATGCTCCCGCTCCTGCACGCGCTCATCATCGAGCTCGGCCTCCTCTCCAAGTTCCAGGGCAACAAGGTCGCGCCCAAGGTCGCGCCCAAGACCGTGCCCTCTCCCTTCACCCTCCCTGAACTCCCGCGCTCCCTGCGCCAGGCGAAGCTCCTCCTTAAATCACACGCGTTCATCAACATCCGCGACTACCTCAACGCGCGCGGCGACGGCTTTGCCGCGCTTCAGAAGGTGCTCCACCCGAGCCGACGCAGCCTCGTCCGCGAGATCAGGACACAGCCCAAGAAGCGCGTCCCGCTCGGATGGGTGAAGCAGTCGGGCCTCAACGTGTTGTTGGTCAGCAGATACTGAGCGCGTCAACGCTTGTCGTCTGTCTGTCTAGGCGTCCTATGCAGCGACGCCTATTATGCAGGCCATGTGATACGCCCTCCTTTTGGGGTTCACGACTCTTCGTTCTAATTTGTTCTATTTCGTTCTATTTTGCTTTCGATCTCTACTTCGTACCCCTATGTCCCCCGCATCCTGTTGTCGCCCGCCTTGTGTACGGTATAGTATTACCCTGTCTTGTTTTCGGAAGTTCGATCTGCTGCTGTACTAGATGTAGACTTGCCTCCCACCCCCCCTCCCCGTTCTTTCGCTAGAAGACCTGTATATCTGTATCCTGCCTCTTGTATGTATCCGCCGAAATGTCAAGTGTAATTGCTTCCCTCGTACTTTGCATGGTCCGAGTCAGGCATGTATACTTCCACCGAATAACTTCATGCAGTGTTGATCCACTCAAAGTGACGACTGACGTGTACCGGAAAGACCGACCAGCATATATAGCTAGCAACAACACGACGACCGTACATCTAGGAACTTGTCAAACACTCCTGACGACGTACCTTCCATACGACCATCTACATCACAGCGCCACATCGATCATGGACCTCCTCCACCTGTCCGACAGCTCGCTGACCTTGATCACCACCCCCGCCGCCGCCTTGCTCAGCCGCGCCTCCGCCGCGCCGCCCCCGCCGCGCATCAGCACGCCCTGCTCCAGCGTCTGGAACACTGCGCCCGCCCACTCGCCCACGGCCAGCAGCAGCGCGGTGTGCTCCAGCCCCAGGGACCGCCCCGCGTCGATCTCCAGGGACCCGTCGAGGACGATGAGGGCGAGCTCCAGCGCCGTCGCCAGCACCCGCGCCTCCTTGCTCTCGCCGCGCGCACCGGGCCCCGCGCCATCTCCGTCGTCATCGTCGTTGTCGTCGTCCTCTGGCGCGAGCGACACGGGGCGCGTGCCGATCGTGAGCGCGAGCTCGAGCGCGTCGGGCGCGACGATGGCGGGCCATTCTGGCGCGTTGCGCGCGGCGTGCACAAGCACGCCGAGCGTCGCGAGGAAGTGGACGAGCACGACCGGGTTGAGGACCAGGCCCGTCCCCGCGCCGCGGTAGCGGTGCAGCGCGTCGCGGTGCGCAGTGCGCTCCTCGCGCGTCTGCTCGTCCCGGAGGAACAGCCAGAAGCGGTTGACGAGCGGGTAGATGAAGGACGCGACGGCGACGTCCGCGAACGTCGTCTGCGGCGGCTGCGGCGGGTGGTGGGCACTGGGATCGGATGGTCGAGTGAGAGGGGGGTGGGGATGGGGAGATAGTTCGGTGACTTTTTGGGTTTGGCGAAGGCGCAGACGGCGCGTGCGCGCGAGCTCTGGGATCTGGTCCGCGTGTGCGTCTTTTGTGTTCTCGATTGCCTGTGCAGAGATCGAGCGGAGGAGCGCGCGGACCTGGCCGGTCGCGGCGTCGCTGGCGGTGAGATATCGATCGTGCAGGGCCGCCGGGAGTCGTTTGGAGGGGAACGCGACGCGGTCGCCGACGAGGGGGTGCACAGGGGCCGTGGGCGGGAGAGGCATGCCTGCGAGCTCGCGCGCGCCGAGGGCGAGGGAGTTGAGCATGACGTAGCGCTGATCCGTCGAGTACTGGTTCTTGAAAAACTCCTCGATGACGGCGCTGCACGGAGGAAAGCTGTGTCGGCCGGTGCGAAATGTGAGAGCATGAGGTGAACGTACGGAGCGGCTTTGCGAGGACTGCACGCCACGAGTGCGTTCAGCGCCGCCTGGCGCTTCCGATCAAATTCGGTGATCTCGTAGTTGTCCTGCAATCCAACGAACCCATAGATCAGATTGACTGCGTTCTCCTCTACCGTCGTCGATGACACAACGTCCGTCAACGCTTATTCTGTTCTGAAAAACGCGGCTATCTGTACTCACCCAACTCCGTCCCAAACCCTCGCTTTCTACGGATCAACTCCTCCGCCACCGCGAGGGCGACCTCGATCTTGTCCGCCTCCTGATTTTCATGCTCGCTCTTCAAGCCGCTCGTGTTCCGGATCATCTGGCCCAGCTGCGCGAGGTACACGGGCCTCTGGATCTTGTCGCGCCCCATGCGCACCGTCGGGTCCTTCTCGTACTCGTCGAGCTCGGAAGGTGTCGGAGACGGCGTGCGCGAAGACGACGCGGGGGACGCGTACCCCGTAACCGAGTCGTCCGAGTCGTACCCGCCAAGCTGCACGGAGGCGGAGGCCGACGGGCGCGCGGACTCGCCGTCTGGCGGCTCGGATATCTCGCCCGTGAGCAGCTCCTCGACGGACAACTCGCGCTCTGTCGCCTGCGCGTCCTCGGGGAGATCGTCCGCGTCCGCGTCTTTTCCAGCGAGCAGCGCGCGCACACCCCGCGCCCACGCCTTACCGCCCTCGTCGCCCTCCCAGTCGCCAAAGTCGAGCTGCTTCCCGGTCTTGTGCGCGACCTCTTCCGCGACGAGCATGCCGCATCGCCGCACGGAGGGGTCGAGGTGCCCGATATACGTGCCGATGCTGCGAATGAAGGGCAGGGACAAGGCGATGTCGGCGAGTACGGCCGAGGCGGGTGGGAGGTAGGCGATCGTCGCCAGGAGGAGAAGCGTGACGTCTGGGAACACGATATATCGAGTGTCGCGGTGTTTTTAATGGCGGGAAACGAGCTCACAGTGGTGGCGGGACAGCAGCGAATGCTTGATGTGCTCCGGAGAAGACCACATATCGAGTGTTTTCGACAACAAAGCATCCAGAGCTGCGGGATACCGCTCGGCGTGAACTCATAACATGATTGTCGACGAGAAAGGCCCACCTCCTCCGTTCACGGACTCCGTTTGCCCACCGGCGGCCCAGCACGCGAATATTCTTGCATGGCCTTCGCTCCAATCTCTGCTGAGGATCGCCGCGCCCACGCTCTCCCACAAACTCGAATCATTGGCGAGCTCGCCTACGGTGCCCCGCAGGAGTCCCGCCTCGCGCTTCACGAGGCCCCGCGCTGCCGACGATGCATCAAGACCAGAAGCCGGAGCGGCCACGTGCCCGAAGAGGGATGTCAGGATGCTCTGGAGCGTGAGGGACGAAGGCAGCGACACGAAGAGCTCGGACCACAGCGCGGAATACCGCGTCCTGTCCGCGTCGGCGCGCAGCCGCGCGCGGATGGCAGGGAGCGCGGAGTGGAAGAACGAGGGTTGGGAAGGCGCAGTGGGAGGGGCGGAGGGAAACGCGCCGACGTTGGCCAGTTTGGTGAACAGGTATGTCAGCGAGGGCATGCTTTCTGGGCGACGTCAGCGTCCTGCACCGCGCGATGCGAGTCGGAGCGCGCACGCACCTTTGGGTTGTCCGAGCGCGAGCGAGTGCATCAGGGCCTCGGACCGCAGGCAGAGGTTATCGAAGTAGTGCCCCTGCTCCAGCTCTAGGGGGATATCGCCTCTGCCGCCGAGCGCATTAGCCACCTTTGCGGGCACGGAGAGGACGTTCTTCACAGCGTCGTCCCAGGCCAGCAGAGCAGCCGCGCCCGCGAACGGCCGGCCTGAGAACACGGTGGCATGGAGGCGGTCGATAGGATACGCTCTAGACAGGCGAGCGAGCAAGTCGATGGCGTACGGAGTCAGAGGCGGCGAGAGAAGCGTCGTGTACGCGTGCAGGGAGACCTCTCCCGCCGCAGGGATGGCGTAAGAGAACGCGTCCGGGACGAAATACTGCTCGAGCAGCGGCTCGAGCTGGGCCTCCTGGAGTGCCGGCCCCCATGTCGGGACGACATGCTCGAGAAGGGCACGCTGGAGCGGCGGGAGATGTCGAGCGACCACCAAGGAACCGGGAGGGAGGGGGGAGGTGTTACAAGACTGGTGGTGCGGGGGCAAGAGGCCTATGGCGTCGAGCGGGGCGGCGAGGAGGGCCTGCAGGGTTTGGAGATCTGGGATGGGCGACTGCAGATGGCGGATGGTGTCTCGAATCTGCGACGCTGCGACTTCGGAACTCATCCTCGCGCGATTAGTTCTTCGTTAGAGTTTGGCGTGATATCGTGCCAACGAGGCTCGACCGCTTCACTGCATGGAAATCAGAGCTTAATTACAATGACAATGAGTATGGTTGGGCGCGGTATGGATTGTCCATGAGTGTCGCACACCATAGCTCATTTCATAGAACCTGCCAGTATGACTCAGCCACTTTCGTGAGCACGTGCCGATGCGTTCATGTCAAGCCTTGGACTCCTCCAGAGGTGTACCATCGACTTCTCAAACGTGAACGAATAGCCATGCGACACATGGTTTTGCGACTGCAAGAACAAGAGAGAGACCCCTCAAGCGCACGCGCAAAGAATCGGCCAATAATGGGAAACTGAACGTGGTGGATGGCCAGTGGCCACTGCGTAGAAAGGTAAGTAAAAGGTTGCCAGTGATGCATTGACGACGGGGCTCATCGGGTCATCCCCTGCTCACTACACTAACATCCCACGTTTGAACAGTTCTTACTGTATGCATGGAAAATTGAAATGCCAGGACAGACGCCAGCAGCGCTATTGCAGCACTTACAAAGTCCTACAAAGTCTTGCAAAGTTCCAAGTGCCCTCGGCCCCAAGCCCGCACCGCCGCGGCTACCGCCGGCTGGATGCCAGCCGAGGTTCTTCCGACTCGCAACCCACTGCCAACTGCAACAAACCGCACGTTGGAGGCAGCAGGCTCGCATTGGGAAGGGCATTCAGGTCCCAGGACTTTAACGTTCAGAACACGCTATGCACCGCCCCGCACTTGATCACTTCGTCCAAGATCCGAGACCGGAAAAAAAAGCTCAGAAAAGCCCCAGCTGGGCTCGCAGCCTCGTTCCGATTACGCCCACGCGTCGCAGACGCGCGGATCTTAATTATAAGAAAGCTAAGACGAGTAAGTAGAGCGCAGCCGACTTAACCCAGCAGGACAGCCACCCAGCCCAGCCAGGCGATACCGTGCGTGCGAGGTGCGTAGTAGCATAATAAGAAACAAGGGCGACGGAGATAGGAGCCAGTGGCTCCGCCCGGCGCGGCGAGGGATAAGATCTAAGTATAGTAAGATACTACTACCTTCTTTGCGTATAACTACGAGTATAGGTGGATGGATGGCGATCGAGAGATGCACGGGGCGTGCAGGGTGCTTTGGGAGTAGTGGAAAGTGATGAGGAGTGCTGCGTGCGGCACGATGGGGGTGAGAGCTGTACAGGGTGCGATACAGTGAAGTAAAGTGGAAACAGGGTGGCGAATCCGCGGGGTGCGCGGGCGGAGACGGCGCGGAGGGGTGGTGTGGAGTGGAGTGGCGAGGACGTGATAGCGGCAGGACGCGTCGACGGCTGTACATACGAGAACCACGACCGAGATCCGAGTCGCAGCTAGCTAGCCGTGGTCGCAGCGATAGTGAGCCGAGCGCTCGACGGAAATAGAACCAGCACCGGCACCAGCACCAGAAACAAGACACGGACACGTTGCACTGCGCCGTGGCACTGCCGTGCCGTGCCCGATCTCCATCGCCCGCCGTGGCCGTCTCGGATGGAAGGTGGGATCAAACAGGAAACAAGACACAAAAACGCGGCGTTCTTGGCTGGATCGGCGAGAACGGGGGTGGGCAACGGAGAGAGAGCCGAAAGCGGGGACGGAGGTGCGTTGCGAGACGGGAGTCGGGAGGCGATCGACAAGGCCGGATCGATCGGTGCAAGCGAGGCGGCTGCCGCGGGAGAAGCCCCCTCAACATCAGCCAACGACTCTATGGGGAGGATGGCATGCTATGGCATGTGTATCCGCGAATGCAGGCGCGGCAGTGCATATACATCCGGAGCTGTAAATGGAAAAAGGCAATCGAACGGGGAAAAAGGGTGAGCATGGAGGAGATAAGAATGCAAAGATGAAGAGATTGGACAGGCGGGCAGAGATGATGAAGGTGAAGATGGCATAGGGGAGATGACAAATGGAGGACGGAACCCAGGCGCACGACGCCTGCGACCGGCCGAAGAAACCGAGCCCACGAAAAAACAAAAATATAGACCAAAACCCAACGAGGAAGGCCGAAAGATAGAAGACAAAGGGGAGGGCGCATGAGACATAAAACCCAGTAAGTAAAGAAGCGAAGGACCTGGAAGAACGGCCGACTACCAGCCGCGCGCTCAGACAAAGTACAGCTGAGCACCAGCAGTAGGTAAAGAGACGTGAACGTGAACCCTGCACGCGACGCGAGTTGACGAATGCAGTCGACCTTCGGGTTCGCAATCTCCCGCGACAGTCTGCGACTCGTGCAACGGGCGATTGGCGTATGGATCGACGGCTCCCTCCCAGTAGTCGAAAACCCCTAAGGACTAAAAACAGAGCGAAACCCAGATTGACGTAAACCCCTAAACCCGTGAGCCTCCTCCACGTGAGTTGCTGCTATGACTGCGAACTTGAACGTGGTGGATGCGAGATGACCAGAAAGAAAAAAAAAAAGAGATGCCAAAGAGAGGAATTGGTGGATGGAGTGCCATGTATGTTTGATAGTGGATTCAGGGCCCGCGAATGCACGCGCGAGAACCCGAGGCAGACATAGATAGTGGAGTGAGAAAGAAAATGAGACAAGGCAGGGACAGCGGCAGATAGCGAGGAAGTGGAGAAGTGGAGAAGGGCAGGGGACGGGTTGGGGAAGGACATGGGGAAGGTGATTGAAAAAGGGAAAGACGGCCAGCTCAGAACAGGGATAAGAACAAGCACGAGGATGGACATAGACCGCAGCAGTGAAATGTGAACCGCGGACGGCGAGTGTCGAGGGAATGGGGACAGGGACAGGGATGAGGCATATGATACAGGGCAGGTGCCCGGTGCGGCGAACTACTAGCGAACTGCTGTGTACGTGTACGTGTGCGTTCGATGTCTCGATACGTACACCCCGTTGCGGAAGTTCGGAGGTTTCGGAGAGGAAGAGACCCTCGCGCCGCTGCAGACCGGAGACAAGTGTATGCACTGTGGATATCGGCGAGATCCTGGGACGGCGATCAGGGTAGAAGGGCAGCAGAGCAATCGAGCAGGCAGACAGGCAAATAAGCTAGCAGAAATGAAAAGGTTGTCAGACGACGACCTGCGCGCAGGACATTGGTGCACACTCACTGAGACTGAATGCGATATCGAAAGGAGAAAAAAAAAACAACGACCAGGAACTGGCAGTCATCCCCTCGCGCCTGCCCAACTGCCGATCCTCCTCCAAGTTCTTATCCTCTTCGTCCGACTTCTGAATCCACCGGCGGCCTTGCCCGCAGTTTGTACACACCTTCCCCTTTTTCTCTCCCTTGCCCATTGCCGCTCCTTCTTTCCCTTCAGCATTGACCCCTATCCCACGCGCATCTCATTCTCCGCCCCTTCCGTCCGTGCCCATCACCTTCCCCCCCTTCCTTTCATTTCCTTTTGCAGACCCCCCGAGCTCCGTCCGAAGCGCCGATAAGCCCCGCCGCGGTCACGACACCAGCACGACCCGCGCAGTGCGGGCGGCGTCGCCCTCGGACATGGTGTGCCCATGCCGCGCGTGGGCCCACGGTCCGCGCCCTGGTGCCGTCGCGGACGCCGACACGGATGCCGATGTGGTGCGCGAGGTGGAGTGGGCGAGGAGGGCGGCCATGCGCCAGTGGACGATCGGCGGCGAGTGCGGTGCGGGAGCTGTGGAGGATGCTGGCTGCAGTGAGGGCGACGCGAGGACGTCGGGCGAGCTCCACCAGCGGCCGGGCATGCGCCGTCGTTGGGGAGGCGCGCCGTGCGGGGTGTGTGCGTCCGTGCTGAGGCGGCGTGCGAGCACGCCGCGGGTGGGCCCGCCGCTGGGCATCGTCGGAGAGGACGAGGACGGGGCGGGCGAGCAGGACGGGGAGATGGCGGAGATGGAGGAGGACAGCGACGAGGGGGGGACGGGGACGGTGTCGCGGAGCCATTCTTCGTCGCGCTGGGACGGGCACGACGCGGTGTAGGCGCGGCGGAACATGCTCTGTGGGGAGAGGAGGAGCGGGGAGTGTGCGAGAGAGGGCGGGACGGGGACGGGGACGGGGGCAGCGCGGGCGTCACGGCGGAGGAGGGACTTTGTGCTGTGGGCACGGTGCATCGGGGGCCGTGTCGGACGACGGACAGCGAGGGACTGGCTGCGGTGCATGTTGGCTGGTGCGCTCTCGGAGGCAGCCAGGGCGGCGGTGTGTGTGGGTGGTGGTGGTGGTGGTGGTGGTGGTGGTGGTGGTGGTGGATGGGATGGGATGGGAGGTTGGATGTGTGGAGATGGGGTAAGCAAGCGAAGCTGGGGCGGGGAGCTGTTATATGTAGACGAGGAGGAGAGGGCAGGGGAATAAAAGGCAAGTATGGAGTGGGTTGGAGTGCAGCCGTCCCGTCCCCTAATTCGTTCTGCCGGACCGGTCATCTCCGAGCCCTCTCTCCTCGGCGCACTAATACGTGTGGCGCGCGCCCAATTCTCGTCTTAGCGCACACCGCCCAAATGCCCACCTAAACATGGCCCTCCCATCCACGCGCGCGCTAGCACGTCGTTTTATGCATGCAAAAAATTCTATCGGCAAGACAGGACCTGACACTGATGTGCAACCTTGCCGGTCACCGACTCTAACGTAGCTCGTGTCGAGACCGCGGCCGCCGTTCGGACGTCGCGGCGGCACAGCAGCGGAGAGTATAGTAAAAGAAGAGAAAGGGAACTCGAGGCGGGAATCGGTCAGACGAGCGGAAATCTACAAGGAGCAATCAAAGAAGGGCAGCAAGGCCGCCGAACGAACGAACGAACGAACGAACAAACGGCGAAATAGGAAAAGAGAAGCACAGCACAGCACAGCACAGCATAGCACAAGTCAAATGCGCGAGTATGAATAGAACAATTTAGTGGTAGAAGATGCGTGTATCGTAGTCCGTATAGTGAGTGGCATGTGACACAAAAAAACGAGCAGTCTGACCTAGTCACTTACTCAGAGCGGCCACAGGCCCGCCCCTCTCCAGGCGATAAGGCAAATCTCCAACGACGAGCAGTTCCGCTTCATCCTGGGCGCGAGCAGCGCGGAGCCCGAACAGAGAACCGCGCCCCGCACGACCGACAGCGACGGCGGATCTCGCCCTCTCGGGCTGTCAGCGGGAATCTCGTCATCAGAACACCCGCCGGCAGATCAGCGCGAACATCAACACGAGCAGCACGCAGATCGCGGTGTCGAGCAGGAGCGGCGGCCGCCGTGGCGCGCTCGTGTGGGTGCGCGACGCGAGGGGAGTCAATGTACGTTCGGGCGTGGCGCTCGCAGACAAAGACGCCGACGACGCCGACGACGCAGCAGACGGAAGAGCATGTGCAGTTACCCTGACCGGGCGGGCCTCTGCCTGCAGCGCTGCGCCGGGCGCTGTCTCTGCCCCTGCAGACGCCCCAGCGGGCGCCTGCTCCGATCGCGTCGCGGCTTCCATTCCAGCTTCCGCGCCCGTTGCTCTTCCCGTCGCCGCTCCTTCCGTCTTCGTCATTTCTGTTTCTGTTCTTGTTTCTGTTTCTGTTTCTGTTTCTGCAGCTCCCGCTCCCGGCTCCGTTCTCGCCTCCCTCGCCGCGCCTGCCTCCGGATCAGGACCCGCGGGCGCTGCCGACGCTCTAGCCGACGCATCTTGATCCGCGTTCTCGGCGGATGCAGCGCTGGCGGTGGCGGGAGCGGCAGCACTAGGATCAGGGGCAGGAATAGGGGTCGAGTCGGCATCGGGCTCAGCGGGCGGGTCCGGGAGCATCTCGAGGTTCGTGCGGTTGCAGTGCGGGCACACCCATTCTCTCGACCTGCAGGACGCGACACGGGGGAGGAAGAGAAGTCGCGTCAGTAGCAGCCAATGGACTTTTTTTTTTACATAAAAAATAAGTTCTCAGATTCAGATGCGACGAGGCGGGTCGTGTTTAGATGTCGGATTGGGGAGATGTAGTAGAGCGCATGTGCGCCCGGCAAGTGGCAAGTGCCTCGCTGGCGATCGGAGCTCGGGTAAAAAGTAGAATTAAAATGAGGCGGAGCCCGCTTTTGTTTTTGGGGCGTGTTTTGCGTGGAGTGCGTAGGCAACGGGCGTAGCGAGGGATGGCGGCGGTCGCGATGTGACGGTAACAAGGTATAGGCGAGGAGAGGGATTAAAAGCACCAAGGTGAGGAGAGGGGACTCACATCGTAGCGAGGTGCCTGCGCTCCGCGGCAGGTACTTCGAGCGCGCCGACCCCGGCGGCTGCCTGCCCCTTGAGCGGGAAAAATCCCTGCAGGCCTATGATCGCTATATGCGGTCACGGGGGTCAGTTTCATTCGTGTGATAGTAGGCTGTGTGGGCTGCGCGAGCGAGGCGGAGAGTGGGGTCTTTGCACGTACCTGTGCGGACGCCCCAGGCAGGCTGCCAAAGTTCCTCGTGGTCTGTTGGGTGGGTGGAGGTGTCAGCGATGTATGATGAACTGGGGTTCATGGATCGAGAGGCCGAGGAACTGGCGACTCACAGTTTGTGAAACTGATGCAGATCTTTTGGACACATATAAACACGTCCCAGCGTCAGCCGAACGCCCTTTCCAAGAGAGACAAAGGCGAGAACTCGGGGCGCGAGGTGCAGGCGCAGACGGGCCGTGGGTAGTGGCACAGAAGAGGCAGGATGCGCACCTTGGTGTTTAGTTCGAAACGCCCGTTCGGGGTGAGGAGCATGATACTTGGTGGGCGGAAGGGGTATTCGGCGGGGAGCATGACGCGGGCGTGGTAGAGCCCGCCGGCGAAATCGGTGCCAGGGGGGCCGCGGAGTGTGCAGTGCCATTCCTGTGTGCGTACGATGGGCGCGAGGACAATGGGGGTAGGCGGGGAGGATGGAATGAAGTCATGAAATCAAGGGACGGGAAAGGGGCACGCACAAAGATGTTGTCCTGTTCGGTAGAGAGCAAGAGGCAAGGTCAGCTGAGAAGTTGATGACGAGGGAGAATGCAGCAAGGCGCGCACCTCGAGCGGCGCTGCGTCATAGTCGGTGCTCGGGTCGGCAGCGAGCTCGCGCGCCTCCTGCATGATGCGCTTTACGGCTACATGCGGGGTCGCAACAACTCGTCAGCTCGTTTCAACAAGCCACAGTCCTGCAGGACCAAGGGACGCCGACGTACCAGAATTGTTCTTGTTCAGGGAGCGCGGGACCGCCATCGCGTCTATCTATCTACTACGTAGTTACACTGCTTAGTGAGTGGCGAGGAGGAAGAGGATGTCTGTGTCGACCAGAATAAACAGAGGATGTGGGGTCGGTGATAGAGATAGGCGTATTAAGTAGACGTTGAAACGAGCGCGCAAGCTGCCAGAGCAGCCGGGCGGCGCGGACGGAGGGCTGGTAGCACGCACGCCAACGTGGCTCATCCCGAGCACGTGGCCCGTCCTCCGACGTTTCTGCCCGTTTATAGCGCACCCATACTGTTCGCCCACCGCGCAGGTCCGCGCCACCTCTGTTTCATCCCATCTGTTAGACGCTGCTTCAGGCGAGAGGTCGGGGTACTAGGACAGGATGCATATCAAAAATTTGAAAGTGAGGCCGCAGAAAAGTGCGTTGGATTTTAGCTGGCCTTCTGGCCTTTGTCGTCGTCGACCTTGCTGACGGCTCTATCTTATGGCGTCCCCTCGCCAACGTCTCGTCGCCTCATCCTCGCTATTTCTCCTTCCTTTATACTCTAATCTGGCCATGCGCTGAACTACGTCGCTCACTCTCTCGCACTGTGCCTGCTTCGCCTCACCTCGTGTCTACAATCCAATCAGACACCTCGACGACGCTCTGCGCCCCCGAGCTCGCGCAGATGCTGGGCTGCTGGGCTGCGACGAAGGACCACTTGTCAGTCGATAAATGCGCGTCTGCCGCAACCACGCTGTTCGAGTGCATGCGCACCACGGTGCGTGCCGCTCTCCTCGTTCCTTCCGTTGCCCCAACCTTTGCTGTATGAGAGCGCTGAGGCTTTGACGGTTCTGCTTCGCTCTGGTACAGCCATTCAAGACTAAAAAGCAGCGGCCGACGATCAATTATCACCTCGCACGGCTCGGGAAACACCTTAAGTAGAGGACAGCCGTCCTTTCCCTGCCAGCGTAGAGTGTTCGCGGCGGCTGGTGGAGGATCTGCACAGGTGTTCGCACGGCTGGCTGATAGACATAGGGCGGTTGAGTATGCTAGGAAGTTCGTGGGGTTATATTTTACCTGCTTGCTGGCGGGAATTCGCCCTATACGGAGTCTCCGTGGCAGGCCTAATCGCTTGTGTATTGTAAGTTCGCACTCTCGACGTTTGACCCCATCTCTTCCTATCGCTGCAGTCGAACAACACCCACCCGTCATGAACGCGACGATGGAAGTGATCGCGGGCAACGCTCACTTTGTTCCGAGACATCGTCGGGGGACCATTTCCCTTCCGGACGCTTCTCGATGAGGCGGCCTTGATCTTTTGAGACCAACATTCGAGACATGCATCTTCAGTGAGGTCACTATCCAGGGTTCCAGGGTAGACACCCATGTGATGTTCAAGGATTTGAGAATTTCCGCTTCGGCCAGGACTTCCCTCACCGGACCCAGTTTCTCGTGTGGACACCAGGTACGAACATTGAACATTTTCGCATATGGGAGACAAACCAAGGACCACCGTAAGGCCCCGTGAAGATCTTCTGACCGTAGTCACGAGTGGGATAGACTGACCCGAAAACGGATTCGCCGTCTCTCGCAGAGATTGAGGAGAATCTCAAAGAATCAAAGAAACCGCATCTTTCTATATATAAATGCTACCTGAGCTGCAACTTTGAGCGCTTGGACAACATTGCAGCTCATTGCAGGCGCACAGACCCATCCTCGGACTGATCAACCAAGGCCCCGGGACAGTGTAGAGCGCTAGTGCTGAGTCATCCATCGAGTCAGTAGATCTACTCTTTTGAGACACCGACTCTTCATGACCACCTCCAACCGAATACCCATCCACGTCTCAAACAACCGCGCCTTTGTATGGCAAGTTGACCGTGCGCTTCATTGTTTGTTCCACAGCCTGTAATATTTGATAACACCCGTACCTAGTACAGATGTCGCGGAACTTCGCGCAAAACATCATATCTGCGGCGTCCTGGGCGGCACCCTTCCTCATTTATCCCAACAAAATGTCTTCCTCGGCCTACCGCTCATCCTGATGCCAGAAGAGGTCGTACTCCTCGTAGAAAAAGGTGCGCCTGTAGCGTCTTTGGGATATTTCAACAGCCTCGAAACAAGTCTGTTCTCAGAGTTTGCAGTCCTCGTCGACGACCCCGAGGCACACCACGCACCTTCGCATGATCAGCTCGAGAGATGGCAGGCCGAGTCTACGGCAGAAGTGCGTCTGCAAATCGCTCGCTTGCAGCAGGAAGCGGGAGGGAAGGAGGGCAAGGCGATGAGCGAGACGGCGATCAGGAAGCGAAAGGAGCGTGAAGAGCGGCGGCGAAAGGCTGAGGAGCTCGCACGTCAGGCAGCACAGAACTCCCCGATCGACGCCGAATTATCTGCAGGCCAAAACCTTCTAACCCAAGTGCCAGCTCCGTCATCTCCGGCACCATCGTCCGCCTCGCCCTCCAACCTCCCGTACACAGTGACCATACCCACGACGTCCGACAGTTTGAGCTGGTATGCCCCCGAGGAGCACGTTCACAACACCATAGACTCTGCGAGGACGGCCGGGGTCTGGAGCTACCCTTCGAACGACGAAGAGCGCGCCAAATGCGAGGTGTTCCGAGATTTGTGGGAAAAGGGGTATTACATGGGTGGAGGGAGCAAATTTGGTGGAGATTGGTTGGTGTATCCTGGTGCGTCTTCTATGATCCACTTTTCCTCGCGTGGTGGACTCGTTTATCGTTGCTGATTGCTCTCTGGTTGGCGTCCGCCGGGCGGATACACACAGGTGACCCTCTGCGGTACCATTCCCACTTTGCTGCCACTGTGCAGAGCTCTCCAACGGCTCCGATGCGTCCCATGGAAATTGTCGCGCACGGCAGGCTCGGTACAGCTACGAAAAAGGCACACTTGCTGTGTGGGTGGAATCCGGAGAGTAGAAAGGTCACGTATCTCAGCGTTGAATGGGCAGGGTTCGGTTGAATGCTGTCCTCAAGCGGCGACAAAAAACAAGCTATGTTCGGACTGCTCTTGTGTGTCCATTGTATTACTCGGTTCGTGCCGAGAGCGTGTGTATCATCACACAGAAATCAAAGTCCAGAGAAAGCCAGTACCTTAATATGAAGATGCGGCAGGTGCCTATGTTATGGTATAGATCTGAGTGGTATCATAAAAAATGCTCCGTGCGTGTCTGAATGTGAGTCATTACTGTAATAAATGGAAAATATAGAGCACGGGAGGGGCATGTGTTGTTCGACAGCGCAGGAAAGATCAGTCTATCTTCCGCCTACTATCCCCGAGGATCTTTGTCCTCCCCCCAATTCCCACCCTTGATGGACCAAAATTCGTAGCTCGTAACTCCACTTCATCACCGCCCTCTCCTTTTTCCACGCTTTCTGCCGTCTCGTACGCCTTGCTCCCTCCGCTGGTGAATCTTGATCTCCCACCTCGCGTGCCTAAGCTGAGAATGCGCACGATGCAGTCGTTTATGAATATGACGGGTACGAAGACGGGGAACCGAATTGGGATGTATGGGGAAGGATGGAGGATGGGCTGTTGCTGTGAACCAGGTGACGGCGATGGTGGGACGGGGTTGTATGGGTCATATGGGACAGGCCTAGCATGCATCGCCATGATGATGAACTTTAAATAACACAGGGGTGTAAGACAGCCGATATGCGGAGTCACGACGGTCAAAACGGACTGACGGATGGGAAGAGAAGCGCGAAGAGCGCGGCATTGGCAAGGGTGCTTCCCCATATGCAGAGAGCGGCAGATGGAAGACCTGAGGCACCATGAATTAATATTGACGCGCGGAGCGATCACTAGAAAACTGACCGAATGCAAAATAGTACGCCCAACGTTCCTCTAGATGCCGTACTCGCCGAGATAGCGAAAGACCACGCGCGATCCATGTGAATCTACACGAGAAAGGCAGTGAGTTTCTGACGCGTGGTTTTCGGCCCTCACAAAACTTACTCGAAACAGTAGTACCTACCATGGGCATCACCATTAGAACAGACACGCGGACACAGCGCGCACAGACTCACGCATCCACCCAGCATAGAAAGAGAAACTCAGCCGAACCGCCGACGAGCGGCACGTAGCTCAGTGCAAGTGAAACAATAATACTTGTGAGGACCATGACGCTACGGTATGCGGATGTCGCCAGCGAATGAAGGAAGGCGATGTATGCATTCGGGGAAGGGGAAGTTCCCGGACCTGGATACGACGAGGAGCGGCCGTGTTGTAAAGTGTATGTGCGTTTAGCTATGAGTGTGCACCATGAGGTCTGCAGAGTCGAATTTAGCTAAATCGAGATGTTCAAGGGAGAGGCCAGAGTAATAATCACATTGAGATAGAGTGAAAGGCCCACGACGGGGAGCAGCCATAGCACCTGGTAGAACCACCCCACATTCCGATGTAGCCATTTCTGAGGCTGATCTTTCGCTAGAGGATGCAGTAGGAGATCGAAGACATATATCGAGAGAAGTGAAATCGTATTCAACAAGAGAGACTTGAGCACATTTGCGCGGATCTCGTGGTCGCTGCGGGATGTGAAGGGTGGTCAATAACACATGGCCAGAGCCAAAATTCGATGGTCTTCAGCCTGAGGCAGCTTGTGTAAAGACAAATATGTCATCCACACCTTGCAACCAATCTCACTACCATGTCCCACCTAGAAGCATCGACAAGCCCACACCATGCCCATCCTGCCTGCAACTTGAGTGTCGCCTGGAATGAGAGAAACGTAGGATACGCAGTACGAGCTGATCGATAAGGCAGATTATGTTGTCCGGTCACTTGCTGAGGACGTAGGATCGGTCTCGACATCTCGACAACGGCCACACCTGAACACGCATGAACAGGCTCGAAAAGTCGCGACGCAGCTCATCAGCCACGCGGAAAACACGCCTGATTGGGTTGTTTGATTCAGAGGCTGTTGCCAAACAACCACCCAAAATGGAAATTTCGCTCTCCGCTGACCGCCATCATAGCACCGAGGATCTCTGAACAGCTTTGAACCACCTCAGACCCCTTACTATCATTGCAGGGCCTCATAAAATTCACTCTGATCCATGGTGTTACATAGTATAGCAAGTGAACTCATGCGCCATGCTATCCTCTCCATTGTACAATATGTCCTACTCGGGATAGGTATCTTTTCTCAACAATTCATTTCCAAAATGCAGAACCATATGTCAATTGTCGATCAGTGATTTGCCTCACTTTCTGTTCAATCCAATAGCACTTCCTACTGCTTAAACTATACTGTGAAAAGATTAGCTGCAGTCTTTTTACATCGACACTGATAACGTTCGAGCCCTCGAGTAACAGGCTATATAATGCGCTGGTCTTTTGATGTTTGTGTTCAGCTTCACTTCATGCAAACAAGGCTCAGTGCTTCTCTGGAGTAGACATCATTCACTCTTGCTTCACCCTTGACGCACTTAGCAGCTCGCGTTGAGATCAGTGCACATCATCTCGGTGTTGATAGCCTCTCTTTTCCCACTAACGCACATGGAAGTATGGAGCTACTTTGGATCTCAGGCAAGATCTAAAGAATTCACGGAAGTACCCGTATCGAGTCTTACATAACCGATCAGGTTAGCCAATGCCGACTTCCTGTTTTCCGTTTTTCTCAACCCTACGATGACTATCTCACCTTCACTCCAAGCTGCTGCTCGTTCGGCCTATCGCTCATTATATCGTGCTTCGGCAGCTACATTCTCTGGTATGCCTTGCTTTGGACATGTAGCGATCCCTCTATACTGATTGTCGCGGAAGGGGATGAACGAGTGCTCAGAGGTATGCGCTGGCGTATTCCTATCGCATTTTTTCGTAATCGGATCTCGTTTGCTTAGCGTTTCGGGATAAGATGCGTCATGATACGCTAGCTGGGAGGTCACAGACGGATACCCAACTCTATGAGCAAAATGTCACTCTGGCTCGGGAAGTCGCGGATGTGCTTCGGAAAAACATCGTGCAAGCTCAGAAGATAGCTGAGCCGTCCACAGTGAACGGGCAGGAGACCTGGAGTAAGCTTGATTCATATCATCCTAAAGGCAATACTGATGTATTGTGTAGAACTCCGTCTAACAAAAGACACTGAGCTGGCGGACAATGATTCCATCAAAAGTCCGGAGCCCATACCAGAGTTGTCTAGTCGCAGTCAGAGGAAGAGAGAACAAGTGCAGAAGTACGTTAGCTCTCCTATGACAGCCTTAATGCCCGTTGATATACCGTATTGATGTAGGTGTCACTGACTCACCAGCCCATCGTCTTCTCCCGATTCCTCAGCATCCACAGTTCCACGGTTCTATTCACAGCTCAAGAAAGCTCACAAACAACGCAATGTGCCTGACTTGAAAGAGGACGATCTAGAGGAGTCGTTTGTCCGAGGTGCGCGTCGCCTGCTTTGTATGTCACGCTTATACCCATTATGGGTCTTACATTGTATCGTTGATACTTAGGTAGTGGTCCCGGCGGACAATCTGTTAATAAGACCGAGAACAATGTTCAGCTCCTGCATAAGCCCACTGGGATTCGCGTCTCCTGCCAGGAAACACGTTCCTTGGAACTCAATCGCATGTTTGCGCGGCGAATTCTATTAGATAAAGTGAGATGCATTTAATATATACTTGCATCCCGCTAATAAACATGTGCAGCTGGACAAGATTCATAATCCTGGGCTGTCGAAAAGTGAGTTGCAGAAGGCCAAGCAGATTGAAAGAGAGCGTCGTAGACGGAAGAAAGCAAAGAAACAGGCTATGGAGAAGGAGACGGGAGTTGATAGAGATGATAAAGCCTAGATTTCGTCCGCTACAGTCGCTCTACTGTTACTTGTTTAAAGTGCAATCTCTTTTGCAAACCATGAAGATTTTCACATGTTTTTCCCTGGGGTTCTCGCCTGCTTTGGACAGAAAGACTTTGTTCAATTGTTCGTGAGAAAAACATACCAATTACGGTAAACATGATGCCTGGCAACATCCTGTTCCGTCGTCCGCGTCGCGTCGCTCATCGTTGCGCTTCTCATCACACAATGTCTAGTGGCTTGCACAACCTGTCAACCGTATTGAAACGGTACCAATAACTCTCGTGCCAACTTCCCCATGCACGACTGAGCATACCATTTACAGGCTTGAGGCCGTGGCCTCACGACTCGAGGACGTGTACAACGTTTCGCAGACTGCACAAGTTATACACGATGAACCCGACCCGAATGCCCAAGCTCGCGCCGCGGCAGCAGCAGCAGCAGGTCCACCACCAGTGCACCCTCCCCCTCCCCCTGCCCCAGTCGAGCAACCGCTTAGTGTCATAGCATTCGAGGCACAGATTATGCAAGGAAAGGTCA
Source organism: Heterobasidion irregulare TC 32-1 (assembly GCF_000320585.1). Taxonomy (NCBI): domain Eukaryota; kingdom Fungi; phylum Basidiomycota; class Agaricomycetes; order Russulales; family Bondarzewiaceae; genus Heterobasidion; species Heterobasidion irregulare. The sequence goes on along the minus strand of NW_009258198.1, from coordinate 1,186,024 downwards.
AGCCGTTCATAAAGTTAACAGACGCCCTTGCAGTCCCAAGTGTCATAGAGCAGGTGTGCAGCATGTATCAATTCCTCTATCATCTAAGTAACCAACCCGACTTTTGTTATTCAGGCCAAGAAGACCGGAGATCTGTTCAATACCTTGAATGGACTGATTAAGACTGCCGGCGCTTGCAAGAAGCCTGATCCAAATGCGTTTGCAGAGCTTCTTTTGGGTTTTCAGCCCGACATCGAATCCATAACGAAGATCAAAGACTCCAGCAAAGAGCGGGATTGGGTCCATCATCTGAGCATGTTATCTGAAGGTGCTTCGTGTATCGGCTGGGTCGCTGTGGTGCGTGATCTATCGCATTCTGCGAAAGAACTGAGTTGGAAAGATAGACTGCGAATGATATAGGAGAATAAACCAGGTCCGTTCGTCAATGATATCAAAGACTCCAGCCAATTCTACGGAAACCGCATCATTCAAAATTTCAAAGAGAAGTGCGTTGTATAATCATGATTTCTGTGCAAATGTATCATGCTAACCATTTCATTCCAGGGATCCCAAGCATGTAGAATGGGTCAGAGCATACATGGAAATCCTAGATGAACTGAAGAAATATATCATGGAACACCATACCACGGGTCTTGTTTGGAATGCTAAAGTAAGGACGATGGGTCAGAAGCTTTCTGCCTTCTGAACGTAGTCGCACAGGGAATAACGATATCGCAATATCAAGCGTCAGCTGGTGGGGGTCCTCCGCCTCCACCACCTCCGCCACCTGCAGTCATACCCGCGCCCAACTCTGGTGCACCAGCTGGCGGTCACGCAGCACTCTTTGCAGACCTCAGCCGCGGGGAAGATGTGACGAAGGGTCTGCGGAAGGTCGACAAGAATGAAATGACACATAAGAACCCGGCTTTACGAGGCGGAAGCACTGTGCCTAGCACCCCAGGAACTTCGGCAGGTGCGTGTTTTTGTCCTTATGATGGGGTTTATCTCCAACTTTCGAGAATAAAAAGTAGCTCCAAAAAAGCCAATCAAGCCGAGCAAGCCTCACGCTCTTATGGGTAAGAAACCGTCGAAGTTCGCACTGGAAGGTAGCAAGTGGGTGATTGTAAGTAGACAGCCATGCAGGGTAAATTCTCGGCTGATATACCGCGGATATAGGAATACCAAGAGAATGAGAAGAGCTTGATCGTGGAAAATGGCGAGCTGAATCAGATAGTGAGCCTGTTCGGGTGCAAGAATTCGACTATCGTAATTAAGGGCAAGGTAAACGCCGTGACGATTGGTGAGCCCGTTTCTTGTTTGCGATTCACCCTTTGCTGACTGCGCTTAGTGAACTGCACGAAAACATCTGTCCTCGTCGGCTCGGTCATTGCGTCCGTGTCCGTAACCAATTCACCATCGTTCACGCTTCAGATCACCGGCTCGGCGCCCACAATTCAACTGGACTCCACGGATTCGGGTCAAATCTACCTCAGCAAAGACTGTTTGGGCGTGGAGATCACCACGGCGAAGTGCAGCAGCATCAATGTCAGTTTACCGGTGGAAGGAGAGGAGGACGGTGTGTTCGAAGAGAAACCTGTCCCTGAGATGTTGAGGACATTGATCCAGGGAGGAAAGTTGGTGACTACGGTTGTTGAACACGTTGGATGATCAAGGAGGTATACATGACAATAAGACATACGCAACGAGCTCATGCGGAACTATCTAATAATTCGTATTCTAATTCTGCAACTTTGGTTACTTGGGGAAATATACCTGCAGTCTCGCCTCAATTAATGCTGCGGCTTGTCTCTCATTGAGAAACCCTAGATCTTGGTATAAGTGACCATTGATCCGGTTGAATGACGTCGCGAGTCGAGCACGCCGAGGAGCGCTTAAAGAATGTGATCACCTAAGACCTGATGCGGTTCTCATTACCTGTGTACTTGTTTCCTTCCTTCATTTTTCTGCCTTTTGGCACTTCCTGGATCGGTGTACTTCCTCAATCCGTAGTGCTCCCGATACACTATGGATAATGCAGGATGGCACGCGCAGCGCAGGGCTGCTCACGGAGTGGGTTGTGTTTACTACCGCCGGCTGTTCAACTCGCTCATCGGGATTTGGACACACAGGATGGCCAGCAAAGAGGTCCCGACGGTCGCTTCCAGCCATTAGAACAAGTTTTGCCATTACCCGAGGATTTCATAGGTGGCTTCAATCCCGCTGTTAGGCCAGCTACTCCTGGTCCCCCTCTGCCTCCAAAAGACGAAGCGGGCGTGCCTCCATCACCGCACTATGTCGCTCACTCGCCTCTCGGATTACCGCCCACCTCATGGGCTGCTGCAGCCCCCGGGGGCAACGGGGAATTGAGACAGCCATCTGTTTCGTCCATGACTTCGCAATTCACTCACATGAGTGCCATCGAGCGCTCTCAAACTCTTCGAGTCGCCAAGATGAACCCCCATTTACAGTTTATGTGTGGCCCGCTGCTGCGGTATGACACGGTAGATGAGCGCGGCGTCTGGCTGGGCGCTGCTCTCATTGTTAGTAAGTATCATGTTTTGTAGTATGATATTTGTGCTCAATGCCCGACAAACCAGCCGCTGACGCTGGTTCAATTTATGAACCACATCCCATGTTCACTTTTCAATGGGATCCGGATCGCCCGGCGGTGTCCAAAAGAACGCACAACGGGACAAGCAATGGTCATGGAAGGTCGTTTGACCTCGGTCCACACCCCGCCGATCCCATGGCAAGTCATATGTCTCCGACCGCGATTGACGGGCAGTACAAAGGCCCTCATGCTCAAAAGAGATCTGTGCCGGGCCAGGAGATTTATGTCTACGTTGGGAATGGAGGGTATGTGTGCTTGCTAGTCATTTCTGCGATAGCAGTAATTCATGACTGTTCTTTGGCGTAGAACCTACACATTTTGGAGATTTCTCATAGAAATCCCCTTGGATGAGCACGAGATGAGGATTCGCTATCACGTCAACCATGGTCAGGAGTTTGACTTCTATGTCCCGGGGCGTAATCAGAATATGCGTTTGGCAGCTTACTCAGTACGTCGTCATTGCAAAGAATGCCAGCGTCTTACTCAACATTATTACCAAAGTGCAATGGTTTCAGCGCTGGTGTCAATGCTGACGACTTTCGCGGGCCGGGGTTCCAAAGTGGCTACGATCCGGTATGGGTAGACCTTCTTTCAAAGCATAAGGAGCGCCCGTTTCATGCCCTTGTCGGCGGAGGAGATCAGCTGTATTGTGACGGGTAAGCGCTTATATGTGATGCAAGCTTCTACACACCTTACCGAGCCCTGCTGTCAGTTTGACTCGCGAACCGGAGCTGCAGGATTGGGTGAATCATCCGAAGCCTGACGAAAAGAAGAAGTATCCTCTTACACAAGAAATCTTGTCGGCGATTGATCGTTTTTACTTCAACCATTATTGCCATGTGTTCCGCAGCGGGGCATTCGCAAGGGCCAACAGTTCAATGTACGTATTTCACGAGAGTGTGCGACTGAACATCTAATCGATATTTGTGACATAGACCTATGATGAATATGGCTGGTAAGGATATTTTCTGCCTGTCAAACATAGGCTTTTGACTTAAAAAGGTATGTTGTTCATGTTAGATGATCACGGTACGTTTAGAGCAAGCTTGTCAACATGAAGCAGTAGCTGACATTTCAGGATGATGTTCACAGACTTGGTGAGCATATATTCACACGAATGTCACCATAATAGCTGATCATCCGAGTAAAGATTGATGGGTTTGGAAGTTGTCAGTCACACCGTTGATTAGTATAGACATTGCTTATATCATTGCCTTCGAACAGATCCTGATGACTTGCAGAGAGCCCCGGTTTTCAATACGTAAGGGGACAGTTCGGCGTGCGACGTTGGGTGTTTTTCTTACCGTTTCGTTGGCAGAATTGGCGCGCGAGGCTATTTTTTCTTCCTGCTTTTCCAGTGTTTCATCAATGGTGCGCTGTCTATCTCCCCCTCGCGGCGTTATTGTGCTTTACATGACTTTCCCTCTGCAGTTGATGTTGATGGCCTGGACGACCGACCGGGGGCCCATTACAGCAGGTCTCTCATCATAGGCGGTCAAGGATCGTATGTTCCCTTCCCGTCTCACACGTTCCTTTCGTACATCGGACCTACGGCGTGGATGTTGATGCTGGATTGCCGGTACGGTGCCCCCCCGCGATTCACCTAACACCCTTAACATAGACATACAACAACAACAGGGCAGAGAGAAAATTAGACCAAGTGTGCAGTCCAACTGAATACCAAAAGGTATTTCAAAGATTGAACGCAATACCCCCCGGCGTAGAACATTTGATTGTGCAGCTTGGTTTGTTCTCTGCACTTGGTACTTGAACATGTGTTCTTACGTTGAAAATTAGGTATCCCGATCGCATATCCTCGCATGGTCTTCCTTGAGACGATGCTAGGGTCAAAGCTGAATCCTCTGGTCTCGCTGGGCAAAAGCGGATCGCTGGGTCTGAAAGGATTCGTGAACAAGTTCAACGCGGATGCGGAATTACTGGACGATCTGGTACGGCTTTACATTTCTCCATCTCTGGACCCTTTTTCTTACATACAAACTGAATCGTCGACCAGAATGATCATTGGACGTCCAGACACCACAAGGTAACTCGTGTGCTCTGAATCACTATTAAAGCCCCCTTATTCAGTTTGTCGCGCCCGTAGTCTGAGCGTAACTGGTTCATCGAGCAGCTGCAGCAGTTTGCCCAGCACCGGCGCATTCGTATCAGCTTCCTCTCGGGCGACGTGCACTGTGCTGCAGTCGGAGTTCTCAAGACACTCAAGAAGAAGAAGACACCTGACGTCCAACCCGCTGCTGATCACCGATACATGATCAATGTTGTCACCAGTATGTATCCACGTTTTCTTCATCAGCTCCAGGGCAATGACATCAACTGGCGAATGCCATCTAGGCGCCATCGTGAACACACCGTCAGTGCTTCTGAAATCTAAGATGCTTTGGATGGATGTCCTCATTGCTTTGCGTCATTGCAGGCCGCCTGGCGGGGTTCTCACCATGGTGAACGCGCTCTCGACCAAGACGCACCGGACCATGCATTACGCGGATACCGATGAGACGATGGTATGTCTGCCGACCTGCTTCTGTTTCCTTGCTCTGCTCTCGCCAGCGCCGAGACCGAGCTGACGATCGGCACATGCCCCCAGCTGCCGCTGTTCGACAAGGAGCCGGATGGGTCGAACTCAAAGTCGAAGTACGTCATGGGTCGACGGAACTGGTGCAGCATCGTGCGCGACGCGACCAACGGCGACCTGATCTTTGACATCCGCATCGAGAAGCAGAAGGGCATCGGCGAGACTGTCGGGTGCGTCATTGCTCGTGTGGTCTGGGTTTCAGACGCGTGCTCATGCTTCCTCTTTCGTGTAGTTACAGCACACGGGCGCCGGCTCCGCGGTGGACGCCACGGTAAACTAGTGCATGATTCTAATCAGCCCCTATCTTTTTACTTCCTTCTTATATGGATCTTCCTCTCGTTTTTCTCTGCTGTCCAAAACGCATGCATTCCTACCGTCATTGACTGCACTCACTTTCGTCGTCTTTGCACGGTTAGCTAGCCTATTTATCGACTCTCCTCCCATTTTTTCCCCTGATTTCATACCGTTCTCTGCACACTGTAGCGATCTCGAAACCTATACCTCTCGTTATTATTCCCCTCTCGCTCGCCTTATTATGACTGACTAATGTGACGTGCCCGTGCCTGACAATCTACTATTTGGATACCTCTACATTACCTCGTCTGACCAAACCCACTCGATACCGTGATAGGTGAAGCCTGTCATCCCTCGGTTGCGTCGAGTGTCTCGATGTCATAAATTACTGTTGAATACAAACGTGGATGATGCGTGTGCGAAACAATGACAGGAGCAAGAACCACACACAACTACTGATCGTCCTCGAGCATCTGCGTCGGGCCTGTATGGTTATAATAATAAGACTGCTGTTGCGTTCGTGGTCCGGCGGCGGGGGCGGCGGCCACCGCATCCTCCTCCTCTTCCTCCTCTTCTTCGAGCGCCTCTCTTTCTCCGTCGCCGTAGTCCGAGTTGTACGCGCTTTGCATGCCGACGATGTCGACGCTCGACGCCGTGGGCGCGGGAGAGTCTACGGCAGCCGAGGAAAGAAGGCCCAAGCTACTCGCGAGCGACGAGCTGGGGAACACGCGCGAGCCCTCCGTGATCATCGTCGCCGGGGCGCTGCCGTCCCGCTCTGGCTCTGGCTCTGGCTCCGGCTCTGGCTCGAGCTCGCCTTGCTTTGGCGTGGACGTCGACGTGGGGGTCGCGGCGGGCGCGGGCTCCTTTTTACGCTTGCGCGCCTCGGACTGCAGACGACGCCGCTCGCGCTGCGCATCGCGCCGTTCCTGCTCCGCAGTCTCCTGCGCGAGCACCTCCTTCGCCTGCTCCTCCTCCTCGCGATCGAGCGCCCACTGCTCCTCCATGAACTCGCCGTAGCGCTCACAGAACGGCCGCCACGTGCGCTGTGCCGCACCCGCGGACACGATCGGCGCGTCCTCCCCGGCGAGCACGGCGTCGATGTCGGGCGGCGGGGGGAACGCAAAGTCGGGCCCGGGGTTGATGCGCACGCGCGCGTCGTTGAAGAGCGAGACGAAGGGGTAGTACCCGAGGCAGCCGTCGTCGAACGCGTTCTCCTTGTGCTCGCGCGCGCCCTCGCGGGCGCGCTTGCGCGCCTTGCGCTCGTCGGCGGGCGCGGCGCGCAGCGGGCGGTAGTCGTACAGCTCGCGGAAGGCGGCGCCGGGCGTGGCGCCGTTGACGAAGAACGCGATCTGCGAGGCGGGGAGCGTCGGGAGCGGGCGGAGCGGCGCGGGTTCCGGGGCGGTTTTGGGGTTGCGCGCGGCGGGGCCGCGCTCGGGGACGTTCTTGACGGTCGCGGATTTTTTGGCGGAGGGGGGCAGCGGGGCTGCGTCGCCGGCGGGCTTGCGGCTGAAGTCCATGAGGGCGAGCATCTCCTTTGACTGGGCGTACTCGAGGTACTCGAAGTACTCCTGGCCCTTGAACTCGATCGCGATGCGCTCGCGGCGGACGTGGGCGGGGTCGTGCGGGTCGTTCGCGGCGGGGGCGCGGAGGGGAGGGAGGGAGATGTAGAGGCCGACGACGTCGCCGGAGCGGAGGGCGGGGCCGTACGGGCGCGGGCGGGAGAGGGTGACCTTGTCGCCGGTCTTGTCGCGGAGGGCGTAGCTGTAGCCGTCGAGGCCGCAGGGGGCGTTGAGCGGGGCCTCGCGGCGGCCCCAGCCGAGGCGGACGTGGGCGCCCTCGGGCTTGGAGGGATCGGTGCGGGCGCCGGCGGCGTGCTCGATGGCGACCTCGAGGTACCACTTGCCCTCGCGGACGGGGGCGTTGAGGCGGGCGCTGCGGAAGCCGCGGTCGCCGAGGAGGCCGAGGCCGTCTGCGGTGACTTTGATGGAGGGGCTGCGGTCTTCCCAGCTGACGCGGGCGGTGGTGGGTGCGCTCTCGATGGTGCGGACGTGGACGAGGGAGCCGGGCGGGGTAAGGCCGGCGGGGACGTAGCGGTAGCCGAGGTGGTTGGTGGCGAGCTGCTCGGTGGAGTGGTAGGGGGAGCCGTCGGCGATGGGAACGAGGACGGGGGCGCGGGAGATAGAGAGGCGGGGGCGGGAGAGGAGGTCGTGTGAGGAGGAGGGGAGGACGACGTTGGCGTCGGTGGGGTTCGGGGTCGTGGCGAGGTCGGAGGGCGCGGGGGAGGCGGCGGCGGTCACGGTGGCGGACGCGGTGTGCTTGCGTTTCTTTGTGGGCGGGGCATGGTGAGAGGGGGCGGCGGCGGCGGGGGCGAGGAGGAGGACGGCGTCGTCGGGGACAGCAGAGGCGCCGCGAGCGAGCATGGGTGGCTCCGTCAAGCAGCACGCCTGCAGTGGCGCGGTCACAACCTCTCCTCTCTCCCACTCTCATCATCATCGCGTGATGACTGCCGTACGGTGAGCATCTCCACCCCCTCTCTCGCCCTCCCTCCTCTCAACCCCCACCCAGTCGGATCAACAAGGTGTCGTTTCTTCGTTCATCTCGCCGTCGTCACTCGCCCATCTGCGCGATCTCAGGAGCTCAAGGACATCTTCGACCACCCAATCGATGTGCGTCGCCTGCCTCTCCCACGCGACCTGTCGTTCACTTCGTCTTCTCAGGGGGTGACCGTTCAGCCAGACGACGCCAACGTCTTCCTGTGGAACTGCACCGTCGCCGGGGCGGTGAGTGGCTCCTTCGCTTTGCCTCGTTCATCGCTCGATCTTCGCCTCTCTCTCCTTCCCACCGCTTCCCACAGTCCGATGGTCCCTACAAGCACGGCGTCTTTCACTTCAAGCTCGAGCTCTCGGAGAGCTTCCCTTTCAAGGCCCCAGCGGTGCGGACGCCGCTTCGCGCCTCGCCCTTCACGCACTCACTGCCGCTTGCGCTGCGCTAGGTCAAGTTCAGCACGAAGATATACCACCCTGGAATAAACGACGAGGGCCACATATGCGTGCCCATCCTGCGCGATCAGGTGAGCCACCCTCGGTTCATGCCCGCGTCTTCTCGGGGCGTCACACGAGCCCGTGCTCTTCCTACGCGCCCCAGTGGAAGCCGGCAATCAAGCTGCCCACAGGTATGTCATCCATCGTCGAGTGCATCTCGCTCGGGCGCATTAACAGGGTCGTGCATCTGCGGTGCCGGACCTGCGCGGCGCTTCATTCGAATTCGACGTCATCGCCCCGCAGTGCTTGCTGTCATCAAGGAGAAAGTGAACAACCCCAGCCCTGACGATCCATTCGAGCCCGAGATCGCGGCGGTGAGCCGTGTCCACGTTCGTTTCGCGTCGTTGTGCGTGCGCTCACAGACTCTCTCTTGCCGACGGTAGCAATTGCGGGACGACAAGGCGAAGTTTCTGGCCACCGCGAAGGAGTGGACGAAGCAGTGAGCAGACGTGTTCTCGCGGCTTCTCGACCGCTGTGCCCTGACTCGATGGTCTCAGACACGCGATGGCGTGACCGAACGCGTCCCCAGACCGCGTCCGGTGTAGTTAGTGTCGTCGTGAAGTACTAGCAGATGTCTCCAGTTGTATGTAATTGTGACGGGGAATCGACGAAATGTGTACGATAGCTGAGTACGCTTGCGACGCGTCGAGGGACCTGCCCCTATCCGAAATTGAAATGGCCGGCCGGCGCCGGTGCACTCGGGCAGGCCGAACGCAATTCTCGTTGTGGCGGAGGGAGTGCCTGCCGCGGTGCCCTCCTGCGCGTCGACGCTCGTTCTCCTCTCTGCCATTACACTCCCATCTCCTCCAACTGCCCGACGCCGTTCGCACCGCACACGTGTCTTGCGAGGGCATCTGACGTGCCCCACCGGTGACGACGCAGGGACCTGAGCCAGCCGTCGTTGTGTTCTATATTCCAACTCCTCGTGTTCTCCACGTTGTCCTTGCCCCTCATTTCACTCCCAGGCCGTGGCCCCTCCCCGCGACAACTCGTAATTTCCCCTTTCGCCTGCGGGGCGCTCCCAACGTGTGCACAGCGAGGCCGCACAACAATCATGCATCGCTTCCGGTATGTCCCCGCCCTCTCCTCTCCCTCGTCTTGGCCCCACATACACGCAAACACACACACTGACGCACTCGCACTGTGATCCCTCGCTCGTCAATATCTTTCTCCTTGTGCTTTTTGCCAACACAGCAAGTGGTCCGATCCCAGACGCAGCCAGGTCCCCGACTCGACGCGCTCCAGCACCGCGTCTTCCTCCCGCATAGGCCAACCCCTTCCCTCCCTCCCCCCCGTCAGCGACTTTCGCACCTCCCTCATCCTCCCAGAGTAAGCCCCCCCCCCCCTTCTCCCGCACAACCGCCGTTTCCGCCCGCCCAATGGGTGGAGGAGGCGCGCGCCAGTCCCACGATCCGTCCGCTAACATCAGAACCCTCTGTGCGCTCCCTGATAGCCTCACGCGCCGCTTCACCCTCCTGCGCTCCTCCACCGGCGAGGCCGTCTCCATTGAGGACCTCCGCAACAGGTTCGCAGAGCAGCGCGCACGCGGCGCAGAGAACCAGGTCTCGGAAGAGGAAGAAGAAATGATCCTCGAAACCCTCGGCCGCCTCCGCGCCAAGGCGTCGACGACGAGCTCGAATGCCTCCACGGCCGACGACTCGGGCTACCACGCCGGCCGCGAGTCGCTGCGCTCGACGAACACCTCCGCGTCCGCCCAGTCAAGTCTCACCTCGTCCCCCGTGGGCAAGCGGTATAGCAATAATTTATTCGGATCCGGCAAGTTCAGGGACTACAGCTACATGCGCAGCGCGACGCAGCAGCCGCCGAGGGGGGCCAGCGGCCGCAGGGCGCTCTCCTCCGTCTCCGTCTCCTCTACCGCCAGCAGCAGCAGGCACAGGCGCGGCGACAGGCCGTCCTCGCCAGAGGACAGTGTGCTCAGCTCGGACCTCTCCGGCAACGACCGTACGCCGGTCATGTCGACCCCCCGTGCGCTCCCCGAAGGCCCCGCGCTGTTGGAGAACAGGCTCGCCAAGGCGCTGCCGCGGGACCACATGCGCCGCGCGTCGTTGGCGCTCGAGGAGGTCATTCGCGAGATCGAGGAGGAGGCCGAGGTGGACACGGATGGCGATCGCGTATTGATGCCTCGCTCGCCCGTTTCGTACAGTGATAGGCACAGTCGGAACGGAGAGTTTTCGGGCGAGGCGGTACGTGCGCCTGCAAACAAACGCCTTGCAGATCTGATGTTTCCTTGTGATGTTTCCTTATTCCCCTTTAGGACAACAAGACACACGACGCGACCGCGACGGCCGTCGCTGGCCACTATGCAACGGGGACTGCGCTCACCTATGACCAGCATCAGAACAGCGATACGACGCGCTCCTCGCCTTCACCGTACCCGCGCTCCGCCACGACGTCCCCTACGCCACGTCTCCCCGGCTATATTCCGGGCATGCCGAGGCCGATGACCCCCCGCGACATGGGCTTCGACTCCGATGACCAGTCGCCATCGAATTCGACCACCCCGCGCGCGACGTCCCCCCGCCTACCCGGCATCGGCGCGAGCGATCGCGCATCCCCGGTCGTACCGTTCAACATCGTCTCAGGCCTGTTCAGACGCGACTCCGGCGGCGGGGGAGGGCGCTTGCCACCCCGCGCGACGTCCCCCCTCGTCGCCGGCGCCAGCGCGCGGACGGCGAGCGGGGAAGACGGCTCGCGCAGCGGCGACGACTCGTACCTTGATTTTGACCCGGTAGACTCGTCGATCCTTGGCCGTCGCCGTCCCGCATCGCCGCTGGCGGGCCCTGCTTATCAGCCGATGGCGGTCTCGGTCCCGTCGCGCCCTAGCACGCCGTCGAACGTCACGTGGAAGGCGCCCGCCAGCCCGCACAAGTCCTCGCGGCACGACGCGGGCAGCGGCTCGGGCCACAGCCGCAACGGCAGCTCTGTCAGCTTCAGCGACGAGTGGCAGGAGCGCCCCGCGTCGCGGGCGCGCTCGCGGAGCGGCAGCCAATCTATGTCTCCATCCGCGTCTGCGTTCGCACCTTCGTCATTGGGCCACGTGCGCAGCGGCAGCGCCATGAGCACGACCGATTCGCATGATGTGCCGAACGCGGGGATCGAGCGGTCGCGGTCGCCCACGTCACTGGCTTCGCAGTCACGCTCCCTGCGCTCTCCCGCGCTGCCGGACTCGCCGCTCATTGACGGCACGCGTCCCGCCGGCGACTCGTTCGGCATGGCCGTGAACCGGCCGCCGTCCGCGATGTCAGGAGTCGACCTCGGCTCGCCGGTATCGTTCTCAAGCCGCGTGCTGCGCTCGCCGACGCCGACCCAGTTCGCCGCGCGGTCGCCGGTGTCGCCGACGTTCTCCGACGGGGAGATGTCGCCCGGCATCACGCCCAAAGGCCCCCATCGCCCACCGAAGCACGCCCACTCGTCCTCCCACTTTTCTCTCAGCCAGTCTCAGCCGCTGCTGCTGTCCCCTATCGGGAACTCGTCGCGTTCTTCGTTGGAGTCTGCGGGCTCCAGCTACCACTCTTGGGAGGGGGATCAGAAGCAGGATCGCACGGTCGCGCTGTTCAATGCCCTCGATCCGGAACAGCCAGCGTGGCACGATCTCTCTGCGACGGACAAATCCAGCTCGACGGCAGAGGTGGAGGGAGCAGATGGCCAGGATGGTATAGATCCCGAGGAGATAATCCAGCACTACGCAGGTCTCACCAAGGCCGATTTCGCAGCGGTCCAGGATCGGCTGGTATTTGCGGCCAAGGTGAAGGCGGATGCACCGGACAATCGGGATAGGAACAATTCTGTGCGGAGACGGAGGCCTTCGACGTCCCAATCGAACTATTCCAACAATGGTCGCGATAGCAGGGTAAGCCTTCTCATGTTTTTTTTTGGGAGTGGAACTGTGACCCTGTCGATATGCCTGATTATGGCAGTGGCTGCAGACACACGCTCTCTCTATTTATCTGTGATATCATCTATCTAAACCTATTGTAGACCGCAGATCCTACCATCCAATCACAAATTCAGCCTCAGTCCGCAGCTTCCGCCCCACGTGCCGCCCCTGCTGACAGCGTCTCAAAGGCCAACGCCCTGCTGGATTCCGTGCTGAACAGTATCGAATCGCCGCGTGTCCATCCGATCAACGTGCACGTCAGTATCCCCAAGAGTGAGACCGCCGAGATCGTCGTGCATTCTCCCACAGACACCGAGGTCTCCAGCCCCACCCGTCGTAGACGTGCTCTGGCTGACGCGTTATTTGGAGAGATGGGGCCGAATGGTGGCGCGGAGTCACTTGAGACTCCCAGGAACGGTGAGGCTGACAGTTTACCGTCTCCGTCGAGTCAGGAGACGCCGAAGGCTGCCGGCGGGTCTCCGGTGACCTACCAGACCAATCTAGCCGACCCTTCTCTTGAGCCGCCTCCTTCGACCTCCGAAGTGCCCCCATCCGACTCGAGTACGGTCGCTCCACCTTCAGATGGCCCAGTTGTTGGGTATGCCGACCACTCTGAGCTGGCCAAGGAAGTGCAGCGGAGGACAGAAGTGGCCATGGCACAGCTGAGAAAGATCCCGTCCAACTCAAAAATGAGTGAAACTGCTTCCTCGGGACAACGCAAGCGGATCACTCCGAATCAGATATCAAGTCCGCGTCTGGTTTCGGCGTCGACAAGCGTCGACACTATACCCCTCCGCTCGCCGTCAGCTGCCTCCGGCCACGCCCACAACAGCTCGAAGTTTGGTCAACGGATCAAGAAATTGAGAGGCACCCTTCGGCCGAAGCCAGTCCACCTCGGCGGTGAGGAAATCACTCCTTTCCCGATGGACCTCTTATCGCCCACGTCAGCTCAGACCATTCGCTACAATCCGGTATCGTTGATCCCGCCTGGCGGTCCACCCGCAGCCGTCAGTGCCACTGAGCTGGGCCGGTTCAAAGTATCTGTTCCCAGCCCTCCTGCGTCTGCAGGACCTGGCTTGAAGGGATTTATCGCCCGCTTCCGCAAGCCGCGCCCCATGGAAGCATCCTTCGAACATGATCATCGAAAAGTGCCGCTCAGCTCGGCGGCACAGTCAGCGTCTGTGGGCCAGCTTCAGGATATGCACGATCACGCTCAACCTTCTGCCCCGAGCGATGGCATGTTTCCGTCCTTGGGCCAGGCAATGGCCCCGTCTTCTGCATCACAATCAGGGCCTTTGTCATCTAATCCCGCCATGACTGCTTCTTCGACCGTCGGCGAGACCGGAAGGCCACCTTCAGACCAGGCTGCTCTGAAGCAGCTCTTCGACGCGGCCTCGAATCTGGGCCTCGATCAAGAAGCCCTCAATGACCTCTTGGCGCGCTCGACATCGGTGTCATCGCGTTCGACGGCGGCCAATGCTTCGAGACATGCATCCGCTGCAGCCAGCCAGAGGAGCGCTTGGTTGGACTCATCGCTCCTGGACCGTGCCCGCTCTCCGGCTATATCAGAGGGTCGACCCAGCTTGGAGCAGTCGACTTCGCGGCAAACTCCCGAGCCGGCGATCAGGCAACTGTCCTTCCGGAAACAAAGCGGCCGGAGGGACGAAACAGCACCGGATCGCTCAGCCTCCAATGCGGTACTCCGAAGGACGCTGATATTTCCTTCAGAGACGCGGCAGTCGAACTTTGACCTCAATGCTTTGATGCGTAAGAACTCCGCGAGTCGCCGGCGTCGTTCGGCCAGCGCGGCATCCGTTCTTTCCACCCGTTCCGTTCACGATCGTGCTCCCACCCCCCCGCCACCAAAGTCCCCAATCAGCCAGCGTTTCTCCACAGACACCTCCCCTCCCGTTCCACAGTTGCCCGCTTCTTTTCTGTCGCGGGGCGATAACGCTCTGGCTGTTTCTCAGCCTGCACTCCTTCCATTAGAGAAATCTAATTCAGCTTATGATTCTCTGTAAGTCACATTAACCCAAATGACTCTCGGCCAGAGCGTGACCTCTCTTTCCACTAGTTACGAGATGTACACGGGTGAAGCCAAACCGACAGTGACTATATCCGGCGAGCAAGTTGTGGACGGCACGAACCAGAGTTTGAACTCTGATGCATTGCCAATTATCGAACCAGGTCGTGCCGTAGAGGTCCTGGAGTTGGCCAACGGCGAAACCATATGGTAAGGACGTATTTACAATATGAATGGGTGGGGGTCTTATCGATGGTACTCCAACTAGGTCGATCGTAAATGGGTTACGGGATGACGACGCTGAGTCATTCTACCCTAACAGAGCGAGTTTTGTCTCGGAGTATTCCTTCCGCGAACCGAGTTCCGAGGGGGTTCAGCTGTTTTTCAAAGAACATGGGAGAAAAACATCTAAGGATAGCAATTCCTCGTTTCTCTCTCGACGGAAGACCCAACAAGGTCCCCGGCGGCCCGAAACAAAGGTAGCGATCGTGCGCTTTTCTCGCGCAACACAGTGCTCACTCGATCGCCAGGTGTTCTTCAGCTCCTCCGCGCAAATCGGCCGTCTCATCGACAACATCTCCCACGGCATCGAGGCTGGATCGTTCAACATCGTGCCGACCCTGCCTACCACGGCCCCTTCCATGCACTCTCAATCGGATGCCCACTGGACCGTCGAGGAACGACTTGAGCATATGCTCGGCTCTATGGGGACATCGTAATCTATTGCTCGGCCGTTGCTCTATCTGCTCACGTAGCACTTATTTCTGGACTCTTTTTTTCATCGACCTGCTTTGTGTCACTTTTTGCTTTCATGCTTTCGCTTCGTCAATATGGATACAGGCTACTCGTTTCAAGATATGTATGTCACTTTCGTGCCGAAAAATTCTAATCAGAACCCGTTTTGATCCTTCCACAAGTTGAGAATCAACGCTATCACGACGTGAAGGAAGAGGTGGTCGTCAACAAATCCGTAACTTAAACTGCCGAACGTGCGACCTTGAGGATCTTCGACATGTTGGTACGTGGCGATGTGAGACGGGGCGAGCTGCGGATGCAAATACACATACAGCTTCGAGAAGAGTCAGTCATCGTGAGGCCAGGGATGAAGAGCGGTGGCGATCCACTGACCATGTACAGTCCCAGCTGGGTTCTTGACCACACATATTGGTACGTCACGCCGTCTTGCCCTGCGAAATCGAAACTTCGAGAGCTGGAAGTATGCCCGTGAGAACGCATAGCAGCACGCTCATATGGGGTGAATCGTTACTTGGGCTGGTCGGTGACGTTGACGAGGTCTGCCATGTATATAGACTGCCCGTGGATGTGAGCGGTGCCAAAATGCCCATCCGATACCCAATCGAGGGTGGCGGAGGGAGAGACGTTTCCGATTTGTCCAGAAATCTATCGTTGCCCCAGTTATAAGCAGATCTCATCTCGCGGACCAACTGCGATTTAGTGTACTCACTGATGTGTGCATCTCACGCGCCCCTATGGGTGTACGTATCTCTAGGGAGACGAAGGGGTAGGGTTCGGTCCCTATGATTTTGCAGTGTCGAGGATTCCCTGCCTGGCCAAAAAAACTGACAAAGACAGCATTGAAGGATAGCTGAGGAGCTGCCATAGCTAACGCGGGGAAAGAGGGCTGTCGAGATGCCGATCGTTCGACAGATCCCAGCGGTTTTATAGGATCCAGCCATCCAGACCCGATCCTTTGATAAAGGTCCAACTGAGCCTGGTTTCCCTGGAGCGTATATTCTGGCCCCACACGCGCACACAATCGGAAGCACTCCCAGAGAGGAGGTTACCACTGTAAGTGAGCTTCGAAGAGCAGGTTTGCGCTTCTCGAAGCCTGAATCCACGCCATCTGCCGACAAGGTAGAGAAGTCATGCTACCAAGTGGAACACATATGTTTGGTGCGTGAACTTATTCAAGTGCACTCTCACCACGCCAGTGTACTGGTTAATGGATTGCCTGTGATAGCGTATGTGACAGCCAGCCATATAACGTACAATCAACTTTGGGCAAGCTGTTATGGCATCAAACACGCACGGTAGCAATACAAGATCACCGGAACGATGACACGCCCTCGAGGCCTCAAGGAGAACTGACCTTCCAGAGAGGCCGCTTACGCAATTTTCGAGTGACATGCACTGCACTACCATCTGAAGTCCCACCACCAAACGCCAAAACGACTGTCTCTTCCGATCCTCCATTGCGCGCGACGCTCGGCTTTCTCAACTCGATAGCGTCCTTTGCAAATTGAAAACGAGCACGATCGGATCCTGCGGTCCGGCATCAGTTACTAAGTATCGGAGAGAGGAATTAGACACAGACCGATTTGGAATGCAGGGGACTCTATTGCCGCCTTGAATAAATCGAAGGGGACATGGGAGAAAATTTGAAGCATCATGCTTCGTCCCCTCTCTGGCTGGGGCGAGACATCTCCTGAAGGAATGTCCAAGAGCGCGGGAAGCGTGACAACAAGGAAAGTGAGTATGTCATTCCTTAACCGTTGGGCGTATAATCCAAAGACTAAAGAGGGCGGCATTTCGGGCGCGGCAGCTCCTTCCGCCGACGGATTACTGTTGATGAAGTTGAGCCACTCGTTGATCGTATCTGGCCCGATAGAGCGCTGACAAGCTTCATAGGCGTATTGGCAAAGATCGTCCATGCCACCAAGTAAACACCCTGCAGCAAGAACTCCTCGCGCGTTCGATGAGTGGATCAGATTGAGCGATACAGAAGAATACAGGTATCCGAGTGCTAAAAACAATAACAGGATTAGCCTTCCAGATTAAGAAATAGTATCAGACCATGATACCTATCGCAAAGCCCTGTGGGAGCGTGGCGGTATGTCAAATGACGATGTCAATTGAAATGAAGAGACCAACCTCTTGGGTGACTTCTGGCTCCTGCTCAAGATGAACGTATATCACACGTTGACCCACTGCTTGTGGCGATGTGGACATTAAATGTACAAGGTACGGGGACCGAGATAGGATAATCGCATGGAGGCGATAGATATTTTGATGGACATGCTGTAGATAATCGCATCACATGCGGCAGACACCCTCTGGAAGGCGATGAAAGCTTACAAGAATAGTGTCTGCATAGTTCTACACAGCCCCTACCCGTGATCAGCTTCGTTCTACGGGCCGTTCTGGCAAAGCCTAAACTACACTTACACCGGTCTGGAACCCCGAGTGATACAGATGGTTTATTATTTCCTCGTTATGTGGGACATGGGATGGCCTAGAAGACGATGTGAAACAAAGGTCGCCGCGATCAGTCCGACTACTTAGCCTCACTCCCTTGAAAGTGGAGTGCGAAAAATGTGGTTCTTTGAAGCAGCATGAAAGAAGTATGTTGTCCTTAGATGACTCACTGGGAATAGCCATTTGAGTGAGATGTATCTGATCTATTGTTTTCTGTGAAATGGCGCTCCGGTGAACTGAAGGATTGGGTCGTGTTCATGGCCCCATTGCTAAGTCCTGAGTAGCCATTGATCGTTGGTTGTGGTACTGATGTCATATAGATTCTGAAAAAGAATGATCTGAACCTCGAAGAGGGGGAAGGGAGGCAGTAGGTATATAGCGGGAGGCACGAATCGACACGTTAGACACACTCGGGCAACACTTGTAACGCTCATGTCACACTATTAAGGAGGACAGTTATGGATTTTTCAAGAAAATATTATGTAACGTCGTCTTAGAAAAGGTTGAATGGCGACATCGGGTAAAATGTGTCCTATTCTACAGTCTTTCCACGGGATACTCATGGAAAACTCCAATGTCTGCGCGCAGTGTGCGCCAGATCAAGTCAGGCTTTCCAGTAAGCACAACAATGTACAGTAGTCTCGTTTATGTGATGAATCGGGCGATAAGATTGAGATGGAGCAGGGAGACGTGTAGCTGTCGAAGAGAATGAGTTCAAAAACACCATTTCTTAAACTTCGTCAAAGATAGAACACTTCCAAACCCCTGAGGAAGATCCATGCGAACAAAATCTGCCAGATTGTTTCCTATGCCATTTTCCTTGGCCTTGGCACCGCAAAGAAAAGGATAAGGAGGGGGGGGAGAACGATACTCTGCTCTAGACGACTCCGTCTCTGGAGCAAGGTTGACCGGCTGATCATTGTGAGTAATGGGAGAAATCTAGATTGAGGCACAAGGAGTACACCGAAGACTTGGTTAGCGATGTGCTGCTTAGTTTTTGGAAAACGCGAGAAGTCGGGAGACTGACGAGGATATAACATACCATATGAGACCGATCTGAAGCAAACCAGTCCAAGACTTCGGACGCAGGAACGACTTTGAACAAACTACCCATACAGTGAGACATCGAAGCCGAGGGATGGTGGATACTTCGTGAGTCATCATGAGAGGGAGCGTTCTTACCTATGGTAGCTTTCGGGCAACGTTACACTTAGATCGAAAGTTTCACTGAGATAGTCTATGCGAGATCGTCGTTACAAATTAGGCACGTTCACCGCCAAACGTACAATAGAGAAACAGACCTCCTGAAGAACATGGCATAGGCAGCTTGGAGTCAAAGTCATAGATCCAGGATCCGCCAATAGTAGTGTTGATATGATCGCCGTCGGCTTGGCACTCGCGATCCGCCGAACCTGCACTCGTGCCAGAGATTCTGCAGCGCAGGATTAAGATCACATGATAGTCCCATACAACGACATGATTTGTCGCGGCTTTCTGCATCCATAGTGCGACCTGTCGTTGACGAAACAGTACCGCACACAATTAGCAGCTCATGATGCAAGATTGAAGATGAATAATCTAACGAGAATTGCTCAATGCTGACCGATTTTGTATGATTCGAGATGAATACGACGGAGATGTCCCAAACATCGCGCACGTGAGTTTGCTGCTCGAATTGCTGAGCGAGAAGATAGATGTTTTCCTCGCAGTAGTTTTGTGTGTACGGCGCGTCAATTGGGAGCAAGGGCGGAATATCAGGAAGACCATCGACCATTGAGGGCAGCAGTGAGATCAGGAAGCGGTATTAGAACTCCGCAGTAATCAACAATCACGAGGCATGCAAAGTCAGTGCAAAGTCTCTCCAAGTCCCACGGCTTCCCCGCACACGACCCCACACGACCCCACAAACTCCCACAGAACGTCCATTATGCACTACTCTCGACTCGTACCAGTATCGGTGATAGCAAACAGTGGTAAATCGTGAATGTGGAATTATTCCTGTAGCACCAAGTCAGTATGATATGTGGATCGGCAGCGAAAACGTCCGCACCGATAGCAGGCAACATTATACAGGAGGATTACTGAGTCACTCCGTAACCTCGTCATGTCCTACCCCACGTCTGCGCCACCTTCTTCTTCGACAGGATGTCCTCGAGGTCTGGTGTAGGACGTCTGTCTGGCTGGTACGTGACAAAGATGCCCTTCGACTGCTGGGGCGGAACGATCCCGGTGGGGGAATGAGAAGTTGGAATGGGCGACATCGTAGCATGTGGTTGTGGTGAGGCTAGTTGGATGGGTTGGGAGGATGATAAACTCATTGCGTGGTGAGTGGAAGTATGTGAGGCAGGCTTTTGGCGAGGGTAACGGGAAGGATTCTTCATATTCGTGAAAGGATGCTCGGCGAACGGGTCAAACGACGAGAGCGTTGGTTGGGACATGATCAGCTGGTGGTTATGGGAGTGACTTTGGAGGTCAGGGAGAACGCGATGGAGGGAGACGATGCTGGTGAAATTTCCAGCTTCATAAAGGTCTCACTGAGCCCCGATATAAAGCCGGTGTTGATTTGCGTGGGCAGAACAGTCCTGATAACAGATCCCTGCTTCACGGAAGCGGGAGGAACTATTGTCACATGCATTCTCAATGCCCCTCTCCGTCTCGTGGAAACACAAGGTAGATCAGTCTAAAGCCCCATCAAGAGCTATCAAAAGCCTCAAAAACCATCACGTGTGAGTAATTTTACGAAGCATGGTGTCTCAAGTTGCCCTCAACTCCTATCGAAGCACAGAAGCTACGACACGAGTCAACTGAAAAACTTGATTGGCGATGAAATATCTTTGGACGGAGAGCATGTTTAGGCCATGAAGGATCAGATGCCCTTCCGGCCTTCATCAACCTAACGCCTGTGGTAATTGAGCACGTAAAGATCATGTTTGCGGAGGCATGGCGTGAAATGCGTGTGCTTGTTGCGGATAAAGTTTTGCGTACATACAATGCTTCTGCGACGAGGTGTGCTGGCTAGATTTACCAAATTTCTTCACAAGACCCATCGGTAGCCGTAATACATGGTCCTTCCACATCAAAACCCGGAGTGCGTCTTGCACACAGCGCGACGGCAACGCCACCTGACGCCCAACAGTGTTTGGGCAGCCTTAAGGCGGATTTGGAGTGAAAATTGAAGACGGTGAAGCGCTGACACGTAAAGGTGCGATATCGCACAGAGACATGGAAATATCGGCACATACCTTACATGATAGCATCATGTCTGGTCCGAAATGTTTGGCCTATCTGCTGCAGGACTTGACTGGGTAGACTCGTCCAGCAAAGCGCGGACACTGCAAATTATGAAGATGCACATCTAAACGCAGTAACCTGTGGATTAAGTTGTCGATTATCGTGAATACGAACGACGTCATCACACAGGAAGCATTTTATACGAACTCGACTGCGATCGGGCAAGAAGGAAGAACGGTCTTACCAGGACATCTGCCATCGCTGCCACTCTGATCTCGCATCTTCGTCGGTGTTCCAGGTGCACGATATAACCTGGCATGACGCATTGCAGACAAGTTAGGATATAATTCAAGTCGTATCTGTGCTTCGGAAAGACTTCTATCAGCTCTCACACCTATACTTGTCGTATACACACCGAACAAAGGGATCCTTCTGATGGGGCCATAAGTCCACGTCCCAGAATCATGAGCAGCCGATATATGTCCGCAGACGTCCATGGTGCTAGCGCGTGCCGGGACACTGTAAAGCCTGTGATGCAGACAACACAGCGTGTTATGCGTCCAATCTAAGCAGTCGGACACTAGACCCTATGGCCCATGTGGTTAGAGTCACATATAGTCCGGATGTAGGAGGTAGTTTATAGCGTCGGTTGCTGTCAAGAGAACTCAATGTCAATGTATTCAAGCATGAGATATAATGATTAGGACCACGGTTGTCAGGGTTAGGCGTGGCCGCCGATGACCATAACTTACTGAGTCGTCGAACCTTTTGATGGTTGGCAAGAAAAAAACATGGGAAGGTAGTGTGAAGGCGTCGGTAGTTTGAGCAGGAAAAGAAAATCAGCGACATCTAATGTTGCCATTACAGACTGTAATATATTCAATGATGAAGCTGGGAGATACTTATTCTTTGCTGCGGTCTGGACATGGACTGGCAGCGCTTCAGCAGTCCCGGACCGGAGGAGGACAGCCTTCGCTGTCGGCGAAAACTACCTAAAATGGCAGGATCGGGCACGGGCACGGGCTGAGTGGAAGTTTGAAGCGCTGGATAGTCAATCCACCTTCCATCACCAACGACAACATCGTCCAGAGCGTCCGGATACACAACCTTCGTTTCATTTCCTTGCTTCATCTCATAGTCTCTGTTGCTGTCACAGTTCTGGCAACAGCCTCGGCACCTTCAATGTCTTCTGCTCAAGGGGAATTGTGAGTCCACATCCCCCTGAATTTGTCAGGTATTGTCTGACGAGATCACGATCCTTTGTAGGAAAAAGATCAGGATTACAGGTGTGTACCTTTAGGCATCACACCTCTTCGGGTATCTGGCTCAGTCTCCCATTCAGTCGTCGCTGCCGATGGCTTGTCCAAACGCGATGTCTTCCGCCTTCCTGACCCCTTCGCTGTAATCACTGTCGATGCTGAGCAAACACACACGACTAGTGTCATCAAGAAGACGTTGAATCCCTACTGGAACGAAAGTTTTGATATGTCAGTGCAGCCAGTTCATTCTCTATTGTTTGTGTATTTATAAGCGCCTACCATGAATGCAGTATGGTCAAGGAGTCGTCTGTCGTTGCCGTCCAAATCTTCGATCAACGCAAGTTCAAGCGCCGGGACCAGGGGTTCTTGGGCGTTGTTAATGTACGAGTCAGCGATGTGTTGGACTTGGAACTTGGTGGACATGGTACGGCCCCTTTATCTATCATTCGATCAGAACCTCTAATATCTACATAATTATCAGAAATGCTCCAGCTGGACCTCAAGAAGTCGAACGATAATCTGGTCGTTCACGGCAAACTCATCATTTACCTATCTACGAACCTGAGCCAACCCGCCACCAACCCTCGCAGTCCGGGGGCTGCTGGCTCACTCTCCGCTGGCATTGCTGGCCTTTCCATGAACGAGTCCTCACTATCAGTCAATAACGCAGCAGCTGGCGGGTCAGGCGCGCTATCACGCACTCCAAGTTCTCACGCCACCAATCAAGAGCCCGTGATCTCAATGCCAACGCCCGTTCTATCACAGGAACCCGAGCATCCCCTGCAGAACACCGCGACCCGCCCAGTCAGTTCCGGAGGTCCACCGCCGCCTTCAAGCGCTGCTCAGCCAGGAATGCGGCCTACAGCACCAGGCGTTGTATCCCCTGGTCAGACGGTTGTCGCAAACAGCCAGGCCCAGCATAATTTCAACCCCAATGAGGATCAATACGGCCCCTTGCCGCCTGGGTGGGAACGACGAATAGATCCTCTCGGTCGGACGTACTACGTCGACCACAACACCCGCACTACTACCTGGAATAGGCCGTCGAACAGCCAATCCGCAAACACCCATACTCAGGAGGGCGAAACGAATGCTGCCCGCGACCACAATAACCGCCGTATTCTTGCCGATGATCTGTTGGAGGCCAACAGTGGAGCGACCGTTGGGCGGAATACATCCACGACAGCACCTCCTCCAAACGCCGCGGCCGCGGCCGTCGCAGCCAGTACGAATGCTACGACGCCAGGAAGTGGTAACCTGCCGGCTGGGTGGGAGGAAAGATATACGCCTGAGGGCCGGCCGTACTTTGTCGACCACAATACGCGCACGACCACATGGGTGGATCCCCGTCGGCAGACCATCATCCGTGTGATGGGGCCAAACGGCCAGAACACTGCCTTGCAGCCACAGACGATCTCACAGCTAGGTCCCTTGCCATCAGGATGGGAGATGCGTCTTACGTCAACTGCTCGTGTCTACTTCGTCGATCACAACACGAAGACGACGACATGGGACGATCCCCGCTTGCCATCTTCGCTCGATGCGAACGTTCCCCAGTACAAGCGCGACTTCCGCCGGAAGCTCATCTACTTCAGAAGTCAGCCGGCAATGCGCGCACAGCCAGGTAATTGCCAGATCAAGGTCCGCCGTAACCACATCTTCGAGGACAGTTACGCGGAAATCATGAGGCAAACGCCGAATGATTTGAAGAAGAGGCTTATGATCAAGTTTGACGGCGAGGATGGTCTTGATTATGGAGGTCTTTCTCGGTATGTGATCCAGTATGTGTGGACGGCGCGGCTTCTCATATCTTTTACAGAGAATTTTTCTTCCTTCTTTCCCATGAGATGTTCAACCCGTTCTACTGTCTCTTCGAGTATTCGGCACATGACAACTACACCCTCCAGATCAACCCAGCGTCAGGCGTCAACCCCGAGCATCTGAACTATTTCAAGTTTATTGGGAGATGCTTGGGATTGGGTATCTTCCATCGTCGCTTCCTCGATGCGTACTTCATCGTCAGTTTCTACAAGATGATTCTGAAGAAGAAGGTCACGCTTGCGGACCTTGAGAGCGTAGATGCAGAGCTTCACCGTGGTCTGACTTGGATGCTGTACGGGGCATTCGTTTTCTCCAGGGCCACAAATACTGATGATGACATGTTCCAGGGACAATGACATCACCGACATCATCGATGAGACGTTTACGACGACTGAGGAGCGGTTCGGCGAGATGGTCACGATCGAGCTGAAGCCGGGCGGTGGGGACGTTCCCGTGACACAGGATAACAAGAAGGAATACGTCGAGCACGTCGTCGAGTACCGTATTTCCAAGCGCGTGAAGGAGCAGTTTGACGCGTTCATGTCCGGCTTCAGCGAGTTGATCCCGCAGGATCTGGTGAATGTGTTCGATGAGCGCGAACTCGAGCTTCTCATCGGCGGCATGTCCGAGATCGATGTGTACGTGCCTATCCTTCTTTCAACCGTATTCATGTGCTGTCCACTTGTGCTCACTCGAGTCTGAAATGACGTAGTGACGACTGGACCAAGTTTACGGATTACCGCGGGTACGAGGTGAACGACGAGGTGATCCAGTGGTTCTGGAAATGCGTGCGCTCGTGGCCACCCGAGCGGAAGTCACGTCTGCTGCAGTTCGCGACGGGCACGTCTCGCATTCCCGTCAACGGGTTCAAGGACCTCCAGGGCTCCGACGGCCCGCGCCGCTTCACGATCGAGAAAGCGGGCGACCCCTCTCAGCTGCCCAAGAGCCACACGTGCTTCAACCGGATCGATCTGCCGCCGTACAAGGACTACGCGAGCTTGGAGCACAAGCTGACGTTGGCCGTAGAGTGAGTCATTCTGCGTAGCCCTATCTAAGCGGTGAACTGATGGTTTTCGTTTGTGTCACAGGGAGACCGTTGGGTTTGGCCAGGAGTAGACTACTCTTCCCTTGTCAGCCTTCCTCTTCTACGTTTCCATTCTCTCCATTTTTTTTATGACTGTGTTTATGTCTCCACCTACCATTCTCCCATACAATCTTCCGTATTGTCACTACGTTGTTGATTATGCCCACCCCGCCGCTGTAACAGTAGCACTTCTCCATAGTCCACGGATCGGACCGTATCCCGACCTATATCTAACGCTACATTCACGGTCCTGTCTACGACATCCGTCGTCGTCTGTTGTCGTGTGGCGGCGCTGCCGGGACTGCCGTCCGTAGATAGATTTGCAATGGCGAGGGGGGGGCGTCACGCGTCAAGTTGGCGCTCTCGTCGTTTCTAAGTTGTGATGTGACGGGTCTTTGGCGACGTGATGACTCGTCACAGTTCCTTCCTTCTTCAAGCCGTTGCCCGCTCTAGCAGGGCTGATAATTAGGGTCTTGAATAAACCCTTTAATTGCTACGTACGAGTACATACGGTGCCTACCCCTACAGTTTTCTATAGCCGCCCCTGGCCTTATGCCGCGCGGGACATAAATGCGTTGATTCAAAGAAAGGAATCGTCACAGTAGTACTGCTTGGCACCTCTTGTGTTCCACATCGTACCAAGTACCACGGCAGGGCATCCGTACCATTTGGCGTGGCGAGGAAGGACAGACGCAGCCGCTGGGTCGCAAGTACATTACATTACTACGACTGTCTTGGGCCCCCATGGCCGCCCTAGGAATATATCTCGCCTCGCACTCCGTGGGACACAGATGCCTGATCGTTTTTATCTTATATTTGAGAAATACGGTGTTGCCGCGAGATGTCAGCGGATCCGACGCTCGGCGCCTTCGTCCTTCGTCGTGAGTTATCTGCATACTAAAATAGCGGGTACAGATGTCATCTAACGGGCGGACGCATATATACACGGGGGGCGTCGCGCGCGCGTGCGCGCGCGGGGCATACGATACAAAGCGGTGCACGAGTACAGTACATGTTTGGGCGGGGCTGCGTCGGGCTGCGTCGGCGGGGACGAGCGCTGGGTTGGTCAAGAAGCGCGAGATGGGGGGCTGGGGACTGGGGACTGGGTGGGGCCGGGGAATGTGGGGCGGGGTGGGGCCGGGGAATGTGGGGCGGGGGGCGCCAGCGCACGGCGGGAGAAGGGTGAGGGCGAGGCGGGGGCGGGGGCACGGGGCTGGATGTGGATATGACGGCGCGGGAAAGTTAATTTACGGGCGAGGCGAGCGTGAGAGGGGAGAGGGGGAGAGAAAGAAAGAGTAAAAGAGTGAGAGTGAGTGAGTGAGAGTGAGCGAGTGAGAGTGAGGGTGAGGGTGAGAGTGAGAGTGAGGGCGAGGGTGAGAGTGAGCAGGGCTGAGTTGAGACTAGGCGAGGCGAGGCGAGGCGAGTCCGATCGCGTCGTGTTGGACCGATCGAGCAGGGCGCAGAGGGGCTGGCGAGTGGCTGGCGCGACGGCGGTTCGGGGCATGTGCTTCGAGGGTCGGCGTCTGGCCGGCGGCTATTTTGGTGCGTTTCGAACTCGGCGCGTGCGCGGGTCTCAGCGCTTCTCCAACGCGAACGCGATGTAGATATCTGTGGGGGATGTTCCTAGTTCAACGACGCTGATCCGGGAGACGGGAGCGCCAAGAAGAAAGAAGGAAAGGGCAGATGGAAGAGATTGAATGGATGGAGGGTGAAAGATGAGCAGAGGAAGGAACAGGAATACGGAGAACGAATGGAAATGAGTGGACGGATGGGGGAGGAATGAAGAAAAAATAGTACGGAGAACGAACGAACGTGCGAGGGATCGAAAGGAAAGGTTGAAAGGTAAGGAACAAGGATACGGCGAACAAAAGGAGAAAAGGGAAGGGAAGGGAATGACAGAAGAACGTAATAAAGTGACTAGGTGGATGAAGGGAACAGGGATATGGATTCCGGACGAACGAACGAACAAGCAAGCAAGCAAGCAAGCGGACAAACGAACGAACGAAAGCACGAACGGACGAACACACGAACACACGAACACACGAACGCGCGAACGCACGAACGAACGAGCGAACGAACCAAGGGACAAAAAAAACAGAAGGGGAAGCAACAGGAGACGAAAAAAGACACGCACTGGCCGCCTCCCACTGGTCCTCATCCATCTGGCTCTCGCCGTCCTTATCGACGACCTTCATGCGCTCCAACAACGGCCCAAACTCCGCGTGCCCCTGATGCTCCTCAAACACCTCATGGAACTCCTTCTTATACACCGGATGCAGCCCGTACTCCGCCGCGAGCCTGCACGCCCGCCGAAACCGCCAGCCCAGCGTTCGACGCACGAAACGCACGAAAGGACGAAGATCAGTAAAAAAAAAAAATAAGGATAGATACGAGCGAGAGACGCACTCGACGAACGGCTCCCAGTGCACGATGTACTCGGGCACGTCCTCGACGGCGTCGCGCAGGAAGAACCAGTACTTGTGCCCGAACACGGGCCGCGCCGCCTTGTCCCGCGCGCGCTCGCCGTCCTCGAACCGGATCCTGTACACGTCGTTCCCAAAGCTCGGCGGCGCGCCGGGCGGCAGCGCGTCCAGCCTCGCCCTGCGGCCGCCATCCACCACCGACACCACCACCACCAACATCGCACGATCAGCAAGGCGACGAAATAAAAAGCCAGAACGCACGCGCGCGACTCACAGCAGCTGCTCCGCGTTCGGTATCGTCCCCACGAACACGCCCCCAGGCCTCAACCACCGCGCGGCATTATCGAGCATCCGCCGCGCCTTCTCGCGGCTCTCGAACGCGTAGTGCATGCAGAACTGCAGCGACACCGCGTCGAACGGCGTCGAGAGCCGCTCCGGCGGCACCGCGCGCGTCAGCGCGTCCGCGAAGCAGTCGCACGCGGCGAAGAACGCGGCGAAGCCCCCGTTGGCGCTGGCGCTGGCGCTGGCGTTCCCGTGGCTGCCGCGGGGCCCGCGCGAGGGGCGGGAGGTCATGGACTCGTAGCGCGCGCGGGCTTGGTCGACGGAGACGGCGGCGATGTCTGCAGAGGATGCGCGATGAGAGCTGCCTTCAAAGCGGAAGAGGGAGAGGGAAAGGAGGAAGAGGAGGAGGAGAAAGAAGGGGGGACAGGACGGCACGCACCGACGCCGACGTACTCCTTGACGCGCGCCTTGCTCCACTTGGACAAGTCGCCGCCCTTGCCGCAGCCCATATCGAGCACCTTTGCGTTCGCACGCCCGCCGAACGCGAATGTCCCGCCACCGCCGCCGCCGCCGCCGCCGTTCCCGCCCGCACCCGCGCTCGTGGCGCCCGGCGCGGGGGCGGGGGCGTGCAGGGCGGGGTGGGCAAAGCGCGTGATGAGGACGGACTTTACCCAGTTGTTGAACTTGCGCAGCCCGATGATGGGCGACTCGCGGCGCTGCTGCACGCCGACCTCGGGGCGGGCGTTGTCTGTCACGCCGGGATAAGTAACGCGGGACGGACGAGGGAGAGGGGGGGACACGCACAGTGGTCGGCGACGAGGGCGACGTCCCGCGAGCGCTTCGCGCGGGGCGCGTCGGCGGCGGGGTCGGCGTCGAGGGCGTCGGTGCCGTCCGCGTCTGGGTGGGGGTGGTGCTGCGGGGCGTCCGCAGCGCGGCCGGGGCCGGAGCCGGGGGCGGGGCTGTTTTCGGAGCCGGGGGCCGCGCGCTTGCGCTTGGCGAGGCGGCGGGTGCCGGCGCCGACGTAGGAGCGGTACATGTCGATCTCGTCGTGGGTGAGGGGGACGAGGACGGAGCCGGCGGGGGTGCGGCGGTGGGGCTCGTATGGGAGGGGTTGGGGCGGGGAGGGTGCGGGTGCGGGTGCGGGTGCGGGCGCAGGTGCAGGCGCAGGCGCAGGCGCAGGCGCAGGTGCTGGTGCTGGTACGGGGGTGGGTGCTTGGGAGGGTGCGGGGCGGGGAGGAGGGGGCATGTGGGGCGAGAGCGGGGTGCGGTGGGGTGTGTCGTCGGAGGTGGAGGGACGGGAGAGGGAGTGTGCGCTGGCAGAGGTGCTGTAGGGCGAGGGGGGCGGGGGTGGGAAAAAGCTGCGGTCCGTGATGGGGGTGAAGAGGGCGTCGGGGGACGGCGGGGGCTGCGGCTGCGGGTGTGCCTGGGGAGCGGCGGGGGCGCGGTGGGAGTAGGCGAAGGGCGAGGGGTGGTCGGGGCCGTCGTCGGGCGGGGAGGGTGGGGAGACGATGGAGGCGATGCTGCCGGCGCGATGGCGGAGGAGCGGGGGTGCGCGCGCGAGCTTGTCGTCGTCGTCGTCGTCGTTGTCGTCGTTTGCGCGGGGGGTGGGGGCGGCGGGGAGGAGGAGATGGGCGAGGGACGAGGAGCGGGGCGGGAGGTAGGTGGCGGAGGAGGGCAGCGGCGGCGGCGGCGGCGGTGGGTGTGGGGCGGCGGTGTTGAGGAGAACGCTGAGGTCGGTGGCGCGACGGTGGACGGGGACGCTGTCTGTGTGTGCTGGGTGTGCGCGGGGAGGGAGGATGGGGGACGGGGAGAGCGGGGAGTTGAGGACGGCGTCGCGGACGGGGTCGAAGGCGGGCATCTTGGAGGCAGCGGCGGACGGCAGACGGCAGACGGAGGCGAGTCTTGGTTGCTGATCAAACACTTTCGGCGCCACACTAGCTACTCTTCCCACACACATACTGTAGCACCGTAACACGTCCCACTCGCGTCCCCGTACAGTAACTCCATCGCCGGCGATCTCGGCCCCTCCGCTCTTCCCAGCCGCGATGCAGAGCGACGGCCCCCCCTCCGTCCCCCGCCATCACTTGAACCAGCTCCGGCTCCGCCGCAGCTCGCGCGCCCGTGGCGGCGGCGGCCCCACCCCAAGTAGCGCCTGCGTCAACTCCGCTCCCGTCCCCGTCCCCGTCCCCGCGGCCTGCGCGCTCGCAGGCGCAGGCGCGTGCACGTGCACGAGCACGCGCGTCGGCGGGGGCGTCGGCGGCGCGTGCACGAGCACGTGCGCCGCCGGGGTGCGCGCCGCCCGCGCGAAGACGCCGGGGAGCGCGTGCAGCGCGGCGGTCTTGCCCAGTGCGAGGCCCGCATCGAGGGCGGGGCGGATGCCGAATTTGAGGCCGAGGCCGAGGCCTGTGCGCAGGGACGGCGAGAGGGAGAGGGAGGAAGGGGACGGTGCGAGGGTCCATAGGCGTGCTGCGAGGGCGCGGAGGGTCGCGGGGGGTAGGAGGAGCGCGAGGAGCGCGAGGATGGCGAGGGTGAGTGCGAGGAGGAGCGCGAGGAGGAGCAGCAGGAGCGTGAGGAGCGCGAGGAGCGCGAGGAGCGTGAGCGCGAGGGCGACCAGGTACAGCGGGGACGGGCGCGGGGAGGGGAGCGCCGCGTAGAGCCTGTGGAGCGTGCGCGGGAGGCGGACGATGTGGTGGAGGAGGCGGAGGGGGATGGAGACGGCCCACTGAGAGGGGGCGGATTTTGGGATGGCGGGTTCGTGTAGTGGGGGGGTGGGAGGGGGCGTGGGGAGGCAGGTAGGCAGTGAGGAGGCAGAGAAGCACCAGCGCGGGTAGGAGAGAGCTGCTCTGCAGAGTGTGCTCGGGGAGAGGACGTGCAGGGGGCGCAGCAGTGGTGCGAACATGGCCCGCCGACGCAAGACGAAGCGAATGTAGGTGATGCAGGCGCAGAATCTCAGGCTGCCCCTCGTGTGCAGTCCACGGTCTCGGCGAAAGGTGCGAGGACGTGTTGCCGTCGTCCGTAGTGCGTATATTCCAGTCCTATGACGAAGGAAGACGAAGGACGAGCGCGGATGCAGGAGCAGGGATGTTGGCTGACCCTCTGGCCAGAGCGGGCGAGCGGGCGGTCTGGGATGTAGGACGGAGGTCCATGCCGCCTGGGTGCCCTCCGCCCGAGCTGGCGGGTGGGTTCGTAACGCGGCGGGACAGACTCTGCGGTCGTATGTCGAGGCTGAGCGCTGAACACGCACAGGCGCGTCGCCTCGAGATGCCCAGAAGACCGCGGTGTAGGAGCTGAGCTGAACCAAGTAGAGATTAGGCTGCTCGCCGGCGACGGACACGCGAGCACACTTGAACACTCAGCCCCAGACCACCACTGGGACGCACGCACGCCCCGACGAGTGCGCCGCCAGAATCCAGATCCAGCAGAGCGCGGTGCTCGTCCTGCAGTCCGCAGACGCTCCGAAGAGTGGCAGTTTCGACAAAGGAGCCAGACTCGCAGCTCGTAGTATTACATTGCCTGCCCGGTAGAAGAAATAAAATAAAGATCGAGGTCGAGATCGCCGGTAGGGACGACGTACAGTGCATGCCGACTGGGGCGACGTGATGGTGCGCGCGCATGCATGCCCGACGAGCGTTCACTAGTCCCTACCAGCAGTTCCAGTAGTACTCGTACCACCGACGTCATCGCCGACTATCGAATCCCGAGTTATCCGACCGACACAGATGCCGACCGGATGCTGAACCCCGTCGCGCTTCAACAGATGTAAGCGCGCACAGTGGTGTGTTGTCGTTGGAACGGCCAAGGCGTCAAAGACTCAAATTCACCGACGCGGAGCTCGTCGACAGCGACGCGACCTGACGCGCGCCGGCTGAACTTAACTTGGCCTCTACCGCGGCCCGCCAAGGCGTCGGCGACGTTGTCGCACCGTGACCGAGACCGGTCACATTGCACAAGCCGTCCCAACCCAAGTCGGCTTCCAACCTCGACCCATAAGTACCCTTCGACCCTCTAGCAATCCTGTATACCTGGCTCCTCGGTTCTACCTCTGCCTCTGCCTCTGCATCCCGCCGCCGCCACCGCCGCCGCCCCGCCATGTCCCCCCCACACGCTCACCTCTCACTCGCACCACAGCGCCCCAGCGCCCCGCACCCCGCCTCCCAATCCCAGACCGCCCCGCGCGCGCGCCACGTCGGGAACCGCACCCGCCGGCACCTCCCCGGCGGGACCGAGGCCGTGTGGACGGAGGAGCTCCACGCAGCCCTGCTCGAAGGCAAGTCCGCGCACCCGGGCGTTTTGGCTCCTCTCCTCCATTGGCCGACGCTGATGCCCCACGATCGCAGCGCTCGCGACATACCCGCCCAGCGCGCGTTCGCGCCCCGCCCGCTCTGGGGGAACGCGCGGCGGCGGTGGCGGCAGCAAGGGCAACGAGACCCGTGGTCCCGGTGCGCTCGGCGGGGATGGGGACGCGCACGGCGGTAGGGCGCGCGTGGGGCGCTACCAGCTGATCCGCGAGTTCCTGCGGCGCAAGACGGGCAAGGTGCGCTCACTGCAGCAGATCGGGAGCCGCATGCAGCATCTGCGGCGCGCGCACGCGGGCGATGCGTATAGTGCGTGCTCGCCCCTTCCCCTACCTCGTTCCCGTCGCCGCCCCCTCCCCCGCCGACGGTCGATCGCGGTGCTGACTGAGCGGGACAGTGATGGCGCTCTTGCGCTCGGACCTCGAATTCCGCAAGGACGGCTCTGCGTCCGCCGCCGCCGCCGACAGCAGCAGCAGCCGCCGTCCAGACACAGTTGACGCTCAAGGTCTGCGGTCCACGGTTCGCTATCTGTACACACCAAAATAACCGTTTCCCAGGTCTCGACGCGTCTACCACCAGCAGCGCAGCGTATATGCTCCCCGGCGGACCTTCGCTCGGGCTTTGGACCACGCTGCCTCCCGCCGGCGCCGATACTCTGAGCCCCTCCCTCGATCCGCACGCTCGCCCGCACGTGTCCGCGGCGCCCGACGGCGGTGCTTTTGGTTTTGGCTTCGCACACCCGTCGCTGGTGCCGACGTGGGCGGAGCCCTCGATGTCGCGCCGCCGCCTCGCCGCGAACATGCCCGCTCTCCGGTGCCAGCTGCAGCTCCCACCGGCCTCCGCCTTCGCCCAGCTCCTCGCCGTCCACGAGTCTCGTCTCGACGGCTCGCAGGCCTCCTCCGCGTCTGTGTCTCTTGAACATATGCACTCGGACGGACAAGCGATGCCTGGTGCGGCATTTACCGACCCGGCCTCGCCCAGCGCGAACGGCGCCGGGGCAGCGGGGGTGCCTCGTGCTGGGAGACGCAAGTCGTTCTGCTTAAACACCGAAGAATGCACGCCTCCGCCGCGCGTCGGGGGCGCAGAGATGCCGTCTTGTCTCCCGCCATCGGTGTCAATGTCGGTGTCGGTCTCCCGCACCGCGCGACCGTCTTCCTCGGTCGTGCTGGGACAGAGCCAGCTCACCAATGCGCAGCCCTTTGCGATGGTCCGTGCCGCCCCTCCTCGTGATAACAAAGTCTCGACACAGCCGTGAGCGCTGGATGCTCCTGGACGGCTTGTCTGCCTCTGTCGACGATGACCCGCTTCTCTCTTGTGGCTACAGCACCTGTCTTGCCTGTCTTGCGTCGCGTCTCTCAGATATCTCGTACCGCCTCAACGAAGCTCGCCTGGACTCTCGGCTCTGATCTCGATCCGCTGATTCCCCCGAGGCCTAATTCTGTCCAGCACTCCATAATCTCGTGTCAAACTTGTTTTAATGACCTCCATAGTTGAAGTGGCCCGTAATTTACCTGTAACATATTTATGCCGGCTATGCTGGCTCTTTTGTCGTCATAACCGGCGCTGTATCCGTTCTGTTGTTTTTGGAGTATCAGTATGTTTCTTTGCGTGCAATCCGACGTCGTTCCTAAACACCTGCCGAATCGGGCGAGATTCTGAGCGGCGCCGGCGATCAAGCGAACACGCCCTGACGGAGCGGTCGCTCCGGCGTGCGCCACCAAGCAGACAACGATCGCTTCAGCCGACACCGCCGCGCAGCGACCAGTCCGAGCACGGTGCTTGTCGCACGAGATATCCAGCGTTCAAGGACCCTCGACGTCGACACTCAACCAGCGTCCACCTCCAGTGCTCGTTGATTCGCATCCGTGCCACAGAAGAAGCTCAACGCCGTTCGACGTTCGACGCCGGCTCACATCATGCCTACCACGGTGCGACCCACTGCCACCGCTGTCCACGCGCCGAGCTTCGCACGCTGACGCGCACCCTTCCCGTGTGCACCCATAGCGTCGCAAGCTGATCTCGAGGAGGCACCTGAGAAAGGCACGTTCGCGCGACGTTTAAACTGAAAGACCTCAGACCGCCTGGCTGACTGACGCCCCGCAACGCATCAGTACTCGTGGCTCCCGGACGTATTCCGCGTCAAAAATAGCGTACACGCCCTTCTGCTCTTCATGCGCGCGCGACGGGTGGCTGATGCGCTTTTGGAGTAGATCATAGGACGCGTGTTCGGACCCGTCCTGACGGTGACGATCTTCGCGACTCTGGTCGCCTATGCAAAGTCCAAGGGGAAAGCGGTGACACTGACCAACTCGGTCACCCCATTGCTCGCTGTCGTGGTGAGTGATTGTGATTCGGGACTTGTTTCCTCGATCGTGGACTCATGCCGGCGACCGTGACAGGTGGGTCTTATCCTGGTATTCAGGAACGGGTGAGCGCGTTTCTCCTTTTCTAAAAGCGCGTCGCTGCTCAACCACACTCGCGTGACGCAGTACGTCGTACGATCGGTATTACGAAGGCCGCAAATCCTTCGGCGCATTGACCGCCCATGTGCGTCCACCTCTCTCTCCCGCCTCCCCTCTCTGTTTACGGCCGACCAGGTACGCAACTTGTCCCGCATGATATGGGTCAACGTCGCCCTCCCGCCCACAGACGACGCGCCTCCTAATACCAAGGGCAAGACGCCCACCACGACCGTGACCGCCGCCCAGCTGCACCGCACCAAGGCCGACGCGCTCAAGCTCTGCCTCGCGTTCTCGTTCGCCGTCAAGCACTACCTCCGCGAGGAGGATGGGCTCGACTGGGATGACTACGCCGGCGTCATTCCCGACTCGTTCTACAAGGCGCACGGCATGGGCCCCCGGCGGTCGCGGAAGAGCTCTGCCGCGGCGTCGTACAACGCCGTCACGGATGCCGCGCTCACCACGAGCCCGGAGACCTCCCGCACGGCGAGTCCGGATAAGCATCTGACTTCTGATAGTGTGGGTCAGACGCTGACGGCGACGAAGAGGGTGAGGGTGAAGAGGAGCGTGGACAAGTTGCCTGGGTCGAGGACGCCGCTGATGAGCTCTGAGCATCGCACCATCAACTTCAACCCGTACACGGAGGCCACCATTCCCTTGCCACTCATGTCCGTTCGATCGACGCGCTCGAAACGCCGAACGTCATCGCTGACGTTGTTCCTTCTTCAGCTTGGCTCACGAAATATCGAGGATGTTGTTTGGGTTCCGTAAAAATGGTTTCTTGGAAACCGTTGGGCCTGCAGGCAAGCTGATCGGTTGGTCTCGTTGTCTCGTTGACTGAGTAGTGAACCTCCCCAGGTGCGAATGCGATGAATCAAATGTAGGAATCTGACTGTTATCTTAATACCCTGTTTCTCATCTCACCATGTCGTTTGTCTAGCGTGCACGGTATGGTGGAACAAATGACCAACCTGGAGCGGATCGCGAATACCCCTATACCAAAGTCTTGTAAACGTCGTTCTTTAGCTTCGCAATCAAAAGTCTTCTGACAACGACTTGTTCACGAGCGCAGATAGCATCCACCTGAAGCAATGCGTCTCGCTGTACCTGTTTGCCTTGCCGTTCACCCTCATCAAGGAGCTGGGCTGGGCGATGATACCCGTGGTCACGGTGGTCGCGTTCACATTCATGGGTATCGAGGGCATAGCAGACGAGATTGAGATGCCCTTCGGTGAGCGACGGGCATCCTCTGCGATGGAATCTGTTTCTCACACGCGTGTCGTGTTTTTTTTTTTCACGCAGGACTCGACGATGCTGACTTGCCACTAGGTTTTTGCTTTTGCATACTGAAAGGTACTGGGTTACTGAACTCACATCACAGATCGCTATTGCTCTGACCTCAAGGAAGAAGTCGAGTACGTGAAATATGACCTTCACAAATTGCCCACTGACAGGGCATCACAGCTACATGATCGAGAGACTGCCTGAAGGTGGTCGAGGCGGTTATGGCTATGATGACGGTGAGGGAGATGACTGACGATAACACTTTGATGATATTGTTATCAACTTGCACGGATTTTGCATGCATACAACCCATGATTCATGAATGCGATGGTAGACTTCACTAGTATAGTTTTCAATACATGGACAAAGGCGAAATGTTGACGATCGTCAACATATGGCTGCAGGTCTTTGAGCTTTGAAATTCACAGGGAACGATGGTAGTCAATAGATCATTGACTGACGTCTACAACTAACTAAACTCTGGTGTACAGAACTCCCCCGGACCGTAAGGCTGTGGGACTCGCTCAATCGCTAAAATTATCGAGGACAGACCAAGGGACTGACCTTCGACGTGAGCGCTGTAAGGCCTGCAGAGTTCTCACTGGTATGGCGACCGCTCTGAGGACCAGGCTTGGGCTTCTCTCCTTTGGAGAACGCATCCAGGATCTTCTTCGTCGTCTCCGAAGTGAGGTCCTCCTTCGCCCGAGGTCAGTTCGGCGCACGCGATCCGTCGAAGGAAGGGAACGTACATAGAAATCATCCCCCACGGCCATCATTGGTGCATTGCTGCAGGCGCCCTGGCACTCGACCTCGATGACCGTGAATTTTCCGTCCTTCGTCGTCTCGCCCGGCTTGATCCCGCCCAGGTGGCTGCAGACGGTGTTGAGGATCTCGGTCGAGCCTCGGAGCATGCACGGCGTCGTCGTGCAGACCTGCACGAAGTTGTCCCCGATGGGCTCCCTGCGCCGCAAGCACGAAACGAGACGATGAGGCACGGAGCATCGCCGCGCCCGAGAGTTGTCACGCACCGGTTGAACATGGTGTAGAACGTCGCGACCTCGTACACCCGCATCGGCGGCATCTCGAGCAGCTTCGCGACGTAGTTCATCACGCTGATGCTGGTCCATCCTTTGTTCTGCCGCTGGCCGAGGTCGAGGAGGGGGATGACGGCCGCTTTCTTGTACTGTGGCGGGTAATGCGAGATGATCTCCTCTGCACGCTTCAAGTTCTCCGCGCTGAACTCAAATGGGATCTAAAAAGAAACCTCATGAGACCTCATGCAACGTCGCGAGACGTCTCGCGCACCTTGGGGTTGTTGTAGGTAGTGTCGCGGTGCTGAACGTCGCAAGAGGTATGAGCGTCACCGACAGCATTCGAGTGTGACGAAACTGCTACCGACCACAAAGAGGGCGTCCGAGTGCCTGGGTGCAGAGGTGGAGATAAGCCTCGCCGGCCTCGCCGGTCGTGGCAGAGGAATGCGTTTGGGGAGTCTAGCGGCAAACATGGTGTACGCTCGCTGTGATGAACGGCTTCAGGTCGACCGTGACGACTGCTCCGGCTGTTTCCGAACCAATCGTGTTCCGCACATCTTGCATGAACGAACGACGCTCGACTCGTCGGCGCGCGTATCTCGAAAATGCGAACGACAAGTCTGCCAACGGAGTTCGTGTTGGGCCACCTCTATACACCCATGATTCTGCACATATAGAATTGTTCATGTAATTCAAAGCTAATCATCAGCTCAAAAAATAAGTAAAAGTACAAGATCACGACCACAAAATCTTCTTCACAACTGAGCCCAATCATTTCACTAAATAAACACGTACAGCGACTCACACTGAGTCGAAGCGGCACTTCGGCCCATATCGTATCGTACAGTGTGCCTGAAGTCGTATTTTCTGACCGCGAAATAATACAGCTTGGAAGAAACGCAGCACATCGAATGCCTTGGTACATACCATGTTACACGGACACCGGAGTCTG
The DNA here is from genome assembly GCF_000320585.1 of Heterobasidion irregulare TC 32-1. Lineage (NCBI taxonomy): Eukaryota > Fungi > Basidiomycota > Agaricomycetes > Russulales > Bondarzewiaceae > Heterobasidion > Heterobasidion irregulare. The sequence goes on along the minus strand of NW_009258198.1, from coordinate 1,148,248 downwards.
CTTATACAACGTTAGACATATAAAGGTCTTTCGTATGAAGCCATTCGAGCTCAAGGACTTGCCTTCTTCGTCGTCGTTTTCTTGTTTGCGCCCTTCCTGCTAGCAGTGGCTGGCTTCTCCTTCGCCGAAGCCTTCACAGAGCCTCCCTTAGACCGGGTCTTCCTTGTGATACCTCTCGCTGCCTTCGTCACGGGTCCTCTCTTCCTGGTAGCGGCGATTCGAGACTTCTTCGCAGCAGCAACCTTCCGCGAAGTATATGTCTTCTTGACACCCGGCTTGGCACTGGGTGTGGCCTTGACTGCTGCCATTTTCTTCTTCATGGCAGCGCCGGTCGGTTGAGCTTTGGCAGGTACAACTTTCTTGGTAGATGCTTTCGCCGAACTGATCGGTGCTTTCGCACCCGCGGAGGTGTTCTGCTGAACGAGCGGACGTGAAGAGTTAAAGGCAAGGGATGCTAGGCAGAGGAAGAGTATACCTCTTTAGTCGTTTCATGAGGGCTAGAGCCCTTGGGGGGAAGCTTGATCTTGCCAGACGGGCCTATTAAGGTGGCGTAAGCTCACTAACGCCTAAGCAAGAGGTATAAGTGTGACCTTTGGGCAAGACAAAGATGCCTTTCTCAGCGCCATGCGTGATAGCACGGGCAAGTTGACTGTTACTCGTCTGGTTCGGGTATATTTTGTACTTGATTTCGACGAACTGTTTTTCGGAATGTTGAAGACCGAATAAGAAAAGGCGAGGTATAAAACACGCAAACCTTCTTGATCGTCGGACGAGATACACCATGGCGAGCATCGTCTGGGTGGGCAGTGATACATTCCTGGAGGTGAATTAGTACACGCATTAGAAGAGACAGCCGTATGGAAGTCATCGATATGTATTAGGAGATGATGGGCCATCGCTTGGTCCGTGCGCTCCGTGTATCATATAGTGATATAGCCCCTGACAGCCCGGATGAAGAACAGAGCGCACACAGAGACAATGAAGTCGGCTGTAGCTTGTGACATACCTTGACCATGTCTACCCAGGAGGGATGGTTGGTATGGTGGTCTTTGCTACTCTCAGTAACCTTCTTCTCAGTGACCCCGGTGTTCGCCTTCGCATTGGCCTTCTTATGAGCGGTGACCATGGCTTAGACAATAATCAAGACAAGGCAAGAGTGGGAACTGGTTGTGACACGCCTCGAGCGGAGACAGATAGAGTGTTAGGCTGTTGAGGGGAGATAGGTGGAAAGAAAGCGAAGGGCGGTTCAGGTGCGAGATCCGCGAGTTTCGCCCGTTATATTAGAGTGCACATCACGTGGTTGAATAGAATCTGCGCACGAGCCAAGCGGCCAGAAAAAACACAGGAAACCAGGATGTGGTTCCGTGGGCTACAGCCTGAAGCGATATGGACAGCACCGCCTTGAGAGAGGATGGAGAGCGTCAGTAATGGAAGTAGTATCCGATTGAAACGAGCAAACTTTAGCTACCGAGCACCACAGTCCAATGTTCTGGCCAAAATTATGTCAATACTTAGTGGGAAGGAAAATCTGGATACATAGTCGTGTCATGCAGACAGATACTCTGATATCCCAAGGCTGTCCCACACGAGCTGTTTCATTATGAGGAGGCGGTCGACCATGGTGGGAGGAAAAGGCAAGTGAATGCCATAATTTCCATACAAGGCTGTTACTCCGAACCGAAAGCCCGGCGAAGAGCGGGGAACACATCATCCGTCATACACGCAACCAAGTTCTAAACGCTGAGGTCGTCTGATTCATCCTTTCCTCTCTCCCACCACAGCGACAGCTGTCTGCGCACATACCGGTATCTGACGAGAACTGCACCATGCCGCTCTCCGAACATCTCGTCACCGACGACCTGACCATCCTCCTCGGTCTCATCACCGCGTCGGTGTTCTTGCTTGCCAATCTGTACAAACCGCAACCGCTTGTGCACCCAATTTTGCTCGGAAGGCAGAGCGATGTCGGTCGGGTCAGGAACCCGGGAGAGAGCGCTGTGTACAGAAACTATGGGACCGGGTTGATGGGCAGGGTATGTCGCCCTTGACAGCCACGCGACGTCGTTGTCGTCTAATCTGATCATCTTTGCTGGCGGTCTCGGCTATAGTTTCCTGTGAGACCGACGAAGGAGGTGCAGACCCTTTTGGACCTGGTCAAGCCTGAATCTGATGCCCCGCGGACCCTTTGGTCAACGAAGGCAAGAGGCTTGTCGCGCATCAATAAGCAGCCGATTATTTACATGTCATTTTTAGATTTCGAATCCCGAACTGCTTAGCCGCATAGCTGCCTTTGGCGCTGGCCTGCTCAGGGCTGGCCTCACACGCGAGTCAAATGTGCTGTTACTACTGAATGATGGTCTCGGTACGGGTTGTTCTTGCTTGAAAGCTCTCCTGGCTCTGATGACGTATGGTCTTGACCAGAGTTTATCATCACCGACTTGGCTCTTGCTTCGAACTCCATCCCTTCATTCACGCTTTCCTCACTGTCGCTTCTCTCTCACGTTCTCGAGGTCCATCCTCCCACTGCCATTGTCATTGATGCAGCCTTCCTTCCTCACGTGCTAGAGCTCATCTACGACTCAAATGAGGACTCGCATCATGTCGTCATCGTAGTCGGCGAGCCTGACAGTAAGGCTTTAGCCGGCGCAGCGAGGCATATCAAACTGGTTCGGTGGGCTGACGTTGAGACGGAAGGCCAGGCTAGCCCCGCCCCGGCAACTACTCCTGGTGGGAGTTCATATAATTCCTTCTTTACCAACATTGATTTCGTTTTCAGACCCGAATGATGTCTTTACTGTATCATTCTACCAGGACCACCACGGTGGAATTCAAGCTGCACAACTCACGCACCTGAATATCACAGCCGGGGTTACCGCGACGCGGTCTCTGTTACCTCTTTCTACCCCCATGTCTGCATTGGATACCCTTGTCTCTGCCCACTCCTTGAGCACGGCGTTTGGTAGGACGGTCGCATATACCGCACTTTATGAAGGAACCAGCTTTGCAACCCTCAGTAGCACCACTTTGTACAAGACCGACGATAGTACGTCCGTGATTTCTATCAAGTGTGTCCTCCATTAACATCGATCTCGATGCAGCTGTTACACTTACAGGGATTCCAGACATCTTGTCAACGAAGCAATACCCCCTCCCTTCGCCTACAATCTTGTTCTTAACCCCAAGGCACCTCACAGATTTGACGACTGCCGTCGTGCGCGAAGCTGAAAAGAGCGTCGTGTTCAGACTTGCATGGCGACACAAGCTCGCTGGCATCATAGACGGCTACATGAACAAAGACAGCCTTTGGGACCGTCTAGTCTTCGAAGGCGCCAGAACCAAGGTCTTGGGCGAGGGCGCTGCGACCCTTCGAGGCTTAGTAGTCAGCGGCGGTATCGATTCTACAGTGGTCACTCCTACGCGCATCGCGCTCTCTGTTCCCTTCGTGAACGCATTCACACACCCTGTCGTCGCGGCGCCCATCTTCGCGTCTCATCCCCTCGACCTGCAAACTTTCGCGCCTTCCGCGAATGCGCACGTTGGCCCTCCCGTCATCAATGTCGAGACGAAGTTGACTGGGGTGGAAGACGACGTTGTCGAGAAGGGCGGCGATCCCGTCGGCCATCTGCACGTGCGCGGCCCCATCGTGGGACGGATTTTGACCGTGAGCGACAACGCAGAACCGGAGCAGAAGGATCAGGAAGAGCCGTGGGTGCCGACCGGGTACAAGTCGCGCGCGCAGACGAATGGGTCGTTCAAGGTCTGGCCGTTGGTCGAGTCGTTGAGCAAGTAAAAATCGCATTGTTGTGGCCTATGTGGTAGTCGCTCTGGTGAAATTTGGGCATGTTGGACTTCGCACATACTTATACTTCCGCGTGGTGGTTGAGTATATTCTCCGAGCGTGCCATCCTTGCTATCGTTTTGCAATAGATCTTTTACAGCTCTCTGTATATCTTGTACCCATTATCGTCGGTCATTGGAAAGTAGATCTCTTGTTTAGTGTTTTACCAGGCCGGGCTTCAAACCCAGTGAAAATGCCCTCGTTTGGGAGCGAATGTGGTCGAATGGAAGCCACGAATTCGTTAGCGAAGGAACTCATTCGACCGTATTCATTCCCAGTCCGGAGTTCAGTAATACGGGCGTGTAGATGGCGACAATGGATGTAGCGCAGACGAAAGAGAGGATGTGGTGGGTGTAGCTATCTGTGCATGCATGGGTAGTACCGGCGCTGAAGGAATCTGGATGATGGGAGCGGTACATGGCTGCGGGACGCTCGGCTGTGTTAAACGAGCCTTTTTTCTTCTCGATCCTTCACCGTCATTGTAAACACCATCGGCAGTGCGCTCGTGTTTCACGACAGCTATAGGTATCGCATCCATATCTGCATGAACAAGTTCCTCCTTGATAGCCTTGCGGCCGTGGTTCGTCCAGAAACCTGGATATGCCTGCGAAATCATGAGATCAATCTTCCACCTTCCTCCTTCACAGAACAAAAGTAGAGGAAAGTTGTTGTTGTGTCATCCAAAGTGTCAGAGTAACCGACTCGAGGTAACGCAAGCCATCAAATCCCTCACTGGCGGGGAACTTGACCCCATCTTTCCACTCGAAACCATTGGCCAAGAACAGGCCAACCAGTCTCGATACATCGATGAGCTTCTTCTGCTCCTCGGAGACGCCTCCCATCTCCTGGTACAATGTCTCCCAGAACAGGTCCCGCAGTTCCTGCTGGTTTGGATGGTAGCGCCAGCCCCAGCTCACCGTCTCTGTCCCAAGCAAGGTCTCGAGGCCCCCGAGCGACATCCCAAAAGGACCAATGGTGGTGTCCTTCCAGTCACAAATTCCCATGATGTGGCCCGTCTCCATGCTCACGTGGATGTTGTTCTCCAGGAGGTCGGTGTGGTTGGGCACTAGAGGCCAATTCACGTCCAAGAGACTTGGGAGCATTGAGATGAGATGGCTCAGCGTTGGGCGAAAGCGCTCGGGCAGCCCTGTCTGGAGCTGGGAGAGTTCCGACGAGTATTCGTCGAGCAGCGAGGCACGACTTGGACATGGCATCTGCTTGGGTGTGTTGTTCCATGCTGAGGCGAAAAACCTGTATGGCCAAAGCCAAGTCAGCTGGACGTTTCTTCCATGTAGGTAGATAGAGGGGGGTATGGGACTTTAGGATCAACGTACCTAGCAAAATCCTGCACCGTACACTTCCGAAGGCTGAAGTTATTCCGGTTTAACGCATCCCGCGCAAGATACATCGAGACCCCTCCCACATTGAGCATCGTATAGACATGGAGCTGGCCCAGTTTTCCGCTGGACTCGTGATGTGGCGTGAATCGACCGTATGCTTGCTCAATATATCCGAGAAACCCCATGTCGAGGGCAGCGTAGCCGGCGCGAAACTGAACAACACGTGTCTCATCGTTGGTGAGGACGGTGTAGCTCTGCCCGCCTTGGAGAGATGTCGTGTGTATAGACATGCCTGTAATCCGTTCGGCCTCGAGGTCGCATTCCTGTTGCGTCGCAGGAGCATTCTTCTCGAAGAAGTTCGAGATCTGAAATTTGGATAGTTTAGCAAGATTAGCCTCCATCACGTCTGTCGTTGTGGATGATACTAATGGATGCTTGGGGACAGTAAGATCGAGGTGACGATGGGTACTAGAGGAAAGGAAGAGAAAGAAAGAAAGCAGGCGGATGTGGAACTCAGCTCGAGATATATAGGTGATCATATTCCAGCCGCGCAACGTCTTTCAATCATGTACAGGACTCAGATAAGCGCCAACGACACAGGCAGGGTGCAAGTCAAGTGGAAAAGCTTCCATTTTTCGACATATGTAATTGTTGCTAGCTAGGTAGTACGGACATGATATGGGTTTTCGCGGTTTAAAGCAGCTGCAACGACGAGCACGAACAAATCGAACAAGCAATATAGAAAAATCAACAAGCATAAAGCAACGGCAAGTCATAATATCGTAAACGAAAAGAGAGAGAAACCAGTGCCATATGCCCCAACTCGATACATCACTCTGCAACTCGTTAATGTGCCAGCAATCAGTCGATGATGATCCCCTGCTCGACCAACACCTTGGCGAGCGTGTCGGGGATGAGAGGCTTGGCACCGTCGTAGTGCACCTTGTGGGTTTCCTTGGGAGTGATGACCTTGTTCCAGTGCTCGCCAGCCAGGGGCTTGCCGTCAGGCACACCGGTAGCAGGGACATGCCAGCTGGTGAGGATGAGACTCTCGACGCCCTGCTTCAGGATGGAGGTACGCACGACGACAGTGAAGAGGATGTCCTGGCCCCACTGGAGCTCGATCTCCCCCGTAAGCTCGGGCTCGACACCATCAGGCCCGGCGAAGTTCCCGACCTGGAGGGCGATGACATTGCAATAACGCGGGTCTGGCCTGAGATGCTGACCTCGTGTCTTCTATGTCGCAAGGACAAGGACTCGCCCCAGGAGGGGGTGTTTTGAGCCTCAACCCTCGAAGGGTCACCATAATGAGACTTCAACAGCGCCTCCATTCGACCGCTGCGCATCTTCCTATGACAACTAGGCAGTGCCAAGGCCTCGAGATGATTGTGAGTGTTCCTGCATACAAGGAATCTCCGTTCAGGAAAGCACCGTTCGAAAAAAGACGCTAGCCAAAAATAAGAGACACTGGACGTCAATTCGTGGGATATGGAACGGCGTAGATATAGCGCCCATCACAGTTTGAAGGTGGTATGATCAATGATGACCGAAAGAGCTCGACTTCCATAACAAGAACAAGAGCATCATTGGACTACCATTGGGCCGTCTAATCTCAGAGCCGGAGGAAAATGGATATAAAGACATCATACCTAGGCCATTACATCGCATGTCCAACGTCGGTTGTTCCTCGTGCTGAGTCCTATTAATGATGTTTTTTCTATGGGGGACAGCATCCACTATATTCGATTTGTTCGATGGTGACACCTATTGGACCGATGAGCCGATTGTGAGAAGCGCCAACGGCCAGCGAATCGCGGCGAGTTGGGGCGGTGATGATAAGCGAGGAAAACAAGAAGCTCGGCCGTAATCAAATATTGGTGTGTGTTCCCAGCTGTAGCCCAATAGCTGGAGTGGCGGAGCTGAGGAGTTGAGATCTGTTGAGATGTTGTGACGGGAAGGTGATAAGACTGCACTAGTCCCGTGAAGATCTCAGCTTTCTGACGCCGTGTTCCCACGCCTCTAAGAGTCTTCCTCGAGTCAGTGTTCGTACTAGGCCAGTGGAAACTAACAGTACGTGGGATTGTTCACTGCTAACGGCGAGCACTCTGATACCATTGCTTCTTTCCCGACAGCGCTCATGAAAGCCTAATCGTCGCCTCGTTTGGCGGCAGTTCTGATTTTGCGAGGACTATATGTGCAAAATTAGATGCAAGGATCCAACGGGTTGCAGAATGGCATCGTGATAGCTTGATCATACGTGCGACGTCAAAATTATCCATGGTATATGTCTGACACACTGCAACTCCCTCGACCGCGAGCTTGCTCTGAACATCGAGAACTTCTTATCATGTGTATGGACGGCTCCCTGAATAAATTATAACAATCGTTAGGTTTGTGAGGGTTTGTGACTGCTAGATGGCCCTGATATCTTCAGGATTGTAACTCAAATCCAGACGAGCTGTATGGCAGGAAGCTGCCGAGCCCGTCATCACTTATGGCTGCTTCTGCCGCCGTAGGCGATCAATCCAAGGACACTGGCATACGTACATCTGGAGGACTAGGTTCACACTGATTCTTACCAGCCTCATGGACTGATATTGGTCCGTTAAACTCAGAAAACCGGGTCCTCTGAGCGCAGAGAGCGCTTCTACGTTCCACGCAAACATATAAATACCATGGTCCTTGAAATGTAAAGCAACCCCCATTCATCTCACATCTCGTATACCATACGGATCCCATCACAAACTCTAGTAAGCGGTGTCCATCTCTGACACTCGCAGTGCTCTGACTTATCTGCGTCCGTTGAAGCTTTCGGCGATTGAAATGAAGTTTCAGTCCTCTGCCTACCTGGAGCCATGCCATGCATGCCGTGCGACCGATAGTCGTGAGGGCATTCCTGTCAATCAATGTTCCTTCAAGACTATGTGGACGAAGGATGGCAGGCGCTACATTTGGCATGATGATTGCAACAGCCCGACCTGCCCCAAGTCCCAAGCTTACGTTCCCCCCAGGAACCGATTGTGGTCAGTTTTCATTATCGTGATCTCACATCTAAGCTTGATTTATTCTTCCCTCAGGATCTCATTCATGCATCTCTACCAACTTCATCATATTTTCCAATCGTCACTGTCCTTTGATACGATTCAGTTGACTGATCGAATGTTTTCGGTAACGGCGGTGGTATGTACGATAGCGAAAGTCGGGTTGATCTGATTGTACCGCTCCTTCACTGAGGAATCATTGTTATGTGTCCCCCATGTCTCTATCATATGCCCTGTGTGTATAAGTGCCGCTGTGAAGATCTGTATTGAGGTAGATTCGGCTGTATAATGACACCAGAGACTCCATCGGCCAATTATACGCTGTGCATATCCGCCTGAGAATTTTTCATCCACCTGATCATAGCGGTGGGCTAGGTCGCATGAGGCTGATGTTCGGAGTCATGGGCCCTGATGATTGTTTTGGCCATGGGCGCTTCACTATATATCACAATCTGCGCTTGAAAAACCAAAGTTCAGACTCCGTTTAAGGGTGGAAGACGTTCAAAAGCGTTGCTACGGCTTTAGCTACTATTAGGCTTTTCCTGATCAGACACTCGATGTGAGTTGAACGAATAGCTCTCAGTAATTCAAGCATACTGATACCTACTTGATTGCTGACAGAGAAGAATACGACCATGAGGACTCTTGTACGCAGGCTGACTGCATACGACTGGATCGAGAATCGTTTTATGGAGCAATGCATCTACTGGAAAGAAGATGGATTTTTCTTCAGATCCGTCTATCATTCTCCTGGTATCGTTGACCTCGACACCCTACCCAAGCCAGATCCCATCCCCATGGAAGATATTCGGGCTTTATGGCATGAGGGCCTCACGGTGGCCCCAAGCCCGTTGCCACAGCCGTCCTACGTAAAGGTCCCCGACATCACGACTTGGGAGGTCGACGCCGGCGAGTGGACCGTTGGAAAGAGGTTCTCAGCCGAAGTCGAGATTCTTGAAACATTGAGAAAGCACCCTCACCCAAATTTATGTGCATACCTTGGATGCAGCCGCGATGGCGATTACATCGAAGCCATCTACTTCCAGCGCTACTTACGTACGCTGGAGGAGGCAGTTGAAATGCAGGAGGATTTAGATCGCGAATCCATCATCGCTGGGATCACAGCTGGCATCGAACACTTGCACTCTTTGGGGCTAGTCCACTGTGATATCAAACCGCAGAACATCATGCTGGATGACAAGAATGTTCCTGTTGTCATCGACTTCGGTTCGTGCGAGCGGGAGGGGCAGATTATGGTGAGGGGAGGTGCCACTCCCGGTTGGGCGAAGTCCTCGTGGATGTACGGTCCTGGCGCTATTCGCGTGGCATTTAAGGAGAGAGACCTTTATGCGATCGGACTCGTCGAGAAGTACCTGAGGGGAGAATGGTCGATGGAAGAGATCAACAATGAGGTGGGTACTTATATTCCGAGAGGATAGTGGCTTTGACTTACTTTACTGGAACGAAAGGAACCCGAATACTTGGAAAGTGCAAACGTTAGCCTTGGATTAGATTCGACAGAGAATGAGGTTGGCCACTTGAGCGAAGCGAGGTAGCAGCCGAGTACAACACAGGGATATCAAACAGTCTACGAATCGTATGCTCTATGACTAGTTAGTGGTGATGTGTTCCTGTAAACATTGCACTACACCACTGTATATCATTTATGGCGTATAAGCAACATCCGTTTCGATTTGCCGAGTCTGCTGCTGTGCGGAAGGCTAGCCTGAGAGTTAACCAAACGTATGAAGACAAACAAATACGCCATATGTTTTGCCAATCCTGCCTTCTCCGCCGGTGCCCCGGGATATAATTGATGATTCTGGCGTTGGTAAATATAGTAGCTTCCTTTTTTGAATCGAAAGGCAATGGGACTCCTCCCGTGAACTTGAATTTAAACCTCAATCCTATGAAAGCTATAGTCTGAGCGTTATGAGCACCTAGAGTGTACCGTGATGACCGAGAGGATCTAGCGCCTGCTTATCAGAGGTTTATCTAGAATTATTCGTGGAGATGTGGCGGCGGACTTCTCCCACAGTCTTGTCCATACGTACAAAAGGCGAACATAATTATGTCCTCTGTGTTCGCATTATCGACAGAGACAGCTGGGTAGTGCGTCAGTCTCGAGAACTCGGAGGCGAATGCCATATATTTGGAGCGCACCGAGGATTCATGGAGAAGGCCGTCTTTTAAAAAAAAACAAGATTCATCCTTCAGCTCAACGCACCGCTGTCACGACCCCGTCGACCTGTCTACATTCCTACGAGTGTTGGTGAAGAAAAGCTGGACAGAGTTTACGGAGCCGATTGTCGAGCGGGCGAAGCCGAGCTGATGCATCCCATTAATCCTATAAGAATTGTGCTAGTCCACTTGCAGAAACGATATAAGAAGTACTATCTACTCAACTTCGATAGGAGACGGTGAGCCCAGTCTGCGCGTGTCTGCCGCACGGCAAAAAAACGAGGCTGTGCTCTAGGCGTAGAAAAACCAGCAATCCTTATAAAGGGGACACCTGCCAGCTCAAATCCATGAAGCAACACACGCGCCGACTCCGTCGAAGCGGTCAACATCTTTGATGTACCACTGCGGGCCACTTTAACTCGACCGCCTTTCGACCCTATATAGCCCCGCGCTCATATCTCGAACGGATGGTCATCCCATGCGCCTCCGCCAGGCGACGCAGGCCGCCACTCCTCCACGATCTCCTCCTCGGCGCCAAACGCGCCCCCACCGAGGCCCGCGGCGCCCGCCCATCTCCCAGGGCCGTCGATCTCGACCCCAAACTCTCCATCTGCATCGATCACCAATCCGCCCAGTCCCGCGGCACCATCCCATGACCCAAGACCATGCATCTCACCGTCGTCGTCTCCCTCGTCCTCCCCCTCGCTCCACTCCTCTCCATCCCCGCCCGCGTCCCCCAATATCCGCGCAAGCGCATCCATATCCACCCTCCCCGCCCCTTCCTCGAAACCCCCTTCCCACCCTCCCTATCCTTACCCCCCTTCGCCCCTTGCCCCGCCCCCACCCGCGCGATCTGCGTATCCACACGATCACAGTGATAGACCGGGTGGTATGAGGCTGAAACGCTGACGTTGTAGTTGGAACTGAAGATTTCTCGTCATGGGCGCTTCTATATATCAAAATCTGCGCTTGACAACCCAAAGTTCAGACTCCGTTCAAGGGTGGTGGAGATTGAACAGTTCTGCAAACTGCGGTCTTAGCCATTACCAGGTTTTCCTTCATCAGACAAACGTGAGTTGAACGAATAGCTCTTAAAAGTTCAAACGTTTATATTGATACCCAACTTGTAGACTGTCAGGAAAGATCACAACCATGAGAGAACTCATACTTGAGCTTACCGCATACGACTGGATTGAGAATCATTTCGTGGAGCAATGCATCTACTGGAAAGAAGATGGTCTTTTCTTCAGGTCTATCTATCGCTCTCGGGATACTGTTGACCTCGATAGCCTACCCAAGCCAGACCCCATTCCCGTGGAAGACATTCGCGCGTTATGGCATGAGGACCTCACGGTGGCTCCGAGCCCTTTGCCCGAGTCATCCTACGTCAAGGTCCCCGACATCACGACCTGGGAGCCCGACTTCGGAGGATGGTCTGTTAGCAAGAGGTTCTTCGCCGAGGTCGAGATGCTTGAATTCTTGAGAAAGCATCCTCACCCGAATATATGTGTATACTTTGGATGCAGCCGTGATGGCAACTACATCGAAGGCATTTGCATTCAGCGCTACCCACGTACACTCAAGCAGGCGGTGGAGGAGAATAGGGAGGGCTTGGATCGTGAAGCCATCATCGCTGGTCTCACAGCTGGCATCGAACACCTGCACTCTTTGGGATTAGTCCATTGCGATATCAAACCGCAGAACATCATGCTGGATGAGAACAATGTTCCTGTTATCATCGACTTCGGTTCGTGCGAGCGAGAGGGGCAGGCTATGGTGAAGGGAGGGGGCACCCCCGGTTGGGCAAAGCCTTCGTGGATGTACGGTCCTAATTCTATTCGTGTGGCATTCAAGGAAAAAGACCTGTACGCGATCGGTCTCATCGAGAAGTACCTGAAGGGAGAATGGTCAATAGAAGAGGTCAATAACGAGGTGTGTGCCTATCCCCAAGATTGTCATTGATTTTGACTTACTTTACTGATGCCAAAGGATCGCGAATACTTGGAAAGTGCACGCGTCGATCTTGGATCACATTCGACAGAAAAAGAGGTTAGCCACTCGAGCGGAGCGAGAGACGGTGGAGCCGAATAGAACGCGAGAAGCAGGCAGTCTACAATTACAAACGCTGAATAGGATGTTCTCTTGTAAACATTGCATTACTAGCAACATTCGCTTAACGTCAGCTGCGACTGAATGATCACTTTGATGTGCGAAAGACTTGCCTGATACTAAGAAGGGTCAATTGAACGCATGGAAACAAGTGAATCGCCGAAATGCGTTTTGTCAACGCCAGATGTACGAAAGCCACGATTTGGTTCCGCCTGGTTCCGTCTTCTACACTGGTGCACCGGGTCAGGAATCGGATGAATCCAGTGTTGGCACGAGGAGCGATCATGCATAGCTAGATAGCTTCGTTTGTTGAATTGAAAAGCGCAGAGACTCCTCCCGTGAGCTTGAAAACATGAATGTTATGAAGGCTGTATTCTAGACTTTGTGTGCATCTATAGTGCCGTCATGCAATAACCGAGAAGATCAAGCGCCTGCTTACCGGAGTTAGATCTAGAATTATTCGTATAGATGTGATGGTGGACTTCTCGCACAATTTTGTCTACACAAACAAAAGGCGAACATATTTGTGTCCTCTGTGTTCGCGTTATCTACAGAAACAGCTGGGACGTGCGTCAGTCGCGAGAACTCGGAGGCGAACGCCACATATTTGGAGCGCACCCAGGTTTGGTTTCACGGAGAAGGCCGTCTTTTGAAAAGAACAAGATTCATCCTTCAGCTCAACGCACCGCTGTATCGACCCAGTCGACCTGTCCATATTCTTACGAGTGTTGGTGAGGAAAAGCTAGACAGAGTTTTACCGCACGGAGCCGATGCACATGCTGCGAAGTTCGATAGTGCAGAGAATTCATAGAGGAAGCTGATTGTTGAGCAGACGAAGCCGATGCATCCCATTAATCCTGTAAGAATTGTGCTAGTCCACTTGCAGAAACGATATAAGAAGTACTATCTACTCAACTTCGATAGGAGGCGGCAAGCCCAGTCTGCGCGTGTCTGCCGCACGGCAAAAAAACGAGGCTGTGCTCTAGGCGTAGAAAAACCAGCAATCCTTATAAAGGGAACACCTGCCAGCTCAAATCCATGAAGCAACAAACGCACCGACTCCGTCGAAGCGGTCAACATCTTTGATGTACCACTGCGGGCCACTTTAACTCGACCGCCTTTCGACCCTATATAGCCCCGCGCTCATATCTCGAACGGATGGTCATCCCATGCGCCTCCGCCAGGCGACGCAGGCCGCCACTCCTCCACGATCTCCTCCTCGGCGCCAAACGCGCCCCCACCGAGGCCCGCGGCGCCCGCCCATCTCCCAGGGCCGTCGATCTCGACCCCAAACTCCCCATCTGCATCGATCACCAATCCGCCCAGTCCCGCGGCACCATCCCACGACCCAAGACCATGCATCTCACCGTCGTCGTCTCCCTCGTCCTCCCCCTCGCCCCACTCCTCTCCATCCCCGCCCGCGTCCCCCAATATCCGCGCAAGCGCATCCATATCCACCCTCCCCCGCCCCTTCCTCGAAACCCCCTTCCCACCCTCCCTATCCTTACCCCCTTTCGCCCCTTGCCCCGCCCCCACCCGCGCGCCGTCCAAGTCCGGCCCCCATATCCCCAACAACACCTGCCGCCGCGCTTCGTCCCCCTCTTGCTCCCGCCCGCACTCAACAACCAGCTCCTCGAGCTCGCCCTCCGCGAACAGCTCCTCGTCGCGCACGCGCGCCTCGCTCCCGCGCGCGACCGCGAGCAGCTGCAGCCGCGTCGGCGCGCGCGCGCGCGCTCCCGTGTCGAGGGCGGCGTCCGGCGCGAGGAGGTGCGCGGTGTGCGCGAGGGAGATGGCGGTGTCGGGCGGCGCTGGGGAGGAAGATGCGGGGGTGGTGCGAGACGGGGCTGAGACGGAGAGCGGGTTGAGGAGGAAGGCGGTGGCGAGGTCGTGCGCGGTGCGCGGCCGCTTGGGCTTGGGCTTCTTCGCGCGGCCGGAGGAGGCGCGTCCAACCGCGCTCTCGCCCTCGTCCCTGAGTTTCCGCTTCCCAGATCGCGTCGCGTCGAGGTCCGCGCCCGTCTCCCCACCCACCGCCTCGAATACCGACTCCTCGTCGCCGCTCTCCGCGCCCGCGTCCCCCTCCCCTCCAAACCGCACGTCGACGACCCCGCCGCCCCGGACCCCCCGCCTCCACACCTCCCCACGAAACTGCACCACATCCACAACCGCACGCGCCACCTCCGTCCTCCTCCCCACCTTCTTCGCCTTCCCTCCACCCTTCCCTATACCCTTTGCCCCACCCTTCTCCCCACCTCCTCCCCCACCCCCCAACCACGGCACCCCGCCCTTCGCGCGCTCCACGAGGTCCACGAGCCCCCGATACCGCTCCATCACGCTCCCCGCGCCCGCCCCAGCGCCCGCGCCGAGCCGCGCGCCGAGCGCCCCCGCGAGCGCCTGCACGTGCGGCGCAGCGCGCGGGGGCGCCGCGTGCGCCTCGAGCGCGAGGATCACGAGGGCGGGAGCGAGCGCCGCGGAGTTGGGTGCGGGCTCGGCCGATGCCGATACCGATGGCGAGGTCGGTGCGGAGGGGGCAGGGGCTGGTTGAGGGGCGGGGAGAGCGAGGAGATCGAAGAGGCCCGCGGCGGTGCGCTGGACGGCGGGGAGCTTGTCGGGTACCATAGGTCGGAGGAACGCCTGGAGGTCGACGGGCAGCGCGGGCGCTGCGGTGGTCGGCGTGCTATTGGTGCCGGTGGCTGCGCCCGCGGGGGTTGTAGATTGGGAGGAGGAAGCAGATGAGGACGAGGAGGAGAGGAGGGCAATGAGGTGCGCCGTGAGGGCGGGGATGTGCGTGGTCGGGAGCGCGCGGGGGAGGCGGAGGGAGAGAAGCGCGAGGAGGCGGGTGAGCGCGCGGGTCAGGGTCATCGGGGTTTCGGAGAGCAGGTACTGTCGGACATAACCAATGTCAGCAAAATAGACACGACACGATGCAAGTGACGAGAGAGCGTGGGTGAGATAAAATAAAATGAACGGGTGACGAGAGATAGATGTGGAGGACGGGCGTGGGCGCGTCCCAGGCTCGGTGAGTGGACGGAATGCCGGCACGCGCGCCTCGAGATCTGCTCCCCGCGCACGTACAGTACGGGCCCGATGAAGCATAGACCGGTGCCTATAAACACACACGTACACGCGCACACGCGCGCACGGAAGCAGTGCGAGTCTGTGCCCTACCCCACACCCGCGTCTTCGCGAAGCCCCCGGCGTCCAACGCCCCACACTCAATCACGCCCCCGCATTCGCCCCCGCATTCGCATTCGCAGTTGTTACGTCACGTCTGCGCAACCCGCTTCCGACCCCGGACACGACACCGCACGAGCTAAGAGGCGCAGAAACCCCCGCCGGGGCCACCGTGCATGCGCACACGATCCGCAAAGGCAGGAGCGCCGGCCCTCCGCGACCCTGGCGCCCTCCTCGCTCTCCTCGCCCTCCTCGCCTTAGCCCTTACACGCTCTCGGTCATGCGCGCGTCGGGCCACGCTATTCCCTCGCCCGCATTCGTCGCCCCGCGGCCGCGCCCCGTGCGCGTGCGCCGACAATCAGCGGGGGCGCCTAGAGGGTTCGCAAAGCGCGCACGAGGCAGCCCCAGAAATAGGTGGACGGAGCGAAGCCTTTTAGGGTGCGCGGATGACCGTGGTGGACGCGGGGAGGGGCCCGCGCCGCGTTGGGGTGCCGTGCTGTGCGTGCGAAGGCGCCATGCGGGGTAAGGAAGCGAAGAAGCAGGAGCGCGAGGGGAAACGCCAAATGCCAGATCGCGCGAGCGCAGTTCCCGGCCGATGGGAGTCTGTCTGTCTGTCTGTACACGGGCAGGCGGGCAGGCGGCTTATCTCCGCGCTTCGGGACGCGGGGGCACGCGCTCTGTTCTCACGGCGGTGGGCGCGCTCGAACGCGCGTGTGCGTGCGCGTGTTGGCTGCTCGTTTCCGAACGTCAGAACGGACGGGGCATGCGGGTGGGCACGCGCGCGGGCACGAGCGCGGGCACGAGCGGGGTGCTGTCAGGTGGTGGAGGCAGGCGGCGGCCTCGTGCGGGATTGCGCGCCTCGGAACGCGACGGGGCAGGCGCGGGGGGCGCCCGATGCGGGGTGCGTTACGAGAGCGGGGGTGCGGGACGCGCGGGGCGCCTGCGGCTGACGCACAAGCGAGGGGCTGGCGTGCGCACGAGGGCGAATCGAAGGTGGGGAAGTGTGGGGTCGCGGGAAATAGGGGTGCGAGCGGGGAGGGGATGGGAGGAAATGGGAAAGGGGACGGGAGGGGAACTTACGGCGAGGTCAGGGGTGGCATCGGGGCAGCCGGCCTCGCGGAGGGCGAAGAGGACGGCGGCGCCGGCTGCGAGCTTTGCGGGGCGGCCCCAGCGGAGGGAGGCGCGGTGGAGGGCGAGGTCGAAGAGGGCCTGGGCGCGGGGCGCGATGCCGGGGTGGGCGAGGCGGACGGCGAGGGTGCGGATGGACTCGTGGAGGGCGATCTGCGCGAGATAGAGAATGAGGAAGTCGGAAAGAGCGGGAGGAGAGCGGACCTTGTTGCGGTCGTGGGTGGCCTCTTTTCCCTGGCCAGCGAGGAGCCAGCCGGCGGTGCCGCGGAGGGACTTGAGGGCGGTGGGGCGGGTGTAGGGGAGGGAGGCATAGTCGCGGGTGGAGGCGTCGTTGGGGAAGTCGACGTGGGAGGTGAGGACGCTCTGGGAGGGGTCTGCGAGGGTGCCGCAGCTGGTGCAGACGTCAGAGCCGACGTCGGGTGCCCATTCTGTGGGCCGGCCGCACTGTCTGCACCGTCCGGCCATCGTCGTGCACGGCGAGGGGACGGGGATGGGCTGGGCGGACACCGGACAGCGTGTGCGGGCGGGTGCACGGGGTGCTGCTGGGACGCCTGGCCAGGTCGAGATGGATGGACTCGGGTATAAAGCCCTCGTCCCTCTGCAGCCCACCGCCCACCGCCCATCCTCACCCGCCATGGCCCCGAATCAGTTCCAGTCAAAGTCCTCAGCCGCAATCCGTCGCAGGCTCTCCAGCGTCAGCACTTCCAGGAGGCCAAATGCTCCCGCCTACTCCACCCTCACCGTGCGTAGCCCCCGCCCCCCGTCTTCCCGATCTCACCAGATCCCTCCCCATCGCGCTCCCAGCCCATGTGGGCGGGCATCGCCGGCGCAGTCGTGAACAACAACGCCGGCTACGAGATCGCCATCTCCGTGCACGACTCCGTATACAACACCGACTTCTCCTCCAGCGTCATCCCCTACACCCCCAACCAGTCCGAGGAACAGTCCGCCGCCGTCGAGGAGCACATCATCCAGGCCATCCGCAAGTTCTCCTCAGAGCATCTCTGCAAATTCCTCGGCGCAGGCGTCACTCTCAGCCTCCTCCGCGAGGCCAGTCCTCATCCGATCGCTTGCCATCTCCCCCGATCCGATCGACTAACCTACCCCGCAGGCACCCAACCTCTGCACCCGCCTCTGGCTCGAACTCGACATCGTCCCCATCGTGTTCAACATCAAGCCCTACCACACAGACTCCACAACCCGCCCCAACATAAAGCACCGCATCTCCTCCACGACCGGCTCCTACGTCCCCTCCGGCGCCGACACCCCCACCGTCTACGTCGACCACTCCGTCCTCACCGGCACCGTCCCCCCCAACTCCCTCTCCGCCGGCGTCGCACCCCGCCTCCCCATCCCCCGCACCCTCGATGAGCAAGCCGACTCCGCCGCTCGCAAGTGCCTCATGTACTTTGGCCCGAACAACAACCCCCGCCTCAGCATCGGCCCCCGCAACCAGGTCACCGTCGACGCAGGCGGCAAGATACATCTCATCGACGACCTCGAGCCCTACCGCAACTCGGTCGGCAAAGGCACCTGGAACGCCGTCGTCAGGCTCGCCGACGAGCTCCGCGAGAAGAAGGTCAAGATCGGCTTCTTCTCCTCTACCCCGCAAGGCGGTAAGCCCCCGCACTTCCTCCCCGGCCATGAACATTCATGCTGACCAAAAAAAACCCTTAAATTATTCGCACAATTCCTCGGTTTCTGGCATGCCCTGCGCCCACAATCATGCCTGATCTCCCACGCGTGCCCGGCACGCAGGCGGAGTGGCTCTCGTGAGCGGCCTCTATCCGCCCATCTCCTGCCGAAATTGCTGCTGAGCGCGTCTGCTGATCCACAGATGCGCCACGCGCTCATCCGATTCCTGACCGCTTTGGACGTGGACGTGGCTTGGTGAGCATCCCCTCTCGAGGCGTGAAGCTGGAGACCTGCTTTGGTCTCTGCGTTCCGTGTTCCGTGGGGGACCGACATTGCCGTGCGAACGATTTCATTGGGGATGGGGCTCTCGTCACTTGGGTTGCACCATACCCAAGTGGGTCTCCCGCGCGCCGATCGGAGCGCGTCTTTCCCGCATCACGCGTCATCTCCCTACCTCCATCCTCCCCCCAGTTCCGAATCAAATACTGACGCAGCCCTTTTCTCTTTCCCTGTGACCTCGGGCGACAGGTACGTCCCGAACCCGTCGCCGTCCGTGTTCCGCACGACGAAGAACAACCACAACATCCTGCAGGGCGTCGCGCCGCCCGAGCTGCGCCTCACGCGGGACGCGGAAGATAACTTTGACGCGTGGATCCTCAAGAACGGGCTCCGCTGGACGGCGGAGGGCGGCCCGCTCGCGCCTGGCGGTGTCGATATCGCGTTTATCGGTGCGTGGCGGCCGCTTCTCATGCCCCTATGAACGTGTACCGTTCTGCTCTCTGCGCTGCGTCGCACGCTCCGGCAATAGTGCGGTGACGCGGGTGCAGTCTCTCTCTGTCCTCTCCTCTCTATCGTTCCCCGTTAAACCCACGCTGACATCCACGCGCACCGCGTCGCGGCGGATATCCCTCACAGATGACCCGCAGATGCCGGGGCTCATCCCGCTCATCCGCAAGGTGCGTCCGGAGGTGCCGATCGTGTATCGCTCGCACATCGAGATCCGGAGCGACCTCGTGCACGTCCCCGGCTCGCCGCAAGAGGAAGTGTGGAAGTACCTCTGGAAGAACATCCAGCTTGCGGACCTGTTCATCAGTGCGTGCCGCCCCTCCTTCTCTTCGTCTCGTCTCGGCTCGCTACCGGCCGCTATCGCGTCGGTATATCGGGCTTGGTGTATTTCGGTGCGATGCTGATCGGATCCTCGGTGTTATCTTGGGCGGCTTGGTCTGGGTGGTGCCTGTGTGGCGGACGTGTAGGTCATCCGGTCAACAAGTTCGTGCCTAGCGACGTTCCGATTGAGACCTTGGGCTTGTTGGGCGCCGCCACCGACTGGTACGCCTTCTTCGTGCCCACTCGTCGTCCACGCTGACCCTTGGTCCCCGTGCGCGCGCAGGCTCGACGGGCTGAACAAGGAGCTCGGCCCGTGGGACACGCAGTTCTACATGGGCGAGTTCCGCTCGCTGTGCGCGAAGGAGAAGATGATCGAGCTCAATTGGCCCGCGCGCGAGTACGTGATCCAGATCGCGCGCTTCGACCCGTCCAAGGGGATCCCGAACGTGATCGACTCGTACGCGCGCTTCCGCGCGCTGCTGCGCGCGCTCGGGACGATCGAGGAGGAGGAGATGCCGCAGCTGCTCGTGTGCGGGCACGGCGCGGTCGACGACCCCGACGCGAGCATCATCTACGACGAGATCATGCACCTGCTCACCACGGACGCGTACGCGCCGTACGCGAAGGACATCGTCGTCATGCGGCTCCCGCCGAGCGACCAGCGTGCGTGCCGCCCTCCCGTGTCTGACCCCGCGTGCGCGCCGCATAGCTGACCCGCCCCGCCCCGCCTCCCTCACGCGCAGTCCTCAACGTGCTGATGGCGAACGCGAAGATCGCGCTCCAGCTCTCGACGCGCGAGGGCTTCGAGGTGAAGGTCTCCGAGGCGCTGCACGCGGGGATCCCCGTCGTCGCGTCGCGCACGGGCGGGATCCCGCTGCAGATCCAGCACGGCCAGTCCGGCTTCCTGTGCGACGTCGGGGACAACGCGGCGGTCGCGCGGCACCTGTTCGAGCTGTACACCGACGGCGCGCTGTACGAGCGCGTGAGCGAGTTCGCGCGCACGCACGTGAGCGACGAAGTGGGCACGGTGGGGAACGCGGCGGCGTGGCTGTACCTCGCGGTCGTGTACGCGCGTGGGGAGAAGGTGCGCCCGCGCGGGGCGTGGATTAATGATTTGATGCGGAAGGAGACGGCGCAGCCGTATGTGGAGGGCGAGACGCGCCTGCCGCGCGGCGGGCTGGATATCCAAGGCTGAGCGGCGCCGTCAAAATCGTCACTAATGGAAGGGAATCGCGCGCGCGCGTGCGTGCGTGCGTGCGCGTCTGCTTGTTGTTTTGTGTACTACTACCCCCCCTGGCCCGCGACCTAGAGCGTGCCCGTGTACCCCGTGCGATCTAGCGTGTTGTATGTTTTTGTCCCTGTTGTTGCTCCTATCGTTGTTTTTTGTTGTTGCTGTGCTGCCGATCGTGGCGTCGTTCGCGTAGAGTAGTAGCTGTACAGTGGCTGCGTTTACCCTCTCGGGTTGCATAGAGCAGCGCGTACGCACTGCGCGCCCTGATATCAACGATGGTACTGATCCTTCGCTTTGGAGAGGACGATCGCGGCTGGTGCAAGTGCTGGCGCTGGACGCTGCTGCAGTAATCGGTGCCATTTGGAAGAGTGCGGGGCAGGCTACCAAGTGCTATCAGGCACCGAGGATGTGCGATCGCATCGGGAGTCGGGCCCGTCCCCATTTGGATCCCTTTGTGAGAGCCTGCGAGCCTCGAGAGCTGCTGCCGCCGCCGCCACTCCACCGCGCCCTTAACACCACTACCACTACACTGACTGTTCACTCACTCCAATACTTGCTCGCGTGCCGGATTTCTATGGACGTCGACCCACACTCGCCCCGCACCCCGCGCGCGCGCCCAAAGCGCCCCCGCTCGCCCTCGCCCTCGCCCACGCCCACGCCTACGCCCACGAGCACATTCGCGCACGGCGGCGAGCGCCCCTCGGTGAGTGTCCCCCCGTGCTCTCGCGCGGCGGCTGACGACGAGCCCGCGCCGCGCGCGCAGAAACGGGCCATGCTGTCCCTCGGCGGCGCCAGTGGCGCGGGGCCGCGCGCGGGGTCCGAAGAAGGCTGGGTCGTGCAGACGCGCGAGCTCACCATCGACGCGCGGGCGCGGCGTCCGGCGGGGCTGCCCCGGGAGGACGAGGAGGACGGGAACGACGGCGAGGACGCACGGATGGTGAGTCCCCGAGTGGCTCGCGCGAGGTGAAGCGCGCCGCGCTCGATTACTACGACGATGACGAGTTCGATGACACGCCGCGCTGCGCCCGCTTTTTCTTTTCTCTCTTCGTCGTCCCGCTTTGCGCCGCACGCGTGTGTGTGCCTGTGTGTGCGCGCGCAGAGCCTCGATGCCGACGCAGACGACCCGCCGGTGCTCGCCCCGTCCCCGCTCAGGCCGCCGTACTCGCCCCCGTGGCCGCTCCGCCCGCCCACCGCGCACACACACGTCCCGCACGTCCCGCACATCCGCATCTCCACCGCCCCCACATCTCCAGCGAACCCCCTACCCGCGCACACCTCGCGCGCGTCAGCATCCGCGTCCCCATCCCCCGCGCCCCTTCACCCTCACCCAGACCCTCACCCGTACCCCCACGCGCCCTTCCTCTCCGCGCCGATCCACAACGCGCCTACACCTCCCCTTCTGGCCGCCGCGCACCCCTTCGCCCTCGGTCTCGGCGTAGGCCACAGCCCCTCCCCGTCGCCCTCCCTCTCGCCCTCCCCGTCAATGTCGCCCTCCCCGTCCCCGTCTGTGCACGGCCAGCTCCCGCCGCCCGCGATCCACATCCAGCCCGCGTCGCCGCTCGATCCGGCGCACCCACATCCGCAGCACCCACACTACCAGCACCAGCACCAGCAACCACCATACCAACATCAGTCGCAGCAACAGTGGGCCAGCGCGGACGCGCCGGGCGCGGCGGCGGCGGCGGCGGCGACGCAGAGGAAAATGCGCTTCACGATGGGCCCGCGCGCGGACTGCGAGAAGTGCAGGCTCGGGCTGCGCGGCCACTGGATGCACTTCGACTGACCCGGCGGCGCGCCCCACGCGCACGTCCGTTTGCGCACCTCGCGCGTCCGGTCCTCGTCTGCGCGTCGCGTGCCCGATACCACTGCTCCCACTCCACTGCTACTATCAGCGCGCTCGTAGACCCCCTGCTCTCGATCGCGATTCCCATCTCGATACTGATTTACCCCTTTGCGCGCCGCGCGGATATATACGAGTACATGTGTGCACGCTACGTCGATGCTTACTTGTTGTTACCCGGTCTCTCTCGCAATCTCTCTCCCTTTCTTTCTCGCGCTCTGTGTTTGTTTTGTTTTGTTGCTACATATACATGACACGTTACACGCACGCACGCACGCTCGCGCGCTCGCTAGCACGCTTATCCTGCCGCTCTGAATGCCATCCTTGTCTGTACGAGCGCGGAGCACGCCGCACGCCGCACGCCGGCCTGGCCCAGACAGACCCGCCGCGCCTTCCCTTCTCTCGCGCGCTCATGCATACACACACGCCGCGAGCTGTGAGCGTGTCGAGACAAGAGGTGAGATGGGCCGCGGGCGCCGGACGTCCATCGCAGGGACGTCGCCCGCTGCGTTCTCAGATAGCGCCGAGCAGGCCGACGTGCACACCCGCGCACGACCCGCGTCGCGAAGCTCGCGCGAGGCCGAGGCAACACGCCGACTCGCCCGTACCGTCGACCGCCGCACCCCACCTGTGACCTGTGAACAAAAAAAAAGCCAACGGCGAAGAACTGAACGACGTGCGCCCGTCGCGACGCGTTGCGATCCCGGCGCTCGCGACCGGAGGTCTCATTCGAAAGGATGCTGGATACGATCCGTACGCGAGCGAGCGCAAGCGTTCCCGCGCGGACGCCTCGTGCTGGGCTTCTTGTCGACGAGCTCCTCGATGGCGGCGCGACGGGTGCCTCGGCAAGGGCGAGAGATCATCGAGGGGAGAGCGCTCGCCGCTCCTGCCTTGAGCACGCCCCAACGCGCCCCCGACTGGACCGCGACACGGCCCTCATCTGCCCACCGGGGCGGCGACCAGCGCACCGCGCAGATCAGACAAACCAGCCTTACCGATTTATCTGGATGAGACTGCGTCGCGCCGTACCTCTCGCAAGCAACGCTACAGGCCGGTGTGGTGGGCGCAGCCCTCTCGCGAAAGCCCGAGAGAGGGCCGATGGATACGGACGCCCTCCGTACGTCGGGCGCGTACTAGATAGCCCCTCATTGGATTGAGTTGGCAGGGCCCTCGACTAGGGCACAGGCATACGATGGCGTCCGTCTGCCCCCGCCCCTTTCGAAACCACGCTGCGGAACAATCGTCAAGGCGCCCCTGCGATCGGTGCTGGAAAATCCAGCGCCAACGAGCAGGGAGCGACATGCATGTCGTCGGCGTGAGCGAACAAGTCAGAAACCCCCCAAAGGCCTGCAAGTTTCTTGTGGTCGCGGAGGTAATCCAGCCCGACAAGACTGGGTTACTGGGCCTCTTTCCTTCTGGTAAAATTGGTCAGCATGACGAGCCTAAGGTCTCAAATCCAACTCATCTCTAAGCGAGATACCCGTGGCCCGACGATCGGAAAGCATATGTGATGGGAGTCGGGATCGTAGGCCCAATAAAGGGCGCATCTGTGGAGATACGCGTGGCGGAGGTGGGCCAGGTCTGCTGCAGACCATGCGCTCGAGCTGTCAGGACGCGGAGCGAAAACTACAACTCAGCGGCTAACGGAAGGAGGTCGCGCGACCGAACCGATTGGCCGCTCGTCGACCAAAAGTCGAATCCCTATCATCGTCTCTAATCCGCATCTACCGTTCTCTCGCCCCGGATAATGACAATGCAAATCCGATTGCTCTAAACGAAAACCAAGGACAAAAGACAAGACAATCCGGAACAACAGAAAGAAAGCTGAAGCGTACGAAACGGAAAGAAAAGAACACGGACAAAAAGTTTGAGCGTTCGCGGTATCAAATCGTAAATGGGCCCGACCGTGCAGGACATTCAAGGGCGATACGGCGGGCGTGTGTCCCAGATGAAACAATGAATCGAAAGCGGGAAGCGGAAATGAGAACGGAAATGGGAACTAAACGAGAACGCGAACGCGAAGAGTCCAACAGCTAGACGACGAACGAAGGATAAGAGTGAGAGTCTGCGAATGAAACGATGGGATTAGCGTGGAAAGACGGCTCCAAGGAGCAGTTGAAAGAGAACTGGGAAGATGAGTCGAACCATTGATGTGTGGAGAAGCGGAGACAGAGGAATGCATAGATGACAGTTCTGATACGGGTTGTATGCACGTCGAGAGATGATAGGGGCATATATAAACACAAATAGTGGTCAGATGAACCGTGCCGGACCAATGGCGGTAGGACGATGTGGGAATATGCTGTCGTGCTGGGTGTGCGATAGGATAGAGCGCGGTCGGCAAACGGAACAGCCATATGATCGTATGTGGTGTCAGGAGATGATATAGATGGTGTTGCAAAATTGTGCATTTCTGCTGATATTCTGTGATATTTGGAGTGTCGATGATATGGCGAGTCGTGATACAACGCTTCGGTTTGTTTGTCTTGAGGTGAGGAATGATGTCGAGGGGCGCCAAGCCGGAAACAAGGGAGGTCAAATGAACAAGGCCAAAACGGTGGAAGCACAGGAGCGAACGAGCGGTCGCGCGGGGACGGTCCAGTCGATGGAACGCAAAGCGAAACATATCGAGAAGGTGATCGGAAACCATAGACAGAGACGGACGAAACATGAGCATGCGTGCGAGCATGAACGTGAGACATAGCGAGTCTTGATCGTGTAACCGCGACACGGCGGACATGAAGCCGGACAATCATCGAGCGGGCGTGAGGTGGAGATAGGAGTGGAGAGCGACGAATTGGATCAAACAAAGAGAAATGGGGAGGAATGGGGATAGGAAGCGGAGCCTCGTGGCGACGATCGTGGAAATTGAAGGGGGCAGGAAAGTCATTGCGCAAGCACGCTATGGCGAGAAGCGATGTCCTGATTGGGAAAGAACAAACGTGATGGAGGAAGTGGATAGGACAAGCATAGGAGGTTTTGCATGGCGTTCGAGGTGAAAACAGAAAACAGGATGGAAATAAAACAGTGTGTCCGAGGCATGGACCTTGCGCTCATCTCGAGAACGATCAGAATCCTCCAAAGCGGGTCGGATTGAACGTCTCGGCCTTTCGGACGGGATTTCTTCCACCATACATCTTCTTCCCCATCGCCTTGGACGGGGCCGGGCAAGGGCTATCGCCCAAATCAGTATCGGTCTCATCTTCACTCTGCGCGTGTCCGTCTTCTACGAGTGTCCCTAGCACTCCAGGATTTGCGCTTCCCCCCCTCCTTGTCCTCGCTGCATTGGCGGCCGCGAACAGCTGTGTCGACCCTGGGGCGGAACTCCGCTTCTGTTGCTGAGCAGCGGCATTACCCAGTACCACACCATCGCCATAAGCGTAAGACTTCGTGCGCCCAAATTTGTTCTTGCGGAACTGATCCAGGTCCTCCTTGCGCGCCGCAGCGTGGTGTGGATCATCCATGCGCACGTACGCACTAGGCTGGCAGCGCACAGCGCACTCCTTGAAATATTGGCAGTAGCCGCCTTCCAGAATGTATACTTCGGGGTAGTGAATCCGCGGGTAGCAATGGTTATTTAAGGCACGATCCTTCGAACGCAAGTGCTTCGCGCTAATTACGGATTAAGGATGGCATGAGTCCTATGATTTGCGCGGACCTGAATCTGTGCTTACAAAGTCGGCGCCCTCTGCAGACTGAACTCGCAGTGGAACACAAGGATAGACTTCTGGGGGCCGTCGCCACTAATGCTCGGGGTTGGTTTCATGACGCCGGAGCCGAGGAGGTATTCCTCCAGCGCGGTCGTGTTGTTGATGTTGACGGCGCCGGGAACATGGCCCCCATTGTACTCGTAATCAAACCGGCAATCAATAACCTTGAACGACGCAATTTTCGAGTTGTACGCGCCATCCAGGAGCTTGTCCAACTATAGGAAAGTCAGCGACCTGAATCTAGGGGGCATAGATTCAGTTGGAGCTCACTGTCTGGCAGTTGATCCTCATCAGGCCATCTTCCCTTACCCTGTGGCAAGGCAAGATCTTCCCATGAGCCTCGTTGTCACCAAAGCCAGCGAGGCCCGCCCCCCGTGGGCTCTCCTCCCTGTCCCTCCTGACCATGGCAGTGGCACCAGTCAGAGGTCTGAAGTCGTCAGTACCATCGCACCTCCTGATGGTCTTCATCTGCTGCCTCTTGGAATAGGCAGCGGCAGGGGAGGACATCTCGCCCTGTTCGAAGGACGACTCCTCGGAGTATGGCTCGCCCAGCCCACCGACAGGGAGCATAGCGGAGAACGCGCGACGAGGAGGTGCCAACGGCGCATTAATATGGCGATCCTCATTGCCGTCCATGACCGGATAGGCTGAACGGATACTCTCTAGCGGAGGGACTATCGCGGTAAGGGCGGGACGACGGGGACGCTTGCTCAGTGAAGGGTTACCCATTCCACCAAGCATGGGCTTCGCGAGGCGCTCAAGCTTTGAGTCGCTAGGGGACGAAGGGGGTATGGGCGAGCTATCCATTGTCCCTGCACGGCGCCTCGCAGGGGTCGGCTCAGGCGAAACCGAGCGCCTTTTCTTGGACAGATTGAGAGTAGTGTCATCACGACTTGGGGAAGATGGGTTATAGAAAAAGCCGCCGAGAGGTTTCCCGTTGGGGCCTGTCTGTGGGGAAGGGGAGGAAAAGGCGTCGGGTGCCGACGATCCGCCGGAAGCAAAGGAGCTGTCAATGTCCATCGCATCTGGGGAACCAGGAGCTTGCGGTGACTGGCGAAGAAAAGACATCATCAACGACATGCCAGTTTGCCCATGAAACAGTACTTACAGGGGCAAACATGTTGTTGTCGCTGTGTTGGATGTCAATAGGCTGCGAGGCCTTGGACTGCCCCAACCATTCCATGGGCAAAGCAGCACGCTGGGTGCGTTTGCCTGTCGTAGTACCGGTCTTTGTCGGGGGAGCCTGTGGCAGATCGTTGCTCACGTCACGTCCGAACAGTCTCCCGGAAGTGAGTGCCCGAGGTCGAGTGGAGTCGTCGCCGCCGCTCTTGCGACTCGAAGGGAACATACGCATGGGAGCGGGGGAGATATCCATGGGCACGACGTCCTCCTTCTCGGCTTCGGGGGCCAGGGCAATGGTGTCACGTGGGGGGGAGTTGATCGACATGGTGGAGGCGAACGAGAGCTCCAAGTCTGAGGAGAGAAAGTCGTCGATATCATCCTTCGCGCCGAGAACACGCTGGCTCAGCTTGCGCATAGGCGCGGCCGGCGGTTTCAAGAAGCGCGAAGACACGTTGTTAGAGGGAGCTGCGAAGAATGCTTGCATGTCGTCTGAATCCAATCTTTGTTTGTAGGCGTCCGGTTTCTGTCGTTTGATCACGCCGCGATCGTGTTTGGTGTCTAAGGTACGGGTGAGGAATCGGTACATGGTCGTTGTCGATCGTTGGAGGCGTGGATGTTGTCGGTGGCAGAGTCGGTTTTGTGCAGCAGGCGTCGGTTGAACACGGTAGTGAAAGAGCGAAGGGTAATGGGAACGCAGTAGATACAGGAGTAGTTGATACAGATGGTGTAGCAGGCGCGTCGAGGACAGACGAAACGAGAGTCGAGCTCAGAAAGTTGAACAGAGGAAGGTTGGTTATTTAAGCACGCACCGAAAGTGAAGGTGGCCTGGACCTGAAAATGGGATCGTGGCGGACTGAAACCCTGTTAGAGGCAGTCGGCTGGTGCAAACATATGTGTCAGCAAGGAAACAGCGAGGACGAGGGACAAGACTGGGACAAGTGGGAGCTAAAATAGGGGGACTTCGGGGGTAGCCGCGTGGTCATCGCCAATTGTTCCCCCAAATCTGGAGACGATGGCGGCGATGAGGCAACGCGCGGACTTGAACTGGAGCGTGACCCCCGAAGTCGCCATTACGAGTAGGTGGCGTCAAGGGAACATATTTACCTTGGCGTAACGAGTGTGTAGACGGAGGAGGCCGCGCCTGGATCAAGAGAAACCGAAGGATAGAAGGATTGTCAGCTTGAGGACTCGAAGACTGGAGAGGGACTGGTGGGACAGCACACAGAAGGAAGAGATGTTCTCACGGGACTTGAACAAGACGAGGGAGGGCCAAACACAGAATGTGGACAATTGTGGGTCCACCTGGTGCCGTCATCACATCAACACGTTGCTTCTGCCGCACTGGAACGCCATGAACCACGCACCGCTCAACGCCTCGAGGTGGAATAGGAGAGTTCTGTTCGTTCAGCGGGACCTGCGCCGTCGCTCTTGTCCTGCCCGGTGGTGTCGCTAATTAGAGGGGAACCGCGTCGCCCTTTAGGCGCCCCTTCTTATTTGTACCGCGTTTGCACCCAGTTGAATTTGCCCACGTGATCGTTTCCTAGCCTCTTTTGATCCTCCGTCGCGAACCGCTGGTCCGAGTCGCTGTTGTTGGCCATCACTGATGGCATAGACCGGTCCTTGATCAGACTGATCATTATCCCTTCCAGCTTTCCGGCCGTGTCGACCAGCTGAGACCCATCGAGTTTATGGCAGATCCGGCTCAGACCGTGCAAGCTGACTTTTGGTATATTCTGGTACATTACACTAATACATTCCGCCAGGTCAGTGCCTGTCGGTACTGATTGCCTTCGGTATTCGACGTAATTCTGTTCCGCATAGCAACCAACACCGGCTCGGTCCTTTCTATCTCAACCTCAGCGCTCAGACTGCGCTCAGCCAGGCCCGGTGATCCTATCACATACTGTCACAGCACAACTTACCAATGATCCTTGTCTCTGAGCATCGTCATCATCGCCATCATCACCGTGCCAGAATTCTCTCGGTTCATGCTGCAAGATGATGTTCCTTCTTGAAGTCGTCGACGGAGTGGTCGATGAAATAATCCCAGGTTGGGAATCTATACTGCGTCGCGTCATGACGCAGTTCCGGGTAATGTGTCGCGATCGCCTCTACGATTCCATCATACACGACCTATCCACATCCAAGACGTTTCGTTCTAGCGTGAATCGAGTTGTCAAATACTTGGCTTTATACCACATACCTTATAGCCTGCCTCATTCACATGTAGACCGTCGTACAGGTATTCCTTCAATGCGCTTTCCTCCTTCCCCGCTGCCTCCCACAGCTTCGTCCATGCATCGACAACTGGAAGACCTTCCTTTTTTCCGAGCCTAACAACCTCCTCCGCATAAGTCTGCGTCTTTTCGAAGAGCCTGTCTAGATCCTTCGGCGGGTCACGGCTGGCAAGGTCGGCGCCGCGCTGTTGTGTGTTCACCGGCGGCGCAGATATCAAGATAATCTTGGTATCGGGTGAGTAGTATGGAGAGGACGGTGATTGAACCATCTGGATCATTTTGAGCAGGTTCTCGGTGAAGCGGGGGAGCGGGACGTGTTGCGCGGTTCCGGGAATGCACGCGTCGTTGGCACCGAACCAAATGGTGAGCAGCCGCACAAGGGGGACGTGCTGTTGCTCGTGCTGCTTTGCGAAGATCTGGCGGACAGGAAGAGAATCAGTCGCATCGAACGAATCGCATAGGAGTGTAACAGAACGCATCTTGCGGACCTGCTCGAATACGGGCAGCGCCCATTCTGTGTTGTACCCCGAGAATCCACGGTTTAACACGTCGAATTTACGTGCATAGACGTCTGTCGATGTTCAGTGACACGAACGTATCAGGGAGATCACTGTAATGTCACTCACGAGCGAGGCGTGCACCAATCCCATTGAATTCCCAAGCTCCCTGGGTCAGAGAGTCTCCGAACAGCATGATAGCGTCTTGATATGTAGCTGCCATTGCTCACGATGTCTCGATGGAAGAAAATTGTAATAATGAGAGGATGCGGGTCTGACTTAAAGCGCAGAGCGATGGCCATCGGGCACCTATAGATCTGAATTTCTCCGTTCGCTAGTCCAAAAATGGGCATTCGCCCGGTAGGATCAACATCCTTCAGTGTCTTTGCTCCACACCGCGCAAGTTGTTCTCTCTCCAACACCGTCCTGATCACTGCTTGGCCGTCCATCTCGAACTCTTGACTGGGCAACACCAACGATTGTATTCTGAACGAGTATCAATGTCTGCTCAACCTGCGGCTCGTGCAAGCCTCGTAATAGCTTGCAAATTGCCGCGCCTTCTTTGCCCGGATCGACCGAGGCAAAGCGATCGACATACGTGTCTCGAACCTCGATACCTCTCGATATTTTCTCTCTCATCACTACCAGTCTTCTCATATGATGCGATCTCTGTCATGCTGGCCCTCTTCCAACTCGCCCGACCAGATACGAGTCAAGCTCAGTCAGGCTCAGTCACGCGTCTTTAGTTGGCTGTCATTCAGATGACTTTATTTCCCGCCGCTCAAAGCGCAGCTGCTCTTCACAATTTCCCACCCAGCTAGGCCGAAGAAGCTGCTATGACGGTGCGTATATATCTTTGGCGAGGTGCTAATGGAAGTTGTGAGTCCCACGTCTCGCCAACGCCTTTATGGGGCAGTCCTGCCGCCTGGTCCAGCCACGTTGGGCCGCATGCTTTGCTTGTTCCATGCCGAAGCGGCGAGGAAACCTCGCTTGGTCCGGCAGTCATCATTGTACGGTGGCACGGAGAGTTTGAGGCGGGTTGACCAATGCGAATCATTTGCCGCCACCCCTAATGCACTCCTATATATACTCTACTCAGAATTTCTGAACCGCCTGTGCTTCCGCATCTTCATCTCACACCAGTAATATGTTGTTCCATCTTTTTCTGCCTCTTTTTGCCGTCATGTTCGCCTCCGTCATTGCGATGCCTGGGCCCTCTCTTCACGCTCAGGGTGTGTTCTGAGATTTCAACTGACTAGCTATTTCTGACATCTATCTGCTGCTAGCTGTCTTGTCTCGACTATCCCTCATGGAATACGTCCCTATTCAAGACTTCATCAACCCTGACTCGGTGTCCTATGCCAGCATACATACAGATGATATCTCTGATCAGCTGTGTCCTTCCGGGCTGAGCGTATGTCCATTCGTGAACCAGGCGGAATCACAACCGCAGGGTTTGGCGTGGAGCGAGACGTGGACTCTGGACAACCTCGTCAATCATGGCTTCAACTGCCCGAACTTCGACCGTGATCTCGAGAATTGTGGTGGATGTTCGGTGTTAGATGCTACGTCAGTACAACGATGCTACCTGAACTCTGCTAACAAACAGTGTTGATCTGATCAACGTTTCGATTCTTCCTTCCGCTAGCTTCAATTGCTCTGATATTTCTAATGCTGTGAAGACTTCGTGCGTAACCGGTCGGTGTATAGTTGGGTCCTGCGATGAAGGGTACGCGATTTCGTATATGCAAGATCGATGCGTGATCATGAACGATTGATCTGATGAGCCGTGTATGACCACCTCTTTTCGCGTTATGATGGGCTGAATATAGGGTTGCCTCGATCTACTCTACTTGTACTCTTTTCGTAATTCAAGCAACTGGGTTAATTGCGCCTTATGTGCGACTATCTGTCGAAAATCAAAACAGCTTTTTGTGGTGACGTGGGCACAGTTTCGCGGCATTTCTACATGATACTCTAGACTTTCACGCCTTACTGTCATATTGAGCGTCGATAGGGGAGCTTGTTGTTCGTTGCTTGGCAAGAGCTTCAGAATTCAACAAGAGCAAACAACCGTCTCACGTGTGAAATAGGACTAGCCAAATTTTGCAGTCTGCTGAAGCATCTTCATTTCCTGTAAAGACCCCGTCTGGGGCAGTCCTACGACTACAATCATGTCAACTACTCTCCCACTCTTTTGGAACTTATCATCCGCCAGTAAGAAGGAGCGTATTGACGCGTCTGTCAAGCTCATCAGCGCGCTCGAAACTCTTCAAGTATCGTTCGTTCCAAAAGAGCCAAGCCTGGCTAGTGAAGACGAGGAAGACGATGAGGAGGAGGTTGACGAACACGAAGATAGCGATAAAGCGGCTCTCAAGAAGGAGGAAGCCAAGCTGAATTTTTTGAATGCGGGGGATGTATCGTATTCGATTCGGCGGTTAGTGAGGGGTTTGGCGAGTCCAAGAGAGAGCAGCAGACTTGGATTCTCGGTTGCGCTCACTGAGGTATGTCTTCGTTGCAACTCGGTCCGCGCCCTTCTGTTTTTTTCTTATAACTTTACTTTCTTCCACAGCTACTTTCCCGCATCAACACAGTGACATGTTCACAAATCCTTGCACTCATAATAGATGCTTCCACAACTCAAGGCTCCGCCTCCGGCCAGGAGGATCGGGATGTTCTTTTTGCTCGTCTCTTCGGAATCACCGCACTTATCCAGTCCGGGCTCCTCACTCGCCAACAGCCCCTTCCCTCGTCCGGCTCCGCATTGACAGAGGCCAGCAGCCTCACAGGCTACGTAGATGTGCTTTCGGAGCTAATTGCTCTTGGGGAGAAGAAATCGTGGCTGCGAGAGAGCGTGTGGTGGACACTGGGTCTTGCCGTTGACTCGCTTCACGGGTCTGAGGCGCCCTGGAGGGAAGATGCCCTCTCCAAAACTCTTGATGTAGTTTTCGTGGACAATAAGACCTGGACTCCGGAAAAGCTTGCTCTTGCTCTAAAGCTGCAGAAACTGTGGCCGAACCGCGAATGGCGCAAACTTTTTGCACCGATGCTCAAACATGGGCAGGTGCTGCACACAGGGAACATGTCGGCGTTATCAAAGATTTTGAAGGTCATTGAACGAAAGATATTTGACTGCCCGTTTTTGTCAATTAACGATTCACTCTTCTACCTCAGGAGTCTGCCATGGAAGAGGAGGAGGATGGGCCGAAGGTTGGAGGACGCTCTTGGAAACCACAGGTCCACTACGTATGGGACATATTGCTGGATGAGCTGCTCCCATCTCAGGAGAGTGAGGTGACACCAAAGGGCTCCTTTCAAGAGTTTTTCAGGATCGTCGTTGACGGTAAGCGTGATGGTTTTATGCTGTGGGCGGCCTTTACTAATAGTTGTCCTAGAATCCTTATTTGCTTCTTCCGCGTCTATTGAGAGGAAGTATTGGGGCTTCGAGATTTTCAGGAAGGCGTTGCCCCGTGTCAGGGAGTCGGATTTACCAATGCTTTTCACTCAAAACTTCATGCGGACATGGATCAACCATCTTTCAAACTACGACCGTTACCTGCATAGTTTCGCTAAGCAGATTGTGCGCTCTTCTATGATATGAGCCTGGACATTCTGTTAATATTAATCCACACAGGCCACTAATATTCACACTGTTGTTCAAAAGAACCCTGCCATCGGTTTCGCTTTCATTATCCAGCTTACGGGTGTGAACGGAAACCAACAGTTCGACAAACTAACCAAGACGAAGACCGTCGAATCCATTCTGGCCACCATGAACGTGGATGGAATACAAAACTATATCGGGCACCTGCTCAAGCATATAGACGAAAACGACGAGTACGCATCAATTTCGAGTCAAATTTCCTTCTCAAAATAATGTGGCGTCGCAGGGATGATATCCAGGTCACAAATTCCCGCCGCTCATGGATCATCGAGCAGCTCGCAGGGCTTATTCGAAACCACACTATCCCCAGAACTGATGAATGGCTAAAAACTGTTCTCGATTGGTTCACGGTGCATGGCATGTTTATAGTCAAGAAGAAGTCCGAAAAGAGCTCTTTACGCGCGGTATGTTCTCCTAATCACTCACTGACGACACAGCAGGACTAATTACTTTCTTCGTAGTTGCACTCGGTGATATCCCCTCCATTGTCAGACGTTTTGCGAAAGCAATGCAGAGAGCGCCTCTTAAGCTCTTTAGCGGAATTGACGGCCCAGGCAAGCCTGGTCAAGTCCGATGATGAGAAGACTCAGAAGGTAGCTGGTGTTGCTGCAGATGGATTTTTTTGGGTCTCAA
Source organism: Heterobasidion irregulare TC 32-1 (assembly GCF_000320585.1). Classification (NCBI taxonomy): domain Eukaryota; kingdom Fungi; phylum Basidiomycota; class Agaricomycetes; order Russulales; family Bondarzewiaceae; genus Heterobasidion; species Heterobasidion irregulare. The sequence continues at coordinate 1,113,764 of NW_009258198.1, read as the reverse complement.
AGGTCGTTGTCACGATCGAGCAATTGGAACAAGACTCCAAGCATGTCGAACCCCTCTTCGAGTTTGATGGTGCGGAGAAGGTTATCCACGAGAAAGCACGGGAAGTGGTCACCGGATTGCGCAAGGTCTGTCCTTTTTCCCTTCGCTAACGTAGTGTGACGAATTAAATCCAAATGCTATGAATAGATCACGGGTGACCAGCAGGAGGCGGCCAAGGGCGCTGAACTTCTTCTCGTTTCCTCTGTTTTGCAGCACTATGCTGCAGATGACTCTGATAGCAGGCATACTGAGTCCCTAGAGGTGATTGCTATACGTCATTGTCATTCACATTTACTCATGGTGTTTTCGCTCAGACATGCATCGATGGCGCCTCTCGTTTATTCGCATCGCCCCGGAAGACCACTCAAAAGAAAGCTAACAAACCGACCACCGATGAAGAGAATGTAGAGTCTGTCCCGGAGCCAATTGACGTCCTCGTGGATACCATCATCGGGTTCATGGAGAAAGCGACAGCCTACATGCGCTCCGTTGGCGGACAAAGCTTTTCATTACTGAGTGGAGCTGTGAAGGAAAGTACGGTAGACCTGATCCTCTCTGTGAGTGGATTCGCTCTCGGAAGTTGATATTTACTGATCTGTGTACCAGCAACTTGAGCGTCGTGACCCTGCCGAACTTCTAGCCGACGACAGCAGCGACGAAATGGATGTTGACGAGGATGAAAGTGAGGGGCGCGATGCAAGCAGCGGCGATGAAGACGGAGATGAAGATGATGATGAAGATGAAGACTCATCGTCAAGTGGCGGCGAGGACGATGACGATGAAACTGGCGATGAAGACGAAGATCCAGAACTTCGTAGAAAAATCACTGAGGTCTTGCGGGCGAACGGTATAGAAGCAGCGACGGGTTTATCCGACGACGAAGCAGAGGAAGATCAAATGGACGACGAGCAGATGATGGCTATAGACGATCAGCTGGCGCAGATCTTCCGTGAGCGCACGAAGGGCAAGGGTAAAGGTTAGTTTCCAACCTTGTGCATGACATTATGAGACTGAAATCAAGTATCAGATGGGAATGCACAACGGGAGGCGACGCATTTTAAGAACCGTATCCTAGACCTGGTTGATATATTCATCAAGAAACAACCCACCAGTCCCCTCATCATCAGATTCATCACACCTCTAGTTGATCTCACCCTCGGATCAGGCTCAGACGAAAGGCAGTTGTCCACTAAAACAGCCGGTCTCTTGAAGTCTCGCGTGGGCAAATTGAGGGACGCGCCTTCGAGCGTGGACAAGGATGGCGTGGTCCGAGTTCTCGAGGAGCTGCATACGCGTGCCCGCAAAGTCCACTCGTTGGATGCGTTGGCTACCATCAGTGGATGCAGTCTTTATGTGTCGAAGGTTCTGCTCCATGCAGGGGCAGAAGAGCCGGTACTCAAGGTTTATCGAGAATCCCTTGTCGACTTCATCACCAGGAAGGCGTCGGATTTAAACGCAAAATTCTTCTACGATTTCATCAAGCGCAATCCAGTTGTCGCTTGGACCCTTCGCGGTGTCCTCATATCCGTCACAACAAGGGCAGTGAATGTATATCGCCAAATCCAAGCCTATGGGCTTCTCCAAGCATTGGTCAATCAGCTGCCATCTATTGTGAGCAGAGAAACATATTGTGTCAGCATATATCCTAACAATATATCCAGGATGACCAGCAAAAGGAGATCGCATCCTTCATGTCTTCGTTACGCCAGAATCTTCATGACATCATCTCAAAAGCCTGTGATGAGACGACGCTCACAGCTGCGCAACTCAAGGACATTTTGAAGCTTGCTCTCCTGGCTGTACGCCAATCAAAACGGTGCTTGTCAAAGCCCGATGACTTGTCAAAAATTTGGATGCCTGCCACTTGGATCGTCCTGACATCAAAACTAGCTGGGAACGACCGATTTAAAGCTTCGACATCTCTACAAGCTATGTGTCGCCAGATAGCGCAACTGGTCCAGGCTCCGGCCGCACAGAGCAAGAAGAATAAGATTGCAGTGACGAATACAGATGAAGTTACTGGCAAGAGAAAAGCCGAGGCGAGTGGAGATGACGCAGCGTCAACCAAGAAGGCCAAACGGAAAAAGTCGAAGACGGCTAATACTTCATAGAAGCTTATCATCCGTTCATAGACAACGAATCTATCATTTCCCGGAGTTCTCTATCATTTCCCGGAGTTCTGCTAGAGCAGATAGGTCGCATGGCTCAGCCATGCATTGCTTGAGCGTGCGGGCGACCTTGCGGATCCTGGTGATTCTGTCAGCATATTATGCAGATGAAGGTGAAGGATTGCCCGACTTATTGCGTTTATGTCGCTCTTCCACCTGCAGACGTAATTTGTTCGCATGGACGTCTGCGGCCTCTAGTATGTTTTCTGAGAGACCCGCTAATCGTCCGCATTCGATACCAAAGGACTCTGTCGCTAAACCAGCTGTAAGCCGGTACAGAAAGGTAATCTCCCTGACATTATTGGCTCTCGTCTCCTCAGAAAATCCCATGTGCAGATTCTCCAAGTCGCCTGGGAATCGTCGCTCAAGTTCTGTTGCCACTAGTGGATAATGTGTGATGAACAAAGTCTTGCATCTCTTCATCTGAACGAGATGCTGCAAGACGGCTTGGGCAATGGCCATCTGTTTTGACCCTCTGTGAGCTCCAGGATAAATGGGTCAACGACAAGACTCGTTACCCCATCAAAAGTTGAAGTTCCTCTGCCTAGCTCATCGAGAATAACCAGACTCTTAGCGGTTGTATGGAGGAGAATGTCGCTCGTCTCAGACATTTCGACCATAAATGTAGATCGTCCTCTAGCAAGCTCGTCTGACGCTATATCGAACGCATGAGTTAGACCAATGGACACGGATGGTCACGTCTAGACGTACCGCCCATTCTTGTAAGGATCCCGTCTATCATGCTCATTTTGACTGATTTGGCCGGGACATGAGATCCAATCTGTGCCATGATTGTGATGAGGGCAATCATCCTTACGGACGAACTTTTTCCTCCCATATTGGGCCCAGTAATAATCTTGCTCCTGGGCTTGTCGGCACCCATTGTGACAGTGTTGGGAATGAAGGGGTCCGATCGCATCGCTTCGATCATGGGGTGACGACCGTCTATGATCTCTAAGACGTCTTCATCATCATTGAACTGGGGCTTGACATAATCGCCTTTGACGGATACGAGCGCTAGACTAAGAAGACAGTCAGCGACGGCAAGCTTGTTGACTGCATCGCGCAGCAAGGCATAATAATTTTGTGAAATGTCTTCAAGAAAAGAGGCAAAGGCCTGCTTGGCTGCGTCTTCAAGCAACTCTTGTAACTGCGCAAGTTCCTGAAGCTTGGCATTAATAATTGGCGAACGATATCGACGGACTTTCTTCGTGCTGTAGATGCTGTGTCAGGTCGAGGATGAAGGGCAGAAGTAAACTAGACATTACGAAGAGAAAACCTGCCAGTTCTCTGGAGCTTTTGCATGCTCTTCAGTAGGTAGTTCGATCAGATACTTGTCATGTTGTCAGCTGCTACAATGGCGAATGCACGAACAAGAGCTAACCTCATCACCTTTGACAGTCGTCCACTCGATGCGTGGCTTTCTAAGCACCCTTCTGACTACCCAAGGATATCAGACAGTACATCACGCATCCTCAGTACCGATGACTTACTCGACTTCAATTCCTCCGCTATATCCATTTCTATAGCCTGGATACCCATGTCAGCATTTGAGACAGAGGGATATTTTTCGCAATCAGTCCACATTAATGCCTTGTTGCCCTCAGCCGCACGTTTCAGGTTTATTTCGCCTATGAGGCGTTGAACAGGTTCTCTCAGCCGAGGCAGCGCCGCCATGATTTCATTTAAAATCGGTGAATTGAAGCCAACGTCCGCTGGGCTATCTACCGCATGAAACGCAACAGCGACCTTGTTCAAGGCCGGGAGTAGAACGGACAGCTCTTTTGGAGTGCACTGTGAAACATGTCATCGATGCGAATATAAGGAATAAATTCGAGCGACTCATACTTTGCCGTATTGGATACGACACAGACCTTTCGCTAGGTCAGGCAATCCTTTCAGGACTTGTCGCAGTTGAACCAGCTTCATGGATGGGCTCTCAATGATTTCTTCTACGGCATCTATTCGTTCTTGCAATGCACTTGGACATACCGTAGTCAGCACCTCAAGGACCTAGAATGGAATCAAGAGCACACGACTGACCTCCTGTCCACCAACGGCTTTCCGACCCAATCTCGCAGGAGTCTAGATCCAAATTTCGTTGTCGTGTGATCCAAAACCCACATCAAAGAGCCTTTGATGGTAAAATCTGTTTCGTTGCGGTATATTTCCCTTTGGGCGTATTGGCGATCAGCGTTAGCACACTAGCATGACACATTTCGAAACGGATACCCACAAGTTCGTGAGGGTATTTCCATTCAATAGCATGTGTGTCCGGGTCGTAAATGTGCTGTAAAATTCAGTGGCCAATAGGGCGTCTGTGATGTTAAATGCAGAAAGATATTTGATGCACTCTGCAAGCGCAACAACGACTTGGCGAGGAAAGTCTGTGATGCCCGCCATGAGTTTTCCTAGAAAACAAGTTGAACTCTATGTCATGCCGGACGAAGGAAACGGCGTACCGGAGGCCACAGTTTGAGAGGCTACTCCTGACTCTAGCTTTCGGGCGTAGAAATCGGACACGTACTTGAAAGCATCAGTGTAGGACATTGGGTGTTTGTATCTTTCTACTCGAATTGTATTACCACCCGTCCCATTCCTGCTCAATGGCATGTGAGTTTCCAGGAATCTCGGAGGCAGATACAACATCCTACTGAACAAAATGGTTAAGCATGCGCTCGGTCGGGCTGCTCATTTTCTTGGAAGGCAGCAGAAGTTCGGCAGGCTTCAGGTGTACCATCCGCGTCTGATATGACTCGCTCAATTCGACTTCTGCAGATTGGTACAGTGAAATAGTCACCTCAATTTCGGTGCGCATATGTCCGTCTGAATACGATTATTGACTGTGAAGTCCATCTGAGACGGTGAACGTGCTCACCAATGAACTCATCATGGACGACATCGCCGGTACTGGGGCAAATGACAATCATGCCTATGCAGACTTTCTCGTCAGCGCCCATACCCCCACGGGATTCTTCCACCAAACACATTAAAAGAGGAGCGGTGGACTTGTCCACATCATCTACGGAGTCTATCTCATCGACATATCTGTAATCCATATTAGAGACCCTCAAAAACCGCGACCGTGGATGACAGAGGCCGACTCACGTAGTAGCTGTGTAGAGATGGGTTAGTTCTCGCTCAAAGGGAGCATTGCGGTTGTCGCTCGCTTTTTTCAATGCGGCAGTCTCGGTCTGCTCAATAATGCCAACCTTATGCCCTCTCGATAGAAGCCTGTTTATAGCTTTGTAAGAAAACGTAGCGAACCGACGAACAAAACAAGTTCGAGCAGTACTTTTTGAGATGTATATCTCGGCGGTGGTCAGGAACTGACGCGACTAGGTAGTTATGGTCGGGATAGCATACAATACTCAATTCTTTTGAAGCGATCTAGGGATATAGTGAGTACCTTTTGATGCCAGTCTTGAGAAGAACTTACTTGGGCATCTTCGCCGAAGAATTTGTACTTGTAGCCAACCTCAATCATGAGAAGCACCCCTGGATGCTTCTCCTTAAGCCGTCGAACCTTCAGAACGAAGGATGGCCATGAGAAACAATAGGAAACTTTGAGTTCAGTACTCACCTGCTGCTCTAACGCAGTGTAAGGGAGACCTCTTGGACCAATCTCCTCTACCGCCCTGGTGCGTTTAGCTGGCCCGGCCTTCTTCTTCCCTTTCTTGGATGACGGAAGACCGAACATGGCATGTAAATTCTTGAACTGAGGGTCAAACTCATCCCCAGAAGCCTCCGCATTGTTCGAAGCGGTTTCCTCTTGGCCTTCAGCCTGGCCCTCGCCATCGCCTTCTGACTGGGTAGCGCTTTGGCGGAACAGGTTGTTCTCCAGTGAAAGCTTCTGCGAAAGTTTTTCGCGGACGGCTTTGCGTTTGCCATCTTCCTTTGAGGAAAGAGGAGGTTGCTCAGGCGAAGACGGGTCATATCGCCACTGCTCGGGCGTGCCAGCGCTTGCGGGAATGCGTGGCGGGCCAGCCTCATTGTGAAGCGACGGAGACGTCGGTAGAAATAACGGCTCTGTGGTTTTTTGTTTCTTTGGTGGTTGCGCATCGTCATCGGAGATGGTTAAGTCAATGGATGACGCGGGTCGTTTGCTAGGTCCTGCGGCATGGTGTTCGCCAGCACCGCGTGCTGCTGGGTTCACCTGAGGAAAGAAAGAAGAGAGAACAGGTTGTTTCAGGTGGACATCCTTTCGTGTTTTGTTTGTTGACATGTACGTGGGATGCGAAGCAAGTCTGATCCTCAGCGACGGTAATGACGAAGACGCGACGCGACGGACTCAGCGGACGACGCGCCTTGATCGACGCGTCTCACGCTTTTGTGACCTGTTTTCACCCACATGCAAGCTGCAAGACTCTGCCGCACCCCGCTCTTCAACTCTGCGTGCAGGAGGCACATATGGAGCTCTCCATCCATCTACAGTGCTAGGGGCTTTGCCACGTCCCAAAACCCTCTGGAGGGAGCTCCAGTGACCGCTACAAACCGTGAATGATCCATGCCTTCGTGCGGTTGACATTGTATCTAAACTCTCAAAACCAGGTGCCGAGGCAACTCTCAAACGGTTCTGGAAGACAGTTAACATCGAGCCACAAGGGGATTCTTTAACTGTGAAGTTGGACAACCGAGCTCTGAAGACACCGTCCGGACACCCCCTCCTCGTTCCACAGTACAAGAAACTCGTCGCGACTTTGATTGCCTCCGAATGGGAGAACCAGACATCTATTTTGAAGCATCATGCCCTCCCTATGGTATGTATCAAAGTGCTGTGATCATCGTGCCTGACCGATGACATGCTTTGTAGACTTCACTCACTGCGCGTGCAATTGACGCCATGACAGATGAGGCCACTCGTACAGAGACTCGTGCCGCTCTTTTGAAGTATCTCGATACCGATACAATATGGTGCGCTCGATTCTTAATTCGTACTCACAAATTCATCTCAGGCCTCTTAGCTTCCACCAGGATGACCCTCCACCTTTGGTCCGTCTGCAAGACGAGCACTGGATCCCCTTGTTAGACTGGGCCCGCTCGGAGTTCAACGTCGAAATCAAGACTTTTGACTCCGTCCTATTCCATGCCCAGCCGAAAGAGACGAAACAAAAATTTGACGAAGTGATGAGTAAGTTCGATCCTTGGCAAATGGCAGGTACGTGGCGAACTCCAGTCAGAGGCAATACATCCGTATGACTAACCCCCTTTGGAAAGCCATGGAGCGGGCAACCTACACTACAAAGTCTTTCATTATTGCGTTCGCACTGGTGCACAAACGTATCACCGCGGAGCAAGCTGCGCTGGCCACGCAGGTAGAAGTATCTAGTCAAATAGAGCGATGGGGTGAAGTAGAAGATTGTGAGTCCCGCATACACCTTTTCGCCCTCGCATCTCACATCGCATTTTCTGTATGAACAGCGCACGATGTAGACTATCACGATGTCAGGCGCCACGTAGCAAGTGCTGCCTGTCTGCTGTCCAACCTTTAGAGCCCCATAATCGACACCGCTGCTCTTCGCTGACCGTCATGATTATATACGTGGCTTCATGCATTGAAGGATACATTCTCACACCCTCTCCCCTGCTTCAAGACTTCGAAGGATAGGATTGAGCGTCACGAGTATGAAGGATCATCGATGCTTTGAGAACGATGCATACTTGATGGAATGTAACGCACCTATTGGGTTTCTGCCTTCGCTCATCTTCGACCCTAAAACAGCCAATTCACCGAGGTACGCAGACGTTCTGTACCGTACTGGCGCTCACATCGTCCGCAGCTATCCCGAGAACCCTCAATGGGCAACAAATCCTTTCGCTACCCACAGCGTATTGAGGCTCTCGAGCTACGACATATATTAAGCTGATTTTAAACTCAAAACCATCAGACTTACTATCTGGGCAAACCCCGGCTGCCTGACGACGTCATTGACAAGGCTCTCCAGCTCTGGACGCGAGAGTTTGTATAGTTCAGACGTCTCACGCAAGGAAGATAAGAACAACGACCGTTGCGTTTCCGAGATACCTGCCTGGGGCTCTGTGGATGCTCGTTCCCTAGAATCAGACGAGACTACAGGCACAGGTGGCGGAGGCATCGATGCGTCATGACCGGGAGCAGATGAAGATGGAGGAGACGACGGCGGAAGGGACGAGCTGGGATGCAGGCTTTGCACCAGACTGGAGATGTCTCTTGCTTTATTTCTTCTGACCTCAGAGACCAGCGGAACCATAGCGCCGGAGTTCAAGCGCAAGGTAGAGTTGGTCCTGGCCAAGGGGTTAGGAGACGGAAGAGCAGACGAGAGCTGGGACGAGCTATCCAGAGGCAGAGATGAGAACCGAGATGCGGGATCACGACCAAAGCCAAACGAGGTGACCGAGAGCCCAGAACTAGAGGAGCTTCGGGCGTGGTCAGGTGTGTCGGTGGATAGTCCTCTTGAGAGTGCACTCGGTTGAGGTGCAATAGCGCATAGCTTCGGAGCCAGTGACATTGTCGGATTCAAGTTACGAGCAGGCGCAGAGGCAGGTGCAGAAGCACCGTTTTCTTTACACGGGCACACAACACGAATGCCGTCGATGAACTGCGATGCTGCATCCGGGGACTGAAAGTTAATCTGGAATCGCCGGAAAGCCTGGATATATCCGTAAGTGAGGGAGCGTCGAATACGCGACACCGAGCGATCTTCGCATACTCACACCGGCGGGTGTTGCGCTCTCACGACGATGTAGGTACCGAATCATGACGACGGAATCGCGGTAGGCCGCTCTAAGAGGGGGACCGTGCATAGTGGCGCCCAACGATGGCAGAGAAGAGAAAGACAGAAGATCCAAGTCCTCCTAAGATCAGCCATGAATGAAAGCGTTGTACACAAAGTCAAAAAGACGCGCATATATACACCATCAGTGTCAGCGATACTCACAAAGACGACAGGATCGCGCTGGTCGATGTCCATGGCATCGTTGGCGGGCACAGGGCCACCATCCATATACCAGAGAATCCTGAGCCTGACAGACTCCAATTCACCACGCTCAGATTTTGTGATATCAAGAACGAGGCGCATAAGAGGGTTGAAGAAGTGCTGCCAGTCAGGCTGGGGTGCAAGTGTTCTCTGGCTAGCCTGAGATTCAGAGCCAGCAATTGACGGGGGAGGGTAAGACCTAGAATACTTCACGATATCGAAAGATCCCGTAGACGTCGTGGAGTGCAACATTTCGGATATGATGGTTGGAGGGCACGAACCTACTATTGGACGAATTTGGCACGCGTCAAGCGCGTCAAGTCGATCCCCAAGGTTTTTGCTGCTAGCTACACTGAATCCTTTCTACTACTATTGATACAATTGTGCAGTGTGGATATAAATATGCCTCAAAAAACATCCACTGTCAGTGCTGAACGCGAGTATCTAAACAACTTCAGCTATGTCCGCAAGTTTCCCAAATGCAATCTGTTGCTGTTCCTGGTCTAGAGTCAATGATTGGTCCCTCTCGCGCTGGCGAGCCTCCCACAGAGAACGGTCCCACTCATCATAACTGTCTGTCACGTCCGATATCTCTATCCCTCTGCTATTGGTATCATCGCTTGAAGTAGTCCAGTTGCGGCCATTGTCCCAAACTCGCCGCCTCGCAATCTTCACGCGCTCGTCGAACCAACCACGTTCCCCGCTCCAATCAACAGGACCGTCTCCGTCTCTTGATTCGAGGTCCGATGGACCGAGCGTTGCGACATGGACATAAAAGTCTATTTCCTTCATCCGCGTATCATAGCGTACATCGGGGTCGTCTTTCGTCTCGGCCCAATGTAAGAAGTCTGGCGGCACCGCAAGCTTCTCCTCGAGAACCCGGACGTCTTTTGCATCGATCATCCAATGCGCGGGTGATATTGTCTTGAAAGCACATTCAGGTTTCAGCACGAGTGTATCATCGGATTTTCCGCACCTGATTGGGAAGGCAGTAAAACCAAGTAGCACGAGGGAATGCATAGCAATATGTCTCTGCTTTCGGCCACGCAGGTTCTGGGACGATTGCGGTGCCGGCATCATCCGAAGACAACGGAGACATCGAAACAGGGACGGTAAGAATCCCATCCGCTGGGACGCCATGGCCGAGCGAAACAACGTGGATCTTGTAGAGAGACGTCGAAAGATCAAGTTGAAAGCCAATGACGATTGCCGGCCTGGCAGAAGTACGCCACTCTTCAGAGGACAGAGCAGGGTCGTGCCAGTATGACTGGTCGTTGGCCTCCATGCTATATCCTTCGATCGACGTCCGCGACACAATTTGGACGAGTATGAGCTGCCCCACTTCGACGGGGCATTTATTAGTAGCTTTGTGATTCGGATTCATGACCAATTCTGTCGAAGCTATTCGAGCAGGCATAAAAGAGATGATTGTGAGGAGACGTCATGATGTAATTACCTTCTACGTCCGTATCGTCAAGATTGGCTGTCTTTTGAAGGTCTTGAATCTGAGCGCGAAAGCGCCCATAATCAATGGTCTCGCGAAATTCCAAACCGCGCGCGTAGTCTAGAAGCTGGCCGAACACGGGATGATGACCTTCAGCCAGTCTTGATCCCGTCCAAGCACGCTTTTTCTCCCGAATGTGAGCGTACCTGCCAAAAATGGTTCCTCTGAAGCAATGGTCCTGCCAGGGAAGTTCTCCGCGCAGCACAAAGAGAAGCGTGTAAGCGAGTGATTCCAGATCGTCGCGAGGACCGAGGTCTATGGAAATGAACGATGAGCGTGGTCCTTTGCATATCAAAGACCACTCACCTATACCGTGATGTGCATTGATGCTGGCCCATCTGAGTGTACCGATGACATTACTGCGCTCACTGAAAATATCGAGAGTCTTTGGCTCGCCCACTGGACACGGCCGCGCAATTCCAAAGTCGATCAGATGTATGACAGAGAAGTCTTCGTTGACCATGACATTGTTGGGCTTAATGTCGCGATGAATGATGCGATGTTTATGTATGTGTTCTAAAGCGGAGAGCTGTGAGGAACAGTACTAGTCAATTCATCGTTTCACCAAGGCTCAAGTTAACGCATACCAATTGATTGGCAATATTCAAGACAGACCTGAGAGACAACCTCGCATTCTTGGTAGGGACAATGCTTCCGAGGCATTCATCGAGAAGCTCCAAGGCCAAGTACTCGAAGTGTTCGAATCGCCCGTAAGCAAAGGCAGTGGGAATGGAAGGATGTCCGGCAACAAGCGCCAATACACGAGCTTCATGCTGGAGGATGGTTCGCTGGACTTTGAGGGATGTCCTAGATTTCTTGAGTGCAACGACGCGTCCAGTCGAGATATCTTCCGCTTTGAAGACAAAGCCCTGCGATTGTAATCACGGTCAATCAATCTCACATGCTTCATCGGAACACTACCACTCACGAAACTACCAACTCCAATCTCGACTTCCAGTCGATATGTGCTGCCGGTAGACGTGGTCATTAGTATACTCTATCAACAGCTCAAGATGAATGGAGATGTCACGACTCACTGCTGTGGGGCTACAGCCTTGTCGCGGACAGTGGCACGAGTAAGACACGAGTCAGCGTGTGAAAACTTCCCTCGTGATTGAGGGGGCCAATCACGTTATTTCTACGCCTCGCGTTGAATAAGTCCAGCCTCCGACTCCATACCATCGCTCCATGTTACTGTAAGACATCCGCAAGACCGATTAAGCAGAGTATATAAAGACAAGATGCGCGGAAAGTATCCCTATTCTGTCCTCTTCCTTCTACTCCTAGCATCACCACACAATACCCGTTTATTTGACCTGCGTTGACCGCACTTGTTATTCACCAATACTCATCATGCCTCGCATCAGCGATATCATCCCCGACTTTACTGGCTGCTCTATCGACAACGGCTCTCTCCGTCTTGTCGAGAAACTGGGAACAGGGGCGTTCGCCGTCGTCTACCGTGCCCTCACATCCCCACTCACACCTACCGAGTACGCCGTGAAGTGCGTCAAGAAGTTCAAGGCTGGCTCCAGGATAGCCGAATCACAAAAGCTTGAGGCGAAGCTGCACCAGCTCGTCCTCGGCCCTCGAAATATCGTCCACGTTCATCGTGTCCTCGAGGACAGGGGCTACATTTACATCGTGATGGACCTTTGGACTTCTGGAGACTTGATGTCTTCCATCGCCGACCGGTGCATGTACTATCAGAAGGATGAGCTGCTGAAGCAGGCCTTCGTTCAGCTCATCGACGCCGTTGAGTCCTGCCACGATAAAGGGGTCTACCATCGCGACCTCAAACCAGGCAACGTGCTTTGCTCTGAAGATGGTTCTGAGGTCTCCCTCGCGGACTTTGGCTTGGCTACCACTCAGATATACACAGAGGACTTCGGCCTTGGATCCAGGAGCTACACAAGTCCAGGTAACTTGCCCCTTTATTTTCCTAACCTGTAACAATCCTGACCGTCACACGAACTTGTAGAATCGCGCGACGAATCCGTCACGCGTATCCCCTTCTCCAGCGCGAAGTTCGACATCTGGGCGCTAGGCATTGTCCTCGTCTACATGCTCACGGGCCGCCATCCCTGGCGCGTCGCGCACCCCGACGACGCCGAATTCATGCAATACATACGCGATCCTGACTTCTTCCGCGACCGCTACCCGCTCTCGCAAGAGACAGACGCGATCCTCCGGCGCGTACTCGCCGCAAACCCCGCAACCCGCATCGAGCTCTTCGAGCTCCGCGAGGAGGTGCTCAAGGTCGAGACATTTTTCATGTCTGACGAGGACATCGTCGGCGCATCTGAGCGCGTGCGACGCGTCGCTGATGATTGCGCGAACAAAGCGGGCCTGTTGGACTCGGCTGGAGTTTCGTGCTACGAAACCGCGCCCTCGCTCATCTTTTCTGGTCCTTCGGCTTCGGACGCTGAGTGCGAGGCTCCTCCCACTCCACAGATTCCCATGGCTTGTCTCCCTGAGGTTTATGCGAAGTTGGAAGCCATTAAGGCGGAACACGCCGACGGCTTTTCACTTCCTTCGGGGAACAACATGGACGATCCTGTAGTAGCTGGCTGATGCCTGAGTGCAGGCATCTTTATATACCATGTCCCTACGATTCGTTCACTCACTGCACTATATAAACTCCTTTTCGATTCTCAAATACTTGAGCAAGGGTGTGGACTCCCAAGATCATCGAAAGTGAGAATACAACCACTTCTGTCTGTTGTCAATGACAATCAAGATGCCTGACTTTGGGGAATCAGACAAAAATAAATATTGAGACCCGTAGGTCTACCACTCTGGGAAAGCGTGTCATCCTTGTGCAGGGGCCATGCTAATCTTCTCTGTATCGTTCCAATTTTTTCGTATGTCACCCCGAAGGGGACAAAGGTAATCATGCGCGCGTCGTCCGGACCCACCAAACTTTGCTTTTTGCTCCGGCGGCGGGTGTCACGTGCTGATAGGGCTACCACACCGATGTCGAAAGACTCGAAACTACCTTGCGTCGTACCGTACTACTGTACATCGATTTTTTGTGTGGAGAGGAGAACAGATGTTCATAGGCTAGATAAGAGATACAACTACATTACTCGTACATTTCGATTCCAATTTCGACACTAACACAAACAAGCTCAGCCCACTGAGATTTTCCGCCTGAAGCAACCTACATACAACACACACGATCTAGAACCAGGCTCGGGGCCATCAAACTGGATGGGAGAGCCGTCAGTAACTGCGGTCGCGACGCGACAAGTCGCATGACGGGGCGGGGGACCCGCCCCCCCTAGCGCGCGCACCTCTGGTGCTCTTGCACAGCGGGTCGATATTCGTCGACTCGATGATCCCGGGCCGCCCCTCGATGACGCCCGCGGCCTCCCTCATCGCGTGGCGCGCCTGGCGCGAGCTTGCGGACTGGTGGCCCGTGCCCGCGCCCGCGTGCTTCTGTTTCGTTGACGGGTGTTTCGCCTGCGCGTGCGGGCGGTCGCGGTCGCGGGGCGTCGGCGCCAACGGCGACGGGAATAGGAGGAAAGCCGCGGAGGCAGTGAATGACGGCGAGCGATGCGAAGAAGAAGAGGAAGAAGAGGCAGAGAGGCGAGAGGTCAGCAGCGGTCTGTTGAAGATGGAGAGGGAGGGAGAGAGGACCGCACATAGTCGGCCGCGAGCGCGTCCGCGCGCTTGCCGTGCGCGGTCGGGTTCGCGAGCCCAAGGTGGGTGTCGACACCTCTCGTGCCGAGATTCTTCTCATTCAGTGCCATGGACGGGTCAGCAGATGGAGACACAAGGGTTGTTTGTGTTTAGGATGTTTGTGTGAGTTGGGGCGAGTGCGAGTAGGCACTAGGGGCGCGCGGTATTTATGAGCGGCCGTCTATGACGTCCCGCAACGTCACGGATTGCCATCCTTGGGAGAGGGGTGGGCCAGGCGTAGGACGGCGCAGTACGGCGCAGTTGAGACAGGGGCTTTGGGCTCGTCATGTCTGGGAGGTACTAGGCTTCAAGCAACCTCGCGCAACCGTTGCATCGTTCAATAGAGAGGATATCGTCAGCACAAAGAGCGGCGTCGCGAGAGGCGGTACAGCCATAATCTTAAGTGGGGTCATCAATTGCTAAAATTACTCCATTTCCATACAAACCCATATATACCACCTCCCCCGAGGGCGTGTGCCCGCGTCTCCCTGAAAGGGCGACTCCTACCACCTGTGTCTGTCAGTGAAGAACTTCTGGTACGCGTCGCGGCTGACGATGTGCACGGCAAAGTCGCCCGCGTCCACCATCGCCCATCCGTCGCTGACTGTTCTCCGCGAGTTCTTGGGCAGCGGGAGCGGGGGGTCCATCGTCAAGAGCTGCACGGGCGACGAGTCGGAGCATTCAGTGGTGCCTCGCGCGTTGCGGGGACCAGGAAAAGGAGAGCCCACGCACCGTTTTACGCACGAGACGCACGACGGACTCGATGGCGCCGCGCTTCTCCGTGCCTTCCTTGACCTGTGGCACGCCGAACGCGAAGTAGCAAAGTGTCAGCGTCGGCAGGGACAAGCCCTGGGAGGGAGAAACCGAATGGCAAGACGCGCACCTGGGCCAGCACGATCCATGACCAGATCCCGCCCTGGAACGCGACGCCGTGGCCCGCGTGGGTGCCCCCGCGCTTCCGCTTTCCCTTCGGCACTGCGTCCGGGAGCGGCGGGCCCGGAGGGGTGGGTATTGGGTCGCGGACGAGCAGCGCGGAGGGCTCGAGGTGCGGGGACTGCATGAGCTGGGCGTGGAGGATGCGGATTGGCTCAGAGACGGCGGCGGGGAGCGGGGAGGCGGCGGCGGGGAGGTGGGGCGGGGACTGGCGGTGGTGGTATATGGGCTCTGTGTCGGGGTCGACGAACCAGGGTTTTGGGGGCGGTGTTGGGGTCGGGGGGTCGTCGAGGGAGGTGGAGAGCGCTCTGCGAGATGCGAGAGGGACGCATTTGAGGGAGGGCGAGAGGTGCGCGCTGCGGAGGACGGTGCGGAGGGTCTGCATACTGCGAGGGAGGGTGTTGTGTGTGCAGAAGGAACGGGGGTTGGCCGAGGTGCCGGGGCTGGGACGAGTACGTCAGGCCAAGAGGAAAATGAAGGCGAAAATGAAAATAGGACAGCGCTCGGAGGGAAATCACAGGCTCGTCCCGCTCGACACGTCTCTCTACTAGCTTGGTCCTCAGCAAGCTGGCTGCCTCCAGCACCCTCGCGGCCACCACCCCTCCCCCTCTCCTCGACGATGGCCCTCCGCGTCAGCGCGATCATCTGCGTCACATCCTTTCTCCTAGGCAAGTCTCTCGACGAGCGCTCACATGCTCACCCACCCTCGCGCGCTCCCACCTCCCCTTACCCTTACCGAAATACCAATACCCCCGATCCACACTCACGCTCATACACCCTCCAATAGGTCTCCTCTTCACCCACTGGACCGCCGACTCGCTCACGCTGTGGAAACAGCCCGTAACGGATGCGCACCTGTGGACCGCCGCGTCCTACTACAACACCCTCACAAAAATATCCCCCTACACCGCCTCCTTCGTCTCTGCGGTCGTAGTCCTCGGCGCAGCAGCGCTCCTCTGGAGCCTCCGTGATGGCGAGGCCGTCAATCTCATGTTCGACGGCGCGAGCACCTGTGCGTCCCGCGCCCCCGCCGCTCCTCCCGTGCGCGCTGCCTTCTGACGTCTCGCACATTCTTCAGTCTTGTACGGCACCGCCATAGCCGTGTATCTGTACTCTGTAATCCCCAGTAAGCCCCTCTACCCCCGCCCCTGCCCTCGCCTCCTTCCTTCCTCTCATCCGTCCACCGTCCACCGCCCGCTCTGCAGATCTATCAACAAACTTCCCCGCCCTCCCTCCACACACCCTTGCCGACGCCGTCCCCCCCGCACTCCGAATAAACATCCTCGAGCTCGCGTCCTCCAACCTCATCTGCAGCGTCGCGCTCACCGGCGTCCTCGCCCTCCAGGCCGGCCGCTGGTGGACTGAGCGCGCAGAGGAGGACGTCACCGAGGAAGTCATGGGTGCCGCCACCGGGAGCGATGCGAAGGAGAGGGAGCCGGAAAAAGTCGTCGAGCCGCCAGAGGCGTCGACGGGCAGGCGGAAAGTGCGCGCAGTCGACGCGATGGACCGATGATCCTGCCGGTGCCGGTGCTTTGCATAACTACCTACCTACTTACGCTTTCAGTTCAGCTCGGTGCGGACTCGAATCTGTGGATGCTTCTTGTTTTTATTTGCTCATCATTGGGGCGGATGTGCTCAGCGCTCATGCTCATGCTCATGCTCATGTTATTCAACTGAACAAAACTCAAGAAGGGTGGAAAATAGTCTATAAGGCGATACGCGATAATAAGTAGGCGATGCGGAGGTGCTATTACTCCTGTACTATATCTTCCTTGCGCGGTTTCGAGTTTTTGATCTCTTTCCCTTGACCAATGATCGACTGCGCCTCGCCGTCCACCACGATCCCTGTCGCGGAGACGGAGAAGGTCAAGACTCCGAAGACCGAGTAGTCATAAGTAGAAATGACACTCACCGAGCCCCTCCTCCCGCGCGAGCCCAAGCACGTGCTCCAGCTCGACGTATCCATCCTTGTCCACGTCCAGCTTCTCGATAACGTTCTGCACGACGTCCTCATCGGGTCGGTGCTTGATGACCGCGAGCGCGGTCTCGAGGTCCTTGACCGGGATCCGACCTTGCTGGTCGAGCGAAATCATCTGCAGAGAGTTACCCACCCGCGCGTCGTACTCTTCCAGCTGCGTGTCGATCTTGGTGAGCATCGTCCGGATGCGCTTCACGAGCGCGGCCGAGGGCGAGCCAGGGTCCTGAGCAGCAGTTAGGGTTAGGGCTGCGGACCAGAGAACAGGAATGACAGGACATGCCTCTTCGGCTTGCGAGTTCTCTTCCATGAGTGCGCGCAGCTCGTCACGCTCCTTGAGGACGCTCGATTTGGCCGAGAGGATCGAAAGCGCCTCGCCGAGCTCCTTGACCTGTTCCGTAGTCATGCGAGCATCTTCCTCTTCGAACTTTTCCGGGTGCAGCTGAGAATGGCAATGCGCTCAGCACTGAACGGGACGGAGAAAGAAGGTAGCTCACTTCAGAGTCAGGCAAGAGCGACTCGGCCATGCGTGCCTCCTCTTCCCGTTTGGAGCGCTCTTCCGCTTCCTTCTTCGCCCTGCGCGCGTCTTCCTCCTTCTGCTCCTGCTCTTCCTCGTCCTCGATCAGCTCTTCTTGCTGCTGGAGGACTTCGAGCTTTTGCTTGTACGACGCCTTGTCCGAGTCGACTTCCAACTCCGCTTCGTTCAGCTGTGACACGCACGCGTGCATAAATGTCGGAAAGGGAAAAAGACGAAACGCGAGCCGCGCACCAGGTTATCCGGGAGCCCGCTCAGCACATGCTCGAGGCCCTTGGTCACGGCCGTCTGCCCGCTCTCGCCCTCGCCCGGCGTCCGATCGAAGTGGAACGCCTTGCCGAGGATCAGCAGCACGCCAGACACGCGGTTGTGCAGGTGCAGCTCGATCCACGTCGTCAGCTCCTCGCGCAGGCGCGCGGGGCTCACGCCGAACGTGCGGATCCCGCGGCTCGCGCACGCGGCCTGCAGCTCCGCCGTGCTGAGCTCGTCGACGCCCTCGCCGTCGATCGCCTGGTCGTCGCGCCGGATCTGCAGCAGCCGCGAGCGGATCGCGCCGCGCAGGAAGTTGTCCGTGCCGAACGCGTTGAGGCCCATGTACCGGCACGTTGAGACCAGCTGGGGGCGCGAGAGGTTGTCGAGCGTGAGGTCGTCGTCGAACAGCTTGGCGACGTTCACGACGTCCTGCGCGGAGGGCGTCTCGCCGGTGGAGCGGACCTGCGGTGTCCGTGAGCGGGGCCCAAGATGCATTTTTATTTTATTTCCGCACCTTGCGGAAGAACTCTTTGAAGGCTTCGCTGCCGACGATGTGCGCGTTGGCTTTGAGCCCGGACTCGCGCAGCGTCTCTTGGAGGAACTTGGCCATTTCGAGTCTCACGCGAAGAAGCTTCCGGCTTTTCTCTTCCTGTAGGATGTGACGGCCGCATGAACGGCTGAATTTGTCGAGCCATGAAGACGAGTACTCACAGCGGCGTATTTGTCTTCGAACGTCGAGGGCAGCATGGTAGGGAAGAGTTTGAGGGCGACCGGGAGGAGTAATTCCATGAACGGGACGATGATGAAAACAGCAAACGGGATGAGGCGGAGCAGGTCCTGCGTCGTGCGCCTTAACTAAACGAAACATTGGGAGGGCAAAGCTCAATTAAGGGTCGGTCGGCTCGAGTAGAAAGGTTGAGATGAACCTGCCGACGCTCTCTGCGAGTCAAGCTCTCACCATGCAGGATCTTCCACTGGAGCCGCCCGGAGATGCGCACCTCCTTTGCCAGCAGCTTGGAGCCGTGCCAGTAGTGCTGCGCCTCGTGCTTCACCTTCTTCCACGCCCTGCTCAGCACTGGCTCTTTCGGCGCACCGCTGCTTTCTGTCGTCGGCGGAGAAGGTTTGACATGAGAAGAGGTGGAGGGGTCGTTTATGGTGGTGGTGGAGCTGGCCTGTTTCGCTGGCGAAGATTCCTTTGTCTGCGTGCTCTGGAAACGCGGGTGCAATCCGGTGGAGGGGGAGAGGGGAAGGAAGGTGCGTTGGTGATGAAGAGAGGATATTAGGCGGGGGTGTAGCGCGAGCTGGTGGGGTCTAGCATATTGACGAGCGAGGAGGGAATGCGGTGAGCGGGGCAACCATAACGACATAAGAGAGACAGAGCAATGACGGCGACTACTGAAGCATCCAGCGGTGAAGGCAATCGTCGGGCTTGGTCGGGTTGGAGTAACTTCACCGTTCCTTCAAACTCGCCGGCTCCAAGTCGCGTCCTCGGCATCGGTTTGTTTGGTCCTTGTTTGGTCCTGATCGCAGCCCATGTCCTCTACCGCTACCACCCCCACGGCGGATCCATACGACCCT
Source organism: Heterobasidion irregulare TC 32-1 (assembly GCF_000320585.1). NCBI lineage: Eukaryota > Fungi > Basidiomycota > Agaricomycetes > Russulales > Bondarzewiaceae > Heterobasidion > Heterobasidion irregulare. Next base: position 1,094,140 of record NW_009258198.1, on the reverse strand, counting down.
TCGAGCAAACAGTACAAGAAGGCGAGGCGGCAATATCACAAGACAACCAGAAACAGAGCGAAGGACGTCGACGCGGACTGGACGCCGTTCAGAGCGAAGGAGAAGAAGTACAAGGCACGCTTCCCCCCACCAGATCTCTCTGATGTTCTCGACCTCGCGACCTTGGACCCGACAAGAGTCGAGGAGATCGCGAATGGCGGGTGGAAGGGACGGCCAGATGCCGTCGAATATCGAGAGATACAGCTGAAGGGCCATGATAGAGGGAGGCACGCGAGGAAAGCGTATGCAGTGCCCCGCATCCCTGGTGAGTCTCGCTCTGCACATCCGCAGTCTCTCGGACTTACCTTTCTGGTATTGAGAATAGGCCTCGTTCTTCTTCCCTCGTTCGTTTCTCCTGAGACGCAACGGGACCTCGTACGCTGGTCCCTCCGTGACCACACCCGACACCCGAACGCGACAAATCTCGACACGCACTACATCCTCCCCGATCGCGGACTATGGAACTCGCTCATTCACACCCGCGAAAATAACCTCGAAGAAGAGATCATCTATCCCCGCGCCTCCGCTCCCTCGCCTCCATCTCCCTCCTCAGCATCTTCCTCAGCACCCTCGATCCCTGAACTCCCCGGCCCTCGTCAATTGATCTCCAACACCCCCTCGTCCCCATCAACATTTCCCCTCCTCTCGAGCACCCCAAAACTTCCCTCCTCCCCATCCACTTCCGTCCACCCCCTCCCGACATCCGCGATCATGCCTAAACTGCGCTGGGCGAATATCGGCTGGTTCTACCACTGGGGGACGAAACAATACGACTTCACCAAGGGAAAGCAGCCCGTGAGCGATGCCTATCGGAGCGTATGCAGGGATGCGGTGGAAAGCGTGCACTGGGATGAGGTATTCCGCCGGGAAGACATCGAAGGATGGGGCGAGGAGGGTCCGGATTGGCATACTTGGAGAGACAGCTACGGTGAGTTTCCTCGTGTTGTCTGTTCACGGTCGTGCTGTAACAAATGACATACCCGACGATATTAGAACCCGACGCTGGAATTGTGAACTTCTACCAAACGCGGGACACGCTCATGGCGCACGTCGACCGCTCGGAAGTATGTGCGACGTCGCCGCTAGTCTCCATCTCGTCAGCGCCACTCTTCCTTTGAAACCCGACTGACAGACTGACATTACTCTCTGCCTTTTTGTTGTCCATCCACCCGTCCGCGCAGCCTCGGCAATGCTGCTGTATTCCTCATCGGAGGCCTCACGCGCGATGTCGAGCCCGTCCCTATCCTTCTCCGCTCCGGCGATGTGGTCATCATGTCCGGTCCAGCGTGTCGACGCGCATATCACGGTACGCTTCTCTCTCTCAACCCGCTCGTCAAACAGTTCCGAACGGCCTCCAAGGCGTGCCCAGAATTCTAGAAAACACGCTTCCCGTGCATCTTCGAACGCTATCAGCCGACGATGATTCCAAGGTCGAAAATCGGGGCGTGGCGGTGGTAGAGCGGGAGCGAGAGTGGGCGCCATATGCGGAGTACATGCGGACGGCGAGAATCAACGTGAATGTGCGGCAGGTGTTTCCTAAAGGATTCGACCCCGGCCTCGACGTTCCTGTTCCACAGTGCTAGCTCAGTCGTGCGTCTATTTGATGTATCTCTACCGCACGGTGTCTGTATCCAGTACTTCTCTTGCTACCATCTACTGTTCGTGAAGGCTTGATACCATCATCGCTAGCTTTCCCTACAAGTAACTAGGCAATTATGTCCACCTGGCCAACTTACGTCCTTCCGTACAAACGCTCCCAACACCCGCCGCGCGCACAAAATCCGATCCTACACTCGGTGCCCCGAGGCGCACACAACGGTCATTGTCCCCTTCGGGGTGACATACGAAAAAATTGGAACGATACAGAGAAGATTAGCATGGCCCCTGCACAAGGATGACACGCTTTCCCAGAGTGGTAGACCTACGGGTCTCAATATTTATTTTTGTGCTTTTCCCTAATCGACGTGCGTCAGAGACCCTGGACTTCAGAGAGCGCGTGGGTGTTGCTAGGGGGTGTTCTCTGGGCCATGGCTGCACAACATCGCCGAGACGAGAAAGAGACAGCCCAGGGATTTTGTTTGGTTTCGCCGATAGTGAGCGCTGCTGTCACTATTATTTATAGAATGATTTTGGAAAGTTTGACTGGATGAGGCACAACTACTGTACGTGCCATCACGTCGGACGTCGAGCAGTGACGGAGAGGCGAATTACAGAGTTTGATAACGCAATACCATGCATACATTCATTCCCAGAGCGATACCGAATGCATCCGACTACCGACTATCTAGTACCCACCCCCGGTATCAGCCTCATGCACTACCCAACTCAGTACTCAGCCTCGGCGCGGGTACAACAGATGTGTTTCCGGGAGAGAAGGAAGCTTGCCCGTTTAGTACACGCGCTTGAACGGCGGCACGGACTTGCACTCGTTCTCGTCGAGCGTCGTGCTGATGACGCCGCGGTACTTGATGTCGACCTCGGGCGAGTTGACGTCGCGCTGCCACGTGAGGGTGTGCTTCATCCAGTTCTCGTCGTCGCGCTGAATAAATAAAAAAAGACAAGGCGGCCAGTCGTTAGCTTATGTAGGACTGGATCGGAACACGTAGCCCCGCAGGAGCAGTTCTCACCTCGGGGTAGTCCTCGCGGGCGTGCGCGCCACGGGACTCCTTGCGGGCGGCAGCGGCAGTGATCGTCTGGACGGCGTTTTGGAGGATGTTGCGGAGTTCAAGGGTCTCAACGAGATCACTGGTAATGCATCGTCAGCATATGCCTAGCATCGCGACAGCAAGACACCCACGAGTTCCAGATCATGCTCCTATCCTTGATGCCGACATTATCAAAGGTCTTGTAGATCTCCTTGATCTTGCCGACACCCTCGTCAAGCGTGGACTGGGTCCTGAACACAGCGGCATCACTTTGCATGGCCTTCTGCATCGCCAGCCGGATCTTCGCTGTTGGGTCGGGACCGTCCGAGGTCCTGATCTTGTCCAAAAATTCGATAGACTCGATACCGGCCTCGTCATTGATCTTCTTGTGCGGCTTGCCAGGAGTGAGGGTCTCTTTGATGTGGTGGGCGCAAGCGCGGCCGAAGACGACGATGTCCAGGAGAGAGTTGGCGCCGAGACGATTCGCGCCGTGTACAGAGACACAAGCGGCCTCACCAGCAGCATAAAGACCGGGGACAACCTTGTCTTTACCGTTCTGCAAGGTTATTGTCAATGAACTGACAAGGTTCATGAAATTGTACTTTAATTAACCCACCTCGTCCGAAGTTATTACCTCACCGGTGTACTTTGTTGGGATACCACCCACTGTCAAATGTCTGAGTCAATCGGAAGGTTGCAGAAAAGGAATTAGAGCGTACTGTTGTAGTGCACGGTAGGTAACACAGGAATCGGCTCCTTCGTGACATCGACACCGCTGAAGATTGCAGCCGTCTCCGAAATACCAGGCAGGCGCTCGTGAAGGACCTCAGGAGGCAAGTGGCTGAGCTGGAGGTAGATGTGATCCTTGTCAGGACCAACACCGCGGCCCTCGCGGATCTCAATCGTCATCGAACGCGAGACGACATCGCGAGACGCAAGATCCTTGGCAGTCGGAGCATAGCGCTCCATGAAACGCTCGCCCTCGGAGTTGAGAAGATATCCTCCCTCTCCTCGAGAACCTGAAGACCGTTGAGTTCGAAAACAATGAGAGTATGTTAAGAACATAGCGTACCCTCAGTGATCAGGCATCCAGCACCGTAAATACCCGTAGGGTGGAACTGGACAAATTCCAAATCCTGAAGCGGCAATCCCGCGCGCGCAACCATGGCATTACCATCACCGGAGCATGTGTGGGCACTCGTACAACTGAAATATGCCCGTCCATACCCACCAGTCGCCAGAACGGTCTTGTGCGCGCGGAATCGGTGCAGCGTACCGTCTTCCATGTTGAGAGCGATAACGCCAACGCACTCGCCGTCTTGCATAATTAAGTCAAGAGCAAAGTACTCGATGAAGAAGTTTGTGTTGTGGCGGAGAGATTGGCCATAAAGCGTGTGTAGCAGCGCATGGCCTGTGCGGTCGGCGGCGGCGGCGCAGCGATAAGCTTGACCGCCTTTGCCGAATTTCAGGGACTGTCCACCGAAGGCGCGCTGGTAGATTTTGCCTTCCTTCGTTCGGGAGAAGGGGACGCCGTAGTGCTCGAGCTGTGATGAACTACGCTAAGGCCGACGACGTCCGAAACTTGACATGTGGGTTACCATACCTCGATCACGGTATTAGGAGCTTCTCGGGTCATGTAGTGAATAGCATCTTGGTCACCGAGCCAGTCAGAACCTTTGACCTACGAATGATGAGTACCAGATGCGAGAACAAATGCGGGCGCTACTAACGGTGTCATACATGTGCCATCTCCAATCATCCTCGGTCATGTTCTGGAAAACATTGAGAATCACTTCGCTCTCTTCAGAACACGCTAGATACTCACACCGAGAGCAGCGTTAATCCCTCCCTGAAAGCGCAGTCAGCCGCGATATTGATTGAGAACGGCCAGGTCAGACACACCTGCGCAGCGACGGTATGACTTCTTGTAGGGAACAGCTTCGTGATGCAGGCCGTGTTGAAACCTGCTTCCGCAAGGCCGAAGGCTGCTCGAAGACCAGCACCACCAGCACCACTACGCGCATATGTCAGTTCATTCTTGTAGGCCGGATTCGTCGGCCGTCGAAAGACTCACACAACAATGGCGTCGTACTCATGCTCAATCAAGGGATACTTTCCTGATGCCCATGACTACGACCACCAACGAGAAAAGACCCTTGTGTAAGCTCCATTGGTCGACAATCATGAATGAACCATGCCCACCTTGACCTCCTCGGCCTTAACCGGGTTGGTCGCTACGACCCTCCGAGCCGGTGCCGAGCTGTGGAACGCGCGCGAGCGGTTCAAAGCCTTCGACAAGCTTTTTCTGAGCATTGTGGGGGTGGCAAGTGACCTAGAACAGAGCGGAGATGATGGACGAAGGAGGAAAAGAAGGAGGATGGCGGAGAGGATGCGACGGTCCAGAAACAGACGGGTCTGGAGTGACCATTTTGTGACGACGCGATCTGTCCCGCCAATCACACGCGTGTGATTTCCCCGGCTTCGGCGAGCTCAGTGGGCGTGTGTTTGCACGGGTTATTTATGTCTCCACTCTCAGGTCGTCTCGCGACTGCAGAAATTAAGTCCAGAATGTTACATCAAGCGCACAATCAATTAAATGTGGTAAGTGCAGCACATCAGGATCACATCCTCGCCGTTTATCGTAGCACACCCAATGGATCGTCATGTACCTGCGCCTTATTCGGCGACTGTCCGGGCGGGGGTGGATGCGGCTTGTACAAGGCTATTGGCAGTGGAGGAACTCGAATGACGGATGCTCGTGGTGGAGGCGCAAGAGACGGTGGTGTGAATGACGGCGTCGTCCCAGAGAAACCTGATCGTGTGTAATTCCATGGCGCACGAGGCGCACCGACATTTGAAGCTGCTCCGGAAGAGTTGGCTAAAGCCGTCGACGACCAGGGTGTGATTAAACCTGTTGGCTGCGCGTTGTCAAACCTGGGAGAGTTGAAAGTGGAGGATGTTGTTGTATGCGGATTAAGAGGTGCGAATGCGTGTTGAGAACTTCGAGATGTCATCGTCCTTGAACGTGGTTCATTGACGGAGGCAGGTAGTGGTGCAGCTGGCTGTGAATGTGAGGGCAGCGGAGGATGGATGATACTGTGAACCTGAGAAGTCTGGGAAGAATGGCCTGTTTCCAGAGCTCTCGTCGGTGCCCTATCTTTCTCCTTTTCCAGCCTCTCCTTCCTCCTTTTGATTTCCTCTTCGCCGACTAAACGCTCCTCCTCGATATCTGTCACGCTCCCACGTAGAACATCGCGCACATATGCCAACGACTCCAAGGCTTCCCGCTTTCGCGCCCGGATTTTCTTAGCCTGATCCTCAGCGGCATTCTCACCTTCGTCGAGCAAAAGCGTGTCTACAATCCACCCAACAGATTCTCCAAGGCGTTTTTGCAGGGCTTTCATATCAGCAACATCTTTCTCCATTTCGAAACGGGTTCGGGGCTCCCACGGAGGTCTTTCTTCAGGTGGCCGTTCGTCGACAAGAGGGTATGCAGTATACGAAGCAGACTGCGATGCAGGAGTACGAACTAAATTTGCCGCTAAATCAGGAAGGTTTTTCTATGAATCCAGCAGAAAAAAATTAGGTCATCATAGCATCGAAAGTGAGATGCAGGCCGACCTTGATTTCGGAGACAGCGTTCAAGATCGTCTGGTTTAGCCCTAATGCTTCTCCCCGGTCCATCAGTCCCTGCTTAAGCATCCCCAGGTTTGCAAACTGCAGGCTCGCGGCCGATGCCTGTCTTGCATGTCCATTCCTCCCTGGCCCGCCGTTGGGCAGATCGCTTCCAGAGACGCTTGTCCGTCGCCTCTGTGTTTCTCCGGGTCTACCTGCTCGACGAACTCGGGGTTCTGGGGGATCCGAAACTTCAGTGGGGATTCCAAGGAGATTGCGGTTTTCGAAGACAATTGCGGCGCCTGTAGCGGGAGTAGGGGACATCTGGAGGGTAAGTGCCTGGCGCAGAAGCAAGGTCGCATGATGGGGCATAGTTGGGGATGTGGTAGGAGGAGTAGGGTACCGGAGGAGGTAGGTTAGTTGAGTGCTATAATCAGATGGTATAACTGAGATACATTCAGTTAGGATTTCGAGAAATAGTTCGACTAAAGACCCACGTCGATTTCGTATGCGTAAGAGCATGGCTACGCAGATCCACGGCGCAAGCTCAAACGAGGGATCAACAGCAAAAAGACCGTCCCAAAGAATCATAGAATCGTGCATATTGAACTCCCGTGTGAACATGAGTCGCAACCAGCGGCTGTCAAATCAGTAAACTATTAGCCTTTATCGAATTTCCCGCTACCATCGATAGCAGAGGTTTAGAGCACGACTCACATGCCATAGATCTGCGGCTCGATGCCTGCGCTCTGCATGCGCTCCCAAAGCGCTGGGTCGACACTCTTCAGATGCTCCTTCTGTATTCGATTGCAGGCCAACAAAATCGGGGAAACATACGGCTGGATCTGAACTTGACCGTCTGGCACGTTTAGCTGGACGTGTCCCGGAACTGACCCAATCATCGGTACTTCGTATTGCGGCTCCCTCCACTCGTACCACCGCCCGACGCCGCGCATCACGGCTTGGAAAAGCGACCACGAGTCTGCCGCAACCCATCTCCGTGAGCACATTTCCGTAAAATCGTCGGTAATGGTTGAAGACGATCCATCAGCCTCCGGAACAGAGTCGTAATCTACAGCGTAGTACAATGGTGCCAATAGTTCGTGCATGCCTTGGCGGTACCCGACTGCGGGGTTCATCACAGAGTAGAGGAATAAAATATTGATAAGCTGCGATTGAACAACGGGGGAGCGAAAATATTCAATATCAGGGAAACTAGATCGAGTGTGATTTGGTTCTGGAGCATGATAAGAGAATCAATGACACGCACGTCCGTTCAACGTCTTGTGAGATTGTCTTGCGAAGCTCGACTGCAGAGAACCACTCTTTCCACGGGTTCTGGAATGCACAGATGATGCCAATCGTGCGTGATGTTATCTGGGAAAATGACATACCTCATCGTGCAAGCTGAGAGGATTGTTCTGCTCTAGGTTACTTGCAGCCCTGTTTGGTCTCTGTGGTGGCGAGTTCGTCCCAGGGACAATGAACCCGTCTTCATAGCTCCCATCTGGTGCCCTCATCTTCGCGAGTAGTAATCGTGTGAAATCGGTCCTCAAAGCACGCATCGGTTCAAGGTACGCGCTGGGCGCCAACGGCAGTTCGGGCGGTCGCTGCAGTGGTTCAAGTGATGTCAAAAATACCTGGAGAGGTACGGCGAGTCCCATAGATGATTCAATCTCAAAACAGCCTTTAAAAAGAAACGCAGAAACGCACTTTCCATGCCAAACTCCTTCCTGGGACGCCAGGAGATCCTTCCGGTGACTCGAAAAGCCTCCCACCAAGTGCCGCATCCTTGACCTTCGACAGACATAGGCCCGGGCTAAACAAGTGATCATACGCAAGCCTTTAACAAACCCCAGAATGAATGACCAACGTCGACTCAGTATCATGATTCGATGTGTGTGAAGCTGGATCAAGACCAACTTGATCTCATCTACAGAAGGGCGCGTGCGCCGTTCATTGGCGGCCATATTTTAGGTCGCAGGTATTGTGCGTGCTGCTCTTTAGATAGTTTCACAGAGTAATACAAGACAAGAGAGTGGAAGGTGAGGCAGGTGTGGAGGAAACGACTCTGTCAATGACGGAAGAGTAGTAAGGAGCAACCCTAGGTCGGATGCCCATGTCACGAGACTAGGAACATCATTAAGATCTAAGATGAGATCTGAGATTTGCGAAGGAAAACTAGCTCGCGCGTACAAGTACAACTACATCCAGTACATACTGTAAGCATACACCTGCATACGCAGACTGACTTCGTGATTCTGTACGGGGTGTATCGCACGACTATGTTTTGTGAGCTACTTGTGTCACTTACCACAGGATCCAGCCTGGACACATAGTTGTGCTGCGAGATAAATGTAATATTTCGGATCAACACCGCTGTCAAGTTTCCACAAGTGTTAAAACCACATAGACACAGAGAAACTGGTCTCTTCGCTCTTCATCGCATGCCACCAACCGGGCGGGAAGAAGAGTATATCTCCGGGCTCCAACGTCGCGCAAAGAGCATTAGGAGCAACATTTTCCGAAAATAAAGGGAAGAGATCTCTTTCGGGCTCTTCAAGCTGGGATGCGAAAACATCTACACGGGATGTGTTGCTCATGGACGGCTCCAAGTTATTGGTAGCAGGATTGTGTATCGACTTGACGGAAGAGTCGGACGTTGGTGTTGGGTATGGATACATGTAGGGAGTGGCACTGGGAGCAGCCAACCAAACAGTCTTTCTTCCGACGACTTGAGCTGTGTCAAAGGTGAGCACGCGGGGTAGAAAGCAAGAAAGTATGCGCATATAGACCCACCGTAGAAATTATAGTATGGATCCTATGCCAACTTAGTTTACCGCCGATGCACAATGAGGAGGCTACTTACTGTATGTGCAGGGGACACTGTCCCTTTTGGGCCCAACCATGCATTGATGACGAGCTGATCTTCGTTTCCTGGAGGGCTGTAATCTGGGTAATCGGAAGGGACAGGAGGGCAAGTATACACGTAGTCGGGTAACAAGATGTCCGCCCTCAGCTTAGAAAACTGAGAAAAGAGGTTGTGCTGAGCAAGATATAGCACGGGTGCGCGCTCAAAACGGCGGGGATCAAGAGAGTCGAGAAATTCATCCCAGTCCATCATCTGCTGTGACCAGTCTTCCATCCGATAGTCACTGCCTACCTCGATCGGAACTAAGCGACCCGGGCCAGCAACGGACTTGAGATAGTCGATCGAATGCCAAGGATGATCATTCATGGCAGGCCAATCGAGTGCATAGCCAGTGAGTATGAACGGCTGCTGGTAGAGTTGGCGTTGGAACGATATGAGAGAAGGAGGCTTGTTGAAGCGCGGGATAGCTTTTGTAGGCGATGCGGTCGATGGCAATTGGCAGGTATCTGGAGGAGTGAGGCTGTGAGAGAAGGGAGGCTCGAAGGTCTTCGACGGAAGATATTCCGTTTGCAGTCTAGATATCAAACTCAATACAAGATCTCTCCTCCCTTCACCTGGGGCACCCGCGATTACCAACACACGATCGAGGCGCGCGATGGACGCTCTGACGATTTGCTCATCGAAGACATGCATATAATTTACGTCCACGATAGAGCGTATAGTACAAGCGTCGGTGTAGAGTCGTCTCCAACAAGCAGGATCCGGTTGACGACTTGTAGACATGGCATTGTATGCAACATGTGCCAGTTCGTCGAGCAAGTTTGAAGATACAGATCCGACAGTAGAAGTTCGTACGGCGGTTCGAAGATGATAGATTGTTTCTGGGCCACATGATGACATGCCTAAAGTTATGAGATGCGTCAATCTATTGTGATCAAAAAGCCTAATATCACGATCTCGCAATGGAAGCATTTAGACTCACTGGACACGTTGCGGTTAGAATCATTGTCAAGCTCGTCTGCCAGCTCATGCAGCAGGCAATCGAGCCACGACATAGATGATGGATGAGAGCTCACTCAAACAGGTCCACAAGGCTGAGACTGAAAGGTTTGAACTGGATCTGATGTGATGAGGACACAAATAGACCACAAAAGGGGGACAAGGAGCAAGAAACAGCGCCACCGAAAAGCCGGCTAGCACGCATGAGGTAACAGGCTGGTAACAGACCTGTCACGGGATGGCCTTTTTTATGTCACGCAGCTCGTCAGCGCAACTGATAAAAAGGTCGGCGGAGGGCTCAGACCCGTGAGAAACAACCCCGAGCGATCGTTCTTTTAGAGCAGCTACTTCGGCACGGACGGCCCGGCGAGAACCGCCTTCTTTTTACGTTATGTCTTCAAGGTAAGCGTCGCTGGCTATTTCGTGTTCGTGCGCTTATTACCTGTCATATTGCAATAATTTTGAAGGTTGGACCGGCTCCTCCTTTTACTTGATACAGGATCATCTGCCTCAGTGAGGACTACCGCCGCCAAACAACTCGCTCAACTCGCTGCGAAAAGCGTCATTAGCGATGTTGTTATCGAAGAAGATGTCAAGTACTCCCACCGCCATCACGTTCCTCTGGGAGACATGTTAGGATGGACAGAGTTGATGGCTGTCATAGCAAGAGTATATACTCTCCTATTTGAAATTATTCTATCTCGCTCAGTGCTCGTTGCTGCAGGTCCTCCCATTTTTGCACTCTAGATCTTACGAAACACGAGCAGCTGCTTCTGCTGCACTACTCCACATATTCAACTTAGTCCCTCTCTGGCACCCTTTCCATGATGACGACCTCGACTCTGACCTTTCATCTTCATCCACATCTCTTCCCCTCCCGGAATTTCCAACGCTGTCAGTAAAAGAACTCATGCAAAAAGGGTCTCTCCTTCTTGCCTCGTCTGGCAAGGAATTTACGAAGCCTCCGGGAATCTTAGCCAACTCCTCGGAAGTTTCGAAAGCTCGTAAAGAAGCTATCCGTCGCCTTGGACTTGAGTTTTTGGACACGGAGGATATCAACTTCGTGAAACTGGAAAATGAAGTCGACACCGACGTGCAGATGGAAGATGCAACGGAAGCAGCGTCTTCTGCCGTCTCACCGATCTCACCGACGAACGATGTGGGTCCCAAGCTGAAAGAACCCTCGCCTCCGCCTCGGTCTACGTCTGGCACTCCTGCAGCATCGTCTCCGTCGACGTCAGCTGTACCTCCACCACCGACCGAAGATGACTTGACTGGTCTTTCGGCTCGAGAGCGCAACCGGTTGAAAAGAAAGCGCAAACAGGGCAACAGTGCGTTTGTTGCTGCCCCCCCGCCACCTTCACATCCAGGGGCCAGAGTCCAAGCTACCCCTGCAGGGCTGTCAAACAAGTAAGTCTGACATTATGAGGGCACGTCTGTTTGCTCATACTTGATGCAGAGCGCGTCTTGTAGCGGTTGAAGACAAGCCAGTGACTTCCTCCAGAGCAGACAGCCCCAAACCTACTCCGAGTACAGACAAGGTGGTCGTCGATCCTACTAAAGGCGGCGCTGTATCGCCCAAAGCTTCTGGTCAAGAATCAAAGGCCCTCGAAGTGCCACCTGGGCATTGGATATGGGACGGTCTTGTCAAGGTCCTTGAGGTTGATCTTTTTAGTGCTGCATGGGAGGTTCGCCATGGCGCCGCTATGGCGCTGAGAGAGTTGCTCAAGACTCAGGGAAAATACGGCGGTACGAAAGGTGTGAGCGATTCTTATAGAGTCCTACATTCGGTTAATATCTTGCATCAGCTGATTTCTCACGAGACGAGAACGAGACTGCGCATGAACGATGGTGTAACGACTTGGCTGCCAAACTGTTATGCGTGTTTTGCCTAGATCGCTTTGGTGATTTTGTCTCTGACCAAGTACGTGATCATGGCCTATTCGAAACTTGATATATCACTAAACCCGTCTAGGTTGTAGCGCCTGTACGTGAAATTGTTTCGCAGACACTAGCCTCCCTACTACTTCATATGCCTCGACGTTCAGTGCTGCATGTGCACCGTGTTCTCTTACAAATGATCCGCCAAGATTTCACTCTATCGTCCCAAAACACAGATATACCCCGTCAACAGGGTGCTCATGAAAAGGGACATGTCTGGGAAGTCCGACACGCTGGCTTGTTGGGAATCAAGTACGAGGTCGCTGTGCGCAGCGATGTTGTCGAGGATGAGCTGGTCAAGATGGAAGTCGACGAAGTCGAGGTGGCACCTAGTGCCTTCGTCTACAGTGGCAGGGAGATTCTACAAGACGTTGTTGACGCCGCTATTCTTGGGTGAGCTGTTTTTTCTATCTAAATTCTCAGTTAAATACTCAAAAAAATTATCAGCCTAGGCGATCGAGATGACGATGTCCGTTCAGTGGCAGCATCGTGTCTGATTCCGGTAGCAACTCACCTCGTTCGACAAATACCGGAGTGTCTGAGTTCCGTTCTCGCGGTTCTCTGGAACTGTCTGCGTGACATGAAAGACGACTTGAGCTCAAGCGTAGGAATGGTTATGGATCTTTTAGGTATGAAGTTGTCAGTTGATTGAAATGCTACTGACACGTCGTTGATCTACACATAGGCAAGCTTGTCTCCTACCGCGAAGTGATCGACATTCTGGCCAACGAATCTGCTTCGTCTGTCTTATTGTGCTGTCATATCATGCTCTAGCCACTGATATAATTTTGCGTAGGCGACCGCTGACTGTGCTTGCGCCTACCCTATTCCCGTTTTTTCGCCATACGATTCCCAGTGTCCGCCTAGCTGTAGTTGAAATGCTCCACTCTTTCATGAATGTGCAGACCTTACCGAAGGATTGGGTCACAATCCCGCTTCTGCGTCTGCTTTTCCAGAATTTGATAGTTGAAGAGCGGACGGACGTTCGGAATGCCACGACCGCAACATGGAAAACTACCATGACTCTACTACAATCTGTTCAAGGCTGGATGGAGTCACTGGTGCCGCAAGCCCAGTTGCTGGAGTGGTTCGCCATCATGATGACTCCGATGGGTGTTGCTATCGATCCTGCAGCTCTTTACGACCCTCTTCAGATTGAGGGCGGAATCGATAATGCTACAGAACGACATAACGTGGACAAGAATATGCTTGCTCAGGATCTCACGCTGGTCACGCAGGATGTGGTCTGGAGAGCGAGGATTGCGTCTGCGAATGCCTTGGCCTGCCTCATGTCCCGTTGGGGCTCTCCGGTAAGTAAGGTCGTTTCATGTACAGTGGTATTGCTCACTCGTTACGCGCAGGGCCAACTGGTCGATGACACGTTCCAACCAATTCTTCTACATTACATCGACTCTGCCAGCATGCTCCAGAAAGTGCTCACTGCTATAGTCACAGAGGAATGGGCGAGACAGTGTGACGCACACGGAATTCCACAACATCTGGTCGAAATATCCTCACTAGCTCGCGACCTGAGTGACAAGACTCTAGCATGGTTACAAACCGATCCACCCACAGCCTATCACGAGATGGCCTTTACTCTGGCACGCATTCATGGCGAGTGCTCAACTCTTCTACAATCCTTTGGCCACGAGTGCAAGATCCCATGGTCAAATATCCCCACATTGGCTTTGGAGATTGATCCCACGGGTATGAAACCGGGATGCTTCTCATTAGCGACAGCCGAAGAAGCCGTAGGAGATATTTTCAAGAAGTTGAAAGACAGCCTTGGTAGGACGAAGAAGCGGGAGCTGGGGGTCATTGCTGAAAAGAGAAAGGCTGTTGTCACCAGCATCGAGCGGTATAAGGAAGTGAAGTCACAGCATGACATTCGTGTATCTGCGGCCTTTGCTGCCGCATTTGTTGCTTTGAAGAGTACTCCGGACAAGGTCAGCCCTATCGTCAAGGGGGTCATGAACGGAATCAAGGTCAGTCCGCATTCGCATACGTCGACATCGGTTTCTCTATGCTAATCTTCTTCTCAGAATGAAGAGAACATTGACCTTCAGACTCGTTCTGCGGTGGCTGTCGCTTCCTTCATCGAGTTCTGTGCCCATCACAACCTCGCTCAGCCTCCAGACAAAATTGTCAAGAATCTTTGTACATTCTTATGTCAGGACGATGAACGAACGCCTACATTCGCTTATAATCGCAAACACTTGTCAGCAATCTTGTCATTTCCCACTTCGTCAAGTGCAAATGACACTGGTCCGAAAGAGGAGTACAAGGCTGAGAGCGCTCACAAAGCAAAGATCTCAAGGCGGGGTGCAGGGCTTGCGTTCGTACAACTGTTGGCACGCTTTGGGCCTAGGATGCTAGACACCGTGCCAAAAATGTGGCAGTCGATGGCCGGCGGGCTTCTCAGCGCATGTGATGCTCGTACGTATACTAAAACGATGCTATTGATCCGTCTGATTATTTTGTGTAGAATTGCCAGAGGAGGCGGACCGACTCATCGAACAGCAATATGGCCAAGATGTTATTGATTCTTTGAGTGTCTTGGAAGCTGTTGTACCGACGCTGCATGAAGACTTATGGCCCAAGATCAGAGAGCTCTTCCCTATGATGACAATTGCTTTGCGGAGTCGCTTCGCAATAATTCGACAATCTGTTGCTCGATGTTTCGCGACAATATGCGACGTCATGACGGTTGACGCAATGCGCTACCTGATTGAGAACGTTATTCCCTTCTTGAACGACACTCTCATCCTATCTAATCGACAAGGTGCCACTGAACTTCTATACAGTCAGTCATAGCCCGTCATCTCTCCAAACTGAGACTAACCAGGTTCATTGCCATTGCAAATAGACGTTGTTCAGAAACTTGACGATAAGGCTCTGCCGTATGTCATCTTCATGGTCGTACCTATCCTTGGGCGTATGAGCGACCCTGACGACGATGTTCGATCGACGGCTACTAACACATTTGCCTCACTCGTGAAGATGGTTCCACTAGAGGTATCTGACCCTTTCTTCATACCGGTACGATCACTGAAACATACATCATAGGTTGGACTGCCTTCTCCTCCGGGCTTCCCGGAAGAACTACTGAGGCGTCGTGACAAAGAGCGCCAGTTCCTCACTCAATTGCTTGACGGAAGCAAGGTCGAGCATTACGAGATTCCTGTGCCAATCAAGGCCGAGTTACGCAAGTATCAGCAGGACGGTGTCAATTGGTTAGCGTTCCTCGCTAAGTACCAACTACACGGCGTTCTTTGCGACGGTTAGTAGTATATTCGTATCTATGCTAACACGCTCTCAGATCAACCCCATCATAGATATGGGTCTCGGAAAGACTTTACAGTCTATTTGCATTCTAGCAAGCAAGCACCACGAACGTTCCAAGCGGTATCAAGAAACAAAATCCGCTGATTCCGTCCACCTCCCTTCGCTGATCATCTGCCCTCCGACGCTGACCGGACACTGGTACTACGAGATCCTCAAATATGTCGATAATCTGAAGCCTGTCATGTACACTGGTAATGCTCGGGAACGAAGCAAGCTGCTCACAAAGCTCAAGAACTACGATGTGGTCATCACGTCGTATGAGGTGGTTAGGAACGATATCAGCAGCCTTCAAGGGAGAAGTTGGCATTACTGTGTTCTTGATGAAGGCCATTATATCAAAAATGCGAAGACCAAGATATCCAAGGCTATTAAAAGCATCCGTGCGCAACATCGCCTGGTGCTCTCGGGAACGCCGATCCAGAACAGCGTTCTGGAATTGTGGAACTTGTTCGATTTCTTGATGCCCGGTTTCCTCGGTACAGAGGGGTCTTTCAACGAGCGATTTAGCAAGCCCATCATAGCCAACCGGGATGGCAAAGCCAAGAATCCTGAAGCTGGTCAGTCTGAGACCATCTTCATTTGTAAATATTTTTCTGACTAACCTCAAATCTTTAGCCGTGCTGGCGTTGGAAGCTCTACACAAGCATGTGTTACCGTTCCTCCTCCGTCGTCTGAAAGAAGATGTTCTCCATGATTTGCCGCCAAAGATCATCCAGGACTATTTCTGCGAACTTTCCGATGTTCAAAAGCAACTCTACGACGATTTTTCTCAATCGCAGGCGCGCGCTAATGCTGAAGACGCTGTCAAAGCCGCTCAGGTGACGTCGGGCGAGAAAAAAGAACAGCAGCACGTTTTTCAGTCACTTCAGTATCTACGCAAGCTGTGCAATCACCCGGCTCTTGTCCTCAAGAACAATGCGGAGGCCACCAAAGCAGCATTCGAAAAAGCTGGGCTCAAGCCTGAAAGCTCAAATTTAAGCGATATACAACATGCTCCCAAGCTATTAGCCCTACGGTAAAACTATAGGTTGCAATAGTTCAAATTCTTCGCTGACACTCTACGACAGACAATTGCTCGTCGATTGTGGTATCGGGGGATCTCCCACTATCGCTGCAGATACAGCCAAAAGCGAACTTGCAGACGCAGAACCGACCGCCACAGACTCATTCTCCCAGCATCGCGTGCTGATCTTTTGTCAGATGAAGCAAATGTTGGACATCATCGAGACAGATCTATTCAAGAAGCACCTTCCTTCCGTGACATACATGCGACTGGACGGAAGCACGGACACGAACAAGCGTCATGCTGTCGTTCAGACATTCAATTCCGACCCCAGTATCGACTGTCTTCTGCTCACGACTCACGTCGGTGGACTGGGACTCACGTTGACCGGCGCCGATACTGTGATATTCGTAGAGCATGATTGGAATCCCATGAAGGATCTTCAAGCGATGGATCGCGCACATCGTATCGGGCAAAAGAAGGTTGTTAACGTGTATCGGTTGATCACCAAGGGTACGCTGGAGGAGAAAATCATGGGGTGCGTCCTATGTCGTTCAATCTCTATTCTCTTGTTCACGTATCCCCTTTTTTCATGGCACAGTCTACAAAGATTCAAGTTGAATATCGCGAACTCTGTCGTGACGCAGCAAAACGCAGGTCTAGATACGATGGACACGGACTTGGTCCTCGATCTTTTCAAGCACACCACAGAACATGAAGAGCTCTCCCATCAGCGAAGGGAGAAGAGGAAGGAAAAGGAGCACGCTCTTGGGAACAGCAAGAACATCCTCGACGGATTGGAGGACTTGCCCACTGAAGAAGAGTACCAGGACCTAGAGCTGTCCAGCTTCATGAGTTCCATTGGACGTTGATCGTGGGTGTTTTCTGTTATGTTTATTCTCTTGCAACTTCATTCAGTATGTTACATCGCGTAGACCGTTCTACTGTATCTTTACAGCTGCCTATAATTACTTCACAAGGACAGTACATAGTTGTGCAATAGGATCATATATCACAACAACGGAATGTATGAACTTCTTCCATATAGTGTATTCAGAAGAGATAGTAAGGCCCGCCAGGTCTTCTATTACGACGAGTAGGAAGATGATGCCGAAGTAAACGTGGAACGCTGAAGGCTAAGAAAAGAATAATGACGCCTGAGGCAAGACCGGCGATGGTACCGGCCAGCGCTCCGCGACTCAAATGTTTGCCGGTCGACGACCTGGACGAAGAGGAAGGTGAGGAGGTATTCGATGGTGACGAAGTAGACGAAGAATTCGCTAAGCAAGTACGGTTGTTACCGGATGCTACGAAGAAGGGCGAAGACTGAGCGAAAATGCCTGCCGCACGCGATGTATCGAATGCTACAGCTGTATAAGATCCTTCATCAACATCCACCGGAGACCACTCGAGTTCTGCTGCGGTCGACGGCACATCAGTCGTCAATGTGCGAAAGGAAACCATGGCTCTGGAGTATCCTGGGGCTATAGCAATTTGCACAGAAAGCGAGTTCGTTATCTGTATAGTCAAGGGTACGGAAGTTTGCCCCTCAAACTTCCATGAGAACGTCGTATCGTTGCATGTGGTAGTGTTGGCGGGAGAGTCGAAATAAAGATATGGAGAATTGGATGATGTTGGAGAGGGCGATGCTGACGTTGGCGACGCCGATAGCGAAGACGCAACGGTAATAGTAGAGGTCGTCGATGGATTGCTCCCATCCATTGCTGTGTGTGAAGTCGATGATGGGGCTTCAGAGGTCGATGACTCTAAGTGCTCCGAACCCTTCTTGGCCATCACAATATAGAAAGATAGGATCAAGACCAGGATGAAGGAGTAACGTTGTAACATTTCTTCTGCCAAATTCTGTTGTTTGTCAGTTGCCCATAATCGACGGGAATAATTGAGCGACTCACCAACGATGCGAGAGGCAGGCATCCTTGCCTGAGGCGATCTTGAAGCATTGCATATAAGTATATCTACTTCCCCCGATGACAAGATCGTGTGAACCTGGCCCGCTGAATAGTGTGGCTTGGGAACATCGTCCGTTTGCTCGCCGAGAACGCCTGACATCAAGAGGTGCTTCGATCATACTCCCAGGCCATTGTTGTCACCCAGCCCGGCGAGGTCCTCAAAATGGAACACTTTCCTTTAGTTCACGCGGCTTAGGGTGCCACCCGACCTCTTCCAGAGTTGACTGGTCTGAAGTGAGCAGTACATGCTTCGGAAGCTACTCGTTCACACGAAAGCCGGGTATGGTGGATAGATCGGTAGCAGTTGACCCATGATGGCTTCGTGAGAAACATAGGGCTGAAAGTGTGAGCTGATGCAGAGGTCGATGAGAAGAAGCGTGATGAGCTCCAGTTGTATAGCTCTGTATCGTGCGAGAGAAATGGCAGGCATGCTGTTGACCAATACGGATCGAAAATGAAGGACTCACAGTATCTAGGGTTGAAGAACACGACCTTGCAAGGGTGTGATCGGGTCAGCAACGGAGACTACTTGATCATAGTGCTTGATTTAATGCATAGATCACCGAGTACAATGTGGTGAACTCAAGGCTCGAAGCTTGCCTAGTCCACAAACGTCCACAACAAGCGTCGGTGATCTCCGGTTGTCTCCGGTCAGCCAAATAGTCAGGGATGGACTCACGATCGACGGCCCGGGAACACTCTCAGCCGACCATAGTGAGCTCGTTCATACTTCTGCACGCTCAATCCCTTCCAGTTCGTCGTTAGCGTTTGGGTATGAAAGTAGCCATCATTGGAGCAGGCCCAGCAGGATTGGTGACTTGCAAGACTCTTGTAGAGACATCCTCACCTGAACTTCCGTTTGATCCCGTAATTTTTGAACAAGAGGAAGATGTGGGCGGGACATTCCAGTATCGTTCGTACCAGGTAAACAACTGTCCATATCTGAGCTCCAGCATGGGATTCAAAAAGCATGTGACATAGAATGCTACCTTAGTATCGTCGAAGCAACTCACTGCTTTCTCTGACTTTCGACTACCTCTGACTTGTCCTGATCATCTTACACTGGAGGTTTGATTTTCTATCTTTAGATCAGCCTCACTATCCTTACCGCCTTCTTCCTAGGAGTATGTTGACTACCTTCGAGCTTATGCCAAGCACTTCCACGTATGGGAGAGGATTCAATTCGGATGCAAAGTTGTCAATATCTCACGCAACAGGATTCAAGGGGGCCACAATGTAACCTATGTCCGGCGCGCACAGGGTGACCTGAACGAATGGTCAGATAGTAAGCCAGTCACCTTGCGCTTTACCCATCCATGTCATCCTTTTCACATATCCAGAGACGGAGGTTATCCACGTCGCATATGTGGCGGTGTGTACTGGATTGCACGTTACACCTTCCATCCCCGACATTCCTGGCATTAACCATGTCCTTGAGAAGCGTGATGGCAATAAGGATGTATCTCCTGCGGTCTTTCATTCAGCCCAGTACAAATCGCGTTCTCAACTCCAAGGAAGGCGCATCATGATTCTCGGTACTGGCGAAACTGGGATGGACATAGCCTATGAAGCTGCCAAAGCAGGTGCCAAAGAAGTCATACTATGCTCTCGGGCAGGGTTCGCGCATTTTAATCAGTTGATATCCTGCCTCTAATTCTGAAGAACTCTTTACCTAGCTTTCTCTCGTTTCCCAAGGCACTGGTGATAGAATCTGCTGCAATGCTCGTAACGTTGTGCTGATGATCTTTGCTTGAAAGAATGACTTCGAAATCTTTGGCTTCAAGTTTGAGTCAACAAATCCCGTCCCAATTGACTCCTTGATCACAAATTTGGCAGAAACAGCATACGTCGTACGTATCATATTATCCTTGATCGTGTCTCAAACAGGTTCGTAAATACCGCTTCTCTCGCTTCAGCATCCATGGGTAGCTGGATCGCACATTCGGTGGTTGTGAGCTGATCTCTGGTTCTCAAACCTGACTATATCTCACAGAATGTTATACAGTATCTCTGATTTCGTGATCAAACGTGTATTGTGGATCCTCACAGGCAACCATTCTCCCTCTTGGCACTGACATTCCATTCGACTGACATCGTACAGGTACACATGCGGGCTGCAACCAATGGGTACGAGAGCCTCTTATCTTTCCTCCGTCTCTACAGTTTTAAACGACACGTCAGGTCGGAGAATTGGAACCTGAACGTCTAGGGCGAGCCTATGTTTTTTTGAACAAGGTGAACTGTGGACTGTCCACAATATGCACATGTCTCATCATATTGCATTCAGTCTCACAAAGCAATGCCATACATCAATCGTCCATATCGCAAACGACCTGCATTATTGGAGTACCTGTCCAAATACATAGACCCCCCGGAAGATATGCCCCCTAAAACAGACTTCACTGTCGATCTTGCTCCATTCCCTTCACATTTCCTATCAAATGGTCGCGCCGTTTTCCCCATGTCTAAACGAAAGGATGCTTTGCGCATGGCGGGCCGCGATGTAAGGCCTGACACCGTTGTGTATGCCACTGGATATGCTCAGAAGTTTGATTTCTTCGATAAAAACGGTGACTACGGAACACCTTCGGAGGCCGATATCCGAAATGTTGCGAAGAGTGGAGACGAGACCGTCGCATTTATCGGATTTGTACGCCCGGGAGTAGGTGAGTCGAGTCCACCAATGGACGTATTTGCGTTTTCACAACGACTCACTGGTCTGATACGATAGGTGCGATTCCACCGATTGCGGAGATGCAATCATTTTTTTGGGTCTCTTTACTAAAAGGCCAAGTGAAGATGCCCTTACCTCCGCCTTATTACCATCTTCTCGTAAAGGAGACTGCGCGAATCAAGTATGGGGTTGATCACTCGACATATATGAGCACACTAGCGAAAGACATCGGAGCAGCTCCCGGACTCTGGGAACTCTGGAGCGAGTATGGGACTCATGTCCTTGTATGCTATTGGTGTGTTGTTTCTTTGATATCGTCTACATCAGGATGTCTTCTAAACCATGTGCCGGCCCTGAAGTTTTGGAGCAGCGTTCACCCCGTTTTACCGCCTTCGCGGCCCCTTCCGGTCTGAAAAGGTCGTTCCAATCATCAAGACCGAGCTCTGGGATACCATCACCAGACGAGGTATACTCGGCAATCTTTTGATGGGACTCATCCCTATGATTTTCTACTGTGTGATCAATCTGGTAGCTTTCGCCTCGGAGAAGGTATGGGCACTTGTTGGGGGCCAGCAATTGTATGTTTAAGTGAGCAACGTTTCACGTGTAATCCATCATCAATTATTTATACTCATCGCAGCAGCAGCGGTAGATCAGATAGCCTTTATCGTCGCGGCCTGGTGTGTATCGGACAGTCCAGCCAGGTGTTCAAACAGTCTTGAAAACCTGGCTTCGAATGTTATTCTAATAGAAAGATTCGGTACACAGGGTGCTTTGAGTTGCAGGGACGAGAGTGATACACTTTACTATACGCTACATGACGTGTGCCCTCATCAAGTCCACGGCGCTGGTCCGTTATACCGGGTTGGTGGGGTCATTGTGAAAAAATTTGGTGGTTGTACAGCACGTTGGAAGCCGCCTGGAGTTGGTAGAAGATTGCTCTGGAATGGGCTGAATTGTATGGAGTTCGGAGTTGCAGCCGGAGTCAGCGCGAGGGACGGTGCATCTACAGTTGCTCCCGGAGCTGGTGGGGGCTTCCATTGCTGTCACATACAACAGCGATCAACGGAGTATCGAACAGCTCAGTAGGTATGTTTACTTACGTGCTTGCGTCCCTCCCGATATAACTCTTCCAACTTCTCGTCGAACACACCTCGCTCCTCAAATTCATGATACGCCTTGTACAGCATGAGCGCAGAGCGCGCATCTTCGATTGAGTCATGTGTATCCTGTTGGATCTGCTCGCCCAAAACAAACCAAGATAGAAAGCGGAGCGAAAGACGTCGTTGTCGAGAATTGAGGAAGTACAAATCGACTGTGTCGATAACTTGTTCCGGTGGGACGAATATATCTGAGGTTAAATGCGAAGATTACGTCAACGGATGGGATAACAGGCGAGTCCGTCGGGAGCATACTGATAATGCGGAAGTCCTTTGAAAGGCCATGTCCGATGAAGACACATCCTCGATCGACGAGTAGCCGAAGTTTTTTATAAACGACCTTCAACGGTGTGAGTGTATATGGTGAAATATTGGGGTCAAGGTCTCCGACTGCAAAAAATAATGGTGTTAATATAGCTCCGAGATATATGGGATGGATGTTTACATTTGATGCCAGACCACTCGGTTAGATAGTCGACAATAACCTCGCTGGTATGAATATGGTCGTCGATGAACGGGACGCCTTGCCTCGGCCCATCTCCACGCAGCACGGAGACTCGAGCCAAACTGAGACGCGCAGGGCGGAGAATCTTCTTCGTTCCATCTGAGCGATACTCGGTCTCTTCCTACATGTAGAAATCAGCGGTCTCATTCGGACGCCCTAGTGATCTGCTAATACCTGTTGCATTGACACGAATTCAGCGTCAATCGCGACAAGTGTTCCAGGCCGCGGAAGCTCGTCTGGTCGGAGAGGATCGTGCTTGATTAAGTTTTCGTCACGTTTGCTATCCGATGATCCATTCCGTCAGTGTAGGTTTCAAGAACGTACATGGCAATACAGACCTAGAAATCGACGTATCATGACTCAAGATTGAGGCATCGATCTGGTCAGGCAAGCCCGAAAAATCCAGCCGGTCTCGCATGTCTACTCGTTCCATGTAAAGTATCGTAGGCACCTGCAAATAGGGTCAACACAATGTGAATACAGAGGTAGGTGGGAACGCACCTTCCACTTGCCTGGAAAGCTCAAAGCCTCTTCTTCTGATATATTGTGAACGACGAAGTCGTTGAAGACATACCACGGGCTCTGTCTGTCTTCGAGGCCTTCCGCTTCTGGGACTAAGGCAGGAAAGTTGGTTTTTTAATCAAGGGCGAACATAAATTCGAACGTACCTTTGACTACCGCAACTAGATGCGATCGCTTATCCTTTGCCACAACTTTCACAACCATAGCCTGTAGTGATGAAGTCAGCGGTCACGATGTGTTGATGGAAAGCAAAATACTCGCCCGCAATTCATAAATAGCACTCTGGAAATCATCGATGCCTTCTGTCTGGCCCCTCAATTGGACCCGTGGTTTCAAGAATGTCGTTTTTCTACTATCCAGCCAATATTCAAGGCTCTCTTCGCTATGGACATTAGCATTGAGCGCGAGGATGGGTGGAAGATTTCGCGTGGGGATCGAGTGCACCGACTCGAAGTTTACGAATTGCTTGCATTTCTGGCAAGTGGCTTTGTAACCGTTCCGCCGGACGAGCGACGTGTATAAGATAGAGGCAAAGTCCATGGCACTGTTGCTATCAGTGCTGACAGCCTGAGGTTGGATAAAGAAAAGTGGGTAGACCGTCAGATGAGTCGGAATACATAATGAGCAACAGGCTGAACATTTGCGTACTTTACGCGGATATACCAGGTCGACGATATGGGTATTGTGCTCCTTCTCCCGAACTGCCTTACAGCTTGTGCACATGATGATGTTTTTGCTGTTCAGCCCGAGAAGTTGTGAGATGGGTGCGACCGCAGGTAAGGCTGAAGGCACAATGGATGGGTTTGACGAAAACATATTTCCCTCGGAGCCTATCTTGTCAATGAGGAAGCGGTGAAATGCTTGGATCATGTGAGCATAGTCCATATAAATGCTATCACGTCCATAATCGACGAGTTCGATCTTGTTTTCGACTTTGATCCCGACCCGCAGAAGTAAGAATTGTGATAAATTTGACAAAGAGCAGGACATACTATGCGCCAAGACACCCACAGTCTTGCAAAAATTACTTGACTGACAATTTGTACCTCGCGCATCTTCAAGCATACGTGTGACGAAACCGAGCTCGCATAGAAGGCAATGCTCTCTTGTGCAGTTGGTGGTGATGTGGGACTTGGCTAGACACCGGATCGGGTAACTGTAATGCATGACTTGAAGAATAGGGTTCGTGTACGAATTGAGAATGTGTGTTTCGAGGCCGCTGAACTCCGTCCGGTTATAAAAGCTATAGGAAATGATTTGAAAGGAGTTAGGATAGAAGGATATGATCTTGAGCTTACGCGAAGTCGAAGTCTTCGACTCCGAATTTTGAGTACGCGATTTCCACTTTAGCATAACGAGGTGGTACATCGTCCAAGCCGTAACGAGCCTCATTCGCCGAAGACGTGAGCTCGGCCTACAGGTCAACTGATCGATGAGCAACCAGCAAGAAAAATGCACTGAACTGACCTCCGGCCTAGATAACTTCCCGCTCCTGAATCGAGCTTGATCCTTCCTCGGTGCCGTAGCGACCATATTCCTCCGTCCCTTAAGTTCCCTCGGCAACGGTGCATATGCTATATTATCATTCATCTTCATCGTGTTCAGCACCTGCTGGGGGATCTTTTCAGGAGCGCTTGAGTATTGAGGCGGTGCTTCGAACTGGGGTGTCCAAGATGAAAGCAACAGCGATCCATAGTACGGTAGACCGATTGAGTTGAGTGGTCTTTAACATATCATGATTCAGTCTGCCTAGGGAAGTGATGGGACCCTTACGTTGAGTCTGTCCATTGAATGTCGGGTAACGGCTCTGGTGTATCAGCCCATTCAACTGGTTGGCCCTCAAAGCCGTTGAAAGGATGTACACCTTCATCATCCGCAGCCGTCATGAGGTGGATCACCCCGTCGGCATCCCCGAACGCCATGTATGCACCCGTTGGAGAGACGGCCACAGAGCTGATGGGTACTTGAGTATCGAGCTGTTTCGTTGATTAACGGTTCAAAATCAATCTCCCAGTGGCAGATAATACCTGATAAAACTCAGTCGCATTGGTGGGATTCGACGTATCGACAATATTGACCAAGCCTTGATTCGACGTGACGACAATGCTTGAGGATCGTCTTGGAAGGGAGTTGATGAAAGCGGGGCCTGCAGGGAAGGGCACAGGGGGCAACGGACGCATTACACGCATGTCGTACACTTTGACCAGCGGATCAGGTATCGGACGTGATTGTCTGACCACTTTGAACTCAAGATCACAAGATTTTGAATGGGTTGGAAACATACCTCAGTCCCCAGCCGATAGTATAAACGCAGTTTCCACTTGACTGTAATCCTTGTATTTCGCTCTCGTGTGCCTTAGCAGTAGCCTCTGCGCCACCGTCTCTCCTGAGACCAGTGCGTGGATCGTGGCAACGCACGAATCCATTAGCGTCTCCAGAAAGAAGAAATGAATGTGAATAATGCAACTGCGTCACAGGAGAAGAAAATATGCTTTGTCGGACAACACTGCCAGTCAAAGGGTTAAGCAGAAGTAATTCGAGCGCCGACGTCGCCACTGCGAGAAGGTTGGATGAGCCTGAGGTGTTCGAAAACGTAGTCACAGTAGCGGCAGGAGGCCTGCCATCGCAACGGCATGAAAAGGTCAGAATTATGTATCGAAAACGCAGATCAGTAACACAAGGCATACCGATGATACCACTTGTTGACTCCTCCCTTATTCCACGAGCCGATTCCCTCACTTGCGACCCCGCTTGCGCGTACATAATTCTCATCTGCGATCACTTTCTTGACTGCAAGATTACCGCCGACGGGGAAATTGACACCACGCATCCCGCGTGGTGTGTAGTAGGCGACAACATGGCCAGTGTTTGTACCTGACCAGAGTGTATCGGAGACGGGGTCAAAACAGAGAGCAGTGATAGGCTGGGGGAAAGTTTGGCTTTGATGCGTAATAGGTACCGTGGGGCGATATGCAGCAGTTGACATCGACGACGATGAACAAAGAAACAGAGAGACAGTAGACAGAGTTGCCGCCGGTACAGTATCTGCTGTATTAAGGGTAACTCTCTAACATGATTGTAGGTCTGTAATCTGCAAAGATCTTTTGTCATTTTCCCAGGCGAGGATCTTCTAGATCCGCTTGGCATTTTACAGATATACATTTGGCTTATGTCTCCGCTTGCTCGCAATTTTTAGACGCATCAGTTACAAGCAGTCGATGCGCGTGCTAATTATATGGTATCAGGTTTAAGCAAGGCCGTAGATTTCTAAGCATTCAATGCAGTCCAGTCGACGCCCTGACCAGGCCCATACCTCGACTCCAACCACGTATTTGCTTGTTTGAAATGCGCGTTTCCGAAGAAACCTCTGTACGCAGATAATGGCGATGGATGAGCTGATCTATCACCAACGGGTCAACGATCTGCCAAGAACACTCATGCGAGCTCACAAAAATCACCCACTTCAAAACAAGATGCTTATTCTTGAGCGTTGACACAGTTAGCTCACTCATCAGCTGATTTGCGATTATCGAGTTTCCAGTGCTCACCTCGTCTATACCAACCGCAAGGCATGTCTTTTGCGCAGACAGTCCCCACGCTAAGATCACCACGCCCCGGTTATTATCGTCGTCGTTGGCAGCCTTACGATGCACGACAGCCCGAAGCGCTGCAGTCGTTAATTCTTCCCAGCCTTTACGCGCGTGCGAGTGGGCTTTGTGCGCGCGGACGGTCAAGCATGTGTTGAGGAAGAGCACGCCTGACTTCGCAAGCGGTGTGAGGTCGCTAGTGGCAATTAACAAGCAAATCTGTGTGATGAGTATCCTGTCTTTGCAGGTCGAAGTGAACAAAAGGTGGCAGACCCCGAGGAAGGGATCACGAATGACGGGATATCATCCTTGATCTGTTTGTAGATGTTCTTAAGAGAAGGCGGCGGCTTGGTTGGAGAAGGAACGGAAAATGCTAGACCTAAGGCAAATAGTGTACATCAGTCGTATCACAAGACACATACGTGAGGTAGGATACCATGAGCCTGATCCACATCGTGATACGGGTCCTGTGAACTGAATGATAGGCTGTGGCATTGTACTCGAAAGACTTCGGACGCACCTGTCCGATGATGATCGCTTTCACGGACTGCAGCGGCGTGAGGCGCGACCAAGAGTATATATCGCGTACTACGGAGAGAACCCTCGTTCAGTATTTGGTAACTGAGAAATGTCTCAAGACCGACCAGCAGGGTAGATCGTCTGTGATTTGTGCTCAGCTAGTAAGAACATCTTCAGCTAGCACATCAATGAAACGGCTACCGTAAGTCCAATACCGTCGAGTCAAAAAAATATACTTACTTTATGGAAATAGGATTTCTTGAACTCATCCCGCAGAGCAGCATACCAACTCTCCCCCATCGTGTCGCGTTCCAAGTTCTCTATGGCATGCTTGATATCAGTAGTATCAGCCATGTTAGGACGCGTTTCTATAACTAATACAGCGCTCTTCAATGCCTCCGATGCCTTTTCGACAACCCTGACGCGTCACACGCAGTGAGCTGACAATAAAGAATGCAACGACTCGCTGTGGCTTGCCATACCTTTGACTATCATCACTGAGATTGCCTATATCCAACTTTCGTCTCTTGTTCGGCGGTGGTGATGGTAACGCCTGCCTTGAGAAAGTAGCCGTTGATTTGATTTGGAGTGACGTTACACGAGGAACCTTTCGCGGAGGCATGTCTTTGGTATTGCGAGGAGGTGGAGGTGGTGGGAGGAAGATGACTCATTTCATATGACATGTTTAAATTTGAAATTGATTAAAATAAGAAAAACAAATCCTTGTGCAGGGGCCATGTTAATCTTCTTTGTATCGTTCCAATTTTTTCGCATGTCACCCCGAAGGGGACAAAAGTGAATGTGTGCACACCGTGTAGATCTGATAGATTTTTGCTCTGTGTCGCCGGTAAGTGTTTCCCTACTGGAATTTTCTGCGATGGTAGTCATTTGAGATAACATACTACTAGCAGGTAGACTTTCGATATCCTAATGTTTTTGTATATGAAGCTATGAATATGTGAAGTCTGGACTCTGAAACTACTTTTTGTTCTTGGCAGACATCCGTTTCTTCGCAACACGCACTTCCTTCTCGAACCGGCTCCTCTTTCTTTGTCTCTGCTCATCACCTCCAGGCCCATCAACTTCATCTCGTCCCCGAGTCCTTGCCCTCGACAGCGCATCCTGCTTCCTTCCTTTCGTCCTCAGCTCCTCGTAACCGTCCCCGACCGCGCCCATGCGCGTCCGTCCGACAGATCTAAGCACGTCAGAGAACTCGTCTTCCAAGCCCCCGCCACGCCGTCTTCCGACGATCCCACCTGTTCCACCGAGTGCAATATCCTCTTCATCTTTTCGCCTCCTCTTATCATCCTTCTTCTTCAGCACCAAGCGTGTCATATTCTCTTCCTCAAACTCCGTCATGCGCTGGATCTCCCGTGCACGGGTGCTTTGCATCGATGGAGTGGCGCCCAAGCCCGACGTGGATTCCACGAATGGACGGGAAGGGTCAAGGTGGGCCAAAGAGGAAAGGGCAGCAGGGATTGGCGCACGGCGCGCACGTTTGTCTTTGCTGGACTCGGTATAGGGCACAGGAGCAAGCTTAGGGGGGCGGTATATACCGTCCCGATCATGGCTGTCATTTTCTTCATCACCATCATCTTGGTCGCTGCTCATGTTCCCGTTCTCGAGGTTTTGAGGGTTTGGTCTGAATGCGAGAGGGTCTGGGTAGTCCACAATGAGCTGATTTGCCCTCGGCAGTTTTCAAGGCCCACGTACCATCAACAACTCCTTGGCTGGTGTCTTCCGCGGCCCGGACAAGTTTTTCGATCTGATATCTCATTCTGCCCTCTAGGGCATTCACCTTTTCTAGGACAATCCTACCCTCTATCATGGAATCTACCAGGTCACCGGCCATTGAACCTCGTGAACCTCGTTCTAAAGAGCTGAATGGGAGGCAAGGCGGAGTACGATCATTTAAAGGTTGACCAATAACCTTGCGGGAGTCGGCAAGGACAAGGGAGTGCATATAAGACAGTAGGACGTGGTGCTTGAGGGATAGAAGGGATATCCCTTCCTTAAAATCGTAATCCGAAGAATTATTTTGCCTGAAACCATCAAGTCAATGATTTCAGAATAGCAAGGGGAAAGACACACACTTTTCGCGCAAAGATTTGATTAGCTCACGCACAGAGGACAGGCTGCGAGTCATTTCCTCCATGACGTCGCAAAAACCCTGTTGGACGATGTCTACGTCCATGATTGCCATCTACTGTCGATTTAAGAGGTGTGAGGAGCGGCCCTGATAAAGTATGCAGAAACCAAGGCGGGTTAGAAGAGAGTTGAAGACCGTGGGAAAAAGAATATTTCAGTAAACGGTTTTCTAGGCCGCCGCCTCGGCGAGGCGTAGAGCATGACATCGAGATTCATCAGAGCCCAGTGCATTTCATCTTTTCTGAAAGATGGTGCAAACTTTCAGGCTTACCTGTCTCTGAGGCTGGGAAACCGTACTGGGGGGATAAGGTGAGGAATAGACGCTCAGTCGTGAAACCAGTAGTATATGACCCCACTTCGATTCCAAACAAGGAGCTACAAGGAGTCAACAAGGATCGTCATGGCTAAAGCGCTAAACCACCCATGATCATCAACAGGTCCTCGCCTTATTCACTTCAGTAGCAGACGGACCAATCACTTTGCCCAGCGATATCGACATCACGCAGCCGCTAAGTACAGAAGTCACCTTTGCGAGTGTATTAGGTTGTATGGTGTAGTACTTCATGATGGAAATCGCCAATCTTCTTCGTCGACAGGCATTTAGTCTGTATCTGAAATTTGCTCTCAATTACAGGATACGGTTGTAAACCATAGTCACCGTTACCGTGGTGCGTGCGACTTCAGACACCTTCCACCTCTCCTATTACGCTCCCGGGCACTCATCGGCTTGGGACATATATAGACATGGGTCGACAAAGGTAGATGATTTCATACACGCCTCTGTTCATTTTATTTCACTTCGGCCTGCCTTCAACTCTTGGAGATGATCTGTCGATGTCAAAATTCCACTGTTGTTGAGAATTCCTGTAGTCTCGCACTCGACGTCCATCTGATCGTCAAAATGGTCAACATTCGTTCGAGGTGAGTGCATTCTTCTGTACTTCATCACATCGGGTCCTTGACCCTTGTTTGCTAATGGACCGATAGGTCAAAAATCTGTCACTCTGTTAGCGGAGGTTCCTGACTATAAGACACTGGTTTGACCGTTTTATAATGTACCCAACACTGTCTTCAACTTTCTACGCAGAAGATGGGGTTCAAAAGTTTAAATGTATCTTGAAAGAACAATGCACGAAGGTATCTGACACTAGAAATTTCGACATGTCCTGGTCTGGCCTCATCCCCCCATCTCGTGTATCTATCAAATTCATGCCATTATCAAGAATACGCCTGATATTCGACTGACTTCCTGACTCGAAGATGGTTCATCCTGCCTTACCATTCACTATACACGGTATTTTAGAGAGACATGAGAAATAGCAATTTATGTGACCAAAACATGATACGTTGAAGTCCTTTCTGTTGTTATTTGCACAGGATTTTTACAAAAAGGCTCAGGCTCTCCACGAGTCTCCTGACAGTGCGTGATGACAAGGTGCACTGCCACTTGTACGAGTACAGCAACGCATGATCCTCGTTTCTTTGTATTCACGGACGTATATTAGACTCCGGCTAGTGCTAACAATTCGCTGAACCCGACCCAACCTCATTTCCATGAGCGGACGTAAATCCACCCCATCCAAACACGCGCAGGCCGACGGCAGCGACCCAGCACAGAGTCTTCTCAACAGCTTCAACGGGCTTAGTCTATCTGGGAAATCGCCCATCAGCACTCCTCGTCGAGGGAGTCGATACACAACCCAAGCCGGACCCTTCGCTGGGGGTTTTCATCCAGGACTATTGCCTCCACCTCCTATCCTCTATCAAGCCGCACCACGTCTTCCCCAACCTCCGTACGGCGCAACAAACGATGGGATGACCAGTGCGCGCCCTGCACACATGCCTATGCCCATACCAGAGCATGATCATGGACAATCCCTTACGATGTACCATGCTTTAAATCCTTCCTTGGAGTTAAAAGTTCCTCCTCCCCCGTCCACCCCTCCGCGACTGTATTCAGATCCAGTCGCCCAATTATCCGTGACTGCCTTGACTCAGACCCCGCAATCTGCCTCTGCTAAGACGCCGCAATCCGCATCTACTAAAACGCCGCGATCCTCCCGGCGCAAGCGTGAGTCCTCGGCCGGCGTCGAAGGGGAAGACTATGTTCCATGCAACGGGATAACCCTCAGAGGTCAAAAGTGCACGAGGAAAGTCAAGAGAAGTTTATACCAGGATGTGGCTTTTTGCTATCAGCACTCGGACACGCTGCTTGAGCGAGTGAAATTCACAAGTCCAAAGACGGGAGAATCTGTTAGATTTCAAGGTACGGTTTTTAGAGTCAATGAATCGTCAGACTTGACGGTTCTCTAGATTGGATCCCGGACTATCTTCACCGTTCGACGCAAATCAGCCTTCGTGCAGAGATGACCAAGACTCGCTCGGACAGCGACGAAGATGGCTACATCTATGCTTATGAAATAGAAAGTATGCGGTCATTCAAGTGGAGTGCTGGTCGTCATTCATCTAAATATCCCCCGCAGAGCTTGGTTTGGATTCCAACCAAATTCACATCAAAGTCGGACGTACGACAGTCTTAAACAATCGCATTGACCAATGGAACAAGCAGTGCAACTCCACAGAGCCGAACCTACTTGGATGGTGGCCAGATGGCACACATTCTGATACCGTCATACGTTTGATGGCGGGGCGAGTGGAAGCGGGTCGAAAAGGTGCATTGTGCCACCGCCTTGAGCGACTTGTGCACATCGAGCTCTTCGATCTGGCCGCTCGCAACCTGCATCTGGACCCCGCTTTCCCTGGCGATGTCGACCCCGATAAAATCGATGACAGTGACTTTTTCAATAGAAGCCGCAAGACATGTATCGACTGTGCGTGTTCTTACCTCTCCGTGAATAAAGATGATTGGTTGCTGATTAGGATCAATGGCAATAGGTGGTAGAGTCCACAAAGAGATCTTCTCCTTTGCGCGAGCGCAGGACGGACCGTACAAGAGGAAGGAATGGGACCTTATCGTTAAGCCAGTGATCGAGAAATGGGGAAGTTTCGTGGAACAGTTCGTGTGACGACGCTGGACGACATCGTTAATTGGTTTTGTCAAGTCTGTTCTGTAGTACGCCACGCGTGATGAGCTGGCTGTATTCCCCCACATTTGTATCTGTCACTTCACCACGGACGCCGCCGTTATAGGCTATTTCGATCACTGTGTACTGTTGCTTCGGAAGATTTTGTTCTATGGATCCTTGTGTGTTTTTGTCTTAACGTTTGTGGGGGCCTCACTGCATTCTTTGGACTTTGAAATTAGAGCCTTTCAGAACAAAGAGGGACAAAGCCGGTCGAAATGTGGCTGTGGTCGTTGTGTGGCTTTGTTGACGTGTTTTAGGCTTTTGACGCGCTCGGCCTCACTGTATTGTCCAAGCGTTATTGTCCACTCACTCTTCGTAGCACTTATAAAGGCCCTCGATTGAACATGGAGGATTTCTATCTCATTCTGCCCTCGACCTGGTTGTCACTTCCGACGCAGCCGCCCAGCATTCCATACACCACACATCTCTGCGACCGCTAACTCTTGTCATCCATAGTTTACTTGTACACGCCATGTTACCATCGTTACCGGCCCTTACCGCTGCGGTCTCGTTTGCTGCGTTCCTTTCGACTAGAGGCGCCGTGCACCAGATTACTGTTGGAGGCCCAGGCATTCTTCAATTCAATCCGTCGTCCCTGGTGAGTTCTGTGGTGTGTTACGTGTTTTTCATGCGCCTGACATGTCCGGCGGCCCCAGACAGCGGATCCTGGTGATCTCGTAAATTTTGTTTTCCAGCAGAAGAATCACACGGCGACACAATCTACCTTCGCGAATCCTTGCCAGCCAGCTGACGGTGGTTTTGACACTGGGTTGTATGTGGACCATATCCTCTCGCTTCCCTTGTCTAATATACTTTGTCCCACAGTGTTCCCGTGGCCGATAATGAAACCCAATTTCCCGCAGCGCAGTTCATTGTGGCAGACACCAATCCCGTTTGGGTCTATTGCCGTCAAGCAAACCATTGTCAACAGGGCATGGTTTTTGCCATCAACCCCGCAGACAAGTTCTCTGCTTTCCAAGCCGCTGCAATGGGAAATTCCTCATCTCAGTCGTCTTCTATTGCTCCCTCGTCTACTGCTGCCACATCCTCGGCCACAGCCACGAGTTCTTCCGCGACCGCCGCTTCCTCTTCTACGGGACAGGGCACTGATCACAAGGTTATTGTCGGAGGCCCTGGCACGCTGACATTCCAGCCGTCGAACATCACGGCGCAGCCTGGCGACACCGTTACGTTCGAGTTTCATCAGAAGAACCACACGGCTACCCAATCTAGTTTTGCTGCCCCCTGCCGGAAGCTGTCAGACACATCAACTAGCGGCCAAGTCGGTTTCAACTCTGGATAGTCAGTCAACTTATGTCATCTGCGATATGGTGTGGGTATTGATAGCACCTCATTCCAGCATGCCTGTCGCGGATGACGCAACCTCTTTTCCCACTTGGACTATCCGAGTCAATGATGTACGTATCGTGTATAGTGAACCGTGCTATGCCGATGCTAATCATCGCACCCCTAGACCGCTCCCATATGGACGTACTGCGCACAGGCCAATCATTGCGGCTCGGGCATGGTCTTCTCTGTTAATGCGGTGGAGTCCGGCCCCAATACGTTCAATGCCTTCCAGGCGCGCGCCATGCAAATTAACGGATCAAGTTCAAATAACTCATCTGGTAATGGGGCTATGAGGCTTGATAGCGGTGCAGGCATCGCGTTGGCGCTCGTCAGTGTCGTTCTTGCCCTGGTGCTGTAGATGCGTGTCGGACCACAGTGGCTAGACTAGTCTTTTGACGACACTTATGAGTGACTGTTGTGGGTATTACATTACCTTCGATTTCTCCCACTGTCATCTCGCATCCGACTGTAGCATATTCTCTCGCAAACCCATTGGTAGCTGGCACTTACTTGTAGTTTCTAGCATTGTTTCAGTAGCATCCCTCCTTACTTGATCGTCGCCCCCCCTCTTTGCTATACGATATCACGATCCTTACTATAAAGGTTTATTTCTGGCTGTTGATCATCGATTGTTGTCCGGGTCGGTCACGAAGCACTACCATGCCTAGGCTTTGCATGTTCAAGTGTGTACTTGATACTTAGACGGAGAAAAGCCTGAAGTCGGTGAGGGCATCACCAACGATGCCACATCGGACTCAAGAGCAAGTCGCTCAAGTGCTATGAACGACAATGGCACGTCCATTGGTTTTAGTAGCGCCATGACCTTGTTGACTTGCGTGCGAACTGAATGAGCACGGAGTTCCCTCGAAGCTGACTATGAATTTGTCGCCCCTGACTCGCAGGTCGCTGGCGCAGCACGATCATGGAAACCACGGCATTGTCCGATCGATTGCCCATCATGCATCACGACACGCGACTCGGAGGCGCAAGCAGCTGTCTACTTCAAACATACCTTCGGCCCCTTATCTGAGCGCTCAGTGGATGATTATATATATATGCCAAGACACCGCCTCACTCTCTATGAGAAGGATCCGAATGAACCTTAGATGAGTCCGATTTATCCACTGAAAGCCGTGGGATATCGTCTGGAAGACCACTTCAGACGCGCTGTCAAAGTCATGTCTTTGACCCAGCCTACAGAAGGTTGTGCCACTTCCGACCAGCGGAGGTCTCCGTTGATGCAGAAGACATACATGTGTGAACAGCTCTGCAAAAGCTAGCCTTCTCGGTCTTGCGGCTTTGATGAATAACGGCAGCTATCCTGACGCCAGCAGTTAAGTACCTTCATGCTCAGATCAAGCAGCCACGTTTTCCTTCGACGCTCTCGCTGCTGACTGCCATCAGCTGAACCACACCGCGCAGCATGGCGATCTCTATGAATGAAGCACAATTTCTTGGACTGTTCCTGGAAGCCTTCATGGTCGGTACGTTAGTACATTACTGTGCACTATCTCACATGCACTCTCATTTGAACTGATCCTGCCGATAGGAATATTGTGCACGCTGTGCTGCGTGATTGCCTTCATACAGCTCCGACTACCTACGCACCACTCAACTGGATGGCTGATACCCGTTACCACCTTGATGCTGGCGATAGCGTTGATTGTAAGTGAAATGTGCACTTCATCGTTCGTTCTAGCTGAATTGCGGCATATCTTTGGTCCTATAGCATTTCATCGTAGACTTTGTCAGAGCATATTATGCATTCGTGCGGCTGGTGCCTTTTTACTACCTCAACTTCAAGAACCCGCTGTTTTTGGTCAAAACGGTACTTCTAGCTGTGCAGACCTTGGTCGGCGACTGCGTCCTGGTGTGTGCCCATCATTTCCTTTAGATATTATTGTGCGTCTGATGCCTCGCTGTACCATTTATTCCTTCTCCGATGGAAGGTCTGGCGATGCTACACCATATACAATAAACGTGTATGGGTCATAATTATACCCCTGCTCTTCACTATCGGTGGTCTAGGTTTGTCTACTTCATCTCTTGTAATAATTAATTGTTCAATGAATTGCTGCAGTGACAACTGGCGCTAATGCTGCCATCTGGGTGCATGCCAAAACAACCAATAGGCAAGACGCAGCTCTTCCTTGGGTCACTGCGTACTTTTCCCTGACGCTAGCGGTTAATTTCTATTGCACATGTGAGCACTTTCAAATTTTCCTGTTTGAAAGATCGTAGCAATTTTTTCCATGACTGAGGCGTGATCATTGTAGGTGTCATTTCCCTCTGGTGTGGATATCATGCTCGCAAACTCCCTCACGGACTGCGTACTTTTCGACCGATCGTAATCGTCCTTATTGAGAGCGGTGCTTTGTACACTGTCAACTCGTTGGGCGCTATCAGCACAGAAGCCATCGGCAATTTTGGAAACTTCACAGCCGTTGCTCTACTTCCATCAACTGTAGTGAGTGATATCTGCCTGATATGCTTTGCACAGTGAAAATCTGCTCTGACCGACTGATCACCGCTAGAGCATCATATATTGTTTGATCATCTTGCAGATCAAATATGGATCAGAGACATACAAGTCCCTTATGCTCACTACGACGCAACAAGTCACTGTGTGTGACCTACTTAATCAATTCTCGTATACAGAGCTGGCTGACGAGCATCACAGACACTTGAAATCGAAATTCGCCCGCGATCACCATCGCCACGGTATCGTTCATTCCATCGAGGACATCAGGAAGTTGAGCGACCAGCGTTCGAGCTCAACGAGTTGCATACGACGAGCACACACCATGATGGCGCATTCTCGAGTTCGCAAAAGGATACCGAGTAAGCTCCTCGCCGAGGGGTTTGTCGACACGCTCGGACACGATTCTTGTGTCATTACTATGTATACTACACAATTCTGATCTCTGGCGACTATAATGTACGCTGTGATCTACAATGGTGCGTATGATGCTTGCATGCGATGGTACTTGTCGTCAAAAATAAGTTAACAATGGATACATGCTGACTAGAGCGAAAGCACCGAGATCTGATATGATGCCTTCGTCACGCACCCCTTCGACGGGGAAGAATATAATGTCTTGTGAAAGCTGCAACCCATCAATGCATCAACATTGATCTTCGTCCTGATGACGAGTGTTGCTTTGGGAGACTCTCGAGAACATACGCTTAGAGAGGCACCGGACCCGCTCAGCTCGAGCATATCGAACATTACCAAACAATTGATCAGCTAGGATATTCTTAGAAAGTACATGGCCTTGCTTGGGCTTGCGTGGCAACTTCCAAGTGGACATCGCGTGACATCATAAACGCGTCAGGCGCGTTGTTAGGGAGCAGTTAATTCGAAGTCCAGTGCCCGAACAAATACACATTGATTATTCTCGCCCCGCTTATATCTGTCTCACGGTGTTGCATTCGTGTTGAATTCCTCCTTCCTTCACACACTGACTGTTTGACAGCAAATCTTCCCATCCATCATATTGACAGCGAAATGGTCGGTGCGTCGCGCAAAGTCATCCTGTCGTGGGACCCCGGGTAGATCACAGATACACCATACAGGTAGGAAACGTAAAACGGACGAGGCTGGTATGGCCACCAGAGGTTCCGCCAAGGCTGCGCGAGTTAGTGTTAGCCCGGACTCCAAGGCCAAGGGTGGTAAAAGAGGCCCGAAGGTGAGTGCCCTTGCTGCCTACTGCGCTGACCTAGTCTCATCACTGATCCTTGCGCGCAGGCAAACTTAGCCGCGTCGCAATTCAAAGCGCGCGCGCTTCCCCTTCATATCAACGTCACAAATACTCCTCCCTCCATTGCAGACGGCGAGTCTGCGCCCGCGACATCCGTCGATCCTGGATTCATCGGGACCACCACCTTGCTTCCTAGCACGTTCTCCACTGGGAGCTATGGCTGGAAGGGCAGTAAGCGAATCACCATCGAGTTGCCAAACCCTGACAGTGGAGACGACTCGAAGGAGAAAGTCCATGTGATGCTGACGTGGGTATTGCTTCGTGCGTCTGGATAACTGCTGACCATGCTAAACAGTATCAACGCTACCGTCATGGGTAGCAAGAATGCCAAAGAGGAACCCGAGGGAAAGGGCGGAGAAGAGGTTGAGGTTGCTGAAGAAGAGGGAGCCAAGGGAGAATCACTGGATGAGGGAAATGAAGCAGCCGTTGCCGAGGAGGCCGAGTGAAAAGGTCCCATTGCCTGCGAAAAATCATCCGCATCGTTTTCTTGTTTATGTTGTGGAATGTAAAGATCTACTGTTCTTGGATTTACCTGTTGAATCCGCTATAATGTCCGACTCAATTTCTTCTGGCTCGGCGATGATATCTACTTCGACGCCAGCCAACTGTCGATTTGGAAGTCTGCATCAGCGTCGCCGAAACAGCAGCACTGAATAGAAGATATTTGATACATCAGGAGAGTAAGCCAAGGAATACATATATTAGAGATCAAAATCCGAGTCACTGTCGTCCGCTTTCTCCGTCGGTCCTCGTACGTTCTTCGTGGTGTGATTGGTCCAGGTGGAGGTCGATCGCATTTGCGAGGATCGGTCATTACTCTCTTCATCTTCGTCATCTTCGCTGTCGATGTCTCTGCTGCCAGGTGGTGGTCTCTCAGGTGGTATAATGGCGCCGCACATGATGAACATCGCTTCCAATTCTATCGTCGCATGTCAGTCTCTGGAGTATAACAGAAAATTGGGGCAAACCTTCAACGCGTCGCTCACGATCGGCTCCCCAAGATACGATCTGTGTCCGGATCTCGCCCCCTCTGTATACTATGAACATTGGAACTCTGGAGTCGGGGAGGTTGGGGAGACATTTATCTCCTACGATGGAAACGAATTTTGTTCGCGGATGGCGAGCAGCTATGGCTCTCACATGCTCATAAGCCCGATCGCTACGAGGTATCCTGAGAAATGATGGGCGAATATGAGATGCGTTCCAGAGGACAAAAGCAAGCGAGGTTCATTTACCCGTCTTTGTAAAGGAAGCAAACAACCCCGGTGCCCTTTTTGTCCTCCTCCCCTGGCTCGTCTGCCTTACTAGCATCCGTCACTTCTCGCGTATAATCGTCCCTGCCAATGGGATACAATTGACCGAAGCGTGCTTTGTTTGTATCCTTCTTCATCTCAGTGAGGACACGCTGGCGATACGCGGCAATGTAGCGTTCAGCATCATCATCGTGCGCATCTTCCCCGAGCTCTTGAAGCTCCGATGGTGTGAAGTCGTCAAGGATATCGTCAAGTGTGGGCGATGGAGGTGGCGAGGGAGAAGGAGGAGTCTGTTCGCGTGGAGGGAGGATGCCGTGCTTTCGTAGGGCCTCGTTGCTGAGTTTCTGTCGGTAAAGCTCAGACAGAGATATGTTTCTACTCACAACTCTGTATCCTCGTTCGGGTTGATGGCCATGATAATGGAGGTTATGGTTCAGGATATGTCTGCAGCAGTGCTGGACTGCGCGACTGCGAAGCAGAAAGAAGCAACTTGGAATTCCAGCTACGCAAGACGGCGACCTGACTGGAATGACTATTCGAGCCTCTTACTTTTCCCTCGACATACTCCAGCGGCCTTCCCCGTTTTCTCCTATCGCCAGTATCTACTACACTCATCCTGTGATCTCGCCGTCGTGCGGTATAGATTGACCCGACCTTGTTGTATCTGTGTATTTTTTCAGTGTGCCCTTTGACTGCCCTTCATCATGCCATCACCGTCTCCAGTCTCTCTCCAGACTATTCATTCTATCACACCTCGCCACTATCAAGAAGAAATATTCTTACAAGCACAGAACGGAAATGTCATCGCTGTCCTTGATACCGGGAGCGGCAAGACATACATTGGCATCATGCTCATCAAGTGGACCGCAGCGCAGGAGTGCAATCGAGGAAAAGCTATCATATTCATTGTGCCGAAGGTGCCATTGGTAGAACAGCAAGGTAATTTTATCGCAAAACATACCCCATTGCGCGTGAAGCAAATACATGGAACGACCGCGCTGGACATGACGGACCGCAGTGGATGGAAATTTATATTCGATCGTTCAGATGTGCTCGTCATGACCGGTACGTCTCCGATCACTTTAGAAGATGAAACCAATAGAGTCACTGAGAACTCCTCATAGCCCAGATTCTTCTCAATCTTCTGACGCATTCGAACTGGAGCCTGGAAAAGGTTCTTGCGATCTTGCACATTTTTTGGCATTCCACGCACAGATCCTGATCTCATGTTAGGTATCCCTCTTAATCATCGACGAATGTCATCACACCAGGGGAAACAACCCTACAAACGTTGTCATGAGAGATTTCTATCGCCATGTACCCAGGGAGCAGCGTCCCAAAATATTTGGCATGACAGCCTCACCAACCTGGCGGACGACTAATCCAGAGCAGAGTATCGCCGCGCTGGAACAGAATATGGATGCGAAGGTGATCACTGTTATGCATCACGCGATCGAACTTGAAAACCATGCACCAAAACCCACAGAGGTATCACTGCCTTTTCGATCCATCTTCATCCTAATCAAGATGAGTTTCTTACCGTTATAGATCATTCATCGGTATCCGGCCTCCCAAGAAACTTATTCTGAGTATCCTTTGCCCACCATTCACAGCCGTTTTGATTGGTCCAAAATCCCTGCCAGCGTTGATATCTCCTGGTCCAAAATCCAAGCAAGATATGACGTGGCTATGGAAAGCCTCGGACCCCTTGGCGCCGAACTTTTCTTGTACTCCCACCTCCGGCAACGTATTCTTCAGCTTTTGGTGCCATCTGTGTCCGACGAAATGGAGATCTTGCGCGCACAGCTCCACGACGATAGTTCCATATCAACATCAACCCTGACTTACCTCACGAAACAGCTTGTCCCTGAAATGCGTGAGATCTACGAACTGGTGGAAGAATATGCACCATTGTTCGAATCTGTTGATGACAATCCGGACCTACCTGATTCTTGGTCCTTTAGTTTGGAATGGTGCTCGCCTAAGGTCAGGGAACTCGCCGAGATTCTCACATCGTGTCACACGGCAAATTTCCAAGGAATTGTATTCGTAGAGCAGCGGCATATTGCAGCTTGTCTGGCGAAACTTCTTTCTCGCATTCCTCAGTTGCGAGGAATAGTGTCGTGTGCAGAATTGGTCGGCCATGGGGGCGAAACCGGAGATCCACTCCTTGAAATGCAGGGTAAACGGCAGAGGGAGATCGTTGATGCGTTCCGCCAGGTGATGATTATATTCTTGTCTTTCCCTCTTTATATCAATTGACAAAGTGATTTCCATTTTCTTAGGGAAAAATAAATCTCCGTGAGGTGTTTGTATCCCTCGAGCAGCTTTTTAAATCTAATATCGATCAAAGTCATAGCTACACCGGTTGCGGAGGAAGGACTTGATTTTCCGGTGAGTTGGGTTCGCATGCCCAATATAATGTATGTGTGAACATCGTTCTCCTCGAGGCATGTGACGTCGTTATTCGCTTCGACGCCATCCATCACATGGTTGGATATGTGCAATCGCGCGGCCGGGCTAGGCACAAAACGTCCACCTTCATTGTCATGGTGCAGGAAGGTCAATCTGCGGAATTGGAAAAATATCTAGCGTTTTCCGGGAAGGAAGAAGAGATCAAAAAAGTGTATCAACAAAATGCTAACGCTTGTCGACGAGAGGAAGACGAAGACACTTACATCCATCCTGACGATCTCTTTGCTCGGGAGCGATATACCGTACCATCTACAGGGTCTACACTCACCTACGACAACGCAATAAGCCTATTGAACCGTCTTTGCGCCCTCATACCATGCGACCCGTACACCCCTCCCTTAATACCGTCTTTTTCAGGCGACTTCGTCTCTACTGTACGGCTTCCGTCAGCTTTGCCGCTGTCGATGGAACAGCTGATCTACACCGGTCCCAAAAAGCAATCAAAGAAAGAGGCCAAGCGAGCCGCCGCATTCATCGCCGTCAGGGCGCTACACAGGCTTGATGTTTTCGACGATTATTTGCTGCCAGCACGTAATGCTAAAGATCGCCGAGGTGGTGCAGATGAGGCGCTAACCACAGATGTCGGGTCTGTTCCACCCATCATGGATGTTGTCGTTCGAGATCCGTGGACCCTTGGACAGAAGATGTGGACACATGCCATCAGCCTTGATGGGAGGTGTGTGGTTGCTCTCGTCACTGGTACGGATCTGGGATCACCCGTGGAATTGACCTGGGACGGATGCGTCGTTCGGACCCATCCGCCTGTGCCTGTCCAATTTGACATCGACGACGAGCGCAGGCAGCGCCGATTGCTCCAAGAGTTCACGAAGTTTGGCTTGTGGTGGTACGTAACTAGTCGACCGATCGATTTTCCTTTGTCGTGCTATCTTGTCCCGTTCTCCGCCGAGACGAACCAACCGGATTTTCAGGCCATGGAACGTATTCTCGAATACCCATTCGGAAACTACGACTGGACATCTGTCAATGAGGAACATTACCATAGAATTTTGTTTAGGAATCGACACCGGCACGCACACATGTATGTCCTTCGCCGTATTCGTCACGATCTGACGCCTCTGTCGAGACCACCAGAAGGTTCATTCGAATATGGTTATGAGACCTACCGTGATTTCTACTTGGAACACCAGAGAGTCAAAGTGAAAGGCTCTCTTCCCGAAATACCTCTAGATGGTCCTCTTGTTGAGGGATATCGTATCAACAGGCAGGTCTCGGGCACATACCATCTCGATTCTTCCCAGTTGACCACAAAGATTGATTCAAACTTGAATGCGCGGGGGAATTTACCACATTTAGTTCCTCTATCTCTGTGTACATGGTACAATATCTCGGAGGATATCTATAGGGCATTTGCTCTTCTACCCCGACTCTTGCACCGCGTTTCGGATGTCTGGCGTGCTCGTGGTGCCCGTTTGGAGTTGGGGTTCCCTGCCATTAAAAACGATCTCCTCGTTGAGGCTTTCACAATACCGGAAGCCAACGCAGGCTTCAATAATCAACGCTTGGAGACCCTTGGTGACGCTGTACTCGAGCTTTGCACATCCGTCCACATTTACAACAAGTTTCCTCGCCGACACGAAGGGCAGCTCTCTGATCTGCGCCAGCGGTATATATCAAATCGGTATTTACTATCTCGCGCGAAAGACATTGGTCTCGAGCGATACCTCACCAGTGAGGCACAGGCTAACAAGACCTGGAGGTATGTTATCACTGATGCTTCTCAAGACTATGCCCAGCCCCAGGCACGTCGTTTTGCGAAGCGTCGGTTTGCGCGGAGGAGTTTGCAGGATTGCATGGAGGCTAGCCTCGGTGCCAGCTTCTTGACTGGCGGCATACCGGTGGCTTTGCACATGGGAGCGGCACTAGGCTTGAATTTTGGCGGCACACTTCCTTGGTCTATTCGATATAGTCGTCCTCCGGAGTCAGCACCCCTACCGGCGCTTTTTTGCCGATTGCAGGAAGTGTTGGGCTATGAGTTCCACCGCCCAGAGTTGCTGGTAGAAGCTATGACGCATACCTCGTTTTCGTCAAACGGGACCTCTTATCAACGGCTCGAGTTTTTAGGAGATGGTACGAATTATGGATCCATGCAACTTTAACGTGTTTACATTGATTGTCTTCTAGCCGTGCTTGATTTGGTGGTCATCGCTTATCTGTACAAGAAGTTTCAGCATGCCACTTCGCATCAGCTTGCCTTGCCACGAACGCGAGCCGTCTGCGCACCAGTCCTAGCGTCAATCGCAGTGAGACGCCTGGGCCTTCACAAAGTCCTATTATCCAACAATACGGAGCTTAGTATTGCTATCAGCCAATATGTGCCGATCCTCGAAGAAACATCTACTGAAGAGATGGTCTTGAAGAGCTGGGCGCATGATCCACCAAAGGTCATCAGCGACGTGCTCGAGAGCCTTGTGGCCGCCATCCTGATCGACTCTGCTTATAACTTTGAAAAGACTTCTGCTGTCGTCGAAGAGCTCATGCAGGATGCTCTGGATGCGCTATCTCCGGATATGCCCCCCGACCCTGTATCTGCGCTCATGGTTTGGGCCGCTCGGTCAGGGTGCCGTCGCATATATCTTCGGTACGTGACAATGTTATTGTATTTGGCGTTTGGCAGGCGTCTCGACCTTGCCATCTACAGGAAATCGCGCGGTCGACCGGAATCAAAACAAAATGACACTGTATGTGTCGTTGTTCACGATACTGTCGTCGCAGGCCCTATGACAGCGTCGAAATTATCTGTGGCCAAGGCGTTTGTCTGTGAAAAGGCTTGTATGATCTTGCAAGATGCCAGATCTCCCCGATGTCTACACCAACTATGCGATTGCTCTCTTTCTACAAGCGTCACAGCAAAAGCCAACGTGAAAACAACATACGTCGCGCTTGACGGAGATGACCCAGAGATCTTTCTGGATGACAGCACGGAGGAGGGTTTCGAAGCATTGGCTCAGCAAACGCTGACGGACACCGGTGGGTCGATGCCTCTGAGGACTGAAGACCCAGGTGAGCCAGGAGATGATCAGAATTCAGAAACGGACATACTGCTGGAAGAACTTGAGGTCGAGCAGATGATTCACGCGGTTCATGAAGAGATGCCGTAAGGTTTGTTGAATGTCCAT
Source organism: Heterobasidion irregulare TC 32-1 (assembly GCF_000320585.1). Taxonomy (NCBI): domain Eukaryota; kingdom Fungi; phylum Basidiomycota; class Agaricomycetes; order Russulales; family Bondarzewiaceae; genus Heterobasidion; species Heterobasidion irregulare. Next base: position 1,049,534 of record NW_009258198.1, on the reverse strand, counting down.
CACTGGATTGACTCTTCCCGATTTCAGCGACGTTGTCTCCATGATTTCATGCTACCCAGTCTTCCTTGGCAATATCATGTTGTGCTGCTTTCCGCTTGTCAATATGCTCCTTGGCCCGCCTCGAGGCTTCGACTCTTATGACTCTCTGATATCTCCAATGCTTTACGATAGTCTACGATTTCCTTTGCTAAACCAAATCTGTTACATTTTCAAATTCAAATAGGGTAAGCATGACCTCGTACGACTCGTCCCTTTCTTCCGTCCTTTCACTGAGACTCAACTCTGCCACGCCCATGCCTCAAGGTCGTTGATCCGGAACAGCTCCGTCACGCGTCAAGCCCCAGAGAGATAAGTGAAGAGCCCTGGTGTTTCGGAGATGATATGTTTCAGCGGCTAAGAGAGCTTATCAAGCAATCATAGCGCTGGTTCGCTGACCTGCCTAAGCCTGTAGACATGGACACTTCGAGCTTCAAGCCCACGGTATAGGCCACTTGCTAACATTGAGATTTTGACAAGACGACATTGATCACTAGCTGGTTTTCACGCTCGTTTCAACAGGATGGCAGACTTAAATGACCAGCGCTCAGTAACGGAGATGTTCCTTTCTGGTTTAGGCCAGAAGACCACCGTGTCCGAAAGTGCTGTCAATAGGGCATCACTGGTTGTCGTCTTTTCCGAATAGGGCTTATCAGTAAGTTTGAGATTCCCAAAACCGTGTATTACAGATGCATGTATCACATTTGCGCAGTGTCTTACGCCCAATACCTCCGTCATCTCAGCCTCCCATCCTATTCGGAATGGTGGTACGTACGTACATATAACGGGAGGCTCGGATGCTCAAGTGACCCCCAACTCGAGCTTGAGTACTGACCCAGCACCGACCTTCTATCATTGGTAAATTGGACGCCCACCCTTATATGCTTTTGCCAGTTTACCTTTCAATCGCCTTTGACAGCGCTACCTTGCTTTCTTCTAATTTCATGCGCCTTCTTCCACTCCTCGGGTTCGCTTTTTCTCCTTTTGCCATAGGTCTCCAAGTACCTCTTACGGTCGATCGGACCAGTGAACACCACGCACAAGTACTTATACTCGGAGGTGGTATGACAGGTATAATTGCCGCGCGAACTCTTCACCAGCAAGGCATCCATGATTTCAAAATCGTTGAGGCCCGCGATGAGATTGGAGGACGAATGAAGAGTACCTTGTTTGGGTCGCCTAGTATGTCTTATAGAGTGGAGGTCGGTGCCAACTGGATCCACGGGACGCAGTCTGGAGATGGTCCTGCGAATCCTATATTCGAGCTTGCACGGAAATATAATATTTCCCTGCAGGCTAACCACTACCATAGCAGCATGAGTCCGTCTTCTTCCTCATTCGCCGACGATACAGCTCATGAAGAGTCGACAGCAACTTTCGATTATACGGGCCAAGTGGACTACCTTGATGTCTTCAATGCCTCTGTTGATGCATTTACAAGATTGTGTATCGCTGGAGGTAACTTACCGTTGCTATAAGCATCCCAATCGAATCATCTGATGTTCAGCATTAGGTGGAGATATCCCCAGGGACGCTACGTCTCGTGTCGGCTATTCTACCATCGGCACCACCCCTCTGACTCACCAGGAACTGGCTGCGGAGTACTACCAGTTTGACTGGGAATACGCTCAGACTCCTGAGATGACTTCTTGGGCCGCAGCTGCTTGGGTAAAATTCTTTTTTTCCTTGGGGAGCCATTTTGGTAGTTGTTCCGAGGACCTTGCGCTGGCCTCGTGTTCAGAGACCAAGTATGGAGTTGCCTTTTCGAATGCCACTGCTTATTTACTTGCCCATAGGCAGCCAACCTCACCTTCAATATTGATCAAGGAGGCTTCTCGAGCGAGAACCTGCTTTCGATTGACCAGCGTGGCTTTGCGAGCATTCTTCAGGCTGAGGCCGCTGAGTTTCTCACTGATAATCAAATCCTACTCAGCACCATCGTAAAGACCATCCAATATTCTGATGATGGTGTATCGGTAGTCCTTGAGGACGGATCGGTTTTGAGTGCGGATCACGTACTGGTGACGTTTAGCTTGGGTGTTCTACAGAACGACGATGTGATCTTCGAGCCTACTTTGCCGAAATGGAAGACGGAGGCAATTCACGGGATGAGCATGGTAAGCCACTTTCGACTGATGTCTGGCGATGCCTTTCTAGATACCTGTTAGGGAACGTATACCAAGGTCTATTTGCAATTCCCGGAGAAGTTTTGGTTCGACACCGAGGTGCGTATAAAGCCTCTTCTCCCTGAAATCTGTTCTCGACACTCTTCTAGTTTGCTCTGTTTGCGGATAAGAAACGGGGGTGGTATCCAGTTTGGCAGGACCTTGACACTGTAGAATTTTTCCCTGGTTCTGGGGTCGTCTTCGTGACGGTGACGGTATAGTGCAGCAATCGTCATCGTGAATGTGAGCTGACGATTCAAGACAGGGCGAGTTTTCAAAACGGATTGAGGCCCTTTCAGACGATCAAGTGGAAGGAGAGGTTCTCTCCGTGCTCCAATTGATGTATCCAGAAATGACGATCCCTGAACCTGAGGCATTCTATTTCCCTCGCTGGTTCAGCGACCCGTTATATCGCGGAAGCTACAGCAATTGGCCAGGCAACTTGACCATAGAAGATCATGAGAATATCAAGGCCAGCATTGGGAATAGACTATGGTTCGCAGGCGAAGCCACGAGTCGGAAATATTTTGGTACATACAGATAATCAATTCAGAGTTATTGGTTGACCAAAAATTGACCTGCCTTAGGCTACTTGCACGGCGCGTACTATGAAGGGCAAGAAACAGCCGGCCTGATCGCCCGTTGTATAAAGTCACGCTCTTGTCACAGTCCATCGCATTCTGTTCGCCGAAATCCTTGGGATTGACGATTTTATAGGATTGCAAGTATGACCGCTACCCCCCACATTGCTCCCATTTATTCCTGCATTGTAACTGGTGTAATTGAAACACATGCTGACTGCACGCAATTTACCGTATTGATGTCGCATTGGAGACCTCGCCTTGAGTGTTTGAGCTTGAACGACCATTGTGTGGGAAACCAGACAGACGACGACGTCATCGCACGTGGTAAGGCGTCTTCGCGAACGATATCAGGGAGTTTGGACGGCAATACTAAACGTTGCTTATCCTGGACCATCAACTGTACCACGGTGCACCTTGCTCTGATACTGATCAAGGAGATACCAGCACGGCAGATTTTTTTTGAAACTAGGTGCTCAGACATGGCTAAATTAGCAACCTCCACCTTTCTAGCACACCTCAAGTCTTTGTACCCTGCCCCCACAGAGCTTACTGCATCGGCTGATGGTGGGTGGTTGAAAAAAAAAACTATCGAGGAGTCCATTTGGATGATTTGTATTCTAGTTTTCAGGAACCCATGGTACATCGTAGCCACCGTAGCATTCAGCACAGGCAACAGGCCTGACGCCGTGCCGCTCATCTTTAAGCATGTATTGAGCGAACTGGAGGAAGCGCACAACCAGTTCAAGGTACCCGGCGAGAAAGCACTTGAGGAACGCCTCCTTCTCGCTCGCAAGTTCCGTGATTGCTTGTTCAAGTCCGGGATGGTGGCTGGTTACTCGAAGGTACTTCATCCCGGCCAAAAGAAAGCTCGCTAATTTTCTACTTGCAGGCGATCAACGGATTGGTATCGCTCCTTGAGGTAACGCCCGAAGAACTTCGTGACACAAAGATCCAAAGGTATGGCACGTGGAATATGCAGAGGTTTCCCTGAACACAACTGGGTTCTATAACACAGGACTGTTTCCCTCCCGATCGCAGAATATGAGAGGAAGGGCCAGGAGTTCTTCCAGTCATTGTATGGTGAGACTGGTGACAATGTTCAGGGACTCCTGGACAAGATAAGTCCCGATATGGGTGCGTCATTCCTCAAGCTCCCAACGCTGTTTCTGATGTAGCAATCTGTCCAGGTTGGTTCAGCAACACGATAGCCTACGGAATAGTGTATGGTTACGGCGAAGTCACGGACCAACTGGAGACAGCATATACCCTTGTTGGCACTCTCATCGCAGGTGACACCCCGCGTCAGATCAACTGGCACATGGACAATGCCCGTAGGAGTGGTGCTTCTTTGGAACAAGCGAAGGCGATCAGGCAGATTGCCATAGAGGCTTCTGAGAGTGCCGGCGTAAGGTGGAGGGATGGTGTACCAGAAGTCAAGTGAATGACGCGATCGGAAAGTATACTGGCGTAGTATGTAGGATATACAAGATTCGTCTGTAACGGAAGCCTCTCGGGCCCTTCTACGGGCGATTGTTTCGAATGGCTGCGGCTTGCGTCTAATGTTGGTATCACGAATTTACTAAACGAGAACGAGCGAGGGTGTGGCACAGGAGACGAGTTATCTCAGTCAGGAGCTGAATGGCTCAGAGTTGTAGTACGCCCTAGTGCACTGCAGTACCGTGGCGCGCAGTGGCTCTGCCATCCCTCATGATTGTGCATGAGTGTTGCGTTTTAGGAGACAAACCTATCCCAAATAGGGAGCACAACTAGCTGAATACAGAGTTTTGCGCTGTTTTGGTAGCTTTGTACAAGCAATCGGAGTTTGCCGACGTGGACGCATTTTGAGCTCACTCCTGTTGTTTCTCTCTTCCCCCTACATTATACGCCTCTCCACCTCTTTGGAGGTAAGCACGCCTACCAAGCATACTCTCATATTGCAGATACCATGCAACCCGACGACCATGGCACTACGAATTCACCCACAGCAGCCTCCATACTCGGAATAAAGGGCCACTTGCGTTTGCGTCCGCACGGTTCAAGCCAGAAAGCCCACATCGTGTTGCGACGTGTGGAACTGAACAAAGACTCTGGGGATGAAGGAGATGATGGGAATGTGGTATACTTCAGTCTCTTTGCTCAAAAGCGGATTGAAGTGAAACCTGGGAAGGAGATTCTGCTCACGATTGGGGACGGGCCGTTCAAAGACCAGGCGATCATCTTTGAAGGAGACTTACCGAGCGAGCCCTCGCTTTCCGACGAAGAAGAGGACACCCAAGTTGCTGAAGATGAAGATGACCTTCCGCCCACAGACCATCTCATTCCCCCCAAAATGCGCAAGCCCTGGATCAAGCGAGTGGAAGGGCCGGTCGTTATTGGTGAGGACGTCTGATTATAGTCTCGATATCAGCCGTTTATCGTTGTTCACCCAGACTCTGTACACACGCCAATGCTAAATTACCAGTCTGTGGCAATCCAAGCACAGCCTGAAATGACGGCAGCTTCAGTACAAGCCGTGTCGACTACTCCCGAGCGTATCTCGACAGCCTCGCAAACACCTACTCGAGAGCATTCCTCAGATATGTCTATCCAGACAGATTCATCTCTTCTATCTCCCGTACCCGAAATTCCTACAACGGAGGCGTTTGTTGAAATCGATACAACCTCGATTCAAGAGGCGTCATTGTTGGAAACAAATCAAGTACGTGTTTCAACATCTTTGACGGGCATACAGCATAACCAGTAGATGTAGCAATCGGACCGAGAGCGCAGTCTTTCTCCTATGGAGCTCGATTCTCCTCCTAGCAGTCCAGCACAGTCACCTATCCGTACGCCTACGGATCTTCCCCCCTCGCTATCTCAGGAAAGATTCATTCCCGGCCTGCAATTCGTGCGTGGATTCATATCTCTTCGCCAATACTCTCTCTTCACGATTAATCAACCATTCAATAGTCGCAGAGTGAGGCACACATCAACACTATTTCTTACCAGAGTGCCACATCACCCAAATCAAAATCCCCTGTCACCGCGATTCGGCAACCCCTTATCGTGACTGCAGCCCCATCACGCTCACCTCTCCTTACGAATACTGTTCGTCAGAATGGTGCATCGACGTATGTGGACCCCTCCGTCGTCACGAGTGCTCCGTGTCAGACCACAAAAGCATCGTCTAATAACTCGCAACAACCATACAGCCTGCAGACACCTCCAGCATCCCGTTCACCCTCTCTCATGCCTCGCCGCAGAGCGGGTTCAACTTCTCATCAGCCTCTCCCACCACAGCATATCGCGTTTTCACAACAATCTGCATTAGCAGACTCGTCACATTCATCACCGTCTGCTCTAGCCGACATCGGTGTTTATACCAGAACTGCTTCGGTCAAAGCGAATAAGCGCAAGCATGTTGTGAACCCATTTGTTTCTGGAGGGTTCATGACCGACTTCGTCGGTTTACCTTCTCAACCTACACCCGAAAAACCTGTGTTGTATGAAGATCGGCTTCGGAAGGTGGGCTTCGACATGCTCATACCTGCCCCAAGGTCTACTGATTCTGATTCATGTTTTGCTTCACTTTGATTTGATCCGCTAGCCTGACACTATGGCAAAGGATGCACATATGCCAAATGCTCATACGTCTGTCAAGCGCGAAGGCTCACCTCACTCATCGAAAGTCTTGAAGGCCTCACAAAGTCCCGTGACATCCACCAGTATGGTACAGCCAATGAGGCAGCATCCGGCGTTCGGTCATCATTTCCAACCCTATCCTCCACAGAGTATGTACGGGCAACCAATACATCCCTCGACAATGATACATCCTACGATGTCAATACCGAACATGCTTCCACCAAGCAATATTCCGCGGATCCAACATATTTCTTCCGGCCCTGCTCAGCCCATCGCGATTCCACATATGACTAGTTCATCTGTTCTGCCAACTTGGCACTCACAACCGCAATCGCCCCGCCCTACCCCAGAGGCATCATCGACCAGTTCAACGTCTTCAATCCTGGCAGTGATGGGCTTTGATCCGTCGGCTTGGACCGCTGCTCTTTTGCGAACGTCTGCTGCCTCACCAGCAGGCCAGGCCCCAGCACCACTGGCCCCTGTTCCTCTTGTTCCGCCATCAGCGTCTTTCTGTCACCCAAATTTTGTTCCAGAAAGCTCTACAGCCATCAACCCTGCAGCTCCTTCAGGGAATTCTGCACCTATCCCTATCCCTATCCCTATTCCGATGAATCATGCTGCCTCACAGTATTCTCCCTTGAATCCCTCGTTCGCACGGGACCCTTCACCCATGTCGGGGGTGAAGGGGTTTTCAATGCCACAGGATTTTGGGAGTCAGTTCTCACCGCCGCCCGGGACTAGGTTTGGTTCAAGTCTTCAGAATTCCAATGTCTCGTCACACCCTCTCCCAATGAAACCGCAAGTCTTGCCGCCCATGCCCCATTTATGTGAGTGCATTCCATGAGCCGACGCCACTGCGGTCGTTTTTTTCGTGATTTTATGTTCCTCTCGAGGCAATTCAACCCTAATCGTCTGTATTTCTCGTTGTATATAGCGCGTCATGCTTCACCCCTTGCGGCTCCTGCACGCGCTGCAGACGTCCGTTCCCGCGTCGCTCCTCAACCACCGGCGCCCACTAGCGGCTACAAGCGCAAAGTTAGCCCAATTGCGATCCCAGAATCACCTCCAGCTGTTCAGTCCGGGGATATATCCCCCCCTGCTCAACCTTCTTTCAACTGGCCTGTTGTACACAGTGCTCGCGTAGTACGAATAAACGGGGATAATGTTGGGATCCGAGGAATTTCGTTTGATTCCACGGGGCAATACCTTGCTGTCAACTGTGCGTTATCCTTTTCGTTGATACCCAGTTGAACACTTAATGAGAACTACGCATACTAAGAGGTGTTCTTAATTTTAGGCCACGACTGTACTGTTCGTGTGTTCGAAAATAGTTCACACTCAGAGATTGCAAAGCTGTCGCATCCTGCACCTGTGGTAGCAGCTGCATGGATGGAAGATGATGAAGGCATCTTATCGCTTAGCGAAAATGGCGTTATCAGCAAGTGGAGCAGAAACGTATAAGTCCCCTCGTCCACGTGTTGGGACATCACTAATCCTCTCATCATTTTCAGGACGATCAGTGGTACTGGACAAAGGTTGCCGACGCAAGCAATCCAGAGCGAAAACCCGAAGATATTCCGACAACTATGGCTTATACGAAAGACAGGATTGCTGTAGCATATCCAAGGATAGGTGTCAAAGTCTGGATGTTGAACAAGGGTACGTGTGTTGCTCTAGTCTTATAACCCAATTAACTGAGTCTGCCTGGAATAGGAACATGGCAATCACAGCGCTCAATATTGAGGCAGAATGTTACCGCGATCAAGTTTGTGGAGGATGGTGACGCGTTGTTGGGTGGGACAAAAGACGGTGTGCTGTGAGTATAATGCATATACAAGTGCGAGAGACTGAAGTTGACAGACAATTTTAAGGTGGTATTGCCAAATCCCTAATGGGACCCTACGGGCTTACACGTTTTTCAAGTCTCAAGTGTCAGTCAATTTGAACCATCTTTGCCTTATTTTGCTAATTTGCGCATCAGATATCACATCGATATCAATTCTTCCGGTTCGCATGCCCTCGTGGCCCAGATGGGTGGCCGCACACATCTTGTGGGCATTCGACAAGACGATAACAAAGGCCTGGTGGAGCAGGCGTACGTACTTAAGGACGCTGAATTACAAGCGAAAGCGAATTACGACTTTGGTGCGTCGTTTACGAGCAAAGGCAAGGGGGTCTTGTTTGGGTGTGTAGACGGCAATGTTATTGTCTGGGATAAGAACAAGGCAGAACCAATGTGTGGATTGGATCATGGGGAAGGTAGGCACAGTGCTTCTGTCGTGTGCGCTATAAGCTTACGCGTCGGCGGTCGACCTGTACAGATGTGGTGACGCAAGCCGTCGGGGTGCGTGTTTTCGTACGGTGCCCTGTGATTCCGCCACTGACAGCTATGAACTGTAGAGTTACATATCCAAATCTTCCAATGTCGACTTCTGGCTTGTAACAGGGAGTGACGACGGAAGGCTGACATGGTGGATGCAACCTCAATCATCTGATTGTGAGTATTCAGCAGCACTGTCGTATTGTCTAGCCTTTGCTAAAGTCTTTGTTTTCAATTAGTTGAGGACATGGAATCTCCTCGGAAACGCATGAAGACAAACTGATCTGGGCTGTCGTATTTTACTGCTCCTTTATTCTGGATTAACTTATCTTGTTTTCTTTTTGCTCTGGAAACCTCTGTACAATACGTAGAGTACATAATTGGTCATTTGGAGAATTTAGTCTGGATCTGTGTTGGTTTGTGTTGGTGGGAAGTGTACATATACGCAATTTCGGCGCCACGTGAGCCATTCAGTAAAAATGAAATTTGGTGGTGTTTGTGCGTGCGGTGGCCGAGGGCCGAACAGCCGGGCGTGCAGTCAACAACGCTGCTAACTACTTGAGTCGTCGCCGTCGTTACCTCCCTCGACGTCCTCATCGTCTGCGACAGCCGCTCACTTTTGTCATTGATCACAGACATCCCTTCATCCTCTTATAAGTCTATTGTCAGTACCCTTTCGTCTCCTCGCCCCTCTTCGGCACGAACCATCAAGTTAAACACGTCAACTGACGACTGGATCAGCTTGCGTTTCAGATTAAAGCGACTGATCAACTCAAGAGAGGCCACACGTTCCTGTGAACTCCCATCAATTTAAGCCACCAGCAGCGCTTCAGCAAGCTTTCTGTCTTCTTCAACGCCATTGTAAGTGCCTCTTTTTCTCTGTAGCAGCACTACCCCCGCGTGTCGAGATGTCATCGTATCTCCCACTTTCACTCTTTCTTTGAGGGTCAATCCGGATCAATCTCTGCGTCGACATCGTAGCGAATTTCATGACTGATGCTGTTGCTGGCGGTCCAGTTGTCGCCAATTCTATCCTAGAACCGCCATCGAGATGCAGACAATTAAGTGCGTAGTTGTTGGGGATGGTGCCGTAGGAAAGGTACGTCCACATAGCTATTGGTGTTTCCTGTTCATTGGTAGTTGAACATTGCATTGAATTCTAGACTTGTTTGTTGATATCGTACACCACCAACAAGTTCCCAAGCGAGTATGTCCCAACCGTATGTGCGATCACTGCTTTCTTTTTGGATGTGTGTATGAGAGGTTTTCCAGGTGTTTGACAATTACGCCGTTACCGTAATGATTGGGGACGACCCCTATACATTGGGATTGTTCGATACTGCCGGTGAGTTCGCCAAGCAATGATGGTTGCACGTTGTATATTCAACCCTTTTTTGTACAATCAGGCCAGGAAGATTATGATCGTCTCCGTCCATTATCCTACCCGCAAACAGATGTTTTCCTCGTCTGCTTCAGTGTCACCTCCCCCGCGTCCTTCGAAAATGTGAAGGAAAAGTGGTTCCCTGAGGTTCATCATCACTGTCCTGGGGTGCCATGCCTTATCGTGGGCACGCAGATAGATTTGCGAGACGATCCCCAGGTGATGGAGAAGTTGCAAAGGCAAAAGCAGAGGCCTGTTACGTCTGAGCAGGGTGAAAGGCTTGCTCGGGAACTTGGCGCTGTCAAGTACGTGGAGTGTTCGGCTTTGACTCAGAAGGGATTGAAGAACGTCTTTGATGAGGCGAGTGGTCATATTTTTCAAAGCGAACCACTTCACTCATGTTTTTTGCTACAACCAGGCCATCGTCGCCGCGCTTGAGCCTCCCGTTGTCAAGAAGAGGAATAAATGTGTCATTCTCTAATACGCCTGAGAACTCCAGCCATCTAGTACATCCCGTTCACGACCCATCTACGATTCTTCCCTTATATCCCACACTTCTCCCTTCCTTTCTCCACCTTCGCCTTCTGTCATCCTTTCTGCTTTGCCGCCTCTTCTTCCGCGCCAACTCAATACCTACCACACTTTTAACTTTTTCGCTGTGCGTGGACTAGGCGAGTTGTATGAAGTCCGCGATTAGGCGGCTTGGCACACTCCTATGCGCTGGCGTCGCTTCCGTTGGCGCTGCGCTCGATGTTTATGTTCGTAGGCTGTTTTGTAGTCCTTATCTGGCAAACTTGGTACAAGGGGAGAAATCTAATACCCGTCGACAGGGATAAGGCCAAAAGGAATGACGTCACAGGCAAACTGCACATCGTGTGAGAGCTTGGCACACACTTTTTTGATTTTTCAACCTCGAGATTTTGCAGCTATACTTCATTGATGCAAATTGGACTCCTATTTATACGGATTTCATCATGCGTGCAGGATGGCGAGTGCTGAAGCGCCTTCCAGTGCCGACCCTTGCCCGCTCCCATGTTGACCGGAGTCCAGACTCTCATTTCGAGGTCAGATTACATCTCAAGGCAAAACATCGAAGGAAGTTCTACTTCTGGTAAGTTACACTGATATACCGTGTCCAAATTAGGATATCGAAGTCTGGAGGACACTTCATGCCGTTACCGCGTTTATCTCAGTGAAACGACAATGGGGGAAGAGTCAGAGACGAAGCGGCCCCACTGAGCAGTGAGCTCAGCCCGGCGAAGCCGCTCCTGGTCTTCGTTTTCCGAAGTTGTTTCTCCTCCGGATTAGGTTCCACATCTACGGGGTGAGCGTGCTGTAGACGCCTTACTCATACTCCTCTAGGCCGAGCGCTGAGCCATCAGTTCATTTTTTCGTATCGCCGCTCCATGTGGCCTCTTGCGGAATGACATCGTGAGGGTGAGGTGCCAGCATATTTTGGGGTTGCCCCATGGCTGCTCTTAATGCATGCGCACAGTAAGATTTTTTCAGCGCCTCCGGAGGACGCACTGAAGTAGCTATAGCTAAGGCAGGAACAATCCTAGATAAGTGGTTTTGAGCTTCAATCCTACTTCATAACAACCGCCGCCATGGATAGATCTGCTTTTTCCAATTCATCTCTTAGAGGGCCCTTAATCCCACAATAACAGAAGCAAGCTGAATTACAAATGTACTGATCATCTGAGAGCTAGGCTCTGGACAGAGAGTTCGTTCCATCCTCGGCTTCACCGGAGACAGTGCAGCATAAACACGCAATTTCTCGTTTCGGGACATTGTCTATGAGACGTGACACGTATATCATGAGGATCGGACCTGGAACGGACCAGACAGATACACAGTGGCATGATGAAAGTCGATCTAGCAGGATATCTGGAAGTCATGAAGCGATCTGCTCAAAACTACACGAACGGCACTCACGAGAGTACAAATTGATACAAGAATCGGAGGGAAGGTGAGCGAAAGCCGTTCAAGTCTGAAAGAGTAGTCGATTAGTGGAAAGCATTTCTGAAGCATCCTGTACCAACGTTCAAACACCAGCAGTGGGAGCAACGAAGGGCCAACTGAACGCATGTAGTATAGTCGGTCAGCTAATGATTATTGAAATGATTCGGAAATGAGAACTGACCCATGAGAAGGCTTATGCTTCTCGTCTTGCCTTTTCACGGGCTGCTCGCCCCGCTTGAGTTTGAGTTGCTTGAGCTCCTTGACAGGAGCAGCAAACACGTTCAGAGCGAGGAGCAGGCAGGCAAGAGCGATGAGTGAGATACGCATATACATCGTGATCACAACGAGAGTGGAGATGGACGGGAGTATGAGCGAAGGTGTATGGTCGCCTAGAAGGCCTAGAGAGCACATCTGCTCCTTTATACCTGCCCCTAGACATGAGGCGCTCTAGCCGTGTGAGCTATCTCGGCCCATGTGGAGAAGGAAGGATACCGTGATGTCGGGCTAAGAGCAGGTTACAAGTGGAGATTAACGGCGACAGGTTGCTGAATGAGATGAGCGAACGCTGGTTGCAGCCGTCGGACAGCAGATCGGGGCGCTCCGATTGTGACATAATTCCTCGAAAGCTGGCCAGATGAGGGATATCGGAAGCACGTATAGCGTGTTCGGAGTCACACCTCGAGCTGCATACCCCGAAGGTGAAGCCCATAGAGCTTCGACATCCCAAACGAAACCTTGAGCACCATATCTTGCTCGCTGGAAGAGGGGCCATTTCGAAGCAGCACGGAGAAACCGGATGGAATTGCGTCCGTGCAATGAATCCTGGTTGTCATCGGTGCATCAAGCTGCCCGGGCTCCGTACGATGGCATGCATCAGGATCCTGTTTTTGCGTCTGAGCGCGATGGAGCCTGTCCGGCACGCAAGGCTTTGCTTACTGAGCGCCATTGCACAAATAAGACTGGAAGAAGTATGCATTGATTGTAAGTCTCATTCGAAGGTTTACAAATGGAGACAGGCGTACATTTGGATGCGCATTGTGTGCGACGAGGCATGCAGCGGATACTTCCGCCACAGTCGTAGATAATACGCCACTGGGACCAAACAAGTGGCAAACATCCATTTCCATTTGGGGTTCAGCAACCTCTCTCCCTTTGGTACGTCTTCAACGCGAATATGTCTCGGCCACAGGACGATAGGAACCAGGAGGCCACAGTATACTTGGTGTGCTCTTTCTTATGGATACGCACTACGATCCTAATGCGGTGACTAAGGGAAATCTAGATGAAAGGTGTACAGATGCGCTCGTATGGGAGCTAATGCTGCAAGCAGGTCCAGTAGGTGCGTCACCAGACATCCGCCTATAAATTTTCCATTGAACTCGTTTCATCCGCCCAGTCAATGTACATTTACCGAAGGATCGCATTTCCATGGCACATCAAGGCTACGGTTTCTGCGAGTTCTTGACCGAAGAGGATGCGGAATACGCTTGTAAGATAATGAATCAAATAAAATTATGGGGCAAACCTATCAGGGTCAACAAGGTTCGTCGAGATTTCTTCTCTCATATCGTCGCGGCGCTCAATCACCCTTGCATTCTTATCTTGGACTCGCTCGTCTGCGCTTAATCGACAATTGGTGATATTTATTCTTGCTATCCAGGCCTCCTCTGACAAAAAGCAACTTGATGTCGGCGCCAATCTGTTCATCGGAAACTTGGACGACAATGTGGACGAACGGTTGCTATATGACACCTTCAGCGCGTTTGGAGTGATGGCAACAACTGCCAAGGTGAGTTCTGTCATATTTCGAGCCCCGTATCGTTCGTGTGCATCATGTCTTGTACACCGCACGTCATTGTTTTCTGACATGCTCCACTCGCCGGCCACAGATCGCTCGCGACCCGCAATCGGGTAAATCCAAGGGATACGGTTTCGTCTCGTACACCGATTTCGAGTCATCAGACGCGGCGATCGAATCTATGAATGGCCAGTTCCTCATGAATAAAGCTATCACCGTACAATACGCATTCAAGAAAGAAGGCAAGGGTGAGCGGCACGGAACTGCTGCCGAGCGTCTTCTCGCCGCGCAAGCACGCAAGAACAATGCTCTTCCCGTCACAGCTCGTCCTCCTCCTGCACCCTTAGCATTCGGGGCGCGCCCTCCTATGCCCGGCTTCCAAGGTCCATATCAAGGGCAATTTGCTGGTGTACTGGCACAGCCTCCGCCCCCTCCAGGATTCACGCCGCAGCAAACTCTTGGTCCAGGTGGTATGCCTATGCAGATGACTGGCATGCAGCCAGGAATGCCGGGCATGCCGGGCATGGTGCCTCCGATGATGGGAATGCCACCACCTCCTGGTGGTATGCCTATGTACAATCCTGCGCAAGGATATCCTCCTCCTCCCCCACCTGGCTTTGCTCCGCAAGGGATGCCTGGCATGATGCCCATGATGCAACCTGGCCCGCCACAGCAAGCATACCTAGGATAGTATCTACCTTTCTACCCTGTAGCTTTCGCGTGCTGGATTGTTCCCAATCTGAGCTTTATGGTTGGATGATCAGCCCCTTCATATTTCTGGCGATCTTATCGGGTAAGAAAGCCCAATCATGAAAGGGGTTCGAAGACGACAGTAAGAAAAGAAAGCATCACAAGGGGCTGCTGGGAAAAATAGTCCCATTACTTTCACCGGAGGTGGCAGATTCAGCGGATATAGAAGATTGGACAGGCACTATCAATAGGCCCAGAAGCTGGTCGATTGTCACAAGGACCATGCTGTGCATGAAGTATGTCGCCGTTGAAGTCTAGGAATTCGAGGCAGGGAGCGCACAGGGAGCGCTCTCCGTTCCGAAAGAGTTGACGATTCTGGGAGCCCCTTGCGCCGTCGCGAGATTGATGACACGAATCTGCTTCTGGGGTCGTACGATGAAGCGGGTTGTGGGAACCATAAGCATGGGATTCAAGGCACGAGCATGACGGACACACATATCCTCTGCGGCAGTAATTCCTAGTCGTCCGGTACCGCGGCCACGTACAAGTCCTATCTATACCCAAGTATTCCAAATGGGAGATTGCTATTCTGTAATTTGTGATGGCTGGGATGATTATATTTATCTGGGACTCTTCGTCAGAGTCAACCCTCGTCAGCAAGAAGAAACACATGGTAGACAAGGATGGTTACCCAAGGCATGTATGTACTACCCATGTCTTGCATATAGATGTCCTGACGGCTGTACAAGATTATTCTTCAAAACGATAAGTGATACGCGTGGCAAAAGTATGCATGTCCATCTGAAAACAAGGGAAATAAGACTATGCAGCCGACACAACGGGCATGAAGCAGAATCGAAGCTCTACCGTATAGCGCTGTAACCAGTTGGACACCACGACATCTCAAAAGAGGTGTCTTTCTCGAGTAGGACTCTCTATCAAAGGTGAGTCCATAGCCAGCTCTCACCTTCGGCAAGAATCGATCATAGAAAGGGATGTACTTGACCGAGTCGATGTAACGAGGTCGAGGATCCGCGATCCATGGGATCCATGGGATGAACAGGGGCCTGGATTGTCCTCGGAGAGGATACGGGCCGCGATCGCGCCAATGCCTGGATGCAGTATAAGTAATGGAAAAGGTGATATGATGATCTCTTATGATGAAAGGTAGGCCCAGAGTGAGTCGGCCTTGGCCATTGACCACTGGCAGCGGTTGATTCCGAGAACATGGCAACTAGATGCCCATGACCATTTTGCTCCCGTGTAGGCGCCGCCGATACCAAACAGCGCGGGCTTTCAGCGGTATTGATATCAGGGGTAGTGTGACGGCGGCATGATCAAAGGGTGAGAAAAGGGTATGCGGCTCGGATAGCGATCACTCCGTGCGTTTCGTCCATCTGCAATGAGGTCAATGGCCGGTGGTATAGCAACAGAAAATAAATGCTGATAAGTGGCAGGGGGTAAATAAAGTGGGTAGAATTTAGTGGCGATGGGGAGATGCGACGCAGTTATGGGACCAAGGCGACTCGAGGACATATCAGAACGTAAGATATTTTCATTGGAGCACGCCCGTGAGCTCGCGCCCGTTCACAATCCTATCCTTGAGGATAAGTTGACAGTGCACGGATAGCCAAGCGTGATCCTTGATTTCTCGGTCGACCTTTGGGCGGGTGAATACCAAGATCCGATAGTCGAAGCCTCGATCCTCGCCAGTGTCAATGACCAGAACGAGGACTTCTCTTGAACGATTGAGCCTAGAGTCAGTCATGGTGACCTCTACAGGACAAGCAAGACGCCCATACAACTCCTGTGACATACGCGCAAGTACATAGTAGGTCTTACTTTATCCCTGTCCTTCGTTAGCGTAAGTAAGAAGTCTGGCGCTTGGCGTAAGCCCAAGTGCTACACACCTTTGCTAGTCCACCAGCGCTGCTGGACGAAAGTTGGTATGCATCCACGGCCGCGTTGAGCCAAAATGTCATGGAGGAGATTGTGAAGGAAGCAAAGTTCAAACCCAAACGGAGGCAACTCAGCGGTCGAGGGAGCCAACACAGTGGTGTCTCACAAATATTATTCTTCCCCATGTAGGTGCTGTCCAGCGAAGAGTGGAATGAATGGACTGGGAAAATGATACGAGCCCACTAGAGAAATATGGTCATCATTGTCATGTTACGCATGACCAGAACGGGTAGTAACGCGGGTGATCCGTAGCTCTGAGCTAAGAATTGGATGTAGTTGTCGATAATGCGAGTTGTACGTTTTTTGCACGAATATCAACGATTATGACAGGCAACAAGAAGCAGATAGTACCTTGACTGAGACGCAGAAGGCTACGCCGGGAATTGCCGACTCCACTGCTCGGAAATTTTGAGAACCACAGAACGATATTCAAAGATGGCCAATGCGCAACATTTCTTGGCAACCCTGCAACTCACACTTACAGACCAACCCACTGCTCCTTACTTCTTGCAGTGCTTTGGAAGACGCTCCGCAGCTACCTGAGCCATGTCTTTAGAACCAGAGGCTTATGTTCTCCTCACAGTCCCTAACTGTGTTCTCTCACTGCCCTCTGGCAATGCCACATACAACGGGAGCCTTGCTCTAGAATATGTGTCTCTTCCCCTCCCTCCATCGTCTGTCGTCGACCCTACAGCTCCCGACATGTTTCTTATCCTTCGCCTCAGCTCATACGAAGTTCTTTTGGATCCCGCGCGCACCATTACTGCAACCGTCTCACCATCGGGTGAGCGCAAGTACATCTTCCATGCGACCCATGATGGACCAAATCAACTCTTCCTATCAATCCCTCCTCCCGATAGCGTGCACGCATTGGAGGACATCGAGCTTTTCCATAGTGTCTTAGCCGAATACGGAGACTTTCGTGGGGATTTTAACATTGACTCTCCAGCAGCCGATGCTCAGGCCACTGATGAGAAGGAAGAGGATCTGCGCGGAAGGTTCATCCTTGTGGATGAGAATAATGGCGAAGTCATCGGCGCTTTGGATAACACCATCTCTGTGCGCGAAGATCCAATGCTGCGAGAGAAGGGTCACGAGAACGATCCTGTAATCGTCGAGCTACCAGAGGGCGTGGAAGGCGCGGGGGACTGGACAGGTCAGGAAGTGCTTGTGCGGGCCGTACCGCCTGAAGATAGGGATTGGATGATGAAGGGGGCCGTATTCGCCAGGTACCTGACTGGCTTTCATTCATCTCTATGAATCATGACGCTGACATTTTCTCACAGCCACGTTATATCCGGGACGACGACCCTGCTCACATCTGCAATGAACTCGGCATCAAGCTACTACATCGCAAACTCCACCCCGTCGCCTCATGCCACCCCGTCCACAACCGCGCCTGCATCTGGGACCGCTTCACCACCATCTTCACGCACCCTTCTTCTTCTGCAGTCCCCCAATACCCGCAAGCATCTGACCCGCATTCATGCCCTAAGCGGCCAGGCCGTGAAGGTGAGCAGCAAAACAGCAGGTATGGTAGAAGGAATGATCCACCGCGTTGTCGGCGGTTCTGATAAGGGCAAGGGTAGGGCTTCGGGGACGTCGACACCCTCATCCGGCAGCATTGCTTCGGGTTACAGGCCTCCTTTACCCCCACGGGCTAGTTCTAAAGCCGGATCAACGACAAGCCAACTTCAGCCCTCTCCACCCCCATACACCGCTTATCATGGAAGCGCCGCTGAAATTCCGCTTCCGCTACGTAAATCTTCCACCATCTCCTCGTCACCATCGCCGTCCCCAGCACCCACGCCTCGCGTGAACCGTTCACCCGTGAGCACGCGCACCTCTCTCGCTCTCTCCGCTGGCATTCTCCTCTCCACCCTCTCCACTTCTTCTGTTCGCCTTGTTGACGCCGGCTCATCTGCCCTGAGCGCTGCCGTCACGCACAAGTACGGTGCCGAGGTAGGCGGTAATGTAAACATTGCTGCAGGCGCAGCACGAAATGTTGTCCTTGTGTACGTGGATGTGACGGGTATGGGCCGACGTGCAATTGTGAAGACTGCAGCAAAAGCATGGGTCAAAGGGAAAATGCGGAATGCAACGACGGGTGTTGAAGGCAAGTAAAGCCACAAACTATCTTCGTTTCTCGATATACCTATGAGGACATTTGGTCAAAGTGGATGTAATTGCATGTACGGATTCAAGTGTATCACCGTATCTTCCGGGCCTGATTTTTGTTTCACCCTTTAGACGACCATGTTACTGTATTATGCTGTCAACTTGTATGCATTGTGAGCAGGGTTCATGAGGCTTTCACAAAGGCCTGGCGTGCGCGTCAATTCTTACTGACAATTCATTCTCAAGTAAAGCTATATCTTTCCTGGTGATCGACGATCACTCGAGGATGCCATAGTGAACCATCCCCAGAGAGGAACCACATCTCCATCAAGATTGCGTCGCAATGTTATCTTATTCTCTTGCACTGGTTACTTGGTCTCAAAATCTTGACGACCGCACATGTTGTGATCCATTGCAAACGTCTCGGTTATTAAAGCCACGGCCTTGAAGTCACGTTTTCAGGCCACAGCACCGTCTGACATTTAAATCGACGCGTTCCCCTTTGTTTCGCCATATACCTTGACCTTCTTCAGTGCGCCACTGAATGCCACAACTGCCTTCCCAAACGACATCGTCTTCTCGCTCTCAGTGATATCTCCTGATCGCCTTACACCTCATCAAGACTCAAGACTTCACAAGCAATGCCTCCAGCTCGGTCCTCACAAATCCGCGCTCAACGCGCTCATTCATATGAACGCGAAGAGACAGGTTGTATCTTTGGTTGGTCACCCCAGCCGCATACTCCACTTGTTCCTATTTCAAATGGCGCGACAATCTTTCCTCTGGAGTGCATCCGAACATATAATGCATGCCTTCTTTTGTTTCCTCCCGTTGAACGCGTCTGACGCATAGTCCCCTCTGACCAGAATTTACGACATCCTTCTGCTCCGACAGTTCTGGTCATCACGCCTTCCGATATACTCCCATTCGCGAGTCTACGCTCCGGGCAAGACGGGTTTTTCTTCCCACTGGCAGGCTATCTTCTCGATGCTCTCAGCGCATCTGCCACCTTCCAAGTCCCGAATACCGCTCCCACGATGGGTCTTTATCCGTCGTATCTTCGTCTCATGCCCATATCCTCGCCATCACAGCGGAGGTCTGGGTCCGTTTGCTCTCTAAAGCCGACAAGACCCGGCGGTGGCAGGGCCGTCAACGTATTCGTACAGGCGCCAGCAGCTGTCAGGCGAATGGCCAAGTATCTCGGCATGTTTGCCCTCGAGGTCTCCTTTCACGATACATATCGACATCAAGATACAGCACTCCGTCCTGCTGAATATCTACAACTCCCGCCCAGCGTAAGTGTATTCGACACACCCGTGTTCCATAGAATGTCTTCTTACTTCGATGCCTTTTCTTCTCCGCGATCTATAGATACAGACAACCCTCTGGCCTATCCCTCGCACAGTATCAGCGCGAGAAGCGTTCACAACCTTGAACCACTCAGGATTGAGCGATCGTTTCAACATGTCTTTTCTTACGCGCATCCCACGCGTGCACGCAACTTTCATTCGAACAGACGATGTCATGTTGGATCAGCTTCGTCAAATTCCCTGGTCATGGTAGTGGCCAGGTTGGCCCGTGGCAATCATCGCCCATCGTAATATTATGTTCAGTCATTTATTGGGGTAATTGTATGTACGGCTCGTTAATGAAGAAGTTGAATATTCTTAGATCGGACAAAAGTCGTGTCAAATTCACGCATAGTTACCATGAAACTTGAAGCTCGAAGGTCAGAAACGAAATATGTCCATCGCAAGAAATGGCTTCTTTGTTTGTTGTCTATTGCATTCAGTGCTTCAGCCCCGAGCTGGACATGATCACTTGTCGTCTGATTACATTGATAGTCCAGAATGATTGATTCTTATGAAGAACAGCGTCGGATTCAGAATAAATTAACCCTTAAAACATACAACTGAATCTCACTCGGCGTTTAGGGGTATATGAACATTACAATAGCGTCAACTCAGGCGGCACGCCTCGACTCTCGAATGCTAGCCAATCGCCAGTTCCCGTAGGGAGCAAGCCCATCGAGCGGCACTTCCAAAGTCCGAGACCGAGCGTGAGGAGATTGCATGCGAGATAGACCAGTTTTTGCAGTGAAAGCGTCGTCAGGGAGTTCGCGTCTAATTTTGATGAAGGCGACGATGCAGGGGCCCCGGGTGCGAACGGCGCAAACGCTATACCCGAAATTGACAATCCAGGGATACCAAGAATTGAGTTTCGTCTTTGGGGGTTGGATGACAATTGAAGGTGACGTACCAGCGTTAATCCCAGCAAGGTTCGTAAACGGCGAGAACAGGAGCATAGCCACGATGCCCATGCTAAATATCTGTACGCCTCCACCAGACATATAGAGCATGAACGCCTGCATGGGAAGCGACTTCGCAGGAGCAATGGCGAAGTCCCATGCTCGCTTCTCCTTCAGAGCCTCGTATGACGCGTTGGCGGCGATGGAAACAGGAGCGGATTTGTTCACAGCTTTCCCCTAACAGAGTGACGTGGAAGAAATAGAGTAAAAAAAGGATGTCCCAATGAATGATGGAAGCGAGTGCTACATACCATGGCGAGTGAGGAGAAACCTGGGGGAGGAGGGAGATTGCGCCATCTGTGCACAAGTTCATGCATCAGTAAGTTCTAACATGACAATAAAACACCGCCTACCTAGAGCTTTCCAGAGAGGCATAATCCAACGCCATTGCCATTTGGTCAGGTGGAGGGGTTTGAGAGTTTGGTACAAGGAGTCTTGACGGTAGTAATACAATTGTTGTCACCGCATTCGAGTGACGTGATTACAACACGCGTGCGAGCGCTAGCTTTTCAAGTCCAACGAATTTGTGACATCTTACAAAAAAAAGGCAATATTCAAACATTCAGGTCTACTCGCAGAATGCGAGGCCATTGCGCGCAGAGCCTTGACAGAAAGGCCCGATAGGTTTATGTACGATCTTTAGACTTGGACACCGTGCTCAAATAATCAAAAAAGGAGCCTCAGATAAAGCGAAGCCAAAATTAAACACCATGGTCTCCTATACGGCATTAAATCCAGACAAGCGCAATCAATTACTGTGTTTTTGTCTTTTTAGCACCCCCTGTCGAAGAGTGCGAATTAGCACGAGAGAGATTCCCAGAGAATAAAGCTTAAAGTGAAACATACCGCTGCCGTTCACCATGCTCTTTTGTGCCACCGTTCCGCCGACAGTCCTACCAGGCGTTGACCAAATAGACGCTCCACCGAACGTCTTAACCGTGCGCGTGACAAAAAGGGAACCAAGAACCAAAACACACACCGCCCTGGCAGTGTCGGGATCTACTGGCTGCAGCTCCTTGTGTCCATTGAAGCTGGCCAAACCGACAGGTGATAGAACTGTATAGAGAAGCTCATGCAAAAGAGCAAAGAACGGTTGGGCATGCGTCAATGTGGCATAAAGGCCAGTAACCACGGGCGCGACCCAAAGGTCAGTTGCAGTCCATCCGTAGGGCAGGAGCTCTGGTGGAGTCGTGAGGCCTATAGGAGTAGGATGTAGAAGGGAAAGAGCATTGGTGAACAAAGGACCGCCATTTGCCATTATCTAGTGAGATGACGAGATGAATAAGTTGAAGAATCGAGACAGAGGCAATTAAGACGAAAGAAGATCAATGAGACGGCATGTGTTGATACACACCAGTGCAGTGACCAACAGAGTCCATGGGGATGAAGACACGACAGATGAGACGTGGTTTGTGACGACAGTGGGTACGATGTTGCACAGCAAGGTAGCACGAGTGAACGCATCTAGAACCGCAAGAGGAGCCTCATTGTGAATGGACGGAAAGGGTACGGAAGGGAGAAAGTCGACGAGAACTTGTGCGCCGAGATACAGTGCAGGTATCGAGCCGGAGAGCAAGAATGAGGGTTGAATGCCTAGCCAAGGTGCTATCGCAGGCATGCGCAGAGACAGCCAAAGAAACCCACAAAGACATAGAGGAATTATAGTCTAGATCAGCTGATTGACTCAAGACGCGCAGGAGACACACCAACAACTGCCTCGCCGCCGTAAACCATGACAAGCGTCGTAGCAAAGTCGCGCGTCCGAGCGCGGCTCTCTACAGAAGGGCGCGCTCTCTGACCGTGATCGCCATTTGCCGTGGCGCTGGTGCTGGATGTATACTCCTGGAGAAAGGCCTCACGTAGTTGTCGAAGAACCACCGCGAGCCGGAAGGCAGCTGCAAGGTCCAGTGCAGATATGGATGCACCGAGCCACGCGAGGGGCCCTACGGGCGCCAGGGCGTATTTATATACAGCAAAAATGGGTGCAAGGGCGGCGGGCGGCATGGCAGAGAGCGCTGACACCCGGAAGGGAGAAAGATTGGGACAAGCGATAATGAGATGCTAGGTGTCCATCTATAAGGCCTACTATGCGGCGCTTATTTCTGGCTGAGATTCGTCTGAGCGCCAAACAGACGCTCACGCGTGCATCACTGCATCGTCCTTTTGACTTGACCATCCATACACCGCTGTCAGTGTCAGGTCATCCGGCTAGTTCGCATATCATATGCATGATGGATTTACTCTCAGGCGCAGTACAAGGGCTGTCTTGAACGGACGGTAACTTCCCAACGGTCCCAAAGTTTCAAGTCCCTCAAGTGTCAAGCAATCTTCTCTCTCAGTCTTTGCCCTCTTCCTGTAGGCGGTGACATGATAGCCCTGGCTCTTGCCCAACTTTTCCTTCCAGAAATGCTACCGTGATGTAGAGAGTCATCCGATTCAGTCGTGTTGCATCTACTGAACTCTCCCATAGCCTGTCAGGACGTTCCGGGATGTCAGCGTCCGTACCTCCTTTCAAAGCAGGAAGGAAGGCCATATGGGTCGTCCTTCTACAATCAAATCCTGTTTTGGAGGCTCTGTGGATTTGAGCGTGGACTCTGGGCGCCCGAGAACTGCGTCGCGATTGTGATTGTCAATGGTGCGTTTTTTGATCATGATAAGCAACACCGGATAACGCGCTTGAGCCGCTAGTTATGTTATGCGACCTGTCAGGCGACTCGGTCCGTGCATACCCGGGGGACATTATATTCGCCCGTATATCGTAAATTCTTGAGTATCCAGCATCCTAAAGTTCTTGTGTTCCTGATCTGTCTGCAGCTGTTCGTTCTCTCTCTTTGCCAGTCCGACAGGTTGAAGAACTTCTCGTCAGTAGAGGGATAAAGCCTCGGTCGGGTAATGTTCCATCTTCGATACATACCATACGTTCCAGGTTAGCCAATGATTGTGTCTGAAAAGGCGTTTTTTGGCCCTCAAGATTTGACAGTGTCACACTGCCATTGTTGTTCATTCCGTTTGTCGGTCCTCGATGACTGGTCGCGTCTTTCTCTTTTATCTCCTCTTGTCTACACACACTTTCTGTCGAAAAAAAATTGGGTAGACATGGCGCAGACCAGGAGGATGGTTCATATATTTCCAGCCTCGAGTGTTGACCGAACAGGCACTGAGAGGTCATATACGGATATCTGAGGACTACGTTGAAGGTTGAAAGAGTATTGCTACCCTCGGGAAACTGACTGAGAGTGTCTGGAGCGTCGATGATCACGGTCACTGTCCATGTGACTCGTCAATCTTCTGTGACTGCTCGCGATGGTGACTAAGCGCTTAAGCACGCCCCTTTCTTGAACTTTTGCAATATCGACTCGCTGGCATTTCTTTTTGACTTGATGGTGAACAACAATGTTGGGGATCTTCTCAAATCGGACATCCAAGATCCCTCTGATTTTCCTCCACATTCTGTTGCCCCGGGCCTCCGAGAACTTGACAGCGCGCTGCGCTGCAAGATCTGCTCCGAGCTGTATGAGGCCCCTGTTATCTTAGCATGCGGCCATTGCTTCTGCTCTCTGGTGTGCCTTCAATTTTTGGAACGTAAATAACGTGTCTCACACGTGAACTAGTGCGTTCGGTGCGCGATGGCTGACAAGGCAGAGTGCCCTACCTGCAGGAAACCAGCCAATGACACGCAGTTGAGGGCAAATATGTATATGGAAGAAGTTGTTGTGGCTTGGAACAAGGCGAGGTGAGTATGCTACTTTATCTGATGGTCGTGTGCTCTTCCTTAAAGCTTCTACAATATCCATCAGATCATTTGTGCTGCATTGGTCCAAGGAAGAAGAGTCGAGGAGCCAACAATCTAGTGACAACACTGCTCTTGAGAGTGGCACGCGTCCAGCCAAAAGGCGCAAATTGAGCTCCGAGAGATTTGTAGGTAGCTCAGATGTCGAGAGGCTTGGAAGTGAAGATGAGCTGCTCAGATCGAATTTCACTGCTGAACGCTCGAAAGCCAAAATAAGACATCGCAACCATAACAATCTAGTGACTTCCAACGGAGAGCCTAGTTCTTCGTCACGTCCCGCAGGTAGATCTAAAGTCTCTGAATCTTTATATGAATACCGACCAATCCGAGTTTCTCTAGATGTCCCTCTTGTGGATTGTCCTGTATGTGCTAAACAAGTCCCCTTTAGTGTGATCAATCAGCACATCGACGGTGGATGCAGGCTGTCGCCCACACCTAATTCAGTTTCTTCTCCCCAAATGAAATCAAAGACGGCACAGAAGACCGCATGGTCCAAGATATTGAACGGAGTGCCAGCAGACAAGGGCAATTCGAAGGGAAAGTGAGCGTTCGGTATTCAGTGCTAACCCCTGCTGTGTAACCGCTTATCAGCAATGTCGGCGTATAGGGGCAAAGCTTCTGCAAAAGCTTCTGGCTCGGACATGTCGCCATTGCCGAAAGTCTCCTACACCGTCCTCAAAGACAAACAGATTCGCGACCTTTTAGCTCAATCCGGGCTATCAATCTCTGGTGAGCGCAACGTTCTCATCGCTCGGCATCAGCGGTAAGTACTTGTAATCAAAGTTTGTATAACATTGACTAATGAACCAATTAGATGGGTCTATGTCTATAACGCCAACCTAGACCGAGGGGAACAACATCGAAAGCGCGTCTCCGAACTGCGTGCAAGCATGAAGCAATGGGACGAGAGACACAATGATCAAAAGAAGGGCGGAAAGGAAATTGTCAAGGACGTCGTTCAGCATCAGGTGTGCGGCCCCCGTTGATCTCACTTAATAATGCAATCAACGTGCTGACCGTATTCTCAGAAACAAAACAAAGCACATTTTAATGCCCTTATCGAACAAGCTCGCCCGAAGGCGCCCGATAAAACACCACCTACAAATCTACCTGTCAGCGAACCTGTTGGGTCTAGTAATGATTTAAAAGAAGGCGATCAGCTCGATTCATAATTCTTATCGCGATTAAAATTAGTACGGGGGTGTGAGTGCTGAGACAGAGAGACTCGATGCTCAGGGCCCGCAGTCTGTTCTGCTATATTGAAACGGCGGGTGATAAGCTACAATGTCTCGAATATGTTCGCAGCTGATGCAATGTCCTAGTTGCTCTTGAGCGCAAAGCGCTCGTTCATTCGTGAACTTGAACCCCTGAACATTGAGCTCTCGAGCAACAAGTCCATCTGCCCCTTGGTAGGCAACATCATATCTGGATGCACTGCTGTCGATTAGCGATTCAGTCCTTCTCGCCGGGGAAAGTCTACCTGGTTTCTTTACTTGAATTCCGCCCAAGGTCATCTTGTAGTCGAGTGGCTCGAGCTAGTGCAACATTGAGTATTCCTCTGTCTTTTTCGCCCAGCACTCTGTCGGACGAGCAATATAAAGGAAAAGTCAGCAGGTGCGAAGTTCCTCACCTCGTTATATCCCAATATGGTACCACAGAGACCATCAGTACGTGAGTGTTTAGTGCCATGTCGTTACTTCTCATCTCGGTTTCATAATCACAAAGATGCATACATTATTTCCCCTTTTTTGATTCCTTTTCGCAGGATTCCAGTCAACACTGGTACGGAGCAGCGCCGGCCCTTTCTCACATCTACGATGTCTGGATCGGGCCTCCATTTTTTGAGTTTCTGGACCAGGGCAGCTGCTGTACGCTCACGGGGACCATCCTCCGCTGTCCCGCGCTACGTCTGACTCGAAAAGGCTCGAGTCTTTATATTGAACATAAGCGCCCCAAGCCTTTGGAGACGAGAGAGCTATTACTTCCGAGGATGCCTTATGCGCGCAAGAGCAGGTACGATGATTGACTCGCTTGGGTCATGCGGCCCTCTGTAACGCAAACTTGTGTTGGGGTACGCCTCACGCGATCACGATCAGCCATGTCGTCGGCAGATTTCATGTTGCCAGCAGACGCACAACAAAGTCCAAAGCAGTTCTCTCAAAATCAACGTTGTCCACCAGCCAGGATGAGATTCTAGTAAAGACAGACGGACCGGTAGCGATCCACTCGATGAAAAATAAGAACCCCGGTCCCAAGGAAAGTATCTTTGTAGATTTATGTTCATTATTCGGTGTTGAGTGACTTTTGGATTGAGCTGTGCCCATCGCAATGTGATATGAAACAGGCCCGAAGGCTTTTAGGAGAATTTCAAGAATGAAGCGATGAAATGAGATGGCTGCGCATCTCCGAGAAAGGGGTACAACAGCTTCCCTCCAACGTCGATCTTCCGCCATTCAACAAATGCTTCCTGGTTCGGGTTGACCCTTGGGTATGGAAGCCCGAGCCAGCACCGCTCACTATCCGCTATATCAATCAGCAACCATAGATGGGGACACCACTCGCAGTAACGATATATCTAAATCGGATCCGAAAATCATCAAAGACATCGGATCCACGATGAGGGAATGCCATGCTACACTGAGCATGTTGTATTGGCCGTGATCACTGTCGAGGTTCAATGTAATGTTTATGCCGGGACTAGTGGTGACTGTGATAAGCTGCCTACCCAGCGCACAGTAGCGCTCGCGGCGAATGCGCTCCAGCGATACCCGATCTGCGTGTTTAAAGCTGAGTTAGGAGCGCTGCATCATCATGGGCATTGAATATGAACAGGGCTAGCTAAGCTCCACGCTGCTTCACGGTTAGGCATATGATCTCCTTGTGCTTGTCACATCGCTGACCGCATCTATCCGTCGCCTAGTACTGGAGGAACTTGATGGTGACTGCTTCGAGAACAGCGGCACTGAAGAGGAAAGATAGATCCAGTGAAAGCGGTACGATTGGCGACAGCGACAAGAGCTACCCGTCTCGGAGTTGTGTTACGACGGTGTTGTACTCTATCGAGGTGGAGGAGGGTGGAGGGCGGTTCTGTCAAGCAACTATAGTAAGCGCCGAGCACTGCCGCGGAGTTTTAAGTAGATGCTTAATGCCTGATCGCAGGGTTTCTTTTGTCCTCAAATACAACAGTGACCAAAACGGGAGAGCACAAAGGGAGACAAGGGGAGACGCCTGCGCAGGCCGCATCTCTTCTAGTACCGACCTGAAGACTTATATACCACTGTGCAGGGCGCC
Organism: Heterobasidion irregulare TC 32-1; assembly: GCF_000320585.1. NCBI lineage: Eukaryota > Fungi > Basidiomycota > Agaricomycetes > Russulales > Bondarzewiaceae > Heterobasidion > Heterobasidion irregulare. The sequence goes on along the minus strand of NW_009258198.1, from coordinate 1,021,511 downwards.
GGGCTGCCTTGTTCTGTTGCCCCCCCTTTGCATTTTCAGCCGTGTCTTGTTTCGTCCTTCAACGTCACCTATTGAGATGCCTCACTTGGATCCGCTCAGTCCAGTAAAATTGAATGTCTCGTCGCTATGAGTTTGGCCGCTGACATGCGTTCTTTTTAGACACCCTCTTCCCTCTCTTTCGAAGAGACACCAAAACAAGTAGGTACACGTCAAACCTGACAACGCTGGCATTGCTTACCATTATGCTAGTGCTCAGCCGTCGGCTCGTACAAACTACACTACCAACCTCACAGGCAATGGGACTTTTGCCTTATTAACGAGGCTCTTCCTGTCGACCTCATGCTCATACTCCCGCATTATCGTGCACACAATCAGCCAGCAGAGCATCGCATGAGCATGTACATCAGCAGCGAGCATGGGGAAATCAAGACTAAACTTGTGAGTATTGTCCTCCCAATCTCCGACGAAAATGGCGCCGACGCTCTATGCTTTAGTGCCGCAAATATCCCCGTTCACCATTCTTCCTGTCCGTACACTCTTCGAGCGACGCCCCAATAACACTCTACCTCCCTTCCGACTTTGCTGGCTGTATACACCTTCCTACCTGTTCGAGCCTGACCGCACATAAGCCCAAGGTATCTTTTTCCGATGGATTTACAAATCGCATCCTCCCACGTGTCGTGTTTGGCTCTTCCGACCGTCTGCCTCAGCTGTACTCACGCGAGGCTGAGGATGAGGATGACGACTGTGTGCCTGGTATGGACGAAGTCGAGATTTGCGGCGGGGGCCATGTGACTTTGAGGATGTGGGATGTCTTAGAGGGAGCCCCCGAGAGCATTGCAAAGGAGGCTTGGAGGAAGATTGTGAGGAAAGCGAGCTCAAAGAACTTAAAAGGTGAAGTCAAGTATCGCGAACGTAATCGACAGCACCAGCAGCACCAGCAGCAGCGTGCTATCGATTGGGATTTCCTCTTGGAAGATTGAGCCTCCATCCTCGCAGCTTTCTAGATCTTCGTTGTTTTCCCCTCCAGCAGGCACGTTTTATACACACGAACGAATTAGCATATCTTCGACACGCATCCCATAATGCTTAGTTTCTCTTCGCCATTGCAGGCTCTCCGCATATGTAGCCCCTATACCATACCTACGCATGTACTATATTTTCACGTCTTATATCTACACCTGATATGTTCTCCATGTAGCAGTTTAGCATCTTCGTCATTTCTCTTCATACATACCTACATACCGGCGATCTCAGGTTAGACACGTCGGATTCTTTCCACCGTATTGCGTAGTAGCGCAAACAGCGACCTTATCTCATCGACGGCGTTTAGACTGTATGATATAGGATTTAGAGAGATTGGTCAACGCCAATCAGAGGGGGCAATACAACCAAGATGGGGTTATAGATACATATGACACCTACACCTTCGCAAAACTATCAGTCAGACTCTAGAGACTGACCGCGCCTACCCGCTGCCTCCAAACATGTTTCAAGAACCTCAATAAGGGCAGGATTTTCAAGGGCAGCTGCGACCCTCTCCTTGTCGTTTAGTTGCTTATTCACTACGCCCGCGATGTCAGGCACATATGAAGATGGTGCCGATGCAGCATGAAAGCATACCTGCATGTTCACTTTGGTGCGACCCTGGTTTCACCTTGATGTCCACCTTGAAGCGATTCGGCAGACTACGCAAGAGCCGGACGCGTATTGACAGCCCTATGTTTCGCGGATGAGTAAGGCTTAGTTGTTACGAAACAAGCATGCGTACCAATTAGTGTCGACATCCCACAGTGGGGAACAGTCGGGGTAAATTCGACCATAACATGATTCCGATCATTTGAGACAGCGATCTGAGGGGCAGAGACCACAGCAAGCTCTTCCAGAGACATCGAGCGATGTTCTGGGTCGCTAATCGAACGGATAAGATCTATATGGCCCAAATGACAATTTTATCACAACTTTGTTGAGGGAGTATAAGCCTACTCACCGTATACTTCGTCGCCGTCAATCAGCTCGATATCCCCAGAAGGATCAAGTGTAGGGTCGTCGACCTCCTCCGCAACCCATAATGATCCCTTACCAGTGAACGATCTCCGGGTGAGCTGCCTGGGTGGCTTGATGATAGTAGGGTTGGGATTGAAGGCTTCAGACGACATTATTGCAGAAATTAACAATGGACGTGGTTTTTGCTCGGGGAGAGACCCTGAGACCGAAGCGATGTGATGACTTCATCCAGTCAAAATAAATGACAAATCCGACATGGCTAACTCTCGTGCCACGTGACACAGCTGCTTTATTGTGTGCTCGCGCGGCGCGCCTCACTTTCGCATCACCTTACAACGTTCGTCTTTGCGTTTGCGTTGTTTTCACGCTCTAGCACGCTTCAGATATGCCTCCCAAGGTGGGTTCTAATATATAACATGGAATATTTACCTGACTTGGTTGCAATTGTCACGCTAGAGGAAACATGCACAAAATAATGCTGCCGAGGCAGCGCCCACGAGGAATACGCGTAGCTCAGCGCGTCTGGCAAGACAGACTGATCTAGGATGTATGTTCGACGCCTCACACTCCATGTAGCCACAGCTACACTCCAAATTATGCGCGTTCACAGCCCCTGAAAATGCGCCCATTACCACCACTTCCAAGAGGTATGCTTGCCCCTTGTTCTCGTCGATCTTGATACGCTGCATCCTCGTGGTGTAGCTTCACTCAAGAAATGCTCCTATATAAACAGCACATTGGAAAAGGAAACGAGTATTGGCAATGCCATAGAAGTCAGAAGCTCTTTGCCTCCATACGTCAAGTTACCTGACGGCCAGCGATCACACATTACAGGACGCCCCTCCAGCGAAGAAGGCCAAGGTAACAAAACCTGCTGCAAGATCCGAAAGTACAAAGGGGAAGGCGCCAAAGTAAGTCATCAGTTCCAGAGCCTTGTGCGCGCGGGTCATTGGTTCGCTTGCTGTAAGTCTATCTCTTTGACGTTCGTAAACTTTATTGCAGCTCACGAAGGCCATTATTACGCAGAATTTGAACTCACTGTAGGGCTTCAAACCACAAGTCAAAGGTTTCGCAGCAAATGACAACGTTCGTCTTTTCCCCACATTCTCCTCTTTCTTGGCTGCTTCTGACTCAATCCAATTTTATTCTTCCTCATCGTATACATTTCTGTACTCGTACACCTTGCTGGATTTCAGTAGCCCGCAAGCTGCTGACGTAATGAGCGCTTTCATTTTCTGGGTCCGTATCGGTGGCTCACCTCCGCTTCCAGGAACAACAGTCAGAGCCCCCAAAAAGGTATGCCCCAAATTCTGACGTGTGCTCTTGTCTATTTGTTCCTTCCCACCTGGTGCTTTCACTTCACATCTCCCAGCACAATTGCCTTTTCTTGTACCACTAGCTAGTGACTCACATCACAGCTTCGGAAATGCGGTTTTGCGGTCTGTTGTGCCGTGGAGCGGAACCAGAAGCTGATCTTCATGTTGATAGCTCTGTCAAGGACGTGTCAAGCTCTTCGGTATGTGCGTATAACCTCTGTGAAGGAAACATCCTCAAGTGTTCTGGTCCAGAAACCTCGAATACCCAAGAAGTTATCATTCGAGACCTATGCTGACTCGGACAATTCGTTGGTCATCGGCCCAGAAGGATTCGAACGACTCTGCAATGACGGTAATCTTCAGTTAGAGGGGGCTATGCCAATGATACTGGCTTGGCAGTTAAACTCGAAAGAGATGGCGAAGATATCTCACGATGAGTGGCAAATAGGGATGGCAAATCTGCAGTGTGTTCTCTCATCTTCGGCGTCTTTTCCACACTACTCTTCCACTCATGCTGACATGCATTGCGCGTGTGCCAGAATCACATCCCTTTCTGCCCTTACGATTGCTTTGAACGACCTCAATGATCTGCTTATACTGGGAATGCCACCCCTCACTCCTGCTGCGTCAACGAAAAAGAAAGGTGCGGGCATGCCGGCGAAGGACCCTTACAACCGTGTTCGGTACTGGGCCTACGCAGGTGACATACACAAATCTTTCTCGGAACTGTATGGTTTCTGTTTCAAGCTCGCCAAGCCTGAGTACGCCCCTTCTGCTCACAGTTGATCTCTATTGTACTCAGTCATATCGTGACAATAGAGGCTCTCGTAATATCGACATGGAGACGGCAACGGCGTTATGGAGCGTATTATTGGTCCCGCGGTACCCTTTGATCGCTGAGGCCATAGTTTTCATTAATGTACGTTGACCTCATCGTCACATTCTTAGTTCTCGTGTTTTGATGCTGTGCAGGAGAATCGGACCTACAAAGGCGTCAACAAGGACTTATGGAACATGGTGAGTCCCTTGGAATGATTTTGTTTGACACATAGTGATGATCTCTTGCCGTGTGTGAATCAGATGCTAGAGTTCTCCAGGACTGTCAGCCCAAACCTCGACAATTATGAAGCGGATGGCGTGAGTATCTTATTCTTCGACTTCGAGATTGATTGATTGATTGGTCACATCCGTGTGTGAATACAGGCGTGGCCGACTTTGCTTGATGATTTCGTTGCATGGAAGAAAGACAAGTCGCAGGGAACGTAGCCCGCTGAGGACTGAACATCTTGTATCTCCCGCACCCGTATTTGTGTTCCGACCAGTTTTTCTGGACATTGCGCAGGCCAGTTCCATGTATCTATCATCGTTGTTCGACACTATAGTCCATTGCAATACAATAAATTATTCACTAGTTAGGCATGTCCTAAAGTGATAGGTGAGCACCACATCCAGCGACCATGAAGGATGGGAGCACAGGGACTCTACTGTTTCTTCTCAGGCGCGTCCTCTTGTTACTGGCTCTGTCGCCTGTTCGCCTTCGTTTGGAACGGTAGATGAAGATTACCGGCCGCTCGACTCTTCTGGCGCTCCTTTGCTTCCCGCTGCCGTTCCCGTTCCCGTTCCCGCTCACGTACACGTTCCCTCTCAATCAACGCGACCTCCGCGTATTCCCTTCTGATATCCTCCAATGACGCCATGGACTCGTGTACCGCGTCCTTTGCCAACCATAAGGCTACTTCCTCTCCCTTCCTTTGAGTCCCTTTGCCTGTCAACGCCCAGGTTCGCCTGCTTAAATCGAACCGCATAAAGACCCGCCGGTGATGCTGCATGGACGAGGGCCCTTGTACATTCACAGGTGTCAATTCTCGGACTCCGAGCATCGCATGCACCTTTCTCCAGCGGCCGTCGGGTTGTTCGCGTGGTGAGCGGGACGACGAGCGGGAGGGCGATTGGCCTAGGCAGGTTAAGAACAGTACGCAAAGTGCAGCAAGGAGCAGATAAGTGGCGGGATGGGGCAAGCATAAAGATCTGGAAATGCGGTCGTGGCTATTCAACATGAGAGGGGTGATCTAGTGTGTTGGTCAACCGTCAGAGAGCTGCCAAATAGCGTGCCAGACTCGGGGTCGTGCTTTCAGCACGCGTCGCGATCACATGCACATTCTGCAGACTTGCCTTTTGTATTCTTGTCTTCGGAAACTGGAGGGATAGTAGACACATTCACACATTGAAAGCAGCTACATGACCATGCTACATCTCTTTTCGAAAGCATGTTTCCTTACGCGTACACCAGTTCAGTAATAATCTAAGTCCACTGGCTTGAGTTCCTGCATCTTCTCCATCGCCTCCCTCACCTCGGTCTCTGCGAACACAGCCGCCTCTTTCGCCACTACCAGCTTCTTCTCCAGCTCATCTACCATCATCGGCCTGTAGACTGCGCCTTCGCTTACCATGCCCAACAAATCGAACTTCTGCAATGTATTGCCCATGCGAGGAGCGAAACCATGTGGATCCCAACCGTTGTCATTGAACGACAGCACAGCTCGCACCGCCGCGGTGTTGATATCGCGGTGTAGCTCCTCGAGCTTAGATAGTTGCACCTCCATCCAGCGCGCACGGCGTTCAAGCGCAAGGGTGAGAGCAGCCACTTCGTCTTTGCCGTTGCCCTCCTCACCTCCTTCATCCAAGAAGTCGTCTCCCTTGAGCATGTCGCGAAGGACGCCATCGAAAGAGGAGCTGTCATCCCATGTTGTGCGAGGAAGTAACCGAAGAAGATCGGAGATGGTCTGCGTTAGCGTCTCTAGCAATTGCTGGAACGACGATACTGCGTTATCAATCGATCCAGACGGCATGTTGTTTGCGAACGAGCCTCCGCCAACCGAAAGAGCGGATAGCGCATGTACCAATGGCCCATACTCCAGAGGCATCTTCGCAGCAGGGTTGATCTTCTGTAGGTCGAAAAAGGGGTGCTCTGCTAGGTTCAGGGACGGATTTTGCAATTCGATCTCCTCGAGTAGCTCTTTGACCGATGTGCGCTCGTTAGGTGGCGTCCTCTCCATCGACTGACCTCTTGAAGAAGCCGAGTTCGTGTCCATCATGCTGCCTCCCCTCCCAATCGGTAGCTGAGGTGCCTCCGAGGTCGCCGCGGAGGCAAGAGCCGAAGGGGGTTCGGTAAGCGATTCCTCCTCTTTTGGGATGCGTATAGGTTTTGTGACGGGTCGATTCTTTTTGGGCATCTTGGAGAGGAGGGGGCCTTGACTGACAAGCTCTGGTGCAGGAAGGGCGGGTCCTGAAAGTGTTTTACTGGTGATCGAGGGTTGTCGGGAGCCCTTACGAGGAGACACAAAAGGAGCTGCCTGTCCTACCTGTGCAGCGTTTTGGAGGCCTACTTGTTTGAGTGTTGCCGCTGCCCTCTTCCCCTCGTTGGCCTTGACCCTTACCAACTGCGCCGCCTTCTCCTTCTCCTTCTCTTTTTCCTTCTCCAGCCTCGTCCTCTCCTTCTCCAGCCTCAACTTCTCCATAGTAGCCTTGGTGCGCTCTAACCGCAACTTCTCCGCCTTGGCCTCCTCCCGCGCCTTCTCCCTCTCATTCTCTAGTCTCTCCTGCGCCAACCGCTCCCTCTCCACCCTTTTACCCGCCTTCTCCTTTTCCTTTGAAACCTTCCGTTCCGCAGCAAGCCTGGCTTTCTCCGCAGCACGCTCGGCCTGCTTCGCTGCCCTCTCCGCCGCCTTATTGTCCGTATCCTCATAGGGCTGTTCTAGGAGCTGCTCGGAGGTAGCGGTGATAGACGGCTGTGGAGGCTGCGCCGTCAGCGCGGGGAAATCGGATGACGAGAGCATGGGGGACGGAGACGGTGCAGGCGAACTGGAACTCGGCACTGCGCGAACACGTCAAATGACAAGAAATATATCATTTCATAGAGAGAAAAACAAAAGTAAAAGAGATGGCATGTCAGCATCCAAGTGTCGTGGGGACCAGACAAGGCCAATAAATAAAGGAGGAAAGAGGCATCGCATGTGAAGTGACCGAGTTCGAGTGCCGGATCAACGCGGGGGATCCAAAGACTGAGATGGACGCGGGGTAACCAATTGGACAATCAAAACCGGGTGTAGAATTTCCGCACTGAGAAGGCACGGCGCTCGGTACTCGGCACTCTGATATGGGACTCCCTCCCCTTGAAAACGAAGGAGTTGTACTCACCGTTGGAAGCCATGTCCATGCCGTTGCCCATATTCGCCAGGCTAGGGCTTGGAGATAAACCGGGCGGGGGGAAAGAGATACCAGGAGGCGGGCCGAAAGACATATGGGGCTGCGAGTACGACATCGCAGAGACTGCTTGCGCGAAGCGAGTATCCGAAGGCACAGGTTGCGGAAAACTTGCGGACATGATTGCTGGATCAGCAAAGGGCTGCCCAGAAGTGTATCTGTTGTACTGCTGCACATGGTCTTGTTCTGTAATCCAGAAAGGTTGAAGATAGGTTATTATGGCACGAAGGGAGAGCACATAGAAAAGAAACGTCGCATGGTCAACACAACAATTCCGCAGGACATCATACAATCGAGAGTTGCGTACCGGTTAGCACAGCGGCGTTCATACGCGTATTCATTCCACGTTCGCGGTCGCGACTTGATTGAATCAGCTCCCGAAGCGCTGCCTCGCTAACAGGCGTGTCACGATCAAAAGATTGGAACCGTCCGATCCCATTAGACGGTGTATGAACATGAGCCTGAGCCTGAGCAACCATAGGCGAATTTGTAGCAGAAGTATTGGACTGGTGAAAGTTATGTCCAGGATATGGTGACCATTGACTCGCCGGAGACGCCATATCTTTGCCACCGAACATGGATGCATGGTTTACGCTATCACTGGGACTTAGAGGACTCGACGCGATTAAGGGACTCGACGTCGAACTCAGATTCCCATTCTGCTTGGCACCTCGAGCGAATCCGAACCTGGACATCTTACGTGATGGGTCCTCATCCAGTGCGAGCCGGCGTGCCGTGACTGCCGAAGAGTCGCCATCTGTGGAATCCGCAAATGGATTGAACGAGCCGGTATAAGAAGACGAGGCAGAAGGTTGCTGGTCGCTTGGAGAACTTCGAATAGCCATAGGATCGTAAATCGACCGAGAAGAGCTGTGAGGGTATGCTAAACTAGGCGGTGAGGCATAAGAGTTGCCACGAAGGGCAGGAAAAGCATCCACAAAGTTGCCATGGAAAGCCGTATTTGCTTCCGCCACGCCAAGGTCGGGAATATTGGACAAATCTTCGACACCCACCAATTTCGGATCCAAGTTGAAGCTGAAGCCTCCAAGCCCTCCGTTCGCACCACTGAGGTTTTGCAGCGTACGGTCGAAATCGGGGAATGGGCTGAGACCCATCGACACTGGACCAGACTCTCGACGAGCCTTGACGTCGTTGAGGAGGGCTTGAACCTGTGTTGACATTTGATACGACTGAGCAAATTGCTGAGAGCGATTCGGTAGGGGAAGGCCAGGAGGCACAGAGAGGCCAGGCGGGACGGTAGGAATACCAGGAGGGACAGCTGGTGTGGAAGGTGCAGGAGTTGATGCGGGAGGCTCAGGCGACGCAGACGAAGTAGGCACGTCTTGCGAACCTGATCCGGCATCGGAGTCTACAGCAATCGAATATGTGGGAGAGCGTGGCGGAGGGAGTGGTAATGGGGGTGCAGCAGGTTTGGGTTTGGTAATCTTGTGAGCGGCATTTGCAGGCGTCATAGGTCGCAACACGCCGGCAGGTGTCGGAGGACGAGAAGACGAAGCCACCGACGAAGCTTTTGGGGCTGTCGCTATTGTGACACCATTCCTCGCCTCCTTGATCTTCGGTGGTGGATGCAAGTCTGGAGTTGGAGCTCGTGGTCGTGTCGTTGCACCACGGCGAGCATTGCGGGCTGCAGTTGTTGTATTGGTATTATTGTGCAGAGCCGTTGAGGTATGGCTCCTAGAATCCTTTGCCCATGATGCTGATCGCGGTAAACGAGCTGGAAGGTGCAGATAAGAAGAGTACAACGACAAAGAGATGAAGGGACATACCGGATGGATCGTCTGGCTTCTTGCCCAGCACGACTATTTTCCTCGTGGTCTCAGAATCCTTGATTCCATGTTGCCTAAAGCATGCTCAGCATCATACCGGAGGGTTGCACAATAGGAATGATACGCACAATGTGGTAAGATCTTCCTTCGTGAAGATGTCCTTCTCATCACCCCACTCGTGCAAGTTCATACAGCTATGATCCGAACAATTGACACCACGCAAGAAAGCCATGCAATACTTCGTCGTTCCGAAACTCGCGCGCATAGCCTCGGTACCTCCTCCAGGAGACGATGTTCCGTCCACAGCAGCAATGCAACGCGCCGCGTCTTCCCGGCGGTGGTATGTTATATATAACCCAACGACAGGCGTCTGTCCGCCGGGAGGAGTGCGCTTCACCAGCAGTATTTTGGATATTCTGCCATACTGACCGAAGTATTCGTTGGAACGAAGGGTGGATATTAGCTAACGCACCATCGCCGGTCAGCATCGTCAGGTCGGATCATATGACTTGATCACAAACCTCTTCCTTTGCAAAGCGAGGACCGATTCCAACGACATAGACCACGTTGCGTTGGACGACGCGAACATTTGCCAAATGACGACGACCCAGCGCATCAAGATCCTTGCGTTCGCGCTCCCTCTGCTTTTTCTGCTGAGTGAGGCGCCGATGGCTGTGAAAGGTGACAAAGTTAACCGATCATGCATCTGCAAGACGATACCACCACAAAATTAAGCCACGCACTCTTCCTTGTTGACAGGTTTGAACTGGACAGTCTCGTCGGAATACTCCCTCCTGCACGCCGGGCATTTCTTGTTCAAATTCTCCTTAATGTGATGCCAGCAGAAACGACAGATCTGAGGAGACGGATGAGCATAAAGTGAGTGATATGACAAGAAAAGGTAAAGCCTACCTGATAACCACAGGGGCACGGCTTGAAATTGAGGTCTGACACATCCATCTCTTCGAGGCAAAGTGGGCATTCCTCTACCTCCTACATCCAGCACCCGCGGATGAGCAGCGGTCTTCAACTATGATCTTATGAGGACAAACACACCTCTTCATCGCTCCAATACGCGTCTTGAACGCCCGTCAAGACGTGAGATTTGTTTTGCAGAGAAAGATTTGTATGAGCTACCGGCGCCGTTGGTAAAGAAGGATGAAGTTTCACAGAAGACATGTCGAAAAGATGCAACAAATGCGTTGGCGATGGGGTTATATAGCAATTTGTTGTGATATGGAGGAGCGTGTGTAGGAGAAAGCGAAGAGGGCGAGCGACGCGACAATGAGGCTGCTCGTTGCCCTTCTTTTCCCACGAATCGATGAGTGAGCCAGGACCCCCGCCACCCCATCCTCAGCGCTCCAGACACCCCGCCCCCGCTCATGCATTGTTCAAAACATTTATCATGGTCGAAAAAGACCAAGGAATATCTGCAGTGATTGACGAACATTTTTGAACTGCGTGATATTATGTCGAGTCTGAAGCTGTCCTGACGCACGACAACAACCGGGCAAGCGAGTCCGGTAGAACAATTAGGCCCAATGAGTACGCCTCGGTCGATGAGAGGTAGACAAAAGGATGGAAGGAATTGGACCCAAAAAAGCGCACAAGAAGTGCCACCGCTGCACAAAATAGGCGAACAATTACTGGTGAAGATAAATCGTGATGGAAGTTGATGTTCGATCTCTGAATCTCCCATCGCAATGGAGCGCAGACTGAAGAAGCTTGGAAGGCAATTGTTGTTCTATTGCTATCGCCTTCGCTAGATAAATGGTGAGCAACTAACTTTTAATCTCTTCTCGGTTGCACCTGGAACGTGCACATAGCTTGTAGACTTCAGACAAGACCACTCTCATGTATCAAAATCATCGTCATCGTCCAACTCTCTCCGTTGAAACTGTGAACAAAATTAATTCAATACAACTGAAAGATAGATATGGGTGAGGCCTGACCTTGATAGCGCCTTTCTTCACAGACCCCTTCGACTGTGCCTCTTCAGCCTACAGAAACATCAGTTGGGATCAGCGTGCTGCACCTTGAAGGACACCTACCTGCTCCAACAAGTCGATGAGCTGATTCTCATTCACTCTTCCACGCAACTGCCCCGACTGCGCCATGCGCAAGAGGATTCCTTCGATCTGTCGCGATCGTTCCGGGGAAACCAGCGCAATACGAGACACTGTGTGTTCACCCGCAAGAGTTCACCCAACGCCATGCACAGCCATCAATCAACCGAGAAACGACGGAAAGTGCAATAGCGATGCTTACGCCGTTCTCGCGCAGCAGGCTCCAATACAGTAGACAGAAGATCCCGTCTCATCTGCTCCTCGGACTGCCTCTTCCCTTCCTCCTCGGCACCCTCAGACGCACCCGCGGGTGCGTTGGCCTCAAGCTGATGCAGACGCGCGGCGCGGAGAGCGGCAAGTTCAGCATCAGCCATTGTACGATGCGTTTATCAAAAGATAGTAAACTAGAAGTACAAAGAGTGCAGGAAGTGTGCACGAGCGGAAGAGAAGATTGTCAAGCTCAGCGCCAGCCACGTGCTTGAGCAGTACAGGCTCGCGGATTCCCCGATAGAACTCGATCTCGGATGGATCTCCAGGCTTCCAGTTGCAGCGCTCGAAACAACTAAACATCCAGAACAAAATAAATATTGAGACCCGTAGGTCTACCACTCTGGGAAAGCGTGTCATCCTTGTGCAGGGGCCATGCTAATCTTCTCTGTATCGTTCCAATTTTTTCGTATGTCACCCCGAAGGGGACAGTGTATGTTGTATGAGCTCCGACTGCCAACAATCTATTTTGCATTTTGTTGGCGAGGCGGGTGCGACAGAGTTTCAGCGACACACCTCGGTTACATTTACGTAAAGATGTTGTGAATACAAAGACTAAAATTGATCCCAGCAAGCCCTTCAGCTTGACAAAGTCAGGCGTGCCCAGCCCCGTAACCGCGTCCCAACCAATTGTAGCATAGAACCCAGGCGTCCCACATCCTGGGTTGTTTCCAGACAATATATCTGTGAAACCTGTGCCCATCCTTAGATCAGCACGGTTCTGATTCTCTAAAGGGAAGCCTACCAGGCAGGCCGGTGGAATAGAGCATCGGGTTCAGGAATCCAAGCGGGGGTTTGCCGTTCGCGAGCCGGAGATCATCCAGCAGGGTAACGATCCCTGCAAATGTCGGCGAACTCGCGGACGTGCCTCCTACCGAGTGTACAGTGCCATTGACAATCACTTGGAATCTGTGGTCACGACGTTGAAGATTTGTCATGTCTTGTATGGAACTAAATATTCCAGAACCCACCCCTCCCCTTGAGTACTGATGTCTGGCACTGCTCGTCCAGTTGGGCTAAATAGGATCTATTAGCTGATGGTCTGCGTTTTACAAACCCACCCACTTGAATAAGCTAGCATAAGTAGCCCCGAGACTCTCGAGGAAAGGCGGCACAACTTTTGCATGATATTCAGGTCTCGAGAAATAGACGGAGAAACCCGCCTTGCAAGAATCCTATCCTGACTTCTGGTGCAATATAAAATGTCGCGCAGACCCAATCAAAGATGTGTGGATTTTCCTAAGGTTGTGTGTCGATTGAGCGGAGAGGCTACTAACTCATGTCACAAAGGGGCATGTGGCAGGGAATACCTAGAACCAGTACGTTAAAAACACCTAGCAGATTGAAAATTACAGATATTCTAAGAGGTACCGGTTGGAATATGGTCCTATTGGTCCCGTTGTTCATTTGACAAGTTCCTGCGCCTACCCCACCATCCCCGCTGCTGAACGTGACCGAACTGCCTCGCGCACCCAGCTGTGCGAATGTGCTGCAGACACGGCTAGCAATGCCTGAATTCACCACGCTTCCAGTGCAAAGTGCTGAGCACTTACATGGCAAAATCTCCGGGGAACGTCTGTCTTGAAAACAGGTTCAATACTCCACGTGCAACTCGATGGGCAATATTTCGCTCACTCGTCGCCGCCATAGCTGGTCGTATATGTAAATGGAATATCTGTCTGAGACAAGACGAAATTCAACCAGTTGAGATATGGCTCGTCTCTTTGCGGAGGGGTCGCCGAGTCGTTGATAGTCGGTGTAGTGCCAGGCGTTGAGTAGTACACATTCGGTGTAGAAAAAGTTAGGCCTTCGGTATATTGGACGTCTAAACCTGCCTGGACACAAATCTGAGTACGAAGGCATCGCAACAAAGATGGTGACATACCCCGGTGCCTGGAATACTTTGATCATTGAGACCACCATCCACGAGCCGGACTGTGACGTTCGCGCCAACAGCGTCGAGCTGAAATCTGCGAAAAAACGTCTGGTCCAAATACGCTATAATTCCTGTGGTCCTTTCTGAGAGAACGCACAGACCTGCAAGTCGGCAAAGTTGACAGACTACAACGTGTCGAAGATGATCAGGACAACCCATAATGCCATTATGCTTCACACGCCGTACAAGAGAACCCACCTGTTCCAGATACCCCGCAATTTCAATGCTATTGCCCTTATTGGCGGCCGCAGGTATGTATCCCTCAGTCCTGTACAGGGCCTGCAAGCAAGCAGGCGTAATCGTTGTATTACAACTCGCCGGGATATCCTGGTCAGCGGGACCCTTGATCATACTACCTTCTGCAGCGCTTGTTATATCACCAACAGTAACATCATGATCCTCCAACTTGAATGTGGCCCTCATTTCCTGGAGTCTATTAAATACCGTGGTAGGATGGACGACATCGATATGCGCGTGCAAGTGTCGAGGGGGGCTGTACGAAAGTGTCCGCGTGGCGAGCATTCCAGAGGATGCATGGCGATAGGACAAGAAGGAAGCCGACAGCATCCGCTCGATAGTTGAGATAGGAAGAGGAGGCAAGAAAAGCTAATCTCGAGCGGGTGAGTATGAGATGTTAGTGGGAGTGATGTCGTGCAAAGCCAGCCAGTCATGAACAAGGGATGTGGTTTCGTCCGCAGAGATACCAACGCTTCTACTTCACTGGAAAATATATATGTATAAGTGTCATCAGATCAAAATCATTGAGGCTGCTATACTTTTTCGACAGATGCCGCCCATACTTCTCATGAAACGGGTCGCTGATCTCATACAAAGCGGAGATCAACTCGTCCACGCGATTCTGCTTAAGTCCGATTCTGAGAGGGAATGCACGATGGGGAGGAGGTGTGCCGTGATATTCCCACCCGGCGGGGATCGTAGACCAACTGTGCTTGACAGCGAAATCGCGAAGAGGCGAGGCAAGAGCGACCGCAATGAACGATTCCAAGACAAACAAGTGCAATGCGTATTGAAGGAGCATATTCGCTAGCTTTAGTTTGATGTCGGTGTATGCGTCGTACCCATCTTATACATTGACGGGAGCAGAAAGAGGTCTTCGGATAAGAATGGCGGCTGATATGCGACTCGTGTTAGTACCTGCAGGCATGACAATGAATGCTCATATGATCACCAATACACATAGATTGAACTCGATCGTACCGCAAGCGAGAGCTTTTCGGCTCGAAAGGGAAAATCGCTTTCCACGCTGAGGTGATAGCACGCGCGGAATTCGGGCGCAAAGAATGCATTCAACGACGATAATACAACATTACAAACACGCACTACCGCCATCTGCTCAGGGCTGAAGACATGCTTTGACCCTACTTCTTGAGAACTGCTCCATTAGCATAAGATTTGTGCCATAAGGCACTGACCAGGGAACTTCTGCAAACTCCTCCCACACCATCGTTCACGTTGTACTCACTGCTAGATGCAATGGACATATTGGTTAGCACAATCAAATGAGTGGACATGATAACCACTCTTGCCTACGACGACGAAAAAATTCGAATAACATTGGCCAGATGGAGACGGCCCTCGATCGAATAACCACTCCGTGCCCGACCCCTACTTTCGCATGTGGTTGATTGATACCTAACATCCACTTCATACCTCCTCCAACATTGATACTTGGCGAACCTACCCCTTCCCTTTCCACCCCTTTCCCTTCCACCGCATCCCTTTCCACCTCGCCCGGCGTACCCCAACCGACGTCACCCCCGGGCGAGGCTCCACGAAGGAGCCCACAATACCGTCAGATGTCCTCATCATCAGAGTAGAACTCATCTTCCTCCTCATCGATCGACGTCAAATTGGTGAAGTCGACTTTGTATCGCAGCAAACCTCCGATTCCACCAAAGCCCTTAACGAACTGTGCTCCCTCTTGAGAGCGATCTGTGACGAATTCAAGGTTCGCGCCGAATTCCTTGTATTTCTCGGCAAACCATTCCAGAAGAGGTTGAGGTTCAATGGCCTGCTCCATCTCGAGTCCAGTAGACTTATCCAAGAACTTTTCACGGTCCTTTTCTTGTTCCTTCTTTGCGTGAACAATATTCTCCTCTGAAGATATGATAAGTAGATGTAACGCAACAGAACTTTTGAACAACCCTTACCATTGGCAGCGTTGCGAAGGACATAACGAGTGATATCAAGGTTCTCCCAGACGATCAAGGTTTCCACGGCACCCAGTTCCAGAGCCTTCAATGTATCATCGATACCGAAGCAATATTTGCCTGAATCTTGACTGATTTCGTCAAAGTACCGTTGGATAAGCTTTTTCTCCTGAACAAACTTGACATTGGCCAAAGACTCCGCGGCAAGCTCGATAGCCTGATATGTATGTTTCAGTACAATATGATGCAAACAGTCAGAACAAACGACGCACCTGATTGAACCCATTTTCGCCGCCGTAACTCACATCGACGACCTTGATGATCTTTGCAGCTAAACGCAGATCGAACATGTCGCTCTGCCCCAGCTCCGTTTTAAAATCGGCACTACCAGCCAAAACGAGGCCCGTGACGTTGACCTTGTCGTTGGTGATGTAATGCTGTACGGCGAGTTCAGCTACCTTACGAATGTAGTTGTGACGTTTTTCATCACGGAGACGCGAGAAACGCAGGGCAGATTGTCCACCACGACCGTGCTTTTTGGGGAGATCGACAGTGAATTTATGAATGACTTCGCGGGTGTTCCCTGCGAGAGTGCCGAAAAGTGTACCGTTGCCGTCCATGACGATAAATCCAAATCGAGAATCTGACTCTAGAAGTTCAGAGAGAGCTTCCGTGTGGAACTTATTGTCGCAGAGGTATAAAGATCTACGAAGTAGAAAGCATTAGAAATTTGTGGGCAGAAAAATAATCTGAACTGACGTGTTGATGGGCTTATGAGGCTCGAAATCAAAAGACACCTTCTTCTCCTTTCCCTCATCCGTTAAAATGGTACCGACGAATAGGACAAGACCATTTGGTGGAACTCGGTTGTACAGCTTCAAACGTTGCTGTGTACTAGTGATTGCGGCTAGGACAGACAGTCGATTGACTCGCGATTTGATGTTAGACGCTGTTCCATATTCCTGTGTTAACATAGCGGATGCACGCGAGATTTGATCCTGGAATAGACGTAGGTTATTTTCGCTGAAAACATCTGAACGCAATCGCGCGTACCTTCGGGGGTATAATCAGACTGATCATGGAAGTGCCAGCGCTGATAATGGGGTTTGTTAGCCAGGAGCCAGATGAGAAAAGAAAATCCATATCGAGCGCACCCTCTGGCCGCGTCAAGGCTCTTGATGAGCTTCTTGACCTTCCACATCTGGATATTCTGCTCAGCTTGATCTTGACTCATTGTACTGACGTTCTAAGCCTCCAAAGAGCGATATGAACACGAAGAGACGAGCCGAAAACTGAGAAAAAGGCCTATAGGCCCGGAGACGATGAAGGATCTGATCAAAGTCAAGACGAGGCAGTTAAGGTAGTTGTCTAGATTACGGCATCCAAATTTTGCGGGGTGTGCAATTTTAGGGCCGGCCTTGAAGGACTCGTGCGACGTGCCACATCTCTTGGTCTCCCTCGCCCTGTTCTTCACTGTTTCGACCTTAAGTTTATTATTCGTCACCATGACCAACGGCGCCGTCAAACGCAAGAACGATCTCCCAGATAATACTGAAAATCCTAAACGTGCCAAGTTGAATTCGACAGAGGCGTCTGCTCAGCCAGAACACTTGCAATCACCCGGTTCTCCTGCGACCGAGATTCCTGCGCCCTCTGGAAGCGCCGCCCGCATTGAACAGTGCTCTCCCTTGCCTGTTACCGCTGCGGATCCGCCTCCTGAGATTGTGATGAATGATCGTATCACTGAAGAAACCGTCGGATCTTCTGCAGGTCTACCGAGCAAGAAGGGGAAGGAAAAGGCAAATGCACCTTCGTCTGAAGCGGAGTCATCTGTGAAACCCGCGTACAAAATCAACAAACTCGTTCCTGCACGACCTTTTCCTACTGTCCCCACCTCTGTCTCTGCCACAGGGCCACGGTCAGCACATCACGAAGGGAAAAACTACATCGCGGTGACGCGGAAGACGCCTTTAGGCGCGTATCTACGACGTTGCAAGGATGTCGTTCTGAAGGACGGGTACGTCGAAGACTCAATAATCATATTCTTCTCAATATAGACACACGATGACAGGTACAAGACATTACATCTGAGTGCTCTGGGCGCCGCAATTCCGCATCTCATGACTCTCGTTGTGTCACTCCCTTCGGTTTTCCCCTTTGCGGCTGATGAGTACAATGTCGAGGTACAAACTGGGACCGTCGATGTGCAAGACGAACTTATTCCGGATGACGAGGAGGAGGATATCTCATATAGAACAAGAGGCAAATCGAGTGTGAGTGTGATGATGAAGATCGGTGACGGGATTGATGAGAAGCCCGTTGCCGGCCGCAAGCGCATTCCGCGAGGGAAGAGACGGGGAAGGCTTGGTCTAGTAGAAGGTGTGCAGGCTAAGAAGGGCAGCGGAGCGGCAAATGGTTCCCCACCTAAAATCGGTGATACCAGGATGGACGAGGATTAATGGTGGAGACATTCGTCATTCTAGAGGCCCGGCTCAGAGTCCGTCACAACGGGTGTTCTTCTCCACAGTCTAGCCGGGTGAGTAGACTCATGAGTCTCGATTCTTGTTTATTTTGATGTTTCTTTTAGTGCAATCTCGCAGGAGCTTCCCCACTTCCTGAATATAAATATACATACCCCAAATTTTCTCAAAGGATCGCTATGTGCTGTGTTTTATTCTCCATTCGGCATACCTTCGACGCGGCTGCTCACGATTCTGTGTGCACTGCGGCCCACAAGATTGCATATTGCAGATGATGCATCGCCCAAATCTCTCTGTTGCGATATTGTTTACGGTTTGGCCCCATCGGCTGTGAATTCTACTCGTTGTAAGTTTTTCCAAGGTAACCTCGACCTTTCACAAGCTGGCTCTAGAACTTTGGAAGAGCCATAGATCAGAAGCTAGGTGTGTTGCCGCTCCGCCTCTGGAGGGTATTATGACGTTATCTTATCTTATCAGATAGAATCGATTAACTTCCAGGGCCGACAAAATTATCTATCCTAGCGACTTTGATCGGGTTAGTGAACTCCCCAGATCTTTTACCCCGCAGGGAGGCCAATCGAGGGATATAAGATGCTCAGTTCCCTGCCTTTTCCCTTCATCTCCCCCTCTTCAATTTTCCCTAATGTCGACTACATCTACCATCACTGAGGCTGCGCCTCGCCAGCCCGACATCGACTATCATCCTGATCATGTGAAGTACCTTGCTCGAACTGCCCGCCGATTGCAGAGCGACCCATCTCTCCCCAAATCACCTCTCCCTGCTGGTTTCCCCACACAAGTTGAAGGCCCGATCGTGTGGGAGGGCGCTGATTGGAAGGAGGAGAAGCAGTGGGTCTACGAACTCAGTCAGGTAGAGTTGAAGGAAATTGACGATGCCATCAAGCACTTTCAAGGTATAGATCTCTCTTTGTATCGTATCCCTCGATTTGTTGACATCCATTGACAGGTTTTGGTAAGCCTCTTGGCTACCTGAGCCAGGGTACCTTCCCTCTTCCGACCCTCTCTACCTTGCTTCACAACTTTTCCAAGGAGCTCTACTTTGGCCGCGGTTTCTTCGTCTTGCGCACTCTACCCGTCGACAAGTACAGTCGCGAAGAGATCGCCATAATGTACGCTGGCATCGCATCACACGTCGGATCTGCACGTGGGAAGCAAGACGGTTTGGGCTCTGTGCTTGCGCACATCAAAGATCTCACGCTCACGCATGGGAATGGGGCGGCCGGGAAAGACGGGAAGCCGTTCGGAAATGCAGCATACACCACAGACGCGCAAGTCTTCCATACTGACGTGGGCGATTTGATTGCCCTGCTAGCACTGCAGACCGCCAAGGAAGGTGGAACGAGTCGAATCGCGAGCGGCGCGCGGGTGTATAACGAGCTCGCCAAGACTCGCCCAGATCTGCTCCAGGTGCTCTCGGATCCGTGGCCGCTGGACAGGTACGTTTGTCCATATTATTCAATGGGTCGTTCGATCTCACGAGGAACGTGCATTTCCATGTATGCAGCTTCGGCGGCGACCCTGCTTACACGACTCGTCCTCTGCTCTACTACTCTGAGCCCCACGTTATCATCCAGTACTCTCGCCGACACTTTACCGGGTACGGCATACAGAAACGCAGCCCGAATATTCCGGTCATCAGCGAGGCCCAGGCTGAAGCCCTCGACGCCGTGCACTACCTCGCCGAGAAGTTCTCTCTTGGGCTCAATTTCCAGAAGGGCGATATTCAATTCATCAACAGTTTGGGTCTGCTGCACGCGCGGGACGCGTTTGTCGACGATCCTGAGCACACGTGGGTTTTTTTCTTCCGATTGGCGCCAACCTCACTGACGTCTTATGGACTTTGGGAAAGCCGGCACCTCATTCGCCTGTGGCTCCGCAACGACGAACTGGCGTGGAAGACGCCGGGACCTCTGGAGCCCATCTGGAAGAGGCTATATTCGGTTGGCTCCGACCAGCAGCGGTTCCCTCTAGAACCTGAGATCAGGACGAAGGCTGGTGGCGTTGCGAAGTAGACTTGGGTCACTACGCGTTCTTGATTTACTTATGATCGAGCATATCAGGCGTAGACAATGTCGAGGATATCTTTTTTGTGCGCTTTTCTGGCGCCTTCTTGTGAGTATAGCACGTGAGACGACGTCAGCCACAAATCGGCTCGCTGCTCGCTGTAAGTTTAGACCGGACCGGGACGCGATATAAGCAGACGGGGTCAAGAGGGTCAACGATTACCGGAGTACCATCTCACACCCAGAACCACCTCCTACCACCTCCCACCATGCCAACTCTTGCCCTCACAACCAACGTGAAGGTACAGTGCTTTTTCTCCCGAATGTGCAAAATATTTCGCACTGTTTTCCGGCTTGACTGATGAGATCTCTCTGATCTCTGATCGCATTAGCTTGCCGATCCGAAGGCATTTGCCCTTGAATTCTCCAAGGTCCGTCCACACTTTCATTGTCACGATCAGGATTTATCGAAGATCTCGTCATTCTGGCAGGCTGGAGCACAGATTCTGGGCAAACCAGAGGCCTACATCTCGGTCCTGTATCACTACGAGGAGATCCTCACCTTTAACGGCACTTTTGATCCCGCACTTTCTCTCGAAATCGTGAGTGAAACCTGTCGATAGAAATAATATGGTCGTCCATAGCGGGAGATCTTATAGACGTCCTTGGATAATATCTCGCCCGAAGCGAACGAGGTATACAGCAAGGCTTTGTTCGAGTTTTTCGAGAAGCACCTTGGAGTGTCGAGCGCCAGGGGCTACATGTGCGCTTCGCTTTTAATCTATAATGTGCGCAGCTTGCCCTGATATGCTGTGAATACACTTTAGAAACTTCAACGATCCTGGAAGGGCGTTCTTGGGGTTAGTGTCTCCATCTCTGCATCCGCGCGTTGTCTGATGCATGCTGACGTCGATTCGGCTGAAGGTACAAAGGCACGACGTTCGAGCAGATCTTCAAAAACCTTTGAGAAAGTCCTCGATATCAGTTCTGTGTCTCCGTGGAAAGAAGCAGGAAATTATAACAATTGCATTGTAGTGCCAAAATTGTACGGATGTTATCTATGGACCCTTCAAGTACTATGAAGTGTATGCGCGGATTCATGCAATGAAATATGGCGCTGTTGTACGAGACTGACAACTCGGTTTGAGGACTTGGTATGCTTTTTGCCCTACTGATATTATGTAGCTTCTAGGATCTTAGGCAAGACTGACCCCGACGTGGATGCACAAACACTCGACGTCCAGTTGTTCGAATCTTGTTCGTGGATGCGATGTACTTGATAATTAGCTAACCATTTGCACCTCTATGATATATCTGGGTCGATTGGTTTACGATCAAGGGATGTGTTATGGAGTGACTTGGTAGTATATGAAGGCAGAATAGTCGTAGAGATGCCGATCGGCAGACGTGGACTCTCGGCACGACACAGCCTTCAGTGCCGCACGCCACGAATCTCCATTGAAAAGACGCAAACAGGTATCTCTCAGCTTTCTTCCTTACTCTCACTCTCCTCCTGTTGATATCTCTATACACATCATCGACGCCGCTCTCCTTAAACCAGCTGTGTTGTAGCTGACTTGCGACTGCTCGCGATGCCGTTAGCGTCGTCGGGAACCTGGCAGTCTTTAGGACGCCAGGCTTACCACCTATTCAATCAAGCACCAAACATATCTGCACACCGAACCATCCATATTCCTTCTGCGCTTCCTAGGGGCGCAACACACTCCCAGTCATCCCATGCGCAAAGGCTTCTGCAGCGAACTCGAAACCTCGTTCAGGGGTTCGTCGGGCATCTCACCACACCTGGGACTCTCGGCAACCACGCTGCTGCAGGCCGTGCATATCACGGAGCTGCGCACGGTACCAGGGGACCGACGATTCAACAAGGTCTTTCATTCACTACCCGTTACACCCTCGCCCAACCTCTCGGCGCGCCGAAGCTGCCTCGCGCACCCACCGTGCCCCGCAGCGTGACGCAGGTCGGTCTGGGTACCGCACGTAACTTCTCATCCGGACGTCCCATCTTCCAGCATCTTGCGGAGAATGTCTCCGTTACGGGTCGGGCATTTTCGCAGCTTGACTTTGACCTCAGGATGAACAAAGAACGACAGGCGTACCTTGGTAAGAAGGTAGCTCGTGAGGCCAAGAAAGAGAATCAGAAGGTTCGGGCAGAGGGGATCCAATTCCACCCTGCTGCTACTGCTGCTGATCTTGATGCTTCAACCTCGCCCTCGACAGCGGAGCGCGAGATCGATCATTACTTCCCTGCTACCCCTCTTCCCCGTGTCACTGCAACTCTTCTCATCCCCCTCGCCCCCACCCCTACGTCGCGTCTCCCTCTCCCCGCCAATCCAGCCTCCTCCTCGTTGCACCCACTCCTTCCTGTTTCTGCTCTTTCTTCGATCCACCAGGACCATAGGCTGCACTCACTCCGCATCTCCACCATTTTCGCACGCCTTGATGTCGCAGATGTCTGGGCTTCTGGCGCAGTCTGTGATGTCTTTGGAGATACACGAGGCGAGGCGAGTGTCCTGCGTATCACATTCGCAGGGTGGGACGCAAACAGGGTCCGCGGTGTGATCGGCGAGAGTGGGCAAGGCTGGTGCGTGCTCGAGGAGGAGCGTGAGGATGATCCGACTGCGAGCGAGATCGAGAGCGAGATTGAAGACGTGTTGTCACAGATCACACTTAGCAGAAGTCGCGCGAGCACCGCCAACGTCGCAGAAAGCCGCATCTTTGAAGACCCCGAGGTCTCGCGGTCCTTCGTGCTGCCCTCGCTTGACTTTTCTTCCTCCATACATACTACAGAGCCCATCTCGCCGTTGTCGGTCGCAAGCACACCAGGTTCAGAACCTCCATGGATCGACGGGGATATGTTCTCTGAGTTCGGGTCGATCAGCGATGGCTCGGGCAGCTGGATTGAGCCTCCATCCGTCAGCATCGCACGCACATCTTCCGACGCTTCGTCGAGTTGGATCGGATTCAGCTCGGCGTTCCATGACAGGATCGAAGGCCCGAGAGAGGTGTTTTGATAGGTTATGATTATTCTCTTGTTAATGTTGATTCCTGTACCGCGTGACTGTCTTTTCTTCCAGATGGCTCGTATACACTCTTTATTTCCGTGTTGTTTTGTGTTCTATAAACGATGTATAACACTCTCAAATGATCCTGCATTCTTAGCTTTACCAGCTACCTGGATGAGCTACAGTTCAGATTTTACCGCGGGCCTGGTTGCACAAAGAAAGACATCCAGAGGTTGATAGAAACCAAAATTCTCAGCTTCGTCCACCGAGGACTATTCCCTAAAAGAAGAAAATACCGAGAAAAAACACATGCAACTCGGCGCGACAGCACGAAACCAACCGTCCGACGAGCACCAATTTGGAGCCCAAAGTGATCAAGTTTCACAGACTGTATCTTTCCCCAAATATTCCTTCTTCCATGGCCTTGATTTCTATTGATGGATGAGCAACGTCCGCATTCGAGAGGCGCGCTCAGATACTCACGAAGTGCCAAGTGCTTCGAGTAGAACCTGCACAGGGCTAGATTTCCTGGAACCCACAAAGGTTGAGATGCGATCTCTGATAGTGGCAAGCTATCGAGGAGTACCCACCCATCATGCAATACAGATTGGGCACACCAGAATCCCGCCACGTTCCATTGATCTCGCCTTCCTTGTTTAGTCCCCAGATCGGCTTCAGCTTGTCTCCAAGTTCGTCTCCGATGACAGCGCGGATAGAGGCCCTGACGTCCCCATACCTTGTCAGATGAAGAGCCCGTAAGTAATTGAGATTGTCAAGTAGAAAGTGAAGACAGCCCATCCATACCCTGTGGCAAATATGACCACGTCGGCGTCCAGCTTGCTCCCGTTTTCGAACAGGAGCCCGGACTTTGTGAAGCGGGAAATTTGACTGTCGTTCTTGAGCTTGATCTTCCCGTCAATGATCGCCTGACTCGCGCCTACGTCTAATATCTTCGAAGTTGACGGCGTTCAACATTCAGTAATGACGAACGTCTTACCAAAGTAATATCCGCCTGCCCTTTCCCAGGCGAGTAATGGAAAGCCTGACCCATCAATGCCATAATTCAAACGGAAGCCAACACGCTCTAGCCCTTCGAGCACGTCCCTGTCCGACGTAAAGACTAATTAGTTACCATGTGTGTATATACATCCCATACTCACCTATCCTTGTCCGCTATGAGCTTCACCACTCGCTTGTTCATCGTTTTTGAGAAATAGATGGGAAACGAAGCGTTGATGAGGTCTGCTCTCTCAACAGGCGGACCGTGTTCAGAGTAATTGCCTATGGACCATCGTTAATTGTGACATGAGGAAAAAAGTAGAGCAGACGTACTTTCGATCTGGATCGGTACGCCATGTTTCGTAGACATGATGTACGTCGAGCTGCGTTGGAAGAGGGTGACATCTACTTGCATTGAGTACGAGGATTTGTTCTCCACATCGTAGACTCACCGACACCTTTATCACTCAAGTCCTTGGAAATGTCATGGCCTAGGAAGCCTGTTGGCAAACATATTGAAAAGCGACAGCTGACCTACGTACCAGACGTGCACGCCCCGACAACTACGACTTTCCGTCCTTGATATTGTTTGGCTGTCTTGAATTGTCCTGAGTGCATGACCTGGCCTTGGAATTCGTCCTATGCTCAGTTAGTAGGCGCAAAGACATCACACTTGGGGTGGCTCACTATTCCGGGGACCTGAGGCATGCTCATGACCCCACCCCCAATACCAACAGCGAAAACAAGATGATTGACCACGAAGGTCCGTTCTGAAGCATCATCGCGCTTGATTGTGATAGTCCATTTATGTGTCAAAGTGTCTTGCTTTGCGCTGGTCACATTGGCAGATGTCCAGACGTCTAACTCTAAGCTGTGAGCATAATTCACAAGCCAGTCTGCAAGCTTGAAAGGAAAAATCAGGCAAGGAAAATCACTTGTCACACAATCCCTACCTTGGGAGCAGGACAGTATACTGGCCACGTAGGTGGGAACCTGGAGTCAAGTTGGTATATTTCTGAGGCGTGCGCTGAGGTGACATCACCTACGGAATATATGGCATGTGATCGTACCCTAGATAATTGATGTGTAAGTCTCGACTAGCAATCACAATGGACGGTAGTATGACACTTGCAGACAGGATCATGGAGACAAAGTGCTTCGTATCTCTTCCTCCATTGATACCCGACCTGCGATTCTTTCTCCACCACAAGCGTTTTGATACCCTGATATTTGAGCCTCGCCGCGATCTCCAGACCGCTCTGACCGCCGCCAATAACGACGACCTTCGGATCTTCATCGAGACATTCGATCTCTCTTTTTCTCTTCTCCTGCCATTTACCATGGTTCGGCTCCTGCTCACGCAGCATGCCTATTTGCTCAGGGAAGGCTCGCAGGCTCTCCAAGTTGGTCAGGATAGCGTGCGCGAGCCAAGGTCCTTGAGAAGAAGGCACAAGCCTGACGATCCCCGAGGCGTGTCCAGTGGGTGTATCAAACGTGAAGAAGGCCTGGATCCATGCAATGTCGTTATAAGGGCGCTGAAGCTCAATAGAAGATGCGTCTAATTTGAGAGACGAGATCTGCGCCGATGCGAGGCGATCCTCCAAAAACTTGCGAATATGAGTAATGGTATAAAACGTGCGCATGTCCCATGTGAGAGCAAGTATATCGCGCCAGAATGCGTCCTCGAGCATCAGGTGGAGCACACCAGTCACGTTTCCTGCCTGAGCGTGCTGTTCGAATGAGCCAAACCATTGTTGCGCTATTTGTTCCGCGTTGACATCGTCAGAAATGGTAGCGTTAAGTCTGTCCAATGTTGGAAGTGCTACTTGAGTGATGTCGAAATCCATGATAGCGATGGGATTGGCTGACTTCGGAGTTAAATTCTGCGTATCTGGGGAGGACGCCCCTTATATACCTCGGATATGGTCCCGTGGCCGCCATGGAAGGAAGCTGAAATCTATTCGCCAGCGAGGAACTGTCTTCTGAGTGGTCACAGGTTAGTGCTGGAGATTGTCTGACGTTCGTGTGAACACAGCCACTGAAAAGTACTTCACCACGGCCTCTCGCGGGGTTCTTAGTGTGAAGGGCTGACTCGAGGCAAGGGACTGAGTCGACCGCTGAGAATAATCAGATCCCTGCCTTCTGCCGGTGTCGAAACTCGTCCAGAATTAGGGCGTTGCTGCCGTTTTCAAAACACGGTCCACGGCTCCAAGCTGGTTCGGAGTCATACGTTAGTATTCCTATTACCCCAGTACTACTTACCATGGTCCTTCCTTGACTTTGTTGACATTGACATCGTCTTGGCACGGAACAAGACGGAGGATGCCGGCCCATGTCATGTCCGGTGATATACCTTCCCGACATGCAGACATCTTGAATGTGGGACAATAGTTCAATATAGACCGAATTGTTGAGTCAATTTACTTCGGTGCACGGACCATCGTCGCTTACTTTGAACCGCGCCTTATTATCCTATGACCTCTCTTCGGGGCCGATTGATAGTCGGGAAAAAAACCAGTCCTGAATGCAGCTGTCGACGCGGCGCAGACGTGCTGTCAGGCAATTACTGCCTTTCACCCAGTGGTGACTGTTGAGATCAGTTCAAGACCCAACATAAGCTGTCGGCGATTTGGAGCCTGATATATCAAGTGCAAGATATTGTCATGTTATCAATTTCTGGAACGCATGGGGATTTCTGTGGTACATATTATTTTGTTCTGCGTCATATCTCAAATCCTAGTCGTACCTTCAAATCCAATGTGAGGAACCCTGTGAAAGTGCTAGACAGTAACAAAACACCACTCACTCACAGAGCTAGTCGTATCCTCCCCTTAGTTACCATTTCCCGTCATCGTCGCTGGGCGCCCATGTAGCCATGTAAATCTCCCGTTCTTTCTCCATGAGAAACGACAGCATATGCTTGTGTAACGTTGCGCAAAAATCGACGACGTGGGGGAACTCAGAGTTGGCCTCGTAAAATTTCATGGAGCTCATGATCTTGTAGAAGCCCACCTCCCGAAGGACAGTTTCAGGAAGCGTTGGTAGGTTGTCGGGTCGCAAACCCGTCTCTTTCGCTTCGTCCAACATAAACATGGCCGAGATCAGATCCTTAACCGAGGTTAGCGTATCTGCATAATCGGTGCATATGGAGTCAATGTCTTCCTGATTGGTTGTAATACAGTCATACATGTCAGATCACAATTGATCGATATCCGATCGGAGGACTGACCTGCCCAAGAAGCGCTGATTTGAAGTGAATAACAATCCGCCCATACATGTGTCTGCCCGCCTGGATAATCCACACTATCGAACCACTGTGAGTGGAGAATAGAGTGGTGCTGGCAGAGAAATGACGCACATCTTCGTGCTGTAATGTCCGTTATGATGAGTTTAGAAACGACAGGAAGAAATATCGTCCTGTAGATCGGTGAGGGCAGTACTGAGAAAGTGCCCAGATAGTACGTCGAGTCCAGCAGCTTTGAAAGTATCGAGCGCAACGAGTGGCCCTTTTCCCATTCAAGAAGCCGCTTGCAGATGATGCGAGAAGTGTAGGAGGCAGACAGCAGTGCGATGGGGCCTTTTGGTAGTTCTCCTTCCATGAAGCTCTCCAGCATCGAAATGAGCGGAAACGTGAAAGCCACTATGGTATATTGACGTATACTGGATATCGAAGGCTTAAGTATTGACATGTCACTGTGGCCATGCAACGTTGAGATTATTCGTGTCACACATTGGAAAGATGTCACTCACATTCTATCCTCCGAGTCGGTAAGGCTTCCACCGAACACATACCGCAGGATGCGCAGTGTGCAAGCTCGAAATGTATGCGATGTTTGCAGAAGGCTAAAGACGGCGCTCCAGCTCTCGCTAGGCTGGGGAACGAGGATGAGATCTCTAAAGTAATCACCAAGGACAAAGATTATAATTTCGTCGAGGAGTTCAACCGGCAGCTGAGGCTGAGAAGATAGGATGGACTTCACAGAATCCACGCTGCGGGACGCGGCAGGCAAAAGCCTTGGTTGTGGAGACTGAACGCATCGCAAAGTATCGAGATCGAGATTGTGATTCTTCGAAACTGTTTTCGAGAATGAACAACCCATAGAGAAGATTTAGACGGGTTTCAAAGTGATTAAGAAGTCTCAAAATGCTGGATGACAAGCCTGCGAACGCCGATTACGAAGGAAATGCCGCAGAGAACAAGGTGGATCCGACGGGCAAAGGTATAAGCTTGACGTTTGTCTTTGATTTATGACGGATTTGAACAGAACTAAGACACAAGCTCAAGTCAATGTGTCGGAAGGCTACTAAATTAGTTGGCATCGTACAGTCAGTGCCGAATGGGAGCCTGTTTCAAGTCGACACGTACCACCTGATAGTGCCTTCAGCAACCAGAGTTGGATCAGACGATGCCAAGGTATGAGAGCTGTGCATCAGCTGTGCAGAGCCTTCATCGATGGGCGAAAGGAACGAGGAATAGCCGACACCTGTGGGCACTGGCTGACAAGCACAAACATTGGTCACGGTGTTGTGGGGAAACGGGCTGGAAACGGGTGTTCGCGGACTAGCGGTGTTTTAAATCAAATCATCGTCAGTGATTTACTCCACGCACGTCGCACACACTACGAAGCTAAGCCTGCTGCATGCGTCAGAATAGTTCAGGATGCGAATACTGAGCCGATCGTATTCAACAACCTCAGAGATATTGAGGATGACTTACTCATTAGAGATTTTTGGTCCCAATCCCCTTCTGCATCTTGTCGTCGACAGGCCTTTTGAACGGCTTCTCAAGGGTCTCCCAACGAGACAAACATGCCGGCTCAAGATTGACAGTCTATCAAACGAGTTGGGCTAGTACAGGGCCCAATGTTCGCCCTATGAGTGCGCCAGACATCCCAAGATGATCAGTCGCTGCGAGTCGATTATCCTACGTCATGACTCCACCTCCTATTCTGCAGGTATATAAACTCAGGCATCCCTCAGTGCGTATCATTATTCACTCACCAACAACCACCCCACGAAATCAATCAGAATCTTCACTCGCATACGTTCGCTCTGTCATGGATTTCATCAAAAAGAACCTCAGTCACGGCGGCTCTTCTCAGCTGCAAGCTGGCCAAGGTCGTCCGACGGACAGTGGCGGTCTCGGAGGCAACGTGAACAATGCGCTCGGTGGTGGTCAGGCGGGAGAGAAGAATGAAGGTATAGCAACCTTTTTCTCATGTTCGGAATATGCTGTACTCATGCGGCTGTTTCCCTGATCTCAGATTACCTTGACAAAGGAACGCTTTTCAAATCACGGACATCGGACTTGTCCTGATTCAATGTACTCATAGGTGTGGACTACGCGCAGCAGCATGTCCTCGGACAAGGACCTCAGAACAATGAGTCTGCAGTTGAGCAGGTCAGTGCTTAAATATTTTCGAGGAATGTCGCTAAACGTGCTTGCTCTTCATAGGCCAAAGACGAGCAGATTTCCGACGCCATTCGTCGCGGGTATAAAGGTATCAGCGGCAAGGACTTCCCTATCAAGGACAAATAATCATCAGACCCACTCTTTGTAGACGCTGTATGATTATGATGTGTTCTGTGTATCGCGTGTAAAACATGTATTTCAAAAATGTAAATAGCAACCGAATGCATACGTGGAAAGTTGTTCGTTCACGATTAGCACTTATTCCTCGAACAATATCGAATTGGAACTCAATCAATGTGTCAACACCTAGCTAACTAGCATCCTCAATAGACTCCTCAACGCCTGAGATCCAGTGGACACAGCGAGCATTCGCTATCTGGTCAAGGACCTGAAGACCAACAAATGACATTCAATGTGCCGTACTATGGACAGTACAACAAAGAACGATCCGTGAGGAAGGGGTGTGCGCAGCGATGGCAATGGTGTTGAGATTGATACACCACTATCCTCAACGCGCAACGATGACCTGGAGTAATTGGTTTGCGATTCGCTGCGGCCTCACAAGATCAAATTCTGGAAACAAAGGAGGGTCAGAGAAATACACCAAAAACATAAACATCAACACACTTTGAGATCGGTACGATATCAGCAATGGGAAGAGTGAGGTCTACAGCAATTAGGCCTCTGACTGCCGCTCTGGGAGATTAGCGACGGTTCAGTGACAGGATGAAAGTCGATAGACAACACGAATCCATTAAGGGAAGGTCATACAATCGTCTGTGCAGTTGCTCAGAGGTCTTGAGATGAGATAGCCTGGCAAGAGGCCGTCTTTGATTGCGAACACGCCATCGTAGACAGTGTCAGATAGAAGGACGAGTTTATTGAACTCGCCCAGCGAGCAGTCGCACAATGCGACAAGCTGAGAGATCGGAAGTCACGAGAAAGCTTTAGCAGGGGCTATGTCGGCAATCGCCGTGGGGCTCCCCGACGCGCTCCGAGTCTAACATACTCTGACCGCTCAGGTGGAGGACAAGGTTGTATCGCACGTCAAGGCAGGACTCCGAGAGTGAGACGTGCGACGGGTTCACCCTGTTGCCCAAAAACTCCTGCGGAAGGGTAGAGTCGCCTCGGCTGAGTACCGAGCCGAGGCCTCAGACGGAAGACAATGTCGACCGCGGGCAAAGGCGAGGGAGCAGACGAAAGAACTGAGGCGCGGTCCCACAAAGGACATGAGGAGTGTACATGGGGTCCCAGAGGGTGCCTATATATAGACGAGGGCCAAACAAGAGCCCAATGTATAGGTGCAACTTTTTGGACGATCTAGTACGGGAGGAAATGGATCTTTGTCGATGGCCGTATGAGTGCCATAAGAACGCTTCTACTCGCGGCACTGATAGGAGCATGAGTCTTTTGTGCCATTAGTTCGAATCTATATTCAGATCGGACATTATACTAGGTGTTCCTTGGACGCCTCAGCTAGTATTCGGAATGCCAAAGTAGTATCGAGTAGTATGGATAATTAAGAGGTACTCAAGCACATCTGACCTTGATATGGTCTCATCCCTAGGCCAATATGTCCTAGATGTCGGACAGGTCTTACCACCTGCAGAGAATTCCAATGGACTGCCTCGAAGCACCAGGTGGAACGCAGTCGTTCACCAACGCAGTTCGGCAGCAATGTTATCTTCTGGTATGATAGGGGTGTCATCCACGTAGGTAGCGCGCGTATCGATGGTAAGAGCGTTGATGCCTACTGAGACGTGTGCTTCGATCAGCTTCCGGGGAATTCAGGGCCAGCGTGACGAGACAGCTTCTTCAAGCATCCTTCAACTGCACGTTTGAGGGGCAGCATAGTGTGTGATGGTGAATTCTAGCCGTCGTGCACGAATATCATGCATTCAGCAACTATGGAACCGCGAGGCCAAGTGATGTATCCTGTACAAAGGATGAAAAAAGGATAATAGGCGAAGAGTCTTGATCGAGATCCCGCCTCGTGGAATTCATCTGCAACGTTCTAAAAGCAAAACTCGCGCAAGATAATCTGAAGAAGTGAGGCACGCTGCGCCTACGCTCGATTAGATCGTCGGAAATGAACGTGCGATGTAGGACATAGAAGCTTCTTCACCGACTGACATTGAAGTCGATCGGGTCCTCCTTCTCGAAGACATGAGCGACCCGAGGTCTATCTCGCGTGAGTAAGCCTGTCCCTCTAGAGCATTGTTTGCTCGCGTGACTTGCTCGAACTCGTGGCATAGGCGGTTTTATGACGTAGCGCGGGCATTAGAGAGGAGAGGGCACTCTGGGGCACCGGTGCCTGCATGTTTCAAGCAAGAATGGCCTAGGAGCGTTGATGACCAAGGATGTCGAGACCACAGACACAGGTTGTCAGTCAGCGGAGCTACGTTGACTAGATATGACAATGCAGGGTCCGGTATAGCTAGGGCAGTCAAATACGGAAGGCTTGGCATAGTAAGAGCCGTCCGAACAGAGGAGTGGACGATGTGGGAGGGCAAAGCTAAGGCTGACATAGGGGTCGCACTAAGTCTCGAAGCTACAGGAAGTTCACAGAATGGCAACCACACTCGATCGCAAACGCCTGTCAGATGGCTGCCGCATTGTGTCAAGCAGTCGGTAAAGAAATTGGGAAGCTGATCGATAACGGCAATGCGGAAGAGAAGATCCTTTGCAGAGGAGAACATATCCTGAGAAAGTTGGAAGAACATACCCGCTGACTTGCGCCCGAAAGCTGCCTCTTGTGTAATTCAGTAAATGGTAGAAACGGCGTCTTATACGGGTGGTCGCCCGATGCGGTACTTCCAAACGGACCCACCGCTCGAGCACAGTAAACTCCGAACGCCACCAACGCCTTCCGAACAGATTAGTGGTTAATGTATCGAAGAACCTTGAAAATGAACATGAGGATAAATCACGGTTCCGCGGCGCGCTTCAAGCTCTACGTCTTTGATTTCGGAAGCCCTATGTTCGGGTTCCACATTTAGAAAACGATATCACCGGAGGTGCGGTCGGAGAGCATGCGGGCACCCTCGAGAAGGACCCCGGCGATGCTGGATAGAAAAAAACATGTCAAGTGACTGTCCAAGTCCGGTGAAGCCTCACATTCGACCGGCGTCTCGTGATCACGGTATCGAGGCCAAGAGAGAAGGAGCTGTACTGGTGATTAGATATGATGTAATGGTGGTCAAAAGAGGAGTGCGGAGGAGTGGCAAAGCGGGGCAAGCGAGAGCCGACGGCGGGGACACAAGGGGATTCAGTAGGGCATCACTTCGCCAGGCTATAGGCTATCGCGATCGCGTACAAGCAGCCCACAATGCATGAGAGATTTCAGTCCACTGCAGCAAAAGGGTAAACTTGAGCGAGCTCATGGCCCTTGATTCGATAGGACGGCTGGTAGGTTTCCTATCAACTAGAAAGGCACCTCTACCGGGAAGACAGGACAAACCTGGTGGTTCTGATCATCTGGTCAAATTTGCTTCTTGCTCTTTTCAGTCTCTCACACTTGAGCGTGGAGAACCCGGCCACTTACGAAAAAAAAGTCCCTGCGCACAGTGCACGGCGCTCCAGCACCCTGACGGAGCAAAATTGGGGCCATATACAGAGACGAGTATAAGCCTTAAACGTACAAGGACAAAAGAAGGCCATCCCCAACTTCATTTGCACACACTCAGGCGCGCGGCTGCCAGTCGTCACGACCGCAAAAGGAACATATTTTTTCCTGGGGACAACCGACGGAGACGTGCTTGGTATTCTTGGCCCTAGGTCTCGGCAGAGGTCACTCACTAAGCAAGAGTGTCAAAAACACGTTACGCACCAAGCGACGTGAGATGACGTTCACTGAATGGTCTGTCGGGAACTCGGGTAAGGGAAGCATCGGGGCCGGGAGGAATAGCGCACTTCCGGTCCTGAAGGTCCTCGAAGCTGGCCTCCACATTCCCTTCAGTGGGCGCGCGCAGATGTTCTGGCAACACACGGATACCTCAGTACTCCACGAGAGAGCACGGATAGAACAGGAACAATCCCCACGTCCGCCGATATTTTTGGGATACGCGAGGCTATCTCGGCGACGCCCATCGCGAAGACCCGGACCGTACCATCCAGCCATTGTATGCACTCGCACGCACGGCGATTGATGATCATCTCGACGCGCTGGCATGGTGCACTTGCCCTTGCACCGGAGGGATCACTGACCGACCGGTCCCGCGAAAATGCATCAAGGACGATGGGATGGCTGCTCGCCGTCTCTCTAAAAAAACAGACGAACAACCAAACAAGCCAGTCTTGAGCGCGCACGGCGATAGGCCCTGAGGCCTGAAGCCTGCGGCACATCGCTCGCCCAAAACAGCCCGTCAGCGCGAGTTCTCATCGGCAATAGAACAAACGACGGAACGTGTGCAGCAGCGTTACTCCAGTGAGAAAAAGCGCAGCGATATGACGGGGCGGCTCGGCTCGGGTGTATGATGCCGCCCTTTCCGTCCCGCCGGCATCCGCGGTTGGGGGGTGAGCGCGGGCTGACCCCATACCTGAAGAAGGCAGCCGGTTCATTTCCGACAGACCCAGTAGACCCGGTGGGCAGCAGAGCATAGCTCGAGACTCCGAGAAGGGCAAACTCGGAACACCGCCGTGCAGTTGCCCGCTCTCGATATAGCACAGCTGCACCGTTATAGCACGACCTCACTCGTGGTGGTGGTGAGGAACTGGCGCTTGCAGATCCAGGCGAAGCCGCTGCTTCCTCGACGCACCGCAGTCTTCCAACGCAGACATGCATGCCCATGATATAACCGTCACAGGTGGTCGATCCCGCCGAGCTAGCACGGATGAGGGCGCCGGCGCCGGCGAGGACGCCATAATCCATCGGTTTGGACCGAACTCGGAGCCTCGATGTTCGAAGCATGTGCAGCGGCCCAAGGCAGAATAGGAGTGCACTTGCGTGCACTAGATGTGGTTCGGAGCGGGACCTGGTGAGAGAGAAGAGCGCGCGCGGAAGAAAGAACCCGAGCGCGAGGGGCCATGCACGTCCGGGGCGTACCGCAGCACATGAAGCACGGCACGTACGCCAGCAAGTCGCTGGCGTCATGCGCCCCACCTGTTCTTCGCACCCGCACGTTTTTCAAGCCTCGAGTTCTCCAAGCATGGATGGCAGATTGTGTCGCGCAACGCCTGCACGCACGCATCGATAGCGCTTCGCACGATGGCGCGTCTCCCACGGGTGCATCTCGGTCCTCCGAAGCCTTCCGCCCCTGGCACGCCAAAGTTCCAAGAGCCCGTGCTGCGACCCGACGTTCGACTCGGGTCCTCCCCGGGCAGAGCGTGTCCACGTCTTCCCGCCTTTGTCTCTGTCTTTACCTTCGCCCGTGACAAATGGGCGCGCGCATATGTCCGGGGCCGCATCAGCATCAAAGCTGCCATCGCCGCGATCGCCTCGGAACCCGGAGTCGGCGATGCCCCTTCAGACCCTGCAATGAACCCTGCAATGATGAGAGAAAAATCCCAGCGCTCAGCGCCCGGCATCCGCTGGCGTGGGCCTCGCCCGCATCTTCGTTGCCGATCCGAGTGCAAAGTTTTCGCGAAGAGGAAGTTGTTTCAGGCCTCTTGCGAGCTCGCCGACGCACGTTCGTATTCTCCCAAAGGCATCGGTGTGAATCTTGCGGCAGCCGCGCAAGCGCAAGGACGCGATGACTGCGTCAGGGCACCGCAACCGCAGCCGCGACCCCGGATAGCCGAGCCCGCGCGCGAACACCAAGCCAGCACTAAGCCTCAAGAGGCACTGAATGAGCAGAAGCACCCAGGTCCCCGCACGGACGAAGAGAGGGAGAAAGACGTTCTCACCCCAACTTTAAACCGAAAAGAGAAGACACACCGTTGGCTCTTCGCGCGGCGCAGGCAGGGACAGAGGCACAGTGCGCGGGCCAAGCCAGCCCCGCTTCGAAGTTCGAAGTTCCCGCGGATCGCCCGCCATTTCTTATCGTGCGCGTGCATCCGTGTGTAACTTGTATGTATGCGCGCGCGCGGTATCGGCCAGTCAGATTGCCAATGCCCCAGGCGTTGCGCCGCCGCGTCTGAGTACGGTTGCGCCGTCAGCTTGATCTGCGCACGGTTTCGAACGCGCATAGGCACACGATCACGTACGCACCTCCTGCGCGAGATTCGCACGTCGGGCATCGTCAGACAGGCTGCCGTCGACGCCATACCATAACCAGCGCCACCTCCTACCCCAAATTGAGCCCCATACGTACTCAGCGCCGACCCATCTGCTCCCGTCTGCAGAGCGCGGAACGCAGATCAGGGAGGATCAAGATCAAGATCAAAATCAAAATCGCCAGGAGGCCAGGGTGCGCGCGAGATGCCAGATAAGCATCCCCAGCGCTGCGAGGTGGAGCACGCGCCAGATGCCATCGGGAGCTGGAAAAGATTCGGAGGATCGCGATGGACCGAGATGCGGCAAACCGCGACGCGTCGCCAGCACGCCACCGAGCGCCGCGCGCGTCTCCCTGCTCGCTCCCACCGGGGGGCAAATGCTCGCGCCGTACGTACGCGAGCCGCACGCGCTTCTTCGAAGCGCCTGCCGTCCGCATCGCGCTTCGCGACGCCGTGCGATGCGCTCCGATAACGACACCACCGTGCCGGCATCATGCGCACGCGGGCGGTCGCGATCGGATTTCGACGAGCTTGACTCGCGTTCGACGTCCCTTGATGTGCGTCTCCGGTGGCGTCTGGCGTTGGCGAGTCGGCGAGCAACCGAGGCTCGAGCGTCGCCTGGAAACTTCGCGGGCGGGGGCTCCGACGGGCGGCTGTAAGCCTGGGCGAGTGCGAGCCGGACGTCGACGGGTCGGTCGGTGCGGCTGAATCGCCTTTCCCCCGCGAGACTGGTGTGTGGCGTCCGCGAGTCTCCGAGCGAGCGTGCGTGCGTGCGAGCATGGCCTGGAAACATCGGGGCTTGCACCGGGCGTCGACGGCGGGGTCGGTACGAATGAGAGTTGCCTGGGACGTTCGTGTAAGTAGTGGCGGCGAGGGCACGCATGTATGTATGCGCGTCCGACCTGCAAACACGATCCCAATCCCAGTCAGCGTTCGCGTGCTCGAGCCAAAGAGAAACAAAGCACTCGCTCACTCGCGTATCCGTATCTTCGAAAGCGAGAGCCGGACGCCCCACGCACGTCTAGACAGTAGCGCAAGCTCCCCCTCCAGCTTACTCCACCTCGCGTGTTGCGCCCTCTCACGACTGTATAGCAACCTCCACCGTCTCGCATCTACCGCGCCGAATACTGTACCCTCGCTCCGTACAATCGCCCTGCACATGACCTGTTCCCTCGAGCGCAGTCCCGAGGCAAAAGATAGACCGCCCAGCGCGCGTGCCTGCGCACGCCAAGCCCCCCAAGCCAATCTCGCGAGGCGCGCAGGAACCACGACTCAGTCGTCTCGCGCACAGATTGGGCAACCGCGGGCCAGCTTCGATGGCCCCGTCTAGTCAAGCCAGAACTAAAGCCGCCGACGGTCCGCAGCGGTCGGCAGCAAGCGATCGGGGGGAGGAGGCCAGGTCGACGAGGGCTGGATGGACGCGAGTGAGGGAGTACGTAGAGGGCGTCGATGACGCGCGGGGGGCCGGTGACGTCGCGCGCTTAGTGCCCCAGACGTCGAGGTCTCGCGGCAATGAACGCGGGCCCGTAGTCTTCGGCGCGAGTCTCGCGCAGGGCGTCCGAAGCGCGCGCGCCCTGACACGCAGCAGCGCACCCGCCCTTGGCGCGCGGGCGCAGGACGCCGTCGCGCGGCGCTCCTCTGCGCTCCCGTGAGCTGCAGCGCCGCCGCGCGCCGCACAGGGACACACGCATGACCGCCGCCACGCGCGAGGGCAGACAGCGACACGCCGCAACGCGCTCGGAATGCACGCTACCGTCGAGGTCGGCCCTAGCGGAGAATGGAGCGCGTCCGGGGGTCTCGGGGCAAACGGCCTCGAATGGCTCGCGGCGTTGAGTAATAACAAGTGCTGTTTTAGCGGCGTGGCGGCGTGGCTGGCGGGAGGTGCTTGGGGTTGCGCGGGTTTGGACGCGGAGGAGGAGGGTGCGTGGGAGGGATTTGTATCGTGCGGGGCGGCAGGACGGGCGGACGCTGAGAGCGCTCGCGATGTCGATGGGCACAGACAGAAGAGAGATCACGGGGGAAGAGGATCGAGATGCGCATGCGCGGGATCTTGGCCATTGTCAGAGAAGAAGAGATCACGCTCGACGGTCGAGATGCCCCTGGAGACGGAGAGCGACGGGAAATGAAAAAGGACGGCAGGGGACGACAGGGGACGACGTGAGCGGGGACACGCGACGGGACGCGCGTCGCGTCCCAGACCCATCGGCCTGGCGACGGCGTGCGTGCGTGCGTGCGTGGATTGGATTGTTGAAAACGGCGTCGCACGGCAGGATTGCCAAGGGGGGATGATGTGCGTCGAGGCTCGTCGGGGGTCGGAGTCGGAGGGGCCGCGGGGGGCCACGCCGGTACGTTCGTGAACATTCGATCGTCGACGCGGGGGATCGAAGCCCGCAGAACGGAGGCTGGCTGGCGTGCTGGCAGTGTGGGCTTGACGTAGGACCTCGCAGGGACCGATCGGGGGGTGCAGGCGCGGGCTCAGGCTGGGGAGCGAGCCTGTGGCGGGGAGAGCTTCCAAAGACTGGAGCGAAGCCGGGACCTGTCGAGGCTGGCACGGCCGGAAAGGAATAGGAGTCTGCAGGAGTCCGCGGGTTCGAGAGGAGGTGGCGGTGGCGGTGGCAGTGGCGGGGGTCCTGCGGTGGGGATGCCGGGGCGGGCGGACCCCGGCGCGTGGTAATGCGGGGTCGCCGGAGGCATTTCGTGAGCGAGCGACGGCGTCGCTGGGGACGCACCGGGGGCAGGGAGGGCAGGGAGGGGGGGCAGGGAGGGTGGGCGGATGAGGGGGGGGAGAGATGGGACGAGACGGGGATCGGTGGGGGTGGGTGCGGGAGGGCGCCAAGAACGGGGGACGGGTCGGCACGTGTGCGCGAAGGGGAGACAAGATGCAGCGACCATAAAGGACGAGTGCCCCCGCAGCGCCGCTCCCTGCGCTCTCCCACAACACAATGGCTGCCGTCGTCCACCGCCAGCCCCTCCACGCCCACAGCCGCGACTCGCCTGCACCCGGCATCCTCCTCAGCCCCCGCCCGTCGCCGTCCTGCGCCCCGCTGCCCGCCCCGGCCCCTTACCGCTCTCCGCTCCCCCAGCACTCCTCCACACACTCCTCCACCCACTCCCTCTCCACCGTCTCGTCCCCCTCGGACTCAGACGACACCCTCGCGTCCTCCTCCACAAAAACGACCCCGCCCCCGAGCACCCACCGCTCCTCCCCGCCCTCCGCACACCCCGACCCCCCGTCCTCCCATCCCCCCCACACCGCCTCCGACCTCTCCGCAGCCACAGGTCGCCGCATACGCTTCGCCCCGCTCCCAGACCCCCGCCGCCTCGTCCTGGTGACAGAGCATGGCGACGAGCTCCCCCTCCTCCCCGCCGTCTTCGACGACGACCCCGACGACCCCGCCGCCCTTCCGGCCACTCTTCCCCCCTCCGACTCCTCTCACAGCCCCTCTCCCGCCCTCGCCCCCACCCGCTGCCAGTGCCCGCCCCCGCTCCTCCTGCTTGGCCGCTCCCCCGCCGACTGCCCATGCCGCTCCCGCCCAACCATCACCACACCCACCGCCGACAGCACCGCCCACCCCCACCCCCACGCCCCGCCGTCCCCGGGCATCAGCACCTCCCTGCCCCCCTCCCCAACCTCCACCGCCCGCAACGCCTCCCCCCACGCCTCCACCCGCCGCCCCTCCTCCTCTTCCGGCCACCCCACCGCCGCCGCCGCCCTCGCCAAAAAACTCTTCAAGCCCTTCCTCCGCTCCACCCACCACCAGGACGACCTCCTCGGCACCGGCCTCGGCCTCTTCCGCTCCTCCTCCCGCGACAGCAGCCGCACCCGCGACGACTGGGGCTCGCCCCTCGGCCGCTGGGCCAGCGAGTCCGCCACCCCAGCCGCAGCCGCAGCCGAGGGCTCCGCCCCGACCGCCCGCCGCGGCAGCGCCTCGAGCACCACCAAGGGCGCCCCGCTCGCCCGCGCCCAGTCCGCCCAGTCCGCGCCCTCGTCCCCGCGCCGCACCACGCGCCTGCTCAACGGCCGCGTCTACGGCGCCCCGCGGCGCCCCGTCCAGCCGAAGAACGCGTTTGCGAACGTGCGCGACGAGGAGCCCGAGTTTGTCGAGTGGGGGTACGGCGGGATGGGCAGCGTGCGCGCGAATCGCGCCGCGGGTGCCGGGGTTGGTGGGGCGCAGGCGCCGGCGAGCGTGTGGAGTCGCTTGCAGAGCGACGACAAGGTCGTCGTGGGCGCGTGGGGGAGCGCGCGCGGCGCTGCGGGCGAGACGACGGACGGGGAACGAGACGAGCGGGGGAGGACGGTCAGGAGAGCCGGC
Source organism: Heterobasidion irregulare TC 32-1 (assembly GCF_000320585.1). NCBI lineage: Eukaryota > Fungi > Basidiomycota > Agaricomycetes > Russulales > Bondarzewiaceae > Heterobasidion > Heterobasidion irregulare. The sequence continues at coordinate 981,293 of NW_009258198.1, read as the reverse complement.
GGCGGCGGGGGGGCGGTCGAAGACGATAACGACGGGAGCGGGATGGCGTGGGTGCGGAGGAGGAAGGAGGAGAAGATGCGCCGGGAGCGCGAGGCGGAGGAGAAGGCAAAGGCGCCGGACAACGCGCGGCCCCCGTCGACCAGCCCGACGCCCGGCGACGAGCAGCCCGGGCGCACGACGCCGCGCCCGAGCGCGCTCGCGTCTGTGCCCGAGTCGCGCGATGCCGACGTCGACGCCGTGTCGGTCGTGCCCGACGACGTGCCCGCGCTGGACTTCGACGAGGCCGAGGGCCCCCCTGCCGCGGACGAGTCTACGCACGCGGGGGTGCACGCGGACCATGTCTACACCGCCGTGAGCGTCCCCGCGCCGCACTACCACCATCACCACCACCACCACCACCACCATCCCCATCCGCATCACCACCATTCGCACTCGCACTCGCACTCGCACTCGCATTCGCACTCGCGTGCGCACTCGATTGACGCCGCCGTTGCCGCGGCGCACGCGCACGCCCCACAAGCGGCCGCGTCCGCGTCCGCGTCCGTGTCCGCGGCGGCTGGGATAACCCCTGTTTCGGCGGCTACAGCGACCCCTAATGGGGTCCCGGAGGCCCTCGAGGCGGCGACGCCGGCCGCGGCGGAGGCGGTGATCCCCGCACCTCCAGCGCCGGCGGACGAGCCCGAACCGTCTGCGGCCGCGGTCGCGGTCGAGGTCGAGGCGGAGGTCGAGGCGGAGAGCTCCTCGAGCTCGGACAGCGAGGAGGAGACGGATCGGGAGGGGTCGAAGGAGGAGGGCGAGCGCGAGGGGAGCGCGGAGAAGGACGATGAGGAGGACGATGAGGACGACGAGGAGGACGAGGAGGTGCGTGTTGTGGTGTTTTCTTTTTTGTTGTTGTTGTTGTTTGCTTTATGTTTCGTGTGGCTGACGGTGTGTGCCGTGTAGGACCAGCACCGCAAGACGGCGCTCGGGGCGGGCGTCGAGCTCGTCAGCCGCCATCGGGATTGAATTCGCCTCCACCGTCGTCGTCGTCGTCGTCTTCGTCCGTCCGTCTCTCCGTCTATATGCACGACTCCCCGACGTCCAGTCCGTCTTGGCTTCTCTCGTCTATGGCCACGGACACGGACGCCAGGCGACCGCCGCATGCTGACCGTCGAACCCTCGGCGCCCGCAACGCCGCTCCGCCTCGAGACACCCACCGCCTTGCCCCCCCGCAGCGCGCGCATCCACACACACGCTCGCGCACCGACACGCTCGCGCACCCATACTCACCCATACTCGATCGTCTACACCTAATTGCCGCCTGCGCGCGCGGCCGCCAGTCCGTCGAGGGCCCCGGCGCGCACGCCCGTCGCCGCGTCCGGCCGTCCACATGTATTATCTGTATCTTTATATCTCGCGCTGCTGTGCTCCCGCTGCTCGCGTCGTCGCCGTGTGCGTGCGGACGCTGTATATACCCTCCGCGCTCGCCCTGTTCTATCCCACCACACACTCGCTCCGTCTCTCACCTTGTCCCATCTCATCTCATCTCATCTCACCGCACCGGATCTCGTCTGCTCTGCTCTCATCTCGGCTCATCTCGGCTCGGCTCGTCGTTCCCTCTCGTGTTTTATTTCGTCCTGCATCCTAGAACGCCACCCAGCACCATGTCAAACTCCCCCGTCCTACTGCTTATCGTGCCTGCCTTAATCATCGCTCCTAATCTCCCTCTCTCTCTCTCCGTCGTCGGCGCCGTCGCGCTGCGTACAGCCTCCCACCGGGCACAGACACGCTTCGCTCGTACACACACACGCACTCACACACACACACATGCACGCATCCACATGCTTATATGCGCTTTTTCCTCGCCGCCGGCATCCGCACGCCGCCGTTCAAGTCCAATACGCCGCCACCACCGGCGCCGCTCTGCCCTCCCCCCTCTTTTTTATTGGCTTCTGCTTCTTCTTCTTCTTCTTCTTCTTCTTCTTCTGCTTCTTCTTGGTTTTCTCCACCCCCAAAATAACACACGCCCGTACGTCGAGCACGCGTCACTCTCCTTGGCCCCCCATCTCGTCTCATCCCCCTCTCCCAGGTCTGCTCATCCGCCTCGGCAACGACAGCCACCCGCCGTCTTTAGCGCCCCGCGTGCGGCCCACAGCCATCGTATCCGTACACACGCGCACACATTTATATATATACATATACATATATTACCCCCGCCCCGTACACCTCTCCGCTGCTTCCTGCTTCCTCTCCCATACATCTGGTTGGTGTCTTAGGCCTCGGCCTCGGCCTCGGTCTCGGTCTCGGTCTCGGTAGCGGTCTCGGTACTTTACCTTTTTTTTCTTTTTCTTTTTCTGTTCCGTTCGTTCTGTCCGTACCGTTCGTTCTGTCTCTCTCGAAGCTGAAGCCTCTCGGACCTTGTTCGTCGTTTCCCCCCCCCTCCCCCCCTTTCGTGCTTCTTTCTTTGGTGCGTCGGCGAATCGCCGGCGCGCGTGCTTGCTTGGTTGTTTGGTTGCTCGTTCATTCGGATATCTTGGTTGTCTTTTCTTTACATCTCGCTCGACGTGTCTGCCTGCCTGCCCGCCTGTCTGTCCGTCCATCCGCCTGTCCGTTTTTTTTACACGTCGTGCTTCTTTCTGTTTCGGTTGTATATGATAATCTTATTATGGGTTCGACTCGCCTGCGACGCCCCCCGCTCGTTCCAAGTCACCGGCTCTAGTCGACGATGCTGCATGCTATACGATCGACGACGCACACAATGCGGCCTATCTCTATCCACGTCCACGTCTACAGCAAAAGAGAAAAAAAAATAACGCAAAGGCGCTACCAGGGCTCGAACCTGGGTTTCAGGAAGGTGGCCTTTGTTTTTGGATATCAGAATCCTGAGTGATAACCGCTACACTATAGCGCCGACGCCTTGGCACGGTGCGTGTTGGTTCATGGCGCTAAAAGCTCGCTCGTCGGCCGCGGTGGCCCCTTCGGCGTCGAGCACTGGCGCGGCGGGCGCACGGTCGACGGGGATGCGGGACCAGGGGGGGCGCGGTGCGCACGCGTGCGGGGGGCGGAGCACCCGAGCTTCGAGCGCGGAACGCCGCGCGCACCGAGGGGGACAGCGGCGCTGCGCAGGCGCTGCTGTTCGATAGGGTGCTGCCTACCCCTCGATACGCGCTCGAGGCCGGGCTGGCTGGCTGGCTCGAGGGCGGGTGCGGACCGCGTAGGTCACAGACTGCGGCGTCGATGCGGCTCGGCGGTGGGTCGAAGCTGCGTCGCTGGGGTCTTCACTGGGGTTCGTCGGGGACGGACTCGCGGCGGAGTCGCGATCGCGAGGCTGGCGACTGCTGGCGAGGGCCCGCCGGGTGCACGCCAGGCCCGGTGGTCTGGGCGCCAGGCGTGCTGGGGACCTGAATGGATGTGATGCCCTGTGGAAAGGCTGTTCGAGGCGTAAGCACTTCCCGTGCGTGTGTCCCTGCGCGCTGCTGTGCCGCTCATGGAGAGGAGGCGGTTTCCACCGCCGATCTTTGAGAGGACCGCGTGGCGCGCGAGCTGTAGAGGGGAGGTTATCGGACGTACGGGCGGTTTCGGTGCGGTTCTGAGATAACGGGGGGGGGGGGGGGTGCTTGCGCTGTTCATTCCGCAGGCCACCGTGTTCTAGCGGCAATGGCTATAGCATGGACGATGATGAGCGCGCCAGACGTCGTCTGAGGATGAACCGGAGAGAGCATGCGCCGGTGGTCGAGAAGGAAGCGGGCTCATGTGCGCCCTTGTAGATGAGATAAAAAGCAGCGCTTCTGGACATCCATTGGACGCAAGTTGCCAATCACTGCTCCAGGAATAGACTCTGGTAGATGAACGGAAGCCGCTTGTCCGTCCCTCGGAAGTGAATGGAACGGCGTAGACACTCGCGGACCCCATGCATCGCCTGGGCCTGGCGTTCTGCGCGATCGTGAGCGCAAGCTGACCGTGTGCTGCTCGCTGCCTGAACCGGACGAGGTACTGTGATCATGGGGCGGATGCAACCGCGAAAACGCACCCGAGGCGCGTCTCGAGCCCGCTGAAATGTCACCGAGGCAGGAGCACACGCTCCTAAGTGTGGCCGCTACAGGACCTCGGTCTCAGTTGCGGCTACCGCAGACGCCATGATTTCGAAGAGAACCAGCATTGGGATCGTACTGGACGAATTAAGAGCGTGGGGAGCTTAGTCTGTGAAACGGAGAATCGAAGTCGACGCAGGGATACGGCAAGCTCCAAAGATGGAGATTGCGACGAGTATGGGGACGCATTCTCAGAATCCGGATGGACGTTCTGAGCGTGTCAGGGACTTCAAAGACACAAGAGGTTCAACTCCGCGTTTAATGAGCATTTCCCGGGAGATTTCTAGCTTGCAATGTCAAATTGAAATATAGAAGAATACCGCAGAGCCTGCTAGATCGCTGGGGTGTAACCTCAACCTGCCTTGACAGCGTCACGCTGGAACCTGCTGCTGGCACGAATGGCGGCCGTTCCCAGTAACCTGACGCATAGTACGGTCTTCAATTTAACGCGTCATGAAATCGACCATATGCGTCGAGACGAGTCGACACGCCCAGTGAGACTTGCTTGACGGCAGTCGCCTTGCAGTCATTTTCCAGTTTCACCTGCAAGGTCGCAGGCATATGGGAATGTGGTGGCCGGGAGTTGGCCGGAGAAGTGGCCGGTGTGCACATGACCGACGCAAGATCTGACCAAGCGTCAAGGCCCACGTGACCGGTATCCTGTCGCGCGTCAGCAAACGCGCGGGCTGACGAGAGTTGCACAAGGAAACTAGGACGGACGTGATTGATCAGAGGATTGTACTCGCGGACAGAGCGCAGTATATATACCGTCGACGCCCTGGCTTACATCCATTCTCTCTCTCGCTTGTCGCCCCAGGCTCTCAGGCTGCATCCGTCTTCCTCACCCGCACTCAGGCTTTCCCAGGTGCGCATGATTGATCATGGCGTGCCCATGTCAAAATGAGACTCAAGCGCTCCTCCTTTTGTCATCAGATAACCAGAGCCTTCTCATCGACCAGCATATCCAAAATGGCCCCCATCGACAAACCAATTGACGGTGAGAAGTTTGATATCGTTTACATTGGCGGGGGGAGCGGCGGGTCTGCAGGCTCGGTATGTTCAGCTTTTGCTGGATTCCGGTTCTTGGTTTGCTCACCTTGCCTTCAAAGCGTCGTGCTGCTCTGTATGGTGCCAAGGTCGCTCTGATTGAGGAGAGCGGGAAGCTTGGGGGGACTTGTGTGAACGTCGGTATGTCGTTCAACGCTACGATCTATATTTTTTACTCATAGTGATGTCATAAATTGTAGGATGTGTCCCTAAAAAGGTCAGTATGCTTCCAATGGTCCTTCCGGGTATCCTGACCAAGTATATATGAAGATTATGTGGCATGCTGCCGATATCGCAGAGAAACTCCACCACGCTGCCCATGGATATCACTTTGATCTGCCCAAGGATAGCTCCACGAAGTTCACCTGGTCAACGTTCAAACCCCAGCGCGATGCCTACATTCGCTGGCTCAACGACATCTACGACAAGAACGTGAACAAGGAGGGCGTCGCGTACCACGAGGGACACGCCAAGCTCACCTCCCCGACCACCGTCCAGATCACCCGCCCGGACGGCAAGAACTACTCGATCAACGCGGACAACATCGTCATTGCCACGGGCGGACGCCCTACTGTCCCGTCCGATAAACAGATCCCCGGAGCGTCGCTCGGCGTCGACTCGGATGGGTTTTTTGACCTTGAGGATCAGCCCAAGCGCGTCGCGGTCGTCGGTGCTGGGTACATCGCCGTCGAGCTCGCAGGCGTCCTCAAAGCGCTCGGCTCGGAGACACATCTGATCATTCGCAAGGACCAGGTGCTGCGCACGTTCGACCCCTCGCTTTCTGAGGTCCTCACGCCGTGGATGGAGCACACCGGCCTGCATGTCCACAAGAACTCGCACGTGCTCAAGGTCGAGGGCGCGAAGGGCCAGACGCTCACTGTGCACACGGACAAGGGCGAGGCTATCGAGGTCGACACGCTCATCTGGGCTATCGGGCGCACAGCGAACACCGAGAACCTGGGCTTGGAGGACGTCGGCGTGAAGACGGACAAGAAGGGTGACATCATCGTGGACGAGTGGCAGGCGACGAACTTGAAGGGCGTTTGGTCGATCGGGGACGTGCAGGGGAAGGCTCTGCTGACCCCCGTCGCTATTGCCGCGGGCAGGCGCCTCTCAAATCGTCTATACGGCCCTGAGAAATTTAAGAACGACAAGCTCAGCTACGAGAACATCCCGACTGTTGTTTTCTCGTGCGTCTTTAGACCAAGCTCGTTTGTTATACGCGCTCACATCACATTGTCAGCCATCCTACCATCGGCACTGTCGGTCTCACAGAGCCAGAGGCCAGGGCGAAATACGGCGACGATGCTGTCAAGATCTGTAAGCCAGTTATTTCACTAATACATAGTCTCAACTCACGTCTTGTAAGATAAATCAAACTTCCGCGCACTCTATTTCTCCATGTTGGCCCCAGAACACAAGGAGCCCACCATGTACAAGCTTGTCTGTGTAGGACCAGATGAACGCGTCGTCGGCGTGCACATCATCGGTGCTGGGAGCGACGAAGTGTTGCAAGGTTTCGCTGTCGCTGTGAAGATGGGCGGTGAGCTCTCCGTTAATCTTTGTGTTCTCAAGACATATGCTGAGGACTTCCTTACAGCCACTAAGCAAGACTTCGACGACACTGTCGCCATTCATCCGACATCTGCTGAGGGTGCGTCTTTTATGTATCTCGCTGAACGACATAGCTGATGGTCAAATTTTTCAGAGCTTGTTACTCTCCGATAGACAGTGTTTACGAAGAGATAATTGAGGAAAATTACGAGGATCATGTAACGTTTGAGTTGTATAACCTACAGATAGTACCATGGAATTATTCGAATTATAGAATACTCTTGTCCGAACAATGTACGTGCGGTCATTGGCCAGATCCGAGACGCGTAAGTTGGCTAGCCACAGGCGCGTCTAAGTTCTCACTGCGCCCTCACTACGCCACTTTCAGGGTTACTCGTTGCATATATCTACTGTCGCCCTCTTGCTCTCCTATCATCTGTATCCTTGACACCGTCGGACAGAATACCAGACTTGTAGCAGGCGTTGCCGAAGTTCCATTTACTCGTCATTCTCCGAGCTGAGCCTGTCTGGACCGGCCACCTTACAGAGAGCAGTTCAGAAATCTCTGAGCTAGTACATCATCTAGGGCGCCTTCCAGCTCAACCCGTATATTCGTTCTCAAAAGAGAAAACGTTGACCATGATTCTGTGGACCACCGATTCGAACGAGGCGCTCACATTGTCCCTCGGTAAGTCACCCAAATAGTAATTCCTGCCCGGATCCAAATTATCAGGTTTCCTGCGTGCGTGCACTGACCTCGATCCCAAGTTCGCGCTCCAAAAGACAAAGAGGTGTTAGGAGAAGATGAATCATACGAGAACTTCCACCCTACATTCACATATCCAGTGCGTATGCTGTGCTTGCGCTGTTTGTGCTCTTGGACTGACCTCCCGCCGCTTCCCTTGAGATTTTTGGCGAACAAGAGAAGATATATGGGTATCGGGATCTGGTCATAAACGTACGTCTCTTTCGATATCCTTGTGTCTTTGCCCAGCCTTTCACAACTCTTTCGTTATTCCGAACCCACAGCTCAGCTTTGCCTCAGGCTCACTAGCATATTTCCTCGACATCAATTCCTCTGCTACGCTCGAGAGCTCGTCCACGATTGACGATGTGCGGGGGACGCTGGAACAGTTCATTCCCGCAGATTACTACAAGACGGAGGAGGCGTTTCTAGGAAGAGTGGAAGAGGAAGCGGATACGTTCCGGCCTTTTGGCGAGAAGGTGTATTCATATACACGAATGGCTCCGGGCGCCGCGGGGAAGGGGAAGGGCGTAGGTGCGCTGGACGAGGCGGACGCAGACGCAGTCGTGTTCGAGGTGTGGCATGTGAGTTGGTATTCGGCAGGCTTAGGTCTGGCAACTGGTTTTAATCCTCTTTCAATGTTTAGGCCAAATGGAACACGCCTGGGTTCAAGATGTACCATCGACGGATGCAGCTTTTCATCCTGCTCTATATCGAAGCAGGGTCATATATCCAAGAAGGGGAGGAATCGTGGGAGTTTGTCGTCCTGTAGGTACCTCTCCCTGCTCATTATACCAGACCGACGTCCCGCTGACACGACTGTGGTCTGTATGCAGTTTTGAAAAACGGAAGCGACGCACAGCGTCGCCAGTCGAGACGTATCACTTTGTCGGATACTCGTCGCTTTACCCGTTTTATTGCTATCCCGAGAAGGTCCGACTAAGGCTCAGGTAACATCTTTTTCACGTTTTGTATGCCTTCAATTTACAGACTTCAATTTATCAGCCAATTCATCATCCTCCCGCCCTACCAACACAAAGGCCATGGATGTTCGTCGACCGTTCCTTCTTCTTGTGCCACAATATCGCTCATCACATCGCTCACCTCTCCAGCCGGCTTGTATAACGCAATCTACCAATATGTCCTCTCCCAGCCGCTCATCGCCGAACTCACCGTAGAGGACCCCGCAGAAGCGTTCGAAGACCTGCGCGACCGGAATGACCTCAAGATGCTCCTGAATCACGAACAATTCATGTCGGAGGCTTTTGGCGACGCTGGCGTGTCTACATCGAGCGGGGGCGGAAAAGTAGGTGGCGTTGGCCCACAGAGGAGAAACAAAACAAAAGCGTTCGGCAAGACTCGCGGTAAGCTGGAACCTCCCGCTGACAAGGCGTGGATGGAAAAGTGGAGAAAAGATTTGAAAATCGCTGCGGTAAATCCCGTTTCATGTTCTTGTTTTGTGCAGGACTGAGGAAACCAACCGTAGCGGCAATTCAACCGATTGATGGAGATGCTCATCCTCTTGCACTTGGACCCAGCAGACGCAAGGGCGATGCGTGCCTACCGGTTGCAAGTCAAGGAGAGATTGTATCGCTTTAATTATGCAAGTCCATCCATTGTGATATAACCCTTTGGCATGACTGATCGCAATGGGTTGTAGGAGGTCCTAGTGCAGTTGGAGGACAAGGAGCGTCTAAAAAAGCTCCAGGAGACATTCGACAGCGTCCGGGAGGACTATCAACGGATATTAGCCATGGTCCACTAACGATATTGATCTCATGGCGAGATCTTATGCTCGCTCTGCCTGCGACATGGCTTTGTATTTTATTATTGTTATCGCATGGCCTCGCCTCTTCCACCCGTGTCACGGATCACAAATTGAAAAAATTCGGATTTCGAAAGCGGTGGTTTCTTCCTTAGTGTGAGATCCTAAAAGAGGCGCACACGGAGCCGCTAAACAGTTCTAGTGTACCCTGGGTGCATAGGAGCCAATTTACTTATGTTTCTGAGAAAGCCTTTTGAAATAGGTACGAAGTTCCCACGGCCTCTGCACAATTACCGTCCTTCGACTCACCTCAGTCTTTTGACTTGTCTTCTCTCTGTTCGGCTGGCGGACCCAGAGCCTCGCTGGTCGCGTGTCTTAGGAGAGCTCTGGAGAGCTGTGCAAGGTTTGTAAACTCTGCGATTTCGCTGCGGCGCCGTTACCTAAGTATATCTGTTTATTCTTAGTAAGTACCAAGAAAATTTGGCGCGCGAGGCCGACGAGTCATTCGGCAAGATGACTTGTAAAAACGCTGCCTTTGCCTTTGAGTCATAACACGTAGCGCGCCCCAGTTACCAACATGGCCATCGAGAGCAAATCTGTCCCGTTCACCATTCTAAACGCGTTCACCGACGATATCGCGGGTGGGAACCCCGCTGCGATCGTGTTCATATCCTCTCTCTCCGCCTATTCCGACGAGGTGCTGCTCACCATCGCGAGGAACTTCAACCAGCCGATTACCACCTTCGTCTCTCCGGGTCCTGTTCCAACTACCAGCGACGCTGAGATCGCAGAGTTCGGCGCGCGCTGGTTCACGCCGGACGTCGAAGTGCCGATGTGCGGGCACGGCTCACTCGCGGCTGCGAAGGCGATCTTCACGCACGGTTCCCTCGTCCCCGCTTCTGTAAACACCCTGAGGTTTGAGTCGGATAAGGGCCGTGTGGCTGTTGCGCGTCGTGCCGAGGACGATCGTATCGAGATCGCGTTAGACGCTGCATCTCTTACCGAGCTCAGCAATGAGGACGATGCCACGAAATTGCGCGCCGCTCTTGAGCGAGCGGTGGGGAAGGATGTGAAAGTGAAGTTTATGGGTCGGGGAGACGCGAAATATCCCCAATATGTACTTGTGGAGCTCGACGTCCTGGACCTGGGTGCACTAAAGGTAGATCCACAAGCTCTAGTCAGTTACATCATTTTTTGACACATGGGGTCTGAGGTTCTGACTATGTCACTTGCCACCAGCTTGACTCCCCGTTTGGCGTACATGTCCTGACCGCATCCCCAACTACCGGCCCTCCTGATGTAGCATTCCACTCCCGCATGTTCGCACCAGCGGCCGGAATCCCAGAGGATCAAGTATGCGGGACCGCTCACTGCCTCCTTGCACCGTACTGGAAGGCCAAAAAGCAATTGTCGGGGGCCATCATAGCTAAGCAAGTAAGTTCCAGAGGAGGAGACTTGAGGGTCGTTGTCGACGAGGTTGAAGAGCTTGTCAGACTCGCAGGACATGTGAAGGTCGTGTCCAAAGGAGAGTTGTTTTTGTAGCTTGATCGGCGTATAATCACTGTACATTTTGAGGACTTTTATGTACCTTCCCATCTATTGACCTGCAAGACCTTACATTCTAATGTCTCGACGACTAGGTCTGCGGCTGTAGCCACACAAGAAACTGCACAGCAAAATCGCTTAGCAGCGCCCAGCACTCCGTTGCCCTGTTCCGTTGAAGCCATACCCACATTGGTTCTCTGACAATTTGTAGTAATTTGCCTCCGTATTTTCAACAATTCTGCAATCACAGTAAAGACTACAAAAACCAGGTCCTAGATCTTGGATTGATTCCTGTCGATGATTGTGAGAACCCTGTTTCAGGGCTACGCAAGAGATCTTGAAACGGTGGGACTGACACGGAAGAAGGTCCCATCAACATCAAATGTTGCATGCGTCCAGATACGTACATGGGATGATGGCAAGGCTACTTTATCCACATATTTCCGATATGTCACCAATTGTCGTCTTCGGCAGTCCGATTTTCCCACTGCTTTTTCCCATCCTAAATCACGGTGAGCACAAATTTCTTCAGGTCTTCTACCCACTCCTCAGATAAATAGCACTGTTGAATGACGATCCTCTGCAGATTTTGACGGCCATTTAGCCTATGGCGGGTAAAGGCTCGTTGACGTTGACGGCAGTGTAGATATGATCGACTTCAACATGGTTTAGACGTATAGATTCAAGGTTCGGAAACAGGGCTATCTGGTCGTGCGCCTGCGTTGCGACATTCCCGGGATTCTGGTCGACAAGCGCGCAGAACATTGGTGCAGCAATATTGGCGAGATGAATGTGTTTGAGACGGTGCGCATGTCAAAATACACCACGAAGAGTTGCGAGGCTCCAGAGGGAGAAGGTATCCATGCGAAGTCGAAGAACGACAAGGTCACGAATATGAATCGCTCGAACGATAGAGACCATCGTCCATAATGGCAATATAGAGAACTTCAATTCAAGCGCCCGCTCTAGGCGAGAAGAGACAGTCTGCTCAGGTGAATATGACCTCGACTAACCAATGCCCCTCAAAGATCTGCCAATTTGTATCGACATAAAACCCAGAGGCGATGTATCTCTTAGCCACTTTGCCTGCCTTTCGAGGACAGAGAGAAGCACGTTGACAGGAGGGTCGTGGTTTGTTCTAGACACACAAGTCAGAAGTAATTGCGCTGTGCCAGGGAACCGTATGCCTGCGAGGAGGGCCACGCAACTTCGGAAGGTGGAGCTATATAGCAAACCCCCAAAATGTGTCTAAGGCGTGATCAACCTGAATATCATAAATAATTTTTTCAGAAAGTGGCCCAGGGTCAAATTCACGATCAAACACCACTGCCTCTTCATCCTCAGCGAGAAGCCCAATTTGTGCCTTGAATTGGGCAGTGGACACAACACCGAGTTGTCCGAGTCCTCTGTATCCCAATTCCCATACGGTGTGGTAAAAAAGCATCCTCGTCAGTTCCTCTTTGGTGATCCGTGGCACGTCGTTGAACTGGATGTTGAACTTGGCGCACAAGTCGAAGTGAAGGAAGTAGTACTCGGGGGGAACGGGTTGAACTGGAGTAGGGCCGGGTAACATGCTATGTGGAATGTTCTAGTTGAGATAAAAAAGTGTTTCATAGTATTTCAAGGAAAGTGATCGATGAGATAAAATCACTCACCGCGACCGTAGTATGAAAAGGGTTCAAAAACATGCTCAGGTTAAAGAGAGGGACAACCACATCTTCAAATTCGAGCACTAGTCGATTCAATCAATGAGCAATTAACGCAACCGAGATACTTAGACAAAAAAAGAAGATAGAAGCTATGCACTCATGCCATTCCCAAACCACGAGCCTTTCCACCACCCGTCCCATAACACGACCGAGAATAGCATACCGGACGTGCACGGGAATAGCCATAAAATCGCGTCGGAATTTCTCTGAGTCCTTCTCACTGTGCGTTTCATTGCGCATTTTTTGACGGCGGACACCGTAGATGATGAACGCGCTGGGCAGCATTCATGAGAATGTAGTGTGCTAGACGCGCCAAGTGAGTGCGCGGTTGGCGGATGGTGCGGTGCTTGAGAATCGATGGTTGTGGAATGTTGAAGATGGTGTTGGGAGCACTATATACGAGCTGAGAGAGGCGACGGAGGGGAGTTAGGACCCGGAAATAATTTATGATCTTCCTTGGAAGGATTCAAGGAGAAAATCCCTATTGAATTGATGCAAGAGTCTATGAGTGCTGCACGAGTCACCTTGTCGAACCGTGAAAAAATGTCTCCTCGTCGAGTTCCCTCAGTAATCGGGTCGTGCACGCCCGAAGTTTATATGTCGAATGCAATAAAGCAGTCACTGCATCCCAGCTCAGCTCGTTCGATTTCTCGTCGTCTGGTGGCCCAAGAAATAGCTCGACGAAAAAGTTGCTGAGTACAAGGGTTGTAATCTCATAAACAAGCTCAGTTGGAAGAAGAATAGGCTTCTGCGCATTGATTTCAACACAATTACCAGCATTGGAGCACTGGAGATCAGATGAGGTCTGGCGCGGGCAACGAGCGCGGCGTCGACTCATTTGTTTCGAGCGACTTCTGTAGAAAGAATGGAGGCAAGCTACAATTAGGAGCTTTCAGGAAACACAACCTTCCGTTGGTCTTTGAAATTCAGTAGGTTCTCGCAATCGCCCACTTGTAAGTTATCACTCAAGGAGAGAAGAGAGAGTGATGGGATTGGCGATAATACGATATGGGGTGGAGTGGACAGCATGAGGCCTCGAGGAGTTGTGGATGAGTTCAACGCTGATTAAAGCGACATTTCTCAGAGTGGTGTGCTGATATTGGTAGATGAGTAGTCAATGAAAAGGATGCAGTAATACAACAGTGAAGATCGTCTTCGACATGCACGATGAACTAGATGAGACAGACGGAAACAAAAATCGGACCTTGGAATCTCCACGACGCTCGATGTGCGCCAATATTCCTACCCCAAGGCTTTCCATCACTCTGGGTCTCGCCAATCGCCATCCAACAGCCTCACACCCCTCCTGCCTAGTCTCCTCCTCCACTCCCTCATCTCCCCTTGTACCCCTGCCTCCAGCGCCCGTCCCGACACTGCCCGTCCCAACCACTTGACATTTTTCAGCTGCACAGCGCGAAGCTGGGGAAGACGCGGGAGGAGGTATTCCAGGTCACGGAAGAACCTGATGTTCGGCCGTGGAATGGTGAGGATCTGTAAAGGATGCGTGGACCCCGGTGGCATAACCAGCATCGGAAGAGGATATTCAAGTGAAAGGTGCTTGAGCGCAGGAGAATCGAGGAGGATGCGCGACTGTGATGGCTGAGGGACAGTCGGCCAGTGTTTTGGCGTGTTCACGTGGAGAGTCGTGAGATGGGAGCCATGTTGGGCCAGGAGCTTGCTAGTGGGTGACGAAACGCTATCGTCGTAAGGGGTTACCATTAAATGGTGCAGAGAAGGAAGGGATGCGTTGAGAAGAGAGGAAAAGAGGGGCGACAATGGTATTGTGACGAGGGCGAGCGAACGCAGGCGGGAAAGACGGAGTGGTGGGGCCGATGGGGCAGGCATATCAGGTTCGAGTGTATATGCATAATACTGGTGAGTAGCCTCGTCATCTGGGCTCGCAAGCTCCAGTTCTTCGATGCTTGGACAGCATCGAAGCAATTCAATGAGAGGATCATACATGTCAGGAACGTAAGTCCCAACTTGAAGAGGAGATACCTTCAGCCCTTTCAGGGACTGAAGCCTCTCGACGCCATCTTTGAATAACAAAGTCTCCAAAGCCCTATTGCTCATGGCCAGATGAATATGGAGAGTCAAGCGGTTCAAAAAAGGCAGGAGCGGAAACAGCTTTGTGAGCAGCGAGTCGATGTAGAGTGCCTCTGGTTTAAGAAAGGTGATCTCAGAAATATCGAGAGATTGGACCCATCGCCCTGGAGTAGAATATGGTATCCGCCGGATGGAATCCCACTTCTGGTCAGAAGTGTACAGGTAAGACACAAATTTCTCCAACGAGGACAAAGCGAAGATGTTGACGTGTGCGTAAAGCAGTGGCAAAGCAATATCCTAATGAAAAGGTCGCAAAAATCTATGAGTTAGTGTCCATAGAACATGTTGGGGAGCGCAGATAATATGGATCAAGACACACAGTTGCAAGTCTGAAGCCCCAAACGAAAGGCGGCCTGTCAGGAATCAAACACTCACCATCCAGCTTTTACACACAAATGCAGTCCTCCAGTTAAACTTACAAGCCATTCGCCTCTGCCTCACCTCCAACTTCTCCAGCCCGTCCCCTGCGAACACATAAGCGAGTACTTTGGACCAGACTTCCGCGGGTAAGGACTTGGGCGGGCTCTTCTTAGGCAGAAGGGGGAGCAGAATAAAGCTTGACGGATGTGATGCGAGAGGTCGTGGACGCAAAAACACAGCCGGTGGATCGATGAGAGTGCCCGTGTAGCTCATCGTGTCCGAAATACAATGCGCAGAGTTAGCGATTTTACAGATGAGTCAAAAGAAAGCGTGTGATTAAGCTGGCATAGCAGTGAGTAGGGGGTTTGAGCAGAGATGACCGCTTCTGCAGACGAGGTGAGGAGTACTACGTGGTGGTGTGAGCAATGGACAGAAGCCCTGTCGGAGTCGGCGACATTCGCCTTTGTCAAGGCGTGTGACAAACCGTCGCTTGTATCCCAATCTAGAAGGCGTAGTCACGGCGTTCGACCGTCGCACGGAGAAAATAGACCTCGCTCAGACAGTGGGCACGTTTTACAAAACATCTCACTTATCACCTTATATTGGATTAATATCGTGGGGCTTTCTATGATATACGAAGGGCAATTCACATCGCTAGCAATGTGTGGGTATCCTAAGGCCCGAACAGGGGTACAGTGGGGTACATATGTGCTAATTCAGGAGGCGGCGGCGGGCGTTTTCGACCCACGGCGACCAAAATAAGAAGTCAGGCGATCGCGTTGGTCCATGCGTGGGCGTATTGGACGAGAAGCAGTCAAGTCACCTTTGAATGGTGGGGATCCAGACGAGGATGTCGGGGCACTACTAGACCTAGAGCGTGATTTGTTCACTTCCACTGAACATCTGGTGAATCAGCGGCAGAGAATGAACAAAAAAGAGACGAGGCACCTTGCTGATCTTTAACTTCAGTTTGCGGAGCCTCTTTAACGGTGTCCGATTCTACTATTTGCACCGCGCCGGTCTGCTTTCCGGTCAGAAGGTTGCGGATTGCTGTAGAAATAGGTACGGCTGGCGGGGATACCAGAGTTTCTATGGAAAACGAGGACGGAGACGTAGGTGAAGGGGACGGTCTAACGATGATGATTTGCTGTGGAGTGATAAACAATTTGACGAAAATCTATGAATAGGACTTAGTGGGCTGACTTTGAGCGATGACAGCTACGGCTGGCACATACCAGGGTTGAGAGGGCTGTGACTATGGCTGTCATGACCAGCATGAAAGCAGACGCGCCTATGCAGATCATTATCATGTTGTGAAGATTTACGATCAAAGGCCAGTGGGTGTAGAACAGGTCAGCGCCGACGGGTAATTAAAAGATTGGGACGAGTAAAGGGTTAAGGGAAGAACGGTGATTCAGTCTTTCCTTGGAAAAGCAGCCTATTTATGCACAAATCACTTAGGAGCTTTCATTGCTGCATAGCCTCCTTTACTGCTCTAGACCCGCCATCCGAGACATTCAGCACTCCTATCTGCGAGCAGAGCAGCCCAAAACATGATTGCTCGGAGACGACCTACATAGACTGACCCGACTCTGCGACTGTCGATGGGCTTGTTCGGTAGAGGAAGAGAGGGCTTAGTAACCTCAACAAAAACAGATAGCACGATTCGTCTGAAAAGGTAAACCGTATACCATTATAGGAAGTGGCCGTATTCTAAACTGGACAGAAGCGTAATAGGATTCCTGTCAACCAAGCTCTGTCAAATGCACTGACAATCCGAATTCAAGTGAGAAAACGTACAAGATAGGGTAAATCATTAATAGCCGTAGAGCTATAAGACGGTGAATGAAAACACATGAAGCGGCAGCTACCAGGGGGTCTACACGGTGACGGCTCTTCTCAAACAAGTCTCGCCCCTCGGGGGAACAAGGACCAACTTGTCTTCCAGGTCCTGCTGCGCCAAATCCCCTAGCTCCCACAAAAAGACTTCGTACTGCGTCTGGGCCAGGGTATCGTCAAATCCGTCCATCAAAGAGGATAGCGCAACGAAGATTTTGAGCCTGTTGAAGAGGGGCTGGCGGGTGCGAGAGTAGATCGTATGGCGAAGATATTGAGAGAGCTGGCCATACCAGATAAGGCCATGGACGTGAAGCTCTTCGAGCAAAGGTGTGATCCACGGTAGGTCCTCAAGGAGGCGCCAGCCTTCGATGCCAGCATTCAGACAGCTAGTGAAGTGGATGTGGAGGCATTTCAGAGATGGGAGGGGTTGTAATGGCGCGTCCGTAGTCGGACGAGAGAGCATGCCCCTGACAGTGAGTTCCTGCAGAGCAGGCAGGGGCACGGGTACCAGCGTGGAGGGGAAGCTCGCTGACATACTCAAGTCCATGGACAACGACTGCAGTGTTGATGCCAGTGCCGTAAGGATCCGCTTTACGGCAGTGGCAATAGTGTGCGTTTCCAACGGCGTGAAAAAACGTTCTTCCTGCATCTCATTCTGAACGCAGAGGGCGTGGTCGGAGACGGATAGGATGTGGGTGTGACGACGGTCTTGAGGCAAGGACTCAAGCATATCGGCTACGCGGGGGAGCTGTTCGGCGGTTTTGACACCGATGGACTGCAGCCGAACGCTCGCAGATATAAAGTTCGTCCAGCGGGCAGCGAGGGCGAGCGAGCACCCCGTCGTGCCGTCGTCCGTACATGCGAACTCAAAGATGAGTTTCCAGACTTCCATAGGGCAGCGATCCATAGTCTGTGAAGTGAGAATAGATAAGATAGAGAAAAGAAAAAGAACAGCCTAACGACTATGCGGTGTGGGGACGCTTGTGAACCGAGGAGGGCAGATGCTTCCCTGTCTCTTATACGTCCATAGACGATCCAAATTGTTGCAGATTCAGCGCTTTAACTGGAACGTGGCGTGTCCCTTGCGTCACGTCAGCCACATTCGCTTGTGCAGATCGGGTCGCCTCAGGAAGCTATCCAAGGGTTCATGTCGTCTTCGAAAATGTTTAAGCTTTAAGCAGGACAGCTGATCATGAAACACGGAAACTATTTGCACAGGGTAGATCCAGATCGCGGGCTACAGATTCCATTGGGGCAACCTGGGCGACATGCTGAGGCAACGTTGCGTACAGCAAGTATTGATCGATATTTCCCTGGTTCTGCGGCTGCAGTTTCAGTGAGAGAGATGGCGAACTCGACGGGCTTACCTGGCAGCCTACAGAGACGGAGCGGTTTGTTTAGCACTCCAGAGGTTTCACTGCACTGCGCAACGCTGATAGATGCCATGAGAGAGATCGTGAGAAGACATGTCATTTCGCGAGGTATAACTGATACCACTGTCGTCACGTATGTAATTCTCATCACGTCATGTAAAAACAGACTAACGCAAACTGAGACCTAGAGAATCTAGACATAGCGATGTAAAATACAGTAAATCCTTCCATCGTGTAAGTCCGTGATAGTATGGATTACAGACATGCATATCATTACCGATAACATCAAAATCTCTCTCCCGCACGCCCCCTAAAGTTGCATTCCACTAACAGCGGAACTACACCAGCATCGCCCGGCTCCAGAAAGAAATCCATCAGCGTCCACGCTCTGATCCTCGGCCCCTCGCCTAAGTCCGCCCTCCTGTCGACAGTCTCGCTGAGCGCATCTAGCAGCCTCCGCGCCACTCTGCTGTTCACGCCTTCGACGCCGAACCCGAAGCGTGGCCATCCGAAGCCCGTGGACACGACAGTCGGAGTGGCGAACGGGAAGGACGAGGCGGAGAAGTAAGTTATGGACAGTACGGGAGTGGATATATTGTTTGCAGAAGGCATCAGCATGCTTGTTGAAAGATCGACCTTTTCGGGTATCGACAGGAAAGAAGGGATGTGGTACCTGCCGGTCGCGGCGTCAGGAGATGGGGAGAAATCAGATTATAGATAGACCGACCAATCATGCGTCCTCACTAGGGTCCCCTTCAGCTCCCAGGTAAAACCCTCTTTCGCGCTATCGGGCCAACGCGTCGGGTGAATTCCCATGCCTTCTAACCCGCGATCCCAACCTGTCCCGTCCGCGCCAAACCGGCTAAACATAATCGCTCGTCCTCTGACCTCCCCCAGCCTCGGAATACGGTTTTCGAGAAACCACATATCCAAACCGCCTGGACCTTGAAGGATATCTCTCCTCACTGCCATAGAGAATTCGATTGCACCGACGTCCGCATAGTTTTCCTGTTTGATCGACACAACGAGTGTTTCGCGGGATGATATGGGCGATGTGAGGAACGCATGCAGGTCAGATAGAATCTTCAGGAAGGGCGTGCGCTGAGGATATGTGCTGTGGTAGGATAAGAGTTTCCCTTTGATCAAAGAGAGACGAATATCAAGCATTCGGATGCCAGAGACAAGTTGAACAAGCAAAGGGGTATCAGTAGACTGACACTGGCTGACAGGCCAACCGTAGAAAGCCATACTGAAGAGGCGTTATAAGTTGGGGACCAGATTTCAAGACAACATAGCCTACGTGTCATGCGTCCCTAAAAATTCATCAGGTTTCGTGCGTGGGATGGATATCTCAGAGTGAAGACGCACCAGGGAGACTAAGGGAGTGTAGGGGTGTCCTGTCTGGCACTTGTGACAGAAATGCCGCAAGATTGCGTTTCTCGAAAAGCAAGATATCAACATGCTCCTTTGAGGCCTGTGACCTATAGTGTTATTTGAGAGGGTGAAGCTAATGAGGTCTATTACGCACCCGTCTGTAATATACCCGCCACGGGCATACAGGAGAGACCTTTACAAGCCCCCAGGGAGCTCTTCCTAGTTTCTTAACTTTCACCAAAAATACCTCACCAGAAATAGTTTCTGAGGATGGAGACCATGCACCCTTAGAACTAGGAGCGATGCTCCTAGCCCCTATCAGAAAGAAATGGCGATCGGCGTGGGGCAAATCGATTGACGCATTCGAGAGGACTGTGCACTCCTTCTCGTCTCGCTGCGAATGCGTTCTGATAGACACGATCGAGTTGGTGAGGTTTATGAGCTTGCGGCGCATGTCGTTGCAATTCAAGGGGGATTTGGGACTCCAGAAGGCTGCGATCAGGCTTATGAGGGGTTCAGAAACGGAAAGACAACCATGAATGGATCACACCGTGCATTGCCCGCTGCGACTGTTCCGACTTCCCCTCTTCCCATCAAACTCCGATGACTCATAATCTCTCTTATTGGGGGAACGAGCGTCACACGTGATACACGCGTCTCGGTGGTCGCGTCAATATCCTTCTCTCAACTACATCTCGTGAATAAGTTCTGGTCATCTGAAATCTTCTAGCCAGTCATCAAAAAATAATACAGCGAAGCTACCAGTAGGCAAATAAATGGCATCACAAATAGAAGAAGAAGAACCTCTCGTGCCCGTGGGTCCCCTTGACTCTCTCATGATTTTTTCAGCTCTGACCCGAATCGCTGGGACAGATACTTACGATATCCGTGCATGATCTCCGTTATTTCGCAGGACTGCTCCGTGGTGTCAACTTTGCAAATGTCAGCTCGACTCTCGTTCGTAGGCCCCCTCTAACGTCATGACCAGCGCGCTACCACGAACATCACGAAGACTGGGTTCACAGTGACAGTCGAAGAAGCTCGTACTCTCCTAGGTGGCTCATATCTTCTCAGGCATATATCCTCTTACCTTCTTCACCGAAACAGCAACTGCTTATGTATTCGCTGACACTTTTGATGAATATGTGTACAATCCGCCGCCAGAGAGCCGCCCAAACTCTCCCGTCCCTGGCACCCAATCCACCGACTCCGACTTCGCCGAAAATACCGCAGTAGAGATACCTCTCAACAGGCTTATTGACTGTCTCAACTTATTTCACACATCGGGTGCAGGCACCAGTGGCCCTAAGCAGAAAAGCTGGCGCCACGCTGGTGATGATGACGAGGACGACGATGCACCCCATGCTAATGCGCTGGACCACAATGGGCGCATTGATCAGTACTTTTATCATGGGACTGGGGAGAAGGGGGCAGGCATGCGTATGTCATATGTCGGTCCTGGTCATCCTTTAACGTTCTTGATGTGAGCATTGTTATATTGTTTCTGACATCAAGTCGGAACCTGATCGTCAGCGGACACCAGTGCTGGAGAAGCAGCGGGTCCGACAGCTACGTTTGAGATCGCGACATATGAAGCGGAACCGCATCTCGAGCTTCCCTTTGATGCAGATCAAACGTGTGTTTCTGTACTGTATTCATCAACCGCACGTTTCTCTGACTCCTTTCTTCGGTCAGGGTGCTGAAGATTATACTGAAGGTCTCTTACTTCATTCGTTCCCCTTGATCAGGGGCTCACGCAATGCTGCAGTCTTCCTGGCTTCGCGACGCGCTCTTCTCGCTAGATCCATCCTGCGACAAACTCACCTTCATAGGCAATCCGCCAATTCAGCGGGACAACACGCGCGCGACTACATCTCGATCTGCGGCTCTCAAACCGATGTTGCGCATCCAGGCTAACGGAATCCTTGGTAGCACAGAGGTCCGTTTATCCCCTTTAAGCTACTCGAATTTCGTTCACACCCTAACTCCTTTTCGCTACTTTGATCAATGCGTGCGCCTGCGCACCACGTATTGGTGACAGATGGACTACCCAAACGATCGGGAAGTCCTCGAGACATTCGAGTGTGCGCAAACCACGAGCTTTAGGTATGAGCTCCTTCTGACATTTGTAGGTATCTGTCGCTGACGGCAAGCGCCAGCTACCGTCTGGCGCATATAGCGCGCACCGCACGTGCGTTGCAGAGCTCGACGAAGACGTCGCTGAGGATTGACGCGGAGGGGCTGCTGAGTCTGCAGTTCCTGATGCCCTCACCGAAGCCGCGCGGAGGCACGAGTGACGCATTCATCGAATTTCGCGTAAGCCTCGCGGTCAGCATATCCACTCCCTCTGACATCCTGACCCACGGTAATGAGTAGTGCCTGCCTCTCGATGACGATCTCGTATAGGCGCCGCTCGCCCGCACTGCGCGGACTCACCTTTGTATTGATAATTCTGACTGTATATCGCTGTCTGTAAAAATCTATTAAGCAAAGATGTCTCTTTACAACAACCGGAAAGCACACGGAGCTCAATGTAGACTGTGCTCTAGATCAGCCCATCGAGGAAACTCGCAGAGGTACTCTGATGCTTTTGTGATTCAGCACGTCGAGATGATGGCAGAGTAGATGAAGGGAGGTAGTCAGATATGATTGAGTCGAAGTCGGCTGACAGTTTTGGGGCTGGAGGGGATAGGCGTCGGTATATGCACGAAGACACGACGAGGCGACAGGGCACTGACCTGCTGATGCCCTCGCTTTGACTGACGACTGGTAGAAGTTGCCGACGATAAGTCGGCGGATCGCACCACCGTCCAAAGGCTGCACAATATGCTTGAACAAAAATTCTGTCGTAGAGACGTGGCGCGCGTACCTCAGCCTCAACCTTTCTGGGCGCCTCAGCCGTCTTTTGAGCTTCCTTGAAAGTGCCCGTGGGGCTGGACGCCTTGCCTAGATATGCCAGGACATCGCCCTTTGTCAACATGCCGCGAACACCCGTACCCTTGATCTTCTCTAGGTCAGGGATATCGTGCTCCTGAAGAAGACGAGAAACAGATGGGAAGAGGGGACGCGAGTATTCTATGTATTTCGCAGGATGAGGCGGCACTGGGGATGGCGAAGGAGGCGGAGGTGTAGCTTCGGACTTGGGTGTCTCGTCAGGCTTTGCGACTGCGGGTTTGAGCTTGGGAATCTCCAGGTTAGAAATGTCATCGCCCTCTTCTGCTAGGAGGGCGATGAGTTGGCCAACTGGAATGTTCTTAGCACCATCAGGAACCTACACGCACTCAGTCATGAGTTCCATTCCTGCATCGCAAAATACATGCATGTTGAGCGTACGATGATTTTGCCCATCACACCGTCCTCCTGTGCCTCGACATCAATGATCGCTTTGTCCGTTTCCTAATGCGACGTGGATACCATGCACTGTCAGTCCATCATTCTTATTACAAAAGGGAAACGCACAATTTCAAGCAGGACATCGCCCGCGATGAACGATTCGCCCTCTTTCTTCTTCCACGAGGAAATCCCACCCTCGTTCATCGTCGGCGACATCGCAGGCATCTCCATATTGGTGATTGCCCTGCGCGCAGACGTCGAATGCAACCCTACACATACCCCAACGAAGTTCGGTCACTGTGTATTCATAAGCACTGCCAGGTGAGAAACGGATGCGCACATCTCTGAGAAGCGGCAGAGCGCGCAAGAGTCGACGCTGCGCGCGAGATTGACGAGATGGCCATGGGTATCGTGGGCGGTGGTGGGAAAGGAGTGGTGCGCGCTGTTGCCGGCGCTCAAGTGTGCAAAATCCACGACTGACGCAGGATTGGGGAACGGACGGAGAGCGCCGGCTCCCCGGACCGATAGACCTCCGACGACAAAAAATTCACACGGTTCCGAATGGAGTGCGAACTGCGGCGACGGGCGGAGGCAGCGCTCGCCGCTCGCCGTTACGCGCTTGCACCAAACCACCGCGAGGCATCTGCCATGCAACGTCTGCGTTTTCTTTTGTTCCTCCACGCACACGGCTAATGTTTATCTAGATACAGTCTAAATACGTGTCATGAGCCGGCCTTCATAACTGCTTTGACTTTGACCTCGATCACACTGCTTGGGATCACCGCCAACTGCCATTGCATTCCTCTGCATCTTTGCACGTCACTGAGCGCCTGTCTGCACTGCGCGTCACGACATCGTTCGATTTCGCATTCGTCGTTGTCATATATACATAGCCACGAAGGATAAGGCCGAGATGGATGCGCTCGGGAACCCCCTCATGCAGCGCGCACGCACCTTGGGCCATCGGTTCTTTCACCGTTTTGGAATGTGCGTCTTCGCAGCTTCTTCACTTTGTCGGTCGATCTCTTACTGGAATCCCCGAATTCGTGATGCGCCGAAGTCACTGCGCGACGCATCAAATTCGAGTCATTCTCATCTCTGCTATTGTCATTACATCCCTCTTTTATCCCGCCCTCGCTATATACTCCTCGTCTCAACCGCGCTTTCTAGCTCACTTCTCGTCTCAAATCCTTGACCCTTTCATTGCCGCGAA
This sequence comes from Heterobasidion irregulare TC 32-1, assembly GCF_000320585.1. Taxonomy (NCBI): domain Eukaryota; kingdom Fungi; phylum Basidiomycota; class Agaricomycetes; order Russulales; family Bondarzewiaceae; genus Heterobasidion; species Heterobasidion irregulare. Next base: position 957,260 of record NW_009258198.1, on the reverse strand, counting down.
TGCCATCTCAAGCTACTATGCACAGCATGATCTATGGAATGTCTGGTCCGGCCATGTCAACCTCCATGTCCGGGAGGACTCCGTCGCGCGCGCTCGGTGCGGCGTCGAGCAGACCTTGCGAGTCGAACGCGTCCTGATTCATAGCTCCGGTATCGAGGACACCGGTGCTCTTAACCACCAAATTCTTCTGTCGACACTGAACGTCGAGCGCCGGATCGGGCAGCAGCTAACTGCCCAGCACATTCCCTGTCTCAGGGGCCCGGACCGAAAATGTCTTGTCATAAGCCCGCTGGAATTCTGGCACCACGACGAGAAATTACTCATGTATGATCAAGACATCCTTGAAGTGCTCAATTTGTCAAATAATGTATCTATTGCTGGCGTGCCGATTCTGCCTCAGATGGTTCTGGCGGGACGTGAAATGGACGAATATTCGACGTCAAAAGTCAACTTCGCCATGTTCCTCGTTCTCACGTATTTCTTTCCGGAAACAGACTGTCTTGGCAATTCTGGTCATTTCGCTTGGCTGGAGACCTTGGAGAGTGCTGCGAAGGCGCATGCAGAGCTGATGACGGAGGCACAGGAGCCAAAACTCATCGCTCTCGAGGTCCGTGTTCATCCTCTCACACGTTGAGAGCCATATTTGATCTGAGTTTCCAGTACAAAACCAACCCATCTTCCTCATCTGGGTCTTCTCTCCTAACAAGTTTCCTCTATTTCGCATATCTTGTCTTCGCTGCCCTTTTCATGTCATCTATGCGAACAGGGCTTCCTGTACACAATCGTATCGGTCTCATTCTGACAGGCGTTGTCGAGCTGTTGGTAAGTACCATCACCAGTCTCAGCGTATGCGCTTTGGCCGGTTTCAAAGTCACAATGGTTCCCTGGTGCGTCGCTTTCCTCAAGGATGTGAAGTCCAACTAAGGGGGCTCCTGTTTGAAGGGAACTATTTCCTCTTGTTGTAATCTTCATTGGGTCCGAAAACATGTTCAGATTGGTACGCTCTTGTATTTCCAGTTTCGTCTTTTCAACTGATGCCGTGGTCCTCGTCAGGTGGAGGCTGTCGTCAGGACCTCGGTTGCCTTACCCGTCAAAGAACGCATCGCTGAAGGACTTAGCCGCGCTGGCACCTCCAATTCGCTCAAAGTGCTCACGTACAACATTATTCTAGGGGTCATCGCCTTCTTCTCCCACGGTGCCATACGTCAATTTTGCGCGTTCGCCATCGTCGTCCTTGTCGCACATTGGTTCCTGGTTCACACATTCTTCGTTGCAGTCCTGTCCATCGATCTGCAGCGTCTAGAGTTAGAAGAGCTATTACAGCAGGATGCGAGCTTGGCCCCCGCTGTTCCTGTGTCGGATACCAGACCGCCAAAGTCGCGGCCGAGCTCTGCATGGATGAATGTCATGGCTTCGGTTAGGGGCATGCTGCAAGGTCGGGCTGCAAAGAATGTCAGCCTGGTAGTAGTAAGTCCCATCTACACGCGTCTCTAGCACTACCTCATTTCTTCCGCGACTAGCTACTCGCGACGGCGGCGACTCTATATTTTACGACCTATCCTGCCGTGCGGACGAAGGAAGATCCACGGCTTCCCCTCAGTCGCGGCAGTGCGTTCTCGCGGCATAACAACACGCTTCAGGATGTGTCGCAGACAAATTCTCCTGCATGGCGTACATGGCGCATGCTCGGTGCAGCCGAAGATCCGCTCATTCATCTCCGCCTTGAATCACCTACCATTCTTATGTTTTACCCGGCCGACGCGAGTCAAACGTCCGCCCAGCAGCTGCGTCCTCCACTCACTTACCGGCATAGACTGACGACGTCACGAGTTTTACGAACCGTCACCTGGATGGTCCGTATCGTGATTCTACCAATCGCTGCTACAGTCGGCCTTTTATATGGTCTCTTGCTCTACCTCCTCAAGGATGCCGAGCGACTAGAGGCACAACGGAACCGCTCAGAGCCTGATATGAAAGATAAAGCGGAGGAAGACGCGGTGGAAGACACCATATCGTTTACAACATTACCGCGTGCGCTGTCTACAGATGTAGAGCTGATCGCGGCGAACAAGGATGGGAGTATGGTAGCCATGGTGGGTCTGGAAAACGAGATCGTGCTGTGGTTTTCGGACAAGCAATCCCATACGTCGATCGATGCGACGGATGTGCTCCTTGGCAGCGCAAGCACATCCAAAGCAGCATCTGCTATCACCGCTCTGGCGGTCAACGACACAGGGACATTCTGTGCAGTTGGGACCGGCGCGGGCGTCATTGCGCTCTGGGCGATCGGGAACGGAACAATTAGGTCACTGCCGAACCTCGTCTTGCAGACAACTTCGTCCGCGATCGTCGATCTCCAGTTTCTCAACACGTTCTCTTCGGGTACCATCACGCCTGGCCGTATCGGCTCTCTCGTGCCTCCGGAGACACCTGCGATCATCGCCGCATCCTATGAAAACGGCATGATCGCGAAATGGGACACGAGCTCGCCAGAGAGCCCGCTGAACATCCTCCCGTCGCGGCCGGGGCTTGTCATCTCCTCGTCGCTTCTTCGCCTCCCAGATACCGATCGACTTATCGCCGCGTTCCCGATGGGAGACGGGATGGTTGAGTTGTCCGAGATCACGTCTTCGGCAACACTGCTTCTGTGTGCAGACTGCCGCCTTCAAGCAGGCAATCCGGCGGACTATGTCACGAAGGTGTACGCGAGCTGTGTCAAATCGGGCGATACGCGACATCTGATCATCGGTGCTGCGACGCAGGCCGGTGTGGTATCGCTGTGGGACGGCGAGACGGGCGAGTGCATCTCTGTGCTCGACGATGTACATGGCCAGATCAACAATCTTCGCATTTGTCCGGTGTACTGTAAATCCTGCCCGCATTGTGGCGAGCTGCCAATGGACAGCTTCACCGTGTCGTTCTCGGTCGGCCACAACGTCGTTTTCTATCGCGTATATATGTCCACCGATACCCGCCGATGTACGTGCACGCACAATCAACCCCAGGTGCAGCCGTCCTGGAATACGGGACGAGGAAGGCGCTCGCGGAGCACCAGTTTCGCTTCAACCTCCAGCGGGCTCTCGCGCTCACGTCATTCGTCCATTTCGGAGAACCAGACACCAGATGCGCAGAAACCCGCCTATCCAATATCAGGACATGGCGTCCTCAAGCGCCGAGGATCAGAGAAGGACTTCCGACGGCATCTGGATGCTCTTCCGGTCTCCTTCGACAACGAGGAGGGCGAGATGGCCGTGGGGCCGCTGGACGTGTCGCCGTTGGGCGGGTCATCGCTGTCGAAGTTGAGAGATCTGGTGGTGGTGAGAACGGCGGACGCGACGTTTGAGAGGGGGAGCTGGGATGTGGTGGACGATCGCATTGTGGGCGTGCGCAGGAAGCCAAGGATGTCAACCACAAGAGGAGGGTCTGGGCGGTCGCACCTACCTCAAGATACCCACAGGGGCCTTAGCGCCTCGGCCTTAGAACGATGGGAAGTATGGACGTTCGACCCTTCGACGACGGGCTTCCACGTCTCTCCTCTCGCGGCCTTGGAGCATCGCGACCACGACCACGACCGCTCAAGTACGACGGTGACGCCTTCGACATCGCATATGCCAAGCCGGCGGCCTTCGTTCTCGTCTGACCGTTCGAGTCGCGCCCGCGACACTATACCGCGGCTGCCGTTCACACGTGTATCGCCGTTCGTGAGCGGATATTCGTATTGCTTGGCTGGGTTCGGCAACACCGTGGGCCTGTTGTCCATTGCGCCGTGCAGTAATCTAGAGCGCACCTTGTCTATGCGATTGGCGAGCAAATTGACCGAGAAGGACCGAGCATGAAACGGCTTTTTCTCTTTCTTTTTCCTCTTTGTTCCATTCGTTCATCACTGGCTTGTCTCTATCTCTTATCATTTCTCTGGTAGCTTGTATAATTTACGATTGGACGCTCTAGTCATGGGTGCTGGTTTGGGTGTATAGACATGGTGCATGACCTCACAGCTGTGAACGACCTGTGTGTGAATCTGACGAGTCTGGCTTCGCCGCTCATCAGATGAGCCGGATGTGTTAGCTGTATCTGATTGATTTGGCGTCTCTGGGCGCCGTGAAGAACAAGATGGAGGAGATGGGGCGGCTCACGTGGTGGTGAATCGTCTGGCCACGGCGGCCGCTTGGCATCGCTGAGGGCCACCTTCAAGCCTTCAGCACTTCACTGTGCGCCCATCACCGCGCCCTCCTTTCCTTCCCTCCATTTTTTTGTCTTTTGCTTGCGTGCCCCTATAGATGTCGAAGACACGACGGATAACACATTGCGGTTACTCATCTGCACGATCTCGCAACAGGGCTGCCTCTGAACGCGTGCTGGTCTTTCCCGGCGCCCCCCTTCTCCCTACAGAGCTGATCTATGAGATCACGACGCTCGCCCTTAGCGACTACCTCACAGACTTATTTATTTCTCCACATAGCATTTTGGAGTGGGATGGGATCACCGTCCTACTGCAGTCCACGTCTCAGATCAGGTCGTGCACCATGAAACTCCTGGGCTTTCTGGACAAGGAGACGTTTATTAATGATAAGGACAGGTCTGTCTCCACTATATCGCTGCGCTCCCGGCCCTACAATTCTGCTCTTATGTACAGAGTTTCTCGGATGGCCAATTATTTTCCCGTATTATCTCCACTTCGCCAACTGTCTAGGCTCGCATACTGTACACCGCAAGCAGCCTTTACACCTCCGAAACCGAAATTCCTTGACGATCGTGCAATTCGACGACCTATCACCCGCTTCCCTCGCATGGCCGGCTTCGTCCTTCAGAACTTTGCGCGCACACAGGTTTTCGTGAAGCGCGGCATGCGCTGCATACGCATCCGCGAGGCTACATATGTCCTCGAGCAACTGCGTACATTCCGCGATGACTATATGGCCGTGCACGCTGTTGTTCGCGGCGCGCTGCTCGGTCGTGTGGTGGAGCAGCTTGTTGAGCGGCTTGGGGTATGGCAAAGAAGTGAGATGAGGCTGCGTCATGCCTACTCGGATTACTGATACAGCTTCTTCCAGTGCTTGCGATCGAGCTTACTGTTCGCCCGTTCTTCCAACAGATCAGTTTCATCGAGGAACTGCGTCATATGCTTGATCTCGCTCAGGTATGTTCTTCCTTATATCAGCTTATTCTATCTCAATTTTTTTTGCATCGTTCAATCTTACTTTATTGTACATATTCCAGCCTATTCCCCCTCACATGCTAGCGACTACCGTACCGTTTCCGCCACAGTCACAGATCCCTGCGTACGTGCGTATCCACGAAATGCTCTCCACTTTCTTCGAGGTAGAGCGGAAACAGCTGCCCTCCGTCACGAAAGAGGAGCTTGGGCGCGTATGGTTCTTCACCACCCTCCGCTACCTGCGTAGTGGTCCCTCTGGCGAATTCGGGGCCCTCCTTTCGAAACTTTTGCGATGCTGCATCAGGCCATTGTTTTCCCCGGACGACAGGGCGTTGTATTTCGATGAGAATTTTGACTTCGAGCAAGATGGTCTGTACGGGCATTTTATTTCGGACTAAACTGTCGCGTCAAGTCTTGATCATGTTGTATTTCTTCTTCTTGTGTGAGGGGGACGGCTCCTCTCGATTACATTCTGCCTATTTTTTTAATCTTTGCACTATGCAAGTCTAGTTGTTCATGACACTTGGCTGGGCGAACGTTTCATGCATTAGCGCTGCCTTGTTTTTTCTTTCTTTCTATTAGTACTTACCGCCCGCAACCCCGAAAAAACTGGAACGTGAGGATGATTAGTTTATGTTTCAAACTTCTGAAGGACGCTTTGCTAATAATACATAACCTTTAGCGCGCGGCTTCACGCAATGCTCACCCATTCTGCTCAAGTATACGTGAAGTGCAAATATAACAGCAATTCGCGACTGACAGTCCTTGCAGTGGTATCATCGTGCTCAATGGTGAATGCTCGAAGGAGAAAATCTTCATGCGGGACGACTGGATGATTACAGCAGATAATACAATGGTGAACATAGGTAAACCACATGGGCTTACTCTGTTTCGAAGTGCCATGTTTCGTCCTCTCGTGTGTTCCAATCTTGGGGAGAGGTGATCAATAACCACAAAGGATGTTGGCCACAAATGTGGCAAACAAACGGCGGACGTCTTTTAAAGTTTGCTGGTCGGGCCTCCACTCCACTCCAAGTTGCTACTTAGGCCGGGACGATCTGCCACCACTGTTCGTCATCCTCCTTCCTCGCCCCTCTCTGCCGCGTCGCTGTTCGAGCTGAACGTCCACGTCTAAAGCAAAGCCAAAATGTCAGTCGCGGGCATCCTCCTTGCTGCCAAAATCGCCTCCGTCGCGACTTCTTTGATCATTTCGGGTGCGTCGACGGCGCTCATGGCGCGCAAAAAGAGGAACGTCGCCTTTCCCTTGGAGCTCCTACCGAAAGTTGCTGGGCTCGTGGTCGGCGAATTCCTCTTTGACCTCGTTCTCCTCCCGGAGCTCGCGAAGGATTGGGACGCGATCATGACGCTGCTCAATGCGTCCAAGGAGTTTCGTCGCAACACACTCGACATCCTGTGCGCCCTGTACGGCTTGCACGCCGCAGGCGCTGGAAGAACACAGTGGGTGCTCATTTGCCACCTAGATAACGCGCGCGGCTCACCGCTCACCTCGCTTCCAGAGCGGTCGTGAAGTACAAGGAGACGAAGCCCATCTTCCGCCACCTGTCGAGCGTCGCGCACGACACCCCTGCCGCGTTCGGGAAGCTGTCCGCGGAGCTCTTCCGCCGTCCTTCCGCCCCCGTCGTGAAGCTGTGGCTATCCGTGCTCGGCTGCATCGCAGAGGAGAACTCGTTCTTCAAGAGCTCACAGAACTCGTTCATCGCCATTATCACGGGCACGCGCGTCAAGCAGATGCGCAAGGAGTACAACTTGGTTCCGAAGGAGATGCGGGGACAAGTGCTCGGGCTGTTCATGCGGCACGTCAACATGCGACACGCTGCGTGGCTGAGGCGTGAGTGTTCTAGATCTGGTTTTTGAGAATTCTTTTGCTTTGAGGTTCGTCCATGATCACGGTTGCTGACTCGCGCTTTTTGTTACAGTCAAGGCTGTCCACACCGCGATTGATCGCGTCAGCCTATTCTGCAAGAATTTCAGTAAAGCCGGCCTCAAGTCCAAGTGGGAGGTGAGCAAACACATCCACCCAGCCCGCTTTCCCTCTCTCCCTCTCTCCCACGCTTACAACTTACCGCGCTCTTCCTTGTACCCAGAATCTCCCTTTCGGCCTCGGCCAGCGCATCAAGACCAGAACCGACCTCACCAAGCGCTCCAGCGCGGTCCGTGCTCTCGTCGCGCACATCACCGGCATCCCCGAGCATGACCTCCCCGAGCTCAAGCTGAAGGAGGTCGCCACGGCGTGCATCCTGACCGGCCTCCGCGAGGTGCTCTCGACGCTCACCGCCCTCGAGAGCAGCTCCGGAGACGCAGACCTCGGCGCGAAGAACTGCCAGTACGCGCGGAACTACCTTGCCATTCATTTCACGGAGAATGAGAGGGAAGTGTACATGCCCGGTCAGGTGAAGTTTTGGGACAAGGTCCTGAAGCTGGTGGGCATGGCTTAAAGGACGAGGCCAGGGTTTCGCGAGTCTGTGTCTGACTTACTCCATCTGAATTGTCCATTGCCGGTCTTTCCTCACGTATTATCATCGTGTTCGTCTAATATGATGTCTGTAATATGTTCCGGTGCTACAGTGGCCTTTAATATTTAATGATTATATTGTTTTGTTTTGGCCCTTGCCATCATGATAAGGTTATCACAGAAATGCGCTTGTGGGTCCGTGTAGACCATGAATTTTATGTCACTCGAGCAGAGGTACTCGGCAATGGACTGCGCGAGAGGATTTTACGTTTTCGCGGCATCAATGTTTTGACTAGTATACATTGCCCTGACAAATAAGTAATTGACAGAAAGCGTAAAAACAAACCTGTGAGTAATACGGTCGTATCGTATCGTAATTGCATTGGTTGGATGAATGGATGGGGAGGATGGTGCTTGCATGGGTAAAGGGTAAATCAGAAAGAAAAACAACGACAACCAGATCGTGACAAACCAGAACAGCGACGACTATAATTGTGTATATGGGGAGATAATGTAAGAAAGAAGTGTGGGAGGACATGAAGGATCCACGGCAGGGGCAGAATATGTCCATGTAGAGACCGACACTCGCCACTCTGCCACCCGCCACACCACATATATTTTCAAGCTCTCGTGTGATCAGCGACCAGCCACGGCCGTACGTGACGACGCTCGTCTGGAGGCGTAATCGATCGACACGGGCAGGGAGACAAAGAAGACGCCAACGACGATCACGGCTTGCGGAACTCGCAAAGCACAGTGTAGATTGTGTTGAACGCCGTGTAGATCTCTTCTCGGACCTAGTCGTGGTAAGTAAGACGTCAGCAACTGTTTAAGGCCAGATGCATAACATCAAAGGGGTCAAGGTGGGCAAACTTGGCCAAAAGCTCAAGAACTCATACAATGCGGGGAACGCCAATAGAATGTGAGTAAAAAACAAGCGTTCACCTTTGCACCAGTCAACACGATCTTGCCTGATACAAAGATCAGGAGCACGACCTTCGGCTTGATCATGCGATAGATGAGACCAGGGAAGAGCTGCAGGAGTTTTGTCAAAACCATGCAACAACACAGCGCGAGAATGACGTACCTCTGGCTCATAACTGCTAAACTGTCCGTGACTGTACGCAAGACCCTCTAAACGGATCGGGAATTTGACGTCACAGCTGCCGACAATATTCTGTATCTTAAACTCGGAAAACTTGGCGTCGAAGCCGAGTTTCTGCACGATGCGAGCGTACTTCCGAGACGCGAGACGCGAGTCGTCTTCAGACTTCGCACCCGTGACGACCATCTTGCCCGATGCGAAGATGAGCGCAGTCGTCTTCGGGTCGCGAATGCGCATGATGACGGCTGCGAAACGCTAAAACGTGGAAGCAAGCAGGGTAGCATTCTCGCTTATACATCCCCACCGCCAACGCGAGTGGGCAGAATATATCAGGAGAATGGAATGTGTACCAACCTTGGGATTGTACTCGGCGTTCCGAGCGTGCAGTGCAATCGTCTTGAGGTCAAGGCGGCAGTCAAGATTGACTGTTGCCACAATGTTCTGAAGGGTGGGCACGATACCCTCAACAGCGGTGATGTGCTGCTGCTCGAGGGTGAGAGGTACGGGAGTAGCGGGGACGACAGCGCTCGGGGTCGATGGACCTGCGAGGGCATTGCCGTTTGGTAGATGTGAGGGAGACGCAACTATGGGCGGAGATTGGGAGTGCGTTTTCGAAGGGATTTGTGGCGCAGTGAGTGCTGCTTGAAACGTAGTGGCAGGCGTGACTGGACCTGGACCTGGCAGAGCGAGCGATGGTCCCGCCAAGTAAGGATTAGGCCCTGTAGGGAGAGCAAGGCCGTGAGCAGACGCGTGCTGCTGCTGCTGGGCCTGCTGCTGTTGCTGTTGCTGTTGTTGCTGCTGCTGAGCGTACTGCTGAGGCTGGTACTGAGAACGGCCACCAAAGGTGACTTGACGCGCAGGCAAGGCAAAGGATGACATGATAGATAGATTCGTTTATGGAGGATGCTAGCAGAGAACAAGCACGGCAGATGAGGATTTTTGAGCGTGAGAAAAAAAGCTGTGGCGCGGGGGAGGGAGAAAGGATGCCAGAGCGCGGCGAGGGTTCTCTTTATATACCCTCTCAATTGAAACTCCGCTTATCATACCACGTTCAAACCTTATTCCTCTCTTGATTCGCCATCATTTCTGTGATTTCCCCTTACCTCCCCTTGCCCGTCGTCCTCACTGTTCCCATCATCGTCGACGCTGCATGTAGATCCTATAGCTATCTGGTGAGTCGCTCATGGTCCATGAATTCATGCTCGACGATCTCTCTGGATGCTCGCCGTCAAGATGGTCGAGTCATGTCCGACCAGCGCAAGCGCCAAGCGGCGTCCGGCTATCGCTCCTCGCAATTTTCTGAACCGGCCGTATTCCAATCGATGTCTCAGCTTCCTTCCTTTTGCTCTGAACCGCCACTCTCGTCCGCTCGACATCCGCGCCTGCGCTTCCAACCCGGAGCTTTGCACTCCGCTCGCCGGCGCTTCCCCAATTGGCCAATCATTCTTCCCATCAATCACTCTTCCTTCCCTTCTTGGTGCTTGCATTGTCCGCCACTTCCCCTCGTCTTCCGTAGCACACGCCGGATGAACGAGCGTGGTCCAACGCGCGCCTACAACTGCCTTCCATTCTCGTGCGGCTACTGAGGACTATCAATAGAAGTTTCTAGAAAGTCGTCGAACGCGGCTTTGAGGCGCTAGCGCTATGGCAACACTGTGCCTGCGAGCTCATCGATACTTTCCATCTCTCTGCTCCGTCGTTTGGATACATGGCCGATGTGTTTGTGACTTACCATCCTCTGTACCTTAAGCGTGCTCAACCTCCACACGGATGTAGCTGTGTATGTACTATTTTGTCTACATGGGATCCATTTGATACTTTAAGTCACAGTAGATCCATGAGTGACAATATTAACACAGCCAAATATAGACCAGTATGATGAGATGTTCAGGAGGTCTGTGGATTGATATGCATGCTGCGCTATATTTTTGCACAACTACGGTTCGATCCTAAGCATATCAACATCCAGCACTGAACAAGGCGTGCCACAAAAACGGAATAGAGCAGGCTAGACCAAAGTTTGATGTGAACACGAACATGTTGAACGATACTTTGAGGACCCAGTTATGTTCAATCGTCGGATTGAAACACGCGACACTCTGGTTTCTAATGATAGAGATAGGGGAAGCGGTGCAATGGACACGGGTAAGACGGATTCGAAGATACCTGAAGGCTGTTCTCGAGTAAAACATTTAAACAAAGCAAATGCTATGAGTACGAAGGAGCATCACGGATATGCAGCGGCGTCCTTGGGTTATGGTAAAGCGGAATATCATTAGATACCCATCAGCAAAGTTCAAATCAAACGCCTACGGCACTTCAATGAGAGCTCTCCGGGTCCATCAGCCGTAGCCTCATCGGAACTGTCAAAGCAAGGATCTCACAAACGCTGCGCATATATAGACAGATAGATGCGGAGAACGAGCAGGAACGAGCCTATACATAGCTAGTGGCAGATATCAGATGTGCGGGGAGCAAGGGGAGGTCGACATCGCACAGCTGTCGAGTCGAATGGGTGCGACGTAAAGAGCAGAGCAGTCGGCTGCAGTCTGAGACGGTAGCGAAACGTCCTCTGAGAAGATAGGCCAAATATTCCCTGCAAACTTTCGAGATGTGGTCCAAAGTCGAGTAAGACGCACTGACGCAGTGGGAGACCGGCCAAAGCTCGGCGAGAGTGGCGCTCGTTCCCAAAAGGGAAATAGCTGCGGCCACACTGCCTCGCGTCGGCAGCACCAAACTCGACAAGCCTCTCGCCATTTCTTCACTTCCCTCTCTTTCTCTCCCTTTCCACGTACATTCAGCAATTAGATATGGCGACAGGATTCGGCTCAGAGATTGTCTCCGTTGTAAACAAACTCCAAGATGTATTCACCTCCATCGGCTCTAGCGCCGCGTCGATAGACCTCCCACAGATATGCGTGTTGGGCAGTCAGAGCAGTGGGAAGAGTAGTGTGCTCGAGGTGCGTCGTTTTGTGCGGGGCGGCGTATTTGCACTTACTCTTTGCGTGCTCTGCAGAACATTGTTGGTAGAGATTTCTTGCCCCGAGGAACGGGTATCGTGACCCGACGGCCCTTGGTACGTACACACCAATAATTGCCTGCTGTAGTACTGCGTCATCCAACGATTTTCACCTAGGTACTTCAACTTATCCACAGACCTGCTACCTCACCAGCCCCCAACGGCGACGCAGGTCAGTTCCACCTCGGCGTTCCTGATGGGATTCACTATTGATCATATAGACACAGTCAAAGTTTCCAAGGAAGCGAACGGGGCTGACCCGAACGCCAACGAGAACGAATGGGGCGAGTTCCTGCATCTCCCAGGCGAGAAGTTCTACGACTTCAACAAGGTTCGCGCTGAGATCGTTCGCGACACCGAGGCCAAGACGGGCCGCAACGCTGGCATCTCCCCGCTCCCCATCAATCTCCGCATCTACTCTCCCAACGTGCTCACGCTCACGCTTGTCGATCTCCCGGGGCTCACTAAGGTGCCTGTTGGCGACCAGCCGAAAGATATCGAACGACAGATCCGTGATATGTTGTTCAAGTACATCTCGAAACCTGGATGTATCATACTTGCTGTTACTGCCGCAAACCAGGACTTGGCCAACTCGGATGGGCTGAAGATGGCGCGGGAGGTGGACCCTGAGGGGACGCGGACAATCGGTGTTCTCACGAAGGTCGATTTGATGTGCGTGCTCATTCTGTCTCCCTTAAGGCCCGTAGCTGTCCCCGAATAGTGCTGATAGTGATGCTGTGCTTTCAGGGACGTAGGCACAGACGTGGTGGATATCCTCGCTGGTCGCGTCATCCCGTTGCGGTTGGGCTACGTGCCCGTTGTCAACCGTGGACAGCGCGATATTGAGACATCCAAGTCAATTGTGTTGGCGCTGGACAACGAGCGCCAGTTCTTCGAAAACCATGCATCTTACAAGGGGAAGGCGCAGTTCTGTGGCACGCCGTTCCTCGCGCGCAAGCTCAACATGGTGCGTCGATTATAAGATGCTACATGAGAAGACCCATCGAATATCCCAAAAAATTAGATCTTGATGCACCATATCCGAGCAACGCTCCCCGACATCAAGCAACGGATCTCGTTCCAGCTGCAGAAGAATCAAGCGGAGCTGCAGCAGCTCGGCGGCACCTTCGGCGAGAACAACTCGTCGAGCATCGTGCTGAACGTCATCACCGAGTTTACGTCCGAGTTCCGCACCGTCATCGACGGAAACACGAACGATCTGTCGCTGAACGAGCTCAGTGGAGGAGCGCGTATCAGCTTCGTGTTCCATGAACTGTTCAATAACGGTATCAAGACCATTGATCCGTTCGACCAGGTGAAGGACGGCGACATTCGGACGATATTGTACAACTCTTCGGTGTGTTGTTGCGTTTTTCACGTGGTGTATATATCACTGACCTTGTGTGTAGGGTTCGACGCCGGCCGTGTTTGTTGGGACTACTGCGTTTGAGGTCATCGTGAAGCAGCAGATCAAGCGCCTCGAAGAACCATCCCTCAAGTGTTGTCAGCTGGTTTACGACGAGCTTATTCGCATCTTAGGCCAGCTTCTTGCCAAAGTCGTACGTCCGCAATATTTCGTATTCCCTGCAATAGTCAACATTAAACTGTGTCCCATGCAGCAAGCGTTCAGACGGTATCCCGCGCTGCGCGAAAGGTTCAATAGCGTTGTGGTCAACTTCTTCAAGACATCTATGACGCCCACGACCAAGCTTGTCGCCGACATGGTTGCGATGCAGGCATGCTACGTCAACACGACTCACCCTGACTTCCTCAACGGCCACAAGGCGATGGCGATCGTCACCGACCGCCTGAACGCGAGCAAGCCGCCGCCACCAAGCGCGGACCCGAAATCGGGCAAGCTGGCGCCCGGGCAGATCAATAACAACAAGGATCTGGAGGTCGACATCAAGAAGGAGGAGCCGAGCTTCTTCGGGAGCTTCTTCAGCGCGGCGAAGGGAGCGCAGAAAAAGAAGGGTCCACAGCCGATGGAGTCGGTGCGTGTCTCTTCTTTTTCCATGGTTCCATCGTTCTTTTTGGCATCCTTGTGAGGGCATGACGAGGAATATGTAGCTGACGCTTTGGATGTATATGGCAGTCACGCCCCGGCACTCCCACTACTCCTACGAGAATGGAGGCGGTGCGTGCTCATTCCATTGCGTCAGCTCAACCCATCGGTTGTTTCTTCCGTTTTCTTTCGAGGATCTCTATCTGTATGCCTGCGATTGCATAGCTGATGCATGATGTTATGCACTAGCCCCCATCCGTCATCCGTCCCCAGGCCGCTCTCAATGAACGTGAAACAATAGAGACGGAGGTCATCAGTGCGTGATTCATTCATTCTATCCTATGTTTTCAGATCCAACTCACGCGTCGTGATACAGAACTGCTCATCCACTCATACTTTAATATCGTCAAGCGCGAGATGATTGATATGATCCCAAAGGCCATTACGCTGACGCTCGTGAACCATTCTAAAGAGAATTTGCAGCGCGAGCTGCTCCAAGAGCTCTATAAGCCTGAGGTCCTTGACGACCTGTTGAAAGAGAGCGAGTTTGTTGTGAACAGGCGGAAGGAATTGGTGGCCACCGTCCAGGCATTGAACAAGGCCGAGGAGTACGTTTTTCTCACATTCTTTCTCTGATGAGTTATGAGCATACGGCTGACTTGTGACTTTTTTGTTGCGTGCAGGATCGTCTCAGGAGTCTGATATATGTCTTGTCAGAATAAGCTGGGAGTCTCTTCCTTGAGTTTGGCGACTTCTTCTTTTGTGCTTTCTACTTCCTGGAGTTGTGACAGTTCTTTTCCCTGCGTGTATGTTCTCCTGTTCGATATTACTCTATATAATACCCGAGCTACGTTCTTCTCTGCGAAGCAAACTGTTGAGGCCTTCAATTTCATGAGAAATTGCGTATTTACGGCACGTGATCTGCTTTGTGTTTTTGCCGGTTCTCATGCACTGTAATGGGGTATTCATGATTGTCTGAAACCCCCACAGACGGGTCTCCGAACATCTTGGAATTAACCTACGCCTCAACTGGATTTATGAAACATAATTCTCCGGAACTCGAATCACGGTTAGGATGATTTCACGGACAACGGTGTTTTCTTCGCAAACCAGATTCCAAGGCCTTCTCTGCCGACGAACAGGCATGTTCCAAGAGATGTCAAGGATGAGGAGTGTATTTCGTCGGGAAACCAGAAACTACGTTCGTTATTTCTCATTGACACATTACCTCATCACAAAACTTGCTCTCTCAGGTTGACCAGAAGACTCCCATAACCCCATCCCAACGACGTGCACCGGCATCGCGATCAGGGTTCGTACCCAAACGTGTCATCCAGACCCTTTGGGCAAATAAACTAGCACCCTCTGACTTCTACGACATCTCCGGCCACATATCTCCCGTTTATCGCGCCATACGTTTTTCATACGGCCGGCGCCTGTCGATGAGATTCTTCTATCAGCCAGACTCACGGCACTTGGGTCCCAAACCTCCATTCCCATCTGGAACTCACGGATTTCTATACTACGTTTCTAAAACGCCGTGGCTGCTCGGCGGAGAGCTCCGATTTCGCATCACGAAGGACAATAACCCTGCGAGCTTTGATGGTGGAGACGATCTACGGTGTCCAGATGGCGAAGTGTGGTGTCGGAAACTGTCGAACCTTCGCAACTTCAAGCAGATCGCTCTCCTGCGCAGCTTAATTAATCCGGAGGATGACTTTGACACTGATCTACAGCACAGCGTCAACCCAACTCTTTCACGGCGCTGCCTTCAAACCCTTGATCCCCATCGACTTCGCCCTTCTGACTTCCAAGACTTATCCGACCTTAACAAAGTCAGGCTGACCGTACCAAACCCTCCAGCGGGCAGAACAAGGTCTTCGGACATCGCCTACGACACTCGCAAACACGCTGAGGGTCATTATCCCACCGGAACTCACGGTTTCTTCTATTATCTCTCACCCGTGGATAAACTTGCGCAGGGAGAGATACGCTTCCGAATCACTAAGGATGACAATCCGGCCAATTTTACCTCTGGCAAGGATCTGTTGTTGAGGACCGGGCTGCCTTGGACAATATCAATGGCATCGCTGTTAAAAGATACACATATTGTATTTCGACATCTGTTGCTAGAGGAAAAGCTGGTCCCGGATAACTATTTTACCAATTTGGCAGCCTCTGTGATCAGAGAATCCAGCAGTCGTCGGGCACCTCTCAGGCGCACAACGTCCCCCATCCTAACGTCATTTGGGCAGCAGTTCCGTTTTGACTTCTCTAAGCATACCGGTTGTGTCTATATCAAGGGTGAACACGAACTTCTTTATGTCAAGTTTAAGAACCCACTGCTGTATGTCAATTCGATCACAGGTTTTGACGGTGCGTGTTTGCACCACAAATATTGGATGTTGGGGAAGGAGCTTGGACATAAAGGCTGACGGCCTTCTAGGTCTTGGGCTTTGTTGTTTCGAGCCTCTAATGCATGCAGATGGGCGTCGCGGAGTTGTTATCCGATTGAACAAAATTGTGGAACCCCTGAGAGCACGTCCGGTTCCAGAAGGCAGGAAGGCAATGCAGGAGCCAGTGGAGGGACAGCTGCTCACTGAAACCGGGGCCGGAATCAAACCAAAGTGGTATGATATGGAGAAGAAATGTCGATTCGGCCACGCCATGCGGACATTGTATGTGAATACAGCAGGTATATCTGGCGAGCGATCTTTGACGGACCCATAGTTTTGTGTGAGTTCTGATCTTTTGCAGCCAATAAGAGCGATTCACCAACTGGTCTATTCTAGATGCTCGACGCTCTATTCCTATGAGACCAGCAATCTTTTTGTCCGCGCACTTGGATCTTTAAGGAAGCCCGGTTAATGCGGCGTGTACGTTTCGTGATTTGTGGGTTATACTCCGTAGCTCACTGGATTCCCCACCGTGACAAGACAAGTATCGCTGGCTGTAGATATTCCACCATTCACGTAGGCTCTCCTCGATGGGGCATCAGCAATGACTTATTCGATCCCGTTACATGAAAGATGGGGTCAGAGTTAGACACTCATCGATGCTATGTATACTATTCTTTTTAGCTTATCTCCCGACCAGGCATCCACCCAGTTGTCGTGGATCAACTCAATGTTCTGCTCGAGCTGTATAGATTTTCCTGGACGCTGTGCAATGCTGAACTACGGCTCGCTCCAGAACGCTGATGGAATATCGACCAATCACGATTAGCGCCACGCCAGCGGGACCGCTTCCAACTCTCAACGACTCACGGACAGCAAGCGACCAGTTCCCCCCGACCGTCGAATATGGTTGATATATCTTCAATGATCTCGATACTATCATCACTACTTATAGGTCCAACTTAATGCTGTGTTTAACTTCTTGCTTTATCTACAGAGGTCGAGCGGCTGCCCGTCGTCGATATTTTCAAGAAAAGTGCCAGATAGATAGCATGTATCAGTTGCTCAGTCCTTCTGTCTACCGGATATACGACGATTAATCATTTCATGTGAACTGTCTTCAGAGCAGTAGGACCTGATGTTGCCACCAAGTGAAACATTCTCTATCAACATCAGAGGAGCCGGATTGTGTTCGGACGCCAGAACCAACGTGCCGCAGACGGGCAGCGAGGTGTTGAGTACTACTAGGCAGGTGGCATAAGGGTGCAATGAGGGCGAAGCTTGATAGATGTCAAGTAGACGGGCCAGAGTAGGGCGGGCAATCTATTGAAAGAGGCCTTCGAAGCGGTGGTGACTCCCTCGGAGGCATCGCCAATCGACCGCGCTTCTTTGATGAAACGGTGGAAGAACAGAAAATATATCATCAATAACAGAGGGAGGGTGCCCGCCTAGACCTACCTCCGCCTGGTAGGTCTTTCGACTGATATAGCAAACAATGGACTCGCCAAATATGCGGATCATATCTGATTGAGGAGGGCTCTGACAAAGAAATCGCAAGCAGATAGAGCAGGAGAGTTGTTGCCTTGATGCCTGTTGACATCGAGTAGCGCACAATCAAGTCACAGGCCGCTGCCGCTGCCCTACTAACAGGAAACACAGAGCCTACATGAGGTCCATCTCTCACGGTGATTGCATTGACACGTGGATAAATGGACCCATAATCGGCATCGCCACTCGACACAAACAATGACAGATCCCAAACCAAATAGGATGGATAAGTTCTCCCGTCCCTCATTACAATGGTTGGTTCCTCTGTCCGGTCAAGTGCCGTCAATTGCCAAGTCAACATGGCAGCTTGTGAGAAATTTGTGCAGCGATCATGAACGAGAAAGCGGACAGAAAATGGCACCAAGAAACGTGCCTTACTATACCCGCGTACAATTTGAGCTAGGTGCACATAGGCTTCTCTGTCACCCGCAAAAACCGTTAGAAGAGGCAAATTTTCCATGATGCTGTTCAAAAGGGCTGGTACCATTGGCGCAAGCATGTAGCATCAATGGCTATTCGGAAGCAATGGGCATGGATGGCAACTCGTTCTAAAGAGAAAGCCTCAGGGGGGGAGAGATCGACTGGTGAATGCATCGACCACGGGGAAGGCCAGAATAGAGGGACTATCGCGACATGGGTATATCTCTTGTCGTCCTTCCTCTTTAAAAGATTCACTCGCGTGGTCAGAAAACCTACACAACCAACTTTTTCAAAATTCGGATGCAAGGCGGTTGAAGGTAACGTACGCCATAGATCGGAGCGTGTTTGGTCCTTTGAACGCGCTCTGGACACGAGGCAAAGATCTGTATAATGTTCCTAGTCAGTGATAGACAACCGCCCATTCTCACCTTCAAACAGTGACGGTGCCGTGCACCTGATTCGAAAATCAATCTCAGTGAGCGAAAGAAGATGGCTATGCGGCATCAGAGAACAAGGCATGATGGTCGCATCGTGGAATTTTCTGAGAAGTCATTTGGCGTCCATTCGAAGATGATACATCTAGATAGATTGACGAAGGTGAGCCCATCAATCGACCGCGTTGACCTACACCTCTCCACAATCATCTTAAACACTCAAAGCGCGACGCGCCAGCCGTGTCGTCTGGCTGGCCTTCCTGGATGCAGGAAGAACTGTCGAGTGGGTACATTTCCACGCAGATCTTTCGTTTTGTGACGACTTGCACATAGCTCCTGGCGCGGGGCCCTCAAGGTCCCAATTCGATCACACTGAGCCCTTGCTCAGACAAGATTCAGATGTAAATTTCGATTCATTCTGATATTTGCGGGGGTTGCCACTTACGAGTGCTGTACCGGGGTTTAGGGCGTACATGTCGAACGGGACCGCAAGGGACCTCATGTCCTTCAACGCGAAGCCGGACGCGTATGGCTAGATGTACGCGCGTCGGGCCAGTCACTCCCCGCCTTCTCGCTGCAGCTGGCCTCTTCGCCCGCCCATTATTTCGTTGCTGGTCCCCTTCCGTGCCTTGTCGTCCCGCCTACGCGGGCACCCACCTCCACACTGGCTACATTCCCGATAGTCCCGCCACACGAACTCGTCCCAGCCACCGCCTCTAACGTATCAGTAAGGACATACAATCCCTTCCGGCTCGAACCTTCGCTCCCCGCCTCATCCGAAAATCCATCGACCCATGACCCCTTGATGGAGCGTGTCATACCCACCGACGCACAAATATCTACCTTCTCGGAGCTGGAAGGTGCTGTCTACCCTTTCGCAGGTCCCTTGGTTGACATGGCATGTGTGGTGGTGGCGTCGCGCCTTGACCCACGGTGGGACCTGGAAGCCGTGCAGCGAATGATAAGGGATTGTTTGGCATATGCGGGGAAGCAGCAGCCATTGAGCAGGGCGAGCCTGGAGTCGAGGGCAATGGAGGAGACTGTGGAGGTCAGCGAGGTCGAGGTCGGAAGTGGAGATGAGGATAGAGAGCGAGACGAGAGCGAGACAACTTGGTCTCAGGAGACCGGATGCTGGCGCGTCGCGCCTATGCCTACCCCGAGGCCAATGGAGGCAGCTGGAGGGTTACACCCAATGCCTGTGGTCATACCACAGACTGACGGCGATGCCCTCAGCAATGACAAAGATAAATCAACAACGTCCACCCACGAGGTGGACAACCCCGCAGGCGAGCCTGTCGTCGAGCTTGTACCGCTGTCAAGTGGAGGGCCCATGGCATCTTGGTCTGTGGACGACTAACCTGAGGCTCCAGGTCCAGAGGATGTACCTCAGCCCCAGCCCGGAATCCCTTATCCCAAGCCCACGGCCGTGATCGATGAGACGGTGTACGGCACCGATCTTCTCCGTTGCCAGCCATGCAACAAGCACTTCGTGCGCGCATCCGATCGCAAGCGACACATCGAGACGCATTCCGTACCTTCCGAAGGACTATCTTGCGACTGGTGCCAAAAGGGAGGCTACTCCCGCCAAGACGCGATTGACCGGCACAAGAGGAACAACTGCCCGCGCAAGGGCAAGATATGTGAGCAAAAAAGGACAAGGCAAAAGTGGAATATTCAGGGAGCGGCAAATTTTGGTGGACTCCAGGGTACGACGGTGATTCGGATGGAGGCGCAGCGGGATCGTTGTCGACAGTGAGCTGAAGCTGGAGCTGGAGGTACGCACTTTTATATATCACTAGCTCTCCTCTCTTCTCTTTTGTTTGCGCACTTCTCAACCCTCCCCCACCCCACGCGAGTTCCGGGTCGTCGGTATCGATTTCATGTACTCGGGGCTCGCCTGTACCTTCGCCTTCCCTTTCACGACGTCTATCTTCATTTTTGACTATGATTGTCCGCCCGGATCGATGAGGGTGCAGACATATTCCGGCGTTGAAGCTCATGCTCTTTGTTTCCCGCAGAGATCCTAGTTTGCGATTTATTGCCGCACGACCTTGCGCGCTCTTCGAGAGTCTTCGTGGTGTAAAGTGAGAGCAAGTCATTATGTAAGGCAGGCTTCAACGAGGGCTGTTCGTGAGTTGTTCGTGGTACCGGCGAGGGTTCCATTCCTAACTTACTTGCATTTCCTCATTATTCGCGACATAATTCAAAGTGCTTTCGCATGTCTGTATCTACCTGTGTTCGGTTCTTATTATTTCCATTGTCAAAAGTTCGTCTGTGCTCCTTGATTCCGCACCTCACCGTGGTCGACAATCTCGCTATTATGATAAATGGATAGAATGCAACATAAGCCGATAGGTCCAATCAGAAAAACCATCGTGGGGATGACCATTTGGTATGAGAGCGCTACAGCGCGTCGAAGTTGATGTGATGCGAGACTCTCCTTCTCTCCAATTCGTCTTCTCTCTGAGATATGGGAATGGGGCATGACAAATATGACGATAATATAGATCAGAAACTGACTGACCTTCTCGTTTAGATGCAGCACGAGCACGACGGCGGCAAGCGTCACCGTGGCCGCCACGACACTGACACCGACCCACGTAAACCAATCCCCTGGCCGAAGATATAGCTCTTTCCGCCACGCGTCGTTCGAGTCTCCAGGGTTGATCACGATTTTGGAATTGGGGATGACCATCTCTAGATTGATATAATGCTGCTGATCGTGCTTCGTTGACCCCGCGAAGAGGTTCTCGATGTAGTTGTTTGTGCGCCCAAGGCCGAAGAAGGCGTAAGGCGTGTGGAGCGAATGATATGAGGTTTGTGGTAGTTGGGCGACTAGAGGGCCTGTAGGTCAGAAGGGTGATGGAGGGCGGGAAGACAAAACAGACTTTGCGCAGCCGATCGGCGCCCAGAGGTATCAAGAACTGTGTATTTGTAGCTTGCACCTGAGTAGCTGACACCAAACGGCTAGGGATTTGAATTTAGTGTTCATGACGGGGCAGTGAAGATTCAGGACACCCACATGATATTTCTCGCTACCGTTTGGCGATACACACCAACCGCTTCCGCATGCACCATTCAAAACTATGACCCGATATTCAGTCTAACTAACGAAACCAGATGAACTTTCAAGCTGACCAATAGCTTTCATGAAGAAAGCGTCATAGTAGAAATTATTCTGCACGAAAAGAATATTTCCTTGGCCCTGTTCTCCTGTCCGCTGGACTAGTATATCTAATGTTCCCTGATACCCGTGAATCAGTATATAAAGTACAGATTATCAGATAATAGACGTACATCTTCGTCCATGTCTAGGAACGTGACCCCCCGTGCATCACCTATGCTTTGGAGGGATTCCACGCCCTTTGTAGCTTCCTTCCAGCCTCTTCGAGCACCTGGGACATCGCATCCCTCAATACCTTTCCCGCATTGCTCAGAGAAAATCAATCGCGGCCTGCGCGCCCTATCAAGACTCGTGCTTGTAATAAGCAATAAATCAGGAAAACCATCGAGGTTCGCATCGCCCACGCGTGGGAGCACGGGTAGAGGAGGGGAGAATGTTGTGTCGAGAACGAGGAGGGACGGGGAAGAAGACTGTGAGTGGAGCAGCGTGGATAGAGGAAGAGACACGTAGTGCTGAGAATGCAAATGTAAGCGCAAGTGAATATGACCAGTCTAACATTACTTACAGGCACCGTGAAATCAAACTTGGATTGAGGGTCTGCAGTGCAGAGTTCGTCTGGTCGTCGGCACGTCCTCTCTGCGTCTTTACCATCAGCCGAGCTGTTGACGGGAGCTGTGGAAATAATAGCGGAAGAAGCCGATGCACAAAGTGGGATCTGCTTGTTGTACGCGATATTGAGTGCACAGCCTGTGCCGAGCCCGGTACTGGCCGACACAGAGGCACATGTGGTGATTAAAAGGTCAATCGTACCATCTCGATCTAGTAACGAAGATATCGATTGAAAAATGTAAGAGAGGATATGTAGCACAGAACCGCGGATGGTGTATGCAGATATTGCACTCACCCATGTCAGCGAAGGTCACAGACTGAGTCCCCTGTGGTAGACGCCCGCTCTGCGCGAGCGTGAAGCCTCTGGATTTGTTGTTCACCCAAATCTGGAACGATTTTCGACCCGAAGGTTCGTCACAGACAAGAAAAACATCTATATAGATACTGTTCAGACAAGCGAAATGCGCCATAAGCTGTTAGACACACCGGCAAGGCAGTCACCATTTAGATCAATAACAGCGTTACTATGCGGGTTGGATATCTTGCACTGGTTACCACTGAAGGGCGGATTGATGCTGAGACAGAGTGTCAGTGATGTTTTCCAACAATACGGAACCACTAAATTGACGCACACGTTATACAAAATCTGACTCGGATCCGAGGCATTCCATACATTTTGCCATACTTTCAGCGAAGAGCTTCCAGGACGGAGACCTAGCAGGTCAATCTTCATGTCCCCATCAATGTCCAAAGGCACAGGCTGTGATAACGAGGACGACGGGAGGGAAAGGGGATCCAAATCTATCGAGAATTTCTCAGCTCCCGTACGCAGAGAAAATAGTTGGTTGTAGTATACCGAAACCTCCTCCATGCCTTGCAGGATATAAAGACAAGGAAAGTTCATCGGATGAAGAACTCTGCGACATGACGAGGAGGTCAAGTGTCCCATCATGTGTGAAGTCGCCTGGAACGACGTTATAAACGCGCTGGGGATGACGGAAGGAGGCAGAGCGACGAAAGTCAAAGCTCTCTTTAGTGCCGTGGATTTAATTGCTGTGTTCCAAAATATATGTCTGAGTGCCTACCGTGGTTCCAAAGGTACACGGAAAGCGTGTACTGATCGGACCCTAGCACAACAATGTCAAGACTTCCAATCTTGAGCATTGAGACAACCTGAAGGAAGCTCGAATATAGATACTCACAACTGATCGCCATTGAAATCTCCAAATGCGACCACTCTGCCATCGTCATCTACTCCCATAGATCCTGCTGTTAAGAGTGCATTCCCATTGAAGCGTTTTGGTGGAAACGGCCAGATGGCGGATGCGGGTAAGGTGGCAATGAATAGATAGATACAACAAAGAAAGGTGAGATGTAGTCTTGGAGGTTTCCGTCGCAAAATCGGAGGATGCATTGTCCTATCGTACGAAACTCGGTGCATAAGATCCTACTGAATTTCCGTTTGACTGCACGGAGAGAGATTCTGGCAATTCTTTCCCATCACGTGACTCAAACGCGTTGTATGACTGCAAGGATGATTTATGTATGCCCGCGTTGTCATGTCCTTTAGTATCGCATTTCAGCCCGCGAAGTCCTGTGTGAGGTCGCTGTATCAGTCCGCATGATTGTAAGGGTGGCAGAATTCCGATAGAAGTGCTTTATAACATGCACAATCCATATCATACAACATTGATATACATATCCAATTTAATCCCTACAAGAGTCCCAAGACGGTCATGAACCGTTATCCTGTAATCAATTTCCATCGAGCCTCCTTTCCTTCTCCACCGTCATAAATTACCCTCCCCTCTTTCTCGAGCTTCTTCAGGTGCAACTGAATGCCATGCGCTGCAGGCTCCCACAATGACTGTGGATATCTTGCATACAACTTCTCGACGACGCCCCACGTCGTCCATATATCGTCCGAGCTGCCAGGCGGAGGCACTCCGATGGCCTCAATTATCTGTTCCTCCCTCTCCAAGCGGTGCTCGATGTACATCCGTATCGTCGTTGTGCCTTCCTCAACGACAGGTCCGTGGCCAGGATATAACAGGGTATACGTTGCCTCTGCTTTCCCTTCCGGTTTCCCTTGTCCAAAGTCCTCATTACGTGCAGCATGAAGCATGGTGCGAAGGCTTGCCACATATGATCCGAGATCTTCGAACACAGCAGTTCCTTTCCCAAGGACGGTGTCACCAGTAAATAGTGCGCGATCCGTAGGGTAGAGCAATGATATCGAGTCTGCGGTGTGCCCCGGTGTATGGATGACCTTCAGCACTTGCTGAGGTGCGTCGGGCGACGGGATAAAGATGCTTTGCCCGTCATGCAAGTCGTGATAGACGCCGCCGTTCTCTGCTGGAATATAATCGCCCTCTTTCAATTGAGACGCGACATTGGCTAGGGTAATATCTGGAGAGCTAGCCGGTGGCAAAGGAAATTTATGTATCCGCGGAGGTGAGAAGGGGACTTCGGGGTTACGAGCTACCCAGAGTTCTCGGAGGACCCCAATAACGGAGGGTAGACCACAGACATGATCATGATGTTTATGGGTTATTACAATGTCGGAGATATCTGGGAGATGGGCGTGTGTTGCTTTGAGCATTGATTGGAGGAGTGGTGGAAAGGCTGTTTGCCCTGCTCCAGTATCAAGTAGAATATATGGGTTCGTAGGGCCGATGAGGTAGGTATTTGTGCCTATAGAGCATGAGGAAAAGGCAGGATTGAGATTCCGTCAAGCCTTACCTTGAAGTGTGAATTTGCCAGGATTCTGTTATGACTGCATACCAAAAACTGAAGATCGACGAAGGGAAAGCGATTGACTCACCTGGCCTAGCACTCGTACAACTGAGTTACTCAGCTACAGACATGATCTTCAGACCACATGTTGAAAGTATAGCAAATGTCCTCGAACCTGAGACTTACCCGCGTAATGGAAGGCAGAGGAGGTAATTTATCCATGAAGGTGAGGCAATGGACAAAACAATCTCGAGCCTCGACTAATCTCGCCGATAACACGCCGTTAGTCATGAAACGACGGATGTGACTAACTGAACAGGGTGTAACGTCGCTTGTCACAGACTCTGCTTGCCCACAGCGAAGATGTCGACGGCAGCAACACTGGCCCCTTCTGCACTCACCGACACCCATAAAAGAAAAAGGTGGGCATATTTTGCATTCAATGACTTATAATACTAAGACACGCGCCAGATCACGCTCCCGCTCGCCGTCAGCAGATGGTGCACCACCACTTACACGCCGACGCTCCCTTTCACCTCGACCCCGCACGTTAGATCTTCCAAAAGTTGACGATGTCGACCCTGTTCGTCGTAAGGAGCGTGAGCGCCAACTTGCAGCCCGAATGGCTACGAGCCAGCTCGAAAAGGCGGGCAAGGAGAAAAGCGTCGAGGACAAGGAGAAAGCTAAAGAGTTCGATGCTCAGGCCGAATTCGCAAAGCTCGTAGGGTCTCGGTCTGGCGGCGTTTACATGCCACCTGCTCGCCTCCGCGCTCTTCGCGAGGCTGCATCTTCCGACCGCACAAGCGCGGAGTACCAGCGATTGTCTTGGGATGCGCTACGCAAATCTATTACTGGTATTGTCAACAGGGTCAACATTGGCAACATCAAGAATGTGGTGCCGGAGCTGTTTGCCGAGAACTTGATCAGGGGCCGGGGCTTGTTTGCACGTAGCATCATGAAGGCGCAGTCGGCGAGTTTGCCATTTACACCCGTCTTTGCCGCAGTCATTGCTGTCCTCAACACCAAGCTGCCTCAGGTTGGCGAGTTGGTGTTGACTCGGCTCATCAGTCAGTTCCGAAGGGCATTTAAGAGGAATGATAAGGTATGTGGTAACATCATCACCAACTCGTGGCGCACTGAAACCGCCGTTATTAGACTGTGTGTCATTCTACTACCACTTTCATCGCACATCTGGTAAATCAAGGTGTGGCCCACGAAATCATTGCCCTTCAAATCCTTGTTCTTCTTCTTGAGCGGCCCACGGACGACGCCATTGAGATTGCGGTGGGCTTCACACGTGAAGTCGGCGCTTTCCTTGCGGAAAACTCACCCCAAGCCAACGCTTCTGTCTTTGAGCGCTTCCGTGCGGTGTTGAATGAGAGCAAACTCAGTCATCGTGTGCAGTACATGATCGAAGTGCTCATGCAGGTCCGAAAAGACAAATATAAGGATAACCCAATATTGCCCGAGGGGTTGGATCTGGTGGAAGAAGACGACCAGATCACTCACCAGATTGGATTGGAAGAAGAGTTACAGGTGCAAGAGGGCTTGAGTAAGCCATTTTTTATTTGTTTCGGCTCTTCGTTGACATTAGTTTGTCCGACAGACATATTCAAGATCGATCCGAATTATCTGCAAAACGAAGAAAAGTACAAAGCTATCAAGGCTGAAATTCTCGGCGAGGACAGCTCTGATGGAGATGAATCAGGCTCCGAAGAGAGCGAGAGCGAGGGCGAAGGTACTTGCTTCAACGATAGTCAACTTGTATACGGGCTAACGCAACACCGACAGCCGTGGAAGAAAAGGAAGGTATTGAAGATCGCACGCAAACAAACCTCGTCAACCTTCGCCGTATCATCTACTTGACAATCATGAATGCTCTCAACTATGAAGAAGCCGTACACAAGCTTCTTAAAGTCCAGATCCAAGAGGGTGAGGAGGTGTGTGTGCTCGCTCGTCTTGACCTTCCTCAACTGTCTTACATTCCGTCCAGATCGAGCTTGTCAACATGATTATTGAATGTTGCTCCCAAGAGCGTTCCTATTCAACTTTCTACGGCCTCATCGGGGAACGCTTTTGCAAGATCAATCGAGTATGGAATGAATGCTTTGAATCAGCCTTCCAGACCTACTACTCTACCATTCACCGATATGAAACTAACCGATTGCGAAACATCGCGCGCCTCTTCGGCCACCTTCTTGCCACTGACGCGGTGTCGTGGGTCGTCCTGGAATGCGTCAAAATCAACGAAGATGATACTACCAGCAGCAGTCGCATCTTTGTGAAGATCATGATGCAGGAAGTGTTGGAGAACATGGGCTTAGCGACGCTGAAGGAGCGGTTCGCAGACCCTGAAGTCAAGGCACTCTGCAGGAACATGTTCCCTCTCGATAACCCGAAGAATACGCGTTTCGCTATCAACTACTTCACCAGCATAGGGTTAGGTGCGGTGACAGAGGAAATGAGAGAGCACTTGAAGGTAAGTTACTTCTGGCCGCTGATCTGCTCGCTCGGTTGGCTTATATTGATGTCATCGTTCTCAGAACGCCCCGCGTATCATCATGGAGCAACGGCGGGCAATGCTCGAAGCCGAATCGTCCTCTTCCGACAGCGATTCTTCTGACTCGGATTCGGATTCGGACTCCTCTCCTTCTACGTCCTCATCTGACTCGGGCCATTCTGACGACTCTCGTAATCGCCGAAGGCGGCGTCGCTCGATGACCCCGCCTCGGAGACGAGAGCGGGATGATTCGCGCGACCGCGAGCGTGACCGTGGACATAGCGGCCGTGGCAATGGAAAGGCTACAACTCACACTCCACCCTCGTATTACGATGGGAAGGACACTAGAGGGAAGGAACCTTCGAGAGAAAGGGATAATAGCAGGGACAGAGATGTCGGTAGAGAGAGATATAGGTCGAAGAGGGACTCGCCATCACCACCGCCGACACGAAGGAGATATTCAGCCGATTCGAGATCCCCGCCGAGACGGGCCCCGAGGAGGGAGCCTTTGTCTCCCCCGCCAGAGAGGGAACGAGGATATGGGTATGGGAGAGGTGGGGAGCGTGACAACGGTTATGAGAAACGGCGGCACGACTCCAGAGAGAGGTACACGGAGCGAAGGTGATGATGCAGATTGGGCAACGACCATGACTTAGACTGTCTGCACGACAGTGATCAGTCCTTTTCGGTTTTTGTGTGTACTCTATGTGAAAGTCGGCCACTGTTTTAGCTTCAGCTGCCAATGCATGCATGGCTTACAAGGTGAACAAGTTATTTCACTTGTTCGGTCAGTCTCAAAGCCACTCAAATCCTGGCAATCTTGAAACATTGCTAGAAATCGTATTACCGGCACATCCAGTTGAGGACAGTCGAGGCCGCACTCGATGACGCCACCATTAAGGGTCACTGCTATTTCACGCAATGGGATCAATCACAATCCTCACCACTTAACCCGCTCTTTCTACGGTGCATCCTTGGACGATGGACCCATTTTTTTTTTCACTTTCCCCATCGATCATTTGTTGAGGCTTTACTATTCCCGAAATGGGTTCTGTGTATGAACTAATGATCATTAGACTCAGAGCAATCGAACTCTTGTGCAGACACAAGGTTTATTCACTCTTTTCGCACATAGTGTTCGCTGATCGTCCCATCCAGTGCAGAGGATTACTGGAATTTCACTATGAAGACGAGGTTCCCAATGATCGCATCAGCATCCGCCGATGTTACTTTGGTTCTCAATGTGCTGAACGATGAGCTTGTGGCCATGCGCCACTCAATCCGTCCCGTTTATGTCCAACGATGCAATATGGCTCCCATATCACGTCTACCTTTCGAAATTTAAGCATGCATCTTCAGGCTCTTGACAGCGGAAGAATCCCCAGTAGGTCTTGATAGCCATTCAGGAAAAGCTCGGTGCACAAGACTAGGATGGATCAAAGTCGCTCACGTCTGCAGCCATTGGAGAGAGGTTGCTCTTCAGAACCTAGTGCTGCGACCGCTCGTCGCTTCCCACACTGCACGCGAAGTGTTGTCGGCAAAAGCTTCCGCAGGTCCAAGGTTACATTCCATTTATTTTGCGAACCATCGATCGCAAAACAAATCCAAACCCATATAGCGCGAATGATTATTGGGGCCACGCTGTGCGCAAAAGATTCGCCTCTATTGCGGAAACACCCGCAAACGACCTTTGTCGTGCATTTGACAACGATCTACACTTCTTCCGCCTTTCGCTTTCTGATACTGCCACGCGACACAACAGCTACATCCTCGTATCGCGTTTCACGTCCGATATCTTGGAGTACGTTTTTTTGCTCCTAAGCCTGAGCTCGCAGCCACGCAATTTCCGTAGGTTGCCCATACACTAAAGATTGGGATGGATCAAAGTCTCTCAAGTCTGTCGTTACTGGAGACAAATTACTCTCACTACCCCAATGTTATGGACCCGCACCGTCTTCGATCTCGGCCTCAGATGGGCCCTGGAGACACTCACGCGCTCCAAAACAGTGCCAATTATCATCAAACACAGTGCTATCATTTTTGCAAGCCGTTTGAACCAAAGGCTGCCGGTTGCTATGCCGGTTGACCTGGTTGCTGCTTATTTGTCTCACACAAGGGTGATAGATTTATATGGCAGTGATAAAGATTTATCGCTTGTTATTCAGTCTCTGATCCTTGCTGCCCCCGTTCTAGAGCGTGTCAGACTGAAGAATAATTCATCGTATGGGGCGATCAGTGTTATATCGAATTTTCCTCATGATTTGTTTGTTCAATTCGCCCCCCTTCTGCGCACAGCCTCGTTCAACGGATTTAGAATCCCCTGGTCCTCTGGATTCCTACATAATCTGATGAATCTGTCTGTTTCATTACCCTCGACTGCTTCCGATTCGTCAGCATTACCGCCTCCAGACGAGTTTTATGAAGGATTGTCTCATATGACACATCTGGCGCATTTATCACTCGACCTTCTCATCCCAGTCACATAATCACGCTTCCTCGGCTTTCAAGCCTCAAGTTGAGGGGGCCGTGGTCGAGTTGCATGGCGATGCTTGCCAATATTCAATGCCCTGACGATGCACACCTAGATCTAACGGCACACATGGACAATTCAAATAGATCCATGGACGCTCTTACTGCAATCCTGAACGGCATGCCGGTGGACTAGGGGGGGCTTTGCCTTTGCACTCTCTGTGGATATGTGATGAAGGCTATGCTTTCAGGGTCTTCGGTTGGCTAGGATCGGCACCCCGTGTCATTAGATCCTCTCATACGTCTCGAGTCTTCAAATTCACCCTTCATGAAAGAGGACCATCTTTGGAGACCCGATGCTCAATCATCAATTCGATTGACGTCAGTGAACTATCGTCACTCTACCTTACCATACATGACCTCAGGCGTTGGGACCTCACTACTATGCGCGCAACATTCCTTCCCATGCACAATCTGACACGTGTCCACCTGTCACGGCTTGCCCCACCTATTTTCTCTGCGCTTCTTCGTCCGACTCCAGATTTTGGAGGCAAACCATGGGCATCCGCGGAGTATGCCTTTTCCACATCTACGGGAGATCTGTCTACGCCAGGATCAAACTAGAGAATCTGGGCACTTCCTCTCTGCTGATGGGCCTATACCTGTCACACGGGACATTTTACCTCCTGTTCTCGAGGAACGTCGCAAGCTAAACGCTCCAGTAAAGAGCATCGATATTAAGCAATGTTATATTTTGGAAGAGTGGGTGGATGAGTTGAAAGACAATGTGCCGACAGTGACCTGGGATGGGAAGACGACGCCTGACGGCTATGATAACGACGAAAATTTTGATCGTGACACCGACGACGACGACGACGACGACGACGACGACGATTGGTGATCCTACAGAATTTCTAGTTACATGTACGACGCGTGTTGCGATCAACGGCCTGTTATCCAGAGCAAGATGTGTTGGAATCGTGGGATTGTCTGGTTGTCCGAAATGTCTCCTCTCAAGTGGTAAAATTCAGTGATTCTATATATCTTCATGTTATGATGCCATGAACGGGAGGCAGTCAGAACAACTTCGTGCATCACTAATGAATGTATCGGCGTTGCGCTAACGATCGTATGATGCCAAAACAGCAGTTGTCCTTGAGGCCTTGAGGTCCCGACGAAGACATGATGCCGTGCTGTGCGTCAAATTCACCAAAATTATTTAAGGTGTTTAGGACAGTCTACATGCATCGCTCAAACTTCGCAGCCTAGGGCATCTTTGATCTGAATGCGGAGATACGAAAACATGTTACAAATACAGCACCAGCGGCACGAGTGTTACTGCCTTTCTTCCTTGTCAAAGCAAGACTTTCAATCGCTGGACGAATAGCGCTGTCCTTCGAATCTAAAGACCTCTTCCAATTCCTAAAAACGTCGCCAAGTCAACCATTGAACGTCAAAAAAATGAATGGACAGAAGAGCGCAGATTAAGATCCTACCTGCCACCAAGGAATGTCCTTCCCACTACCTGTTGCACCCTCGATGAAGCTTTCCTGCATGCCATCCGTCAGTTTCCACCAGCGCTGAGTATCCGGATCGTCCGCGACGCTCTTCATGTCTTTCTCATAGTCGTTGCCGACATACTTGAAGTTGGCGATGAGCAGGTGGAGAGGGGAGTAGTAGTGAATCGAGTAGTCGACTATATGCGCACGCTCGATGGCTGCGAGAACGCCCGGCCAGACTGCTGCGTGCACCTGCTTGTATTCGGCCTCCGATTCGGGCTTAAGCTGGGGAGGAAGTTGAGAAGTGCGAGACGCAGGGTCAGGAACTTGGCGCGCGTCGGTCAGGTATAGCAGATACAGACAGATACGCACTTTGACAATTTGGCACACGCGCTTGGGTTGCGAAGCAGGCATGGTGGGCAACAGTAAATGGGGTCAATCCGCGAAGAGTATACAAAAGCGCTTTGCTTTTATAAGGGATGTCGTGACCACCGACCTGGGACGAGCGGGCCGCTTTTCCGCCTTCAGGGAGAATGAAAGGAGCACCGATAACCCACCAAGATACACATGAGATAGCGACAAGATTGATTCGTCTGAATCCTTCAGGTGAAAGCCACAGAACTATCATACACCTCTGTTTTATCAATTCATCCAGTTAGGCAGCTACCGCGTAATCTCCAAACCATTGCGGAACAGATCAGAAGCCGCGAGAGCCCGGTGGGAGATGCACAGATGCTATTCCCAGAACCGTTATATCCCCTTGAGGTCCAGAGGACAATAAGTAGTCGAAAAACTGTTGAGCTCGAGAATCTCGCACTCACATATATGGAGGTGATAAACGGACTGCCGCCGTGACTTGCTGGTGCCACAATTCATTCTCCGCCACGTTCATCTACCGTTACGACCACCATCCGCTGCCTCCGACCGACACACTTGCCCATCTTTGTTCACTAACTTACCCGCTCCTCTCTTCTCTTCATTTTTCTGATTCATCATCATGGCTGAAGGAAGCAACTTCGATTATCTCTTCAAGGTGCGTTCGATGCTCGTGCTGTCAGGCCGCGCGTTCACGATTGGCGAATCCGGACTCTAGGTTGTGCTCATCGGTGATTCCGGCGTCGGGAAATCGTGGGTGTCCCATCTACTTTTCCTCCAGCTTTATTCATTGAGACGGCTCCGATGATCTGCGGAATAGGAATTGTACGTTCAGATCCAATGAATGAGCGGAAAGGGGAACACTGACGATCTGCGGACGACAACCCGCAGTGCTGTCGCGATTCACACGCAATGAGTTCAATCTCGAGACCAAGTCGACGATCGGTGTTGAGTTCGCGACACGGACGATCAGCGTCGATGGCAAGACGCTCAAGGCGCAGATATGGGATACTGGTACTTGCCGTCTCGTGTATCGCTGCCACTGTGCATCTACTAATGACCTTCTTCTCCTCTATTTACATGATGCATTAGCTGGCCAGGAGCGGTACCGCGCCATCACTGCTGCGTTTGTTTCTTGCTCCGTGTCTGATTTGGTTGTTAGGCTCTGACAACTGACATCTACAGGTACTACCGCGGGGCGGTGGGCGCGCTCCTTGTATATGATATCTCGAAGCACGCAACATATGTCAACGTCACACGGTGGTTGAAGGAACTCCGAGACCACGCGGACTCAAACATCGTCATCATGCTCGTCGGGAACAAGAGCGATTTGAAGCACCTGCGGGCTGTACCGACCGAAGAGGCAAAGGCCTTCTCAAGTGCGCACCTTCTTCTCTATTGGCCACCGTTTCTCCCAACTGACGAATCGTTGAACTTGACCGCCGTGTTCTAAAGCGGAGAACGGACTTTCGTTTATCGAGACGTCGGCATTGGACGCATCGAACGTCGAGTCAGCATTCCAGACAATCTTGACTGACATCTTCCGGATCGTGTCGAGCAAATCTCTGGAGTCATCCGGGGACCCAATCAAACCCTCTTCCGGCGACACCCTTACCGTCAGCCCCTCCGTGGACAACTCCGCTAACCAGGGCAGCAAGTGCTGCTGAGCGGCCATCCCGACAGGAGTCCGCCCCTCTGATCGGCGTAGTTGCAGCTGCGGAGGGTTTGACACGGCTGTGTCCTGAGGGTAGTGGCGGTGTTGTTGATACGGCTACACGTTCTGTGATTTCGTACTGTAATCTTACTTTCTGTTTTTCGACTCGTGATCGTTCTTTGTTTCCATTCACGAGCGTTTCAGCACATCCGCACGGCAAAGGGAGAGGCTCTGTGCTCCTTTTTGCCCGATACCATAGTGTAGATATCAAGGTGATATAGATTGCGATGAACAAGTAGGTACTGAGGGTCGACTTCGTCGAAGCAGATCATCTAAGAATGGCTCGAGATAAGATAACGATCATGGTCTCGAGATCGAGATAATACCAGGAATTGACTCGGACTTTCACGCTTTGACTCAATTAACTCGCGACGCTTTAAGCCACGTATCCTCACGCATCTCACCTCCAATTCAGCCCTTATGACTGACACAGCAAATTCCGCTCCAATAGAGGGCTTGGAGACCGGGATGGAGACAGCATCCATTTCACCGTAGGCTCTCCTTTCTGTCTGTGTGCTCGAGATGTAACAGGTGCTACAGCCAAGCAGACTCTATGCATTCTGAAGCCCCTACAATTAAACCTGTAGATTCTTCAGCAGTACATGCCCAAGTAGTGACGCCGTGGGACGTACAGGGTTCCGTTTCGAGCGATGGTCGGCAGCTCGCGATCGACTATGACAAGCTCATCGACCAGTTCGGAACGCGGCGTATCGATCAGGCGTTGTTGGAAAGATTTGAGCGGTTGACTGGGCACAAACCTCATGTGCTATTGCGCAGAGGGACTTTTTTCTCGCATCGGTGAGTGATGGTTTTTCGTAGGCCTCCTGACATCCCAACCATGCTACTCATCGCATCTGGCCTGCACTTATACACGACACAGTGAATTCGACAAAATTCTTGATCGCTATGAGCAAGGCAAACCGTTCTTTTTGTACACCGGGCGTGGTCCAAGTAGCGACAGTATGCATCTTGGACATATGATTCCGTTTGTATTCACAAAGTGCGGTCTCTGTTCTTTCAACCATTCCATCTTCATCTCCTCTAACTGAATATAGATGGTTGCAAGATGTCTTTGATGTGCCGCTCGTTGTTCAATTAACGGGTGAGTCCTCGTGGAATTTCCACCTGCTTGATTCATCAAACTGAGACGTTGTAGATGACGAGAAGTTCTTGTTCAAACATGAACTGAAGGCAGAACAGACATATAAATTTGCCTTCCAAAACGCACGCGATATCATTGCGGTCGGCTTCAAGCTTGAAAGAACTTTCATCTTCAGCGACTACGACTACCTCGGCGGGCCGTTCTACAGGAATGTGTCTAAAATCTCTCGCCAGATTACCATCAATCAGGCCAAAGCGACCTTTGGGTTCAACGATTCGTAAGGTTGTCTACACTAGAGGCCGCAATACTTCGGCTGATCAATCTCTACTCGTAGTGACAATATCGGGAAAATCCACTTTGCTGCTATTCAAGCTGCCCCTTCCTTCTCAAACTCTTTCCCTCATATCTTCGGCGAAGTGACCAACATCCCCAGTTTGATTCCCTGTGCCATCGATCAAGACCCATATTTCCGCCTCACTCGTGATGTCGCCCAGAAGCTCAAGTATCCCAAACCGACACTCCTGCACGCCAAATTTTTCCCCGCACTGCAGGGCCCACAGACCAAGATGAGCGCGTCGGACGTCAACTCTAGTATCTTCATGTCCGACACGCCCGGACAGATCAAGAACAAAATCAACAAGCACGGGTTCAGCGGTGGCAAGGAGACTGAAGAAGAACATCGGAGACTCGGCGGAGACCCAGACGTCGATGTCAGCTACCAGTACCTAAGCTTCTTCTTAGATGATGACGAGGAACTCCAGCGGATCGGCGAAGTATCTCGCTTCGCTTTGTACACTGAGTAGATTGCTCACCTATCGGACTACAGGAATACCGCGCGGGTCGCTTACTGACTGGCCAGCTCAAGGCGAAATGCATACAGGTGCTCCAGGCATTCGTGAAAGACTTTCAGGATGTGCGTATCATATCTAAGTCGTGTTTGTGTGATGAATTAACACTTGCCTATCTCCCTTCTCCAGAGAAAGGCTCACGTCACAGACGATGATGTGAGGGCATTCATGAATACTGACCGCAAGATAGACCCATCGTCATCCAAAAAACCCATCATCGATGCTTCCAAGGCATAGGACAACAGAACAGATGTAGGGATGCAGTTCATATCGTTGTATCTCTATCTCTTGATTGTAGAGTGGTTAAACCGCCTCCCGGTACCTGGCTGGGGCCTAGCGCGATCCACATTAATTATCATTACTGAGTTACTCATGAAGTAACTGTCATATAGGATGCGAATCTACCTGTCCAGTACCTGTCCGCTTTCACCGACTTTACGTCAACATGAATCACGAAGCCTCGAGCCCCCCGGCGCTCTT
This sequence comes from Heterobasidion irregulare TC 32-1, assembly GCF_000320585.1. NCBI lineage: Eukaryota > Fungi > Basidiomycota > Agaricomycetes > Russulales > Bondarzewiaceae > Heterobasidion > Heterobasidion irregulare. The sequence goes on along the minus strand of NW_009258198.1, from coordinate 921,249 downwards.
CCCTCCGTTCTCGCGTACTTTCCAATCGAACAACGCGTTTCCGCTGCGTGTCCACCCATCGAGGGCTGCAAGTGCTGCGGATCCCCAGTCGAACGTTGGATGCTCCGAGAGGTCGGCAGGGCCATCTACGAACACGACCAGTTGTTCGTTGTGCGGCCGAATAAAGCCCTCGCTGATCGCGCGCTGGATAAGTGAACGCAGTGGGTCAAAAAATCCGAGAACATTGACGAGGACGACGGCTGTGTGAAAAATGTAACGGGGATGAAGATGAGCAAATGGCAAGAGCAGTAAAAACAAACGTTTGTTGTGGATGCCCAGTTGCGTCCATGTGATCACTTCCATGATCTGTATAGCGTGCTGAGCGGATATTCTTACAAAGAGAACATACGTAGGCCTACCTCCTCAAAGGTCCCAAAGCCCCCCGGAAGGCCTACAAAACCGCCTGCCCGAGTAGCCATTTCTACCTTGCGATCGTGCATGGAGTGAACGACGATCTAGGGTATGAACATGAGCACGATAGTATAAGATATGTCGGCGACATATGCGTGCTCACCGTCTCGACCTATATGTCCATCCCGCAACAGCTGAAATTAGATATGCGCTCGTTCGACTGAGACGCACATACCTTTTCCCGCCCTTTCTCGTTCAAATGGATCTGCACCTTCGGCCTTGTGCTTTTCTCGCCTTCGCCCCCAGCAGCCACCATAGCGAAGGGTATGACACCTGTGACTTCCCCACCTCCATCAATAACTGCTCCGGAGACAACACCCATGATACCAGTCGATCCGCCGCCGTAGACGAGAGGTCTCTTCGCATTGGCGAGTGCATTCCCAAGAGCTAGTAGGCAATGTATACGACGTCAATGGTCATAATAGGAGATAACTCAGAGTGGGTAAGCAACTGACAGCCGGCGGCATTTCTGTAGGCTGGGTCCTTGCCAGTCGATGACGCACAGTAAACTGCAACGGCGCGAGAAGACGGTTTTGGCGACGACATTGGCGCAGCGGAGACTATGTTTATCTTAGGTCGAGCAGTGCGGGATGAGGACCTTGTATTTATGTTGAAGCGATGGTGGGCATGATCAAATACGTGTAGACCAACTTGTGACTCGAAAACTCGGCATCGTGGCTACCGCATTGCCCGCAACAAAAGAGTGCCGAGACCTGGGGGTAGCGTCTCGAAGGGTTTTCCAATATGCTGGATGAAGGTTTACTGTGCATTGAAATAATGGTTTGTGGAGTACATATGGTTGGATATCAAAGAGATTACGACTAGTAAATGAATAAAAATGACAACGCCTGTGCCTGGGCGGCTATAAAGTGGCTATAACCTGCTGTAACAATGCTGTACTAACAGGCTGTAACTGGCCCAGTTCTGCGCCGTCGCAGTAGAATACGACTTCGTGTCTCGCCCAAGCAGCCATTGCCTTGTTCATAGAACCTATCACTCGTCCTCGACCCAGTCTGACAACCCGTCCCACATTGAATACTATCACTTCCCCATAGACTTTCGACTTCACTCTATGGGTATAAGCTCAAGGCACCCATCGCTCGCCCTAATCCCCTCTCATCATGAAAGAAAAATATTACACGGGCCTGAGTGAGTTCTTCTCGCTGATGAATACAACACCGCAGCGCACGAACCCAGACTCACAAACATAGGCGTCAATGAAAACAAACAAAGGTAAGGGAGGAAACGGAATAGAAAGAGAGAGAAAAATAACACAACAGTGTGAGATGGAATATCAAAAAAACAACAAAAGTAAACGTCTTCTTTCTTTCTTTCTCCTTGCTTCTACTTCTTTCTACAAGAATACCGTGAGCACGCTAAAAATCGGCCGATCATTACGCGCCGTAATTGAGCCGGAAGATGTCGTTAAATCTAAAAACGCGAGATCGCGTCGCGTAAGATGACGAGCGAGAGCAGAGGATGGGAACATACACGTAGTAGCTCCCGGCATCGGGAATAAGATGGAAGATTTGGCTGAACTGGAGCGGGTTCGGGCTGTCGTCGACCTGGTGTGTGCCATCGAGGAGACGCAATGCATGGCATGGTGTACGGGACATATGATGTGCGATGAGACGAGAGCGAGACAGATGCGCGCGGAATCAGGTCACAGACAACGCGTGGTTCATTCGCACGTGAGAGGATATCAACGTAGTTTGCGATTGACCGAAGAGGACAAAAACAGGCAGAGATTCAAAGGAAGAAACGAGGGACATGGAGGAGATGACCCACGAGTAGGAGTCCGGTGACGCTGACGATGAGGCTTGCAGCGGTGGGGGAGGACGGCTGCGCGTCAATTGTGGTGACTTTGTGTTGTACGCGCTCAAAGGGTAGCGACTTGTTTTCAAAGGCAGGGAGGGAGGTACGCGAGTAGCACAAAGGAAGGACCAGGCGAGGCCAGAGGGGGGGCAAGACAAAGGTGACAGAAAATTAAGAAATGTGAGCCCATATGGTCAATGAGAGAGGGATCGACGCACGGAAAGTTTTTCACTAATGTTCGGTGCACCGAGAGTCTGTGCACCCTCGAAGGAGAGCATCGAGTTCTCGCGCTACGCCGATGTGATTCGATCAAGCACATAGGCGCGTCAGTCGCACACATATGAGTCAAGATGGTAGTATGTGCGAGTCAACGAAGAGATCGGGCGCGAACGAGACGTGACGCACATAGAGAGTCTGAAGGCTGGCTCGATTCGAGTCGAAGGTAGTGTAATAGAAATCCGTGAACTGCTTTGCAACGCTGTTGATATCTGCCATTTTTTCGAGCGCGAGAGAGGAAAGACGGCTTATTTTGGTGGTAGAGAGATGGAGATGGATGGGGATGGGATGGAGATGGAGATGAAACAAGATGAACGTGTATAGGGCAAGGGCAAGACAACAGGCCTCAAAACAGTTGGCGATCCATCAGTCACGTGACTTGACGCCGGGTGGCGTCGACTTCATCCCGCCACTTTTTCATGATTTTATGCGGTATCTGGGCGCGCCGATAGCCTGGTCAAACGGCGGCCAGGGAGCTCATATTTCCTGACGAAAAAAAGTGAAGTGACAGAAGAAGAAACGGCGGGCGGAAGTCGACGATCAAGATAGCCGCATCGAAGCTGGGGATGATGGCGCCGCCTCCGACCGACCCGCCCACGACCAATATCTCCTCCGTGTCGACGTCTATGTCCTCACAGCAGCAGCGCCCAATCATGCGCCGCAAATCATCTGCTCAGAACCTCCTCTCCTCCTTCAAGTCATCCTCGCCTGTCCCCGTGCCCGCACCCCCGCCCCCACTAGCAATGAGCCTCAACATGAACGGGAATTTGAACGGAAACATGAACATGCAGCTCTCGAATGGCGCTCCAGCCTCGATATCGTCCGCCACGGGGCTCGCATTTGTGTCCGCGCAGACACCCACCGCGTACACACCCACCGCGCGCGAATGGGATGTCCAGAGCATGCACTCGGACTCGACGAACGGGACAGGGCTTGGTGGCGCAGGCAGCCCCGCGTTCGCACAGAGCGCGTCCGTTGAATACCTTCGAGATCTCGTCCAGAAGAGGATCATCACGTTGACGTATATGCGCAATGTACACGACGGGTGCGGCTTATAATTTTGCTCCCTGCATCTCTACTTAGAGGGTACTGATGCGGTTGCATTGTATGTTCAGACGAAGTCATTGGTTCCACACTATCATGATGTCGCGTGGTGAACTCGATCGTGTTTTCAGCAATGCTGCAATGAAACGGCGGTAAGCATCATCTGTCTCCGTCTTGCGTCCCCGCCCGAATGCGATATATTCCTCTCCCTTCTCTGATCTCAGCACCTCACGCTTTGCAATTCTCGCTATGTCGCTCTCCACACTTTTCGATATTCATCAACCGCAAGATCTTCTCCGTGGTCTTCTCAACACCGTCACAGAATACGAACAGGCTAAAGAGGAAGGCGAGAAGCCATCCAAGATGGTGAGATGATACACCGCCTAATCTCTTCTTGTTTTGTTTCTCTAAATATAAACCCCTCTTTCTTCCTGTTCAGCGCATCTTCAACCGTAATAAGTTTCCTAAACGCCAAGCAGGCGGCTTAGGCGACTACCCAATATCCCTCTCCGACAATTCCGAAACATCCTATCTCGTCGCCCCCCACACGGTACGCCCCCTCCCCATTCGCATCGCTCCCATGAAATTCTTATGATACCCTCCCCCCAATCCCAGCCCTTCCCTCTCGACTATCACCAAACCCTCCTCTCCCTCCTTGACATCCTCTCCGAGCTCTACTCAAAAATCTCCAAGCTACTCGGGCCATCGCCTTTCCCACACGCCTCACAGCACATGCTCGGACCTCTGGGTCTCCTCTCCCCGCACCCTGGCGTGTCATACCTTTTTTCAGGTGCGGATGCGGCTCCTATGGCCGACGGTGACGGATTGTGGGGCATTGCGCAGGGAGGGCTGAACATCAACGGAGGTCCGGGGATGGGCGCGAGTGGCCCCGCGACTGCGAGCGCAGGCGCGCCGCCAGTCCCATCGACGCATGCAGCGGGCCCGCTCGCGAGTCCACCGCCGAGCTGGACGCCTGCGCTGGGAGAGATGGTTCTGAAGGTGGACGGCAAGTTCAAGGTACGCGCCATCTTCCCCTCCATCGTCCCATCTCCTCCGTCTCACGTTCCCTATCTCACTCACATTTATCTTTTCACTGTGGCAATTGGATGACCCGTGCGGTTTTATCGATTTCGCAGAAAATCATCTCGCAGCTGCTCAAGGATCTCGATGCCTTCGCGCGCAACGGGATCAAGGACGAGCTTGCGTCGCTCGACCCGCTCCTGCGCAATGTTGCCATCGCGGATAGCGCACGGGCGACGTACGACTTCGAGATCTGAAGTTAGAGTTCGTTCAGGCTTGAGCCTCTCAGATGGCGGGGCGCTTGGGGTGCCGACTACGGTTTAGATCGGACGCACACACCTTATCATAGCAGCAGGATAATCTTGTGTAACAGTATCGGTATATGCAGCTGACGCATGCTGTGACCTGGGGATGGCACTGCAGGATAGCATAGTATGTGTTACTATTTTTTCTCTCTTTTTAGTTTCATCTGCACTTCGATTTCTGTTCAGAACATGGTCTATGTTCTGAAGAGATTATATGGGATGATATATATACCACCCACCCAATCAATGCTCACACTGCTTTCTGTCGCTTTCTGTGGTGCGTTGTCTGTAGGGCGCTGTGTAGAACTCCTAGTTTTTAACCGGGTTAATAACAGGTGTCAATAACGCGTTAATAACAGACACCTATCGGACCCTTTGGTTTTTAAGGTTAATAACTAATTTTCTAAAATAGCAATGTCTTGAATTTGTTGTTATTCAGTGCAATCTCTAAGTTACAGCTGTTTTTGAATGATTTTCAAACCTCTATAAACTAAACCTAAATGGACTAGAGAGGTACAGATGGCTGGAGCGCAAATGGGGTGATTTGAGTGAGCAGTTGCCTCCCCTTGCGGCGGAACCAGAGAAGAGACCAGAGAGGTTAGGCTAGGATACCCAACTCTACAACCGCTTACTCAAATCATCCCGTTTATGCTTAGCTATCTGAGCCTCTCCAATCCATTTAGGTTTAGTTTCTGTATATATACAACTGAGTGAACTGTGAGCGCTGTGAGCCATCATTTTGTTGACCTATTTTCTCGATTTTACTTTCATTTTCCCACGCTCACAATATGTAGTTATTAACACCTCCTGGTTAATAACCGGTTAAAAAGTCCTGCGGAGTTCTACACAGCGCCCTAGTTATCTGCGATTATCGATCCGAGCCTCCCTTTTCGACGATTCTACGAAGAGGTGCTACTCAGGATTGGACCTCCACTCATCAGCCCAGGTGGCGCCTACTTGCCCTCTGAGCACGTGATCATACAAACAGTAACGACAACATTCAGTGGTAAATCCTCCATTGTGTCTGCCTACAGAATACAATACAGATAACGAAGATACTAACACGACCAACGAACCAGTCGACGTTGGTCGAAGGTCCTCGGATCTGCCTCAAAAGCGAATTTGTGAAGTATAAAATCAATCGAGCAAATCTGTGTCTAGAATCCAGATCGTGTGGCGCCCTGTCAAAATCGTCGTTCAGTCTCTCCAAGAATTTCTGTTAAGCTATGCGGCCGCCTCAGGCTCCACGATCGAATGGTAGACTATCCAATGGATCGACATGTGCCATTGGCATTTTGAACCTTTGAACGTGCCACTGCGATTATTCGTCCCAGAGGCCGTATCCACGAGTCCCAGAGAAGTTTGCAAGGTTCTGTCACGGCCTCGCCAAAGCCTCGAAAAACATCACCGACCGAGTTGGAACACCGCGCCCTTGGGGGTGTACAGTGCATATATTCTTACATTGAAGAGATACCAAGCCGCTTCTTAGCTATTCATAGGCACTAGTCGCTGTGGGCGGTTGCCGGCCCCCTCCGAGAGAAGTCAGTACGCGGCAAAGCAATCCGCCAATGGTTAATAGATGTACATGATGCAGGATAGCGAGACTGAGAGAAAAGTGAGCGATAATACAAGCAGGTCCCAGATCATGATATTGTCGACAGATCTCGACTATTGCCCTCCCGTTCATCCATTCTGGCATGAATCATCCCCGTGACAAGGTTCTTGACATTGTCCCATTCTTCTTCATCAATGTCCATCGGGTCCTCTGGATCATCCACATCCTGTCCCATCAATACTTTTGTCTCGCGTGCCAGTAGGCGTGACAGGAAAAGGGCCACTCTAATACAAGACACCGGCTTGAGCTCTGAGGGACCAATCCGGAGCGTCTCGAGTGTCGGTGAAAAGGCATGCGTGAGTCTAAATGATGAAAATCTTTCTGTGTTCATGTAGAGAGACAATTCCCGCAGGCGCGGGCAATGCTCTGCGCAGATGGGCAGAGCGCCCATTGTGAGATTCGGTGGAATCAAGACGGCCGGTCGAAAATTGAGGCTGAGATCTTCGAGGAGTGGGAGGCTTCGGACGATCGTGAGGAGATCATCGTCATCAAGGGTCAGCGGCAGTGCTTGCGCCAAGTGCAACGTCGTCAAGCTTTGAATGGCAAGAAGCGGCTTGATAGCCACCGCGGTGAGCGGGTTCTCATGGTCGTGGTCGTGGAAGTCACTACCGCCTTCTTCGAGGGCCCATTGAAAGCTTAAAATCAAGCTCGTCAACGACTTGCACCTTGCAGCCAACGTACGGCAGAATTCTTGCATCACGGGGGCCGGCTGAGCGGCGACGCTGATGAAGAACAGTTTCCGCAATCGCGATGCGTCCAAGCTCGGATGCGTGAGCAAGCGCTCGGCGTCAGAGAGCCTGAGATACACGGACAAGTTGATCAGTGACGGAAAAGCGCCCGGTTCGAGAGCGAATGAATATTCAGGGGCGTCTGATATGCTTTCAAACTGATTTCCGCAGCAGAAGCGATGCTCGTTCAGAGTGTATTCGAACGAGATGGTGCGCAAATCGGCCAACTTTGAGAGCTCGGTGAGTGCTTGATCGTTGAGGCGCTCCGCGGGCAAAGTGATCTCCGTCAGGCCCTGGTAGCCTTGCAATAAAGAGAGCAGCGACCCGAGGCCATGCTCCTTCCCATGGACCCAGTCGCATGCTAGAGACGTGATTCTAGGCATCGATTGAAGAATGTCCAGAGCAAACTGGTGATACGGATATTTTTCTTTGGGCCAGTCAATGCGGAAAGAGAAGTCTTGAACAGTAGCGGTGGCAAATAACGGGAGGAATTTAGGCCCTGCAAGCCATTTCAGAGAGCGGAGGTTGGGGAGGAGTGTCGCCGTCTGACGGCGAATTGCAACATCGACCAGTAATCGGTAAACCTCCTGCATGCTTCTGTTGTCGGAAGACGTGAATTGGAACACGCGTATACGGGGCGCGTAATGAGTAAATCGCGCCCACGAAGCAGAATCAATGGCGAACGTCATCGACTCATCCTATTATTTGGAAAATTGTTCAAATCGAGGAAGTAAACACGACTCGGTAAAACGACAGACTATTGTGTCCCAATATCCTGCGGGCCCGTTTGCAGGCTGCAGCAGTTGGGTGATGCATTCAATATCGGTGATGACTCGCCAAATGTTGTCTAGCGCAGCATCTGACCAGAGCTTGCAGACGCGGGCGTTAGTGGCATTAGAGGATTGGTCGAGGTGCAGGAAGATGTTTTCGAGGATTTCGTAGATATTCAGAGCCTGATGAGGCTTGACGTCCACATTGAAGGAAGTAACCATCAGTTATTTGAGTAAGGAAATGTGTCGGAGACCACGAAAAGGTGAATTGTGATGTGCTGCGAATTGGGGACTGTGCTACGGAGAGCATAAGAAACAGTGGCACAAACACTAGAACGAGTACAGGATGGTCAGACTTCACGCGACAAATGGCGCTCTGTAGGACGGTGCTATGACGTAAGGCCGCTAATCAAGATTATTACACAAAGCTACGGAAAGTACTCCATCGCGCAGTGCTCAACTCGTCCCCGAGAACTACGTAACATGCAGGCCTCATCATATAGATGGTATCCAAAAAGTCCGCGATATACATTATCCTTACAAGGTAACAAGGATATACAAATATCAAGAAAGATTCTCATCATGTCAACAGATATCAAAACTGGGCAGTAATGTTATAGGCGAAATAGCATAAGGAGCGCAGAGGAGGCGCAAACAAGAAGAGAAAGGGACAACCCAGACAGTGGGGATGTCGATAGAGCACCGCTGGATCCCGGGACGGGAAGGAAATGCGAAGCATCCTCCTTTTGCTGCGCTGCTGACTCCTGTAGGTAATGGTGATCAGCGAACACATAGAATCAGACGTGCGAAGGGGCGTCCGAACCTTGAACGCGACCAAGCCAACGATAATGCCGAGCACAAAGAAAATGAACGCCTGGATGAGCCAGATGACTCCCCAAACTATAAGAGGTATGGCCAAGAAATTAACGAAGGTTCAGATGAAGGGTCTCCGGGTGTGACTCGCCTTGTGATGGACAGCAGCCACAAATATCAGCGAATGCAGAGGCATCTGAACTATTCACTTTTCGGGCAATGGTGTCGTCTGAGATATTGGGTCAGCTTACAGGACGAAATTCATGAATATGACGGCGGACCTATGACATCCCAGAGCACATACAAACACGACATTACTCCGATGAACAGAACCTAGCCTCTTTGAAAAAAGGAAGCTTGAAAAAGAGAGAACACACGCACGAAGAATCTCAGCGCAACGCCCTCTCCGACGAACCAAAACAGTACGATCAATCCCGACATGCCCAATATCAGCACCCAGGTCCTACCCGCCCAATGGACTCCATGAGCACATCCGCGGCTATACGGACGCTCACGTCACAAAATACAGGGAAAACATTGAACTCACAGCCAGTTCCGCCGCGCCCACCACAGCGTGAACAGAAAAAACACCGCCAAGACGAGGCTGGCGATTTTGCTGGCGTTTGTGTCGAACCCACACGTTATCAGCACCGCGCCAATGAACGAGGAGCCGAGGTAGCCTGCCGGCAACGTGATCCAGGATATTCCGCCGGACATTCGCGTCGAGCCTCCTTCGTCCGCTGTTCAAAGGAAGAAAATACCTCCAACAATTTCTCTACGGATGGTCAAGGACAGCGAACTCACGATCGAGCTCGATAGCGTGTATGTGCGCGCACGTCAACACGCCGGCGAAAGCATGGCTCATCTGTAATACACCGTCAATTCAGCCACCTCCAGGATATTGAATCATATACGAGATCAACTCACTTCATGGAACCCGACCGTAAGCAGCCTACAAGAAATCGAGCATTCACAGGTCAACTCGCGCCCAGACTCGCTCAGCTCCATGGACGCTACACTCACTTGAATGGATAAACTGCCAGCCAACATGACCACAAATTACATCAGTCCACGGTTTGACGACATGTCAGAGCCTCCCCCAAGCCTCCAACCAGCAAATAAATGACCACTCACTTATATAGTTCAAAAACGGCACATGCCTAATGAGCAGCGACACGATGAGCGCAGAAGTCCCATGAGCATACGCCCCATCCTAGAACCACCCATTAAAATCGAGACTCACCAAAGAATGGCGATAGCAACAATATAGCACCCAGCAACGATCAGCGTCGTCCGCTGCGTCGCGTTCGGCGTGATCCTCGACTCGAAGTTGCGCGCGTAATGGAACGTTGTGGACGCATTGAACGTCTGCGCCTGGTCATAATCGATCAACGGCATCGTTTCAACCCTTGTCCTAATCTTGAGCTTGCTAGAGCCTAGCGCTGTTCCCTTTTTCTATGCTGCAATATTCAGAGAGCTACAAAGAGGCGCCCGTGCAAGTCTGCGCAGATTGCTATGAGGGTTATGACTGGGTTATGTCCAAGTGAGTGGAGGCGGCGTCAAGTTGGATCCCGAACGTCGAACGGCCGGGGCTTATATACACGAGCAATCGCGCAGCGCAGGCAAGGCTGTGAGTAATGGCTGAAGCGAGAGGCTGAACACCAGAATAATTGGAAATAGCCGCAGCACTGAAGCAGTATTACTGGAGCCAAGCCTGGAAATCGTTCTGCCCTTGCCGCGGCCCGTAAGCTTGGCACCCATTCTCTTTGGGTCATTTTGGAGTTGTTTAAAAATGGACCCACATTCTCTTGGCCACAAGAATCACCGCAAACAGCCCATGTCCACAGAAAATAGGATGAAGATATATAATATTGTAGACAAATAATTGAAAAAGTACGACACGGGCGGTAGAGTACAGATGCGACAACAAGGACAAAACACACAAGCTGCTAGGGCGGCGCATGATCCAGGAAGTAAGATAGATGTTATGGAGGGAGGCGAGTCCGTCGTGACCAGAAAGAGAAAAGTATAGTCGAGCGCACCCACAGCTTCAGAGCTCGTCGTCGCTGATCTCCTCGCCTCGCTTTTTCCGTGCCATGCGCTCCTTCTTGAGCTGAAGACAAATCGACATGTCAGCACTCATCACTTGCAGGAAACGAAGGTAAACGACCACGAACCTTGCGCGCCTCAGCAGACGTGATCTTCTTCTGCTTCTTGTTCTCGATCTTGTTGCCCATGGCATCGTACGTGTCCTCCTCCGGGCCATCCTTCTTGTCGATGCGAGGGCCAGCGCCCTGACCCTCAACCCAGTTGTGACCAGACGCCTCGAGGCGGCCATCGCGCATTGCCCACACCTCCTTGCAGATCGACTCGGAGAAATCGCGATTGTGAGTGATGATAAGGACACCACCCTCAAAGACCTTGAGGGCCTCGATGAGGGCAGCGAGCGATTCACGATCGAGATAGTCTGAAAGCGGAGGTCACATTAGCTGAAGACAGACTGCGCGAGGAAGAGATGACGTACTTGTCGGCTCATCCAGGCAGATGACGTGCGGACGGCGCCATGTAGCAGCGCCGAGGACAATCTTCACCTTTTGACCACCGGAAAGACCACGCATGGTGTTGTGCGAGACAAATTCGGGCTCGAGACCGAAGTCGGCGAAGTGCTGCTCGATCTCCCGACGGACGAGGGGGCGGAGCAGGCCGAGGCGCTGGGCCTCGCGGGTGTCAACCTCGATGACTTTCTATAAATTGAGGACAGCAGGGTCAGCGGAATGAGCATGAGAGCAGGATCCGCGCGCTAAAACCGAGACTCGCCTTTTCGAAACCACGCTTGACAAGCTCATCGCGTGGCAGCCAGATGTTCTCCGACGAACTGAGACCCTTGAACGACACCTCGTACTCATACGACTGCTTCAACTTCTTGCGCGCCACAATCTCGTCGATGAGACGCTTCTGGCCCTCGACGATAACGAGCGACCCGTCCTTCATCTTCTGCTGCTCCTCATCAGAGATCTGCCGGTTCGCCTTGGACATCTCTTCCAGATCCTCGCCCGTCTGGTACCGCCAGAGCATGTACTCCAAAGGCGTCTTGTCGAGGTGGTGATCAATGTGGTGGAAAGCGTGTTGGGCGACATAGCCGATGACCAAGTTTGGGTGCTTCCACACCTCACCACCCTTGTTGGCCTCCATCTCGCCAGTGAGCAACTTGACGAGCGTGGATTTGCCGGAGCCATTAGGGCCAAGGACAGCGACACGGGATGAGAGGGAGACTTGCAACGTGATGTCGTACAGCTGCTGAACGGGCTGAGATGGGTACTGGTAGCCGACGCTGCGCATCTTGAGCAGCGACTTCTCCTTTGTTTTGACACCCTCGAGCAAGGGAGGGTTGGGGAGCTTGAAGCGGTAGTCCTCAGCTGCCTCGAGAGTGTAGTACGACTTGGCCTCAGGAACTTGCTTGACGAAGGCCTCGAGGTTGCCCCTGTAGCGGCGCAGCTTGAAGCGGTTCAAGTGAAGGACGTCGGTGATGGTATTGTTGAGGAACCCAGAGTCGTGCGAGACGATGATCGAAGTGCAGTGGGTAAGGCCAGTGAGGTAATTTTCGAGCCAGGCAACGTTGACGACATCCAAATGGTTAGTCGGCTCATCGAGCAAGAGGATATCAGCCTTGAAGAGCATCGCACGAGCGAGAGCGAGCTTCATCTTCCAACCGCCGGAAAGACTGCCGATGGCGTGCTGCTGCCTCTCGTCGCTGAACCCAACGGAAGCGAGGGTCTCAACGACTTCCGTCTTGTCAGCGAGGATACGCTCATCGGAAAGGATGAACTGGAGAACAGAAGTATCCTCCTCGCTACCATCGATGTCGTGCTCGACGTAGAAGGTGCGGACCTCGTCGGGGGACGGGAAGCCCTCGACTTGACTGTAATTGACAAAGGGTCAACCAAAAGGGTTATTTACAACAGAAGGATGTGCTGCTCACCCGTTCGTGATCGCGCGCATCAAAGTCGACTTTCCTGTGCCGTTCTTACCGCAAAGACCATAGCGGTGACCGCGCTTGAGACGGAGCGTCGCCGTGTTCAACAAGATCTTGGCACCGTACGCAAGGGAGAACTGGCAGTTGCACAGATCCTCGCCCTCCTCCTCGTCTTCGAGCGCCTCGCCTTCGTCGGTGCCCTCTGTGGCCGAGTGAACCACCCACTCGCGCGCAATGGTGACGGGCTCGGGAGACTGAGCGAGGAAGGCGAGGTAGAGCGCCAGCGTGTCCCAATCTGGGACATCGAAGTTCTTCGCGTTGGCAAGGTTGGCTGCAAGGCGCGAGGCGTAGATGGTGACCTCATCGGCGACGGACGGAACCGGGTTAGCACCGGCCTTCTTGTAGATCGAGATGAGCGAGTGCGCGAGCTGGCCCGATTCGGCCTGCTTCAGTGGCGGAAGGTCCGAGCCGTCGCCCGTCGGGACCTCGCCAACCTGGCGGAGCGTCGCGATCGCCCGACCGACGACACTGCGGGCCTCGGGATCGCCGATGGTGGTCTCGACCTTGAGAAGGCCGGGGAGGAGTTTTGGAAGGAACGGTCTGACGGTCACGGGCGAGTCGACCAATTTGGCCATGTTGTCGACAATGCTGCATCGAGCATCGAGCATCAGCGCGTGATCAACCACATGCCATGGGTAGACTTACACAGCAACCTTGCGCTTCGTCGCCGTAAGTTTCTCGGAAAGGCCTCGGGCAAGAAGGGGAACCATGAGAGAAAGAGTAGGAGAATCCACTTCGGAAACGAAGGTGGTGGCAGAGAGGAGCTGGATCGTATTCGGCACCTCTTCGACCGGATTAATCAGGGCTTTGATAAGAGCAGGAATGAAGCGTTCAATATCCTTGTTGGACACCAGAGCGGTGGCCTTCGTGAGCGACTCGCGCGCGGCCTTCTTCACATCCGCCTTGGTATCCCAGATCGCCTCAGAAAGGACGGGGACGATCTCGGGCATCAACTTGGCAGTCTGAACCGGCGCGCTCTCGACGAGCTGGTCGAGGATCGCGAGCGACCCGGTCTTGACCTGCCACTTTCCGGCGGTCTTGATCTCATGAAGAAGGGCAGGAAGCAGAAGTCCAGTGCCCCATGGGCTCGCCTTGGCTACGTACGTCCGGACCGCGTCGACGGCCGCCGTCCTCACGGCAGGCATCTTATCGGCAAAGGCCTCGAGCAGAGCGGCATAGAGACCCGAGTCAATGAAGGATGGCTCGAGCGCCTGGACGGCCGTGTTGACAACGATAGCGATGACTTCCGCAGCGCCTTCGCGTGCGGCGGGAGACTTCTTGTCGGCGAGGGCCTTAATGACCAAGTCGGTGAAGCCAGTGGACCTCAGAGCTGACGCGCCATCTTTCAGGGCGAGAGCAGCAACGGCCTCAGAGGCGCTCTTGCGCGCAGCTTTGTCGGCGGCAAAGAGGGCAACGGCATCAACCTGGCCATGGGCGGCGGCCTTGAGGGAAGCAGGGGAGGGGATAGTAGTAACAGGGGCGGTGGTGGTGGCAGCTGGCATTTCTGGTATCTGAGCAGAGGCGTTCAGCCGTTGTCACCAAGCATACGTGCCAACAACAAGCGACAGACCTTGGAAAACGTGACGGGTAAAATTCGTTGAGGGCGAGTTGCACACACAAAGGCGACAAGGACAAAGAAGGCTTCTAAGTCTATGAGATGGCCGAGTACTGTGAGGAGGGACAGATAAGCAGACGACGGGGAGCTTTATAGGGTCGGGCACGCACCTCTAAGAGAAAATGAGGGAAAGGGGAGGACGCAAGATGGGAACGTTGCGATTTCACAGATCCCTCGCTTATGAAGGGCGCACAGCCACCGTGCGCGTCCAAATGCGGGGAAACTTACCCCACAAGGCACTCCTCCCCCGCACGTCCGGCCGCTCCCGCCCAAACAACCGTCCACACAAGCATCCGATAAAGACAACTCCATGCGCCCAAACACCTGCTCCAGTTCGATCTGGCCAATGAAAGTTACGTCCGCAGACGGCGTAGCGCTCATGCGCTTCCCCCCTCCCAGGCCTTGTTCAATCCGGCAAAGTACAGCAGCACGAACTGCTGGAAAAAGATCGCCGAGGCCATGTACATGTGTCTTTGCCAGCAGGGCGCCCATCACGAACAGCCGATGGGAACCCTGTGCGGGCAGAACACGTACATAGCCACCGTCCAGTGCAGCCGGAGGGCGTGTAAAGATGTCAACAACTGCTTTGCCCCGAAGATGTCGGTCAGCATGCCCAAATAGGATTATCGATACGCAAAGAAGCATGCCACGTACCTCGAAGATACAAAGGATGAAAGCCGCGAGGACAGACCACAGTACAAACACGATGGAGGAACTAGTTGAGCCGATTACACCTGATGTCCCCAAAACGTTCTCCAACGTCATATTCCACAGCACCTCCGAAAGCATCCACAGACGAAGGTACGATGCCGTGTGTGATATGCCTTCCAGCCAGAATTCGATGGAGGTGATGACCTGATAAATCACAAAATCAAGCTGTTCATCCAAGCGAGATTATCATTTCATCGGCCGTGAAGTGTCAAATTAAAGTCGATGATCACTTACACGCTGCCGATTCATTTTTCTTCGTCCTCATTTTCTAGACAGTCACGACGCCTGCCCGTATCCTCACGATGCTCCACACCATGATCGAGGCCTAGGTGGCCTTAACACTAGATTATCTCCATCTCCTCTCGTCGCATATAGGACTTCACTCAACGATTGGGAATGGCATGCGGACGTTGAAACCGCAATCCACGTGATGATTTGCCCGGCATAGAACATTGACGGAACCCTGAAGACCGATTGTGCTTCAGAATTCGGGGAACGAGTCAAAGCGATCTACAAAAACCTCGCTGAGGATCAACTGAAGCACCCATCGGAAGAAACACGTACATGAAACAGTATCAAGATCGATCGACGTCTTCATCGTGCAAGATGATGTGACGATGAGGAAGAGCGTGTCTCAATCGTGCCAAAATGGAACCAATTCTAGAGGATGATCATCCCTACTGGCCCTAGCGGTTACTCGGTGAGTCACACTATCTTAGAGGGTCAGCCAGTGCGGATCGAGATCATTCAATGAGAGGGTATCCCCATGAGTCGCAGCGATACTTATATCGTGCAGTTCGACGGATTACTGATGTCCACGAGGTCATGACGAAAGTGAGATGTCCCGGTCAACATCTCTCAACTTCACATCACGAACCGGTACGCACTTACAGCTGGGCCACGTTAGACCACGGCATCACAGTTGTGTGCATGATCGTTGGGAAGTCTCTACGTGCAATGAATAGTCTGCGCGGTCTAGTTCCAACTTCTGCGCTATCTTCGAATGACGTCTTGATGCATGACTGCCCGACTTCTGTCAACATGTGTGAAGAAATTGAGTTGCATCTCACCTTGTAGAAGATCATACACAAATATCCCGCCCAAGGCTCAGGGTATGTACTTCAGCCTTGATCGATAATGCAGCTATATGAAGGGTATCTTGTACGTTCCTTCTTAGATTCAGCAACTGGATCCCAGACGGAGAGGATGGGGATCATCGAGGGTTATTGTCAGCTCAGCCTTCCAAAAACAGACAACTTCAGCATGGTGAGTATCACCACCGAAATCGCAGAGGACGACTAAGCCCGAGCTCTGACGGCGGACGACGAAGTGTGTCTCCTGGCGTGCACCTCCTGGCCATCTGCTTTGTTCTGCGGTCTGCCTTCGTCAGGGGTGGGCCTCGCTCAAAGTGACTCATGGCCTTACAGAACAAGGTAGCGTATAGGAGTGAGATGGCAAAGTAATCGCAATATTTTATGACGAACCCATTGCATGTTGGCCAGGCGTAATGGACGTTAATTCTCAAACACGTTGTCCGCCCTTAATTAGCAGACAGACTGCAGGATCTGACGCGGCACACGGTGACGACGCGAGCGAGGCGCATAATTCACGCTTGGCATCTGGCCGGTGTGCCTGCGGGAGTAAGCTCGTCAGGATCACATTGTTTCGACAAACAACGTGACGAACATACGGCGAGCGCTGCGCGCACTCGTGTTTTCATGCCACAATTTTTGCTGTATATTTTCAGGCCACATGTCGAATGCTCTTTATTGCGTTTTTGCTCCCGTTGGTGGGCGATTCTCCAAAAGAATGGGATTTGAAACTTGAAAGTAGTCAAAGCCAGGAGCAAATACTCGCGCAGGCACGTTATGTGGACGTGCAAGGAAAAGGCTTGACGATGTGAGTGAGCTTGCTCAAGTTTGTTACCCTCGTATTGTTTTTGGACAGGATGAGCAGCCAAGAGCGGAGGGAAGATGACATCATGGAGTTAAATGGAGACTTGTAGGAGAAGATTACTCACAACGTCGCTGGCTTTTGATTCTCCCTCACCGTTCGCATCCACCCCTCCTTCTTCCTGCATCGGGTGGTTCTTCATCACCGTTCGGAACCTTCACGTCTGGATGCAGGAGCGAGGGCGCGGTATCATGGAGCAACTCGCAGACGATATCGAGTACAAAGGCGGCCATGGCGACGTGTGCAATAGCAACAGGGCACATGTGATGTTCTCAGAGAGGAGAGCTTGAGCTACTGGGAGTAAGATGGTGTGGGGTTGCGTCGCGTTGCAAATATTGTCATGGAAATCAAGGGGGTGTGGGTGAGACAAGATACAACGACATACGGCATGAAACCCTGGAGGAGGCCTTGAGCGTTATATGTCTCCCGTGTAACTTCAGTCATGGAGGCTGTCTCAAGTCATATTCTCTAGCTAGAGGGCACAGCGTCTTATGTCTTCCAGGTCTACCGAGCTGCAGATTAAAATGTGGGTCTGCGGAACCTAATGACGAGGAAAACAATGCATAGACTCATACTCATGTTCGAGGTGATCCTGATAGAGACTGGCCCACGACCATCTTCTGTGTCTAGGGATTAGGGTCAGCAATGGAGACTACTTAGGGCTGGCCTGCCTGGTCAGGTTTTGTCGTGTAAGAAAATCTAGCGAATGTAATCTAGGAATGATGCTGACGCTTGCGTGATCCGTTTTCCGCGAGTAGAAAAGGTGTAAAACTACCTGATTAGGGCCAGTTTAAGTCCGGACGACAACCCAAAAGCCTGCGGAATCCAGACAAACAGCGAAGAGCCGTGCTCCGAGTCGCATCATCGCCAGAAACTCTCTCCATCTACAAGTCTTCCACCGCCATGGGCACCCCTGTGGTCAATGAATATCCTAGCTTATTCCGTTCGTATCTCTACGTTTCGAACCATCTCTAGGTGACTGAACTAGCCCCCATATCAGGCTCTGAGACTATGAGCTTGGTGCAACTATTCGTACCAACAGAAGTTGCCCATGACACGGTCGCTGAGCTTGGGGAACTCGGAAACATGCAGTTCAAGGATGTAAGATTAGGACTGTTGGAATCACGTTATATGCAGCTAATGATGAGCTGCACAGCTGAACCCCAACGTCAATCCCTTCCAACGATCATTCATAGGCGAGATTCGTCGCATCGACGAGATGGCTCGTCGCGTTCGTTTTTTCTCCACTCAAATCGAGAGGGAAAAAGACAAGATACCCGTGCGCCCGCTGTATGATTCGGCGCCTCTCATCACCGTTGGTCCGCGAGCAGCTCAAACAATGGACGGCTTAGATGTTACATTTACCGAGCACGAGTCGAGGCTAGTACAGATGAATGAGAGCTACGAGCTGCTTAGTGGTCGATTGAGGGAGCTGGTTGAGGCTAGGCATGTTCTGAGGGAGACAGCTGTATTCTTTGACAGGGTAAAACACGCTCACAAAAACACAAGGAATCGCCTCATAGCTAACTCTTTCTTACAGGCTGAAAGCAACCAGTCTGATATCAGGACCTCATTCGACGACAGCTCGGCACCCTTGTTGCAGCACGATGACCGCGAGAACCAGTTCTCCATATCAACTGTCCAGTTTGACCTCGAGTAAGTGGTTCTCGCCTTGAGTCGTCATCTTATCCCAAGCGTCTTTTTCAGGTTTGTTGCTGGCACGATTGATCGCGCTCGTGTTCCTACATTTGAGCGCGTGCTTTGGCGCGTGCTCCGTGGTAATCTTTACATGAACCATACCGACATTGCCGAGCCCTTCGTGGATGCTGCGAGTGGTGTCGAGACTCGAAAGAATGTCTTTATCATCTTTGCTCATGGAGACGCTCTCCTCGCCAAGATTCGCAAGGTTGCCGAGTCTATGGGCGCTACACTCTACCCCATCGATGCCAACGCGGACAAGCGCGTTGAGTCCTTACGCGAAGTCAACGGCCGCATTGAAGATCTCGAAATGGTGTTGTACAACACTGGATCTACAAGGAGAGAGGAACTGTTGAGGATTGGAGAGAGCCTGGCCAGCTGGCAAGATGTCGTGAGGAAGGAGAAGATGATCTACGAGACGTTGAACCTGTTCAACTATGATCTGAGGCGGAAAACGTTAATTGCAGAGGGATGGTGCCCATCAAGGGATATCACTATCATTCAGCTGGCTCTACGCCATGCAACTGTATGGAACCCTTTCGTTAATTTCCCTTAACTACTAACAACGGACTTAGGAGGAGTCGGGGACCACCGTCCCGCCAATTCTGCATGAGTTGCGCACCAATAAGACTCCGCCGACTTTCCAGCGCACCAATAAATTCACGGAGGGCTTCCAGACCATCATGGACAGCTATGGTATCGCCACTTATCAAGAGGTCAATCCGGGTCTATTTGCTGTCATCACCTTCCCGTTTTTGTTCGCTGTGATGTTCGGTGATATCGGGCATGGCGCCATCATCTTCTTCGCTGCACTGATAATGATCCTCAACGAGCGAAAGATGGCCAGAGCTGACCTTGGCGAAATTTTCGGCACCTTCTTTTAGTGAGTCGTCAGCACGAACCTTTTTTTCCTGTGAAGCTCATCGTCGATGTCTAGTGGTCGTTACATCATCCTCCTCATGGGACTGTTCTCAATCTACACCGGCTTCATCTACAACGATGTTTTCTCCAAGACTTTGCATCTCTTCAATTCGGGATGGACCATCCCTGAGGGCGCTAATGGTACCGTTACCGCTCGAGCCAATGGGCGCGTCTACCCTTTTGGCTTAGATCCTGGTTGGCACGGTGCCGATAACGGCCTCATCTTCACTAATTCCTACAAAATGAAAATGTCGATCGTTCTTGGCGTCATTCATGTGTGTAATCGTTCTACCTGGTAATCGAGTTGATGCTGAGGCCTCTTGTCACAGATGACCTTCGCTCTTTGTCTCCAAGTCCCAAATCACATTCGCTTCAAGCGCCCTCTCGATATCTACACCAACTTCATTCCGCAAATGCTTTTCCTCCAATCAATCTTTGGCTACCTAGTCGTTTGCATCTTGTACAAATGGACGATTGACTGGAGTCAAAGCTCAACTGCCCCTCCATCTTTGTTGAACATGCTCATTTCCATGTTCCTTTCCCCTGGCTCTATAGAGCCGGGTACACAGCTGTACGCTGGCCAGAGTATCATTCAGACTGTGCTATTATTACTCGCATTTGTTTGCGTGCCATGGATGCTTGTCGTGAAGCCGTACGTGCAATGGAAGGAGATGAAGAAGATCCAGAATCAGGGCTACGTAGGCCTCGCCCATGGTGATGGACCACAGGAGAATATGGGTAGGCGGAGCGATGATCTAGAAGGCGAGGAAGAAGGAAATGGGCGAGCTATCGCAGAGGAGATGGATGAGGAGCATGTAAGTATTTTCACTTACTTTGAACTTGGCGTTTAATGACGCATTTAATTCTCTTCTAGGAACAGCATGATTTTAGTGAGGTCGTGATTCATCAAGTCATCCATACCATCGAGTTTTGTCTGGGGTGTATCTCACACACGGCGTCGTATCTTCGTCTGTGGGCGCTTTCACTTGCACATGCGCAGCTTTCCGAAGTGTTGTGGAATATGACGTTGGGAGGCGTTTTGGGAATGGAGGGCGTCATCGGCTGGATTGCTTTTGGGCTCGTGCTCGTGTTGTGGTTCATTCTAACAGTTTTCATCCTGTGTATTATGGAGGTGCGTTTCTAGCTTCTTGGCTCTGCGGTAGCGTCATCCAGGAGCGCTCATTCTCGTCGTTTCTGCCAAAGGGATTGTCGGCTTTCCTCCATGCGCTCCGGTTACACTGGGTGGAGGCTAACAGTAAACACTACGAAGCAGGCGGCTATGTACGTGCTCCGCTTTACATTTCTAGCGAGGATGCATACTGAATGTGTTGGCTTTCTCTTCACAGCAATTCACACCATTAAGCTTTGCCGGGTTGAATGAAGAATAGGCATGAGTAGTAAACCTGTATGTGCTCCGTCGTACTCGTGACCTGCTTACTTTTCCTCTTGTCACTTTCTTTCGATACTGTGTACCCCACTACATTATTCTTGGTCACGTCCTGCGGACTGATGCTATCCAAAGTGATAACCATAGACTGAGGGAGAATCAGCGCTCTAGGCAGTCATTTATGAACGGTATCAATCGCTGACATCACACTGCGCTGATTTTACTAAGGCCCAAGTCTAGTCATATCTCTGTCTAGCTATCCACCAGCCCGTGAATGCGCTTGGAATCCATTTACCTGCCCACGCCAGTGCCCATAAAATGCACTGCATAGTGGCTGTCTACGACCTCCTGATTTCGTTCATCGCTCTGTGCGCTAGGGACGTATATGAAGGAGCAGGATATGATCTTGTTCACTCACTCCTAAAACAATGTGGTCCTAACAGGCTTGCTTCCGCAGACACACCTCCCAGACGCCGAGCGTGCGCTCGCATCATCACCATATGCCGCATCAGGTCCTGAGCAAATATCGGGTCTGTGAATGAGTGTATCGACGGCTGGCCAATGTGCAACGGGTTTGTAAAGAAAGACTTCGATCCGTTTGCGACCTCACTCTGCCTTTCTAATTACATTGTATGAGTCACTTCAAGTGAGTCTCGTCCCCATTTGTCGTCAGAGGTTGATGCTAAATGCAAGTGCTCACTGTAGCCACAGGAATCGAAAAATGATCACGTGGCTAGGTTCAAACGGCGTTTACCAAAAGAGCGGACGGTCGCCGTCACAATCCAGTATTCTAGTACGTCCTCGATCCCAGCCAGTGGCATTCTCAGAACCTC
The DNA here is from genome assembly GCF_000320585.1 of Heterobasidion irregulare TC 32-1. Lineage (NCBI taxonomy): Eukaryota > Fungi > Basidiomycota > Agaricomycetes > Russulales > Bondarzewiaceae > Heterobasidion > Heterobasidion irregulare. The sequence continues at coordinate 899,262 of NW_009258198.1, read as the reverse complement.
CTGGTCTGCTCTTGACTTTCTAACATGACTTCACACAGAATCCCCGGCGCACAACGTTGCGATGAAAGTATCCAATGCGCCAAACGGATACGCTCTACTCGCTGAAGAGACTGAGAACGACTTTCACGGACCTATGCCTATCACAGAATTCTTTGACGCTTTCATGAAGACGAAGGATGACAAGAAACCTCCCAAGCGTGCCACCCAAATCTTCAAGAGCATACCTAGGGTCGGAAAATTTGAGGATCACTTTGTACGTATATATTCTCCTTTGTTATTAGAGACCGATGTTGATTATATCGTATTCACAGAAAGATGCTGTCGAGGCATCTGGAATTTGCCAGAAGCTGAAATTTGTCAACACGACCGACGATCTGGATGCAGACTTCAAACGCAAGCCAGACATGGTTGCTTACAAGAGATCTCTGCAAGGCGGTGATGTAACTGACTTTGAGCTGATGGAACTGTGCATCGAGCGCAAGCCAGAGGCTAAGGACCCATTCAAAGATCTCGCTCCCAGTGCGACCTCTGGCGATACACACACATTCTTGAGCCGCTCGCAGGCGGCGACCAAGAATCGAGGCCAAATCTGTTCATATGCAGGCTTGCAGCTCTCGGCGCAAAACCGGTTCTTCCTGTTCACTGTGGTCTTGCTTGGTGACTATGTTCGCTTCATTCGATGGGATCGCGCGGGAGCTATTGTGACTGAACGAGTCAACTGGAGGAGAGATCCTACTCATCTGATTATGTTCCTTTGGAGGTTCAACCGTTTCAATGACGTGCAACGTGGACGCGATACGTCACTCACAAAGCCCATGGCGAGAGACATCAAGAGGGCGAAGAAAGCATTTGACGAACGAGCCAAGTTTCTGACTAGGCTCCTAGGCGAGGACGAAGAGACGGCTCAATGCCTCTACTCGTCCGATGCCACCTTCCACCAGTTTTGTATCACGGACGATGACACATACCGGAAACACTATTTCATCGCATCCAAACCTCATTGGCAGAGCGGCAGCCCGTTTGGGAGAGCCACAGACGGGTACATTGCATATGACATCACGCGACAGAAACTTGTGTATCTGAAGAACAGCTGGCGGTACTTGGAGGATGGGATCGAGAAGGAAGGAGCGACCTATCGACACCTCGAACGATCAGGTGTGACCGGGATCCCGACGCTGATCTGTTCTCAAGACATTCTGGGTCAAGACACGCGGACGCACGAGTACAGTTCAAAAGAGTGGTTCTGCAAGACTACGAATCTTCCGAGGCGACACAGGCTCCATCGGTTAGTTTTGGGGGACATCGGACGGCCCTTGAGCCAATTTAGATCGTCAAAAGAGCTCGCTAGCGCTACGTGCGATGGGATGAAAGGTAAGTCGACGATGTCTTTGACACCTCGCATGCTTACCAACGTCTTTCTGTGCAGCACACGATCTGGCATTTAGATTGGCACGCGTGCGACATGGGGATCTCAGTGACGGCAACATTTTGATATCTGATTCAGGCAAGGGAATCTTGATTGACTGGGATCTAGCTATGAGGTTGCCAAGCGAGGATAATCAAAGGGTTGACACGCAAGGGCCGCAGGGACCGACGACGAAGTGGCAAACGGTGCGTCATAAGATAGCCATGTAACTCGCCTCAAAAACTGAACTCCTGTTTGCAGGGAACTTGGCAATTCATCTCGGCGGCCCGGCTCATGGATCCTGACAGCACGCGCCATGAACTTCGTGATGAGTTGGAATCTGGTCTTCACGTCTTGCTATACACCAGTGTCCGCTATAGAGCCAGCCATCTTCCTAAGCAAGAATGTGATGACCTCAAGGTAGCCTTTATTCAGCATTTCGACAGCAGATCCGACACCGTCCAGGGGCGAACATCCGGAGGAATTGGTAAAAAACAGTTTTTCCAGCCATCTGGGAGTATCGCCTTTTCTCAAGATAGCCTTGAAAAGTTCCTCAGCGAGCCGCATGCTATCCTCGTCGAGACACTTAGAAGATTGTTTGTTCCCCTTTATAGCTCAGAAAGACAGTTAAAGCTTATCCCTAGCATGGAGCAATCTCGGGACGCTGCCCTCGAAGTCCTCAAGACTTCGGATCGGTTCATAGAGATCATCGAGCAGCACCTCGAGATGGACGGATGGATGGAGAATGATGTCAGCGATGAGCTGCGTGGCTGTGATCGTTTCTTTACGGAAGCACGAGGCCTGATATTTGCGGCGCAGCGTAGCTCGTTGTTGAGGGCTAACATAAAGCGCGGTAGTGGCTCTGCAGGTGTAGCTAATGCGACGCTAGCATCCCTTCCCCCTATGGCCGAGTCCAGTGGGGAAGACTAGTACGCTTGGTAATTTGGTATGCTAGTTTTCCACCACAACTTACGATTTATGCTTTTCGATCCCTCCTCCATGTATAGTATGTGATTATATGCATTACATCCTGTGTTTCACCAATATGCCCTTCCCTGAGCTTTCTAATGTCAATCCTGTCTCGTTAGCCAACAGCCATCGGGCACCTGCGCCGTACTCTACAGCAACGCGTTCGTATTTTCGAAGCACCAGGCAGGGACGGCATCAAGTTGCCTCAGGAATTCCAAGCGGCAGGCAGACGTTGTGATCACTTGTTATGATGAACAGATGTTTGAAGAATTGGAGAGTCGTGGCAGATGAAGGACCTGCAGATCAAATTCTAGCACTGTACTTATCTGAAGAGATTTGTGCCTTACTGCTGTCAATGGAGATCGAGTGACAATAGACATCATCGGTTGCCCGGCTTGGAAGAGCTGCACGGTAATCCTGTGGAGATTTTGCGTCTACGCAGCCGCAGACAAACAAAGCACAACGCCCAACATATATCTATAAGATTACTAGTATCATGAACAAGTCCATAAAACAACCTACACAAATCAAGCTATTCAACTGATTTCGCGCACGCGACTGACATGATCCATCAGCACTCGTTCCATCTTAACCGCCCCCTTATAATAGATGGTATCCTCGGGGTTGTATACCTTAGCGTTCTCGAACACCAGCTGAGCGTCTACAATGAACGAGTCGAGATCCGCATATTGCCCCGTCTCGAGTTTGTGCTCCATGGTAGAGAAATCTGCACGAAACGGCCGACGTGAGCAGGATTGGTCGACCATAATGGTAGTAGAACGGACCCATCGGATTTTGAATCACATCGTAGTAATCCGGCACCTCCTGAGCGTTGACAGGTTCCTTGAAGGGCCAGGCCTGAGGGTGGGCCTGCAGGTCTGACAGGATAGATTCCATTGCGCTGCGCTCAAAATTCTTAGTCGAGGGGCGTGCACTGCAATGGCGTGAGTGACTGACAGAACACATCCGAAACAAGATACACGCACGGAACATTCATATTGGGTATCCACCCGCTCTCCCCTGTTGCTCGTCAGTTGCCCCGCAACAGAAAAAGAAGTCAGTACACTAACTCAAACCTGGCACGTCCTTGGGATCGATGACGAGCCCTTCCCCTTTCCCATCCTGAAACTGTGGCAGCCCCTCGTACACAATATGACTCTTCGACATCTGCCTGATCTTTGCCAAGATCGCTTCCCTCTGCTGTGCTACGATCTCTTTCGTGGCGAGGTAATCGACCTTTCGTAGCATCGTGCATTGCATGATCGTTCCACCCTCGTAGTCCTTGATATAACCTGCCCATATGGCCCGATCAAGCGTGATGTTCTTTGAGAAACCTTGCTTCTTGAAATATCCAACTGCGAAGTTATCTGCGTATGTCAGAAAATGCATCATGTCGGGGTAGGTCCGTCGAATATGAGCTTTGAAATGATCCATTAGCAGGGCACCGTAGCCCTGTGAGATGTGTCTTCAGCTTTTACTCAGATGAGAGTACGATCGAACGACAAACCTTGACTTGATCTGCTGATGCCGTCGCAAAAAAAACGATCTCGGCGAAGCCGCGATGGGTGAACGGACGGTAGCAAATACCGCCCACGACTTTATATCCTCGTTTGCAAATGGCGAGACATTTCGAGTTGGAGTCGTAAACCAGCCGAGCAATGTATTCGCGGGGCATTACAGGTAATTGTTTCTGAAAAAGCGTCTTCAGGTTCGTCAAAATGACGAACGATCGTGGCTGTCCATCATTCTCGATAGGTAGGATCTTGATCACACCCTTTCGCAGCTCCTTTGCCGAGATTTTCTCTGGTTTCAGGGGAGGCTATAAGAGAACGTCAGTGTGAAGGAGGATGGTCCATGAGGAGACTCACAGAGATCGTAGCGGCACTGGCTGTGTCGACGGTTACGCCTGTTGCTAACAGATCCAGCTGCCCTTCGTCTAGTTGGTCTTCCATTTTGACCGGTGGCTCATGTCCATTCAGCTGCGAAAACTCCCCGTTCATCTCTGCTTGTTGTTCGCCTGTGGGTGGCGGTATTGACGCCGGAGCGGTCTGTGCTTTTGACTTCATACTCGATGTCTTCTTGCCGCTGCGTCTTCCATGCGGACGAGTGCCGTTGCTGGAAACGTGTGTCCCCACCATTCGGGATGCAAGGGGCCTGTTCTCGTCTTCGTCGTCTTCTGCGTCGCTCAATGAAGATGAGGAAATACGTCGTCTCTTTGCGGGTGGCTGTAAGAGTTCCTCGTCAAGCTGCGAAGAGACCGATGAAGGTGGTAGTTTGTCTGCGGAAGAAAGGGCTGTAAAGTGATACATGCTCAGCCGAGTTAGATGCGCATCGAACAACGGAACGCAGCCACAGTTGCTGAGAGTGTGTGCCTCGTGGCGATTGCGGGGAACTTACCGGGTGACGCCACTGCTTCTGTCAGGGGACTCGCGGCGGGCTCGGGCAGTTTGAATTGTGATCGGAGAGTTTCCATTTCTGCGTCTGTGTAGTCAAAATCCAGCAGATTCCCGCTGGCCTGTGTACAGATGGATTACAGGGACGATGAATGCTCGCAAGACATTGCACAAAAGTCATTCAAACTCCGCACCTGATGCACGGACGCGAAGGTTTGCGAAAATCCGCCTTAAATTGCTCCAGAAGCAGGCCAATCAAGCCACGGATCACGCACCTCCAATCGTTGCTCGAGACGCACAGCAATCTCCGCCCGACGCCCAAACTCTTCTCTGCCCAGTTTGTCCGGGTCCGCACCATGCTCTTTCGCGTCATGCCCGCAAGAACACTGATGGAGGTATTCCGTGGGACCATCCTCGTCGTCCGAATCATACTCTACAAGGTTGGACAAGGAATTCTCCGGCTGTTTCGGTAGGTCGTCGCGAACCACATCAGACCCGTGTGGAGGCCGGAGCCCCAAGCAACAACCCTCGCAAATCTCGCACGGGACGTAGCGCGAAATTTTCGTCGATGTAGACGCTTCGGGGAGCGAAGCTAAGTCATTGGAGGCGGGATAGAGTAACTTCATGGTCAAAGTGGTAGAGTCACGGCTTGAGTTATCAAACGGGAGAACTGTTCAAACGTCGGCTCCTGGTGTCACACGTGGTTATCTTATGTGCCTCTTCAGCGATTTGCTTCCGCTTCCGACTTCGCACAGTCTTCGCACTCCACACTTCCTCTGGGAACGTACTAGAGGCCTCTCTTCAGCATCGCGCTCGTTCTCTCTATATTCTACTAACAGCAAAAATTCTAGCAATCGCTGTAGACATCATCTCCACTCAAGGGGCTGCACGATACCAGCGACTCCATAAGCAGATTAGCTGGAATGAGGACTCGCAAGGATGTTTTCTGGATTCAGCTCAGGATGCGGATCATACGTCAGCGAAGAAATCTGTGCTGGGCTGACGTCTGTGCCATTCCCCGAAGGCCGGCCAGGGCTTTGTGTGATCCTGATTCTCTTGTTCACTGCGTCGTTCTCAGCATCTGGTCCCACCGGCCTCTTTTCCAGCGCAGCCATGGGCCTCATAAGCTCCTCTACCGCGAGAGGGAGACCGTTGTACAGATCGACGTTAAAGCCCACACACCGTAGACTGAAGCACGGGACGCTCCACTCGCCCGTCTCGTAGCGCCGTTTCATAGTCATTTGAGCCGGTAACGACGCGCTTTGATCTGGAGGCAGGCCGGCACTCGCTACTTGCCGACAGTGTATCACTTTTGTCTGTTAGAAAAATAGGTATCAGCATCAAGCAAGGGCTGAGTCGAACAGACTATCTCGTTTAAAGTCATCCACTCTGACAACTTCATCTCGCTTCCCGGCATAAACGCGCATAGGTATTTCCCTAAGTACATCCACTACAAATCATCGTTGAAATTTTACAGTAGGGCCACATATTTCGAAGTGCGCTCACCATGTTTGGTGTACTCTCGATCACCAGGTCAACCGGCTCGTTTTCCCGTACTTGTGCTGTTGGATAAAACCAGTGTCCATGCATCCCACATTCTTCTACGCGAAGGGGCATGCAGATCGGCGGACGACGAATGAAGTGGATATCGCTGGGCTCATGCACGTTCATCTTCACCTTCAATGCACGTGAAGAGATACACACCTCTGCATTGATGGTCTATCGCCGCTGAGCTTTACATGACAGTTCGATGCATATGAGTTGAAATATGTGGAATGAAGAGAAAGCTACAACTAAACTCCTCAATACGCACCATGAGCGACACCTTCGGACCAAGCACGTCCAACAGTGTCTCCGGAAGCTGGACAGGCTTGATGCCCTCAAGAAACACAGGATCAATGAATGAAACAGGCGTGAATTTCCTCGACCTCGGCCCTCCTACTTTGATCAGCCTCCGCAGCCAGAGCATTACATTGACCATAGAAGTCCTCGATCTAGAGACGCGTTTCTGATAAACACCACTCAGGCTTAGATGCAGAGCACCACACCTACTGTTTGAGCGCCTCGTTCTGCGCCTCCAGATCGGCGACCTTTCTGACCGTCTCTGTCCTTTCCTTCTCGAAACGCACAACTTCTTCCCGCCACTTGTCCTTTTGCTGCTGCGCCTTCACGACTGTCTTGGTCAACTCTTTTTCGTGGGCAGCCCGGGCGCGACTTTCTGACTTCAATTGAGATACGAGCGTCTTTAGGCTCTTCTGCTCCTGCTGGAGCTCGTTCCTATCAGGCTGCGTAAAGAGGTGTCGCTGTATCAGACACACAGTCACTGCCTTGTCAGAATCCCGGCACGAAGCTTCAGAAGAGGAGAATGTGATGCATATGCGAACCTTGAGCAGATCAAGCTCGTTCTTCGCATCTTGATACTTCTTTACCCAGAACTCGATCATTTCAGGCGCGTAAAACGCGTCGATGGATATTCTGTTACGCGCAGATACGGAGGCAAGTGGAGACTGATCAGATTCGTTATTTCGGCTAGGGCCGGTATGGTCCTCCACGGTGGCCGCCATGTCAGTAATTTTGAAAATCAAAGAGTCTCAATAGAGGAAAGCAAGGAAAGAAACACAAGATGCAGATTCAACTTCGAGGTGATCAACGCAGTGGACAGTACTAGTGTTCGAAGGTTGAGAATCCAAACACCGGCACTGGAAATCACCCCGAATTTTCCCCAGGGGATGTTGCAGATATATGGCAAATATATCTGAAATATATCCGCAATATCTCGTCCGCGGAATATATCCCAAATATCCTGATGTCGAACCAAAGTGACAGCTGACTAATCTTTTTTCTACAGACATGTGACAGGGGCGTGTCATTGGACGCCTCAAAATTTCTTCCAAGTCGTCCTACGCTAGTCATCTCCTCGTTGCCTGTACCTCGTTATCCCTCAATAAACCCTCGTTTTTTCACATATGCATACAGGCTGGAGAGAAGCAGACACCCGATATGACCCTTGCCCTTGTGAACAGTGCAGCACGCACAATCCTCCAATGCACCAGCTCTGCCGTACGATCCACCGACACCTCCAACAACAAGGGATTCTTCAACGCAATGCCCAAGGGTATACATCCACCATATTTATTGTCCCTCAGAAGCAAGGACATGAAGAATCAGAGGCCCCCGCTCATCTAGACACGAGGCAGGAGGTTTTCGGGGCATACGAGGGAGGCGAGACATGGACCACCCTCGGTGGGTTTTCTCCTCCTCAACAAATGTTTCTGTCTCTTCATTTCATCAATGCTCACATTTGAACAGATTTTATTGATGATGAGGATAAAGGAGCATGCATATATGCGCTCCCATAGGTCTCAGACACCGGTACTGACCCACATACACTGCCCAGCATGTTCCCATCACCCTCGTGGCTTGACGACGACGACGCATCCACTCTAGACAACAACGCATCCACTCTAGATGACAACGCATCTCTCTTAGACAACAATGATGCTGGTCATTTCTCTCACTCTGGTACTTGCTCACTTGCTCCATCAGCATCTGACTTGGATTTGGACCCCTGTGGTCTTCTTGGCACTCCAGAGCCCACTCTATCCCTTTCTGATGATGAGGAGCCAATACCTGAGCTCAAAAACAACCCTCAGTATCAGACTAGCGAGGAACTATTCGAGTGTTTCTTAGACTCAGGCTCAGAGCATCTCGATGACAACAACTCAAACCCCCCGGCATTTGACAAAGATCCTGCCATTTGCAATGCCTACATCACGGCATATCTCCTTACTGCGTGTCACAGATCCACGCAAGAAGCCATAAAAGCCTACTTGGATGCTGAGCACGAGATGCTACTGTTTATGCAAAGGAGGACTGGGCTTGAGATGCCTGGTCTCGACACTATGGCATGGACACTCTTGACCTTGGAATGACGGCTGCGTATTGATGCCAATGAATACATAGTATACTATTTTCTCTGTGATGTTTGCTGGGCATGACACACGCCGAACACTTTGTATGAACTCAAGAGTCCCTTTTGCTGCAATTCTGAGTGCTCGGGCCTTCTATATGATGTCAAGGTACTCACTAATGGCAGCTGCAAAAGAATGCCCCGCAAAGTCCTTCCAACCGTGCCCATCAAGCCCATGCTCCAACAATTTCTGCTTCGCCCTGGCAAGTACCAAGAATTTCAACATTGGAGGAGACCAGGAGCAGATGACGCCAGCGAGGCCAAGCCCATTGATGAACTGGCTGAGCCCCTCAATGCATACAAAAATCCCCATGAGGTTCTTGGTGACATAAGCGACAGCTGGCGCTAGTGGGCTGTGTCTTGGGGCCTCGAACGACAACAGGCCAGTAGCGCCGTGTCTACATGGGGCATTGAGAATGTGTTAGTAGAGGAGAAACAGCAGCAGTTCGTATCTTTACCATGCGGTTTGCTGTTCTCCATCAACATCAACTGGTATGTCCACACGAGTTCCCCTTCATCCTATTTGTTCATTAGTTTCCTCCAGGTTCTCACCAATAAAGCGCTTGCATGCGTACTCTACCAGCGCCATTTATGTCATCATTCTCAACAATCCCAGATCCAAGCATTTCTTGGCCCAAGAAATGTTACTGTACTGTGTCATCCCAGGGCCTCATAAACCAACCTTGGAGCAACTGAATGAGATCATGGAGCCACTTGTCAAGGAATTTCAGGAGCTATACAAAGGCGAGTGCATGGTTTGCGTAAGCGGGAAGGAGAAAACAGCCATTAATGGACTGACCTTTCTTCAAGCAGGTGTTGCCATCATTTGGAAAACCACCCCCTTGTATTAAGCTCTAATTAGCTATAATTAACACTCTACTATACTAAATTATGAAAGATTAGGATAAGACATTTTTAGCTTACCCCCCCTCTAAACCTGTTCTAATTAGACATAATTTTCCTAAATTAGGAATTATTAGGATTAATTATAACTTGAAATTTCGGAAAAATCATAATAAATCAAGCATCACAGTTCAAGTAGCCTTCTTATAAAGTCATGTCTATTAAAGCACTAGTTCAATACCTAAACACAGAATATACCTTATAACAAACTTGCCTTCTGCCAGAGTTGAACCAACAACCTCATGTATGCAAGCACCCGGGACAGATGCTCTAAGCCACTAAGCCACAAGGTCTAATATATAACCTTGGTAATCAAAATAAGTAGACATAATATAGGCAACCTCAACATCTCAAATTTTATTCAACATTTATCTTTCCTCTATCTTATAAATAAATAGGTCAATAAATACCTAAAAAGTCAGGTCTTTCAGGATTTAGTTTAAACACCAGCTAAGAAGATAATAAACCAATGGAAAATCAATAATACACTTTATATAGGATAAAAATGAATTATGGCACTTATACAATCTGGACTGAAAATGTGTAAAACTATGATTGAGTGTAATATTCAATGGGACTCTACAAGTATAGACAATGCTACCTGAATTTGCAAATTTGATCAAAAACATGATTATGAATAATCAAGATCTAATAAGAGAGGGGGGTTTTCTAAATAGCCACAAGTGAGGTAGAGGATGGGGACAAGAGTATATATATGGCATGCCTATATATAAACAAGCACAAGATTGTTGGAGGTGATCTTGATATGCTTAATGCATATATTTCCTATATGGCAGGCAAATATATCATTCTGGCATCACATACCAATATGACTGTCTTTTCCACAGCCCAATAGCTAGAGGAAAACACCAAGTTTGAGCATCTTCTGTATAACAAGGCAATAAACAATATAAATAGTGCTAAAATTTGTAATATCAATAGTGATGATGATTGTGTGCTGCACAAGACAGTATTAGCCACTGTACTAATAGACAAGGTCTATAAGGCTGCATATAGCATATCCCTAAGTCCAACCCACATGTTGTGTCCTATAATGACTAGTAGCAGGCATTGGCTAACAATGACAACTTTAGGTCTTGTGGCAGCTGCCAAGCTGCCAACAAAGTGGCTGGGGGTATCAATGCACATTTCTCTCTTTCTATATCCCTTGTAAAGACAGCTGGAAAGTCAGCCAAAGAGCTACAAGATAATGGCATAGGCATATATGAAGGAGAGTAATATGCTAAAATAGTATAGAATGTGCCACATCTTTACCTTCTCACTGATAGAGCAGTAGTACTTACTATTTTCTACTAATAATTAAAGACTTCTTAGTATAGAATTAGTGCTAATATCATGAAATTAGAAACCAATCCAATGCTCACAATGTGTTGCTCCCAATTAGGAAATTAGACACTTTTAGATACTATTAACACTTTTAGATACTTTTAGACACTATTAGATATAATCTGGAGCTAATACAAGGGGGTGTTTTTCCAGATGTGGGTATGGGTAAGGAATGGAAGTGATGCAACTGTATAACCTCAAGACTAGGGAAAGGGATACATTTGCTGTATGAGTTGGCTGGTGTCTGCTTGGTAGCTATGGAGTCTATATTCTTCTTCATAGCTGTACAAAATAGCGGTAGAATAGATTTGGAGAGGAAGGTGTGTTTGAAACTCTGAGCATGTCCAACTACATCACAAAACATAGCTAGGGTCCACTGGGGGTCCGCATCTAGGGAGAAGGTCTCAGTATCCTATGTGAACAAAGCTCGTAAAATATCACAACTAATCAGAGGCCACGGAGATGCACCATGAAGTGTCGGAGCAATAAACGCTGAGGAAACATCAGGAGAAAAATCTGGGCCACACAGCCAGCCATAGAATTCAATACATCCTGTGACACGGTCGCAAGTCATGCGAATAATTCAGAGAGGGGCCGCAAGTCCCATTTTACCACTTTGCCTCTCTAGAATGGGAAGCAGCAAGCTTGTAGAGAGCTCAGCTTCTTTGCATTTACAAGCGAGAGTGATTCTGGTAGTAGTTGGAAATTCCACAATTTGCGAGATTGCTATGCAATGTGACCAGAAGCCCCTTAGATCCAAACTTGAGAGGTGTGAGAGTGTAATTCTCCTTTGCATTTGACCAGATGATGTAGGGGAAAGAGCAGGGAGGGCAAAGTAATTCATGAGTGTCTCAGGCATGTTGGACAATGTGTCAAAAAAATCATTATATGATGGCAAAAGAGATGTTGAAGCAGTATCTTGTGATAACATAATGGTAAGACTGGTCATATTATGCAGGACAGGAGAAGACCAAGGAACTGCAAACCCGGTGAAAGAGGCAGTGCGCAGGAGTGGGGCATGGTTGGCAAACAGGCTATCTGGGATTTCCATGATATCAATGTATAAAGCTACTGCCAGATCGATACACTCCATCATTAGTGCAGGAGTTGCAAGGAGACGCAGGTCTGAGAAGTGGTATATATCAGATAGAATGGTCGAGTTTGTGTGAATCCAATGGGGCAAGATCAAAAGGCGTGCATCATGTGGGCTCTGATTATAGGAGCTTTCAAAAGCAATAGCTGTTTATTTTGCACATGTAGACATTTCCAAAACACATGATTTGCCAAGGTCAAGATTGATTATTGACCACAGTTTCTGATACTCCAAAGCAACTTCTCTCCAGTATCTGCAAATATATGAGATTTTGATCCATCCCAGGTCACATATCCATGGGGGATTGATTACTGCCAGAAAATAGAATACATGCACTAAAGTCTCAGATGGGAGATGATGCATGAGAATTATATCATTGCACCGCACATTAATCACACATATTGTGTTGTGCAGAAAGGCTACTTCATCATCAAAGATCCTGTAAATGTTTGGATCATTGACAGATGCAGTGATGCTGAGATCTGAAAGCAGATCTAGTCTCAGTTGTGCAGGAGGACTCTAGTAATCGATTGCACTATGTGGAAATTCAGGTCGATATGATAATGCAGGATGATGCCAATGATGCGACTAAGACTGACACGTGACTTAGCCGGCCCTGCCGCAAACCAGCCTTGGGTCAGCCGTACGTCGCAGATTTAGCATCGCGCTGTATCTGCACATTTTTAAAACAGAAATTCAGTCGTAGTTAAGAAATATTGAGCTCTCATTGTCAACAACATGAAGAGCAAGTGAACTTTTGAGGGGCACCAGCACCGATGTCCAATCACATCAGGCGCCACTCTAGCGGCGCCGACTTCAACTTGTCCTTTACACCCATCTCAAGTGCAACGACGACATTTACTTCACCGCAAGAAACGGCCCATGGCTCGTTTACGACCTCAACATTATCTCTCATAGCTATTCTCCAAAGATAATCCAAGTGTCGCTAAGGTACTTTGTCGAATACAGCATCTCATTTGCGATACTACAGTTACTACTCCTACAGGACATTGGCAACTTCCGTTTCTTAAGACATTTTCAAGTCGCTCGGTGAGTCAATGCAGGTTCACACACAGAGTAGCTTATTAACATGCTTCTCAGATAATTTGAATGTCAAGAATAGTGGCAGTTATCAATCAAGTCCAAATGTGGCACACGGTACTTTATCCGTCAAAAACGCTCAATCAACGAGGCATTGATGGTGCAGAATAGAGCCGAATGAAGGTGCGCCATCTCCATTGTCCGTTGCTGTGCTGTGATAGCGATTATTGCATGTCAGGTTGGGTGGAGACGGGTTTTGACCTTGACGGGATGGTTATCTATCTTGCTTCACTCTCCTCCGTTATCGTGCATGCAGAACCAATCAAGGAAAATAGACATATTTGCAACGCAGAGAGGCGGTGAACATCACGAATCCACCAAACGTATCGTAGGCTTGCTCTGAGTATGAATGTAACACCGACAATGGCATCGTAGTAGCAGCAGGATAATGGGAATCCCATCAACTGTCGAGGAGGCTTCGCAAAGGCCAGAGCGTATGCAGAAGGAAAGAGCAGCTTGTGGGACAATGGGGCACCAGTGATTTCTTGACAATTAGATACCCTCGCGTTGGCGCTACATAGTGCAGCATGCGGATCTACGCTCGACATCCGACCTTGCCGATCGATGAGGCGATGAAGCTGGTTGCGACATCTAGACTCCCTTGTCCTGAACAATGAACCAAACCTACATCCTGGCTCTAGTCATGGATTCTCTACCGAGGCGAACAATAGGCCGCAGAGCGCGCGAGAGTTTACTTGGCCCCCAGAAATGGACTCGCCGAGAAAACGGGTCCATGATCAACTCAGTAATGACATGGGCGAGCACACGTGGAGCAGTATGGTGGGCAGGCATAGGTGGGGAGGGCGCAGCGAGCACCGGGCCACATACAACGGGGCTCTGGAGTGCCCGAAGGTCAGTCATGACATTTGTAAATTGTCGACGGAACGCTTCCACCATCCGTACCGGAGCTTGCGGGAGGAAACGGAGCTATCGTAAGTCGTACCCGCACGAGACTAGATAATGAATCGGCTTCCATCCCTCGGTTGTTGTGATGTCCGCCTAGCCTGCAATCGTCTCAACGGGGAGTCTCGAGTGAAATTTTGAACCGGACATGCTACATCAATGCTCTGTTCCCAGCGGAGCAATTAAAAGAAATATGTGATAAAGGGGTGCCTCGCTACCCCTGCGTGTTGTGTGAAGGCGCCATAAACGGCTAGAAGATTCGAAAGAGAACAAGAGAGCTGAATCATGTCGTTTGTGATAGACCCACTCGCGAAATCAAGCGCCCTGATGCGCCTACAACCTATAGACGAACGCGTATGATTTCAATTGAGGCGACTGGTCACAGATCTTCACAGATGTAGCGCACGCCGCCGGAGAAGACCCGAAACAAAGGATCAAGCGGGATATTGCGACGGACGTAACCCCACTTCTCGCCTTGCTTTGCCACAGATGTTATCGAGGTCCGATGAATGATGATAAGGCGAATGCACCCCAAAAATCCACCAAATGGTCACAGCACGGACACATTCTGCCTCACAGGACTGATGGAACAGGGAATATTGCTCGCCTGCCGCTGGAAGAGAGGACGCCCGAAAGGAGACAATGGACGCCGGCTTGCGGCATGGGAACAATGAGCCCGCTTCGCTTTTGGCTCGGAACCTAATTCCAATACGCGAGGGAAGTGATTACAGCGATGTCTGAGCCGTAGAGGGCGCTTCTTCGATGGTATATCTAGAGAACCGAAGAGAGTGAAAGGTCAACCATTCACCGTACCACTAAGTCTTACCTGCCTCTCCCCTACAAATTACACATCAGCACCTTCAAGACATCAACATGTCTGACTACTACAGCGACGACTCGTTTGATGACGAGTTATCCAGTGCGTTATATATTTGTATACCATTTCAGAAATTCACTACATATTAACGCGAATCGACCTGCAGCACCTGGCGCAGGTCCGTCATGCTCCCAACCCTATGTCGACGAGACACACGGTGAGAGCGATCACATAGACGAGTCGGTAAGTTAGGAACTTAGCTTCAGATCTTTCAACACGCCACTCATACTTGGGTGCTCCTAGGACGAGGACGTTCACCTTCCTCGGGTCAGGGGGGCTTCTATACAGCCATGGCCTTACGCCTATATCGCCCACGGTGGACACCATAGCCCTTATGCGCCACTCACACATCCCTCGCTCCCTGAAACCAATCTTGAGGTTCCAGCCTCCTTCGCGCAACGCGCGCCCGCCCGGGCCGTCCAATGGGACGACGACAACCAGATGGCGTGCCCGTGGCCATTCCCGGTTCCACTTCCCGCCACACACACTTACACGGAGGCGGCCACACGCCACATCCCTACATCTACCTTCCCGACACTGGCGCATCCTATCGAGGTCGAGGAACGCCCTCTAATGCGCTGCGCTGCGCCCTTCTCCTCACTATTAGGCGCCGTCTATCCGATCCAGGGTCCGTGGAGAGACATGGCACGGGAGATCGTGGAAGCGCCGCGCGACATCGTCCTTCGGGTGTTGGCCGAGGTCCCTCCGCGGATGCCCGTCGAGGAGGTCCCGAAGCCCGCCCCAGAGCTGCCGCCGTCACCAGAAACCGCCTCGGTGCCAGTGCCGCAGGAGCACTACGTAGATATGGAGGAGGGGCCGAGGCGGAAGAAGGCGAGGAACGAGAAGGGAAGTGAAGGGGAGGGGGAGGGCCAGGGAGAAAGCCAGGGAGGGAACGGCGCGAAGGCGGAGAGGCGCATAGTCAGGAGGCCGCGCATGCCCCCGATCGCGGGGTGTGGGCTGTTTTCAGTCAGGCTGCCGAGCCACTATGCGGCGAGAGGGAGAGAGATGGTGGGGGTGCAAAGCCAGATCCATGTGGTCCATCCACAGGCGCACAGCAGCGCCCTCAAACAGAATACAAATACATCGACGACGTCCACCCACAGGGTGGAGATCCCCATAGGTGAGCCAGTCCCCGAGACTGTACTGCAGTCCATCGAAGGGCCCTCGACGGCGACACCTGGGGAGGAACAGAGAGGCGCGCGAAAGCGCAAGAGGGCTGACCCTCATATCTGCGACGGCCCCGACGGGTGTAGCAAGCGGCTGTCGTGCCCGTACGACATGCCCCGACACAAGGCGACTCTGCGCCATGAAGGAGTGCGCAGGTTTCCATGCGACGACTACAAAGTCCCATTCGTGCGCAAAGATGAAGTGCTTCGCCACAAGCGGGATCACTGCCCGAACAGGGCCAGGACAGATAACGGCAAGGATGGTCCCTCGCAGGGCCCGAGAGACGATGGTTCAGGGGGCGGCGGAGGGGGCATGGGGGTCATGGGGAATGGTCTGCTCAGCGGATAGAGCTGAAAGTGCGTCCCGTTAGCTTTCATTTTCTCTTCGCTCGCTTGTTTGTTTCGCGCCGCACGCCATCGATGCCTTTGCTATTCCTTTCCTTACCACCCTCGTTGTTCTTGCGCTCGTCTTGCGCTCGGATCGATGCGGATAGGAAGCTGACTTGCTCTGTGTTTTCGCAGAACTCTGCTCATGGTCGACAACTGGTCGACATCGTCCAGCCCGGCATTGCACGACGGATGGGAAACCGGTCGTTATGTAAGCTATCATACCACCAGGGGCGCTCATCGCGTCGTCGACTTCGTCCACGACGGCGCCTCAGCGACAAGGGTTTGATAAGCTCATCTCTTACGAGGTTAATCACATCTATCACGGGGATATCCCGTTGTACAGTCTATTCACTCCAGCGCTTCTAATGCAAACATCTATTCCTTCTCATATCGTCCTTCGAACTCGAGCCCTGCTGGCATATGACTATCTTAGACAAATGAACTAGACTAGGCGGAATAATTTTTTCCTCGATGTCCCACTGATTTCATCCAATGCGGATGACCGTCAGCTCTGACGAGACTAACAACTCCTGCAAGCAGCATGGTCTTCTGTCCACGTGGTTCGGAATTCAGACTGGCGATGTCAGTGATGGAGGCTGAGGCTGCCGTTGTTGAGAACGAGGCTGTCATTCTCTCCCGGTATACGTTGGCGATACCGCTTTTCGTAGGCTTGCTCTTTCATCCACAAGGTTCTCACATGCTATAACGCAGAATTTCCTTCTTGCCACCCGCTCTTGCAACAACGGTCTATCGAATGTCTTCAATGCGCTCAACACTTTGTCAAATGACGTGCGCTGGCTTCTTTGTGCACCTGAACAACACCATCGCAAGAAAGATAGTGTAAACTTCGAAGTAGACGCTCGAGGCTATGTCCATCAACGAGGTCGGCTCTGGAGTGACAATCAAAGATTTACTGCAGGGCATCCCTGCTGATATACCTGCGAGTCTCATCATGAATTTGGTGCGTTGTTTGGCAATCGCTTGTGGAAGGAGAATTAAATCTGGCCCACTGTTAGCTGTTCGGATTTAGAAGTAATTGATACTATTGCAACGTTTTTGTGCTGTTCGCCTTCATGGAGTGAGTGTCATTGCAATTGCTTTACGCAAGGTGCGAGACGAGATGATACAACTTCTGAACTCGAGGACTCTCAATGTCGAATTAAGTTTATGAGAAAGTGTCGCAGGGACAACATACCTGTGACTACGAGTGGCGCGCGGCGGTGGTTTCTGAAGAAGCCAAAGCCACCTTACGACGACTCGCGCCTTCAATCATCTCGGGGACAAACACGATGCACGAAGTCAACGACGCTTATCATCCCGATGGCAAAAAGCTCCGGTTCTCTTTCCATAACGGGCGAGGTGGCTGGGCAGAGAAGCATGGCGTTTGGACATTGTGTGGCGAATGTTGGTGGCAGCGGAGGTCCAAGCGTTCACCGATGGCCCCAAAGCCACATTGGTGACCCTGAGGTGTATAAAAGGCTCACCATTCTCTCCTCTTTGTCTCCATCACTCTCTCTTCCTCCCCACCACCACCACTACCCTTGTCCTCTCTCATGCTGTCCTGCGGTACTCACTGTCCTCTCCGTGCCCTCCTTCATCTGTACAGGTACATCTCATTCATGCTGTTCGCCATCACTTCAACCATTGAACCTCGATGCGCTCTAGGTTATCAGGCACGATCGCCCCAGGCACGATGTCAAGTTCATAGGTACGTCTTATTGACCACTGCTCGTATATCCTTGGTGCTCAGCGACGCATTAGCAGGCACGATCGCCTTCAAGCACGACAGCAAGTTCACTGGCTACATTGTATCTTCTGGCGACACTGCTCTGGGATCTGTGGCTTTGGTCTGTGGCATCGGGCTCTATCGTTCTCTGGAGGTGGCTTCGACGTCTGGTTGCTGGTGTGTCTCTCCATCATGTCTGGGTTCTGTCTTATTTGTCTTTCTCGTCGTCTTACCCTTCTTCCCATTGGTAGTTCTCGTCTCTTATTATTATCTCCTGCGCTTTGATGCCCTTGGCTGTGGTCTGCTCGCTCTTCGCTGTCTTCTCTGCTCGCTCTCTGTTCTCGTCTCTTCGTGCTCTCTCCTCAATCTGGTTTGCTCTCTCTGTCTTACTTGCTCCTCGCTGTCCTCTTCGTCCTCGCTCTGTGTTCTCTCTGCTGGCTGTGTCTTTTTTCTGCTCGCTCTGGGTTCCTCACTCTGTTTGACTTGGTTCTCGCTGTCTGCTTCTCTTGCTGTGGCTTTGCTCTTGGTTTCTGTCTTCTCATCTCAATCTTTGCTCGTTTATCTCAGTCTTGTCTCCTTGCTCGTCAATCTTCTCTTCCCTTTCTTCATGCTCGACGGCCCTGGTCTATCTCGGCGACGCTCTCGGTCTCTCTTGCCTCTCTTCCTTCCTTGCTTGTTGTTATTTTCTGGTGTATCTTGGCGACCTTCTCAGGCCATCCTTGGTCATATCTTGTCAGTGTAAGTACACCTAACCATTCTGTCCCTTAGGTCCCGCACCGCCACACACACCTACTTCAAGCTGCAAGAGATCGTGTCGCCAGTTAGGGGGCGTCAGCCCCCGGTGAGTCCTTACTTCCTCTTCCCGCTGTCGCAATTACTGAGTCGCCCACACGTCTTACATTTCCAGGTACGTCTCCATCCGGCTGTTCATGATTTCTGTCGCCCTTACTTCAAGTTTCAAGTGCCACAATGCTGTATTCATTGGCACGATCGCCTTCAAGCATGACCTCAAGTTCACTGGGAGAAATCAGCAATGATAGATAGGCTAATTCGTCATCAAAGACCCTGAGAGCATTTGAATCACCTGAGGATGCAGTGGCGCTTATATGGGAGAGCGTAGTCAGTCTTGATTGCAAGGGAGGACTCCAGTAGTCGATCGCACTGTATGGACTGGTCAGATCACTGCACCATCGCAATGGTCCCAAATACAGCAGATCAGGATACTCACCTGGTCTCGATAGCGACCTCTCCCACATCACAAGGTTTCACCTGTATCTCAGAAGAAAGAGATGGATCAAGAGTCTGATTCGACGGCATGTGGGTGTGGACTGCCTATGAAGACGCAGAACCCAAGCACTCGAACGGCCGACTATAGCCACGTGGCCTTGCCGTGCAAAGTAAGGCGCATCCACGTCATTCGAGCGCCACTCTAGCGGCGCCAACTTCAACTTGACCTCCTACATACATCTCAAGAGCTGCAACGACATTGGTTCGACCGCTCAAAACAATACATGACTCGTTCATGACATTACTACTGTCTCCTAAAAATGTTTTCGAGAAATGCTTACGGCGATGCTTTCTCAGATCCAGCAAGTCACGCCAAACTGCCCATCATTGCTGCACGACAATATCAATCGTTCTTTCCAAAGCGTCTTCCTTGTCTTTCTGTGATAAGACACCTTTTCTGAGCCTAGACGCACTCAAAAACCGTGTTTCTCAGAACCTGCGCGCGTAAATATCAGCAGCTGTCCATCCGTCGAGTCAGCTATGGCATACGGCATTACAACCATCGAGAATTGCAGTTGATAAGGTGTAAAGCGGTCCTAAATGAAGGCGAACTATCTGGCCCCGCTGAGACGTTGAACCCTCTGAGGTGATAATCTCCACCTCGTCCATCAAGACGTCTTGCAGAAATATTTGCCGAACGGGGACATTCATAACACAACGATGCAGAGAATAACAGGAGCCGCGCTTGTATCGTATCAGCTTGTCCATTTGTAGCAAGCAGTGGGACATTGAGGATTCCATGACATCTGCAGAGTCTGTTGAGAGAGTCCGACTCGAGTGTACAGCCTGTAGACAGAGAGAATGAAAGGATCGGACGAAAATGAGAACCCATGTTCTTGATCGCAAGATACCCTCGCAAAGCAGTACGTACCAAAGCATTCTTATCTGTGAAGCGATGAGATTAGGTACGACACATAGACCATCTCCTCATAAACGATAGCTCGATCACACATTCAAGCTTCGCTGTGCTCTGTCGACACTGACAATGGTCGACGAGCAGGTGGCTTCCCATTTCCACTTGAGGACGCCTCCGGATACTCACGCGCCGAGAGGACCAAACCGATGGGTAGTTCAGGGAAAATACGCTGATGGTTGGATGTATCTGTTCCGCCTATGGCTGTCCACGGATGCCGCATACAGGGAGTGTACAGGCCCTAGACTGCCGACCAAATTAGTCATCCCAATTGTGCATTCATCACTGAGCGCCCCCACCTTCGCACCGGTATTATCGTAAGTCGCACTCCAGACGAGAACAGGCCCTAAATCCACGGTCATGCGTCGTGACATTCCGACGAGCCTGCAATCGCCCATACGCGGAATCCTGATCGAGCTGAATGGGCCCGTCATGCTCCAACGATCCTCTACTCCCGAAAAAGCGATGAAATAAACATGGCACAATGCTGTGCCTTGCTACCCCTTGCGGGTTGTGCGGAGACACCAGAAGCGGCTAGAAGTTTCGATTCCAAAATACAAGCGGGCTGGATTATGCCGTTTGCGATGGAACCATCCGTAAAATCAAGCACCCTGATGCGCCTACAACAATCGGCGTATAATTTCAACTGCAGCGGCCCGTACCAGATACAAGGCATGGCGCTGACGGGAGTCAACTGTCAAAAGAAGCTGTGCAGAACAAGGGAGTAAGCGGGTTGTTACGACACGTGTAACCCCGCTCCTCGCATGGCTTTGCCACAGATGTTATCGACATCGGATGAACGACGATAACGTCGAACGTACCCCGGAAATCCGCCGAATGATGACAGCCTGGACGCATTCTGTCTCACACGACTGATGGGACGAAGAAAATATTGCCCGCCTGTCGCTGGAAAAAAGAATTCGCCCGAAAGGAGAATATATCACTAATTTGCGGGATGCGAACAATGCACCCACCTTGCGCTTGGGTCTGAGCCTGATTACAACAGAGGAAGAAAGGCATCACAACGACTTCTGATGCGTTCCTTGAACCTTGTAGAAGGCGGTGGGCGCTTCCTACTCTGTAACGTCAAGTCTGACCCACCTTTCCCCTACCGACCACCACAACGCCGTTGAGCCACTCAACAACACATCCTACGCAACATTATCCACCTTCCCAGCAATGTCTTGGTGCTATAATGATGGCCGTGACGCCGAGGAAGACCTCTTCAGTATGTTCTGCATGTGCATGCCATTTGAGTACGTGAACACGAACTTGCCCACAGCTCCTGGCGCAGGCCCGTCGCGCTCCCAGACCTGTGCCAACGACGAGTCGGTAAGTCCAAATCTTAGCTACAGGATATCAGCACGCCGCTCATTGATCTGCATTCCTAGGACGAGGACACCCACTGTTCCGCACAACCGTGGCCCTATACCTACATCGCGCATGGGGGACACCTGAATCCCCACGTATCACTGCCGCCTCCATCCCTCCCTGTGACCCACCTCGAAGGTCCGACCCCCTTCACACCACACGCGTCCGCCCAGGCCGCCCACTGGGACGACGACAACGACGAGTCGACGGGCGCATGGCCGTTCCCGGTTCCAGTCCCCGCCACTCATGCATACACGGAGGAGGCTCTACGCTATGTCCCCGTCTCGACCTTCTCAACACGGGTGGATGCATTGGACCGTATTGAGGTCCCTCGGAGGCGCGGCGCGGCGCGTTTCTCCTCGCTGCTGGACGCCGTCCAGCCGATCCGGGGTCCATGGAGCGAGATGGCGCGGGAGATCGTGGAGGCACCGCGCGACATCGTCCTTCGGGTGTTGGCCGAGGTGCTTCCGCGGGAGCCCGTCGAGGAGGTCCCGGAGCCCATCCCAGAGCTGCCGCCATCACCAGAGACCGCCTCGGTGCCGGTGCCGCAGGCGCACCGTGTGGATGCGGAGGAGGGGCCGAGCCGGAAGAAGGCGAGGAACGAGAAGGGAAGCGAAGGGGAGGGGGAGGGCCAGGGAGGAAGCCAGGGAGGGAACGGCGCGAAGGCGGAGAGGCGCATAGTCAGGAGGCCGCGCATGCCCCCGATCGCGGGGTGTGGGCTGTTTTCAGTCAGGCTGCAGAGCCACTATGCGGCGAGAGGAAGAGAGATGGTGGGGGTGCAAAGCCAGATCCCTGTGGTCCGTCCACAGGCGCATGACAGCGCCCCCAAAGATACTACAAGTACATCGACGACGTCCACCCACAGGGTGGAGATCCCCATAGGTGAGCCAGTCCCCGAGGCTGTACCGCAGTCCATTGGAGGGCCCTGGACAACGACACCTGGGGAGAAACAGAGAGGCGCGCGAAAGCGCAAGAGGGCTGACCCTCATGTCTGCGACGGCCCCGACGGGTGTAGCAAGCGGCTGTCGTGCCCGTACGACATGCCCCGACACAAGGCGACTCTGCGCCATGGAGGAGTGCGCGAGTTTGCATGCGACGACTGCCCAGCCCTGTTCGTGCGCAAAGATGAAGTGCTTCGCCACATGCGGGAGCACTGCCCAAACAGGGGCAGGAAACATAACGGCGGGGGCGGTCCCTCGCAGGGCCCGAGACACGATGGTCTAGAGGGCGGTGGAGGGGGCATGGGGGGGTATGGGGTATGGCCTGCTCGGCGGATAGAGCTGAAGGTGCGTACCGTTAGCTTTCATCTTCTCTTCGCTCGCTCCTTTGTTTCGCGCCGCACACCATCGATGCCTTTGCCGTTCCTTTCACCCTCGTCGTTCTTGCCATCGTCTCGCGCTTCGGATCGATGCGGATAGGAAGCTGACTCGCTCTGTATTTTCGCAGGACTGGTCGTGGTCGACCCGCTCGGCATTGCACGACGGATGGGAAACGGTCGTTATATAAGCCATCATGCCTACCACCGGGGGCGCTCATCGCGTCGTCGACCTCGTCCACGACGGCACCTCAAGGCCAGGCCTCAGGGCCTCTGCGGCGAGAGCTCGAAAAGGTCATCTTTCACGAGGTTGATCGCTTCTATCACGGAAATTTCCTGTACATATTATTCTCTCCGGCTCTGTTTCCGAATCACTATTTCTTCTCATATTGTCCTTCGAACTCGAGCCGTCCTGGTATACAGCCAATTCCAACCAAACTGAGCAGAGTAACTATCTCGATTTCGTACAGATTTCATCCATTGGAACTGACCATTAGCTCTGATGAGACAAACGAAGCATCGAACTCAGCGAAGCATTCGTGGGTGTGCTACTCTGTTTTTCTGCATTGATGTCAGATGGGTAAGGCGATCTCAGTGGTAGAGGCTGAGGGTGCAGTTGTTGAGGGCAAGGTTTCGAATGTATTCTCGGTGGACCAAGTGGAGACTCGGAGGGTTGTTGATGTCGGAGGAGCAGTGCATCAAGCTGGAGAAGGAGCGAGTTGCACACAAGCCTGGACGAATTAAGGTCGTCGACAAGAGATGGGGAGGTAGGCTCGATTCGCGGCGGGCTTCAAGGGCGACCAGTTCGGGACGATCGACGCCCCATGTAAAGCGGCCGCAACAACAGCGAGGCCGCTCGACGAAAGTTTTCTGCTGGAACTCAGAAGTCTAAATGACCAGGCGGGTTTTTAATCAGTCGGGGAGACGCTCAAGGACTGCTCAAGGTGCAGTACCACCCGGCTTCACATAGTCTTCACATACCACCCGGCAGCTATGCTTGACATTGACGCTTATTCGTGTCTGCACGGAAACACGCGCATACATACAGCCAGGCAACCTCGAAGCCAGCACCTATTATGACACTTTTCCGATAAAATGGGCCCAGATCACATGATACGAGGGCACAGAGATCGTACAAGACAAAATCTGTGACTGCCTCCCTCAAGCACGAACTTCACCCTGATTTCGTACAACATCGCGTCCTTCCCTCGACCCTATTCGCTCGACCCTATTCGCTGTTGAATGCGTCTTGATGATCTTCTAGGAGAAAAAACAGCTCGTGTAGGACGTCATGGAACAGCCCGGCGCGTCAGAATAATTTGGGCTCAGTGCAGGCGGCGAATTCGAAGGGGTTCTGAGATGCGGAGGGTCGGAACTAGTCGTCAGTGCGGACGTGTTGATTCTAGACGAGCCTATGTCTGGTGAGCGGCATTCTCTAGTATCAAAGAATTTATCACTGAATTCTCGGCGTAGGTGTGGATCCTTGTCTGTTTCCAAAGTGGCTAGTGTACTCCATGCAGTCGTGCACGACTGAGAGAATCGATAGATCAGCCTGCATACGTCCTTCCCAGAATGAATCTGGTGCGTTGTTAGGCAATCGCTTGTGGAAAGAGGATTGAATTTGAGCCCTTCTTAACTGTTTAGGTTTAGCAGTAATTACGACTATCGGGATGTTCCCGTGCTATTCGCCTTTATTGCAGGATTCGGAGTACTAGGCATCATAGGAGTTGTTTGGTTCAAGGAATGAGAGACGAGATGATGCACCTTTTAAACTTGAGAACTCTCCCTACTGATCCACGTATTTCGTTCCAGTTCGGTATAAATCTTTGCTGGAAAGGGCTGCAATCATCCAGGATTTGCAAAACAAGTACAATACCACTGTGACCATGAGTGGCGTGGCGCGTACGAGACGCAAAGCCACCCTTGCGGCACTTCGTGCCGGGATGATCGTGGTCAACGACCATCAGCCGACTGCACACGCCGATCACGAGGTGGCTGGGCCGAGAAGCGTGGCGAATGTCGGTGGTCAACCGATGGCCACAAAGCCACATTGGTGACCCCCAAGTCTATAAAGCCTCGTCGTTCTCTCCTCTTTCTGTCCACCACTCTCCCTTCCTCCCCACCACCTCCATTACCCTTGTCCTCTCTCATGCGCTCCGGTACTTACTGTCCTCTCCAAGATCTCCTTCATCTGTACAGGTACATCTCATTCACGCCGTTCGCCGTTACTTCCACCACTGAACCTCGACGCACTCCAGGTTATTAGGCACGATCGCCCCAGGCACGACGTCAAGTTCATAGGTACGCCTTATTGACTACTGTTCGTATATCATCGATGCTCGACGCCGCACTAGCAGGCACGATCGCCTTCAAGCACGACAGCAAGTTCAATAGCTACGTTGTATCTTCTGGCGACACTGCTCTGGGATCTGTGGCTTTAGTCTGTGGCATCGGGCTCTATCGTTCTCTGGAGGTGGCTTCGACGTCTGGTTGCTGGTGTGTCTCTTCAACATGTCTAGGTTCTGTCTTGCTTGCTTGCTCTCACTGGTAGTTCTCGTCTCTTATCATTATTTGCTGCGCTTTAGTGTCCTTAGCTGTGTTCTGCTCGCTCTTCGCTGTCTTCTCTGGTCGCTCTGTGTTCTCACCTCTCTGTGCTCTCTCATAGCTGTGTCCTTTTTTCTCCTCGCTCTGGCTTGCTCGCTCTGTTTGACTTGGTCCTTGCTGTCTCCTTCTCTCGCTGTGGCTTTGCTCCTGGTTTCTGGCTTCTCATCTCAATCTTTGCTCGTTTATCTCAGTCTTGTCTCCTTGCTCGTCAATCTTCTCTGCCCTTTCTTCATGCTCGGCGGCCCTAGTCTCTCTCTGCGACCTTCTCGGTCTCTCTTGCTTCTCTCCCTTTCTTGCTTATTTCCCTTTTCTGGTATATCTGGGCGACCTTCTCAGCTCATCCTTGGTCACGAATATCTTGTCAGTGTAAGTACACTTAATCATTCTATTGCTTAGGTCGCGCACCGCCACACACGTCTACTTATAACTGCAAGAGATCGTGTCGCCAGTTAGGGGGCGTCAGCCCCCGGTGAGTCCATCATTCCTCTTTCCGCTGTCGCAAATACTGAGTCGCCCACACGTCTTACATTTCCAGGTACGTCTCCACTCGGCTGTTCATCACGTCTTTCGTCGATGCAACCCTGCTTGCCCCAGTCTGATGTTGTAATGGTTTGACGGTTCCTCTGCTTTTGTCTCTTTTCGCTTGTTCTCTCATCTTTTACAACTGTCTCGGCGCTTGTCTTTCACACCCTCTAGCTTGTCTCTCTTTCCCTACTTGTCACCTTCTGCTCGCTCCTCTTGGCTTGCTCGCTTCGTTTTATATTCTCGTCCTGCTTGTCGTTCTCCCTCCGCTTTTCTTTCTCACTGTGCTTCCCATTCTCATCTCGCTTCCTGCGAATTATCCTTGTCCCTCTGGCCCTTCACTTATGGCGACATTCTCTCTTGACAACCTACCTTCACAAAGGACGATCCTGCAAGAGATGGGATCGTCAACAAGGAGGTTGGCACTCTCTGTAATTTGTCCCTTCAGCATGCAGTTTCCACAGCCCCTGACCGCTCACACGTTCTTTTTCTCTAGTGACACCTGGCCATTGATTCGCCAGTTAATATGCCTACGATTCTGATTGAGGCGGAGGGGTTTGAGCAGACGATGGTCTCATTGCCCACTGTGCTATC
The DNA here is from genome assembly GCF_000320585.1 of Heterobasidion irregulare TC 32-1. NCBI lineage: Eukaryota > Fungi > Basidiomycota > Agaricomycetes > Russulales > Bondarzewiaceae > Heterobasidion > Heterobasidion irregulare. The sequence continues at coordinate 872,413 of NW_009258198.1, read as the reverse complement.
AACGACTTTTTTGGCGATGTATATGATAAGATAATTGAACCACTATTGAGTGAACCTTTCCGTACGAACCTGGTGGTTTTCCCTGCATTACACTTTCTTCTGGTGAGATCATAGCTGCTGCCATGTCCCTGGTAGCTTTGTCTTACAGGAGTATAAGCGGATGTCCACATTAGTTCTGCAATAGTTCGCACCAAATGTCCCACATAGTCCCGTTTATATTGCATGGAAATTTCTTCTTATCTGAGACTAAGAACACACAGTACAGCATTCCCTGCATCGTACGTCGCTTCGTATATGAGAGCATCCCGATATTCATCCAGATCTATCCCCTTGGGTCACTTCTTGTTTATTCGCGCCAACACACAATCGGCACGATGATTCTGAGCTCATCAAACCACCTCTGCGGCACGCTCCAGTCGAGATCGACTTCTTGGATAGGAGACCGCGATGTACTGCGCTGTTCGAGTACGCGGGTCAAGAGATCTCGAGTGGATGTAGGTGAGGATTGGAAGTCATGTAAATGTATGGATTCAAGGCTGGGGAAAGGCAAGTGCTCGACAAACGAGTCGGCTGGTGTCTGCTCGGCATCTGTCTTCGTATCCATAGCTGCGCAAAACAATGGTAGAATGGAATCAGTGAGGGAGATGTGCTTCACACCCTGAGCACGTTCGATTGCGCTGCGAAACATCACCAGGTTATGAGGGATGTCTTCAACCAAGGAAAGAATCACAGTTTCTGGGGTGAGCAAAGCTCTTAAGATGTCCCAATCGAACGTCGGTTGTTGGCCGGGTTCATATTCGAGCGTCAAAGAAGATGGCGCCGTGTCTGTTTTGGAAGAGTGATGAGAGTGTTGAGGATTACAATGCAGCCATCCAACAACAGAAATCTGGTGTGAGTATTTATGGCGAGTCATCCGAATGGTACGAAGAGGGGGTACAAGTCTCATTTTCCCGCTTCGCCTCTCAAGAACTGGAAGAAGGGAGTGCCTATATATGTTGGACTGAGGCAAATCGCCTTCATCATCTATTTCTTATGATTTACTTATTGCGTACTTACTTGACGAGCTCGGAGATTGCTGAAGTACTATACAGCTCTTAGCCACTGCGCTTGTAGTTACTGATGCCTTCGGTGTTGGGCTTCCCTCAGTGATCTACACAGACACTGAGGTGAGCCCGCTTCTTCTTAAGACATAGATGTCACTTTTACTTACGCTTCTATCATGTAGTAATACTTCTAGGTACTTACCGATTAAATATACAGTGATCTACACAGACACTGAGTAATACTTCTAGCCCATATCTCAATAGGTTATGGGCCCTGCTGTCCAAGCCATGTCGCTCTCCAATTCAATCACTGTCACTACCATTCCGAAGCTCTCAGAAGATCTGTCAAACTGGCCGATCTACAAGGATCGGGTACAGACAGCCATTGAATCAAAGACAGGGCTGTCGCGACACCTGGCTGGCACTGCTCGGCAACCACGAGAGCCCATGCTTCCTGCCGAAGATGCTAAAGATGATGTTCTAGAAAAGTATGACAAGGCTATTAAGAAGATCGATGAATACAATCAGAGAGAAGCCGCCATCAAGCAGCAGATCTACTCTACAATCCCTGACTCCATCCTCAATTGAATCAAAGGGGAGACAACCGCTAAGGAAGTTTGGATGGCGCTCTGCGATCTTGCAGAGAAGCGGGGAAAGATGGTCGAAATTGACATTTGACGGCATATTCACAATTCTCGATGCCAAGAGGGCAGCAATGTCCGCGCGCACCTCGACACCTTGATCGCACTCCAGAACGAGCTCATTGGCATCGATGCGGCTCTTGGTGACAATGACTTTGTTGCTGTCATTCTCTCCTCTCTCCCAAAGTCCTATGAGTCCATTATTTCAGTAATGACGGCTGCTTCGAGTCTCAATTCGAAGCCCCTTACCCCTTCCGGAATCATTTAGCACCTCATGCAGGAGCATGACCGGCGCAGCATTCAAGGTTGGCTCGAGAAGAAGGCATCGTCTGATGAGATGGTGCTGTATTCACATGGCAGAGGTAAACAAGGAAAAAGGGGACGCGGGAAAGGAAAGAAGGGCAATCAGTCATCGAGTGGCAAGAAGTGTTATAACTGTGGACTTACCAACCACATAGCTGCAGACTGCTTCTGACCCGGCGGTGGGAAGGAAGGCCAATGGCTAGCAGGCATGCATCGGCCAGGCCAACACAAGAAGGGTGCGGACCAGAGTGCGGGGAACTTTGCAGTTGCTGAGGATGCTGAAGATCCCAAATTTGGATTCATGGCGACATTTGACCTTGCGGCACTGATAGCAGGCCCCGACATCTCGTCCATGACATGTGTCCGATGCCTTGACATGGGCGCAAGTCACCACATGTCACCCTATTGAGAAGAATTCACAGACTTTGTCAGTATCCCATTCAAACCCATTTACGCAGCTGACAAACGTACCTTCATAGCAACTGGCCGTGGAAATGTTACAGTCATGCTCCCAAATGGGGACAATATGACTGCTGTGCAGCTGTCCGACATGCTGTATGCGCTGTCAATCGCGATCATGTTGATCTTGTCCAGTTGCATTGACAAGGCTGGATACTCCATTTATCTGAAAGGGGGGATCTGCAGGATCTCCGACCCCTCCGATCATATTGTCACAAGAATTCCGTGGTCAAACAACCTGTACAAAGTTGGCAGTCAAAAATTTGATGCACTAAGAGGGGTTCCCTGGGCTAAAGCTGATTGTGATGGCCCAACGAATAAAGACGACGGCTCGTCTTTGGGCTTGTTCCAAGAAAGGCTGGTCTGTATTGATCTTCTCCTCGAAGAGTTGAAGGAGGTGCTGATTGATCATGTGGTGGTGTTCGTCTGGTACAAACAAGTCCTCTCCAATACAACAGATGACTTCGGAGGGATCCCAACGGATGACTCGATATGCGGCGAGTCCTTGATAGGTTGCAGGCGGTAGAGAATGATAAGAGCGATGAGACGAATCCAGTGCGTCGTCAGACTGAGTATGGTTCTTTAGATCTGACAGAGATCGCGAAGCATGAGCTGAAGGTAGCCAGACGCCGGGCACAGTGCTGAGATCAAGATGTATACAAAGTGAACAAGCTGAGGCTTCTAAGAAGCTCAGCTCTCCTATATATAGTACATGGCTATTTAGGGTGGGACGGACATATGGTCCGTGCTTCTAAATGCTAAGTACCATCAACGATCGATGTGTGTAAGCCGCAGTCATTGTTCGTACTCCGCGGCTCTTTGATGTAACTATATATAGTAAGTATATCAAATGTCTGTCCGCAGCAATATCAAATGGAACCGATCACGATCAACATCAGTCATCATAGCAGAAGAGGAATCATAGTACGTAAGTGTTCATGCATCAGCATGTAAATGGTAGTCAGTCCGAGTCCGAGTCATGCGCATAGCTCATGACCGTGTCCTGAGTCATGTGCCTAGACGCGTGTCAAGTCACAGTCCTAGTTGTTAATAGTTTGAGTCCGAGGAAACACCTGACCTTCCCTTCTGTTCACGTGCTTATGCACGTGTTAGGATGCGGTCCTAACAGGTAGTACATGTATGCGTCTACTAACCGTCGAGAACGGGATGATATATACTATAAGGCCTGTGTTCTTGCTCATTTGTGGGCATCTGATTATCTAGGCCATCTTGATGGTCCTCAGCCTGTGGAAGGGCTTGGATTTTGTTGGTTGCATTACTGTTGTGTACAGCATTGCGATATTATGTGCAACCTGACCGATTTTTGAATCCAAGTGGGCATGTCCCGATGCCGCAGGTGAATCTGCGATGTTTGAACCTGCCACGGGGAATCATGATCAGTATCGAAGAGGGGAAAGAAAGAGGTAAGGAGATGATACACAACGGGACTCTATTGCCATCAAAATACAGACGAACATGGGGCTTACCTTGTGATATTCTAGAGTCTAGCTGTTACGAAACGCCTTGCCTATGCTTACCTATCTTTCTCACCTTCTTGATAAGGACTCGTAGGACCTTTCTCCCGACTATACCTCGCGTCCCCGCTCCATTGATACTTGGTCCGTGCATCTGCTTATACATATTTATAGATACTGTGGCGCAGTGTGGAAGCCTCAGGCTATCCACTTCTGTCCAATCTAAGAACTGCTGTTCACACAGTCTTCTCTGATTGCAAGACACTAGTCTGATCAGCCCCGATCATCCTCTCAAACTCCTTTCCATTATTTGTGGCCTAGGATCCTCTCGTCTCGAACAGCCGTTCGTGACATCTGGATAGCCTCTCCACACACAATCCTACTCCACCTTTTTCTTTGCAGCAGAACACCGGCTAGTTACATACGGCGCTAGGCAGTCCCAAAAGACAAGCGTCCGTCGACCGTAGTAGTTACTATACACTTCGAGCGAACGATTGGATGATTCCACTTCAGTGTGGGTCGTTTCAGGTTGTAGAATACTTCTATCTGGTAATCAACCCAGTGGAGGTACGACTGAAACAATTGCACTCGACGTTACGTACGGTACTATACCAGAAGCAGAAAATACTGTACCCGACCAGGAAGAGCTGCTGTTGCCTTGACCCTCGAACCTTGATCAGGTCGAGACTAGCGCGGGCTCTTTGATCCAACAAGACGACTTCTCAAGGTTCAGGCAGACGCGTAGGACGAGTTCCACACGGAACCGACTACTTGAAACACTCGGACACATTCGTCCATTTCGGACAACCTATCAGAAGGACATCCAAAGGAAACTGGGTTTACGTAGGAGGACAGAACAGCGGAAAAACAGTTGACGCCCCGCTAGTACCCTGGGAAGACAGGAAAGCACCTCTCAGAACCGTTGATTCTCCCACTCGAACGAAACCCGCTCTATCACCAGTCGATATCCCCAAAGAAGATATCGAAAAAACCCCAATTCCTGCAGGAGTCTTAACCCCAGTTGACGAAGAAGACCCGGAACCTGTAGCAGGACCGAGTCAACCGAATCCTAACCCGAACCCACAACCGAACCCTCCACCAACCACAGAAGCTACAGACGATGAAGACGAAATGTCGGACAGAGGAAACAAACCGAAAGACTTCGACGGCACAAGGTCGAAGTATAGAGAATGGATATATGAATGTCACATGTACATTCTCGCCAACCCTACCAAGTACGACACCGATAAGGATAAAATCCTGATGGTATTGTCATACATGAGGGAAGGAACGGTGTCACTCTTCGCCCAGAAATATTATTTCGATAGGGAACTCCGAGAATACAAGGTGACGGAAGTAAGAAAAACATGGGGAACGTTCAAAGACTTCTTGAAAGAATTAGCCGCTGCATTCAAAGATGAAAGCCTCGAGCAGAAGGTGAGGCAGAAGTTATTCACAATGAGAATGGGAAAGCGGTCAGCAGACAAATTTGTCACGGACTACCTCATGACAGCAGGAGAAAGCAGGTTCGACCTCGAATCCACCGTTGACTATTTCCGCCGCGCCATACACCCGGAAATCCTTAAACAGATTTATAGACTCCCAGACATGCCGACAACCATGGACGATTGGGTAAAATACACCCGAAGGTTTGATAACCAGTGGAGAGAGCTGCAGAGCATAAAAAGCTCCGTACCCTCTGCCGCTGTTCGATCCAGCAACCCCTTCCGCTACAACTCATCCAATGCTCCCTCCTCCATGAACAACTCCGTTGTCCCTATGGCCGTAGACTCAGTCCGAACAACCCTCACCGACGAAGAACGCAACCGCCTCAGAATGGAGGGTGGGTGCTTTTATTGTCGCCAGAAAGGACATATGGCAAACCAGTGACCTGTCAGGGGTTCGTCTAGGATATATGAAGGGTCAGCTAGATATGTTCAACAGGGTAGTGGAACGGTGGGGAACCGCTCGGCTCAGACTGGCAGCAGGATGGGAAGCGGAGGAAGCGGCTATGGCCGAACGGTCTCGGCAGGAACTTCAGGCGGTACTCAGGGAGGCACTTCGGCGCAAGGTAGAGGCGTGGCGACGACTAACCCGTTCCAAGCCCGACTCGCAGCTCGCCAGGCCCACGCACCTGGACCGGATGCGCCTGTACGTGAGACGGAGCCTGAGATTAGCCGAGAAGAGATCCAGAGGGTCATCGGGAAGATGAGGTGGGACGAACAGGAAGCACTCCTTCAGGAGTTAAGCGAGATGAGCAAGAAGAAAGAATCGGATTTTTAAATAGGCCTACAGCTCCGGTGTACCGTAGACCTACCCCAGACCCTCCTGTAAAAACATTTGTACGGCTCACAAAGTCCAATCAGAAATCGTCTATGCGAATAAATGTGCATTTAAAACACAGAAAAGGAACCACCAAAGCCCGAGTACTGATCGACTCGGGAGCAGAAGGACTCCTTATCGACAAACAATTCTGCCTAAATAACAACATACCAACGCAGAAAATCGACAAACCTATCCCTGTGTTTAACTTAGATGGAACAGCCAATGACGGAGGAAAAATCACCGACAAAGCTTGCGTACTTATGAGGATAACAAACGAGGAAGGCGACTATCACAACGAACAATGCGAACTACTGGCCGCTAATCTAGGAGGCGAAAACGTGATCCTGGGAACAGACTGGCTGCATGAACACAACCCACAAATTAACTGGGTAAAAAACAGTCTTACGTTTTCAAATTGCGCCACCACGTGTCTAGTCAGCCGACCCAAGTTTACCATACAAGCATTAATGCCTATTCGGCAAAGGAAAAACAGAACGATCGGGTATTCCAGGATAGAAGACAACCCGGAAGAAGACGAAATCGAAGATACCTTCTTTTCCGAATTCTATGAGGAATGGTACTATCAAAACCCACTAGAGATACATCCCCTTGAAGCAATTCACATCGGTTCCATCGGAAACAAATCGCAACAACTGGCAGAAAAGGCGAATAAGGCAAAGACGGAACGACCTATTGAGGAAATTGTTCCGGCATATGTTCTCAAACGATTCGCCAAAATCTTCAGCCAAGAAGCTTCACAGCGACTCCCAGAACACTCACAATGGGATCATAAAATCGATATGAAACCAGGATGGGAACCGACGGGATGTAAACTATACCCGTAAATGGAAGAAGAGGAAGATCAGCTGCACGAAATGCTCCAAGAGCATCTAAAGTGGGGAACCATTCGGGTATCCAAATCGCCACAAGCATCACCCTTTTTCTTCGTAAAAAAGAAGGAAGGAAGCTTACGACCGGTTCAAGACTATCGAAGACTGAACGAATGGACTATAAAGAACAAATACCCGCTACCCTTAATTGATGACGTGATAAGGACCATCGCCAAATCAAAGGCGAGGATCTTCTCCAAGTTCGACGTCAAATGGGGATACAACAATATCCGCATAGCCAAAGGAGATGAATGGAAAACAGCCTTCATGACTAAATTCAGCCTATTCGAATGCCTCGTAATGTTCTTCGGTCTCTGCAACTCACCTGCAACCTTCCAAACAATGATGAACATCATCTTCCATGACCTCATTGTCGCACAGGTCCTGGCGGTCTATATGGATGACATTTTGGTGTTCACAAAGACCATCGAAGAACATAGACGCGTAACAACCCAAGTCATGCAAATACTCCTGGACAACGATCTATTTCTGAAACCTTCCAAATGCACCTTCGAGACGGACACGGTCGAGTACCTTGGATTCATCATCTCCGCGGACAGCATATCCATGGACCCTGTCAAGATTGATGGAATCGCCGCCTGGCCAACTCCGAAGAACCTCAAGGAAGTACAATCCTTCTTGGGCCTTGGAAACTTCTATCGCAGGTTCATCAAAGACTTCGCCGCTACGGCCAGACCCCTCAATGACCTTACAAAGAAAGACGTCATCTGGAAAACCACTCCTTTGTATTAAGCTCTAATTAGTTCTATTTATGCATAATTAAGAACAATTAGGATTAGACATTTTTAGCTTACCCCCCCTCTAAACCTGTTCTAATTAGACAGAATTTTGCTAAATTAGGAGTTATTAGGATTGATTATAACTTCAAATATCGGAAAAATCATAATAAAACAAGCATCACAATTCTCATAGCCTTCTTATAAAGTCATGTCTATTAGAACACTAGTTCAATACCTAAACACAGAATATACCTTATAACAAACTTGCCTTCTGCCAGAGTTGAACCAACAACCTCATGTATACAAGCACTCGGGACAGATGCTCTAGCCACTAAGCCACAAGGTCTAAGATATAAACTTGGTAATCTAAATAAGTAGACATAATATAGGCAACCTCAACATCTCTGATTTTATTCAACATTTATCTTTCCTCTCTCTTATAAATAAATAGGTCAATAAATACCTAAAAAGTCAGGTCTTTCAGGATTTAGTTTAAACACCAGCTAAGAAGATAATAAACCAATGGAAAATCAATAATACACTTTATATAGGATAAAAATAAATTATGGCACTTATACAATTTGGACTGAGAATGTGTAAAACTATGATTAAGTGTAATATTCAATAGGACTCTACTAGTATAGCCAATGCTACCTTAATCTGCAAATTTGATTGAAAACATGATTATAAATAATTAAGATCCAATAAGAGAGAGGGGTTTTCCAAATAGCCACTAGTGAGGTAGAGGGTAGGGACAAGAGTATATGTATGGCATGCCTATATATAAATAAGCACAAGATTGTTGGAGGTGATCTTAATATGCTTAATGCATATATTTCCTATATAGCAGGCAAATATATTATTCTGGCACCACATACCAATATGGCTGTCTTTTCCATAGCCTAATAGCTAGAGGAAAACACCAAGTTTGAGCATCTTCTGTATAACAAGGCAATAAACAATATAAATAGTGCTAAAAATTGTAATATCAATAGTGATGATGATTGTGTGCTGCACAAGACAGTATTAGCCACTATACTAATAGACAAGGTCTATAAGGCTGCATATAGCATATCCCTAAGTCCAACCCACATGTTGTGTCTTATAATGACTAGTAGCAGGCATTGGCTAACAATGACAACTTTAATGATCTTGTGTGCAAGGACAAGGTACCTAGGTCTTCATAGCCTCTTGTGGCAGCTGTCAAGCTGCCAACAAAGTGGCTGAGGGCATCAATTCACATTTCTCTCTTTCTATATCCCTTATAAAAGCAGCTGGAAAGTCAGCAAAAAAGCTACAAGATAATGGTATAGGCATATATGAAGGAGAGTAATATGCTGAAATAGTATAGAATGTGCCACATTTTTACCTTTTCACTGATAGAGCAGTAGTACTTACTATTTTCTACTGATAATTAAAGACTTCTTAGTATAGAATTAGTGCTAATATCATGAAATTAGAAACCAATCCAATGCTCACAATGTGTTGCTCCCAATTAGGAAATTAGACACTTTTAGATACTATTAACACTTTTAGATACTTTTAGACACTATTAGATATAATCCAGAGCTAATACAAGGGGTGTTTTTCTAGATGGTCCCATTTGAGTGGACTCCCGAACGAGACGAAGCATTCCATCAACTAAAGCACTGCTTCACGTCGACTCCCGTCCTTGTTTATCCGGACGGCAACCGCCCCTTCCGTCTTGAGACCGATGCATCCGACTTCGCTTCCGGAGCCATCCTGTCACAAGAAACGCCCAATGATGGATGGCACCCTGTTGCTTACCTATCCAAATCGTTCAACGCGGCCGAGCGGAACTACGACATCTTCGATAAGGAACTACTTGCCATCATACACGCCCTCGATCACTGGTGCGTGTACCTCGAAGGTGTTATGATCACGTTCTATCGGGCCTACACGGCGGTCTATTCCGATACGATCATCACAAATATCAAGCGGCCTCACACAGTGAGGCGTACAAACAAGGTACAGGTAGTAACCTTGGTCATCCACTCCCAACGGATCACCTTATCGTTGGTCGAGTATCACGGGCCTATTGTATTAGCGGGCATGGAACGCCGCCTTATAAATTACTCACACGCAGGGCATGAACCTCCTAGTCTTTCCTGGCCGGAAGGAGACAAACGGAGAAGCACAAGAGTAGTCGTTATTGAGAGAGACGACTTAGAGAATACCTACAGATACATATTCGGTATTCTCACGCCCTACTTCCTAAAGTAGTATAAAAGGCCCATAGAATAGGCTGAGGATCTTCAGTCTATTCTCTTCGTTCCCCTGTATCTTCACATACAGGGATCTTCGTTCACTGTGGTCTTCCTACCACAGCACCCTCATCCACTGTAGTCTTCCTACTACAGTCTTCATTGCTATATCGCAATACACTTCTGGCTCCTGTGCTACACGTACAGTCGAGACCACCGTTCCACACATCCTCCACGAGTGACCTAGGGAAGAACCTCCTACTCTTGGGGTTACCGACGAGCAGTCGTAACACTAGAATAGACTCTTCTGCCCCTACCTTGCTCGCACTAGCTTGCTGCCACACTCTCTCTCATAACCTTCCTCGGTGGGGATAATAGACCCCCATCAAGAAAGCGTTACTGCATACACTCTGGAGCAAGACCTAGGCCAGGAATACCCACCCGGCACTAGACTTATCAATAACCAACTCCGTCACAACAATCGCCCTATCCGGCGCGAAGGGGACTTCTGGGTCTACGAAGACAATAACGGAACTGCCCCTCCGAATTACGATAACTGCTCATACCGAAATGGGCGTTATTACTTCACCCTTGAAGACGGAACAGAAGAAGAGGATATTTGGAACGAAACAGAAGCACAGTGGGAACTAGCCCCACAATACAGGGAACCGGCGCCGGTAATCCCCGAAGACTCGGAGCAAGAGGAAACAACCTCGGAATCAGACTCCGACTCACCAGACCAAACACCGATCAACACCCGAAACGAACCACTCGCCGAAATGTCGGGACAAGCTTCGACTTCTACAAACACCCCTTCCGCGACAGTACAACCCGGAAGAGGAAAAGTCAAACTCCCAGACAATTACACAGGCGACCGCATTGAATCCCAGAAATTCATGCTCCAATGCCTCCTTCTTTTCGCAGCAGAATCCGATCGGTACAAGACCGATCAAGACAAAATATCCCTTGTGCTCTCATGCATGAGATACGGCACGGCGGGAGCTTGGGCGGAGAACTTCCTCCTCAAATCAGTAGGAGCAGATCCACCTACCGATCTAGGCACCTGGAAGGACTTTTTAGCCAAGTTCAAATTACAGTTCAGGGAGACGGGCAAGACCGACAAAGCGCAAAGCGCACTTATGGCCTTCTCCCAAGGACGAATGACGGTTGATGAATACTCCAACCAATTCATTCTCATCGCCGCCGATGCCGACATCTCCGATAAAGAGCAAGTCCCTTACTTCCAACGCGGGCTAGACCCGCGTGTCATGGACAAAATATACGACAAGGAAGTTCAGCCAAAGGATACGATTCAGGACTGGATCAATACAGCCTGCGAAATAGATGGACGACTTCGAGCCAGAACAGCTCAAAAAGCCATCCTCGCCAACTCCACCTCCTTTCGAAGCGATTATCTGAATCGTTTTCATAACCAAATCTCTCCCCGCTACAATTCCACAAACGCCCCTCGCAGAATGAACAACCAAGTCGTTGACATGGACATTGACGCGACACGCAAGCGCAATGCCCTTAGCCAAAAACGGAAATATGACGGCAAGCCTCCAAGCGCCTGTTACCATTGCGGAAAAACAGGACACTGGAATACTGACTGCCCGTCCCGACGCAGAGGCGTTCAACCAACTTGAGGAAACTCGAAGAGACGCATGGGTACGACAGGGAGAAGAGGCCGCGCGGTTGATTTGGAAAGAGAAGACGACGCACCCGCTATGGGAAACCAAGCGGGAATATATCGAGGAATGGAGACAGAGGATGTCCCTCGCAACGACCAGCGGGTACCACAACCTGGTCCTTCGATGGAACGTCCTCACTCTACCTCATCCGGACGACCCCAAACGAACCATGGGCAACGCGCTATGTTACCTAACGGACGACGGGGAGACGGAAGCGTCAGTCATTCTGCTCGAATCGGAGCAGTGCTCGGAGAATTAGGAGAAGATGAAGCCAGAGAAGTAATCTTGGGACACGCGGAGCGTTTTTCCTAACCTCTCCCTCACCAGTGAAGGAGAGAGGTCAAGGACGACCCGAGTTTGATGCCCGCACTTGTATTCGTATCGGAGCAATGAACGACCGTATCATCACCCCCATACGCCTGAACGTGAAAGTATCAAACAGGAGTCAATACGCTGGAGCAAAAGCAACCATCGACTTGGCCTGCGAAGGAGTTATAGTAAACGAAACTTGGGTCAAGAAACATCGTTTCCCCAACCATACACTCAACAACCCCATTCGCGTCCGGAACGTCGATGACACCATTAACAAAGCAGGTCTCATCCGATCCGCCTTGGATGTGAACCTCACCATTCGGGACATCAGTGGACGAACGCATACCGAGCGCGTCCAGATGTTTATCTCCAATCTAGGGAAGGACGACCTTATCCTGGGAACAGATTAGTTGAAATACCACGATCCCTCCATCGAATGGAGGCGACGTGAAGTGCACTTTGATCGGTGCCCCCAGAAATGCCAGCAACCATATGGGTTCACCAGGGCAAGGGAAGAACCGCCATACAGCAGGCGGTTATCAAACGTGGAGCCACGGCATAAACCACGCATCAATGAGCGCGAAAAACAGCGCCTAGAACATCTCCGAAGACTATCGGAAGATGTAGGACTCCGCGACCATAGCGGAACGTTTGGTGTCCAACTACGAGCATACCTCAAAAGGAAATGGCTCCTAAAGGACATAAGGAAATACGCAGAAGAGAAACGCAAGGCTCAAGACAAGCCATCTCTTTCACCAAACGAGGGAGAACCTGATCTCCCAGACAAACCCTCAGGAAAACAGGCCACCTGGGACCCAGTTATTCGGAAACTGGCCCCCGAACCGTCAGGATTTGCCAGCTTCGACCAAGACCTGGAAGACGAAATTATCGTCACCAATCTAAAGGAAAGAGTCCCCAAGGCGCATCACGAATTTTTGGACATCTTTAGCGAACGAAAGTCGCAGCGACTCCCAGAACACACTTACTGGGATCATGCCATTGACTTAAAACCGACCTTCAAACCTCAAGTGCCCAAAATCTACGCCCTGAGCCCAGAAAAACACGACGAATTAGGAAAATTCATCAAGGAACATCTGGAAAGAGGAACTATCCGTCGATCCACCTCGCAAACAGCAGCCCCATTTTTCTTCATAGGAAAAAAAGATGGAAAACTACGCCCGGTACAGGACTATCGCCACTTGAATTCGCACACCATCCCGAATGTGTGCCCCCTTCCACTAATCCAAGAACTACTGGACGTGATAAAAGGGGCCGTCATTTTTAGCAAATTGGATGTGCGATGGGGATACAACAATATACGCATCAAAGAGGGAGATGAGTGGAAGGCGAGCTTCATCACTCCGTTAGGTTCTTACGAACCTACGGTGATGTTTTTCGGCCTAACCAACTCACCAGCCACCTTCCAAGCTATGATGAACATGATCTTCAGGGAGCTCATCACAGCCCGGAAGATAACCGTATATATGGACGACATCCTCGTTTTCTCCAAAACCATGGCGGAACATGTCAAAATCCTAAACCAGGTTTTCCAAATCTTACGCGACAACGATCTATACTTGAAACCCGAAAAATGTGAGTTTTACAAGGAAAAACTCCAATATCTGGGATATACAATTTCAAAAGACCATGTCGCCATGGAGGACTCAAAGGTGGACGCGATAAAAGATTGGCCAATCCCACGCACAGTCCGCGACATCCGCTCCTTCCTGGGCCTAGGGAATTTTTACAGGCGCTTTATTGACAAATTCTCACTCATCGCGCGCCCCCTACATGACCTTACCAAAAAGGACAAGAAATGGAACTGGACTGCAAAATGCCAAGAAGCTTTCGAACGGTTAAAGAAAGCTTTTATCAGTAAACCCGTCCTGAACTATCCAGATCCCATGCACCCATATCGATTAGTAACGGACGCATCACTAATCGCCTATGGAGCTACCCTTCTACAAGAAGGAAAAGATGGCGACTGGCACCCAGTCGCTTTCCTCTCTGGATCGTTCTCACCAGCAGAGCGGAATTACGATGTTCACGACCGGGAACTCTTGGCTATAATAAAAGCATTGGAACACTGGAATCACTACCTCGAAGGCGCGCGACACCCCTTCGAGATTTGGACAGATCATAAAAACCTGGAACATTTCCAAACGGCGCGAGACCTATCACGACGACACGCCCGTTGGAGCCTTTATTTGAGCAGATTCGACTTTACACTCAGCTATAAAGCAGGATCAACAAATCACTCCGATGCTCTGTCCAGGCGTCCAGACCTAAGTGAGGGGGTAGAATCTGACAACAAATCTCAAATTTTACTCCCGGCCAAGCTTTTCAACAAATCCGACGAAACATTGGTAGAACCGTCCCCGACACGGCATATAAAATCCACGGAAATTGCCTCTTCAAACCTCATCTCCCTCATCCGACACTCGAAATCGGAACATGACGCCTTAACAAGAGTAGCTCTTGCAAAACTCTTACGAGTAGGACCACAAGGGATGAGAGGATTATTGGGACATTGGACATATGAGGACGGAATCACCAGACGCAACGGCCACATATGCGTCCCCAAAGACGACGTCATCCGAAGACTCATCGTCAAAACACATCATGATGCACCCGCGGTAGGACACCCGGGTAGAGCAAAAACATTGGAAATGGTGCAACGACACTACTGGTGGCAAAACATGACAAAATTCGTCCATGAATATGTGGATGGATGCGCCATATGCCAATCTACGAAGAATTTGACACACAGGACACACCCACCTATCCACCCTCTGGAAACCACCAACGTTCCCTGGCGATTCATCTCGACGGATTTCGTCACGGACCTACCCGAAAGCAAAGGTTTCGACTCAATTAATGTGGTAGTGGATCAAGGTCTGTCAAAAGGCATAGTCATCACCCCATGCAAGAAAACGATCACGGCAGAAGAAACAACCGTGCTTTTCCAAAATAACGTTTTCAATCGACATGGACTGCCGACCAAAATAGTGTCCGATCGGGGCCCTCAATTCGCGGCCAAATTCACCCGAGAACTCTGGAAACGGCTAGGAATCACCGCCGCTCTCAGCACGGCGTATCATCCCCAAACAGATGGAGAAACGGAACGGGTAAACCAGGAGATCGAACAATTCCTGAGAATGTTCTGCAACTACCATCAGGACAACTGGGTAGACCTTTTGCCGTTCGCCGAATTCTCACATAACACACGGAAACACACAGCCACCGGAAAATCCCCTTTCGAAGTACTATACGGGTTCAATCCCCCCTATTCAGCTGACACGGCGCTGGAGACAAAGGTACCTGCGGTAGCTGAACGCATTAGGACGATCACAGAAGTTCAGGAAGAAGCCGCTGCCAGCTTACAAATAGCCAGCAATTACGCCAAAGACCGGGATCTTCACAGGAAACTTCCCCAATGGGAGGAAGGGGACCAAGTATGGTTAGAAGGAACCCATATTCGAACAACCCATCCTAAGTTCAAGCTCGCCCCTAGGCGATATGGTCCTTTCAAGATACTGGGAAAAGTAGGAACCCTGGCGTACAAACTCCAAATTCCTCCGCAGTGGAAAATCCATCCGGTATTCCACGCCGCAATACTCACTAAATATAGAGAAACCGAAGCCCACGGAGAGAACTTCGCGCGACCAATACCGGAGGTATTGAACGACGAAGAACATTACGAAGTAGAAATGATCGTGGATTCAAAACGGCAAGGACGGGGAACCAAATACTTGGTCAAATGGATGGGATATCCCGAAGCAGACAACACCTGGGAGCCCTACGCTCTCCTGAAGGGAACAGCGGAAGAAGCCATGAAAGATTTCCATGACCAATATCCCGACAAACCCCGTCCAGGAACAGCCTGAGAGGAGAAACAAAGATTATAAAAGGAGCGACAAGAGGACTCCAACAAAACATCTCCTCACCTTCTTTCCCTCTCAAACACTTTCCCCCATTCGAATGCTCCTCCACGACGACCACGATGCTTCGTCTCCATCCAGAAACTCCTCCCCCGATGTCGTCCTTATGGTCGCCAATCTAGATGTCGAACGAGTGGAAAGAGGAACAAGTCCTCACCGACCAGATGCTGGACGAATTGATAGAGGAACAAGTCCTCAACAACCAGGATCTACCGGGGTCCTCCTCACCCCTCATATCAACAACTTCTCCGACGACGACGCCGAAGACTATGCCAAGTTCAAGGAAAGGGAAAGAACCCGAAGACCCTCACCGGAGAGGGCCTCACGAGATGCACCACGGCATGAAAGTTCTGATGACCGAAACCAGTCGAGCCTTGGCCAATTACCAGTGGGAGTTCCACCTCCTAGTGAAGGCACGCCAAATAGTGGAGTTGCAGGTCCCTTGGGATTTCGAGCAAGAACAGCAGCTCAACTCCCAAGCCATGGAGAAGCTGAGCCAATACCAGTTCTATCAGAAACTGCATCTCCGCCAGTACCAACTGGTGGACCGATTCCCAGCTCCATGGGAGGACCTACCCCTCGTGCAGATCCTCACGCCGGAGAACTGGAGCGACACGCGGACGCGCTCCTCCAGTGGAACACCATCTCCGCGGTAATACAAATGGCCACAGCCATGGCCCTCCAAAGACTTGCTAACTTCTCGGCAGGACAACCCGGGAATGAACATAGCGACGTACCTCGACGATTGGCTAGTGCCAGTCTTCAGATCCGAACACTCGCCCTCCAAACCGACCCGGACACAGCCTCCTGGTACGCCCACAATGACGGGCGACCGCGAGCCCTCCTCATCCACCCTGACGAGTTCTCCCAATACGTCAACCGAGAGCTCCTTCCAGCTCTCCTCTTCGGAGGGGAACTGGGGAACGTCCAACCAAGCAGAACCGACCCTTTCCGGGTTGTCACTTGGAACGTACCACGTCCCGGAGAACACACCACGCCTGTACCAAATCTAAGGAGGGTTCCGCGCACGGTCGTGGAGCACCCTCCACCGAGACAACGAGAGGTTTCTACAGCGCATAGCCATACCGCGACTCCCCCCTCTCACCGGATACGAGGTTTTCCCCTATCCCAAGGAAATACCGACGAGGAGGAACCGCCCGTCTATCGAAGAAACGAGGGAAGGCGGAGTCGGGGAAGCCAGACAACCCTCGGACGCGGAACAACTGCTGGCCGGAGTGTTCGACACCGGCCTAGATCGCCTCCTCCTAGTGCTCGACTTCGTACGCACAAAAGAGAGGATAACCGAAGTAGCCGCAGAACTCGCCGCACTGATTCGGAGGCTCGAAGAAATAGCTCGTGGACTAGATCCAAGCTCGATGCATGGGATGCTCTAGACGACCCCGGAAATTACGACGAAGCGGACCCCTACTATCGACCTGACGAAGGGGGCGGGGATTATCAAGGACCCTTCGATTATTAAACGAACTAATAACAGGGCACAAGGAGAAGAAAGGGGGTAAGGAAGTTGAGGAACTCCTTCCCCTCACAAAATCGCATCCGAAACGATGTAAAACTACAATCGTCCGCAACGACGTAAAACTAGGATCGTCCCTCAAGACGTTAAACTGTACGACCTCGTCCGAAAGAGACGTTAAACTACCCCGCGTCCGGAATGACGTCTAAACTATCGGACCTGCATGTCTTAAAACTGTGAAAAGATAAGAAGGCAGGGGAAGTACCTGACCATTTAGTCCTAGGTTCAAATGATGGTACGAATCAAGGACAACAGCGGGCATAATTCCACGTACGACCTACGGCGGAACCTTTCACATCCTCGCTGTCAAGGAGTTAATCTGACAGATGCATCGAGCGTCCCATTTGGATCCTCAGTTTTACAGGGTTTTTTCCGCATTAGGGAACCCTCTACATGACATATACTCTACTCGTAGGTGTCGACAAGCAGGCCCTTCGCCTTGGTACAGCGAAGTGCCCATACATAACCGGTTGCAAGTCCGAGTCAAGAAATTATGATGCATAACTCGTAACGTGAACCCTCACAGTCAAGGTCTGACTGGTGTTTTGGGACGTCCCACTTTGGATCTCCCGTTTTACAGGATCGTTTCCGCATTAGGGGATCCTACAGCTGGCGCATGAGATGATGTAGAGAGCGGGCCGCCTCTACCTCACAAGTCTTCCTAATGATGTGAGGCCACAAAATTACATCCGGAACGATGTAAAACTACCAAAGGCTTGGTCCGCAATGACTATAAACTACTAGGGTCCGCAATGACGTTAAACTAGTCATCGTCCGAAACGACGGAAAACTATCCTCGTCCGAGGTGACGTAAAACTACCATTGACCAAAGGAGCGTGGTTGCATTCTGGCGAAGCGCGGAAGGACTCGCGTCACAGAACCCTGCCTATAAAAGGTCGAAGCACTTCCAATATTCACTCGCTTTTCGGTAAAAGAATATCGGGTCGTCTTGGTTCAAATCCAAGCGAGGGGTCTGGGGACATGGAAGAGCAAGCATCTCTTCATGGAGCGCTCAGTCTAGTCTCGGAGTCGAAGTACAAGAAATTCCGCTCCAAGACCTAGTCAGGAGGCAACTAGGACACGTGCCTCGAGTCGAAGATCTAGTAGGAAGGGACTAGATCACGCGACTCTCATCTGGCCCACATAGCGGAAGAACGACAAGAGCGGCCACTCATCCGAAGTCTACTCCGCCAATCGTCCGCAACGACGATAAACTACGAAGCGTCCGGGAAGACGTTAAACTAAGCATTGTTTTTCCACAATATTTGTGGCGAAACAACGTCCGCGATGACGCTAAACTATTGTCCCTTTCCACACAGGGATTGTTCGAGGCCAATGGCATCGACGTCCGCAAAGACGGTAAACTACGGGCATCCGGAATGATGTAAAACTACTGTCCCTTCGTTCTAGGGATCGTGCGTGGCGATCTTGACAGGATACCGCGCGTCCGAAACGACGATAAACTATTGTCCTCTCAAGAATGAGGATCGCGCATGGAGGATACTGGACTGATCCCCCATGCGTCCGCGACGACGTTAAACTAGGTGCCCCCTGAACCTAGGGGTTGTCATTGACGTCCAATCCCCTGGCCGCCAATGCGTCCGCAACGACAGAAAACTATTTGCTCCTTACCGAATAGGAGTTGTGGATTGACCGCCATGGTGTCAATCGGTCTGCAATGACACTAAACTACGTGCTCCTTACCGCATAGGAGTTGTGATTCATCACTCTGGTGCTGAATCGTCCGCAATGACGTTAAACTACTCGTCCCTTTTGGCACAGGGATCATCGGTCGACATCATTCTTGACGAGAATGTGTCGACAATGTCCGAAATGACATTAAACTACCCTCATCCTCGGAGGAAAAACCTATCGTGACTCGAGGGACATAGTCAGACGATAGCCCGCCTAATGCACGGCGTTAAACTGCAGGTCCGCCTACCTCACGGCGTTAAACTGAGCGGTCTCATAACTTTGAGGCGTTACAAGTTATCCGGTTTGATATAGTATAAACCGTCCATCATGCCTCAGTGGAATCTGGAGCGGGTAAAGTCTGGTCTATGGCCCTATGCACATCACCGATGGAAATTCCGGCGTGCAGAAACATCTTTCCCCACAGATATTCCATGTTGATGATGAAGCACATCCGAAACGATGTAAAACTACTGACGTCCGCAAAGACGTTAAACTACGGATCGTCCGAAACGACGATAAACTACGGACCATCCCGCATGACGTTTAAACTGCCAGTCGTGGATATATCTCGCAACCCGACAAATATATCAGCTGTGGTCTTGATGTCTACTCGTGCAAGCGAACGGACAGACTTGGGAAAGGAGTCAGACTCCTCCTTATTCCTCGCTGCACCCTTCAAGTCTAATTCTCTTCACATCCTTGCCTCGAACCCAACACTACACGTGGTATTCCCCACCATAGGCCCACGTTTGTGAAAAACAAACTCTGGACGCCGTAAACTGCCTCACCGGAGATGAGTCCACCGTATGGGGACAATACTGCTTGGGATTTGGCTGCAACCTCACCGGAGATGAGCTCACCGTATGGGAGCGATACTGCTTGGGGCGTCATGACTGGTAGCCTGGAGAAGTAGGCCTAAGCCTTCGTAAAGCGATCAACCTACTTGTCCATGGGCGCCATCCACTGTCGTCAAGAGGAACAACAAATCATGAGGATAGACGACTATCCTGGAAACACTGAGGTTTGGCCCTCGGAGAAGGAAGAAGAAGAACCTGATGACACGAATTAGAACCCACACGCTCGAATTTCTACACATCCACACACCACTCGCATTCATACGCCTTTCTTGATGCTGTTCCAGAAGCGGGCTGGAAGTAAGACCGCAATGCGGTTTACCCGCGGCAAAATCAATCCCACGGGTGAAGGAAGAACACCCTACAGAGCGGAGGTTTGGTACCCTCGTGCCTCGACAAACAAACAGCTCAACGGAGATGGAAAACTCCTAGAGGATCAAACGATGTAAGTCGGTCTTCCTCCCAGAAAACGAAGTCATGTCCCGGAAGTCGCATCCGGCGACCATCATTGGATCAAGAAAGCAAATCGTATATGGAGCGGCGATGACACGCAAGGCGTGGTCCTACCAGGCGAATAGGACGTAGAAAGGGGGTATTGTTATGATCACGTTCTATCGGGCCTACACGGCGGTCTATTCCGATACGATCATCACAAATATCAAGCGGCCTCACACAGTGAGGCGTACAAACAAGGTACAGGTAGTAACCTTGGTCATCCACTCCCAACGGATCACCTTATCGTTGGTCGAGTATCACGGGCCTATTGTATTAGCGGGCATGGAACGCCGCCTTATAAATTACTCACACGCAGGGCATGAACCTCCTAGTCTTTCCTGGCCGGAAGGAGACAAACGGAGAAGCACAAGAGTAGTCGTTATTGAGAGAGACGACTTAGAGAATACCTACAGATACATATTCGGTATTCTCACGCCCTACTTCCTAAAGTAGTATAAAAGGCCCATAGAATAGGCTGAGGATCTTCAGTCTATTCTCTTCGTTCCCCTGTATCTTCACATACAGGGATCTTCGTTCACTGTGGTCTTCCTACCACAGCACCCTCATCCACTGTAGTCTTCCTACTACAGTCTTCATTGCTATATCGCAATACACTTCTGGCTCCTGTGCTACACGTACAGTCGAGACCACCGTTCCACACATCCTCCACGAGTGACCTAGGGAAGAACCTCCTACTCTTGGGGTTACCGACGAGCAGTCGTAACAGAAGGCGTGCGACACCCATTCGAGATCTGGTCCAATCACAAGAACCTTCTATACTTCTCTACCGCAAGAACTCTCTCCCGCCGCCAGGCACGCTGGTCACTCTTTCTCTCCCGCTTCAATTTCACCCTCGTCCGGTTGGGGGCATTACCCACTGACCCGATGCTCTGTCCAGGCGTCCAGACCTAAAAGAGGGGGTAAAATTCGACAACAAAAATCAGGTACTACTACAACCTCAAATGTTCGTCAAAAGTGCAACAGGACGAGGAACAGTCGAAATGCTTGATAGCCAGCTGAGACGAAAGCTAAAAGAAGTCACAGCCAAAGATAAAGAAGTAACAGACGCAATGGAACTTATCAAAGCATCAGGACCCAGAGCACTCTCAAAAGGTCTGCAAGAATGGAATTATGAAGATGATCTCATCTGGCACAGAGGAAAAATATACGTTCCACCAGACGACGAACTGAAAAGACAGATCACAAAGATGTACCATGATTCACCAGCCGTGGGACACCCAGGAAGATGGAAGACCTACGTCCTAGTATCAGACAACTTCTGGTGGCCAGGAATGTCCACGTTCATAAAAGAATACGTAACGGGATGTGCAACGTGTCAATACACTAAAAATATCACACATCCCACACGTACTCCACTCGTTCCCAACAAAATACCAGAAGGACCCTGGCAGACAGTCACAATGGACTTCATCATGGATCTTCCACAAGTCGGACCGTATAACGCAATACACGTAACAGTAGACAGAAGCACTAAAGGAGTCGTCTACACTCCGTGCGACAAAACCATAGACGCCAAAGGAACGGCCGACCTCTATATGAAAAATGTCTGGAGACGATTCGGACTCCCACAGAAGATCATCTCCGACAGAGGTCCGCAATTTGCCGCTCGATTTACAAGAGAACTATGGAAGAAACTAGGAGTTACGACAGCGTTATCAACCGCTTATCATCCCGAAACAGACGGAGAAACAGAAAGAGTAAACCAAGAACTAGAACAGTACCTGCGAGCATTCTGCAACTACGAACAGACAAACTGGCCTGAGCTACTACCATACGCCGAATTTGCGCACAACATAAGGGAACATTCAGCCATACACCAATCACCATTCGAACTCATGTACGGCTATAACCTGACCTTCGCACCCCAAATCGCACCAAGGACCGACATCCCCGGAGTGGAGCTAAGGCTGGAAAGGCTAGAACAACTTCGAAAAGAAACGAAGGCCAGCCTGGAAGTCGCAGCAGAATTAATGAAAAGAAAAACCGCCGAGAACGAAGTCAAACTAGAAGCAGGACAGAAAGTTTGGCTCTCAGGAAAAAACATTACCACTACACATCCAAAGGACAAATTAGCCCCTAAACTACATGGACCGTTCCAAATAGAAGAAAAGTTAGGGCCAGTTACGTATCGATTAAAACTCCCGCCAACATGGAAGATACACCCCGTGTTCCATGCCTCTCTACTTACACCATATAAAGAAACAATAGCCCACGGCCCCAACTTCGAACAGCCACCACCTGACCTAATCAAAGGACAAGAGGAATACGAAGTGGAAGACATCCTCGACAAAAGGAAATGAGGACAAGGATATCAATATTTGGTACATTGGAAAGGATATCCGAGTTCGGCGGATGAATGGATCACAAGGGCAAACCTAGGGAACGCCAAAGAACTTTTGGAAGCATTTGACCAAAGACGCAACACTTTGCCTTTACGAGAGGCCCTTGTAAAGATGGGATCATCAAAGCACAAAACATATAAAAATCCGAACTCGATCCTTGAAATCCCTCCAGCACTTCAACCATTCCTTTCCAACTCATCTCCGATAAAACATGTCCTCCGACGAATCCCTTTACCTCTCATCTGCTGATAACACCCTCGTCGACAAACGAATGTCGCTCCCCAGTTACCTCCGCTCCCCCACCATGTCAGAAGCAGGAGACTTCGAGGCTATACTCCGTAACGAAGACACTCCCATGCTCAGCGCGAGGGGACAAGAGTATCGAAGAGAGGAAGCAGCAAGGAGGTATCAGGCTCAAGTCGACGCTGACGCGGCAGAAGAAGCAGCTGCGGCGCAAACCCCCGGATCCCCCGTCATAGACATATCCACATCCTCGTCATCCTCCCCCTCGCCACCCCCTCTGATCCGTGAAGCTAACGAAGGCGTTGTCTTCCCGGATAGGGAAACTTACCTCACAACTCCCGTTGCGTACATGATGGGACTTATTGAAGGAACGCCCAACACAGAGTTCGTGTCGGGACCAACTAGACCGGAGATTCAGAGGGCGTTAGAGATCTTGGAAGAAGAAAGGAGTTTCGTTCGACACGCACAGCGAGCTCTGCAGATCAGAGAGGGCACGATCATCGCCCGTATTAACGCTGGAGAGCGAAAACTCATGGGCTTGCAGAACCTCCGAGACTCCTTTCATCCTGCCGACGATCCCACTCCCTCTACCGAGTATCACATGCCTACCACGGCTGTGGTATCTCGTGCCTCGTCTTCGGCCTCAAATGGTGCTCCGCTTCGCCCAATGCCAGGGACTTACTCCACGAGGACCGACAGAGAACGGGATGTATATCAATTCGCACAAGTCTCCCCCCGCTATCACATCATCCCCGCGTGTCTCGGCCTTATCCGCTCCTCGACGAGAACTCGACCTCCCCTTCCCTTCACTGAATACAACTCTAGCGAGTCCGACACCACGCCCGTTGTACTCCGCCCTCGTGGAGCTTAGAGATCAACAGATGCCCTCGTCCGGTATGACGTAAAACTGCCGGGGCAGACGACGGTTCGAATCCATTGGGCCGGTACCCACTGCCATGATGAGAAGAGGGACTCGGCTCTAAAACGCAGTCCCCGCATGGTTGGTAATGAGGTGGGGTATCATGACGTCCGTACTCAAGGGCTATCGCGTCATGACTTGACTGTGGGCAGCGAGAATTTGTGCCCTAAATATTATTTTGTATGATCTGACTCATGTGCATTGCTTATGTTTTTCTTGGACTGTTACTTACCGTCTCTGGCACTGATGGCCTAGAGGGGGGGGTAATGTTACGAAACGCCTTGCCTATGCTTACCTATCTTTCTCACCTTCTTGATAAGGACTCGTAGGACCTTTCTCCCGACTATACCTTGCGTCCCCACTCCATTGATACTTGGTCCGTGCATCTGCTTGTACATATTTATAGATACTGCGGCGCAGTGTGGAAGCCTCAGGCTATCCACTTCTGTCCAATCTAAGAACTGCTGTTCACACAGTCTTCTCTGATTGCAAGACACTAGTCTGATCAGCCCCGATCATCCTCTCAAACTCCTTTCCATTATTTGTGGCCTAGGATCCTCTCGTCTCGAACAGCCGTTCGTGACACTAGCTCCTTGCACCACGGTCATTGTGCAGTAAATGTATTGATGGAGCATCTCTCAGAAGATATTGCTTATTATTAGCATGAATCAGCAGACAGATAGAAGCAGCAGACCTTGCAAAACATGCCATTCATCCATGTCCTGTTTGTGATAGCAAGGTTCAGTTACCAGTACCAGGAGGACCATAGAATGACACGTCCTTTGACAACTATTGCGAGTCCAATGCTTGAGTATGCTTGGATGAGGATCTAATAGGGCAAAGGATTTGGAGCGGTGCGTACTAGACAATGGGTAAGGTCCGTTTGAAATGGCCCATAGAATGATGGGCATGTTGGGTGTTTAGATTGCAGCCATAGAGTGAGAGGTGTTGATATTGCTGGCATTACAAAGCTGTGTTGAATCCTGTGGGTCAAAAGGCATCCATGGTATGCCCACTGTCATTTCCATCCCCTCTTGTGTCCACAGGTTCTGACATACCTTAAATTGAAGAATGTCTCAGATTCCAACCACTCATCGCCTTGTTACTCGTGCCTCGAACAAAGATCGGCATCCGGGACTCCTAGATGCTAAGGTGCGGCGTCGGAGCCATGCTGATGTTACTGAAGAGCGAGATTTGGTGGAGGCTGCAAAGGAGAGTTCTAAAGCGAAGGGTAAAGCTTCAGTCAGTAAAATTGCTCTGTTGGAAGATCATATGCAAGCTGTGTACACATCTGACATGGCTAATGCGTCCAATCCTGGTATGAGCACCATGAAAAAGGCGACACGGCAGATTGCAACAGTATCTGCATCGAGCACTGTGATCAGTGAAGGGGTCCTAGTCATTCCTAAAGGTCAGCAATGCTTACTAGTCTCCAATCTTTACCTCGTTGACACAATTAATGTGAACATTAAAGGTCAGAAGGCTGCTGACACCAGCAACGGATCTCAAGATGGACCAAGCAACCTACCGAAGAAAATTCGACCTACCATCAGGTCTGAAATCATGGCCGAATGCACTGTGGCCGAACAATCCTCAAAGACAAACTTAAAGAGGAAAGCTATGGAGGGCAGTGAGCAGGAGAAGTCAAACAGGTTTGTATGGCATCTTGGCTCGCATGTTGGTTGGCTCTGAACCTTACATACGCAGCTTGGCTTCATTTGATGCACAGAGGTTGGTGCGCTCGCACCAATCTCAGGCCCCTTCAGGGCTCAACCCAGGATTCTCCACCAGGAAGGTAAATCCGGCCTTCAAAATCCCTGTTCTCCCCAAGGCGCATTTGCCCTCAGCATCCATCAGCACTCCTAAACAACAGGCTGCACCCACTCACAATAAGATGGACGTGGATAGGAATGAGGACCAGGCGGCCTTAGACACTGACCGCGGTGATAGCGATAACGTTATCTTGGGAGCCGATTATGGCGGTCTTGAAGATGAAGATGAAAGCCGTGAAGGTGCTGCCATTCCACGAGTCATGGCCAGGCAGCGCAACAAGGGGTCCTTGAACAAAGAGAAAGGTCACGACTTCAATGTACGTTCTTGCTTATTGTTCTGCTAGACTACTAACAAAACTAAGGTACCCAGCCTTCTCATTACCCATGGGCATGGGTTCTCCATGCGAGCCATACAGGCAGACAACACCAATCACAACGCAGTGATGCCAGCTGACCTTGATAAGGATGGAGATACTATCAAAGAATTTGAGAGTCTGCCTTGTCACATGGTGTGTTCTCATTATCTTTCTGGTGACTTACCACCAATGATTGCTTGACCTTTCAAGCCTGCGAGCGTCAAGATCCAGCACCATAACCTCCCTGAAGTCGACCAATTCCCCCTGCTGTCGCAGCCGCGGAATCAATCCAAGTCCGGGCGCTCCAATGGATTTTCGATAGATGACCTGCCTGCTGGAACTCAAGCACGCTGGCGGCGTATCTTCATTCCCTCCTGGCGCGACTTCGTCGGCACATTGGAGAATCCATGGGATGTATCAAGCCTGATCCACGAGCTTCAACAGCTATGGGATGCAGTATTCCCATCTGTCCCTCACACAGTCGCACACACCGAGGTTGTGTACTGTCTGGTTAGTTATCATTTCATTTTCATCCTTCACTGATCTCCAATTGTGTAGGCTATGCAACATATCTATGAATGGTGCAACGGGTTCACAATCGCCGCGCTGTAAGCCGTCAACTCCTTCTGGAATGGTGATCCAGTCTACCATGACCTCAACGACAAATCCGGCGATGGTGCATTCTGGAATGGTGATCAGGTATTCAAAGACAAGGGCGAGAGAGCGGAGTATGCGAGGTGGGCCATTGCTCATGACAGGAAGATTCCCTTCCTATGGAACTTCTTCGATGATACAGATCCTATCAATGTGGTACGTTCGTGTATGCCTTCATTTTTTACTATTAACGCCTGCTCTTAGAAAAGTAAAGGAGCATTCGAATCTCCATGGGTCTGTCGAATATTCGCATACCATCTTCTATGGTTTTGGTGATCCTTGCGAATAGGGGGGGGAGGTTGTTTGATGCACGCGCAAGGGAAGGCAGATCAAACAACTGACATTGCGAGAAGAGTATGTATGTGTAAGCAGAATATGATGACTAAAAGCAGCGAGACAGCACGGGAACGAGAAATGGTCTGAGCAAAATGTATGCCGAAGAGACAGGGGTGGGCGAAAGCCCGTGAGGCTTTCCGATGTGCAGCAGAAAGAACGTCTAAACAGAAAATGGGGCAAGAAAGAGGTCAGCCGCGATGGGAGGGTGGGACCATCGCGGAGCGCCTGTCCTATCAGTGGGTAGGCGCGTTCCCGAGACGTTGCTTCTCAGCTGAGCATCCGAACGCGTGCGAAGGGAGAAAGACAAGGAGGGTGGGTGTGTTTTAGGTCAGAGAAAAATGATGGTAGGTATAGAAAGGAACGACATGGGCAAAATGCAATTGGTAGCATGTGGGAGTATCTGGTGCAGAGAAAATAAGATAGAGGTGGGCAATAAGCTGATGCTTATAAAGTGAGAAAGCTAGGCGAAGTGGGAAGCCTGCTGACTTGTTCCACTGCAACTTCGCCTGGTAAGCAACGATGGTGACGGTGACCAATGAGGGGGTGGATATGGGAGCAGTGCTCCCATGTGACATTTGGTGCGAGGAGCCGGTGGCTCGGTAGGGGGGGGGGTGGTGTTAGATAACCAGGGGTTGAGGACAAGGTGGAGCAGAGTGATGTGCCAGGGCACAACTGCCCATGCCCTCAGAGTACATAAGAGAGCGGTGCACTCGTTGTCAGTCCCTTCCAACCAAAACTCTATCCAGTCGTGCTCTATGGTCCTGATGCATCGGGGAGTTCCAGAGAAGGGTGTACCAACACGGGTGCTTATAAGGGTGACTGGGATGCCCAGGCAGATGCGCTCACTAGGGCGACATGTGACATTCCAGATTGAAGGGTCAATTGGAGAGCCAGCCTGTGCAGCCAATTGTGCATGGATGGGAATGAGGGATGTCTTCCTGAGTGGAGATGCAGACGGGTGCTGAGAAGAAAGGGATGGAGATGGGGGGGGGGGAAAGGGCAATCTAATGGCAAAGGCGTTTCAGCGGCGACTTCAGTGCCATAAAAAATTATGAGGTGCGATGGGTCATCAAGGGATCCAGCGACAATCCGTGCATCAGGAGGAAGGTGGAGTTGCATAGAGGAAGACATGGGTTGGTAAAAGGGGAAGACAGGGCAAGGTATGGGATAAAGAAAAATTGCATGGAACGGCGAGGTTGATATGCAGAGGGAGGCACTTATTTTTTTATAGGGAAGCAAGTAATTTTACGTTATGATTATGTGGCATGTATGAATGGGTTTAATGCACTAGGATTGCTGCCTGATTTCTTTAGGGAGTGGAGGGAGGGTAAATGCAAAGGAATGAGTTTAGCTGCTTGGGCAGCTTGACGAGGGGGAAAGGATGAGAGTTGCTGCTGGCACTGCGTGGGAGCAGGCAGCGGAACCCTCATCAATCATAGACCTAATTCTAGGGTTCCAGTCATGCCTCGTGGAACCTTAGAAGACAATCTATGGTTTTGGTGATCCTTGCGAATAGGGGGGGGAGGTTGTTTGATGCACGCGCAAGTGAAGGCAGATCAAACAACTGACATTGCGAGAAGAGTATGTATGTGTAAGCAGAATATGATGACTAAAAGCAGCGAGACAGCACGGGAACGAGAAATGGTCTGAGCAAAATGTATGCCGAAGAGACAGGGGTGGGCGAAAGCCCGTGAGGCTTTCCGATGTGCAGCAGAAAGAACGTCTAAACAGAAAACGGGGCAAGAAAGAGGTCAGCCGCGATACCCAATCGGTAGGAGTTGGCGACGCGTCTAGGCTGGCCTGGATTCCCACTATGGTAGGAAGGCAACAACGAACCTGCTCAAAGGGGGGGGTGTGCTAGTTCGGGCCGAACGGTGAGGCGGAAAAGGCTGCTGTGCACCTCAGGGTTGGCTTGCATGTAGGGCGCCATGACCTCTGAGTGGTCTCGCAGGTAGACAAGGAAAGCAGAGCTGGCCCAGCGGCCTTTTGCCTGCATGGTGTCAAAGGGTACACCCCGCAACAAATACTCTAAGGTGCCTCCAATACGGAAGCTGTGTCCGTGAAGTGGCTTTTGCTTGGCGGCGGTGGAAGCAGCAGAGATGCGGGAGAGGAATATCTTTCTAGTGAGGGGGCGGCGCGACCCAGCAACTGTATGGGTAAAAAGATGCTCGCCTGGGCGAGGGTTATTTATGAACAAATGGTTAGAAAGAGCGGCGTGCGGGTCGGACTTGTCGTTCTGTTGGGCCCAGTAGATTGCTTCGCCAGCCTTGTTTGTCTTTGTGTGGGGAATGAAAAGCTCCGTAACCTCGTCACCATTGCGGCTAGCTTTGTAGGTGATGCTGGATCGCTGGAGGTGGAGTTCTGGGTCGAAGGCTCCAAGCTTTGGGATGGTCAGTTCTCCTACCCGTGCGGCGCCATAGAAAAGCGAAGTTGCGCAAGCCCACACAGCCGCGTCAAGGGGATCGGACAAGGCTAGTTCCTTTTTGATGGCGATGAGGATGCTGGGGGTGTATAGCTCTCGCTGTCTACGTTTGGAAGCCACAGGGGCCATGGTTTTGGCAGACCGGATCATGACCTCAATTTGATCATCCTCGAGGGTCCATGGCATGCGGTGAATAATGTGCCAGGCCCTGATGCCCGCTAGATAGTTTTTTATGGTGCCAGCAGCATAATCGCCTGCCGCCCGATGATAAGAGAGTTAGTGAGAAGAAAAAGGAAAGGGATCGCACGGCGACTGCACCTGTGAGCGCAGAGATGAAGTATAATATGACGTCCGTGGAGGCAGGTGCGCGCTCAGCCTCACGGAAACCCTTATTGTCACAAGCGACGTGGAATGTGAGGAGGCCTGCAGCATATGTACTCAGGGTAGAACGTTCCTAGCCACGGCCCATGATGTCTTTTATGCGGTCTTCATCAGCTGGGGAAAGTGTGGTGTTGGAGTGCGGGGCAGTGTTCTCTGGGCGCCACTGAATGAGACGGTCAACCGCACTACAGTGGGGACGCAAAGGAGAGACGGCAGGAGTGAGGTGCATGGGGTAGGGTTTAATGGCTGGGACCGGATTGCTGTGGGCATCAGGCAGTTGAGCATGGAAACGAGAGGGTCGCGTTTGTGCAGGGAGGAGTGGAGTCGTGAGGTTGGTGTGGCGCATGGTAACGCTCGTAGGTAAGGGGATAATGGACGGGGAGAGGAGAACAGTGGATGAGGAGGGGAGAAATAAGCGACTAGCAACGGTAAGAGGGGCAGGCATCACTGTGGGTGGACAATTGGCTGCTAGCGTGGGGACGGAGAGGGAAGACGTCGACCAGGAATGGTCGTGCTTCGTCCGGAATGAGAACGGGAGGGAGGAGAAAGCGTTGCGGAGGGTAGATACCCCGGGAGGGACCATCTGCTGGGTTGTCCTTGCTGGGGATATATCTGGGATGGACGAAAACCTCATGAGGTTCGAGGAGGTGGATTCTGCAAAAGATAAGGTTTGTTTGCCGATTGCGGCTGCGGCCACTTGCCCAGGCATCAATAATGCCTTGGTTGTCTCTGTAGACTCTGAGATGATGCGCCGAGGGAGAGTCAGGGGAAAGGGAAAGGAGCACGCGGACGAGTAGCTCAAAACCGAGCGCTTCGGCCCAACCAATGTCGTGTCCTTCCTGGTTCCAGCCCGGGGTGAGAGTCCACGTGCGCCAGCGGTCACCGATGATGATGCCAATGCCAATGGCTGAGCTGACGTCAGAGAAGGCCCTGACATCGAGGATAGGCTCAATTCCGGGGACAGCGCGTGAGACGTCGTTGCGGGAGAGTGTTTGAACCCACCACGCAATGTCGTTGGGGGTGTCACGGGGAGGTGTGCGGGGTTTGAAAGGGGTGTCACGGAAAACGCTTAGCATAGCCTCTAAATTTGTTAGGTAAGCTCGTCCAGACGGCACGATTAGGGAGGCATGCTGTAGCTTCCCGTGCAGTTTCTGCACGTCTAGAAGGGTGTGAGAGCGGGAGCCCTGCCACTGCGCAATCGCTGCGAGATACTTCTCTTTTTTGGAGGCGGGAATTGAGACGCGCTTCGTTTTGAGGTTCCATATGAACCCTGTGAATGGGAATTCGTGGCTGAAGGGAATGTCCTTTTCTACTTGCCATGGAATGCCAAGGTAACTTGAAATGCGATCGATGTCAGAGATATTGCAGGTGTAGGCTTGGTCCTCGGGAGTGCGGGGGCTCCATGCGGAGAGATCCTGCATAGGAAAGGCCATGTCGTCGTCAAACTCAGCTGGCTGGTCGTTTGGTAGCGCAGGGCCTTCATACCAGATGCGGCCTCCAGCTTGCTGGGGGCCACCCGCTGAGTGGATCTGGCAGCGCCAGACCTCTCGTTTTTTATTATACTGGGAGAGGTGCTCGCGCAGTAGGCGGAAGAACACGTGGTCATCAACCCATTTTGAAATTGGGCCAAGACCTCGATGGCGCATGATGTCGACTGCACCGTCCTCGAGGTTACCATAGCATCCCGGGGTAGAGCCGGTGCCAAAAGCACCCTGTGTATCGACAGCAAAGGCATCCCCTTCGGAAAGGCGGACTACTGTGCCCGGCCACTGCGAGGGATGAAGTGGAAGGGTAC
The DNA here is from genome assembly GCF_000320585.1 of Heterobasidion irregulare TC 32-1. NCBI lineage: Eukaryota > Fungi > Basidiomycota > Agaricomycetes > Russulales > Bondarzewiaceae > Heterobasidion > Heterobasidion irregulare. The sequence continues at coordinate 840,549 of NW_009258198.1, read as the reverse complement.
GGTATGCTTCAGAGACGTTGCGAACCGCGGCCTGAGAACCCGGAGGGAGATTCGAAACTAAGAAAGCAAAAATGGGAAAAGTGCCCCATGTGCAGGGATAATTGTCAGAGCATATGTACGAATTAATAGATGTGTGGATGGGTGAGGAGGTGTATGGGAACGAAAATTTTTGTATCAGACGAAAGACGGAAGGTCTATGAGGTTTCGGAATTAAGGATAGTGGAGATGTTTGGAAAGGGCCCAGAAGGCTTTCGACTCCAGAACGAGTAAACGGACCGAGATAGCGGCCACTCGCAAACTCATGATCAAGTATCTTCTGAAACTCAAGGGTCATCACAGTAATGGTAGGACTATTAGGAGGGATATTAGTACGTAGGAGGGGAGGGATACCAATGTGGAAACCGTGGGCGAGACTTGGATATATAGTAGGATATTTTGACAGGAGACCGGTGTCGCGAAGAACGTGGAGCCAGTTTCTGGCCTGATACGGGGTCAAAGGTTTAGATCTTCTCTGCGAGAGGGCAGAAAGAGGCACCGTGATCAGGGCGGCCACATCCGGAGCATTCATGCTTCTCGGGATGGGAGTTGGAGGCACAGCTACGCTCGCGCTGCCAATCGAGACAGATCTCGAAACTATGAGGGTTGAGGATCTTGCCCCGCGGGCTCCGGCGACACCGCGTGGCGGCACCATTCCAGAAAACGGTGGCGTTGCATTTTGAAACTTGGTGCTCTCGCCAGCCGAGGCAGACTGCGCAAACGACTGGGCCGGAGGCATTTGCGCTGAGCGGAAAAGGCGCGCTAGATAGGCCAGACCACCGATCTGGTCGGGGCGGGTAGCCCAAGGCCGGGCGAGGGGGAATGCCACGATGCGGGGAGTTGGAACGCTTTCTCTGTGTGTTATATGAGGAGGGAGAGGGGGAGCGTCTGCGGCGGTATGAGCCCGTGGAGTTCTGCATTCTGAAATCGCGAGAGTAGGGGGGTCCATCATTTGACCTGCCAAGAGTGCAGCGGGGAGTAGACACGCGGGACGGGGTGTGATGTGGAGGGCAAAGGAGAGGAAAGGGCGCGCGGCGAGGGGTGCAGGGGCAAAACGCAGGGGGGGGGGAGAGAGGAACACAGGACGCAGCGCGGTAAGGGGGGGGGGAGGGAAACCGAGGCAGCGGGGGACGCAGGAGAATGGGTGGTGCAGGGTTAGGGACAGAGGGTAAGAGAAATGCGGGGTGCTTGGAGACGGAAAGGGGGGGGGGAGGAGGTTCAAGACTGACCTTTGGGTGGATGCAAACTTCAGTTCGTTTAAGTAGGTTGTGGCGATGCGGTCCAACAAGGTTTCGTTGATGTGTCGCAAGTTAAAAGACCCTCCTGGGATCTTGAGTTGCTCGTGCCAGAGGCGGCGCGAGGAGGCTTGGTAACGCAAGAGGATGGTGTCCCCGTACTCGTGCGCATTCCTGTAAGGATGCATGTCTAGGGCGTAGAAAAACTCCTGTATGGCTTGGCGGTGCTTCAACGGCCAGTTTAAACGCTCGATCTCCGCAATGTATGTCGACTTGGCGGTGGACATTTGATACCAAGAGAGATTGTCATCGGGGATGGCTTTCTTGGACGGGCGCGTGGCTGCAAGGGACCTCAAGGCGAGGCCATCCTCGGATCTAATGAGGCCAAAGGCGTCGTCGTTGATGGTGCGTAGGTGGTTGGTAGCATCTAGGCAACCATCTCGAGTGAAATACCAAAGTTCTACATACTCGAAGAGGCGCAGTTTGTTGACTGCGAAGGGGTGCGGCCGGAGGACTGGGTGGTTCGGGATGGATGCTTCCTCGTCGAAATCTGGTGCCTTAGGCTTCTTTTTCTCGCTTTCACGATGCTCTTCCTCCGCCTGCTGCTCGGCTTCGAGGCGTTGCTGCTCGGCCTGTGCTTGAAGGAGCGCTTCGGCATCAGCTGCCGCGATGGCATCTGCTTCTACCTGATGGTTACAAAGTCCCCTGTCGACGTTGTTCCCGGCTGTCCAAATGTTGGCTAAACGTTGCGCCACCTCCGCGACTTCTGCTCCGGGCGCGATTAATTTGCGGGCCCCAGCATATATGTCTAAAGCATAATCGGGACAGATGAGAGCATTGGGATCAACAAGGATACGAGGGGGCATGATTTGTCAGATAGGCTCGAGTGGAAAGGATGTGGTTTGTGCTATGGTGTTAAACAAATGCAAAGGAATGAGTTTAGCTGCTTGGGCAGCTTGACGAGGGGGAAAGGATGAGAGCTGCTGCTGGCACTGCGTGGGAGCAGGCAGCGGAACCCTCATCAACCATAGACCTAATTCTAGGGTTCCAGTCGTGCCTCGTGGAACCTTAGAAGACAAAACTGCTACCGCAAGCATTGGACAAGAGTTCAAATGTGTAGACCCGCCCATTGGTGCATTATCCCTCGCGGCGGCTGCAGTACGTCGCACACTAACTATCATTAGCACAGATCTGATTGCAATATTCTATATCACAGGGCGAGCATGAACTCAAGATGTGGGCCACTGGAGATCAGCTCAAACATCAAAGGAAGGGTGAATCAAGCTTCTCGGAGGAGAACTGGGGGGATTCCACGCTCGAATATTCAATATCAATCCAGCAGCTCGAACCCCCCAGGTGGAAGAGGATTCTCGCCCGTGCGGCAAGGTACAAACAATCCCGTAAGGGACACACAGTGAATGAAGCTGATGAAGGTGCATCTGCCCTGTCCATCCGTGCATCAATCATCGACATGGCCCAGGAGGATGATGACATCAGCGAGGAAGACACCAGCGATGATGGCGTTGGAGACATCGGAGAGGTTGAAGGTGGGATGGAGGAATCTGACGGTATTGACGAGGACGAGAAGACTGATGCCGATGATGTTGATGAGAGCATCGAGGATGTGTGGGTTGATGAGGACGAGGTTTAGTGCAAGATCCCTGGGTCAATACAACCCCCTCCTATGTTACATGTTGTGTTCTTGCTGCACCTGTGTACTTTTACTATAGCATTCCATCTGTACCACGCAATGATTATCTTGGCAATTGTTTCAAATCTCTTTGCCCCGAAAATTCATAGCCCAATACTTGTGAGTTGGATGCATCTTGTGCACCTTACCTATAACTGAACACTTGACGCACTTTTCTAAGACAATCAACTTATTTCAGGCAAAAAAGCGATTTTGATTGACTTAGAGCACTTTTCTAATAGGGGAATCTGCCTAGGTAAGTAGGATATTCTGGAAAGCTTTGGCCCACTTTCCGAGACTTACAGCCTTGCCCAAGCCCTGTAAGTTTCGAAAAGTATTTTGATGATTTACTGATGTGTTTGGTGCTTCGAAAAGTCGAACGCGTTGCTGGTAGAGTACGGTGCATAGTCCAGGATAGAAAGCCCGATGGCTGTTGGTTAATGAGACAGGATTGACATTAGAAATCTCGGGAAGGACATATTGAGTGAAACATGAGATATTATACATATAATCACATATACATGGAGGAGGGATTGAAAAGCATAGAGCGGAAAATTAGCATGTCAAGTTACCAAGCGTACTAGTCTCCCCCATTGGATTCGGCCATAGGGGGAAAGGACGCTAGCGTCGCATTAGCCACACCCGCAAAGCCACTACTGCGCTACATGTTAGCCCTCAACAACGAGTTACGCCGTGCCTCAGATATCAGGCCTCGTGCTTCGGTAAAGAATTGATCACAGCCACGCAGCTCATCGCTGACATCATTCTCCGTCCATCCGTTCATCTCAAGGTGCTCTTCTATGATCTCTATGAACCGATCCGAAGTCTTGAGGACTTCGAGGGCAGCGTCCCGAGATTGCTCCATGCTAGGGATAAGCTTTAACTGTCTTTCTGTGCTATAAAGGGGAACAAACAATCTTCGAAGTGTCTCGATGAGGCTGGCATGCGGCTCGCTGAGGAACTTTTCAAGGCCTTCTTGAGAGAGGGCAGCCGGCCCGGTGGGTTGGAAGAAGTCGTATTTTCCTCGTCCTCCGGATGTTCGCCCCTGCACCGTGGCAGACCTACTGTCGAAATGCCGGATAAAGACTGTCTTGAGATCCTCACAATCTTCCACAGGAAGGCAGCTGGCTCTATAGCGGACGCTAGTGTATAGCAAGACGTGAAGAGTAGATTCTAGCTCATCGCGAAGATCGTGCCGTGTGCTCTCAGGATCCATGAGCCGGGCTGCCGAAATGAATTGCCAAGTTCCCTGAAGACAGTAGTTCGGTTTTTGAGGCCACTTACATAGCTATATCATGACGCACCGTTTGCCATTTCGTCGTCGGTCCCTGAGTGGCAACCCCCTGATCATCGACATCTGGCAATATCATAGCTAGATCCCAGTCAATCAAGATTCCCTTGCCTGAATCAGATATCAAAATGTTGCCGGCACTGAGATCCCCATGTCGCACGCGTGCCAATCTGAATGCCAGATCGTGCGCTGCACAGAAAGACGTTGGTAAGCATGCAAGGTGTCAAAGACATCATCGACTTACCTTTCATCCCATCGTGCATAGCGCTGACGAGATCTTTGGACGATCTAAATTGGCTCAAGGGCCGTCCGATGTCCCCCAGAACTAACCGGTGAAGCCTGTGCCGCCTCGGAGGACTGGTCGTTTTGCAAAACCACTCTTTTGAACTGTACTCGTGCGTCCGCGTGTCTTGACCCAGAATGTCTTGAGAACAGATCAGCGTCGGGATCCCGGTCACACCTGATCGTTCGAGTAGCCGATAGGTGGCTCCTTCTTTCTCGATCCCATCTTCCAAGTACCGCCAGCTGTTCTTCAGATACACAAGTTTCTGTCGCGTGATGTCATATGCAATGTACCCGTCGGTGGCTCTCCCAAACGGGCTGCCGCTCTGCCAATGAGGTTTGGATGCGATGAAATAGTGTTTCCGGTATGTGTCATCGTCCGTGATACAAAACTGGTGAAAGGTGGCATCAGACGAGTAGAGGCATTGAGCCGTCTCTTCGTCCTCGCCTAGGAGCCTAGCCAGAAACTTGGCTCGTTCGTCAAATGCTTTCTTCGCCCTCTTGATGTCTCTCGCCATGGGCTTTGTGGGCGATGTATCTCGTCCACGTTGCACGTCATTGAAACGGTTGAACCTCCAAAGGAACATAATCAGATGAGTAGGGTCTCTCCTCCAGTTGACTCGTTCAGTCACAATAGCTCCCGCGCGATCCCATCGAATGAAGCGAACATAGTCACCAAGCAAGACCACAGTGAACAGGAAGAACCGGTTTTGCGCCGAGAGCTGCAAGCCTGCATATGAACAGATTTGTCCTCGATTCATGGTCGCCTCCTGCGAGCGATGTAAGACTGTGTTTGTATCGCCAGAGGTCGCGCTGGGAGCGAGATCCTGGAATGGGTCCTTAGTCTCTGGCTTGCGCTCGATGCACAGTTCCATCAGCTCAAAGTCAATTACATCACCGCCTTGCAGAGATCTCTTGTAAGCAACCATGTCTGGCTTGCGTTTGAAGTCTGCATCCAGATCGTCAGTCGTGTTGACAAATCTCAGCTTCTGGCAAATTCCAGATGCCTCGACAGCATCTTTCTATGAATACGATATAATCAACATCGGTCTCTAATAACAAAGGAGAATATATACGTACAAAGTGATCCTCAAATTTTCCGACCCTAGGTATGCTCTTGAAGATTCGGGTGGCACGCTTGGGAGGTTTCTTGTCATCCTTCGTCTTCATGAAAGCGTCAAAGAATTCTGTGATAGACATAGGTCCGTGAAAGTCGTTCTCAGTCTCTTCAGCAAGTAGAGCGTATTCAGCTGGTGCCTTGGATATTTCCATCGCACTGAAACGTTGAGTGCTGGCTATCTTGTGCGAAGACATGTCAGGAGCAGTAGAACAGGTGTTGAATGAATCACTTACAGGAATGGAGAAAGTGCTTAAGTACTGGAGACTAATGCCACAAACTGTGGCCCCGAGTTTCGAACAAGCTTCTGATAGTAACCTCTGCTGGTGAACGTTTGAACCAACGCTGCGAGCCACGAAGCCATGGAACTCCGCGACATAGACACGTGATCGCATTGTGGCCGAGTTACAAGGCCGCTTGTATGAACCTTTGTGGCGGCAGACGAGCCGTCATTGCGATCACTGAGCTACACAATACTTCATTCTATGAGCAGAGCGCTACACACATCAAATTAGTGATCGCTCCGCAGCCCAGCCTCTAGATACCATGGCCACGACCGGCAACGACCACGCTTGTCACGGCGCAAATGTGATCGGAGTGTGTTTGAGTGGCCTGCGACAATGGAACGATCCATCACAAGTTATATACAGACGACGCGCCACCGTTAGATACGGATATCCGGAGACCACGTCGGAGGTTGAAGGAGAATCGTCAACGTTGCTGCCTTCGGGAGACTAGCGCCACCACGCACCCGCGCTACTCTCGATGGACGCAGATCGGCACCAATCTTGGCGATAGATGTATAGCATGCACGACTCCATCACCAAGCGTACCTCATTAAGAACGTGTTAAAGAAGGCACTCTGAGTTATCATTTGCTCGACACCGAAATCGTGGAGGACAGCTGAGCCTCTGCTCTGACAGCGGATAGCGAAGTGTGTCTCCTGGTGTGCGCATCCTGGCCATCCACTTTGTGTTAATCTGCGGCCTTCCTTTGTCAGAAATGGGCCTCGCTCAAAGCGACTCGTGGCCTTACAGAATAAAGGTAGCGTATAGGAGTGAGATAGCAAAGTAATCGCCATCTTTCTTCACGAACCCGTTGCATATGAGCCAGCCGTAACGAACGTTAATTCGCAGACACGTTGTCCGCCCATATCTAGCACACCGACTGCAGGATCTGTCGTGGCACACGGTGACGACGCGAGCGAGGCGCATAATGCACACTTGGCATCTGGCCGGTGGGCCTGCGGAACCAAGCTCGTCAGGATCACATTGTTTTGGCAAACAACGTGACGGACATACGGCGAGCGCTGCGCGCTCGTGGGAGTTTGAAGTTGGTTTTCCAAAAGAATGGGATTTGAAACTTGAAAATAATCAAAGCCAGGAGAAAATGCTCACGCAGGCACTTTATGTGGACGTGCAAGGAAAGTGTTTGACAGTGTAGGTGAAATTGTTCGAGATATACGTCGGAATCAGTGGGCGGTGACGGTGCGTAGTAGCTGTTGCAGTCGAAGGGCATTTGTTATCCTCGTATTGTTTTTGTACAGATATAATAAGCAGCGTAGAGCGGAGGGAAGACGGCATCATGGAGTTGAATGAAGACTTGTAGGAGAAGACTACTCACAGCGTCGCTGGCTGCAATCTCTTTTGATTCTCCCTAACAGATCACGTCCCTCATCAGCCCTACCCTCGACCCCTCCTTCTGGTCCGCAACTCCTGCATCCCGTGGTTCTTCATGACCATTGAGAACCTTCACGTCTGAATGCAGAAGCGAGGGCGCGGTATCATGCAGCAACTCGCAGACGATGTCGAGTCCAAAGGCGGCAATAGCGACGTGTGCAATAGCAACAGAGCGCATTTGAAGATCTCAGAGAGGAGAGCCTGAGCTACTGGTATTAAGAAGGTGTGTGGTTGCGTCGCGTTGCAAACATTGTCATGGAAATTAAGGGGGTGTGGAAATAGGACAAGATGCGACGACGTACGGCATAAAAACCTAGAAGAAGCTTTGAGCGTTACATGTCTTCGGTGTAACTTGAGTCGTGGAGGCTCTCTCAAGTCATATTCTCTAGCTAGAGAGCACACCGTCTTATGTGTTCCAGGTCTAGCCTGCAGCAGATTTAAATATGGGTCGGCGGTACCTAATGACGAAGAAAATAGTGCATAAACTTGTGCGCATCAATGAGGTGATCCTGGCTGGGACTGGCCTACGAATATTTTCTGCGTATAGGGTCAGCAACAGAGACTACTCGGGACTAGCCTTGCCTGGTCAGGTTCTGTCAGCGACTCAGCGCAAGAGAATGTAGCGAATGTAGTCTAGGAACGATGCCGACGCTTTCCGACGATCAGTGCGAGTAGAAAAGGTTGAAATACCTGATTGCGGCCAATTTGAGCATGGACAAAAAATCGAAAAGCCTGCGGAATCCGGAAAAACATTGAAGCTGGTGAAGAGCGTGCCTCCTCGCATCGTCAGCATCTCTCTTAATGACTCTCCATCTACAATTCTTCCACCGCCATGGGCACCCCTGTGGTCAATGAATATCCCAGCTTATTCCGTTCGTATCTCTACGTTTCGAACCATCTCTAGGTGACTGAAGTAGCACACACATCAGGCTCTGAGGCTATGGGCTTGGTGCAACTATTCGTATCAACAGAAGTTGCCCATGACACGGTCGCTGAGCTTGGGGAACTTGAAAACATGCAGTTCAAGGATGTGAGATTTAGGACTGTCGAATTCACGTTATATGAAGCTAACGATGAGCTGCACAGCCGAACCCCAACGTCAATCCCTTCCAACGATCATTCATAGGCGAGATTCGTCGCATCGACGAGATGGCTCGTCGCGTTCTTTTTTCTCTACTCAAATTGAGAGGGAAAAAGATAAGATACCCGTGCGCCCGCTGTATGATTCGGCGCCTCTCATCACCGTTGGTCCGCGAGCAGCTCAAATAATGGATGGCTTAGACGTTACATTTGCCGAGCACGAGTCGAGGCTTGTACAGATGAATGAGAGCTAAGAACTGCTTAGTGGTCGATTGAGGGAGCTGGTTGAGGCTAGGCATGTTCTGAGGGAGACAGCTGTATTCTTTGACAGGGTAAACACGCTTACAAAAACACAAGGAATCGCCTCATAGCTCACTCTTTCTTATAGGCTGAAAGCAACCAGTCTGATATCAGGACATCATTCGACGACAGCTCGGCACGTTGGCGAAACGTACTGCGGCGTGTAGCATCTGACCGCTTTTATCGATGAGGCGATGAAGTCGAGTACGACGTACAGACCTTCTTCTCATAAACAATGGCTCAAGCCTGCTACCTAAGTCTCATGAATTCTCTCTTGATGCGAATAGTCGCACAATTTCACGGATCCCTGCGCATCCCCACTCGAGCAAGCCTTTGGATGTGTACGTGCCGAGAGGCCGATTCGATAGTCGGTTCACTGAGTACATGAGTCCGACGCGAACACACTAGATGTTGGCTGTGCCTGTTCTATGGATACCCACGATGCTCAAGTCACATACAACGAGGAGGATGCAGGCCCTATATTGCCCACAAAATCAGTCATCCCGCTTGTTAATTGATCACTGAGCGCCTCCACCTTCGCACCGGAGCTATCGCAAGTCACGCTCCGACAAGATCAAACCATCCTTAGACCCTCGTCCTGACATTCCGACCAGCCTGCACTCGCCCATACGGGAAATCCTGAGCACGCTGAATGAACCAGTTAGGCTAGAACGATCCACTGTCTTCAAAAAAGCGATGAAATGAAGGATGGCAAAATAGTGTGCCTTTCTACCCCTGCATGTTGTGCGAAGACACCATAAGCGACTAGAATATTCGATTCCAGACCACTCGCGGGCTGCATTATGCCGTTTGCGATGGGACCATCAGTGAAATCAAGCACCCTGATGCGTCTACAACCTATCGACAAGGGTGCATAATTTCAACTGCGGCGACCCGTGCCAGATACAAGGCATGGCGCTGACGGGAGTCGACGGTCAGAAGAAGCTGTGGAGAACAAGGGAATAAGCGGGTTGTTACGACATGTGCAACCCCGCTCCTCGCGCGACTTTGCCACAGATGTTATCGAGGGCCGGATAAACGACGATAACGATGGACGCACCCCCAGAAGCCCGCCGGATGTTCACAGCCTTGACACGTTCTGTCTTACAGAATTGATGGAACGAGGCAGAGAAAATTGCCCGCCTGTCGCTGGAAGAGAGGACACGGCCGAACAGAGAAATGATGAACAACCTGCGGGATGTGAACAATGGACCCACCTTGGGCTTGGATTGGAGCCTAATTCCAGCATGCGAAGGAAGACATCACACCGGCGTTGGAGGCGTTCCTTGGACTGATTCCTCGAGAAGGTGGTGGGCGCTTCTTCGATAATAAAATTAGAGAGCCGAAAGTAAAAAGTCAACCGTTCACTGTACCACGAATTGTCACCCGCCTCTCCTCCACATCAGCGCCATTAAGATATCAACATGTCCTACTACTACAGCGACGACTCGTTTGAGGACGAGCTTTTCAGTGCGTTGTATATTTGCATATCACGTCAGGATTTTGCTATATGTTAATGCGAATCGATCCGCAGCACCTGGCGCAGGTCCGTCGTGCTCCCAACACGATGTCGACGAGACACACGGTGAGAGCGGTGACACAGACGAGTCGGTCAGTCTGGAACTTAGCTTCGGACCTTCAACACGCCACTCATTGTTCTGTATTCTTAGGACGAGGACACCTACATCACCCGTAGATACCCGAGCCCTGACGTGCCACTCCCACATCGCTCGCTCCATGGGACCTACCTCGAGGTTCCAACCCCCATCGCGCCACACGTACCCACCCAAGCCGCCCACTGGGACAATGACAACGAGTCGACGGGCGCATGGCCATTCCCTGTTTCACTCACCGCCACTCACACCTACACGGAGGCGGCCCAACGCTACATCACCACATCGTCGGTCTCAAGTTTGATGGGTGCATTGGACCCTATCGCGGTCGCGGAGCACCCTTCGAGACACCGCACGACACCCTTCTCCTTGCTGCTGGGCGCCGTCCATCCGATCCAGGGTCCATGGAGCGAGATGGCGCGAGATATAGTGGAGGCGCCGCGCGACACCGTCCTTGGGGTGTTGGCCGAGGTGCCTCCGCAGGTGCTCATCGAGGAGGCCCCGGAGCTTGTCCCAGAGCTGCCGCCGTCGCCAGAGACCGCCTCGGATCCGGTGCTGCCGGAGCACCACGTGCATGTGGAGGAGGAGCCAAGGCAGAAGAAGGCGAAAAATGGGGAGGGGAGACATGGGAGGGAGGAGGGAGCGAGTCAGGGAGCGAGCGGCGCGACGGCGGGGAGGCGTACAGTCAAGAGGCCGCGCATGCCCCCGATCGCAGGGTATGGCCGATTTTCGGTCAAGCTGACAAGCGACTATGCGGAGAGGGAGAGAGAGACGGCGGGAGAGCGAGGCCAGATGCTTGTGGTCCATCCACAGGCGCACGGCAGCGCCCCTCCAGAGACTACAATGACATCGACGACGTCCACCTACAGGGTGGAAAACCCCACAAGTGATCCAGTCCCCGAGGCTGTACTGCAGTCCATCGGAGGGCCCTGGATAACGACACCTGGAGAGGAACAGAGAGGCGCGCGAAAGCGCAAGAGGGCTGACCCTCATGTCTGCGACGGCACCGACGGGTGCAGCAAGCGGCTGTCGTGCCCTTACGACATGCCCCGACACAAGGCGACTCTGCGCCACGGAGGACAGCGCGAATTTGCATGCGGCGACTGCCCAGCCCTTTGTGTGCGCAAAGATGAAGTCCATCGCCACATGCGGGAGCACTGCCCAAACAGGGGCAGGAAACATAACGGCGGGGGCGGTCCCTCGCAGGGCCCGAGACACGATGGTTTAGAGGGCAGTGGAGGGGGTATGGGGGGTATGGGGTATGGCCTGCTCGGCGGATAGAGCTGAAGGTGCGTACCGTTTGCTTTCCTTTTCTCTTCGCTCGCTCTTTTGTTTCGCGGCGCACGCTATCGATGTCTTTGCCTTTCCTTTTCTTACCACCCTTGTTGTTTTTGGCCAACATTTTGCGCTCGGATCGATTCGGTTGGAAACTGACTCGCTCTGGTTTTCGCAGGACTCTGCTCATGGTCGACGTCGTCCAGCCTAGCATTGTACGACACTTGCACGATGGATCGAAAGCCGATCGTTATGTAAGCCATCATACAGCCTGGTAGGGCCTGGTCGCTCATCGTCCACCCCGTCCACAACGGCACCTCAGCGACGAGGGGTCGATAAGCTCATCTCCCACGAGGTTCATCACACGCAACTTATCACGGATTTACGATTGTTGTACAGTCTGTTCACTCCAGCGTTTTTTTCATAAAATATCTATCTATTCCTTCTCATATTGTCCTTCGAACTCGAGCCTTGCTGGCATACGGCTACCTTCAACAATGAACCAGACTAGGCGGAGTAAATCTTTCCTCAATTATTTGCTGATTTCATCCATTGCGGCTGACCGTCAGCTCTGACAAGACTATCGACGCCTGCACTGCAGCAGCATCGAGCTCAGTGTATGGTCCTCTGTCCACTCCATTCACGTCGTTCGGAATCCAGATGGGCGAGGCAATGTCAGTGATGGAGGTTGACACTACCGTTGTTGAGAACGAGGCAGACATTCTCGCCCGGTATACATTGGCGATGCCGCTTTTTGTACGCTTGCTCTTTCATCCACAGTTCTCACATGCCATAACGCAGAACTTCCTTCTTGTCACCCTTCCCCGCAACGACGGTCCATCGATCCTCTTCACTGCACTCACTGCACTGTATCAAATGACGTATGCCGGCTTCTTTGTGCACCTGAACGACATGCTATCTATCTTGCGATTGCGTAAACGTTGAAGTACACGCTCGAGGCTCTGTCTGTTAACGAGGTAGGCTCTAGAAGGATGACCAAAGATTTGCTGCAGGGCCGGATGTATCTGCGAGTCTCATCATGAATTTGGTGCGTTGTTTAGCAATCACTTGTGAAAGCAGAATCAAAAATTTACCCACTGCTAGCTATTTCGATTTGGAAATAACAACCGCCATCGCGACGGTGCCATGCTATTCGCCTTCGTTGGAGAATTCGTAGTGGGCGTCATTGAAACTGTTTGGTTACAAGGTAGGAGAGACAAGATATTGCACCTTCTGAACTCGAGGACTCTCAATATCCATTTCTCTTCTACCGATCTATGTATCCTATCATTCCGATCGCACAAGGCGCCGGTTCTCTTTCCAAAACGGGCGAGGTGGCTGGACAGAGAAGCGTGGCGTTTGTTACGTTGTGTGGCGAATAGTGGCAGCGGAGGTCCAAGCGTTAACCGATGGGTGGTGCCAAAGCGACATTGGTGACCCCCAACTCTATAAAGCCTCGCCGCTCTCCCCTCTTTCTTTCCATCACACTCTCTTCCTCCCCACCACCCCCTTGTCTCATGCACTTCGTTACTTACTATCCTCTCCGCGCCCTCCTTCATCTGTACAGGTACATTTCATCCATGCCGTTCGCCACTTTTCCCATCGAACCTCGACGCGCTCTAGGTTATTAGGCACGATCGCCACAATCACGACGTCAAGCTCATAGGTACGCGTTTTTTATCACTGTTCGTATACATTGATGCTCAACGACGCATTCGCAGGCACGATCGCCTTCAAGCACGACAGAAATTTCACTGGCCGCGTTGTATCTTCTGGCGACACTGCTCTGGGATCTGTGGCTTTGGTCTGTGGCATCGGGCTGTATCGTTCTCTGGAGGTGGCTTCGATGTCTGGTTGCTGGTGTGTCTCTTTAACATGTCTAGGTTCTGTCTTGCCTGTCTTGCTCGTCCTCTTGCTCTTTCTCCCACTGGTGGTTCTTGTCTCTTATCATTATTTGCTGCGCTTTGATGTCCTTGGCTGTGGTCTGCTCGCTCTTTGCTGTGTTGTATGCTCGCTTTGGGTTCCCGTCTCTCTGTGTTCTCTCTTCGATCTGGCTTGCTTGCTCTGTCTGGCTTGCTCCTTCTCGTCCTCGCCTTGTCTTCTCTCTTGGCCTTCTCTTTTTTTGCTGATCGCTGTGGCATGCTTTCTCTGTTTTACTTGGTCCTCGCTTTCTCCTTTACTCGCTGTGGCTTTGATCTTGGTTTCTGATGTCTCATGTCAATCTTTGCTCGTTTCCGTCTTCGTCCTGGCCTATCTCAATCTTATCTTCTTGCTCGTCTATCTTGTTTTGGCTGTTATTCACTCTCGGTGGCCCTGGTCTGTCTCGGCGACGCTCTCAATCTCTCTTGGTTCTCTCCGGTTCTTGTCTATCTCCTTTTGGTTCATCTTGGCGACCCTCTCAGCCCATCTTGGTAACGAATATCTTGTCAGTGTAAGTCCACCTAACCGTTCTATCACTTAGGTCCCGCACCGCCAGACACAACTATTTCAATCTGCAAGAGATCGGGTCGTCAGTTAGGGGGTGTCCGCCCCCGGTGAGTCTTTCATACCTTTTTCCACTGTCGCAAATACTGAGTCGCATATACGTCTTACATTTCTAGGTGCGTCTCCATCCGGCTGTGCATCATTTCTTTTGTCGGCGAAACCCTTGTTATAGATAATGAAGCACCAGCATCTTATCAACAACGTCCACTCCAAGGTTCAAGTATCACACATCATTATGCGACGCAGTTGAGGATCAATGTTGTATTCTAAGGCACGATCGCCTTCAAGCACGACATCAAGCAACCTAGGCCAGGCAGCGAACGATATTCGGGTGACCTCGACCTCGGGCATCTTGGCGAGCTTTTCTGGTGTCTCTAGCTTTGCCTTCCGCCTTGCTCTGGATCGCTGGTTGACGGCGCGCTGGTGTCCTATGGCTGTCCAGGTCTATGGATTCTATCTCGCTTACTCTGTATGTCTTTGCTCTGTGCTACTCTCCGTCTCGTCTTCCTTCACTTTCCTTTCCTTCCTGCCTCCGCACTCCTCTTTGTGATTTTTGTTGTGTACTGCTTTATCTTGGCACCATCCTCAGTATATCTGGCCAGCTTGAATGCACAGGTCAAAACCAAGGTTGACATATTTAGGTCCGGACGCCAAATTCAAGTATGCAGGGCGATCCCTCGAGAGACGGGGTTGTCAGTGAGCGGGTGTGAATCACCCGTGAGTTTGATGATCCGCTCTCATTACCACAGACATCAGTCAAGCATCTGTTGTTTTATTGTCTACATGTACAGTCGTAATATTCTTGATCTCCACGAATGTTTGCTGGCTCTGGCATATGCGGATTTGCAAAGGCTCGCTCGAAGCTTGCGGACAACAACTTGTTAACGCTCGATCTATTGAAATATCTTGGTCTTGTCTCCTGGCTCTCACTCGTGGTTCTTGCCTTGCTGGTTATGTTTTGCTCGCATTCCTGTGTTGGATTTGTTGCTCGTCGCTGGGATTTCCCAATCACTTGATCTTGTCCTGGTTCTTGTCTTTGAAATCCTTGTGCTTGTCTTGCTTGTTCTGCTTGTCTTTCATGTCATCCTGGCTGTTGCTCTCACTCTGCTTGGCCCGCTCGCTTCACTTTCACACCCTTGTCCAGCTTGTCAATTTTGCTTTGCTTGTCATTCTCACTTTGCTTTTCGTTCTCGTCTTGCTTTCTGCGAATCATTCTGGTCTCTTGGGCCCTTCACGCGTGACAACATCGTTCCACCGTATTTGCTGTTATTCGCCTTCGCGTAAGCGCAACTCATCATGTGCTTCTCCACATCAATTCGCCCCACGTTCACGACGAGCTGCCTGACTGAGCGAAGGACGATCTTAGAAGAGATGCGATCCTCAACCTGCGCCCCCTGTGAGTTGTCCCTTCTGCATACCTTTCTCATCGCTCTCACAACCCCTGACCTCCCTAGACATCCTTCATTTAGTGACATCCTGCGATCCAAGTCAAGCCATATGCGACGTTGACATAGGAGCGGGGGTCATATGCTGTCCTTACAACCAGACTTGTCGAGATTTTTTCGTTGATAATGTGTATGACACTATCATCGCTGTTGAATGACATTCCGGCTCGAACCGTGTGGATCTTCCCAGATCAAATCCTCTGCAAAGTATGCCAGGTACTGGTATCTCTGCTTGATTTCTTTCGCAAATGATCCCATTCACTTCGCACTCGCTGGGATTTCATCTGACCCCGATGTTCGTTTGAATTAAATCGTAATCTTTTCTGAGATCAAAAAAAAAAAGTACACTGTTTCCTTTATGAAACGCCGACTGACGCGGTGGCATAAAACTACAAGGCGGACACAGATTTGTCCCCTTACGTCACGTCTCGGTTCTCTGCATCAACTGATTGGTATTTAGTGCCTCTCTGGGAGATCGCATCGAACAATTCCGACTTAAATTTGAAGCAGTCTGCGGCTCGTCCTCCACGCCAAGTAACGTTGGGCACAACAGCTCTCAGCTCTTCCATCCACTTTTCCGGCAAATCCGGTTGGATGATGTCGATCTGTCGAATAGGAGCCCGCAATGTAGTGCGCTTTCTGAGCACACGGGTCAAGAAACCTACAGTGCGATCTAGTTTGGACACGTTTGAGACTCGCAAGGGGTGTGAATGGATGACCTTAAGGCTGGGGAAAGGAATATGCTCGCTGTACGACTCGGCTGGAGTCTGCTCTGGAGCTGTGGTATCCGTGTCCTTCTTCATAGCAATGCAAAACGGTCGTAGAATGGACTTAGAGAGGGAGATGCGCTTCAGACTCTGAGCACGTCCAACTACACTGCGAAACATCGCCAAGTCCCAAAGAGGATCTGCATCGATAAAGAGATTCACCGTCTCTTGGGTGAAAAAAGCTCCTAAGATGTCACATTCGATCTGCCATTGCGGACAGCTATTATAAAGTCTCAAAGTAACTGGAATCGTGGCTCCTTCGGAAGAGTGACGAGGATCACAATGCCGCCAGCCATGAAAAAATATATACCCTGAGGATGGAGGGCGATTCATCTGAATGGTCCGAAGAGGGGGCACAAGTCCCGGTTTCCCGCCTTGTTTCTCAAGGACGGGAAGCAGAAAGCGAGTAGAAAGCTCCTCTTCTTCGCAGTCACAAGAGAGAAACAATTCAGAAAGGGGTGAAAATTCCACAATTTCCAGGAATGTCATACAACACGACCAGACTCCTCCCAAAGTCAAGTTCGAAAGATGAGAGAGTGCGATTGTATTTCGTGGCTGACCAGATGTCGAAGCAGAAAGGGGAGGGAGGGCATCGTAGATCAAAAGTGTCTCCAGATAACACATTTCGGACAATGCGTCGAAAAAAGTATCATATGGTGGCATCGAAGAGTTCTCGGCAGAATTTCCATACACCTTGAGGCTGGTCAGATTATGAAAGACTGTGGAGGACCAAGGGATCGCTAACCCAGAAAAATAAGCAGTACGCAAGAGGGGGGCATGATTAGCGAACAGGTTTTCCGGAAGCTCTGTGATACAATTGTCTTCAGCCCGTACTGAGAGCTCAACATGCTCCACTATCTGAGCAGGAGCATCAATGGGCTGTAAATTATGAAAGGGGTCCACAAGGCCAGATAGAATGATCACCCTCGCGCGAGGCAAATGGGGCGTGATTAATTGGACAGAGCTTTCCATGCAGGAGCTCTTGAAAACAAGAGATGCCTGCTTTGCACGCATAGACATTTCCGAGACCCATTCCCTGCCGAGATCAAGGTTGATTTTTGTCCACAAGTTTGTGTTCTCGAGAGCGACATCTCTCCAGTAACTGCACACATGTGAGACTTTGATCCATCCCAGGTTCTGTTTCCGCGGCAAATCAACTACCACCAGAAAAGAGAATATATTATCCAGGATCTCTGGTGGTAAGCGACATGTGGGGATTGTGTGATTGCGCCGCGCATGGATGGCACATATTGCAGTGCGCAGATAGACTACTTCGTCATCAAAGGCCTTGAGGACGTTCAAGTCACCTGCGGATGCAGTGGTGCTGAAATCAGAGAGCGAATCGAGTCTAATTCGCAAAAAATGACTCCAGTAGTCAATTGCACTGTGTGGGATGGCCAGATCAACATCGCGATAGTCTCAACTACAGATCAGGATACTCACCTGGTCTCAAAAGCGACCTTTTTCAGATCGCAAAGCTTCACTTATCCCCCAGAAGGCAAAGATGTTTCAGGAGTCTGATTCGACGGCATGTGGGTGTGGACTGTCTATGAAGATGCGGAACCTCGCTGAACTCAAGAGGTCAAGCATCCGAGCAGCTAGTTGCATGTGACCCTCAGTAAAAACGGATTTCAAGTGAACGTCATGCCCAGTCAAAAAATTGGTATTTTGTCATGTATCCGTCATTGAAGCAGTGCAGAGGTCGTGTAAAAGTCGTGTCCAATTTTGGTAGTTTATGACTTGTGTATGACTTTTTGCGCCACTTTCTTGACAGATACATGACAAAATACCAATTTTTTGACTGAGCTTGACAATCACTTGAATTCCGTTTTTACTGAGAGTGACTTTAGCCACGTGGCCTTACCGCGCAAGGTGCATCCACGTCTAATGTCATCGAGCGCCACTCCGACGGCGCCGATTTTAACTTATCCTCACCCCAAGAGCAGCAACGACCTTCGTTTTCACCGCTCAAAACAGGCCATAGATCTTTCATGACATCACTATTGTCTCTTGAGCCTATTCTCGTGAAACGCTCACAGTGGTGCTTTGTCGAATCCAGCGAATTATTTGCACAACAATGACAATCGTTCCTCCCAAGCCTCTTGCTCCAGCTGTAACATACGGAGATACATCTATCGGAGACGTGCAGTAAACATGATATAATGGGGTATTGAAGAATTCGAGAGCACTATCGTGAACATTGCCTTCACATCTTCGAGATAATGCTCCCATGCCGAGCTGAATTTGGCTTGGTTCATAGTCCTGCTGGGACGTTGCATCCTTCGATGCGACTCTATCCTCGCTCCAACATCGTCTATTAGCTTGAAAACGCGAGCCGATCATAGGAACGATCCCTTATCGCAAACAGCAGGACACTGGTATTCCTTGAAATACGGAGAGTCTGTTGGGAGAATCCAGAGCGTACAATTGGATGATAGGTAGAAGGCAATATTTTGATCGTACATTAACATCGCGTTGGCGGTTAGTGTTGAGACATGCAGACCTATCCCTAACATCCGCACTGATCGATGAGGCAATCAAATTGAGTATGACATCCAGACCCTCTTCATGAGCAATAGCTCAAACTTACTTTCCGGCGCCGCTGATGGATGCTCTGTCGACACGGGAAATGGTCGATCGGGCGTGCAGGTGCCTTCCCAGTCTCACTCGAGAAAGCCTCTGGATATATACGCGCCGAGAAAACTAATTCGATAGTCGGTCGACTGAGTACATGGCACAATACTGTGCCTTGCCACCCCTGCGTGATGTGCGAAGACGCTACAAGCGGCTAGAATATTCGATTTCAGAACACGAGCGGGCTGAATTATGCCGTTTGCAATGACCCTTCCGTAAAATCAAGCACCTTGATGCGCCTACAACCTATCGACGAACGCGTATAATCTCAATTGCGGAGGCCCGTCCCGGATACAAGGCATGACGCCGAAGAGCGTCGACCGTCAAAAGAAGCGTTACAGAACAAGGGAATAATCGGGTTGTTACGACATGTGCAACCCCGCTCCTCGCGTGACTTTGCCACAGATGTTATCGAGGGCCGGATGAACGACGATAACGATGGGCGCACCCCCAGAAGCCCGCCGGATGGTTACAGCCTGGACACGTTATGTCTCACAGAATTGATGGAACGAGGCAGAGAAAATTGCCCGCCTGTCGCTGGAAGAGAGGACACGGCCGAAAGGAGAAATGATGAACAACCTGCGGAATGCAAACAATGGACCCACCTTGGGCTTGGGTCGGAGCCTAATTCCAGCATGCGAAGGAAGGCATCACACCGGCGTCGGAGGCGTTCCTTGGACTGATTCCTCGAGAAGGTGGTGGGCGCTTCTTCGATGGTATATCCGCCTAATCAAGCGAGGTGAAAAGTCAACAGTTCACTGTACCGCTGAGTCTTACCCACCTCTCCCCTACCAACCACCACAACGCTGTTGAGCCACTCAACAACACAACCTACACACCATCATCCACCCGCTTAGCAATGTCGTGGTGCCACGATTACGGCCGTGACACTGAGGAAGACCTCTTCAGTATGTTCTGCATGTGCATATCATTCGAGCAGGTTGCTACATGTTAATACGAACTCGCCCACAGCTCCTGGCGCAGGCCCGTCGCGCTCCCATGCTATCGACAACGAGAGGCATCGTGAGAGCGACCTCACAGATGACGAGTCAGTAAGTCTAGAACCTTGCTCCAGATTTTTAAAACGCCACTCATTGCTCTGCATTCCTAGGATGAGGGCACGTACTTTCTCCAGGACGGGAGCCGTTCTGCACAACCGTGGCCCTATGCCTATATCGCACGTGGGGGACGACTGAATCCGTTCCCTGGAACCTACCTTGAGGTTCCGACGCCCTTCGCGCCATACGCACCCGCCCAGGCCACCCACTGGGACGATGACAACGAGTCGGCGGGCGCATGGCAATTACCAGTTTTAGTCCCCGCCACTCATGCATACACGGAGGAGGATCCACGCCACGTCCCCATCTCGACCATCTCAACACTAGTGGATGCATTGGACCCTATCGAGGTCCATCGGAGGCACGGTGCGGTAGCGTTCTCCTCGCTGCTGGGCGCCGTCAAGCCGATCCGGGGTCCATGGAGTGACATGGCGCGGGAGATCGTGCAGGCGCCTCGCGACACCGTCCTTCGGGTGTTGGCCGAGGTGCCTCTGCGAGTGCTCGTCGCGGAGGTTCCGGGGCCTGTCCCAGAGCTGCCGCCGTCGCCAGAGATCACCACGGAGCCGGTGTCGCAGGAACACCACGTGCATGTGGAGGAGGAGCCAAGGTGGAAGAAGGCGAGGGATGGGGAGGGAAGCGAGGGGAAGGAGGAGGGAGCGAGCCAGGGAGC
Source organism: Heterobasidion irregulare TC 32-1 (assembly GCF_000320585.1). Lineage (NCBI taxonomy): Eukaryota > Fungi > Basidiomycota > Agaricomycetes > Russulales > Bondarzewiaceae > Heterobasidion > Heterobasidion irregulare. The sequence continues at coordinate 819,893 of NW_009258198.1, read as the reverse complement.
GAGCGGCGCGACGGCGGGGAGGCGTATAGTCAAGAGGCCGCGCATGCCCCCGATCGCGGGATGTGGGCGCTTTTCCGTGAGGCTTCCGACCCAATATGCGGAGAGAGAGAGACAGACGGTGGATGTGCAAAGCCAGATCCCCGTGGTCCATCCACAGGCACACGGCAGCGCCCCCCAACAAACTACAAGTACATCGACGACGTCCACCCACAGGGTGGAGATCCCCACAGGTGAGCCAGTCCCCGAGGCTGTACCGCAGTCCATCGGAGGGCCCTGGACATCGACACCAGGAGAGGAACAGAGAGGCGCGCGAAAGCGCAAGAGGGCTGACCCTCATGTCTGCGACGGCACCGACGGGTGCAGCAAGCGGCTGTCGTGCCCTTACGACATGCCCCGACACAAGGCGACTCTGCGCCACGGAGGACAGCGCGAATTTGCATGCGGCGACTGCCCAGCTCTTTTTGTGCGTAAAGATGAAGTCCATCGCCACAAGCGAGAGCACTGCCCAAACAGAGGCAGGAAACATAACGGCAGGGGCGGTCCCTCGCAGGGCCCGAGACATGATGGTCCAGAGGGCGGCGGAGGGGGCATGGGGGGCATAGGAGATGGCCTGCTCAGTGGATAGAGCTGAAGGTGCGCACCGTTCGTTTTTCTTTTCTCTTCGCTCGCTCTTTTGTTTCGCGGCGCACGCTATCGATGTCTTTGCCTTTCCTTTCCTTACCACCCTCGTTGTTTTGACCAACCTGTTGCGCTCGGATCGATTCGGTTGGAAACTGACTCACTCTGGTTTTCGCAGGACTCTGCTCGTGGTCGACATCGACTCGACGCGTCGTCTAGCCCGGTATTGCACGACACCTGCACGACGAATAGGAAACTAGTCGTTATGTAAGCTATAATATCGCCATAAGTTGCTCATCGTCGACTTCATCTACGACGGCACCTCAGCGACGAGGGGTCGATAAGCTCATCTCCCACGAGGTTGATCACATCTAAATTATCACGGCTTCACATGGATCTGTTGTTGTACAGTCTGTTCACTCCAGCGCTTCTCTTTTACAAATACCTATCTATTCCTTCTCATATTGTCCTTCGAACTCGAGCCTTGCTGGCATACGGCTACCTTCAACAATGAACTAGAATAGGCGGAGTAAATTTTTCCTCAATTATTTGGTGATTTCGCCCATTGCGGCTGACCGTCAGCTCTGACAAGACTATCGACGCCTGCACTGCAGCAGCATCGAGCTCAGTATATGGTCCTCTGTCCACTCCATTCACGTCGTTCAGAATCCAGATGGGCGAGGCAATGTCAGTGATGGAGGTTGACACTACCGTTGTTGAGAACGAGGCAGACATTCTCGCCCGGTATACATTGGCGATGCCGCTTTTTGTACGCTTGCTCTTTCATCCACAGTTCTCACATGCCATAACGCAGAACTTCCTTCTTGTCACCCTTCCCCGCAACGACGGTCCATCGATCCTCTTCACTGCGCTTACTGCACTGTATCAAATTACGCACGCCGGCTTCTTGTTTGTGCACCTGAACGGCATCATATCTGTCTTGCGATTGTGTAAGTGTTGAAGTACAGGCTGGAGGCTCTGTCCGTCAACAAGGGAGGCTCTAGAAGGATGATCAAAGATTTGTTGCAGGGCCGGATGATGTATCTGCGAGTCTCATCATGAATTTGGTGCGTTATTTGGCAATCACTTGTGGAGGCAGAATTGAAATTCACCCGCTGTTAGCTATATCGATTTGGAAGTAATAACTGCTACCGCAACGTTGCGCTATTCGCCTTCGTTGGAGAATTCGTAGTGGGCGTCATTGGAATTGTTTAGTTCAAGGTGCGAGAGACGAGATGATGCAACTTCTGAACTCGAGGACCCCCGATGTCGAATTATCCCCTACTGATCTAGTACATATCCCGTTCGATCTCGTATAGTCTCCGTGGCTGACCTTACACAGAAGAAGATCGTTCTGTGTATAAGGATCTCGTAGAGAATCCTGGTAATGGTCTGATGTGAATCGGGTCTATAAGGAAGTACCGCAGGGACAATAGTCCTATGATTATGAGTGGCGCGCGATGGTGTTTTCTGAGAAGCCTCGAGCCTTCATGCATCGTTGTCCCCGACGAATCAGCGACGCCTGTCACCCCGGTCGCACAGGGCTCCGGTTCTCCTTCCATCACGGGCGAGGTGGCTGGGCAGAGAAGCGTGGCGTTTGTCATGTTGTGGCGAATGGTGGCGGTAGCGAAGGTGCAAGCGTTAACCGATGGGTGGTGCCAAAGCGACATTGGTGACCCCCAACTCTATAAAGCCTCGCCGCTCTCCCCTCTTTCTTTCCCTCACACTCTCTTCCTCCCCACCACCCCCTTGTCCTCTCTCATGCACTTCGTTACTTACTATCCTCTCCGCGCCCTCCTTCATCTGCACAGGTACATTTCATCCATGCCGTTCGCCACTTTTCCCATTGAACCTCGACGCGCTCTAGGTTATTAGGCACGATCGCCACAATCACGACGTCAAGCTCATAGGTACGCGTTTTTTATCACTGTTCGTATACATTGATGCTCAACGACGCATTCGCAGGCACGATCGCCTTCAAGCACGACAGAAATTTCACTGGCCGCGTTGTATCTTCTGGCGACACTGCTCTGGGATCTGTGGCTTTGGTCTGTGGCATCGGGCTGTATCGTTCTCTGGAGGTGGCTTCGATGTCTGGTTGCTGGTGTGTCTCTTTAACATGTCTAGGTTCTGTCTTGCCTGTCTTGCTCGTCCTCTTGCTCTTTCTCCCACTGGTGGTTCTTGTCTCTTATCATTATTTGCTGCGCTTTGATGTCATTGCCTGTGGTCTGCTCGCTTCTCGCTGTCTTCTCTGGTATCCTATGTTCCCTGTTCACTCTGTATCCTCGTCTCTCTTGGCTGTCTCCTGGATCTGGTGTGCTCGCTCTGTCTTCCTTGTTCCTCGCTCTCCTCTTTATCTTTGCTCGGTCTTCTCTCCTGGCAGTGCTTTTTTTCTGCTCGCTTTGTCTTTTTTCTCGCTCTTTTTGTCTTGGTCCTCGCTGTGTCCTCTCGCTGTGGCTTTGCTCTAGGTCTCTGGCTTCTCATCTCAATCTTTGCTCGTTTATCTCAGTCTCGTCTCCTTGCTCGTCTATCTTGTCTGGCCTTTCTTCACGCTCGGCGGCCCTGGTCTATCTCGGCGACGTTCTTGGTCTCTCTTGCTCCTCTCGCTTTCTTGCTTATTGTTCTTTTCTGGTGTATCTTGGCGGCCTTCTCAGCCCATCTTGGTCGCGAATATCTTGTCAGTATAAGTCCACTAACCATTCTATCACCTAGATCTCGCGCCGCCACACACACATACTTGAAGTGATCGGGTCGTCAGATAGGGGGCGCCAGCCCCCGGTCAGTCCTTCATTCCTTTTTCCACTGTCGACAATACTGAGTCGCCCACACGTCTCACATCCAGGTACGTCCCCATCCGGCTGTTCATCAGTTCTTTTCTTACTCCAAGTATCAACTGCCACACCATGTCCACCGCCCACTCGAAGCCAGATACTGTATTCATTGACACGATCGCCTTCAAGCTCGACCTCAAGCTCGAAACAACCAACGGTCTTTTGTAACATTCACATCAGGCATCTTGGCGACCTCATGTTGTGTCTCTAGCTGTGTCCTCCGTTTTGCTCTGGATCGCTGACCGACGGTGTGCTGATACTCTAGAGCTGGCGATGTATATTGGTTCTCTCTCACCTAAATTGTTTGCGCTTCTTTACTCTGTGTGACTCGCTCGCTCGTCTCGCTCCGCTCGTGTTCTCTTCTTGCTTGCTCGTTCGTCTATGTGATTTCTTGGGCATTGGTCTATCTGGGTGACTTCTTCTGTTCTCTGGTCACATCTCCGTCAAGGCCTCAGTAATCAAAAAGCTTCGCCTCTTCAGGGCATGATACCGACTTCGATTGCGGAGGACGACCTTGCAAGAGATGAGGTTGTCAATGGGGAAATGTGAATTATCGGTGAGTTTTATGATCCTCATTTCATTCCCGCAGATGTTAATTGAGCAACAGTTCCTCGACTGTCTCGACATACAACAGCAAGATTCACGTTCTCTAAGGGTCTCCTGGCATCTCAGGCGATGTAGCTTTGTAATAGTGTATCTCTCGAAATATATCTTGGTCTTGTCTCCTGGCCATCGACCGGTCTTGCTGGGCTTGTGTTTTTGTTCTTGGTCTTGATTGCATCCCCATTGCACTTCTCGCTTTGTCGCTTTGATCTCGTCTTGTCTCTTGTCTTTAATCTCTTCGTCCTTCACTTTCACTTTCTTGCTTCTCATGTCCTCCTAGTTGTTTTTCTGTCGCTGCTTGGCCTCACGCTTCGCTTTTTCGCTCGTATTCTGCTACTCATCTTCGCTCCGCTTCTCATTCTCGCACTGCTTCTCATTCTGGTCTCTTTTGCTCCGAATAACCCTGGTCCTTTGGGTTCTTCACTCGTGGCGACATTCTTCCGCTCTCTTTGTCGGCATGTGTTTTCGCCTAAGTGCAACTAACCACCCTTCTCCAGCTCAATTTGACCGACATTGATGACGAGTTCGCCATCTAGCTGAGCGAAGGACGATCTTGCAAGAGATGGGATTGTCAATGTGGGGGTATACGCACTCTGTGAGCTGCATACCGTTCTCGCAGTTGCTGGCCATCCCCCACGCCTTCCTTTAGTGATATCTGTCGATCAACCTGCCAATCAATATACGATATTGAGATAGAAACAGGGATCCGATTCTCTCCTTGCTTACTGACCAATCGAGATGCCTTCGTTGACAATGTGCATGATATTACAACTAATTCTTGAATGAATATCTGCGCACAAATTTTGCACATTTCCCTGCATCAAACTTTCCTCTGATGAGTATGATCACTGCCAGTGTGTTTCTACTGTTTTGCTTTCGTAGGAATAGAAGTAAATAAATGCACATGTCAATATTGTCAAATTTGGTAGCAAATCTCACCCATATGTTCGCTCACATTGCAATTTCTCTTAGTATGAGAGTAAGAACATAAACTTCAGCCATCCCTGCACCAATTGCTGATTGACACATAGGTGCAGTAGGGTTCTGTGAGTAATTCCCCGAGAGTTTCTAACATTTGTTAATAACGTGCTTAGCTCTGAGCCTTCATTAACATGCATTAATAAATAAAAGTACTTGGAAACATACTTTCAATAATACTAATACTGCCAAGTTCCAATAGTATACACTGTTGATATGCTAGAGGCATCTCTAAGTGCTGAGCACAATGCTAAAACAACCTCTAGAGCAGAGGGTGCTGGAGCTAGTATCTAACATCTGGAAAACCACCCCTTTGTATTAAGCTTTAATTAGCTCTATTTATGCATAATTAAGAACAATTAGAATTAGACATTTTTAGCTTACCCCCCCTCTAAACCTGTTCTAATTAGACATAATTTTCCTAAATTAGGAGTTATTAGGATTGATTATAACTTGAAGTTTCGGAAAAATAATAATAAATCAATCATCAGTGTTTTCATAGCCTTCTTATAGAGTCACGTCTATTAGAGCACTAGTTAAATACCTAAACACAGAATATACCTTATAACAAACTTGCCTTTTGACAGAGTTAAACCAACAACCTCATGTATACAAGCACCTGGGACAGATGCTCTAAGCCACTAAGCTACAAGGTCTAATATATAAACTTGGTAATCTAAGTAAGTAGACATAATATAGGCAACCTCAACATCTCTGATTTTATTTACCATTGATCTTTCCTCTATCTTATAAATAAATAGGTCAATAAATATTTAAAAAGTCAGGTCTTTCAGGATTTAGTTTAAACACCAGCTAAGAAGATAATAAACCAATGGAAAATCAAGAATACACTTTATATAGGATAAAAATAAATTATGGCACTTATACAATTTGGACTGAGAATGTGTGAGACTATGATTGAGTGTAATATTCAATGGGACTCTACTAGTATAGACAATGCTACCTGAATTTGCAAATTTGATCAAAAACATGATTATGAATAATCAAGATCCAATAAGAGAGAGGGGTTTTCCAAATAGCCACTAGTGAGGTAGAGGGTGGGGACAAGAGTATATGTATGGCATATCTATATATAAATAAGCACAAGATTGTTGGAGGTGATCTTGATATGCTTAATGCATATATTTCCTATATGGCAGGCAAATATATCATTCTGGCACCACATACCAATATGACTGTCTTTTCCACAGCCTAATAGCTAGAGGAAAACACCAAGTTTGAGCATCTTCTGTATAACAAGGCAATAAACAATATAATAGTGCTAAAAATTGTAATATCAATAGTAATGATGATTGTGTGCTACACAAGACAGTATTAACCACTGTACTAATAGACAAGGTCTATAAGGCTGCATATAGCATATCCCTAAGTCCAACCCACATGTTGTGTCCTATAATGACCAGTAGCAGGCATTGGCTAACAATGACAACTTTAATGATCATGTGTGCAAGGACAAGGTACCTAGGTCTTCATAGCCTCTTGTGGCAGCTGCCAAGCTGCCAACAAAGTGGCTGGGGGCATCAATGCATATTTCTCTCTTTCTATATCCCTTATAAAAGTAGCTGGAAAGCCAGCAAAAGAGCTACAAGATAATGATATAGGCATATATGAAGAAGAGTAATATGCTAAAATAGTATAGAATGTGCCACATCTTTACCTTCTCACTGATAGAGCAGTAGTACTTACTATTTCCTACTAATAATTAAAGACTTCTTAGTATAGAATTAGTGCTAATATCTTGAAATTAGAAACCAATCCAATGCTCACAATGTATTGCTCCCAATTAGGAAATTAGACACTTTTATATGCTATTAACACTTTTAGATACTTTTAGACACTATTAGATATAATCTGAAGCTAATACAAGGGGGTGTTTTTCCAAATGTAATCATATATAGTAATGATATCAAATATCTGTGCACATCATTAGTCAAAACAGGAACCAATCAGGAACTCATCATAACAGGCATATATAAGTGTTCAAGCCAAAGCTTGTAAATGAGTCATCAACAAGTAAGTGTTCATGTCATTGCGTGTGTATACATCTGGAAGAACACCCCCTTGTATTAGCTTCAGATTATATCTAATAGTGTCTAAAAGTATCTAAAAGTGTTAATAGCATATAAAAGTGTCTAATTTCCTAATTGGGAGCAACACATTGTGAGCATTGGATTGGTTTCTAATTTCAAGATATTAGCACTAATTCTATACTAAGAAGTCTTTAATTATTAGTAGGAAATAGTAAGTACTACTGCTCTATCAGTGAGAAGGTAAAGATGTGGCACATTCTATACTATTTTAGCATATTACTCTTCTTCATATATGCCTATATCATTATCTTGTAGCTCTTTTGCTAGCTTTCCAGCTACTTTTATAAGGGATATAGAAAGAGAGAAATATGCATTGATGCCCCCAGCCACTTTGTTGGCAGCTTGGCAGCTGCCACAAGAGGCTATGAAGACCTAGGTACCTTGTCCTTGCACACATGATCATTAAAGTTGTCATTGTTAGCCAATGCCTGCTACTGGTCATTATAGGACACAACATGTGGGTTGGACTTAGGGATATGCTATATGCAGCCTTATAGACCTTGTCTATTAGTACAGTGGTTAATACTGTCTTGTGTAGCACACAATCATCATTACTATTGATATTACAATTTTTAGCACTATTATATTGTTTATTGCCTTGTTATACAGAAGATGCTCAAACTTGGTGTTTTCCTCTAGCTATTAGGCTGTGGAAAAGACAGTCATATTGGTATGTGGTGCCAGAATGATATATTTGCCTGCCATATAGGAAATATATGCATTAAGCATATCAAGATCACCTCCAACAATCTTGTGCTTATTTATATATAGATATGCCATACATATACTCTTGTCCCCACCCTCTACCTCACTAGTGGCTATTTGGAAAACCCCTCTCTCTTATTGGATCTTGATTATTCATAATCATGTTTTTGATCAAATTTGCAAATTCAGGTAGCATTGTCTATACTAGTAGAGTCCCATTGAATATTACACTCAATCATAGTCTCACACATTCTCAGTCCAAATTGTATAAGTGCCATAATTTATTTTTATCCTATATAAAGTGTATTCTTGATTTTCCATTGGTTTATTATCTTCTTAGCTGGTGTTTAAACTAAATCCTGAAAGACCTGACTTTTTAAATATTTATTGACCTATTTATTTATAAGATAGAGGAAAGATCAATGGTAAATAAAATCAGAGATGTTGAGGTTGCCTATATTATGTCTACTTACTTAGATTACCAAGTTTATATATTAGACCTTGTAGCTTAGTGGCTTAGAGCATCTGTCCCAGGTGCTTGTATACATGAGGTTGTTGGTTTAACTCTGTCAAAAGGCAAGTTTGTTATAAGGTATATTCTGTGTTTAGGTATTTAACTAGTGCTCTAATAGACGTGACTCTATAAGAAGGCTATGAAAACACTGATGATTGATTTATTATTATTTTTCCGAAATTTCAAGTTATAATCAATCCTAATAACTCCTAATTTAGGAAAATTATGTCTAATTAGAACAGGTTTAGAGGGGGGGTAAGTTAAAAATGTCTAATTCTAATCATTCTTAATTATGCATAAATAGAGCTAATTAGAGCTTAATACAAGGGAGTGGTTTTCCAAATGAATGGATCCCCTCATGCTGGATAGGGCAATTGTTATGACAGAGTTGATTGTTTATGCATCTAGTGCCGGGAGGGTAGTCTTGGCCTAGGTCTTGCTCCAGAGTGTATGGAGTAACACTTTCTTAATGGGGGTCTATTATCCCCACTAAGGAAGGTTGTGAAAGAGAGTGTGGCAGCAAGCTAGTGCGAGCAAGGTAAGGGCAGAAGAGTCTATTCTAGTGTTACAAACTGCTTGTTTGGTAATCCTAAGAGTAAGAGGTTCTTCCCTAGGTCACCCGTAGAGGAAGGGTGGAATAATGGTCTTGACTATATGTGTAGCACAGGAGCCAAAGATATATTGCAACATCTTGTATTCAAGGATACAAGGGGCAGTGGTGGTGCAGTAGGAAGACTGCACAGAATGAAGGAGAATAGACTGGAGATTTGCCAGCCTACTTTATGGGCCTTATATACTACTTTAGAAAATAGGGCGTGAGAGTACCAAATACGTATCTGTAGGTATTCTCCTAAGTCATCTCTCTCAAGACAACTACTCTTGTGCTTCTCTAATTGTCTCCTTCCAGCCAGGAAAGACTAGGAGCTCCATGCCCTGTGTGTGAGTAGTTTGTAAGGTAGGAAAAGATGCCCACTACAATAAAGCTCGTGATACTCAACCAACGATGGGTGATCCGTTGGGAGTGGAAAACCAAGGTTATTACCTGTACCTTGATGTACACCTCAGCCTGTGAGGCCGCCTAGTATTTGTGATGATCGTATCGGAATAGACCGCCATTAAGGCCCGATAGAACATGATCATAATAGGATGAATATCAGGATTCAGAGTGGTCAGCAATTCCTTCCACTCTGAGGAATCAATGGCATTGGGGACAAGACTACACATGCAAATCAAGCGCATGATGCAGTGGTCGATCCGGCACTGGAGGTCTGCCTTCATTTCCAATTGCTTCCTGGTAAGAATCTTCCTTCTGGCATCCCTGGTAGCATGGATAACCGATGGCTGTTTTAGGTTAGGAGTGATTCTGCTGATGGGCAGTTCTTGTGAAAGCAAACCCCTTCCAGACTCAGAAGCAGTGTCATTGTGTTTTGTGATCTTGGCTCCCAAAGAACTCCTTTTCTGGGCTAGACAGGCCCATTCCCACAGGGTTCTGTGCTCTATGGACTTAGAGTGCTGGAGGTGCTCACAGCTGGTAGCATGGCTGTACACTCGGGCCTCCACTCTGTTGCCCCGCTTAGTCCATCGGCATCCTTCAGCAACACACTAGTAGCTTCTCACACCCTTGGAATCGGTACCTATCACTGCAAGCTTTGACATGAGCTCATCAGGGGTCAACCTCAGCGGACACCCTTTCACAATAAATAAGCTCATGTCAATCCACTTAGAAACATTGCTTACTATTTTTGGAAGGTCTGGTATTCTACCAAGGAAGTCGGATCTTGAAGAAGCAACTACTTCGACTTCTGTGCTGGCAGATTCCATGGAAGCTGACCTCTTGTGCTTCAAAGTGTTTAGCTTGGGATCCATTGACACCTGTGCTGTCAATCAATTGAAGTGGAATCTGTCTAGGTAATTGATCTCGCACCAAAGGGTAATCCAGCCCCTTCTTTGTATAGATTTGTCTGACGCCTCTCAGCACATCCCTTCCCCACTTCATGATGACCTCATTTGAGGGGTACTGATCATGATACTTCTGAAGCACATCAACAACAGCACATATTGCTGGGCCGTGTTCCACGATTGGTATGATTCCATCTCCAGTCGACCATGTTTGCCAGCCAAAAACTGACTTAAATTGTTCACTGAATACCTCAACCCCATCTTTGATCTTCTGCATCAGATCAGAGTCCAGAGAGAAGTTGAGGAAGCATGCATAATGTGAGTCCTGAGAATTTTCCATGAAAGGCAGATTTGGTTCCGGAGGTATTCCCAATAGCAGGTAATGCAGTTCTGTGAGAACAGTCTCAAAGCTGACATCGTTTGACTTGGTGGACATGGCGCGAGCAGGGGGAATGGGTAATGGAATGTCCAAAGCAGGAACTGATGCAGTCTGAGACTCTGCACTCCCGGACTATTAAGCTGCTAGGCTTATCACGTGCACTTTAATGCACTAAGTAGGGTTCCCTAAGCTAAAACTAAGATTGACTGCCCAACAAATGAAGACGATGGCTCGTCTGCATGCGTGATCCAAGAAGTCTTGGTTACTATTGATCTTGTCTTCGAACAAGTGGAGAAGATGATTATTTATAATCGACCGATGTTCTTCAGGAACAAACAAGTCTTCTCCGATAGAGCAGATCACTTTGGGTGGATCCCAGCGAACGACTCAATAAGCAGCGAGTCCTTGATAAGCAATAGAGACGGGAGAATGATAAGGGCTTTGAGACGAATCCAGTGCTTCGTCAGACTAGGTATGATTCAATTGATCTGACAGAGTTCGCGATGCGTGGGCTTGGAAGGAGCCAGACGCTAGGTGCAGTGCAGAGATCAAGATTGTATACAAAGTGAACGAGCTGAGGCTTCTAAGAAGCTCAGCTCGGCTATTTATACGTACAGACTATTTAGGGCAAGCCGGACAAATGGTCCGTGCTTCTAAACACTAAGTACAATCAATGATCGGCGTATGTAATCCGCAGCTCTGTGCCTTTATCCAATTATAGTAATAATGACGATTGTCTGTCTACATCAGTAAACAGTTCAGGAACACAGTTAAGTGACGTCATAACAGGCATACGTAAACGTTCAAGCCGAAGCTTGTGAATGAGTCAGTAAGGTAAGTGTTCATGCATTGGCATGTATATGTAATCAGTCTTTGTCACCCGAATATGCCAATGAGTCACATGCTGAGCACGTGTTAGGACTGCGTCCTAACACGGACAAAATCATTATTTTGTAGGGAAGACATAATTGTACAGCTACAACCTTTATTATTTCCATCTGGCCCTTGCCCAAATATGTACATTTCAATGTAAATTCAATTGCTAATCATTATATACAATTTTGAACATTATTAACATTATTAACATCGACATTGTGCTCCCCTGGAGGGGGCCTGTTAATAACATAAGTTATTAACATGTTAGCAATTCAGGGATTACTCACGGAACCCTACATCTGACATCAATGCAAAAAAACAGAGTAGCACACTCACAAATGCTTCGCTGAGTTCAACACTTTGTTTGTCTCATCAGAGCTAATAGTCAGTTCCAATGGATGAAATCAGTATGAAATCGAGATAGTTACTCTGCTCAGTTTGGTTGGAATTGGCTGTATACCAGGACGGCTCAAGTTCGAAGGACAATGTGAGAAGAAATAGTGATTTGGAAACAGAGCCAGAGAGAATAATTTGTACAGGAAATTTCCATGATAGAAGTGATCAACCTTGTGAAAGACGACCTTTTTGAGCTTTCGCCGCAGAGGCCCTGAGGCCTGGCCTTGAGGTGCCATCGTGGACGAGGTTGATGATGCGATGAGCACCCCCGGCGGTAGGCATGATGGCTTATATAATGACCGGTTTCCCATCTGTCGTGCAATGCCAAGCGGGTCAACTACAACCAGTCCTGTGAAAATATAGAGTGAGTCAGCTTCCTATCCACATTGATCTGAAGCACGAGACGATGGCAAGAATAACAAGGGTGAAAGGAATGGCAAAGGCATCGATGGTGTGCGGCGCGAAACAAAGAAGCGAGCGAAGAGAAGATGAAAGCATACGGTACGCACCTTTAGCTCTATCCGCTGAGCAGGCCATACCCCATACCCCCCATGCCCCCTCCACCGCCCTCTAGACCATCGTGTCTCGGGCCCTGTGAGGGACTGCCCCCGCTGTTATGTTTCCTGCCCCTGTTTGGGCAGTGCTCCCGCATATGGCGAAGCACTTCATCTTTGCGCACGAACAGGGCTGGGCAGTCATTGCATGCAAATTTATGCACTTCTCCATGGTGCAGAGTCACCTTGTGTCGGGGCATGTCGTACGGGCAGAAGAGCCACTTGCTACACCCATCGGGGCCATCGCAGATATGAGGGTCAGCCCTCTTGTGCTTTTGCACGCCTCTCTGTTCCTCCCCAGGTGTCGTTGTCCAGGGCCCTCCAATGGACTGCGGTACAGCCTTGGGGACTGGCTTACCTATGGGGATCTCCACCCTGTGGGTGGACGTCATCGATGTAAATGTAGTATCTTTGGGGGCGCTGTGATATGCCTGTGGATGGACCACATGGATCTGGCTTTGCGCCCCACCATCTCTCTTCCTCTCGCCGCATAGTGGCTCAGCAGCCTGACTGAAAACAGCCCACACCCCATGATCGGGGGCATGCACGGCCTTCTGACTATGTGCCTCTCCGCTTTCGCGCCATTCCCTCCCTGGCTTCCTCCCTGGCCCTCCCCCTCGCTTCCCTTCCTTTCCTTTGCTTTATTCCACCTCGGCCCCTCCTCCATATCTATGTAGTGCTCCTGTGGCACTGGCACCGAGGCAGTTTCTGGTGACGGCGGCAGCTCTGGGATGGGCTTTGGGACCTCCTCGATGGGCATCCACGGAAGGACCTTGGCCAACACCCGAAGGATGATGTTGCATGGCGCTTCCACAATCTTCCATGCCATGTCTCTCCACTGACCCTGGATTGGATAGACAGCGTCTAATATTGAGGAGAAAGGCGCAGCGCAGCGCATTAAAGGGTGTTCCTTGACCTCAATAGGATGCGCCAGTGTCAGGAAAGTAGATGTAGGGATGTAGTGTGTGGCCGCCTCTGTGTAAGTGTGTGTGGCAGGAAGTGGAACCAGGAATGGCCACGGGCACGCCATCTGGTTATTGTCGTCCCATTGGATGGCCCGGGCGGGTGCACGTTGTGCGAAGGAGGCTGGAACCTCAAGATCGGTTTCAGGGAGTGAGGGATGTGTGAGTGGCGCATAAGGGCTATGGTGTCCACCGTGGGCGATATAGGCATAAGGCCACGGCTGTATAGAAGCCCCCCTGACCTGAGGAAGGTGAACGTCCTCGTCCTAGGAGCACCCAAGTATGAGTGGCATGTTGAAAGGTCTGAAGCTAAGTTCCAGACTTACCGACTTGTCTGTGTGACCGTTCTCATCGTGTGTCTCATCGACATAGGGTTGGGAGCATGACGGACCTGCGCCAGGTGCTGCAGGTCGATTCACATTAATATGTAGTGAAGTTCTGAAATGGTATACAAATATATAATGCACTGGATAACTCGTCATCAAATGAGTTGTCGCTGTAGTAGTCAGACATGTTGATGTCTTGAAGGTGCTGATGTGTAATTTGTAGGTAAGACTTAGTGGTACAGTGAATGGTTGACCTTTCACTCTCTTCGGTTCTCTAGATATACCATCGAAGAAGCGCCCGCTATGGCTCAGATATCACTGTAATGACTTCCCTCGCGTATTGGAATTAGGTTCCGAACCAAAAGCAAGGCGGGCTCATTGTTCCCATGCCACAAGCCGGTGTCCATTGTCTCCTTTCGGGCATCTTTTCTTCCAGTGGCAGGCAAGCAGTATTCCCTGCCTCGTTCCATCAGTCCTGTGAGGCAGAATGTGTCCATGCTGTGCCCATTTGGTGGATTTCTGGGGTGCATTCACCTTATCATCATTTATCGGACCTTGATAACATCTGTGGCAAAGCAAGGCGAGGAGTAGGGTTATGTCCATCACAATATCCCACTTGATCCTTTGTTTAGCACAGGTTCTCTCCATGGTTGACGGTAGTTTCGGGTCTTCTCCAGTGGCATGCGCTACATCTGTGAAGATCTGTGACCAGTCGCCTCAATTGAAATCATACACATTCGTCTATAGGTTATAGGCGCATCAGGGGCTTGATTTTGCAAGTGGGTCCATCACAAATGACATGATTCAGCCTCTTGTTCTCTTTTGAATTTTTTAGCTGTTTATGGTGCCTTCACACAACACGCAGGGGTAGCGAGGCATACCTTTATTACATATTTCTTTTAATTGCTCCACTGGGAACAGAGCATTGATGTAGCATGTCTGGTTCAAAATTTCACTCGAGACTCCAGCATGCCAGGATAGATTGAAAGGGTCCTAGTAGAGCATGACAGACTATACAAGACAGTTACCCAGGGCAAGAGATTGGATCAACTGTCTCTCAACCAGGCTATGCAGAAAATTGTTGGGATCACTTTTGTATGAGGTGATCTTTTCGATGGTTTGCTGCTAATGTGTCACCGTGGAAGGTGGTCGAGGAGGGTCGAGGATGTACAGTCGTGGACAAGCAAAGTCAACAAAAAAGAAAAACAATTGTAGCGGCTGACGCGCCTAAAATTTACAAAATCTGACTGCAGATTCAGACTCAGGAGGTCAAAAAACGTCTAAAAATGCCCTTTTCAGGATTTTCCCACAAGAAATTGGGACCCACCAATTTTTTGGTGAATTTTTACAGGTGCTAGATGCCCCAAAAAAGATACATGTGACACCATGTGAAGTAAACTAGTCGAGAACTGCCTCGATGCTCATCATCACACTTTGAGAAACAGTGCAATGACTTTTCTGCTTGTGAATAGCCCATTCAACTGCCTTCCTAGTGAACCCTCTGCAATATGCATCTATAAAATGCCATGAGCGATTGAAGAAGCAGCGAATGACCTCGATAGGACAATTGTCGAGGCATTTAAGCACATGCTCCTTCACATGATCAAACCTCTCCTTATAGACCTCATAATACCAGTGTACTCATCATCTCAATTGGGTTGAGCTCACAATGGAATTTTGGGAAAAACATACAGATGTGACTATGAGTGGTAATATCCTGTTTAAGAAGGAAGACTTGATTCCTGACATCGGCCTGGTTTGAGAGAAGACAAGTCATGCAGCAATACTCGTTCTCAATTGAGCACACCAGTGAGCACTTAGCCCATATGCACATCACCTTGACAATTTTTTTGGCGATAAAATATAGATATTTTTAGCAATTTTTTGATGGATTCATACAGTACTCATTGAAAGGAGTCAATTGGTGTATTTTATGTGATTTATAGACCTTTTTTTGTGGGGTCAGCCAATTTTTGGAGGTTTCTAGGTCAAAGAATTACTTTTTCTGGACTAACAGCTTGTAGGATTTTACTCAAAATATTTCCACGACATCTACTCAAGCATTGCTATCAATTCCGGTGTAACCGGGAAGCCCTAGAAATGGGTGTCGAAATTTGTCGACTTTGCTTGTCCGCGACTGTAGGAGTAACTTTTTTTTTTTTTTCTTAGATCAAGTATTTATATACCGCGCAGCGCTAGCCAGGGGCGGTCGGGACGTAAGGGGTGTACAAGTACGCTATACAATGTGACTGCGCATGGCTCATTTAAGGCCCGAGTGCGTTCCCTCATCGAAAGAGAAACCTTTCTTCGTCCGTCTTATCTCGGAGACGGCAGGACGAGGTGTGCGCGACATGGTCACAACATGTGTCATAACAGGGCCAAGAGGTCCTCGGCGTTCGGGGGAGCATCTTCGAAGGTGAAGGCTGAAGGGTTCTCCTTCAGGAAATGGACAATGAGCGGGACAGGTTCGACCGCTGCTCTGAATCGCTCCTCCGTGAGGGAAGGTGGTCGCTGATAGTGTGTACATCTGAAAATGATGTGGGGAGGGACTGTAGGAGTATCCCCTTACATAATGACCGTCTTGACGTCCACCACGACCAAACTCCTGCGAGCGCACACAGCGCGTCAGTTTCTTATCGAAATCGATTTCAGTGAAGAAGGATTCCAAACACAATGAAGGTGTGCGATGCGGGATAGAGCGAGCGGAGAGACTGCGAAGAGAGAATCAAAGTCAAGTTGAAACGGTGCGTACCTTCAGCTCTGCCAGCAACCCCTCTTAGGCCCTATACGGTACCCCCCTTCACCGCCTTCTGGACCTACGCGTCTCGGGCTCTGCGAGGAACCGCCGCCGCCATTGCGCCTATGCCTGTACTTGCAGTGCTCCTGCCTGCTCCTGCCTGTGGCGGCGGACTGCATCCAGCGGAAGAGTGAGGCTCCACACTCGTCGCATTCGAACTTTGCGAGTTTTTCTTGGAAGCGGTCGGCTTTCTTACAGGGCATGCCGGACGGTCGCGATAGCCACATGTCGCACTCGTCACAGACTTGGGGGTTGGCGCAGGTTGGCGCTCTTGCGCTTTCGCGCATTTTCTTCTTCTTCCCCAGGTGCCGCTGTTGAGAGCCCTCTGATGGATTGCGGTACAGCCTTAGGGACTGGATCACCTGTGGGTTATCTACTCCGTGGGTCGACGTCGTCGATGTATCGTTCGTTCCTCGGAGGGCGCTGTCGTGCACCTGTGGACGGACCACAGGGATCTGGCCTCGCGCCCTCACTGTCCTTTTATTTTGCCACATAATCCTGCACTTCATCACAGAAAACTCGTATCCCTCAATGGTGGCCCGGCAATGCCTCCGGGCGATCTCCCTCGTCCCTTCCTCTCGCTGACACCCTAGATCACACTCTGCCCTTCCCTCTCCCTCCGCTCGTCGTGTCCCCCGAGCACCTTAGCCTTCGATCGCGGTTCTTACTAATGGATCATTTCATAGTTCATGTGTGACGGACTTACCCCGACATGATGTATGTTCTGGCATACGCAGATAACTTCGCAGTTGGGCATTTCAAGGCTGGAAGCAAGATTTCCCCGGAGACATCACGCTTCATTCGATCATAAGAGCAGATTATATCAAGGACTACGACCGCGGAATCATGCAACGCACAATGCTGTGAAAGGACGATTACCTTGCCACGAAAGAGATCGTAGCGCGCCAGAGGGAAGCGATCTTGGCAAAGCTCAGACAGGCGCCGAAGAGTCCTATCGTGTACGAGAGGCTGCCACAGTTTCAGGATGGGAAGGGGGAGGGCTCGTCATCGATCCCAAGGACGTGCCAGGTTTGAGTTAGTGTATTGGCTTCTTTTTCTGTCGCGGGGCAACTGACGAGCAACAGGGGAGAGCGGGTGGATGCCCAATATGAATGTTCCGTGCGTGGATCCTTGTTTCGGATGTGTTCTGTGTGTCGATCAAGAATTGAGCACAACGCAATGGAAACTATCCGGTCAGACTTGCAGGCCCACCCTCAGGCCTGGCCCTTCAAGGAACCTCTCAACGCTCAGAAGGCGCCGGATTACTACGATGTAATGCGAAATCCGATGAGTTCGTCTTACTACCGTTAGGGTCGACCAATCCTGCTCACATCGACCGTTTCGTGCAGATTTCTTTACCATGGAGCACAAACTCGAGAAGGGGCAATATGCGGATCTCGACGCGTTCATTACAGACGCTCAGCTTGTGTTCGACAACGCTAAGGTGTACAACCCCGAGGATACCATCTATTATAAGGGCGCGGTTAAGATGGAGCGGGTGCTGATGGATCACGTCATTCGCGTGCGCGAAATCAGCTGAATGAGCACGATTTGTGTAGGGTGGTTTATGGACTTGTTCACAATGCCGATATTCTTGTAGAGCTATGTTGGACATTATGCGTCGTTAATTTGCGGCTACATAGGCAAAAACTGCTGTACAGCTCTTCCATATCATATCTACTGACACTCGATCTCTCATGAAGGCCGTATCTAAAATGGGCAGTTATATTATTGAATACGGTAGGATACAGTACAACCAGACACTGGTTGTGATGATCCTGCAATGCATGAAACATCCGTCATTACGGCATGCTTTTTGAAAAGAACCGTCCCTCAGGCTAGGCAACGTTGAAATACTGGCAAAAATTGAACTTGAAGTGAGGTGAGATGGGTATAAAAATTCATGATTACATGGTCTCGGGTAGTCATCAGGCGAAAGACACTTTGGAAATCTGCGTGCTGGAGCGAGCCGGCGTCAACTTGGTCATCCCCTCTTCCGCAAGATATTCTGTGCTCGAGTAAAAGCACGGCTTATCGCAGCATTCGGCGGGGTCGGCATTGGATTGCTTGAGGAATTGTCAGCGACGCGCGGACGTTGCAATCACCTCGCCACGCACCGTACCAACAGGGCCTTCGAGCTAGATGCAGAGCTCCCGACGAGCGTGGAAGTGTGAAGTCCCCTGGCTTGTGATCCTCTGTAACGCTTACATTCACTATGTGAAAGGTGAACATGAGAAGAGTCCAACGTACTTTTTCCAAGTGAAACAACGATCCTTTGGGAAAGGCTTCCTGGCTTCGGCCACACGCCTGATTGGACTGTAAATAAACGAATTCATCAGGGAACGAACAGCCCCACGCACCCCATACCCTCAAGAATGGCTCTGCGAGCAGTGACCTCATCAATCCAGCCCTTATAAGTGTTCCTGATGTTCGACTCCCAAAGGCGCCTGTTCTCCGGCTTGAGGCTTGCCGAGACAGCAGCGTGCTCAGGTTCGAGGTCTCCGTTCGGGAGAACACGAGGGAAAGCACGAAGAGTGTAGAGGTTGATGTAACTGATGTAAGTGAAAAGTCTAGCGTCCAGCTTGCCGTGTCGAACTCCAGTGGGTGGATCGAGGATGTTCGAGATCAAAGAGTCCAAGAACGCTGTCCGCGTTGGAAATCGCAGAGCCGAGTTGGCAGGCGCAAGGGGGGGAACGAGGGAGACAGAGCGGGAATCGTCCTTGACATCGAAGTAAAACCAAGATGCCGGGTGAATATAGATGTCGACGGGATCATCTTCGTGCCGTGACGACTGTGGCAGTGTCAGCTCAAGCCGGATGGAATTAGGGAAACAGCTCCATTGATCAGGGTCCATGAACTCGAAGTCCAACCAATCCTTGTGAGGTTCTGTCAGTCGCCTGTATGGCAAACTGGAGGTGATGGCTTGCGCAGCCCTCTCTATGTCCTTGTCAGGGATGAGGAGTTGTAAAGCAAACATCTCGGTGGGGACGAAGTGAGCAAAGCTGAGAGCGTCCTCTGCCCAGACTAAGCAAGGAACGCCTGCATGTGCGATAGCTCTTGCTGGCTTGAGACGAGTCTCCATGGTCATTGGAGACATAGGACAAGAGTCGTAGAAGTGAATTCCCATGGTTGGTTGGGTGTTGAGAGTAAATCAAGTCCGTGACCGAGAGGTTTATATATCTGCTCGGTCTGATGAGAGCCTGCCTTCCGGGTTCTTGTTCGACAGAAAACGCCACGCTCGTTTCATCATGTTATCGTACATACACACAATCAGACAAACAATCAGAACATCGCAATCCACTTCGATTCTCCGTTCATTCGAGAAGCTCATTCGCTTCCAGCCCCTAACGTATGATCGTGCCTCCTAGTAGCTATACTGTATCAGCCAAAAGCAGCTCGCAAGAGGCGTAAGAAGCGCACCTAATTCGGTAGAATAACGTCCAACTCCTCCAAGAAAGTGCGGTATACCAGATGATCTTCGATGGGTACACGTTCAAGGAAGGCCCTGAGAATGTTTTCGCTAAGGATCGATTCCTTAAGCTCGTCTGGCATCTTATCTCCCTTTTGCCTCATGACATCGATGAGCTGTAGGACATCGTACAAATCGTTTTCTTGCTTCTGAACAGCCTGGAACGGGCGTCGTCCATATGTACGAATCTTGTCCGCCAAAAGAATGTTCGCCGAGGCATAGCGAATGCCGTCCTCTGTGACGCAGCTATAGGTCTCAAATGCATCATTCACGAGTTCAGTGCGCTCGGTAGCTACATCGCACTTGACGGTGTTTGCCCAGGTGATATGCTGGCGGGTGTCGACGGTGCGAGGGTGACAAACGAACTCATTCGGCAGGAATGTAGCGAATCCAAGAGAGGATACATTGATGTCGAGGTCCTGGTGGAACGCGCGAAAACAAGCACAAATGGAGGAATTAAAGTGACAGGTGACGGACTTTGGTGCCGCGTTTGGCGCCATGGAGTTTGGCGGCAGCACCGCCGAAGAGAATAGCCGTAACATTGGCTCCGTTGGCTGCTTCAAAGATGAGTCTAGCAGGAGTGACAAGGCGTGGGGACAAATCCATAGCGAGTGAGGACTAAATCCAAGGAATGTGTTCTACGATGGCTAACAAACTCGATTAAATACCACCACTCCCAGAAATTTGATGACTGTGACCATTTCGTGAGTGGCGCCTGTCCTAGCTGTCGGCTGAGCTGGCATACGACATCTATTGGCGGTCTAGCGCACCGCTGTGAACCAACTTCAAGCTCTGAGCTGACAGAATGGACAGTGGATAGAATAGATGGCTTCACAAGTCCAAATCCAGGTGCTGGCCAGCATGCTGTACAATGATCGGAGTCTATTTAACTAGATCTAGAAGCAATCGAACATGGCAGCAGTGCATTTGTTCGAGCAGAATCAGCCCGTGTCATAGAAGCACAGAGGTGTCTTCTAGGATATGAGGTTTCCAGACGCTCAAAATCTTCAGATAACATACAGCATGTCAGCCATCACGATCGAAAGGCAATATGCGAGTGCTCACATTACACATTAGTTGCCGTCGAATCTCGATGCTTTGAACCTTCAATGTAGGGTCCACCTTTTGGGAATCATCGGGGCGTTATGGGTACTTACCACAGTAATCACAGGCGTTTTTTGAGATTGCCAGTCCCTGCAGGGTCCCAAATATCCTAGACAAAAAAGACCGTTACCTGTGAGATTGATAGATAGATCAGGAACCAAGGACTGACGCTGACGCATGTGCTCGACGTCTGCACTTCTGACGACAGGCCCTGTCAGGTTTGGACGCGTCGGTTCAAGTCAGGTCAGCTTTCAGTCTCCGTCTGTCTCCATTTCAAGGATTAATAGCATGATGCCTCAATTGTATCCATTGTCATCGCACTGCAAGATATAGGCATTGTGTATGTGCTTACTCGTTGGAGCATGGAAGAGTTCTGATCCTCCCAAACGTAACAAGAATCGAATTCTTTTGCCACTTGAACAGTGATCGATCTAGCCCTGATAGACCCTGAAGCCTGAGCGTGAATCTTCAAGGCGTGTAGCGGCGTATCAAATGATTCTCTTCGCATGACGTTCGATTATCGACTCTTCCCAAGCCACGGCCCTTCACCAGCGGCGTCTTGCTGTGGTTTGTTCCCGAGACCCCCTCTTTCTATGCCACGTGGGGGAGAACAAGGGCTCGATAGCGACCGAGGGAGTGGCGTGTGTGCAATCTCACTACTCAAGGTCCCCTTCGTCAGCTACCACTTCCGCAGGAGAGCCGTTCAGTCGTCTTTTCTCACAAAAAAGAATGCTACAAATTGACGTACATACATGAACCTGTGACGACATTTGGCGCGCAGGAACTGAACTGATCGAGATGTACACAATTGCTCATATCCTCGGAGCCGTCCGGATGTAGCTGATGGTCTCTGTGCTCTTGGCGTTATGAAGACATTATACAGTGGTCGCGGACATCTTGACCCTCGCATGTGACGTCATCCAGCTCAAAGGGTCGTCACGAACATGACCGACAATGCAATCAAGAGGGGTCAAGGCGCGCTGAGCTGTCATCTACGCCAATTTGACGCAAGAATGTGCGTGATAGTAGAATTGGTATGATATCGAAATAACGCTCTAAGCGAATGTGATTACAGAGTCGGAGACGAATTGCGAAGGACATCTATGAGGGGGGCCTCGGCATCAACTCGACTACCAGGTAGAACAATTACACACATAGATGACGCCGGGGACGATCAACGTTTTCATTCTATAGGAGCGCGCATGGAGGCGTAATGAGAAAGGGCAGCCTGCTGAGCTGAGAAAGTTGACCGTTGAAAGTGCATACCGTTCGCTTCCTCTTTCTCTACACTTGCTCCTTTGTTTTGCGCGCATCGCCGCACGCCATCAATGCCTTCGCTTTTCCTTTCTTTACCACCCTCGTTGCCATCGTCTCGCACTTCGGATGGATGCGGATAGAAAGCTGAATCGCTCAGTCTTTTTCGGAGAACTCTGCTCGTGGTCGACGTCGTCCAGCCCCGGCAGCGCCCTCCAAGGAACGAACAGCAAATCGACGACGTCCACCTACAGGGTGGAGAACCCCACCGGTGAGCCAGTCCCCGAGGCTGTACCGCAGTTCTTCGGAGGGCTCTCAACGGCGACACCTAGGAAAGAAGAAGAAAACACGCAAAAGCGCAAGAGTGCAAACCCCCACGTCTGCGAAGAGTGCAACTTGTGGCTGTCGTGCGCGTCCGACATGGCCCGTCACAAGGCCAGCCGCGACCACGGAAACCCTGCAAAGTTCAAATGCGGCGATTGTGGAGCCCTCTTCTTCCGGAAGGATGCAGTCTACCGCCACAAGAGGGACCACTGTATGTCCAGGAACAGGCGCAACGGCGACGACCATGGCGACGGCCGCCGCGACGGTCCCTCGCAGGACCCGGGGCGCGACATTCCAGAGGGCGGCGGAGGAGGTATGGGGCCCATGGGGGGTCGGATGTTCAGCTGGCAGAGCCGAAGGTGCCTACCATTCCTGGGACCTTCGGTCCCGGGTTTCAGAACAGAAGTTAATAAGCGATTTGTGAGCTTTCCTTCCATCCTCCAGCGTCAAGATTGGCCAGAATGGCTGACCGGCGAGAGACTGGTCTAATAGACTAGTAGACAATAGACGATAGGACCAGGGGATATTAGACTTTGGGAGCTTATCTCATCCATTCTGCGCCGCCACGTCACCCCGCGTCCCGCTCCTCCGGCGCTGGGGTCCGCTGTTTGATGTAATAGTAGACCATCTGGAAAACCACCCCCTTATATTAAGCTCTAATTAGCTCTATTTATGCATAATTAAGAATGATTAGGATTAGACATTTTTAGCTTACCCCCTCTCTAAACCTGTTCTAATTAGACATAATTTTCCTAAATTAGGAATTATTAGGATTGATTATAACTTGAAATTTCGGAAAATTCATAATAAATCAAGCATCACAGTTCTCATAGCCTTCTTATAGAGTCACGTCTATTAGAGCACTAGTTAAATACCTAAACACAGAATATACCTTATAACAAACTTGCCTTCTGCCAGAGTTGAACCAACAACCTCATATATACAAGCACCTAGGACAGATGCTCTAAGCCACTAAGCCACAAGGTCTAATATATAAATTTGGTAATCTAAATAAGTAGACATAATATGGGCAACCTCAACATCTCTGATTTTATTCAACATTTATCTTTCCTCTCTCTTATAAATAAATAGGTCAATAAATACCTAAAAAGTCAGGTCTTTCAGGATTTAGTTTAAACACCAGCTAAGAAGATAATAAACCAATGTAAAATAAATAATACACTTTATATAGGATAAAAATAAATTATGGCACTTATACAATTTGGACTGAGAATGTGTAAAACTATGATTGAGTATAATATTCAATGGGACTCTACTAGTATAGACAATGCTACCTGAATTTGCAAATTTGATCAAAAACATGATTATGAATAATCAAGATCCAATAAGAGAGAGGGGTTTTCCAAATAGCCACTAGTGAGGTAGAGGGTGGGGACAAGAGTATATGTATGGCATATCTATATATAAATAAGCACAAGATTGTTGGAGGTGATCTTGATATGCTTAATGCATATATTTCCTATATGGCAGGCAAATATATCATTCTGGCACCACATACCAATATGACTGTCTTTTCCACAGCCTAATAGCTAGAGGAAAACACCAAGTTTGAGCATCTTCTGTATAACAAGGCAATAAACAATATAATAGTGCTAAAAATTGTAATATCAATAGTAATGATGATTGTGTGCTACACAAGACAGTATTAACCACTGTACTAATAGACAAGGTCTATAAGGCTGCATATAGCATATCCCTAAGTCCAACCCACATGTTGTGTCCTATAATGACCAATAGCAGGCATTGGCTAACAATGACAACTTTAATGATCATGTGTGCAAGGACAAGGTACCAAGGTCTTCATAACCTCTTGTGGCAGCTGCCAAGCTGCCAACAAAGTGGCTGGGGGCATCAATGCACATTTCTCTCTTTCTATATCCTTTGTAAAGGCAGCTGGAAAATCAGCAAAAGAGCTACAAGATAATAGTATAGGCATATATGAAGAAGAGTAATATGCTGAAATAGTATAGAATGTGCCACATCTTTACCATCTCACTGATAGAGCAGTAGTACTTACTATTTCCTACTAATAATTAAAGACTTCTTAGTATAGAATTAGTGCTAATATCATGAAATTAGAAACCAATCCAATGCTCACAATGTGTTGCTCCCAATTAGGAAATTAGACACTTTTATATGCTATTAACACTTTTAGATACTTTTAGACACTATTAGATATAATCTGGAGCTAATACAAGGGGGTGGTTTTCCAGATGTAAAAAGACTAGAACAACTATGAAAAGAAATGAAAGCCACCCTGCAGAAATCTAGGTCATTGTCAGTTAGGTGGGCCATGATCCCATAGGAGGAGCTCAGATCCTTTATCTCTATAACGCACTCCCACCCAGCATTGAGGTCCTCTTGAATAAGCAGGATGGTTGCCTTTGGGATGAGCACACAATTTGTGAAGTCAAATGCAGGTACCATACTGATCTTCTATTTGACAGAGAGGTTGAACAAGGCTATTAAGCTCTAATATATTATTTCCTTCCCCTTGAGTCCATAGCTACAGAACAATGTATGATTAGAAACTAGCACAAAGAATAATGAAATAGCAACACACTATCCAGTCCCTGTAGCCTTGAAAGATCCATATTCCCCTTCAACCCCAAATGCAGAGTCACTCCTTATTGCTGCTAGCAACCTCATAAGATTGTGAAAGAATAAACTTACAGTCGGGTCCAATATTATCAAGCACAGCACAATGAAATTATTGACAATACAATGGGGCATAAAGGTGAAGTCGATGTTTGGCCTGCTTGGTATGGTATCTAGTCCCGAAGCCTGGAGCTCGAGCTTATGGCGCTTGCAATGCTCACCAGTCCTGTGATGGGGATGAACCTTCTGATGAAGGGGGTTTGGGAGGCAGTGGTGATTGATGGGACCTTGAAAGTGATGGCAGCTGCCCAAATATCCCTTCTCCTTCACAGACAAGATCAGAAGCCTTCCATTTTAATCCAGCTTGAGCACTTGGGTGAGAACGCATGAACAGCTCATTGTGGACATCAAGCACTGGCCCAAGCGACGAGAGGGCATGGCAATTTTAATCTGATGCCCTAAATAGAGTCCCAGACTGATGAAATTGCGGCACTGATGAGACTTGTTTTGCTTTGCCATAGGTTGGGTTTAGACAGTGAGGGCTAGGAAAGCTGAACAGCCTCTCCCCTACTGTGGAAGGGCTATAAATTGGTGCAAATGATCAGTGTGCTGTATCCACATAGGTGTTCTCGGAGACCGCCGTATCATGCCAGCAAGTACTCCATTCCAATTAGCAGATATTGGTGAAGCAGCACATATGCATTTAGGTATGTCCTGATAGCTTGATGCATCATCTTCAGATGGCATTCGATATTTCTTTCCTTTATGCAAAGACATCTTCTTGACCCTCACAATTTTCTCTCCTAGCTGTGGACAATTGTTGAGCCTTGGGCCATCAATCCCATTAAGAAGCATGTAATACAACAATGTTTCATTAGCTTGCACTTGATATGGCTAGTCAATGGGGAAGCAATCCTAACAATCACATTTGGCATTATATATCTCAACATTTGATGGATGTGCCAAGTCAGAATTTATCATAATCCCTTCCAAAAGATTAGGATAGTCCTTGAAATAAAGGAATGGGAAAGATTTAAGGGAGACGGGGTATCCAATCAGGCAGCGGCCATTCTGTCCCAATTGTAAGTACTATTGCCTTATTCACAATTTATGAACTATGCTCACCTCCTTCCATATTATTACTATTATACTCTGCCACACTTGTGCCTGTGCCTCAAGATTCATCTGCTTCCTTTTGGCAGCGCCATCTTTAGCATCTGCTACTGCATGCAGTTTTGTAACCCATTCCAAAGGTGTCTTCTGCTAAAGCAATGAGATTGGCTGTGCATAGCCAGAAGCAGAAGGTCCTGTGCTCAATGTAGATGGACCAATTTCTAATGTCAGCTGGGTGGTCTGCAATATAGCTGGTATTGCTTGTGTTTGTTCAGCTGTAGCATTGTCTGGAAAAACACCCCCTTGTATTAGCTTCAGATTATATCTAATAGTGTCTAAAAGTATCTAAAAGTGTTAATAGCATATAAAAGTGTCTAATTTCCTAATTGGGAGCAACACATTGTGAGCATTGGATTGGTTTCTAATTTCATGATATTAGCACTAATTCTATACTAAGAAGTCTTTAATTATTAGTAGGAAATAGTAAGTACTACTGCTCTATCAGTGAGATGGTAAAGATGTGGCACATTCTATACTATTTCAGCATATTACTCTTCTTCATATATGCCTATACTATTATCTTGTAGCTCTTTTGCTGATTTTCCAGCTGCCTTTACAAAGGATATAGAAAGAGAGAAATGTGCATTGATGCCCCCAGCCACTTTGTTGGCAGCTTGGCAGCTGCCACAAGAGGTTATGAAGACCTTGGTACCTTGTCCTTGCACACATGATCATTAAAGTTGTCATTGTTAGCCAATGCCTGCTATTGGTCATTATAGGACACAACATGTGGGTTGGACTTAGGGATATGCTATATGCAGCCTTATAGACCTTGTCTATTAGTACAGTGGTTAATACTGTCTTGTGTAGCACACAATCATCATTACTATTGATATTACAATTTTTAGCACTATTATATTGTTTATTGCCTTGTTATACAGAAGATGCTCAAACTTGGTGTTTTCCTCTAGCTATTAGGCTGTGGAAAAGACAGTCATATTGGTATGTGGTGCCAGAATGATATATTTGCCTGCCATATAGGAAATATATGCATTAAGCATATCAAGATCACCTCCAACAATCTTGTGCTTATTTATATATAGATATGCCATACATATACTCTTGTCCCCACCCTCTACCTCACTAGTGGCTATTTGGAAAACCCCTCTCTCTTATTGGATCTTGATTATTCATAATCATGTTTTTGATCAAATTTGCAAATTCAGGTAGCATTGTCTATACTAGTAGAGTCCCATTGAATATTATACTCAATCATAGTTTTACACATTCTCAGTCCAAATTGTATAAGTGCCATAATTTATTTTTATCCTATATAAAGTGTATTATTTATTTTACATTGGTTTATTATCTTCTTAGCTGGTGTTTAAACTAAATCCTGAAAGACCTGACTTTTTAGGTATTTATTGACCTATTTATTTATAAGAGAGAGGAAAGATAAATGTTGAATAAAATCAGAGATGTTGAGGTTGCCCATATTATGTCTACTTATTTAGATTACCAAATTTATATATTAGACCTTGTAGCTTAGTGGCTTAGAGCATCTGTCCCAGGTGCTTGTATATATGAGGTTGTTGGTTCAACTCTGGCAGAAGGCAAGTTTGTTATAAGGTATATTCTGTGTTTAGGTATTTAACTAGTGCTCTAATAGACATGACTCTATAAGAAGGCTATGAAAACACTGATGATTGATTTATTATTATTTTTCCGAAATTTCAAGTTATAATCAATCCTAATAATTCCTAATTTAGGAAAATTATGTCTAATTAGAACAGGTTTAGAGAGGGGGTAAGCTAAAAATGTCTAATCCTAATCATTCTTAATTATGCATAAATAGAGCTAATTAGAGCTTAATACAAGGGAGTGGTTTTCCAGATGCACTTTGCAACGAACTGGCGATAGCTGTAGGACTGCAATGCCTTTTCCTTTTGCCTCATGGTCTGAGGTTCTGTTGCTGATCATTTTGCAGGTTCCCCAAATAGCTTATGTAGAAACTCGCCAAGACTCTAATCTGCATCTCAGATTGCTGCCAAGATGTCCTCCAGCTTTTCTTCATCAAACATCGCTTTTTATAGGCATGAGTCTTTTGTTTAAGCTTGGCCAAGCCTGCTATATTTGATGCAGGGACCACATTTGCCAGGGGGACTGCGTTGTGATATGGGGGTTGATATATGGCATAGTAGGGCATGGACATTTTGTTGTGACTCTTGTGGAATGGGGATGCACGTTATGTGGCAGTCAACTGTTTTTCATTGCAGCTCAATCTCTTGTTGCTCGTTATGATAATCATGCTGACCACTTCGTAGATAATATGACACATAATAATTATTAAGCACGGCAGGGTTCGGCATGGGCTCTCAAACCCTTGAGCGCGCTCGGCTATCGCCGAAATCGGTACTACCTGCAAGGCCCCAACATTTGGAAGCAGACCTTAACACAGAACGACTGCAATCTTCTGTGTTGGTCAGCAACGGAGACTAACGTTTTGTCAGTTTTGCTGATGCTATGCCGGCACCTCAGCAGCGAGCAGTCAAATCATACGAGGTTCAATTCCTCTTATATATTACCTGGACAGCCTCTTTGCGAGGTAGTTGATACCGTTTATTACTTCGTGCAGCTTTGTTGTACAGTTTGCCAGGCTCTATGACCCTTTCAATATCTATCGTTTCTTGCATCCTTCTTCGCTCTCAAACACTTCTGGCATGCCACGACTTTGAAGTCTGAATCAGACTAGGCGACGCAATCATTTTCTGCATCTTAATCTTGACGGCTGACCGTCAGGGCTCGGCGATGACCAGACCAGCGACTCATCCCCCAGCTCTGTGCTCATTCGCTGCTCACTCACTGCACTCTTCAGTCTAGACTGCCTCGGTCTGGAACAATCTCTGCTCCAGAAAGGTATAAATCCCTCCTCGCTCACCCTTCTTTCCTTCAAGGGACGTTCTTTTGAACCACCTTCTGAGATACCGCGCTCTTGCCCAGTATTTCTGACACACCCATCATGCGCTCCCCAGTGCCACCCACCCACACCCACACACCCATTCATATTTCACTAACGGTCTCCGAGAAGGTCCAAGTAGAGCGCAGGTGGTTCGCAGTCAGCCTCAGTTCCAAGGCCGGCCCCATCACCGTCTGCGCCCTCGATGCCCACCGTCCCGAGGCGGCCTTCTCCGCAGCATACCCCATTTCTTTGCAGCTCTTCGGATTCAACAAAATTCAAGCGGCGATGGCCAGCATTGCACGCACAGAGAGGATGATCCGGCGCCGGTTCACTCGTGAGTATGCTTCTCTCTTGTCCTCCATTGATCTTGTCCAGGTGCCCGAGGCGATGCCGGTGGTTGAAGTGGAGGCTGTGGTCGAGGTCGAGGCTGAGGCTGAGGCGAGGGTTGAGAACGATGTGGTGACTGTCGAATTGATGGAGCAGGTCGAGGCGGTTGCTGCAGTTGAGAAAATGGATGGTAAGGACGCTGTTGCGGGCGAGGAGGCTGTTGTGAACGAGGTGCAGTGTGTCAAGCCGGAGGAGTCGCCGCAAGGTAAAGGGACGGAACAGCAGACCCGATCCAGGAACAGCGACACGGACGACCTATTCTGGACCACCGACGCCCTACAGCGACGGGCGACACCCGACAGGTCTCCCAAAGGGAGTTTCTTGATGGGGTTGGAAAGGCTACACGACCAGGCCGATTTCGAACCTGACGACCCGTACAGCACAGGACGTAAGCCCAAAGCACGATCCCGGCGAATGGCGATAATCCGCGTCAAGCCCATCCAAACCGGCTCTGTTCGACGATGGGTCGTCAGTGTGTTCGTGCCATCATTCAATCACAGCAAGAATGTCCTGGTGCGCTCTCTATGTTACTAAGAACTGCTGACGGACCGGGATACTGACGACGATGGGCAGGGCGGCGGAATGCGTCTTCTTTTCTCTCGGACTGTCGATCAATATCCCCGGCCTCGGGTTCCGTAACGGTCGCTGGCAAGAGTCGTCCAAGTTTCGCCTCGACTGCTTATGGTATAGTATCTTTTTCCATTCTTTAGCGCGGAGGTGTTGGGTGGATTTTCAATCGGACTGGGGTAAGTATTAGAAGACGAACGCAAATATGGAAAGAATCTGACCTGGTGCGTCTCTCGCCCATTTGATCAACTGTGACGATACCGACGCCATGAGTAGGACCATGAAATGTGTCTTCTCTTGTTCCGGACTGTCGTTGGATCCCCCCGGCCGGGGATTCGGTAACCGTCTCGGGCAGGAGCTGCATGTCATGGATCGCCCTGCACGGCCGCAGTATAGTATATGGTTTTGTTCTCTTTCAGGACCCATCGAAGTGAGTGTTCGGGGACGAAGGCTATGGAAGCAAGACTTGGTGCGTATTGAACTTCATCTAGTTACCGTTGACGACGCTGACGTCCACCAGCGATGACCAGGGCCACAAAATGCGTCTTCTCTTGTCTCGGACTGTCATTGGATCTCCCCGGCCGGGGATTCGGTGACCGCCATGGACAAGAGCTGTATGTTATGGATCGCCCTGCAAGGTCCCGGTATAGTATAGCTTTTCTTTCTTCTCTCAAATGGACCCGAACGCATGCCAGAGGGGGTAAGTATCGGGGGACGAAGGCTACGGAAGCATGGCCTGGTGCGTAACTTAGTTTATCCAATTACCGCTCACGACATTGACGTTCGCCGGCAGAGATCAAGGGCACGAAATGCGCCTTCTTTTGTCTCGGACTGTCGTTGGATCTCCCCGGCCGGGGATTCGGTAACCGTCATAGACAAGAGCCGCACGTCATGGATCGCCCACCGTCAGTCAAATGTAACTTGGAGTACAGCCCGGTGAGCCTCCCAGCCCATCGAATATCAAGCGTCGTACTCACACGCGAGATGTCGGACGGTTGAACAGGACCACCCACCACCCTTCTGTTATCTTTGCTTGCCGCTGGGTACCTCTGGCCCGGGGACTCGGTTTCAGGAATGGGTGAGAGCGAGACGTGATGACGTTTGTTCAGGTTTCTCTCCAGGGATCAACCCGCCGCAGAAAGACGCTCAACAGCGAACGGGTCCGTCTCGTCCGAGACGAGTATACAGCTATGTTCCACGATTTCTGATTTTAGAAACATCTTGCTGACTTGGGGGCGTGATCTGACCCGCCCCCGGTGAGTTCTTCATTGTCCTTCTGCCTCTCATCAATGAATACTGATTTCCCTACATCCTTGCGCAGGTCCTTCGACGGAGTCGAGGCAATGTAGTATGTACCTTGCTTCCCCTAAGTATGGAGGGTGTGTTGTAGCTTTACTTCGGTTTGGCTGAGTAGATACCGGCCCACTCACGACTGCTCGATGAGTATCGCGTCCCAATATATATATATATTGCCA
The DNA here is from genome assembly GCF_000320585.1 of Heterobasidion irregulare TC 32-1. Lineage (NCBI taxonomy): Eukaryota > Fungi > Basidiomycota > Agaricomycetes > Russulales > Bondarzewiaceae > Heterobasidion > Heterobasidion irregulare. The sequence goes on along the minus strand of NW_009258198.1, from coordinate 788,073 downwards.
AAGCAGATACGCCACACTCAGAATTGATCGCCACGTCTCCGCTACTCCGTTTTCGCGCTGCCCTTCTTCGCGCTTCTGTCGTCTCCTGCGAGCCAAAGCGCCGAGAACAGCAAAAAGCCCACGCTCGTGCTGATGGCCCCCGCATAGTACGGCCACGCGGCGCTCAAGAAGCGCGGGTACCCATCATGGCGCGGCGGGACGACGGGCACGGTCGTCGAGCTGGCGAGGAACGTCCAGCCGTGGCGCTTGAAGTCGACGACGAACTTGAACACACCATGCCGGTCGGGCGCGCGGAACGTGACGGAGTATTTTCCAGGTACGCCAGGGACGGCGGGCAGCGCGGTGCGGATGTGCGGGTCAAGCATGGTGAACTCGAGCTGCAGATCGGTGAGGCCGGAGTAGGGCTCCCAGGTGGATGTCTCGGCGCTGTATTGGGACACGTAGGCGTCGTAGACCTGAGGAGGCGAGGCGAGGATAAGTATCGTTGATATGCGAAATAGGGACAATTTGGAGTCGTGGTGGGCTTACGATTTGGTCCTTGATCGTGTAATGCTCGCGGGGCTCCGTCTCATTCAAAAGATGGTGTGCGGTGCTGTCTATTCTGAGGACGAGCTTCTCCTGGAACGTCCAAGCCGTGATATCCTTTGCAAATTGTTCGTTGCCGGACTTGACACCCCTACATCCCAGGTAAGCAATCCGCACGACAAGATACAATTAAGTGGTCCACCTACTTGGAAATCTCTTTCGTTGTGAACTCGTTTGAGAACAGCTCGACGCCCCCAGCCCACATCGCGCGCGACCCGTCGCGCGTCTGGAAGCCAGTGACGACACCGAGCGCGCTGCCGGCCCAGAAGCCCTCGCCGCCCTTCTCCGCCGCCTCGACGAGCGTATCCGCGGCCGAGTCCGCAGTCGAGTCCGCAGCAAAACTTTCCGCCGGCGCCTTGAGGACGGGAAACAGGAGCGGGTTGTTTCCGAACGCATGGGGCACGCCGGAGAACCAGATAGGCGCGGTTTGCGGGGTGAGGATGGGGTGCGGCGGGACGGGGATAGGAATGGTGGTGACGTTGGTGCTGCGTTCTGGGAAATGCGAAACGAGCGGGGTGCCGGGTGGGGGTAGAATGAGGGAGAATTCAGAGGCTAGGGAGGTGAAAAGGGATTGTTTGGGGGAGAGAGCAATGAGGAGATTGGTTTTAGAGGAGAGCAGCGTGATGAGGGATTGGGGGGTGATGTCCTGCGCGAATGCTGCTCGCAAAGAGGTATAGGCACGTAGTACGACGCGTAGACAGTCTAGAAACACCTACTTTTGGTATCCGGGGCGAACAGGATGACGTGTGCGAAGGAGGGTATATCATCCTGGATGAGACGAGGGGTTTCGTCCATTGGAGCACGGAATGTCAGGTCGTATCCCTGTTCTGACGTGAAGTTAGCATACAAGGCAGACTCAAACAAACGTGAAGTGAGCCTCACTTTTAAGACCACCAAAAAATATTGAGAAATCCTCTCTCTTTAAGCTCGGCTGGAGGACGACGAGGACAGAGTTGCCAGTGCTCGACCTGCCTTGTGCCAGCGCAGCAAAGCCCAGCAGCAGGAGTGAACAGAGTGAGTGCAGCATGGTGAGTGAGTTGTGTGCTGGTTCAATACCAGGGAGGAGGGAGGATGATGTGCTGCAGCTGCTCCAAGTTCCACGTCAATGAGCGTTGTCTATTTTTAGACGACGCTGCGCTGAACCGCGTCGTGTCCTGTGACCGTGACGCTCATCTCGCACCTCAGAAAATCCGAAAAAATTCTTTCATCATTAAAACTTGGCCCCTTTGATTCAATACTATCTCATTTGGATTCTAGGATTTTCAATAGCGAGCGAATGAGCTTGAGGAGACCTAGTCACTCGATTTTAACAGCCAGAGGGTCACGCACGTCACAGATATCTCCAATGTCCAGCCCTCGGCATCCAGCGGCAATCTCAGGCCAGACAATGTCTCTCGACGGCAAAATCTAGAATCGCTACGAGAGTCGGCACCAGTCCGCTTTCTTTTCTTCATGCATGTCGAGTGAATAGCTCGCAATTCATTGCACGATCACAGACTGCCGCCGCTCTGCCGTTTGTCTTATGAAGCCCGAGAGACATCGGTGTCCAACGGCAGACAAGCCGCATAAACTCCGCCGAGGCCGGCGGTCACATATCCTGTTTATTTGGGTATTTATCTACGCTTCGTCTGACGTTTCTCCTCGCATCTCTCCACGTCCTCGCCGCAAAAATGGCTGTGACCGATGAGCTCGAATACCTCAAGTCGCTGGTCGCACAGCTCAATCAGAAAATAAGCACGCTCGAGGCAAAGACAAAGACCGCCGCGCCCTCGAGGACGCCAGCCAGCCAGCTTCGCACAATCCTCATTGGGCCCCCAGGCGCTGGTACGTTGTGTCTGCTCGCAGCCCGTCGTGTGCTGTAGCATTGTTGTGCTCATTGCTGTGCGTTGTGTGCATGTAGGCAAGGGCACCCAGGCTCCCCGCATCCGCGACCAGTTTTGCGTCTGCCATCTCGCGACCGGTGACATGTTGCGCGAGCAGGTCAACCAGAAGACGAAGCTCGGCGTCGAAGCCAAGAAGATCATGGACGCGGGCGGTCTCGTCAGCGACGACATCATGGTGGGCATAATCAAGGATCAGCTGGAGAACAACGAGGCGTGCAAGAACGGGTACGTGTCAGGACGTCTTGCATTCCCTTTTCATTTTGCGACCATCCATCGTCCATCGCTGCATACACCACACGTGCTTGGGCGACTCCACCTCAAACCCTGAGGCCGCTCGGCGCACACACCCGATTTCACCCGTCTCCTGCTCCCCTCCTGCCCCGCATCGTCTCACAAACACGTGTTAACTCATGTCGTTCCCAGCTTTGTCTTGGACGGTTTCCCGCGCACAGTCCCGCAGGCCGAGAAGCTTGATTCGATGCTGTTCGAGCGCAAGGAGAAGCTCGACTCGGTCGTGCAGCTCGAGATCCCCGACGAGCTGCTCATCTCTCGAATCACTGGTCGTCTGATTCATCCTGCCAGCGGGCGCACCTACCACAGGGAGTTCCAGTGCGTCACAAACCCCTTTGGCTCTGTGTCTGAACCTCAGTCACGAACCCCTTCGTTTCGTCTTCTCTAGCCCACCAAAGAAGGCCATGACCGACGACGTCACCGGCGAGCCACTCATCCAGCGCTCGGACGACAACGTCGAGACGCTCACCAAGCGTCTCAAGTCATTCCACTCCCAAACTACGCCCGTCGTGCAGTACTACAAGAACAAGGGCCTTTGGCACCGGATCGACGCCGCCCAGTCGCCCTCGGTCGTTTGGGACAACCTCCGGAAGGTGTTCATCGCCAAGCCGCAGTGACTGGCGTGCTTATATATAGATTACTCACGTTTGGGTTATTTAATCAAAAACTGTAGACTTGTTCATATCGTGTTGTTGCCCTGTTCGTGGCGATATCTCCGAGCTTAAGACCCTTTCGATGGGACTTATGTGAGTGATCCGCGGGCAGTGCAAGGCGGTGCAGTTCTCAGATGGGAAGAGATCGAAGGCATGGATGGTGAAGAAAAACTCGCAGATGACGTTCATGCCTTCAGTTCTGGCTGCTAACTAGAGTTGGGGTGTCCGCGGGAGTAATTTGCGAGATGTGCTCAGGCACAGTGAGGCCAGTATGAACATAGCATACAACATCTATTGGCAGTCTGGCACACTACTACGAATTAACTTCAAGCTCTGAGCTGACAGAGTAGATAGTGGACATAACAGAAGGCTTCAAGTCTAGATACTAGCCAGCACACTGCATAATGATTGAAGTCTATTTAACTAGATCTAGGAGCAATCAAACATAGCAGTAATACATTTGTTTGAGCAGAATTAGCTTGTGCCATAGAAGCACAGAGGTTTCTTCAAGGATATGAGGTTTCCAAATAATCAGAATCTTTAGATGATATACAGCATGTTAGTTATCATAACTGAAAGGCAAAATACGAGTGCTCACATTCTACATTGGCTGCCATTGGATCTCAATGCTTTGAACCTTCAATTCAGGGTCCACTTTTTGGGAATTATTAGGATGCCATGGGTACTTTCTACAGCAATCACAGGCATTTGTTGAGATTGCCTATTCCTATAGAGTCCCACATATCCTAGACAAAATAGGCCATTACCTATAAGATTGATAGATAGATCAGGAACCAAGAACTGATACTAATATATGTGCTTGATATCTGTACTTCTGATAATAGGCCCTTCAGCTTTGGGTGTGTCAGTTCAAGTTGGGCCAACTTTTAGTCTCTGTCTACCTCTATTTCAAAGATTAATAGCATTCGGGCCAACTTTTAGTCTCTGTCTACCTCTATTTCAAAGATTAATAGCATGATGCCTTATATCTATTGTCATCACACTACAAAATATAGACATTGTGTATGTACTTAGTCATCTGGAAAAACATCCTCTCTTAATTAGATCTAATTATTCAAAATGCTAATCTAAGCTAATTAGAATATATTATCTGTAATCAACTTTATAATCAAATTCCATAAGTAAAGGTGACATTGTTTATACTATTATAGTCCTATTGGTATCTACAACCCAATTACAATTTTACACATTCCAAATCTAAATTATGTAAATGCTACAATCTTATTTTTATGGTATTCATTATTTTCTATTGGTTTACTACATTATTGTCTAGTGCCTAAATTCAAATATCAAAAGCCCTGATTTTTAGGGTTGACTCCTTTATATATAAAATAGATAAAAGATAAATATATAAGAGAATCAGAAATATTAAGATTGCCTTATTTATATCAACATATTTAGATTACTGGGTAAATAACTTAGACCTTGTAGCTTAGTAGTTTAGGGCATTAGCCTAGGATATGTAGGCATAAGATTATTGGTTTAATTCTGGTAATGGGCAAGTTTATAATAAGGTGTGACTTTGGTTTGATTAGTAAGCTCTATAGATACTCTATAATTAAAGGTGTGGTAATAGTAGAGAAACCATAAAACTGGGTTGGTTAATATTTTTCCAAAAATCCATATAATAAATTAGCTTTAATTAGTTCTAATTTGACCTTATAATTTTAGGATTAGAAGGGGGTAAGCTAAAAATCCTTGATAGTAATTAGCAAAAATCTAGCTAGATTTAGGCTTAACTATGGTTAATTTGATATAGAGCTTTTCCCTAATATATTTATTGGAGTATGGAAGAGTTCTAAATTCTCACAAACATAATAAGAATCTAGTTCTTTTGCCACTTGGATAGTGATCAATCTAGCCCTGATAGACCCTAAAGCCCAAGCATGATTCCTTAAGGCATGTAGTATTATGAACCACTTACTATATCTTTCTTGCTTTACCACAATCCATATAAGAACACGTAGGACCTTTCTCCTGACTATGACTTGTGTTCCCGATCCATTGTTACTTGGTCTGTGCTCTTACCTGTATATATTTATAGCAGCTGTGGTGCAGCAGGGAAGCCTTAGGCTATCCACTTCTGTCCAATCTAGGAACTGCTATTAACCAGTCATCTCTGATTCAAAGGCATTGGTCTAATCAGCCCCAAACCCTTCACATCTATCATTCTCATCATCTGTTATGATCATGACTTATTAGGCCCTAACAGTGGTCTATACCGATAGAATCATCACAAATATCAAGCAGCCTCATGGGCTGAGGCATACAACAAGGTACAGATAATAACCTTGGTCATCCACTCCCAGCGGATCACCAATTGCTGGTTGAGTATCATGAGCCTTTATTGCAATGGGCATCTTTTCCCGCCTTACAAACTACTCACATACAGGGCATGGAGCTCCTAGTTTTTCCTGGCCAGAAGGAGACAAATGAAGGAGCAAGAGTAGTCAGTCTGAGAAAGCCAACTTGGGAGAATACCCTATGGATACATATATGGGATTCTCACACCCTCTTTTTTAAAGTAGTATAAAAGGCCTATAGAATAGGCTAAGGATCTCTAGTCTATTCTCTTCATTCAGTGCAGTCCTCCCACTGCACTTTCACTGCAATACATCTCTGGCTCCTGTACTATGTGTATAGTCGAGACTATTGTTCTACTCTTCCTCTATGAGTGACCTAGGGAAGAGCCTCCTACTCTTGGGGCTACCAAACGAGCAGCTCATAACACTAGAATAGACTCTTCTGCCCCTACCTTGCTTACACTAGCTTGCTGCCACACTCTCTCTCATAACCTTGCTTGGTGAGGATATAGACCCCTATTAAGGGAGTGTTACTGCATACACCCTAGAGCAAGACCTAGGCTGAGAATATCCACCTAGCACTAGACACATAAATAACCAACTTCATTATAATAATCACCCTATCTGGAACAAAGGAGTCCATTGGCTCTATAAAGACACCAATACAATTGCTCCATCAATCTACAATAACTGCTCATACTGAAATAGGCATTATTACTTCACCTTTGATAATGGTGATATGCTAGAGGTGGCTCTAAGTGCCGAGCACAACACCAAAACAACCTCTAATGCAGAGGTGCTAGAGCTAGTATCTGATACACAAGGAATTGTTAGTGAGGACTTTAGAAATTGATGGCACACTGAGAAGCAGCAAGGAGTGTGAGATTATAGTGCCTGAACGGTTTTGGGACTGCCCCGAACACCGACTGAACATTTGGTTGGTTGTGTTGGGGATTTTGGTCAGTAACGAGAAGGTAGTGTCGCGACCGACAACTACGTGCTTCAAGAGCCACATGGGACTCTGACAATATACAAGGGAGGACGAGGGGTACGAGCGAAGAGACAAGTATGAATGCAAACAAGGCCGAACGACAAGGATGACAAGTTTTCGGGAGTTGACAAAGACAATCTCAATGGTTGAGACAAGTGTGAATGAGCTCTGAACTGTGGGGTGTGAAAGCTGGTTTATTCCAGAGTTGTATGTAGGGTTTTATTGTAAACAGCACCCCTAAGTAAAATATCAAATATGAAATGAGAGTAAATGTTGAATGGGCGCCAAGCCTTAGCAATTAGGGAAGATAAGAAGGTAGGTGAGATGTTCATATGGGTTCCGAAGGTGATAAGGTAAAAGTTAATCAGTGATGTTGAAATCCTAAATGTTCAGGATCTGTCGCCCAAGTGTAGGTAGTAGGAATAGGTGTTGGCAAGCCAATGACAATAAAGAAGAAGTAACGTATGACCAGGGTGGCCAAGTCATGGTGCAAGATTGCATTTGACCGACCATGTGGAAGTTAGGAAGATAAGTGATAAGGACCGACCGACTCATGGAGGACATCGGCCGATACAGAATACTGGCTCTGGTCTTGTAAACACCTATCGTAATACTCCTGTGTGGTCATGGTAAGTACGTGAAGTGTGGGCAAACTGACCCAAGTGCTGCCAAATGTCCTTTGGAGGGTTGCAGTTGATCGGGTAGGGACCAACCATGTTCAGTGCAAGTCGGCATCTTTGGTACTTGTCTAGTGCTGTTTGGTATCTCCCCAAAGCTTCCCAAATACCTCCCTTGGACCCTAGCACGGGTGTATGCTCATCAATAGAACAGAGGAAGAACATATTTAGAACAAAACAGAGAACTGTTGGAATCCCACACCCTGGTACAGAGACCTAGCACTGGTAATCCCCGATGACTCAGAGCAAGAGGAACCAGCCTCCCAATCAGACTCTGACTCATCACCAAACCAAACACCAATCAACACCCAAAACCAACCACTCGCTGACATGTTGGGACAAGCTTCGACTTCTACAAATGTCCCTTCCATAACAGCACAACCCAGAAGAGGAAAAGTCAAACTCCTAGACAACTACACAGGCAACCACATTGAATCCCAGAAATTCATGCTCCAATATCCTTCTTTTTGCAGCAGAGTCCAACTGGTACAAGACCAATTAGGACAAAATATTCCTGGTGCTCTCATGCATGAGATATGGCATGGCAGGAGCTTGGGTAGAGAACTTCCTCTTTAAAACAGTAAGAGTGGATCCTCTCATTGATCTAGGAACTTGGGCAAACTTTTTAGCAAAGTTCAAGCTATAATTCAGGGAAACAGGCAAGACCAATAAAGCACGAAGTGTGCTTATGGCTTTCTCCCAAGGAAGAATGATGGTTGACAAGTACTCTAACCAATTCATTCTCATTGCCGCCAATGCCAACATCTCCAATAAGGAGCAAGTCCCCTACTTCCAATGTGGGTTAGACCCATGCATTATGGACAAAATCCACAATAAGGAAGTTCAACCAAAGGACAACATCCAAGATTGGATTAATACCACCTGCAAAATAGATGGATGGCTTAGAGCCAGAAGCACTCAAAAGGCCATCCTCGCCAACTCCACCTCCTTTTGAAGCAAATTCCTGAATCATTTTCGCATCCAACCCTCTCCCCGCTATAACTCCACAACCGCTCCTTTCAAAATGAATAACCAAATTGTCAACATGGATATTGATGCCACAAGAAAACAAAACACTGAAAGTCAAAAAAGGAAATTTGATGGCAAGCAATCCCCCTCATGTTCTAACTGTAGAAAGCCAGGGCACACTAGTGCTGACTGCTGGTTCCCTCACATAGGTATTTAACCAGTTCAAGGAAACTTGAAGGGATGCATGGGTAAAGCAGGGAGAAGAAATCATACAGTTGATTTGGAAGGAGAAGACAATGCACCTGCTATGGGAAACCAAGCAAGAGTATATTGAGGAGTGGAAATGAAGGATGCTCATTGCAACTACCAGCAGGTACCATAACCTGGTCCTTCGGTGGAACATCCACACCCTACCTCATCCAGATGACCCTCAACAAACTATCAGTGACACATCATGTCACCTGATGGACAATGAGAGAACAGAAATGTCAGTCATACTGCTCAAATCGGAGCAGTGCACAGAGAATTAGAGGTGGATGAGCAAAGAGAAGTAGTCATGGGGTTTGCAGAGCATTTTTCTTGACTTCTCCTTCACCAGCAAAGGAGAGAGGTCAAGCAAGGCCTGAGTTTGACGCAAACAAGTGTATTCACATTGGAGCAATAAATGATCATATCATCACTCCTATTCACTTGAATGTGACAATATCAAACTGGACCCAATATGCTAGAGTGAAGGCAACCATTGATTTGGCATGCAAAGGGATTATAGTAAACAAAACATGGGTCAAGAAACACTGCTTCCCCACTTACTCGCTAAATCACCCAATCTGCATCTGTAATGTCAATGACATGATTAACAAAGCAGGTCTTATCTGGTCAGCACTGGATGTGAGCCTTAAAATTTGGGATATACATAGACAAACACATATGGAACACGTTCAAATGTTCATTTCCAATCTGGGGAAAGATGACCTCATCCTAGGAACAGATTGGCTGAAATACCACAATCCTTCCATTGAGTGGAGGCAACGTGAAGTACACTTTGATCAGTGTCCCCAGAAATGCCAGTAACCACACAGGTTCACTAGGGCAAGGGAAAAACCACCAAACCTCAGTCGGCTAATGCACAAGGAACTGCGTCACAAACCATGGATTAACGAGCATAAGAAACAGCACCTTGAACACCTCTGAAGGATATTGAAGGATGTTGGACTCAGCAATGACAGTGGAATGTTTGGTATCCAACTACAAGCTTACCTCAAGAAGAAATGGCTCCTATGGGACATAAGGAAATATGCGGAAGAGAAACAATGCACTTAAGCAAAACTCAAGCCATCTCTTCCACCAGACAGAGAAGGACCTGACCTCCCAGGTAAACCCTCAGGAACAATTGCCATAAAGGAACCAGTAATCTGGAAATTGGCCGCAGAACTATCAAGATTTGCCAGCTTTGACCAAGACCTGGAAGATGATATCTTCGTCACCAACTTGAAGAAAAGGGTCCCCAAGGTGCATCACAAATATTTGGACATTTTCAGTGAAAAAAAATTGCAAAGACTCCCAGAACACACTTACTGGGACCATGCCATCGATCTGAAACCCATGTTCAAACCTCAGGTGCCCAAAATCTACACCTTAAGCCCCGAGAAGCATGACAAATTAGGGAAATTCATCAAGGAACACCTCATCAGAGAAACCATCCATCAGTCCACTTCACAAACTGCAGCCCTATTTTTCTTCATAAGAAAGAAAAATGGAAAGCTATGCCCAGTACAGGACTACCGCCATATAAATTTGCACACCATCCTGAATGTTTGCCCCCTTCCTTTAATCCAAGAACTATTGGATATAATAAAAGGGGCCACCATTTTTAGCAAACTGGATGTGCAATGGGGATACAACCATCTGGAAAACCACCCCCTTGTATTAGCTCCAGATTATATCTAATAGTGTCTAAAAGTATCTAAAAGTGCTAATAGTATCTAAAAGTGTCTAATTTCCTAATTGGGAGCAACACATTGTGAGCATTGGATTGGTTTCTAATTTCATGATATTAGCACTAATTCTATACTAAGAAGTCTTTAATTAGCAGTAGAAAGTAGTAAGTACTACTGCTCTATCAGTGAGAAGGTAAAGATGTGGCACATTCTATACTATTTCAGCATATTACTCTTCTTCATATATGCCTATACCATTATCTTGTAGCTCTTTTGCTGACTTTCCGGCTGCCTTTACAAGGGATATAGAAAGAGAGAAATGTGCATTGATGCCCTCAGCCACTTTGTTGGCAGCTTGGCAGCTGCCACAAGAGGCTATGAAGACCTAGGTACCTTGTCCTTGCACACATGATCATTAAAGTTGTCATTGTTAGCCAATGCCTACTACTGGTCATTATAGGACACAACATGTGGGTTGGACTTAGGGATATGCTATATGCAGCCTTATAGACCTTGTCTATTAGTACAGTGGTTAATACTGTCTTGTGTAGCACACAATCATCATTACTATTGATATTACAATTTTTAGCACTATTATATTGTTTATTGCCTTGTTATACAGAAGATGCTCAAACTTGGTGTTTTCCTCTAGCTATTAGGCTGTGGAAAAGACAGTCATATTGGTATGTGGTGCCAGAATGATATATTTGCCTGCCATATAGGAAATATATGCATTATGCATATCAAGATCACCTCCAACAATCTTGTGCTTATTTATATATAGGCATGCCATACATATACTCTTATCCCCACCCTCTACCTCACTAGTGGCTATTTGGAAAACCCCTCTCTCTTATTGGATCTTGATTATTCATAATCATGTTTTTGATCAAATTTGCAAATTCAGGTAGCATTGTTTATACTAGTAGAGTCCCATTGAATATTATACTCAATCATAGTTTTACACATTCTCAGTCCAAATTGTATAAGTGCCATAATTTATTTTTATCCTATATAAAGTGTATTATCTATTTTATATTGGTTTATTATCTTCTTAGCTGGTGTTTAAACTAAATCCTGAAAGACCTGACTTTTTAGGTATTTATTGACCTATTTATTTATAAGAGAGAGGAAAGATAAATGTTGAATAAAATCAGAGATGTTGAGGTTGCCCATATTATGTCTACTTATTTAGATTACCAAATTTATATATTAGACCTTGTAGCTTAGTGGCTTAGAGCATCTGTCCCGGGTGCTTGTATACATGAGGTTGTTGGTTCATCTCTGGCAAAAGGCAAGTTTGTTATAAGGTATATTCTGTGTTTAGGTAAACTAGTGCTCTAATAGATATGACTCTGTAAGAAGGCTATGAGAACTGTGATGCTTGATTTATTATGAATTTTCCGAAATTTCAAGTTATAATCAATCCTAATAATTCCTAATTTAGGAAAATTATGTCTAATTTGAACAGGTTTAGAGGGGGGGTAAGTTAAAAATGTCTAATCCTAATCTTTCATAATTTAGTATAGTAGAGCATCAATTATAGCTAATTAGAGCTTAATACAAGGGAGTGGTTTTCCAGATGATGAAGATATCAAACTGGGACTATAACGCTGGAGCAAAAGCAACCATTGACTCGGCATGCGAAGGAGTCATAGTAAATGAGACTTGGGTCAAGAGACATCGTTTCCCCACCTATGCACTCAACAACCCCATTTGTGTCTGGAATGTTGATAATACCATTAACAAAGCAGGTCTCATCCGATCCACCCTGGATGTGAACCTCAAAATTTGGGACATTTGTGGACAAATGCACACTGAGCATGTCCAGATGTTTATCTCCAATCTAGGGAAGGACAATCTTATCCTAGGAACAGATTGGCTGAAATACCACAACCCCTCCATTGAATGGAGGCGACATGAAGTACAATTTCATCGGTGCCCCCAAAAATGCCACCAACCACATGGATTTACTAGGGCAAGGGAAGAACTGCAGAATAATAGGCGGTTACTGAACATGGAGCCATGGCATAAACCATGGATCAGCGAGCACAAAAAACAGTGCCTAGAATACCTCCAAAGGATATCAGAAGATATTGGACTCCATGACCACAGTGGAACATTTAGTGTCCAACTACGAGCCTACCTTAAAGGAAATGGCTCTTACGGGACATAAAAAAATATGCAGAAGAGAAACGATGGGCCCAATTCAAGCCATCTCTTTCACCAAATAGGGGAGAACCTGACCTCCTAGATAAACCCTCAGGAAAACAGGCCACAAGGGAACCAGTCATTCGGAAACTGGCCCCCGAACCTTCAGGATTTGCTAGCTTTGACCAGGACTTGGAAGATGAAATTGTCATCACCAATCTAAAAGAAAGAGTCCCCAAGGCACACCACCAATTCTTGGACATTTTCAGCGAACAAAAGTCACAGGGACTCCCGGAACATATTTATTGGGACCACGCTATTTGTTATGATCACGTTCTGTCGGGCCTTAACGGCGGTCTATACCAACACGATCATCACAAATATCACGCGGCCTCACAGGTTGAGGCGTACACCAAGGTACAGATATTAACCTTGGTCATCCACTCCCAACGGATCACCTTATCGTTGGTCGAGTATCACGGGCCTATTGTATTAGCGGGCATGGAACGCCGCCTTATAAATTACTCACACGCAGGGCATGAACCTCCTAGTCTTTCCTGGCCGGAAGGAGACGAACGGAGAAGCACAAGAGTAGTCGTTATTGAGAGAGACGACTTAGAGAATACCTACAGATACATATTCGGTATTCTCACGCCCTACTTCCTAAAGTAGTATAAAAGGCCCATAGAGTAGGCTGAGGTTCTTCAGTCTATTCTCTTCGTTCACTGTGGTCTTCCTACCACAGCACGCTCATCCACTGTAGCCTTCCTACTACAGTCTTCATTGCTATATCGCAATACACTTCTGGCTCCTGTGCTACAAGTACAGTCGAGACCACCGTTCCACACATCCTCCACGAGTGACCTAGGGAAGAACCTCCTACTCTTGGGGTTACCGACGAGCAGTCGTAACACTAGAATAGACTCTTCTGCCCCTACCTTGCTCGCACTAGCTTGCTGCCACACTCTCTCTCATAACCTTGCTCAGTGGGGATATAGACCCCCATCGAGAAAGTGTTACTGCATACACTCTGGAGCAAGACCTAGGCCAGGAATACCCACCCGGCACTAGACTTATCAATAACCAACTCCGTCACAACAATCGCCCTATCCGGCGCGAAGGGGACTTCTGGGTCTACAAAGACAATAACGGAACTGCCCCTCCGAATTACGATAACTGCTCATACCGAAACGGGCGTTATTACTTCACACTTGAAGACGGAACAGAAGAAGAGGATATTTGGAACGAAACAGAAGCTCAGTGGGAACTAGCCCCACAATACAGGGAACCAGCGCCGGTAATCCCCGAAGACTCGGAGCAAGAGGAAACAACCTCGGAATCAGACTCCGACTCACCAGACCAAACACCGATCAACACCCGAAACGAACCACTCGCCGAAATGTCGGGACAAGCTTCGACTTCTACAAACACCCCTTCCGCGACAGTACAACCCGGAAGAGGAAAAGTCAAACTCCCAGACAACTACACAGGCAACCGCATTGAATCCCAGAAATTCATGCTCCAATGCCTCCTTCTTTTTGCAGCAGAATCCGATCGGTACAAGACCGATCAAGACAAAATATCCCTTGTGCTCTCATGCATGAGATATGGCACGGCAGGAGCTTGGGCGGAAAACTTTCTCCTAAAATCAGTAGGAGTGGACCCTCCCACCGATCTAGGCACCTGGAAGGATTTCCTAGCAAAATTCAAGCTACAGTTTAGGGAGACGGGCAAGACCGACAAAGCGCGAAGCGCACTCATGGCCTTCTCCCAAGGACGAATGACGGTTGATGAATACTCCAACCAATTCATTCTCATCGCCGCCGATGCCGACATCTCCGATAAAGAGCAGGTCCCTTACTTCCAATGCGGGTTAGACCCGCGGGTCATGGACAAAATATACGACAAGGAAGTCCAGCCAAAGGATACCATTCAGGACTGGATCAATACAGCCTGCGAAATAGATGGACGGCTGCGAGCCAGAACAGCTCAAAAAGCCATCCTCGCCAACTCCACCTCCTTTCGAAGCGATTATCTGAATCGTTTTCATAACCAAATCTCTTCCCGCTACAATTCCACAAACGCCCCTCGTAGAATGAACAACCAAGTCGTTGACATGGACATTGACGCGACACGCAAGCGCAATGCCCTTAGCCAAAAGCGGAAATATGACGGCAAGCCTCCAAGCGCCTGTTACCATTGCGGAAAAACAGGACACTGGAATACTGACTGCCCGTCACGACGCAGAGGCGTTCAACCGACTCGAGGAAACTCGAAGAGACGCATGGGCACGACAGGGAGAGGAAACCGCGCGGTTGATTTGGAAGGAGAAGACGACGCACCCGCTATGGGAAACCAAGCGGGAATATATCGAGGAATGGAGACAGAGGATGTTCATCGCAACAACCAGCGGGTACCACAACCTGGTCCTTCGATGGAACGTCCTCACTCTACCCCATCTGGACGACCCCAGACGAACCATGGGCAGCACACTATGCTACCTAACGGACGACGGGGAGACGGAGGCGTCAGTCATTCTGCTCGAATCGGAGCAGTGCTCGGAGAATTAGGAGAAGATGAAGCCAGAGAAGTAATCTTGGGACACGCGGAGCGTTTTTCCTGACCTCTCCCTCACCAGCGAAGGAGAGAGGTCAAGGACGACCCGAGTTTGATGCCCGCACTTGTATTCGTATCGGAGCAATGAACGACCGTATCATCACCCCCATACGCCTAAACGTGAAAGTATCAAACAGGAGTCAAAACGCTGGAGCAAAGGCAACCATCGACTCGGCCTGCGAAGGGGTTATAGTAAACGAAACTTGGGTCAAGAGACATCGTTTCCCCACCTATACACTCAACAACCCCATTCGCGTCCGGAACGTCGATGACACCATTAACAAAGCAGGTCTCATCCGATCCGCCTTGGATGTGAACCTCACCATTCGGGACATCAGTGGACGAACGCATACCGAGCGCGTCCAGATGTTTATCTCCAATCTAGGGAAAGACGACCTTATCCTGGGAACAGATTGGTTGAAATACCACGATCCCTCCATCGAATGGAGGCGACGTGAAGTGCACTTTGATCGGTGCCCCCAGAAATGCCAGCAACCATATGGGTTCACTAGGGCAAGGGAAGAACCGCCATACAGTAGGCGGTTATCAAACGTGGAGCCACGGCACAAACCACGCATCAATGAGCGCGAAAAACAGCGCCTCGAACATCTCCGAAGACTATCAGAAGATGTAGGACTCCGCAATCACAGCGGAACGTTTGGTGTCCGACTACGAGCATACCTCAAAAGGAAATGGCTCCTAAAGGACATAAGGAAATACGCAGAAGAGAAACGAAAGGCTCAAGACAAGCCATCTCTTTCACCAAATGTGGGAGAACCTGATCTCCCAGACAAACCCTCAGGAAAACAGGCTATAGAGGAACCAGTTATTCGGAAACTGGCTCCCGAACCGTCAGGATTTGCCAGCTTCGACCAGGACTTAGAGGACGAAATCGTCGTCACCAACCTAAAGGAAAGAGTCCCCAAGGCGCATCACGAATATTTGGACATCTTTAGCGAACGAAAGTCGCAGCGGCTCCCAGAGCACACTTACTGGGATCACGCCATAGATTTGAAACCGACTTTCAAACCTCAAGTGCCAAAAATCTACGCCTTGAGCCCCGAGAAACACGATGAACTAGGGAAATTCATCAAGGAACACCTCACTCGGGGGACCATCCGTCGATCCACCTCACAAACAGCAGCCCCATTTTTCTTCATAGGAAAGAAGGATGGAAAACTGCGCCCGGTACAGGACTACCGTCATTTGAACTCGTACACCATCCCAAATGTGTGCCCCCTTCCACTAATCCAAGAACTATTGGACGTAATCAAAGGGGCCACCATTTTCAGCAAATTGGACGTACGATGGGGATACAACAATATACGAATCAAAAAAGGCGACGAGTGGAAAGCCGCTTTCATCACTCCGCTGGGCTCTTATGAACCCACAGTGATGTTCTTCGGCCTCACCAACTCACCAGCCACCTTCCAGGCCATGATGAACATGATTTTCAGAGAACTCATCACAGCCCGGTGATGAGCATGCACCCGCGCTAGGGTCCGAGGGAGGTATTCGGGAAGCTTTGGGGAGATACCGAACAGCGCTCGACAAGTACCGAAGACGCCGACTTTTACCGAACACGGTCGGTCTCTACCCGACCGACGACAAGCCACCGAAGGACGTTCGGCAGCACTTGGGTCAGTTTGCCCACACTTCACGTACTTACCATGACCGCATAGGAGTGTTACGATAAGTGTTTACGAGATCGGAGCCAGTATTCCGTATCGGCCGATGTCCTCCGTGAGTCGGTCGGTCCTTATTGCTTATCTTCCTGACTTCCGCATGGTCGGTCAAACGCGATCTTGCACCATTGCTTGGCCACCCTGGTCGTACAATACCTCTTCTTTATTTTCATTGGCTCTCCAACGCCTGTTCCTGCTACCTACGCTCGGGCGACGGATCCCGAACGTTCGGGATTTCGACATCACTGATTACCTTTTACCTTATCACCTTCGGAACCCATATGGACATCTCACCTACCTTCTTATCTTCTCTGATCGCTGGGGCTTGGCGCCCATTCGACATCTACTCTCATTTCGGGTTCGATATTTTACTTAGGGGCGCTGTTTACTATAAAAACCTACATACAACTCTGGAATAAACCAGCTTTCGCACCCCACAGTTCAGAGCTCATTCGCACTCGTCTCAACCATCAAAATCGTCTTCATCGACTCCCGAAAACTTGTCATCCTCGTTGTTCGGCCTCATTCGCGTTCGTACTCGTCTCTTCGCTCGTACCCCCATCCTCCCTCGTCTATTGTCAGAGTCCCGTGTGGCTCTTGAAGCACGTAGTTGTCGGTCGCGACACTACCTTCTCGTTACCGACCGAATCCCCGACACGACCGACCGAACGTTCGGTCGGTGTTCGGCGCAGTCCCGAAACCGTTCGGGCGCTATAATCTCATACTCCCCGTTGCTTCTCAGTACGCCATCGATTTCTAAAGTCATCACTAACAATTCCTTGTGTATTAGATACTAGCTCCAGCACCCCCTGCATTAGAGGTTGTTTTGGTGTTGTGCCCGGCACTTAGAGCCACCTCTAGCGTATCATTTTGGAGCCCACCGCGAGGGGTTAGTATTCAAAATTACCTCAAGGAATCTACGTCGCTCGTCCCGACCAACAGCGGAGCGCGAAGAACGACAAACAGTTATCGATAGCTTCAATACTCAGGAAACATCTGCCGACCGAAGTTTGTTCGGAGACGCCGATATAGTCCCAGAACACTTATCCCACCATCACTACCTTGATCTCGAATCCTCGCCATCGCTCTCACCACCACCCGACTCCACTTTCTTCTTAACCCCACCTTCGTCGCCGAACCAATCGCTACTCCCGCCGATTTCCCCCATCCTCGACCTTGCACTCTTAGAACAATCACCCCCGTCTCCTATCCCATCTCTCCACGACTCCATCTCTCCGTTAATCCCACGCAGCCCCGTCTTCTGGACGCCGACCATCCGACCAACTTCACTAGAACGCTCCTTCGAACCAGCGACTCCATCCCCGATCACCTTAGAAAACAATACCTTCTCCCCCACCTTTGACTTTATCACTATGGCGACCCCATCCATGCCCGCCCGTGGAGATCGAACGGCCCCGACCTTTGACCCCCATCAACCCCGCGAATTGAGACGATATTTCTCCGATCTGGACTTCCACTTCGTTCGGTCTGCGGTAGTGGACGAACAAGAAAGAAAGAAACACGCTTGCCGATTCCTGGATGTCGACACCTGTGAGCTTTGGGAATCGCTCACCACTTTCACCGACGCCACGAAGACCTTCAAGGAGTTCTGCGAAGAGGTCTTCAGGCTATACCCCGGATCGGAGGAAGAACGCAAATGGTCGGTATCGGATATGGACAAGCTAGTCGGCGAAACGAGCAGGGTCGGCATCTTGTCTCTCAGCGAACTCGGCGACTATCATCGGCGATTCCTGGCGATCACGGTATTCCTCCTCAGCAAGGCACGGATCTCGGTCGCCGAACAAGGACGCGCCTTCGCTAGAGGATTCCAACCGGAGCTATGGGCAAGAATCTCTCAACGTCTACAACTCAAGTTCCCCGATCATTTCCCAGACGACCCATACAACCTCCAAGACATCCACGACGCGGCCCGATTCGTCTTGCACGGCACCACGTCCGCCTACAGCACGACCTCTACCGACATCTCTCGAGCAGCCCCCGCCGCGCCGCCCACCAACGCAATCAAAGCCGAAGACCTGGCAACCATGTTCGAACGACTCACCGACACCTTTGTCAAGGCCATTGCAGCTCAAGGGACGTCCAGACCAGCCGATCGACCATCCCGACAACCAGGACAAGGCAGCGACAACTGCATGTTCTGCGGCAGTCCCGAACACTTCATGCGCGCCTGTCCCGAGGTCACCGAATACATTCGGATCGGAAAATGCAAGAGGAACATCGAGGGGAAGGTGGTATTGTCAAGTGGGGCATTCGTACCGAGAGAAATCACGGGTAGTAACCTGAAGGACCGAGTTGACGAATGGCATCGCAGGAATCCAGGCCAGTTGGCGACCGGACAGATGATGTTTACGGTAAACGCGGTGCCGACTCACCCGATGACGATAGCCTCCCGTCACGATTCACCCTCATTACTGGATGTCACCCCGACTTACCAACTCACCGACATCCAGCGAATCGCGAGCCTCGAACGCGAACTATTCGCGCTCCGAACGCGGGGAGCAAGGGCACGCGAAATGGCGCAGACAGGACGTTCGGCACCTACCCCTTCACCGGCCCCCGAACGACGAGCGAGGACCGAAACTCCCGAACCCGAACCCCGACCGACCACCCCGACTCAGCGACCGCCCCCGGTACCAGCCAAGGACGATGCTCCGATCCACCCATATGCCAAAGCCCAGGACGCCACCTATGCACCGCCACACGACCGCAACATGGGAGCCCCGGCGAAGATACCATCGGCAAAGAAGGACGCTCCGGCCTACAAAACCACGGCGCCGATCTACGACGAGAAGGTAGCAGCTGAGGTCTACAACAGGGCGATGGCCACTCAGGTGACGCTTACCCAGCGCGAACTACTCTCTCTCTCCGCCGAAGTCCGTTCATAGGTAAGGGAAGCCACGTCGGCACGCCGATCGCCTGCCAGAGACGCCAGCAATGTTCGGACCTTCTACCAAGATGCCGATCTACCCTACGCCATCGACGACCTCGAACCACCGACTCGACCGACCGTCTCCTCCTTCGTCAATGTCCTGCACCAACCGGAATCACCCCCGCCTGGCGCGATCATCATCCCCGACATGTACGAAACGTACCTGAAGAATCTACAGCCCGGTCAGGTTCCTCAGCCATTGATAGTTGCTAAAGAATCGTCTGCCCTAAGGTCTATTGTTCCCCTCGTCGATCATCAGCAGGAAGTCGAATGCGTCATCGACCCGGGTTCACAAGTCATTGCCATGTCGGAAGGCATTTGCAACGAACTGGCGCTCATCTACGACCCCGAAATCGTCCTCAATATGCAGTCGGCGAACGGCGAAATTGACCGATCCTTGGGCCTGGCACGCAACGTGCCATTCCTCATCGGCGACATCACCCTATACCTCCAAGTCCACATCATTCGGAACCCCGCCTACGACGTTCTCCTCGGTCGGCCATTCGACATCCTCACCGAAAGTATCGTCAAAAATTATTCAAACGAAGACCAGACGATCACCATCAGCGACCCGAACACGGGACGACGAGCCACCATTCCGACGATCAGACGAGGACCCCCTCGAGTCCTTCACCGAAGACAAGCGGGTTTTCGCGACTCGATGAATTGATCCGAGATCAAGGAGAAGTTGCACTGATCATTTCCACCGATCATGATACCCCCCATTTCCCACTTATCAAAGCGTCCTCAGATTTCCATTCTCCATCTCCCTCTCGTCGCGATCTTTGTCTCAAGTACATTATGGCCTCCGATTTGGGGCCCGAAAATCATCTCAAAAACAATCTCGATTCCGATATGTCGTCTTTATTTTCCTCAGTCGTCCCCGGTTCTTGCCATCCCACTAATATCGCCGACCCGGTCGCCATCTTCGCCGCCAAGCGCAAGTACAAACCGGTCGCTCAGAAAACACGACCAGTCTTGGCCGACCTACCCGAAAAGTTCCGAATCGTTCGGAACATCCTCGGTTACCCTCTCGCTGCCCTTCCGACGCTGACACCGAACCCCCCACCCTTCACGCCGACCGGCAGATACACAGCCGAACGACGCGACCTCATCGACAAAGTCCACTCGGACGACTTCCTTTGGCCGGCCGAACGACAGCTCATGCACCATTTCATGTGTCTACAAGAGATGGGATTTGCCTGGGACGATTCGGAACGCGGACGTTTCCGCGAGGACTTCTTTCCTCCAGTCAATATGCCGGTGGTCGAACACAAGCCCTGGGTTCAACGCAACATTCCGATTCCACCAGGCATCTACGACGAAGTGTGCCGACTTATCAAAACCAAGATCGCCGCTGGAGTCTATGAGCCGTCGAATTCGTCCTACCGATCACGCTGGTTTACGGTTGTCAAGAAGACGAATAGCACCTCCACTGGCACCAAACTCCGAATCGTTCACAGCCTCGAACCCCTGAACGCCGTCACCATTCAGCATTCAGGTGTGCCTCCATATACCGATCAGATCGCTGAACAGTTTGCAGCTCGCGCTTGCGGCGGCATTCTGGATCTCTATGTCGGCTATGACGAACGAGGGCTCGCCGAATCATCTCGCGACTTCACCACGTTCCAGACCCCATTCGGCGCCCACCGACTCGTCACCCTGCCCATGGGATGGACAAATTCGGTCCCGATCTTCCACGACGACGTCACCCACATCCTCCAGCCAGAGATACCAGACACCACCATTCCTTTCATCGACGATGTTCCGATTCGGGGCCCACCGACCCGATACGAACTTCCGAACGGCGGCTTCGAGACGCACCCCGACAACTCCGGCATACGACGATTCGTGTGGGAACACTTTCAAGGCCTCAATCGGGTGGTTCAGCGGATGAAGTACAGCGGAGGAACATTTTCGGGACACAAGGCGACACTCTGCGCAGCCGAAATCACGGTGGTCGGCCATCGCTGCACGTACGAAGGAAGATTACCCGACGAATCTAGGGTAGAGTCAATTATGAAGTGGGGACCTTGCAGGGATCTCTCTGACGTTCGGGCATTTTTGGGGACGATCGGTGTCGTTCGGATCTTCATTCGAAATTTTGCACACAGGGCGCATGCACTGACAATGTTAACGCGCAAAGATTTTCCATTCGTGTTCGGCCCAGACCAGATAGCGGCCCAGGACGACCTCCGGTCGGCACTTCTCGAATCGCCAGCCCTTCGGCCGATCGACTATGGGTCGGCAGCCAACGTCATCCTCGCCGTCGATACCTCTCAAATCGCGGTCGGCTTCCACCTCTGTCAATGCGCACTCGACAATCCGCGGGTTCGGTACTATGCTCGATTCGGCTCCATCACCCTTAACGACCGCGAATCGCGATTCTCCCAACCCAAGCTCGAACTCTACGGCCTCTTCCGCGCCCTCCGATCACTCAAAATGTATCTCATCGGCGTTCGGAACCTGATAGTCGAAGTAGACGCACGCTACATCAAGGGCATGCTCACTAACCCGGATCTCGAACCCAGCGCCAGCATCAATCGGTGGATCGTCTCCATCCTCACCTTCCATTTCACACTTGTCCACGTCCCCGGCACCTCTCATGGCCCCGATGGCCTCTCCCGACGACCACCACAACCCTCCGATCGACCCGAACCCGAAGACGACTTTGACGACTGGATCGACAATCTCTACGGCTTCCTCCATCAGATCAACAACACGTTCCCCACCTCCATCTCAACCTCGACAACCGCCATCTTCACCTCCTCGCTCATAGGCGACCTCCCGACCGATACCGAGTCCGACGACGAAGGCCCGACCATCGACTATTCAGATATTCCAAGATCGCAAAAAGCTTTGGAAGCCGAAGAACGCCTATGGTTGGTCCGCGACTGGCACCGAACATTGGTTCGGCCCCCTTCTCTCTCCGACTCCGAATATGCGACTTTTCTACGATATTGCACTGAGTTCTTTATCGCAGCCGACAAGCTATGGAGAAAAGACTCACACGGCCGACACAAGATTGTTGCAGCCCCCTCTAGTCGAATCACAATTCTCACTGCCGCCCACGACGACGTCGCTCACAAGGGTTTCTACGCCACGACTGCCTTGATCGCCGAACGCTTCTGGTGGCCGCACATGAGGCAAGACATTTCCTGGTTTGTTCGGACCTGTCACCTTTGCCAGATTCGCCAGACTCGCAACGTTCTCATTCCCCCGACCGTCGCCACGCCCGCACCACTCTTCGCGAAAATGTATATGGATACCATGCACATGCCGACCGCCGGTGGTTTCAAGTATCTCGTACAAGGCCGCTGTTCGGTATCACACTACCCCGAATTCCGCATGCTGCGACGCGAAACAAGCTCCGCACTCGCCGACTGGATCTTCGAGGATATCCTGTGCCGATGGGGAACACTGGTAGAGATTGTCTCCGACAACGGACCGGCATTCGTCAAGGCGCTCGACCAGCTAGCAAAGAAGTACCACGTTCGGCACATTCGCATTTCGGGCTACAATTCCCGCGCCAACGGCATCGCCGAACGACCTCACTTCGACGTTCGGCAGGCTCTGTTCAAAGCCGTTGATGGAGACCAGGCCAAGTGGAATCGTGCAGCTCATTTCGTATTCTGGGCTGATCGTATTACTGTTCGGCGCCGAATGGGTTGCTCGCCATACTTCGCAGCGACCGGAACCCATCCCCTCCTTCCCCTCGACATCGCCGAAGCCACCTATCTTCTACCACCACCGACCACGGCCCTCAGCACCACCGACCTCATTGCTCGACGTGCCATCGCTTTGCAGAAACGACGATCGGACCTCGCCCACCTTCGCAGCTCAGTAGTCGGCGCCCGTGTCCAGGCCGCCATCCGATTCGAACAACAGCATTTGGCCACACTTCGCGACTTCAATTTCCACCGAGGCTCGCTTGTCCTGATGCGCAACACAGCCATAGAAAAGGCGCTCAATCGGAAGATGCGTCCACGTTATTTAGGACCTTTGCTAGTAATTTCTAGGAATCGGGGAGGAGCGTATATTTTGGCCGAACTCGATGGATCGGTCTTTGATCGGCCAGTTGCAGCATTCCGCGTTATTCCTTATTTTGCTCGCAGGTCTCTGAAGCTCGCCGACCTTGAAGCCCTCCTCGACATCTCGCAGGAACGCCTTCGGGCCATGGAAGATTCCCGCTCGAGCGACGACGACGCCGAAGACGATAGTGCCGATGAAGATACCGACACCAGCTCAGTCCGATCGGCGGAGGACGACGACGCGGCTTCGGCGACCTCCGACTAGATCCCACCCTCCCACCCTTCGCTCTCTTCGGTCGGTGACTGGGGACAGTCACGATTTCAGTAGGGAGGAGGATTCACAGATATACCCATTCCTTATCTTCGTTTATTCGTCACAGACATGGACTGACGCCCAATCATTTCCACATATCTTAGTACTTTTACCACCGACCGATCGCCGACCGAATAATCGGCACTCATTTTCCCATCACTCCTTCAAGTACCAAGCCGCATTGAAGACTTCTTCCGATTTGCGCAAAACCATAGGGTTTTATGCCTGTGATGACATACTGAGGCTTCCCCTAAATATTCCAATTTATTTTTCTTTATTTCTGCCGAACGCTTCGCTTACAACTACATTCACACGCAGTCATTTCGCCGACCGATTTCTCGAACGACACCTCCAGTCTTCGCCAAAACGTCTCATTCAAACCAGGACAGTCCTTTCACTATTATGTTACATTTTACTGTACTACAGACACCTTGAAGCTATTCTACACATCGGGCACAAAGTCGCCCAACACAGACATGTCCGAATCCTCGGAATCCGACGAGTCTTCCACCAGCACCACATCCGAAACTGCCGATCCACCCGAACGCGCCTCAAGACTTGCCAACTCACCCTGCCACATCGCGATCGAACGCGCCAGCGAGGCACGCGTACCTTCGGCCACAGCGATGCGGTACCGAAGCTCCGACGCGATGCCTTGCGCAACGACAGGAGACAGGCGAGAGGAGTCGGACAAAGCGGGGACAGCAGAGGAACGGGGACGGGAAGGGGCCAGGACGGTACGAGTGGTGGTTGGAAGACGCTGGACTGGCTTCCGAGCCCGAACAGCTAGACAATACGATGAGCTCATATCCCAGCAATGTCCGACCGATTACTCACCTTTTGTCCGCGCGATACTCTCGCCGACAGATCGTTCGGGAACGAGCACCTCGACCTTACGCTTCTTGGTCGGGCGCGATGGTTCCGGCTCCCCCGACTTTTCGGCCGCCTTCGCTTTCGACTTCCCTTTCCCCTTGGACTTTCCCTTGTTCGGCATCCACCCGGGTTGGAAGCTGCAGCCTTTCTGCTCCCTGGAGCACTTCGTACACGAAACTTGGCCGGACCTCGTGTAGCAACGAAAGGCCACGGTGGTAAACTCAGCCGCACACCTTTGGCAGGCGTAGTCGGCCTGGAAGAAGGAGAATCAGCAAGCAATGAGAGGCGGCAAAAGGGAGGGGACTTACGAGTACATCTCCAGGCATCAAACCCGGGGGATCCTGCATCATCTTCCCGGCACCGTTCCTCTCCACGGGCGACCAAACAGTCGACATGCGACCCGTTCCAGGACCGAGAGGGACGATCACCCGACCTTGAGACGGAGTTCGCTGGCGAGCGAACTCGACGACAACAGCGGCAGCGCGCTTCCCTTGAGATTCGATCGGAGCGATCGGAGCGGTCGGGTCCACACTCATGCGATGCATAGCCGCGGTTGTTGAGACCAGGACGGCGTCGGCGGAAGGAGCAGGATCCGGGGAGGGAGAGGGAAAGAAAAGAGGGGGAGGGACCGCAGTTTCGGCGTCCAGCTCGGCCAGCTGACGCTCACCTTCTTCAGGATCGAGAGACCCATCAAACATGGCGCCTACCACAGCGTCCCGGCGCCGCTGACGATCTTCTGCGGCCACCTGCGACGCAGCAGCAGCCCGCGCCGCCTCCGCTCGCTCAGCCTCGCGTTCGGCGGCAGCTACCCTCTCGGTCTCCTCAGCCAGGGCCTGTTCTTCGGCTTCTTTCTGCTGCTTCACAGCAAAGCGCGCCGCCCGCTGCGGCAGGACGCGCGCCCCCCATACCAGCCAGCCGTCGGTAGCCATGTGGTCGAGCCCGCGCTCAGCTTCGGCGATGAGATCGGCAAGTTCGGGAATGTCTTCACCACGCGCCGAACGATCGAGAAGAGCCTAAGGAGGTGGTTGGCAGCAAGTAAGAGCAGGAGGGAGGGCCGACTCACCACACGACGGGCGAAACCTTGGCCCCAGAGCTCATAATCTTCATACTCAGCCGCTCCATCTGGGAGGGAGAGCATGTATTCAGCAAGTTTCGCCTTGAGAACGGGGAGGATGGACGGCATTCGGAAGAGGAGACAAAGCGGCAGGAGGACGGCGACGAGGGACTTAGTCGCTGGAGAATCAACGATCGGCAGGTGATTGTGGTCACCTGACAAAGCCCCGTGCCACGGCGCCCGGCAGAGACCGCGATACGCGCCACCGTCCTTTGCCGACACACTCTCACGCCAGCGCCTAGTTGGGGCACTCTAGGTCTCAGCCACTGCCTCACCTAATCAGTTGCCACGCCACAGGACTTTGCCAACTCAGCCCCGGTCTCTCTTGCGCGCCGACCCGGTCCTTTCTACGACATCTCCGTGCCGATTATTCACCTGTGCCACATCCCTCCCACGCACCCATTCCTTTCCACGCCACCGCTCATTGCCGATCTTTTTCCCATGAAACTTGCCACGCCGCTCCAGGTTCCACGCCACAGCTATTCTTTCCACGCTAGCGCTTGTTGCCGACGCTTTCCCACATCTCTCCCACGCGCCCACTTCTTTCCACGCCATCGCTTGTTACCGACGCTTTCCCACATCCACACACCACGCGCCCTGATCCACGTGCAGTGTTGCCACGCCATTTTTTCCGCTCCAACTCATAGCCGCCGACCACTGACTGAGGACAGTCAGGATTTCAGTAGGGAGGAGATGATGAGCATGCACCCGCGCTAGGGTCCGAGGGAGGTATTCGGGAAGCTTTGGGGAGATACCGAACAGCGCTCGACAAGTACCGAAGACGCCGACTTTTACCGAACACGGTCGGTCTCTACCCGACCGACGACAAGCCACCGAAGGACGTTCGGCAGCACTTGGGTCAGTTTGCCCACACTTCACGTACTTACCATGACCGCATAGGAGTGTTACGATAAGTGTTTACGAGATCGGAGCCAGTATTCCGTATCGGCCGATGTCCTCCGTGAGTCGGTCGGTCCTTATTGCTTATCTTCCTGACTTCCGCATGGTCGGTCAAACGCGATCTTGCACCATTGCTTGGCCACCCTGGTCGTACAATACCTCTTCTTTATTTTCATTGGCTCTCCAACGCCTGTTCCTGCTACCTACGCTCGGGCGACGGATCCCGAACGTTCGGGATTTCGACATCACTGATTACCTTTTACCTTATCACCTTCGGAACCCATATGGACATCTCACCTACCTTCTTATCTTCTCTGATCGCTGGGGCTTGGCGCCCATTCGACATCTACTCTCATTTCGGGTTCGATATTTTACTTAGGGGCGCTGTTTACTATAAAAACCTACATACAACTCTGGAATAAACCAGCTTTCGCACCCCACAGTTCAGAGCTCATTCGCACTCGTCTCAACCATCAAAATCGTCTTCATCGACTCCCGAAAACTTGTCATCCTCGTTGTTCGGCCTCATTCGCGTTCGTACTCGTCTCTTCGCTCGTACCCCCATCCTCCCTCGTCTATTGTCAGAGTCCCGTGTGGCTCTTGAAGCACGTAGTTGTCGGTCGCGACACTACCTTCTCGTTACCGACCGAATCCCCGACACGACCGACCGAACGTTCGGTCGGTGTTCGGCGCAGTCCCGAAACCGTTCGGGCGCTATAATCTCATACTCCCCGTTGCTTCTCAGTACGCCATCGATTTCTAAAGTCATCACTAACAATTCCTTGTGTATTAGATACTAGCTCCAGCACCCCCTGCATTAGAGGTTGTTTTGGTGTTGTGCCCGGCACTTAGAGCCACCTCTAGCGTATCACCGGAAAATAACCGTATACATGGACGATATCCTCATTTTCTCCAAAAACATGGCGGAACACATTCAAGTCCTGAACCAGGTTTTCCAGATCTTACGCGACAACGACCTTTACTTGAAACCAGAAAAATGCGAGTTTTATAAAGAAAAACTCCAATATCTGGGATACACCATTTCAAAAGACCATGTCGCTATGGAAGACTCGAAGGTGGACGCCATACAAGATTGGCCAGTCCCACGCACCGTCCGAGACATTCGCTCCTTTTTAGGTCTAGGAAACTTCTACAGGCGTTTTATAGATAAGTTCTCCCTTATCGCAAGACCTCTGCATGACCTCACCAAAAAGGATGCAAAATGGAACTGGACTTCGAAGTGCCAGGAAGCCTTCGAACGATTAAAAAGGGCATTTATCAGCAAACCCGTTCTGAATTACCCGGACCCCATGCATCCATATCGACTAGTAACGGACGCCTCACTAATCGCTTATGGAGCCACCCTCCTGCAAGAAGGAAAAGACGGCGACTGGCATCCAGTCGCATTCCTTTCCGGGTCATTTTCACCAGCAGAACGGAACTACGACGTCCACGATCGCGAACTCCTGGCCATCATAAAAGCGTTGGAACACTGGAACCACTACCTCGAAGGTGCACGACACCCATTCGAGATCTGGACAGATCACAAGAATCTGGAACACTTCCAAACGGCGCGAGATCTCTCACGACGACACGCCCGTTGGAGCCTTTATTTGAGCAGATTCGACTTCACGCTCAGCTATAAAGCGGGATCAACAAATCATTCCGATGCTCTGTCCAGGCGTCCAGATCTAAGTGAGGGGGTGGAATCTGACAACAAAGCTCAAATTTTGCTCCCGGCCAACCTTTTCAACAAATCTGACGAAACATTGGTAGAACCGTCTCCGACACGGCATATAAAGTCCACGGAAATCGCCTCCTCAAACCTCATTTCCCTCATCCGACACTCGAAATCGGAACATGATGCCTTAACGAGGGTAGCCCTCGCAAAGCTCTTACGAGTAGGACCACAAGGGATGAGAGGATTACTGGGACATTGGACATATGAAGACGGAATCACCAGACGCAACGGCCACATATGCGTCCCAAAGGACGACGTCATCCGAAGACTCATCGTCAAAACACACCATGATGCACCCGCGGTAGGACACCCGGGTAGAGCAAAAACATTGGAAATAGTGCAACGACACTACTGGTGGCAAAACATGACTAAATTCGTCCACGAATATGTGGATGGATGCGCCATATGCCAATCTACAAAGAACTTGACACACAAGACACACCCACCTATCCACCCTCTGGAAACCACCAACGTCCCTTGGCGATTCATCTCGACGGATTTCGTCACAGACCTACCCGAAAGCAAAGGTTTCGACTCAATTAACGTGGTAGTGGATCAAGGTCTGTCAAAAGGCATAGTCATCACCCCATGCAAGAAAACGATCACGGCAGAAGAAACAACCGCGCTTTTCCAAAATAACGTTTTCAATCGACATGGACTGCCGACCAAAATAGTATCCGATCGGGGCCCTCAATTTGCGGCCAAGTTTACCCGAGAACTCTGGACACGGCTAGGAATCAC
Organism: Heterobasidion irregulare TC 32-1; assembly: GCF_000320585.1. Lineage (NCBI taxonomy): Eukaryota > Fungi > Basidiomycota > Agaricomycetes > Russulales > Bondarzewiaceae > Heterobasidion > Heterobasidion irregulare. The sequence goes on along the minus strand of NW_009258198.1, from coordinate 758,648 downwards.
CGCCGCTCTCAGCACGGCTTATCATCCCCAAACAGATGGAGAAACGGAACGGGTAAACCAGGAGATCGAACAGTTCCTGAGAACGTTCTGCAACTACCATCAAGACAATTGGGTAGACCTTCTGCCGTTTGCCGAATTCTCGCATAACACACGGAAGCACTCGGCCACCGGAAAATCCCCTTTCGAAGTGCTATACGGCTTCAATCCTCCCTATTCAGCTGACACGGCACTGGAGACAAAGGTACCTGCGGTAGCTGAACGCATTAAGACGATCATAGAAGTTCAGGAAGAAGCCGCTGCTAGCTTACAAATAGCCAGCAACTACGCCAAAGACCGGGATCTTCACAGGAAACTTCCCCAATGGGAAGAAGGAGACCAAGTATGGCTAGAAGGAACCCATATTCGGACAACCCATCCTAAGTTCAAACTCGCCCCTAGGCGATATGGCCCTTTCAAGATACTGGGAAAAGTGGGAACCCTGGCGTACAAACTCCAAATTCCTCCGCAGTGGAAGATCCACCCGGTATTCCACGCCGCAGTGCTCACTAAATATAGAGAAACCGAAGCCCACGGAGAAAACTTCGCGCGACCAATACCGGAAGTATTGAACGATGAAGAACACTACGAAGTAGAAATGATCGTGGACTCAAAACGGCAAGGACGGGGAACCAAATACTTGGTCAAATGGATGGGATATCCCGAAGCAGACAACACCTGGGAGCCCTACGCCCTCCTAAAAGGAACGGCGGAAGAAGCCATGAAAGATTTCCACGACCAATACCCTGACAAACCTCGTCCGGGAACAGCCTGAGAGGAGGGGCGAAAGATTATAAAAGGAGCAACGAGAGGACTCCAACAAAACATCTTCTCACCCTTTTCCCCTCTCAAACACATCCCCCATTCGAATGCTCCTCCACGACGACCACGATGCTTCGTCTCCATCCAGAAACTCCTCCCCCGATGTCGTCCTTATGGTCGCCAATCCAGATGTCGAACGAGTGGAAAGAGGAACAAGTCCTCACCGACCAGATGCTGGACGAATTGATAGAGGAACAAGTCCTCAACAACCAGGACCTACCGGCGTCCTCCTCACCCCTCATCTCAACAACTTCTCCGACGACGACGCCGAAGACTATGCCAAGTTCAAAGAAAGGGAAAGAACCCGAAGACCCTCACCGGAGAGGGCCTCACGAGATGCACCACGGCATGAAAACCCTGATGACCGAAACCAGTCGAGCCTTGGCCAATTACCAGTGGGAGTTCCACCTCCTAGTGAAGGCACGCCAAATAGTGGAGTTGCAGGTCCCTCGGGATTTCGAGCAAGAACGACAGCTCAACTCCCAAGCCATGGAGAAGCTGAACCAATACCAGTTCTATCAGAAACTGCACCTCCACCAGTACCAACTAGTGGACCGGTTCCCAGCTCCATGGGAGGACCTACCCCTCGTACAGATCCTCACGCCGGAGAACTGGAGCGACACGCAGACGCGCTCCTCCAGCGGAACACCATCTCCGCGGTAATACAAATGGCCACAGCCATGGCCCTCCAAAGACTTGCTAACTTCTCGGCAGGACAACCCGGGAATGAACATAGCGACGTACCTCGACGACTGGCTAGTGCCAGTCTCCAGATCAGGGCGCTCGCCCTCCAAACCGACCCGGACACAGCCTCCTGGTACGCCCACAATGACGGGCGACCCCGAGCCCTCCTCATCCACCCTGACGAGTTCTCCCAATACGTCAACCGAGAGCTCCTTCCAGCTCTCCTCTTCGGAGGAGAACTGGGAAACGTCCAACCAAGCAGAACCGACCCTTTCCGAGTTGTCACTTGGAACGTACCACGTCCCGGAGAACACCCCGCGCCTGTACCAAATCCAAGGAGGGTTCCGCGTACGGTCGTGGAGCGCCCTCCGCCGAGACAACGAGAGGTTCCTACAGCGCATAGCCATACCGCGACTTCCCCCTCTCACCGGATACGAGGTTTTCCCCTATCCCAAGGAAATACCGACGAGGAGGAACCGCCCGTCTATCGAAGAAATAAGGGAAGGCGAAGTCGGGGAAGCCAGGCAACCCTCGGACGCGGAACAACTGCTGGCCGGAGTGTTCGACACCGGCCTAGATCGCCTCCTCCTAGTGCTCGATTTCGTACGAACGAAAGAGAGGATAACCGAAGTAGCCGCAGAACTCGCCGCACTGATTCGGAGGCTCGAAGAAATAGCTCTTGGACTAGATCCGAGCTCGACGCATGGGATGCTCTAGACGATCCAGGAAATTACGACGAGGCGGACCCCTACTACCGACCTGACGAAGGGGGCGGGGATTATCAGGGACCTTTTGATTATTAAACGAACTAATAACAGGGCATAGAGAGAAGAAAGGGGGTAAGGAAGTTGAGGAACTCCTTCCCCTGACACAACAACATCCGAAACGATGTAAAACTACAATCGTCCGCAACGACGTAAAACTAAGATCGTCCCTCAAGACGTTAAACTGTATGACATCGTCCGAAACAGACGTTAAACTACCCCGCGTCCGGAATGACGTCTAAACTATCGGACCTGCATGTCTTAAAACTGTGAAAAGACAAGAAGGCAGGGGAAGTACCTGACCAATAGTCCTAGGTTCAAATGATGGTACGAATCAAGGACAACAGCGGGCATAATTCCACGTACGACCTACGGCGGAATCCTTTCACATCCTCGCTGTCAAGGAGTAATCTGACAGATGCATCGAGCGTCCCATTTGGATCCTCAGTTTTACAGGGTTTTTTCCGCATTAGGGAACCCTCCACATGACATATACTCTACTCGTAGGTGTCGACAAGCAGGCCCTTCGCCTTGGTACAGCGAAGTGCCCATACATAACCGGTTGCAAGTCCGAGTCAAGAAATTATGATGCATAACTCGTATCGTGAACCCTCACAGTCAAGGTCTGACTGGTGTTTTGGGACGTCCCACTTTGGATCTCCCGTTTTACAGGATCGTTTCCGCATTAGGGGATCCTACAGCTGGCGCATGAGATGATGTAGAGAGCGGGCCGCCTCTACCTCACAAGTCTTCCTAATGATGCGAGGCCACAAAATCACATCCGGAACGATGTAAAACTACCAAAGGCTTGGTCCGCAATGACTATAAACTACTAGGGTCCGCAATGACGTTAAACTAGTCTTCGTCCGAAATGACGGAAAACTACCCATCGTCCGAAATGACGGAAAACTACCCACCGTCCGAGATGACGTTAAACTACCATTGACCAAAGGAGCGTGGTTGCATTCTGGCGAAGCGCGGAAGGACTCGCGTCACAGAACCCTGCCTATAAAAGGTCGAAGCGCTTCCGATATTCACTCGCTTTTCGGTAAAAGAATATCGGGTCGTCTTGGTTCAAATCCAAGCGAGGGGTCTGGGGACATGGAAGAGCAAGCGTCTCTTCATGGAGCGCTCAGTCTAGTCCTGGAGTCGAAGTACAAGAAATTCCGCTACAAGACCTAGTCAGGAGGCAACTAGGACACGTGCCTCGAGTCGAGGATCTAGTGGGAAGGGACTAGATCACGCGACTCTCGTCTGGCCCACACAGCGGAAGAACGACAAGAGCAGGCCACTCACACCGAGAAGTCTATTCCGCCAAACGTCCGGGATGACGTTAAACTAAGCATTGTTTTTCCACAATATTTGTGGCGAAACAACGTCCGCGATGACGCTAAACTATTGTCCCTTTCCACATAGGGATTGTTCGAGGCCAATGGCATCGACGTCCGCAACGACGATAAACTACAGGCGTCCGAAACGACGCTAAACTACTTGTCCCTTCAAGTATAGGGATTGTGCGTGGCGATCTTGACAAGATACCATGCGTCCGAAACGACGTTAAACTAGTGCCCCTGAACCTAGGGGTTGTCATTGACGTCCAATCCCCTGGACACCAATGCGTCCGCAATGACGTTAAACTACTTGCTCCCGATCGCATGGGAGTTGTGATTCATCACTCTGGTGCTGAATCGTCCGTAATGACACAAAACTATTGCTCCTTACCGTATAGGAGTTGTGGATTGGCCGCCATGGTGTCAATCGGTCCGCAATGACATTAAACTACGTGCTCCTTACCGAATAGGAGTTGTGGTTGTTGACCAAGACCGTGGTCATCAACCGTCCGAGATGACGTTAAACTACTCGTCCCTTTTTCAGTATAGGGATCATCATCAACGTCGTCCTTGACGAGAATGATGCTGATAACGTCCGAGATGACGTTAAACTACCCTCATCCTCGGAGGAAAAGCCTATCGTGACTCGAGGGACACAGTCAGACGATAGCCCGCCTATCGCACGGCGTTAAACTGCGAGGATGCCTATCGCACGGCATTAAACTGCGAGGATGCCTACCTCACGGCATTAAACTGAGCGGTCTCCTAATATTGAGACGTTATAAGTTATCCGGTTTGATAAAGTATAAACCGTTCCCATCATGCCTCAGTGGAAACCTGCGGGAAAAAGTCTGGTCTAGGGCCCTATGCACATAACCGATGAATGGTCCGGCGTGCAGAAACATCTTTCTCCCACAGATATTCCATGTTGATGATGAAGAACATCCGAAATGATGTAAAACTACTGACGTCCGCAAAGACGTTAAACTACGGATCGTCCGAAACGACGATAAACTACGGACCGTCCCGCATGACGTTTAAACTGCCAGTCGTGGATATATCTCGCAACCCGACAAATATATCAGCTGTGGTCTTGATGTCTATTTCGTGCAAGCGAACGGGCAGACGAGAAAAAGGAGTCAGACTCCTCCTTGTTCCTCGCTGCACCCTTCAAGTCTAATTCTCTTCACATCCTTGCCTCGAACCCAACACTACACGTGGTATTCCCCACCATAGGCCCACGTTTGTGAAAAACAAACTCTGGACGCCGTAAACTGCCTCACCGGAGATGAGTCCACCGTATGGGGACAATACTGCTTGGGATTTTGATTGGGCGCCCTCACCGGAGATGAGCTCACCGTATGGGAGCAATACTGCTTGGCCGTTCGACTCATGCTTAGGCATGGTACAAGGTAGTCTGGAGAAGTAGGCCTAAGCCTTCGTAAAGCGATCAACCTACTTGTCCGTGGACGCCGCCGGTCGCCATTGAGGAAACAACAAAATCATGAGGATAGACGACTATCCTGGAAACACTGAGGTTTGGCCCTCGGAGAAGGAAGAAGAAGAACCTGATGACACGAATTGGAACCCACATGCTAGAGTTTCTACACATCCACACACCACTCGCATTCATACGCCTTTCTTGATGCTATTCCAGAAGCGGGCTGGAAGTAAGACCGCGATGAGGTTTACCCGCGGCAGAATCAATCCCACGGGTGAAGGAAGAACACCCTAGAGAGCGGAGGCTTGGATAACCTCACGACTCGACAAACAAACAGCTCAACGGAGATGGAAAACTCCTAGAGGATCAAACGACGTAAGTCGGTCTTCCTCCCAGAAAACGAAGTCATGTCTCGGAAGTCGCATCCGGAGACCATCGTTGGATCAAGAAAGCAAATCGTATATGGAGTGGCGATGAAGCGCACAGCGCTGTCCTACCAGGCGAATAGGACGTAGAAAGGGGGTATTGTTATGATCACGTTCTGTCGGGCCTTAACGGCGGTCTATACCAACACGATCATCACAAATATCACGCGGCCTCACAGGTTGAGGCGTACACCAAGGTACAGATATTAACCTTGGTCATCCACTCCCAACGGATCACCTTATCGTTGGTCGAGTATCACGGGCCTATTGTATTAGCGGGCATGGAACGCCGCCTTATAAATTACTCACACGCAGGGCATGAACCTCCTAGTCTTTCCTGGCCGGAAGGAGACGAACGGAGAAGCACAAGAGTAGTCGTTATTGAGAGAGACGACTTAGAGAATACCTACAGATACATATTCGGTATTCTCACGCCCTACTTCCTAAAGTAGTATAAAAGGCCCATAGAGTAGGCTGAGGTTCTTCAGTCTATTCTCTTCGTTCACTGTGGTCTTCCTACCACAGCACGCTCATCCACTGTAGCCTTCCTACTACAGTCTTCATTGCTATATCGCAATACACTTCTGGCTCCTGTGCTACACGTACAGTCGAGACCACCGTTCCACACATCCTCCACGAGTGACCTAGGGAAGAACCTCCTACTCTTGGGGTTACCGACGAGCAGTCGTAACACTATTGACCTGAAACCAACCTTCAAGCCTCAGGTGCCCAAATCTACACCTTAAGCCCAGAAAAACACAATAAACTAGGAAAATTCATCAAGAAACACCTTACTAGGGGGACCATCTGTCGATCTACTTCGCAAACTGTAGCCCCATTTTTCTTCATAGGAAAGAAAGATGGAAAACTATACCTAGTACAGGACTACCATCATCTGAACTCGCACACTATTCCAAATATGTTCCCTCTCCCACTAATCCAAGAGCTATTGGACATGATAAAGGGGGCTGTTATTTTTAGCAAACTGGATATGTGATGGGGATACAACAATATATGCATCAAGAAGGGAGATGAATGGAAAGCAGCTTTCATCACCCCGCTGGGTTCTTATGAACCCACAGTGATGTTTTTCGGCTTAACTAACTCACCAGCCACCTTTCAAGCCATGATGAACATGATCTTTAAGGAACTCATCACAGCCTAGAAGATAACCGTGTATATGGATAACATCCTCATTTTCTCCAAATCCATGGTGGAACACATTCAAGTCCTGAACCAAGTTTTCCAAATTCTATGTGACAATGACCTCTACTCGAAACCAGAAAAGTGCGAGTTTTACAAGGAAAAACTCCACTATCTAGGGTACACAATCTCAAAAGACCATGTCACTATGTAAGACTCTAAAATGGACGCAATAAAAGATTGGCCAATTCCATGCACAGTTCAAGACATTTGTTCCTTTTTAGGGAAATTTTTATAGGCGCTTCATCAAAAAATTCTTGCTTATTGCGTGCCCTCTGCATGACCTCACAAAAAAGGACAAAAAATGGAACTGGACTCCAAAGTGCCAAGAGGCTTTCGAACGGTTAAAGAAAGCTTTCATCAGCCAACCTGTTCTGAATTACCTGGATCCCATGCACCCATGCCGACTAGTAATGGACGCATCATTAATTGCCTATGGAGCTACCCTCTTACAAAAAGGAAAAGACGGTGATTGGCATCCAGTAGCTTTCCTTTCCGGGTCATTCTCACCAGCGGAATTAAATTACGACATTCACGACTGGGAACTCTTGGCCATTATAAAAGTGCTGGAACACTGGAACCACTACCTCGAAGGCGCATGACATCCCGTTGAGATCTAGATGGACCACAAAAACCTGGAACATTTCCAAATGATGCAAGATCTATCATGACAACATGCCTATTGGAGCCTTTATTTGAGCAGATTTGACTTTACACTCAGCTATAAAGCAGGGTCAACGAACCATTCCGATGCTCTGTCCAGGCGTCCAGACCTAAGTGAGGGGGTAGAATCTGACAACAAGGCTCAAATTTTGCTCCCAGCCAATCTTTTTAACAAATCCGACAAGACATTGGTGGAACCATCCTCAACAAGGCATATAAAATCCACGGAAATCGCATCCTCAAACCTCATTTCCCTTATCCGACATTCAAAATTGGAACATGATGCCCTGACAAGAGTAGCCCTCACCAAACTCTTGCAAGTAGGGCCACAAGGAATGAGGGGACTACTGGGACATTGGACACATGAAGATGGAATCACTAGGCATAACAGCTATATATGTGTCCTAAGGGACGATGTCATCCGAAGACTCATCGTCAAAATGCATCATGATGCACCCACGGTAGGACACCTAGGTAGAGCCAAAACATTGGAAATGGTACAACAACACTACTGGTGGCAAAACATGACCAAATTCATCCACAAAATTGTGAACGGATGTGCCATATGTCAATCCATGAAGAATTTGACACACAGGACATACCCGCCTATCTACCCTTTGGAAACCACCAATGTCCCTTAGTGATTCATCTTAACAGATTTTGTCACGGATCTACCTAAAAGCAAAGGTTTCAATTCAATCAACGTGGTAGTGGACCAAGGTCTGTCCAAAGGCATAGTCATCACCCCATGCAAGAAAATGATCACTGCAGAATAAACAACCATGCTCTTCCAGAATAACGTTTTCAATTGACATAGGCTGCCGGCTAAAATAGTGTCCGATTGAGGCCCTCAATGTGCGTCCAAGTTCACCTGGGAACTCTGGAAATGGCTAGGGATCACCACCACTCTCAGTATGGCTTATCATCCCCAAATAGATGGAGAAACGGAACAGGTGAATCAGGAGATCGAACAATTCCTGAGAACATTCCATCTGGAAAACCACCCCTTTGTATTAAGCTTTAATTAATTCTATTTATGCATAATTAAGAATGATTAGGATTAGACATTTTTAGCTTACCCCCCCTCTAAACCTGTTCAAATTAGACATAATTTTCCTAAATTAGGAATTATTAGGATTGATTATAACTTGAAATTTCGGAAAATTCATAATAAATCAAGCATCACAGTTCTCATAGCCTTCTTACAGAGTCATATCTATTAGAGCACTAGTTTACCTAAACACAGAATATACCTTATAACAAACTTGCCTTTTGCCAGAGATGAACCAACAACCTCATGTATACAAGCACCCGGGACAGATGCTCTAAGCCACTAAGCCACAAGGTCTAATATATAAATTTGGTAATCTAAATAAGTAGACATAATATGGGCAACCTCAACATCTCTGATTTTATTCAACATTTATCTTTCCTCTCTCTTATAAATAAATAGGTCAATAAATACCTAAAAAGTCAGGTCTTTCAGGATTTAGTTTAAACACCAGCTAAGAAGATAATAAACCAATATAAAATAGATAATACACTTTATATAGGATAAAAATAAATTATGGCACTTATACAATTTGGACTGAGAATGTGTAAAACTATGATTGAGTATAATATTCAATGGGACTCTACTAGTATAGACAATGCTACCTGAATTTGCAAATTTGATCAAAAACATGATTATGAATAATCAAGATCCAATAAGAGAGAGGGGTTTTCCAAATAGCCACTAGTGAGGTAGAGGGTGGGGATAAGAGTATATGTATGGCATGCCTATATATAAATAAGCACAAGATTGTTGGAGGTGATCTTGATATGCATAATGCATATATTTCCTATATGGCAGGCAAATATATCATTCTGGCACCACATACCAATATGACTGTCTTTTCCACAGCCTAATAGCTAGAGGAAAACACCAAGTTTGAGCATCTTCTGTATAACAAGGCAATAAACAATATAATAGTGCTAAAAATTGTAATATCAATAGTAATGATGATTGTGTGCTACACAAGACAGTATTAACCACTGTACTAATAGACAAGGTCTATAAGGCTGCATATAGCATATCCCTAAGTCCAACCCACATGTTGTGTCCTATAATGACCAGTAGTAGGCATTGGCTAACAATGACAACTTTAATGATCATGTGTGCAAGGACAAGGTACCTAGGTCTTCATAGCCTCTTGTGGCAGCTGCCAAGCTGCCAACAAAGTGGCTGAGGGCATCAATGCACATTTCTCTCTTTCTATATCCCTTGTAAAGGCAGCCGGAAAGTCAGCAAAAGAGCTACAAGATAATGGTATAGGCATATATGAAGAAGAGTAATATGCTGAAATAGTATAGAATGTGCCACATCTTTACCTTCTCACTGATAGAGCAGTAGTACTTACTACTTTCTACTGCTAATTAAAGACTTCTTAGTATAGAATTAGTGCTAATATCATGAAATTAGAAACCAATCCAATGCTCACAATGTGTTGCTCCCAATTAGGAAATTAGACACTTTTAGATACTATTAGCACTTTTAGATACTTTTAGACACTATTAGATATAATCTGGAGCTAATACAAGGGGGTGTTTTTCCAGATGTCTGCAACTACCACCAAGATAACTGGGTAGACCTTCTGCCATTTGCCGAGTTTTTGCATAACACACAAAAACATTCAAGCACTAGAAAATCCCCTTTCAAAGTACTGTACGGCTTCAATCCCCCTTACTCAGCTGACACAGCACTAGAGACAAAGGTACCCGCAGTAGCTGAATGCATTAAAACAATCACAGAAGTCTAGGAAGAAGCCGCTGCCAGCTTACAAATAGCCAGCAAATACGCCAAAGACTGGGATATCCACAGGAAACTCCCCCAATGGGGAGAAGGAGACCAAGTATGGCTAGAAGGAACCCATATCTGGACAACCCATCCTAAGTTTAAGCTTGCCCCTAGGAGGTATTGCCCTTTCAAAATATTGGCAAAAGTAGGAACCCTGGTGTACAAGCTTCAAATTCCCCAACACTAGAGAATCCATCCGGTGTTCCATGCCACGATGCTCACTAAATACAGAGAAACAAAGGCGCATGGGGAAAACTTTGCAAGGCCATTACCAGAAGTACTAAACAATAAAGAACATTACAAAGTGGAGACAATCGTGGATTTGAAGAAACAAGGATGGGGAATCAAGTACTTGGTCAAATAGGTGGGATATCCCGAAGCAGATAACACCTGGGAACTCTATGCCCTCCTGAAAGGAACAGTGAAAGAAGCCATGAAGGAGTTCCATGACCAATACCCTAGCAAACCCCATCCGGGAACATCCTAAAAATACATCACATCACTTGAATGCTTCTCTATGATGACCACAATGCCTTGTCTCCATCCAGAAACTCCTCCCCCGATGTTGTCCTTATGGTCTCCAATCCAGATGTTGGACGAGTAGAAAGAGGAACAAGCCCTCATCAATCTGATGCCGGACGAGTTGACAGAGGAACCAGTCCTCACCACCCAGAACCCACCATCGCTGTTCTTACCCCAGGTCTTAACAACTTCTCAGATGATGATGCTGAGGACTCAGCCAAGTTCAAAGAAAGGGAAAGGACCCACTGATTATTGCCAAGGCAGAATTCCCAAGATGCACCATGGCATGAAGGCTCTGATGACCAAAACTCGCCAAGTGCTAGCAAACCACCAGCTAGAGTTCCACCTCCTGCTGGAATCATACTGAATGCTGGAGTTGTAGGTCTCTCAGGACTACAAGCAAGAACTGCAACTCAACTTCCTAGCCATGGAATAACTGAATCGGTATCAGTTCTACCAGGAACTACATACGTGCCAGTACTGGTTGGTGGACAGATTCCCAGCTCCATGGGAAGACCTACCCCTCGTGCAAATCCTCACTCCGGAGAATTGGAACGACACGTGGACATGCTTCTCCAGCAAAACACCATTTCCATGGTAATACAAACGGCCACAGCTATGGCCCTCCAATGACTTGCTAACCTTTTGGCAGGGCAACCCGGAAATGAAAATAGTGACATACCTCGATTACTGGCTAGTGCCAGTCTCCAGATAAGAATACTCGCCCTCTAGACTGACCCTGACACAGCTTCCTGGTATGAACACAATGATGGATGACTACGAGCTCTCCTCATCCACCCCGATGAGTTCTCCTAGTATATTAACCAAGAGCTCCTTCCAGCTCTCCTCTTCTCCAGGGAACTGGGGGATGTCCAACCAAGCAGAACCGACCCTTTCTGCATTGTCACTTGGAACGTACCACATCCCAGAGAACGTCCCACACCTGTATCAAATTCAAGAAGGCCTCCGTACATGGTTGTAGAACGCCCTCCTCCAAGACAACGAGAGGTTCAAACAGCACGTAGCAATCTCATGACCTCCTCCTCTCACCAGGTATGAAATATTCCCATATCCCAGGGTGGTACTAATGAGGAGGAACCACCTGTCTATCAAAGAAAGGAAGGAAGGAGAAGTTAAGGAAGTCAGGCAACCCTCCAACGCGGAACAGCTATTAGCAAGGGTATTCAATACCAGCCTGAAACACCTCCTACTGGTACTCAATTTCGTGCAGATGAGGGACAGGATAAACGAGGTAGCTGCAGAGCTCGCCGCACTGATTTGGAGACTTGAAGAAATCGCTCTTGGACTCAATCTGAGCTCGATGCATGGGACACTTTAGATGATCTGGGAAACTACAACGATACGGATCCCTATGATTGACCCAATGAAGGAGGCGATGGTTATCAAGGACCCTATGACTATTAACGAGCGTCGACAGGAAAAGAAAGAAGGGTGAGGAAGTTGAGGAACTCCTCACCCAGAAGCACCTGAAAAGGGTCCAAAATGACCTAAAACTAGTTTGTCCACAACGACATAAAACTGGGTTCATCCCTTATGACATTAAACTATATGCCCTCGTCCGAAAGAGATGTTAAACTACCCCATGTCTGGAATGATGTCTAAACTATTGGACCTGCATGTCTTAAAACTGTGAAAAGACAAGAAGGCAGGGGAAGTACCTGACCACCCATCCTGATTCTAATGATGGTAAGAATCACGGGCACACAAGCGGGCATAGTTCCACGTACAACCTGTGGCAGAATTCTTCTACATCCTCACTGTCAAGGAGTAATCTGACAGATGCACTGAGCGTCCCATTTAGATCCTCAGTTTTACAGGGTTTTTTCTGCATTAGGGAACCCTCTACATGACAAAATCTACTTGTAGGTGTCGACAAGCTGGCTCTTCATCTTGGTACAACAAAGGTGCCCATACATAACTGGTTGCAAGTCTGAGGATGAACATGCACCTGCGCTAGGGTCCAAGGGAGGTATTTGGGAAGCTTTTGGGAGATACTGAACAGCGCTCGACAAGTACCAAAGATGCTAACTTGCACCAAACACGGTCGATCCCCACCCGACCGACCGCAACCCTCCGAAGGACATTCAGCAGCACTTGGGTCAGTTTGCCCATACGTCACGTACTTACCATGACTGCATAGGAGTGTTACGATAGGTGTTTACAAGATCAGAGCCAGTATTCCGTATTGGCCGATGTGCTCCGTGAGTTGGTTGGTCCTTATTGCTTATCTTCCCGACTTCCACATGGTCGGTCAAACGCAATCTTGCACCATGACTTGGCCGCCCTGGTTGTACATTACTTCTTCTTTATTGCCATTGGCTTGCCAATACCTGTTCTGGCCACCTGCACTCAGGTGACGGATCCCAAACGTCTGGGATTTCGACATCACTGATTACCTTTTTACCTTATCACCTTCAGAACCCATATGGACATCTTACCTACCTTCTTATCTTCTCTGATTGCTGGGGCTTGGCACCCATTTGACATCTACTCTTATTTTGTGTTCGATATTTTACTTAGGGGCACTGTTTACTATAAAAACCCTACATACAACTCTGGAATAAACCAGCTTTCGCACCCCACAGTTCAGAGCTCATTTGCACTCGTCTCAACCATCGAAATCGTCTTTGTCAGCTCCCGAAAACTTGTCATCCTTGTCATTTGGCCTCATTCGCATTCATACTCGTCGCTTTGCTCGTACCCCTCGTATATTATCAGAGTCCCATGTGGCTCTTGAAGCACGTAGTTGTCGGTTGCGACACTACCTTCTCGTTACCGACCGAATCCCCAATATGACCGACCAAACATTCAGTCGGTGTTTGGTGCGGTCCTGAAACCGTTCGGGCACTATAATCTCATACTCCATGCTGCTTCTCAGTGCGCCGTCGATTTCTAAAGTCATCACTAACAATTCCTTATGTATTAGATACTAGCTCCAGCACCCCTGCATTAGAGGTTGTTTTGGTGTTGTGCTCGGCACTTAGAGCCACCTCAAGCATATCACTGAGGCCAAGAATTATGATGCATAACTAGTTAAGTGAACCCTCACAGTCAAGGTCTGACTGGTGTTTTGGACATCCCACTTTAGATCTCCAGTTTTAAAGGATCATTTCCATATTAGGGGATCCTACTGCTGACACATGAGATAAGTAGAGTCCAGGATACCTCTGCTTAATGCGCTTCCTCCAAGGAATGCAAGGCCACAAAATTACATCCAGAATGATGTAAAACTACCAAAGGCTTGATCCGCAATGACTATAAACTACTAGGGTTCATAATGACATTAAAATAGTCCTCGTCCGAAATGATGGAAAACTACCCCTCATCCGAGATGATGTTAAACTACCATTGACCCAAGGAGTGTGGGTGTATTCTGGTGAAGCACGGATTTTTGGGAGGATCCGCGCCGCAGAACCCTGCCTATAAGCGGTCAAAGTACTTTGGTGTTCACTCGCTTTTTGGTAAAAGAACATCAGGTCATCTTGGTTCAAATCCAAGTGAGGGGTCTGGGGACATAGAAGAGCTCGCATCTCTTCATGGCGCACCCAGTCTAGTCCTGGAGTCGAAGTACAAGAAATTCCACTCCAAGACCTAGTCAGGAGGCAACTAGGACATGTGCCTCGAGTCAAGTATCTAATTAGGAAGGCTATATCACATAACTTCCTTTGGCTCACATCGCGGAAAAACAATGAGAGCTGGCCACTCATTCGGAAAAGGTCTATTCCGCCAATGTGTCCGAAATGATGTTAAACTACCATCCCTTTGTTCTAGGGATCATATTGAAGCTGGAATTATTGCTCCAGCTCCAATGTGTCCGAAACGATGTTAAACTACTGTCCCTTTTCCACATAGGGATCATAGGATGTCATCTCAAGATTGAGATGGCATCACATCCGCAATGATGGTAAACTATATGTCCCTTTTCGTATAGGGATCATAAGGTGGCATCTTAATCACAAAAGATGTCACCTAACATCCAAAACGACGTTAAACTACCATCCTTTCCAGAACAAGGACCATGTGTGGCAACCTTGGCAAGATACTGTGCATCCGCAATAACGTTAAAATACTTGCTCCTTACCGCATAGGAGCTGTGATTGGCAACCCTGGGTCCCAATCGTCCATAATGATGGTAAACTATTTGTCCCTTTTGGCACATGGATCTTCATCAACATCATTTTTGACAAAAATGACACTGATGACGTCCGAAATGATGGTAAACTACCTTCATCCTTGGAAGGAAAAGCCTATCGTGACTCAAGGGACACAGTCAGACGATAACAGCTGCCTATGGCATAGCGTTAAACTGCAAGCTCACCTATAGCACGGCGTTAAACTGCTGACTTGCCTACCTCACGGCGTTAAACTGAGCAGTCTCACAACATTGAGACATTACAAGTTATCTGGTTTGATATAGTATAAACTGTTCTCCATCATGCCTCAGTGGAATCTGGAGTGGGTAAAGTCTGGTCTAGGGCCCTATGCACATAACTGACGAATGATCCGGCGTGCAAAAACATCTTTCCCCACAGATACTCCATGATGATGATGAAGCAGGTCCGCAACAACCTTGAAAGTAAAATACTGGGAGGTGCAGAGCGCCTTAATATTGTCCGCAACAACAATAAACTGTGGACCATCTGGAATGACATTTAAACTACCATCATGGATATATCTCGCAACCCGACAAATATATCAGCTGTGGTCTTGATGTATATTCATGCATGCGAATGGGCAGACTTGGAGAAGGAGTCAGACTCCTCCTTGCTCCTCGCTGCGCCCTTCAAGTCTAATTCTCTTCACATCCTTGCCTCGAATCCAACACTACACGTGGTATTCCCCACCATAGGCCCACATTTGTGACAAACAAACTCTGGACACCGTAAACGGCCTTACCAGAGATGAGTCCACCGTATGGGGACAATACTGCTTGGGATTTGGCTAGCAACCTCACTAGAGATGAGATCACCGTATGGGAGCGATACTGCTTGGGACGACGATAGGATTGCGCTTTGTTTGTCTGTGGCTGCGTATGCGCAAAATCTTCACAGGATTGCCATGCAGCTCTTCCATACCGCGCAATTTTTCCAAGCCGTGCAACCGATGACAACTATTTTCTCATCCGATTTCCTCTGATAGCAGTCGGCATAAACATCTGATAAGTACAATGCTAGACGCTGCTGCGAATTTGATCTGCATTCCCTTTAGCCGCCATGACTCTCCAATTCTTTGAAACATCCATTTATCATAACAAGTGATTACAACGTCTGCCTGCCACTCGGAATTCCTGAGGCAACCTGATGCCGGCCCTGCTTGGTGGTTCGAAAGGTCGAACGCGTTGCTGGTAGAGTACGGTGCATGGTCCAGGATAGAGGCGCCCTATGGCTATTGGTGAACAAGACAAGATTGACATTAGAAATCTCAGGGAAGGACATATTGAGTGAAATATGAGATGTTAGACATATAATCACATATACATGGAGGAAGGATTGAAAAGCATAGAGCATAAGTTGTGATGGAAAACTAGCATGTCAAGTTACCAAGCGTACTAATCTTCCCCATTGGATTCGACCATAAAGGGGAGGGACGCTGGCGTCGCATTATCCATACCCGCAGAGCCACTGCCGCGCTTTATGTTAGCCCTCAACAACGAGCTACGCCGTGCCGCAAATATCAGGCCTCGTGCTTCAGTAAAGAATTGATCACAGCCATGCAGCTCATCGCTGACATCATTCTCCATCTATCCGTCCATCTCGAGATGCTGCTCGATGATTGCTATGAATCGATCCGAAGTCTTGAGGATTTCGAGGGCAGAGTCCCGAGATTGATCCATGTCTCGCATCCGTTGTAACACTCTCGGGGCACTATAGAGTGGAACGAATAATTTTCGAAGCGCCTCGATGAGGCTGGCATGCGGGGTGCTTAGGAACTTTTCGAGGCCTAGTTCAGACAATGCAGTAGGCCCGATTGGTTGAAAAAACTCGTATTTTCCACGTCCTCCGGATGTTCGCCCTTGCACGGTGGCAGATCTGCTGTCGAAATGCTCGATGAATGCTTTCTTGAGCAACTTACATTGCGCCACAGTAAGGTGGCTGGCCCTATAGCGGACACTGGTGTATAGCAAGACGTGAAGACCAGATTCCAGTTCATCACGAAGTTCATGGCGCGTGCTGTCAGGATCCATGAGCCGGGCCGCCGAGATGAATTGCCAAGTTCCCTGCAAACAGGAGTTCAGTTTTTGAGGCGAGTTACATGGCTATCTTATGACGCACCGTTTGCCACTTCGTCGTCGGTCCCTGCGGCCCCTGAGTGTCAACCCTTTGATTATCCTCGCTTGGCAACCTCATAGCTAGATCCCAGTCAATCAAGATTCCCTTGCCTGAATCAGATATCAAAATGTTGCCGGCACTGAGATCCCCATGTCGCACGCGTGCCAATCTAATTGCCAGATCGTGTGCTGCACAGAAAGACGTTGGTAAGCATGCGAGGTGTCAAAGACATCGTCGACTTACCTTTCATCCCATCGCACATAGCGCTAGCGAGCTCTTTTGACGATCTAAATTGGCTCAAGGGCCGTCCGATGTCCCCCAGAACTAACCGATGGAGCCTGTGTCGCCTCGGAGGATTCGTCGTCTTGCAAAACCACTCTTTTGAACTGTACTCGTGCGTCCGTGTGTCTTGACCCAGGATGTCTTGAGAGCAGATCATCGTCGGGATCCCGGTCACACCTGATCGTTCGAGGTGCCGATAGGTCGCTCCTTCATTCTCGATCCCATCCTCCAAGTACCGCCAGCTGTTCTTCAGATACACAAGTTTCTGTCTAGTGATGTCATATGCAATGTACCCGTCTGTGGCTCTCCCAAACGGGCTGCCGCTCTGCCAATGAGGTTTCGACGCGATGAAATAGTGTTTCCGGTGCGTGTCGTCGTCCGTGATACAAAACTGGTGAAAGGTGGCATCAGACGAGTAGAAGCATTGGGCCGTTTCTTCGTCCTCGCCTAGGAGCCTAGCCAGAAACCTGGCTCGTTCGTCAAATGCTTTCTTCGCCCTCTTGATGTCTCTCGCCATGGGCTTTGTGGGCGATGTATCTCGTCCACGTTGCACGTCATTGAAACGGTTGAACCTCCAAAGGAACATAATCAGATGAGTAGGGTCTCTCCTCCAGTTGACTCGTTCAGTCACAATAGCTCCCGCGCGATCCCATCGAATGAAGCGAACATAGTCACCAAGCAAGACCACAGTGAACAGGAAGAACCGGTTTTGCGCCGAGAGCTGCAAGCCTGAATAGGAACAGATTTGTCCTCGACTCATGGTCACCTCCTGCGAGCGATGTAAGACTGTGTTTGTATCGCCAGAGGTCGCACTGGAAGCGAGATCCTGGAATGGGTCCTTAGTCTCTGGCTTGCGCTCGATGCACAGTTCCATCAGCTCAAAGTCAATTACATCACCGCCTTGCAGAGATCTCTTGTAAGCAACCATGTCTGGCTTGCGTTTGAAGTCTGCATCCAGATCGTCAGTCGTGTTGACAAATCTCAGCTTCTGGCAAATTCCAGATGCCTCGACAGCATCTTTCTGTGAATACGATATAATCAACATCGGTCTCTAATAACAAAGAAGAATATATATGCACAAAGTGATCCTCAAATTTTCCGACCCTAGGTATGTTCTTGAAGATTTGGGTGGCACGCTTGGGAGGTTTCTTGTCATCCTTCGTCTTCATGAAAGCGTCAAAGAATTCTGTAATAAGCATAGGTCCATGAAAGTCGTTCTCAGTCTCTTCAGCAAGTAGAGCGTATTCAGCCGGTGCCTTGGATATTTCCATCGCACTGAAACGTTGAGTGCTGGCTATCTTGTGCGAAGACATGTCAGGAGCAGTAGAACAGATGTTGAATGAATCACTTACAGGAATGGAGAAAGTGCTTAAGTACTGGAGACTAATGCCACAAACTGTGGCCCCGAGTTTCGAACAAGCTTGTGATAGTGACCTCTGCTGGTGAACGTTTGAACCAACGCTGCAAGCCACGAAGCCATGGAACTCCGCGATATAGACACGTGATCGCATTGTGGCCGAGTTACAAGGCCGCTTGTATGAACCTTTGTGGTGGCAGACGAGCCGTCATTGCGATCACTGAGCTACACAATACTTCATTCTATGAGCAGAGCGCTACACACATCAAATTAGTGATCGCTCCGCAGCCCAGCCTCTAGATACCATGGCCACGACCGGCAACGACCACGCTTGTCACGGCGCAAATGTGATCGGAGTGTGTTTGAGTAGCCTGCGACAATGGAACGATCCATCACAAGTTAAGTACAGACGACGCGCCACCGTTAGATACGGATATCCGGAGACCACGTCGGAGGTTGAAGGAGAATCGTCAACGTTGCTGCCTTCGGGAGACTAGCGCCACCACGCACCCGCGCTACTCTCGATGGACGCAGATCGGCACCAATCTTGGCGATAGATGTATCGCGTGCCCGACTCCATCAGCAAGCGTACCTCATTAAGAATGTGTTCAAGAAGGCACTCTGAGTTATCATTTGCTCGACACCGAAATCGTGGAGGACAGCTGAGCCTCTGCTCTGACAGCGGATAGCGAAGTGTGTCTCCTGGTGTGCGCCTCCTGGCCATCCACTTTGTGTTAATCTGCGGCCTTCCTTTGTCAGAAATGGGCCTCGCTCAAAGCGACTCGTGGCCTTACAGAATAAAGGTAGCGTATAGGAGTGAGATAGCAAAGTAATCGCCATCTTTCTTCACGAACCCGTTGCATATGAGCCAGCCGTAACGAACGTTAATTCGCAGACACGTTGTCCGCCCATATCTAGCACACCGACTGCAGGATCTGTCGTGGCACACGGTGACGACGCGAGCGAGGCGCATAATGCACACTTGGCATCTGGCCGGTGGGCCTGCGGAACCAAGCTCGTCAGGATCACATTGTTTTGGCAAACAACGTGACGGACATACGGCGAGCGCTGCGCGCTCGTGGGAGTTTGAAGTTGGTTTTCCAAAAGAATGGGATTTGAAACTTGAAAATAATCAAAGCCAGGAGAAAATGCTCACGCAGGCACTTTATGTGGACGTGCAAGGAAAGTATTTGACAGTGTAGGTGAAATTGTTCGAGATATACGTCGGAATCAGCGGGCGGTGACGGTGCGTAGTAGCTGTTGCAGTCGAAGGGCATTTGTTATCCTCGTATTGTTTTTGTACAGATATAATAAGCAGCGTAGAGCGGAGGGAAGACGGCATCATGGAGTTGAATGAAGACTTGTAGGAGAAGACTACTCACAGCGTCGCTGGCTGCAATCTCTTTTGATTCTCCCTAACAGATCACGTCCCTCATCAGCCCTACCCTCGACCCCTCCTTCTGGTCCGCAACTCCTGCATCCCGTGGTTCTTCATGACCATTGAGAACCTTCACGTCTGAATGCAGAAGCGAGGGCGCGGTATCATGCAGCAACTCGCAGACGATGTCGAGTTCTAAGGCGGCAATAGCGACGTGTGCAATAGCAACAGAGCGTATGTGAAGTTCTCAGAGAGGAGAGCCTGAGCTACTGGGATTAAGAAGGTGTGTGGTTGCGTCGCGTTGCAAACATTGTCATGGAAATTAAGGGGGTGTGGAAATAGGACAAGATGCGACGACGTACGGCATAAACACCTAGAAGAAGCTTTGAGCGTTACATGTCTTCGGTGTAACTTGAGTCGTGGAGGCTCTCTCAAGTCATATTCTCTAGCTAGAGAGCACACCGTCTTATGTGTTCCAGGTCTAGCCTGCAGCAGATTTAAATATGGGTCGGCGGTACCTAATGACGAAGAAAATAGTGCATAAACTTGTGCGCATCAATGAGGTGATCCTGGCTGGGACTGGCCTACGAATATTTTCTGCGTATAGGGTCAGCAACAGAGACTACTCGGGACTAGCCTTGCCTGGTCAGGTTCTGTCAGCGACTCAGCGCAAGAGAATGTAGCGAATGTAGTCTAGGAACGATGTCGACGCTTTCCGACGATCAGTGCGAGTAGAAAAGGTTGAAATACCTGATTGCGGCCAATTTGAGCATGGACAAAAAATCGAAAAGCCTGCGGAATCCGGAAAAACATTGAAGCTGGTGAAGAGCGTGCCTCCTCGCATCGTCAGCATCTCTCTTAATGACTCTCCATCTACAATTCTTCCACCGCCATGGGCACCCCTGTGGTCAATGAATATCCCAGCTTATTCCGTTCGTATCTCTACGTTTCGAACCATCTCTAAGTGACTGAAGTAGCACACACGTCAGGCTCTGAGACTATGAGCAACAGAAGTTGCCCATGACACGGTCGCTGAGCTTGGGGAACTTGAAAACATGCAGTTCAAGGATGTGAGATTAGGACTGTCTAATTCACGTTATATGAAGCTAACGATGAGCTGCACAGCCGAACCCCAACGTCAATCCCTTCCAACGATCATTCATAGGCGAGATTCGTCGCATCGACGAGATGGCTCGTCGCGTTCTTTTTTCTCTACTCAAATTGAGAGGGAAAAAGATAAGATACCCGTGCGCCCGCTGTATGATTCGGCGCCTCTCATCACCGTTGGTCCGCGAGCAGCTCAAACAATGGACGGCTTAGACGTTACATTTGCCGAGCACGAGTCGAGGCTAGTACAGATGAATGAGAGCTAAGAACTGCTTAGTGGTCGATTGAGGGAGCTGGTTGAGGCTAGGCATGTTCTGAGGGAGACAGCTGTATTCTTTGACAGGGTAAACACGCTTACAAAAACACAAGGAATCGCCTCATAGCTCACTCTTTCTTATAGGCTGAAAGCAACCAGTCTGATATCAGGACATCATTCGACGACAGCTCGGCACGTTGGCGAAACGTACTGCGGCGTGTAGCATCTGACCGCTTTTATCGATGAGGCGATGAAGTCGAGTACGACGTACAGACCTTCTTCTCATAAACAATGGCTCAAGCCTGCTACCTAAGTCTCATGAATTCTCTCTTGATGCGAATAGTCGCACAATTTCACGGATCCCTGCGCATCCCCACTCGAGCAAGCCTTTGGATGTGTACGTGCCGAGAGGCCGATTCGATAGTCGGTTCACTGAGTACATGAGTCCGACGCGAACACACTAGATGTTGGCTGTGCCTGTTCTATGGATACCCACGATGCTCAAGTCACATACAACGAGGAGGATGCAGGCCCTATATTGCCCACAAAATCAGTCATCCCGCTTGTTAATTGATCACTGAGCGCCTCCACCTTCGCACCGGAGCTATCGCAAGTCACGCTCCGACAAGATCAAACCATCCTTAGACCCTCGTCCTGACATTCCGACCAGCCTGCACTCGCCCATACGGGAAATCCTGAGCACGCTGAATGAACCAGTTAGGCTAGAACGATCCACTGTCTTCAAAAAAGCGATGAAATGAAGGATGGCAAAATAGTGTGCCTTTCTACCCCTGCATGTTGTGCGAAGACACCATAAGCGACTAGAATATTCGATTCCAGACCACTCGCGGGCTGCATTATGCCGTTTGCGATGGGACCATCAGTGAAATCAAGCACCCTGATGCGTCTACAACCTATCGACAAGGGTGCATAATTTCAACTGCGGCGACCCGTGCCAGATACAAGGCATGGCGCTGACGGGAGTCGACGGTCAGAAGAAGCTGTGGAGAACAAGGGAATAAGCGGGTTGTTACGACATGTGCAACCCCGCTCCTCGCGCGACTTTGCCACAGATGTTATCGAGGGCCGGATAAACGACGATAACGATGGACGCACCCCCAGAAGCCCGCCGGATGTTCACAGCCTTGACACGTTCTGTCTTACAGAATTGATGGAACGAGGCAGAGAAAATTGCCCGCCTGTCGCTGGAAGAGAGGACACGGCCGAGCAGAGAAATGATGAACAACCTGCGGGATGTGAACAATGGACCCACCTTGGGCTTGGGTCGGAGCCTAATTCCAGCATGCGAAGGAAGACATCACACCGGCGTCGGAGGCGTTCCTTGGGCTGATTCCTTGGGAAGGTGGTGGGCGCTTCTTCGATAATAAAATTAGAGAGCCGAAAGTAAAAAGTCAACCGTTCACTGTACCACGAATTGTCACCCGCCTCTCCTCCACATCAGCGCCATTAAGATACCAACATGTCCTACTACTACAGTGACGACTCGTTTGAGGACGAGCTTTTCAGTGCGTTGTATATTTGCATATCACGTCAGGATTTTGCTATATGTTAATGCGAATCGATCCGCAGCACCTGGCGCAGGTCCGTCGTGCTCCCAACACGATGTCGACGAGACACACGGTGAGAGCGGTGACACAGACGAGTCGGTCAGTCTGGAACTTAGCTTCGGACCTTCAACACGCCACTCATTGTTCTGTATTCTTAGGACGAGGACACCTACATCACCCGTAGATACCCGAGCCCTGACGTGCCACTCCCACATCGCTCGCTCCATGGGACCTACCTCGAGGTTCCAACCCCCATCGCGCCACACGTACCCACCCAAGCCGCCCACTGGGACAATGACAAGGAGTCGACGGGCGCATGGCCATTCCCTGTTTCACTCACCGCCACTCACACCTACACGGAGGCGGCCCAACGCTACATCACCACATCGTCGGTCTCAAGTTTGATGGGTGCATTGGACCCTATCGCGGTCGCGGAGCACCCTTCGAGACACCGCACGACACCCTTCTCCTTGCTGCTGGGCGCCGTCCATCCGATCCAGGGTCCATGGAGCGAGATGGCGCGAGATATAGTGGAGGCGCCGCGCGACACCGTCCTTCGGGTGTTGGCCGAGGTGCCTCCGCAGGTGCTCATCGAGGAGGCCCCGGAGCTTGTCCCAGAGCTGCCGCCGTTGCCAGAGACCGCCTCGGAGCCGGTGCTGCCGGAGCACCACGTGCATGTGGAGGAGCCAAGGCGGAAGAAGGCGAAAAATAGGGAGGGGAGAGATGGGAGGGAGGAGGGAGGGGGGAGGGAGGAGGGAGCGAGTCAGGGAGCGAGCGGCGCGAAGGCGGGGAGGCGCATAGTCAAGAGGCCGCGCATGCCCCCGATCGCGGGGTATGGCCGATTCCCGGTCAGGCTGCCAAGCGACTATGCGGCGAGAGAGAGAGAGACGGCGGGAGAGCGAGGCCAGATGCTTGTGGTCCATCCACAGGCGCACGGCAGCGCCCCTCCAGAGACTACGATAGCATCGACAACATCCACCCACAGGGTGGAGAACCCCACAGGTGAGCCAGTCCCCGAGGCTGTACCGCAGTCCATCGGAGGGCCCTGGACATCGACACCTGGAGAGGAACAGAGAGGCGCGCGAAAGCGCAAGAGGGCAGACCCTCATGTCTGCGACGGCACCGACGGGTGCAGCAAGCGGCTGTCGTGCCCTTACGACATGCCCCGACACAAGGCGACTCTGCGCCACGGAGGACAGCGCGAATTTGCATGCGGCGACTGCCCAGCTCTTTTTGTGCGTAAAGATGAAGTCCATCGCCACAAGCGAGAGCACTGCCCAAACAGAGGCAGGAAACATAACGGCAGGGGCGGTCCCTCGCAGGGCCCGAGACATGATGGTCCAGAGGGCGGCGGAGGGGGCATGGGGGGCATAGGAGATAGCCTGCTCAGTGGATAGAGCTGAAGGTGCGTACCGTTTGCTTTCCTTTTCTCTTCGCTCGCTCTTTTGTTTCGCGGCGCACGCTATCGATGTCTTTGCCTTTCCTTTCCTTAACACCCTCGTTGTTTTGACCAACCTGTTGCGCTCGGATCGATTCGGTTGGAAACTGACTCGCTCTGGTTTTCGCAGGACTCTGCTCATGGTCGACGTCGTCCAGCCTAGCATTGTACGACACTTGCACGATGGATCGAAAGCCGATCGTTATGTAAGCCATCATACAGCATGGTAGGGCCTGGTCGCTCAGCGCTCATCGTCGACCTCGTCCACAACGGCACCTCAGCGACGAGGGGTCGATAAGCTCATCTCCCACGAGGTTGATCACATCTAAATTATCACGGCTTCACATGGATCTGTTGTTGTACAGTCTGTTCGCTCCAGCGCTTCTCTTTTACAAATACCTATCTATTCCTTCTCATATTGTCCTTCGAACGCGAGCCCTGCTGGCATACGGCTACCTTCAACAATGAACTAGACTAGGCGGAGTAAATCTTTCCTCAATTATTTGCTGATTTCGCCCATTGCGGCTGACCGTCAGCTCTGACAAGACTATCGACGCCTGCACTGCAGCAGCATCGAGCTCAGTGTATGGTCCTCTGTCCACTCCATTCATATCGTTCGGAATCCAGATGGGCGAGGCAACGTCAGTGATGGAGGTTAACACTACCGTTGTTGAGAACGAGGCAGACATTTTCGCCCGGTATACATTGGCGATGCCGCTTTTTGTACGCTTGCTCTTTCATCCACAGTTCTCACATGCCATAACGCAGAACTTCCTTCTTGTCACCCTTCCCCGCAACGACGGTCTATCGATCCTCTTCACTGCGCTCACTGCACTGTATCAAATGACGTATGCCGGCTTCTTTGTGCACCTGAACGACATGCTATCTATCTTGCGATTGCGTAAACGTTGAAGTACACGCTTGAGGCTCTGTCTGTTAACGAGGTCGGCTCTGGACTGATGATCAAAGATTTGCTGCAGGGCCGGACGATGTATCTGCGAGTCTCATCATGAATCTGGTGCGTTATTTGGCAATCACTCATGGAAGCAGAACTAAAATCTACCCACTGCTAGCTATTTCGATTTGGAAGTAACAACCGCCATCGCGACGGTGCCATGCTATTCGCCTTCGTTGGAGAATTCGTAGTGGGCGTCATTGAAACTGTTTGGTTACAAGGTGGGAGAGACAAGATATTGCACCTTCTGAACTCGAGGACTCTCAATATCCATTTCTCCCCTACCGATCTATGTATCCCGTTCGATCTCATATAGACACTTTGTTGGTGAAGGCTTGATGTGACTTAGGTCTATGTAGAAGTTCCGCAGGGACAATATTCCTGTGAGTATGAGTGGCGCGCGGCGGTGTTTTCCGAGAAGTCAAAGCCACCTTACGACGACTCGCGCCTTCGTGCATCGTGTTTGTACAGCTTCCTGCAGGACACCGGATGGTGCTCCCCGAGATGATCGAAGCAACGACACCTATCATTCCGATCGCACAAAGCGCCGGTTCTCTTTCCAAAACGGGCGAGGTGGCTGGGCAGAGAAGCGTGGCGTTTGTTACGTTGTGTGGCGAATAGTGGCAGCGGAGGTCCAAGCGTTAACCGATGGGTGGTGCCAAAGCGACATTGGTGACCCCCAACTCTATAAAGCCTCGCCGCTCTCCCCTCTTTCTTTCCATCACACTCTCTTCCTCCCCACCACCCCCTTGTCCTCTCTCATGCACTTCGTTACTTACTATCCTCTCCGCGTCCTCCTTCATCTGTACAGGTACATTTCATCCATGCCGTTCGCCACTTTTCCCATTGAACTTCGACGCGCTCCAGGTTATTAGGCACGATCGCCTCAAGCACGACGTCAAGCTCATAGGTACGCGTTTTTTTATAACTGTTCGTATACATTGATGCTCAACGATGCATTCGCAGGCACGATCGCCTTCAAGCACGACAGCAATTTCACTGGCCGCGTTGTATCTTCTGGCGACACTGCTCTGGGATCTGTGGCTTTGGTGTGTGGCATTGGGCTGTATCGTTCTCTGGAGGTGGCTTCGATGTCTGGTTGCTGGTGTGTCTCTTCAACGTGTCTGGGTTCTGTCTTGCCTGCCTTGCTCGTCCTCTTGCTCTTTCTCTCACTGGTGGTTCTTGTCTCTTATCATTATTTGCTGCGCTTTGATGTCCTTGGCTGCGGTCTGCTCGCTCTTTGCTGTGTTGTATGCTCGCTTTGGGTTCCCGTCTCTCTGTGTCCTCTCTTCGATCTGGCTTGCTTGCTCTGTCTGACTTGCTCCTTCTCGTCCTCGCCTTGTCTCCTCTCTTGGCCTTCTCTTTTTTTGCTGATCGCTGTGGCATGCTTTCTCTGTTTTACTTGGTCCTCACTTTCTCCTTTACTCGCTGTGGCTTTGATCTTGGTTTCTGATGTCTCATGTCAATCTTTGCTCGTTTCCGTCTTCGTCCTGGCCTATCTCAATCTTATCTTCTTGCTCGTCTATCTTGTTTTGGCTGTTATTCACTCTCGGTGGCCCTGGTCTGTCTCGGCGACGCTCTCAATCTCTCTTGGTTCTCTCCGGTTCTTGTCTATCTCCTTTTGGTTCATCTTGGCGACCCTCTCAGCCCATCTTGGTAACGAATATCTTGTCAGTGTAAGTCCACCTAACCGTTCTATCACTTAGGTCCCGCACCGCCAGACACGACTATTTCAATCTGCAAGAGATCGGGTCGTCAGTTAGGGGGTGTCCGCCCCCGGTGAGTCTTTCATACCTTTTTCCACTGTCGCAAATACTGAGTCGCATATACGTCTTACATTTCTAGGTGCGTCTCCATCCGGCTGTGCATCATTTCTTTTGTCGGCGAAACCCTTGCTATAGATAATGAAGCACTAGCACCTTATCAACAACGTCCACTCCAAGGTTCAAGTATCACACATCATTATGCGACGCAGTTGAGGATCAATGTTGTATTCTAAGGCACGATCGCCTTCAAGCACGACATCAAGCAACCTAGGCCAGGCAGCGAACGATATTCGGGTGACCTCGACCTCGGGCATCTTGGCGAGCTTTTCTGGTGTCTCTAGCTTTGCCTTCCGCCTTGCTCTGGATCGCTGGTTGACGGCGCGCTGGTGTCCTATGGCTGTCCAGGTCTATGGATTCTATCTCGCTTACTCTGTATGTCTTTGCTCTGTGCTACTCTCCGTCTCGTCTTCCTTCACTTTCCTTTCCTTCCTGCCTCCGCACTCCTCTTTGTGATTTTTGTTGTGTACTGCTTTATCTTGGCACCATCCTCAGTATATCTGGCCAGCTTGAATGCACAGGTCAAAACCAAGGTTGACATATGAGGTCCGGACGCCAAATTCAAGTATGCAGGGCGATCCCTCGAGAGACGGGGTTGTCAGTGAGCGGGTGTGAATCACCCGTGAGTTTGATGATCCGCTCTCATTACCACAGACATCAGTCAAGCATCTGTTGTTTTATTGTCTACATGTACAGTCGTAATATTCTTGATCTCCACGAATGTTTGCTGGCTCTGGCATATGCGGATTTGCAAAGGCTCGCTCGAAGCTTGCGGACAACAACTTGTTAACGCTCGATCTATTGAAATATCTTGGTCTTGTCTCCTGGCTCTCACTCGTGGTTCTTGCCTTGCTGGTTATGTTTTGCTCGCATTCCTGTGTTGGATTTGTTGCTCGTCGCTGGGATTTCCCAATCACTTGATCTTGTCCTGGTTCTTGTCTTTGAAATCCTTGTGCTTGTCTTGCTCGCTCTGCTTGTCTTTCATGTCATCCTGGCTGTTGTTCTCGCTCTACTTGGCCCGCTCGCTTGACTTTTACACCCTTGTTCAGCTTGTCAATTTTGCTTTGCTTGTCATTCTCACTTTGCTTTTCGTTCTCGTCTTGCTTTCTGCGAATCATTCTGGTCTCTTGGGCCCTTCACGCGTGACAACATCGTTCCACTGTATTTGCTGTTATTCGCCTTCGCGTAAGCGCAACTCACCATGTACTTCTCCACGTCAATTCGCCCTGACTGAGCGAAGGACGATCTTAGAAGAGATGCGATCCTCAACCTGCGCTCCCTGTGAGTTGTCCCTTCTGCATACCTTTCTCATCGCTCTCACAACCCCTGACCTCCCTAGACATCCTTCATTTAGTGACATCCTGCGATCCAAGTCAAGCCATATGCAACGTTGACATAGGAGCGGGGGTCATATGCTCTCCTTACAACCAGACTTGTCGAGATTTTTTCGTTGATAATGTGTATGACACTATCATCGCTGTTGAACGACACTCCGGCTCCAACCGTGTGGATCCCCCCGGA
Source organism: Heterobasidion irregulare TC 32-1 (assembly GCF_000320585.1). Classification (NCBI taxonomy): domain Eukaryota; kingdom Fungi; phylum Basidiomycota; class Agaricomycetes; order Russulales; family Bondarzewiaceae; genus Heterobasidion; species Heterobasidion irregulare. The sequence goes on along the minus strand of NW_009258198.1, from coordinate 729,946 downwards.
TCAAACCCTCTGCAAAGTATGCCAGGTACTGGTATCTCTGCTTGATTTCTTTCGCAAATGATCCCATTCACTTCGCACTTGCTGGGATTTTATCTGACCCCGATATTCGTTTGAATTAAATCGTAATCTTTTCCGAGATCAAAAAAAAAAAGTACACTGGTTCCTTTATGAAACACCGACTGACGCGGTGGCATAAAACCACAAGGCGGACACAGATTTGTCCCCTTAGGTCACGTCTCGGTTCTCTGCACCAACTGATTGGCATTTAGTGCCTCTCTGGGAGATCGCGTCGAACAATTCCGACTTGAATTTGAAGCGGTCTGCGGCTCGTCCTCCACGCCAAGTAACGTTGGGCACAACAGCTCTCAGCTCTTCCATCCACTTTTCCGGCAGATCCGGTTGGATAATGTCGATCTGTCGAATAGGAGCCCGCAATGTAGTGCGCTTTCTGAGCACACGGGTCAAGAAACCTACAGTGCGATCTAGTTTGGACACGTTTGAGACTCGCAAGGGGTGTAAATGTATGACCTTAAGGCTGGGGAAAGGAATATGCTCGCTGTACGACTCGGCTGGAGTCTGCTCTGGAGCTGTGGTATCCATGTCCTTCTTCATAGCAATGCAAAATGGTCGTAGAATGGACTTAGAGAGGGAGATGCGCTTCAGACTCTGAGCACGTCCAACTACACTGCGAAACATCGCCAAGTCCCAAAGAGGGTCTGCATCGATAAAGAGATTCACAGTCTCTTGGGTGAACAAAGCTCCTAAGATGTCACATTCGATCTGCCATTGCGGACAGCTATTATAAAGTCTCAAAGTAACTGGAATCGTGGCTCCTTCGGAAGAGTGACGAGGATCACAATGCCGCCAGCCATGGAAAATATATACTCTGAGGATGGAGGGCGATTCATCTGAATGGTCCGAAGAGGGGGCACAAGTCCCGGTTTCCCGCCTTGTTTCTCAAGGACGGGAAGCAGAAAGCGAGTAGAAAGCTCCTCTTCTTCGCAGTCACAAGAGAGAAACAATTCAGAAAGGGGTGGAAATTCCACAATTTCCAGGAATGTCATACAACACGACCAGACTCCTCCCAAAGTCAAGTTCGAAAGATGAGAGAGTGCGATTGTATTTCGTGGCTGACCAGATGTCGAAGCAGAAAGGGGAGGGAGGGCGTCGTAGATCAAAAGTGTCTCCAGATAACACATTTCAGACAATGCGTCGAAAAAAGTATCATATGGTGGCATCGAAGAGTTCTCGGCAGAATTTCCATACACCTTGAGGCTGGTCAAATTATGAAAGACTGTGGAGGACCAAGGGATCGCTAACCCAGAAAAATAAGCTGTACGCAAGAGGGGGGCATGATTAGCGAACAGGTTTTCCGGAAGCTCTGTGATACAATTGTCTTCAGCCCGTACTGAGAGCTCAACATGCTCCACTATCTGAGCAGGAGCATCAATGGGCTGTAAATTATGAAAGGGGTCCACAATGCCAGATAGAATGATCACCCTCGCGCGAGGCAAATGGGGCGTGATTAATTGGACAGAGCTTTCCATGCAGGAACTCTTGAAAACAAGAGATGCCTGCTTTGCACTCATAGACATTTCCGAGACCCATTCTCTGCCGAGATCAAGGTTGATCTTTGTCCACAAGTTTGTGTTCTCGAGAGCGACATCTCTCCAGTAACTGCACACATGTGAGACTTTGATCCATCCCAGGTTCTGTTTCCGCGGCAAATCAACTACCACCCGAAAAGAGTATATATTATCCAGGATCTCTGGTGGTAAGCGACGTGGGGATTGTGTGATTGCGCCGCGCATGGATGGCGCGTATTGCAGTGCGCAGATAGACTACTTCGTCATCAAAGGCCTTGAGGACGTTCAAGTCACCTGCGGATGCAATGGCGCTGAAATCAGAGAGCAAATCGAGTCTAATTCGCAAAAAATGACTCCAGTAGTCAATTGCACTGTGTGGGACGGCCAGATCAACATCGCGATAGTCTCAACTACAGATCAGGATACTCACTTGGTCTCAAGAGCGACCTTTTTCAGATCGCAAAGCTTCACTTATCCCCCAGAAGGCAAAGATGTTTCAAGAGTCTGATTCGACGGCATGTGGGTGTGGACTGTCTGTGAAGATGCGGAACCTCGATGAACTCAAGAGGTCGAGCATCGGAGCAGCTAGTTGCATGTGACCCTCAGTCAAAAATGGAATTCAAGTGAACGTCATGCCCAGTCAAAAAATTGGTATTTTGTCATGTATCCGTCATTGAAGCAGTGCAGAGGTCATGTAAAAGTCATGTCCAATTTTGGTAGTTTATGACTTGAGTATGACTTTTTGCGCCACTTTCTTGATGGACACATGACAAAATACCAATTTTTTGACTGAGCTTGACAATCCATCCATCCCTATATAGAGGGCGACAGTGAAGAATTGTGGCAAAACTCCGCCGGCTAATGTCGCGTGTTGTCGCTTATGCTCGCGTGGGCCACGTAAGAAACCACGCGAGACCACTGTCCCATAGGCTTCGGGACGCGAAACGGAGCGTGTCGGAGTTTGAAATTCGATGAGTCAGCGCTTCCGCGCGAGGCTTGCGACATTGGATCTCTGCCGCCAACCACCATCATCTCTGTCCTGGACCCTCATCTGTGCTCTCCTCTGCTTTATTCCTCACTGGCTTTTCTCTCAAACTCTACTCTGCTCTACTGGGTGTCTCTGAGCACGGATTCTGCTTAGAAAGAGCCTACAGGGTGTGAAGTCTACCAGCACGGCCTTAGTTTGCTGTAGCCAAAAGCAGTCTTTTCATAGCTGCCTGGACCTCTCTCATCCTGCGGTGTTTCAGTTGCTCAGGTACCTTTTACCACAATCTCACAGTCACAACGACCTGCTTTGCAGACAACGAGTGACATCGAGTTGTCAAAGAGCATTGGGAATCCTCTTCCCCTGGCACTGTCTTGCGGCAATTTCTTCAGGTGAACTGTGAGGGGGCATTCAGCGAGTGCTTAGCTTGGCAACCACTCTTGGCTCTTGGTTTTGTTTGCAGGTGTTTTTTTTATTTAGCTTTTCACAATGAGTGTTCCACCTTTGTAAGTCTGTGTTGCTTGCATCATGTCTATTGTGCTCAACTCTTTTTGTAGGCCTCCTAACGAGGGTGTGGTGGAAGTCTGGATGCCTGCATTGGCACCTTTGTGAGTATCTTTGGCTTGCTTGGATACTGTTTCAGTGCTAAAATTCTCTTTAGAGATGATGATGAGGATGATCTCTATATGACACCTCCACCTGAGACTGTACATAAGTATGTGTTTTACTTTTTGCTTATTATTGGTTGTGTGTACTCATATTTGCTATAGTGAGAATGCCAATAATAGTGAAGATGAGGATGATCTGTATATGACTCCTCCACCTGAGAATCTTAATGGGTATGTGGTTTTATTTAATCTTTTTATGGTCATTAGCTAAAAAAAAGAAACTATAGACATGTTGAAAACCAAGAGGCTGTTGAAGAGGCTGCCCATGTGGATGTGACTATGACAAGGTATGCAGTTTTTGTTAAACCACACAAAATTTGTTTATTAATTTTAGGGTTTATAAGAACTCCTCCTAGGACTCCTGAGCATGAACGCCAGACTGTGCGGGAGCAAGAGCGTGCTGAAAGGCTTCAGATGACTTCTCCTACTCTTCGGTGCGAGCGTTCTGCATTACAAGGCTCTATTCGTCAGCCTGTCTTTGAGGATCTCTCTAGACCTTCCCATCCTGCTACTTCTAATCCTGCTCAGCCTCCTATTTCTCTTGCACCACCCATTCAGCTTCACCAGCCTGCCACACTTGCTCCTCCTGTCCAGTCATACTATTCTGCAGTTGCTGCTTCCTCTGCTCCATCATATTATCCTGCTCAATATGTTCCTCCCCACTTTTATCCTGCTCCCATGTTCCAACACTCTGTCTATCAAGGTGCTACAGCTTACCAAATTCCTGGACAGTATCCTATCTATGCTCCTCCTCCAATGCCTGCACCACCACCTCATTATTGGCCTGTGAATGTTTCTGCCTATCCTAATCTTCCACGACACTTGATTGGGAATCATGATAGACAGGCTCGCTCACGTCTTGCAGCAGCTAGCCATCCTGACTATGAGCGCCGCATGATGAATAACTTTGAACAAAGCCATGCAGAGCGTAGACGGCGTCGTAGAGAGAATACAAGGCCTGAATCAGATGTTCTCCCTCATAATCCAGCTTCTTCCTCTTATCGACCACAGCCTCCATTGCCACCTCAGTCAGATGTACAGGCTTTGCAATATCAGCAAGAGCAACAGGCATTTGATCAGCATAGAGCATTCCTTCATGAGCAGCGTCTTGAAGAGGTCCGTCAGCAGCTTTTGCAGCCTCAGCAAAGACATCAGCAGCATGAATTGCAAAGACAGGAGGAAGGAATCCATGAGCAGGCATTTGTTCAGCAACAACATCTTGATGATCTACAGCAGCAGCAGCACCTTCAAAATCAAATACAAGTCCATCTAGAAGAGCAGGAGCATTATGCCAATCTAGCCATCCAGCAAAACCACCATGCTTTGGCTCAAAATCAAGTAATGCAACAGCTATCTCTTGGTTGTCGTCCTTATCAAGAGCCTGACGCACGCTATAGTGTTGGCCATATGGATGTTGAATGTTCCCATTGCAAAGCCCTTCACTTTTCCTCTGAAAAGCTATCATCCTCTACTCGCAATCACATCCGCTTTGGCATGTGCTGTTTACAAGGCCAAATTAGGCTGCCTGTGTTATTGGACCCTCCTCAAACACTGCGTAATCTTCTCTGTGGAGACACTGAGAATGCCAAATCATTCAGGCTAAATATCAGGCAATACAATAGTGCATTTGCATTTACTTCTATTGCTGCCAAGCTATCAGATCATGTTACCACTACTTCTGGGCCATATGCATTTAAAATCCATGGAGAACTTTATCATCAAATGGGTACCCTGCTACCACCCAACCATCTTAGACCTTCCTATGCTCAGCTCTATGTTATTGATCCTCAGGCTGCACTCAATGAGCGCAACAATGCCAATCCCAACTTGAAGTCTGAGATCATGAATAACTTGCAGGATATGTTTCATGAGCACAATCCTTATGTTCCCCTGTACCGCCATGCCTATCAAATCATGGCAGACAAGAATCCTGGAGAACGAGACAAGCTTGCAGCCCGTATTGCTGTCTTGCCCAATACTGATCATCGCCGCTATAATGAGCCTACCGCAGATGAAGTTGCTGCCATCATTCCTGGAAGTGGAGATGAGGAAGTAGACTTGCACAGAGATATTGTTGTCCGCTATAACCATGGAGGTCTAAAGCATTTCAGCCATCTTCACCCTCACTATAGTCCCTTGCATTATGTGACATTATTTCCACATGGCGAACAAGGCTTTCATCCCAATATTCCTGCTCATCCTGGACCTAATGGCCAAATGCTCTCATCCAAGGTGTCTCAGCGCTGCTATTATGCCTATCGTCTTATGCGCCGTCTGCTTGATCCTGAAACCATCTTTAGAGCTGGCAAGCTATTTCAGCAATATGTGGTTGATGCTTGGGCATCTATTGAGTCTAGCAACCTTTTCTGGATCAGGAACCATCAGAAGGAGATCAGAGCTGAAAAGTACCAGTCATTGTTTGATGCTATCCATGCAGAAGCTGAGGTAGACCTAGGCCAGCGGGGAAAACGTATTGTGCTTCCCTCTACTCATGCAGGCAGTCCACGTTATATGTATCAGCTTTTCCAAGATTCTATGGCTATCACTCACCACTGCCATAAGCCTGACATCTTTATCACCATGACTGCAAACCCTAACTGGCCAGAGATCACTGAAGAGCTCTTAAAATATGATGGTGGTTCAACTCAGCAGCCTTCTGATCGTCCAGACTTGGTTGCACGTGTGTTTGCCTTGAAGATGAAGGCTCTTATAAAGGATATCAAGGAGGGCCTGTTTGGCAAGGTGGCAGGGATGGTTTATACCATTGAGTTTCAAAAGCATGGTCTTCCTCATATGCACCTTCTTCTTTTCCTTGATGCACAGGACAAGATTCAAAGTGCTGAAGATGTGGATAGGATTGTCTCTGCCCAGCTTCCAGATCCTGCTGCCCATCCTATGCTTTATGAGTCTGTCACAAGATACATGCTCCATGGACGCTGCGGCCCTGAGTTTCCTCAAGCACGTTGCATGGAAGAAAAAGATATTGGAGGCACAAAAGTCAAGCTTTGTAGCAAGCGCTATCGGAAGGACTTTACTGAGCAGACCCTCTATGGTGAGGATGGCTATCCTACATATGCTAGGCCAAACAATGGGCGCACCTTCACTCGGCATACTATGCAGTTTGACAACCGTGATGTTGTTCCTTATAATCCCTATCTCCTTGCCAAATACAACTGCCATATCAATGTGGAGGTCTGTGCATCCATCAAGGCTGTCAAATATATCCACAAGTATATCTACAAAGGTCCTGATCGTGCTACACTTCAGATTGGAGACATTGATGAGATTAAGGACTATGTGGATGCTCGCTATATTGGACCTGTGGAGGCTTGCTAGAACATCTTTGAATTCCCAAGGCATCTGGAATCCCCCACAGTCTATCGTCTTCCTGTTCATCTCCCTAATGAACAGCAGGTCTACTTTGATGCTGATGATAATCCTGAAGAAGTCTTAAACAGAGACAGGTCCCAGAAAACCGAGTTGACTGAATGGTTTATTGCCAACCAAAAGTTCCCTGCTGCTCATGCTCATACCTACCAGGACTTTCCTCTTCACTATGTCTGGAACCAGTCAAAGAAAATATGGACTCCACGTCAGCAAGGTTCTACTATTGGCAGAATGTTATTTGTCCATCCCTCTGCAGGCGAACACTTTTACCTCAGAACATTGCTCACCATTGTCAAAGGTGCCAAGGACTGGAAAGACATTCGCACTTATGAAGGCATTGAATATCCTACCTATCGTGATGCCTGTTTTGCACGTGGCCTTTTGGAGGATGATGGAGAGTGGGATATGGCCTTGGCTGAAGCAGCAGATATGCAGACTGGAACTCAACTTAGATCCCTCTTTGCCACCATTCTTCGCTTCTGCATTCCTTCACAACCTCTTATTCTTTGGAATCGCTACAAGGACAAAATCTGTGATGATCTGCATGTGCGTCTTACTGCCATGGGCTTTCCTGATCCTACTCAAGAGGATGTCTTTGATTATGGCCTCTATCTACTGGACAAAGTCCTTACTGGAATGGGAAAGCGCCTCATTGACTATCCTCCAATGCCTTTGCCTCTGCAAGATTGGAACCAAGCTGCAAATGTGCTTCTTCAGGATGAGCTCAACCATGATTATGTGGCTCTTTGGGAACAGGTCAGTTACCATGCATCCTTCAAAGTTGACCTTGAGCTGACCTTGCATTTCAGGTGGAGACTAATCTATTGACCTTCAATGCTGAGCAGAGGAATGCCTATGATGCTGTCATGCAGTCAGTCCAGTCCAACCAAGGCCAAGTCTTCTTTCTGCACAGTGCTGGAGGTGGTGGAAAGACCTATGTTTGCAACACCATTGCTGCCTCTGTCCGCTCTCAAGGCAAGGCTGCTCTTTGTGTTGCTTCTTCTGGCATTGCCTCCTTGCTTCTGGATGGTGGTCGCACTGCTCACTCTCGCTTCAAAATCCCCATTGAGGGTCTCAATGAGCGCTCCTCTTGCTCTTGGGAGAAAAACTCTGACTTTGATGGTCTTATTCATCAGACTGGGGTGGTCATTTGGGATGAGGCACCAATGCAGCATCGCTATGGAATTGAAGCTGTTGATCGCACTCTTCAGGATCTTATGGGCAACCCTGCTCCTTTTGGTGGTGTTACTGTGCTGTTTGTTGGAGACTTTCGTCAGACCTTGCCTGTGGTTCCCAAAGGAAGCAGAGAGCAGATTGTGGCTGCATCTTTGCGGAAGTCCTCACTCTGGAATCACATCCAACTTCTCACTCTCAAACAGAACATGCGTCTAGACCAGACTCCTGAAAGCAATGCCTTTGCTCAATGGCTCCTCAATGTTGGTTCTGGCCATAACCTTGGTGAAGACAAATCTATTGAACTTCCTCCCAATATGCGTCTTGATAATAATACTAAGGAATCCTTGGTTGACTTTATCTATCCTAACATCTCTGATCAGCACCCCAAACCAGACCACTTCTTCCTTGACCATATGATTCTTTCTGGGCGCAATGACACTGTTGCTGAGATCAATAAGGAGATTCTGGCCAAGTTTCCTGGAGAAGACAAGCTCTTGACCAGCATTGACTCTGTCAAGGATATAGAGGGTTATCCTATAGAGTTTTTGAACTCTATCAATATCTCTGGCCTTCCTCTTGCTCACCTCCATGTCAAAAGAGGTTGTCCTCTCATTCTTTTGCGCAACATTGATCCCTCTCATGGCCTATGCAATGGCACTCGACTCATCCTACTTGAGGCAAGGACACGTGTCTTAAAATGCCGCATCTTGGGTGGAGCACATGCTGGAAGAATTGTGTTTATCCCTAGGTTAACCCTGGAGCCATCTGGAGAAGCCTGCCCTATTCCTTTGAAGCGCAGACAATTCCCTGTTCATGTTGCCTTTGCTATGACCATCAACAAATCACAAGGACAGTCTGTCAAGTTTGTTGGATTGGATTTGGAGCGGCCTGTATTTTCCCATGGCCAACTTTATGTTGCACTGTCACGCTGCACATCAGGAGATAGAATCAAGGTGTTATTCCCACCAGACTCACAAGGGACCAAAACCACCAATATAGTGTACCCTGAGGTATTGCAAGGCATTTTGGATAATCAATAGTATGTCTTGGATCATAATTATTGTGACATGGCTAACAATTATAATAGGACTTGAATAAGGACTGTAGTATAAAACTTATATAGAAACTTCTTACACTTTGACTCTCAATCCCCACTCTAACTTTTTATATGTATGCTTGAAATAAAACTGCTACTCTAACTTGGCTGCTTGACTAAAACCTAACCACAAACTAAGCACTATAACACAAACTTAGATTTAGCACTGCCACACAACCTCAGACTAAGCACTGCAACAAAAACTCGGATTAAGCATGGTTGCGCCGTCGCAACGCGACGGGTGAGAAGCTAGTCCCTATATAGAGGGCGACAGTGAAGAATTGTGGCAAAACTCCGCCGGCTAATGTCGCGTGTTGTCGCTTATGCTCGCGTGGGCCACGTAAGAAACCACGCGAGTGAAGCAAGCGCCATGACAAATTTGGCGAGCGGAGCGAGCTGTCTCTTCAGCCGCCCGGCAACCTCTGCAACTGGAGCGGGCCGTGTCTCGGCAGCTGTCGGGGTTTCACACGGCATCCCGGTCTGCCCGGCAATGCCAGCAACTGGAGCAGGCCGTGCCTCGGCAGCCATCGGGGCTCAAAATGGCATTCTGGCACCCCACAGGGAACCTCACGGGGGAGCCTCATAGGGCAGAATCTCATAGGGGAGCCTTATGGGCAGAACCTTTTATGGAATATGAAAAGGGAGCCTAATAAGGAAGCCATATAGGCAGGATCTGGCAGAGGAACCTTATAGGGAAATCTTTTGAATGTCATCTTGCAAAATCTCATAGAAGGGCCTTATAGGGGAATCTTATAGGCAGGACATTATAGAAAATCATGGGAACTGGACTTTATGGGCACTAAAAGTGATATTCTAGCACCTTATAGAGAAGCTTCACAAGAGAGCCTCACTGGCAAGATCTTATAGAGGAACCTGACAGAGGAACATAATAGGTAAGCATAATAGAGAAACCTAACAGGGGAATATAATAAAGGAACCTATATAGGAGAACCTTATATGGGCCATATCTTGGCAGCTGTTGGAGCTTGAAATAGTATCGCAGCACTTTATGGGAAAGCCTTATAGGTATGACCTTATAGAGGAACTAAATAATACTTGACAAGAGAGTCTTATATAGAGAATATTATGGGCAGGACCTTATAGAATATGATCAGAGAGCTATATTAGGGCAAAATAATTTATGGGCACTGGACTTTATAGGCACTAAAATTTACAGGCACTGGGCTTTACAAGCACTGGACTTTATGAGCACTGGACTTTACAGAGACTAGACTTTACAGGCACATGAGACCAAGCACTGTAACAAAAACTCAGATTAAGCATGGTTGTGCCGTCGCAACGCGACGGGTGAGAAGCTAGTAAATAGAGGGCGACACTGCAAAATTGTGGCGCTGGGCCGGCGGCTCATGTCGCGTGTCTTCGCTTATGCTCGCGTGGGCCACGTAAGAAACCACACGAGACCACTGTCCCATAGGCTTCGGGACGCGAAACGGAGCGTGTCGGAGCTCGAAACGGAGTTGGTCAGCGCGCGCGTGCCCGGAGCTAACCTAACCATAGGGAATTCTCTTCTCCTGGCACTGTCTTGCAGTGATTTCTTCAGGCAAGGGGGCATTCACCAAGTGCTTAGCTTGGCAACCACTCTGGGCTCTTGGTTTTTTTTGCAGGTATTTTTTTTATGTAAATTAATAATAAATAAAAGGGGACAATAAGAAATGGTGGCACTGGGCTAATAGCTCAAGTCCTATGTCCTTGCTTATACTTATGTAGGCCACATAAGACACCATGTGAGCAAAGCAAGCATCCATGACAAATTTAGTGAGTAAAGTAAGCTATGTCTGGGTGCTCCTAGCAACCCTAGCAACTGGAGTGGGCTATGCCTCTGCAGCCATTAGAGCTTGAAATGGCATCTTAGCATCTTATAGAGAACCTTACGGGGGAGCCTCATAGGGCAGAATCTCATAGGGAAATTTAATGGATGGGACCTTATAAAAAGCTTTATATGGAAATTTTATAAGAAGGACCTTATAGGATATCATAGAAGAGCCATATAGGGATATTAAGGTACTAGACTTTATGGGCACACTAGACTTTACAGGCTAGCAACTAGAGTAGGTTATGCCTTAGAAGCCATTGGAGCTTGAAATGGCATCCCAGCACCTCACAGAGAACCTCACGGGGGAGCCTTATAAGTGGGACTCTGATGGGGGAGCCTTATAGGGCAGAATCTCATAGGGGAATCTAATGGATGGGACCTTATAGGGAGCTTTATATAGGAATATTACAGGAAGGACCTTATAGGATATCATAAAAGAGCCATATAGGGATATTGGGGCACTGGACTTTATGGGCACTGGACTTTATGGGCACTGGACTTTATAGTCAGTGCACTCTACAGGCACATGAGACCAAGCACTACAACAAAAACTCAGATTAAGCACGGGCACTGTACTTTACAGGCACTAGACTTTATAGGCACTGGACTTTGTGAACACTAGACTTTACAGGCACTAGACTTTACAAACACATCGGACCAAGCACTGTAGCAAAAACTCAGATTAAGCATGGTTGCGCCGTCGCAACGCGACGGGTGAAAAGCTAGTCACTTGAATTCCGTTTTTACTGAGAGTGACTTTAGCCACGTGGCCTTACCGCGCAAGGTGCATCCACGTCTAATGTCATCGAGCGCCACTCCGACGGCGCCGATTTTAACTTATCCTCACCCCAAGAGCAGCAACGACCTTCGTTTTCACCGCTCAAAACAGGCCATAGATCTTTCATGACATCACTATTGTCTCTTGAGCCTATTCTCGTGAAACGCTCACAGTGGTGCTTTGTCGAATCCAGCGAATTATTTGCACAACAATGACAATCGTTCCTCCCAAGCCTCTTGCTCCAGCTGTAACATACGGAGATACATCTATCGGAGACGTGCAGTAAACATGATATAGTGGGGTATTGAAGAATCTGAGAGCACTATCGTGAACATTGCCTTCACATCTTTGAGATAATGCTCCCATGCCGAGCTGAATTTGGCTCGGTTCATAGCCCTGCTGGGACGTTGCATCCTTCGATGCGACTCTATCCTCGCTCCAACATCGTCTATTAGCTTGAAAACGCGAGCCGATCATAGGAATGCTCCCTTATCGCAAACAGCGGGACACTGGTATTCCTTGAAATGCGGAGAGGCTGTTGGGAGAATCCAGAGCGTACAATTGGATGACAGGAAGAAGGTAATATTTTGATCGTACATTAACATCGCGTTGGCGGTTAGTGTTGAGACATGCAGACCTATCCCTAACATCCGCACTGATCGATGAGGCAATCAAATTGAGTATGACATCCAGACCCTCTTCATGAGCAATAGCTCAAACTTACTTTCCGGCACCGCTGATGAATGCTCTGTCGACACGGGGAATGGTCGATCGGGCGTGCAGGTGCCTTCCCAGTCTCACTCGAGAAAGCCTCTGGATATGTACACGCCGAGAAAACTAATTCGATAGTCGGTCGACTGAGTACATGGCACAATACTGTGCCTTGCCACCCCTGCGTGATGTGCGAAGACGCTACAAGCGGCTAGAATATTCGATTTCAGAACACGAGCGTGCTGAATTATGCCGTTTGCAATGACCCTTCCGTAAAATCAAGCACCTTGATGCGCCTACAACCTATCGACGAGCGCGCATAATCTCAATTGCGGAGGCCCGTCCCGGATATAAGGCATGACGCCGAAGAACGTCGACTGTCAAAAGAAGCGGTACAGAACAAGGGAATGATCGGGTTGTTACGACATGTGTAACCCCGCTCCTCGCGTGACTTTGCCACAGATGTTATCGAGGGCCGGATGAACGACGATAACGACGGACGCACCCCCAGAAGCCCGCCGGATGGTTACAGCCTGGACACATTATGTCTCACAGAATTGATGGAACGAGGCAGAGAAAAATGCCTGCCTGTCGCTGGAAGAGAGGACACGGCCGAACGGAGAAATGATGAACAACCTGCGGAATGCGAACAATGGACCCACCTTGGGCTTGGGTCGGAGCCTAATTCCAGCATGCGAAGGAAGACATCACACCGGCGTCGGAGGCGTTCCTTGGGCTGATTCCTTGGGAAGGTGGTGGGCGCTTCTTCGATAATAAAATCAGAGAGCCGAAAGTAAAAAGTCAACCGTTCACTGTACCACTGAGTCTTACCCACCTCTCCCCTACCAACCACCACAACGCTGTTGAGCCACTCAACAACACAACCTACACACCATCATCCACTGGCTTGGCAATGTCGTGGTGCCACGATTACGGCCGTGACACTGAGGAAGACCTCTTCAGTATGTTCTGCATGTGCATATTATTCGAGCAGGTTGCTACATGTTAACACGTACCCGCCCACAGCTCCTGGCGCAGGCCCGTCGCGCTCCCATGCTATCGACAACGAGAGGCACCGTGAGAGCGACCTCACAGATGATGAGTCAGTAAGTCTAGAACCTTGCTCCAGATTCTTAACACGCCACTCATTGCTCTGCATTCCTAGGATGAGGGCACGTACTTTCTCCAGGACGGGAGCCGTTCTGCACAACCGTGGCCCTATGCCTATATCGTACGTGGGGGACGACTGAATCTGTTCCCTGGAACCTACCTTGAGGTTCCGATGCCCTTCGCGCCATACGCACCTGCCCAGGCCGCCCACTGGGACGATGACAACGAGTCGGCGGGCGCATGGCCATTCCCAGTTTCAGTCCCCACCACTCACACATACACGGAGGAGGATCCATGCCACGTCCCCATCTCGACTATCTCAACACTAGTGGATGCATTGGACCCTATTGAGGTCCATCGGAGGCGCGGTGCGGCAGCGTTCTCCTCGCTGCTGGGCGCCGTCAAGCCGATCCGGGGTCCATGGATTGACATGGCGCGGGAGATCGTGCAGGCGCCTCGCGACACTGTCCTTCGGGTGTTGGCCGAGGTGCCTCCGCAGGTGGTCGTCGCGAAGGCCCCGGGGCCTGTCCCAGAGCTGCCGCCGTCGCCAGAGATCACCACGGAGCCGGTGTCGCAGGAACACTACGTACATGTGGAGGAGGAGCCAAGACGGAAGAAGGCGAGGGATGGGGAGGGAAGCGAGGGGAGGGAGGAGGGAGCGAGTCCGGGAGCGAGCGGCGCGAAGGCGGGGAGGCGCATAGTCAAGAGGCCGCGCATGCCCCCGATCGCGGGGTATGGCCGATTTTCAGTCAGGCTGCCAAGCGACTATGCGGCGAGAGAGAGAGAGACGGCGGGAGAGCGAGGCCAGATGCTTGTGGTCCATCCACAGGCGCACGGCAGCGCCCCCCCAGAAACTACAATAGCATCGACAACATCCACCCATAGGGTGGAGAACCCCACAGGTGAGCCAGTCCCCGAGGCTGTACCGCAGTCCATCGGAGGGCCCTGGACATCGACACCTGGAGAGGAACAGAGAGGCGCGCGAAAGCGCAAGAGGGCAGACCCTCATGTCTGCGACGGCACCGACGGGTGCAGCAAGCGGCTGTCGTGCCCTTACGACATGCCCCGACACAAGGCGACTCTGCGCCACGGAGGACAGCGCGAATTTGCATGCGGCGACTGCCCAGCTCTTTTTGTGCGTAAAGATGAAGTCCATCGCCACAAGCGAGAGCACTGCCCAAACAGAGGCAGGAAACATAACGGCAGGGGCGGTCCCTCGCAGGGCCCGAGACATGATGGTCCAGAGGGCGGCGGAGGGGGCATGGGGGGCATAGGAGATAGCCTGCTCAGTGGATAGAGCTGAAGGTGCGTACCGTTTGCTTTCCTTTTCTCTTCGCTCGCTCTTTTGTTTCGCGGCGCACGCTATCGATGTCTTTGCCTTTCCTTTCCTTAACACCCTCGTTGTTTTGACCAACCTGTTGCGCTCGGATCGATTCGGTTGGAAACTGACTCACTCTGGTTTTCGCAGGACTTTGCTTGTGGTCGACATCGACTCGACGCATCGTCCAGCCCGGTATTGCACGACGAATAGGAAACCAGTCGTTATGTAAGCTATAATACCGCCATAAGTTGCTCATCGTCGACTTCATCTACGACGGCACCTCAGCGACGAGGGGTCGATAAGCTCATCTCCCACGAGGTTGATCACATCTAAATTATCACGGCTTCACATGGATCTGTTGTTGTACAGTCTGTTCGCTCCAGCGCTTCTCTTTTACAAATACCTATCTATTCCTTCTCATATTGTCCTTCGAACGCGAGCCCTGCTGGCATACGGCTACCTTCAACAATGAACTAGACTAGGCGGAGTAAATCTTTCCTCAATTATTTGCTGATTTCGCCCATTGCGGCTGACCGTCAGCTCTGACAAGACTATCGACGCCTGCACTGCAGCAGCATCGAGCTCAGTGTATGGTCCTCTGTCCACTCCATTCATATCGTTCGGAATCCAGATGGGCGAGGCAACGTCAGTGATGGAGGTTAACACTACCGTTGTTGAGAACGAGGCAGACATTTTCGCCCGGTATACATTGGCGATGCCGCTTTTTGTACGCTTGCTCTTTCATCCACAGTTCTCACATGCCATAACGCAGAACTTCCTTCTTGTCACCCTTCCCCGCAACGACGGTCTATCGATCCTCTTCACTGCGCTCACTGCACTGTATCAAATGACGTATGCCGGCTTCTTTGTGCACCTGAACGACATGCTATCTATCTTGCGATTGCGTAAACGTTGAAGTACACGCTTGAGGCTCTGTCTGTTAACGGGGTCGGCTCTGGACTGATGATCAAAGATTTGCTGCAGGGCCGGACGATGTATCTGCGAGTCTCATCATGAATCTGGTGCGTTATTTGGCAATCACTCATGGAAGCAGAACTAAAATCTACCCACTGCTAGCTATTTCGATTTGGAAGCAATAAATGCTATCGCGACGTTGTTGTGCTATTCGCCTTCATTGGAGAATTAGGCGTGGGCGTCATTGAAACTGTTTGGTTACAAGGTGGGAGAGACAAGATATTGCGGCAGCAGCAGCAACATCAGTAAGGCCAGTGTTCATTTGGGCTCTCCGTGTCACAGTGCTAACCGCCCGCATGGCAGTACTGACCCCCGCACTACACCGCATTCTTTCCATCCCCCTCGCTCCCTGCACTCGCCACCCCTACCAAGCTGCAACCCTTCCTGGCGACCTTGTCTATCCCCGCACTGATCTTCTCAGCCTCGACACGCATGCTCACCCCGCTCCTCCGCAGGATGCGCCTCTACACTGCCGGCACCGATGCACTCCTCAGCGGCTGCATTTGTGCGCGTGGCGTGCTACCAGATGTGCTCGTGTTCAACAGCGCGGTGCCGCAGCCCGACGCACCCCCCAAAATGTACTCCTCAAATTCGAGGCCACGCGCGGACGCACCGCTCCCGCCACCGCAATAGATTCTTGCGTCAAGGCGCTGGTTGTCCCATCCCTGATGCGCGCCGTGGCTGCTTGCGTATGCGGGGGAACATCTAGCCGGGATTCGCACCTCTCGCCTTTTCAAGTATATTTTGTAGATCTTTCAAGCCTTAGAATTGTCGTGTAGCCTTCAATAGCATGTATTAGTATTATGATTTGTTAATATATTTATTCTCTATTTATGGAGCACATTTTCAAGCAATTGGTTCATGATAATGAGCTTGAATATACCCGAAATATACCATGAATAAACCTGAAATATACCGTGAATATGCCCAGCCCTGAATATCCCTTGGGGATATTCGAGGGATTTTGTGACTATACCTCGGATATACCACGAATGTACCGCTTCCCTATCGATGGCAACGAAAAATCATCGAACGGTTCAGCGCTCTCGGGGAACACCAGCACCACGAAGCCGGCATCCTCACCTGTGCTGCTCTTTGCGAATTCTACAGTCTCGAAGGACACAGAGCCGTGGCTTGTTTTGTCCGCCGCGATGATCCTTGTGACGTGCGACTCGATCAGGACATCAAGATTGTGGCGGCTCACGTACTGCAGGGGGTCTGGGGATATTTGTGGTATATTTGTGGTATATTCCTAATATACCACAGATATCCCCAGGGGATATTTGAGGCAATGTCCAGTGCCACGTCACCGCACATCGTCCCTAATAATCCCCAGGGGATATCTGTGGTATATTAGCAATATACCCGGAATCAACCGTGAATATACCCACCTCCCCTCCGGGGATATTCACGGTCGATTCAAGGTAATGTCTTGAATATACCGTGAATATACCTGGGTACTGAGTATATTCACAGTATATTGTGGGTTTATTCGAGCTCGATATCATTCCAATCACTTTATATGCGCTCCATAGATAGAGAAATAAATATATTAACAAATCATAAAACTAATACATGCTATTGAAGGCTACACGACAATTCTCAGGCTTGAAAGATCTACAAAATATACTTGAAAAGGCAAGAGGTGCGAATCCCGGCTAGATATTCCCCCGCATACGCAAGCAGCCACGGCGCGCATCAGGGATGGGACAACCAGCACCTTGATGCAAGAATCTATTGCAGTGGCGGGAGCGGTGCGTCTGCACATGGCCTTGAATTTGAGGAGTATATTTTGGGGGGTGCGTCGGGCTGTGGCACTGCGCTGTTGAACACGAGCACATCTGGTAGCACGCCACGCGCACAAATGCAGCCGCTGAGGAGTGCATCGGTGCCGGCAGTATAGAGGCGCATCCTGCGGAGGAGCGGGGTGAGCATGCGTGTCGAGGCTGAGAAGATCAGTGTGGGAAGAGACAAGGTCACCAGGAAGGGTTGCAGCTTGATAAGGTTGGCGAGTGCAGGGAGCAAGGGGAATGGAAAGAATGTGGTGTAGTGCTGGGGTCAGTACTGCCATGCGGGGGGTTAGCACTGTGACATAGAGAGCCCAGATAAACACTGGCCTCACTGATGTTGCTGCTGCTGCTGCTGCCCCGACGACATTGGCACTTGCGTGCGCACCACAGACTCTGAGGCTAATCCAAGCCACCATGCGCATAAGAAACACAGATGCTAGCACCCACACCAACGCCACCAAGCTCAGCCTGTGCTTACCCTTGATCTCATCTATCCAACGTTCATGCTCACACCCACAATACCCACCATTCTGATAATTCTTGCTGCACACACGTCGTAGGCTGTGCTTGCAATCTCCTTCAGTCCCACCCCGGCCCGCCCTAAATGGATGCATATATGTGCTCTGATCCCGCATTTTCAGGCATTAGATCTGATTATATGAGAAAACCGGAACTATAGAGCATATGGAAACATGTTTCAGTGGGAGAAAGACTCACCAAAATATGTGCACACTGGAGGCTCCTAGAGAGTAAGATGAAGGGAGCACTTAAGAGAAATCTCGACGCTGTCCGAGAACATGCACTCATCAGGTGACTGTCGAAATGGATGAGTCATCTCCCAGTTGGGATTGACTGGGGGATATTTGAGGGATATTCCCTGACGAGTATATTCCAGGTATATTCTAGGCATATTGCTAATATACCATGAATATCCCCTGGGGATATTTGGGGGCAATGTGCAGTGCGTATGGCAACAGGGAGTAGACAGCTTATTTCGCAATTGGATGCTGCACTTTGACATAAGTGGCATGGCATATGACTCCGGAAACCCCTTGTTTAAATATTGAGGATTGAAATTTCAACTTTTAGCATCAGTAGATATACCAGCCAGGTCTGGAATTCCACAAGTAAAGTATAAAATAATACTAGCAAGGTATGCATCTGGAAAAACACCCCCTTGTATTAGCTCCAGATTATATCTAATAGTGTCTAAAAGTATCTAAAAGTGTTAATAATATCTAAAAGTGTCTAATTTCCTAATTGGGAGCAACACATTGTGAGCATTGGATTGGTTTCTAATTTCATGATATTAGCACTAATTCTATACTTAGAAGTCTTTAATTATCAGTAGGAAATAGTAAGTACTACTGCTCTATCAGTGAGAAGGTAAAAATGTGGCACATTCTATACTATTTCAGCATATTACTCTTCTTCATATATGCCTATACCATTATCTTGTAGCTCTTTTGCTGATTTTCCAGCTGCCTTTACAAAGGATATAGAAAGAGAGAAATGTGCATTGATGCCCCCAGCCACTTTGTTGGCAGCTTGGCAGCTGCCACAAGAGGCTATGAGGACCTAGGTACCTTGTCCTTGCATACAAGATCATTGAAGTTGTCATTGTTAGCCAATGCCTGATACTGGTCATTATAGGACACAACATGTGGGTTGGACTTAGGGATATGCTATATGCAGCCTTATAGACCTTGTCTATTAGTATAGTGGCTAATACTATCTTGTGCAGCACACAATCATCATTACTATTGATATTACAATTTTTAGCACTATTATATTGTTTATTGCCTTGTTATACAGAAGATGCTCAAACTTGGTGTTTTCCTCTAGCTATTAGGCTGTGGAAAAGACAGTCATATTGGTATGTGGTGCCAGAATGATATATTTGCCTGCCATATAGGAAATATATGCATTATGCATATCAAGATCACCTCCAACAATCTTATGCTTATTTATATATAGGCATGCCATATATATACTCTTGTCCCCACCCTCTACCTTACTAGTGGCTATTTGGAAAACCCCTCTCTCTAATTGGATCTTGATTCTTCATAATCATGTTTTTGATCAAATTTGCAAATTCAGGTAGCATTGTCTATACTAGTAGAGTCCCATTGAATATTACACTCAATCATAGTTTTACACATTCTAAATCCAAATTGTGTAAGTGCAATAATTTATTTTTATCCTATATAAAGTGTATTATTGATTTTCCATTGGTTTATTATCTTCTTAGCTGGTGTTTAAACTAAATCCTGAAAGACCTGACTTTTTAGGTATTTATTGACCTATTTATTTATAAGAGAGAGGAAAGATAAATGTTAAATAAAATCAGAGATGTTGAGGTTGCCTATATTATGTCTACTTATTTAGATTACCAAGTTCATATCTTAGACCTTGGCTTAGTGGCTTAGAGCATCTGTCCCAGGGTTGTTGGTTCAACTCTGGCAAAAGGCAAGTTTGTTATAAGGTATATTCTGTGTTTAGGTATTTAACTAGTGCTCTAATAGACATGACTCTATAAGAAGGCTATGAAAACACTGATGCTTGATTTATTATGATTTTGCCGAAATTTCAAGTTATAATCAATCCTAATAACTTCTAATTTAGGAAAATTATGCCTAATTAGAACAGGTTTACAGGGGGCATAAGTTAAAATATCTAATCTTAATCATTCTTAATTATGCATAAATAGAACTAATTAGAGCTTAATACAAGGGAGTGGTTTTCCAGATGACTTTTTATAGTAAACAGAGCCCTTAAGTAAAATATTGAACACAAAATGAAAGTAGGTGTCAAATAGGTGCCAAGCCCTGGCAGTCAGAGAAGATAAGAAGATAGGTAAGATGTCCATATGGGTTCCAAAGGTGATAAGGTAAAAAGTAATCAGTGATGGCAAAATTCCGAATGTTTGGGATCCGTTGTTGTGCTTGCAATGGCTCTGTGTGCGGAAACACAACACAAAACACACCACTAAACACAGGGTAGGCGGGGAGCTGACTTCACTACAAATATCAAGAGACCCTTGTAAGTTGCGAGACGGGGCGTGAGATACGTACTGCAAGATATCGAGATATCTAGTGAGGTGATGTGAGGTCACGCGAGAATACGCTCGTGTGAAACGAAGTGGTGGACCGTGGGCCAAGGTGCGAGTGACCGAGGCAACTTCAAGGGCAGCAATGAAGGCCCTGATGATAGCGGCGATGAAGGCAATGAGTGCTAAATCGAGCAAGTGCGATGTTGGTGCAATGCAATATGAGTGAGATCTTCGTGCGAAGTTGAGCTCTAAACAGAGGGGTGTTTGAAAACTGGTGTATTGCCGTGTCGTAGGCAGGTATTTATAATAAGTCGAAGTGAGTATAGTAAACGCGAACTCGTAAGGTAAAGCAAATCAATATCGCGCCAAGACCGTAACATAGAAAGATAAAGAAAAACCACGCGCAGAGGTGCTCGCAGACTGCGAGGTTCTGTCGCGCCGCAGTCGAGAGACAAAGCAATATTTAGTAAAGAGGTGTAGCGGTGAGACGAGGTAAAATCTAGGAAGGTGGAGGGGCAATGGATCACGGGACCTGTACTACCCAATAAGCGCCCGTGATAAAGCTCTCTGTGATATCGTGTCGCGGAGCTGCTTGCGGTGCGGTCCGTGTGGTTGATGCTTGCAAGGCATATGGCAAGAGCTTGGCGAGGTCTTTGCGGGTGCAGCAGGCTCGAGGTCGTCATGCGATACACGTGGGGGCTGAGTGAGATGATGCGAGGCGATGACTGAGGGGTGCGAGACAAGACCGCTGATGAGCATGTACCCGCGCTAGGGTCCGAGGGAGGTATTTGGGAAGCTTTGGGGAGATACCGAACAGCGTTAGATGAGTACCGAAGATGCCGACTTGCACTGAACATGGTCGGTCCCCACCCAATCAACTGTAACCCTCCAAAGGACATTTGGCAGCACTTGGGTCAGTTTGCCCACACTTCACGTACTTACCATGACCACACAGGAGTGTTACGATAGGTGTTTACGAGATCGGAGCCAGTCTTCTGCTTCGGCCGATGTCTTCCGTGAGTTGGTTGGTCCTTATCGCTTATTTTCCCGACTTCCACATGGTCGGTCAAACGCAATCTTGCACCATTACTTGGCCACCCTGGTCGTATGATACCTCTCCTTTATTTTCATTGGTTCTCCAACGCCTGTTCCGGCTACCTACACTCGGGCGACGGATCCCGAACGTTCGGGATTTTGCCATCGCTGATTAACTTTTACCTTGTCACCTTCGGAACCCATATGGACATCTCATCTACCTTCTTATCTTCTCGGATCGCTAAGGCTTGGCGCCCATTCGACATCTACTCTCATTTCTTGTTTAATATTTTACTTAGGGGCTCTGTTTACTATAAAAACCTACATACAACTCTGGAATAAACCAGCTTTGTGCACCCTACAGTTCAGAGCTCATCCGCACTCGTCTCAACCATCGAAATCGCCTTCGTCAACTTCCAAAACTTGTCATCCTTGTTCGTTCGGTTGCATTCGTGTTCGTACTCGTATCTTCACTCGTACCCCCCCCGTCCTCCCTCGTATATTGTCAGAGTCCCATGTGGCTCTTGAAGCACGTAGTTGTTGGTCGCGACACAACCCTCTTGTTACCGACCAAGTTCCCGACACGCCCAACCGAACATTCGGTCGGTGTTCGGCGCAGTCCCGAAACCGTTCGGGCACTATAATCCCACACTCCCCGTTGCTTCTCAGTACGCCTTCCCTTTCTAAAGTCATCACTAACAATTCCTTGTGTATTAGATACTAGCTCCAGCACCCCTGCATTAGAGGTTGTTTTAGTGTTGTGCTCGGCACTTAGAGACACCTCTAGCGTAACACCGCATCGGCCCGATACCATAATGCTGAGGTCGTAGTGGGCATTGGAGGGAATCGCTCTGGGCTGCGGGGCCACCCGGTGGTATCTGGGGTATCTCCTGAGGTCAGCATGCTAGTGCTCGTAGATCTGCGAAAAACGGGGTCCCGGCGCTTAGAGAGGTGGTGCGCTCATCACCATTGCCTAAGTGTAGGTAACAGAAACAGTTATTGGCAAGCCAATGAAAATAAAAAAGATGTAACGTACAACCAAGATGGCCAAGTAATGGTGCAATATCGTGTTTGACCGACCATACAGAAGCTGGGGAGATAAGTGATAAGGACCGACCGACTCCCAGAGTACATTGACTGATATGGACTACTGGCTCCAATCTCATAAACACTTATTGTAACACTCCTGTGCAGTCATGGTAAGTACGTGAAGTATGGGCAAACTGACCCAAGTACTGCCAAACATCCTTCAATGGCCCGCTGTCGGTCGGGTAGGGACTGACTGTGTTTGGTAATAGTTGGTGTCTTTGGTACTTGTCTAGCACTGTTTATTATCTTCCCAAAGCTTCCCAAATACCTCCCTCAGACCCTAGCGTGGGTGCATGCTCATCAATATCATTCTAGGAACTGACTGGTTATTGGAACACAACCTGGAAGTCGACTGGCATGCCTATGGATTATATTTTACTAGGTGCCCACCGTTCTGCAAAATCAAAGAAGGACCAATTAAAGCCAAGAGGGCTTTCAAGAATCCAGGACGTCAAGAACCAGAGATATGGCACATAGTGACAGTACCATGAAAGAGTGACTACTCAATCCCATTGCAGAAGCCAGGAAAAGGACAGCCAGGCTGGAAAGTGGGAAACACTACAGTACCATTTCCATGGATAATACCTAAAATCCAGGGCTCGTAACCCAAAGGAACAAAACTGGAGTACTACCTCAGGACCCAAGCCAAGCATTATACAGCACCAAAGTAGGCTGAAGAGGAGACTCAAGAAGTTGGTGAACCACTATCAGCACTACCTTCTACAGATTTAGATAAGAATAGATTATACCTTGTCAGATGCCTAGATACAGGGCAATTGGAAGCCCTGGAGCTATACAACGACCAAGATGAAGGATTCGACATCTATCATACAGAAACCTCCACCGCCAATACACCAGCATGTAAAGTGGAGCCTACCAAAGCAGCAGTAGGCAAACAAACCAAGCATACCAATTTGCAGAAATTGGCAGAAGAGGCTTCAAAAGGTAAACTGACTGGAGATGGAGTCACTGGTTCAAAAGAGCATTTTAGCAAAGTCAGTTGGATGGTTGGCATCCAGAAGATGGGGCTGCATGGGATTAATGGTGAGGATGGAGTTGTGGAGAGATGGTATAGGAGACAGAGGTAATTGTTCAAAGAGCACATGATCAAGGATGGGGGAAATTGGTGGGAGTAGCGATTGGTTCGGCAACAAAGGTGGGTTAAGAAGAAAGTAGAGTCAGGTAGCGACAAGAGCAATGGCAAGATTTTGAGATCAAGATAGTAATAGTTGGATAAATGTTCTGGGACTATATCGGCATTTCCAAACAGACTTCGGTTGGCAAAGGTTTCTTGAGTATTAAAGCTGTTAATAACTGTTTGTTGTTCTTTGCACTCTGCTGTTGGTTGGGATAAGTGACATAGATTCCTTGAGGTAATTTTGAATACTAATCCCTCGCAATGGGCTTCAAAATAATATGTTAGAGGTGGCTCTAAGTCCTAAGCACAACAACAAAACAACCACTAATGCAGGGAGTGCTAGAGCTAGTATCTAATATACAAGGAATTGCTAGTTAGGACTTGAGAAAGTGAGGGTGCACTGAAGAGTAATAAGGAGGGTGAGATTAAAGCACCCAAATGGTTTCAGGACTGCATCAAACACTGATCAAATGTTCAGTTGGTTGAGTCGGGTCAGGGAGTTGATTGGTGATAAGAAGATAGTGTCACAACCAACAACTAAGTATTTCAAGAGCCACATGGGACTCTGACAATATACGAGGGAGGACAAGGGGTACAAGCAAAAAGACAAGTACAAATGCAAATGAGGCTGAACAATGAGGATGACAAGTTTTTGGGAGTTGACAAAGATGATTTTGATGGTTGAGAGGAGTAAAAATGAGCTCTGAACTGTAGGGTGTGAAAGCTGGTTTATTTCAGAGGTATATGTAGGTTTTTATAGTAAACAGAGCCCCTAATTAAGATATTGAATACGAAATGAGAGTAGACATCAAATGAGCGCCAAGCCCTAGCGAACAGGGAAGATAAGAAGGTTGGTGGGATATCCATATGGGTTCCAAAGGTGATAAGGTAAAAGCTAATCAGCGATGGCAAAATCCCGAATGTTCAGGATCCATCGCCCAAGCATAGGTAGCGGGAACAGGTGTTGGAGAACCAATGAAAATAAAGAAGAAGTAACATATAACCAGGATGGTCAAGCAATGGTACAAGATTGTGTTTGCCTGACTATGCAGAAGTTAGGAAGATAAGCAATAAAGACCAACTGACTCCCAGAGAACATTGGCCAACACGGAATACTGGCTCTGATCTCATGAATACTTATAATACTTCTGTACAGTCATGGTAAGTATGTGAAGTGTGGGCGAACTGACCCAAGTGCTGCTAAACGTCCTTCAGAGGGTTGCAGTTAGCCGGGTGGGGACTGACTATGTTCAGTGCAAGTCAGTGTCTTCAATACTTGTCTAGCACTGTTTGGTATCTCCCCAAAGCTTCCTGAATACCTTCCTTGGACCCTAGCACAGGTGCATGCTCATCAGCATGTTTTGCTTGTATAGCATAGGTGAGCTTGTGCAAGATCCCCACCACAAGTCCTCCAAGCTCAACTATGGTGATGACACCCATTTCTATGGGATCGGAATTGCCTAGCTGAAAGCTCATCATTGGGACAAGATCATCCATAAGGCCACACAAGTCCTACATGATAGCAAGATGAAGACAGAGGCCTTCTTTGAGCACCCTGGGGACAATCTCTCCATCATGGACATGGAATCAACACCATTGTCACATAGTGTCATCCATAACGCCAGCTGTGTGCAGAGCATTGAGCCTCAATTAGAGTCTGAGATAGAGGATTTCAGATTGGAACATGGTGAGCTATTCTAGTGTGTATATCAGGTTTTTTTTCAATAGGTATTCAATACTAACACTGTATCAAGACTTTTCTAGCCTCTTGCACACATCTTCCTCACTACCATATCCACGAACACTGTTTCACCCTTGTACAATTCCCTCAACGTACTCACATTCCTCTCAGACAATCAATCCCCACTCAATCTTTTCTAGGCTACATATCAGGTTTGTGTGTGGCTCATGATCTGGCGCACCTGTTTTGGGCCCCAAATTGTCCTCTGTTCCCCTATAATACTATCATTTTAATGGTAAGACTGTCATAAGAAGTGCCTGCGCGAGTCTCCAGTCAGGGTCTGAGCTACCAACAAAGCTTTTGACCTTCATTCTGGATAGACTCTGACAGGTCTGAGTTAAGACCAATCCAGAGAAAGAACCTCCTGATGGCAGAGCCTTGCTCTGACCTCTGTTTGTTCTGAACTCTCTGAGTTCAGAACAAACAGAGGCTCTCAGACCTAAGTCAGAGATTGGCTGATTTGCTGATGCCTCACTGGTGAGTTTTGAGGCCGGTGTGTATGTATCACATTATATCTTGAGGCCGGGTGTATGTATAACATTATATTCTGAGCTGGTGTGCATGTTTAACAATATATTTTGAGGTTGGTGTGCATGTATAAGAATATATTATGAAGTCCAGGAATATATTACATTGGCATCGGGGCCTCCAGATTGCAATCTGATGCAACGATTGTGCCGAACCACCAAGGAGAGCGCGGCAAATGCAATGCCATATATGACCTTGCCTGCAGGCTCTCGAGATTATATAACCCCCCAATCCATCCAAGCCATCCCACGTTTTGTCACTTTTGCTGATGAGGTTCTCATAGGTCGCCATGCCGTATGTCGTCACTCGCATCCACTTACTTCGCTGATAATGTTTGCAAAGCCAACCAATCTCACTCCTCCTGGCTCGCAGTAGCTTAGGCTCTCCTCTCTGGGAACTTTGCATGCGCCTTGCTGCTGCTACAACATAGTGTATGAGTGATCTGGAGTGCTGCACACGTCGATATAACCATCTTTTAGCTTGCCATTGGCTGTGAGTTCCTGCATGATACCGCTCCGACGCCTTCGCCCCTGCATCCTGACTTTGACGCGAAGGTTCCACACGGTAATGAAAACCCACGGGATGCAAGAGTTGCGGCCTAGAAGGAGTGCTGGAAGTATGGGGCCGATGAAGCGATAGGACGCGATGGGTTGGAAGAATGAAAAAGAAACTGCTGCCGGCGACGCTGTGAGTAGTCTTCTCCAGATCTCCATACAACTCCATGATTCTGCCTTTCTTGAGCTCTTCACTACTCCATCATTTTACATCCCATCTATAAGGAAAAAAATACAAGGGTGACAAACGCACCAAAACTCTTCGCCCGCAATTGAGCGTCGCCGCCCGCTAATTCTGACGCATGTCTTGAGCAGGCTCTTTTACATCGTCAAGCCTTTCCCTTGCATGCTCACATGAAAAGCCTGTTTCCAAGTTTCACATAACATCCTGTTGGACAAACAACTTCAAAATTCCACAAATGGGTGTAAACATTCGACATGTGGCCTATGACATGAAAACACGAACGCGTTCAACGCTCGCCGTGTGTCCGTCACGTTCTTTGCAAAAACAATGTGATCCCCACGAGCTTACTTACACAGGCTTACTGGCCAGATGCCAAGCGTGCATTATGCGCCTCGCTCGCGTCGTCACCGTGTGCCGCGTCAGATCCTGCAGTCTGTCTGCTAATTATGGGCGGACAACGCGTTTGAGAATTAACGTCCATTACGGCTGGCCGATATGCAACGGGTTCGTCATTGAAGATTGCGATTACTTTGCCATCTCACTTCTGTACGCTGCCTTGTTCTGTAAGGCCACGAGTCGCTTCGAGCGAGGCCCATCCCTGACGAAGGAAGACTGCAGCACAACGCAGATGGCCAGGAGGTGCACGCAGGGCGGTTCATGGACTTATTCATGATGCCGATATTCTTATAGAGCTATGTTGGACATTATGCGTCGTTTATATGCAACTGTGCAGCTCTTCCATATCATATCTATTGACACTCGATCTCTTATGGCGGTCATATTTGAGAAGGGCTGTCATATCCTGGGATGCAGTAGGATACAGTACAACCGGACGCTGTTGCCAATCTGGTTGTGGTGATCCTGCAATGCATGAGATATCCATCATTACAGTATGGCTGTAAAAAGAACTGTCCCTCAAACCAGGCAACGTAGAAATACCAGCAAAAATTGAACTTGAAATGAGGTGAGATTGGTATAAAAATTCATGGTTACATGGTCTCGGGTAGTCATTTAGGCGAAAGACACTTTGGAAATCTGCGTGCTGGAACGAGCCTACTTCAACTTGGTCATCCCCTCTTCCGTAAGATATTCTGTGCTCGAGTAAAAGCACGGCTGATCGCAGCATTCGGCGGGGTCGGCATTGGATTGCTTGAGGAATTGTCAGCGACGCGCGGACGTTGCAATCACCTCGCCACGCACCGTACCAACAGGGCCTTCGAGCTAGATGCAGAGCTCCCAACGAGCGTGGAAGTGTGAAGTCCCCTGGCTTGTGATCCTCTGTAACGCTTACATTCACTATGTGAAAGGTGAACATGAGAAGAGTCCAACGTACTTTTTCCAAGTGAAACAACGATCCTTTGGGAAAGGCTTCCTGGCTTCGGCCACACGCCTGATTGGACTGTAAATAAACGAATTCGTCAGGGAACGAACAGCCCCACGCACCCCATACCCTCAAGAATGGCTCTGCGAGCAGTGACCTCATCAATCCAGCCCTTATAAGTGTTCCTGATGTTCGACTCCCAAAGGCGCCTGTTCTCCGGCTTGAGGCTTGCCGAGACAGCAGCGTGCTCAGGTTCGAGGTCTCCGTTCGGGAGAACACGAGGGAAAGCACGAAGAGTGTAGAGGTTGATGTAACTGATGTAAGTGAAAAGTCTAGCGTCCAGCTTGCCGTGTCGAACTCCAGTGGGTGGATCGAGGATGTTCGAGATCAAAGAGTCCAAGAACGCTGTCCGCGTTGGAAATCGCAGAGCCGAGTTGGCAGGCGCAAGGGGGGGAACGAGGGAGACAGAGCGGGAATCGTCCTTGACATCGAAGTAAAACCAAGATGCCGGGTGAATATAGATGTCGACGGGATCATCTTCGTGCCGTGACGACTGTGGCAGTGTCAGCTCAAGCCGGATGGAATTAGGGAAACAGCTCCATTGATCAGGGTCCATGAACTCGAAGTCCAACCAATCCTTGTGAGGTTCTGTCAATCGCCTGTATGGCAAACTGGAGGTGATAGCTTCTGCAGCCCTCTCTATGTCCTTGTCAGGGATGAGGAGTTGTAAAGCAAACATCTCGGTGGGGACGAAGTGAGCAAAGCTGAGAGCATCCTCTGCCCAGACTAAGCAAGGAACGCCTGCATATGTGATAGCTCGCGCTGGCTTGAGACGAGTCTCCATGGTCATTGGAGACATAGGACAAGAGTCGTAGAAGTGAATTCCCATGGTTGGTTGGGTGTTGAGAGTAAATCAAGTCCGTGACCGAGAGGTTTATATATCTGCTCGGTCTGATGAGAGCCGGCCTTCCGGGTTCTTGTTCGACAGAAAACGCCACGCTCGTTTCATCATGTTATCGTACATACACACAATCAGACAAACAATCAGAACATCGCAATCCACTTCGATTCTCCGTTCATTCGAGAAGCTCATTCGCTTCCAGCCCCTAACGTATGATCGTGCCTCCTAGTAGCCATACTGTATCAGCCAAAAGTAGCTCGCAAGAGGCGTAAGAAGCGCACCTAATTCGGTAGAACAACGTCCAACTCCTCCAAGAAAGTGCGGTATACCAGATGATCTTCGATGGGTACACGTTCAAAAAAGGCCCTGAGAACATCTTCACTAAGGATCGATTCCTTAAGCTCGTCTGGCATCTTATCTCCCTTTTGCCTCATGACATCGATGAGCTGTAGGACATCGTCCAAATCGTTGTATTGCTTCTGAACAGCCTGGAATGGGCGTTGTCCATATGTACGAATCTTGTCCGCCAAAAGAATGTTCGCTGAGGCATAGCGAATGCCGTCCTCTGTGACGCAGCTATAGGTCTCAAATGCATCATTCACGAGTTCAGTGCGCTCGGTAGCTACATCGCACTTGACGGTGTTTGCCCAGGTGATATGCTGGCGGGTGTCGACGGTGCGAGGGTGACAGACAAACTCATTGGGCAGGAGTGTAGTAAATGCAAGAGAGGATACATTGATGTCGAGATCCTGGCGAAACGCACGAAAATAAGCACAAATGGAGGAATTAAAGTGACAGGTGACGGACTTTGGTGTCGCGTTTGGCACCATGGAGTTTGGCGGCAGCACCGCCGAAGAGAACAGCCGTAACATTGGCTTTGTTGGCTGCTTCAAAGATGAGTTTAGCAGGAGTGACAAGGCGTGGGGGCAAAGCCATAGCGAGTGAAGACTAAATCCAAGGAATGTGTTCTGCAATGGCAAACGAAGTCGATTAAATACCACCACTCCCAGAAATTTGATGACTGTGACCATTTCGTGAGTGGCACCTGTCCTAGCTGCCGGCTGAGCTGGCATACGACATCTATTGGCGGTCTGGTGCACCACTGTGAATCAACTTCAGGCCCTGAGCCGACAGAGTGGACAGTGGATATTATAGAAGGCTTCAAATCCAGGTGCCAGCATGCTGTATAATGATCGAAGTCCATTCAACTACGCCTAGAAGCAATCGAAAATGGCAGCAATACATTTGTTCGAGCAGAATCGGCTCGTGCCATAGAAGCACAGAGGTGTCTTCTAGGATATGAGGTTTCCAGATAATCAGAATCTTCAGATAACATACAGCATGTCAGCCATCACGATCGAAAGGCAATGTGCGAGTGCTCACATTCCACATTGGCTGCCATCGAATCTCGATGCTTTGAACCTTCAATTCAGGATCCACTTTTTGGGAATCATCGGGGCGCCATGGGTACTTACCACAGTAATCACAGGCGTTTTTTGAGATTGCCTGTCCCTGCAGGGTCCCAAATATCCTAGACAAAAAAGACCGTTACCTGTGAGATTGATAGATAGATCAGGAATCAAGGACTGACGCTGACGCATGTGCTCGACGTCTGCACTTCTGACGACAGGCCCTGTCAGGTTTGGACACGTCGGTTCAAGTCAGGTCAACTTTCAGTCTCGGTCCGCCTCCATTTCAAGGATTAATAGCATGATGCCTCTATTGTATCCATTGTCATCGCACTGCAAGATATAGGCATTGTGTATGTGCTTACTCGTTGGAGCATGGAAGAGTTCTGAATTTTCCCAAATGTAACAAGAATCGAATTCTTTTGCCATTTGAACAGTGATCGATCTAGCCCTGATAGACCCTGAACCCTGAGCGTGAATCTTCAAGGCGTGTAGCGGCGTATCAAATGATTCTCTTCGCATGACGTTCGATTATCGACTCTTCCCAAGCCACGGCCCTTCACCAGCGGCGTCTTGCTGTGGTCTGTTCCCGAGACCCCCTCTTTCTATGCCACGTGGGGGAGAACAAGGGCTCGATAGCGACCGAAGAAGTGGCGTGTGTGCAATCTCACTACTCAGTATCCCCTTCGTCAGCTACCACTTCCACAGGAAAGCCGTTCAGTCGTCTTTTCTCACAAAAAAGAATGCTACAAGTTGACGTACATACATGAACCTGTGACGACATTTGGCGCGCAGGAACTGAACTGATCGAGATGTACACAATTGCTCATATCCTCGGAGCCGTCCGGATGTAGCTGATGGTCTCTGTGCTCTTGGCGTTATGAAGACATTATACAGTGGTCGCGGACATCTTGACCCTCGCATGTGACGTCATCCAGCTCAAAGGGTCGTCACGAACATGACCGACAATGCAATCAAGAGGGGTCAAGGCGCGCTGAGCTGTCATCTACGCCAATTTGACGCAAGAATGTGCGTGATAGTAGAATTGGTATGATATCGAAATAACGCTCTAAGCGAATGTGATTACAGAGTCGGAGACGAATTGCGAAGGACATCTATGAGGGGGGCCTCGGCATCAACTCGACTACCAGGTAGAACAATTACACACATAAATGACGCCGGGAACGATCAACGTTTTCATTCTATAGGAGCGCGCATGGAGGCGTAATGAGAAAGGGCAGCCTGCTGAGCTGAGAGAGTTGAACGTTGAAAGTGCATACCGTTCGCTTCCTCTTTCTCTACACTTGCTCCTTTGTTTTGCGCGCATCGCCGCACGCCATCAATGCCTTCGCTTTTCCTTTCTTTACCACCCTCGTTGCCATCGTCTCGCACTTCGGATGGATGCGGATAGAAAGCTGAATCGCTCAGTCTTTTTCGGAGAACTCTGCTCGTGGTCGACGTCGTACAGCCCCGGCAGCGCCCTCCAAGGAACAAACAGCAAATCGACGACGTCCACCTACAGGGTGGAGAACCCCACCGGCGAGCCAGCCCCCGAGGCTGTACCGCAGTCCTTCGGAAGGCTCTCAACGGCGACACCTGGGAAAGAAGAAGAAAACACGCGAAAGCGCAAGAGTGCAAATCCCCACGTCTGCGAAGAGTGCAACTTGTGGCTGTCGTGCGCGTCCGACATGGCCCGTCACAAGGCCAGCCGCGACCACGGAAACCCTGCAAAGTTCAAATGCGGCCATTGTGGAGTCCCCTTCTTCCGGAAGGATGCAGTCTACAGCCACAAGAGGGACCACTGTATGTCCAGGAACAGGCGCAACGGCGACGACCATGGCGACGGCCGCCGCGACGGTCCCTCGCAGGACCCGGGGCGCGACGTTCCAGAGGGCGGTGGAGGAGGTATGGGGCCCATGGGGGGTCGGATGTTCAGCTGGCAGAGCCGAAGGTGCCTACCATTCCTGGAACCTTCGGTCCCAGGTTTCAGAACAGAAGTTAATAAGCGATTTGTCAGCTTTCCCTCCATCCTCCAGCGTCTAAATTGGCGTGACCAAAAATTGTGTCGTAACGCATTTGTCACGACTCGGTTACTCCCGTGTCACTCTATACCCGTTTCCCTGCATTCGGTCTGTCTGTGTCGCCAGGTGTCGCCCTTTTCTGAGTTTCCACTGGCGTCTCAAGGCATCTCATGTGCGTGAGGTCCCAGGTGGTGCCCGGAGGGCTGCGGTATTCCGACTTGTCTTTCATTTTCTCTTTGCTCGCTCTTTTGTTTCGCACCACACTCCATCGATGCCTCTTCCTTTCCGTTCCCTACCCTCGTCGTTCTTGAAGTTCCTTTGCACTCGGATCGATTCGAATGAGAAGCCAACGCGCGATATGTTTCGCAAGGGTCCTGCTTGTGGTCGACGTTGAGTTCGGCATTGCACGACGACTGGGAAACCGGTCGTTATGTAACGGTCTGCATCTTCGACCTGCCTCTCCACGGCGGCACCTCAGCGGCGAGCAGTCTTTTTTATCATACAAGGTTCAATTCCTCTTATCTATTACCTGGGAAGCCTCTTTGCGAGACAGTTGATCCCATTTATTACTCCGTCCAGCTTTGTTGTACAGTTTGTCAGGCTCTATGGCCCTTTCAATATCTATCATTTCGTACATCCTTCTTCACACCCAAACACTCATGGCATGCCACGACTTTGAGGTCTGAACCAGACTAGGCGATGCAAATCTTTCTCTGCATCTCAATCTTGACGGCTGGCCGTCAGGGCTCGGCAATGACTAGCCCAGCGACTCATCCCTGAGCGCTGTGCTCACTCGCTGCTCACGCACTGGACTGTTCAGTCTAGACTGTCTTGGTCTGAATCAATCCCTGCTCCGGAGGAGTATCAAATCTTGCTTGCTCACCCTTCTTTCCTTCAAGGGACGTTCTTCTGAACCACCTTCTGAGATACCGCGCTCCTGCCCAGTATTTCTGACACACCCATCATGCGCTCCCCAGTGCCACCCACCCACACCCACCCACCTATTCATATCTCACTAACAGTTTCCGAGAAGGTCCAAGTAGAGCGCAGGTGGTTCGCAGTCAGCCTTAGCTCCAAGGCCGGCCCCATCGCCATCTACGCCCTCGATGCCCACCGTCCCGAGGCGGCCTTCTCCGCGGCACACCCCACTTCTTTGCAGCTCTTCGGATTTAACAAGATTCAAGCGGCTGCGGCCAGCATTGCGCGCACAGAGAGGATGATCCGGCGCCGGTTCACTCGTGAGTATGCTTCTCTCTCGTCCTCAATTGACCTCGTCCAGGTGCCCGAGGCGACGCCGGTGGCTGAGGTCGAGGCTGCGGTCGATGGTGAGGTTGAGGCGACGGTTGAGAACGATGTGGTGGCTGTCGAGTCGATGGAGCAGGTCGGAGCGGTTGCTGCGGTTGCTTTGGTCAATGGTGAGGATACTGTTGAGGGAGAGGAGGCTGTTGTGAGCGAGGTACAATGTGTCATCCCGGCAGAGTCGCCGCAAGGTAAAGGGACGGAAAGGCAGGGACTATCCAAGGACAAGAACGAGGACACCCTACAGCGACGGACGATACCCGACCTGTCTCTCAAAGGAAGTTTCTTGATGGGATTGGAGAGGCTACACGACCAGGCCGATTTCGAACCCGACGACCCGCGGAGTCCAGGACAGGGTAAGCTCAAGGCACGATCCCGGCGAAAGGCGATAATCCACGTCAAGCCCGTCCAAACCGGTTCTGTTCGACGATGGGTCATTAGTATGTTCATTCCATCATTCAATCGCAGCGAGAATGACCTGGTGCGCTCTCTGTGCTGCTATGAACTGTTGACCGACGATACTGACGACGATGGGCAGGGCGACGGAATGCGTCTTCTTTTCTCTCGGACTGTCGATCAATCTCCCCGGCCTCGAGTTCCGTAACGGTCGCTGGCAAGAGTCGTTCAAGTTTCGCCTGGACTGCTCGCGGTGTAGTGTCTGTTTCTATTATCTGTTAAAGCGTGGAGGTGTTGGGTATCAAAAGATCCCTGGTGCGTCTCTCGCCCATCTGATCAACTGCGACGATACTGACGCAATGAGCAGGGCCACGAAATGCGTCTTCTCTTGTTCCGGACTGTCGTTGGATCTCCCCGGCCGGGGATTCGGTAACCGTCGCTGGCAAGAGCTGCATGTCATGGATCGCCCTACATGGTCCCGGTATAGTATGTAGTTTTGTTTTCTTTCAAGACCGTTGGAGTGAGGTAAGTATCGGGTTATGCATGGCTTGGTGCGTAATGCATTTCTCCCCAGTTACCGTTCACGACACTGACGTTCGCTGGTGGTGACCAAGGCCGCGAAATGCGTCTTCTTTTGTCTCGGACTGTCGTTGGATCTCCCCGGCCGGGGATTCGGTAACCGTCATGGACAAGAGCTGCACGTCATGGATCGCCCGCCATCAGCCAAGTGTGACCTGGAGTGCAGCCCGGTGAGCCTTCCAACCCGTCGGATATCAAGTGTCGCACTCACACGCGAGATGGCGGATGGATGAACAGGACCACCAACCGCGCCTTCTGTTATCTTTGCCTGCCGTTGGGTCCCTCTGGCCCGGGGATTCAGTTGCGAGAATGGGTGAGAGCGGGACGTGATGACGTTTGTTCAGGTTTCTCTCCAGGGATCCACCCGCCGCAGAAAGACGCTCAATAGCGAAGGGGTCCGTCTCGTCCGAGACGAGTATACAGCTATGTTCCACGATTTCTGATTTGAGAATCATCTTGCTGACTCGGGGGCGTGATCAGACCCGCCCCCGGTGAGTTCTTCGTTGTCCTTCTGCCTCTCATCAATGGATACTGATTTCCTTACATCCTCACGCAGGTTCTCTAACGAAGTCACGGCAATGCAGTGCGTACCTTTCTTCCCCTGAGTATGGAGGATGTGTTGTAGCTTTACTTTGATTCGACCGGGTAGATACCGGCTCACCCACGACTGCTTGATGAGTATCACCTCTTTTAATAAATATATATTTTGCTAAAGCAGATATGCCAGACTCAGACCTGACCGCCGCGTCTCCATTACTCCGTTTTCGCGCCGCCCTTCTTAGCGCTTCTGTCGTCTCCCGCGAGCCAAAGCGCCGAGAACAGCAAAAAGCCCACGCTCGTGCTGATGGCCCCCGCATAGTACGGCCACGCGGTGCTCAAGAAGCGCGGGTACCCATCATGGCGCGGCGGGACGACGGGCACGGTCGTCGAGCTAGCGAGGAACGTCCAGCCGTGGCGCTTGTAGTCGACGACGGATTTAAACACGCCGTGCCGGTCGGGCGCGCGGAACGTGACGGAGTACTTTCCGGGCACGCCAGGGACGGCAGGCAGCGCGGTGCGGATGTGCGGATCAAGCATCGTGAACTCGAGCTGTAGGTCGGTGAGGCCGGAGTAGGGCTCCCATGCGGATGTCTTTGCGTTGTATTGGGACACGTATGCGTCGTGGACCTGAGGGTTTGAGACAAGTAAAAGCGTCATTGATATGCAGAATAGGGAAAATATGGTGTCGGGTTGAGCTTACGATTTGGCCCTTGATCGTGTAGTGCTCGCGGGGCTCCGTCTCGTTCAAAAGATGGTGCGTGGTGCTGTCTATCCTGAGAACGAGCTTCTCCTGGGACGTCCAAGCCGTAATATCCTTTGCGAATTGTTCGTTGCCGGACTTGATGCCCCTACATCCCAGGTAAGCAATCCACACGACATCCTCAGGCAAGACACGCACTTTGAAATCTCCTTCGTTATGAATTTGTTTGAGAACAGTTCGACACCCCCGGCCCACATCGCGCGCGACCCGTCGCGCGTCTGGAAGCCAGTGACGACACCGAGCGCGCTGCCGGCCCACAAACCCTCGCCGCCCTTCTCCGCCGCCTCGACGAGCGTATCCGCGGCCGAGTCCGCAGTCGAGTCCGCAGCAAAACCCCCCGCCGGCGCCCCGAGAATGGGGAACAGGAGCGGGTTGTTTCCGAACGCGTGGGGCACGCCGGAGAACCAGATGGGCGCGGTTTGCGGGGTGAGGATGGGGTGCGGCGGGACGGGGATGGGAATGGTGGTGACGTTGGTGCTGCGTTCTGGGAAGTGCGAGACGAGCGGGGTGCCGGGTGGGGGTAGGATGAGAGAGAATTCAGCGGCCAAGGAGGTGAAAGGGGATTGTGTGGGGGAGAGGGCGATGAGGAGGTTGGTATTGGAGGAGAGCAGCGTGATTAGGGATTGGGGGTGATGTCCTGCGCGAATGCTGTACGCAAAGAGGCGCAAGCGCGCAGTAGGACGTGTAGAGTCTGGAGACACCTACTTTTGGTATCCGGGGCAAACAGGATGACGTGTGCGAAGGAGGGTATATCATCCTGGATGAGGGCTTTCGTCCTTTGGAGCACGGAATGTCAGGTCGTATCCCTGTTCTGACGTGGGGTTAGCACACCACGCAGATTCGCAAAAACGTCAAGGGAGCCTCACTTTCAAGACCACCAAAGAATATCGAGAAATCCTCTCTCTTTAAGCTTGGCTGAAGGACGACGAGGACAGAGTTGCCGGTGCTCGACTTGTCCTGTGCCAGCGCAGCAATGCCCAGCAGGAGGAGTGAGCAGAGTGAGCAGCATGGTGAGTGAGTTGTATGCTGGTTCAGTACCAGGGGAGAGGGGAGACAATGTGCTGCAGCTGTGGACGAGCTCAGCTGCTCCAAGTTCCACGTCAATGAGCGTGGTCTATTTTTAGATAACGCTGCTGCGCTGAACCGCGTCGTGTCGTGTCACCGTGACGCGCTCATCTTGCACCTCCGAAAATTCAAAGAAATTCATCTCTTCGTCAGAGCTTGGCTCCTGTAATTTGATGACATCTCGGATGCATTCTGGGATTTTGAACAGCTAGTGAGCTTGAGGAGGCTTATTCACTCGATTTTATCGGCCAGAGGGTCACGCACGTCACAAATATCTCCAATGTCCAGCCCTCGGCATCCAGCGGCAATCTCAGGCCAGACAATGTCTCTCGACGGCAAAATCTAGAATCGCTACGAGAGTCGGCACCAGTCCGCTTTCTTTTCTTCATGCATGTCGAGTGAATAGCTCGCAAGTCATTGCACGATCACAGACTGCCGCCGCTCTGCCGTTTGTCTTATGAAGCCCGAGAGACATCGGTGTCCAACGGCAGACAAGCCGCATAAACTCCGCCGAGGCCGGCGGTCCCATATCCTGTTTATTTGGGTATTTATCTACGCTTCGTCTGACGTTTCTCAGGCCGCTCCTCCTCGCATCTCTCCACGTCCTCGCCGCAAAAATGGCTGTGTCCGATGAGCTCGAATACCTCAAGTCGCTGGCCGCGCAGCTCAATCAGAAAATAAGCACGCTCGAGGCAAAGACAAAGGCCGCCGCGCCCTCGAGGACGCCAGCCAGCCAGCTTCGCACAATTCTCATTGGGCCCCCAGGCGCTGGTACGCCGTGTCTGCTCGCAGCCCGTCGTGTGCCGTAGCATTGTTGTGCTCATTGCTGTGCGTTGTGTGCATGTAGGCAAGGGCACCCAGGCTCCTCGCATCCACGACCAGTTCTGCGTCTGCCATCTCGCGACCGGTGACATGTTGCGCTAGCAGGTCAATCAGAAGACGAAGCTCGGCGCCGAAGCCAAGAAGATCATGGACGCGGGCGGTCTCGTCAGCGACGACATCATGGTGGGCATAATCAAGGATCAGCTGGAGAACAACGAGGCGTGCAAGAATGGGTACGTGTCAGGACGTCTCGCATCCCCATTTCATTCCCTGAAAATCCATCGTCCATCGCTGCATCCACCACGCGCGCTTGGGCGACCCCACGTCAAGCCCTGAGGCCGCTCGGCGCACACACCCGATTTCACCCGTCTCCTGCTCCCCTCCTGCCCCGCATCGTTTCACAAACACGTGTTAACTCATGTCGTCCCCAGCTTTGTCTTGGACGGTTTCCCGCGCACAGTCCCGCAGGCCGAGAAGCTTGATTCGATGCTGTTCGAGCGCAAGGAGAAGCTCGACTCGGTCGTGCAGCTCGAGATCCCCGACGAGCTGCTCATCTCTCGAATCACTGGTCGTCTGATTCACCCTGCAAGCGGGCGCACCTACCATAGGGAGTTCCAGTGCGTCACAAACCCCTTTGGCTCTGTGTCTGAACCTCAGTCACGAACCCCTTCGTTTCGTCTTCTCTAGCCCACCAAAGAAGGCCATGACCGACGACGTCACCGGCGAGCCAATCATCCAGCGCTCGGACGACAACATCGAGACGCTCACCAAGCGTCTCAAGTCCTTCCATTCCCAAACCACGCCCGTCGTGCAGTACTACAAGAACAAGGGCCTTTGGCACCGGATCGACGCCGCCCAGTCGCCCTCGGTCGTTTGGGACAACCTCCGGAAGGTGTTCACCGCCAAGCCGCAGTGACCGGCGTGCTTATACATAGACTACTCACGTTTGGGTTATTTAATCAAAACTGTAGACTTGTTCATGCCGTGTTGTTCCCCTGTTCGTGGCGATATCTCCGAGCTTGAGACCCCTTCGTTGGGACTTACGTGTCCTGTCAAGGTGAGTGATCCGCGGGCAGTGCAAGGCGGTGCAGTCCTCGGATGGGAAGAGATCGAAGGCATGGATGGTAGAGAAAAACTCGCAGATGACGCTCATGCCTTCGGTTCTGGCTGCTAACTAGAGTTGGGGCGTACTGCAGGGCATCCCTGCTGATATACCTGCGAGTCTCGTCATGAATTTGGTGCGTTGTTTGGCAATCGCTTGTGGAAGGAGAATTAAATCTGGCCCACTGTTAGCTGTTCGGATTTAGAAGTAATTAACACTATTGCAACGTTTTTGTGCTGTTCGCCTTCATGGAGTGAGCGTCATTGCAATTGCTTTATGCAAGGTGCGAGACGAGATGATACAACTTCTGAACTCGAGGACTCTCAATGTCGAATTAGGTTTATGAGAAAGTGTCGCAGGGACAACATACCTGTGACTACGAGTGGCGCGCGGCGGTGGTTTCTGAAGAAGCCAAAGCCACCTTACGACGACTCGCGCCTTCGTGCATCGTGTTTGTCCCCGAGATGATCGAAGTCAACGACGCTTATCATCCCGATGGCAAAAAGCTCCGGTTCTCTTTCCATAACGGGCGAGGTGGCTGGGCAGAGAAGCGTGGCGTTTGGACATTGTGTGGCGAATGTTGGTGGCAGCGGAGGTCCAAGCGTTCACCCCCAAAGCCACATTGGTGACCCTGAGGTGTATAAAAGGCTCGCCATTCTCTCCTCTTTGTCTCCATCACTCTCTCTTCCTCCCCACCACCACCACTACCCTTGTCCTCTCTCATGCTGTTCTGCGGTACCCACTGTCCTCTCCGTGCCCTCCTTCATCTGTACAGGTACATCTCATTCACGCCGTTCGCCGTTACTTCCACCACTGAACCTCGACGCGCTCCAGGTTATTAGGCACGATCGCCTCAAGCACGACGTCAGGTTCATAGGTACGCCTTATTGACTACTGTTCGTATATCATCGATGCTCAACGCCGCATTAGCAGGCACGATCGCCTTCAAGCACGACAGCAAGTTCACTGGCTACATTGTATCTTCTGGCGACACTGCTCTGGGATCTGTGGCTTTGGTCTGTGGCATCGGGCTCTATCGTTCTCTGGAGGTGGCTTCGACGTCTGGTTGCTGGTGTGTCTCTCGATCATGTCCGGGTTCTGTCTTACTTGTCTTTCTCGTCGTCTTCCTCTTCCTCCCACTGGTATTTCTCGTCTCTTATTATTATCTCCTGCGCTTTGATGTCCTTGGCTGTGGTCTGCTCGCTCTTCGCTGTCTTCTCTGCTCGCTCTCTGTTCTCGTCTCTCTGTGCTCTCTCCTCAATCTGGTTTGCTCTCTGTGTCTTACTTGCTCCTCGCTGTCCTCTTCGTCCTCGCTCTGTGTTCTCTCTACTGGCTGTGTCTTTTTTCTGCTCGCTCTGGCTTGCTCGCTCTGTTTGACTTGGTTCTCGCTGTCTGCTTCTCTTGCTGTGGCTTTGCTCTTGGTTTCTGTCTTCTCATCTCAATCTTTGCTCGTTTATCTCAGTCTTGTCTCCTTGCTCGTCAATCTTCTCTGCCCTTTCTTCATGCTCGACGGCCCTGGTCTATCTCGGCGACGCTCTCGGTCTCTCTTGCCTCTCTTCCTTCCTTGCTTGTTGTTATTTTCTGGCGTATCTTGGCGACCTTCTCAGGCCATCCTTGGTCACACCTAACCATTCTGTCCCTTAGGTCCCGCACCGCCACACACACCTACTTCAAGCTGCAAGAGATCGTGTCGCCAGTTAGGGGGCGTCAGCCCCCGGTGAGTCCTTACTTCCTCTTCCCGCTGTCGCAACTACTGAGTCGCCAACACGTCTTACATTTCCAGGTACGTCTCCATCCGGCTGTTCATGATTTCTGTCGCCCTTACTTCAAGTTTCAAGTGCCACAACCAGTCCACCGCACAGTCGAAGCCCAATGCTGTATTCATTGGCACGATCGCCTTCAAGCATGACCTCAAGTTCACTGGGCGAAATCAGCAATGATAGATAGGCTAATTCGTCATCAAAGACCCTGAGAGCATTTGAATCACCTGAGGATGCAGTGGCGCTTATATGGGAGAGCGTAGTCAGTCTTGATTGCAAGGGAGGACTCCAGTAGTCGATCGCACTGTATGGACTGGTCAGATCACTGCACCATCGCAATGGTCCCAAATACAGCAGATCAGGATACTCACCTGGTCTCGATAGCGACCTCTCCCACATCACAAGGTTTCACCTGTATCCCAGAAGAAAGAGATGGATCAAGAGTCTGATTCGACGGCATGTGGGTGCGGACTGCCTATGAAGACGCAGAACCCAAGCACTCGAACGGCCGACTATAGCCACGTGGCCTTGCCGTGCAAAGAATGAAGTATTGTGTAGCTCAGTGATCGCAATGACGGCTCGTCTGCCACCACAAAGGTTCTTGCAAGCGGCCTTGTAACTCGGCCACAATGCGATCACGTGTCTATGTCGCGGAGTTCCGTGGCTTCGTGGCTTGCAGCGTTGGTTCAAACGTTCACCAGCAGAGGTCACCATCACAAGCTTGTTCGAAACTCGGGGCCACAGTTTGTGGCATTAGTCTCCAGTACTTAAGCACTTTCTCCATTCCTGTAAGTGATTCATTCAACACCTGTTCTACTGCTCCTGACATGTCTTCGCACAAGATAGCCAGCACTCAACGTTTCAGTGCGATGGAAATATCCAAGGCACCGGCTGAATACGCTCTACTTGCTGAAGAGACTGAGAACGACTTTCACGGACCTATGCCTATAACAGAATTCTTTGACGCTTTCATGAAGACGAAGGATGACAAGAAACCTCCCAAGCGTGCCACCCAAATCTTCAAGAACATACCTAGGGTCGGAAAATTTGAGGATCACTTTGTGCGTATATGTTCTCCTTTGTTATTAGAGACCGATGTTGATTATATCGTATTCATAGAAAGATGCTGTCGAGGCATCTGGAATTTGCCAGAAGCTGAGATTTGTCAACACGACTGACGATCTGGATGCAGACTTCAAACGCAAGCCAGACATGGTTGCTTACAAGAGATCTCTGCAAGGCGGTGATGTAACTGACTTTGAGCTGATGGAACTGTGCATCGAGCGCAAGCCAGAGACTAAGGACCCATTCCAGGATCTCGCTTCCAGTGCGACCTCTGGCGATACAAACACAGTCTTACATCGCTCGCAGGAGGTGACCATGAGTCGAGGACAAATCTGTTCCTATTCAGGCTTGCAGCTCTCGGCGCAAAACCGGTTCTTCCTGTTCACTGTGGTCTTGCTTGGTGACTATGTTCGCTTCATTCGATGGGATCGCGCGGGAGCTATTGTGACTGAACGAGTCAACTGGAGGAGAGACCCTACTCATCTGATTTTGTTCCTTTGGAAGTTCAACCGTTTCAATGACGTGCAACGTGGAAGAGATACGTCGCTCACAAAGCCCATGGCGAGAGACATCAAGAGGGCGAAGAAAGCATTTGACGAACGAGCCAGGTTTCTGGCTAGGCTCCTAGGCGAGGACGAAGAAACGGCCCAATGCTTCTACTCGTCTGATGCCACCTTTCACCAGTTTTGTATCACGGACGACGACACGCACCGGAAACACTATTTCATCGCGTCGAAACCTCATTGGCAGAGCGGCAGCCCGTTTGGGAGAGCCACAGACGGGTACATTGCATATGACATCACCAGACAGAAAATTGTGTATCTGAAGAACAGCTGGCGGTACTTGGAGGATGGGATCGAGAATGAAGGAGCGACCTATCGGCACCTCGAATGATCAGGTGT
This sequence comes from Heterobasidion irregulare TC 32-1, assembly GCF_000320585.1. Lineage (NCBI taxonomy): Eukaryota > Fungi > Basidiomycota > Agaricomycetes > Russulales > Bondarzewiaceae > Heterobasidion > Heterobasidion irregulare. The sequence continues at coordinate 687,266 of NW_009258198.1, read as the reverse complement.
GACCGGGATCCCGACGATGATTGCTCTCAAGACATTCTGGGTCAAGACACACGGACGCACGAGTACAGTTCAAAAGAGTGGTTTTGCAAGACGACGAATCCTCCGAGGCGACACAGGCTCCATCGGTTAGTTCTGGGGGACATCGGACGGCCCTTGAGCCAATTTAGATCGTCAAAAGAGCTCGCTAGCGCTATGTGCGATGGGATGAAAGGTAAGTCGACGATGTCTTTGACACCTCGCATGCTTACCAACGTCTTTCTGTGCAGCACACGATCTGGCAATTAGATTGGCACGCGTGCGACATGGGGATCTCAGTGCCGGCAACATTTTGATATCTGATTCGGGCAAGGGAATCTTGATTGACTGGGATCTAGCTATGAGGTTGCCAAGCGAGGATAATCAAAGGGTTGACACTCAGGGGCCGCAGGGACCGACGACGAAGTGGCAAACGGTGCGTCATAAGATAGCCATGTAACTCGCCTCAAAAACTGAACTCCTGTTTGCAGGGAACTTGGCAATTCATCTCGGCGGCCCGGCTCATGGATCCTGACAGCACGCGCCATGAACTTCGTGATGAACTGGAATCTGGTCTTCACGTCTTGCTATACACCAGTGTCCGCTATAGAGCCAGCCACCTTACTGTGGCGCAATGTAAGTTGCTCAAGAAAGCCTTTATCGAGCATTTCGACAGCAGATCCGACACCGTGCAGGGGCGAACATCCGGAGGACATGGAAAATACGAGTTTTTTCAACCAATCGGACCTAGTGCCTTCTCTCAAGACGGCCTTGAAAAGTTCCTCAGCGAGCCGCATGCTAGCCTCGTCGAGACGCTTCGAAGATTGTTTGTTCCCCTTTATAGCACAGAAAGACAGTTAAAGCTTATCCCTAGCATGGAGCAATCTCGGGACGCTGCCCTCGAAGTCCTCAAGACTTCGGATCGGTTCATAGAGATCATAGAAGAGCACCTTGAGATGAACGGATGGACGGAGAATGATGTCAGCGATGAGCTGCGTGGCTGTGATCAATTCTTTACCGAAGCACGAGGCCTGATATCTGAGGCACGGCGTAACTCGTTGTTGAGGGCTAACATGTAGCGCAGTAGTGGCTTTGCGGGTGTGGCTAATGCGACGCTAGCGTCCTTTCCCCCTATGGCCGAATCCAATGGGGGAGACTAGTACGCTTGGTAACTTGACATGCTAATTTTCCGCTCTATGCTTTTCAATCCCTCCTCCATGTATATGTGATTATATGTATAACATCTCATGTTTCACTCAATATACCCTTCCCCAAGATCTCTAATGTCAATCCTGTCTCGTTAACCAACAGCCATCGGGCACCTCTATCTTGGACTATGCACCGTACTCTACCAGCAACGCGTTCGACTTTTCGAAGCACCAAACAGGGCCGGCATCAGGTTGCCTCAGGAATTCCAAGCGGCAGGCAGACGTTGTGATCACTTGTTATGATGAATGGATGTTTGAAAAATCAGAGTGTCATGGCAGATGAAGGGACTGCAGATCAAATTTTCAGCAGCGTCTAGCACTGTACTTATCAGATGTTCGTGCCGACTGTTGTCAGAGGAGATCGGATGAAAATAGACGTCAACGGTTGCACAGCTTGGAAGAATTGCGTGATATGGAAGAGCTGCACGGCAATTCTGTGAAGACCTTGTGCCTATGCAGCCACAGACAAATGAAGCGAAATGTCCAACCCAGCTCTATAAATATACTGGCATTACGAACAATTTCATAAAACAACCTACACAAATCGGGCCCGTTCAACTGATTTCGCACACACGACTGACATGACCCATCAGCACTTGTTCCATCTTAATCGTGCCCTTATAATAGATGGTATCCTCGGGATTGTATACCTTAGCATTGTCGCACACAAGCTGAGCGTCTGCAATGAACATGTCAAGATCTTGATATTGCTCCGTCTTGAGTTTGTGCTCCGTGGTTGAAAAATCTGTACAAAACAGTTGACGTCATCGGTACTTTCCCTCTCTGGAATGCTGGAATTGCCTTATATGGGTACTTTCCAGCTGTTCCAGTGCACAAGTTCCCAGTTTTCCAGCAGATTTGCTGGACATTCCAGAAAAGTACATGTTCAGCATTTCCAGCATGCCAGTGCAACTCCGGCTAGAGTTGACTAAGCGTGTCAAAATAAAGAAGGCCAGACTAAGATTCAAACCTATGAGCTATTCCATGATAACAAAGGAATTACAGCCACTGCACCAAATGAATGATAAATATTGATGTGGTAGAAAAAATATAAATACGTTAGCTGGACTTGGTGAATCTCTTCTTGGAAAGAACTACAATATTTTACTTTTTTGGCACTTCTCACTCACTAGAGATGCAACATATTACAAATGGGGATAACTTTATGTGATTGAGGAATCCATCAAGATTTGTTTTAGGCTCATATCTCATATGCTTCAATCAAAAACACAGTATGTCTTGAACAGCCCTGTCCCTGGATAGTTCCTCAAGACTGCATTTCTAGATGTATCTGAGAGCATCTGTAGAGTAAAATAAATCATAGACTTTTACTTGTATAAGACATGCTACATCCTTAATCAGTGAAAAGTGCCAAAAAAGCAAGGATGTGTTACAAATTGCTCATTTAGTAACTCAAGAGTAACAGGTTCTTCCCTAGGTTACACAATGGACTGAGTGGGTGAGGAGTCCTTGACTGTATTAAAAGATTAATACAGGAGTAGTTGCAGATTTCCACTATAGGAAGACAGTGGTAAACAAAGTGTCCATATGGAAAGATATGAACAAATGAAGAGAATGGACTAAAGTTTCTCAGCCTATTCTATGGGCCTTATTACTATATAGGGCATAGGGTAAGAGTCTGTATGCTTTTCCAGGTTCCTATCCTAGGAGAGCATGGGTTGCCATTTCTCTCAGTCAGTGCCTACTCTTGTACTTCTCTAGTTGCACCAATCCTTCTAAGTGCAATGAGGTGCTTGCCCATATGCCCTGAGCCCATGGCATGTGAATGCCTATCTCACTAAGCCACTCTATCCATGACCCTATCATATATCTGTTAGAAGTTAGCCCACTAGCACTATACTTACGATACGGTATTTTCCGGACTTCGTCACTTATGTGACCGTACCATTATCGTAACACCTCAGCATCTTCTGTTCATACGCTGAGGTGAGTATCCTGTGCGCCCTGGTAGCCTCATTGTATCCTAACGTATCATCCTAGGATTATCGTGCAGGTACATTAATACATACACAGCATCTTCTGTTTATACGCTGAGGATTATCATGCAGACTTCTAACAGGTTATAGGCACTGCATTTGCCTAATGAATTCCTAGAAGCATGTTCAGTGATCTTACAAGATCTTCCCACATTGAAGCCGATCCAAGATGGCCACAACCACAAACTCAGTCATCCCCATCAAGCCAAAGTTGAAGGACCAAAAGAGTTACAGCCTTTGGGATTTTAAGATGGAGAGAGTACTGGAGGCACGTGGAATTTGGAACGTCGTTGGTGGTGATACCATCACAACGCCATCTACCGATGACCCAGCCTTACCATCGTGGAAGGAGAGAGATGTGAAAGCAAGGGCACAGATTGCTCTCTACATTGAGGATGCACTGGTAACTTCAATCATGAAGGCAAAGTCGGCGCACTCAATGTGGGAGATTCTCCGCATGCTCTTTGCCAAGCAGAATTCCCTCAATCAGTCACTAGTCGAATCACAGTTCTACTCAGTCTGCATGTCCCCCAGCCAGGACGTGAAGCTCCACCTGGACCTACTACAGGACCTCTACAACAAAGCCGTTGCTGTCGGCTCCCCACTCGAGGACAAAATCCTCATTCACTGGATTATTACCTCCCTTACCTCTGATTATGACTCCCTCATCAGTTCCATCACCGACACGTCCAAGGTGACATCCGAGCAATTGATTGCCCATATCATGCTGGAAGACCAACACCGCTGAGTCTGCGACGGCACCGAAGCAAACAGCGGCAACGTCGCCCTGCGGATGGGCAATAACATACGTGGAAGAGGGAGAGACAGGGGAAAAGGACACGGAAAGCATTGCGGTGGGGGCCGAGGCAAAAGTAAAGGTGGCAGCAGTGGGAGACAAGTCGAGTGCTACAACTGCCACCAGCTAGGGCATTATGCATGCGACTGCCCCACAGGCAGCAGTAGGGGAAGACCTGTAAACAAAGATCAGTCCAATCTAGTGAGCGAGCGTGAGGTGTTGCTCTTTAACTTCTCTTTGCCTTCTGAACAAGCCCTCATGACAAACGCCAAGCCAAACACCTGGGTTGTTGACTTGGGATCATCATCCCATGTTGCAAAGTGGGAGGAGATGTTCGCCGAATACTCGCCAGGCGAGCGCACAATTGAAATGGCCAAGAAGGGCCACACAATGTGCACCGCCAGCACAGGCTCCATCACCATTTCGACTGGGCAAGCCGGCAAGCAGGTAGACTCGGTGTGGCTGCGTAATATGCTGCACACGCCCGACGCGACAGAGAATCTACTTAGCATGAGCAAGCTCGACCGTGCCGGGGGATCAGCTGTTTCCGGAGGGGGCAAAGTCGTCCTGCTGAACAAGGACCACAAATGAATTGGATCCGGGTCTCTTGTCGGAAGTCTCTATTACCTGGATACGATCGGCCGCCCAACAACAAACAATCAGCCCCCTACACCACCACCCACCACCCCCGAGACTGCTTTTGCTGCCACCTCACTAACGTGAGCCTTATGGCACTGGCGTTATGGCCACCTAGGGCAAGGGAACGTGGACCTTGTCATTTCGAAGGGTCTCGTCAACGGGATCAAACTCACATTGAACACAAAGGCACCAATGTGTGAGGACTGCATCTATGGAAAGCAACACTGTAAGCCTTTCCCGAAGCAGGCAGACCACCGGGCAAACAACTTACTGGAATTGGTCCACATGGATGTATGCGGCCCAATGGACAAGAATGGGATTGGGGGCGAGCGGTACTTTGTCACCTTTACTGATGACAAGGCCCGTTTCTCCACCAAATACCGCATGCGGCAGAGAAGCGAGGTGCTTGACCGCATGAAGCAGTTTAAGGCCATGGCAGAAAAACAGACCGGCCAGCTGTGAAAACGCATCCGGTGTGACAACGGCACGGAGTACCTCAACAAAGAGGCTCTTGATTGGTTGAAAGCAGCGGGCATTGCCCTGGAGATGACGGCGCCATACACCCCGTTGATACGCTAGAGGTGGCTCTCAGTGCTGAGCACAACACCAAAACAACCTCTAATGCAGGGGTGCTGGAGCTAGTATCTAATACACAAGGAATTGTTAGTGATGACTTTAGAAATCGATGGCGCACTGAGAAGTAGAGAGGAGTGTGAGATTATAGCGCCTGAACGGTTTCGGGACTACTACACAACACCGACCGAATGTTCGGTCGGTCGTGTCGGCGATTCGGTCGGGAACGAGAAGGTAGTGTCGCAACCGACAACTATGTGCTTCAAGAGCCACACGGGGCTCTGACAATATACGAGGGAGGACGAGGGGTACGAGCGAAGAGACAAGTACAAACGCGAACAAGGCCGAACGACGAGGATGACAAGTTTTCGGGAGCCGATGAAGACGATTTCGATGGTTGAGACGAGTGCGAGTGAGCTCTGAACTGTGGGGTGCGAAAGCTGCTTTATTCCAGAGTTGTATGTAGGTTTTTATAGTAAACAGCGCCCCTAAGTAAAATATCGAACCTGAAATGAGAGTAGATGTCGAATGGGCGCCAAGCCTTAGCGATCAGAGAAGATAAGAAGGTAGGTGAGATGTCCATATGGGTTCCGAAGGTGATAAGGTAAAAGGTAATCAGTGATGTCGAAATCCCGAACGTTCGGGATCCGTCGCCCGAGTGTAGGTAGCAGGAACAGGCGTTGGAGAACCAATGAAAATTAAAGGAGAGGTATCGTACGACCAGGGTGGCCAAGCAATGGTGCAAGATCGCGTTTGACTGACCATGCGGAAGTCAGGAAGATAAGCAATAAGGACCGACCAACTCACGGAGCACATCGGCCAATACAGAATACTGGCTCCGATCTTGTAAACACCTATCGTAACACTCCTGTGCGGTCATGGTAAGTACGTGAAGTGTGGGCAAACTGACCCAAGTGCTGCCGAATCGTCCTTCGGTGGCTTGTCGTCGGTCGGGTAGGGACCGACCATGTTCGGTAAAAGTCGGTGTCTTCGGTACTTGTCTAGCGCTGTTTGGTATCTCCCCAAAGCTTCCCGAATACCTCCCTCGGACCCTAGCGCGGGTGCATGCTCATCACCGTTACAGAATGGCGTCGCGGAATGCCTGAACAAGACAATCGTGGAACGCGGCCGTGCAATGATGCACGAAACTGGCCTTCCACGATTCCTGTGGCCGGAGGTGGTGTCAACATCAATCTATTTAAAGAACCTTGGTCCGACCGTCGCACTCGAGGGCAAGACGCCCCACGAGGTATGGACCGGCCAGAAACCGAATGTCAAACACCTTCATGCATTTGGCTGCAAGGCGCTCGTGAAGATACCTGATGAAAAGTGCTGCAAGTGGGATGTTAAGTCAACCGAGTGCATACTGATAGGGTACTACAGCGACGCAGCCTACCGTTGCTACAAGCTGCGGACTCACAGGATCGTGAAGTTGCGTGACATTGTCTTCTTGGAGGACGACTTGCCGCTGGCACCGCGGAAGCTGCCCGTGGCCGAGAGGGGGGAGAACGACTTCCATGTCGCCCAGGAGCCGCCCACGGACACTCCCCCACCTCCCAAAGTGAGCCCTGACAACCCTACAATGAAGTCGCCGTTAGCCCAGCAACCACCACCACTCGTCCATCCTCCCGACCACCCACCTTCAGAGGGGGCACCAGGAATGCTGAAAACGCGACCAGGAGCCGCCTAGCAAGCGCCGCCCAAGCCGCCTGAGCCCAAAACAAGCACACAAACACCGGCACCCACCCAGTTCACTCTCAGAAGGAGTGAAAGGGCACGAGAGCCCTTGTCATTGAGGAAAGCCACGGACCTGCAGGAGGCGACCGAGCGAGCTCGCAGGGATGCGAATAGAGAGGCGAGGGAGCGACAGAAGGACCAGGAAAAGAAACAAGATGAGGCAGCACGCGACGAGAGGGAGGAGGCAGAGGCAGAGGAACACAAGGCAGCTGTTGAGCACTCGTTGTTCACAGCGGCCGTTGAGGCAGCGCTGTTGATGGCGGGTGAGGAGCCTCGCAGCTACCAGGAAGCCATCCGAAGCACAGAGCGCGACGACTGGCAGAGGGCGATGGAGGAGGAGTACGACGCCTTGTTGAAGAACAAGACGTGGGAACTCGTCAAGCCGGCAAAAGGCCGCAAGCCGATTGGCTCGAAGTGGACCTACAAGGCCAAACAAGACGGGCGCTTTAAAGCCCAACTTGTTGCCCAGGGTTTCATGCAACGCCCCGGCGTCGATTTCCACGATACTCACTTCCCAGTTGCTTGTTTTGAGTCATTTTGACTTGTTTTCTCACTTGCTACCAAGGAGAACTGGCTCCTCAAGCAGATTGATGTCAAATCCACCTACCTTAATGGGAAACTCGACGAAGAGATATTCATGAGGCAACCCGAAGGCTTCCAGGTCCTCAGGAAAGAGGACTAGCTGCTCCGCTTGCTCAAATCTCTCTACGGCCTAAAGCAATCTGGTTGAATCTGGAACAGGATGCTTAACGACAAGCTCCTGAATCTCAGATTCACTTGCTGCTGCTCAGACTCCTGCGTCTACCTCCGGGTTTCAAACAAAGGCTGTACTATCATCATCATTCACGTTGACGACATGATCTTGGCCGCAAGCACAAAGAGGGCAATGATGGAACTCAAGGAAGACTTCCGCGGGCTCCCATTTGAGACTACGGAACTGGGGGAACCGCGCACACTGCTCGGTATGACAGTCTTCCAGAACCGAGACAAGGGCATCATCTCACTCTCGCAGATGCACTACCTCCGTAATATCTTGGAGCATTTTGCAATGACAGACTGCAAGCCCATCTCGATGCCCATGGACCCTAGCACCCACTTGTCAAACGAGCAGTCACCCCGACTCTACTCTGTGGAATGGGAAGAGATGCGGAAATATCCATACGCTGCCCTGGTGGGGGCGTTAATGTATGTGGCACTCGCTATGTGCCCCGACCTTGCCTACATGGTCAACACTCTGGCACAGTATATGTCAAACCCCGGAATGGAACACTGGCATGCCGCAAAACGCGCCCTGCGGTATGTGAAGGGGACATTGGACTTAGCTCTGACATATGGGGGAGACGAGAATGACTGGATCCCTGTTGGCTACACGGACGCTGATTTCGCAGAGAGCTGAGATAACCGCCACTCAATCTCTGGATATGCCTTCTTTCTTGCCAGAGTGGCAATTTCTTGGAGCTGGAAGAAACAACCTACTGTCGCTTATGTGACTGCCAAGGCAGAATACATTGCCATCTCGCACGCCATAAAAGAGGCACTTTGGCTTCACTCACTGCTCTCGGAACTCGGATTTCCCCAGTTATCCCCTACCCTTATCCACTACAATAACCAGGCTAGTATAGCCATGTCAAAGGACCATGTCTACCACGCTCGAACGAAGCACATAGACATCAAGTACCACATCATCCGAGAGAGGGTCGAAATGGGGGAAATCTGTCTGGAATATGTGTGGACAGACGAGAACGTGGCGGACGTTTTGACAAAGGGTTTAGCAAAATGAAAGCATGTCTCATTCTCCACTAATCTAGGCCTACTGCCAGGCTAAGGGGGAGTGTTAGAAGTTAGCCCACCAGCACTGTACTTACAATACAGTAATTTTCCGGACTTCGTTACTTATATGACCGTACCGTTACTATGACACCTCAGTGTCTTTTGTTCATACGCTGAGGTGAGTATCCTACGCACCCTGGGAGCCTCATTGTATCCTAACGTATCATCCTAGGATTATTGTGCAGGTGCATTAATACATACACAGCGTCTTCTGTTCATACGCTGAGGATTATTGTGCAGACTTCTGACAATATCCTCTTCTGATGTCTCAAAGAACCATTGGACTAGCTAGCTCCTAAAAACATGCTGAATATCTTGATGTATGCTCCTGAGTGGAATCACTTAGCATATGATGCTTGGACCATTAGATAGACTGCCCTTGCAAAGTCCTGACAGGTCAAGTCATAAAATTACCCCCTCTCTAAGTCCCAACCTCTGGGAGGACTGCTTGCTGCTTGTAAGCCTCATCATTTTTCCACCAGCAATTGGCTCAAGGATTGGAATGCATCTTTCTGATACAACTTTGTTTTCTAGAGTGAAGACCAACTTATGTTACAAACAGCTCATTTGATAACCCCAAGAGTAAGAGGTTTTTCTCTAGGTCACTTGTAGGGGAAGAGGGGAACAATGGCCTTGACTGCACACATAGCACAAGAGCCAGATGTGTATTGCAGTGATGGGCAATAAGATGAAGGCTATAGTATGAAGACTGCAGGATAACAAAGAGTATTGTAAGAGGACAATACTGAATGAAGAGAATAGACTAAAGAACGTTAGCCTATTCTATGGGCCTTTTATACTACTTTAGAAAAGGGCATGAGAATCCCATATATATATACCATAAGATGTTCCCCTCTCAGAACAACTACTCTTGCTTCTCTGCTTGTCTCTTTCTGACCAAGAGAACAAGGAGCTCTATTCCCATGTGTGAGTAGTTTGTAAGACAGGAAAGGATGCCTGCTGCAATAGGCTTGTGATACTTGACCAGCAATGGATGATCTGCTGAGAGTAGATGACCAAAGATAATATCTGTACCTTTGTGTATGCCTCAGAATATGAGGCTGCCTAGTCATTGTGGTGATTGTATTAGCATAGACTGCCTTAAAGGCCCAATAAGTCATGATCATAACAGTTTGTGACAAACAAACTCTGGACACCAATACTATCTCACCAGAGATGAGCCCACCGTATGGGGACAATACGGCTTGGGATTGGCTAGGACCTCAACTGGAGATGAGCTCACTATATAGGAGCAATACTACTTGGGACAACATGCTGGTAGTCTAGAGAAGTAGGCCTAAGCCTTTGTAAAGCAATCAACCTACTTGTCCATGGACACTACTTGCCATCAAGAGAAAATAACAATCATGGGGATAGACAACTATCCTAGAAACACTGAGATTTGGCCCTTGGAGAAGAAAGAAGAAGAAATTGATGACACGAATTAGAACCCACATGCTAGAATTTCTACTCATCCATACACCACTTGCATTCACACGCCTTTTTTGACACCTATCTAGGCTGACTGGACTGATATCTTGGCTTGAGAAACTAAGACAGCTCATAATAATCGAGGGGTGAAGGAAGAACATCCTATTGGTGAGGGGTTAGGAACACCCCCTTATGGATGAAAAAACAAACAGCCCAATGGAGATGGAAAACTCCTAGAGGGTCAAACAATGTAAGTTGGTCTTCCTCCTAGAAAATGCAGTCATATCCCAAAAGTTGCATCCAGCTGATACATCGTTTGGATCAAGAAAGTAAATCATATGTGGAGTGGCAATGAAACTCAAGGTGTTGTCCTACCAGGTGAATAGGATATAGAAAGGGGGTATTCTTATGATCACAACTTATTGGGCCTTTATGGCAGTCTATGCTAATACAATCATCACAACTACTAGGCAGCCTCATATTCTGAGGCATACACAAAGGTACAAATATTATCTTTGGTCATCCACTCTCAGCAGATCATCCATCGCTGGTTGAGTATCATAAGCTTATTGCAGCAGGCATCCTTTCCCGTCTTACAAACTACTCACACACGGGAATAGAGCTCCTTGTTCTCTTGGTCAGAAAAAGACAAGCAGAGAAGCAAGAGTAGTTGTTCTGAGAGGGGAACAACTTAGAGAATACCTAGGGGTACATATATGGTATTTTCATGCCCCTTCCTAAAGTAGTATAAAAGGCCCATAGAATAAGCTAAGGATCTTTAGTCTATTCTCTTTCATTATTGCACTGTCTTTCTACAGTGCTCTTTGCTATACTGTAGTCTTTGTACTACAATCTTGTTCTTATTGCCTACACTGTAATACATATCTGGCTCCTGTGCTATACATACAGTTGAGACCATTGTTCCACTCTTCCTCTATAAGTGACCTAGGGAAGAACCTCCTACTCTTGGGGTTACCAAACAAGCAGTTTGTAATAAGAACAAGCCCATCCAAGAAGTGCCACTGGCCATTGTTGCTCTTGTGGCTACTGCAGTAAGCCCTAGATATAACTTTATTAATCATCATGGTCTTTGTTGATGCTGCTGCAACATCTATGCTGCTCTTTGTGAGTGGTGTACAGGCAAGCACAAAAATGTTGATTTTGCAGCAAATGTCTATGCTGACATTTATGCCAGGCATAGGCACCCTCGAGCAAATACAAGATGAGCGGGAGCAATCCTACCACAATATAATGGCAACAATCTTCACACAAGCCCAGTAAGCTATATTTCTAATCCTGATCTTGATGAAATATCTTGATAAACTTGTGAGCAGGGGCTCTTCAACCACAACAGGAAGCAAATCAAGCACTGCCAATGCCAGACTCACCCTAGCCCAGATTGACCTCACACGCATGGATGAGGATAACAACAACAATGGTGCCTTTGAGGACCATGCCTGCACTCTCACTAGTGCCGATCGCAATGGTGCTAGCATCATAGGGCTTGCATGAGGTTCAGAGCAGCCACTCGACTTTATAGCACCGTCAGTCTCACACATCATCAGCTGCTAGTCCATTAAGTATCACACTGGTCTCTGATACCCCTCCAATACCCATCTTCTGCACCGTACTTGCTATCCATGTGTTCATTGCTGTCCACACTGCTCACTCGCCACCACCACTCCTTACTAAGGACATGTTTTCTTTACCTAATACTCCCTACAGTCTTTGTTGTAGTGTATAATTATTGTGCACCTAGTGCTAATGTTGAAAATTGATGTCTATTCCTTGCATCAATTAAATCAAAGTTAGAGCTAAACTAACAAGAATTGTCAGGCATGGGGTGGATTGCTCCTTGGAAAATTTGATGTCAATTAGGAATAAATTACATGTATTCTAACAGAATAGAATCTAATGAGCCAACAATTATCGAGGGGGTGAGATAACCTGGCTAGCGAGGAAAACCACTAATTGCCATCAAATTATGGTCAATTCATCCAATTATCGGGGGATGGTTTCCCTGATGCGTCGTACTCTCACACCTTTCGAGTTTGAAATTGAAAGGGTCTTGGTCACGTTGTATGGCCTTCCTCGAAACTGCAGAATTTCCACCGCTTTCTAAAATGACTCTCTATTGTGACTGCAATGAGGGGTTATACAGGCACTCCCTTCTTCCAGTTCTTGAGAGGTGAAGCGGGAAAACGAGACTTGCACCCCCTCTTCGTACCATTCGGATGACTCGCCATAAATACTCACACCAGATTTCTGTTGTTGGATGGCTGCATTGTAATCCTCAACACTCTCATCACTCTTCCAAAACAGACACGGCGCCATTTTCTTTGACACTCGAATATGAACCCGGCCGACAACCGACGTTCGATTGGGACATCTTAGGAGCTTTGCTCACTCCAGGAACTGTGATTCTTTCCTTGGTTGAAGACATCCCTCATAACCTGGTGATGTTTCGCAGCGCAATCGAACGTGCTCAGGGTGTGAAGCACATCTCCCTCACTGATTCCATTCTACCATTGTTTTGCCCAGCTATGGATACGAAGACAGATGCCGAGCAGACACCAGCCGACTCGTTTGTCGAGCACTTGCCTTTCCCCAGCCTTGAATCCATACATTTACATGACTTCCAATCCTCACCCACATCCACTCGAGATCTCTTGACCCGCGTACTCGAACAGCGCAGTACATCGCGGTCTCCTATCCAAGAAGTCGATCTCGACTGGAGCGTGCCGCAGAGGTGGTTTGATGAGCTCAGAATCATCGTGCCGATTGTGTGTTGGCGCGAATAAACAAGAAGTGACCCAAGGGGATAGATCTGGATGAATATCGGGATGCTCTCATATACGAAGCGACGTACGATACAGGGAATGCTGTACTGTGTGTTCTTAGTCTCAGATAAGAAGAAATTTCCATGCAATATAAACGGGACTATGTGGGACATTTGGTGCGAACTATTGCAGAACTAATGTGGACATCCGCTTATACTCCTGTAAGACAAAGCTACCAGGGACATGGCAGCAGCTATGATCTCACCAGAAGAAAGTGTAATGCAGGGAAAACCACCAGGTTCGTACGGAAAGGTTCACTCAATAGTGGTTCAATATCTTATCATATACATCGCCAAAGAAGTCGTTGATAGCACAGTGGGCAATGAGACCATCGTCTGCTCAAACCCCTCCGCCTCAATCAGAATCGTAGGCATATTAACTGGCGAATCAATGGCCAGGTGTCACTAGAGAAAAAGAACGTGTGAGCGGTCAGGGGCTGTGGAAACTGCATGCTGAAGGGACAAATTACAGAGAGTGCCAACCTCCTTGTTGACGATCCCATCTCTTGCAGGATCGTCCTTTGTGAAGGTAGGTTGTCAAGAGAGAATGTCGCCATAAGTGAAGGGCCAGAGGGACAAGGATAATTCGCAGGAAGCGAGATGAGAATGAGAAGCACAGTGAGAAAGAAAAGCGGAGGGAGAACGACAAGCAGGACGAGAATATAAAGCGAAGCGAGCAAGCCAAGAGGAGCGAGCAGAAGGTGACAAGTAGGGACAGAGAGACAAGCTAGAGGGTGTGAAAGACAAGCGCCGAGACAGTTGTAAAAGATGAGAGAACAAGCGAAAAGAGACGAAGGCAGAGGAACCGTCAAACCATTACAACATCAGACTGGGGCAAGCAGGGATGCATCGACGAAAGACGTGATGAACAGCCGAGTGGAGACGTACCTGGAAATGTAAGACGTGTGGGCGACTCAGTATTTGCGACAGCGGAAAGAGGAATGATGGACTCACCGGGGGCTGGCGCCCCCTAACTAGCGACACGATCTCTTGCAGTTATAAGTAGACGTGTGTGGTGGTGCGCGACCTAAGCAATAGAATGATTAAGTGTACTTACACTGACAAGATATTCGTGACCAAGGATGAGCTGAGAAGGTCGCCCAGATATACCAGAAAAGAGAAATAAGCAAGAAAGGGAGAGAAGCAAGAGAGACCCGAGAAGGTCGCAGAGATAGACCAGGGCCGCCGAGCATGAAGAAAGGACAGAGAAGATTGACGAGCAAGGAGACAAGACTGAGATAAACGAGCAAATATTGAGATGAGAAGCCAGAAACCAGGAGCAAAGCCACAGCGAGAGAAGGAGACAGCGAAGACCAAGTCGAACAGAGCGAGGGAGCCAGAGCGAGGGAGCCAGAGCGAGGGAGCCAGAGCGAGGGAGCCAGAGCGAGGAGAAAAAAAGACATAGCTATGAGAGAGCACAGAGAGGTGAGAACACAGAGCGACCAGAGAAGACAGCGAAGAGCGAGCAGAACACAGCTAAGGACACTAAAGAGCAGCAAATAATGATAAGAGACGAGAACTACCAGTGAGAGCAAGCAAGCAAGACAGAACCTAGACATGTTGAAGAGACACACCAGCAACCAGACGTCGAAGCCACCTCCAGAGAACGATAGAGCCCGATGCCACAGACCAAAGCCACAGATCCCAGAGCAGTGTCGCCAGAAGATACAATGTAGCCATTGAACTTGCTGTCGTGCTTGAAGGCGATCGTGCCTGCTAGTGCGGCGTCGAGCATCGATGATATACGAACAATAGTCAATAAGGCGTACCTATGAACCTGACGTCGTGCCTGGGGCGATCGTGCCTAATAACCTGGAGTGCGTCGAGGTTCAGTGGTGGAAGTAACGGCGAACGGCGTGAGTGAGATGCACCTGTGCAGATGAAGGAGATCTTGGAGAGGACAGTAAGTACCGGAGCGCATGAGAGAGGACAAGGGTAATGGTGGGGAGGAAGGGAGAGTGGTGGACAGAAAGAGGAGAGAACGGCGAGGCTTTATAGACTTGGGGGTCGCCAATGTGGCTTTGGGGCCATCGGTTGACCACCGACATTCGCCACGCTTCTCGGCCCAGCCACCTCGTGATCGGCGTGTGCAGTCGGCTGATGGTCGTTGACCACGATCATCCCGGCACGAAGTGCCGCAAGGGTGGTTTTGCGTCTCGTACGCGCCACGCCACTCATGGTCACAGTGGTATTGTACTTGTTTTTCAAATCCTGGATGATTGCAGCCCTTTCCAGCAAAGATTTATACGAACTGGAACGGAATACGTGGATCGGTAGGGAGAGCTCTCAAGTTTAGAAGGTGCATCATCTCGTCTCTCATACCTTGAACCAAACAACTCCTATGACGCCTAGTACTTCGAAGCCTGCAATAAAGGCGAATAGCACGGGAACATCCCGATAGTTGTAATTACTGCTAAACCTAAACGGTTAAGAAGTGTTCAAATTCAATCCTCTTTCCACAAGCGATTGCCTAACAACGCACCAGATTCATTCTGGGAAGGACGTACGCAGGCTGATCTATCGATTCTCTCAGTCGTGCAGGACTGCATGGAGTACACTAGCCACTTTGGAAACAGACAAGGATCCACACCTACGCCGAGAATTCAGTGATAAATCCTTTGATACTAGAGAATGCCGCTCACCAGACATAGGCTCGTCTAGAATCAGCACGTCCGCACTGGCGACTAGTTCCGACCCTCCGCATCTCAGAACCCCTTCGAATTCGCCGCCTGCACTGAGCCCAAATTATTCTGACGCGCCGGGCTGTTCCATGACGTCCTACACGAGCTGTTTTTTCTCCTAGAAGATCATCAAGACGCATTCAACAGCGAATAGGGTCGAGCGAATAGGGTCGAGCGAATAGGGTCGAGGGAAGGACGCGATGTCGTACGAAATCGGGGTGAAGTTCGTGCTTGAGGGAGGCAGTCACAGATTTTGTCTTGTACGATCTCTGTGCCCTCGTATCATGTGATCTGGGCCCATTTTATCGGAAAAGTGTCATAATAGGTGCTGGCTTCGAGGTTGCCTGGCTGTATGTATGCGCGTGTTTCCGTGCAGACACGAATAAGCGTCAATGTCAAGCATAGCTGCCGGGTGGTATGTGAAGACTATGTGAAGCCGGGTGGTACTGCACCTTGAGCAGTCCTTGAGCGTCTCCCCGACTGATTAAAAACCCGCCTGGTCATTTAGACTTCTGAGTCCCAGCAGAAAACTTTCGTCGAGCGGCCTCGCTGTTGTTGCGGCCGCTTTACATGGGGCGTCGATCGTCCCGAACTGGTCGCCCTTGAAGCCCGCCGCGAATCGAGCCTACCTCCCCATCTCTTGTCGACGACCTTAATTCGTCCAGGCTTGTGTGCAACTCGCTCCTTCTCCAGCTTGATGCACTGCTCCTCCGACATCAACAACCCTCCGAGTCTCCACTTGGTCCACCGAGAATACATTCGAAACCTTGCCCTCAACAACTGCATCCTCAGCCTCTACCACTGAGATCGCCTTACCCATCTGACATCAATGCAGAAAAACAGAGTAGCACACCCACGAATGCTTCGCTGAGTTCGACGCTTCGTTTGTCTCATCAGAGCTGAGGGTCAGTTCCAATGGATGAAATCGGTACGAAATCGAGATAGTTACTCTGCTCAGTTTGGTTGGAATTGGCTGTATACCAGGACGGCTCGAGTTCGAAGGACAATATGAGAAGAAATAGTGATTCGGAAACAGAGCCGGAGAGAATAATATGTACAGGAAATTTCCGTGATAGAAGTGATCAACCTCGTGAAAGATGACCTTTTCGAACTCTCGCCGCAGAGGCCCTGAGGCCTGGCCTTGAGGTGCCGTCGTGGACGAGGTCGACGCGATGCATGATGGCTTATATAACGACCGGTTTCCCATCCGTCGTGCAATGCCGAGCGGGTCGACTACGACCAGTCCTGCAAAAATATAGAGCGAGTCAGCTTCCTATCCGCATCGATCCGAAGCGCGAGACGATGGCAAGAACGACGAGGGTGAAAGGAACGGCAAAGACATCGATGGTGTGCGGCGCGAAACAAAGGAGCGAGCGAAGAGAAGATGAAAGCATACGGTACGCACCTTCAGCTCTATCCGCCGAGCAGGCCATACCCCATACCCTCCATGCCCCCTCCACCGCCCTCTAGACCATCGTGTCTCGGGCCCTGCGAGGGACCGCCCCCGCCGTTATGTTTCCTGCCCCTGTTTGGGCAGTGCTCCCGCATGTGGCGAAGCACTTCATCTTTGCGCACGAACAGGGCTGGGCAGTCGTCGCATGCAAACTCGCGCACTCCTCCATGGCGCAGAGTCGCCTTGTGTCGGGGCATGTCGTACGGGCACGACAGCCGCTTGCTACACCCGTCGGGGCCGTCGCAGACATGAGGGTCAGCCCTCTTGCGCTTTCGCGCGCCTCTCTGTTTCTCCCCAGGTGTCGTTGTCCAGGGCCCTCCAATGGACTGCGGTACAGCCTCGGGGACTGGCTCACCTATGGGGATCTCCACCCTGTGGGTGGACGTCGTCGATGTACCTGTAGTTTCTTTGGGGGCGCTGTCATGCGCCTGTGGATGGACCACAGGGATCTGGCTTTGCACCCCCACCATCTCTCTTCCTCTCGCCGCATAGTGGCTCGGCAGCCTGACTGAAAACAGCCCACACCCCGCGATCGGGGGCATGCGCGGCCTTCTGACTATGCGCCTCTCCGCCTTCGCGCCGTTCCCTCCCTGGCTTCCTCCCTGGCCCTCCCCCTCCCCTTCGCTTCCCTTCTCGTTCCTCGCCTTCTTCCGCCTCGGCCCCTCCTCCGCATCCACATGGTGCGCCTGCGGCACCGGCACCGAGGCGGTCTCTGGTGATGGCGGCAGCTCTGGGATGGGCTCCGGGACCTCCTCGACGGGCTCCCGCGGAGGGACCTCGGCCAACACCCGAAGGACGATGTCGCGCGGTGCCTCCACGACCTCCCGCGCCATCTCGCTCCATGGACCCCGGATCGGCTGGACGGCGTCCAGCAGCGAGGAGAAACGCGCCGCGCCGCGCCTCCGAGGGACCTCAATACGGTCCAATGCATCCACCCGTGCTGAGAAGGTCGAGACGGGGACATAGCGTAGAGCCTCCTCCGTGTATGCATGAGTGGCGGGGACTGGAACCGGGAACGGCCATGCGCCCGTCGACTCGTCGCTGTCGTCGTCCCAGTGGGCGGCCTGGGCGGACGCGTGTGGTGCGAAGGGGGTCGGACCCTCGAGGTGGGTCACAGGGAGGGACGGAGGCGGCAGTGGCACGTAGGGATTCAGGTGTCCCCCGTGCACGATGTAGGTATAGGGCCACGGTTGTGCGGAACATTGGGTGTCCTCGTCCTAGGAATGCAGATCAATGAGCGGCGTGCTGATATTCTGTAGCTAAGATTCGGACTTACCGACTCGTCGTTGGCACAGGTCTGGGAGCGTGACGGGCCTGCGCCAGGAGCTGTGGGCAAGTTCGTGTTCATGTACTCAAATGACATGCACATGCAGAACATACTGAAGAGGTCTTCCTCGGCGTCACGGCCATCATTATAGCACCACGACATTGCTGGGAAGGTGGATAATGTTGCGTAGGATGTGTTGTTGAGTGGCTCAACGGCGTTGTGGTGGTCGGTAGGGGAAAGGTGGGTCAGACTTGACGTTACAGAGTAGGAAGCGCCCACCGCCTTCTACAAGGAAAATGTTCAAGGAACGCATCAGAAGTCGTTGTGATGTCTTCCTTCCTCTGTTGTAATCAGGCTCAGACCCAAGCGCAAGGTGGGTGCATTGTTCGCATCCCGCAAATTAGTGATATATTCTCCTTTCGGGCGAATTCTTTTTTCCAGCGACAGGCGGGCAATATTTTCTTCGTCCCATCAGTCGTGTGAGACAGAATGCGTCCAGGCTGTCATCATTCGGCGGATTTCCGGGGTACGTTCGACGTTATCGTCGTTCATCCGATGTCGATAACATCTGTGGCAAAGCCATGCGAGGAGCGGGGTTATACGTGTCGTAACAACCCGCTTACTCCCTTGTTCTGCACAGCTTCTTTTGACGGTTGACTCCCGTCAGCGCCATGCCTTGTATCTGGTACGGGCCGCTGCAATTGAAATTATGCGCCGATTGTTGTAGGCGCATCAGGGTGCTTGATTTTACGGATGGTTCCATCGCAAACGGCATAATCCAGCCCGCTTGTATTTTGGAATCAAAACTTCTAGCCGCTTCTGGTGTCTCCGCACAACCCGCAAGGGGTAGCAAGGCACAGCATTGTGCCATGTTTATTTCATCGCTTTTTCGGGAGTAGAGGATCGTTGGAGCATGACGGGCCCATTCAGCTCGATCAGGATTCCGCGTATGGGCGATTGCAGGCTCGCCGGAATGCCACGACGCATGACCGTGGATTTAGGGCCTGTTCTCGTCTGGAGTGCGACTTACGATAATACCGGTGCGAAGGTGGGGGCGCTCAGTGATGAATGCACAATTGGGATGACTAATTTGGTCGGCAGTCTAGGGCCTGTACACTCCCTGTATGCGGCATCGTGGACAGCCATAGGCGGAACAGATACATCCAACCATCGGCGTATTTTCCCTGAACTGCCCATCGGTTTGGTCCTCTCGGCGCGTGAGTATCCGGAGGCGTCCTCAAGTGGAAATGGGAAGCCACCTGCTCGTCGACCATTGTCAGTGTCGACAGAGCACAGCGAAGCTTGAATGTGTGATCGAGCTATCGTTTATGAGGAGATGGTCTATGTGTCATACCTAATCTCATCGCTTCACAGATAAGAACGCTTTGGTACGTACTGCTTTGCGAGGGTATCTTGCGATCAAGAACATGGGTTCATCTTCGTCCGATCCTTTTATTCTCTCTGTCTACAGGCTGTACACTCGAGTCGGACTCTCTCAACAGACTCTGCAGATGTCATGGAATCCTCAATGTCCCACTGCTTGCTACAAATGGACAAGCTGATACGATACAAGCGCGGCTCCTGTTATTCTCTGCATCGTTGTGTTATGAATGTCCCCGTTCGGCAAATATTTCTGCAAGACATCTTGATGGACGAGGTGGAGATTATCGCCTCAGAGGGTTCAACGTCTCAGCGGGGCCAGATAGTTCGCCTTCATTTAGGACCGCTTTACACCTTATCAACTGCAATTCCCGATGGTTGTAATGCCGTATGCCATAGCTGACTCGACAGATGGACAGCTGCTGATATTTACGCGCGCAGGTTCTGAGAAACACGGTTTTTGAGTGCGTCTAGGCTCAGAAAAGGTGTCTTATCACAGAAAGACAAGGAAGACGCTTTGGGAAGAACGATTGATATTGTCGTGCAGCAATGATGGGCAGTTTGGCGTGATTTGTTGGATCTGAGAAAGCATCGCCGTAAGCATTTCTCGAAAACATTTTTAGGAGACAGTAGTAATGTCATGAACGAGTCATATATTGTTTTGAGCGGTCGAACCAATGTCGTTGCAGCTCTTGAGATGTATGTAGGAGAACAAGTTGAAGTTGGCGCCGCTAGAGTGGCGCTCGAATGACGTGGATGCGCCTTACTTTGCACGGCAAGGCCACGTGGCTATAGTCGGCCGTTCGAGTGCTTGGGTTCTGCGTCTTCACAGGCAGTCCACACCCACATGCCGTCGAATCAGACTCTTGATCCATCTCTTTCTTCTGGGATGAAACCTTGTGATGTGGGAGAGGTCGCTATCGAGACCAGGTGAGTATCCTGATCTGCTGTATTTGGGACCATTGCGATGGTGCAGTGATCTGACCAGTCCATACAGTGCGATCGACTACTGGAGTCCTCCCTTGCAATCAAGACTGACTACGCTCTCCCATATAAGCGCCACTGCATCCTCAGGTGATTCAAATGCTCTCAGGGTCTTTGATGACGAATTAGCCTATCTATCATTGCTGATTTCGCCCAGTGAACTTGAGGTCATGCTTGAAGGCGATCGTGCCAATGAATACAGCATTGGGCTTCGACTGTGCGGTGGACTGGTTGTGGCACTTGAAACTTGAAGTAAGGGCGACAGAAATCATGAACAGCCGGATGGAGACGTACCTGGAAATGTAAGACGTGTTGGCGACTCAGTAGTTGCGACAGCGGGAAGAGGAAGTAAGGACTCACCGGGGGCTGACGCCCCCTAACTGGCGACACGATCTCTTGCAGCTTGAAGTAGGTGTGTGTGGCGGTGCGGGACCTAAGGGACAGAATGGTTAGGTGTGACCAAGGATGGCCTGAGAAGGTCGCCAAGATACGCCAGAAAATAACAACAAGCAAGGAAGGAAGAGAGGCAAGAGAGACCGAGAGCGTCGCCGAGATAGACCAGGGCCGTCGAGCATGAAGAAAGGGCAGAGAAGATTGACGAGCAAGGAGACAAGACTGAGATAAACGAGCAAAGATTGAGATGAGAAGACAGAAACCAAGAGCAAAGCCACAGCAAGAGAAGCAGACAGCGAGAACCAAGTCAAACAGAGCGAGCAAGCCAGAGCGAGCAGAAAAAAGACACAGCCAGTAGAGAGAACACAGAGCGAGGACGAAGAGGACAGCGAGGAGCAAGTAAGACACAGAGAGCAAACCAGATTGAGGAGAGAGCACAGAGAGACGAGAACAGAGAGCGAGCAGAGAAGACAGCGAAGAGCGAGCAGACCACAGCCAAGGACATCAAAGCGCAGGAGATAATAATAAGAGACGAGAAATACCAGTGGGAGGAAGAGGAAGACGACGAGAAAGACAAGTAAGACAGAACCCGGACATGATCGAGAGACACACCAGCAACCAGACGTCGAAGCCACCTCCAGAGAACGATAGAGCCCGATGCCACAGACCAAAGCCACAGATCCCAGAGCAGTGTCGCCAGAAGATACAATGTAGCCAGTGAACTTGCTGTCGTGCTTGAAGGCGATCGTGCCTGCTAATGCGGCGTTGAGCATCGATGATATACGAACAGTAGTCAATAAGGCGTACCTATGAACCTGACGTCGTGCTTGAGGCGATCGTGCCTAATAACCTGGAGCGCGTCGAGGTTCAGTGGTGGAAGTAACGGCGAACGGCGTGAATGAGATGTACCTGTACAGATGAAGGAGGGCACGGAGAGGACAGTGGGTACCGCAGAACAGCATGAGAGAGGACAAGGGTAGTGGTGGTGGTGGGGAGGAAGAGAGAGTGATGGAGACAAAGAGGAGAGAATGGCGAGCCTTTTATACACCTCAGGGTCACCAATGTGGCTTTGGGGGTGAACGCTTGGACCTCCGCTGCCACCAACATTCGCCACACAATGTCCAAACGCCACGCTTCTCTGCCCAGCCACCTCGCCCGTTATGGAAAGAGAACCGGAGCTTTTTGCCATCGGGATGATAAGCGTCGTTGACTTCGATCATCTCGGGGACAAACACGATGCACGAAGGCGCGAGTCGTCGTAAGGTGGCTTTGGCTTCTTCAGAAACCACCGCCGCGCGCCACTCGTAGTCACAGGTATGTTGTCCCTGCGACACTTTCTCATAAACCTAATTCGACATTGAGAGTCCTCGAGTTCAGAAGTTGTATCATCTCGTCTCGCACCTTGCATAAAGCAATTGCAATGACGCTCACTCCATGAAGGCGAACAGCACAAAAACGTTGCAATAGTGTTAATTACTTCTAAATCCGAACAGCTAACAGTGGGCCAGATTTAATTCTCCTTCCACAAGCGATTGCCAAACAACGCACCAAATTCATGACGAGACTCGCAGGTATATCAGCAGGGATGCCCTGCAGTACGCCCCAACTCTAGTTAGCAGCCAGAACCGAAGGCATGAGCGTCATCTGCGAGTTTTTCTCTACCATCCATGCCTTCGATCTCTTCCCATCCGAGGACTGCACCGCCTTGCACTGCCCGCGGATCACTCACCTTGACAGGACACGTAAGTCCCAACGAAGGGGTCTCAAGCTCGGAGATATCGCCACGAACAGGGGAACAACACGGCATGAACAAGTCTACAGTTTTGATTAAATAACCCAAACGTGAGTAGTCTATGTATAAGCACGCCGGTCACTGCGGCTTGGCGGTGAACACCTTCCGGAGGTTGTCCCAAACGACCGAGGGCGACTGGGCGGCGTCGATCCGGTGCCAAAGGCCCTTGTTCTTGTAGTACTGCACGACGGGCGTGGTTTGGGAATGGAAGGACTTGAGACGCTTGGTGAGCGTCTCGATGTTGTCGTCCGAGCGCTGGATGATTGGCTCGCCGGTGACGTCGTCGGTCATGGCCTTCTTTGGTGGGCTAGAGAAGACGAAACGAAGGGGTTCGTGACTGAGGTTCAGACACAGAGCCAAAGGGGTTTGTGACGCACTGGAACTCCCTATGGTAGGTGCGCCCGCTTGCAGGGTGAATCAGACGACCAGTGATTCGAGAGATGAGCAGCTCGTCGGGGATCTCGAGCTGCACGACCGAGTCGAGCTTCTCCTTGCGCTCGAACAGCATCGAATCAAGCTTCTCGGCCTGCGGGACTGTGCGCGGGAAACCGTCCAAGACAAAGCTGGGGACGACATGAGTTAACACGTGTTTGTGAGACGACGCGAGGGCAGAGGAGGGGAGCAGGGACGGGTGAAATCGGGTGTGTGAGCCGGACGGCCTCAGGGCTTGACGTGGGGTCGCCCAAGCGCGCGTGGTGGATGCAGCGATGGACGATGGATTTTCGGGGAATGAAATGGGGATGCGAGACGTCCTGACACGTACCCATTCTTGCACGCCTCGTTGTTCTCCAGCTGATCCTTGATTATGCCCACCATGATGTCGTCGCTGACGAGACCGCCCGCGTCCATGATCTTCTTGGCTTCGACGCCGAGCTTCGTCTTCTGGTTGACCTGCTAGCGCAATATGTCACCGGTCGCGAGATGGCAGACGCAAAACTGGTCGTGGATGCGAGGAGCCTGGGTGCCCTTGCCTACAGACCCACAACGCACAGAAATCAACACAACGACGGCACGGTACACGGCGGGCTGCGAGCAGACACGGCGTACCAGCGCCTGGGGGCCCAATGAGAATTGTGCGAAGCTGGCTGGCTGGCGTCCTCGAGGGCGCGGCGGCCTTTGTCTTTGCCTCGAGCGTGCTTATTTTCTGATTGAGCTGCGCGACCAGCGACTGGAGGTCGCACATGAGATGCCTTGAGACGCCAGTGGAAACTCAGAAAAGGGCGACACCTGGCGACACAGACAGACCGAATGCAGGGAAACGGGTATAGAGTGACACGGGAGTAACCGAGTCGTGACAAATGCGTTACGACACAATTTTTGGTCACGCCAATTTAGACGCTGGAGGATGGAGGGAAAGCTGACAAATCGCTTATTAACTTCTGTTCTGAAACCTGGGACCGAAGGTTCCAGGAATGGTAGGCACCTTCGGCTCTGCCAGCTGAACATCCGACCCCCCATGGGCCCCATACCTCCTCCACCGCCCTCTGGAACGTCGCGCCCCGGGTCCTGCGAGGGACCGTCGCGGCGGCCGTCGCCATGGTCGTCGCCGTTGCGCCTGTTCCTGGACATACAGTGGTCCCTCTTGTGGCTGTAGACTGCATCCTTCCGGAAGAAGGGGACTCCACAATGGCCGCATTTGAACTTTGCAGGGTTTCCGTGGTCGCGGCTGGCCTTGTGACGGGCCATGTCGGACGCGCACGACAGCCACAAGTTGCACTCTTCGCAGACGTGGGGATTTGCACTCTTGCGCTTTCGCGTGTTTTCTTCTTCTTTCCCAGGTGTCGCCGTTGAGAGCCTTCCGAAGGACTGCGGTACAGCCTCGGGGGCTGGCTCGCCGGTGGGGTTCTCCACCCTGTAGGTGGACGTCGTCGATTTGCTGTTTGTTCCTTGGAGGGCGCTGCCGGGGCTGTACGACGTCGACCACGAGCAGAGTTCTCCGAAAAAGACTGAGCGATTCAGCTTTCTATCCGCATCCATCCGAAGTGCGAGACGATGGCAACGAGGGTGGTAAAGAAAGGAAAAGCGAAGGCATTGATGGCGTGCGGCGATGCGCGCAAAACAAAGGAGCAAGTGTAGAGAAAGAGGAAGCGAACGGTATGCACTTTCAACGTTCAACTCTCTCAGCTCAGCAGGCTGCCCTTTCTCATTACGCCTCCATGCGCGCTCCTATAGAATGAAAACGTTGATCGTTCCCGGCGTCATTTATGTGTGTAATTGTTCTACCTGGTAGTCGAGTTGATGCCGAGGCCCCCCTCATAGATGTCCTTCGCAATTCGTCTCCGACTCTGTAATCACATTCGCTTAGAGCGTTATTTCGATATCATACCAATTCTACTATCACGCACATTCTTGCGTCAAATTGGCGTAGATGACAGCTCAGCGCGCCTTGACCCCTCTTGATTGCATTGTCGGTCATGTTCGTGACGACCCTTTGAGCTGGATGACGTCACATGCGAGGGTCAAGATGTCCGCGACCACTGTATAATGTCTTCATAACGCCAAGAGCACAGAGACCATCAGCTACATCCGGACGGCTCCGAGGATATGAGCAATTGTGTACATCTCGATCAGTTCAGTTCCTGCGCGCCAAATGTCGTCACAGGTTCATGTATGTACGTCAACTTGTAGCATTCTTTTTTGTGAGAAAAGACGACTGAACGGCTTTCCTGTGGAAGTGGTAGCTGACGAAGGGGATACTGAGTAGTGAGATTGCACACACGCCACTTCTTCGGTCGCTATCGAGCCCTTGTTCTCCCCCACGTGGCATAGAAAGAGGGGGTCTCGGGAACAGACCACAGCAAGACGCCGCTGGTGAAGGGCCGTGGCTTGGGAAGAGTCGATAATCGAACGTCATGCGAAGAGAATCATTTGATACGCCGCTACACGCCTTGAAGATTCACGCTCAGGGTTCAGGGTCTATCAGGGCTAGATCGATCACTGTTCAAATGGCAAAAGAATTCGATTCTTGTTACATTTGGGAAAATTCAGAACTCTTCCATGCTCCAACGAGTAAGCACATACACAATGCCTATATCTTGCAGTGCGATGACAATGGATACAATAGAGGCATCATGCTATTAATCCTTGAAATGGAGGCGGACCGAGACTGAAAGTTGACCTGACTTGAACCGACGTGTCCAAACCTGACAGGGCCTGTCGTCAGAAGTGCAGACGTCGAGCACATGCGTCAGCGTCAGTCCTTGATTCCTGATCTATCTATCAATCTCACAGGTAACGGTCTTTTTTGTCTAGGATATTTGGGACCCTGCAGGGACAGGCAATCTCAAAAAACGCCTGTGATTACTGTGGTAAGTACCCATGGCGCCCCGATGATTCCCAAAAAGTGGATCCTGAATTGAAGGTTCAAAGCATCGAGATTCGATGGCAGCCAATGTGGAATGTGAGCACTCGCACATTGCCTTTCGATCGTGATGGCTGACATGCTGTATGTTATCTGAAGATTCTGATTATCTGGAAACCTCATATCCTAGAAGACACCTCTGTGCTTCTATGACACGGGCTGATTCTGCTCGAACAAATGCACTGCTGCCATGTTCGATTGCTTCTAGATCTAGTTAAATAGACTCCGATCATTGTACAGCATGCTGGCCAGCACCTGGATTTGGACTTGTGAAGCCATCTATTCTATCCACTGTCCATTCTGTCAGCTCAGAGCTTGAAGTTGGTTCACAGCGGTGCGCTAGACCGCCAATAGATGTCGTATGCCAGCTCAGCCGACAGCTAGGACAGGCGCCACTGACGAAATGGTCACAGTCATCAAATTTCTGGGAGTGGTGGTATTTAATCGAGTTTGTTAGCCATCGTAGAACACATTCCTTGGATTTAGTCCTCACTCGCTATGGATTTGTCCCCACGCCTTGTCACTCCTGCTAGACTCATCTTTGAAGCAGCCAACGGAGCCAATGTTACGGCTATTCTCTTCGGCGGTGCTGCCGCCAAACTCCATGGCGCCAAATGCGACACCAAAGTCCGTCACCTGTCACTTTAATTCCTCCATTTGTGCTTATTTTCGTGCGTTTCACCAGGATCTCGACATCAATGTATCCTCTCTTGGATTCACTACATTCCTGCCGAATGAGTTTGTCTGTCACCCTCGCACTGTCGACACCCGCCAGCATATCACCTGGGCAAACACCGTCAAGTGCGATGTAGCTACCGAGCGCACTGAACTCGTGAATGATGCATTTGAGACCTATAGCTGCGTCACAGAGGACGACATTCGCTATGCCTCGGCGAACATTCTTTTGGCGGACAAGATTCGTACACATGGACAACGCCCGTTCCAGGCTCTCGAGAAGCAAGAAAACGATTTGTACGATGTCCTACAGCTCATCGATGTCATGAGGCAAAAGGGAGATAAGATGCCAGACGAGCTTAAGGAATCGATCCTTAGCGAAAACATTCTCAGGGCCTTCCTTGAACGTGTACCCATCGAAGATCATCTGGTATACCGCACTTTCTTGGAGGAGTTGGACGTTATTCTACCGAATTAGGTGCGCTTCTTACGCCTCTTGCGAGCTGCTTTTGGCTGATACAGTATAGCTACTAGGAGGCACGATCATACGTTAGGGGCTGGAAGCGAATGAGCTTCTCGAATGAACGGAGAATCGAAGTGGATTGCGATGTTCTGATTGTTTGTCTGATTGTGTGTATGTACGATAACATGATGAAACGAGCGTGGCGTTTTCTGTCGAACAAGAACCCGGAAGGCCGGCTCTCATCAGACCGAGCAGATATATAAACCTCTCGGTCACGGACTTGATTTACTCTCAACACCCAACCAACCATGGGAATTCACTTCTACGACTCTTGTCCTATGTCTCCAATGACCATGGAGACTCGTCTCAAGCCAGCAAGAGCTATCGCACATGCAGGCGTTCCTTGCTTAGTCTGGGCAGAGGACGCTCTCAGCTTTGCTCACTTCGTCCCCACCGAGATGTTTGCTTTACAACTCCTCATCCCTGACAAGGACATAGAGAGGGCTGCGCAAGCCATCACCTCCAGTTTGCCATACAGGCGACTGACAGAACCTCACAAGGATTGGTTGGACTTCGAGTTCATGGACCCTGATCAATGGAGCTGTTTCCCTAATTCCATCCGGCTTGAGCTGACACTGCCACAGTCGTCACGGCACGAAGATGATCCCGTCGACATCTATATTCACCCGGCATCTTGGTTTTACTTCGATGTCAAGGACGATTCCCGCTCTGTCTCCCTCGTTCCCCCCCTTGCGCCTGCCAACTCGGCTCTGCGATTTCCAACGCGGACAGCGTTCTTGGACTCTTTGATCTCGAACATCCTCGATCCACCCACTGGAGTTCGACACGGCAAGCTGGACGCTAGACTTTTCACTTACATCAGTTACATCAACCTCTACACTCTTCGTGCTTTCCCTCGTGTTCTCCCGAACGGAGACCTCGAACCTGAGCGCGCTGCTGTCTCGGCAAGCCTCAAGCCGGAGAACAGGCGCCTTTGGGAGTCGAAAATCAGGAACACTTATAAGGGCTGGATTGATGAGGTCACTGCTCGCAGAGCCATTCTTGAGGGTATGGGGTGCGTGGGGCTGTTCGTTCCCTGACGAATTCGTTTATTTACAGTCCAATCAGGCGTGTGGCCGAAGCCAGGAAGCCTTTCCCAAAGGATCGTTGTTTCACTTGGAAAAAGTACGTTGGACTCTTCTCATGTTCACCTTTCACATAGTGAATGTAAGCGTTACAGAGGATCACAAGCCAGGGGACTTCACACTTCCACGCTCGTTGGGAGCTCTGCATCTAGCTCGAAGGCCCTGTTGGTACGGTGCGTGGCGAGGTGATTGCAACGTCCGCGCGTCGCTGACAATTCCTCAAGCAATCCAATGCCGACCCCGCCGAATGCTGCGATCAGCCGTGCTTTTACTCGAGCACAGAATATCTTACGGAAGAGGGGATGACCAAGTTGAAGTAGGCTCGTTCCAGCACGCAGATTTCCAAAGTGTCTTTCGCCTAAATGACTACCCGAGACCATGTAACCATGAATTTTTATACCAATCTCACCTCATTTCAAGTTCAATTTTTGCTGGTATTTCTACGTTGCCTGGTTTGAGGGACAGTTCTTTTTACAGCCATACTGTAATGATGGATATCTCATGCATTGCAGGATCACCACAACCAGATTGGCAACAGCGTCCGGTTGTACTGTATCCTACTGCATCCCAGGATATGACAGCCCTTCTCAAATATGACCGCCATAAGAGATCGAGTGTCAATAGATATGATATGGAAGAGCTGCACAGTTGCATATAAACGACGCATAATGTCCAACATAGCTCTATAAGAATATCGGCATCATGAATAAGTCCATGAACCGCCCTGCGTGCACCTCCTGGCCATCTGCGTTGTGCTGCAGTCTTCCTTCGTCAGGGATGGGCCTCGCTCGAAGCGACTCGTGGCCTTACAGAACAAGGCAGCGTACAGAAGTGAGATGGCAAAGTAATCGCAATCTTCAATGACGAACCCGTTGCATATCGGCCAGCCGTAATGGACGTTAATTCTCAAACGCGTTGTCCGCCCATAATTAGCAGACAGACTGCAGGATCTGACGCGGCACACGGTGACGACGCGAGCGAGGCGCATAATGCACGCTTGGCATCTGGCCAGTAAGCCTGTGTAAGTAAGCTCGTGGGGATCACATTGTTTTTGCAAAGAACGTGACGGACACACGGCGAGCGTTGAACGCGTTCGTGTTTTCATGTCATAGGCCACATGTCGAATGTTTACACCCATTTGTGGAATTTTGAAGTTGTTTGTCCAACAGGATGTTATGTGAAACTTGGAAACAGGCTTTTCATGTGAGCATGCAAGGGAAAGGCTTGACGATGTAAAAGAGCCTGCTCAAGACATGCGTCAGAATTAGCGGGCGGCGACGCTCAATTGCGGGCGAAGAGTTTTGGTGCGTTTGTCACCCTTGTATTTTTTTCCTTATAGATGGGATGTAAAATGATGGAGTAGTGAAGAGCTCAAGAAAGGCAGAATCATGGAGTTGTATGGAGATCTGGAGAAGACTACTCACAGCGTCGCCGGCAGCAGTTTCTTTTTCATTCTTCCAACCCATCGCGTCCTATCGCTTCATCAGCCCCATACTTCCAGCACTCCTTCTAGGCCGCAACTCTTGCATCCCGTGGGTTTTCATTACCGTGTGGAACCTTCGCGCCAAAGTCAGGATGCAGGGGCGAAGGCGTCGGAGCGGTATCATGCAGGAACTCACAGCCGATGGCAAGCTAAAAGATGGTTATATCGACGTGTGCAGCACTCCAGATCACTCATACACTATGTTGTAGCAGCAGCAAGGCGCATGCAAAGTTCCCAGAGAGGAGAGCCTAAGCTACTGCGAGCCAGGAGGAGTGAGATTGGTTGGCTTTGCAAACATTATCAGCGAAGTAAGTGGATGCGAGTGACGACATACGGCATGGCGACCTATGAGAACCTCATCAGCAAAAGTGACAAAACGTGGGATGGCTTGGATGGATTGGGGGGTTATATAATCTCGAGAGCCTGCAGGCAAGGTCATATATGGCATTGCATTTGCCGCGCTCTCCTTGGTGGTTCGGCACAATCGTTGCATCAGATTGCAATCTGGAGGCCCCGATGCCAATGTAATATATTCCTGGACTTCATAATATATTCTTATACATGCACACCAACCTCAAAATATATTGTTAAACATGCACACCAGCTCAGAATATAATGTTATACATACACCTGGCCTCAAGATATAATGTGATACATACACACCGGCCTCAAAACTCACCAGTGAGGCATCAGCAAATCAGCCAATCTCTGACTTAGGTCTGAGAGCCTCTGTTTGTTCTGAACTCAGAGATTTCAGAACAAACAGAGGTCAGAGCAAGGCTCTTCCATCAGGAGGTTCTTTCTCTGGATTGGTCTTAACTCAGACCTGTCAGAGTCTATCCAGAATGAAGGTCAGAAGCTTTGTTGGTAGCTCAGACCCTGACTGGAGACTCGCACAGGCATTTCTTATGACAGTCTTACCATTAAAATGATAGTATTATAGGGGAACAGAGGACAATTTGGGGCCCAAAATGGGTGCGCCAGATCATGAGCCACACACAAACCTGATATGTAGCCTAGAAAAGATTGAGTGGGGATTGATTGTCTGAGAGGAATGTGAGTACAGTGAGGGAATTGTACAAGGGTGAAGCAGTGTTCGTGGATATGGTGGTGAGAAAGATGTGTGCAAGAGGCTAGGAAAGTCTTGATACAATGTTAGTATTGAATACTTATAGAAAAAAGACCTGATATACACACTAGAATAGCTCACCATGTTCCAATCTGAAATCCTCTATGTCAGACTCTAATTGAGGCTTAATGCTCTGCACATGGTTGGAGTTGTGGATGACACTATGTGACAATGGTGTTGATTCCATGTCCGTGATGGAGAGATTGTCCCCAGGGTGCTTAAAGAAGGCCTCTGTCTTCATCTTGCTATCATGTAGGACTTGTGTGGCCTTGTGGATGATCTCGTCCCAATGATGAGCTTTCAGCTGGGCAATTTCGATCCCATAGAAATGGGTGTCATCACCATAGTTGAGCTTGGAGAACTTGTGGTGTGGATCTTACACAAGCTCACCTGTGCTTTACAAGTGAAACACGCTGATGAGCATGCACCTGTGCTAGGGTCCAAGGAAGGTATTCAGGAAGCTTTGGGGAGATACCAAACAGTGCTAGACAAGTATTGAAGACACTGACTTGCACTGAACATGGTCAGT
The DNA here is from genome assembly GCF_000320585.1 of Heterobasidion irregulare TC 32-1. Lineage (NCBI taxonomy): Eukaryota > Fungi > Basidiomycota > Agaricomycetes > Russulales > Bondarzewiaceae > Heterobasidion > Heterobasidion irregulare. The sequence continues at coordinate 655,466 of NW_009258198.1, read as the reverse complement.
CCCCACCCGGCTAACTGCAACCCTCTGAAGGACGTTTAGCAGCACTTGGGCCAGTTTGCCCACACTTCACGTACTTACCATGACTGCACAGAAGTGTTATAATAAGTATTCATGAGATCAGAGCCAGTATTCCGTGTTGGCCAATGTTCTCTGGGAGTCAGTTGGTCTTTATTGCTTATCTTCCCAACTTCTGCATGGTCAGGCAAACACAATCTTGTACCATTGCTTGGCCATCCTGGTTATATGTTACTTCTTTTTTATCTCCATTGGTTCTCCAACACCTGTTCCTGTTACCTATGCTTGGGTAATGGATCCTGAACATTCGGGATTTTGCCATCACTGATTAGCTTTTACCTTATCACCTTTGAAACCCATATGGATATCCCACCGACCTTCTTATCTTCTCTGTTTGCTAGGGCTTGGTGCCCATTTGATGTCTACTCTCATTTCGTATTCAATATATTAATTAGGGGCTCTGTTTACTATAAAAACCTACATATACCTCTGAAATAAACCAGCTTTCACACCCTACAGTTCAGAGCTCATTTGTACTCCTCTTAACCATCAAAATCATCTTTGTCAACTCCCAAAAACTTGTCATCCTCATTGTTCAGCCTCATTTGCATTTGTACTTGTCTCTTTGCTTGTACCCCTTGTCCTCCCTCGTGTATTGTCAGAGTCCCATGTGGCTCTTGAAGCACATAGTTGTTGGTCGTGACACTATCTTCTCATCATCAATCAACTCCCTGACCTAACTCAACCAACTGAACGTTTGATCAGTGTTTGATGCAGTCCCAAAACCATTTGGGTGCTTTAATCTCACCCCCCTTATTACTCTTCAGTGCACCCTCACTTTCTCAAGTCCTAACTAGCAATTCCTTGTATATTAGACACTAGCTCTAGCACTCCCTGCATTAGTGGTTGTTTTGTTGTTGTGCTTAGGACTTAGAGCCACCTCTAACATATTATTTTGAAGCCCATTGCAAGGGATTAGTATTCAAAATTACCTCAAGGAATCTACATCTGGAAAAACACCCTCTTGTATTAGCTCCGGATTATATCTAATAGTGTCTAAAAGTATCTAAAAGTGTTAATAGTATCTAAAAGTGTCTCATTTCCTAATTAGGAGCAACACATTGTGAGCATTGGATTGGTTTCTAATTTCATGATATTAGCACTAATTCTATACTAAGAAGTCTTTGATTATTAGTAGGAACTAGTAAGTACTACTGCTCTATCAGTAAGAAGGTAAAGATGTGGCACATTCTATACTATTTCAGCATATTACTCTCCTTCATATATGCCTATACCATTATCTTGTAGCTCTTTTGCTAACTTTCCAGCTGCTTTTATAAGGGATATAGAAAGAGAGAAATGTGCATTGATGCCCCCAGCCACTTTGTTGGCAGCTTGGCAGCTGCCACAAGAGGCTATGAAGACCTTGGTACCTTGGCCTTGCACACATGATCATTAAAGTTGTCGTTGTTAGCCAATGCCTGCTACTGGTCATTATAGGACACAACATGTGGGTTGGACTTAGGGATATGCTATATGCAGCCTTGTAGACCTTGTCTATTAGCGCAGTGGCTAATACTGTCTTATGCAGCACACAATCATCATCACTATTGATATTATAATTTTTAGCACTATTTATATTGTTTATTGCCTTGTTATACAGAAGATGCTCAAACTTGGTGTTTCCTCTAGCTATTAGGCTGTGGAAAAGACAGTCATATTGGTATGTGGTGCCAGAATGATATATTTGCCTGCCATATAGGAAATATATGCATTAAGCATATTAAGATCACCTCCAACAATCTTGTGCTTATTTATATATAGGCATGCCATACATATACCCTTGTCCCCACCCTCTACCTCACTAGTGGCTATTTGGAAAACCCCTCTCTCTTATTGGATCTTAATTATTCATAATCATGTTTTTGATCAAATTTGTAAATTCAGGTAGCATTGTTTATACTAGTAGAGTCCCATTGAATACACTCAATCATAGTTTTACACATTCTGTTGGGACTGTGTCCTAACATGTGCTTGGCACATGGACAGAAGGGAAGGTCAGGTGTTTCCTCAGACTCAAACTGTTAACGACTAGGACTGTGACTTGACACGTATCTAGGCACGTGACTCAGGACATGGTCATGAGCTACGCATATGACTTGGACTCAGACTGTTTATCATCTACATGCTGACACATGAATGCTTACATACTATGATCTCTTTCTTATTGTGCTTACTAATGTCGATCATGATTGGTTTCTGATTGCATATTGCTGCGGACAGACATTTGATATACTTACTATACATGGTTACATCGAAGAGCCGCGGAGTATAAACAATGACTGCGGCTTACATGCATTGATCGTTGATAGTACTTAGTGTTTAGAAGCACGGACCATATGTCCGTCTCGCCCTAAATAGCCCTGTACTATATATAGGAGAGCTGAGCTTATTAGAAGCCTCAGCTCGTTCACTTTGTATACATCTTGATCTCAGCACTGCGCCCGGCATCTGGCTGCCTTCAGCTCATGCTTTGCAATCTCTGTCAGATCTAAAGAATCATACTCAGTCTGACGAAGCACTGGATTCATCTCATCGCTCTCCTCATTCTCTACCGCCTGCAACCTATCAAGGACTCGCTGCTTATCGAGTTATCCGTTGGGATCCCTCCGAAGTCATCTGTTGTATCGGAGAGGACTTGTTCGTACCAGACGAACATCGACACATGATCAATCAACATCTCCTTCGACTCTTTGAGGAGAAAATCAATACAGACCAGCCCTTCTTGGACCAAGCCCAAAGACGAGCCGTCGTCTTTATTCGCTGGGCCGTCACGATTAGCTTTAGCCCAGGGAACCCTTATTAGTGCATCACGTGCACGTGACTAAGCCTAGCCGGCTTAACACTTGAACGAGCTCTCCATTCCCTGCCCTGAAGACCAAACTGGAACAATACCGAATACAGTCACTAGTAGCAGCCACACAACAACTGCTAGAAGAAAGAAGTCGCAGCAGCATTTTAGCAACCAAAATTAAACAAGAACCCCGCCAAGGAACATCTACAGAAACCAGCACCTACATCAGATACTCAGCGACCGGACGAGTATACGCAGGAGTAGCCTCTTATTGGCTACAACAAATACAGGATTACTTCTTCATTGGAAGAATTGGATTCCCCTTTTTGGGGCTTGCTTCACTAACAAACCCAGAACACCAGTCTCCGCAGTGGGAGATCCAGGACTCAACCTTATTCACACTAGGAATACCGTTGATATCAACGACGGAAGACCAGGAAACTTCCCAACAGAACATATCGCAGAACTTAGAAAGCACATCACCAAGGACGTCGATTCAGGAGGAATCAGACAGGAATTACTTGAGAACAGTCACCAAAGAAACGAATACACAATCTTCATCTTTTGGACCTATACCATCCCGAACTAGGACACACTGGATCCTATTGGATACTCACCCCATCGAACAGAAATCACCGGAACCGTATCAGTTGTCAGGCAAGGAGAGTTCACCCACAAAACTTATCATTTCAGAAATATCATCGCCGGACAAACCTTTGACGAAATCCTTACACTCTTGGACCAGATCAACAACGGGATCAACAAAATTATCAGAAGAGAGCCTACACTCCAAGAAGGACTTAGGGCCGGAAAAAGACACAAAATCCCTTTCTTCTTCACAGAATAAACAATTGAGTCAACAGTACCGAAGGGATACCCGCCCCCATACCACAATAACCCAATCTACATCTTCAAACATCTACCCAAGGACGTCGACCCAGACACTGTTTATTGTGACAAAGAGAACAGACACTTCTACATCGGAGGAATCCTCACTGGATTCTACACAGGAAGCGGGAAGGAAGAATTTTATAAAAGACTCTTCCTCGGAAAAGAAATCCACACCGCACCCAAATTACAGACCACTAAGCTCGCAATCGTCGCAGCAGAGCTTAGAAGAATCAAGCCTAAATCACCGACAAATCGGAATCATAACTCACCGAGACCACACGTTTATAACATACCCAGGGAAGCAACCAGTGGAAATCGAACTTCGCGAAGAAACACGCCCGTTACATCCCCAATACAAGAAACCTCTCCACAAGCAAGCTTCCGAACCCCTGCACCCGACGAAAGTACCCGGGAAGAGCATACTCAAGAACCAGATACAGGTGGAGAGCCTCCTGACGATTACCAGCCCTCGTCCAGTGAGATGTTGACAAATCCTAGAAATCCTGAGTCCAAGGGACCGGCTATGGCCAAGCCCACTCCCTTCGACGGAAACAGAAAACAAACAGAGCAATTCCTCCACGAAATCAATTTAATGATCCTCGCCAGGAGACACAATTTCCTAGATGAATTTACAAAGATAGCCTATGCGCTATCCTATATGAAGGGAGGATCAGCTGGAATATGGTCAAGGAATTTTACAAAGGCCAGGAACACAAATAACGATTGGGACCTCTATGCATGGAAACCCACTACGGATATGACCTCAGTCTGCCAGAAGATTTCAACGGACTTTGAAGAATTCGACAAGACAGCAGATGCCAGAGACAAACTGGCTAGGATCAACCAAGGGAAGGAATCCTTTAACACATACCTTCAACTCTTCAAGCAAATTGCCGAACTAGCAGGGGTTGATCTTGAAACCAAGAAGATGCACTTCTTGCGGGTGTTACGAACTGCTCGTTCAGTAACCCTAAGAGTAGGAGGTTCTTCCCTAGGTCACTCAAGGAGGATGTGTGGAACGATGGTCTCGACTGTACGTGTAGCATAGGAGCCAGAGATGTATTGCGATGTAGCAATGAAGACTGCAGTAGGAAGACTGCAGTAGAATGAAGGTGCTGTGGTAGGAAGACCACAGTGAATGAAGAGAATAGACTGAAGATCCTCAGCCTACTCTATGGGCCTTTTATACTACTTTAGGAAATAGGGCGTGAGAATACCATATATGTATCCGTAGGTATTCTCTAAGTCGTCTCTCTCAATAACGACTACTCTTGTGCTTCTCTGTTTGTCTCCTTCCAGCCAGGAAAGACTAGGAGCTCAATGTCCGATGTGTGAGTAGTTTGTAAGGTGGCATTCTATGCCTGTCGCAATATGGCTCGTGATACTCGACCAACGATAAGGTGATCCGTTGAGAGTGGATGACCAAGGTTACTATCTGTACCTTGTTGTACGCCTCACCTTGTGAGGCCGCTTGATATTTGTGATGATCGTGTTGGAATAGACCGCCGTTAAGGCCCGACAGAACGTGATCATAACAATACCCCCTTTCTACGTCCTATTCGCCTGGTAGGACAGCACCTTGCACTTCATCGCCACTCCATATACGATTTGCTTTCTTGATCCAAAAACTGGTCTCCGGATGCGGCTTCCAGGACATGACTTCGTTTTCTGGGAGGAAGACCGACTTACGTCGTTTGATCCTCTAGGAGTTTTCCATCTCCGTTGAGCTGTTTGTTTCTCGGCCATAACGCAGGGGGTTCCAAGCCCTGGGCCACTAGGATGTTTTTCCTTCACCCATAAGGATTATTTTGCCGCAGTAAACTTCTTCGCGGTCTTACTCCAGCCTCCTCTGGAACAGTATCAAGAAAGGCGTATGAATGCGAGTGGTGTGTGGATGAATAGAAACTCTAGCATGTGGGTTCCTTTTCGTGTCATCAGGTTCTTCTTCTTCCTTCTCCGAGGGCCAAACCTCAGTGTTTCCAGGATAGTCGTTCTATCCTCATGATTTGTTGTTTCCTCAATGGCAACCAGCGGCGTCCACAGACAAGTAGGTTAATCGCTTTATGAAGGCTTAGGCCTACTTCTCCAGACTACCTGAAACCATGCTAAGCATGAGTTGAACGGCCAAGCAGTATTGCTCCCATACGGTGAGCTCATCTCCGGTGAGGGCACCCAATCAAATCCCAAGCAGTATTGTCCCCATACGGTGGACTCATCTCCGGTGAGACAGTTTGCGGCGTCCAGAGTTTGTTTGTCACAAACATGGGCCTATGGTGGGGAATACCACATGTAGTGTTGGGTCCGAGGCAAGGATGTGAAGAGAATTAGACTAGAAGGGCGCCGTGAGGAGCAAGGAGGAGTCTGACTCCTTCTCCAAATTGGCCTGTTCACATGCACAAATAGATCTCAAGACCACAGCTGATAAATTTGTCGGATTGTGAGATATATCCATAGTAGCAGTTTAAACATCTTGCCGGACGTTCTGTAGTTTTTTGTCATTGCGGACGATGACCTAGTTTTACGTTGTTGCGGACACTATTAAGGCACCCTGCGCTGCCTATTATTTTTACTTCTAGGTTGTTGCGGACCTTCTTCATCATCAACATGGAATATCTGTGGGAAAAGATGTTTCTGCACGCCGGAACATCCATTGGTTATGTGCATAGGGCCCTAGACCAGACTTTGTCCCGCAGATTCCACTGAGGCATGATGGGAATGGTTTATACTATATCATACCGGATAACTTATAACGTCTCAATATTATGAGACCGCTCAGTTTAACGCCGTAAGGTAGGCGAGCTATCGTCTGACTATGTCCCTCGAGTCACGATAGGTTTTTCCTTCCGAGGATGAAGGTAGTTTACCATCATTTCGGACGTTGTCAACATATTTTCATTAAAAATGATGTTGACCGATGATCCCTGTACCAAAAGGGATGAATAGTTTAATGTCATCTCAGATGGTTGATGACCAAGGTCGTGGTCAACAACCACAACTCCTATTTGGTAAGGAGCACATAGTTTAATGTCTTTGCGGACGATCAGCACCAGGGTGGCCAATCACAACTCCCATGCGGTCGGGAGCAAGTAGTTTAACGTCATTACGGATGGTCAATGGCCAAGGTCGTGGCCATTAACCACAACTCCTATGCAATAAGGAGCAAGTAGTTTAACGTCTTTGCGGACGCATTGGTTTCCAGGGGCATAGACATCAATGATAACCCCTAAGTCCAAGGGGCACTAGTTTCACATCGTTGCGGATGCACGGTATCTTGTCAAGATCGCCACGCACGATCCCTATGCTTGAAGGGACAAGTAGTTTACCGTCATTTCGGACTATGGGGTGTCCCCACACTGAGGCTCAGCCCATGATCCCTAGAACGAAGGGACAGTAGTTTTACATTGTTTCAGATGCTTCATAGTTTATCGTCATTGCAGACGTCGATGCCATTTTCATATCAAAAATGGCCTCGAACGATCCCTAAGGCTGAGGGACGGTAGTTTAACGTCGTTTCGGATGTATTGGCGGAACAGACTTTTCCAGATGAGTGGCCAGCTCTTGTCGTTCTTCCACAATGTGAGCTGAAGAGAGTCACCTGATCTAGTTCCTTCCCACTAGATCTTCAACTCGAGGCACGTGTCCTAGTTGCCTCCTGACTAGGTCTTGGAGTGGAATTCCTTGTACTTCGACTCCAGGACTAGACTAAGTGCGCCATGAAGAGATGCTTGCTCTTCCATGTCCCCAGACCCCTCGCTTGGATTTGAACCAAGACGACCCATTATTCTTTTACCAAAAAGCAAGTGAATATCGAAGTGCTTCGACCTCTTACAGACAGGGTTCTGCAACACGAATCCTCCCAAAAATCCACGCTTCACCAGAATACAACCACGCTCCTTGGGTCAACGGTAGTTTTACGTCATCTCAGACGATGGTAGTTTTCTGTCATTTCGGACAAGGACTAGTTTAACGTCATTGCGGACCCTAGTAGTTTATAGTCATTGCAGACCAAGCCTTTGGTAGTTTTACATCGTTCCGGATGTAATTTATGGCCTCGCATTCCTTGGAGGAAGCTTGTGTAAGCAGAGATAGCCAGGACTCTACTTATCTCATGCGTCAGCTGTAGGATCCCCTAATGCGGAAATGATCCTGTAAAACGGGAGATCCAAAGTGGGACGTCCTAAAACACCAGTCAGACCTTGACTGTGAGGGTTCACTTAACGAGTTATGCATCATAATTCTTGGCTTCGGGCTTGCAATCGGTTATGTATGGGCACTTTGCTGTACCAAGGCGAAGAGCCGGCTTGTCGACACCTACGAGTAGATATTTGTCATGTAGAGGGTTCCCTAATGCGGAAAAAACCCTGTAAAACTGAGGATCCAAATGGGACGCTTGGTGCATCTGTCAGATTAACTCCTTAACAGCGAGGATGTAGAAAGTTCCATCATAGGTTGTACGTGGAATTATGCCCGCTGTTGTCCTTGATTCATACCATCATTTGAACTAGGACGGATGGTCAGGTACTTCCCCTGCCTTTTTATTATTTCACAGTTTGAGGACATGCAGGTCCAATAGTTTAGACGTCATTCTGGACATGGGTAGTTTAACGTCTCTTTCGGACGAGGTCGTACAGTTTAACGTCTTGAGGGATGAACCTAGTTTTATGTCGTTGCGGACAATACATTAGTTTTGGGTCATTTCGGACCCCTATAGGGAAGGAGTTCCTCAACTTCCTTACCCCCCTTCTTGCCTCTCAATTAGTCCTCTCTAGTAATCATAGGGTCCTTGGTAGCCATCGCCTCCTTCATCAGGTTGATAGTAGGGATCGGCATCGTCATAATTTCCTGGATCATCTAGAGCATCCCATGCATCGAGCTCGGATTGAGTCCAAGAGCAATTTCTTCTAGCCTCCGAATCAGTGCGGCGAGTTCTGCGGCTACTTCGGTTATTCTGTCCCTCGTCTATACAAAATTGAGTACTAGTAGGAGGCGTTCCAGGCCAGTGTCGAACACTCCCGCCAACAGTTGTTCCGCGGCGGAGGGTTGCCTGACTTCCTCGACTCCTCCTTCCTTCATTTCTTTGATAGACAGGCGGTTCCTCCTCGTCGGTACCCCCATGAGATAGGGGAAAATTTCATATCCGGTGAGAGGAGGAAGTCGCAGGATTGCTATGCGCTATATGAATTTCTTGTTGTCTCGGTGGAGGGCATTCCACGACCATGTGCGGAGACCTTCTTGGATTTGGTACAGACGTGGGACGTTCTCCGGGACGTGGTACGTTCCAAGTGACAACGCGGAAAGGATCGGTTCTACTTGGTTGGACGGCGCCCAGTTCTCCGGTGAAGAGGAGAGCTGGAAGGAGCTCTCTGTTGACATACTGGGAGAACTTGTCGGGATGGATGAGGAAAGCTTATGGTCGTCCGTCGTTGTGTTCGAACCAAGAGGCCATGTCAGGGTCAGTTTGGAGGGCGAGCCCTCTGATCTGGAGACTGGCACTAGCCAGTTGTTGAGGTATGTCGCTATTCTCATTTCCGGGTTGCCCTGCCGAGAAGTTAGCGAGTCATTGTAGGGCCATGGCTGTGGCCATTTGTATTACCGCGGAGATAGTGTTTTGCTGGAGGAGCGTGTCCGTGTGTCGCTCCAATTCTCCGGAGTGAGGATCTGTACCAAGGGTAGTTCTTCCCATGGAGCGGGGAACCTGTCCACCAACTGATACTGACGGAGGTGTAGTTCCCTGTATAACTAGTACCAGTTCAGTTTCTCCATGGCTTGGGAGTTGAGCTGCTGTTCTTGCTCGTAGTCCCGAGGGACCTGCAGCTCCAATATTTGTCGTGATTGCAGCAGGAGGTGGAACTCCCACTGGTATTTCGTCAGAGCCCGGTGGGTTTCTGTCATCAGGGTTTTCATTCCGTGATGCATTTCGTGGGCTTCCCTTGGGTGATGGTCGGCGGATTCTTTCTCTTTCCTTGAACTTGGCGTAATCCTCGGCGTTGTCATCCGAGAAGTTATTGAGATGTGGGGTGAGGGTGACGATGGCGGGCTCTGGTTGGGGAGGACTAGTTCCTCTATCAATTCGTCCAGCATTGGCTCGGTGAGGACTGGTTCCTCTGTCCACTCGTCCGACATCTGGATTGGACACCATAAGGACGACATCGGGGGAGGAGTTTCTAGATGGGGATGAAGCATTGTGGTCTTTGTGGAGGAGCATTTGGGTGAGGGAAATGAACTTGAGAAAAGTGGGGAAGATGATCTGTTAGAGCTTTCTTGTTGCTCTTTTTATAGACTTCCCTCCACTTTTCAGGATACTCCCAGATGAGGTTTGTCAGGGTATTGGTCATGAAACTCTTTCATGGCTTCCTCCGCTGTTCCTTTTAGGAGAGTATAGGGTTCCCAGGTGTTATCTGCCTCGGGGTATTCTGCCCACTTGACCAGATACTTGGTTCCCCGTCCTTGCCTTTTTGAATCCACGATCATTTCCACTTCATAATGCTCTTCATCATTCAATACCTCCGGTAGTGGTCTTGCAAAGCTTTCTCTGTGTGCCTTGGTTTCCCTATATCTTGTGAGTGTTGCGGTGTGGAACACTGGGTGAATCCTCCAATGCTGGGGAATTTGAAGTTTATACGCTAGGTTTCCCACTTTTGCCAGTATTTTGAAAGGTCCATATCTCCTAGGGGCAAGTTTGAACTTTGGATGGGTCGTCCGGATATGGGTTTATTCTAGCCATACTTGGTCTCCTTCTTTCCACTGGGGAAGTTTCCTGTGGAGATCCTGGTCTTTGGCATAATTGCTGGCTATTTAAAGACTGGCTGCGGCTTCTTCCTGGACTTCTGTGATTACCTTAATGCGTTCAGCTACCGCGGGTACTCTTGTCTCTAGCGTGGTGTCAGCTAAATAAGAAGGATTGAACCCGTATAGCACTTGGAAAGGAGATTTTCCCGTGGTCGAGTGCTTCCGCGTGTTATGCAAGAATTTGGCAAACGGCAGAAGGTCTACCCAGTTATCTTGGTGGTAGTTGCAGAACATTCTCAGGAATTGTTCGATCTCCTGGTTTACCCATTCTGTTTCTCTATCTGTCTAGGGATGATACGCCATGCTGAGAGCCGTGGTGATTCCTAGCCATTTCCAGAGTTCTTGGGTGAACTTGGCCGCAAATTGAGGGTCCCGATCGGACACTATTTTGGTCGGCAGCCCATGTCAATTGAAAACGTTATTCTGGAAAAGCACGGTTATTTCTTCTGCCGTGATCGTTTTCTTGCATGGGGTGATGACTATGCCTTTGGACAGAACTTGGTCCACTACCTCATTGATTGAGTCAAACCCTTTGCTTTTGGGTAGGTCCGTGACGAAATCTGTTGAGATAAACCGCCAAGGGACGTTAGTGGTTTCCAAAGGTTGGATAGGAGGGTGTGTCTTATGCGTCAAGTTCTTTGTGGGTTGACATACGGCGCATCCGTCCACATATTCATGGACAAATTTGGTCATGTTTTGCCACCAGTAATGTCTTTGCACCATTTCTAACGTTTTGGCTCTACTAGGGTGTCCTACCGCGGGTGCGTCATGATGCGTTTTGACAATAAGCCTTCGGATGGTGTTGTCTCTTGGGACACATATGTGGCCGTTATGTCTAGTAATTCCGTTTTCGTGTGTCCAATGTCCCAATAGCCCCCTCATTCCTTGTGGCCCTACCCGCAAGAGTTTTACGAGGGCTACCCTTGTCAGGGCATCATGTTCTGATTTTGAGAGTCGGATGAGGGAGAAGAGGTCTGAGGATGCGATTTCCGTGGACTTTATGTGCCATGTCGGGGACGGTTCTACCAGTGTTTTGTCAGATTTGTTAAAAAGGTTGGCTGGGAGCAAAATTTGAGCTTTGTTGTCAGATTCTACCCCCTCACTTAGATCTGGACACCTAGACAGAGCATCGGAATGGTTTGTAGATCCTGCTTTATAGCTGAGTGTAAAGTCGAATCTGCTCAAATAAAGGCTCCAATGGGCGTGTCGTCGTGACAAATCTCGCGCTGTTTGGAAATGTTCCAGGTTTTTGTGATCTGTCCAGATCTCGAATGGGTGTCATGCACCTTCGAGGTAATGGTTCCAGTGTTCCAACGCTTTTATAATAGCCAAGAGTTCGCGATCGTGGACATCATAGTTCCGTTCTGCTGGTGAAAATGACCTGGAAAGGAAAGCAACTGGGTGCCAGTCACCATCTTTTCCTTCCTGTAGGAGGGTAGCCCCGTAAGCAATTAGTGATGCGTCCATCACTAGTCGGTATGGATGCATAGGGTCCGGGTAATTGAGAACGGGTTTGCTGATAAACACTTTCTTTAATCGTTCAAAGGCTTCTTGGCATTTCGAAGTCCAATTCCATTTTGCATCCTTTTTGGTGAGATCATGTAGAGGGTGCGCGATAAGTGAGAATTTGTCGATGAAGTGCCTGTAGAAATTTCCTAGACCTAAAAAGGAACGAATGTCTTGGACTGTGCGTGGAATTGGCCAATCTTGTATAGCATCCACCTTCGAGTCTTCCATGGCGACATGGTCTTTTAAAATTGTGTACCCTAGATATTGGAGTTTTTCTTTATAAAACTCGCATTTTTCTGGTTTCAAGTAGAGGTCGTTGTTGCATAAGATCTGGAAAACTTGGTTCAAGACTTGAATGTGCTCCGCCATGGTTTTGGAAAAAATGAGGATGTCGTCCATATATATGGTTATTTTCCGGACTATGATGAGTTCTCTGAAGATCATGTTCATCATGGCTTGGAAAGTGGCCGGTGAGTTGGTGAGGCCAAAGAACATCACCGTGGGTTCGTAAAAACCCAACAGAGTAATGAAGGCTGCCTTCCACTTGTCTCCCTTTTTGATTCATATATTGTTATATCCCCATTGTATGTCCAGTTTGCTAAAAATGGTGGCCCCTTTGATCACGTCCAACAGCTCCTGGATTAATGGAAGGGGGCACACATTTAGAATGGTGTACAAATTCAAATGGCGGTAGTCCTGTACCGGGCGCAGTTTTCCATCTTTCTTTCCTATAAAGAAAAATGGGGCTGCTGTTTGCAAGGTGGATCGATGGATGGTCCCCCGAGTGAGATGTTCCTTGATGAATTTTTCTAGTTCATCATGTTTCTCTGGGCTCAAAGCGTAGATTTTTGGCACTTGAGGTTTGAAAGTCGGTTTCAGGTCAATAGTGTGGTCCCAATAAGTATGTTCCGGGAGTTGCTGCAACTTTTGTTCACTGAAAATGTCCAAGAATTGGTGGTGCGCCTTGGGGACTCTTTCCTTTAGATTGGTAACGACGATTTTGTCTTCCAAATCCTGGTTGAAGCTGGCAAATCCTAATGGTTCGGGAGCCAGTTTCCAAATAACTGGTTCCTCTGTGGCCTGTTTTCCTGAGGGTTTATCTGGGAGATCAGGTTCTCCCTTGTTTGGTGAAAGAGATGGCTTGATTTGGGCCTTTCGTTTCTCTTCTGCGTTAATGAGCATGGGTATGCTCTAGGCACCAATACCCCACTTTTCGCAGCTTTTCAGTATTCTTTGACCATTCGGCACACTTAAGACCGACCGATCCCGATCCGTTCGGCGATCTCAGCCATTTGTCAGGTGCCGACTTTCCATTTAGACCTCCGCACAGTTGTTCGGAGCTGTTCACAGTCATCCTATCCATCTATCATCACTCTTAGCAGTAGGGGCTCTCCACAGACTGTCGCGGCCGATCGCCGATCGGTTCGGTATGCTTCACATGGTTGGCACATTTGGTCGGCTTCGGTGTCCCGAATCGGAGGCAGCCGAGCACTTTGTTGACTCAGAACGGATCTGTCTTTCTATCTCTTATCATCCTTATGCCTTCTGTTGACCTATCCTTTGTTATCTTCAGAGCTCCCAAGTTTCTAAATGGTTTACCTATGTGGCATGTGGTTCTTATCTCCAGGTCCATGTGCACTCACCTTGGTAATCTCTCCGCTTATTTAGACTTTAGAGTTATTGCTTCTTATCTTATAGTGTCCGCAACATCATTCCCTTATCTTCTTTACCTTTGATCACTCTTGGCATGCATTTCCGATTGCTCTATGCCTCTGCCAATCTCCTTATCTTGTACCTGTTCGGACTTACTATAAAAGGGCACCTATGGCCTTGCAATACATCAGCTTTGGCTCCCCCCTTGTTCGGACTCTATTTGTGTGCTTGTGTCTATGAGACTTTGAGCCATTGCTTTCCGATCCTTGTTCGCATTTTGCCCTTTTGTTTTGTGTTGTTGCGTTCGATTGCAGCCCTCTGTCAGAGCCCTCGTCGTCTTGCTCTCTCCCTCTCATCTAGTTTGTCATCCTCTGCCAGTGTCCAGTGTAGCCTTGCACCCATTCCCTTCCCTTTGCGTCCCGATCAAATCTCAACCAAACATCGACCAACCAACCAACCAACCAACTAACCTACCTACTGACCAACCGACCGACCAACTGACCAATCAACCAAACGACCGACTGACCGACCGACCTACCGACTTACCGACTGACCGACCGACCGACTGAGTATTTCGATTTCGGAGTTGTTTGTTCACTACATTCTGAACACTTTTAGTATGCTCCCTTGTTGGTTGTTGCACAGCTTATAGTTCCTTGCACACTAGAACCAGCTCCTGCCTACTATGCTTGTAGAGGTGTTTCTTGGGTGTGTTTCACACTTAGAGGCATCACTAGCATATCAGCGTATTTCCTTATGTCCTGTAAGAGCCATTTCCTTTTGAGGTATGCTCGTAGTCAGACACCAAATGTCCCGCTATGGTCGCGGAGTCCTACATCCTCCGATAGTCTTCGGAGATATTCTAGGCGCTATTTTTCGCGCTCACTGATACATGGTTTATGCCATGGCTCCACGTTTGATAACTGCCCATTGTTTGGTGGTTCTTCCCTTGCTCTAGTAAACCCATGTGGTTGGTGGCATTTCTGGGGGCACCGATCAAAGTTCACTTCACATCACCTCCACTCAATGGAGGGATCGTGGTATTTCAACCAATCTGTTCCCAGGATAAGGTCGTCCTTTCCTAGATTGGAGATAAACATCTGGACACGCTCAGTGTGTGTTTGTCTATGGATGTCCCAAATGATGAGGTTCACATCCAAGGCGGATCGGATGAGACCTGCTTTATTAATAGTGTCATCGACATTCCGGACGCGGATGGGGTTATTGAGTGTGTAGGTGGGGAAACGATGTCTCCTAACCCATGTCTCGTTTACTATGACCCCCTCGCATGCCGAGTTGATGGTTGCCTTTGCTCCAGCATTTTGGTACCTGTTTGACACCTTCATGTTTAGGCGTATGGGGGTAATGATGCGGTCGTTCATTGCTCCAATATGAATACATTTGTCTGCGTCAAACTCAGGCCTTCCTTGACCTCTCTCCTTCGCTGGTGAGGGAGAGGTTAGGAAAAATGCTTCGCGTGTCCCAAGATTACTTCTCTTGCTTCATCCTCTCCTAATTCTCCTAACACTGCTCTGATGCGAGCAGAATGACTGACGCCTCCATTCCCTTGTCGTCCGTCAGGCGACATGACGCGTCGCTGATGGTCCGTCTGGGGTTGTCTGGATGGGGCAGAGTACGGACGTTCCATCGAAGGACCAGGTTGTGGTACCCACTGGTCGTCGCGATGAACATTCTCTGCCTCCATTCCTCGATATATTCCCGCTTGGTTTCCCATAGTGGGTGCGTCGTCTTCTCCTTCCAGATCAACTGCGCAGTTTCCTCTCCCTGTTGTACCCATGCGTCTCTTCAAGTTTCCTCAAACTGGGCAAACGCCTCTACAGGGTGACCAACAGTTAGCACTAGAGTGCCCTAACTTTCCACAATTGGAACAAGAGGTGGTTCGCTTGCCGTCAAACTTTCTCTTTTGACTTTCGGCGTTACGCTTCCTAGTAGCGTCGATGTCCATGTCAACCACCTGGTTATTCATTTTGTGAGGAGTGTTTGTGGAATTATAGCGAACAGCGGGTTGGGTGTGAAAGTGGTTTAGGTAGTCGCTGCGAAAGGAGGTGGAGTTGGCGAGGATGGCCTTTTGAGCAGATCTGGCTCTGAGCTGTCCGTCTATTTCACAGGCCGTATTAATCCAGTCTTGAATAGTGTCCTTTGTTTGGACTTCCTTGTCATATATTTTGTCCATGACGCGCGGGTCTAACCCGCATTGGAAGTAAGGGACTTGCTCCTTGTCAGAGATGTCGGCATCGGCGGCAATGAGGATGAACTGGTTGGAGTACTCATCAACCGTCATTCTTCCTTGGGAGAAGGCCATGAGTACACTTCACGCTTTATTGGTCTTGCCTGTTTCCCTAAACTGGAGTTTGAACTTTGTTAAAAAGTCCCTCCAGGTACCTAGATCAGTGGGAGGGTCCGCTCCAACTGATTTGAGGAGGAAGTTCTTGGCCCAAGCTCCTGCCGTGCCATATCTCATGCATGAGAGCACAAGGGATATCTTGTCTTGATTGGTCTTGTACTGATCAGATTCTGCTGCAAAAAGAAGGAGGCATTGGAGCATGAACTTCTGGGATTCAATGTGGTTGCCTGTGTAATTGTCTGGGAGTTTGACCTTTTTTCTCCCGGGTTGTACTGTCGCAGAAGGGGGGTCTGTAGAAGTCGAAGCTTGTCCCGACATTTCGGCAAGTGGTTCGTTTCGGGGGTTGATCGGTGTTTGGTCTGGTGATGAGTCGGAGTCTGATTGTGAGGTTGTTTCTTCTTGCTCCAAGTCTTCGGGGATTACCGGTACAGGTTCCCTGTATTGGGGTGCTAGTTCCCACTGGCTCTCTATTTCGTTCCAAATGTCCTCTTCTTCTGTTCCATCTTCGAGAGTGAAGTAATAACGCCCATTTCAGTATGAGCAGTTATCGTGATTTGTGTTATGAAACGCTTCACCTATGCTTACCCACCCCTCTCACCTTCTTGATAAGGACTCGTAGGACCTTTCTCCCGACCATACCTCGCATTCCTGTTCCACTGATACTTGGTCCGTGCATCTGCTTGTACATATTTATGGATACTGCAGCGCAGTGTGGAAGCCCTAGGCTATCCACTTCTGTCCAATCTAAGGACTGCTGTTCGCACAGTCTCCTCTGATTCCAAGGCATTAGTCTGATCAGTCCTTTGACTTCTCCCATCATCGCTTGTGGCCTAGGATCTCCTCGTCCCAAACAGCCGTTCGTGACATCTGGATAGCCTCTCTTCACAAAAATCCTACTCCACCTTTTCTTTGCAGCAGAACACCAGCTAGTTACATACGGCGCTAGGCAGTCCCAAAAGACAAGCGTCCATCGATTGTAATAGTTACTATACACTTCGAGCAAACGATTGGACAATTCCACTTTAGTGTGGGTCATTTCAGGTTGTAGAATACTTCTATCTGGTAATCAACCCAGTGGAGGTACAACCAAAACAATTGCACTCGACGTTACGTACGGTACTATACCAGAAGCAGAAATACTATACCCAGCTAGGAAGAGCTGCTGTTGCCTTGACCCTCGAACCTTGATCAGGTCGAGACTAGCGCGGGCTCTTTGATCCAACAAAACGACTTCCCAAGGTTCAGGAAGAAGTGTAGGGTGAGTTCCACACGGAACCGACTACTTGAAACACTCCGACACATTCGTCCATTTCGGACAACCTATCAGAAGAACATCCAAGGGAAACTGGGTTTACGTAGGAGGACAGAATAGCGGAAGAACAGTTGACGCCCCACTAGTACCCTGGGAAGACAGGAAGGCACCCCTCAGAACCGTAGATTCCCCCACCCGAACAAGACCTGCTCTGTCACCAGTTGACATCCCCAAAGAAGAAATCGAAGAAACCCCAATTCCTGCGGGAGTATTAACCCCGGTCGACGAACAAGACCCGGAACCTATAGCAGGACCGAGTCAACCAAACCCAAACCCAAACCCACAACCAAACCCTTTACCAGCTATAGGAACCACAGACAACGAGGACAAAATGTCAGACAAAGGAAACAAGCCAAAAGATTTCGATGGCACGAGGTCAAAATATAGAGAATGGATCTATGAATGTCACATGTACATTCTCACCAACCCGACCAAATATGACACTGATAAGGATAAAACCCTAATGGTGTTATCATATATGAGAGAAGGGACGGCGTCACTCTTCGCCCAGAAGTACTACTTCGACAGGGAACTTCGAGAATACAAGGCAACGGAGACAAGAAAAACATGGGGAACGTTCAAGGAATTCTTAAAGGAGTTAGCCGCTGCATTCAAAGATGAAAGTCTCAAACAGAAGGCGAGACAAAAATTATTCACAATGAGAATGGGAAAACGATCAGCGGACGAATTTGTCACGGATTACCTCATGATGGCAGGAGAAAGCGGATTCGATCTCAAATCCACCGTCGACTATTTCCACCGAGCCATACACCCGGAAATTCTCAAACAAATCTACAGGCTCCCTGATATGCCGACAACCATGGACAATTGGGTAAAATACACCCGAAGGTTCGATAACCAGTGGAGGGAGCTGCAAAGCATAAAAAGCTCCGTACCCTCCACCGCTGTTCGATCCAACAACCCTTTCCGCTACAACTCCTCCAACGCTCCCTCCTCCATGAACAACTCCGTCGTCCCTATGGCCGTAGATTCGGTCCGAACAACCCTCACAGACAAAGAGTGCAACCGCCTCAGGATGGAGGGTGGGTGCTTTTACTGCCGTCAAAAAGGACATATGGCAAACCAATGCCCTGCTAGGGGTTCGTCTAGGGTACATGAAGGGTCAGCTGGATATGTTCAACAAGGTGGTAGAACGATGGGGAACCGCTCGGCTCAGGCCAGCAGCAGGATGGGAGGCGGAGGAGGCGGCTATGGCTGAGCGTTCTCGACAGGAGCTTCAAGCAGTACTCAGGGAGGCACTGCGACGCAAGGTAGAGGTGTGGCGACGACTAACCCGTTCCGAGCCAGACTCGCAGCTCGCCAAGCCCACGCATCCGGACCGGATGCGCCTGTACGTGCGGAGGAGCCTGAGATTAGCCGAGAAGAGATCCAAAAGGTCATAGGAAAAATGAGATGGGACGAACAGGAGGCACTCCTTCAGGAGTTGAATGAGATGAGCAAGCGGAAAGAATCGGATTTTTAAATAGGCCTACGGCTCCGGTGTACCGTAGACCTACTCCAAACTCTCCTGTAAAAACAATCATACAGCTTACCAAATCCAATCAGAAATCGTCTATGAGGATAAACGTGCATCTGAAACATAAGGAGGGAACCACCGAAGCCCGAGTACTGATCGACTCAGGAGCAGAAGGACTTCTCATCAACAAACAATTCTGTTTAAACAACAACATATCAATGCAGAAAATCGACAGACCCATCCCTGTGTTTAATGTGGACGGCACAGCCAATGATGGAGGAAAAATCACCGACAAAGCCTGCCTGCTTATGAGAATAACGAACGAAGAAGGTGATTACCACGACGAACAATGCGAACTACTAGCCGCCAACCTAGGAGGAGAAAACGTAATCCTAGGAATGGATTGGCTGCATGAACATAACCTGTAAATCGACTGGGTAAAGAACAGTCTTACGTTCTCAAACTGCGCTACCACGTGTCTAGTCAGCCGACCTAAATTCACCATACAGGCACTAGTGCCTACCCAGCAAAGAAAAAATAGAACAGTTGGGTATTCCAGAATAGAAGACGACTTGGAAGAAGACGAAGCTGAGGATACCTTCTTTTCCAAATTCTACAAAGAATGGTATTACCAAGATCCACTAGAAGTGCATCCCCTCGAAGCAATTCACATCGGCTCCATTGGAAACAAGTTACAACAACTGGCAGAAAAAGCGAACAAAACGAAAACGGAACGACCTATTGAAGAAATAGTCCCGGCATACGTTCTTAAACGATTCGCCAAAATCTTCAGCCAGGAAGCGTCGCAACAACTTCCAGAACATTCACAATGGGATCATAAAATCGACATGAAACCAGGATGGGAACCGACGGGATGTAAGCTATATCCCCTGACAGAAGAAGAAGAAGACCAGCTGCATGAAATGCTTCAAGAACATTTGAAACGAGGAACCATTAGAATATCCAAATCCCCGCAAGCATCACCCTTCTTCTTCGTAAAAAAGAAGGAAGGTAGCTTACAGCCGGTTCAAGACTATCGGAGGTTGAACGAGTGGACAATAAAAAACAAATACCCACTACCCCTAATTGACAACATAATAAGAACCATCGCCAAATCGAAAGCAAGGATCTTCTCCAAGTTTGATGTAAAATGGGGGTACAACCACATTTGCATAGCAAAAGGTGACAAATGGAAAACAGCCTTCATGACTAAATTTGGCTTGTTCAAATGCCTTGTGATGTTCTTTGGTCTTTGCAATTCACCTGCCACTTTCCAAACTATGATGAACATCATCTTCCATGACCTCATTGTTGCACAGGTCCTTGCAGTCTACATGGATGACATCTTGGTATTTACAAAGACCATAGAAGAGCACAGACGCGTAACGACCCAAGTCATGCAAATACTCTTGGATAACGATTTATTCCTGAAACCTTCCAAATGCACCTTCGGGACAAACACAGTTGAATACCTTGGGTTCATCATTTCCGCGGATAATATATCCATGGACCCGGTCAAGGTCGATGGAATCGCCGCCTGGCCAACCCCAAAGAACCTGAAGGAAGTACAGTCCTTCCTCGGCTTTGGAAACTTCTATCGCAGATTCATCGAAGACTTCGCTACCATGGCCCGACCTCTCAATGACCTCACAAAGAAGGATGTACCATTTGAATGGACTCACGAGAGAAACGAGGCATTTGAACAGTTAAAGCACTGCTTCACATCTACTCCCGTCCTTATTCACCCAGATGGTAATCGGCCCTTCCGCCTTGAAACTGATGCGTCGGACTTCGCTTCTGGCGCCATCCTATCGCAAGAAACGCCCAACAACGGATGGCACCCTGTCGCTTACCTGTCCAAATCTTTCAATGCAGCTGAGTGGAATTACGATATCTTCGATAAGGAGTTACTTGCCGTCATACACGCCCTCGATCACTGGCGCGTGTACCTCGAAGGTGCACGACACCCGTTCGAGATCTGGTCCGATCACAAAAACCTCCTATACTTCTCTACTGCGAGAACTCTCTCCCGCCGCCAAGCACGTTGGTCACTTTTCCTCTCCCGCTTCGACTTCACCCTCGTCCACAAACCAGGCATTACCCACAGGCCCGATGCTCTGTCCAGGCGTCCAGACCTAAAAGAGGGGGTAAAATTTGACAACAAAGACCAGGTATTATTACAACCCCAAATGTTTGTCAAAAGCGCAACAGGACAAGGAACAGTTGAAATGCTTGACAACCAACTAAGACGAAAGTTAAAAGAAGTCACGGCCAAAGATAAAGAAGTAATGGACGCAATGGAGCTTATCAAAGCATCAGGACCTAGAGCACTCTCAAAAGGCTTATAAGAGTGGAATTACGAAGACAATCTCATCTGGCATAGAGGAAAAATATACATTCCGCCAGATGATGAACTTAAAAGACAAATCACAAAAATGTACCATGATTCACCAGCAGCTGGACACCCAGGAAGATGGAAGACCTATGTCCTAGTATCAGACAACTTCTGGTGGCCAGGAATGTCCACATTCATAAAGGAATATGTAACGGGATGCGCAACATGTCAATATACCAAAAACATCACGCATCCCACATGCACCCCGCTTATTCCAAACGAAATACCAGAAGGACCCTGGCAAACAGTCACAATGGACTTCATTACGGATCTTCCCCAAGTTGGACCATATAACGCCATTCACATAACAGTAGACAGAAGCACCAAGGGTGTTGTCTACACCCCATGTGATAAAACCATAGATGCCGAAGGAACCGCTGACCTCTATATGAAAAACATCTGGAAATGATACGGACTTCCAAGGAAGATTGTATCCGATAGAGGTCCACAATTTGCGGCCAGATTCACAAAGGAACTATGGAAAAAACTAGGAGTAACAACAGCACTATCAACCGCCTACCACCCAGAAACAGATGGAGAAACAGAAAGAGTCAATCAAGAGCTAGAACAGTACCTACGAGCATTCTGCAACTACAAACAAACAAACTGGCCCGAATTATTGCCATATGCTGAATTTGCACACAACGTCAGGGAACATTCAGCAACTCACCAATCGCCATTTAAACTCATGTATGGCTATAACCCAACCTTTGTACCTCCGATCACACCAAGATCCGACATCCCAGGCGTAGAACAAAGGTTGGAAAGGCTAAAACAACTACGGCAAGAGACGAAGGCCAGCCTAGAAGTTGCAGCTGAACTAATGAAAAGGAAAACAGCCGAAAACAAAGTCAAATTAGAAGCAGGACAGAAAGTTTGGCTATCGGGAAAAAACATCACCACCACGCACCCGAAAGACAAACTAGCCCCAAAACTGCACGGACCATTTGAAATAGAAAGCAAACTAGGACCGGTGACGTACAAATTAAAGCTTCCGCCAACATGGAAAATACACCCCGTATTCCACGCCTCGTTAATCTCACCCTATCAAAAAACAGCCACACATGGCCCCAACTTCGAACAACCACCACCTGACCTCATAGACGGACAGGAGGAATACGAAGTCGAAGAAATTCTTGACAAGAGGAAACGAGGACGCGGGTATCAATACCTAGTACACTGGAAAGGATACCCAAGCTCCGCAGATGAATGGGTCATGAGAGCAAACCTAGGGAATGCTAAAGAACTTTTGGAAGCATATGACGCGCGACATCATAACTTACCACTACGGGCAGCCCTCGCAAACATCGGACAAACAAAGTCAGAAACATATAAAAACCCAAATTCAATCATTACAATTCCCTCATCCCTTCAATCACTCATTCACTCTCCCAGCGAACATGTCTTCCAGCGAATCCATCTACCTCTCTTCTGAAGACACTCTCGTCGAACGACCCTACGAAGAAACACCCTCCACTGAACCCTCCATTCCTTTGACTCCCGAGATGTCCATAGTAGAAGAACGATCCGTACCATGGGACACAGACAAAGAACAAGCAGCGCGGGAAGCGGAAGAAGGGTTTAGCGAGTATCTGGAAGGACTGGACAAGGACGAACGACGACAAGACGAGATGATCAGACTACTCACGGAGGACTTCAACAGACCTTCACCTTCCCGCTCTCCCTCTCCACCGCCCCTTGTCCGCACACAAAGCGAGGGGATCATATTCCCCGATAGAGAAACGTACCTGACGACTCCCGTCGCTTACATGATGGGGCTTATCGAAGGCACGCCGAACACTGAATTTGTGTCGGGACCAACACGACCGGAGGTACGAAGAGCATTAGAGATCTTAGAAGAGGAAAGGAGTTTTGTCCGACATGCACAACGAGCCTTACAGATCAGAGAGGGAACGCTCATCGCCCGCATTAATGCAGGCGAGAGGAAGCTCATAGGTCTAGACCAGACAACACCTCTTCAGGACACCTTTCATCCCGCCGACGACATCACCCCTGTTACCGAATATCACATGCCGACCATGGCTGTGGTATCTCGTGCCTCGTCTTCGGCCTCAAATGGAGCACCACTTCACCCAATGCCGGGGGCTTATCCCACGGAACGCGGCAGAGGAAGGGACGTCTATAGGTTCGCACAACTATCGCCTCGCTACCACGTCATACCCGCACGACTGGGCTTAATCTGCCCTTCTACCCGAACTCGACTTCCCCTTCCCTTCGTCGAGTATGACTCCAGCGAGTCCGACACCCAGCCCATCATCCTCCGTCCTCGAGGTGCTTGAAGAATGAGACGCTGATGTCCGGTACGACATAAAACTGCCGGGGCAGACGACGGTTCGAATCCGTTGGGCCGGTACCCACTGCCATGATGAGACAAGGGACTCGGCTCTAAAACGCAGTCCCTGCATGGTTGGTAACGAGGTGGGGTATCGTGACGTCCGTACTCAAGGGCTATCGCGTCACGACTCGACTGTGGGCAGCGAGAATCTGTGCCCTAAATATTATTTTGTATGACTCAGATCACATGCATTGCTTATGTTTTTCCTGGACTATTACTTACCGTCTCTGGCACTGACGGCCTAGAAGGGGGGGTAATGTTATGAAACGCTTCACCTATGCTTATCTACTTTTCTCACCTTCTTGATAAGGACTCGTAGGACCTTTCTCCCGACCATACCTCGCATTCCTGTTCCACTGATACTTGGTCCGTGCATCTGCTTGTACATATTTATGGATACTGCGGCGCAGTGTGGAAGCCCTAGGCTATCCACTTCTGTCCAATCTAAGGACTGCTGTTCGCACAGTCTCCTCTGATTCCAAGGCATTAGTCTGATCAGTCCTTTGATTTCTCCCATCATCACTTGTGGCCTAGGATCTCCTCGTCCCAAACAGCCGTTCGTGACAATTTGGAGGGGAGAATCTGTTGTTGTCTTCGTAGACCCAAAAGTCCCCTTTGCGCCGGATAGGGCAGTTGTTGTGACAGAGTTGGTTATTTATACGTCTAGTGCCGGGTGGATACTCCTGGCCTAGGTCTTGCTCCAGGGTGTGTGTGGTAACACTTCCTTGATGGGGGTCTATTTCCCCACTGAGCAAGGTTATGAGAGAGAGTGTGGCAGCAAGCTAGTGCGAGCAAGATAGGGGCAGAAGAGTCTATTCTGGTGTTACAAACTGCTTGTTTGGTAACCCCAAGAGTAGGAGGTTCTTCCCTAGGTCGCTCGTAGAGAGAGGGTAGAACGAGGGTCTCGACTGTACGTGTAGCACAGGAGCCAGAGATGTATTGCGATGTAGCAATGAAGTGGACAGTATAAAGACTGCCTAAGAATGAAGTACTGTGGTAGGAAGACCACAGTGAACAAAGAGAATAGACTGAAGATCCTCAGCCTACTCTATGGGCCTTTTATACTACTTTAGGAAATAGGGCGTGAGAATACCATATATGTATCCGTAGGTATTTTCTAAGACGTCTCTCTCAATAACGACTACTCTTGTGCTTCTCCGTTCGTCTCCTTCTGGCCAGGAAAGACTAGGAGCTCTATGCCCGGTATGTGAGTAGTTTGTAAGGCGGCATTCTATGCCCATCACAATATGGCTTGTGATACTCAACTAACGATAAGGTGATCTGTTGGGAGTAGATGACCAAGGCTATTATCTGTACCTTGTTGTACGCCTCAACCTGTGAGGCCGCTTGATATTTGTGATGATTGTGTCGGAATAGACCGCTGATGAGCATGCACCTGCGCTAGGGTCCGAGGGAGGTATTTGGGAAGCTTTGGGGAGATACCAAACAGCGCTAGACAAGTACCGAAGACGCCGACTTTACCGAACACGGTCGGCTCCTACCCGACCAACGACAAGCCACCGAAGGACGTTCGGCAGCACTTGGGTCAGTTTGCCCACACTTCACGTACTCACCATGACCACATAGGAGTGTTACGATAAGTGTTTACGAGATCAAAGCCAGTAGTCCGTATCGGCCAAGGTCCTCCGTGAGTCGGTCGGTCCTTATTGCTTATCTTCCCAACTTCCACATGGTTGGTCAAATGCGATCTTGCACCATTTCTTGGCTACCCTGGTCGTACGATACCTCTTCTTTATTTTTCATTGGTTCTCCAACGCCTGTTCCGTTTACCTACGCTCGGGCGATGGATCCCGAACGTTCGGGATTTCGCCATTGCTGATTAACTTTTACCTTGTCACCTTCGGAACCCATATGGACATCTCACCTACCTTCTTATCTTCTCTGATTGCTAAGGCTTGGCACCCATTTGACATCTACTCTCATTTCTTGTTTAATATTTTACTTAGAGGCTCTGTTTACTATAAAAACCTACATACACCTCTGGAATAAACCAGCTTTCGCACCCCACAGTTCAGAGCTCATTTGCACCCGTCTCAACCATCGAAATTGTCTTCGTCAACTTCCGAAAACTTATCATCCTTGTCGTTCGGCCTCATTCGCGTTCATACTCGTCTCTTTGCTCGTACCCCCGTCCTCCCTCGTATATTGTCAGAGTCCCGTGTGGCTCTTGAAGCACGTAGTTGTCGGTCGCGACACTACCTTCTCGTTACCAACCGCATTGCCGACACGACCGACCGAACGTTCGGTTGGTGTTCGGCGCAGTCCCGAAACCGTTCGGGCGTTATAATCTCACACTCCCTGATTACCTCTCAGTACGCCTTCAATTTCCAAAGTCACCACTTACAATTCCTTGTGTATCAGATACTAGCTCCAGTACCCCTGCATTAGAGGTTGTTTTAGTGTTGTGCTCGGCATTTAGAACTACCTCTAGCGTATCACCGCCATTAAGGCCCAAGAAAACGTGATCATAACAGCAACCGCACCCATACCCTCTCGCTACCGCTGCCGATCCCCTGCTCGCACTCACACAAGATGAGAGCTCTCGATGCCCTGCACCCATGCTGCCGCCCACCCTGTCCGCACTCGTACCCTCTCGCTGCTGATGCTGATCCCACCCACGCTTGCACAAGATGAGTGTGGGCTTGTCTTCTTTTAATACCGCCACCCACCTGCACCTGCAAGTGTGGGCCTGTATCCTCTTGCTGCCGCCGCCCACCTTGCCTGCGCTCATGCTCTCTCGCTGCCGCTGCCGATCCTCACCGCCCGTGCTCGCACAGAATGAGTGCATGCTCGTATTCTCTTGCTGTCGCCGCCCACCTTACCTGTGCTCATATCCTCTTGCTGCCGCTGCCCACCTCGCTTGCGCTCATACCCTCTTGCTGCCGCTGCCAATCCTAGCCACCCATGCTTGCACAAGACGAGTGCGGGCTTGTGTTCTCTTGCTGCCGCTTCCCCTCCTGCCTGCACCCGTACCCTTTCATTGACCCTCTTGTTGCCATGCGCAGACTGTCGAGCCTCAAACAGAGTCCAAGATGGAGGACTATGTGCCACTCACAATCCGGTGTGCTCATTTTAGATGCAGGGCTGTCCTTTGTTCGTAGTATTTTGCATACAGTAGAATGATAATATTTTGATGGTGATAATGTTGTATGAAATACCTGTGTGAGGCTGCAGACAGGGTCTGAGCTAATGACCAAATCTCTGACTATTGTTCTGGATGAGCTCTGACTGGTCTGAACTAAGACAGATGCAGAAAGGTAACCTCCTGACGGCAGAGTCTTGTTCTGACCTCTGATTGGTCTGAGCCATCTGAGTTCAGAACAATCAGAAGCTCTCAGACCTGGATCAGACATCGGCCGATTTCCTGATGCTCGCGCGAGGGTGATCACTCTATCTGGCATTGTGGACCCCTTTCATAGTTTACAGCCCATTGATGCTCCTGCTCAGATAGTGGAGCATGTTGAGCTCTCAGTACGGGCTGAAGACAATTGTATCACAGAGCTTCCGGAAAACCTGTTCGCTAATCATGCCCCCCTCTTGCGTACTGCTTATTTTTCTGGGTTAGCGATCCCTTAGTCCTCCACAGTCTTTCATAATTTGACCAGCCTCAAGGTGTATGGAAATTCTGCCGAGAACTCTTCGATGCCACCATATGATACTTTTTTCGACGCATTGTCCGAAATGTGTTATCTGGAGACACTTTTGATCTACGACGCCCTCCCTCCCCTTTCTGCTTCGACATCTGGTCAGCCACGAAATACAATCGCACTCTCTCATCTTTCGAACTTGACTTTGGGAGGAGTCTGGTCGTGTTGTATGACATTCCTGGAAATTGTGGAATTTCCACCCCTTTCTGAATTGTTTCTCTCTTGTGACTGCGAAGAAGAGGAGCTTTCTACTCGCTTTCTGCTTCCCGTCCTTGAGAAACAAGGCGGGAAACCGGGACTTGTGCCCCCTCTTCGGACCATTCAGATGAATCGCCCTCCATCCTCAGGGTATATATTTTTCCATGGCTGGCGGCATTGTGATCCTCGTCACTCTTCCGAAGGAGCCACGATTCCAGTTACTTTGAGACTTTATAATAGCTGTCCGCAATGGCAGATCGAATGTGACATATTAGGAGCTTTTTTCACCCAAGAGACGGTGAATCTCTTTATCGATGCAGACCCTCTTTGGGACTTGGCGATGTTTCGCAGTGTAGTTGGACGTGCTCAGTCTGAAGCGCATCTCCCTCTCTAAGTCCATTCTACGACCATTTTGCATTGCTATGAAGAAGGACATGGATACCACAGCTCCAGAGCAGACTCCAGCCGAGTCGTACAGCGAGCATATTCCTTTCCCCAGCCTTAAGGTCATCCATTCACACCCCTTGCGAGTCTCAAACGTGTCCAAACTAGATCGCACTGTAGGTTTCTTGACCCGTGTGCTCAGAAAGCGCACTACATTGCGGGCTCCTATTCGACAGATCGACATTATCCAACCGGATCTGCCGGAAAAGTGGATGGAAGAGCTGAGAGCTGTTGTGCCCAACGTTACTTGGCGTGGAGGACGAGCCGCAGACCGCTTCAAATTCAAGTCGGAATTGTTCGACGCGATCTCCCAGAGAGGCACTAAATGCCAATCAGTTGGTGCAGAGAACCGAGACGTGACTTAAGGGGACAAATCTGTGTCCGCCTTGTAGTTTTATGCCACCGCGTCAGTCGGTGTTTCATAAAGGAAACGGTGTACTTTTTTTTTTTGATCTCGGAAAAGATTACGATTTAATTCAAACGAACATCAGGGTCAGATAAAATCCCAGCGAGTGCGAAGTGAATGGGATCATTTGCGAAAGAAATCAAGCAGAGATATCAGTACCTGGCATAATTTGCAGAGGGTTTGATCCGGGAAGATCCACACGGTTGGAGCCGGAGTGTCGTTCAACAGCGATGATAGTGTCATACACATTATCAACGAAAAAATCTCGACAAGTCTGGTTGTAAGGACAGCATATGACCCCCGCTCCTATGTCAACGTCGCATATGGCTTGACTTGGATCGCAGGATGTCACTAAATGAAGGATGTCTAGGGAGGTCAGGGGTTGTGAGAGCGATGAGAAAGGTATGCAGAAGGGACAACTCACAGGGGGCGCAGATTGAGGATCGCATCTCTTCTAAGATCGTCCTTCGCTCAGTCAGGCAGCTCGTCGTGAACGTGGGGCGAATTGGTGTGGAGAAGCACATGATGAGTTGCGCTTACGCGAAGGCGAATAACAGCAAATACATTGGAACGATGTTGTCACGCGTGAAGGGCCCAAGAGACCAGAATGATTCGCAGAAAGCAAGACGAGAACGAAAAGCAAAGTGAGAATGACAAGCAAAGCAAAATTGACAAGCTGAACAAGGGTGTAAAAGTCAAGCGAGCGGGCCAAGTAGAGCGAGAACAACAGCCAGGATGACATGAAAGACAAGCAGAGCGAGCAAGACAAGCACAAGGATTTCAAAGACAAGAACCAGGACAAGATCAAGTGATTGGGAAATCCAAGCGACGAGCAACAAAGCCAACACAGGAATGCGAGCAAAACATAACCAGCAAGGCAAGAACCACGAGTGAGAGCCAGGAGACAAGACCAAGATATTTCAATAGATAGAGCGTTAACAAGTTGTTGTCCGCAAGCTTCGAGCGAGCCTTTGCAAATCCGCATATGCCAGAGCCAGCAAACATTCGTGGAGATCAAGAATATTACGACTGTACATGTAGACAATAAAACAACAGATGCTTGACTGATGTCCGTGGTAACGAAAGCGGATCATCAAACTCACGGATGATTCACATCCGCTCACTAACGATCCCATCTCTCCAGGAATCACCTTGCGCGCTTGAATTTGGCGTCCGGACCCAAATATGTCAACCTTGGTTTTGACCTGTGCATTCAAGCTGGCCAGATATACTGAGGATGGTGCCAAGATAAAGCAGTACACAACAAAAATCACAAAGAGGAGTGCGGAGGCAGGAAGGAAAGGAAAGTGAAGGAAGACGAGACGGAGAGTAGCACAGAGCAAAGACATACAGAGTAAGCGAGATAGAATCCATAGACCTGGACAGCCATAGGACACCAGCGCGCCGTCAGCCAGCAATCCAGAGCAAGGCGGAAGGCAAAGCTAGAGACACCAGAAAAGCTCGCCAAGATGCCCGAGGTCATGGTCACCCGAATATCGTTCGCTGCCTGGCCTAGGTTGCTTGATGTCGTGCTTGAAGGCGATCGTGCCTTAGAATACAACATTGATCCTCAACTGCGTCGCATAATGATGTGTGATACTTGAACCTTGGAGTGGACGTTGTTGATAAGGTGCTAGTGCTTCATTATCTATAGCAAGGGTTTCGCCGACAAAAGAAATGATGCACAGCCGGATGGAGACGCACCTAGAAATGTAAGACGTATATGCGACTCAGTATTTGCGACAGTGGAAAAAGGTATGAAAGACTCACCGGGGGCGGACACCCCCTAACTGACGACCCGATCTCTTGCAGATTGAAATAGTCGTGTCTGGCGGTGCGGGACCTAAGTGATAGAACGGTTAGGTGGACTTACACTGACAAGATATTCGTTACCAAGATGGGCTGAGAGGGTCGCCAAGATGAACCAAAAGAGAGAGACAAGAATCGGAGAGAAGCAAGAGAGATTGAGAGCGTCGCCGAGATAGACCAGGGCCACCGAGAGTGAATAACAGCCAAAACAAGATAGACGAGCAAGAAGATAAGATTGAGATAGGCCAGGACGAAGACGGAAACGAGCAAAGATTGACATGAGACATCAGAAACCAAGATCAAAGCCACAGCGAGGAAAGGAGAAAGTGAGGACCAAGTAAAACAGAGAAAGCATGCCACAGCGATCAGCAAAAAAAGAGAAGGCCAAGAGAGAAGACAAGGCGAGGACGAGAAGGAGCAAGCCAGACAGAGCAAGCAAGCCAGATCGAAGAGAGAACACAGAGAGACGGGAACCCAAAGCGAGCATACAACACAGCAAAGAGCGAGCAGACCGCAGCCAAGGACATCAAAGCGCAGCAAATAATGATAAGAGACAAGAACCACCAGTGGGAGAAAGAGCAAGAGGATGAGCAAGACAGGCAAGACAGAACCCAGACATGTTGAAGAGACACACCAGCAACCAAACATCGAAGCCACCTCCAGAGAACGATACAGCCCAATGCCACAGACCAAAGCCACAGATCCCAGAGCAGTGTCGCCAGAAGATACAACGCGGCCAGTGAACTTGCTGTCGTGCTTGAAGGCGATTGTGCCTGCGAATGCGTCGTTGAGCATCAATGTATACGAACAGTGGTAAAAAAACGTGTACCTATGAGCTTGACGTCGTGTTTGAGGCGATCGTGCCTGATAACCTAGAGCGCGTCGAGGTTCAATGGGAAAAGTGGCGAACGGCATGGATGAAATGTACCTGTACAGATGAAGGAGGGCGCAGAGAGGATAGTAAGTAATGAAGTGCATGAGAGAGGATAAGGGGGGTGGGGGTGGTGGGGAGGAAGAGTGCGTGATGGAAAGAAAGAGGAGAGAACGGCGAGGCTTTATAGAGTTGGGGGTCACCAATGTCCCTTTGGCACCACCCATCGGTTAACGCGTGCGCCTTCGCTGCCACCGCTATTCGCCACAACATGACAAACGCCACGCTTCTCTGTCCAGCCACCTCGCCCATTATAAAAAGAGAACCGGTGCCTTGTGCGATCGGGGTGATAGGCGTCGTTGATTCGTCGGGGACAAACACGATGCATGAAGGCAGATGAAGGCTCGAGGCTTCTCGGAAAACGCCGCCGCGCGCCACTCATACTCACAGGAATATTGTCCCTGCGGAACTTTTTCATAGACCTAAGTCACATCAGGCCTTCACCAACAAAGATTCTATATGAGATCGAATGGGATACATAGATCAGTAGGGGAAAATTAAATATTGAGAGTCCTCGAGTTCAGAAGGTGCAATATCTTGTCTCTCCTACCTTGGAACCAAACAGTTTCAATGACGCCCACTCCTAATTCTCCAATGAAGGCGAATAGCACAACAACGTCGCGATAGCATTTATTGCTTCCAAATCGAAATAGCTAGCAGTGGGTAGATTTTAGTCCTGCTTTCACGAGTGATTGCCAAATAATGGACCAGATTCATGATGAGACTCGCAGATACATCGTCCGGCCCCGCAGCAAATGTTTGGTCGTTCTTCCAGAGCCGACCTCGTTGACAGACAGAGCCTCGAGCGTGTACTTCAACGTTTACGCAATCGCAAGACAGATAGCATGTCGTTCAGGTGCACAGCGAAGCCGACGTACGTCATTTGATGCATTGCAGTGAGCGCAGTGAAGAGGATCGATGGACCGTCGTTGCGGGGAAGGGTGACAAGAAGGAAGTTCTGCGTTATGGCATGTGAGAACTGTGGATGAAAGAGCAAGCGTACAAAAAGCGGCATCGCCAATGTATACCGGGCGAAAATGTCTGCCTCGTTCTCAACAACGGCAACGCCAACCTCCATCACTGTCATCGTCTCGCACATCTAGCCTTCGAACGGCATGAATGGAGTGGACGAAGTTCCATACACTGAGCTCGATGCTGCTGCAGTGCAGGCGTCGATAGTCTTGTCAGAGCTGACGGTCAGCCGCAATGGGCGAAATCAGCAAATAATTGAGGAAAGATTTACTCCGCCTAGTCTAGTTCATTGTTGAAGGTAGCCGTATGCCAGCAGGGCTCGCGTTCGAAGGACAATATGAGAAGGAATAGATCGATATACTATGAAAAAAGCGCTAGAGTGAACAGACTGTACAACAACCGTAAATTCGTGATAAGTTGCGTGTGATGAACCTCGTGGGAGATGGGCTTATAGACCCCTCGTCGCTGAGGTGCCGTCGTGGTCGACGATGAGCGACCAGGGCGTATGATGGCTTACATAACGATCGGCTTTCGATCCGTCGTGCATTGTCGCGCAATGCCGGGCTGGACGACGTCGACCACGAGCAGAGTCCTGCGAAAACCAGAGTGAGTCAGTTTTCAACCGAATCGATCCGAGCGCAACAGGTTAGTCAAAACAACGAGGGTGGTAAGGAAAGGAAAGGCAAAGACATCGATAGCGTGCGCCGCGAAACAAAAGAGCGAGCGAAGTGAAAAGAAAAACGAACGGTACGCACCTTCAGCTCTATCCACTGAGCAGGCTATCTCCTATGCCCCCCATTCCCCCTCCGCCGCCCTCTGGACCATCATGTCTCGGGCCCTGCGAGGGACCGCCCCTGCCGTTATGTTTCCTGCCTCTGTTTGGGCAGTGCTCTCGCTTGTGGCGATGGACTTCATCTTTACGCACAAAAAGGGCTGGGCAGTCGCCGCATGCAAATTCGCGCTGTCCTCCGTGGCGCAGAGTCGCCTTGTGTCGGGGCATGTCGTACGGGCACGACAGCCGCTTGCTACACCCGTCGGTGCCGTCGCAGACATGAGGGTCTGCCCTCTTGCGCTTTCGCGCGCCTCTCTGTTCCTCCCCAGGTGTCGATGTCCAGGGCCCTCCGATGAACTGCAGTACAGCCTCGGGGACTGGCTCACTTGTGGGGTTTTCTACCCTGTAGGTGGACGTCGTCGATGTCAGTGTAGTTTCTGGGGGGGCGCTGCCATGCGCCTGTGGATGGACCACAAGCATCTGGCCTCGCTCTCCCGCCGTCTCTCTCTCCCTCTCCGCATAGTCGCTTGGCAGCTTGACCGAAAATCGGCCATACCCCGCGATCGGGGGCATGCGCGGCCTCTTGACTATACGCCTCCCCGCCGTCGCGCCGCTCGCTCCCTGACTCCCTCCCTCCTCCCTCCCATCTCTCCCCTCCCCATTTTTCGCCTTCTTCCGCCTTGGCTCCTCCTCCACATGCACGTGGTGCTCCAGCAGCACCGGCTCCGAGGCGGTCTCTGGCGACGGCGGCAGCTCTGGGACAAGCTCCGGGGCCTCCTCGACGAGCACCTGCGGAGGCACCTCGGCCAACACCCGAAGGACGGTGTCGCGCGGTGCCTCCACTATATCTCGCGCCATCTCGCTCCATGGACCATGGATCGGCTGGACGGCGCCCAGCAGCGAGGAGAAGGGTGCCGTGCGGTCTTGGGCGGGTACGTGTGGCGCGATGGGGGTTGGAACCTCGAGGTAGGTCCCATGGAGCGAGCGATATGGGAGTGGCACGTTAGGGCTCGGGTATCTACGGGTGATGTAGGCGTGAGGCGACAGCTGTACGGGAGGGTAGGTATCCTCATCCTAAGAATACAGAACAATGAGTGGCGTGTTGAAAGTCCGAAGCTAAGTTCCAGACTTACCGACTCGTCTGTGTCACCGCTCTCACCGTGTGTCTCGTCGACATCGTGTTGGGAGCACGACGGACCTGCGCCAGGTGCTGCGGATCGATTCGCATGAACGTATAGCAAAATCCTGACGTGATATGCAAATATACAACGCACTGAAAAGCTCGTCCTCAAACGAGTCGTCGCTGTAGTAGTAGGACATGTTGGTATCTTAATGGCGCTGTTGTGGAGGAGAGGCGGGTGACACCTAGTGGTACAGTGAACGGTTGACTTTTTACCTTCGGCTCTCTGATTTTATTATCGAAGAAGCGCCCACTGCCTTCTCAAGAAATCTTCCCAAGGAACGCCTCCGACGCCGGTGTGATGCCTTCCTTCGCATGCTGGAATTAGGCTCCGACCCAAGCCCAAGGTGGGTCCATTGTTCGCATCCCGCAGGTTGTTCATCATTTCTCTGTTCGGCCGTGTCCTCTCTTCCAGCGACAGGCGGGCAATTTTAATTTTCTCTGCCTCGTTCCATCAATTCTGTAAGACAGAACGTGTCAAGGCTGTGAACATCCGGCGGGCTTCTGGGGGTGCGTCCATCGTTATCGTCGTTTATCCGGCCCTCGATAACATCTGTGGCAAAGTCACGCGAGGAGCGGGGTTGCACATGTCGTAACAACCCGCTTATTCCCTTGTTCTCCACAGCTTCTTCTGACCGTCGACTCCCGTCAGCGCCATGCCTTGTATCTGGCACGGGTCGCTGCAGTTGAAATTATGCACCCTTGTCGATAGGTTGTAGACGCATCAGGGTGCTTGAATTTACTGGTGGTCCCATCGCAAACGGCATAATGCAGCCCGCGAGTGGTCTGGAATCGAATATTCTAGTCGCTTATGGTGTCTTCGCACAACATGCAGGGGTAGAAAGGCACACTATTTTGCCATCCTTCATTTCATCGCTTTTTTGAAGACAGTGGATCGTTCTAGCTTAACTGGCTCATTCAGCGTGCTCAGGATTCCCCGTATGGGCAAGTGCAGGCTGGTCGGAATGTCAGGACGAGGGTCTAAGGATGGTTTGATCTTGTCGGAGCGTGACTTGCGATAGCTCCGGTGCGAAGGTGGAGGCGCCCAGTGATAAATTAACAAGCGGGATGACTGATTTTGTCGGCAATATAGGGCTTGCATCCTCCTCGTTGTATGTGACTTGAGCATCGTGGGTATCCATAGAACGGGCACAGCCAACATCTAGTGTGTTCGTGTCGGACTCATGTACTCAGTGAACCGACTATCGAATCGGCCTCTCGGCGCGTACACATCCAAAGGCTTGCTCGAGTGGGGATGCGCATGGATCCGTGCAATTGTGCGACTATTCGCGTCGAGAGAGAATTCATGGGACTTAGGTAGCAGGCTTGAGCCATTGTTTATGAGAAGAAGGTCTGTACGTCGTACTCGACTTCATCGCCTCATCGATAAAAGCGGTCAGATGCTGCACGCTGCAGTACGTTCTGCTGACGCAAGGGAATCGTGCGATCAGAATGTCGTCTTCTCCCTTCCATACGATCCCAACATGTCCTCCCTGAAGGCCGAACGCTTCGGACCTTTCCAACAGACTCTGTGAATGTCAAGGAACTCCCGATGTCCCACTGCTTGCTACTAATGCGCGGCTCCTGCTATTCTCTGCACTTCTATGTTATAGATGTCTCTGTTCGGAAGATATTTCTGCAAGACATAGTTGATGTACGAGGGTAGGGCGAGGTTACTATCCGCTCAGAGGTTTCGACGTTTCAGCAGAGCCAGATAATGTGTCTTTATTCAGGGCTGCTTTACACCTTGTCGACTGCATATTCCCGATGGCTGTAATGCCATATGCCACTCGTTTACTGATGCACACCTGGCTCCACGGATGGACAACTGCTGTTGTTTGCGTGCACGAATTCTGAGCGGCATTTTTTCTTCTAGGCTCAGAAGAGACATCGTCTTACAGAGGTACATGGAAGATGCTTAGGGAGAAACGATATCGTCGTGCAGCGATAGTAGTAGTTTGGCTAGTAATTTGCTGGAGCCGAGAAAGCATCGTTGTAACCATTCCACGGGAATAGGTTTAAGAGATATTATTGATGTCATGGATTGTTTTGAGCGATGAAAAAGACGTCGCTGCTTTTGAAGCCTTGAGGCCTGAGGTGTATGTACGAGGACAAGTTGAAGTTGGCACCGCTGGAGTGGCGCCCGGTGATGGCTTTGGACGTGGATGCAGATGCCGTAAGCGCCGCCTTACTTTGCACAGCACACGTGGCTATATCCCGAATGCTCGAATGCTCGCCCTCTTCCGGCGCGTGCAAGAGAGATGCGACAAAGAACAAGAGCGCAAGACCAGCAAGACTAGTCAGGCGAGGGCCAGGAGACAAGACCAAGATATCTTTCGAGAGATACACTATTACAGAGCTACAGTACATCACCTGAGCTGCCAGGAGGCTCCTAGAGAACCTAGATCTTGCTACCGTATAGAGACCGTCGAGAAACTATCATTCAATCAACATCTGTGGGAACGGAATGCGGATCATAAAACTCACGAACGATTGACATCCCCTCATTGACGACCCCATCTCTTGCAGGGTCGTCCTGCGCAAGTGAAGTCGGCGTCGTGGCCTGAAGACGTAAAGCTTTCCATTGATCGAGATCTTGAAGCAGATGTGACCAGAGATACTGAAGAAGTTGTCCAGATAGACCAGTGCCAAAGAAACCACAGACGAACGAGCAAACAGGCAAGAAGAGAACATAAGCAGCGAGACGAGCGAGCAACACAGAGCAAAGAGCCACATACAATGTAGGCAAGAGAGAACAATTGTAGAGGCATGATATCAGCACACTGTCGGCCAGAGATCCAGAGCAAAACGGAGGACACAGCTAGAGACTCAAGACAAGCTCGCCAAGATGCCTGAGGTGGATGTCACAGAAGATTGTTGGTTGTTTCGCCTAATCGTGCTTCAAGAAAATCGTCCCAATGATTACCCAGTGTTGTGCTTCGACTGTGCGGTGGACTTGTTGTGGCACTTCATCCGGCTGTTCAATTCTTTTGTCGTCCTCACCTCAAGTTTGGAGACGTACCTGTGAATGTAAGACGTGTGGGCGACTCAGAATCTGCGACAACGGAAAGAGGAATGAAGGACTCACCGGGGACTGACGCCCCCTAACTGATCCGATCTCTTGCAGCTTGAAGTAGGTGTGTGGCGGTGCGCGACCTAAGCAATAAAATGGTTAGGTGTACTTACACTGACAAGATATTCGTGACCAAGGATGAGGTGAGAAGGTCGGCAAGATACACCAGAAAAGAACAATAAACAAGAAAGAGATAAACATCACAGACCGAGACCGTCGCCGAGATAGACCAGGGCCGCCGAGTATGAAAGAAGGCCCGAGAAGATAGACGAGCAAGGAGACAAGACTGAGATAAACGAGAAAAGATTGAGGTGAGAAGCCAGAGACCAAGAGCAAAGCCACAGCGAGAGGAGACAGCGAGGACCAAGACAAACAGAGCGAGAAAGACAGAGCGAGCAGAAAAAAGACACAGCCAGGAGAGAAGACAGAGCAAGGATAAAGAGGAGAGCGAGGAGCAAGTAAGACAGAGCGAGCACACCAGATCCAGGAGACAGCCAAGAGAGACGAGGTTACAGAGCGACCAGGGAACATAGAAAGACCAGAGAAGACAGCAAAAAGCGAGCAGACCACAGCCAAGACAGGCAAGACAGAACCCAGACATGTTAAAGAGACACACCAGCAACCAGACGTCTAAGCCACCTCCAGAGAACGATACAGCCCAATGCCACAGACCAAAGCCACAGATCCCAGAGCAGTGTCGCCAGAAGATACAATGTAGCCAGTGAACTTGCTGTCGTGCTTGAAGGCGATCGTGCCTGCGAATGCGTCGTTGAGCACCAAGGATATACGAGCAGTGGTCAATACGACGTACCTATGAACTTGACGTCGTGCCTGGGGCGATCGTGCCTAATAACCTAGAGCGCGTCGAGGTTCAATGGTTGAAGTGATGGCGAACAGCATGAATGAGATGTACCTGTACAGATGAAGGAGGGCACGGAGAGGATAGTAAGTAATGAAGTGCATGAGAGAGGACAAGGGGGTGGTGGTGGTGGGGAGGAAGAGAGTGTGATGGAAAGAAAGAGGAGAGAACGGCGAGGCCTTATAGAGTTGGGGGTCACCAATGTCCCTTTGGCACCACCCATCGGTTAACGCGTGCGCCTTCGCTGCCACCACATTCGCCACAACATGACAAACGCCACGCTTCTCTGTCCAGCCACCTCGCCCGTTATGGAAAGAGAACCGGCGTCTTGTGCGATCGGGTGACAGGCGTCGTTGATTCGTCGGGGACAAACACGATGCATGAAGGCTCGAGGCTTCTCGGAAAACACTATCGCGCGCCACTCATAATCACAGGACTATTGTCCCTGCGGTACTTCCTTATAGACCCGATCCACATCAGACCATTACCAGGATTCTCTACGAGATCCTTATACACAGAACGATCTTCTTCTGTATAAGGTCAGCCACGGAGACTATACGAGATCGAACGGGATATGTACTAGATCAGTAGGGGAGAATTTGACATTGGGGGTCCTCGAGTTCAGAAGTTGCATCATCTCGTCTCTCGCACCTTGAACTAGACAATTCCAATGACGCCCACTACGAATTCTCCGACGAAGGTGAATAGCGCAACGTTGCGGTAGCAGTTATTACTTCCAAATCGATATAGCTAACAGCGGGTGAATTTCAATTCTGCCTCCACAAGTGATTGCTAAACAACGCACCAGATTCATGATGAGACTCGCAGATACATCGTCCGGCCCTGCGGCAAATCTTTGGTCATCCTTCTAGAGCCTCCCTTGTTGACGGGCGGAGCCTCCAGCCTTTACTTCAACGTTTACACAATCGCAAGACAGATAGCATGTCGTTCAGGTGCACAAACAAGAAGTCGGCGTGCGCAATTTGATACAGTGCAGTGAGCGCAGTGGAGAGGATCGATGGACCGTCGTCGCGGGGAAGGGTGGCAAGAAGGAAGTTCTGCGTTATGGCATGTGAGAACTGTGGATGAAAGAGCAAGCGTACAAAAAGCGGTATCGCCAATGTATACCGGGCGAGAATGTCTGCCTCGTTCTCAACAACGGCAACGTCAACCTCCATCACTGTCATCGTCTCGCACATCTGGACTTCGAACGACATGAATGAAGTGGACAGAGTTTCATACACTGAGCTCGATGCTGCGCAGCGCAGGCGTCGATAGTCTCGTCAGAGCTGACGGTCAGCTGCAATGGGTGAAATCAGCAAATAATTGAGGAAAGATTTACTCCGCCTAGTCTAGTTCATTGTTGAAGGTAGCCGTATGCCAGCAGGGCTCGAGTTCAAAGGACAATATGAGAAGGAATAGATAGGTATTTGTAGAAGAGAAGCGCTAGAGTGAACAGACTGTACAACAATAGATCCATGTGAAGCCGTGATAATTTAGATGTGATCAACCTCGTGGAAGATGAGCTTATCGACCCCTCGTTGCTGAGGTGCCGTCGTGCGTGAAGTTGACGATGAGCAACTCATGGCGGTATTATAGCTTACATAACGACTGGTTTCCTGTTCGTCGTGCAATACCGGGCTAGACGACGCGTCGAGTCGATGTCGATCACAAGCAGAGTCCTGCGAAAACAAGAGCGAGTCAGTTTCCAACCGAATCGATCCGAGCGCAACAGGTTAGTCAAAACAACGAGGGCGGTGAGGAAAGGAAAGGCAAAGGCATCGATGGCGTGCGCCGCGAAACAAAAGAGCGAGCGAAGAGAAAAGGAAAGCAAACGGTACGCACCTTCAGCTCTATCCACTGAGCAGGCCATACCCCATGCCCCCCATGGACCCTCTACCGCCCTCTGGACCATCGTGCCTCGGGCCCTGCGAGGGACCGTCCTCATTGTTATGCTTCCTGCCCCTGTTTGGGCAGTGCTCTCGCTTGTGGCGATGGACTTCATCTTTACGCACAAAAAGGGCTGGGCAGTCTCCGCATGCAAATTCGCGCTGTCCTCCGTGGCGCAGAGTCGCCTTGTGTCGGGGCATGTCGTACGGGCACGACAGCCGCTTGCTACACCCGTCGGTGCCGTCGCAAACATGAGGGTCTGCCCTCTTGCGCTTTCGCGCGTCTCTCTGTTCCTCCCCAGGTGTCGATGTCCAGGGCCCTCCGATGGACTGCGGTACAGCCTCGGGGACTGGCTCACCTGTAGGGTCCTCCACCCTATGGGTGGATGTTGTCGATGTTACTGTATTTTGTTGGGGGGCGCTGCCGTGTGCCTGTGGATGGACCACGGGGATCTGGCTTTGCACATCCACCGTCTCTCTCTCTCTCACCGCATATTGGGTCTGAAGCCTCACGGAAAAGCGCCCACATCCCGCAATCGGGGGCATGCGCGGCCTCTTGACTATGCGCCTCCCCGCCGTCGCGCCGCTCGCTCCCTGGCTCGCTCCCTCCTCCCTCCCCTCGCTTCCCTCCCCATTCCTCGCCTTCTTCCGCCTTGGCTCCTCCTCCACATGCACGTGGTGTTCCTGCGACACCGGCTCCGTGGTGATCTCTGGCGATGGTGGCAGCTCTGGGACAGGCTCCGGGGCCTCCGCGACGAGTACCTGCGGAGGCACCTCGGCCAACACCCGAAGGACGGTGTCGCGCGGCGCCTGCACGATCTCCCGTGCCATGTCACTCCATGGACCCCGGATCGGCTGGACGGCGCCCAGCAGCGAGGAGAACGTTGCCGCACCGCGCCTCCGATGGACCTCGATAGGGTCCAATGCATCCACTAGTGTTGAGATGGTCGAGATGGGGACGTGACATGGATCCTCCTTCGTGTATGCGTGAGTGGTGGGGACTGGAACAGGGAATGGCCATGCGCGCGCTGACTCGTTGTCATCGTTCCAGTGGGTGGCCTGGCTAGGTGCGTATGGCGCGAAGGGCGTCGGAACCTCAAGGTAGGTTCCAGGGAACGGATTCAGTCGTCCCCCACGTGCGATGTAGGCGTAGGGCCACGGTTGTGCAGAAGGGCTCCCGTCCTGGAGAAAGTACGTGCCCTCATCCTAGGAATGCAGAGCAATGAGTGGCGTGTTAAAAATCTGGAGCAAGGTTCTAGACTTACTGACTCGTCATCTGTGAGGTCGCTCTCACGATGCCTCTCGTTGTCGATAGCATGGGAGCGCGACGGGCCTGCGCCAGGAGCTGTGGGCGGGTTCGTGTTAACATGTAGCAACCTGTTCGAATGATATGGACATGCAGAACATACTGAAGAGGTCTTCCTCAGTGTCATGGCCGTAATCGTGGCACCACGACATTGCTAAGCCGGTGGATGATGGTGTGTAGGTTGTGTTGTTTAGTGGCTCAACAGCGCTGTGGTGGTTGATAGGGGAGAGGTGGGTAAGACTCAGCGGTACAGTGAACTGTTAACTTTTCACCTCGCTCGATTAGGCGGATATACCGTCGAGGAAGCGCCCACCGCCTTCCCAAGGAATCAGTCCAAGGAACACCTCCGACGCCGGTGTGATGCCTTCCTTCGCATGCTGGAATTAGGCTCCGACCCAAGCCCAAGGTGGGTCCATTGTTCGCATTCCGCAGGTTGTTCATCATTTCTCCTTTCGGCCGTGTCCTCTCTTCCAGCGACAGGCGGACAATTTTTCTCTGCCTCGTTCCATCAATTCTGTGAGACATAACGTGTCCAGGCTGTAACCATCCGGCGGGCTTCTGAGGGTGCGTCCGTCGTTATCGTCGTTCATCCGGCCCTGGATAACATCTGTGGCAAAGTCACGCGAGGAGCGGGGTTGCACATGTCGTAACAACCCGATCATTCCCTTGTTCTGTACCACTTCTTTTGACAGTCGGCGCTCTTCGGCGTCATGCCTTGTATCCGGGACTGTATCCGGGACAGGCCTCCGCAATTGATATTATGCGCGTTCGTCGATAGGTTGTAGGCGCATCAAGATGCTTGATTTTACGGAGGGGTCATTGCAAACGGCACGATTCAGCCTGCTCGTGTTCTGAAATCGAATATTCCGGCCGATTGTAGCGTCTTCGTGCATCACGCAGGGGTGGCAAGGCACAGTATTGTGCCATGTACTCAGTCGACCGACTATCGAATTAGTTTTCTCGGCGCGTACATATCCAGAGGCTTTCTCGAGTGAGACTGGGAAGGCACCTGCACGCCCGATCGACCATTTCCCGTGTCGACAGAGCATCCATCAGCGGCACCGGAAAGTAAGTTTGAGCTATTGCTCATGAAGAGGGTCTAGATGTCGTACTCAATTTGATTGCCTCATCGATCAGTGCGGATGTTATGGATAGGTCTGCATGTCTCAGTACTAACCGCCAACGCGATGTTAATGTACGATCAAAATATTGCCTTCTTCCTTTCATCCCATTGTACGCTCTGGATTCTCCCAACAGACTCTCCGCATTTCGAAGAATACCAGTGTCCCGCTGCTTGCGATAAGGGAGCATTCCTATGATCGACTCGCGTTTTCAAGCTAATAGACGAGGTTGGAGCGAGGATAGAGTCGCATCGAAGGATGCAACGTCCCAGCAGAGCTTTGAACCAAGCCAAATTCAGCTCGGCATGGGAGCATTACCTCGAAGATGTGAAGGCAATGTTCACGATAGTGCTCTCGAATTCCTCAATACCCCATTATATCATGTTTACTGCACGTCTCCGATAGATGTATCTCCGTATGTTACAGCTGGAGCAAGAGGCTTGGGAGGAACGATTGTCATTGTTGTGCAAATAATTCGCTGGATTCGACAAGCACCACTGTGAGCGTTTCACGAGAATAGGCTCAAGAGACAATAGTGATGTCATGAAAAATCTATGGCCTGTTTTGAGCGGTGAAAACGAAAGTCGTTGCTGCTCTTGGGGTGAGGACAAGTTCAAATCGGCGCCGTCGGAGTGGCGCTCGATGACATTAGACGTCGATGTACCTTGCGCGGTAAGGCAGGACCCCCGCGAATCACGCCAGAGGTCCGAGCTGGATCCGGGGGAAAAATGGGCACGTAAGTGCCGAGTTCGAGGGAAAATCTGGGGTAAACTGGCAGGATAAAGATCAGAGGTCCGAGTTTTGTCCGGGGGCTGCGCGTGTTTGAGTAGGAGGTCCGATCCTGTTCGGAGATTTGACCCGGATCTGACCTCGGGATATATCACTGATATATTGCAAAATATATTACTATTGCACCCAAGCCCAAGCATCCAATACTGATCATGTATTTCCTAGAACAGAACCAAAAAAGCTAATACATTTACGAAGAAAGGCTTGCCTCATTTCACAATCAGCGCCGAAGTATCCAAGGTGTATCCTCTTCAAACAGTGGCTCATCAGTAAATGGGCAAATTTGATTACCACGATTATAGAGCTTAGCGGCACTTACCAGCCTTGCACAAGTGTTGCTTGCTTAAAGGATCACTCTAAGCTGTTGTAAGAGTTCAGAGCTTGCTCAAGCTCTGCGCACTTACCTGCTTGTCTTGTAAGTATGATAAGAACGAAGGGTCATCTTGTAAGTTGAATAAGGATTGATGCTCACATTGTAAGTAGCATAAGAATTCAATATGACCAAGTAAGCACTATGAGGAATTTGGATTGTGAGAAGACGGTGTGCTCAAGAAAACAAACTGTATGGGGGCTACATACTACATGCTAGGAAAATGCTTTGAAAGGCTTTCCCCTGTCGTTCCCTGTCTGAACATACAAACAGTGTCCTGTAAGGAAATTTGGATGGTATTCCATGCAGAGTCAGTGCATGCCTCCTCCTTGCAGCGGATCTACTAGCTTTGTGAGATGAAAAGCATCATCAGTATGATGTCTGGAAACCAGATACATACTAAAAATCCTCTTCCTCCCAGCTTCCTGTATATACTGGAAATTGTCAAGAGTCTAGGAACCTGCTGAATCAATGAGACTTGAGCATCTCGGGCTTCTTTAGATGCTTCAAATATTTGCTGCTGTTGGATTTGAAAGTGAGGATTTTCACACAGCCCTCCGGCACCACCTGGGACCCAAGGCGGCCAGCTTGGTCATCTATGGTGCCATCTGGAAAAACCTCCTCTCTTAATGAGATCTAATTATTCAAAATACTAATCTAAGCTAATTAGAATATATTATCCATAATCAACTTTATGACCAAATTTACAATCAAGGGGATATTGTCTATATTATTACAGTCCCATTGAAATCTACAACCCAATTACAATTTTACATATCCCAAATCCAAATTATATAAGTGCTACAATTTTATTTTTACTGTATTTCTTATTTTCAATTGGTTTACTATATTATTGTCTGGTGTCTAAATTCGAATATTAAAAGCCCTGATTTTTAGGGTATTTATTGACCCTTTTATATATAGAATAGATAAAAGATAAATGTGTAAGAAAATCAGAAATATTGAGATTGTCTTATTTATATTAACATATTTAGGTTATCAGATAAATAGTTCAGATCTTGTGGCTTAGTGGTTTAGAGC
Source organism: Heterobasidion irregulare TC 32-1 (assembly GCF_000320585.1). Lineage (NCBI taxonomy): Eukaryota > Fungi > Basidiomycota > Agaricomycetes > Russulales > Bondarzewiaceae > Heterobasidion > Heterobasidion irregulare. The sequence continues at coordinate 611,022 of NW_009258198.1, read as the reverse complement.
ACTAGTTTGGGGTGTGCAAGCATAAGGTTATTGGTTCATTTCTAGTGATAGGCAAGTTTATAATAAGGTGCAACTTTAGTTTGATTAGTAAGCTCTATACATACTCTATGATTGGAGATGTAGTAGTAGTGGAGAAACCGTAGAACTGGGTTGGTTGATATTTTTCCGAAAATCCATATAATAAATTAGCTTTAATTATCTCTAATTAGATCTTATAATATCAGGATTAGAGGGGGGGTTAGCTAAAAATCCTTAATAGTAATTGGTAAAATATAGATATATTTATGCTTAACAATGGTTAATTCAATATGGAGCTTTTCTCTGATGGAGCTGACTTCAAAATTTGTAGAAGGTTGCATCCACACTGTATCCTCAATCCGCTAGTGCATCTAGCATGGTGTACTATGTGAGCAGTACTATTACCTGAGAAACATAACTCAAATTGCCACTTACTTTTTGGGATAGCCAGGAATCTGACAAGACTGATGGCATCACAATAAGCCTTCCTGACATTGTTATGTATATTACTGTTAGATATATACAGTGAATAGTACTTATTCTGCCCTATTGCAAACAGAGACAGCATCAGGGAAAAGCTCCATATTGAATTAACCATTGTTAAGCATAAATATATCTATATTTTACCAATTACTATTAAGGATTTTTAGCTAACCCCCCCTCTAATCCTGATATTATAAGATCTAATTAGAGATAATTAAAGCTAATTTATTATATGGATTTTCGGAAAAATATCAACCAACCCAGTTCTACGGTTTCTCCACTACTACTACATCTCCAATCATAGAGTATGTATAGAGCTTACTAATCAAACTAAAGTTGCACCTTATTATAAACTTGCCTATCACTAGAAATGAACCAATAACCTTATGCTTGCACACCCCAAACTAGTGCTCTAAACCACTAAGCCACAAGATCTGAACTATTTATCTGATAACCTAAATATGTTAATATAAATAAGACAATCTCAATATTTCTGATTTTCTTACACATTTATCTTTTATCTATTCTATATATAAAAGGGTCAATAAATACCCTAAAAATCAGGGCTTTTAATATTCGAATTTAGACACCAGACAATAATATAGTAAACCAATTGAAAATAAGAAATACAGTAAAAATAAAATTGTAGCACTTATATAATTTGGATTTGGGATATGTAAAATTGTAATTGGGTTGTAGATTTCAATGGGACTGTAATAATATAGACAATATCCCCTTGATTGTAAATTTGGTCATAAAGTTGATTATGGATAATATATTCTAATTAGCTTAGATTAGTATTTTGAATAATTAGATCTCATTAAGAGAGGAGGTTTTTCTAAATGTCTACCATATATCTCTAGCACATAGCCTCAAGTCTCTGTGACTAGTGATGACTACTTCCAAGCTAGCATAATGTTCTGATAGGCACCTGCACTGTGTAATCTATAGCTTATGGGGATCTCCACCCTGTGGGTGGACGTCGTCGATGTCAATGTAGTATCTTTGAGGGCGCTGCCATGCGCCTGTGGATGGACCACAGGGATCTGGTTTTGCACTCCCACCATCTCTCTTCCTCTCGCCGCATAGTGGCTCAGCAGCCAGACCAAAGACAGCCCACACCTCGTGATTGGGGGCATGCACAGTATGCACCTCTCCGCCTTTGCGCCGTTCCCTCCCTGGCTTTCTCCCTCCTTCTCCCCCTTGCTTCCCTTTCCTTCCCTCGCTTTCTTCTGCCTCAGCCCCTCCTCCATATCTACGTAGTGCTCCTACGGCACCGGCTCTGAGGCAGTTTCTAGTGACTGCGGCAGCTCTGGGATGGGCTTCGGGACCTCCTTGACGGGCATCCGCAGAGGGACCTTGGACAACCCCCGAAGGACGATGTCGCGCGACACTTCCACAATCTCCCATACCATGCCTCTCCATGGACCCTGGATCAGATAGATGGTGCCTAATAGTGAGGAGAAGGGCACAGCGCCGTGCATTAGAGGGTGTTCCTCGACCTCGATAGGATACACCAGTGTTGAGAAGGTAGATGTAGGGATGTGGCATGTGGCCGCCTCCATGTAAGTGGGTGTGGCGGGAAGTGGAACCGGGAATGCCACGGGCATGCCATCTGGTTGTTGTTGTCCCATTGGATGGCCCGGGCAGGTGCGCATTGCACGAAGAAGGCTGAAACTCAAGATCAGTTTTAGGGAGCGAGGGATGTGTGAGTGGCGCATAAGGCCTATGGTGTTCACCATGGGCGATGTAGGCGTAAGGCCATGGCTGTATAGAAGCCCCCCTGACCCAAGGAAGGTGAACGTCTTTGTCCTAGGAGCACCCAAGTATGAGTGGCATGTTGAAAGGTCTGAAGCTAGATTCCAGACTTACCGACTTGTCTGTGTGATTGCTCTCACCGTGTGTCTCGTCGACATAGGGTTGGGAGCATGATGGACCTGCGCCAGGTGCTGCAGGTCGATTCGCATTAATATGTAGTAAAGTTATGAAATGGTATACAAATATATAACGCACTGGATAACTCCTCATCAAACGAGTCATTTCCGTAGTAGTCAGATATGTTGATGCATCAGCAAACTGGGAAGCGTCTGTACAGAGCTGGACAGATGCTCCAGAGCCCCTAGATGCCCCTAGCAAGTCCCCGATTAGACAGACACTATGACTTTTGGCCAGTGTCTGGACATATCTGTCCAGATACACTATATATGGAAGTGATTAGATAATTGATGTCAATAGATGACCACAAAAATAATCTGTACTAAGCAAGGATTGAACCCAGAACCTCTTGAACTGTTCACTGGCTAAGAGCAATGTGAGTACTAGAATTATCCACTCCACCATATGGCCATGATATCCTTCCTCAACAATTAGCTTATATTGCACTCTTTGGGACTTCACAGAATTTGAGATGCCTAAACCCTGTGATGCATCATCTATTTTCGCATTTTTAGCATCTATCCATGGAAGAATGATGGCATATGATACATCATTCGAATGCTATGATACAGGGAAGTATCCTAATACCACTCATGAGCTGAAATCTAACAGATAGCATCAATGCCAATTAAAATCTTTGAAGTCTAACAAATGTATTTCTTGATTTTCCAGTACTGTGGGAATCTTACATACTCTGCCTTCCGGAAATGTGCTCCTAGTCAGCTTATTGATAGAGCACCTTATCTGCCCAGATCTAGCCATACACAGATATCTAGCCAGATATCCCCAGATGACCTAAGCATCTAGGAGCATCTGGGGCTCTGGGACTGGCTGGGACCGGTTACAGGTTTGCTGATGTGTCTTGAAGGTGCTGATGTGTAATTTGTAGGGGAGAGGCAGGTAAGACTTAGTGGTATGGTGAATGGTTGACCTTCCACTCTCTTCGGTTCTCTAGATATGCCATCGAAGAAGCGCCCACTACGGCTCAGACATCGCTGTAATGACTTCCCTTGCATATTGGAATTAGGTTCCGAACCAAAAGTGAGGCGGCCTCATTGTTCCCATGCCACAAGCCAGCATCCATTGTCTCCTTTTGGGCATCCTTTCTTCCAGCGGCGGGCGAGCAATATTCCCTGCCTCGTTCCATCAGTCCTGTGAGGCAGAACGTGTCCGCGCTGTGCCCACCCGGCGAATTTCTAGGGTGCATTTGCCTTATCATCATTCATTGGACCTCAATCACATCTGTGGCAAAGCATGGTGAGGAGTGGGGTTACGTTTGTCACAATATCCCACTTGATCCTTTGTTCAGCACAGGTTCTCTCCACAGTCGATGGTACTACATCTGTGAAGATCTGTGACCAGTTGCCTCAATTGAAATCATACGTGTTCGTCTATAGGTTGTAGGCGTATCAGGGTGCTTGATTTCGCGAGTGGGTCCATCACAAACGACATGATTCAGCTCTCTTGTTCTCTTTCGAATCTTCTAGCCGTTTATAGTGCCTTCACACAACACGTAGGGGTAGCGAGGCACCCCTTTATCACATATTTCTTTTAATTGCTCCACTGGGAACAGAGCATTGATGAGGCATGTTCAGTTCAAAATTTCACTTGAGATGCCCCGTTGAGGCGATTGCAGGCTAGGCGGACATCACAGCGATAGCCGAGGGATGAAAGCCAATTCATTATCTAGTCTCGTGCGGGTACGACTTACGATAGCTCCGTTTCCTTCCGCAAGCTCTAGTACGAATGGTGGAGGCATTCCATTGGCAATTTACAAATGTCATGACTGACCTTCGGGCACTCCAGAGCCCCGTTGTATGTGGCCCGGTGCTCGTTGCACCCTCCCCACCTATGCCTGCCTACTATACTGCTCCACGTGTGCTTGCCCATGTCATTACTGAGTTAATCATGGGCCCGTTTTCTTGGCGAGTCCATTCTGGAGCCCAAGTAAACTCTCGCGCGCTCTGCGGCTTATTGTTCACCTCAGTAGAGAATCCATGACTAGAACCAGGATGTAGGTTTGGTTCATTGTTCAGGACAAGGGAGTCTAGATGTCACAATTAGCTTCATCACCTCATTGATTGGCAAGGTTGGATGTCAAGGGTAGATCCACATGCTGCACTATGTAGTGCCAATGCGAGGGTATTGAATTGTCAATGAATCACTGGCGCCCCATCATCCCACATGCTGCTCTTTCTTTCTGCATACGCTCTGGCCTTTGCAAAGTCTTCTCGATAGTTGATGGGATTCCCATTATCCTGCTGCTACTACGATGCCATTGTCGGTGTTACATTCATACTCAGGGCAAGCCTACGATACGTTGTTGCACTCGCACATTGTTAGGCATCAAATAGTGATGGTAGAATGGAGGGCGGAATATCTAACTAGAAGAAAGAAAAGAGAAACAACCTAGAAGGGACAGGACATTTAATTCCGATTTTCTACATATTTTTCGAGTATTTTACCACTTAAACTTGATTTCCTATCCCTTTTCATACTCATAATTCGCTTTTGGGACAGATTCCAGAGCCTAGGGTCTATTTCAGAAAGGGCTAGACCATGGCAAGACAATAAGGAATGGAAAGAAAGCAGTGGAATCTGGTAGAATAGAAAGGAGCTTTAGTGGAAGGATGGAGAATGTTTAGGAAAGGGGCAAGGTCTAGGGCATTCCAAGCTGAAAGGAGGGGAAGGTTCTGAGCAGTTCTGAAGGAAGCTGAAGGAACATTCTACCACATTCTGAGCCTTTCTTTTACTTTCCTTTCTGTTCCTCTGCTTTCCTCCCTATTCTTTTTATTTCTACAGCATTCTTTGTGACTCACAGTGACTCTACTCAGCCTGTATATACTAGGAAGGAGATTCCCACTTGAAATAGTATATAAGGAGGCTGATTGTCCTGCTTCAGGCAGAGACCATCTCTCCCTCTTACTTTTACTCAGTCAGTCAGTGCCAGTCAATAAGTTCTTTGAGTGATATCAGTTGGAGATAAGCTGCAAGACTTGTAGGGATACTAGACAAACTAGTAGCTCGCCTTCAATCTGTGTAGCACCTCAGCAACTTGAATCACAAAGTTCTTAAGCCTCTCCTCATTATTCTCAACATTTACAGAGTATTGTCTTTGTTAGTGGTCTGGCACCACTTCAGAAATTCGCTAAATAGCTCAGGATATTCTCATCGTTGCCTATAACTGTGACCAACATCTGTGTATCGTGCCAACACCAGAAGGTATCATCTAGAACAGCAATCAAACGAACACTAGGTACATCCGGAAAAACAGGAAACCCCGATTGTATCTAGGGGAGAAACCATTCCTCACCGCGACAACGTTTGGTTAATTTGTGATGTTCCCCGCATCTCTGCGTTGCAAATATGTCTATTTTCCTCGATTGGTTCCGCATGCACAATAACGGAGGAGAGTGAAGCAAGATAATCATTCCGTCAAGGTCAAAACCCATCTCCACCCAACCCGACATGCAATAATCACTATCACAAAACAGCAACGGACAATGGAGATGGTGCACCTTCATTCGGCTCTATTCTGCACCATCAATGCCTCGTTAATTGAGTGTTTTTGACGGATAAAATACCATGTGCCACATTTGAACTTGATTGACAACTGCCACTATTCCTGACATTCAAATTATCTGAAAAGCATGTTAATAAGATACTCTGTGTGTGTACCTGCATTGACTCACCAAGCGACTTGAAAATGTCTTAAGAAACGGAAATTGCCATTGTCCTGTAGGAGTCGTAGTATCGCAAATGAGATGCTGTATTCGACAAAGTACCTCAGCAAAACTTGGATTATCTCCATAGAATAGCTATGAGAGATAATTTTAAGGTCATAAACGAGCCATGGGCCGTTTCTTGCGGTGAAGTAAATGTCGTCGTTGCACTTGAGATGGGTGTAAAGGACAAGTTGAAGTTGGCGCCGCTAGAGTGGCACCTGATGTGATTGGACGTCGGTGCTGGAGCTCTCGAAATTTCACTTGCTCTTCATGTTGTTGACAATGACAGCTCAATATTTCTTAACTATGACTGAATTTCTGTTTTCAAAATATGCAGATACAGCGCGATGCTAAATCTGCGATGTACGGCTGACCCAAGCCGGTTAAGTCACGTGTCAGTCTTAGTCATGTCATCGATTCATCGAACACACGCTGCACTCGCGCTGCCTCTCCAAGCTTCCAAGCACCACCCAGGACCAAGCGTAGTTCAAGCCCATTTGACATTCTCAAATCGGAACTGTGAGCCAATACTGCCTTTCGATACACGGACAAAACCTTGTGATGCACCAAAAGCCATTCTCCAGATGAGGTGAGCCTTGTGATATCCCGAAGTTGGCATTATCATATCAACCTGAATTTCCACATAGTGCAATCGATTACTGGAGTCCTCCTGCACAACTGAGACTGGATCTGCTTTCAGATCTCAGTGTCACTGCATCTGTCAATGATCCAAACATTTACAGGATCTTTGATGATGAAGTAGCCTTTCTGCGCAACACGATACGTGCAATCAACGCGTGGCGCAATGATATAATTCCCATGTGTCATCTCCCATCTGAGACTTTAGCGCATATATTCTATTTTTTGGCAGTAATCGATCCCCCGTGGATACGCGACCTGGGATGGATCAAAATCTCACATATTTGCAGATACTAGAGAGAAGTTGCTTTGGAGCATCAGAAACTGTGGTCAATAATCAATCTTGACCTTGGCAAATCATGTGTTTTGGAAATGTCTACATGTGCAAAATAAACAGCTATTGCTTTTGAAAGCTCCTATAATCAGAGCAGGCGTGATGCACGCCCTTTGATCTTGCCCCATTGGATTCACACAAACTCGACCATTCTATCTGATATATACCGCTTCTCAGACCTGCGTCTCCTTGCAACTCCTGCACCAATGATGGAACGTATCGATCTGGCAGTAGCTTCATACATTGATATCATGGAATTTCCAGGTAGCCTATTTGCCAACCATGCCCCACTCCTGCGCACTGCCTCTTTCACCGGGTTTGCAGTTCCTTGGTCTTCTCCTGTCCTGCATAATATGACCAATCTTACCGTTATCTTATTACAAGATACTGCTTTGACATCTCCTTTGCCATCATATAATGATTTTTTTGACAACATGCCTTACCTGGAGACACTCACGAATCACTTTGCCCTCCCTGCTCTTCCCCCTGCATCATCTGGTCAAATGCGAAGGAGAATTACACTCTCACACCTCTCGAGTTTGGATCCAAGGGGGTTCTAGTCACGTTGCATGGCAATCTTGCAAATTGCGGAATTTCCGACTACTACCAGAATCACTCTCGCTTGTAAATGCAAAGAAGCTGAGCTCTCTACAAGCTCGCTGCTTCCCATTCTGGAGAGGCAAAGTGGTAAAACGGGACTTGCGGCCCCTCTCTGGATTATTCGCATGACTCGCGACCACATCACAGGATGTATTGAATTCTATGGCTGGCTGCGTGGCCCGGATTTTTCTCCCGACGTTTCCTCGGCATTCATTGCTCTGACACTTCACGATGCATCTCCGTGGCCTCTGATTAGTTGTGATATTTTACGAGCTTTGTTCACACAGGATACTGAGACCTTCTCCCTGGATGCAGACCCCCGCTGGACCCTAGCTATGTTTCGTGATGTAGTTAGACGTGCTCAGAGTTTGAAACACACCTCCCTCTCTGAATCTATTCTACCACTATTTTGCACAGCTATGAAGAGGAATATAGACTCCACAGCTACCGAGCAGACGCTAGCCAACTCATACAGCGAATGTATCCCTTTCCCTAGTCTTGAGGTTATACAGTTGCATCGCTTCCATTCCTTACCCATACCCACTCTATATCTCTTGACCCGCGTGCTCAAACAACACAGTGCATTGCGGTCTCCAATTCAGGAGGTCGATATCATCGAATGGGACCCGCCAGAGCAATGGGTTGGCGAGCTGAGGCGCATCGTGCCGATTGTCAATTAGGGTGGAGAGTGGAGACGTCGGCCATGGTGATATACCTAACTTCGCCTCCAGACCGTAATTGCTTCCACATACGAATTTACAAGGAGGGTGTATTTCGTGTTTCAGACGGCAAAAATTGTGATGTAATCTGATTAAATTTCGTGCCGTACAGCTCCCATAAAAGGAAAAGTTGCATTTGGATTCTCAACCTTCGAACACTGTCCACTGCGTTGATCACCTCAAAGTTGAATCTGCATCTTGTGTTTCTTTCCTTGCTTTCCTCTATTGAGACTCTTTGATTTTCAAAATTACTGACATGGCGGCCACCGTGGAGGACCATACCGGCCCTAGCCGAACTAACGAATCTGATCAGTTTCCACTTGCCTCCGTATCTGCGCGTAACAGAATATCCATCGACGCGTTTTACGCGCCTGAAATGGTCGAGTTCTGGGCAAAGAAGTATCAAGATGCGAAGAACGAGCTTGATCTGCTCAAGGTTCGCATATGCATCACATTCTCCTCTTCTGAAGCTTCGTGCCGGGATTCTGACAAGGCAGTGACTGTGTGTCTGATACAGCGACACCTCTTTACGCAGCCTGATAGGAACGAGCTCCAGCAGGAGCAGAAGAGCCTAAAGACGCTCGTATCTCAATTGAAGTCAGAAAGTCGCGCCCGGGCTGCCCACGAAAAAGAGTTGACCAAGACAGTCGTGAAGGCGCAGCAGCAAAAGGACAAGTGGCGGGAAGAAGTTGTGCGTTTCGAGAAGGAAAGGACAGAGACGGTCAGAAAGGTCGCCGATCTGGAGGCGCAGAACGAGGCGCTCAAACAGTAGGTGTGATACTCTGCATCTAAGCCTGCGTGGTGTTCATCAGAAACGCGTCTCTAGATCGAGGACTTCTATGGTCAATGTAATGCTCTGGCTGCGGAGGCTGATCAAAGTAGGAGGGCCGAGGTCGAGGTAATTCACGCCTGTTTCATTCATTGATCCTGTGTTTCTGGAGGGCATCAAGCCTGTCCAGCTTCCGGAGACACTGTTGGACGTGCTTGGTCCGAAGGTGTCGCTCATGGTGCGTATTGAGGAGTTTAGTTGTAGCTTTCTCTTCATTCCACATATTTCAACTCGTATGCATCGAATTGTCATGTAAAGCTCAGCGGCGATAGACCATCAATGCAGAGGTGTGTATCTCTTCACGTGCATCGAAGGTGAAGATGAACGTGCATGAGCTCAGCGATATCCACTTCATTCGTCGTCCGCCGATCTGCATGCCCCTTCGCGTAGAAGAATGTGGGATGCATGGACACTGGTTTTATCCAACAGCACAAGTACGGGAAAACGAGCTGGTTGACCTGGTGATCGAGAGTACACCAAACATGGTGAGCGCACTTCGAAATATGTGGCCCTACTGTAAATTCTCAAGGATGATTTGTAGTGGATGTACTTAGGGAAATACCTATGCGCGTTTATGCCGGGAAGCGAGATGAAGTTGTCAGAGTGGATGACTTTGAACGAGATAGTCTGTTCGACTCAGCCCTTGCTTGATGCTGATACCTATTTTTCTAACAGACAAAAGTGATACACTGTCGGCAAGTAGCGAGTGCCGGCCTGCCTCCAGATCAAAGCGCGTCGTTACCGGCTCAAATGACTATGAAACGGCGCTACGAGACGGGCGAGTGGAGCGTCCCGTGCTTCAGTCTACGGTGTGTGGGCTTTAACGTCGATCTGTACAACGGTCTACCTCTCGCGGTAGAGGAGCTTATGAGGCCCATGGCTGCGCTGGAAAAGAGGCCGGTGGGACCAGATGCTGAGAACGACGCAGTGAACAAGAGAATCAGGATCACACAAAGCCCTGGCCGGCCTTTGGGGAATGGCACAGACGTCAGCCCAGCACAGAGTTCTTCGCTGACGTATGATCCGCATCCTGAGCTGAATCCAGAAAACATCCTTGCGGGTCCTCATTCCAGCTAATCTGCTTATGGAGTCGCTGGTATCGTGCAGCCCCTTGAGTGGAGATGATGTCTACAGCGATTGCTAGAATTTTTGCTGTTAGTAGAATATAGAGAGAACGAGCGCGATGCTGAAGAGAGGCCTCTAGTACGTTCCCAGAGGAAGTGTGGAGTGCGAAGACTGTGCGAAGTCAGAAGCGGAAGCAAATCGCTGAAGAGGCACATAAGATAACCACGTGTGACACCAGGAGCCGACGTTTGAACAGTTCTCCCGTTTGATAACTCAAGCCGTGACTCTACCACTTTGACCATGAAGTTACTCTATCCCGCCTCCAATGACTTAGCTTCGCTCCCCGAAGCGTCTACATCGACGAAAATTTCGCGCTACGTCCCGTGCGAGATTTGCGAGGGTTGTTGCTTGGGGCTCCGGCCTCCACACGGGTCTGATGTGGTTCGCGACGACCTACCGAAACAGCCGGAGAATTCCTTGTCCAACCTTGTAGAGTATGATTCGGACGACGAGGATGGTCCCACGGAATACCTCCATCAGTGTTCTTGCGGGCATGACGCGAAAGAGCATGGTGCGGACCCGGACAAACTGGGCAGAGAAGAGTTTGGGCGTCGGGCGGAGATTGCTGTGCGTCTCGAGCAACGATTGGAGGTGCGTGATCCGTGGCTTGATTGGCCTGCTTCTGGAGCAATTTAAGGCGGATTTTCGCAAACCTTCGCGTCCGTGCATCAGGTGCGGAGTTTGAATGACTTTTGTGCAATGTCTTGCGAGCATTCATCGTCCCTGTAATCCATCTGTACACAGGCCAGCGGGAATCTGCTGGATTTTGACTACACAGACGCAGAAATGGAAACTCTCCGATCACAATTCAAACTGCCCGAGCCCGCCGCGAGTCCCCTGACAGAAGCAGTGGCGTCACCCGGTAAGTTCCCCGCAATCGCCACGAGGCACACACTCTCAACAACTGTGGCTGCGTTCCGTTGTTCGATGCGCATCTAACTCGGCTGAGCATGTATCACTTTACAGCCCTTTCTTCCGCAGACAAACTACCACCTTCATCGGTCTCTTCGCAGCTTGACGAGGAACTCTTACAGCCACCCGCAAAGAGACGACGTATTTCCTCATCTTCATTGAGCGACGCAGAAGACGACGAAGACGAGAACAGGCCCCTTGCATCCCGAATGGTGGGGACACACGTTTCTAGCAACGGCACTCGTCCGCATGGAAGACGCAGCGGCAAGAAGACATCGAGTATGAAGTCAAAAGCACAGACCGCTCCGGCGTCAATACCGCCACCCACAGGCGAACAACAAGCAGAGATGAACGGGGAGTTTTCGCAGCTGAATGGACATGAGCCACCGGTCAAAATGGAAGACCAACTAGACGAAGGGCAGCTGGATCTGTTAGCAACAGGCGTAACCGTCGACACAGCCAGTGCCGCTACGATCTCTGTGAGTCTCCTCATGGACCATCCTCCTTCACACTGACGTTCTCTTATAGCCTCCCCTGAAACCAGAGAAAATCTCGGCAAAGGAGCTGCGAAAGGGTGTGATCAAGATCCTACCTATCGAGAATGATGGACAGCCACGATCGTTCGTCATTTTGACGAACCTGAAGACGCTTTTTCAGAAACAATTACCTGTGATGCCCCGCGAATACATTGCTCGGCTGGTTTACGACTCCAACTCGAAATGTCTCGCCATTTGCAAACGAGGATATAAAGTCGTGGGCGGTATTTGCTACCGTCCGTTCACCCATCGCGGCTTCGCCGAGATCGTTTTTTTTGCGACGGCATCAGCAGATCAAGTCAAGGTTTGTCGTTCGATCGTACTCTCATCTGAGTAAAAGCTGAAGACACATCTCACAGGGCTACGGTGCCCTGCTAATGGATCATTTCAAAGCTCATATTCGACGGACCTACCCCGACATGATGCATTTTCTGACATACGCAGATAACTTCGCAGTTGGATATTTTAAGAAGCAAGGTTTCTCAAAGAACATCACGCTTGATCGGGCCATATGGGCAGGTTATATCAAGGACTACGAGGGTGGAACGATCATGCAATGCACGATGCTACGAAAGGTCGATTACCTCGCCACGAAAGAGATCGTAGCACAGCAGAGGGAAGCGATCTTGGCAAAGATCAGGCAGATGTCGAAGAGTCATATTGTGTACGAGGGGCTGCCACAGTTTCAGGATGGGAAAGGGGAAGGGCTCGTCATCGATCCCAAGGACGTGCCAGGTTTGAGTTAGTGTACTGACTTCTTTTTCTGTTGCGGGGCAACTGACGAGCAACAGGGGAGAGCGGGTGGATACCCAATATGAATGTCCCGTGCGTGTATTCTTGTTTCGGATGTGTTCTGTCAGTCACTCACGTCATTTCAGTGCACGCCCCTCGACTAAGAATTTTGAGCGCAGCGCAATGGAATCTATTCTGTCAGACTTGCAGGCCCACCCTCAGGCCTGGCCCTTCAAGGAACCTGTCAACGCTCAGGAGGTGCCGGATTACTACGATGTAATTCAAAATCCGATGGGTCAGTCCTATTCCTTTTCCTGCGCCATTCTGGTCGACCAATCCCGCTCACGTCAACTGTTTCGCGCAGATTTCTCAACTATGGAGCACAAACTCGAGACGGGGCAATATCAAGATCTCGACGCGTTCATTGCAGACGCTCAGCTTGTGTTCGACAACGCTAAGGTGTACAATCCCGAGGATACCATCTATTATAAGGGCGCGGTTAAGATGGAACGAGTGCTGATGGATCATGTCAGTCGCGTGCGCGAAATCAGCTGAACGGGCCCTATTTGTGTAGGTTGTTCTATGGACTTGTTCGTAATGCCGGTATTTTTATAGAGCTTAGTTGGACATTGTGCTTCGTTTGTCTGCGGCTGCGTATGCGCAAAATCTTCACAGGATTGCCGTGCAGCTCTTCCATACCGCGCAATTCTTCCAAGCTGTGCAACCGTTGACGTCTATTTTCATCCGATCTCCTCTGACAACAGTCGGCACGAACATCTGATAAGTACAGTGCTAGACGCTGCTGAAAATTTGATCTGCAGTCCCTTCATCTGCCATGACTCTCCAATTCTTTGAAACATCCATTTATCATAACAAGTGATTACAACGTCTGCCTGCCACTCGGAATTCCTGAGGCAACCTGATGCCGGCCCTGCTTGGTGGTTCGAAACATCGAACGCGTTGCTGGTAGAGTACGGTGCATGGTCCAGGATAGAGGTGCCCTATGGCTATTGGTGAACGAGACAAGATTGACATTAGAAGTCTCAGGGAAGGACATATTGAGTGGAACATGAGATGTTAGACATATAATCACATATACATGGAGGAAGGATCGAAAAGCATAGAGCGTAAGTTGTGATGGAAAACTAGCATGTCAAGTTACCAAGCGTACTAGTCTTCCCCATTGGATTCGGCCATAAAGGGGAGGGACGCTGGCGTCGCATTATCCATACCCGCAGAGCCACTGCCGCGCTTTATGTTAGCCCTCAACAACGAGCTACGTCGTGCTGCAAATATCAGGCCTCGTGCTTCAGTAAAGAATTGATCACAGCCACGCAGCTCATCGCTGACATCATTCTCCATCCATCCGTCCATCTCGAGATGCTGCTCGATGATTGCTATGAATCGATCCGAAGTCTTGAGGATTTCGAGGGCAGAGTCCCGAGATTGATCCATGTCTCGCATCCGTTGTAACACTCTCGGGGCACTATAGAGTGGAACGAATAATTTTCGAAGCGCCTCGATGAGGCTGGCATGCGGGGTGCTTAGGAACTTTTCGAGGCCTAGTTCAGACAATGCAGTAGGCCCGATTGGTTGAAAAAACTCGTATTTTCCACGTCCTCCGGATGTTCGCCCTTGCACGGTGGCAGATCTGCTGTCGAAATGCTCGATGAATGCTTTCTTGAGATCCTCACGTTGTTCCTTAGGAAGGTGGCTGGCCCTATAGCGGACACTGGTGTATAGCAAGACGTGAAGACCAGATTCCAGTTCATCACGAAGTTCATGGCGCGTGCTGTCAGGATCCATGAGCCGGGCCGCCGAGATGAATTGCCAAGTTCCCTGCAAACAGGAGTTCAGTTTTTGAGGCGAGTTACATGGCTATCTTATGACGCACCGTTTGCCACTTCGTCGTCGGTCCCTGCGGCCCCTGAGTGTCAACCCTTTGATTATCCTCGCTTGGCAACCTCATAGCTAGATCCCAGTCAATCAAGATTCCCTTGCCTGAATCAGATATCAAAATGTTGCCGGCACTGAGATCCCCATGTCGCACGCGTGCCAATCTAATTGCCAGATCGTGTGCTGCACAGAAAGACGTTGGTAAGCATGCGAGGTGTCAAAGACATCGTCGACTTACCTTTCATCCCATCGCACGTAGCGCTAGCGAGCTCTTTTGACGATCTAAATTGGCTCAAGGGCCGTCCGATGTCCCCCAGAACTAACCGATGGAGCCTGTGTCGCCTCGGAGGATTCGTCGTCTTGCAAAACCACTCTTTTGAACTGTACTCGTGCGTCCGTGTGTCTTGACCCAGGATGTCTTGAGAGCAGATCATCGTCGGGATCCCGGTCACACCTGATCGTTCGAGGTGCCGATAGGTGGCTCCTTCATTCTCAATCCCATCTTCCAAGTACCGCCAGCTGTTCTTCAGATACACAAGTTTCTGTCGCGTGATGTCATATGCAATGTACCCGTCGGTGGCTCTCCCAAACGGGCTGCCGCTCTGCCAATGAGGTTTCGACGCGATGAAATAGTGTTTCCTGTGCGTGTCGTCGTCCGTGATACAAAACTGGTGAAAGGTGGCATCAGACGAGTAGAGGCATTGAGCCGTCTCTTCGTCCTCGCCTAGGAGCCTAGCCAGAAACCTGGCTCGTTCGTCAAATGCTTTCTTCGCCCTCTTGATGTCTCTCGCCATGGGCTTTGTGAGCGACGTATCTCGTCCACGTTGCACGTCATTGAAACGGTTGAACTTCCAAAGGAACATAATCAGATGAGTAGGGTCTCTCCTCCAGTTGACTCGTTCAGTCACAATAGCTCCCGCGCGATCCCATCGAATGAAGCGAACATAGTCACCAAGCAAGACCATAGTGAACAGGAAGAACCGGTTTTGCGCCGAGAGCTGCAAGCCTGCATATGAACAGATTTGTCCTCGATTCATGGTCGCCTCCTGCGAGCGATGTAAGACTGTGTTTGTATCGCCAGAGGTCGCGCTGGGAGCGAGATCCTGGAATGGGTCCTTAGTCTCTGGCTTGCGCTCGATGCACAGTTCCATCAGCTCAAAGTCAGTTACATCACCGCCTTGCATAGATCTCTTGTAAGCAACCATGTCTGGCTTGCGTTTGAAGTCTGCATCCAGATCGTCAGTCGTGTTGACAAATCTCAGCTTCTGGCAAATTCCAGATGCTTCGACAGCATCTTTCTGTGAATACGATATAATCAACATCGGTCTCTAATAACAAAGGAGAACATATACGCACAAAGTGATCCTCAAATTTTCCAACCCTAGGTATGTTCTTGAAGATTTGGGTGGCACGCTTGGGAGGTTTCTTGTCATCCTTCGTCTTCATGAAAGCGTCAAAGAATTCTGTTATAGGCATAGGTCCGTGAAAGTCGTTCTCAGTCTCTTCAGCAAGTAGAGCGTATTCGGCCGGTGCCTTGGATATTTCCATCGCACTGAAACGTTGAGTGCTGGCTATCTTGTGCGAAGACATGTCAGGAGCAGTAGAACAGGTGTTGAATGAATCACTTACAGGGATAGAAAAAGTGCTTAAGTACTGGGGACTAATGCCACAAACTGTGGCCCCGAGTTTCGAACAAGCTTGTGATGGTGACCTCTGCTGGTGAACGTTTGAACCAACGCTGCAAGCCACGAAGCCACGGAACTCCGCGACATAGACACGTGATCGCTTTGTGGCCGAGTTACAAGGCCGCTTGCAAGAACCTTTGTGGTGGCAGACGAGCCGTCATTGCGATCACTGAGCTACACAATACTTCATTCTATGAGCAGAGCGCTACACACATCAAATTAGTGATCGCTCCGCAGCCCAGCCTCTAGATACCATGGCCACGACCGGCAACGACCACGCTTGTCACGGCGCAAATGTAATCGGAGTGTGTTTGAGTGGCCTGCGACAATGGAACGATCCATCACAAGTTAAGTACAGACGACGCGCCACCGTTAGATACGGATATCCGGAGACCACGTCGGAGGTTGAGAGAATCGTCAACGTTGCTGCCTTCGGGAGACTAGCGCCACCACGCACCCGCGCTACTCTCGATGGACGCAGATCGGCACCAATCTTGGCGATAGATGTATAGCGTGCACGACTCCATCACCAAGCGTACCTCATTAAGAACGTGTTCAAGAAGGCACTCTGAGTTATCATTTGCTCGACACCGAAATCGTGGAGGACAGCTGAGCCTCTGCTCTGACAGCGGATAGCGAAGTGTGTCTCCTGGTGTGCGCCTCCTGGCCATCCACTTTGTGTTAATCTGCGGCCTTCCTGTGTCAGAAATGGGCCTCGCTCAAAGCGACTCGTGGCCTTACAGAATAAAGGTAGCATATAGGAGTGAGATAGCAAAGTAATCGCCATCTTTCTTCACGAACCCGTTGCATATGAGCCAGCCGTAACGAACGTTAATTCGCAGACACGTTGTCCGCCCATATCTAGCACACCGACTGCAGGATCTGTCGTGGCACACGGTGACGACGCGAGCGAGGCGCATAATGCACGCTTGGCATCTGGCCGGTGGGCCTGCGGAACTAAGCTCGTCAGGATCACATTGTTTTGGCAAACAACGTGACGGACATACGGCGAGCGCTGCGCGCTCGTGTTTTCATGCCACAGCTTGTACTGTATATTTTCAGGCCACGTGTCGAATGCTGTTTATTCCCCTGTATGCTCCCATTCGTGGGAGTTTGAAGTTGGTTTTCCAAAAGAATGGGATTTGAAACTTGAAAATAATCAAAGCCAGGAGAAAATGCTCACGCAGGCACTTTATGTGGACGTGCAAGGAAAATGTTTGACGGTGTAAGTGAAATTGTTCGAGATATACGTCGGAATCAGCGGGCGGTGACGGTGCGTAGTAGCTGTTGCAGTCGAAGGGCATTTGTTATCCTCGTATTGTTTTTGTACAGATATAATAAGCAGCGCAGAGCGGAGGGAAGACGGCATCATGAAGTTGAATGAAGACTTGTAGGAGAAGACTACTCACAGCGTCGCTGGCTGCAATCTCTTTTGATTCTCCCTAACAGATCACGTCCCTCATCAGCCCTACCCTCGACCCCTCCTTCTGGTCCGCAACTCCTGCATCCCGTGGTTCTTCATGACCATTGAGAACCTTCACGTCTGAATGCAGAAGCGAGGGCGCGGTATCATGCAGCAACTCGCAGACGATGTCGAGTCCAAAGGCGGCAATAGCGACGTGTGCAATAACAACAGAGCGCATGTGAAGTTCTCAGAGAGGAGAGCCTGAGCTACTGGTATTAAGAAGGTGTGTGGTTGCGTCGCGTTGCAAACATTGTCATGGAAATTAAGGGGGTGTGGAAATAGGACAAGATGCGACGACGTACGGCATAAAAACCTAGAAGAAGCTTTGAGCGTTACATGTCTTCGGTGTAACTTGAGTCGTGGAGGCTCTCTCAAGTCATATTCTCTAGCTAGAGAGCACAGCGTCTTATGTGTTCCAGGTCTAGCCTGCAGCAGATTTAAATATGGGTCGGCGGTACCTAATGACGAAGAAAATAGTGCATAAACTTGTGCGCATCAATGAGGTGATCCTGGCTGAGACTGGCCTACGAATATTTTCTGCGTATAGGGTCAGCAACAGAGACTCCTCGGGACTGGCCTTGCCTGGTCAGGTTCTGTCAGCGACTCAGCGCAGGAGAATGTAGCGAATGTAGTCTAGGAACGATGCCAACGCTTGCCGACGATCAGTGCGAGTAGAAAAGGTTGGAATACCTGATTGGGGACAATTTGAGCACGGACGAAAAATCGAAAAGCCTGCGGAATCCGGACAAACATTGAAGCTGGTGAAGAGCGTGCCTCCTCCTGCCTCCTCGCATCGTCAGAATCTCTCTTTATAACTCTCCATCTACAATTCTTCCACCGCCATGGGCACCCCTGTGGTCAATGAATATCCCAGCCTATTCCATTCGTATCTCTACGTTTCGAACCATCTCTAAGCGACTGAAGTAGCACACACATCAGGCTCTGAGACTATGAGCTTGGTGCAACTATTCGTATCAACAGAAGTTGCCCATGACACGGTCGCTGAGCTTGGGGAACTTGAAAACATGCAGTTCAAGGATGTGAGATTAGGACTGTCGAATTCACGTTATATGAAGCTAACGATGAGCTGCACAGCCGAACCCCAACGTCAATCCCTTCCAACGATCATTCATAGGCGAGATTCGTCGCATCGACGAGATGGCTCGTCGCGTTCTTTTTTCTCTACTCAAATTGAGAGGGAAAAAGATAAGATACCCGTGCGCCCGCTGTATGATTCGGCGCCTCTCATCACCGTTGGTCCGCGAGCAGCTCAAACAATGGACGGCTTAGACGTTACATTTGCCGAGCACGAGTCGAGGCTAGTACAGATGAATGAGAGCTACGAACTGCTTAGTGGTCGATTGAGGGAGCTGGTTGAGGCTAGGCATGTTCTGAGGGAGACAGCTGTATTCTTTGACAGGGTAAACACGCTTACAAAAACACAAGGAATCGCCTCATAGCTAACTCTTTCTTATAGGCTGAAAGCAACCAGTCTGATATCAGGACCTCATTCGACGACAGCTCGGCACCCTTGTTGCAGCACGATGACCGCGAGAACCAGTTCTCCATATCAACTGTCCAGTTTGACCTCGAGTAAGTGGTTCTCGCCTTCAGTCGTCATCTTATCCCAAGCATCTTTTTCAGGTTTGCTGCTGATACAATTGATCGCACTCGTATCCCCACATTTGAGCGCGTGCTGTGGCGCGTGCTCCGCAGTAATATTTGCATGAACCATACCGACATTGCCAAGCCCTTCGTTGACACCGCGAGTAGTGTCGAGACTCAAAAGAATGTCTTCATCATCTTTGCTCATGGAGACGCTCTCCTCGCCAAGATCCGCAAAGTCGCCGAGTCTATGGGCGCTACACTCTACCCCATCGATGCCAACGCGGACAAGCGCGTTGAGTCCTTCCGTGAAGTCAATGGCCGCATTGAAGATCTCGAAATGGTGTTGTCCAACACGGGATCCACGAGAAGAGAGGAACTGTTGAGGATTGGAGAGGGTCTGGCCAGCTGGCAAGATGTCGTGAGGGAGGAGAAGATGATCTATGAGACGTTGAATCTGTTCAACTATGATCTGAGGCGGAAAACGTTAATCGCAGAGGGATGGTGCCCAACAAGGGGTATCACTATCATTCAGTTGGCTTTACGCCATGCAACTGTATGGAACCCTTTCGTTGATTCACCTTAAGTACTCACACCGGACTGAGGAGGAGTCAGGGACAACCGTCCCGCCAATTTTGCGCGAGTTGCGCACCAACAAGACTCCGCCGACTTTCCAGCGCACCAACAGATTTACGGAGGGCTTCCAGACCATCATGGACAGCTATGGTATCGCCACTTACCAAGAGGTCAATCCGGGTCTATTTGCTGTCATCACCTTCCCGTTTTTGTTCGCTGTGATGTTCGGTGATATCGGGCATGGCACCATCATCTTCTTCGCTGCGCTGATAATGATCCTCAACGAGCGATGACCTCGGGGAAATTTTTGGCACCTTCTTTGAGTGAGTCGTTAGCGCGAAACTTCTCTTCCCGTGAAGCTCATCATCGATGTCTAGTGCTACAAAATGAACTTTCGATCGTTCTTGGCGTCGTTCATGGGTGTTAATCGTTCTAGCTGGTCGTCAAATTGACTCTGAGGCCTCTCTTTACTACCACCTTCGCTCTTTGTCTCCAAGTCCCAAACCATATTCGCTTCAAGCGCCCTCTCAATATTTACACCAACTTCATTCGGCGAATGCTTTTATCCCACTCAATCTTCGGCTACCTCGTCGTTTGCATCTTTACAAATGCACGATTGACTGGAGTCAAAGCCCGACTGCCCCTCTTCTTTGTTGAACATGCTCATTTCCATGTCCCTTTCTCCTGGCTCTATAGAACCGTGAACACAGCTGTACGCTGGCCAGGGTATCATTTGGACTGTGCTATTGTTACTCGCATCTGTTTGCGTGCCATGGATGCTTGTCGTGAAGCCATACGTGCAATGGAAGGAGATGAAGAAGATCCAGAATCAGGGCTACGTAGGCCTCGCCCATGGTGACGGACCACAGGAAGACATGGTTAGGCGGAGCGATGATCTAGAAGGCGAGGAAGAAGGAAATGGGAGAGCTATCGCAGAGGAGATCGATGAGGAGCACGTATGTGTCCCCACTTACCTTGAACTTGATGATTAATGACGCATTTCGTTCTTTTCCAGGACCAACATGATTTTGGTGAGGTCGTGATTCATCAAGTCATCCATACCATTGAGTTCTGTCTGGGGTGTACTTCACTCACGGTACCATATTTTCGTCTGTGGGCGCTGTTGCTTACGCATGCGCAGCTTTCTGAAGTGATGTGGAACATGAAGTTGGGAGGCGTTTTGGCGAGGGAATGGAGTTGATTCAGACCGAGGCAATCTAGACTGAGAAGTGACTGAGGGATGAGTCGCTAGTCTGGTCATTGCTGAATCCTGACGGTCAGCCGTAAAAAATTGGACAGAAAATAAAATTTACATCGCCCGGTCGGGTTCAGATCTCAAAGTTGTGGCATGCAAGTAGTGTTTGTTGTTTGAGTGAGATGAATGGTGCAAGATAAATAATGATGAAAAGGCTCTGACAGACTGTACAAGAAAGCTGTGTGGGGTGATGGATAGGATCCATCTTCCTCACAAAGAGGCCGCCCAGATGGTAGATAGTAGGATCAACCTTGTAAGAGGTGGAGGTCGGCGACGGCCCTTACATAATAACTTCTTTCCCAATCGTCGTGCAATGCTGGGCTCAACGTCGACCATGGATCCCTGTAAAGACACACAGCATGTCAGCTTCTCATCCGAATCAATCTGAGTTCAAGAGGACCTCAAGAACGACGAGGGTGGTAGGGAGTGGAAAGGAAAAGGCATCAATGGGGTGCAGTGTGAAACAAAAGAGCAAGCGAAGAGAAAATGAAAGCCAGGATGGAAAGGTACGCACCTTCACCCCTGCTAGCTGAGCATGCAACCTCCCATGGGCCCCATGCCCCCTTCTCTGCCCCCTTGACCGTCGTGTCTCCAGTTCTGTGAGCGACCGCCATTGCCATCATGCTCGTCGCTGTTGAACCTATGCCTGTACTTGCAGTGCTCTTTCTTGTGATGGTGGACTGTATCCTTCCAGAAAAAGGGGGCACCACACTTGTCGTATTTGAACTTTGCGAGTTTTCCGTGGTCGTGACCAGCCTTGTGATGGGCCATGTCAGACAGGCACAACAGCCACATGCCGTACTCGTCGCAGACGTGAGGGTCGGCACTCTTGCGCTTTCACGCGGTTTCTTCTTCCTCCCCAGGTGCCGCCGTTCAGGACCTTCCGAAGGACTGCAGTACAGTCTCAGGGACTGGCTCACCTATGGGGTTCTCCACCCTGTGGGTGGATGTCGTCGATGTAAATGTAGTTCTTTGGAGGGTGCTGTCATGCACCTATGGACGGACCACAGGGATCCGGTCTCACACCCCCACCATCTCCCTTCTCCTTGCCACATAATCCTGTGGCCTCATCATCGAAAAATTCCCGCACTCCTCAATGGGGGCCCTGCGTTGCCTCCGGATGACCTGCCTCCTCCCCTCCACGCCACTTCCTCCCTAGATACCTCTCTGACCTTCCCCTTCCCTCTGCTTCTCATTCCCGTCGATCACCTTTGCCTTCTTTTGTAGCGGTCCTTAGTCTGCATCTTCCACTGGCTCCTGTGGCATTGGTGGTGGGGTGAGCTCTGGTGCCGGCGCCGGCTCTGCGATAGGCTCCAAGGCGGGCACCTGCGGAGGCACTTCCGCCAACACACGACTCACGGATTCGCGTGGTGCCTCCATGTTCTCTCTCGCCAGCTCGTGCCACGGGCCTCGGATTGGGTCGACCGCCACTATCAGCAAGGAGAAGTGCAGGGTGTGGATGAGCTGAGGGAACTCCTGGATCAGCTCAAGCGTGCCTGCCAGGGTTGAGAAGGATGAGTTGGGGATGCAGCTGGGGATTATCTCAGTGTGCGTGCGAGTGGCGGGTACTGTGGGTGGGAGGGGCCCTGCACCCGTATATGCACCGTGGCATCTCTTCCATCAGACCCACGTATCCACTACAGGCAATGTACGAGGATGGCCATGGCTCCGCAGGAGGGATGACACGTCCCCCGAACTGATGCAGGTCGACGCCCTCATCCTATGAGTGCATAGCAATGAGTGACGTGTTGCTCGTTTCAAGCTAAGTTTGGACTTACGGATTCCTCATCTGTGAGTTTGTTCTCACTGTGTGAATCGGTGGCATAGTTTTGTGAGCACTACGGGCTCATGCCAGGAGCTGTGAGCGAGTTCATTTATTTGTATTGAGGCTTTTCAATGAAACACGAACATACAACTCACTTGAGAGGTCCTCGTCGTAGCATCAAGTCATTGCTAAGCAGGCGTATGCCAGTGTCTGAAGAATGTGTTGAGTGGCTCAACAGCATTGTGGTGGTCGGTAGGGGGGAAGTGGGCAGTGGAACAGTGAACTATTGAGTTCTCACCCCCTCCGACTCTGCAGATATGCCATTGAGGAAGTGCCCACCGCCTTCTTGGAAAATTCATCTATGGAATGCCTCAGTGATGGGTTCCCTTGCGTATTGGCATTAGGTTTCGAATGAAGAGCGAGGAGGGCTCATGGTTTGCATACTGCAAGCCAGAGTCCATTCCCTCCTTTTGGGCCTGTCCTCTCTGCCAGCTACAGGTGGGCAATTTTCTCTGCCTTGTTTCATCAATCCTAGAGACCAAATGTGTCCAGGCTGTGATCATCAAACAGATTTCTAAGGTGCATTTGTTGTTATCGTTAATGAGCATGCACCCGCGCTAGGGTCTGAGGGAGGTATTTGGGAAGCTTTGGGGAGATACCAAACAGCGCTCGACAAGTACCGAAGATGCCGACTTTTACTGAACATGGTCAGTTCTTGCCCAACCAACGACAAGCCACCGAAGGACATTCAGCAGCACTTGGGTCAGTTCGCCCACACTTCACGTACTTACCATGACCACACAGGAGTGTTACGATAGGTGTTTATGAGATCGGAGCCAGTATTCCTTATTGGCCAATGTCCTCCGTGAGTCGGTCAGTCCTTATCGCTTATCTTCCTGACTCCCATATGGTCTGTCAAAACATGATCTTGCACCATTACTTGGCCACCCTGGCCGTACGATACCTCTTCTTTATTTTCATTGGTTTGCTAATGCCTGTTCCATCGACCTACGCTCGGGCAATGGATCCCAAATGTTCGGGATTCTGCCATCGCTGATTAACTTTTACCTTGTCACCTTTGGAATCCATATGGACATCTCACCTACCTTCTTATCTTCTCTGATTGCTAAGGCTTGGCACTCATTCGACATTTACTCTCATTTTCTTGTTTAATATTTTACTTAGGGGCTCTGTTTACTATAAAAACCCTATATACAACTCTGGAATAAACCAGCTTTTGCACCCCACAGTTCAGAGCTCATTTGCACTCATCTTAACCATTGAAATCGTCTCCATCAACTCCCAAAAACTTGTCATCTTTGTTGTTCGGCCTTGTTCGTGTTTGTACTTGTCTCTTCGCTTGTACCCCTCGTCCCCTCCTCAAATATTGTCAGAGTCCCGTGTGGCTCTTGAAGCACGTAGTTGTCGGTTGTGACACTACCTCCTCATTATTGACCAAATCGCCAACACGACCAACCGAACATTCGGGCAGTGTTCGGTGCAGTCCCGAAACTATTCGGTTGCTATAATCTCACACTCATCGCTCCTGCTCCAGTGCACCATCAATTTCTAAAGTCCTCACTAACGATTCCTTGTGTATCAGATACTAGCTCCAGCCCCCTGTATTAGAGGTTGTTTTGGTATTGTGCTCGGCACTTAGAGCCACCTCTAGCATATCATCATCATTCATCCGACGTCGATAACATCTGTGGCAAAGCCATGCGAAGAGCAGGTTTACAGATGTTATAACAACCCACTTATTCCTTTGCTCTACACAGCTTCTTTTGACAGTCGATGTGTCATTCCTTCTATTTAGGACAGGCTATCACAATTGAGATTATGCGTGTTCGTTGATAGGTTGTAGGCGCATCAGGGTGCTTGATTTCCAGGATGGTCCCACTGCAAACGGCATAATTCAGCCTGAGCATGTTCTGGAATAAAATCTTCTAGCCGCTTATGGTGTCTTCGCACAACACGCAGGGGAAGCAAGGCATACCATCTTGCCATTGTTCATTTTGTCGCCTCTTGGGATTAGAAGATCGTCATAGCATCACTAGGTCATTAAGCGCTTCTGGGCGAGTCAGTTAGGTGGACTGTCATAACGAGGGACTAATGATCCAGGGTCTGATGTCATCGAAGTGCAACTTACGATGGGCCTGTTTCACCCCAACACGCTTTTGTGCGAATAGCAGATGAGCTCTGTGGTTGATTTATGAGTGGGATAACCAAGTTGGTCGGTGCTCTTGGGCCTGCACCCTTTTTGTCTTATGTGACTTGATCTTGGCTGCATCTGTTCCGTCTATAGCTGCCCATGATGCTGTCTCATATATCCCCAACTTCTCACCTGACATATGTGCTCAGTGAACTTTTAGGAGTACATATCCAGAGGCATTTTTGAGTGGAAATGGGAAGAGATCTGCTTGCTCGGCCGAGCATTGTTGTTGTTGACAGAGCATTCATGAGTGGAGCCGGGATGTGAGTCATTCAGGCTCTTGATGATAGGGTCTGAATGCCATGCTCAATTTCATTGCCTCATCTATCAGTGTGACCGGATGCTGACCATATATCTGCATGCCCCAGTACCTACCTCCGACAGTCCGCCGACATGAAGATGTCATGCAATCATAATTTTGCTTTCTCATCTTTATCCGATCCCTTCGTCTCCTCTCTCTGAAGGTCATAAGCTCCGCTGTCCCCCAGCGCACTCTCAAGATTCCATGAATACACCATGGTTGTGTCGCTTGCCGCTTGCCACAAAGGGGCAATTCCATCCGACATGGGAGTGGCTCGCATTGTTATCTCTACTTCTGTCTTTACACCACATATCCTGTGTTGACTGAATGTCTTTGATTGCTTTAGTGCTGTATGACACAGCTGGCTTGACCGATGGACAGGTACTGTGATATTCACACACATTTTTAGATAAATTGTTGTTGAGTGTCTCTATTCCCAGAAGAGATAGCCAAGAAGCTTGAGAAGGAACATTCACAGCGATGGTGGACATTTGACAATTAAATTGGTAGATTCAAAGGAGCACTGTTATTGTAAATGTTAGAAGCATAAACACTATTTATATATGTCATCAAAGAGCCATGGATGTATTTGAGTGGCGAGACTCGGAGGACAAGTTCTAGTCAGCGCCGCCAGGGGGGTGCCCAATCTGATTGGACATTGATGTTGGATGCAACCTTCACATCATCTGAAGTATGGAGCCACTTCGCTCTGCATAGGGGGCTTTATTCATAGGAATGGATATATGCACTTCCACCAGTATGGTTGAATTCTTGCTTTCAGAATTGTTTATGTAAAACGTGATAGTAAATCTGTGACGTGGTGACAGAAGGGCGGGCAAGGCTATGTGGTAGTCACAAGTTTCAAGTGACTCCCTCATAGGACTAAGCGCAGTCTGTGCCCAGCTGTGCCTTATGATATTGTCAAGTCCAACTCTTCAACTATTTCTTCTTTCTGAGACACAGGTAATGCCTTGCAATGTGTCAAAGGTTGCTCTCGATACTAAGTGAGTATCGTGATATAGTGGATCTTGGACTATTGCGATAGTGATCTGACTGTTGGTCCATCCCACATAGTGCAATCAACTACTAGAACCCTCCCCTGCAATTGGGACTCAATGCACTCTCCAATCTGGGTGTCACTGCACCCGCAAGTGACTCTGGCATTCTCAAGGCCATTGATGATGAAGTAGCCTATCTATGCACTTCAATACACGCTATGAATAAGCTGCGCAATCATTTCATTTCTATAAGCCGCCTCCCATTAGAGATTCTAGTGCATATCTTTTCTATTCTAATGGTCATCAATTCCCCAAGAAAAAAATACCTAGGATGGATCAGGACCTTGCATGCTTGCTGTTATTGGAGACAAGCCACCATTGAAAACTCAAAGCTTTGGGCAAACATCCCTCTTGATCTCAGTGAAAGGTAGGGTTTGGAAATGTCGAAGCATGCGAAAAAGGCATTTCTTGTTTTTAAAAGCACCTATATGGAAAGGTCTATCAACTTAATCGTGCCGCATTGGCCTCACATGAAGGTGATCATTCTGTGTAGTCCCGTGAACACATTTCCAAAATTGCAGTTTATGGAAGCTCCTGTGCCAATGTTGGAACATATTGAGCTGACAGTGGAGGCTTATAGAAGTTTGGTGGAACTTTCTCAGGACCCATTCTCTGTGTTGAAGGTGCAACTCGCTCGGAGCACTATGGAGCAGTTTCGGGGTTTACAGAAGTATTGTACCTTACATTTGTTATTCTTTTGGTACTGGAACTGCTATCTTCTGTTATATACTTGTGGTCTCATGTCCGGGCTTCCTCAGACCTTCGCGTTACTCGTGCGAGGCTGAGGTGAGCCCCATATAGTTTACCTTTCCATATCTATTGCTTACCCTATTGTAGTTAGTTATATTCTAGGTGAATATATAGACCTTTGCATTACTCGTGCAAGGCTGAGTCTGTTCTACTCTAGATTTCTACAGGTTATGGGCCCTGCCTTAATCTGCTAAGTCACTCTACTCGTAACCTTTTGTAACAAGCCTTGATACCATGTCTGCTGTTTCTGTCTCTACCAACACCCTCCCATCAAATGTGCCCAAGCTGGACCCAAAGGGAACCAACTGGGTCATCTTCTCAATCCGCTTCAAGGATGCTATCACCACAAAGAAGAAGTGGGGCCATTTTGATGGCACTGCTCCCTGCCCCTCATTCACAGTTGCTACGGGTGCAACCTTATCCGAGAAGCAACTCACCACGATTCAGACTTGGAATGATGATGAAGCATCTGCCAAGTATCTTCTCTCACAACGACTCCCTGACTCAACTGTTATTCGTACCAACAAGATTGCTATGATAGCCACACACTGGGCCTCCATTGTTACTGACTACACTGCAAAGAGTGCATTTGCTCAGACCGCACTTCGCAAAGAGTTCCTCGACCTGT
Source organism: Heterobasidion irregulare TC 32-1 (assembly GCF_000320585.1). NCBI lineage: Eukaryota > Fungi > Basidiomycota > Agaricomycetes > Russulales > Bondarzewiaceae > Heterobasidion > Heterobasidion irregulare. The sequence goes on along the minus strand of NW_009258198.1, from coordinate 583,239 downwards.
GCATGCCTCGTTCTGGCGATGTCGACACCTTCTTCAAAGATCTAGCTGCAAAGAAGGAGAAGCTTGCGACATGCGGTGTAGAGATTTCCGATTAGGACTATCAGTCGACTGTGATCCGGTCACTCCTGACAAAACTTAGCCAATATGCGAGCAGTCTCCTTGTATCTGCTCGTCTTATTGGAGGATCCTCGGCAGAGAAGAAATTTGATATTCAAGTCCTGATGGACCTTGTGGTCGAGGAGTATGAGCATCTCACGCGTGAACAAGGGGCAAACACTGGTGGCAGTAACAGCAGCTCGAATGCAAATGATGTTGCCTTGTTAGTGATGGGAGGCAGTGGAGAAAGAGGAAAGAGCAAGCGACCATTTCAGGGCGCGTGCTGGAACTGCGGTGAGAAGGGTCACATTTGGGACAAGTGTCCTAAGCTGAAGAAGACTGACGGCAGCTCATCAAGCAAGTCTGGCTTGAAAACCACCGGGTCTGCAAATGTGGCCGTCGACTATGACTCCAACAGCGATGGCTTCTGGATAGCTGAAAGCATGTCTGGTGCATTGGAGGTAGATGACGACGAAGGCCACGGTTCAATGCTGAGTCTATACTCAGTGTCAGGCAGTGATGCCAGTGACAGCGTGCCTACATTAGATGATGATGAAGGGGGCTGGTTCTCGGAGATGGAGGAAGATGAGGGCGGAGAGTTCGAGGCATGGGCTGGAGATATGTGTCCGGAAGTGTATGGTGATGTTGCGCGGGACCTGGCCAGTTCCATCAGCGGCGTCAACCCCGACTCAGTGCATAATGACACCTCTGTCACCAACATGACTGACGAGCCAGAGTTATCTGCTGCTGTTTTTCCAGGTGTCAATAGTGCAGCCTACAGCAGGCATTGCCACGCTATCTTTGATTCCGGTGCCACGTGACACCTCTTCCCATACTGTGACGACTTCGAGACCTTCATGGAGATCCCCCCAAAGCCTTTCCAGTCCACAGCAAAGACAAGTTTCCAAGCTGTTGGGAAAGGGGAATTAGTCATTGACATTCCAAATGGTGTCAAAGCTTCTCAGGTAAGACTTACCGAGGTGCTCTATGCTCCCAAGGTGGGCTACACTCTTGTGTCGGTTGGATGCCTCAATGAGCTTGGTTTCTTGACCACCTTTGTGAATGGTGTATGCACAATCTGCACACCATCAGGCAGAAAGATCAGGGAGGTGCCATACTTGCAACATGGTATCTATGCAGTTATGCAGGGGTCAGCTTATGAGGAGGCAAATACAGCAGTTGAGAAGCTCACCATTGATTAGCTTCATGCCCGTCTTGGCCACATCTCTCCAAATATTGCGCGTCGGATGGTTGAATGTGGTTTTGTGACTGGAGTCTGGCTCGACACCCCAGACACCACACCCTCATTCTACGAGGTGTGCATGTATGCCAAGGCTACGTGCAAGCTGGTCCCAAAGTGACGCAATAGGGAACGTGCGAAAGCACTTGGTGATGAGGTGCACTCGGATCTCTGGGGTCCTGCCCCTATCGCAACAAGGCATGGCCGCCAATACTGGGTCACCTACACAGATGACCACAGCCATCTTTCGCATATTTACTTTCTGCACAAGAAGAACAAGACATTTAGCACTTACCAGAAGCTCACCGCGTGGTACAAGACCCAGCACAACATGACAGTCAAGATCCTGCACTCTGACCGAGGTGGCGAGTACACCAGGAAGGAGTTTGTTGCATTCCTCGAAGATCACGGCATGACACAGCGGCTGACAGTCCACGACACGCCCAAACACAACGGTGTTGCAGAATGTCTCAACCATATGATTGCCAAGCATGTACATGCGCTGCTGCACACAAGTGGCCTTCCCCACTTCCTATGGGGTGAGGCAGCTCGTCACGTGGTCTGGTTGAAAAATCAGACACCAACGAGCATGCTGCCCGATGGTGCCACGCCATACGAGATGGCTACGGGGAAGAAGCCGAGCCTTTGGGGTGTGCTAGAGTAGGGCAAGAAGGTGTGGGTCAAGTCCAAGGCTAAGCCCACATCCAAGTTGAGTGGTAGAGTTGAGGAGGGCAGGTGGATGGGTATTGACATATGGAAAAACACCCCCTTGTATTAGCTCTGGATTATATCCAATAGTGTCTAAAACTATCTAAAAGTGTTAATAGTATCTAAAAGTGTCTAATTTCCTAATTGGGAGCAACACATTGTGAGCATTGGATTGGTTTCTAATTTCATGATATTAGCACTAATTCTATACTAAGAAGTCTTTAATTATCAGTAAGAAATAGTAAGTACTACTGCTCTATTAGTAAGAAGGTAAAGATGTGGCACATTCTATACTATTTCAGCATATTACTCTCTTTCATATATGCCTATACCATTATCTTGTAGCTCTTTTGCTGACTTTCCAGCTGCTTTTATAAGGGATATAGAAAAAGAGAAATATGCATTGATGCCCCCAGCTACTTTGTTGGCAGCTTAGCAGCTGCCACAAGAGGCTATGAAGACCTAGGTACCTTGGCCTTGCACACAAGATGATTAAAGTTGTCATTGTTAGCCAATGCCTGCTACTAGTCATTATAGGACACAACATGTGGGTTGGACTTAGGGATATGCTATATGCAGCCTTGTAGACCTTGTCTATTAGTATAGTGGCTAATACTGTCTTATGCAGCACACAATCATCATCACTATTGATATTATAATTTTTAGCACTATTTATATTGTTTATTGCCTTGTTATACAGAAGATGCTTAAACTTGGTGTTTTCCTCTAGCTATGGGGCTGTGGAAAAGACAGTCATATTGGTATGTGGTGCCAGAATGATATATTTGCCTGCCATATAGGAAATATATGCATTAAGCATATTAAGATCACCTCCAACAATCTTGTGCTTATTTATATATAGGCATGCCATACATATACCCTTGTCCCCACCCTCTACCTCACTAGTGGCTATTTGGAAAACCCCTCTCTCTTATTGGATCTTGATTATTCATAATCATGTTTTTGATCAAATTTGCAAATTTAGGTAGCATTGTCTATACTAGTAGAGTCCCATTGAATATTACACTCAATCATAGTTTTACATATTCTCAGTCCAAATTGTATAAGTGCCATAATTTATTTTTATCCTATATAAAGTGTATTATTGATTTTCCATTGGTTTATTATCTTCTTAGCTGGTGTTTAAACTAAATCCTGAAAGACCTGACTTTTTAGGTATTTATTGACCTATTTATTTATAAGATAGAGGAAAGATAAATGTTAAATAAAATCAGAGATGTTGAGGTTGCCTATATTATGTCTACTTATTTAGATTACCAAGTTCATATCTTAGACCTTGTGGCTTAGTGGCTTAGAGCATCTGTCCTGGGTGCTTGCATACATGAGGTTGTTGGTTCAACTCTGGCAGAAGGCAAGTTTGTTATAAGGTATATTCTGTGTTTAGGTATTGAACTAGTGCTCTAATAAACATGACTTTGTAAGAAGGCTATGAGGTCTGTGATGCTTGATTTATTATGATTTTTCCGAAATTTCAAGTTATAATTAATCCTAATAATTCCTAATTTAGGAAAATTATGTCTAATTAGAACAGGTTTAGAGGGGGGGTAAGCTAAAAATGTCTAACCCTAATTGTTCTTAATTATGCATAAATAGAACTAATTAGAGCTTAATACAAAGGGGTGGTTTTCCAGAAGTTAGCAATCAGAGAAGATAAGAAGGTAGATGAGATGTCCATATGGGTTCCAAAGGTGACAAGGTAAAAGTTAATCAGCAATGGCGAAGTCCTGAACATTCGGGATCCGTCACCCGACCATAAGTAGACGGAACAGGCGTTGGAGAACCAATGAATAATAAAAAGAGGTATCATATGACCAGGGTGGCCAAGTAATGGTGCAAGATCACATTTGACCGACCATGTGGAAGTCGGGAAGATAAGCGATAAGGACCGACCAACTCACGGAGGACATCGGCCAATATGGCCTACTGGCTTTGATCTCGTAAACACTTATTATAACACTCCTATGTGGTCATGGTGAGTACGTGAAGTGTGGGCAAACTGACCCAAGTGCTGCCGAATATCCTTCGGTGGCTTGTCGTTGGTCAGGTAGGGACTGACCGTGTTCGGTAAAAGTTGGCGTCTTCGGTACTTGTTGAGCGCTGTTTGGTATCTCCCCAAAGCTTCCCGAATACCTCCCTCGGACCCTAGCGTGGGTGCATGCTCATCAGTGCTGTTTCGGGCTACACGTTCATCATTGATGGAGGTGCTGTCTCATGGAGTTCAAAGTGACAGGAGATTGTCTCTCTCTTGACAACCAAGAGTGAGTACGTATCCGCTATGCACGCTACGAAGGAGGCTCTCTGGCTTTGATCCCTCATCAAAGAGGTTCTTGAGCCCATTCCCAAAGTGACAGTCCTTTTCTCCGACAATCAGTCTGCCATTGCTCTTACCCAGGATCACCAGTACCATGCGCGCACGAAGCACATTGATGTGAGGTATCACTTTATTCATTGGGTTATCGAGGAAGGGAAGTTGAGGTTGGTTTATTGCCTGACGGATGACATGGTAGCCGACATGTTAATCAAGGCCCTGCCATTGGCTAAGGTTAAGCACTTTGCAGTTGAGCTTGGTCTCCGTGCAGCTTGAGGGGGAGTGTTGAAGGTGCAACTCACTTGGAGCACTACAGAGCAGTTTTGGGGTTTATGGAAGTATTGTACCTTACATTTGTTATTCTTTTGGTACTGGAACTGCTATCTTCTGTTATATACTTGCGGTCTCATGTCCGGGCTTCCTCAGACCTCCGCGTTACTCGTGCGAGGCTGAGGTGAGCCCCATATAGTTTACCTTTCCACATCCATTGCTTACCCTATTGTAGTCAGTTCTACTCTAGGTGAATACATCAGCAAATCGGCAGATTTCTGAGATGGTCTGAGATGTCTGTTTTTTGTCTTAAAGCTCTGAGGGCTTCTGCCGCCTCTGGGCATTCTGAACTCAGACACCACTCAGAACAAATCAGAATTATAACTAAGAAACAGGGAACAGGCAGTAGCATAATTGTACAGTACTAAAATGCGAGCCAGTGTGCATGATGGTCTACAAATTTGTTAACAAAGTAAGCGGCATATGCATCAAGCGCACTAGATGGGTCAACAGCATGCGGCGGTAGGAATTCTTCCCCATATACAGGAATGAGGTGTGCGGCCCTCACAATAGACTCGAGATGAATAACCGAGGTGGCATGATTTCCGTCGATGTCAAGGTCAGGTTCAACAATCCACATACTAGTGTCCTCATTGGGATCATCACCAATGGCCGAGAACCACTCAACGAGAGCACAAGGGTAAGTCCGCTGATGAGCATGTACCCGCGCTAGGGTCCGTGGGAGGTATTCGGGAAGCTTTGGGGAGATTCTGAACAGTGTTAGATGAGTACCGAAGATGCCGACTTGCACCAAACACGGTCGGTCCCCACCCGACCGACCGCAACCCTCCAAAGGATGTTCGGCAGCACTTGGGTCAGTTCGCCCACACTTCACGTACTTACCATGACCACACAGGGGTGTTACGATAGGTGTTTACGAGATCGGAGCCAGTCTTCCGTGTTGGCCGATGTGCTCCGTGAGTCAGTTGGTCCTTATCGCTTATCTTCCCGACTTCCACATGGTCGGTCAAACACGATCTTGCACCATTTCTTGGCTACCCTGGTCGTACGATACCTCTTCTTTATTTTTCATTGGTTCTCCAACGCCTGTTCCGTCTACCTACACTCGGGCGATGGATCCCAAATGTTCAGGATTTCGCCATCGCTAATTTAACTTTTACCTTGTCACCTTCAGAACCCATATGGACATCTCACCTACCTTCTTATCTTCTCTGATTGCTAAAGGCTTGGCGCCCATTTGACATCTACTCTCATTTCTTGTTTAATATTTTACTTAGAGGCTCTGTTTACTATAAAAACCTACATACACCTCTGGAATAAACCAGCTTTCGCACCCCACAGTTCAGAGCTCATTCGCACTCGTCTCAACCATCGAAATCATCTTCGTTGACTTCCGAAAACTTGCCATCCTCATCGTTTGGCCTCCTTCGCATTTGTACTTGTCTCTTCGCTCGTACCCCCGTCCTCCCTCGTATATTGTCAGAGTCCTGTGTGGCTCTTGAAGCACGTAGTTGTCGGTCGCGACACTACCTTCTCGTTACCGACCGCATCGCCAATACGACCGACTGAATGTTTGGTCGGTGTTCGGCGCAGTCCCGAAACCATTCGGGTGCTATAATCTCACACTCCCCGATTGCTTCTCAGTACGCCTTCAATTTCTAAAGTCATCACTTACAATTCCTTGTGTATCAGATACTAGCTCCAGCACCCCTGCAATAGAGGTTGTTTTAGTGTTGTGCTCGGCACTTAGAGCCACCTCTAGCGTATCACCGCCCATGGAACCAAAAACGGAAGAAAAGGCGCACACGGACAGCATTCAATCCACGGAAACCCTGGTGCTCTGCATCCATCTGTAAATAAACACAGTCGTAACGGCTGGGACCATGACGCCACGATGGTGTTGCCCGTATAACCTCGCGCCGCATGCCTCCAATGCCAGATGGATCACTTGGTGCGTAGAAAATGGCTGTTGCAGAATGATAAACGCTGACACGACGATCCGTCACGATAGGGCAGAGGTTGAGGGCAATAGTGGAAGCTGGAGGGCCATTTGGGTGGAGCTGTTCAAATAAAAATTGCCATGTAAGCTCTAGGAGTCGAGGATGGCCAATATAAATGCCGAGGGCATCTAGAGTCTGTGCATAGCCTGGTTCTGTTGCAGACAATAAATAATTAATCCAAAATACAGGCATGCTACTCACATTGTTTCTTCGTGAGGACCACATAATTTTCGACGGTGTGCCCTGCCACAGCACCCACATCCTCATCTCCTTCGTCAGCATCCTCGCAGCCTTTGTTGGCCGCCCCGCAACCTTTATCTAAATCTTCATGGCCTTCATTGGCATCCTCGTGGTCTTCATTGACATCCTCGTGGTCTTCATTGGCATTCTTGTGGTCTTCATTGGCATTGTCGAGACCTGCCTCTGCTTCATCTTCACAAGAAGTATAAGCATCTAAAGTGTCATTATTGGAAGCAATCAGGGAATCAGACTCACTTAGTTGTATAAATTCTGCATAAGCAGCATCTAGGCAAGTCCCAAACAACATCCCTCGACTGTGGAAGTCAATGCGAGCCGCCGCCAACTTGTCGAGATGCTGGTTTGCGAGGAGCATCTGGCCTAAGGGGTTGTTTTGGTTCGAGCTCCTCCATGGCTCTTTTACTGCCTTGATGTGTTTGGACTCTGTGATTGACGAGCACAAGCCATTTGGGGCCCCAAAGCGTTGTATATGCCTGACATAATGCTCCAGTGCATGCTGCCGTGGAAGGCAGAAGTCATCACAAACACCTGTCGCCTTGAAGATCTGGCGATGCTGTCGTAACCGGGCTAGCGCATCCTCAATCTGGGCGAGAGTAGCGCGGTCTATCTCATCACGACGGACAAGATAACATACTTCGAGAAAAGCGGCCAGTGTTTTGACCATTTGTTGCGGGACATGGCCAGCAATGGCAGGCAAATAAACCTGCGAGTAGATATCTGATTCATTTCTTCATACAGCTCATCATAAGCATTATAAAGTTCAATTTTACCTTCATAAGAGCCTTGGAGTCGTCCCCGGTCCATTGCTTGAAGTCACGACCTTGATGAAAGTGACGCAGGCCCGAAAAGGTAGGAACAGCTTCTATTCTTAGGGCAATGATTAGTCAGAAGCACAAGCTCCATAATCTATGATGAACCTCACCGGCGATCAATATCATCCATAATCTCATGTCCACGTGTTTTGCCATGCGTAAGAATAAGATAGTCGCACACCCACGTTACAAGATGATCCTTCCAGCAGCCCTTAATGATCTGGTGAAGTAGATCCGGTGAGATAAGCTGATGGATGTCAGTGCGAGGGAAATCATTGGTGAATGGCTACAACAGACAAACTTGTTGTTAAAAACAGATGAGTCACGTACTACCGCCTCACTTACAATAAGATCTGCGACAATTCTATAGTCGTCCTATAGTACTCCTGGAGTAAGGAGGTCTACAAGGAGTTCAGTATGTTCACGGCTTTGTGGTATCTACAAGGGACCATCTAGCTCCTTTGCGGGAGTTGTACAGCTGCAAAAAAGTGAGTAGAAGCAATTAAATCAAATAACGGCAGGCTGACACTTACATTGGACACCACCCCTGAACAATGCATGCCAAGAGCACTTGCTCAGGGTAATCTGCAATGTACAGGCCAAGCCCATAGATCACTCGACGATAATGACCATCCCAGCATCGGGTAACCTCAGGAGTGGTCATCACCAGCTTCAGGCATTGAAGGATTGCTGACAGTGATGAATGGAATAGTTGTCGTTGGAACTTCCGGAATAGAGCGCTGTTTGAGTATTTCTGTTCTGCTACAAGAAATTTTTCAGTATCTTTGAAGGTAGCGGTCGGCATGAGCTAGGTGACTTACTTTTTGGGACTGCAAGGAAGCTGATTAAGACGAGGGCATTACGGTGAGCACCTCTTACATGATTGTGAACATTTCCGATTGATCCATAGAGGGGATAATATTCATTTTGACTGGTAGCGACAGAGACCGTAGTCTTGTCGCTTCCAGGAATGATTGGCACAAACATAGACCCATGGTTTGTGGGGTCTTCTGCAATAGTATTCTATAAAAAAAATCAGGTCAAGACTGTGACAGAAACAAGATAGACCTACACATTGCTCAAATGCGAAGTCCGCTCCCATGAGATTCTTTCAGATTCGCTCCCCATTCTTGTCGAATTCCTGATAAGGGCAGTAATCAACATCACCTTCGAAGTCCGGGTTGCTGATCATGTTTCAAAAGAGCACATGCGGAGATCGGAACCAGACATCATACTTGTCGAACATCCATGGCGGTGTGACAGCAGCATTAGGAAGTTGGCCGGTGTATGATACATGGAATGATTGCCATGGAACATCACTGACCTTGATAGAATCAAGAACTGAGTCCAAATCTCCATGACTAGAAAATGGGGGCTCAGCATGATGCTTAAGTAGCGATGCAGCCCATAGGTCCATCAGTTCGTCTATGCCATTATTTGACATGTGCTGCCACCTGAAGAGAAACTCCCCTGTTTCGAATTCCAGACGGTCATGAAACGGAAACCAGTCATTGTCTTTATCAACACCATCTTGCTCATGACGTGGTGGCGGAGGTGTTCCAGGAGGGAGGTTATGTCCGTGAATATCACAAGGAAGGGCTGGAGAGTATATTGGTCATATATTAATGAGTAGAAACAAGATAACGACGCACCATTGATGTCTCGGTGATAAATGCGCTGTGCCCCTCTTGGAGGTTCGGCAATGTCTTCCATAGGTACTTCTAATGGTGCTGCTAAATCTGCAAGTTCGGGTGATGGCAAGCGCTCTGTCAGTGGAGGAGATAGAGAAGCAGATGGTAGTCGAATATGAGCTGAATTGTGGTGCTGAGTGAGCCCTGACATGTTGCGGAACTCCTTGGGGCAGTCAGGGCATTGAAGACGATACGGCTGGTGCTTGTGACATTGCGGCGGCATTTTCTCGAGTGAAAAGGGAGCAAAATGAAGTGCAAATTAAATAGGAAAGGTACTGGTACATTGGCTCTTGACAAGCGAGCAAAAACGGAGGCAGACTTGGGTACCATGGGTGGTATCGGACATTGAAATCTCTGTTGAACGGGCAAAACAAATACAAAGTTAATCCATCAGAAAATTGATAGCGCAATAGTGAACTCACTTTCTGCCCATACAATACCTTCTTGTGCTTGTTTTCTCCCTAATCCACTCATCACTCCTATTCTGCTGCCTCATCGGCACCCTCACCTTATTTTATTTTCCATGGTCCTCACAACTCGTCCAACAAATGCTTCACGGCATCCTGGTGCAATCATCCTGGTGAATACCCGTAAAAGACGCTCCAAAGCTGAAATGGCCAAAGAGAAACAGGTTGCTGATGCCGCTGCTGCCGCATCTGCTGAAGAGAAAAGCAATGTAATCAGCAAGATCGCAATGCTAGAAAAGCGGCTCAACAACGAGGAGCGTGTCAAGCAACAGCAGGTGGCTCGGCCCCAAGGCCGTCTTGCCAATTCAAACCCATCCTGGCCTGCAAATCAATCAGCGATAGTTCAGACACATCGAGGTCAATATCCGAGTACACATTTTTTACTTGATTTTCACCTGACATTGTTGTGAATCCATACCAGATGACCAAGCCATAGACGAGAACAATCAGCAGAGCGATAAGGATATGGTGCTGATCACTCACAAGCATGTGAAAGCTCCAACAAAGATCAGTCGAGCTGATATTCAAGCAGCTACTGATCGGCCCCTTGTTGCTTTGGCCAATCCAAGCACAAAATTGAGATCTAATGCTGATAAGAACATCGTCTCAACGGGGAAGAGAGGGGCCAGTGCAGTCAGTACTAGAGACAATGAGTAAGATTTAGATGGATGACCTGATGCCTATTTCCTGATCCTCTCTTGCATGTAGACGTGTTGTAAAGAAGGCTAAACCGGCACATCCCTCAGGGCTCAAGGGGAGCTGGTGTGACCAGTCGAAAGTGGGACTCACAAGACCGAAAACAGCTGACACCACCAAGAAGCCTCCGACCATGGTTTTGAGGTCAACTAATGACATCCAAATGACAAGAAATGACCTACCGTCAGAGCAACTGAATGAAGGTGCACCTGAGTATGCTCCAGGAGGTTTTGCTGAGGATGAGGAGGATGAGGATGAGGAGAGAGCAGTCGTCAGAAAGGAAGCAAAGCGCACAACATCATCAGTAAGCGCCTTGATGACAATCTGACCTATGTCACCTCGACTCACGATGCACCTGTTCTTGTCTGGATATATAGACTATTGTCAAGATAGAACCCAACCGCACCTCAAAACCCAAGTATCCACAGGGAGGTCAGCCTAGGATGGTCAAGAAAGAAAAGGCAAAGATCGAAGATCTTCCTGCCGGCAGCTATGGGCGATGGCTAACCAAGTTCATCCCTAGCTGGTAGGCCGTCATTGGGTCACAAGAAGACTCATGGAACGTCAGTGATGGTTTTCAGCTTGCGGGGCAAATGCAAAAAGTCTGGGATGAGGTTTACCCAGACATCCCCCACACCATTGAGGCTCGTGGCGACACCTTTCATTTGGTCTGTGAAGTCTTCTCCTTCCGATTCTGTTATGAGGCTGATGATTAGTAGGCTCAGCAAAAAGTCTACGAATGGCGTAGCTTCTTTGGAAGCATAGCGATTGATGTTGTGACCGGCTATTTCAACAGGGAGAACCTTCACACTTCAGAGGCTCGAAAACAGTATGTTGAAGATGCTGATGAGCATGCACCCGTGCTAGGGTCCGAGGGATATATTCGGGAAGCTTTGGGGAGATACCAAACAGCGCTAGACAAGTACCAAAGACGCTGACTTTTACCGAACACGGTCGGTCCCCACCCGACCGACAACAAGCCACCGAAGGACGATTCGGCAGCACTTGGGTCAGTTCGCCCACACTTCACGTACTTACCATGACCGCACAAGAGTGTTACGATAGGTGTGTACGAGATCGGAGCCAGTATTCCGTATCGGCCGATGTCCTCCGTGAGTCAATTGGTCCTTATCGCTTATCTTCCCGACTTCTGCATGGTCGGTCAAACGCGATCTTGCACCATTGCTTGGCCACCCTGGTCGTACAATACCTCTCCTTTATTTTTCATTGGTTCTCCAATGCCTGTTCCTGCTACCTACACTCGGGCGACGGATCCCGAACGTTCGGGATTTCAACATCACTGATTACCTTTTACCTTATCACCTTCGGAACCCATATGGACATCTCACCTACCTTCTTATCTTCTCTGATCGCTAAGGCTTGGCGCCCATTCGACATCTACTCTCATTTCAGGTTCGATATTTTACTTAGGGGCGCTGTTTACTATAAAAACCTATATTCAACTCTGGAATAAACTAGCTTTGGCTCCCCCCTTGTTCCGATTCCATTTGTGTGCTTGTGTCTATAAGACTTTGAGCCATTGCCTTCCGATCCTTGTTAGCATTTTGCCCTTTTGTTTGTGTTGTTGCGTTCGATCGCAGCCCTCCGTCAGAGCCCTTGTCGTTTTGCTCTTTCCCTCTCATCTAGTTTGTCATCCTCTGCCAGTGTCCAGTGTGGCCTTGCACCCATTCCCTTCCCTTTGCGTCCCGATCAAATCCCGATCAAACATCGACCGACCAACCGACCGACCTACCAACCAACCAACCAACCAACCAACCAACCAACCTACCGACTTACCGGCCAACCAACCAACCAACCAACCAACCAACCTACCGACTTACCGACCAACCAACCAACCAACCAACCAACCAACCAACCAACCAACCAACCAACCAACCAACCAACCAAACGACCAACCAACCAACCAACCAACCAACCAACCAACCAACCAACCAACCTACCAACCAACCAACCAACCAACCAACCAACCAACCAACCAACCAACCAACCAACCAACCAACCAACCAACCAACCAACCAACCAACCAACCAACCAACCAACCAACCAACTGAATATTTTGATTTTGGAGTTGTTTGTTCACTACACTCCGAACACTTTTAGTACGCTCCCTTGTTGGTTGTTGCACAGCTTATAGTTCCTTGCACACTAGAACCAGCTCCTGCCTACCTGCGCTTGTAGGGGTGTTTCTTGGGTGTGTTTCGCACTCAGAGGCATCACTAGCGTATCAACGCAGCATCATCCACAACTCCAGCCGTGTGCAGAGCATCGAGCCTCGATCAGAGTCCGAGATAGAGGATTTCGGATCGGAACTTGGCGAGCTATTCTAGTGCGTATATCAGGTCTTTTTTCTATAGGTATTCAATACTAACATTGTATCAAGACTTCTCTGGCCTCTCGCACACATCTTCCTCACCACCATATCCACGAACACTGCTTCGCCCTCGTACAATTCCCTCAACATACTCACATTCCTCTCAGACAATCAATCCCCACTCAATCTTTTCTGGCCTACATATCAGGTTCGTGCGCGACTCATGATCCGGCACACCCGTTTGGGCCCCGGATTGTCCTCTGTTCATAATAGTTTTCATACCGTATAATACTATCATTTTAATGGTAAGACTGTCGTAAGAAGCACCTGCGCGAGTCTCCAGTCGGGGTCTGAGCTACCAACAAAGCTTCTGACCTTCGTTCTGGATAGACTCTGACAGGTCTGAGTTAAGACCAATCCAGAGAAAGAACCTCCTGACGGCAGAGCCTTTCTCTGACCTCTGTTTGTTCTGAACTCTCTGAGTTCAGAACAAACAGAGGCTCTCAGACCTAAGTCAGAGATCGGCTGATTTGCTGATGTACATAGACCTTCGCGTTACTCGTGCGAGGCTGAGTCAGTTCTACTCTAGATTTCTACACTCTGGCCATGCCCCCCTCTTGCACACTGCTTTGTTTTCCGGGGTAGTGATTCATTAGTCTTCCTCAGCCTTTCATAATCTAACCGGCCCTCGAGGTGCATCACAATAACACTGTGGGTTCCTCAATCCTATCATTTAACACTTTTTTCGATGCATTGTCTAAAATGTGTTATCTTGAGACGCTTAGCATGCAGAACTCCCTCCCTTCCCTTCTTGCTTTGTCATCTAGTCGACCACAAGGGACAGTTGTACTCTCACACCTTTCGAGTTTGAAATTGAAAGGGTCTTGGTCACGTTGTATGGCCTTCCTCGAAACTGCGGAATTTCCACCGCTTTCTAAAATGACTCTCTATTGTGACTACAATGAGGGGTTATACAGGCACTCCCTTCTTCCAGTTCTTGAGAGGCGAAGCGGGAAAATGAGACTTGTACCCCCTCTTCGTACCATTCGGATGACTCGCCATAAATACTCACACCAGATTTCTGTTGTTGGATGGCTGCATTGTAATCCTCAACACTCTCATCACTCTTCCAAAACAGACACGGCGCCATTTTCTTTGACACTCGAATATGAACCTGGCCAACAACCGACGTTCGATTGGGACATCTTAGGAGCTTTGCCCACCCCAGTAACTGTGATTCTTTCCTTGGTTGAAGACATCCCTCATAACCTGGTGATGTTTCGCAGCGCAATTGAACGTGCTCAGGGTGTGAAGCACATCTCCCTCACTGATTCCATTCTACCATTGTTTTGCACAGCTATGGATACGAAGACAGATGCCGAGCAGACACCAGCCGACTCGTTTGTCGAGCACTTGCCTTTCCCCAGCCTTGAATCCATACATTTACATGACTTCCAATCCTCACCCACATCCACTCGAGATCTCTTGACCCGCGTACTCGAACAGCGCAGTACATCGCGGTCTCCTATCCAAGAAGTCGATCTCGACTGGAGCGTGCCGCAGAATTGGTTTGATGAGCTCAGAATCATCGTGCCGATTGTGTGTTGGCGCGAATAAACAAGAAGTGACCCAAGGGGATAGATCCGGATGAATATCGGGATGCTCTCATATACGAAGCGACGTACGATGCAGGGAATGCTGTACTGTGTGTTCTTAGTCTCAGATAAGAAGAAATTTCCATGCAATATAAACGGGACTATGTGGGACATTTGGTGCGAACTATTGCAGAACTAATGTGGACATCCGCTTATACTCCTGTAAGACAAAGCTACCAGGGACATGGCAGCAGCTATGATCTCACCAGAAGAAAGTGTAATGCAGGGAAAACCACCAGGTTCGTACGGAAAGGTTCACTCAATAGTGGTTCAATTATCTTATCATATACATCGTCAAAGAAGTCGTTGATAGCACAGTGGGCAATGAGACCATCGTCTGCTCAAACCCCTCCGCCTCAATCAGAATCGTAGGCATATTAACTGGCGAATCAATGGCCAGGTGTAACTAGAGAAAAAGAACGTGGGGGCGGTCAGGGGCTGTGGAAACTGCATGCTGAAGGGACAAATTACAGAGAGTGCCAACCTCCTTGTTGACGATCCCATCTCTTGCAGGATCGTCCTTTTTGAAGGTAGGTTGTCAAGAGAGAATGTCGCCACAAGTGAAGGGCCAGAGGGGACCAGGATAATTCGCAGGAAGCGAGATGAGAATGGGAAGCACAGTGAGAAAGAAAAGCGGAGGGAGAACGACAAGCAGGACGAAAATATAAAGCGAAGCGAGCAAGCCAAGAGGAGCGAGCAGAAGGTGACAAGTAGGGAAAGAGAGACAAGCTAGAGGGTGTGAAAGACAAGCGCCGAGACAGTTGTAAAAGATGAGAGAACAAGCGAAAAGAGACGAAAGCAGAGGAACCGTCAAACCATTACAACATCAGACTGGGGCAAGCAGGGTTGCATCGACGAAAGACGTGATGAACAGCCGAGTGGAGACGTACCTGGAAATGTAAGACGTGTGGGCGACTCAGTATTTGCGACAGCGGAAAGAGGAATGATGGA
The DNA here is from genome assembly GCF_000320585.1 of Heterobasidion irregulare TC 32-1. Classification (NCBI taxonomy): domain Eukaryota; kingdom Fungi; phylum Basidiomycota; class Agaricomycetes; order Russulales; family Bondarzewiaceae; genus Heterobasidion; species Heterobasidion irregulare. The sequence continues at coordinate 567,713 of NW_009258198.1, read as the reverse complement.
CTCACCGGGGACTGACGCCCCCCAACTGGCGACACGATCTCTTGCAGTTATAAGTAGACGTGTGTGGCGGTGCGCGACCTAAGCAATAGAATGATTAAGTGTACTTACACTGACAAGATATTCGTGACCAAGGATGAGCTGAGAAGGTCGCCCAGATATACCAGAAAAGGGAAATAAGCAAGAAAGGGAGAGAAGCAAGAGAGACCGAGAAGGTCGCAGAGAGAGACTAGGGCCGCCGAGCATGAAGAAAGGACAGAGAAGATAGACGAGCAAGGAGACAAGACTGAGATAAACGAGCAAATATTGAGATGAGAAGCCAGAAACTAGGAGCAAAGCCACAGCGAGAGGAGACAGCGAGGACCAAGTCAAACAGAGCGAGCAAGCCAGAGCGAGGAGAAAAAAGGACACAGCTATGAGAGAGCACAGAGAGGTGAGAACACAGAGCGACCAGAGAAGACAGCGAAGAGCGAGCAGAACACAGCTAAGGACACTAAAGCGCAGCAAATAATGATAAGAGACGAGAACTACCAGTGAGAGCAAGCAAGCAAGACAGAACCTAGACATGTTGAAGAGACACACCAGCAACCAGACGTCGAAGCCACCTCCAGAGAACGATAGAGCCCGATGCCACAGACCAAAGCCACAGATCCCAGAGCAGTGTCGCCAGAAGATACAACGTAGCCATTGAACTTGCTGTCGTGCTTGAAGGCGATCGTGCCTGCTAATGCGGCGTCGAGCATCGATGATATACGAACAATAGTCAATAAGGCGTACCTATGAACCTGACGTCGTGCCTGGGGCGATCGTGCCTAATAACCTGGAGTGCGTCGAGGTTCAGTGGTGGAAGTAACGGCGAACGGCGTGAATGAGATGCACCTGTGCAGATGAAGGAGATCTTGGAGAGGACAGTAAGTACCGGAGCGCATGAGAGAGGACAAGGGTAATGGAGGTGGTGGGGAGGAAGGGAGAGTGGTGGACAGAAAGAGGAGAGAACGGCGAGGCTTTATAGACTTGGGGGTCGCCAATGTGGCTTTGGGGCCATCGGTTGACCCCCGACATTCGCCACGCTTCTCGGCCCAGCCACCTCGTGATCGGCGTGTGCAGTCGGCTGATGGTCGTTGACCACGATCATCCCGGCACGAAGTGCCGCAAGGGTGGTTTTGCGTCTCGTACGCGCCACGCCACTCATGGTCACAGTGGTATTGTACTTGTTTTTCAAATCCTGGATGATTGCAGCCCTTTCCAGCAAAGATTTATACGAACTGGAACGGAATACGTGGATCGGTAGGGAGAGCTCTCAAGTTTAGAAGGTGCATCATCTCGTCTCTCATACCTTGAACCAACAACTCCTATGACGCCTAGTACTTCGAATCCTGCAATAAAGGCGAATAGCACGGGAACATCCCGATAGTCGTAATTACTGTTAAACCTTAACAGTTAAGAAGGGCTCAAATTCAATCCTCTTTCCACAAGCGATTGCCTAACAACGCACCACTCTGGGAAGGACGTACGCAGGCTGATCTATCGATTCTCTCAGTCGTGCAGGACTGCATGGAGTACACTAGCCACTTTGGAAACAGACAAGGATCCACACCTACGCCGAGAATTCAGTGATAAATCCTTTGATACTAGAGAATGCCTCTCACCAGACATAGGCTCGTCTAGAATCAGCACGTCCGCACTGGCGACTAATTCCGACCCTCCGCATCTCAGAACCCCTTCGAATTCGCCGCCTGCACTGAGCCCAAGTTATTCTGACGCGCCGGGCTGTTCCATGACGTCCTACACGAGCTGTTTTTTCTCCTAGAAGATCATCAAGACGCATTCAACAGCGAATAGGGTCGAGCGAATAGGGTCGAGCGAATAGGGTCGAGGGAAGGACGCGATGTTGTACGAAATCAGGGTGAAGTTCGTGCTTGAGGGAGGCAGTCACAGATTTTGTCTTGTACGATCTCTGTGCCCTCGTATCATGTGATCTGGGCCCATTTTATCGGAAAAGTGTCATGATAGGTGCTGGCTTCGAGGTTGCCTGGCTGTATGTATGCGCATGTTTCCGTGCAGACACGAATAAGCGTCAATGTCAAGCATAGCTGCCGGGTGGTATGTGAAGACTATGTGAAGCCGGGTGGTACTGCACCTTGAGCAGTCCTTGAGCGTCTCCCCGACTGATTAAAAACCCGCCTGGTCATTTAGACTTCTGAGTCCCAGCAGAAAACTTTCGTCGAGCGGCCTCGCTGTTGTTGCGGCCGCTTTACATGGGGCGTCGATCGTCCCGAACTGATCGCCCTTGAAGCCCGCCGCGAATCGAGCCTACCTCCCCATCTCTTGTCGACGACCTTAATTCGTCCAGGCTTGTGTGCAACTCGCTCCTTCTCCAGCTTGATGCACTGCTCCTCCGACATCAACAACCCTCCGAGTCTCCACTTGGTCCACCGAGAATACATTCGAAACCTTGCCCTCAACAACTGCACCCTCAGCCTCTACCAGTGAGATCGCCTTACCCATCTGACATCAATGCAGAAAAACAGAGTAGCACACCCACGAATGCTTCGCTGAGTTCGATGCTTCGTTTGTCTCATCAGAGCTAATGGTCAGTTCCAATGGATGAAATCTGTACGAAATCGAGATAGTTACTCTGCTCAGTTTGGTTGGAATTGGCTGTATACCAGGACGGCTCGAGTTCGAAGGACGATATGAGAAGAAATAGTGATCCGGAAACAGAGCCGGAGAGAATAATATGTACAGGAAATTTCCGTGATAGAAGTGATCAACCTCGTGAAAGATGACCTTTTCGAACTCTCGCCGCAGAGGCCCTGAGGCCTGGCCTTGAGGTGCCGTCGTGGACGCGATGCATGATGGCTTATATAACGACCGGTTTCCCATCCGTCGTGCAATGCCGAGCGGGTCCACCACGACCAGACCTGCGAAAATACAGAGCGAGTCAGCTTCCTATCCGCATCGATCCGAAGCGCGAGACGATGGCAAGAACGACGAGGGTGAAAGGAACGGCAAAGGCATCTATGGTATGCGGCGCGAAACAAAGGAGCGAGCGAAGAGAAGATGAAAGCATACGGTACGCACCTTCAGCTCTATCCACTGAGCAGGCTATCTCCTATGCCCCCCATGCCCCCTCCGCCGCCCTCTAGACCATCGTGTCTCGGGCCCTGCGAGGGACCGCCCCCGCCGTTATGTTTCCTGCCCCTGTTTGGGCAGTGCTCCCGCATGTGGCGAAGCACTTCATCTTTGCGCACGAACAGGGCGGGGCAGTCGTCGCATGCAAACTCGCACACTCCTCCATGGCGCAGAGTCGCCTTGTGTCGGGGCATGTCGTACGGGCACGACAGCCGCTTGCTACACCCGTCGGGGCCGTCGCAGACATGAGGGTCTGCCCTCTTGCGCTTTCGCGCGCCTCTCTGTTTCTCCCCAGGTGTCGTTGTCCAGGGCCCTCCAATGGACTGCGGTACAGCCTCGGGGACTGGCTCACCTATGGGGATCTCCACCCTGTGGGTGGACGTCGTCGATGTAAATGTAGTATCTTTGGGGGCGCTGCCATGCGCCTGTGGATAGACCACAGGGATCTGGCTTTGCACCCCCACCATCTCTCTTCCTCTCGCCGCATAGTGGCTCGGCAGCCTGACTGAAAACAGCCCACACCCCGCGATCGGGGGCATGCGCGGCCTCCTGACTATGCGCCTCTCCGCCTTCGCGCCGTTCCCTCCCTGGCTTCCTCCCTGGCCCTCCCCCTCCCCTTCGCTTCCCTTCTCGTTCCTCGCCTTCTTCCGCCTCGGCCCCTCCTCCGCATCCACATGGTGCGCCTGCGGCACCGGCACCGAGGCGGTCTCTGGTGATGGCGGCAGCTCTGGGATGGGCCCCGGGACCTCCTCGACGGGCTCCCGCGGAAGCACCTCGGCCAACACCCGAAGGACGATGTCGCGCGGTGCCTCCACGATCTCCTGCGCCATCTCGCTCCATGGACCCCTGATCGGCTGGACGGCGTCCAGCAGCGAGGAGAAATGCGCCGCGCCGCGCCTCCGAGGGACCTCAATACGGTCCAATGCATCCACCCGTGCTGAGAAGGTCGAGACGGGGACATAGCGTAGAGCCTCCTCCGTGTATGCATGAGTGGCGGGGACTGGAACCGGGAACGGCCATGCGCCCGTCGACTCGTCGTTGTCGTCGTCCCAGTGGGCGGCCTGGGCGGACGCGTGTGGTGCGAAGGGGGTCGGACCCGCGAGGTGGGTCACAGGGAGGGATGGATGCGGCAGTGGCACGTAGGGATTCAGGTGTCCCCCATGCACGATGTAGGTATAGGGCCACGGTTGTGCAGAACATTGGGTGTCCTCGTCCTAGGAATGCAGATCAATGAGCGGCGTGCTGATATTCTGTAGCTAAGATTCGGACTTACCGACTCGTCGTTGGCACAGGTCTGGAAGCGTGACGGGCCTGCGCCAGGAGCTGTGGGCAAGTTCGTGTTCATGTACTCAAATGACATGCACATGCAGAACATACTGAAGAGGTCTTCCTCGGCGTCACGGCCATCATTATAGCACCACGACATTGCTGGGAAGGTGGATAATGTTGCGTAGGATGTGTTGTTGAGTGGCTCAACGGCGTTGTGGTGGTCGGTAGGGGAAAGGTGGGTCAGACTTGACGTTACAGAGTAGGAAGCGCCCACCGCCTTCTACAAGGAAAATGTTCAAGGAACGCATCAGAAGTCGTTGTGATGCCTTTCTTCCTCTGTTGTAATCAGGCTCAGACCCAAGCGCAAGGTGGGTGCATTGTTCGCATCCCGCAAATTAGTGATATATTCTCCTTTCGGGCGAATTATTTTTTCCAGCGACAGGCGGGCAATATTTTCTTCATCCCATCAGTCGTGTGAGACAGAATGCGTCCAGGCTGTCATCATTCGGCGGATTTCCGGGGTACGTTCGACGTTATCGTCGTTCATCCGATGTCGATAACATCTGTGGCAAAGCCATGCGAGGAGCGGGGTTACACGTGTCGTAACAACCCGCTTACTCCCTTGTTCTGCACAGCTTCTTTTGACAGTTGACTCCCGTCAGCGCCATGCCTTGTATCTGGTACGGGCCGCTGCAATTGAAATTATGCGCCGATTGTTGTAGGCGCATCAGGGTGCTTGATTTTACGGATGGTTCCATCGCAAACGGCATAATCCAGCCCGCTTGTATTTTGGAATCGAAACTTCTAGCCGCTTCTGGTGTCTCCGCACAACCCGCAAGGGGTAGCAAGGCACAGCATTGTGCCATGTTTATTTCATCGCTTTTTAGGGAGTAGAGGATCGTTGGAGCATGACGGGCCCATTCAGCTCGATCAGGATTCCGTGTATGGGCGATTGCAGGCTCGCCGGAATGCCACGACGCATGACCGTGGATTTAGGGCCTGTTCTCGTCTGGAGTGCGACTTACGATAATACCGGTGCGAAGGTGGGGGCGCTCAGTGATGAATGCACAATTGGGATGACTAATTTGGTCGGCAGTCTAGGGCCTGTACACTCCCTGTATGCGGCATCGTGGACAGCCATAGGCGGAACAGATACATCCAACCATCGGCGTATTTTCCTTGAACTGCCCATCGGTTTGGTCCTCTCGGCGCGTGAGTATCCGGAGGCGTCCTCAAGTGGAAATGGGAAGCCACCTGCTCGTCGACCATTGTCAGTGTCGACAGAGCACAGCGAAGCTTGAATGTGTGATCGAGCTATCGTTTATGAGGAGATGGTCTATGTGTCATACCTAATCTCATCGCTTCACAGATAAGAATGCTTTGGTACGTACTGCTTTGCGAGGGTATCTTGCGATCAAGAACATGGGTTCTCATTTTCGTCCGATCCTTTCATTCTCTCTGTCTACAGGCTGTACACTCGAGTCGGACTCTCTCAACAGACTCTGCAGATGTCATGGAATCCTCAATGTCCCACTGCTTGCTACAAATGGACAAGCTGATACGATACAAGCGCGGCTCCTGTTATTCTCTGCATCGTTGTGTTATGAATGTCCCCGTTCGGCAAATATTTCTGCAAGACATCTTGATGGACGAGGTGGAGATTATCACCTCAGAGGGTTCAACGTCTCAGCAGGGCCAGATAGTGCGCCTTCATTTAGGACCGCTTTACACCTTATCAACTGCAATTCCCGATGGTTGTAATGCCGTATGCCATAGCTGACTCGGCGGATGGACAACTGCTGATATTTACGCGCGCAGGTTCTGAGAAACATGGTTTTTGAGTGCGTCTAGGCTCAGAAAAGGTGTCTTATCACAGAAAGACAAGGAAGACGCTTTGGGAAGAACGATTGATATTGTCGTGCAGCAATGATGGGCAGTTTGGCGTGATTTGCTGGATCTGAGAAAGCATCGCTGTAAGCATTTCTCGAAAACATTTTTAGGAGACAGTAGTAATGTCATGAACGAGTCATGTATGTATGTAGGAGGACAAGTTGAAGTTGGCGCCGCTAGAGTGGCGCTCGAATGACGTGGATGCGCCTTACTTTGCACGGCAGGGCCACGTGGCTATAGTCGGCCGTTCGAGTGCTTGGGTTCTGCGTCTTCACAGGCAGTCCACACCCACATGCCGTCGAATCAGACTCTTGATCCATCTCTTTCTTCTGGGATACAGGTGAAACCTTGTGATGTGGGAGAGGTCGTTATCGAGACCAGGTGAGTATCCTGATCTGCTGTATTTGGGACCATTGCGATGGTGCAGTGATCTGACCAGTCCATACAGTGCGATCGACTACTGGAGTCCTCCCTTGCAATCAAGACTGACTACGCTCTCCCATATAAGCGCCACTGCATCCTCAGGTGATTCAGATGCTCTCAGGGTCTTTGATGACGAATTAGCCTATCTATCATTGCTGATTTCGCCCAGTGAACTTGAGGTCATGCTTGAAGGCGATCGTGCCAATGAATACAGCATTGGGCTTCGACTGTGCGGTGGACTGGTTGTGGCACTTGAAACTTGAAGTAAGGGCGACAGAATCATGAACAGCCGGATGGAGACGTACCTGGAAATGTAAGACGTGTGGGCGACTCAGTAATTGCGACAGCGGGAAGAGGAAGTAAGGACTCACCGGGGGCTGACGCCCCCTAACTGGCGACACGATCTCTTGCAGCTTGAAGTAGGTGTGTGTGGCGGTGCAGGACCTAAGGGACAGAATGGTTAGGTGTACTTACACTGACAAGATATGACCAAGGATGGCCTGAGAAGGTCGCCAAGATACGCCAGAAAATAACAACAAGCAAGGAAGGAAGAGAGGCAAGAGAGACCGAGAGCATCGCCGAGATAGACCAGGGCCGTCGAGCATGAAGAAAGGACAGAGAAGATAGACGAGCAAGGAGACAAGACTGAGATAAACGAGCAAATATTGAGATGAGAAGCCAGAAACCAGGAGCAAAGCCACAGCGAGAGGAGACAGCGAGGACCAAGTCAAACAGAGCGAGCAAGCCAGAGCGAGGAGAAAAAAGGACACAGCTATGAGAGAGCACAGAGAGGTGAGAACACAGAGCGACCAGAGAAGACAGCGAAGAGCGAGCAGAACACAGCTAAGGACACTAAAGCGCAGCAAGTAATGATAAGAGACGAGAACTACCAGTGAGAGCAAGCAAGCAAGACAGAACCTAGACATGTTGAAGAGACACACCAGCAACCAGACGTCAAAGCCACCTCCAGAGAACGATAGAGCCCGATGCCACAGACCAAAGCCACAGATCCCAGAGCAGTGTCGCCAGAAGATACAATGTAGCCAGTGAACTTGCTGTCGTGCTTGAAGGCGATCGTGCCTGCTAATGCGTCGTTGAGCACCAAGGATATACGAGCAGTGGTCAATAAGACGTACCTATGAACTTGACATCGTGCCTGGGGCGATCGTGCCTAATAACCTAGAGCGCGTCGAGGTTCAATGGTTGAAGTGATGGCGAACAGCATGAATGAGATGTACCTGTACAGATGAAGGAGGGCACGGAGAGGACAGTGAGTACCGCAGGATAGCATGAGAGAGGACAAGGGTAGTGGTGGTGGTGGGGAGAAAGAGAGAGTGGTGGAGACAAAGAGGAGAGAATGGCAAGCCTTTTATACACCTCAGGGTCACCAATGTGGCTTTGGGGCCATCGGTGAACGCTTGGACCTCCGCTGCCACCAACATTCGCCACACAATGTCCAAACGCCACGCTTCTCTGCCCAGCCACCTCGCCCGTTATGGAAAGAGAACCGGAGCTTTTTGCCATCGGGATGATAAGCGTCGTTGACTTCAATCATCTCGGGGACAAACACGATGCACGAAGGCGCGAGTCGTCGTAAGGTGGCTTTGGCTTCTTCAGAAACCACCGCCGCGCGCCACTCGTAGTCACAGGTATGTTGTCCCTGCGACACTTTCTCGTAAGCCTAATTCGACATTCGAGTTCAGAAGTTGTATCATCTCGTCTCGCACCTTGCATAAAGCAATTGCAATGACGCTCACTCCATGAAGGCGAACAGCACAAAAACGTTGCAATAGTATTAATTACTTCTAAATCCGAACAGCTAACAGTGGGCCAGATTTAATTCTCCTTCCACAAGCGATTGCCAAACAACGCACCAAATTCATGATGAGACTCGCAGGTATATCAGCAGGGATGCCCTGCAGTACGCCCCAACTCTAGTTAGCAGCCAGAACCGAAGGCATGAGCGTCATCTGCGAGTTTTTCTCTACCATCCATGCCTTCGATCTCTTCCCATCCGAGGACTGCACCGCCTTGCACTGCCCGCGGATTACTACCGCGGCTTGGCGGTGAACACCTTCCGGAGGTTGTCCCAAACGACCGAGGGCGACTGGGCGGCGTCGATCCGGTGCCAAAGGCCCTTGTTCTTGTAGTACTGCACGACGGGCGTGGTTTGGGAATGGAATGACTTGAGACGCTTGGTGAGCGTCTCGACGTTGTCGTCCGAGCGCTGGATGAGTGGCTCGCCGGTGACGTCGTCGGTCATGGCCTTCTTTGGTGGGCTAGAGAAGACGAACCGAAGGGGTTCGTGACTGAGGTTCAGACGCAGAGCCAAAGGGGTTTGTGACGCACTGGAACTCCCTGTGGTAGGTGCGCCCGCTTGCAGGGTGAATCAGACGACCAGTGATTCGAGAGATGAGCAGCTCGTCGGGAATCTCGAGCTGCACGACCGAGTCGAGCTTCTCCTTGCGCTCGAACAGCATCGAATCAAGCTTCTCGGCCTGCGGGACTGTGCGCGGGAAACCGTCCAAGACAAAGCTGGGGACGACATGAGTTAACACGTGTTTGTGAAACGATGCGGGGCAGGAGGGGAGCAGGAGACGGGTGAAATCGGGTGTGTGCGCCGAGCGGCCTCAGGGCTTGAGGTGGAGTCGCCCAAGCACGTGTGGTGTATGCAGCGATGGACGATGGATGGTCGCAAAATGAAAAGGGAATGCAAGCCGTCCTGACACGTACCCGTTCTTGCACGCCTCGTTGTTCTCCAGCTGATCCTTGATCATGCCCACCATGATGTCGTCGCTGACGAGACCGCCCGCGTCCATGATCTTCTTGGCTTCAACGCCGAGCTTCGTCTTCTGATTGACCTGCTAGCGCAACATGTCACCGGTCGCGAGATGGCAGACGCAGAACTGGTCGTGGATGCGAGGAGCCTGGGTGCCCTTGCCTACAAGCAATGAGCACAACAATGCTACGGCACACGACGGGCTGCGAGCAGACACGGCGTACCAGCGCCTGGGGGCCCAATGAGAATTGTGCGAAGCTGGCTGGCTGGTGTCTGCCGTTGGACACCGATGTCTCTCGGGCTTCATAAGACAAACGGCAGAGCAGCGGCAGTCTGTGATCGTGCAATGGGTTGCGAGCCCTTTGCTCGACATACATGAAGAAAAGAAAGCGGGCTGACGCCGACTCTCGCAGCGATTCTAGATTTCGTCGTCGAGAGACATTGTCTGGCCTGAGATTGCCGCTGGATGCCGAGGGCTGGACATTGGAGATATTTGTGACGTGCGTGACCCTCTGGCCGATAAAATCGAGTGAATAAGCCTCCTCAAGCTCACTAGCTGTTCAAAATCCCAGAATGCATCCGAGATGTCATCAAATTACAGGAGCCAAGCTCTGACCTGCTCTGACGAAGAGATGAATTTCATTGAATTGTCGGAGGTGCAAGATGAGCGCGTCACGGTGACACGACACGACGCGGTTCAGCGCAGCAGCGTTATCTAAAAATAGACCACGCTCATTGACGTGGAACTTGGAGCAGCTGAGCTCGTCCACAGCTGCAGCACATTGTCTCTCCTCTCCCCTGGTACTGAACCAGCATACAACTCACTCACCATGCTGCTCACTCTGCTCACTCCTCCTGCTGGGCATTGCTGCGCTGGCACAGGACAAGTCGAACACCGGCAACTCTGTCCTCGTCGTCCTTCAGCCAAGCTGAAAGAGAGAGGATTTCTCGATATTCTTTGGTGGTCTTGAAAGTGAGGCTCCCTTGACGTTTTTGCGAATCTGCGTGGTGTGCTAACCCCACGTCAGAACAGGGATACGACCTGACATTCCGTGCTCCAAAGGACGAAAGCCCTCATCCAGGATGATATACCCTCCTTCGCACACGTCATCCTGTTTGCCCCGGATACCAAAAGTAGGTGTCTCCAGACTCTACATGTCCTACTGCGCGCTTGCGCCTCCTTGCGTACAGCATTCGCGCAGGACATCACCCCCAATCCCTAATCACGCTGCTCTCCTCCAATACCAACCTCCTCATCGCTCTCTCCCCCAAACAATCCCCTTTCACCTCCTTGGCCGCTGAATTCTCTCTCATCCTACCCCCACCCGGCACCCCGCTCGTCTCGCACTTCCCAGAACGCAGCACCAACGTCACCACCATTCCCATCCCCGTCCCGCCGCACCCCATCCTCACCCCGCAAACAGCGCCCATCTGGTTGTCCGGCGTGCCCCACGCGTTCGGAAACAACCCGCTCCTGTTCCCCATTCTCAAGGCACCGGCGGAAAGTTTTGCTGCGGACTCGACTGCGGACTCGGCCGCGGATACGCTCGTCGAGGCGGCAGAGAAGGGCGGCGAGGGTTTGTGGGTTGGCAGCGCGCTCGGTGTCGTCACTGGCTTCCAGACGCGCGACGAGTCGCGCGCGATGTGAGCCGGGGGTGTCGAACTGTTCTCAAACAAATTCATAACGAAGGAGATTTCAAAGTGCGTGTCTTGCCTGAGGATGTCGTGTGGATTGCTTACCTGGGATGTAGGGGCATCAAGTCCGGCAACGAACAATTCGCAAAGGATATTACGGCTTGGACGTCCCAGGAGAAGCCCATTCTCAGGATAGACAGCACCGCGCACCATCTTTTGAACGAGACGGAGCCCCGCGAGCACTACACGATCAAGGGCCAAATCGTAAGCTCAACCCGACACCATATTTTCCCTATTCTGCATATCAATAACGCTTTTACTTGCCTCAAACCCTCAGGTCCACGACGCATACGTGTCCCAATACAACGCAAAGACATCCGCATGGGAGCCCTACTCCGGCCTCACCGACCTACAGCTCGAGTTCACGATGCTTGATCCGCACATCCGCACCGCGCTGCCTGCCGTCCCTGGCGTGCCCGGAAAGTACTCCGTCACGTTCCGCGCGCCCGACCGGCACGGCGTGTTTAAATCCGTCGTCGACTACAAGCGACACGGCTGGACGTTCCTCGCTAGCTCGACGACCGTGCCCGTCGTCCCGCCGCGCCATGATGGGCACCCGCGCTTCTTGAGCGCCGCGTGGCCGTACTATGCGGGGGCCATCAGCACGAGCGTGGGCTTTTTGCTGTTCTCGGCGCTTTGGCTCGCGGGAGACGACAGAAGCGCTAAGAAGGGCGGCGCGAAAACGGAGTAATGGAGACGCGGCGGTCAGGTCTGAGTCTGGCATATCTGCTTTAGCAAAATATATATTTATTAAAAGAGGTGATACTCATCAAGCAGTCGTGGGTGAGCCGGTATCTACTCGGTCGAATCAAAGTAAAGCTACAACACATCCTCCATACTCAGGGGAAGAAAGGTACGCACTGCATTGCCGTGACTTCGTTAGAGGACCTGCGTGAGGATGTAAGGAAATCAGTATCCATTGATGAGAGGCAGAAGGACAATGAAGAACTCACCGGGGGCGGGTCAGATCACGCCCCCGAGTCAGCAAGATGATTCTCAAATCAGAAATCGTGGAACATAGCTGTATACTCGTCTCGGACGAGACGGACCCCTTCGCTATTGAGCGTCTTTCTGCGGCGGGTGGATCCCTGGAGAGAAACCTGAACAAACGTCATCACGTCCCGCTCTCACCCATTCTCGCAACTGAATCCCCGGGCCAGAGGGACCCAACGGCAGGCAAAGATAACAGAAGGCGCGGTTGGTGGTCCTGTTCATCCATCTGCCATCTCGCGTGTGAGTGCGACACTTGATATCCGACGGGTTGGAAGGCTCACCGGGCTGCACTCCAGGTCACACTTGGCTGATGGCGGGCGATCCATGACGTGCAGCTCTTGTCCATGACGGTTACCGAATCCCCGGCCGGGGAGATCCAACGACAGTCCGAGACAAAAGAAGACGCATTTCGCGGCCTTGGTCACCACCAGCGAACGTCAGTGTCGTGAACGGTAACTGGGAGAAATGCATTACGCACCAAGCCATGCATAACTAGCCGTAGTCCCCGATACTTACCTCACTCCAACGGTCTTGAAAGAAAACAAAACTACATACTATACCGGGACCATGTAGGGCGATCCATGACATGCAGCTCTTGCCAGCGACGGTTACCGAATCCCCGGCCGGGGAGATCCAACGACAGTCCGGAACAAGAGAAGACGCATTTCGTGGCCCTGCTCATTGCGTCAGTATCGTCGCAGTTGATCAGATGGGCGAGAGACGCACCAGGGATCTTTTGATACCCAACACCTCCACGCTTTAACAGATAATAGAAACAGACACTACACCGCGAGCAGTCCAGGCGAAACTTGAACGACTCTTGCCAGTGACCGTTACGGAACTCGAGGCCGGGGAGATTGATCGACAGTCCGAGAGAAAAGAAGACGCATTCCGTCGCCCTGCCCATCGTCGTCAGTATCGTCGGTCAACAGTTCATAGCAGCACAGAGAGCGCACCAGGTCATTCTCGCTGCGATTGAATGATGGAATGAACATACTAATGACCCATCGTCGAACAGAACCGGTTTGGACGGGCTTGACGTGGATTATCGCCTTTCGCCGGGATCGTGCCTTGAGCTTACCCTGTCCTGGACTCCGCGGGTCGTCGGGTTCGAAATCGGCCTGGTCGTGTAGCCTCTCCAATCCCATCAAGAAACTTCCTTTGAGAGACAGGTCGGGTATCGTCCGTCGCTGTAGGGTGTCCTCGTTCTTGTCCTTGGATAGTCCCTGCCTTTCCGTCCCTTTACCTTGCGGCGACTCTGCCGGGATGACACATTGTACCTCGCTCACAACAGCCTCCTCTCCCTCAACAGTATCCTCACCATTGACCAAAGCAACCGCAGCAACCGCTCCGACCTGCTCCATCGACTCGACAGCCACCACATCGTTCTCAACCGTCGCCTCAACCTCACCATCGACCGCAGCCTCGACCTCAACCACCGGCATCGCCTCGGGCACCTGGACGAGGTCAATTGAGGACGAGAGAGAAGCATACTCACGAGTGAACCGGCGCCGGATCATCCTCTCTGTGCGCGCAATGCTGGCCGCAGCCGCTTGAATCTTGTTAAATCCGAAGAGCTGCAAAGAAGTGGGGTGTGCCGCGGAGAAGGCCGCCTCGGGACGGTGGGCATCGAGGGCGTAGATGGTGATGGGGCCGGCCTTGGAGCTAAGGCTGACTGCGAACCACCTGCGCTCTACTTGGACCTTCTCGGAGACCGTTAGTGAAATATGAATGGGTGTGTGGGTGTGGGTGGGTGGCACTGGGGAGCGCATGATGGGTGTGTCAGAAATACTGGGCAAGAGCGCGGTATCTCAGAAGGCGGTTCAGAAGAACGTCCCTTGAAGGAAAGAAGGGTGAGCAAGCAAGATTTTATACCCCTCCGGAGCAGGGATTGATTCAGACCAAGACAGTCTAGACTGAACAGTCCAGTGCGTGAGCAGCGAGTGAGCACAGCGCTCAGGGATGAGTCGCTGAGCTGGTCATTGCCGAGCCCTGACGGCCAGCCGTCAAGATTGAGATGCAGAGAAAGATTTGCATCGCCTAGTCTGGTTCAGACCTCAAAGTCGTGGCATGCCATGAGTGTTTGGGTGTGAAGAAGGATGTACGAAATGATAGATATTGAAAGGGCCATAGAGCCTGACAAACTGTAAAACAAAGCTGGACGGAGTAATAAATGGGATCAACTGTCTCGCAAAGAGGCTTCCCAGGTAATAGATAAGAGGAATTGAACCTTGTATGATAAAAAAGACTGCTCGCCGCTGAGGTGCCGCCGTGGAGAGGCAGATCGAAGATGCAGAACGTTACATAACGACCGGTTTCCCAGTCGTCGTGCAATGCCGAACTCAACGTCGACCACAAGCAGGACCCTTGCGAAACATATCGCGCGTTGGCTTCTCATTCGAATCGATCCGAGTGCAAAGAAACTTCAAGAACGACGAGGGTAGGGAACGGAAAGGAAGAGGCATCGATGGAGTGTGGTGCGAAACAAAAGAGCGAGCAAAGAGAAAATGAAAGACAAGTTGGTATACCGCAGCCCTCCGGGCACCACCTGGGACCTCACGCACATGAGATGCCTTGAAACGCCAGTGGAAACTCAGAAAAGGGCGACACCTGGCGACACAGACAGACCGAATGCAGGGAAACGGGTATAGAGTGACACGGGAGTAACCGAGTTGTGACAAATGCGTTACGACACGATTTTTGGTCACGCCAATCTTGACGCTGGAGGATGGAGGGAAAGCTGACAAATCGCTTATTAACTTCTGTTCTGAAACCTGGGACCGAAGGTCGCAGGAATGGCAGGCACGTTCAGCTCTGCCAGCTGAACATCCGACCCCCCATGGGCCCCATACCTCCTCCACCGCCCTCTAGAACGTCGCGCCCCGGGTCCTGCGAGGGACCGTCGCGGCGGCCATCGCCATGGTCGTCGCCGTTGCGCCTGTTCCTGGACATACAGTGGTCCCTCTTGTGGCTGTAGACTGCATCCTTCCGGAAGAAGGGGACTCCACAATGGCCGCATTTGAACTTTGCAGGGTTTCCGTGGTCGCGGCTGGCCTTGTGACGGGCCATGTCGGACGCGCACGACAGCCACAAGTTGCACTCTTCGCAGACGTGGGGGTTTGCACTCTTGCGCTTTCGCGTGTTTTCTTCTTCTTTCCTAGATGTCGCCGTTGAGAGCCCTCCGAAGGACTGCGCTACAGCCTCGGGGACTGGCTCACCGGTGGGGTTCTCCACCCTGTAGGTGGACGTCGTCGATTTGCTGTTTGTTCCTTGGAGGGCGCTGCCAGGGCTGGACGATGTCGACCACGAGCAGAGTTCTCCGAAAAAGACTGAGCGATTCAGCTTTCTATCCGCATCCATCCGAAGTGCGAGACGATGGCAACGAGGGTGGTAAAGAAAGGAAAAGCGAAGGCATTGATGGCGTGCGGCGATGCGCGCAAAACAAAGGAGCAAGTGTAGAGAAAGAGGAAGCGAACGGTATGCACCTTCAACGTTCAACTCTCTCAGCTCAGCAGGCTGCCCTTTCTCATTTCGCCTCCATGCACGCTCCTATAGAATGAAAACCTTGATCGTCCCCGGCGTCATCTATGTGTGTAATTGTTCTACCTGGTAGTCGAGTTGATGCCGAGGCCCCCCTCATAGATGTCCTTCGCAATTCGTCTCCGACTCTGTAACCACATTCGCTTAGAGTGTTATTTCGATATCATACCAATTCTACTATCACGCAGATTCTTGCGTCGAATTGGCGTAGATGACAGCTCAGCGCGCCTTGACCCCTCTTGATTGCATTGTCGGTCATGTTCGTGACGACCCTTTGAGCTGGATGACGTCACATGCGAGGGTCAAGATGTCCGCGACCACTGTATAATGTCTTCATAACGCCAAGAGCACAGAGACCATCAGCTACATCCGGACGGCTCCGAGGATATGAGCAATTGTGTACATCTCGATCAGTTCAGTTCCTGCGCGCCAAATGTCGTCACAGATTCATGTATGTACGTCAACTTGTAGCATTCTTTTTTGTGAGAAAAGACGACTGAACGGCTTTCCTGTGGAAGTGGTAGCTGACGAAGGGGACCTTGAGTAGTGAGATTGCACACACGCCACTTCTTCGGTCGCTATCGAGCCCTTGTTCTCCCCCACGTGGCATAGAAAGAGGGGTCTCGGGAACAGACCACAGCAAGACGCCGCTGGTGAAGGGCCGTGGCTTGGGAACAGTCGATAATCGAACGTCATGCGAAGAGAATCATTTGATACGCCGCTACACGCCTTGAAGATTCACGCTCAGGCTTCAGGGTCTATCAGGGCTAGATCGATCACTGTTCAAGTGGCAAAAGAATTCGATTCTTGTTACGTTTGGGAGGATCAGAACTCTTCCATGCTCCAACAAGTAAGCACATACACAGCACCTATATTCTTCAGCGCGATGACAATGGATACAATTGAGGCATCATGCTATTAATTCTTGAAATGGAGGCGGCCGAGACTGAAAGTTGGCCTGACTTGAACCGACGCGTCCAAACCTGACAGGGCCTGTCGTCAGAAGTGCAGACGTCGAGCACATGCATCAGCGTCAGTCCTTGGTTCCTGATCTATCTATCAATCTCACAGGTAACGGTCTTTTTTGTCTAGGATATTTGGGACCCTGCAGGGACTGGCAATCTCAATAAACGCCTGTGATTACTGTGGTAAGTACCCATGGCGCCCCGATGATTCCCAAAAGGTGGATCCTGAATTGAAGGTTCAAAGCATCGAGATTCGATGGCAACCAATGTGGAATGTGAGCACTCGCACATTACCTTTCGATCGTGATGGCTGACATGCTGTATGTTATCTGAAGATTCTGATCATCTGGAAACCTCATATCCTAGAAGACACCTCTGTGCTTCTATGGCACGAGCCGATTCTGCTCGAACAAATGTATTGCTGCCATTTTCGATTGCTTCTAGGCGTAGTTGAATGGACTTCGATCATTATACAGCATGCTGGCACCTGGATTTGAACCCTTCTATAATATCCACTGTCCACTCTGTCGGCTCAGGGCCTGAAGTTGATTCACAGTGGTGCACCAGACCGCCAATAGATGTCGTATGCCAGCTCAGCCGGCAGCTAGGACAGGTGCCACTCACGAAATGGTCGCAGTCATCAAATTTCTGGGAGTGGTGGTATTTAATCGAGTTCGTTTGCCATCGCAGAACACATTTCTTGGATTTAGTCCTCACTCGCTATGGCTTTGCCCCCACGCCTTGTCACTCCTGCTAGACTCATCTTTGAAGCAGCCAACAAAGCCAATGTTACGGCTATTCTCTTCGGCAGTGCTGCCGCCAAACTGCATGGCGCCAAACGCGACACCAAAGTCCGTCACCTGTCACTTTAATTCCTCCATTTGTGCTTGTTTTCGTGCGTTCCACCAGGACCTCGACATCAATGTATCCTCTCTTGGATTCACTACATTCCTGCCGAATGAGTTCGTTTGTCACCCTCGCACCGTCGACACCCGCCAGCATATCACCTGGGCAAACACCGTCAAGTGCGATGTAGCTACCGAGCGCACTGAACTCGTGAATGATGCATTTGAGACCTATAGCTGCGTCACAGAGGACGGCATTCGCTATGCATCGGCGAACATTCTTTTGGCGGACAAGATTCGTACATATGGACGACGCCCGTTCCAGGCTGTTCAGAAGCAAGAAAACGATTTGTACGATGTCCTACAGCTCATCGATGTCATGAGGCAAAAGGGAGATAAGATGCCAGACGAGCTTAAGGAATCGATCCTTAGTGAAGATGTTCTTAGGGCCTTCCTTGAACGTGTACCCGTCGAAGATCATCTGTTATACCGCACTTTTTTGGAGGAGTTGAACGTTAATCTACCGAATTAGGTGCGCTTCTTACGCCTCTTGCGAGCTGCTTTTGGCTGATACAGTATGGCTACTAGGAGGCACGATCATACATTAGGGGCTGGAAGCGAATGAGCTTCTCGAATGAACAGAGAATCGAAGTGGATTACGATGTTCTGATTGTTTGTCTGATTGTGTGTATGTACGATAACATGATGAAACGAGCGTGGCGTTTTCTGTCGAACAAGAACCCGGAAGGCGGGCTCTCATAAGATCGAGCGGATACTATATAAGCCTCTCGGTCACGGATTTGATTCACTCTCAACACCCAACCAACCATGGGAATTCACTTCTACGATTCTTGTCCTATGTCTCCAATGACCACGGAGACTCGTCTCAAGCCAGCGCGAGCTATCACACATGCAGGCGTTCCTTGCTTAGTGTGGGCAGAGGACGCTCTCAGCTTTGCTCACTTCGTCCCCACCGAGATGTTTGCTTTACAACTCCTCATCCCTGACAAGGACATAGAGAGGGCTGCGCAAGCTATCACCTCCAGTTTGCCATACAGGCGATTGACAGAACCTCACAAGGATTGGTTGGACTTCGAGTTTATGGACCCTGATCAATGGAGCTGTTTCCCTAATTCCATCCGGCTTGAGCTGACACTACCACAGTCGTCACGGCACGAAGATGATCCCGTCGACATCTATATTCACCCGGCATCTTGGTTTTACTTCGATGTCAAGGATGATTCCCGCTCTGTCTCCCTCGTTCCCCCCCTTGCGCCTGCCAACTCGGCCCTGCGATTTCCAACGCGCACAGCGTTCTTGGACTCTTTGATCTCGAACATCCTCGATCCACCCACTGGAGTTCGACACGGCAAGCTGGACGCCATACTCTTCACTTACATCAGTTACATCAACCTCTACACTCTTCGTGCTTTCCCTCGTGTTCTCCCGAACGGAGACCTCGAACCTGAGCACGCTGCTGTCTCGGCAAGCCTCAAGCCGGAGAACAGGCGCCTTTGGGAGTCGAACATCAGGAACACTTATAAGGGCTGGATTGATGAGGTCACTGCTCGCAGAGCCGTTCTTGAAAGTATGGGGTGCGTGGGGCTGTTCGTTTTCTGACGAACCTCGTTTATTTACAGTCCAATCAGGCGTGTGGTCGAGGCCAGGAAGCCTTTCCCAAAGGATCGGTGTTGCACTTGGAAAAAGTACGTTGGACTCTTCTCATGTTCACCTTTCACATAGTGAATGTAAGCGTTACAGAGGATCACAAGCCAGGGGACTTCACACTTCCACGCTCGTCGGGAGCTCTGCATCTAGCTCGAAGGCCCTGTTGGTACAGTGCGTGGCGAGGTGATTGCAACGTCCGCGCGTCGCTGACAATTCCTCAAGCAATCCAATGCCGACCCCGCCGAATGCTGCGATAAGCCGTGCTTTTACTCGAGCACAGAATATCTTGCGGAAGAGGGGATGACCAAGTTGAAGTAGGCTCGTTCCAGCACGCAGATTTCCAAAATGTCTTTCGCCTAAATGACTACCCGAGACCATGTAACCATGGATGTTTATACCAATCTCACCTCATTTTAAGTTCGATTTTTGCTGGTATTTCTACGTTGCCTGGTTTGAGGGACAGTTCTTTTTACAGCCATACTGTAATGACGGATATCTCATGCATTGCAGGATCACCACAACCAGATTGGCAACAGCGTCTGGTTGTACTGTATCCTACTGCATCCCAGGATATGACAGCCCTTCTTAGATATAACTGCCATAAGAGATCGAGTGTCAATAGATATGATATGGAAGAGCTGCACAGTTGCATATAAACGACGCATAATGTCCAACATAGCTCTATAAGAATATCGTCATCATGAATAAGTCCATGAACCGCCCTGCGTGCACCTCCGGGCCATCTGCGTTGTGCTGCAGTCTTCCTTCGTCAGGGATGGGCCTCGCTCGAAGCGACTCGTGGCCTTACAGAACAAGGCAGCGTACAGAAGTGAGATGGCAAAGTAATCGCAATCTTCAATGACGAACCCGTTGCATATCGGCCAGCCGTAATGGACGTTAATTCTCAAACGCGTTGTCCGCCCATAATTAGCAGACAGACTGCAGGATCTGACGCGGCACACGGTGACGACGCGAGCGAGGCGCATAATGCACGCTTGGCATCTGGCCAGTAAGCCTGTGTAAGTAAGCTCGTCGGGATCACATTGTTTTGGCAAAGAACGTGACGGACACACGGCGAGCGTTGAACGCGTTCGTGTTTTCATGCCACAGGCCACATGTCGAATGTTTACACCCATTTGTGGATTTTTGAAGTTGTTTGTCCAACAGGATGTTATGTGAAACTTGGAAACAGGCTTTTCATGTGAGCATGCAAGGGAAAGGCTTGACGATGTAAAAGAGCCTGCTCAAGACATGCGTCAGAATTAGCGGGCGGCGACGCTCAATTGGAAGAGTTTTGGTGCGTTTGTCACCCTTGTATTTTTTTCCTTATAGATGGGATGTAAAATGATGGAGTAGTGAAGAGCTCAAGAAAGGCAGAATCATGGAGTTGTATGGAGATCTGGAGAAGACTACTCACAGCGTCGCTGGCAGCAGTTTCTTTTTCATTCTTCCAACCCATCGCGTCCTATCGCTTCATCAGCCCCATACTTCCAGCACTCCTTCTAGGCCGCAACTCTTGCATCCCGTGGGTTTTCATTACCGTGTGGAACCTTCGCGCCAAAGTCAGGATGCAGGGGCGAAGGCGTCGGAGCGGTATCATGCAGGAACTCACAGCCGATGGCAAGCTAAAAGATGGTTATATCGACGTGTGCAGCACTCCAGATCACTCATACCCTATGTTGTAGCAGCAGCAAGGCGCATGCAAAGTTCCCAGAGAGGAGAGCCTAAGCTACTGCGAGCCAGGAGGAGTGAGATTGGTTGGCTTTGCAAACATTATCAGCGAAGTAAGTGGATGCGAGTGACGACATACGGCATGGCGACCTATGAGAACCTCATCAGCAAAAGTGACAAAACGTGGGATGGCTTGGATGGATTGGGGGGTTATATAATCTCGAGAGCCTGCAGGCAAGGTCATATATGGCATTGCATTTGCCGCGCTCTCCTTGGTGGTTCGGCACAATCGTTGCATCAGATTGCAATCTGGAGGCCCCGATGCCAATGTAATATATTCCTGGACTTCATAATATATTCTTATACATGCACACCGGCCTCAAAATATATTGTTAAACATGCACACCAGCTCAGAATATAATGTTATACATACACCCGGCCTCAAGATATAATGTGATACATACACACCGGCCTCAAAACTCACCAGTGAGGCATCAGCAAATCAGCCAATCTCTGACTTAGGTCTGAGAGCCTCTGTTTGTTCTGAACTCTCTGAGTTCAGAACAAACAGAGGTCAGAGCAAGGCTCTGCCGTCAGGAGGTTCTTTCTCTGGATTGGTCTTAACTCAGACCTGTCAGAGTCTATCCAGAATGAAGGTCAGAAGCTTTGTTGGTAGCTCAGACCCCGACTGGAGACTTGTGCAGGCATTTCTTATGACAGTCTTACCATTAAAATGATAGTATTATAGGGGAACGGAGGACAATCTGGGGCCCAAAACAGGTGCGCCAGATCATGAGCCACACACAAACCTGATATGTAGGCTAGAAAAGATTGAGTGGGGATTGATTGTCTGAGAGGAATGTGAGTACATTGAGGGAATTGTACAAGGGTGAAGCAGTGTTCATGGATATGGTGGTGAGGAAGATGTGTGCAAGAGGCTAAAGAAGTCTTGATACAATGTTAGTATTGAATACCTATAGAAAAAAGACCTGATATACACACTAGAATAGCTCACCATGTTCCAATCTGAAATCCTCTATGTCAGACTCTAATTGAGGCTTAATGCTCTGCACATAGTTGGAGTTGTGGATGACGCTATGTGACAATGGTGTTGATTCCATGTCCGTGATGAAGAGATTGTCCCCAGGGTGCTCAAAGAAGGCCTCTGTCTTCATCTTGCTATCATGTTAGGACTTGTGTGGCCTTGTGGATGATCTCGTCCCAATGATGAGCTTTCAGCTGGGCAATTCCGATCCCATAGAAATAGGTGTCATCACCATAGTTGAGCTTGGAGAACTTGTGGTGGGGATCTTGCACAAGCTCACCTGTGCTTTACAAGTGAAACACGCTGATGAGCATGCACCTGTGCTAGGGTCCAAGGAAGGTATTCAGGAAGCTTTGGGGGAATACCAAACAGTGCTAGACAAGTATTGAAGACACTGACTTGCACTGAACATGGTCAGTCCCCACCCGGCTAACTGCAACCTCTGAAGGACATTTAGCAGCACTTGGGTCAGTTCGCCCACACTTCACATACTTACCATGACTGCACAGAAGTGTTATGATAAGTATTCATGGGATCAGAGCCAGTATTCCGTGTTGGCCAATGTTCTCTGGGAGTCAGTTAGTCTTTATTGCTTATCTTCCCAACTTTTGCATGGTCAGGCAAATGCAATCTTGTACCATTGCTTGGCCATCCTGGTTATATGTTACTTCTTTTTTATTTTCATTGGTTCTCCAATACCTGTTCCTGTTACCTATGCTTGGGTAATGGATCCTGAACATTTGGGATTTTGCCATCGCTGATTAGCTTTTACCTTATCACCTTTGAAACCCATATGGATATCCCACCGACCTTCTTATCTTCTCTGTTCGCTAGGGCTTGGCGCCCATTTGATGTCTACTCTCATTTCGTATTCAATATCTTAATTAGGGGCTCTGTTTACTATAAAAACCTACATATACCTCTGAAATAAACCAGCTTTCACACCCTACAGTTCAGAGCTCATTTGTACTCCTCTTAACCATCAAAATCATCTTTGTCAACTCCCAAAAACTTGTCATCCTCATTGTTCAGCCTCATTTGCATTTGTACTTGTCTCTTTGCTTGTACCCCTTGTCCTCATATATTGTCAGAGTCCCATGTGGCTCTTGAAGCACATAGTTGTTGGTCGTGACACTATCTTCTTATCACCAATCAACTCCCTGACCCGACTCAACCAACTGAACATTTGATCAGTGTTTGATGCAGTCCCAAAACCATTTGGGTGCTTTAATCTCACCCCCTTTATTACTCTTCAGTGCATCCTCACTTTCTCAAGTCCTAACTAGCAATTCCTTGTATATTAGATACTAGCTCTAGTACTCCCTGCATTAGTGGTTGTTTTGTTGTTGTGCTTAGGACTTAGAGCCACCTCTAACATATTATTTTGAAGCCCATTGCAAGGGATTAGTATTCAAAATTACCTCAAGGAATCTACATCTGGAAAAACACCCCCTTGTATTAGCTCTGGATTATATCTAATAGTGTCTAAAACTATCTAAAAGTGTTAATAGTATCTAAAAGTGTCTAATTTCCTAATTGGGAGCAACACATTGTGAGCATTGGATTGGTTTCTAATTTCATGATATTAGCACTAATTCTATACTAAGAAGTCTTTAATTATTAGTAGGAAATAGTAAGTACTACTGCTCTATCAGTGAGAAGGTAAAGATGTGGCACATTCTATACTATTTCAGCATATTACTCTCCGTCATATATGCCTGCACTATTATCTTGTAGCTCTTTTGCTAACTTTCCAGCTGCTTTTATAAGGGATATAGAAAGAGAGAAATGTGCATTGATGCCCCCAGCCACTTTGTTAGTAGCTTGGCAGCTGCCACAAGAGGCTATGAAGACCTA
This sequence comes from Heterobasidion irregulare TC 32-1, assembly GCF_000320585.1. Lineage (NCBI taxonomy): Eukaryota > Fungi > Basidiomycota > Agaricomycetes > Russulales > Bondarzewiaceae > Heterobasidion > Heterobasidion irregulare. The sequence continues at coordinate 543,941 of NW_009258198.1, read as the reverse complement.
GGTACCTTGTCCTTGCATACAAGATCATTAAAGTTGTCATTGTTAGCCAATGCCTGCTACTGGTCATTATAGGACACAACATGTGGGTTGGACTTAGGGATATGCTATATGCAGCCTTATAAACCTTGTCTATTAGTATAGTGGCTAATACTGTCTTGTGCAGCACATAATCATCATCACTATTGATATTACAATTTTTAGCACTATTTGTATTGTTCATTGCCTTGTTATACAGAAGATGCTCAAACTTGGTGTTTTCCTCTAGCTATTGGGCTGTGGAAAAGACAGTCATATTGGTATGTGGTGCCAGAATGACATATTTGCCTGCCATATAGGAAATATATGTATTAAGCATATCAAGATCACCTCCAACAATCTTGTGCTTATTTATATATAGGCATGCCATACATATACTCTTGTCCCCACCCTCTACCTCACTAGTGGCTATTTGGAAAACCCCTCTCTCTTATTGGATCTTAATTATTCATAATCATGTTTTTGATCAAATTTGCAAATTCAGGTAGCATTGTCTATACTAGTAGAGTCCCATTGAATACACTCAATCATAGTTTTACACACTCTCAGTCCAAATTGTATAAGTGCCATAATTTATTTTTATCCTATATAAAGTGTATTATTGATTTTCCATTGGTTTATTATCTTCTTAGCTGGTGTTTAAACTAAATCCTGAAAGACCTGACTTTTTAGGTATTTATTGGCCTATTTATTTATAAGATAGAGGAAAGATAAATGTTAAATAAAATCAGAGATGTTGAGGTTGCCTATATTATGTCTACTTATTTAGATTACCAATTTATATTAGATTTTGTGGCTTAGTGGCTTAGAGCATCTGTCCCAGGTGCTTGCATATGTGAGGTTGTTGGTTCAACTCTGGCAGAAGGCAAGTTTGTTATAAGGTATATTCTGTGTTTAGGTATTTAACTAGTGCTCTAATAGACATGACTCTATAGAAAGGCTATGAGAACTGTGATGCTTGATTTATTATGAATTTTCCGAAATTTCAAGTTATAATCAATCCTAATAATTCGTAATTTAGGAAAATTATGTCTAATTAGAACAGGTTTAGAGGGGGGGGTAAGCTAAAAATGTCTAATCCTAATTGTTCTTAATTATGCATAAATAGAACTGATTAGAGCTTAATACAAAGGGGTGTTTTTCCAGATGGCCCTTTGTGCAACCTAGAGAAAACCCTATTACTCTTGGGTTACTAAATAAGCAGTTCATAATACCAACTGGACCAATAGTTCTTCAAGACATTGGTAAAGGATACATGACAGGGTCATAGGTATAGTAGATTGACAAGATAGGCATTTACATGCTATAGGCTTAGGGCTTATGGGTAAGCACCTCATTGCACCTAGATGGATTAGTGTGACTAGAAAAGTACAAGAGTAGGTGCTGGCTAGAAGAGATGGTGACCACAGCTCTCCTAAGATGGTGTTAAGACCTGGTCTTCATACGTGATGTGCTAGGAGGCTCCTGAGTCACTGAGGGATGTGCCAAATCCAAGTGTATCCAATAAAAGCACTAGTGGCTAACTGTATGCATAATTCAGAATGTATGAGAGACTCATAATAATATTATGTCTCCAAGAAGGCACAAAGGCTCTCCCACAGATATGAGGGTATAACCTAATGTGGGCCTAGGTGATAGTAGATATGCTGTCTACTAAAGTCAAGATAGAATACTGCTAGTCCTGTATAGAACATAGCCAGTATCAAGATGATGACTGAGTGGTTGAGAATAGTGATAGAGAAAAGTGCAGGTCAAGTCAAATCAATGCTCAAGCAGATGTTCTATTAATAATCAAGAGTCTGGCTTATTGGCAAAGACTATGATATAGCAGAGATATGGCTAGTACCAAAGGTCAAGGGTAAAAACAGGTAGGGGAGTAACAAAGGTGAATAAGCTAGCAAGACAGGTCTCTGGCTTATTTTATATATATGTGATCTACTTTAGGACACGATCTACAGAAGGTCTATGCTTAAGGCACTGAGGCAAATAGAAGTAAATGATCAATGATTGAAGTGATATAATCTATGATGTAATCAAAGAAGCATGATGCAATCAATAATGTCAGTGATATAATTGATTGTTAATTCAGGAACAAAAGATAAGATAAGATAACTCAATGTCTGTTGGTAAAGTCAAGGGGTCAGTTACCAGGTACAGATCATATCTATTAGTCATAGACCATGTGTCATATGATTAGGTGATTATATATTATGTATTATGAGCTGGCTCTTAACACCAGCTAGGTCTAGAATTCCACAGGTGAATAAAATAATACTAGCAAGGTATGAAGTATAGATATTAGTGTTCTATTACCCTAATCAGACAATAAGTAAAGTGTAATAAAAGAATAGACATAAGCATAGACTAGTAAGTATGTACTATGGTCTAGAAAGTGTTATTTGCATGAACACTAACTAAATATTCCTCAAAGAGTCTAGGAAACCTATATACAAGCTATTACACTAAATTGGGCAAGTATGAGGAAGCCCATGCATCAGATACTCAAATGATAATTATATATGAGAGATAGGTTTGAGTGATGGCTTATTTAAGAGATATGACAGTTAAAGTGTTGTTTTATTCATCCTATACAAAATTAAAGTCCCACATGCAATATTATTCATAACACTTCTACATAGAAATTTTGTGTGTAAAATAATGAATAGAGCCACTTTCTGCATACAAGTTCCTTACTCAGGCTCCAAGCTGTGTCCTAGTTGCTCTAGACCACTTGTTCCAGTCCTTGCCACTAGTTTTGGACCTTTTTGTAGACACCCTCATTAATTAGAATGACAAGCACAAGTTATGCTCATCATTACTTATAATAAGCATGACCTCTGACTATCTCTCCCCTGCATTTGCTGTATCTCCATAAATATATATCTTTCCAGAATCAGATTTTTATATAGAATACAGTAGTGCCATTATAATGCAATGTTACCCTATAATCTAAGTAATCATATAACAAAATAAATCATGAAAATAATAAAAGAAAGCTTATTGTATTTTATGTAGAAAATAGGCTCTTAGAATATATATATATATGAATTTTAGTTTGAAGGATCAAGAGAAAAAGCAAAATGTTTGTGCTTATTATTAGGACTGGTGGGCACAAGGTTACACATGCCATTAGAAGTGCATCTGAAGCTCTCAAAAGCATTAGAAGTTGAAACAAGCTAGAACTACCATACTTAGTCAGCTGGATCCATAAAAGTCTAATATGATATAAGCAGTGTCAAATTCTCATAAATTGCATGACTGGAAAACTAGCACCACTGTATTCTACATGAAAATCCAGTTCTAGAAACATATACATTTATGAGGATATAGCAAATGCAGGGGAGGGACAGTCAAAAGTTGTTTTTATTATAGGTAATGACAAGCACAACATGCACTTGCTATTCTAATCAATGTGGATGCCTCTGAAAAGGTCCAAGACCAGTGGCAAGGAGCAGGACAGGCAGTCTGGAGCAATTAAGACACAGCTCAGAGCCTGAGTAAGGAATTTGTGCATGAAAAGTGGCTCTATCTATTATTTTACATACAGAAACTTTTGTGCAGAAGTGTCATAAATGATTTTTCATGCAGAGCTCTAATTTTGTGCAGAATAAATAAAACAACCTTTGACCACCATACCTCTTGAATAAACCATCACTTAAACCTGTCTCTTATACATGATTATCATTTAAGTGTCTGGTGCATGGGCACCCTCACACCTGCCCAATTTAGTGTAATAGCTTGTACATAGGTTTCCCAGACTCTTTGAGAACTATTTAGCCAGTATTCATGCAAATAACACTTCCTAGACCATAGTACATACTTACTAGTCTATGCTTATGTCTATTGTTTTATTAAACTTCATTTATTGTCTGATTAGGGTAATAGAACACTAATATCTAAAGTTGAAATTTCAATCGTCAATATTTAAACAAGGGGTTTCCGGAGTCATATGCCATGCCGCTTATGTCAAAGTGCGGCATCCGATTGCGAAATAAGCTGTCCACTCCCTGTTGCCATACGTGGCACCGGACATTGCCTCAAATATCCCCTGGGGATATCCGTGGTATATTAGGAATATACCACAAATATACCACAAATATCCCCAGACCCCCCCTCAGTACATTCGTGGTATATCCGAGGTATAGTCACAAAATCCCTCGAATATCCCCAGGGGATATTCGGGGCTGGGCATATTCACGGTATATTTCAGGTTTATTCATGGTATATTTCGGGTATATTCAAGCTCATTATCATGAACCAATTGCTTGAAAATGTGCTCCATAAATAGAGAATAAATATATTAACAAATCATAATACTAATACATGCTATTGAAGGCTACATGACAATTCTAAGGCTTGAAAGATCTACAAAATATACTTGAAAAGGCGAGAGGTGCGAATCCCGGCTAGATGTTCCCCCGCATACGCAAGCAGCCACGGCGCGCATCAGGGATGGGACGACCAGCGCCTTGACGCAAGAATCTATTGCGGTGGCGGGAGCGGTGCGTCCGCGCGTGGCCTCGAATTCGAGGAGTACATTTTGGGGGGTGCGTCGGGCTGCGGCACCGCGCTGTCGAACACGAGCACATCTGGTAGCACGCCACGCGCACAAACGCAGCCGCTGGCGAGTGCATCGGTGCCGGCAGCGTAGAGGCGCATCCTGCGGAGGAGCGGGGTGAGCATGCGTGTCGAGGCTGAGAAGATCAGTGCGGGGAGAGACAAGGTCGCCAGGAAGGGTTGCAGCTTGGTAGGGGTGGCGAGTGCAGGGAGCGAGGGGGATGGAAAGAATGCGGTGTAGTGCGGGGGTCAGTACTGCCATGCGGGGGGTTAGCACTGTGACACGGAGAGCCCAAATGAACACTGGCCTCACTGATGTTGCTGCTGCTGCTGCAATATCTTGTCTCTCCCACCTTGTAACCAAAAGTTTCAATGACGCCCACTCCTAATTCTCCAAGGAAGGCGAATAGCACAACAACGTCGCGATAGCATTTATTGCTTCCAAATCGAAATAGCTAGCAGTGGGTAGATTTTAGTTCTGCTTCCATGAGTGATTGCCAAATAACGCACCAGATTCATAATGAGACTCGCAGATACATCGTCCGGCCCCGCAGCAAATCTTTGGTCATCCTTCCAGAGCCTACCTCGTTGACAGACAGAGCCTCGAGCGTGTACTTCAACGTTTACGCAATCGCAAGATAGATAGCATGTCGTTCAGGTGCACAAAGAAGCCGGCATACGTCATTTGATGCAGTGCAGTGAGCGCAGTGAAGAGGATCGATGGACCGTCGTTGCGGGGAAGGGTGACAAGAAGGAAGTTCTGCGTTATGGCATGTGAGAACTGTGGATGAAAGAGCAAGCGTACAAAAAGCGGCATCGCCAATGTATACCGGGCGAAAATGTCTGCCTCGTTCTCAACAACGGTAGTGTCAACCTCCATCACTGACATTGCCTCGCCCATCTGGATTCCGAACGACGTGAATGGAGTGGACAGAGGACCATACACTGAGCTCGATGCTGCTGCAGTGCAGGCGTCGATAGTCTTGTCAGAGCTGACGGTCAGCCGCAATGGATGAAATCAGCAAATAATTCAGGAACGATTTACTTCGCCTAGTCTAGTTCATTGTTGAAGGTAGCCGTATGCCAGCAGGGCTCGCGTTCGAAGGACAATATGAGAAGGAATAGATCGATATTTTATGAAAAAAGCGCTAGAGTGAACAGACTGTACAACAACCGTAAATCCGTGATAAGTTGCGTGTGATGAACCTCGTGAGAGATGAGCTTATCGACCCCTCGTCGCTGAGGTGCCGTCGTAGATGAAGTCGACGATGAGCAACTTATGGCGGTATTATAGCTTACATAACGACTGGTTTCCTATTCGTCGTGCAATACCGGGCTAGACGACGCGTCGAGTCGATGTCGACCACAAGCAAAGTCCTGCGAAAACCAGAGTGAGTCAGTTTTCAACCGAATCGATCCGAGCGCAACAGGTTGGTCAAAACAACGAGGGTGGTAAGGAAAGGAAAGGCAAAGACATCGATAGCGTGCGCCGCGAAACAAAAGAGCGAGCGAAGAGAAAAGAAAAACGAACGGTACGCACCTTCAGCTCTATCCACTGAGCAGGCCATCTCCTATGCCCCCCATTCCCCCTCCGCCGCCCTCTGGACCATCGTGCCTCGGGCCCTGCGAGGGACCATCCTCACCGCTATGTTTCCTGCCCCTGTTTGGGCAGTGCTCTCGCTTGTGGCGATGGACTTCATCTTTACGCACAAAAAGGGCTGGGCAGTCGCCGCATGCAAATTCGCGCTGTCCTCCGTGGCGCAGAGTCGCCTTGTGTCGGGGCATGTCGTAAGGGCACGACAGCCGCTTGCTGCACCCGTCGGTGCCGTCGCAGACATGAGGGTCTGCCCTCTTGCGCTTTCGCGCGCCTCTCTGTTCCTCCCCATGTGTCGATGTCCAGGGCCCTCCGATGGACTGCGTTATAGCCTCGGGGACTGGATCACCTGTGGGGTTCTCCACCCTATGGGTGGACGTCGTCGATTTTAGCGTAGTCTGTTGGGGGGCGCTGCCATGCGCCTGTGGATGGACCACAAGCATCTGGCCTCGCTCTCCCACCGTCTCTCTCTCCCTCTCCGCATAGTCGCTTGGCAGCTTGACCGAAAATCGGCCATACCCCGCGATCGGGGGCATGCGCGGCCTCTTGACTATACGCCTCCCCGCCGTCGCGCCGCTCGCTCCCTGACTCGCTCCCTCCTCCCTCCCATCTCTCCCCTCCCCATTTTTCGCCTTCTTCTGCCTTGGCTCCTCCTCCACATGCACGTGGTGCTCCAGCAGCACCGGCTCCGAGGCGGTCTCTGGCGACGGCGGCAGCTCTGGGACAAGCTCCGGGGCCTCCTCGACGAGCACCTGCGGAGGCACCTCGGCCAACACCCGAAGGACGGTGTCGCGCGGTGCCTCCACTATATCTCGCGCCATCTCGCTCCATGGACCATGGATCGGCTGGACGGCGCCCAGCAGCGAGGAGAAGGGTGCCGTGCGGTCTTGGGCGGGTACGTGTGGCGCGATGGGGGTTGGAACCTCGAGGTAGGTCCCATGGAGCGAGCGATATGGGAGTGGCACGTTAGGGCTCGGGTATCTACGGGTGATGTAGGCGTGAGGCGACAGCTGTACGGAAGGGTAGGTATCCTCATCCTAAGAATACAGAACAATGAGTGGCGTGTTGAAAGTCCGAAGCTAAGTTCCAGACTTACCGACTCGTCTGTGTCACCGCTCTCACCGTGTGTCTCGTCGTCATCGTGTTGGGAGCACGACGGACCTGCGCCAGGTGCTGCGGATCGATTCGCATTAACATATAGCAAAATCCTGACGTGATATGCAAATATACAACGCACTGAAAAGCTCGTCCTCAAACGAGTCGTCGCCGTAGTAGTAGGACATGTTGGTATCTCAATGGCGCTGATGTGGAGGAGAGGCGGGTGACAATTCGTGGTACAGTGAACGGTTGACTTTTTACCTTCGGCTCTCTGATTTTATTATCGAAGAAGCGCCCACCACCTTCCCAAGGAATCAGTCCAAGCAACGCCTCCGACGCCGGTGTGATGCCTTCCTTCGCATGCTGGAATTAGGCTCCGACCCAAGCCCAAGGTGGGTCCATTGTTCGCATCCCGCAGGTTGTTCATCATTTCTCCGTTCGGCCGTGTCCTCTCTTCCAGAGACAGGCGGGCAATTTTCTCTGCCTCGTTCCATCAATTCTGTAAGACAGAACGTGTCAAGGCTGTGAACATCCGGCGGGCTTCTGGGGGTGCGTCCATCGTTATCGTCGTTTATCCGGCCCTCGATAACATCTGTGGCAAAGTCACGCGAGGAGCGGGGTTGCACATGTCGTAACAACCCGCTTATTCCCTTGTTCTCCACAGCTTCTTCTGACCGTCGACTCCCGTCAGCGCCATGCCTTGTATCTGGCACGGGTCGCTGCAGTTGAAATTATGCACCCTTGTCGATAGGTTGTAGACGCATCAGGGTGCTTGAATTTACTGGTGGTCCCATCGCAAACGGCATAATGCAGCCCGCGAGTGGTCTGGAATCGAATATTCTAGTCGCTTATGGTGTCTTCGCACAACATGCAGGGGTAGAAAGGCACACTATTTTGCCATCCTTCATTTCATCGCTTTTTTGAAGACAGTGGATCGTTCTAGCCTAACTAGTTCATTCAGCGTGCTCAAAATTTCCCGTATGGGCAAGTGCAGGCTGGTCGGAATGTCAGGACGAGGGTCTAAGGATGGTTTGATCTTGTCGGAGCGTGACTTGCGATAGCTCCGGTGCGAAGGTGGAGGCGCTCAGTGATCAATTAACAAGCGGGATGACTGATTTTGTGGGCAATATAGGGCCTGCATCCTCCTCGTTGTATGTGACTTGAGCATCGTGGGTATCCATAGAACAGGCACAGCCAACATCTAGTGTGTTCGTGTCGGACTCATGTACTCAGTGAACCGACTATCGAATCGGCCTCTCGGTGCGTACACATCCAAAGGCTTGCTCGAGTGGGGATGCGCATGGATCCGTGAAATTGTGCGACTATTCGCATCAAGAGAGAATTCATGAGACTTAGGTAGCAGGCTTGAGCCATTGTTTATGAGAAGAAGGTCTGTACGTCGTACTCGACTTCATCGCCTCATCGATAAAAGCGGTCAGATGCTACACGCCGCAGTACGTTTCGCCAACGTGCCGAGCTGTCGTCTAATGATGTCCTGATATCAGACTGGTTGCTTTCAGCCTATAAGAAAGAGTTAGCTATGAGGCGATTCCTTGTGTTTTTGTAAGCGTGTTTACCCTGTCAAAGAATACAGCTGTCTCCCTCAGAACATGCCTAGCCTCAACCAGCTCCCTCAATCGACCACTAAGCAGCTCGTAGCTCTCATTCATCTGTACTAGCCTCGACTCGTGCTCGGCAAATGTAACGTCTAAGCCGTCCATTGTTTGAGCTGCTCGCGGACCAACGGTGATGAGAGGCGCCGAATCACACAGCGGGCGCACGGGTATCTTATCTTTTTCCCTCTCAATTTGAGTAGAGAAAAAAGAACGCGACGAGCCATCTCGTCGATGCGACGAATCTCGCCTATGAATGATCGTTGGAAGGGATTGACGTTGGGGTTCGGCTGTGCAGTTCATCGTTAGCTTCATATAACGTGAATTCGACAGTCCTAATCTCACATCCTTGAACTGCATGTTTTCAAGTTCCCCAAGCTCAGCGACCGTGTCATGGGCAACTTCTGTTGCTCATAGTCTCAGAGCCTGATGTGTGTGCTACTTCAGTCACTTAGAGATGGTTCGAAACGTAGAGATACGAACGGAATAAGCTGGGATATTCATTGACCACAGGGGTGCCCATGGCGGTGGAAGAATTGTAGATGGAGAGTTATAAAGAGAGATTCTGACGATGCGAGGAGGCAGGAGGAGGCACGCTCTTCACCAGCTTCAATGTTTTTCCGGATTCCGCAGGGTTTTCGATTTTTCGTCCGTGCTCAAATTGTCCCCAATCAGGTATTCCAACCTTTTCTACTCGCACTGATCGTCGGCAAGCGTCGGCATCGTTCCTAGACTACATTCGCTACATTCTCCTGCGCTGAGTCGCTGACAGAACCTGACCAGGTAAGGCCAGTCCCGAGTAGTCTCTGTTGCTGACCCTATACGCAGAAGATATTCGTAGGCCAGTCCCAGCCAGGATCACCTCATTGATGCGCACAAGTTTATGCATTATTTTCTTCGTCATTAGGTACCGCCGACCCATATTTGTATCTGCTGCTGGCTAGACCTGGAACACATAAGACGCTGTGCTCTCTAGCTAGAGAATATGACTTGAGATAGCCTCCACGACTCAAGTTGCACCGAAGACATGTAACGCTCAAAGCTTCTTCTAGGTTTTTATGCCGTACGTCGTCGCATCTTGTCCTATTTCCACACCCCCTTAATTTCCATGACAATGTTTGCAACGCGACGCAACCACACACCTTCTTAATCCCAGTAGCTCAGGCTCTCCTCTCTGAGAACTTCACATGCGCTCTGTTGCTATTGCACACGTCGCTATTGCCGCCTTAGAACTCGACATCGTCTGCGAGTTGCTGCATGATACCGCGCCCTCGCTTCTGCATTCAGACGTGAAGGTTCTCGATGGTCATGAAGAACCACGGGATGCAGGAGTTGCGGACCAGAAGGAGGGGTCGAGGGTAGGGCTGATGAGGGACGTGATCTGTTAGGGAGAATCAAAAGAGATTGCAGCCAGCGACGCTGTGAGTAGTCTTCTCCTACAAGTCTTCATTCAACTCCATGATTCCGTCTTCCCTCCGCTCTGCGCTGCTTATTATATCTGTACAAAAACAATACGAGGATAACAAATGCCCTTCGACTGCAACAGCTACTACGCACCGTCACCGCCCGCTGATTCCGACGTATATCTCGAACAATTTCACTTACACCGTCAAACATTTTCCTTGCACGTCCACATAAAGTGCCTGCGTGAGCATTTTCTCCTGGCTTTGATTATTTTCAAGTTTCAAATCCCATTCTTTTGGAAAACCAACTTCAAACTCCCACGAATGGGAGCATACAGGGGAATAAACAGCATTCGACACGTGGCCTGAAAATATACAGTACAAGCTGTGGCATGAAAACACGAGCGCGCAGCGCTCGCCGTATGTCCGTCACGTTGTTTGCCAAAACAATGTGATCCTGACGAGCTTAGTTCCGCAGGCCCACCGGCCAGATGCCAAGCGTGCATTATGCGCCTCGCTCGCGTCGTCACCGTGTGCCACGACAGATCCTGCAGTCGGTGTGCTAGATATGGGCGGACAACGTGTCTGCGAATTAACGTTCGTTACGGCTGGCTCATATGCAACGGGTTCGTGAAGAAAGATGGCGATTACTTTGCTATCTCACTCCTATATGCTACCTTTATTCTGTAAGGCCACGAGTCGCTTTGAGCGAGGCCCATTTCTGACACAGGAAGGCCGCAGATTAACACAAAGTGGATGGCCAGGAGGCGCACACCAGGAGACACACTTCGCTATCCGCTGTCAGAGCAGAGGCTCAGCTGTCCTCCACGATTTCGGTGTCGAGCAAATGATAACTCAGAGTGCCTTCTTGAACACGTTCTTAATGAGGTACGCTTGGTGATGGAGTCGTGCACGCTATACATCTATCGCCAAGATTGGTGCCGATCTGCGTCCATCGAGAGTAGCGCGGGTGCGTGGTGGCGCTAGTCTCCCGAAGGCAGCAACGTTGACGATTCTCTCAACCTCCGACGTGGTCTCCGGATATCCGTATCTAACGGTGGCGCGTCGTCTGTACTTAACTTGTGATGGATCGTTCCATTGTCGCAGGCCACTCAAACACACTCCGATTACATTTGCGCCGTGACAAGCGTGGTCGTTGCCGGTCGTGGCCATGGTATCTAGAGGCTGGGCTGCGGAGCGATCACTAATTTGATGTGTGTAGCGCTCTGCTCATAGAATGAAGTATTGTGTAGCTCAGTGATCGCAATGACGGCTCGTCTGCCACCACAAAGGTTCTTGCAAGCGGCCTTGTAACTCGGCCACAAAGCGATCACGTGTCTATGTCGCGGAGTTCCGTGGCTTCGTGGCTTGCAGCGTTGGTTCAAACGTTCACCAGCAGAGGTCACCATCACAAGCTTGTTCGAAACTCGGGGCCACAGTTTGTGGCATTAGTCCCCAGTACTTAAGCACTTTTTCTATCCCTGTAAGTGATTCATTCAACACCTGTTCTACTGCTCCTGACATGTCTTCGCACAAGATAGCCAGCACTCAACGTTTCAGTGCGATGGAAATATCCAAGGCACCGGCCGAATACGCTCTACTTGCTGAAGAGACTGAGAACGACTTTCACGGACCTATGCCTATAACAGAATTCTTTGACGCTTTCATGAAGACGAAGGATGACAAGAAACCTCCCAAGCGTGCCACCCAAATCTTCAAGAACATACCTAGGGTTGGAAAATTTGAGGATCACTTTGTGCGTATATGTTCTCCTTTGTTATTAGAGACCGATGTTGATTATATCGTATTCACAGAAAGATGCTGTCGAAGCATCTGGAATTTGCCAGAAGCTGAGATTTGTCAACACGACTGACGATCTGGATGCAGACTTCAAACGCAAGCCAGACATGGTTGCTTACAAGAGATCTATGCAAGGCGGTGATGTAACTGACTTTGAGCTGATGGAACTGTGCATCGAGCGCAAGCCAGAGACTAAGGACCCATTCCAGGATCTCGCTCCCAGCGCGACCTCTGGCGATACAAACACAGTCTTACATCGCTCGCAGGAGGCGACCATGAATCGAGGACAAATCTGTTCATATGCAGGCTTGCAGCTCTCGGCGCAAAACCGGTTCTTCCTGTTCACTATGGTCTTGCTTGGTGACTATGTTCGCTTCATTCGATGGGATCGCGCGGGAGCTATTGTGACTGAACGAGTCAACTGGAGGAGAGACCCTACTCATCTGATTATGTTCCTTTGGAAGTTCAACCGTTTCAATGACGTGCAACGTGGACGAGATACGTCGCTCACAAAGCCCATGGCGAGAGACATCAAGAGGGCGAAGAAAGCATTTGACGAACGAGCCAGGTTTCTGGCTAGGCTCCTAGGCGAGGACGAAGAGACGGCTCAATGCCTCTACTCGTCTGATGCCACCTTTCACCAGTTTTGTATCACGGACGACGACACGCACAGGAAACACTATTTCATCGCGTCGAAACCTCATTGGCAGAGCGGCAGCCCGTTTGGGAGAGCCACCGACGGGTACATTGCATATGACATCACGCGACAGAAACTTGTGTATCTGAAGAACAGCTGGCGGTACTTGGAAGATGGGATCGAGAAAGAAGGGGCCACCTATCGGCTACTCGAACGATCAGGTGTGACCGGGATCCCGACGCTGATCTGTTCTCAAGACATTCTGGGTCAAGACACGCGGACGCACGAGTACAGTTCAAAAGAGTGGTTTTGCAAAACGACCAATCCTCCGAGGCGGCACAGGCTTCACCGTTTAGTTCTGGGGGACATCGGACGGCCCTTGAGCCAATTTAGATCGTCCAAAGATCTCGTCAGCGCTATGCACGATGGGATGAAAGGTAAGTCGATGATGTCTTTGACACCTTGCACGCTCACCAACGTCTTTCTGTGCAGCGCACGATCTGGCATTCAGATTGGCACGCGTGCGACATGGGGATCTCAGTGCTGGCAATATCTTGATATCTGATTCAGGCAAGGGAATCTTGATTGACTGGGATCTAGCTATGATATTGCCAGATGTCGATGATCAGGGGGTTGACACTCAGGGATCGACGACGAAATGGCAAACGGTGCGCCAAGAGATAGCCATGTAACTTGTCTCACAACTCAACTATTGTCTCTAGGGAACTTGGCAATTCATTTCGGCGGCCCGACTCATGGATCCTGACAGCATGCGCCATGAACTTCGTGATGAACTGGAATCTGGTCTTCACGTCTTGCTATACACCAGTGTCCGCTATAGAGCCAGCCACCTTACTGTGGCGCAATGTAAGTTGCTCAAGAAAGCCTTTATCGAGCATTTCGACAGCAGATCCGACACCGTGCAGGGGCGAACATCCGGAGGACATGGAAAATACGAGTTTTTTCAAGTCACCGGGCCTAGTGCCTTCTCTCAAGACGGCCTTGAAAAGTTCCTCAGCGAGCCGCATGCTAGCCTCGTCGAGACGCTTCGAAGATTGTTTGTTCCCCTTTATAGCACAGAAAGACAGTTAAAGCTTATCCCTAGCATGGAGCAATCTCGGGACGCTGCCCTCGAAGTCCTCAAGACTTCGGATCGGTTCATAGAGATCATCGAAGAGCACCTTGAGATGGACGGATGGACGGAGAATGATGTCAGCGATGAGCTGCGTGGCTGTGATCAATTCTTTACCGAAGCACGAGGCCTGATATTTGCGGCACGGCGTAACTCGTTGTTGAGGGCTAACGTGTAGCGCAGTAGTGGCTTTGCGGGTGTGGCTAATGCGACGCTAGCGTCCTTTCCCCCTATGGCCGAATCCAATGGGGGAGACTAGTACGCTTGGTAACTTGACATGCTAATTTTCCGCTCTATGCTTTTCAATCCCTCCTCCATGTATATGTGATTATATGTATAACATCTCATGTTTCACTCAATATACCCTTCCCCAAGATCTCTAATGTCAATCCTGTCTCGTTAACCAACAGCCATCGGGCACCTCTATCTTGGACTATGCACCGTACTCTACCAGCAACGCGTTCGACTTTTCGAAGCACCAAACAGGGCCGGCATCAGGTTGCCTCAGGAATTCCAAGCGGCAGGCAGACGTTGTGATCACTTGTTATGATGAATGGATGTTTCAAAGAATTGGAGAGTCATGGCGGCTAAAGGGACTGCAGATCAAATTTTCAGCAGCGTCTAGCACTGTACTTATCAGATGTTCGTGCCGACTGTTGTCAGAGGAGATCGGATGAAAATAGACGTCAACGGTTGCACAGCTTGGAAGAATTGCGTGATATGGAAGAGCTGCACGGCAATTCTGTGAAGACCTTGTGCCTATGCAGCCACAGACAAATGAAGCGAAATGTCCAACCCAGCTCTATAAATATACTGGCATTACGAACAATTTCATAAAACAACCTACACAAATCGGGCCCGTTCAACTGATTTCGCACACACGACTGACATGACCCATCAGCACTTGTTCCATCTTAATCGTGCCCTTATAATAGATGGTATCCTCGGGATTGTATACCTTAGCATTGTCGCACACAAGCTGAGCGTCTGCAATGAACATGTCAAGATCTTGATATTGCTCCGTCTCGAGTTTGTGCTCCGTAGTTAAAAAATCTGTACAAAACAGTTGACGTCATCGGTACTTTCCCTCTCTGGAATGCTGGAATTGCCTTATATGGGTACTTTCCAGCTGTTCCAGTGCGCAAGTTCTCAGTTTCCAGCAGATTCGCTGGACATTCCAGAAAAGTACATGTTCGGCATTTCCAGCATGCCAGTGCAACTCCGGCTAGAGTTGACTAAGCATGTCAAAATAAAGAAGGCCGGACTAAGATTTGAACCTACGAGCTGTTCCATGATAACAAAGGAATTACAGCCACTGCACCAAATGAATGATAAATATTGATGTGGTAGAAAAAATATGAATAAATTAGCTGGACTTGGTGAAAATTTCAATCTCTTCTTAGAGAGAACTACAATATTTCATTTTTTTGGCACTTCTCACTTACTAGAAATGCAACATATTACAAATGGGGATAACTTTATGTGATTGAGGAGTCCATCAAGATTTGTTTTAAGCTTATATCTCATGTGCTTTAATCAAAAACACAGTATGCCTTTAATAGCCTAGTCCCCAGATAGTTCCTCAAGACTGCATTTTTAGATCTGAGAGCATCTGTAGAGTAAAATAAATCATAGACTTTTACTTATATAAGACATGCTACATCCTTAATCAGTGAAAAGTGCCAAAAAAGCAAAATATTGTAGTTCTCTCCAAGGATGTGTTACAAATTGCTGATTTAGTACCTTAAGAGTAACAGGTTCTTCCCTAGGTTACACAATGGACTGAGTGGGTGAGGAATTCTTGACTGTATTAAAAGATTAATACAAGAGTAGTTGCAGATTTATACTATAGGAAGACAGTGGTAAACAAAGTGTCCATATAGAAAGATATGAACAAATGAAGAGAATGGACTAAAGTTTCTCAGCCTATTCTATGGGCCTTATTACTATATAGGGCATAGGGTAAGAGTCTGTATGCTTTTCCAGGTTCCTAACCTAGGAAAGCATGAGTTGCCATCTCTTTTAGTCAGTGCCTACTCTTGTACTTCTCTAGTTGCACCAATCCATCTAGGTGCAATGAGGTGCTTGCCCATATGCTCTAAGCCCATGGCATATGAATGCCTATCTCACTAAGCCACTCTATCCATGACCCTAGCATATGATGCTTAGACCATTAGATAGACTGCCCCTGCAAAGTCCTGATAGGTCAAGTTATAACATTACCCCCTCTCTAAGTTCTAACCCCTGGGAGGACTACTTGCTGCTTACAAGCCTCATCATTTTTCCACTAGCAATTGGTTTCCCGGCTCAAGGATTGGAATGCATCTTTCTGATACAACTTTGTTTTCTAGAGTGAATACCAACTTATGTTACAAACTGCTCATTTGATAACCCCAAGAGTAGGAGTTTTTTCTCTAGGTCGCTTGTAGAGGAAGAGGGGAACAATGGTCTTGACTGCACACGTAGCACAAGAGCCAGATGTGTATTGCAATGGTGGGCAATAAGATGAAGGCTATAGTATGAAGACTGCAGGATAACAAAGAGTATTGTAAGAGGATAATAATGAATGAAGAGAATAGACTAAAGAACGTTAGCCTATTCTATGGGCCTTTTATACTACTTTAGGAAAGGGCATGAGAATCCCATATATATATACCATAGGTATTCTCTAAGTTGTTACTCTCTAAAAATGACTACTCTTGCTTCTCTGCTTGTCTCTTTCCAACCAGAAGAACAAGGAGCTCCATGCCCATATGTGAGTAGTACAGGCCACTGTCAGCCATCTACTGTATCTAGCCTATGATACTCAACCAATGATAGGTGCGTCCGCTGGAAGTGTTACGAACTACCTACTGTACCTTTTTTATAATTCCCATGATTAGTATAAGGACACATAGGACCTTTCTCCCAACTATACCTCATGTTCCTGACCCATTGCTAGTTGGTCTGTGCTCTTGCTTGTACTCGTGCCCACGAAAAGTGTTTGAACAAGTGACTGTGACATGACATGTCTCCTAGTTTCTGACTGTCTCCTGAGAGCAATTGTGAATGGATCAACAATTTGATAGTCTTTGTGAAGAGCTAGGAATGTCTTTTATACAATACAGTAGTTAGAATCTTGTATGCCAGCCTTTTGCTGCCTGAACTTGTGCAACTCTCTCTGATATCTTCCTAGTATGTCTCTGAATCTCCTCCTCTGTAATTTCTTCCCATGCATGCTGTGCTGCTAACCATAGGTTCTCGAGAGAATTACTAGCATCTGGGGTATCAGCAACACGGTTTTTGAGCAGCAGTCATAATGGCTCGATAGGGTTAAGATCAGGTGAAGATGGAGGATGTGTTAGGGGTGTGATGCCCAGTTTCAACCGAGCAGATTTTGCGAGGCGGCTTGTGTGGGCTAGTGCTCCATCTTCGACAACAAGCATGAGACATATCTGCTGCTGCTCTATCCTGTCAAAAAAATCCTTTAGAGGCCCTTCAAGAACCTGTGCAACATACTCTTTTGCACCCAAGCCTCCACCTCGTCTTCGTCCTTTCTCACTCATGGTTGCAGGCAGGAATTCCAGCTTGATCAGCGGACCTTTCACACCATGTGCAATACACCCCCATACCATGATGGATTTGTGACCACTCTTGAAGGTTGGCTGTATGTTCTCGGGAAGAAATTCTTCACCTGGTAATCTTGCCACTCTCTTGTGCCCTGGCCTCTTTCCTAACTCCAACTTTGCCTCATCAGTCCAGATAACCTTATTCCAATCCCTTGTCATATTCTCCTTTGCCCAAATGAGATGTTTCCGGATAGCCGCTGGTGATAGGAAGGGCTTGCGATGTGCAACTTGGCAGTGATAGCCAGCAGAAGTTGCTATGGTGCGAACTTGTCGGGATGTTATATGTTCAACATGCTCATAAATAATGGGATAAGGGTCCAGATGGTGTGTACGGATCTCACAAAGGACCCTGTGTTGTGTGCAGCCATCAATGATATGTGGCCGGCCAGATCGAGGGAGACTGTGTCGGGTATGGAATTGGTTCTTGCGAGTGACAGTATAATGGCATGCCCTGACAGAAGCACCAGTCAAGGAAGCAATTTTTTGATATGAGTATCCAAGATCATGCAAAGCAAGGATTCAACCTCTTTTTGAGGGTGTAAACTCAGTGGTTCCAGCAGGAGGCATGAATTTCTTAAGACTACTAAGGCTTGGCAACTTATATAGAAGCTTCACATGACAGTGTTCAAACACTTTTCGCGGGCACAAGTACATATTTATAGCAGCTGCGGTGCAGTAGGGGAAGCCCTAGGCCATCCACCTCTGTCCAATCTAGGAACTGCTGTTCATCAGTCTTCCCTGATTCTCAAGCATTGGTCTGATCAGCTTCACTCCTTCACATCTATCAACCTTGTCATCATCCTCCTTATGTCTATACTAATCTGTGGACTAGGAATCTCTCATCCTGAACAGCCGTTTGTGACATTTGGATAGCCTTGCTCAAATCCTACTCCACACCCTAGTTTCGCATTTTCTTTCACAGCAGAACACCGGCTACGTACATACGGTGCTAGGCAGTCCCAAAAGACAAGTGACCGTCGACCATAGTAGTTACTGTACACTTCAAGCAAACAATTGGGTGATTCTACTTTAGTGTGGGTTGTTTCAGGTTGTAGAATATCTCTATCTGGTAGTCAACCCAGTGGAGGTATGACTCAAACAATTACGCTTGACGTTACTTACTGTACAATACTTTACAATACCTGGCCAGAAAGAGCTACTGTTGCCTTGATCCTCAAACCTTGATCAGGTTGAGGCTAGTGCGGGCTCTTGTGATCAAATCATCATGACTTCTAAAGGAAAGGGAAGAGAAGTAGGGCAAGTTCCGCATGGACCCGACTACTTAGAACACTCGGACTCATACATCTACCTCAGATGAACTATCAGAAGGAATTTGAAAGGAATCTGGGTTTATGTAGGTGGACCAGACAGCGGAAAACCCGTTGATGCTCCATTAGTAGCCTGGGAAGATAGGAAAGCACCTCTCAAAACAGTCACAACCCCAACCCAAACCAAACCTGCACTACCCCTGATCGATACCCCTAAAGAAAACACACCAGTTGACATTTCTAAAGAAGACATCGGAGAAGAAGTCATCCTGGCAAGAGTATTAACCCCTGTAGATGAAGAAGACCCAGAACTGACACCAGGACCAAGCAACCCAAGATGCCCAGACCCAAACCTAGACCCAACACCAAGTACAAGAACAGCAGACACAAGCAACGAAATGTCATCAGACAAAGGAAACAAACTAAAGGACTTTGACAGAACCAGGTCTAAATATCAAAAATGGATTTACGAGTGCATATGTATATCCTGGCTAACCCAACCAAATACACCACAGACATGGATAAGATCCTAATAGTCCTATTGTACATAAGGGAAGGAATGGTGTCATTGTTTGCTCAAAAATACTACTTTGACAGAGAACTTTGAGAGTACAAGGCAGCAGAGACCAAGAAGACATGGGGAACGTTCAAAGAATTCCTAAAGGAACTAGCTGCTGCATTCAAGGACGAAAGTCTAGAACAAAAGGCACAACAAAAGCTGTTCACCATGAGGATGGGAAAATGCTCAGTGGACAAATTCATCATGGACTACCTCATGACTGCTGGACAAAGCGGATTTGATCTAGAATCCACCATTGACTACTTCCGCCAAGCCATACACCCGGAATTCCTTAAACAAATTTACAGACTTCCGGAAATGCTGACCACGATGGACAATTGGGTAAAGTACACCCAAAGATTCAATAATCAATGGAGGGAGCTCCAGAGCATAAAAAGCTCTGTCCCCACCACAATGCCCTGTCGCAACAACCCCTTCCGCTACAACTCTTCCAATGCCCCCACCTCTATGAATAACTCAGTCGTACCCATGGGCATAGATGCTGTCTGCACCCCCCTTACTGACGACGAACAAGCCAGGCTGCATGCCGAGGGTGGGTGTTTCTATTATCAACAGAAAGGACACATGGCAAACCAATGCCCTGCCAAGATCTTGTCTAGGGTATATGAAAGGGGAATTGGACATGTTCAACCGAGTGATGGAAAAGTGGGGTACCACCCGGCTCAAGCCAGTGGAGCATTGGCTGGCCAAGGAGGAGGCTATGGCAGAGCGCTCCCGGCAAGAGCTCAGATTAGTGGCGAGACAACAACTTCAGGCAAAAGTAGAAGTGTGGCAATGACTAACCCATTCTGGGCTAGACTCGCAGCGCGCCAAGCCTATGCATCCAGAGAGAATGCATCTGTACGTCAGAAGGAGTCTGAGATCAGTCGGGAAGAGGTACAGAGGCTTATAGGGAAAATGAGATGGGATGAGCAAGAGGTGCTCTTTCAAGAATTAAGTGAAGGAAGTAAGCAAAAGGAATTGGATATGGATTTTTGAACCGGCCTACATCCTTAGTGTACCATAGGCCTGCCCAGAACCCTTATGTAAAAACAGTTGTATGACTTACAAAATCCAATCAAAAATCGTCCATGTGCATAAATGTACAGCTGAAACACAAAAAGGGAACCACCGAAGCAAAGGTATTGATTGACTCAGGAATAGAAGGACTCCTTATTGATAAACAATTTTGTCAAAAACAAGGGATACCACTTCAAAAAATTGACAGATTTATTCCAGTATTTAATGTAGATGGAATGGCAAACGAAGGAAGAAAGATCACGAACAAGGCATGCCTCCTAATGAGAATGACAAATGACAAAGGCGACTATCACGATGAACAATGCAAGCTACTTGCTACCAACCTAGGAGGGGAAGATGTAATTCTAGGAACAGACTAGCTGCATGAGCACAGCCCACGGATTGACTAGGTGAAGAATCACCTTACGTTCTCCACCTGTGCTGGAACGTGCCTAGTCAGCCAACCAAAATTCACAATACAAGCATAACTCCTATCATGACAAAGAAGCACAAGAATGATTGGATACTCCAAGATAGAAGACAAACCAGAAGAAGAAGAAAACACAGATGAGACCTTCTTCTCCAAATTCTACAAAGAATGGTACCACCAAGACCCATCTGAAATGCACCTGCTTGAAGCAATCCGTGTTCAATCCATCCATAGCAAATCACAGGAGTTAGCAGAAATAGCAAACAAAAAGAAAGATAAATGCACAGTAGAAGAAATAGTCCCTGCATATGTTCTCAAATGTTTCGCCAAAGTCTTTAACCAGGAAGCCTCACAACGACTCCCCAAACATTTGCAATAGGATCATAAAATTAATATGAAACCCGGATGGGAACCAAGCAGCTGTAAACTATACCCCCTAACTGAAGAAGAAGAAGACAAACTGTATGACATGCTGCAAGAGCACTTAAAAAGGGGGACAATACAAATATCAAATTCCCCACAAGCATCCCCATTCTTTTTTGTAAAAAAGAAAGAGGGAGATCTCAGACCGGTCCAAGACTACAGAAAACTCAACGAATGGACAATAAAAAACAAATACCCGTTACCCATGATTGACGATGTAATCTGAACCATAGCCAAATTGAAGGCAAAAGTCTTCTTGAAGTTTAACATCAAATAGGGATACAACAACATCTGCATGAGAAAAGGAGACAAATGGAAAATGGCTTTCCTTGCCAAATTCGGCCTATTTGAATGCCTTGTTATGTTCTTTGGACTTTGTAACTTGCCAGCGACGTTCCAAACTGTGATAAATATCATCTTCCATGACCTCATCATCACACAGGTTGTAATGGTATACATGGACAATATTCTCATCTTTGCAAAAATAGTGGAAGAGCATCAATGAGTGACTATTCAAGTTATGCAAATACTTTTAGACAACAACTTATTTTTAAAACCTTCCAAATGCGCATCCAAAGTCAACACGGTCAAATACCTTGGTTTCATCATCTCCGCGGATAGCATAGCCATGGACCCGGTCAAGGTTAAGGGAATTTCAAAGTGGCCAACTCCAACAAACTTAAAAGAAGTACAATCTTTCTTAGGCTTTGGAAAATTCTATCAAAGGTTCATACAAGACTTCCCCACTATAGCACGACCCCTGAACAACCTCACCAAAAAAGACACTCCTTTCACATGGATAGAAGAATGCAATGCAGCATTTGAAGCCCTCAAATTCTGCTTCACATCAACACCAGTGTTGATTTATCCTGATGGAAACCGACCATTCCAACTTGAAACCGATGCTTCCAACTTTGCATCTGGCACCATCTTGCCGCAAGAAGTCCCAGGCGATGGCTGGCACCCAGTAGCCTACTTATCGAAATCTTTCAATGTGGCCAAATAAAACTACGACATTTTTGATAAAGAACTACTAGCTGTCATCCACGCTCTTGACCACTGGCGTATCTATCTTGAAGGCGCATGGTACCCATTTGAGATATGGTCCGATCATAAGAACCTCCTTTACTTCTCCACCGCCCAAACTCTATCCCGCCGACAAGCATGCTGGGCACTCTTTGTTAGGACCGTGTCCTAACACGTGCATAGCACGTAGGCGGAAGGGAAGGGAAGGTGTTTTCTTGAACTTGGACTGTTAATGACTAGGACTGTGACTTGACACACATCTAGGCACGTGACTCAGGACATGGTCATAAGATATGAACATAACTTGGACTTGGACTGCTTAACCATTTATATGCTGACACATGAATGCTTACATACTATGATCTCCTTTCTTATTGTGCTTACCAACATTGATCGTGATTGGGTTCTGATGGAACACTGCTATGGACAGACATTTGATATACTTACTATATATGGTTACATCAAGGAGCCGTGGAGTATAAACAATGACTACGGATTACTTAGTGTTCAAAAGCACAGACCATATGTCTGCCCTACCCTAAACAGAATGTACTATATATAGGAGAGCTGAGCTTCTTAAAAAATCAGCTCATTCACTTTGTATACATCTTGATCTCTGCACTGCACCTGGCACCTGGCTATCTTCAGCTCATGCTTCATGATCTCTGTCAGATCCATAGAATCATACACAGTCTAACAAAGCACTGGATTTGTCTCAATGCCCTTATCATCCTCTACTGCCCGCAATGTATCAAGGACTCGCCGCCTACAGAGTCATCTGCTGGGATCCCTCTGAAGTCATCTGCTGCATTGGGGAGGATCTGTTCGTACCAGACGAATATCAACACATGATTAATTGGCACCTTCTCCACCTCTTCAAAGACAAGGTCAATACCAATCAGATCTTCCTAAACCAAGCACAAAGATGAGCCATCCATCTGGAAAAACACCCCCTTGTATTAGCTCTGGATTATATCTAATAGTGTCTAAAAGTATCTAAAATTGTTAATAGTATCTAAAAGTGTCTAATTTCCTAATTGGGAGCAACATACTGTGAGCATTGGATTGGTTTCTAATTTCATGATATTAGCACTAATTCTATACTAAGAAGTCTTTAATTATTAGTAGGAAATAGTAAGTACTACTGCTCTATCAGTGAGAAGGTAAAGATGTGGCACATTCTATACTATTTCAGCATATTACTCTCCTTCATGTATGCCTGCACTATTATCTTGTAGCTCTTTTGCTAACTTTCCAGCTGCTTTTATAAGGGATATAGAAAGAGAGAAATGTGCATTGATGCCCCCAGCCACTTTGTTGGCAGCTTGGCAGCTGCCACAAGAGGCTATGAAGACCTAGGCACCTTGTCCTTGCACACAAGATCATTAAAGTTGTCATTGTTAGCCAATGCCTGCTACTAGTCATTATAGGACACAACATGTGGGTTGGACTTAGGGATATGCTATATGCAGCCTTATAGACCTTGTCTATTAGTACAGTGGTTAATACTGTCTTGTGCAGCACACAATCATCATCACTATTGATATTACAATTTTTAGCACTATTTATATTGTTTATTGCCTTGGTGTTTTCCTCTAGCTATTGGGCTGTGGAAAAGACAGTCATATTGGTATGTGGTGCCAGAATGATATATTTGCCTGCCATATAGGAAATATATGCATTAAGCATATTAAGATCACCTCCAACAATCTTGTGCTTATTTATATATAGGCATGCCATACATATACCCTTGTCCCCACCCTCTACCTCACTAGTGGCTATTTGGAAAACCCCTCTCTCTTATTGGATCTTGATTATTCATAATCATGTTTTTGATCAAATTTGCAAATTTAGGTAGCATTGTCTATACTAGTAGAGTCCCATTGAATATTACACTCAATCATAGTTTTACACACTCTCAGTCCAAATTGTATAAGTGCCATAATTTATTTTTATCCTATATAAAGCTATTATTGATTTTCCATTGGTTTATTATCTTCTTAGCTAGTGTTTAAACTAAATCCTGAAAGACCTGACTTTTTAGGTATTTATTGGCCTATTTATTTATAAGATAGAGGAAAGATAAATGTTAAATAAAATCAGAGATGTTGAGGTTGCCTATATTATGTCTACTTATTTAGATTACCAAGTTTATATATTAGACTTTGTGGCTTAGTGGCTTAGAGCATCTGTCCTGGGTGCTTGTATATGTGAGGTTGTTGGTTCAACTCTGGCAAAAGGCAAGTTTGTTATAAGGTATATTCTGTGTTTAGGTATTGAACTAGTGCTCTAATAGACATGACTCTATAAGAAGGCTATGAGAACTATGATGCTTGATTTATTATTATTTTTCCGAAATTTCAAGTTATAATCAATCCTAATAATTCGTAATTTAGGAAAATTATGTCTAATTAGAACAGGTTTAGAGGGGGGGTAAGCTAAAAATGTCTAACCCTAATTGTTCTTAATTATGCATAAATAGAACTAATTAGAGCTTCATACAAAGGGGTGGTTTTCCAGATGTCGTCTTTATATGCTAGGCAGTCACCATTCACTTTAGCCCAGGGAACCCCTCTTAGTGTGACAAGTGCACGTGATAAGCTTAGCGGCTTAACACTCTTCCTATTGTGCTTTGATTTCACATTAGTACATAAACCCGGTACCTCCCACTGACTGGATGCTCTGTCTGGGCGTCCAGACCTAAAACAGGGGGTGAAATTAGACAACAAAAACCAGATATTATTAAAATCCCAATTATTTGTCAAAAGCGCCACAGGAAGAGGCACAGTTGAGATGCTAGACAGACAACTCATGCAAGAGCTGAAGAACATTACAGCAAAAGACAAAGAAGTGATGGAAGTGATAGAAGTTATCAAAGCATCAGGGCCAAGGACACTCTCCAAAGGACTACAAAAATGGAACCTAGAAGATGACCTCATCTGGCATAGAGGCAAAATATATGTTCCGCCAAATGATGAATTAAAAAGAAAGATAGTAAAGATGTACCACAACTCACCTGTGACCAGACATCCAGGGCGATGGAAGACATATGTCCTAGTATTGGACAACTTCTGGTGGCCCGGAATGTCAACATTTGTAAAAGAATACATAACGGGATGCACCACATGTCAAATGACAAAAAATATCACACACTCTACATGTGTCCCACTAATCCCAAACGAAATACTAGAAGGACCCTGGCAAGTGGTGACAATGGACTTTATTACAGATCTTCCGCAAGTCGGACCATATGACGCAATCCACGTAGCAGTAGACAGAAGCACCAAAGGAGTCATCTACACCCCATGCACAAAAACCATAGACGCAGAAGGAACCACCGACCTCTATATGAAAAACATGTGGAAACAATACAGACTCCCAAGAAAAATCATCTCGGACTGAGGACCACAGTTTGCCGCTAGGTTCACTAAAGAACTCTAGAAGAAATTGGAAGTAACAATAGCACTATCCACTACTAATCACCCAGAGACAGACGGAGAAACCAAAAGAGTAAACCAAGAGCTGGAACAGTACTTCTGAGCATTCTGCAATTACGAACAGACAAACTGGCCTGAACTCCTACCATATGCAGAATTTGCACATAATGTCAGAGAACACTCAACCACACATCAATCCCCATTCAAACTCATGTATGGCTACAACCCGACCTTTGCACCCCAAATCACCCCAAGATCCGACATCCCTCGCATAGAACAAAGACTAGAAAGACTAGAACAATTACGAGAAGAAACCAAAGCCAGTTTAGAAGTTGTGGCAGAACTGATGAGACGAAAGACCACCAAGAACAAAGTCAAACTAGAAGCAGGACAGGAAGTTTGGCTCTCAGGAAAAAACATCACCACCACACACCCAAAGGACAAATTAGCTCCTAAACTACATGGACCGTTCTAAATAGAAGAAAGACTGGGACCAGTCACATATAAGCTAAAACTCCTGCCCACATGGAAGATACACCCCATGTTCCATGCCTCCTTAATTATACCATATCGAGAAATGGCCGCCCACAGCCCTAACTATGAACAACCATCTCCTGACCTCATAGAAGGACAGGAAGAATATGAAGTTGAAGAAATTCTCGACCAAAGGAAACAAGGACGCGGATATCAGACTCATCGAACAAATGAATCACGAGAATGAACCTGAAGAATGCCAGAGAACTTGTAGAAGCCTATAACATATGGCACCCTAACAGCATGCCCCTGAGAACAACCCTCGCAAATATCGAACAAACAAACTTAGGAACATATAAAAACTCCAACTCAATCCTCCAAATCCCCTCATCACTTCAACAACTCTACTCCATTCATGACGATCTTCCTCATCTTACACATGTCCTCTAACAGACCCCTCACCATCACCCACAACGACAGTACCCTTGTCGAAGAGTTGGCACTGATGTCTCTTACCAACTCTCCCTCTCTCACCTCCAAGCCATCCATGATAGAAGAACGATCCGTACCCTGGGATTCTGATGAGGAGCAAGCAGCACAAGAGGCAGACAAAGTGTTTGATGAATACCTCAGGAGATTAGACGAAGATGAAAGGCTTGAAGAAGAGATGAGGAGACGACTTGAGAGTTTTGAGAGAACATTGCCCCTTTGTTCCCCTTCCCCCCTATAGGTGACAGACGTCACAACACTACCCATAACCTCACCTCCTCACTCTCCCTCCCCATCACCTTTAATCCAAAAAGACAACAGAGGAATTGTTTTTTCTGACAAAGAGTCGTACCTGACTGCCCCTGTCACATACCTCATGGGGCTCATAGAGGGCTCACTGAGCACAGAGTTCATGTCAGGACCTACCCGACTGGAGATACATGGGGCATTAGAAATCCTGAAAGAAGAAAGGGCATTCATACAACATGCGCAAAGGGCTTTGTAGACACAAGAAGGAACCCTCATTGCCTGCATCAATGCAGGCGAGAGGAAACTCATGGGACTTGACCACGTTGAACCCCTTCGTGACACATTTCACCCCGCCGATGACCTCACTCCTGCCAATGAGTACTATATGCCGTCCATGGCTGTGGTATCTTGTGCCTTGTCTGCGGCTTCAAATGGAGGTCTGCTTCACCCAATGCCAGGGACTTATCCCACTGGCCCCAACCGAGGGGTCTATAGGTTCACACGTCCTTCCCCTCATTTTCAGGCCATACCCCTGACCTTTGGGCTCCGCCACCCACCTTCTCGCACTTGACCCCCTGTCATTGAATATGATTCTAGTGACTGTTACGACTGCTCGTCGGTAACCCCAAGAGTAGGAGGTTCTTCCCTAGGTCACTCGTGGAGGATGTGTGGGACGATGGTCTCGACTGTACGTGTAGCACAGGAGCCAGGAGTGTATTGCGGTATAGCAACGAAGTAGACAGTATGAAGACTGTCTAAGAACGAAGGTTCCTGTATGTGAAGATACAGGAGAACGAAGAGAATAGACTGAAGAACCTCAGCCTACTCTATGGGCCTTTTATACTACTTTAGGAAGTAGGGCGTGAGAATACCATATATGTATCCGTAGGTATACTCTAAGTCATCTCTCTCAATAACGACTACTCTTGTGCTTCTCCGTTAGTCTCCTTCCGGCCAGGAAAGACTAGGAGCTCAATGCCCGATGTGTGAGTAGTTTGTAAGGCGGCGTTCCATGCCCGCTACGCAATAGGCCCATGATACTCGACCAACGATAAGGTGATCCGTTGGGAGTGGATGACCAAGGTTACTATCTGTACCTTGTTGTACGCCTCACCGTGTGAGGCCGCTTGATATTTGTGATGATCGTGTCGGTATAGACAGCCGTTAAGGCCCGACAGAACGTGATCATAACAGTGACTCTGACACACTCCCCCTCATTGATCACCGCCACACTCTCTAAAGATGCATGGACAATTGTCCGGTATGACGTTAAACTGCCAGGGCAGATGACAGTTTGAATCTGTTGGGCCAGTACTCACTGCCATGATGAGAAGAGGGACTCAGTTCCAGGATACAGTCCCCATGTGGTTCTAATGAGGTGAGATACCATGGCGTCCATACTCAAGGGCTATTGCACCATGGCTTGATAGTGGGCAGCAAGAATTGGTGCCCTAAGTATCATTTTTCTATGATTGCAACAGACTTTACATGCATTGCTTATGTTTTTCTTGAACTCTTTTACTTACCGTCTCTGGCACTGATGACCTAGAGGGGGGGAGTAATGTTATGAACTGCCTACTGTACCTTTCTTGTGATTCCCACAATCCGTATAAGGACACATAGGACTCTCCCAACTATACCTCGTGTTCCTGATCCACTGCTAGTTGGTCTGTGCTCTTGCTTGTACATATTTATAGCAGCTGCAGTGCAGTAGGGAAGCCTTAGGCTATCCACCTCTATCCAATCTAGGAACTGCTGTTTACCAGTCTTCCCTGATTCTCAAGCATTGGTCTGATCAGC
The DNA here is from genome assembly GCF_000320585.1 of Heterobasidion irregulare TC 32-1. Taxonomy (NCBI): domain Eukaryota; kingdom Fungi; phylum Basidiomycota; class Agaricomycetes; order Russulales; family Bondarzewiaceae; genus Heterobasidion; species Heterobasidion irregulare. The sequence goes on along the minus strand of NW_009258198.1, from coordinate 515,288 downwards.
TTTACCTCTTCACACCTATTAAACTCGCCATCATCCTCCTTGTATCCATACTGATTTGTGGGCTAGGAATATCTCATCCCAAACAGCCATTCATGACACTTGACAGGTAAGTGTATTAGCCGTAATCTGGCATTATGGATCCCAGTCAGCTGCAGTAGGGCTTGTTTGTCCTCTGCTAATAATGTGGCAGTCATGAGGAGAAGTGGGACTCAAGGGGGAAGTCAAGCACGGATATGACCTAGCTGTGCATAGGCCTCACAAAATGTACAGCTCCAAGGAAGTACAACATGCACTTCATCAATGCAACACAGAGCTAATTGTTCTTGAATCTTGTCGGTTTGCAAGATTCTATCAAATTCTGGGGAATATAACCGTTCAGGGGAGATGATGACCACAGGATGCTTATACTGTGCAACCTCCCTGAGAAGGTTTCGTCCTTTCACCTGAGCTGCTTTGATGCTCTGCTTGTCTAGCGACACGGCGTGGATGCCCATTGTAAGCATTTCTTTCACCTAAGGTATGTTAGTCCTTCATGCATAAGTCCAGGTCCTTGAATGGCTCACCTGACTGTGGGCTAGGTCAGCCAAGGGGCTAATTATGAGTGCAATACCATGTTGAACAAGTTTGCAGCCAGAGCAAGGGATGTCTGGATTATTAAAGAGCTCTTGAACAAAGAGGAGGTGCAGATAGGTGACGGCAGTTTTTCCATTACCATATCCTGCAATTATAAGCTGATTATGGCCATCTAGAATGTTTGCAGTGGCCTTGACCTGCCACTCATAAGGACCATCTGGCCATTCAGATAGCACCTTCTGAAGGGTATTCTAGATTACTCAAAGGCCTTGTGGTGTTGACCAAATGTCAGTTTCCGGCATCCATTCGGAGCGGATAAAGGGGAGAAGCAGCAAGTGGTCAAGTATTAAATTAAGTAGGAGGCCAAGTATAGCTACATGTCGCGCGATGCATCACGTCTTTGTTTACTACAAAGGCACATGACTTATCGACACGGTGTATGACTATGACACTTACGCGGTAACTGAGTTTCACGAGAAATATGATGACTAGAAATAATCCGAGATGCCCGAAGGAGGGCTGCCTGCCAGGGTAGCTAACTTTGACTACGTGGCACCGGACATTGCCTCAAATATCCCCTGGGGATATCCATGGTATATTAGGAATATACCACAAATATACCACAAATATCCCCAGACCCCCCTCAGTACATTCGTGGTATATCCGAGGTATAGTCACAAAATCCCTCGAATATCCCCAGGGGATATTCGGGGCTGGGCATATTCACGGTATATTTCAGGTTTATTCATGGTATATTTCGGGTATATTCAAGCTCATTATCATGAACCAATTGCTTGAAAATGTGCTCCATAAATAGAGAATAAATATATTAACAAATCATAATACTAATACATGCTATTGAAGGCTACATGACAATTCTAAGGCTTGAAAGATCTACAAAATATACTTGAAAAGGCGAGAGGTGCGAATCCCGGCTAGATGTTCCCCCGCATACGCAAGCAGCCACGGCGCGCATCAGGGATGGGACGACCAGCGCCTTGACGCAAGAATCTATTGCGGTGGCGGGAGCGGTGCGTCCGCGCGTGGCCTCGAATTCGAGGAGTACATTTTGGGGGGTGCGTCGGGCTGCGGCACCGCGCTGTTGAACACGAGCACATCTGGTAGCACGCCACGCGCACAAATGCAGCCGCTGAGGAGTGCATCGGTGCCGGCAGCGTAGAGGCGCATCCTGCGGAGGAGCGGGGTGAGCATGCGTGTCGAGGCTGAGAAGATCAGTGCGGGGAGAGACAAGGTCGCCAGGAAGGGTTGCAGCTTGGTAGGGGTGGCGAGTGCAGGGAGCGAGGGGGATGGAAAGAATGCGGTGTAGTGCGGGGGTCAGTACTGCCATGCGGGGGGTTAGCACTGTGACACGGAGAGCCCAAATGAACACTGGCCTCACTGATGTTGCTGCTGCTGCCGCAATATCTTGTCTCTCCTACCTTGGAACCAAACAGTTTCAATGATGCCCACTCCTGGTTCTCCAATGAAGGCGAATAGCACAACAACGTCGCGATAGCATTTATTGCTTCCAAATCGAAATAGCTAGCAGTGGGTAGATTTTAGTTCTGCTTCCATGAGTGATTGCCAAATAACGCACCAGATTCATAATGAGACTCGCAGATACATCGTCCGGCCCTGCAGCAAATCTTTGATCATCAGTCCAGAGCCGACCTCGTTGACAGACAGAGCCTCAAGCGTGTACTTCAACGTTTACGCAATCGCAAGACAGATAGCATGTCGTTCAGGTGCACAAAGAAGCCGGCGTACGTCATTTGATGCAGTGCAGTGAGCGCAGTGAAGAGGATCGATGGACCGTCGTTGCGGGGAAGGGTGACAAGAAGGAAGTTCTGCGTTATGGCATGTGAGAACTGTGGATGAAAGAGCAAGCGTACAAAAAGCGGCATCGCCAATGTATACCGGGCGAAAATGTCTGCCTCGTTCTCAACAACGGTAGTGTCAACCTCCATCACTGACATTGCCTCGCCCATCTGGATTCCGAACGACGTGAATGGAGTGGACAGAGGACCATACACTGAGCTCGATGCTGCTGCAGTGCAGGCGTCGATAGTCTTGTCAGAGCTGACGGTCAGCCGCAATGGATGAAATCAGCAAATAATTCAGGAACGATTTACTTCGCCTAGTCTAGTTCATTGTTGAAGGTAGCCGTATGCCAGCAGGGCTCGCGTTCGAAGGACAATATGAGAAGGAATAGATAGATATTTTATGAAAAAAGCGCTGGAGTGAACAGACTGTACAACAACCGTAAATCCGTGATAAGTTGCGTGTGATGAACCTCGTGAGAGATGAGCTTATCGACCCCTCGTCGCTGAGGTGCCGTCGTAGATGAAGTCGACGATGAGCAACTTATGGCGGTATTATAGCTTACATAACGACTGGTTTCCTATTCGTCGTGCAATACCGGGCTAGACGACGCGTCGAGTCGATGTCGACCACAAGCAAAGTCCTGCGAAAACCAGAGTGAGTCAGTTTTCAACCGAATCGATCCGAGCGCAACAGGTTGGTCAAAACAACGAGGGTGGTAAGGAAAGGAAAGGCAAAGACATCGATAGCGTGCGCCGCGAAACAAAAGAGCGAGCGAAGAGAAAAGAAAAACGAACGGTACGCACCTTCAGCTCTATCCACTGAGCAGGCCATCTCCTATGCCCCCCATGCCCCCTCCGCCGCCCTCTGGACCATCGTGCCTCGGGCCCTGCGAGGGACCATCCTCACCGCTATGTTTCCTGCCCCTGTTTGGGCAGTGCTCTCGCTTGTGGCGATGGACTTCATCTTTACGCACAAAAAGGGCTGGGCAGTCGCCGCATGCAAATTCGCGCTGTCCTCCGTGGCGCAGAGTCGCCTTGTGTCGGGGCATGTCGTACGGGCACGACAGCCGCTTGCTGCACCCGTCGGTGCCGTCGCAGACATGAGGGTCTACCCTCTTGCGCTTTCGCGCGCCTCTCTGTTCCTCCCCATGTGTCGATGTCCAGGGCCCTCCGATGGACTGCGTTATAGCCTCGGGGACTGGATCACCTGTGGGGTTCTCCACCCTATGGGTGGACGTCGTCGATTTTAGCGTAGTTTCTGGGGGGGCGCTGCCATGCGCCTGTGGATGGACCACAAGCATCTGGCCTCGCTCTCCCGCCGTCTCTCTCTCTCTCGCCGCATAGTCGCTTGGCAGCCTGACCGAAAATCGGCCATACCCCGCGATCGGGGGCATGCGCGGCCTCTTGACTATACGCCTCCCCGCCGTCGCGCCGCTCGCTCCCTGACTCCCTCCCTCCTCCCTCCCCTCGCTTCCCTCCCCATCCCTCTCCTTCTTCCGCCTTGGCTCCTCCTCATGCACGTGGTGTTCCTGCGACACCGGCTCCGTGGTGATCTCTGGCGACGGCGGCAGCTCTGGGACAGGCCCCGGGGCCTTCGCGACGACCACCTGCGGAGGCACCTCGGCCAACACCCGAAGGACGGTGTCGCGCGGTGCCTCCACTATATCTCGCGCCATCTCGCTCCATGGACCATGGATCGGCTGGACGGCGCCCAGCAGCGAGGAGAAGGGTGCCGTGCGGTCTTGGGCGGGTACGTGTGGCGCGATGGGAGTTGGAACCTCGAGGTAGGTCCCAGGGAACGGATTCAGTCGTCCCCCACGTGCGATATAGGCGTGAGGCCACGGTTGTGCAGAAGGGCTCCCGTCCTCGAGAAAGTCCGTGCCCTCATCCTAGGAATGCAGAGCAATGAGTGGCGTGTTAAGAATCTGGAGCAAGGTTCTAGACTTACTGACTCGTCATCTGTGAGGTCGCTCTCACGGTGCCCCTCGTTGTCGATAGCATGGGAGCGCGACGAGCCTGCGCCAGGAGCTGTGGGCGAGTTCGTATTAACATGTAGCAACCTGCTCGAATGATATGCACATGCAGAACATACTGAAGAGGTCTTCCTCAGTGTCACGGCCGTAATCGTGGCACCACGACATTGCTAAGCGGGTGGATGATGGTGTGTAGGTTGTGTTGTTGAGTGGCTCAAGAGCGTTGTGGTGGTTGGTAGGGGAGAGGTGGGTAAGACTCAGCGGTACAGTGAACTGTTGACTTTTCACCTCGCTTGATTAGGCGGATATACCACCGAAGAAGCGCCCACCACCTTCTCGAGGAATCAGTCCAAGGAACGCCTCCGACGCCGGTGTGATGCCTTCCTTCGCATGCTGGAATTAGGCTCCGACCCAAGCCCAAGGTGGGTCCATTGTTCGCATTCCGCAGGTTGTTCATCATTTCTCCTTTCGGCCGTGTCCTCTCTTCCAGCGACAGGCGGGCAATTTTCTCTGCCTCGTTCCATCAATTCTGTAAGACATAACGTGTCCAGGCTGTAACCATCCGGCGGGCTTCTGGGGGTGCGCCCATCGTTATCGTCGTTCATCCGGCCCTCGATAACATCTGTGGCAAAATCACCCGAGGAGGGGGGTTGCACATGTCGTAACAACCCGATTATTCCCTTGTTCTGTACCGCTTCTTTTGACAGTCGACGCTCTTCGGCGTCATGCCTTGTATCCGGGACGGGCCTCCGCAATTGAGATTATGCGCGTTCGTCGATAGGTTGTAGGCGCATCAAGGTGCTTGATTTTACGGAAGGGTCATTGCAAACGGCATAATTCAGCCCGCTCGTGTTCTGAAATCGAATATTCTAGCCGCTTGTAGCGTCTTCGCACATCACGCAGGGGTGGCAAGGCACAGTATTGTGCCATGTACTCAGTCGATCGACTATCGAATTAGTTTTCTCGGCGCGCATATATCCAGAGGCTTTCTCGAGTGAGACTGGGAAGGCACCTGCACGCCCGATCGACCATTTCCCGTGTCGACAGAGCATCCATCAGCGGCGCCGGAAAGTAAGTTTGAGCTATTGCTCATGAAGAGGGTCTGGATGTCATACTCAATTTGATTGCCTCATCGATCAGTGCGGACGTTACTGATAGGTCTGCATGTCTCAACACTAACCGCCAACGCAATGTTAATGTACGATCAAAATATTACCTTCTTCCTGTCATCCAATTGTACGCTCTGGATTCTCCCACCAGACTCTCCGCATTTCAAGGAATACCAGTGTCCCGCTGTTTGCAATAAGGGAGCATTCCTATGATCGGCTCGCGTTTTCAAGCTAATAGACGAGGTTGGAGCGAGGATAGAGTCGCATCGAAGGATGCAACGTCCCAGCAGGGCTATGAACCAAGCCAAATTCAGCTCGGCATGGGAGCATTATCTCGAAGGTGTGAAGGCAATGTTCACGATAGTGCTCTCGGATTCTTCAATACCCCATTATATCATGTTTACTGCACGTCTCCGATAGATGTATCTCCGTATGTCACAGCTGGAGCAAGAGGCTTAGGAGGAACGATTGTCATTGTTGTGCAAATAATTCGCTGGATTCGACAAAGCACCACTGTGAGCGTTTCACGAGAATAGGCTCAAGAGACAATAGTGATGTCATGAAAAATCTATGGCCTGTTTTGAGCGGTGAAAACGAAAGTCGTTGCTGCTCTTGGGGTGAGGATAAGTTAAAATCGGCGCCGTCGGAGTGGCGCTCGATGACATTAGACGTGGATGCACCTTGCGCGGTAAGGCCGCGTGGCTAAAGTCACTCTCAGTAAAAACGGAATTCAAGTGATTGTCAAGCTCGGTCAAAAATTGGTATTTTGTCATGTATCCGTCAAGAAAGTGGCGCAAAAAGTCATACACAAGTCATAAACTACCAAAATTGGACATGACTTTCACATGACCTCTGCACTGCTTTCATGACGGATACATGACAAAATACACCAATTTTTTGACTGGGCATGACGTTCACTTGAACTCCGTTTTTACTGAGGGTCACATGCAACTAGCTGCTCGGATGCTTGACCTCTTGAGTTCAGCGAGGTTCCGCATCTTCATAGACAGTCCACACCCACATGCCGTCGAATCAGACTCCTGAAACATCTTTGCCTTCTGGGGGACAAGTGAAGCTTTGCGATCTGAAAAAGGTCGCTTTTGAGACCAGGTGAGGATCCTGATCTGTAGTTGAGACTATCGCGATGTTGATCTGGCCGTCCCACACAGTGCAATTGACTACTGGAGTCATTTTTTGCGAATTAGACTCGATTCGCTCTCTGATTTCAGCGCCACTGCATCCGCAGGTGACTTGAACGTCCTCAAGGCCTTTGATGACGAAGTAGTCTATCTGCGCACTGCAATACGCGCCATCCATGCGCGGCGCAATCACACAATCCCCACATGCCGCTTACCACCAGAGATCCTGGATAATATATACTCTTTTCGGGTGGTAGTTGATTTGCCGCGGAAACAGAACCTGGGATGGATCAAAGTCTCACATGTGTGCAGTTACTGGAGAGATGTCGCTCTCGAGAACACAAACTTGTGAACAAAAATCAACCTTGATCTCGGCAGAGAATGGGTCTCGGAAATGTCTACGCGTGCAAAGCAGGCATCTCTTGTTTTCAAGAGCTCCTGCATGGAAAGCTCTGTCCAATTAATCACGGCCCATCTGCCTCGCGCGAGGGTGATCACTCTATCTGGCATTGTGGACCCCTTTCATAGTTTACAGCCCATTGATGCTCCTGCTCAGATAGTGGAGCATGTTGAGCTCTCAGTACGGGCTGAAGACAATTGTATCACAGAGCTTCCGGAAAACCTGTTCGCTAATCATGCCCCCCTCTTGCGTACTGCTTATTTTTCTGGGTTAGCGATCCCTTAGTCCTCCACAGTCTTTCATAATTTGACCAGCCTCAAGGTGTATGGAAATTCTGCCGAGAACTCTTCGATGCCACCATATGATACTTTTTTCGACGCATTGTCCGAAATGTGTTATCTGGAGACACTTTTGATCTACGACGCCCTCCCTCCCCTTTCTGCTTCGACATCTGGTCAGCCACGAAATACAATCGCACTCTCTCATCTTTCGAACTTGACTTTGGGAGGAGTCTGGTCGTGTTGTATGACATTCCTGGAAATTGTGGAATTTCCACCCCTTTCTGAATTGTTTCTCTCTTGTGACTGCGAAGAAGAGGAGCTTTCTACTCGCTTTCTGCTTCCCGTCCTTGAGAAACAAGGCGGGAAACCGGGACTTGTGCCCCCTCTTCGGACCATTCAGATGAATCGCCCTCCATCCTCAGGGTATATATTTTTCCATGGCTGGCGGCATTGTGATCCTCGTCACTCTTCCGAAGGAGCCACGATTCCAGTTACTTTGAGACTTTATAATAGCTGTCCGCAATGGCAGATCGAATGTGACATATTAGGAGCTTTTTTCACCCAAGAGACGGTGAATCTCTTTATCGATGCAGACCCTCTTTGGGACTTGGCGATGTTTCGCAGTGTAGTTGGACGTGCTCAGTCTGAAGCGCATCTCCCTCTCTAAGTCCATTCTACGACCATTTTGCATTGCTATGAAGAAGGACATGGATACCACAGCTCCAGAGCAGACTCCAGCCGAGTCGTACAGCGAGCATATTCCTTTCCCCAGCCTTAAGGTCATCCATTCACACCCCTTGCGAGTCTCAAACGTGTCCAAACTAGATCGCACTGTAGGTTTCTTGACCCGTGTGCTCAGAAAGCGCACTACATTGCGGGCTCCTATTCGACAGATCGACATTATCCAACCGGATCTGCCGGAAAAGTGGATGGAAGAGCTGAGAGCTGTTGTGCCCAACGTTACTTGGCGTGGAGGACGAGCCGCAGACCGCTTCAAATTCAAGTCGGAATTGTTCGACGCGATCTCCCAGAGAGGCACTAAATGCCAATCAGTTGGTGCAGAGAACCGAGACGTGACTTAAGGGGACAAATCTGTGTCCGCCTTGTGGTTTTATGCCACCGCGTCAGTCGGTGTTTCATAAAGGAAACGGTGTACTTTTTTTTTTTGATCTCAGAAAAGATTACGATTTAATTCAAACGAACATCGGGGTCAGATAAAATCCCAGCGAGTGCGAAGTGAATGGGATCATTGAATTTGAAATCTGCGAAAGAAATCAAGCAGAGATACCAGTACCTGGCATACTTTGCAGAGGGTTTGATCCGGGAAGATCCACACGGTTCGAGCTGGAATGTCATTCAATAGCGATGTTAGTGTCATACACATTATCAACGAAAAAATCTCGACAAGTCGGGTCGTAAGGAGAGCATATGGCTTGACTTGGATCGCGGGATGTCACTAAATGAAGGATGTCTAGGGAGGTCAGGGGTTGTGAGAGCGATGAGAAAGGTATGCAGAAGGGATAACTCAGAGGGGGCGCAGGTTGAGGATCGCATCTCTTCCAAGATCGTCCTTCGCTCGGTCAGGCAGCTCGTCGTGAGCGTGGGGCGAATTGATGTGGAGGGGAGCACAAACGAAGGCGCGAGTCGTCGTAAGGTGGCTTTGACTTCTCGGAGAACACCGCCGCGCGCCACTCATACTCACAGGAATATTGTCCCTGCGAAACTTTTTCATAGACCGAAGTCACATCATGCCTTTACCAGCAAAGACTCTGTATGAGAGCGAACGGGATACATAGGTCAGTAGGGGAGAAATGGATATTGAGAGTCCTCGAGTTCAGAAGGTGCAATATCTTGTCTCTCCTACCTTGGAACCAAACAGCTTCAATGACGCCCACTCCCAATTCTCCAATGAAGGCGAATAGCACAACAACGTCGCGATAGCATTTATTGCTTCCAAATCGAAATAGCTAGCAGTGGGTAGATTTTAGTTCTGCTTTCACGAGTGATTGCCAAATAATGGACCAGATTCATGATGAGACTCGCAGATACATCGTCCGGCCCCGCAGCAAATCTTTGGTCGTCCTTCCAGAGCCGACCTCGTTGACAGACAGAGCCTCAAGCGTGTACTTCAACGTTTACGCGATCGCAAGACAGATAGCATGTCGTTCAGGTGCACAAAGAAGCCGGCGTACGTCATTTGATGCAGTGCAGTGAGCGCAGTGAAGAGGATCGATGGACCGTCGTTGCGGGGAAGGGTGACAAGAAGGAAGTTCTGCGTTATGGCATGTGAGAACTGTGGATGAAAGAGCAAGCGTACAAAAAGCGGCATCGCCAATGTATACCGGGCGAAAATGTCTGCCTCGTTCTCAACAACGGCAACGCCAACCTCCATCACTGACATCGTCTCGCACATCTAGCCTTCGAACGGCATGAATGGAGTGGACAGAGTTCCATACACTGAGCTCGATGCTGCTGCAGTGCAGGCGTCGATAGTCTTGTCAGCCGCAATGGATGAAATCAGCAAATAATTGAGGAAAGATTTACTCCGCCTAGTCTAGTTCATTGTTGAAGGTAGCCGTATGCCAGCAGGGCTCGCGTTCGAAGGACAATATGAGAAGGAATAGATCGATATTTTATGAAAAAAGCGCTGGAGTGAACAGACTGTACAACAACCGTAAATCCGTGATAAGTTGCGTGTGATGAACCTCGTGGGAGATGGGCTTATAGACCCCTCGTCGCTGAGGTGCCGTCGTGGTCGACGATGAGCGACCAGGCCGCATGACGGCTTACATAACGATCGGCTCTCGATCCGTTGTGCATTGTCGCGCAATGCCGGGCTGGACGACGTCGACCACGAGCAGAGTCCTGCAAGAAAACAGAGCGAGTCAGTTTCCAACCGAATCGATCCGAGCGCCAACTGTTGGCCAAAAACAACGAAGGTGGTAAGGAAAGGCGAAGGCATCGATGGCGTGCGCCGCGAAACAAAAGCGAGCGAAGGGAAAAGAAAAACGAACGGTACGCACCTTCAGCTCTATCCACTGAGCAGGCCATCTCCTATGCCCTCCATGCCCCCTCCGCCGCCCTCTGGACCATCGTGTCTCGGGCCCTGCGAGGGACCGTCTTCGCCGCTATGTTTCCTGCCCCTGTTTGGGCAGTGCTCTCGCTTGTGGCGATGGACTTCATCTTTACGCACAAAAAGAGCTGGGCAGTCGCCGCATGCAAATTCGCGCTGTCCTCCATGGCGCAGAGTCGCCTTGTGTCGGGGCATGTCGTACGGGCACGACAGCCGCTTCCTGCACCCGTCGGTGCCGTCGCAGACATGAGGGTCTGCCCTCTTGCGCTTTCGCGCGCCTCTCTGTTCCTCCCCAGGTGTCGATGTCCAGGGCCCTCCTATGGACTGCAGTACAGCCTCGGGGACTGGATCACTTGTGGGGTTTTCCACCCTGTAGGTGGACGTCGTCGATGTCAGTGTAGTCTGTTGGGGGGCGCTGCCATGCGCCTGTGGATGGACCACAAGCATCTGGCCTCGCTCTCCCGCCGTCTCTCTCTCCCTCTCCGCATAGTCGCTTGGCAGCTTGACCGAAAATCGGCCATACCCCGCGATCGGGGGCATGCGCGGCCTCTTGACTATACGCCTCCCCGCCGTCGCGCCGCTCGCTCCCTGACTCGCTCCCTCCTCCCTCCCATCTCTCCCCTCCCCATTTTTCGCCTTCTTCTGCCTTGGCTCCTCCTCCACATGCACGTGGTGCTCCAGCAGCACCGGCTCCGAGGCGGTCTCTGGCGACGGCGGCAGCTCTGGGACAAGCTCCGGGGCCTCCTCGACGAGCACCTGCGGAGGCACCTCGGCCAACACCCGAAGGACGGTGTCGCGCGGTGCCTCCACTATATCTCGCGCCATCTCGCTCCATGGACCATGGATCGGCTGGACGGCGCCCAGCAGCGAGGAGAAGGGTGCCGTGCGGTCTTGGGCGGGTACGTGTGGCGCGATGGGGGTTGGAAACTCGAGGTAGGTCCCATGGAGCGAGCGATATGGGAGTGGCACGTTAGGGCTCGGGTATCTACGGGTGATGTAGGCGTGAGGCGACAGCTGTACGGAAGGGTAGGTATCCTCATCCTAAGAATACAGAACAATGAGTGGCGTGTTGAAAGTCCGAAGCTAAGTTTCAGACTTACCGACTCGTCTGTGTCACCGCTCTCACCGTGTGTCTCGTCGACATCGTGTTGGGAGCACGACGGACCTGCGCCAGGTGCTGCGGATCGATTCGCATTAACATATAGCAAAATCCTGACGTGATATGCAAATATACAACGCACTGAAAAGCTCGTCCTCAAACGAGTCGTCGCCGTAGTAGTAGGACATGTTGGTATCTTAATGGCGCTGTTGTGGAGGAGAGGCGGGTGACACCTAGTGGTACAGTGAACGGTTGACTTTTTACCTTCGGCTCTCTGATTTTATTATCGAAGAAGCGCCCACTGCCTTCTCAAGAAATCTTCCCAAGGAACGCCTCCGACGCCGGTGTGATGCCTCCCTTCGCATGCTGGAATTAGGCTCCGACCCAAGCCCAAGGTGGGTCCATTGTTCGCATCACGCAGGTTGTTCATCATTTCTCTGTTCGGCCGTGTCCTCTCTTTCAGCGACAGGCGGACAATTTTAATTTTCTCTGCCTCTTTCCATCAATTCTGTAAGACGGAACGTGTCCAGGCTGTGAACTCCCGGCAGGCTTCTGGGGGTGCGTCCATCGTTATCGTCGTTTATCCGGCCCTCGATAATATCTGTGGCAAAGTCACGCGAGGAGCGGGGTTGCACATGTCGTAACAACCCGCTTATTCCTTTGTTCTGCACAGCTTCTTCTGATTGTCGACTCCCGTCAGCGCCATGCCTTGTATCTGGCACGAGTCGCCGCAGTTGAAATTATGCACCCTTGTCGATAGGTTGTAGACGCATCAGGGTGCTTGAATTTACTGGTGGTCCCATCGCAAACGGCATAATGCAGCCCGCGAGTGGTCTGGAATCGAATATTCTAGTCGCTTATGGTGTCTTCGCACAACATGCAGGGGTAGAAAGGCACACTATTTTGCCATCCTTCATTTCATCGCTTTTTTGAAGACAGTGGATCGTTCTAGCCTAACTAGTTCATTCAGCGTGCTCAGGATTTCCCGTATGGGCAAGTGCAGGCTGGTCGGAATGTCAGGACGAGGGTCTAAGGATGGTTTGATCTTGTTGGAGCGTGACTTGCGATAACTCCGGTGCGAATGTGGAGGCGCTCAGTGATCAATTAACAAGCGGGATGACTGATTTTGTGGGCAATATAGGGCCTGCATCCTCCTCGTTGTATGTGACTTGAGCATCGTGGGTATCCATAGAACAGGCACAGCCAACATCTAGTGTGTTCGTGTCGGACTCATGTACTCAGTGAACCGACTATCAAATCGGCCTCTCGGCGCGTACACATCCAAAGGCTTGCTCGAGTGGGGATGCGCATGGATCCGTGCAATTGTGCGACTATTCGCGTCGAGAGAGAATTCATGGGACTTAGGTAGCAGGCTTAAGCCATTGTTTATGAGAAGAAGGTCTGTACGTCGTACTCGACTTCATCGCCTCATCGATAAAAGCGGTCAGATGCTGCACGCTGCAGTACGTTCTGCTGACGCAAGGGAATCGTGCGATCAGAATGTCGTCTTCTCCCTTCCATACGATCCCAACATGTCCTTCCTGAAGGCCGAACGCTTCGGACCTTTCCAACAGACTCTGTGAATGTCAAGGAACTCCCGATGTCCCACTGCTTGCTACTAATGCGCGGCTCCTGCCATTCTCTGCACTTCTATGTTATAGATGTCTCTATTCGGAAGATATTTCTGCAAGACATAGTTGATGTACGAGGGTAGGGCGAGGTTACTATCCGCTCAGAGGTTTCGACGTTTCAGCAGAGCCAGATAATGTGTCTTTATCCAGGGCTGCTTTACACCCCGTCGACTGCATATTCCCGATGGCTGTAATGCCATATGCCACTCGTTTACTGATGCACACCTGGCTCCACGGATGGACAACTGCTGTTGTTTGCGTGCACGAATTCTGAGCGGCATTTTTTTTCTAGGCTCAGAAGAGACATCGTCTTACAGAGGTACAAGGAAGATGCTTAGGGAGAAACGATATCGTCGTGCAGCGATAGTAGTAGTTTGGCTAGTAATTTGCTGGAGCCGAGAAAGCATCGTTGTAACCATTCCACGGAAATAGATTTAAGAGATATTATTGATGTCATGGATTGTTTTGAGCGATGAAAAAGACGTCGCTGCTTTTGAAGCCTTGAGGCCTGAGGTGTATGTACGAGGACAAGTTGAAGTTGGCACCGCTGGAGTGGCGCCCGGTGATGGCTTTGGACGTGGGTGCGGATGCCGTAAGCGCCTCTTTACTTTGCACAGCACACGCTAGCACACGTGGCTATATCCCGGATGCTCGAATGCTCGAATGCTCGCCCGCTTCCGGCGCATGCAAGAGAGATGCGACAAAGAACAAGAGCGCAAGACTAGTCAGGCGAGGGCCAGGAGACAAGACCAAGATATATTTCGAGAGATACACTATTACAGAGCTACAGTACATCACCTGAGCTGCCAGGAGGCTCCTAGAGAACCTAGATCTTGCTATCGTATATCGAGACAGTTGAGAAACTATCGCTCAATCGACATCTGTGGGAACGGAATGCGGATCATAAAACTCACGGACGATTGTCATCCCCTCATTGACGACCCCATCTCTTGCAGGGTCGTCCTGCGCAAGTGAAGTCGGCGTCGTGGCCTGAAGACGTAAAGCTTTTCATTGATCGAGATCTTGAAGCAGACGTGACCAGAGATGCTGAAGAAGTCACCTAGATAGACTAGTGCTAAAGAAACTACAGACGAACGAGCAAACTGGCAAGAAGAGAACATAAGCAGAGCGAGACGAGCGAGCAACACAGAGCAAAGAGCCACATACAATGTAGGCAAGAGAGAACAATTGTAGAGACACGATATCAGCACACTGTCGGCCAGAGATCTAGAGAAAAACGGAGGACACAGTTAGAGACTCAAGATCAGCTCGCCAAAATGCCTGAGGTGGATGTCACAGAAGATCGTTGGTTGTTTCGCCTAGTGAACTTGAGGTCGTGCTTCAAGGAAATCGTCCCAATGATTACCCAGTGTTGGGCTCCGACTGTGCGGTGTACTTGTTGTGACACTTCAAACTTGAGGTGAGGACAAAAGAATTAAACAGCCGGATGGAGACGTACCTGTAAATGTAAGACGTGTGGGCGACTCAGAATCTGTGACAACGAAAGGAGGAATGAAGGACTCACCGGGGACTGACGCCCCCTAACTGGCGATCCGATCTCTTGCAGCTTAAGGTAGGTGTGTGACGGTACGCGACCTAAGCAATAAAATGGTTAGGTGTACTTACACTGACAAGATATTCGTGACCAAGGATGGGGTGAGAAGGTCGGCGAGATACACCAGAAAAGAACAATAAGCAAGAAAGAGATAAACATCACAGACCGAGACCGTCGCCGAGATAGACCAGGGCCGCCGAGTATGAAAGAAGGCCAGAGAAGATAGACAAGCAAGGAGACAAGACTGAGATAAACGAGAAAAGATTGAGATGAGAAGCCAGAAATCAAGAGCAAAGCCACAGCGAGAGAAGGAGACAGCGAGAACGAAGTCGAACAGAGCGAGGGAGCCAGGGCGAGCAGAAAAGACACAGCCAGGAGACAGCACAGAAAACACAGAGCGACCAGAGAACACAGCGAGGAGCGAGTAGACCACAGCCAAGGACAATAAAGCGCAGCAAATAATAATAAGAGACGAAAACCACCAGTGAGAAGACGAGCAAGAGGACAAGACCCAGACACGTTCCAGAGATACCAGCAACCAGACGTCGAAGCCACCTCCAGAGAACGATACAGCCCAATGCCACAGACCAAAGCCACAGATCCAAGAGTAGTGTCGCCAGAAGATACAGAGCAGCCAAGGAACTTGCTGTCGTGCTTGAAGGCGATCGTGCCTGCTAGTGCGTCGTTGAGCATCAATGTATACGAACAGTAGTCAAAAACGCGTACCTATGAGCCTGACGTCGTGCTTGAGGCGATCGTGCCAAAGGATACGGGATTGGGCCTCAACTGTGCGGTGGACGTGGGGTGGCAATGAATACTTGAAGTGAGGACGAAAGATATGATGAACAGCCAGATGGAGACGTACCTGGAAATGTAAGACGTATGGGCGACTCAGTATTTGCGACAGTGGAAAAAGGTATGAAAGACTCACCGGGGGCTGTCACCCCCTAACTGACGGCGCTAATTCTTGTAGCTTGAAGTAGGCATGTGTTGCGGTGCGGGACCTAAGCGATAGAATAGTTAGGTGTACTTACATTGTTAAACAAGGGAGCGAGAGACACGAGAGAGGCCGAGACCGTCGCCGAGATAGACCAGGGCCGCCGAGTATGAAGGAAGGCCAGACAAGATAGACGAGGAAGGAGACGAGACTGAGATAAACGAGCAAAGATTGAGATGAGAAGCCAGAGACCAAGAGCAAAGCCACAGCGAGAGGAGACAGCGAGGACCAAGACAGACAGAGCGAGAAAGACAGAGTGAGCAGAAAAAAAACACAGCCAGGAGAGAAGACAGAGCAAGGATAAAGAGGAGAGCGAGGAGCAAGTAAGACAGAGCGAGCACACCAGATCCAGGAGACAGCCAAGAGAGACGAGGATACAGAGCGACCAGGGAACATAGAGAGACCAGAGAAGATAGCAAGAAGCGAGCAGACCACAGCCAAGGACATCAAATCACAGCGAATAATAACAAGAAACGAGAACTATCAGGGGGGGAAATAGCAAGAGAACGAGCAAGACGAGAAAGACAGAACCCAGACACGTTGAAGAGACACACCAGCAACCAGACGTCGAAGCCACCTCCAGAGAACGATACAGCCCAATGCCACAGACCAAAGCCACAGATCCCAGAGTAGTGTCGCCAGAAGATACAACGCGGCCAGTGAACTTGCTGTCGTGCTTGAAGGCGATCGTGCCTGCGAATGCGCCGTTGAGCATCAATGTATACGAACAGTGGTCAAAAACGCGTACCTATGAGCTTGACGTCGTGCTTGAGGCGATCGTGCCTAATAACCTAGAGCGCGTCGAAGTTCAATGGGAAAAGTGGCGGACGGCATGGATGAAATGTACCTGTACAGATGAAGGAGGGCGCAGCGAGGATAGTAAGTAACGAAGTGCATGAGAGAGGACAAGGGGGTGGTGGTGGTGGGAAGGAAGAGAGTGTGAGGGAAAGAAAGAGGGGAGAACGGCGAGGCTTTATAGAGCTGGGGGTCACCAATGTCGCTTTGGCACCACGCATCGGTTAACGCTTGGACCTCCGCTGCCACCAACATTCGACACACTACACAGCAAATGCCACGCTTCTTCCAGCCACCTCGTGCTCGGAGCGTGCGATCGGGTAAGGGTTATTGATCACGGTTATTCCGGCACGAGGTGCCGTAAGGGAGTGGTAAGGGTTGCTTTGTTCCTCTTACGCGATACGCCACTCATGGTCGCAGCAATGTTGTACCTGCGATACTTGTTTTCAGAATCCTAAATGTCATCAGCCTTTACCAGCAAAATTTTATACAAGACGGGACGGAATACATGCATCAGTAGAGGAGAGTCCTCGAGTTTACATGGTGCATCATCTCGTCTCTCGCACCTTGAACCAAACAATTCCAATAACGCTCACTCCGAAGCCTGCGATGAAGGCGAATAGTACAAGCACATCCCGATAGTAATTATTACTGCCAAATCCAAACAGCTATCAGGGGATAAAATCAAAATCAATTCTCCTTCCACAAGTCATTGTCTAACAACGCACCAAATTCATGATGAGACTCGCAGATACATCGACCGGCACGCCTTGCAGCGTATCTTTGATCATTAGTCCAGAGCCAACTTCGTTGACGGACAGAGCCTCGAGCGTGTACTTCAGAGGGCAGAGCCATTGCAACCATCGCAAGACAGGCGGGATATCGTTCAGGTGCACAAAGAAGCCGGCGTACGTCATTTGATACAGTGCAGTGAGCGCACTAAGGAGGATCGCTAGACCGCCGTTTCGAAAAAGGGTGGCAAGAAGGAAGTTCTGCGCAGCAGCAAGTGAGAATTTGGTCGATGACAACAAGAAACAGCAAACTTACGAAGAGCGTCATGGCTAGTGTATACAGGACGAGGATGAATAGGAACTTGAAGAAATTGGCTGGATGAGGCGCCAGTCCCGCCATCCAATACGTGCTACCGTGACAAACATAGGATCGTGAGTAACTGTATGGGACTGCACTGCTGAAACCCGCTAAATACCGAATGTACACTCACACAGATGATACAATAATCGTGGGTATGATACGAAGTGGTAACACATCAAAAACAAATCTGGAGAGTAACCACGCTGTTGGACTATGAACCAAGAGTGGTCAGCACTGAGTTTGGAACATTTATGAAAATAGTAACCGTGCACACACATACCTGTAGTAAGAGCTGGACCTCTCCCTCAGAAACAATGGGCGGATTTCCACTACGTTGTACAATGCGCTCAACGACGAAAATGCGATCAGCGCTCCCTATACGATCAGCGGCACATTAGTACGTTATCTAGAAAGGATTGCGGCCTGCTCGTACCAGGAAAAACAGACATCCGACTCTAGACTGAAAGCCAGCAATAGTCTCGTTTGTCTTATAGTACAGACCGCCTGTAACGCAGGCAATCAGAGTTTCACTCTAGACTGACGCCAAAAATCCAATGAAAGTAGAAACCTACCACAAAATACACCTAGCACTGAAGAAACACCCACATGGGCAAAGAACAACGTCTTGTCTCTATGTTCCATAACGACGAAGCTCGTACGTCAGCTCGTTCTTCAAGAAGATGATGGGGAAGGATGTTACCTTCTCAGATTCTTCCATTCCCTCCCAGATAAGACTTCTATCTGCGTCAAGAATGTTGCTGCGTATTCTTGTCCTTTGAAGGCCGCCTTCCATCCTTTGAGCCCGCCTACCACTTGGCGAGCACTCCCAATTTCAACATCTCCAGATGCATTACCCTGTCCTACCTTCTCCTCATTTGCTGGTACACTGCTTCCACTCACATTCTCATTATTTGTGATACCCCGACTCTGTTGAACAATTTGGTCAGGCGGATTGCTTGCGATCTCCAGTAGATGATCCGCGACGTTGTAGCCTTCACGATACGCGATACCCTGTGCGGAGAAGTACTCTGAAGGGGCAAAGGACCCAGGACCACAATATAGAGCGTGTCCATGAGAGAGAAGCAAAATCTTGTCAAACGTTTGGTAAAGCTGAGAACTGCGCATGATAGATCCGCCAACCGGTCATGAGATTTTTCAGTAGAAAGAAAATCCTGGAGAAAACGTACCTCGGCTGATGGATCGAAGCAATGACAGCAGTTGGGTTCTCTGAGTCTTGCGCGACTGCATGGAGGACACTGGCCACTTTGGACGCAGACACCGAATCCAGTCCTACGCAGATGATTCAGTAGTAATTCTTAAGTATCGTAGAAAGATAGCGCTCACCAGACGTAGGCTCGTCTAATATCAGCACGTCTGGACTGGCCACCAACTCCAACCCAATGCTGACCCTCCGCATCTCACCACCGCTTATCCCCCTCCCTTCACCTCCGCCCGCGCTCCGCCCACCAATACGGACGTTCCTAATACGTGACAGCCCGAGCTGCTCCACTACATCCTCTACCCGCTGTGTTTTCTCTGCATCAGAGACGTAGTCGGGAAGACGCAGTCGAGCGGCGAAGAGGAGAGATTCGAAAACGGTGAGGGTCGAGGGAAGGACATCTTGTTGTGGTACGAAGCCGATGTGGAGGTCACGTTTGAGTGAGGCAGACTCTGCTTGGGGGAATCGGACGAGACCAGTCGTAATCCCGGACTTGTTCTTGTTTGCTAGAATCTCTACAAGCGTCGTTTTACCAGCGCCTAGGAGCGCCTAGATTAGATATCTCAAATATGCGAGTGTCTCCAAGAAAGGGACGCACCGCTTGGACCGAGGATGCCCATCATCTGTCCTGGCTCGACAACCCCGCTCACCCTATCTAACACAGCTTTCTCTGCATTGCGATCTATCGCATGCCGTCTATAGCGCAGCCCAGCGAGCCAACTTTTCCCTGCAGTCCCTGGCACAATATAACTGACATCCTTCCATTCCACAGCGACACCCCCATGTCGCTTCTCCTTCACATATCCCTCCCCGCCCCTCCTTACCTGCCTCCGACTCCACCACCCGATCAGCAGCCCCAACAATGCGACAGCCACCAACACACCTACGACAGCCAGTCCTGCAATAACGCCTCCACTCAGCTGTTTTCCTCCACCTCCACCCTGCGTCACACCCTCTCCCGCGTCGGTATCGATAACGCCCTGCCGAACGCACTCGCCGAACGCACAGCCGCTCAGAGACAGCCCCTGCGACCCAAACAGTTGATTCAAGATAGTCTGCTGGAACGAGCACGCGGCAGTATTGTTCTGGCTCGCGAGCGCCCCACATGATATGTCGAGGTCCCCGCTGAGGCCGTCGATCGTCGACGTGAGATTCGTGAGCGGGACCGCGCCACAAAATGTTGTGTTCGGGCGACACGTGCACGCGAGGTCATGGCATTGCCAGGACGAGGTCCCGTCACCTGGAGCGTCCTGCGTACACGAACTTGCAGTGCAGTAGAACTGCTCGACGCCGGCGTACCAAAGCTGGGCGTAGACAGTCCCAGAGACGCCGAATGAGGTGGCGTTGGGCTGAGGTGTGAGAGTCTCGTTCAGGGTACGGAGGATGGTCAAGGTGGACGAAAGAGGGTATATTGCTTGAAGAGTCGGGTTCTGTGTGACGCGTGAGGCCTTGAGGCGCGAACCAACATTATAGACACATATACGTACGATTACGCTGCAGCTCATCTCGCCCGCCGCCCATACTTTGGGAGAAGTGTTACAAGTCAGTGTTTCGTTTAGTCCCGTTGAATCTCCGAGCCCAGAGCCAGTAGATGAGGTGTTGCCCCCGGCGGCGGTGAATGCACTCTGGCAGCTGGTCGAGCTCTGGCAAACATTGCATCCTGTTCCAGTCCATCCGGATTCACAAGAGCATCCAGAAGAAGTGAGGTTTCCGAAGGATATCGCAGATGAGCCTTGGATCAGTGAACGCTGACCGCCTTGGAAGATATCCCCGCCGCAGGCAGGCGACGAACACGTCGGGCCGCCGAATCCTGGAGGACAAACGCACGAGGAGGCGTTAGCTGAGACACCATAATTCTCGCATGAGACCTGTGCGTTCCCAGGCAAGACAAACGCGAGAACGAAAACAAAAGACGTTATCACGGCCTTGGTCATAACACGCTGAGGAAACGACATGCGTTCCGTCGACGACAGAACCAGGATGATCTGAGTGAAAGAGAAGGACGCTGGCTTTAAGTAAGTGGAGGATCAGGAAGGGCGCAGCTCTGCAATTCCGAGCTATACAACTGCTATACAGGAGCGTGCCCAATGTCGTTCGATTTCATACGCCTGCCCAATTATAGCTACGAAAACCGTGAGTCAAATGGAGACATGCAGTGTGGAAACAAGCCCTTCTGAAGGCCCAATACGTCGAGAATGACGGGCAAAGGCAGCAAAACCTTGAATTGTGTCGTCTGCTAACAACAGCAATAATCAACGGCTTGCTCGGTCCCTCGGAGTCGACGCTTGCGGGAGCACGTGGCAAAGCAAATTGGTTCCTCTGCTCGTCATCCCACCACCACCACACCGCGCGAGTTTGAGGCACTGTGCTCTCTTGTGCTCTCTGAAGGGTCTTATCCCTTGGTTGTCAGTACTGGTAAAACGCTGTGGAGAGTTTTAAGCTGTCTTAAGAGCTCATCTGGTTCACCGCCAGAATTCGCTCATCCCCCGGACATAACCTCGGACAACCTCGGAAGCCTCAGTCAGCAACTCTTTGGGCTGCTTTTACTCATCCTTCCATTTGCTCTATTCCCTCCTATAATCCATTCTCTATACTAGACTCACACTGCTTGCTGCTATGTTTGAAAAGGTATCTTGGCACGCTATTAACTCATTTCCATATTCCGCGGACACTCACGATAGCGGCTTCTGCAGATCACTTCCCTCTGGGCTACCGCACCTGCACCTTCAAAGCCATTCGATCCCACAGATCCCAAGCAAAATCCTCTAAACCCTCAAGGACTCAAATCGTAAGTTCCGTCCCTCCCCGAACTCCAAACGCGACTGCACCAACTTCGAACACCTACCCTATTGCTCCTATACACTTCTCGACCACCTATCCATTTAAACGTGCGTCTCACCCCAAATACCTATTTTATAGATGTTGCGCGTGCCCACAGACCAAATCCGCCCGTGACGACTGCTTCCTCAAGTTCGACTCGTCCGAAGCCGACGAGAAGTGCAAGGATTTGGTGCAGCAGCACCTCGCGTGCATGCGCGGACTTGGCTTCAAGATTTAGATTGGAGGACCGTATCATCTGTCGCATTTTCATATATTGGTTCGGACCCCCTTGCACGAGCATATCTGTTGTATCCATCCTCTTTTGAGCTTAATCCCACCTCACAGTCTCACACATCGTTTGCGCGCCAGCTGACAGCTGCACATCCCGCGTCCTAGAACTATCAAACGCCTTTACAAGCCAAGTATACCGTCCTCATATATAGTCAAGGTTTCCACCCGATTTCTTGCCAACTCTGTATGATCATAAAGGACATCACGTGATGCTCTCTATTGTAGCGGAGGTCAACACATACTGCGCTTAAGCTGGACCAGCTGCACAGCGGGAGTCATCTGGATGCACGGCCCCGGATGATTCATAAGACAAGGGCCACGTCGAGAGAGCACGACAACCGCTCTTGACCTCGAACCCCCATCATCTCCACCAGAGTTCCCCACTTCCCCAAGCTCCCTATCTTTTTTTTATCTTGACCTTTGAGATTATATCGGAATGGCTCGTACCAAGGTACGTTTCCAGTGACATGTTTATGGCTCAGAGAAATGGTCGTGCACAAGTTTGGTTTGTACTCGGGTGGCGTGCGAGAGAGCCGAACCCTCAGAATTTTTTCTTCCTCCCTTTCTTGCCCTCTGCACATCACCCGTCCCACACATATCTCCGAGACTAGCGCCTTATCCTGTCATCACGCACATACCCTCAATGCCTCCCACTCCCTGCGTGCGCATTCATTTCTGACAATTTCCTTATTTAGCAAACCGCGCGCAAGTCCACTGGCGGCAAGGCACCACGCAAGCAGCTCGCGACGAAGTACACGCGCAAGGCGCCCCTCCCGAGCGTAAGTGTCCCCATCCGAACTAACTCCCCCCTCCCCCCCTCCACGTCCCCTGCGCATTTGACTGGCGCTCTTGGCTGCGGGCTTGCTCATGGGTTTGAGAGCAGGCTGCGACGGGAGGCGTGAAGAAGCCCCACAGGTTCCGCCCCGGCACTGTCGCACTGCGCGAGATCCGGCGGTACCAGAAATCGACAGAGCTCCTCATTCGGAAGCTGCCTTTCCAGCGGCTCGTTAGGGAGATCGCGCAGGACTTCAAGGTACGTTCGCTCTGCGCAGCGCGCACGCTGACATCCGCATGGATGTCGGTGCATTCGAGGCTGACATTGCCTTTTCTCAACTTTATTTTACTTTATCTGCAAGACGGATCTCCGTTTCCAGTCATCTGCTGTGCTAGCACTACAAGAAGCTAGCGAGGGTACGTCGCCCACATAATCCTGATAATGGCGATCAACTTACTCATTAATGTATCTAGCATACCTGGTCTCCCTCTTCGAGGATACTAACCTCGCTGCCATCCATGCCAAGCGTGTCACGATGTGCGTTTTTCACTGACGATAACCCTTAGGACCCCTTCTCTGACCTGCCCTACCTTTAGCCAACCTAAAGATCTCGCGCTCGCTCGACGTTTGAGGGGCGAACGACACACTTAGAGGACAGCTCTGTTGCTTGTTCGATGCTGTATGGTCTGGTGAATGGCATTAATGTACGGTGTATGTGTTCCACATTGCTGTGTTGTGCTTGTTCGCCTCCACGTATTGGTAAATGAGAGCGCAAAGAAGTTCTTCAAAATGCGTTCCGTTTCTAACTTTGCAAACTGCGTTGTGGCTTGCTCCGATGATCGTATGCTTTTTTTTATCTAGAGAAGCTCCCAGCTCCCCAGACGTACCATCTCAAGGAAGTAAGAATAACAACAAGACATCCTAGCATGATTCAAACCCCATTCATTCTGTGGATCTAGCAGTCCCGGGGACTCATTCCTGTCCCAAGTTGACGCGCCCAAAGATACCCTCCACACTCACACCCCCTTCTCCTGGCCCTCTGAACCCAATCTCATAGATCCCTGCGCCGCGAACCCTCACGAACTCCTCTTCCTCCTCGGCGCCCGCCGTTGGCGTGCTAATCACGAGGCGGGGATGCGAGACCTGTCCAGACGCACCGGCGTCAGGAACCGTCTCGAGCACCCAATACCGCTCCGTCGGCGTCACCGCAACGGGCGAGTCGCCGACGACGGTCGCGAGCTCCTTCGAGAGCTGCTCGAACGACGCAGGCGGGACGAGGAGGCGCAAATACGCGACGCTGCTGCTCCCATTGGCATGCTCCCGGTACGACTTGGGATCCACAGGGACCCTCAGACTGCGCGGCGTCAGGTCCTGGCAGAAGAACGGCAGCCTGCTCCCCCCGACCGCGTCCCACCACTCGCGTGGCGACGTTAGCCGCCACTCTAGCACCGCCCCGTCGCCGCGCGTCCGCCCGCCGTCCACCTCCAGCACATACTCCACGCCGCTGTGCTCGCGCTCCGCGCGCGCGTTGATGAATGTGGAGAGGGGTCCGTCGGCGGGTGGAACGCCGAGGAAGGAGTACGAGACCCACCCCGAGGGCTTGTTCGCCCACTGGTGCGCGTCTCGAGCTAAGCGCGCGGGCGTGCCTGGCTCGTAGTAGGACGCGGGGTGCACGAACCAGATGAGCTCAATGTACGCGCCGTCTGGGAGGATCTGTGATGGGGGAGGCGCATCGCGTCGGCGTCAGCGTGCGCCGCGCCGGTGAGAAAAAACGTAGATCGCGCACCACGAGCGCGTTGGCGGTGAGGCCGCCAGCGTGGACACCGCCAGGAATGATGCTAAAGCGTGTTGGAGATTAGCGTGGGCGCAGTCCATGGGTATCAGGGCCAGGACGGGACGCGGGGGGTCGACTCACTTGAAGCCGAGCTTCCTGTAGTGCTCCGACACTTCTTCGCCCGTCCCCGGGAGCGTGATGTGCACGATGTGATCAAGTATCTTCGTGGAGGGCATACTTGAAGGTCTGGATGTACCGAGTCTGATATGGAAGGCTGTGTTCCGTTACCGGATTTTCCAGCGAACAGGTGTCGGCAATGTGTCGGTTCACTTATATATGCTCATGTCGAATACTCGAGTCATACGCAGTCAGAAATTGCGCGATCTGGGCCTTTGCCGTGGGATCGGCAGAGATCGTGCCACATCTGGCGGCGGGCGGAGAGCGACCACAAAGCCCCACATCGTATCGTATAACTAACAAGTTGAGCTGTGGACTTCACACATCTGCCGACGGAGAGCGCCCAGGTCGGGGGACACCCGTGCGCTGTTGTGCTCGAATGGATGTGTTGGATCGGGAGAACGGCCCCCCGGTCTCGAAGGGCTAGAGATAACCGATGATACGAGAGTAGATGTGTTACAACATTTAGAATCAAACAACACAGCAACCAACATCGAGGAACATCGACACAGGCCGCAAAGCGGTAAGCCCGTTCGACCCGTGGGAAAGTGAGAAATATAGAACCATAAATCCGCAGAATAAAAACAAACTCCCGAACGGACGATGCTATCGAGGCCTTGAGGCTGTATATCATTCGTGTGTGTGTAGGTGGGTGTCGGCTCAGCCCTTCTGTATCAACTCAGAGACACGTACTTAAGGTAAGGTGCACGACTGGTGTACGCGACAGCTACCAGGGCAGAATATCGTACAGAAAAAGTGGGTGACATATCCGGAAAACACCCCGGGAGCGTAGCTGTCCTGTCCTGAAGAAAGCTATGCTACCCAGTGGGTGTGTACTGTTATGTGCGTGTCGAGGACTGTGCTCCATAGCATCTCGCAGTAAAGTCACACACACTGATTGGCTGCTGTGAGCTTACCTAAGTCAAGAAATAAACTTTAAAAATACCGCGAGCGTTCTTGCTCTCGTCCACCATCTCCACCCACCACCAGCCTTTGCCGCCC
This sequence comes from Heterobasidion irregulare TC 32-1, assembly GCF_000320585.1. NCBI lineage: Eukaryota > Fungi > Basidiomycota > Agaricomycetes > Russulales > Bondarzewiaceae > Heterobasidion > Heterobasidion irregulare. Next base: position 489,690 of record NW_009258198.1, on the reverse strand, counting down.
TCCACCGTGGTTCTTTCTTTGTCATTTCCGTCGACAATGCCGGAACTCGCTGTCGCTATACCCACATCTTCTTCATCACAGTCGTCCCCGTCATCGACGTCGCCACAGACGACTAATACCCTCGTCGTGACCTCGCTCCCGCCTCCGTTCTTCCATCCCCTTGTCTTGGAGGCGTTGCGTGACCACTTTGCGTCGTATGGCGAGATTTACGCGTGGGCGCCTTTGCGTACGTTCGCAAGGGTCATATTGGTTTTCAAGGACGACGCGGACGCAGAGATGGCGAAAGCACACTGCGATGGCCTGACCATCGAGGCCACTTCAGAGACGTGAGCGCGTTTTCTTTCCTCCCCACAAATATTTTTCGCGCGCTCATCCGACGTCTTCGTAGAGCAGAGTTCGTCATCCGCGTGTACCGCGGCGACCGCACGCATATCATCGAGGCCCCAGCGGAGGGCCCCGATCCCAAATACCTCCGCCCCCCTGACATCGAGAAGAACTTCCTTATCTCGCCTCCAGGCTCCCCGCCGGAAGGCTGGGAGCCGATCAAGGAGGACCCGCCGAATTCGGTTCCGCTCGCCGACGACCTCATTGCCGCGCTGCGCAAGCTACAGCTCGCTGAGCGCGCGCAGCACGGGTCGAACATCGAGGTGCTGGTGCACCCGGAGGACGGCGCGGGGATCGGTGTGTACGTTGAGGACTGCGACGGCGAGGCGCTCGCGGGTCCCGAGGGCGAGGAGGACTGGGAGTATGGGGACGATAACCCGTCGAGGATGCGGTGGAAGCCGACGCCAACGTCGATGCCGCCTGTCCCTTGGGTGGTGGCGTAGACGCCCGCACGCATTTTTTGAATCGAGGCCTTGATAGGTGAGTGCGTTGTCGCGATCGCTGGCATTCTCCTTCGTCTCTCTCTATGATGATTTATTCTCAGACCTGTACCGATCTCATCGAGACGTGCGGACAACCCGAATATTGCCTTTTTTTTCTGACCTTCCTCTTGCACTCGCCGATGTGTCCGAACCGCCGCTGATGCTTGTGTTCATTATAGCCATATCTGTCGCATCTCATTGTCGCTATCGCTTTATGATCGTGAGTGTCGCTTTCTGCTCTGGTTCATCCCGGTCTGCCCGTTGCGAGATGAATATTGTCAGACCTGTTCTGCTACACTGTGGAGACAACACGATATTGCCTTTTATTTCTGATCCTTCTCCGTCGCCTCCGTTTCTTCTTGATTACGAATGCTGACTACACCTCCCCTCATCGTTGCAGATGCTCTCCGTTTTTCTAGGGATTTTTTCACCGCCTCGTCTGTGTACTGGTACGACTTGCATGGACTATGTATTTACGGATCTACTTTTTTTTCTTTCACGCACGCCTGTACAATACACGTTTTTTGAACCGCATGGATTGATTGTAAGCCCGGGATGGCCGTACGGAACGCTTTCGTTCACGATTCGAATGAGAGTCGAAGTGGAAGGGAAGTGGAGGACCCTGGCAAGGAATCGAAGGTTCCTTGTGTGCACTGTGGCGTGGCCCCTCCCTCGCCTACAGTGACAGCCTTGCCGCTTGTGGCCGAGGCCCGGAACGTGTGGGACGCAGATGACACAGACCAGGCGACGCGTCAGTCGCTGACGGCCACGCACAAAGCAAGGCAAGCGTTGCGGCTATGTAGTAGTAGGATACGTAGGTATACAGTAGCTCGGCGCGCGGAGAGAAGAGCGGGCGGCGGGCAGAACAGGGCAGAACAAGACAGGACAGGACAGAACAACACGCGGGACGGGGATCGGGAGGCTACATATGCACAGAGAAGCACGGACGGGCGGGGAAGGGAAGGGAGGGGAGTATTAGGGACATATGTGGCGGGGTACACGGACAGAGGGGCGGGGCGGGACGGGGCGGGGCGTGGATATTAAAGTGGAAGGGGGCTGGACGTAGGGTATCGTGCGGGGCGGATCAAGGGGTCGGAGAGGCGAGACGAGAGGGGGAGAGATGGAGAGGAGAGATGGAGAGATGTGAGCTAGGCTACGTTAATACTGCTGCTGCTACTAAGCGAGGAGAAAATATGATCGAGGCGGGGTGTATGTATAGATACTGTGGTATATATAACGTGCTAGTTGAGTATCGAGTACCTTAGAGTCAGGGAGCCATCAAGAACGAAGGGGCGCGAGAGAGGCGCGCGCGAGGAAGGAGAAGAGAGAGGTGTTGCTTACGCTTATGCGTTCGCTCACAGGGCCTGCACGACGATCGTCGTGTCGTCCATCCACGGCCTGTCCATGTCAAGCGTCAGCAGCTGCGAAACGGTCACGAGGTCGTCGCCAAGTGCGTGCCGCAGGAGCGCGAGCGCGACGTTCTCCTCCGGCGCCGCTTGGGCGTGGGCGTGGGCGTGGGCGTGGGCGCGGGAGTGGGAGTGGGAGGGAGAGCGCGACGCGGTGACGGCGGCGCCGACGACGCGCGCCCAGTCCTGCGCCATCTCCTCGCGCGCGAAGCCGTCGTAGAGCTCAGCGAGGCCATCGGTCGCGAGGACGAGATACGGCCTGCCCTTGCCCGCACCCACCCCCACGCCCGCGTCGCCAGTGCCGGCGAGGCCGCACGGTAGGGCGTACGCGCGGAGCGAGCGGTGCGTGATCTCGGGGCGGGCAGAGATGTAGGGCGGGGTGAGGTTGCGGTCGAGGAAGGCGTCCCAGGGGCTCGAGTCGGGGATGCCGGGGTAGAGGTTGTAGAGGATGCGGCGGGTGAAGAGGGCGGGCTGCTTGAACGGGGCATCGCCGATGCCTGGAAGCGCGGCAGCCGAACGCGCAACGCGACGCGGTTAGCGCGGGGACGCGTGAGGGGGTAAAAGGCAGGGGTGGGAACGCACAGCGGAAGGGGGCGATGGCGCCGAGGACGCGGCCGTCGAGCACGCATTCGGCCTCGCCGGGGTGCTCGCGCTGGACGCGCTCGACTTCGGCATCGCTGTCGCCATTGTGGATGTTATTCAGGAGCTCGCACTCCCACGCGCCCGCGACGGTCTGCGAGACCAGGACTGCGGGCGCACGTCAGCGCGCCGGGTTCGGGACGGCGCAGGAGGCGCAGAGGGACAGGAGAACTCACCGGCGTCCGAGTCGCCGAGGTTCGCGACCCAGAGGTGCTCGTGCGCGGGGTCGACGAGCGCGACGAGTGCGGTGGTGCCGTACATGCAGAGGCGCGCCTTCTGGTAGTTCTGTCCGCCGTCGTAGTAGTCGTTGAGGACGGTGCGGATCTCAGCGCTGGAGCGCGCGGGGAGGCCGGCGAGGCCGCCGGGGAAGAGGGCGAGGACGTCGCCGGCGATGGCGTCGTCGAAGGAGATGATCGCGCGCGCGAGGATGTCGGACACGACGTCGGGCGCGGGCAGCGGAGCGGAGGGCCCTGTGACGACCTTGTGGAGGAACTCGGAAACGATGATGGGGAGGTGGTGCGCTGTGTGCTGGACGGTGGCGTCACCGAGGTGGCCTGCGTGCGGCGTGCGACGTGAGCGTCGGGGATTCGAGGGCGTCTGAGCGCGGGATGGGGGGAACACACGCACCGTCGAACACGCCAGTGAACGTCCACTTTTGGCCGCGGATATCGAGTTCCTTGACGACGTGCCGGTCCTGGGAGCTGTAGCTCTGGCAGGGTTGGAAAGAGACGACTTCGGCGGAGCGGCCAGTCACGGTATCGAAGGTGGTGCGCGTCGGGTGGGCGAGGGCGGCGAGGCGCGCGTTTGCCTCGGCCGCGGTCAGCGACACGAACGCGTACGTGCCCGACTCTGCCTGCGAGCCTTCCGGGACGACGACGTCGACCTCTGCACGGACCTCGGCCGCGATGTCGATGTCGACCTTGCTCTCCCTCTCCGCCTCGGGCTGGAGCACGTTCATGCAGGCTAGGACGGCGGACATGGGTATGTGTGTGATTTGTGTATGTGCGTGTATGTGAAGTTTGAACGAGCAAAGGACTGGGATGGCTCCTCGCGGTGGGGCGATAAATAGGGGAGTGGGTGGCGGACAAGGAGCGTTGCTGGGAGGTGGACGGGTGTGACCTTTGCGGGCGTGGGTGGGCTGTGGCCTCGGGGCGTGGCAGCTAGGAGATGGGGAAGCGCGCAGCCACGTATTGGCGACAGGCTTGCTATTAGGTCTGCACCCGAGCAATCCAACACCCAAATTAAAGCGAGCGCGAGCCTCGACGGTGTTTCGGGATGATGACTTATCCCGTCTGCGTGGTCCCCTCCGTTGTCAGTCACGCTTACCACCGACCCTGACGAGTCCCTGGCGTTGGACCGGGCTGGGGTACGCAGAGCGGAGCAGTCGTGATCGTCGTCGTCGTCGTATCATTCAAATGGCTGTTGGAGCCGCTGCTGACCGGTGACCTCACGCGCGCACGTCGTCATGCACGAACTCGGACACTACTCGGACTCGGACTCAGACTCGACGCGCATACGCGCATCTCTCCTCGACACTCTACTGACACAGGACGCAGGTGCTGGCACAGGAGCCATACGCGTCCCAGACCTGCATAGCCTACCCTGCAGCGCACTAACAGAGCCCCTATTGCCAAATCCGCTGTGACCATCATGCATGCATCACGTCCTGAGATCCGAAACCGTATCGTGGGGATTGCAGGGTGTTGGGGATGGCGATGTCGCTGCATGCCGTCCTCCGCGTCAGCTGGGCCGAGTCTCGTGAAGCGCGCGCCGCACACCTGCCATGTATGCTCCGCAGATACTCACCCCGCCTCAACCCTCGCCGACCCCGGCTCATCACACACACATGCAGCCCGAAACGCCATCGGCCCCTTGTTTTTTTCTCGCGACGCGATGCACGGATCGATGCGGTCTGATATGTTGGCTCGTTTTGAACCCAGGACATACACCTTCAGACTGTGGTCCATATTATTCGTATCCACAGTACAGCTTGCCGCTTGACCATTTACATCTCTACTGCCTCTCATCTATGTTCTACCTTGATGGCAAACCCTCCGACATGCGCGCGCGATGGACGAGGTCTAACGCAGGCGCAGGATGCACGATCACCGCGTCCGAACGCCTGTTGCTCCTCACGAAGGTGCCCTATTCGGTTGTCACGTCCAGACACGGTATATGATGTGCCACACTCAGAGGCTCTCTGCATAATCGCGAACAGAAATCGCAACATGTGCGCAAATGCAATATAGTCGTCGTTGTCGTCATTCCAGGCTCTCATGCATCATGTTCCGGGCTCTCGACAGCTGGTCTTAATCCAAATCGGAGCAAGCGTGAACTCGCGGTCCGCGCTCGATGGTTCCGTGCGATAGGATTGCATGTGATACAAACATCGCTCACTAAGTAATGAACGTTTTGCGAACCTCCAGCTGCTTACAGCGAGCAAGAGTCGGGAACTCGCATTTCATATTCGTTAGGCTCGCCCGATGTCGCTCTGGTAGCTAGTTGCGCTGAAAACGCTCAAGCGGGCACGTCTGACAGGCAGCAGCCCATTTGTCGGAGAAGAGCAAGGCCAACAGACACGGTGCTTAAGCGCTTCAAACTTGGATTCAATACATCTACACCTACACACAACGTGGTACAACATCAATCAAGCTACAGCAATACTGCGATGGCAGTAGTTCGAGATATACTTCAAAGGCGCCGAGGAACCGTTTACTTGTCCCGCAGACGCTCCTCGACTTCGGTTTGCCGCCTCTTGAGAGCGTCCACCTTGTCGTCTTTGGTCGCATCATAGGACACGGTGACTTGGTTGAACCTGTAGGGGTGTCAGAACATTATACAGACAAGGGAGAGATGTAAGGCGAACGGATTCTCTGGGGACTTCTGGAATTGCTTGTAGAGAAGGTCCTGGGTTGCGGCAGAATATCAGCAATCCTAACATATATATGTGAGGGTGAGGATGACAATTACCTTATACTGTTGCAGCCGCAATCCAGGGTGCTATGAGAGAACAGCGTTACTTATTTGTTCATGTACTCTATCGGGAGATACACACCTCGACTCTGAGATTGGGAAGCTCCCGCTCTTGGTAGGCTTCGTATGCCGCCTGATATTATAACGTGAGCTCTGAAGACATGAGAACGCAACAGTTCAATAATGCATACCTTAAACCTCCGCTATATTGCCGCGAAATGGTGGAATCATCAGAAGACGCCACGCCATATACTGCATGCGACATACCTCAGGATGTCTCTCGATCCCGGCAGCTTTGCTTCCAACGCTGGCTTTATCCATTTTCGCGGTAACGACATCCAGCAAGTCTAAAGCGTTATCGATTCCGGTCGCGGTATAGCTTTCGATAGGTTCGTCCTTGCCGACGATCTCTTTCGAGTCATTGTCATCCAGTCCACCTCCAGCAGCAATGGCTCCCGGACCCGCTGGTTTCGGCTTTGGAGCGGCAGCCTTCTTCGCGCGCGCGTTCGGTGCGACCTTCTTTTTTGGTGCGGCAGCCTCCTCCTCAGCAAGCAGTCGCGCGTTTTCGGCCTTGCGCGCCAGTTCAGCGCGCCGTTTCTCTTCCTTCTCTTCTTTGCTACTAGATTCTTTGCTGCCTGAAGACCACTTTGACGCCTCTGTGCTTTCCTGGGGGTGGAGCGGCCATGAACGTGTGCACGCATGGCTGTGATATTTGGGTTTGCGTGAGTCGGAAACGTACCGCCGCTACCGCTGCCGCCCCCTGTTTCTTCGCCTCGTTTTCTGCTTTCTTCGCCCGCCCGCCCTCCTTTTTCGCGTTTCCACCTTTTGGTGCCATATCGATGTCGATCGGGAGCACGAGAACTAATGAAGGACGAGGCTGAGAGGAAGGAAGAGATGTGCTACGGATCTAATCTAATCTGCTTGCTATCATGACTCAGGGGGTTCCCACGGGGTCGCATGATTGCATCGCTGCCCATCCCGATCTATCCGATCTCCTTGTAAGTTAATTCGCCTCGAGGCAGAAAATGTTCAGATGGAAGGTGACCTCATCCTCGACTCGGTGCGCACTGCTGCATAGCCTGTGTATATAGAGCAGAGCGGCATAAGTCGCTCGAATTTTTTTCTCTCTCACCTTGTGCGCCGAGCCCTGACGTTATAGTATGGCACAAGTGCACACTTTGGATAAATGGGCAGCGGGGCCTGCGTGTGAGCGCTTCCTCTACTCGTTCTTCACTTGCGGATACTGAGTATCTGTCGTTTCACTCATCCCAGATGGTCCTGTTCTGTCCCAGACGGACTTGTATATTCTGTGCAAGGAGATTCAACTCCATCCCATCCTGACGCGACAGCACCCTTCGTTCACACTGATATTCAACCTTCTCGACGGTGAGCTCCATCCTCGTCCCCGGTTGCTCTGCACTTCACGACTCTATGATAGGACAACCTGGGGGATACAATCCAAACGATGCCGAGCACAACCTTCCTTTGACCCAGGCTAATGAGCCGGCAACGCTACCTCGCGTGCAGGAGCTAGTCATCATCACGGACCATTCCCCTTGGTGCACAATAGTGAAGAACCCCGAGGGTGTGACTCTTGGAGATGTATTTGGCACTTTATGGAGAGAGTACGTCCACAACCCGTGTAGTGACATGATCACGGTGCTGAGGCGATCGCGCGCGCACAGATATACAGACAATCCGGTAACGGAGGCAGAGCTCGGGAGCTGCCCCCAACGGATCCAAGACGTGATCAAGCGCGCGGCGCAGACCAATCAAGGGAGCGGTACACCGTGGACAGGTTTCTATACCCCTGCTGCCAGTCGGGTGAGGCGAGTCGGTTGGTGCTTTTCTCTGATGCTCTTCCATCTTTACTTTCCTGATATCGGCTACCAAGATTGGCTTCGGGACAAAGTCAGCTTCGAGAGCATGGTGAAGGATGACAATTACATCCACGGGCGTCTCGGTTTCTCGGCGCCCAATATATTTTTGTTGAGGATGGGGGCTTGGTAAAGGACTGGTTGATATACATTACGGAGGTATCGCTATTTGTTTTGTATTTTTTTCTTCTGTTCTCTGCCCCTTTTTATGTATGTTTCGGATACATCATCTACACCGCATGTGCTATGAATAAATTTTCAACTGACTTGTCTCAGTTGATCTAGATGGGTGCAGAACAATCTCTGCGATCTGGGATAGAGATCTATCCGAATGGAATGGATGTAAGCGACAACTGGAGGCCATGTCAACGGCCATGCACGTAGTACGGCTGCATAAAACACGCCTGTAAACACGAAGCACATGATTGCCTTGAATTAGCACATGACTCGTACACGTGTTTCGACGACCTCGCCTCTTCCGATCATCCTTGCACTTTCACTCTAGTGTCCCTGTCGACAACGAGGACCATTTATCGTGAATTATTTTCTCTCTACACTTCCTTCGTCTCTCGCTTTTCAAAATTGGGCGCTTGTGAACAGGCAGGCCATCTTTACCCTAAACCCTGAGGCCTGATAGCGAATCGTTCAATATATATTTTGGACCCCGTTGCTTCCCCTTTGGTGAAAAAATCGCCCTTTGAACTCGATTCCCATCACGCAGCTGAGGTCATCTTGCTGTCCTTGGGAGGGTCAAGCAATCTGACTGCCTTCTAGAGAGATAAATTTGAGTCACCATCCCGAGAATCTGATTCGAACCCTGTATTCCCTTCCCACATGTAAGTCTCTTTTTTCTCGGCTCAGGCGATGTGCTGATCGCCTCATATATCTTTTCCCATCCTCTTCGTGGATGTGAATATGCTTCATGGTATATCGGCAAAGTCCATCATGTCAAACTCTGAACCAGCGACTCCGTTCATCCCCCCACATCCCGAACTGCATGCTTCCAGGCGTAGTTCACCAATACGACCCCCGGTCGTACCCCCTTGGACGTCTCCGCAAAATGGCTCCCAGCACAACACACCCCAGTATAATCAGCAGTCACCCAACGCTTACCTCTCTCCCTACCCAGGTACTCAGTTCATCCAACCCGTACCGGGATCGTATCATATGCCCCCCATTAATCTCCCTGATAACGCTCGCCTACCACCAGGACCTTCTCCAGGCCAAGGGTCCCAGCAGGGCTTTTCGTCCGACTGGACTGGCTTCTCTTCACCTTGGCCTCCCACACCCGCATCGATGCCGCCAACATCTCCATGGCCAGCTCCCCCTCCCCCTGTCCAGCCGGCTTACGGCGGGTACGCTCCATACGCCCCTCACCCTGGTGCATATCCCCAGCAATATGCTCCACCTGGGCCATGGCCGGCGGGTCCACCACCTGGTCCACCACCAGCAATGTATACACCTGCGCCGCAGTATAGTCAGCCGTATCCGCCGCCACAACAGCATAATGGCTGGAACGGGTATCCCGGTGGTCCTCAAGCAGGATATTCTGGCGGTCCTCAAGCAGGATATCCTGGCGGACCACCAGGAGGATACCCCGGAGGACCACTAGGGGGGTACCCCGGCGGACCACCAGGAGGATACCCATCAGGAGGATACCCTGGTGGACCACCGCCGGGATGGGGACAACCTCCTCCCCAACGGGCACAGATGCCTCCCAGAACGCGCGATAGGGCAGACAAGATAGATCGGTTTGCTGCAGGACCACATTGTTCGTCTGTCTTATTATCTTGTTGGGAGAGGTCTGTGATGAACCACCATCATGTTCAGATGGCCCTGTCCTGAAGCCAATGCTCATCAAATACGTCAAGGCTGATATCAACATGAATCCTTTGCTAAAGCCGCTGTTGGACGAGGAAGGGAGCAGGGCGCACTTGAGATGGAATATGCTCTTTTCTCCCACTCAGTGTCAGCGCTCAGATGAGCCCGCCGACCGTTCTTGGTCGGGTGGTCGTCAAGAGCCGGCCACTTTCCCGCGGGTGACGGAATTGCGTCTTGTTTCTCGCGTCCTTCCATGGATCATCGACATACCAGCCTCCAACCCGACGATCGGAGTCACTTGTGGTGATATCATCGACCAGTTGAGTCGCTATCTCCACCGACAGCTCCGTGGCTCGGAATACAATAGTCAACCTGTAGACCAGCAGAACGCGCTCAAAACAGCGTATCATTTCAATCGATCGACCGCGGATGGTGTACCAGGCGGACGCTTGGGAGATGGTCTACGAAGACTAGATTGGTTAGGGATGTCGACGATGTTTGGGGGCATAGATCGAAACGACGCTTTCGTGCGGGAACACTGCGGGGAGATCTTGCCGTGTGTGTTTGAGTTGCATTGTATACCCAGGGCGCCAAGCACAGAAGAGGAGGTGGAAGCAACGCGCAGAGAGAGAAGGCGGTCGAGGTCAAGGAGTGTGGCGAGAGCATCATAGGGGAATGTCGAGATTTTTGGCCAGTCCGATTCAGTCATGCCAGTGTAGGTCTGTTGTTATAAGTTCGTGGATTTGTTTGGAGATACCACCATATCACGGAATTGGTTCATTGCTCTCCGAATTGTTTTAGTTAGTCCTTTTGTCATCTTTTAACAAACAACACCTGTAGCCTTCAGCTTCATTGACATCGCTTGTGGAATTCTCGTGCACTGCTCTCCAGATGAGATCGGGAGTACACAGACGTCGTGCGATTCAAGCTCCGAAAGTGATCAACACTGAACTAGCACTGAGCGGGCCTGTGTCACCCTACACCGCACCAACGCCATGCAATCTACTTGAAGCTGGGCCTTCATTGACCTTCGCCATTCGATACAACTCATAGGTTCTCTTCTCCACATCACGGCTCATTGAGGTCAACCACCTGCAAAGAACTCCGACACTCCTTCATTTAGCCTGCAACCAGCCTCCGTTCCTTAGCAATGGCACCTCGGCCGTCCACTCTACGGATCGCATTTATACATCCAGATCTTGGCATTGGTTTGTACATCAGCCTTCCCTATATCATAAGCTAAACCTTTGTAACGTCGGCAGGTGGTGCGGAGCGGCTGGTAGTCGATGCAGCACTTGGTCTCCAGAAACTCGGCCACTCAGTCGATATTTTCACATCTCATCACGACCCAAGTCACTGCTTTGACGAAACGCGCGACGGCACACTTCGAGTGTATCACATTGTCTCTCCCTTCCCTCGCTCCGTCAAGGGCAAATTCCATATTCTGCTTGCCCACGCTCGACAACTGCATCTCACGCGATACCTCCTGCGCTCTGATTCACCACAGTACGACGTATACTTCGTCGACCAGCTATCGACATGTGTTCCCTTTCTCCGACTACTTGCGGGCCGCCGTGTCGTGTTTTATTGTCATTTTCCGGACAAGTTACTTGCGAATGGTGAGTTTGTGGAGGGCAAGATGCACATGCGGGGCGGATGGTTGAAGAGGGTATATCGTCTTCCAATGGATTGGCTGGAAGAAATTACTACTCGTATGTCCATAACTCATCATCAACTTGAACGTTCCATTTATTGTATAAATGATGGAAGGACAAGCGGATGTTATACTTGCCAACTCAAGGTTCACTTCCCGTGTCTTCAAGTCATACTTTCCCTCTATTGCGCAAGACCCATATGTTGTATACCCAGGAATCAATCTTTCAGCATATGAAAGTAAACCAGACGCCAGTGACCCCGATATTGAAGAACTGTCATCGCGCGTATTTTCACATATATATCTTGAAGACATTGTAATGAATTTCCCACAGTGAACGGCCAACGCTCTTGTCTCTGAACCGCTTTGAGAAGAAGAAAAACGTGGCTTTGGCAATACAGTCATTTTTCTTGTTACGGAAACACCTAGCTGGAAATAAGCTATCAGGCCATGTAGATAATCTCCGCCTTGTGATCGCAGGTAAGTTTTCTGGTTGATGTACAGATTGATCTGAAAGCTTTGCAGGCGGGTATGACCCTCGACTTGAAAACAACATGATGACGCTTGTCTCTCTTTTGGATCTTGCCAAGCTGCACTCTCTCACTTACAACATCATCTCACCTTCTTCCTCCCCAACCAGCATCCCTCCATTCAACTGCACAGCAAATAAGCCTGACATCCTCATCCTGTTAAACTTCACCACTGCACAGCGCTCGGCGCTCCTTAACGCGCGATCTACGCGAGCGCTTTTGTACACACCCACGAACGAACACTTCGGTATCGGGCCTGTAGAAGCCATGGCTTGCGGTTTACCTGTGCTTGCCTGTAATACCGGAGGACCAACAGAGAGTGTGTTGGAAGTCCCGGAGCAGGCCAGGACAGGTTGGCTGCGTCCCCCGGACGCAGATCTGTGGGCATCCGCACTCATGGAAATCGTGGCGCTTTCTGATGCAGAGAGGACAGATCTGGCAGAGAGAGCGAAGGTCAGGGCGAGAGAATTGTTCGGAATGGATGCCATGGCGAAGACCTTGGATGACAAGCTGCAGGAGGCTGCTGCGATGGGACCCATTTCGTCGTACTCTCTAAGGACTCTCACATCCTTCTTCGTGTTGTTGTTCTCAATCCTGCTCGCTGTTGTGTACAGGCTGCTGACCTGAATCTCTCAATCGTATCGAGTCGATGTCAAACCCATTGCATGCGCCAAACCCCAATCCAAGGTTAAGGTACCCATCTCTTGGCATATCGAACTGCAACCAGATCACCGCCGCACACCTTCCGTCGAGATGATGCTCTGGATTCTTGTCTGTGGGAGATAGCAGGAGATAGCATAGATACCACATATGTATCTTGCTTTTCCTGAATGGGTCTGTCCTTGTGGAGAGAACGATCTACCACGTGTCTCTGTTGATCATGCACATGTCCAAACGCCATCCCTTGAGGAGCTTGCGAGGTGTGCATGACTAAATAGATTCCTTTTCTTTTTTCCACGTCCTTGCTAGACTCTCTCTCTTCCTAGAACCACATTCTAACAATGGCTCCTCCAACTGATCTTCAAGAAGTGCTAGACACTGAGATCAAGTATGTTTGCTATCTTGGCGACCGGGCAGTATTGAATTAAACTGACCTCCCTCCCGTCCTCTCGCATTGTTTTAGGGAATGGCATTTCCGTACGTCTATCCTCACTCAATCCTTCGGGGTAGCAGTAATTGATAAAAGCACTACCTGGTATCAAATCTATAGATATATATTTCCATCAGAACAACGCCGACGAACACCAATCTGCCCTTGAGCTTCGCGATGCAGTTCTTCGACTACGCCGCGACGGTGCTTTTGTTGCTGTGCCGCTTTTCAGAGTTAACACGGCACCCATCGGGCCACACCCTGTTGGTGAGTCTATCTAGGGAGAGGTTGTCTATCGCCCACAGTCTTGAACATCGGCTACTTATTTCGAAGGCTCTTATGAAATCTGGTGTCCCTCCGAATCGTTTGCCTCAGTATTTTCGTATTTATGTATCAATCGCGGTGAGCTCAGGTGAGCCTGCTGTTCGGCGCCAAACAATGTCGACACCTCAATCTATGTACCTAACTGCAGTATTCTGGTGCATCCTTTGACGCGTGATGAGGTTGGTGGTTTGATATTGGCTGTTATTTTTGTTCCTTGACGTTTGTCTTGACATCGGCACGTATTCTCTCAGAGAAAGTGAGCGCATTTGCTTGGTGATGTACCTTGTTTTTAAATACAAGATCTGCAGAGACCACGACACACGCAAAGCATGGATTGGCCCATCTTTCCCCCTCGATCTATCTACGCTTCCGATCAAAAGCGATACTGTGCCTCTGCAGTATCCCAGTCTCAGTACGCGCAATTATTCGCTCCCAGGCAACGCTGAATTCACATTTGTCTTACAGAATTCGGGTATTCATCCACTGCGGAGCCTGTCCCTCTCAGCGACCGGAAGAAGATAGGTTCTCACATAGAGAGAATCTTGGAGAAAGAGAAAGAGGCGGCCAAGGCGCCGGTGGGCTGATTGTTTGTCTTCACAAGATCGATACGCCTCTTTGGAGACAGCCCTTAAGGGCCTTCATTGTCTGCAATGAATCTGTATTGTAGGAGAACTCAGGTTGGTTCTACCGCGGGACATCTTGGTATCATCACACCTATGTGATTTGCTACAACCTTTGCGCAGTCTACGCTAGTACGCAGTCCTAGGAGACTGGCTGTTTCTGTGGCAACTAAGGGTACCGTGGTACAGAATGGATTGCTCTGATGTACATGTCGGTAAACATGTGTGTCCATAAAAGGAAACAATCCAGGACATAGCTCGGACGAGTCATGCTTGTACCACTTCCCTCACTTCCTCAAATTGCCTTGAGTGTGTCATTAAAGGTCATTAAGTTGATTTTCTCCAAGGACCGCACACGAGTAGACAAAACAGCAATAGAAGATCAGAATGGCACAAAAGACAACTCGATCTCGCCATGGTGCATCTTCAACCATAGTCATCAAGCTTGGTGCGTTTTCAGACTCGTCGGTGTGATCGTGCTGAATGAGAGAGCAGGCACATCCTCTATCGTGCATGAAAAGACACATCATCCTCTGCTTTCAACACTCTCATCTGTGGTTGAAGTTGTGGTTCACCTCCGGGCACAAGGGCATAAAGTTGTGTTAGTAAGCTCAGGTGCCATTGGTGTCGGCTTGCAACGGATGGACATGCCCGCCAGACCAAAAAGTTTGTCTGGGAAGCAGGTGAGTCACTATTTGCAACAGGACGAGGCAGAATCCTTATACTCACGTTCAGGCATTGGCGGCAATTGGTCAAGGAAGGCTCATCGCGCTCTGGGATAATCTATTCGGACAGTTCGGACAACCAACCGCGCAAGTGCTTTTGACGAGGGGAGACATATCTGATGTGAGGTTTGGATCCCATGTCTATCAGCTTAGAGCGATAGCTTATGAGGCTGTTCGTGTAGCGAACGCGTTATTTGAACGCCGTGAACACGTTTAAAGAACTTCTCTCGATGGGCGTCGTTCCTATCGTCAACGAAAATGACACTGTATCAGTTAGCGTGAGTACAACATTGATACAATATTTACGCCTATTGAGCACTTGTAACACAGGAAATTAAATTTGGCGATAACGACACACTCTCAGCTGTAACATCATCTATGATCCATGCAGACTATCTTTTCCTACTGACCGACGTGGACGGTCTCTATACCGCAAATCCCCGAAAAGATCCGTCAGCCAAGTTTATCGAAGTTGTTTCTTCAATATCTTCTATCCGGACTGAAGGTGCGTCGATTTTTTCATGGACATACTTTCTGAAATTCAAAGAGATTTATTTGACGGATAGTGAGTACTGCGACCCTAGGATCCAGTCTTGGTACAGGTGGAATGGAAACAAAGCTTATCGCCGCAGAGATCGCGACCGCAGCTGGTGTTACGACGATCATCACCTCAAGCAAAAATCCATCGAATATCTTTCCCATCATTGAATTCCACAATTCTGTCAAACCCTCAGTTTCCACGCCGCGCGATGATATTCCTAGCCCTGAAATCTCTTCACTGAGCCCAGAGCCCGCGCCACTACCACGGCCACCTCATACAATGTTCACTCCTTCCCGATCACCTCTTCGGGACCTGAAATCGTGGACAAGCCATACTCTCAGCCCCTCTGGCAGTGTCATTATAGATGCCGGAGCACATCATGTCCTAGCGAGACGCGATTCTGGCGGGAGGCTCCTCGCAGCCGGGGTACTTGGCGTACGTGGCGAGTTTGCTTCTGGGCAGGCGGTGCGAATCATGGTACGACGACAAGCGGAGGGCAATGTCGAAGACGTCGAGGCGGCTCGCGAATCATATGCTGCAGGGATGGCTCACGACACGCCCAATGCATTCGTAACGTCTTTGGGGCCACAATCGAGGTCTGCATCTGGGTTAGACTTGTTAGAGTTTACGACAGCCCACGCTCTGCCGGAAGACGACGCGGTCGTAGTGGAGAAGCAGCGTACAGTGCCGGATGAGAGCGAGAATTGGGAGCTGGAAGAAGTTGGGAGGGGCCTAGCAAACTATAACTGGGCACAGATCACCAAAGTCAGGGGGCTGAACAGGTTCGTTGCATCGTTCACCATCTCTACTAACATATCACGCTGATCGAATCTTTCTGGCTGTTCACATGTACAGCTCGCATATGTCGCAGTTGCTGGGGTACGCAGATTCGGAGTATGTAGTTGAGAACATCACAATCAGGGTACCACCATGAGGTCCCTGTTTTTGACTTGTTGGTATAACACTCCCTTGTAGCGTACAAATTGGGTCGGCGTTTGAGGAAAACATCAGAATCCTTGAGGAATGCGCTGCCAGAGCGCCGCGATGAAACATTGATCTAATCTCCTACCAAATATGGAAGGAGGCAGGATCTTCCTCGTCTGGCTCCGTCTGTTGAAAAAATATTGTCCCGTGTTCCTCTTCTTTTCTTACTCCTCCATCTCCCCCATATTCTGAATGATATAGTATCCTCACATAGACACATCTACTGTATTTTATTCACCATGCTCCACGGCAACTCGGTGAGGATTCTTACGGGTGAGTCTGACTGGACAGGCTTCCCAGTTTTCTGATACTCATGGCACACAACAAAGGAAACAGTCATCCCGAGCTCGCCCAAGCTGTGGCCGAGCGGTGAGCTGCGTTCTTATGGTGCAGTGGAGCGGTCGATAGACTATGCTTTTCCATCAGGCTCAATGTACCCCTGACGCCCTGCGAGGTCAAAAAGTTCTCCAACGGCGAGGTCAACGTCAAGATCTCCGAGTCCGTCCGAGACGAAGATGTTTTCATTATCCAGTCGGCCTGTAGCGACGTCAACGACCACCTCATGGAACTCCTCATCCTCATATCTGCCTGCAAGGGAGCCTCTGCGCGGCGCATCACCGCTGTCATCCCCTGTTATCCTTATGCGAGGATGGACAAGAAGGAACACTCTCGTGCTCCTATCACAGCGAAGCTCGTGGCCAACATGCTTGCGGTAGCCGGATGCGATCATGTCATCACCATGGATTTGCACGCCAGTCAGATACAGGGTTTCTTCGATTTCCCTGTTGACAACTTGTACTCGGAGCCGTTGATGATGGCATATATCAAGCGGAATATAGAGGGTTGGAAGGATGCCATTATTGTCAGTCCAGATGCCGGCGGTGCGAAAAGGTGAGCAAGCTCGGGCCGAATTTTCCACATCCCTTCTGACACCCGCGGTCTAGGGTGACAGCTATGGCGGACAAGCTCGGCCTCGAATTTGCCTTATTCCATAGAAAGCGGGACGGTAAATCGGAAGATGCTCCAGAGAAGATGGAACTTCTCGTCGGCGACGTGCAGGGAAAGGTTGCTATCCTTGTGGATGACATGATCGACACTGGGAACACGCTCACCTTGGCGGCTCGCTCCTTGAAGGAAAACGGTGCGAAGAGTGTGCATGCTCTGGTCTCACACGGTGAGTACCTTTCCGCCTATCGTGCACTCGGGTGATTGGAATTCACATACCGGCTATCAGGTGTTTTTTCCGAGACACGTATGAGTGTCATCGAAAACCTTCCTATCGACACACTAGTCGTATGTACCCTAAGTCATTAGACTTCCTTCCCACTCCTAACCGTGGATCACAGGTTACAAACACAGTTCCTCAGAAGGAGCACCAGCATCTATGTGCAAAACTACTCATCATCGACATCAGTCCAACGATCTCAGAAAGCATTCGCCGGACCCACAATGGCGAATCCATCAGCTTGCTGTTCGGCGAGTGGGCCGACGGGGGTGGGATGAACGGGTTTTGATTCTTCGACTGGATATCGATATGTGGGAAGCCCTTGGGCTCCGTTCCAACTACCCGATCGCATCGTATTCTCGCGCGCGCATTGTATCATTAATTATGGAGAAGACACATTCATAGACCATGGCGATTGTTGTAAGGCACGAGCGCCACTGTGGGAGTGTCGAATCGTCAATTAGGCAGGTACCGTGTTATCTTGCTCCTACGTTGGGCTTCGTTTCCAGGTGAAACTTATGGTCGTAAGTACGTGCATTCTCTCTCAAAGAAGACTTGGATAATTTTTCCAACTTATTGAAGCCCTTTGCTTGCCTTTGATTCAGCAGCCGCTTGACGATGATAAGAGAGTACTTTCACAACGCACACGTTGATGTTCACAGTCGTCCCACAACCAACGAAATCAATTGACAGGGTCAGAACCCTGCTGCATCAGCTGCATCCATCGTGCTCACCGGCTTTAGCGTTGATGGTTTGTTATCGGAAGATGGGTAGGCGATAGATTTTTCGCTCCTGTCACCATCATTTGTCCTTTGGCGTGGGTACTTCCCATGGCACCTACGCTAGCCCGACTTTTACATCGATTCTCAAGCTCTGTGGTACGCGATGAAATAAAGTAATCCATATAACCACGCTCTGCGCCACTTTTCGAGTGAGTGCTATAAACCCCTTGGACAGGTATACCCCATTGACCCTCTTACAGCCTGTTCTCTGTTCTAGACTGCTCTTCGTATCATGACGACTCAAAAATTAACGCTTACCACCACGAGCCTGCACAACGTCGTCATTGCCAACAGCTCGGACGTGATATACTATGAGATCGTGACACCGAAATGGGAACGCTGCATCACCCGGATCAATAAATTGGATCCCAACATGAGGGAGTTCGACCTGATTGGAGAGTTGAAAAACGAAGATGACAAGCCGGTCGCGGTGCGGATATATGGCGGTGAATTCAGACCTGTAGAGGAGTTCCTGAGAGTCAGGGAAGGAGATGCGGACCCGTTAGTGTGCTCATATTTTGTGACCCGTTGCATCTGCTAATTTTGCTGGTGACAGGCATGGACGTTTTAAAGGAAAAGATGGAAAAGAGTACGTGTGGAGAGTGAAGAATCGTCAGCTTGAGGTCAAGACCCTCGTCTAGCTATCTCTTCACCCGATGAGACTGACAATTTATTTCTGAAAATTCTCAGCTTGTACGTGAGAATACACCGGATGGAAAACCGGTCGCCGTTTTCCACAAACACAAACGCTATCTCTTCGTTTTACGGATGTCACGACTACCCTACATAGAGATTGAGTCAGACGTCCTCGACATGCTCGATTCCCTCATCAGTGAGTACCCATCCTCAACTGTGACCTTCATGCCTTTGAGCTTTTCGGCTTTTAATTCCTAGTCTCTTTCCTCCTTATGGAGAGGAGACGCAGACATGGAGACAAATGAGCGGTGTTACTCTGAGATTGTAGCTTCTGGTATTGTTCTATTTTGTCACCTGACTGTGCATTGGATAAATTCCGATATATCGATACTTCCCTAGATATGCGATCCAACTTAGAAGCCTGTGGATCGCTTATGACGCTAGATGAAATACCGCTCATCAAATCAACAAACCCTATGGCTCCTGCGATTGGTCTCCCTGCAGACCAACCGCAAATCACTCGGCAGGTCCCAACGATTTCGAATGTTTAGTGAGAGGTAGACGGACAGTTGAATGATATGATCCACGCCTTCGATGTGTAAGATGTACATTGGATCTGTCGCATGATGTCCACGAAGCAAAACTATCTAGCAACTCTGGAAACCATTTGGGCGAACGAAGTCAGTGATGTGAGTTTTACCTCCGGTCTCGACGACAAGATCAAATGAAGCGTTTTCTACTAAGCCAACGTTAAACTCGGCGGAATATAAAGTGTACAAGCTGGACAGGGAGGGGCCGCTTTCGGTCACGTTGACGAAGGCCGTGGACAGCTTGCGAGCGATAGAGCCGGCCTGCTTCACGGCTGATGTGGCGATGATATATGCCGACATTATCTTCTGGTCATTGCGGATCTAACAAGGTATTTGACAACAAATCAGTTGAAAGTTACAACGTTGTTGGAAGCAACAAGATGTACCGCAACGACAGCTTTGACGCTACCATCGTTAGCAATGCAGCTGGCCGACTTGTGCAGCACAGCAACGTCGTCGAAAGGGAAACCAGCTCCATCATTATCTGCTTTGGTTAGAGGTCCCCCGGGAGTGTTTGTATACTCTACGCTGAATGCAGAGAATCCAACGCTCGGATCGATGGTAATGTTGAAGTGGAACAACGCGACCGCGCCCCAGAACGAGCCGCTGAAGAGCCCAGGGAATCTTGCCGTAGCACTACAGCCGTCACAGGCTGCACCATTGTGATCCGTCCAGGTCATGCTACATGTGAAATTTCAGGCCTCCAGCGAGTCCTACTCTCGGTGAGACAACTCACTTGACGGCGTAGTCTCTGGGAGACTGGGACTTGTTTGTAGAGAAGATCTATGATTAAGAATACAATCCGTCAGTCATCAATCACGGCAAAATTGCTTCTCGTACCCTGATATAGCCTTCAAATTGCAGCTTTCCGTTGTTGTCAATACTCAATTGAGCAAGCCAGGGCTTGACGGGAATGGGAGTGATAACATCTGTCAATTGAACGCCTTTTGGGACGGTATGGATCATCCGTGAAAGAAGATAGGCGCATCGGTCCTGAAAGACTTGGTTGTTGGAAGCGAGGTCGCGCATGGTGGCATTGCCGTCGGCAGCAAATATACGCGCATCCGAGTTTGTCGTGGTATTGAAGCCAGTCGCCAGTGTATTGGTAGAAGTACTACTGTTCATCCATTGTACAGCGCTATCAACAAATGATTGAATATCAGGATATTTTAGGATAGGCAGAATGCAGAAGAGGAGAAGCCGCACATGTGGTTGTCGAAAGAGTCAAAAGAGTCGTCGAAATGTTGCATTCCACTCGTGTTGTTATCTGCATTCGTCTCTCCCTGCACAATTGTAGAAAAATCTTGCTCGTGGACACCACCTAGAGTGTGTCCACATGCCACGAGACCAATCATCTCGCTCACATTAAAGCCTTGTTTCGCGAACGAAGCAGTATGCGTTGCAAGATCTCCTTGGGGCTCAGGGACGCCCTTAGAACCAGGCCCTGTGGCATCGATACGACCGGCCCGGTAAGATATGGAAGGCCCTGAGCATGCACGGACAGCATAAACAGTTCCGAGTGCGATGAGGTCAGACACTAAGAATTTGATCAATGAGCAGATAACAGGTAACGCGTGTAAAAATAAATCAAACTTACTGGATACACGCTTGTTTTGGAACCCGACAAAGAAATTGAAGCTGGCGTTGAAAGCATCACCGACATTTTCTGCGCGATCGGTCTCAAAAGTGATAGAGGCATCAATTCCACCAGTGCCAGCTTCCACATCTGCCGTAGCCATATCATGGTACGCACTATAGGCCGCCGTCCTCGATTTAAATCATCAACTTCATCGGGAGTATAGTGGTACTCACGTGCGGACCCACTCAGCAGCAGCTTGCCTGCCAGTAGTCCTGGTATTAGCCGGAGCGAAACTGCATGGTGAAACCCCTGCAATGAAATTGCTGGAACCCAGTCCGCTGTTCACCGTGTACAAATCCTCGAGAGCGTCGTAGACAGTATCTGGCCTTTGGTATCCGTCTGAAAGGAGTGAAATAGATAGCGGGATGACAAGGCTTGCTACACCCCGTATCATTGTCAAGGTTAGTGAGCAAGACGGTGACGATACTTAGACAAGCCGCTGTGAACGTTGAGAATGGGAAAGATTGGGAATCGAGGGGATCGAGCCATAGCACTTATAACAGACCGCTAATCGACGTCTTCTGACCGCCTACGACTTCGAAGTCGCGGGAGATATGCGGCTGTCTTGGCTCGACGCACCCATGTGGTGCGATGCGTTGAACAAAAGACGTGCATTGGCTGGGTTGATCTATTTGAGCTAACATCTTACCATTGGTCATGACGATTTACGTGATTGAATTTATGGTCTTCACCTATCTTTCAGGATGAGTAGAAAGTCAATGATATCGTGAAATTCGCGAGTTATCGAATAAAAAATCGCGGCTCCCCGAAGCCTACCGAGGTTGAACTTGACCTCCGCGAGTAGACCCGAGGCCTGAGCAGGCCTGATTTTGGAGCACCACCCGAGGCAAACTTTGACACGATACTGACTCTGAGTCGCAGACTTCGAGTTCGAATTTGCTGGGTACTGAAACGTCAGTTATACAAGATCGTCCGGAGCTCTTCTTGATTGAAAATATTATTATTTATAATAGAATTTTGTTCTAAACGAAGGTGGCAGGAAAATCCAGCACCACGTTGTCGTAGTTGTCATCGTCAAGGTTCCCAGAATAGAGGTAGACAGAAATGGCACCCAATAATACAGTGCTGTTCAAACGTTCAAGGATGTGTATGCCTTGCAAAATGCAAAGACAATGGACTGGTCGGTGAACGGAGTGTCGTTCGGAGTGCTATAAACTCTTAGATTTTCTTGCACAGAGGGAGCGCCACGAAAAGTGATCGTTGTATCATAAACATAATGAAAAGCAGTGACTGATCTGTCACCGACTTGCTTGACACCGGAAACACGAGACGCCCCAGCGACACCAAAGCTGCCAGATAGATGAAAAATGGACATGATGAAGGCGAGGACAACGTGAAAAGGAGCGCATTCGTACATCACGACATTTAGCTGGACTCCTCGCAACGGGCTCCTATCTTACAATGACGAAAATTCTGATGATGACAAACACGGCCACTGACGATATGACGGCGGAAAACCTGCTTTCAGAACATAACAGTCACATGCCATGACCAGCGCAGAAGGATAGAAAACAGAATCAAACTCAAGCAAGGAGAGATGAGCATTGGAAAATGACATCACAGATGCAGTCCAAGGAGAATGAAACCTCGGCGAAGGGAAGAACGAATGATCCCTGGCAGTACTAGCCAAGGGACATGAGAGGCATGAACAAAGGACAGCGGAAGACGTTGCTCAAGCTCAATATGATCTCCACCAGTGCCAAACACGGCTAATCAAAAGTGTGTAGTTTCTGTAAAGAAAGAGTGATCAAGTTGACTAGCATACAACAGTGGCTGTCAAGCGGGTGGAAGTTCAGGCTTCATACATCGATGTCCATATCCATTGGGGTCGGCGGATCGGGATCAGGATTGGTCGATGTCTCCATGTTTATGCTTTCTTGATCCTTGTCTCTTTCAACGTCTTTGTCTCGATCCTTGTCAAGCGTCTTTCCGCGACCCCTACCCCGGCCCCGGCCCCGGCCCCTCCTCCGTGCAGGTGTCGACACCTCCTCTTCTTCGACCTCAATCTCTTCCCGTAATGAGCTGGGACCCGGCGCTGTGGTTCTAGTCCTCCCCCGCCCCTTTCCTCTTGTCTTGCCTCTCGCCCTTCGAGTCGAGCTTCTTGCTTTGACGGTCGGGACAACGTCGTCTTGGTCTACGTCATTTTCTCCGGCGAAAAACTCGTTCCTGTCCATAGTTCGGTCCTCCCTCCGCTCACCGGCGAGCGCTGTGCCGCGTTCTTCGTCCCGTTCGTCTGGCGTCTTCGCCTCCTCCGCAAGCCATTCCTCTAGCCCCGGCGGGATTTCGCGCATTGCCACACTGGGTGCGCCTTTCAAGTACCGTAGCTTGTCCCGAATGTTGATCGTGATACGCTGGAGAGATGCAGAGGAATTCTGATTCTCTACCTTCCCTGTTAGAGGGGGATGAAGTTTCCAACCCGAATCTTGGAAAAAGGAGTCGTAGACAGTAGCAGGAAGGTCATCTGAAATCTCCGCGCCGACGAGGACAGCGGTCTCGTAAGTCCAACACCGACTGACATTCTTCACCGTATATCCGCCTCCGCCCACCACCAGTAGCGGCACGTTAAATTTGCGCACGAAGTTCACGCACTCGCCATGGGCAGCAATGGAGAGGTTGAACGCTCCAAGGCGATCAAGTCCGAGCGAATCTGCTCCACATTGGAGAACGATACTGGTTGGCTGGAAAGCTGTTACGGTATCGCCTATGACTGTTTTGAAGACAGTCAAATACATATCATCGTCGATGCCGTCCTGCAAAGGGACGTTCAAGCAGAAGTGTTTGCCTAGGCCTGCACCATTGTCATCCAGTTTTCCCGTCCCTGGGAAGAAGTCACCGGTATATTTGTGGAAGGAGACTGTCATCACACGGTTGGTGTGATAGAAGGCGAGCTCCACGCCGTCGCCGTGGTGAATGTCGATGTCGATATACAGAACCCGCGGGTGATACCTAGACATGGCGTCTTGAGTTAGTATGGGTAAGTTTTGCGAAGACGAGCAACGAGACGTCACTTAAGAAGTTCAAGTATAGCAAGAACGATGTCGTTGACATAGCAGAAGCCGCTGGCCTCCCCGCGTTTGGCATGATGCAATCCACCAGACCAGTTGATCGCAATGTCAGTCGTACCAGCACAGAGCTTCCGTGCACCTGCTAGTGAACCGCCAGCGTACATCATGGAAAAGTCGTACATATCAGCAAAAACTGGACAGTCTTCTACACAGTTGAAGGTATCAATGAGATGTTTCATGTTGTCTTGATTTCCAGGAGTAACTCTAATTTGAAAATAAGGTGTCGATATCGAATAAAGCATACTTGAAAGAATGGGAACTTACTTGGAGAGGAAGTCGATGTATTCTGGGTCATGATAGGTTTCCAGCTCTGCTCGTGTAGCCCGCCGAGGATTGTATATGTTATGAATCTGCTTGTCGAGGCCGTATCCCATCACCAACGCATTTGTCAAGGATAATCTGTGAGGTTTCATGGGATGTCGTTCCTATATATCTCTTCAGCAGAGACGTCACTGGCCTGTCAGCGCGCTTACCCCATAGTGGTGTTCACCAACACCTTTCGGGAAGTAATAAGATACTATTGGACGGGAATGAGGCTTCAAATGTATTCTAGATGCCTCTTAGAGAACCAGATGCTCATGACATACATTGACGCGTTCTGTAATGGGTTGTGCATGTCCACTCTCGCCGCGGTCGTCGAAAAATTTTGCGGATGAGAACGTGTAGGATTCAAACTTGCGGACCATGGCCGCCAGTGATGAGGTGCTTTCTTCTCGAATATGCTGTGTTACATCGCAAGCAGCGTAAGAAATGAAAATCGCATACCCTTATGTGAAGGTTCCCGAGAACAAGACTGGTAGATGCCGAAGGATTTCTACTTATCAGTATCTTGAGCACATCGATTCGTCAACGTTCACTGTCGAATGTGAATCTTGCTTACATGTTTTCGGGAGAGATTGAGGATTGTGAGCTCTTGTGGATCTCCGTACAGGTTCAATTCTGGTTGTGCGTCTGCCACAACGCCGGTTAGTAAGCTCTTCCCACACTCTGGGTCCCCAGTCTTACCCTCGCCAACGCGGCGATATCTCAAAATAACATCAAAACCCACCAAAACCCAGCACCTTCTCCTTGCCTCCCAAGATCTTGTTGTCGCATGCGTTCTCGGCTGTTTTTATGTTTTTCTGCACTAGCTCTGCTCTCAAATTCCGTTCTAGCATCTTCGGGAGATCGTGCAAATGATTTTCAACGGTGTGCTGCACGATGCGAATCTCAGACCTGCGCGTCTGATATCGACCACACCATCTCTTTCCTCGATGCACTCACTCACTGGACATGTGCCGACCAATGCAAATACCAGTGTATGCACACCATTACTGATTTTGCCATCGAAACCGGCGTACCAGTACAGCAATACTACGGAAAATGGCCATTCTGGCGCTTCTTAGGAATGCAGGAGCCTGCGTCGGTGCTCTTTTCCCTTATGAATCTCTTGTTACACGTATGGGGGCGAGCTGAGGTCCAGAGGGATGTACCAGATGGCCATCCGATGAAGAAATATTATATTTGGTGGTCGTACGTGAGCAGCAATGCCTGGATTTGGTCTGCAGTCCTCCACACCCGAGGTTAGCTATCTAGTAAGGTCTCGTTCACGGCTTGTTCGAGACTGACTCTTGCTAACTCTCAGATGTATCGCTTACTGAGAAGCTGGATTACTTCTCTGCAGCCCTGACAATCCTGTACTCCCTCTACTTTTCCGTGATCCGACTGTTCCATTTATACCCCATCGACCCTCGAAATCGACCTTTCTCCTCTTCGACTTTCGACACTATCCAGAGACAAAAGCTCTATTATTTCTGGTCTGTTGCTTGTGTTTTCATATACCTTGGACACGTATCATATCTCCTGAACCTCCCTCGGTTTGATTATACCTACAACATCATATTCAACCTCGTCCTAGGCCTGAGTCATAACTTTCTATGGCTCACATTCGCATTTCCGTCGTCATATTCACTATTCCGTCGATTTACGTCCAAGCCCAAGTCTTACCGTCCCGCGTACGCCACGACCGCCGCAAAGGCGGTGGTCCTCACCACGGCGGCGACTTGTCTCGAGTTGTTCGATTTTGCACCTTGGCATCGTGTCGTCGATGCTCACTCGTTATGGCATCTTGCAACTGTTCCGTTGGCAGTTATATGGTACGACTTTTTGATACTTGATGCCCGGGATGCTGGATGGAAGGGTATCGGGGCATAGTGCTGTAGGACTACAGTTGGTATCGTTGGTATCTCATGGACAATGTAAGGTGCACTCGCTTTCTTTATGGCTTATAATGCTCATGGCGCTCAGGTTAAATGAATGATATCGTTTTTTTTCGGTCTGCCGTCGATTTATAAACATTGTTGTCACCGCGATACTAGGATATTGCTTGTCTTCTCCTTTTGTTCGCTATCTCCTTGTCGCTTTCGTCGCATAATGTTTTCAACTGCAAATTTCAATGTGCCATCACCTAGGCGGGCCGCCGATGGAATCCATGTATGTATTCGATTGGCCTTCTTTCGTCTTGACACGCTCAAACATATCCCAGATACACCTTTTTCTGTAACCGTTGACAGGGATGCTGTCCAAATAGCTTCAACCTCGGATGAATGCGTCAGCTGAATGCGTCTAATGCATGTAGTACGGTACTCACGCTGGGCATCATTTACACGACTATGAGCCGAACTCTGTGGGAAGCCTGAATCGCTTTACAGCATTATAGGCAAATCCTCGTCCGCAGAGCATCACGCCATTTGTTTTGAGCCGGCCAGCTGATTTTGCAGCATTCTCCCGTCGGCCCGTCAAATAGTGGGACGGAATCGTGTTGGTGCTATAAAAGGCCACCACATCTCAGATGGAGTATTCGTCGTCGAAATGACTTTCTTGAAAACTTTCGCGCTCATTTTGTTCACTCTCAACATCGCCTCTACTTTAGCAGTACCTGTCATTGAGACGCAAGGGCTGAACAAACGAGGTTCAGTTTTGTCTGGGCAATGGGACACTGAAACAGAGGTGCGGGGCATATAGCCTTTCTTAGAATTATATTGAACGTCAGTGTTAATAGGCTGGCGGGTGAGTGAAATGGGTGAACTAGCGACTTCGATCTGACCACATAATCAGGGTGTATACACTGGAGAATAATCTTTGGGGCGAATCGGCAGCAACAAGTGGTAAGCTAACCCTAGAATGGTGCACAATTTTTCTTTATTTCTAATATCGCTTGAATGATCAGGCTCGCAGACTTCCCAGGTAACAGCGACGAGCGGGACCACAATCACCTGGCACACCACATACAGTTGGACCGGCGGCAATACACAGGTCAAAAGCTGTTTGTGTCAAAACGTTTGTCCTGCTATGATACATATTGACGATGAAATTCAGATGCCAACCTCGACCTTCGCCAAGGTCTGGGCAAAGCCATCTCTGCCATCTCGTCAATCCCGACAACATGGCACTGGACATACAGCTCTGCGTCGACAAACTTGGTTGCCGATGTCTCATACGACCTTTGGCTCTCAGAGATGGCTGGAACTGGCGGTGCTTCTTCATCTTCGACCTACGAAATGTTAGCACTAGTTGCGTCGTCTTTGCGGAGATTGACTCGGTGCTGATATCTACTCGTAGTATGATCTGGTTAAGTACTCGTGGCGGGTAAGCTTGTTCTGACGTCCCGATTGACACTGAATGACACTATGTCAATTCTCCAGTGCTGGACCTGCAGGCTCGCAAATCGGCACCGCCACGTTAGTTCAAATTCACCCCTGCTATGAATTATCGCTAACAATCCATGATAGCGTTGACGGTGTCACATGGAAGCTCTACAAAGGCACTGTCTCAACCTGGACAGTCTTCTCGTTTGTAGCACCAAGCGAGATCACCAGCTTTGTCACCGATTTGAAGCCTTTCCTCAGTATGATACGAACCGATCATCCACCTTGACTTGCGTTGGTTGACCTCCACTTCCCCCTTTCCAGCGTACTTGACGGGCAACCAAGGTGTCCCGTCATCCCAGTTCTTGGTCCAAGCTCAAGCTGGTACTGAGCCTTTCATCGGTGAGTGCCGACGTGGGTTCAGGCTGCCCAGTTGATGTTCACAGTCTTATAGGAAGTGCGACGCTTTCTACGACGTCCTACAGCCTTGCAATCAACTGATTGGGCTTGTGGTACAGGTCGTAAACGTACTAGTCATTTGTCTTTTTGTTGTTCCATAATAGTCAGTCCTCGTTTCTCGAGACGGAGATATTGGAGATTATCATCTTTTACTTGGACGCCACCACTGGCAATGTTTGAGAGCCCGTTTCGTTAGAGGACTGTGTCGCCTAAGGACTCGGTGCGCTTTCCTCTTCTGCAGCATGAAAGACTGATTTCGTCAGCATGCCAGCCTCCGCTGATAACCAATCGTACCTCGATTCAGTGAGGTCGTGGTTCCGTGAGGAAGCGTCATATTTGTTAATACTGCATGCATTGAGCAGGCGCGATCCAGTGCCCTCTTGATCGTCGTTGAGCAACTGTTCTTGCGTTCAAAGCTTCGATCCACACACAAGTAGTGAAGTCGTATCCTCTTTTCCCCCGCATTCCATCCCTCCTTTGGGGCCTTCTCGTTGACATGCTGATAACCTTTGTGCTCGAAACCTCTTCACAGGTACGGCATCCACGTGACCTTTCGTGCGACCGGGGATCTGCGGAGAGGTCAAAGCCACCGTCACCTGGGCCCTTAAACTCCTTGTTTTCACGCTTGTCGGGTACGCGAGCTCAATCAAATTCTGATCGTCAAAGCTCCGACGTTCTTTCCTTAATGGGCGAGGTGGCGGGAAAGCTGTGTCGTTTATTACGTTGTATGGCGAATGTTTGAGGCAGCGGCGGAGTCTACGCGTGTTATTGCCACCCGGTGGTCCATTGTGCCAAAGCCACATTGGTGCCCACAGGACGATAAAAGGCCAGAGGTTCTCGCTCTTTCTTTCCACTATCCCTCCTCCCCCTCCCACCATCACCACCCTTTTCTCTCATCTCACTCCTCTCGTAACTCTCTCATCTTTACGGGGTACGGATCCTTCATATCATTGCTTGCTCCTTGTGTTATGGAAGCTCAGTGTGCCACAGGATACTAGGCACGATCGCCTCAAGCACGACGCTATCAAATTCATAGGTATGTTCCTCTCTTGTTCACTGTTACTATTACTGTCGATGTTCAACGATGGCCCGATAGGCACGATCGCCTTCAAGCACGACATCAAGTCTACGTTGGATCTTCTGGCGACACTGGCCTCAAGGACTTTGGCGACACCGTTCCGGGACTTGTGGCATTGGTTGGTTTGTGGGTTTGTAGTCTTGGTTGATGTCTGGTTTCTGGGTTCTATCTCGCTTTTGTTGCTCGTCCTCTTGCTGTCCTCTTGCTCGCTGCCTTCTTGCTGTGTCTTTTTCTCTGCGCTCTACTCTTCTTTCTTCTTGCTCTGATGTCTCTCTTTCTCTGCTCCTTCTGCTTGTCTCATCTCTCGCTCTATTGCTTTGCTTCGTCCCCCGGCTATCATACTGTGGCACTGATTCATCTTGGCGACATTCTCAGGCTATATCTGGCGGCGATGATGTACAGCGTAGGTGCCTCTGACCATTCCTCATTTAGTTCGTACGATCATCATCCAACACGCACTGAATTCAAGGATAAAGGACGACCCTGCAAGAGATGGGGTCGTCAACGATGGGGCATGGATCGTTTGTGAGTTATTCTTTCTTCGTTTTATTGTGGCAGACGTTGACCCGGCGATAGCTCTTACAACGTTCTCAGGTCTGCACGCTCTTCCTTTCATCATTGAGGCTCAATACTCCTTACGTAGACACGACCCTCAAGCACGACAAGTTTACTGAACGTCAGGGATTCTTCTAGCGACATGGGCCGCAAGGACTGTGGCGACACTGTTGTGGCATGTGGGCCTTCGCTCTTTCTTTCTCTGAATTTCTGGCCGGCGACTTTGGCCTGTGTTCTGTGTTCTTCTGTTCTGCTTATCTTCTTATTCTTCCTAGGTCTTCTTGCTCATCCCCTGGGGGTTCATTCCCGTCGCTGCTCTTGTCTTGCTCGCCGCTCTGTGTTTTTGCTCGCCCTGCTCTGCGTTGCTTGTCTCGTTCCTGATTTCTCGTTCCTTAGCTTGTCTTACACATCCTCCTCTTTGTGACTATCGCTGGCGCCTCTCTGGGTGGGGTAAGTGCAGGCCACTCTTCCGACAACACACCACCTACAATAGCGAAGGACGACCCTGCAAGAGATGGGGTCGTCAACGATGGGACGTGGACTATCTGTGAGTTTTACCTTCTCTGTTCTATGTTCTGGAAAAAGCTAACTTTGCAATAGCTTTGATATCATTTACAGGTCTGCGCTCTTTCCTTCGTCGTTGAAGCTCAATACTTTGCACGTAGACATCGTCGTCTCGAGCACGACCGCAAGTTCCCGGGCAGCAAAGGATCATTTAAAGATATGCATCGCAAGGACTCTGGCGACACCGCTGTGGCATCTGTGTATCCTCTATTGTGTCTTACTCTGAAATTCTCGCTGACAACTATGCTGTTTCTTTCGTAAGATATCTCGCCCGTCCTCTTGCTGGTCATCCCGTTGGTGGCTGGCTCTCTTCATTCATCCCTGGCGACTGTCTGGGCCCGGTAGGTACATCCGACCATTTATAACCATTCGTGCACACAGGCCACCAAGCACACCCACAACGCACCGACTTCGATAGCGCGGGACGACCCTGCAAGAGATGGGGTCGTCAACATTTGGGCACAGACCCTCTGTGAGTTCACCGCTGTGCGCACTGTTCACGCAGACGCTGACCGCGGACACCTCTCCCACCAGCGTCTCCCGCGCGTTGAGACTTCACATCAAGATGCGCGCGATTTTACCACAAGAGGCTAAGAAGGACCTGAGCAGATGACGCTTTTTTCCCGCTGACTGTCCCGTTGATGTAGTGATTGACCATGCGTATGACAGTATCGCTTACGCCGCCGAAAGAATCTTCTTGTCCTCTTTTCGTAGCCGCCTCGGTGAGCATGATCGCCACTTGTGTCACTATGCTTCTTGTCTTGTGTAGGGATATGATATATGCCGTCGATGATATCGTCTTAAGACCGCGCGCCATGCCACTCAACATGGCCAAGTCCTTCCGGTGCTGGACATCGCAGCCCCACCTCTCTGAGAGTAAGCTGCCCCCGCTCTTCGCCGTGGCTGATAAGGTGTTGTGCAGACCGCCGCCACGAACATGAACGTCTGAACATCAAGCGCCCTTTCAAGAATGCATGATATGCCGGTGAGGTGCTCTTGAGTTCTGGGCTCGGCGCTTTGAATTTTTGTTGCAGTCTCGCGATCACGAACACCTTTGCGCTTCACTTTGGCTCATATGATTTCAGCAAGAAGAACGTCGTGAGCCCGTTCATGTGAACCATACTCGGCGATCTGAATGTTTCTTCGAGCGGACGCACGCTGCAGTGCGTGTAGATAAATGCGTTTTACTAATAACCGCAGGTGCGACCAGCTCGACCGACACCCACCTTCGGCAGCCGTGGACGATCTCGCAAGAGATGGGGTCGTCGGCACGGGGGTGGCACCCCCACGTGAGTGTCTGCTCCACGATTCGATTCTCGCAGATGCTGACCTCCCGCCCTTCTCCAAACTCCTATTCACCACCGTGTCGGGGGCAAGGGTCGATCAATGGTAGAAAATCACATCAAACACTCGAATCAACCCTTGCCCATGACACGGTGATGGGCCTCTTCTGTTTATTTCCTTCTTTTCATTTTCAGCGTAACCCGACTGTGCGCGTGTATTGCAGCTAGCTCTATAGTATGTACTGTGCGTATGCTGTATCGTGCTGGAAATGACAAAAAAAAATGAAAGAAATTCTGCGAGACGAGTGAGGAGAGGCCAGGCGCCAAGACGCGCGTATGCGAGCGCGTGTATATTACAGAGAACGGCAAAAGTAGGATGGAGTCGAAGCGCATATATCCATGCTCGTGTATGTCTGCTGGGTGGTGGTCGTGGTGGGGATAGGAAGGTGATGTACTCGTAGATGAGATAGAACGTGATGGTGTGGGAGGGGGTAGGGACGATGTCCGATCCGTTTGTCCATGTGAAGCGGCCATACGATTATGATAAATACCAGATAGGAAATAACGAAAAAAATATGAAGAGAACGAAAGAAAAGAAGTAGATTCCGAGACTCCGTATCCCCTTCCATTACAACGAAACAAAAGTAACCATTCCGAAAAGGGGGAAGATAGACGTGAAAGAACACAGACCTCCGGCTCCAGCGCCCGCCACTCTGCGGGCGGGACGCGTCTAGATCGCTATGGTACAGATGGATAGGGAGGCCGCGGCGAGCTATAAAAAACACCGAATCCTCGGTGGTTGCGGTGGGCGGCGATGATGATGATGATGATGATACTGTTACAAGCTTGGAAAAATAAGTCAAAAAGGCGTGGCGCGCGTAACATCGCGATATTGTATCGTTGCGTGCGGCATCGCGTCTTGGAAAGGGGGGTCAAACCAAAACGGAGGGACCGCTGCGTGTATTTTAGTGTCCGGGTCAGAGAAGCTCTTCGAGTGCTCTTCTCCCAAACTTCGAGGAATCGCTCAGACGGCGAGCGACGGCGTCTGCCCCAACTGGCGGAACCCCGCCCTCGTCCGCGCCGGGGTAGGCGTCAGCGTGGCCAGCGGCGTCGCCGACCCGCTGCTCCCCCCGCCCCAGCCGCCTGCGCGCGGCGTCAGGTCCGGGGACCGCGCGCTCGCAGCGCGCGGGGACTGCGCGGCGAGGATCTCGTCGATGCTGGAAGTCGAGTGCGAGCGCGGGACGTGGTCCGCGGGCGGCTCGAAGCGCGCGTCGGGGTCCGGGCTCGAGCGGCCCGTGTAAAAGCAGAACCTGCACCCGGAAAAAACACGTCACGATCAGCGTTCGCGACCGCGGGCGGGAAAGCGCGACGGCGAGACGTACCGGTTCAAAAGCTCGTCGTAGTTGCTCAGATGGTGCACCGGCGAGTCCGTTCCCAGCCTTCGCACGAACCGCCCCTGCGCGCGCCCGATCGTCCCGTTCTCGCCCCCGTCTCCGCCCTCCCCGCCAGCGCGCGCCATCTCTCTCTGCCTCCCCATCGCCCCCGCCCAGCCCGGCGACAACATCGCCGCCTCCGCAGCAGCCAGCGCAGGAGCCGGCGACGCAGGCGGGAACGAGTTGTACCGCAGGAACGGCGAGCCGGGCGGCGTGCGGCGCACCCCGCTCATCCCCGCCCCGTCAAAGTACCCGCCGCGCGTGTGCCGGCGCGGCGTCGCCGGCCCTGCGTGCGCGTGAGCGGGGGACGCGGGCGCGGGAGGCTGCTGGTGCTGGTGCTGGTGTGGGTTGTGCGGATGCCGCGTCACGAGCGTGATGCGCTGCGCCTCCGTATCCGTATCCGACTCCGTCGTCGTCGGCGTATGCAGCGGCGTGTGCAGCGGCGACGGCGTGCGCGCGCGCCGCGGCGGCGCCCAATGCGCGCTCAGGCGCTCCTGTTGCTGCCCTTGCTCGTTCTCGTGCCCCTGCTGCTGCCCCTGTACCGCGCCCGCCGCGCGCGGCGACCCAAACTCGATCCCGAGCCCGCCGCGCCCCGCCGCGCCCCCAAACCCAAAATTGAACCCCACGTCCCCCGCGAACGGCTGCCTGCGCGGGCTGTGCCTGCGTCCGTGTGCACGGCCGTGTGCGTGGCCGTGGCCGTGTTCGTGTATGTGGGCGTAACCGTGGCCCTGCGCGTGTCCATCGTCATTTGCGGAACCATACCATTCGTCCGCAACACCATAGTCATACTGCACACCCATCGTCGCACCCCGGCTCCTCTGCGCGGCGCCCCCGCGCGGCGACGGCGCCGACGCGGGATACGTGCTCGTGCGCTGATGCGCCTGCAGCCCGCCCGGACTCGATATCGTCGGCGTCCGCGAGGGCGACGCCACACGCGCAGGCGACCCCGGCGCCCCACGCCACGCACCGACACCACCATCCGCACCGCCACCCCCCGCGCTCCGCAGCGAGTCCGCAAAATCGTACCGCGGCGCCCCGCGCGCGAGCAGGCCGCCGACGGTCTGCCCCTGTCCGAGCGAGCGACCTTGGCCCTGGCTCTGGCTCTGAGCCCGAATGTGCGCCTGAGCGTGCGACGGCGACGCGGACGCGGACGGGTGCTGAGACTGCGACGCGGACGGAGACTGGGACTGAGACTGCCGCGCCTCGAGGCGCTCCAGCTTCCCCCTCAACACATCAAACCCCCTCTCCCTCTCCCTCTCCCCC
The DNA here is from genome assembly GCF_000320585.1 of Heterobasidion irregulare TC 32-1. Classification (NCBI taxonomy): domain Eukaryota; kingdom Fungi; phylum Basidiomycota; class Agaricomycetes; order Russulales; family Bondarzewiaceae; genus Heterobasidion; species Heterobasidion irregulare. Next base: position 455,421 of record NW_009258198.1, on the reverse strand, counting down.
TCCCCGCTCCTGCCTTCCACCCTTTCCCTCCCTCCGCCGGCACACGCCTTCGCCTCGCGCGCCGCCGCGACCTGCACCGTATAATCCCGCCCGCCATTATTATCCCACATCTCGCGCCCCGCCGCACGGTACCGCAGCGCAAGCGCAAGCGTACGCGGCTCCGCCGCCGCCTGCTTCCCGACGCGCAGCGGCACGCGAATCGCGAACGCGAACCTATCAAACGCCGCCTCCTTCTCCGCCTCTGTCTCCTCCGTGCGCCCCTTCCCTCCATGTACCGACGAAAGCCGGCGCACGGGCGCGACGTACCGCGCCGACACCTCGCTGACGGTCTGCCACCCATCGAGCGTGAACCGCGCGCCGACCCACTTCTCGAACGCGACGTTGCGCACGCGCACGAGCCCGCGCAGCGTCGCTGCCGCTTGTTGGCCCGCGCCGAGCGTCAGCCGCGCGGACGACACCGCCGCGGATCCTGGAGTGGCTGGCGGGTCGCGCTGCAGGAGGGCAGCGGAGGAGGAGGAGGAGGAGGAGGTGGTGGTGGTGGTGGTGGTGGGGTCGCCGCAGTCGAGCTTGAGCGACTCGAGCACAACGTCACGCGCGTCTTCGTCCCCAATGATCTCCCCCGGCCCATCAACCCACCGCATCTCGACCCTATACTCCCCCTCCCCCTCCCCGCTCTCATCCTCCTCCCCATCCTCGTCCTCATCCCGAGCACCGCGCTCCAGCCCCTCGCTCTCCGTCCCGCTGCCCGCGTCCGCCGTGGGGCTCCCGCCGCGCGACACCGCGAGCGGGCGCTGCCCCGCAAAGTAGAGCCGCACGCGCGCGAGCTGCGCATCGAAGTGCACGTTCTTCGGCGCGCTGAGGCCCGGCGTCGCCGGCGCGCTGCGCGTGCTCGCGCCTGCGCCCGTTCCTGCGCCGTCGGGGCCGGGAGAGTGGGGGTGCGGCGAGGTGGCGCGCGAGGACGCCGGGGTGTTCGTGGTGGTGGTGGTGGAGAGGGCGGTGAGGACCGAGAGCGAGCCGCGGACGAGCGGGCGGCGGGACTTGAGCGAGGACTTGAGCGGCTCGCCGGACTTCTTGCGCGGAATAGACGCCAACGACCCCGACCCCGATGACGAGGGCGACGGGGACCACGCGGGCGACGCGGGCGTCCCGGCGAGCGTGGGGGTAGACAGCGACAGCGACGCGGAGGCGAACGCAGGAGCGGAGGCGAGGACCGGCGTGGGCGCGTGGATCGGGGTGAGCGCCAGGCGCGTCGGCACAGAGTGGCGCAAGGGGCGCGGCGCGGCGCGCTGCGGGTCCGGGGTGAGCAGCAGTAGCTTCTGCTGGTGCTGGTGCGGCGCTGTAGTCGCCGATGTGGTCGTGGTTGTCGTGGTTGTGTGTGGGGTAGGGGCTGTCGTTGCGCGCGGCTCCAAATCCGCGTCCGAGGTCGAGGTTGGGAACGGCGTGCGCCGTCCGCGTAGGCGGCGGGCGCCCGTGCCCTTGCCCGTGCCAGAGTCCGGCGCCGCATTGGCGTTGTGGTTAGGAGGGGTGTGTGTATGCGGCGGGGGCGCGAGGGACGCGAGGATGGGAATAGCGGCGGGGGTTGTGGGGGTGGGGGTGAATGTGTTCATATTTGTGCTCGTGTTCGTGTTCGTGTTCGTGTTCGGGGCGGCTGTGGGTGTTGGGGGGGTCGGGGGCTGGACGACGACGGCTGTCGGGATAGGTGTCGCGGGCGGAGATGCGGGCGCGGACGTGGGATGTGTGTTTGGCGCGGTGTTGGGCGCGGCGGGCGCGGCGGGCGGAGAGGGGAGGGATGGGGATGGGGACGGGGAGGCGCGGCGGGATACGGGAGCCGAGGCGGACTGGGCGTGGGCGTGGGCGTGGAGCGGGAGGCGGCGCGGGAGGAGGGGGAGCGCAGCGGAGGCTGCGTTGTGTCCCTGCGAATGCGAATGCGAGTGCGAGTGCGAATGCGGATGGGAGTGAGAGTGGGCGTGGGTGTAGGACACGGAGCGCGGGAGGGTGCCGAAGTCGCGCGCGGGGTGGAGTGCGGAGGTCATGTTCGCGGTTCGCTGTTCACTGTTCGCTGTTCGCTATAGAGGCTCTGGGTCAGACGAGGACGGTCTATGGAGGAGATGGAGGCGAGATATAATAGCTAGCTAGGCGGGGCCACTTGCCTGTGGCACTGCGCCGCGATCGAGCGTGAATGCGAGCGCGAGTGCAAGTGCGAGTGCAAGTGCGAGGCGGTGGAGGCCGCGCTGTGCGTGCGTGCGAGGGCCTGCTTTGTCTGTGCTTTGTCTGTGCGCAAGGCGATCAGCGACGCGGCACAGCGACGAGCTACAGGCTCCCCAAGCCCCAAGCCCAAGCCCCAAGCCCCAAGCGTACAGAGCGGGAGATAGCACGAACGTGCGCGGTACGAACCTGCCTGCGGTGAAACCAGTGGGGGTGTCCTGGTGGAATGAACTGCGGTCCCGCCGAGCACGCTGGGGCAGGGCGCGCTGAAGACGAGGCTAGGCACGGCGTCGACAACTACGGCGACGACGACGACGACGATGGAGGGAAGGAGGGAGGGACGAAGGGACGAAGAAAAAAAAAAGAGGGAGGAGACGATAAGATGGAAAACGAAATGGATCTGAATCGGCCAGTCGCCGGAGCTGACTGTGCGCGCCCCGCCGCTGTTATTTGTATTCTTCCTCTCTGCATTCTCCCATTCTCGCAGATTCTCGCACAAACCGACGCGATACACGGATGCACGCATGCCACGGATACCACAAGATGCCACAGGATAATACAGCCTGCTCGCCGTCCGGCCTCGCACGGCGACCGTGGCCTTTTCTCTGCGTCCGCCGTCCTTCCGCGGTGCCGCCAGGGCACCGACCTCGTCCGCGCGTCTACGAAGGGCCTATCGCCGTCGCCGCGCGGATGGGCTTTGTGGCTTCGACGGCGTTTGGCTATCGCTGGCACGGACAGCAAGGGCGGCAAGGACTCAGCGTGAGGCACGGACCTAACTACGGACCTGGCCCGCGCTCTGCGCTCTCTGCTCTCTGCTCTCGCAGCAGAATCAAGCGCACCCGCATCCCTCCAACTTGGCAGCTGCTCTCCAGAACTCTATCCCGAGGCCCTCCGCCGACTTGACCGACTTGACCGACTTGACCAGCTTGACCAGCTCGACTTTCCACATCAGAGCGTACCGTATCAGATCTATCAGACTCGACGCCCAGAGGAGCCCCCGGCTCGACCGCCGTGGCCCGCCGCCCAAACAGGTACGGCACTCAGATTGATGGGCCGCCAGTGCTCCAGCGTCTGTCATGGCCTGGTTATCACCGCTGCACCCTCGCCCTCGCCCTCGCCGCGCCGCCGCCACACAACTCCGGCCCCCGTCTCCACTCCGTCCGTCCCGACGACGCGCGGCGCGGGGCCTGCAATGCCGCTGCTACTGCTGCTGCCCGCTAATCCTGGCGGCTGCCGCTGGCTGCTGGCGTTTGCGGGCATCGCGCGCAGGAAGCAGGGTCATTTTATTTGTGTGTTCGACAGCCTGCCGACCGCGGCCGTCTTTGCAGTCGGGGGCCCGCGCGGGCTCTGGGCGGCTCTGGGCGCGTGGACATGCGCCGACGCCACGCTTGTGCGCACGCGCATGCGCCGAGGTGTCGTCCGTCCGTCCGTCCGTTCGTTCGTTCGTTCGTTCTGCCAGCCAGAGCGTGCCATTCTGTCAGCCCATCAGCCGGCCGACCAATCAGCCATCCAATTAGCCAACCAACCAGCCAACCAATCAGCCAACCAGCCAGCCAGTTCAGCCAGTTCAGCCAGCCAGTTCAGCCAGTTCAGCAGCTTATGCAGCCGCTCAGCCGCTCGCCGTCCGACTTTCGCCGTCCGGCTCCGCCACCGCCTACCTACCCCGTGCACTCCCCGCCTACCCTACCGCGCCCGCGCCCGCGCGCACGCCCACGACACGACGCGACGCCGCTCTCCCGCCCCCGCCCCCGCCCCCGCCGCGCTCATCGTCCACCCTGCCATCCCGCGCGCCCCGAAGCTCAGACCCCGCTTCACATCACCCGCGCACGCGCGCACGCCACTCGACCTGCGACCCTCACTCTTTCACTCTTTCACTCTCTGTCTCCAAATAATAATATAATCATATATCGAACACAGTCGTGCAGAACCGCCCTCGCCCTCGCCCTCTGCTCAAGCTCCCGCCTCGACTGCGCCCGGCGCTCGTCCTCGTGTTCATAAATAATAAGCGTACGGTGGTACACGGAGTCTATTCTACCGCGGACGCGGACGCGTACAGAGACGGGCTACTGCGGGCTACTGCGGGCTACTGCGGGCTACTACGGGCTACTACGGGCTACTACAGGGCGGCTACAGGATCATTAAACAACAACAACAGCAACAACAACAACAACAACAACAACAGAAACAGAAACGACGAAACAGAAAATACCAAGAGACCGATGACCGACACGACACGAAAAACGCAAGAAGGAGAGAGAGAGAGGGACAGCGCAGGACGGCGGCAGGAGACGGGAGTGCGGGAGTGCGGGAGTGCGGGGCGTACGTATATGTTATGTATGTACGTATCTATATATGAATGTATGCTATATACGCTCCGACGAGCGAACGAACGCACCGCATCCCAGAACCAAGCCAAGCGGACGCGCGCGCGGCTACTCGCCCGTCGGGCCCCGCATCCACGGCTCGTCCCACAGCTCGCCGACCCGCGCGCGCTTGCACGGGTCCCGCACGAGCAGGCGCGCAACCAGCCGCCGCACGCCCGCGATCCGCGCCAGCCCCGTCCCCCGGATCCGCTCCTCCGCCGCCTCCGCGCCCTCGGCTGCGGCTTCAGCTTCGGCTTCGGCTTGCGCGTCGCCGTCCGCATGCCCCCTCTCCGCGCCCGTCGGCGACGGCGGCTCTTCGCCCCCGCCCCCGCCCCCGCGCGCGTCCCCATCCTCCGGCCACGCATACTCCCCGCGCGCGATCCGCATCAACCACGCCCTCCGCGCCGCCCTCCCCTCCCTCCCCGCACCCGCGCCCGCACCCGCACCAGCAGGCGGCTCAAACGGCAGCCTCCGCGACGCGAGCGCAAACAACACCACGCCAAGCGCCCACGCGTCCGTCTCCCGCCCGTCGTACGTGCCCTCCCGGCGCGGCGTCACCGCCTCTCCCGCCGCCGCGCCATCCCCACCAGCACCAGCACCAGCACCGGCACCAGCACCCCACTCGCCCGAAACCCCCGACACGCCCGGCGCACCCGACGCACCCGACACACCCGGCGCACCCGACACGCCATACGTCCCCGCGGCCAACAACTCCGGCGCGGCGTACGACTCGGACCCGCAGCGCGTCGTCAGCCACGGATCGCGCGGGTCGATCGCGCGCGCGAGCCCAAAGTCCGTGAGCTTCACGAGCGGCGCGACCGCGGACGCGGGCGCGGGCGCGGGCGCGGGCGGGAGGAGCGGGTTCGTGGTGAGCAGGATGTCTGTCGCGCGCGCGCGTCTCATGTCAGGACAGGAGGAAGGAAAGGAAAGAGGAGAGAGGAAAGAGGAAAGAGGAAAGAGGGCGGGGACGCACTCTCTAGCTTCAGATCCCTATGGACCACCCCCCGCTGATGCATCCACCCCACGACGCCGACGAGCTCCGCCCATATCCTGCGCAGCACGCGCGCGCCGAGGCGCGCGTGCTGCGCGTCTGCGTTGACGGCGTCGAAGAGCTCGCCGCCGGGTACGTGCTCGAGCACGAGCGCGTGGTGCGTCGCGAGCGAGAGCGCGGCGTGGAGAGCGGGCAGGGAGGGGTGGGTGGGGGCGTGCGCGGGGGCGGAGAGGCGCTGGTGCGCGTGTGCGTGCGTGCGTGCGTGAGCGGAGGGTCGGAGGAGAGGCGAGCAAAAGACGCACCTTGAGCACCTCGGCCTCCCGCAAAAAACTCGCCCTCGCGCGGTCTCCCCGCCCCCGTCCCCCGCGCGCGCGCGCGATCATCTTCACAGCCACCAGCCTCCCCCCCGCCTCCGCCCCCGCACCGCCATCCGCACCGCCCACCTCCGCCTCCGCACCGCCCACCTCCCTCCCCAACCAAACGCAGCTAAATGCCCCCGTCCCGATGGGACGCACGAGCTCGTACGCGCGCGCGCCCGCCGCTTCGGGGAACACGCTCCCCGCCCCCGCGCGAATCACGCTCCCCGCGCCGAGCCCCCCCGCGTCCGCCAGCAGGGGCGCGTCGAGCCCGCCGTCGGGCACGACGCCGGCGGCAGCGGCGATGTGCGCCTCGCGCGGGATGTTCATCGGCGCGTGCAGAGTCGGCGTCGCGCTCGACGCGCCGCGCTCGCCGTCCGCGCGGATCGCCAAGAGGCTCGTCCGTCGGCGCCGGCGCGATACGGGCGCCGCGGCGCCAGTGTCGTCGTCGTCGTCGTGATCGTCGTGGTAGCTGTGATCGCTGTGATCGCCCTCGCCGTCGTCGTGCTCAAACGCGCGCCGCTCGTACTCGAACGCGCCCGCGCGGCTTGGCGCGATGGACGCGTAGCGCGAGGGAAACAAACGCGCGAGGGGCGGGAGGCGCGTCTTGTGCCGCGGCGCGTCGTCCGTGTCCGAGAGCGCCTCGTGCGCGTCGTGCGCGGCGTGAGACGCGGACGCGGACGCGCGCTCGGAGAGCGAGAGGGAGAGGGAGCGCGAGGGCGAGGCGGAGCGGAGGCTCGTGGGCGGGGTCGGCTTTGGCGCGTGTGCTGCGGGCGGGGCGAAGAAGTCTTCCGTGCGGGAGCGGGCGCTGCTGCCCTCTCCGCCGCGGCGTGCGGAGCGGTGCGAGGCACATGTGGAGGAGGTGGAGTTGTCGCGGGAGAGCGAGGGGAGGGAGGGCGGGGGCGTAGGGCCCGCGGTGAAAGAGTACGAGTAGGAGGAGAAGAAGGAGAGGGTGCGGGAGGGGGTGGACGGGGACGAGGTCGATGCGGAGGTGGAGGTGGAGGTGGAGGTGGAGAGGAGGGAGGCGGAGCGCGAGGGCGTGGGGGACGCGGACGGCGGGGAGTGTGGGGAGTGGGAAACGGAAGCCGCGGCACTGGTCGGCACGTCCTCGGCGGCGGCAGCACCCGCGTCAAACTCGCTGCCGCCGCCGGCTCTATCTGCAACGCTGGTGCGTCTTGAGAGCGGGGTCGGAGTCGGGATCGGCGAGGGTGCGCGCACGGGGCGGGCGAAGAATGCGGCGGTCTTGGAGGGTGAGGAGGCGGACGAGGCGGAGAGGTGCGACGGGGGGGAGGCCGCGACAGGGGCTGCGAAGAACGCGGCGGTCTTTGAGAACGGGGCGGTGGGCTGCGGCGCGGGGATCGTCGGGGTCGTCGATGGGGAGGGTGGCCCGAAGGCGGAGAAGGAGGCGTAGGCGGGGGTCGAGGCGCGCGGGGACGACGGCGAGGAGTGCGGGTGCGAGTGCGGGTGCGGGTGTGGGTGTGGTGGAGGAGACGTGCTCGGGGGCGATGCGAGGAAGTCGTAGCGTGAGGGCGGGGGCGGGGGCGACGGGGACGACGACGAGAGCAGCATCTGCGGTCTACGGCTGCGACGGCTGCGACGGCTGCGACGACGACGACGAGGGCAGCGAGGACGACGAGGGCGAAGACATGGAAGAGCAGAGGCTGACTCGGTCACGCTCCCCCTCGGGCCCTGTGACCTCGCGTGACACCCGGAGCAACTCCCGATGCATCGCACGCTTCCGGCCGAGGCCCCCGGCTCTCCCCCGCGCCCCGCATCCCCGCGACCCAGCGGTCCCAGCAGTATCCCAGCCTCGTTCACCACCCTCCGACAAATCCTGCCCAACGCAATCGCAATCGCAATCGCAAAATCAAAATCCAAAATCAAAATCCAAATTCGAAAAAAAACTCAAAAAAACAAACGCCGACGCCGGCCAAGGCGCAGCCACGCGCCCCCGATCTCAAATACAGCCATTGACTCGCCTCTACGCTCATCTCCCATGACGTGCCCCGGGCCATTGCGCGTGGTGCACGTACGCGCCCTTACGCGCCCACCTCGTATCCACTACCTGATACAGGTCCCAGCCCAGCCCAGCCCTTATCTGCGCCGATCCGCCCGCACTGCCCCCGCCCGCCCGAGCTTTCCTTTCGCCTTTCGCCTTCGGACTTTTAGCTGCGGACTTCCAGCTGCGGACTTCCAGCTTCCAGCTGTGGACTCCCAGCTTCGGACGACGAGCTTCGGACGACAAGCAGTGCGGCACTTATCGACCTATCTCTGGCGCTCTTCGAGCTGCGCCGGCGCGATACGATACGATACGATACGATACGATACGATGCAACTCGATACGGCGACGATACAGCGCGATACGCCACGATACGATACGACTCGACTCGACTTGACTCGACGACGATACGAAACAATTCAATACGACTCCACTCGACTCGATACGACACAGCGCGACACGACACGGCACACTCCGCGCCGGCCCGCAGCCCGCTGCCCCATGCCCCCTGCCCCCTGCCGTCTGCCCCGTGCCGTGCTATATAACTGCTATAACCACAAACACCACCCAACCCCGGATCCCACCATCACATACAGCCGCACGCACACGAGTACACAGATACAGCCTCGTTCAGCCATCCAGCGCCGCACCGGGGCGCCCGCGCCCGACGGCGCCTCGAACGTCGGTCCGTCTCCAGTGCGAGAGCACTTCGAGTCTTGCGCGGGTCGCTTCCCTGAGACCCGTGCTCTCGAAGGGACATGCTATCGAGGGTACATGCTGTCGAGGGGACATGCTCTCGAAGGCCCAAGCTCCGTCAGCGCTCCATCCCGCTCAGCTGCGCGCGTCCGGCGTCCGGCGCCCCGCGCCCCGCCAAGCCCCGCCAGGCCGTCCACTCTGAATTTGCGCTCCTGCCTCTGCGCTCCTCCCACCCTCGACGCCCAACGCCAGCCGCTGCAGGCCGCTGCTCATCGCATCGCATTACGTATACGCAGCACCGACGACGATGGCGGCGGCGGCGGCGGCGGCGGCGGCGGCGGCGGCGGCGGCGGGCCTCGCTAGAAACGCAGCAGGGAGCAGGACCGGAGCAGTTCTACACTCTGTGTGGCCGGCCTCGACTCGTCGGGCGCCCACTCGCCCCTCCGCGCCACAGACTAGGAAAACCAGAACGTAAGTAGCGCGCGCCGGGCACCGACGAGACGGGCATCCGATGTGTGTCGTTCACGCCGCGCGTCTTGCTGGACGGATCGCACGCGGTCTTTGAGCGCGTCGACGCGAACGCGCTAGGACTTCGTCGCGTTCTGTGTGCAATAGCGAACGTGTTGTGTTTAGAGCTTTTTTTGGTCCTATATAATGTAGACAGCGCGGCAGTATAATAAACGATACATGAAAGTGCTTCTCGCCCGCTCGCAGTTCAGGCATACACACTACACAGGGCGAGAGAGAACAGCAGGCACGCGGGCGCCGTCAATACCGCCCCCTCCGCGGACCCCACCTCTGTCCCCGATTGCCCCCGCCCCGGCGCGGCTGCTGCCAGTCCTCCTCTCCGGGCCCACCCCCGCCACCATGATAAACGTGGCCCGTCGGCGCGTCCCCCCCAAACACGTCCTCCTGCGGCGGCAGCGGCCCGCTCTGGCGCCCCAACGCGAACGTCCCGGCGCCCTCCGCGCCGCCGCCGAGCCCGGGGAGCACAAACTCGTCCTCTGCGCCGTTCTGCCCGCCGTTCTGCCCCCCGCCGCCGCCGCCACCGCCGGGCCCGAACCCGTTGCGCTGCCCGTACGGCCCGTCGGCGCCCGGCGGGCCCAGCCCGAACCCCTGCGGCTCCTCGTCCTTCGCCCACCAGCCGCCGCCGAACCCGGGCACCATCGCCTCCTCCTCGTCCTGCTGGCTCGTGTCGACGACGGCGGGCGGCTTCTCCCCGCCGCCCGAAAACACGGAGGACGCGTCGCCGGGGCGCTCGCGCGACCAGAAGCGCGTCGTGTGGTCGTTGGAGGCGCTCACGAGGAGGTGCCCGAGCGGGTGGAACACGAGCGCCCACACGTTCGAGTCGTGCGCCTGTGAGAGCGTCGCGCGCGGCTGCGAGAGCGTCTGTGGGAGCGCGGGGTCCGGCAGGGAGAGGTCCCAGTGCAGCAGCGAGCCTTCGGAGCCGCCCGTGACGAGGAGCGGGTGCACGGGGTGCCATGTGACCGCTGGGGAGGCGGGGCGATGAGCGCGCGGGCAGTGGACGAGGGGAGGGGGGGGAGGAAAGGAGCTCACAGCAGACTTCTTTTTTGTGCCCGCGGAGGATGCAGAATTCCTTCATCGCGCGGATGTCGAACACGCGGGTGGTCTGGTCTCGGGACGCGCTGGCGACGAGGTTCCCGTTGGGCGACCAGGCGAGGGCTTGGATGGTGTTCTTGTGTTGGTGTCTGACACCGTTGCATCATTTATAATGCGGACACGCCGAATGTGTGCGACTCACAAGGTGGTGAGCGAGGTCCCCGTTCGCGGATCCCAGAATTTGATCTGGTTATCCTTGCTCCCAGAGACTAGGAGCCCTTTGGTAGGATGCCATTCGACGCACTTGACGTCCCACCCGTGTCCTAGAGATGCCGATTAGGACGTGCACTTGACCGTCGACGAATGCAAATACCCGTGAGAACTCTCTCTCTCCGGCTTTCCTCAAACGACCAGATGCAGAGCGTCGAATCGTCGCTTGCGGTCGCGAAACGGTTGTCGTCCGGGCTGAAGCTGAGACCGCGGATGGCCTCGCGATGGCCCTGCCACGCAGTCAGGTTGTTCATGTTGGGCTGAAAGTACTTGATGATGCCGCTCTGGTCTGCGGACGCCAGATATGCGCCAGAGTGCGTGAACTGCATCGCGCGAATCGCATTGTCGTGCGCCTGCAAGATGGTCTCGAAGTTGAACGTCAGCCCGTTCCAGAGCGTGAACTCGCCGCTCGTGGATCCCGTCAGAATCCGCCTCCCTTCTGGCGTCCACTGTCAAAAGAGGGTAAGCCATCGATGCATGCCCTCGATAGGCGTCTCTCGAGAGCTGCGACGGACCACTACGACATTGACGGGGCATCTGATTTTGTTGGTGGATGTGTGGACGAATTTGGTGCACAGCGAGGTGGAGGCGTTGTCTGGGTACGCCTTGGGAGGAAGGAGCTGTAATACCGCCCATTCAGTCGATGCTTCAAGTTGTCGAATCGCATTGGAGGAATACACCGTACATCGACTATATAAGGTGGACTTGGCCTCAAATATGGGACATATCTCGGGCTCGGTTGGATCTTGCGCAACTGGCAGAGATATGCTCGCTGTGAGCGCCATGGAAAGGTGTAGGCACATGAACTCTGTGCTCACCAGGTTCCAACGGCCCATGCCCCCAGCATAGTCCACCGTCCGCCGCGGTCGCGTCTTCTTGAGCGCCTTTCCATCCATCATCTGCCTCGCAGCCGCCATTTCTAAATCATGGCTTTTCGCGTCGTCCATGGGTGGAGCCTGCGGTGCGTTCAAATAGCTCTTTGGCGTCCATTCAGAGAAACTGGCTGGTTGTGGCACGCGGATGACCTCTGGCGGCAGAAGCACTGGTAAAGGCGAGCTCGCCATGAGTCGTCCACAGGAGTACGGGTGCTAGAGCACAAAAACCAAAGGCGAGAATTGAATCGAAGACCAAACGATTTGTACGACTCGGACTTTTACAGGGATGAGGCGCACCGTAAGGACTGGTATTTTGTTACGTAAGTACAGAAGGATGAGTAGCCCGATTTGGACTGTGTTGCCGTGCTCCTGTTCTATCTACATCATGGATCCGTGTCTATCTGTCTCTACCGTGACAAGCGTTTTTATTGTTGGGGTCAATCCTCTCAGCACCGTGCATAGCGCAGAGATCTGTCCTCCATTCTCGAACATCGCGGATACAACTTCAATCGTGCCCTCGGGCCTCCACGGTCTGAGGTCTCTACACAATACTCGCATCATGCGATACGTTCAATGACGCTGTTCTGAACGGATTCCGAGCCATTACTAAGGTAGAATGGACCAAACAGCCGCCACCTGGTAAGAAAGTCAAAAAGGGTGACACCGTGAGTTACTCCTCGTGCGCTCGCATCCCGTACTAACTGTTTTTGAGGCGCCAAGGCTCAGCTGTCGCATGTTCTGGTGATCTCCCAGTGACAACGCCTGAAGAATACCTGTCCGGGTCGTTACGCGGAACCCGGAGATACAGGCCTCAGCACCGCTGCGGTTCACAGTCAGAGCATCACCATATTGATGGTCTCACGTTGGGCATCTCGTGCGTACCTCCCTTATTGTGTCGAACACAGCTAAGCGAAGCCTGAGCACTTGATCCCTTAGCTCCAGGGGCACGCCCGGAGCATAGCATTGACGATGATTCATCCTCTTTCGTGCACTGCAGTTAATCGTTGGCCACGCGCCACCAATCTCTTCAGTAATCTCGGAGAACACGATCCCATATCGCAATCAATGTGCTCTACCTAGAAGCTCAAGCACTCGGCACTCGTCGGTACTGAGGACAAAAAAGAAATTCCTTGCTAGTGCTCTCCGACCTCCGTAACACCTTTCGGCCCCGCACCCCTCGGCCCCGCACCTCGCGCTTCAAGCTCGGTTCTACTCGCAATTGGTGACGCTATTCCGCGCTCCATTCCAAAGCTGGCTCTCATCTCTCTGATCGCCATTCATGTCCTTGACATCCGATCGAGCTCGATGACAAATGTGGGACAGGTACTACCCCCGGTGGCTGTCTCGTCCCAGGACCGGAACACCGCCGACGCTAGGCCAGGATAGCGCATGCCTAGTCAGAGTTCCTAATAGTAATAAACTATAGCGCTCAGGACGATCCACAGAGAAAAAGCAAGAAATAAACATACTACATTGGTACCAGGAGTACGATGAGAGAACCGTATTTTTGACTACTGCTACAGTCGATCCAGACGATCGAAGCAAACGTGACACAAACAGGACAAGGTAAAAGGAGCGAAAGGACGGTAGAAAGACAATGAAAGTCCAAAGCAGGATCAAACAGTACAAGAACAGCGATATAGGTGAGTGGAGAAGTGGAGGACCCTACAAGGACGTGTGGAAAAAATCTTCAAATCTAACGTTATCTGCTGCATGAAGGTCATACGGCTCCTGAGTCTCACTCAAGACCGGCGTTCTATCCAGGGCGAGGGAATATGACTGGAGATCATAGCCACTCTCCATCCACATCGTCTGCGAGGCATCAGCACCCAATGTCGATGCGTTATCGCTGAAATACGAGTTTTGCTGCGACTGTGGTGGCGAATCGTTGAACGCGGAGGGGTAAGCGAGGGCCAATCCCATTTCGTCGGATTGCGGCGTTGCCACAGAAGTGCTATCTGAGGGAGTGAAGGACGACTCCTTTGGACTATCGCTGTAATTCCAATTGGCGAGTTGCAGATTCATTGCGTCGAGGCTCGTGGAATAGGCATCGTTCGGGTACGACAAGTCGTATGGAACAGATGGATAACCTCCAGACGGGTAGACGCTCTGCGACATGTCGAACGACATCGCATACGCTTCCTAGAAGGTGCGAGCGTTAGCGACATGTGTCAATCAGAATTTGAGGAATTGGCTGACCTGCACGTCCACACTTGGATATGACGCAGTCTGCTGATTCTCGACGTAGGGAGAGTATTCGTCTGTATATGGGCGCTGCACGGCTCCATGGGCCTCGTTCTCCGCCCAGGACTGTACAGTTGAGAACGATGTGGCGTCAGGGGTGGTTGGGCTATCTTTCTGTAGATAGGAATGGGGGAATGGGGAAGAGGCCGATCGCTGTCGGCTCAGAATGGGGGGTGATGGATCGTCGTCCTGCGTCTGACTTCCCTCAGGAGAGGAAGCCTCGACACTGCCCTCACAATCATGGAATTCCGCTTGCTGACTGCCACCCAACTTCTCCTGCATGATGAGCCGAGCTACCTTCGCACAACGGTCCATCCCCTGGCGCTTGCCATTGGTGCGACGCTCGACACCCGTTGCCTGGGTACGATTGCGGGATGGATTGAAGCGATAGTCAGGGTTCCGGAGAGCGTGATCGAGCTTCTCAGCATCAGCGAGTGCCTTGTAGTGCTCATGCTCTTCATCAGACAACCTCTTCCACGCCTCACCTGCGCGCTTGGACAGAGTCGTGTCGGTAGCAGTGGCAGAAGTGGCACCTGACGAGGAGCCATGTTTGGCATGCTTGGAGGCGTACTCGCACCGGAATATGATAAACGCGTTGCGCGGGCGAGGAACCCACGCCGGATTGCGCATGCGGTTGCGGATGGCGCGTCGATCGGACGAGGTCAGGGTGGAGCTGGGCGGGGTAGTGTCTGTGGAATAGCCGGGGGACTGAGCAGACCGATAGGAACCGAACGATACAGATCGGGATGGACGCGTGTGAGGGATGTAACGATGCTGGGAACTAGGCTTGCCCAGTGGCTCGATGGTAGGAAGGTCGTGTGCATGGCGGAAATCAGGTGAGGTCGAAGGGGACGTCGAGGATGAGGACGAGGGTGAGGGTGTCCATCCGAAAATCATACCAGTCTCTTCGTAGGCAGACATGACTATCGGTGGTATGGGCCAGCGGAAAGGTGTGAGGAGAGAGGGCAGGCAGGACTGTTAAATAGCGGCGTTCAATCTGGATTTCGCCCAGTGAGCGATTTGATTTTTGCCCATATCTTGTTTCGCCCTCCGCTCCATTGTGTCCGGCAACTAACATCGAGATCCGCCGGCGTGCCACATCTCGTGGCCACTCGATCATCGTGATCGCCCTCTACCCTCTCCTGGTAGTAAGTTGCTCATTGGCCCGCCCCTTACAACCTCCTATTCAACGCCCAATCCCCTCCCGTTTAAAGCAGCTTACTATAAGTTTACGGTTTTGGACTGAGCTATGAACCGTGCCCATTCAACGACGGACCGGGGTATTGTAGTTAGAACATTCACACCAGTGCCTCGGGATCTGTGCATGATCGGGTATGCTACTGCTTTTTGGGAGAAAAGGTTCCGTCAACATGGCTGGAGCGGTTTCGTGATCGACGCCGCACTGCTCGGACGTTGAGCGTAAGCTGCCCTTGGCCCCCTGCTCCTCGACGTCCTCCAGACACGGGGCTCTACCATCATACACCGCAAGAATTTAGGGTGACCATGAACCATTGGGCAGTGCCCAATCGATTCCTGACTAGCCGACGCGGTTCGCCAGAGGTCACCGCGGTATCATATGCTGAATGCAGAACCATGATTCAGGATTTTTCGGTAGGATTTATCTCATGTGGCCCATACCGCTTCTTGTGATTTTAGGGGTTCCGCAAGCATATCCTGCGGTGCAAACATGTACCAGGCATTCGTCATAGGACGGCGAATGAACGCACGCTTATGTGTACAAACCTAATCGCCTCTGTCAGTGGCTCAGGATGCTGGATCGGGCCCGCATCCGCTGTTCCTGGAATCCATGTCTGTACTTACCCGCCCTAGGTAAGTCGTGTCAAGCCTCCGGTATACAACTCCTGCGAATGCTGTGGTCTTCGTATCCTTTCGTATCTCGCTCAGACCTTGCGCCATCATGGCCTGAGGCGATATCCGGAAAATATATAGAAAAATGGGGCATAAAGATCAATCACCTGCAAGGTCTCAGAATCTAGTGGACAGCGTCGGCAGGCTAGAACCCTGGAGTGAACAGTATCCCAGCCAATAGCGGAGAATAATTAGAAGTCCGTCTGGGTTGAATGCCGTGCACGCGACAGACACTGGAATTCTTTTCACAATCTAGAAGGCGAATAATGAAGGCACCATATCGCAGCTACCACGCAGGCTAACACGCAGCGTTACGAAAAATGTCCTGCGCTTCTTCAGGACAGGACAGGGTTTGTTTGCCTGCTCGTGTACATCCAATACCACTTGATATGAACAGATGGCTTGATCAATCGTTTGCTAGGGATTGCTAGCATCAAGCCAGTACTGAGGCACGATCTAATAAGAAGTCTTCAAGATGCTCTGGCCTCGGCAAGCATAACAAATAATAATAAATCGTGCAGCCTTCAAATCTGGTGCGCTGTCGTAATGGAGAAGCAGGGAGAGGGGGAGACAGAAGAAAAAGAAAAGAAAAAAGAAAAAGAAAAAGAAAAGGGCAAGAAAAGGGGAAGAAGGGCTAGGTCGACGGCTGCGGTCGACCACGAGGCTCACACCTACCATATCAGTATTCCACCCGAAGATGTCTTCTCTCGGAAACCGCGGCTTTGCCTAGGAAGCCGCGTGCCGGCGGGAACCGCCTAGACACTGTCCGGGGTGATTTAGTAAGCCCAGGTAAGCCCCGAGTGAAGCCCCGAGCCGGGCCCTGAGCGATTATTAGGTTCAAAGGTGCCTATGATGATACACAGATCTAGGTAAGGATTTGAGCGTCGAGCTGAGGCTTGAAGTCGACGGTATGTATGAATATTGATTTTCGAAGCTAAATTCAACCAAAGCGACGGTTCTGTCCGGGACGCAATGAATACGAACGGTGAAGCAGCAATAAATGAGACTGTGGATTGACCTCGGCCTCGGCCATCGTTTGTCACATGAAATGCAGCAGTAAGACGAGCTGGCGCACGCACCAACAGCAGTGGCACGCCTAATCCGAAGAGAGCCGAACTGTCAGCCGATAAAGGGGTGCAGCTTGGAATAAACGAAGCACTGAGATATGAAATACGATATCGAGGTGCCATAGGGTGGCCAGGGTGCCATCCGAAACGTTGAATACGAAAAACCGGTCAATAAGTAATCAAGGTTAGATAGGGTCAGATCCATTGAGTTCTGCTTGCGTAAGAAGACGGTAATGAAATAAGGGCTCACAAAGGCTCATTAGAGGCTTCCTGTTCTGCTGAGCCTAGGCCAATGAGATTCATGGAATCCCAGCAAATGGCGGGAGGTAGCAGAAGACGCCCGAACACGCGGCACCCAAGTACCTAAGTAGTTGTGAGCATGAGGAGAAAAGCCCAAAGGTTAGCCGGCCCAAAGGGAGGCACGACAGAGACTGCTCAATGATGCTCCGGTACGAGAACAAGTAACCATAATCACCGGAAGAAATCCGGCATTCCGTGAGATCATGCTTGTTATCCTCGTGCGTACCTCTTACACCAGCTCCGCAGCCCCAAACACAGGGTGAGCCTGGTCAGGCGCATATGGTTGACGAAAGTATCGCACCTGCACGTAGAACATCCTTGAGGCTGTTTGAGGGCATTCGACTGATGTCTATCGATTCTGACGCGTAGCGGGTATTAAATATTTCAAGCGCAGCTCGAGTTACAAGTTGCCTGTCCATGCTAATTTGGGCGATATGTGTTGGATGAATATCGATGAAGATGGAGGCTGACGCGCTGACCACCTGAGGAGATCCGAGCTAGATGTCTTGGTACACAAGCGCGGAAGATGGGCAGGATCTTCTCAGTGGCGATACGAGTCCACAACAATGCGTACCTGAGATCTTGGTTCAGTATCGAGTCTTCGGTCAATAAATGATCAAGGATAACATGGTTTTTGCGAAAGGTTAAGAATAGCAACTACATTGTTTGCTGAGAGCACTGAAATGAAGACGCGTCATGTCGTGATATTCAAGCTCAAGGCAAGGCCATGGCGATACATTCCTGTACGATCGCCAGGGAAAACGCTCACGGCCATCACGTGCGCTATGACGTATGCATGAAAAAACATGAGGAAATCAGCAAAAAAAAATCTTAAAGCCCGAAGCCCGAGGCCCGAAGCCCGAAGCATTCCTCCTCGATCGTATCCTGCGTTAGAACGCGGAAGAGATTCAATGAGGAGGCTGAAGTTCATTCCACAGTTACCTGCATTCCGACTCGGACGCCCGACACGGGGACAAGTCCGTCGAACGGAAGATCGACTTGGAGCCATTGCTGTCGATTTCCGCTGCGAGTCGGGCTCTCTTGGCGCATGAAGGAAAGAAGACACAAAGCAATTCATTCGCTAGACGAAGAGCAACACACACTGCACGATGGGAAAGCTGATAAAAGAGCATCCATAACAAGTCCCCGAAAGTCCAATGACACGTCCAAAGTCCAAAGTCCAAAGTCCAAAGCGTAACGATCTTCCTAATTTTCATGCATGATCTTAAACGGTATTGAAGATAGTCAGGAAGGATTCAGACAGCGAGCTGTGAGTGAACCAAACTGACCCTACAATCCACACTGGGACGCCGCAACCTGCGTTACTGTCGCCGACACAGTACCCAACGCCACACCCTGATTGTTCGTCAAGGTATTCATCGCCTCCAACGACATGTTGATTCCGTCGCCGGCATGATCCACCCCCGTGACAAGGACGCTACGGCCGTTGTACGTGACCTCCCAGCAAGTCCCACAGCTAGGTGAGTTCCACCCGGCAATCGCCTGGACAGCAGCGACGTTCGGGAAAGACGGTAAAGAGCCGAGGGTGCTGAAGCCCTTGTTGATGAGGCCGTTCGTGCCATCGGAGCAGGCGACGTCCGTGAGGGGTTCGTTGGCGTTGTCATAAGTCTCGTCGTAGCGGACGTCAGTGGCGAACGCTGTAGATGCGAGAACGGCGAGGGATGCGAGGGCGAACGTGAACTTCATTGTCGGTGGACGGAGGGTTGTCGTGGACAGACGTAAAGAGATAGGAGGACGACAGAGATGAGAGCACAGACCGATTGAGGCGAGCACACTGAGGATCCCAGCCAGCAAAAGAGGCATTTATAGAGTATTTGTACGGTCAATGTACCCCGACGGTTCACAGAAGACCGCCGAAATCGTCGTCCAGCATGCGCACGAAGTAACCCATGACCGAGGACTTGACAGGCGATGACCGGAGTAAGTGCCCGCTGCATTGCCTGCAGGAGGCGCCTAGGCAGCAGAATGAGGCAATGTCATCAAGAAGGCGGATCAACTGACCGTGAACAGCGTTCGGATCATATGGAAGGTGGGGCTATTTAAAAGGCTGTCTGACGCACGAGCACATTTGCGTCAGAGAAGCTCTCTCATCGCATCGTGGATGGTCGAGACGAACGCGCCAAGCAAGCTCCATTGCAATGATCAGGCCGAGGCTTGCCTCCATGAAAGCGACCTAGGTCAGCTCTATGAGAAACTGAAGCTGGAGCACTGGAGTGCCATCGGACTGTCACCGTTATGGTTTCATTCTCTAGACCATATGGAAAGGCGGCTTGATGACTGGGGCAACATACAGGGGTATATTCCGTTTTCGGCCACACAACTTAGAGTGAAGAACGCGATGCAATGGGCTTCGTAAGACATGCGTCAGTCGTTTGAGTATCCCTGAGCTCGTTCAAAGAGGTAAGGCCATATGGAGCGCATTCTAGACTTTGAAGGTAGAACAATTGGAAGGCAAACGTGGTTGGCCTGTGGGCGCTTGTGCGGTCGTGGCGAAGCGTGCCCGGGTTTAGCCGAACTATGGGGCTTACCGACGTCCCCGGCGGGTCTCGCTCTGACACTCCTCCATTCTGTAATGCAAGCTTCAGGTGCGTCTCTTTCCAAGATTTAGCCACTTAGTGGCAGAGTTGAAGCTAGAAAACTCATGCGATTCCTTACAGGTGAAAGATTCTCATATCTCTAATTCTGCGCCAGAGAACTCTGATCGGCGGTCTTCACCTGCTCGGAGAAAGTGTAAAGGAGATGGACTCTCCTGCGAAACCAGATAATCAGCCTGACGCTCCTCGGCCAGGACAGACGATCCGTGGAACGCTTCTGTCACATTTGACCAACGTTGTACAGGGATCGACGCCGTTCATATCCATCTTTCTTTTGATCCATCTTTCAGCTCCAGTTCTCGCAAATGTTGGAGGCTCGTCGCTGTCCTCTCAAGTCATGGTACGCAGTCTTCCACCGAAGAACTGCCTTTGATTATTCCGAAAATCTGATCATCATCCATTATCTCCGAATATTCACAGCTCCTCGGGCGAGAATATTACCAAACCGCTTTCGGCGAAGCCTACCTCGTTCTTCTCCCTCTCACACTCCATCCCCTCACCGCAACTCTCAAGCGTATTCTGTCCCCGCATTCGCCCCGCCCTCCTTCGAGCCTTCTGACAATCACGGGTTATACGACCCTTCTATTTCTTCCGATTCACTTTCTCACACACCGCCTAGCTCCAGCCTCTCCGCTACCTCCAATCGGTTCCATTGGACCTGCAGAGCTAGACTACGAGTTTGTGAAGGCGGGGCTCAGTGCTTGGCCTCTTCGCTCATGGGTTCTCTACAGCGGACTTGCGCTCGGTGTAGCTTTCCATATGGGCGAGGGAACGCATTTGATGTGGAATACGTGGGAGCCTCATGCGACGGAGAAATGGAGGAGCTTTGGCAAAACAACGAGGCGTGTTATTGCTGCTGCCTGCGCCTTCCCTGTGATTTCAGGACTGTTTGCCTTATCGCAGGAGCCGTTATTGTTGTTCGCGTCAACGCTCGAGCGAATTCATGCTTCGTTCACTCAATCTATCATCTTCAGAATTTGATTTAGAAGGACTATCGAATTCACAGTTTGCAATGATGTTATGATTACAACAGCTCGCTTTGCGATGTTCAAAGGCGTGCGTATGCATTACATTGATCTTCTTGGCAACAAACTGACAGATAAAAGAGCGAAAGTGGTATCTTTCTAATAAGTCAATTATACAGACAGATGGGACTTGTTTCTTGTACCGGGAAAAACAACACAGATCCTACATCCTCCGTTCCTTGTACCTTCCAACGCTTCCAAATCAATGCCTAGAGCGGATGCTCATCGTCCGCATTGTCGGGACTAAAGGAATGATAAATCACTGGTCGTGAATGACTTGGCAGAGACGTACACATCATCAAGCCCTTGATATCCTTCACCCTGGCCTGCTCGATCGACTTCCTCAAAATCAACACCCGCACGCTGGCCCACACCAGCAGTAGACACCCAAACGCAACCGGTATCAACCAGTACAATGGCGACAAGTGGAACGAGCCTCCGAAGACCACATGCAAGGGAGGCGTGTAGACGATGAAGATACCCAGACAGGCGCCTGCAAAGATCCCGAAGAAGTTGTATTTGTTCCAGTTTCCAAAAGGCAGGGAGAATTTGGCCTTGACCGCAAATACCTAGAGGAAATGCGGTTCAGAAACAAATGCGTGGACGCTAGGTGAGTAGATGATGAATTTACGTTGAAGCACTGCATGATGAAGATCGAGAGGTATACTGGAAAGGAGCATGGTTTAAGTTATTAACGCAGGCATCATGCGGGGAAAGGGTCACCTATTGATTGAGCCTCGCCTAGGGCCCGTACTTGCTGTGAACTTGACAAGATTCTCCCACTGTGATTGACGAAATCGGGGCTAGATTTTGTGAAATATACTGCGAAGACCAATCGTGTCAGGAACGAATGAAAACGATGAGCCGGAATTCAATCACCTCCCGCCTGTTGAGCTGTCCTCAGGTCGCTTGGAGAGAAACCATTCTTGAAGAATACAACAAAGTATGCGACCAAACTACCCAATATCAACGTAAGACGACAAGAGGTAAAAAATGGACACATTCCAAGACTCACGATCCGAGCATTTCAATCATCCCCGCCTCAAGGTATGCGTAACTCAGCAATTTGCCGTCGACAAGATTCTCGCCGCCAGTCTGTTCCAGTCTTTCCTCCCAGAAGTCCCGTGTGAATGGCGCCTTCAATTTTTGAGATATGACACTTATGCGGCTTGGCAGAATGATTTGCTGAGTTTCCGAGTCACGTATAAGCGTTTTGCTCCGTTTGAGGGCCCTGCGTTTCAAAGACATGATTGAGGCCTCGTTTACTGAAGCAAATGAAGGATCAGATCATGACCCATTAAGATTATTTGTCTCAAAATTATGAGTACAGACCTGGCTTTCTTGGGCTCAGGCGCATCAGGCCGTCCTTTGATTCAGACTTGTCCCAAGCGAAAGAGAGCTGAAGAACAAGAGAGCTTATTAGGAGAGATGCCCAAACCTGGAGTTGCCAAACCTACCGCAACAAACAACTCGAATCCAAGGTCTATCAGAATGCTCATTAGCCTCCACTTATGTGATAAAAATTTCACGGTGCGTACCAATCACTAGAATGAGAATAGCTGATAAAGGCAACGGAATAGGAACGACGACATCTATTGCAGCATATTCAGACACTCACTCGCTTCGAAGAAAGGTACGAAGAGCTTACATAGAAGTTGAGGCACGACTTCAGGTGTACTGTGCGAGATGGTATACCTGTCAAACGGCCAATTAGCGTTCTGATATAACACACCTCTGCATCCAAACAACCAAGTAGTAAAAAAAAAAGCTTACTGAATGGAGCGTTTCAAGTTAACAAATATTTGGCGCCCTTCTTGCACGCCCTCTGATATTGCCATGTCAAGCCCAAAACAGGGAATTAGTGATTTTTAGTTTACTCACTGACAGTCGAGGCGAAATTGTCGTCTATAAATCAAATCATGTCAGAATCCAACGGTCTTTGAATCAAGGCATAGAACCTTACCGAGAAGAATCATGTTTGCTGCCTCCTTTGAGACATCGGATCCGGAAATATTCATTGCAATGCCAAGATCGGCCTGGAATTCGATGATGAACAATTAATTGAGAACGTCAAAATATACAACAGACCTTTTTCAGAGCAGGAGAATCATTGACACCATCTCCAGTACTTGAAGGCTGGTTAGTAACAACTATGACTCAGAGAAACGAAGAACGCACACTCCAACGATATGTCCTAACGCTTGTGCACGTTTGACTGCAATAGCAAGAAACCGTGAGCTCTCATTACTCCATTGGCTTCTATTCCGAGTTATCACGCACCGATCTCTAACTTGTGTTGCGGCGAGGTCCGCGCAAACACGATCTCTTGTTTGCTGAAGACTGCATCATGCGTCAACCACTGGTCAAACTCAGCTACGGCGTGTTACTCACTCAAGTCCCATTGCCACCCTTCCAGCTTGTCGATGTCATCTCCGTGTACTACAACAGTTTCAACTTCATCATCGTAGATTTGTTCGATCGGACGTCCAGTCTTCGCGCTTAGCGTCTCCTTCGTATCTCCAAGAATCAAGTTGATTTTGCGTGCAATCGCCTCTGCTGTCTTCGGATGATCGCCTACGTGCCAGTGGACTTGAGAAGTGGTGCTCGGAAATATAGTATATGTACGGACCTGTAACCATCATGACCTTGATTCCCGCAAGTCGAAGAGTTCCAATAGCCTCTCTGACGCCGTGCTTCGGTGGGTCTTCAAGAGAGACAAGTCCCGTAAAGCAGTAGTCAGAGGTCGGGTAATTCACTTCGTTCTTAGAGAAAACATAGTCGACAGGGTACTTGTCGCGTGGCAAAAGAGCTTGAGCACAACCAATGACACGGTGACCTCTGGACGCCATATACTTGATAGATCGAGCAATCAGATCATATTAGATCAAATAGGCTGCAGAACTCACATTGTATGCTGTCTCGTAATTCTGTGCGAAGACATCGTCGATAGGGAGAATCTGCCCTTGCTTCAAGTATGTTGAACATTTCCCCAGGACACGTTCCGGTGCTCCTTTAATGTACAGAGTGAGATCGCCGACATCATGAGGCTTATTGACCTATCAAGAAGATGAGTGAATATTTGATCCGCGAATATAAGAGGATTCCCTCACAATTACAAGCGCCCATTTATTCGTAGAATTGAAAGGAACTTCGAAGGTCTTGCGATGGCTCTTAAGGTATGCATCGTAGTCGGGAAGATAACGTCCAGCGAAACGAGCGAGGCCTGTTTCAGTGGCATCTCCCAGAACTTCACGATTCGTAAATGGCACATCGGTCCTGTCGAACTTGATACGAGAGTTCAAGGCTGCGATAGAAACCATATCGTTCATGCCGGGGGCATCGAGAGCAAAGTTGGGCGTGTCTTGTTCGTCATTGTCAGACTAGACATGATATATCAACAATGAGATGCGAGGGAGGGGATGTCGAACTTACTTGGAATGCTGAGAACATTTTATCACCGTTCCATAGATTCGTAACCTAGATAATCCATGACAACAAAGTGCGATAAAACTAGACTGAGCACGTACTGTCATCTGGTTCCTTGTAAGCGTGCCAGTTTTGTCCGTTGCCAGGAGCGTCAGCTATGGAGGACATTAGTAGGGCACTTTGAATCTATGATGCCTGAAACTCACGGATCCTGTCCCAGGAACGAGCTAGTCAACGACTATACCATATACAAAGCTTGCCAGACTTACCCAGTGTTTCCACACCTTGTAGGTCTTTCACAAGCACGTTTTGTGCAGCCATCCTCTTCGCAGCGATCGACAGTCTGAGATATATGTCAGTCGATAAGAAGCAATGAGAAAGGGAGAAGGCATTACAGCAGAGTGACCACTGAGGGGAGCCCCTCAGGTACGAAAGCGACGAGAATAGACACAGCGAAGGTCACGGTTTGGGCTCCCTTGCCCTTGTAGGCTGTTGTGATGCCGACGATGAAGAAGACGACCGCGAATATAATGGCGATCGTGGACACCATCATGACGAAACTTGCACTGCAGACAAGGAGAGTCAGATGCTTATGTCGGGCGGGGAACAGGGAAGATACTTACATCTCCACTGCCAACGGGCTCTGGTTGCCTGTCTCACCGCCGGTGAGCGCAGCAATTTGGCCTAGATTATTCAAATGTCAGTGAGACAGAACCGAAGAGAAACAGTCATCTAACCGATGAAGGTGCGATCTCCAGTACGAACGACGACTGTGTAAGGGGATATGATCATCAACGTTACTTCGAAACGTTTAATTAAAGAGCTACTAACCTCCCCACCCTTCACCGTTCACGATAAGCGTGGAATTAAAGACCTGTGGCTAGATCAGAGAACTGAGGACTATAGTGAGATATCGAAGATCGCAGACCAAGTTCTCTGCCTCTGCCGCTCGGGGATATGACGATCCATCGATTTTGGGCATTCGCTCTTGTGGCTCTGACTCTCCGGTCAGGCTGCTATTATCCACCTTCAAGTCTGTCGCGGCGAAGAGTAAAAGGTCTGCAGGCGTCTTGTCGCCAACGCGCTGATGCAAAAAATCTTAATGAGATTTCATAAACAAGGGACTCCATGAGTGGGCTCACTATGAGGACAATGTCCCCTCTGACAAGGTTCTGAGCTGGGATGGACGTCAACGTCCCCCCACGAACGACCCTACACGATGGGGGTATAAGAGCAAGAAACGAGGCAAGGATCGCTTCGGATTTTTGAAGCTGGTAAAACTCGATGAATGCGTTGAGGAACGCAGCGCCGATCAAGATGCCGCCAAGATAGGTATTTGGAAAGTTGGCCTGAGTTGCCGGTGATGAGTGGAGACTAATCGAGAAGGATCTACAAATGCTTACCTTGTAGTCGATACCAAGAAGGATATATTCAAGGATGCCGGCTATAATTAGGATGACATTGAACATCGATCGCAAACAATCGAAATACTGGGGTCGGATCGAATGAGCAACGAGGAAGGGCCTTCTAATAATGGCAGGCATACCTTTTGCAACGCAGATTTCTTTTTGGGGGGAGTGAGTGCGTTGGGGCCGTCCCTTTTCAAGCGTGCCGCTGCCTCTTCTGCAGTGAGACCATACGACTGAGATGGATCCTTGGTATCGAAGGAGGTATCTAAATTGTCCACGGCGTCCTGAAGTGTCAATAGATGCTCCCGTATATCTGCTTCGTCAAGCTGAGGCTCTTTCGCGGTTGACTTTGCCTTTCCTTGATCAAGATGCTCGTACCCTGCAGCTGCTAGCTGGATCTCTTCGATGGTCATCTGTCTTCTCATCTCCGGGCCCTTGGGCCTGATCTTCCCTTCGTCGTCGATGGGTGACTCTTCGGGAAAGGCGACATGAGCGGGGCCGTTGCTTGAGAGCCCGTTCTCGAGATCGTAGTGAAGAGAAGAAGTGGGCCCCTCCGAAACCTTCTCGAGGCCGGCAAAGTGGGAATCCATAGTGGACGATGGTGAGGTGCTAAGTAGCAGAGAAATGCGAAAGAGCAATGCGGCCCCTGAGTCGTTTTTTATTCTGGTTTTAAGAGCAGGTGAAACAGACGGAAAAGGTGCGGGCAGTTCAAGAATGGACGACGACGCCTATCAGACGGAAGGCAACATTATCTTCCAGAACGTAGGACTAATACGCTGCCCTCGTGCGCGATATGATTGGATCTATTGTAGAAGACTGTGGCAGATTCGTATCCAACGAATGGCTATAAGCCCGCATGAGTTGAACAAACAGCTAAAAGACCGCAACGTCCAGGGGGAGGTCTCGTGACCATATGCATCTGGCAGGAACCTGGACCAAACTACCTCCAATTTTAAATCCTGGTACGCGGCGACCATCCTCGAGGACAGATAACCGAAAAATGTGGTGCTTAATCTCCATTTCGTACTGGCCTTCCCCAGAAGCTGTGCTTCGACTCGGTCAGAATGCAGTTCGGTTAGACAACTCGGTACCGAGCAGGATTTTCTTGGTGAATGATAGACCACCAGGATACCAGCCTGAAGCGGGCTTCGTGCGTGGCAGGGCCGAAGGTGGTGGGATTGAAGATTTCTAGATATCTAGTCAGGGGCGGCCATGAAATTTACAACGAGGTACGCAACGATATAATGACGACTGCTAGAGACATCTTCTGGACATATGGCCAGACCTCGTCCTATTATTAGAGTCCATTCAGCCGCGAGGCTATGCTGAAATTCAACATAAACACCTAGACTCTGTGAGAACCGAAGTCGATCGAAGTAAGTCCCCAGAGACTGAATAATTTACGTTGAGGATAGAAATACCATGGCTGTGTATTTTTCATACATCCTATTTGTCTGTGAATGCAACAATGTGTTTTGCATTGCAAGGGCAGCGAATCAACCATTGCCACCTGTCGCAGACGTACTAGGTGCCACTGCCCCACATTGCAACGCAACATCTGAACAAAACAAATGCTGGCTATAATGGGATTCAGGTATCACATATTCATAGAGAGTTGTTGATCCTTTCGCGATCTCAAAAGAGCTCAGCTGCTTACCGGCAAAGCTAATCGAAGGCCAGTAACAACGGTATTCCGAGTCGTCCAAGGCTAGGTCTGTTCAGTCGCAGAGCCTGGTGGTGGCGTCATAGCTCCGGGCGAAGCCGAAGGTGCAGTGACCAGATTAGGACTCCGACTTGTAAGCACTCGTACTCCACCCCATGCATGTTCAAGGACCCTTTGCTTTCCTTTCTGCATACCTCGAGGCCGTTTATATCCATACGGAAGCTACGACCTGATCTGTGTTTCTATCTGACAAGACACATTTTTTACCATTTTTTTGGCTTTCAATCTGCAGGCTCAGACTCTTACAGCGACATATAGAGATGGGCTCCGTTTCGAGGCGTGGCATCTTTCATGTTCGACAGGATGCACCTTTAGGTTCCACAACGGCTGAGGTGAGAAAGACCTTTACCGTTATCCAAGTCTTCTAGCGTCTCACGTCGTACGGGAATGTACAAACCCCTGTGTCTAATGTCACGCGACATCCGATCGTTTCAGAGCACCCCAGCCATCCAAACTCACAACAGGAGTAACGTCCCAAAGATTAATGGTTCTGAAGGAGGTGAGGTTTTATATGCTGTGCTAATGACTTGGGCACTGAACGACTGAAACGGTGGATGTAGCTTTCATCGGCCTGGTTGTCGCACTCTCGCTCATCTTCATCCTCGCATGTGCTGCGATCTTTTTGCTCCTGCGGTATCATGAACCCACATCTCACGAACGTGAAAGAAGACGTAAATACTCTATCCGTCGTCCCGGCGCATCCCATCCCCTTCCCATCGGGTTGCACGATCCAGAATCCTCGGAAGGATTTGGTTCTGTCAAGGAGAAACTGGGGAACATGTTCAAAAGCGGTCGACGCACGCGTTCTGGATGGCTTCAGGCGGCTGGAGATGAGTGGGACAGTGGTGATGAATCTGCTTTGACGGGGGAGCGCAGAGAGATGGTCTCTGTGAATGCGGCACAGGCAGGTCGGACCGCAGAGTTCATTCATCCCGCTGGTGTGGGTAAGGGGGACGATGGGCTGGCAGCTTCACCATTGGAAATGCCGTACGAAGATCCATTCTCGGAGACTCCAGTCATTCATGTGCAGGCCCCGTCTGGCCCAGCACCTTCGGCCTTCGAGCCGTACGATGGACGTGCGACGTCATATTTCCCTACACGTAAAACCCCAGGTAGGGAAGAGCGCGGGCCCTCGTCGGACTCAGTGCAGCAAGTATCGACCCTTGCTGGAGGTACCAAGTTTAGGGAGAACGTTTGAGGTGGGTTATTGAAAATGGGGATTATTGGACCTAAGTACTCTGACGCCAAGCTCATGACTTCACGATTATGTATGAGGTTCGCTACTCGGGCGACTGTGTATTCTTCCCGTGTATGTATTCATTTCCTCCGGATTGTCACTGTCGGCAGTATCACGAATTATTTTGACAATCGCTGTACTTTGAATTTCTTTTTTTTGACTTGCCTCCCATCGTGTATGTCGATATCGCCTCGTGTTGACCTATATAGTTTCAAAGATGTTGGAAACTATTAAAGCAGGCGTGTCTCAAACTCTGAGCGGTGAGCACTTGGTATGATGCCCTTTGGCTGCAATCACCTTCATCGGCCTCAATGTCAGTCATCGAACCCTGGTCAGCAATACACAGCTCTTTCCTGTGTCCATGTATGCTAAGATAACTTACTCTTACTTTCCTTTCATAACAAATAGCAGACAATTGCTAACATCATATATAAGAGACTGCTATTGTAACCACATGATACCAAAGCTTCAAGTTTCCCTCTTGTACAAATTATTCGAATGACCTTTTGTGTTAACTCGAATAGTGGTCATGCTACTTTTGAGTAATCTTGAATGAACCTGTGATACAAATTACAAAATCCAAGGAAGGATTGTACTTCCTTGATACAAGTGGGTACTGGCCATTTTGTGATTCCTTCTACCTTGACAGGGTCCATTTCTAGGTGTCCATGGGAAATGACATATCCCAGGTATATGAGTTTTTTCTAATAGAAGTGGTATCTCAATGGTAAGAGGTAGAGGTCATTGTCCCTCAGGATTTGAAGGCCTGTTGTACTCGTGCCTGTGAAAAGTGTCTGAATGGCAATTGCCGAGCTGCCACAATGGCACTTTTGAATATGATAGGGGAAATGTTCATATAGGTTCCAAAGGTGATAAGATAAAAGTCTATTAGTAATGGTGAAATCCCAAATATTCAGAATCTATCATCTGAGCATAGGTAGTAAGAACAGGCACTAGAGAGCCAATAAAAAGGAAGAAATGGTAAACATATCGCTTGGATGGCCAAGCAGTGGTGCAAGATTGCATTTAACTGAACATGTGGAAGTTGGGACAATAAGCAATAAGGACTGACTGGATATGGATAACATTGGCCAAATGGGCTGTCTGATCCCAATCCCATAATAGGACATTGTAAGGCTCCTTTGATGACTCCTGTGCAGTCATGGTAAGTACATAACGTATGTACAAACTGGCCCAAGTACTGCCAAACATTATTTAGTGGCTTGCAGTTGTTTGGGTAGGGACTAACCATGATTAGTATGAGTTAGCATCTTTAGTACTTGTCTAGAGCTGTTTGGTCTCTCTCCAAAGCTTCCTAAATACCTCCCTCAGACCTCAGAGTAGGTGAATGCTCATTAGCATACTAAACCAATCAGTGATCAGCTATAACAGTCTGCAAGCAGCCCCAAATGCTAGGAATGCTGATAGATCCATAGAATGACTATAAACTACTCCAAATATCTGTATAAAGGTCTAAATGCAAAGTTGGCACCTAATAAATAATTGAGAGCTCTAGGCGGGTCGGGGTTGATCAGACCTAGGTGTGCCAAATGGTTAAAGAGTACTGAAAAGCTGCCAAAAGTAGGGTATTAGTGCCTAGAGTAGACCCATGCTTATTATTACAATAAGGAGACACCCTCTAGGCCTTAAGGAGGAGCTATATATATATTAAAGAGAAGTGTTGAAAGGCAATACATATTGATATAGTAACCCCAATTGATGTATGGATATAGGTGCACACTATATTAGTTATACTCACTCTCTTTTATTTATTACCTTGATACTTTTGTCAGACTCTTAGCTTAAAATATACACTTAGCTTTCTTATTACTTAGTATAAGGATTCCAACAATTAAGACCCTAAAACTACTATGAAATTTCAAAGCTCAGCACTAAGCACCATCTAACTACCTTAAGAATATCATATATTTTGCATGATTATTGGGGGTCCTTGTATACTGCTGTATAATTTGTTGTGGTTGGCAGTAGGTGCTATCGGGCTTTTGCACACTGTGGGCAAAGTTCTATAGGATTGGTAATCCCAGAATGGTTACCTAGTGATTTCTTGCCCAAAAGAATCAGTATTAGATTCATGGATAAATTTTAAGTAAAAAGGGAATATGCGCTCTAGTTTTTGCATGAAGTGTGCTCAGAATATATCTGTAAAGCCACTAGGCTTATCACATGCACTAGAATGCACTAAGAAGGATTCTCTGGGCTAATCATGATGGCCCAACAAATAAAGACTATTACGTGTCTTTGGACTTGTACAAGGAAGTCTTGGTTACTATTAATCATGGAACTTTGCCCGCAGTGACAGGAGCTCCGCACCTACGGTGTTGAGTTGTCCGTTCGGTTTGAATTTTCGCTCTGTAAATTTCTAATATCACCCTACCGGTCGGTTGGGCTGCTCTGCGGCTTGTGTCGATGTTCCTCGATGATATTTCTCGTCTTGACCTTAGAGAAGCCCTAGTCTGCCCTGGTAGCTACCTGCAATTATAGGGCCAGAAGCAGCACCAGGTAGCACACAACTCAGCATCCTTCAACAGAAGACCTGTAGATTATGGGGAGTGGGAAGCACAATACAACAGATACAATGCATATGGCGGAAAGGGGGCTAGATCGAGAAATCGAGGCTTCAGAGGAATAATGATGGTACACCCAAATAGTACACACAACATACAGTGGTACATACAACAATACAGAGAGCGTAAACTTGCTCAATGACAGTAGGCAAGAGGTGTGGATATTAGGGAAAGAGGGATGGACTCAAACTCGGGCTCGCGTGAATTTGGCCAGTCTTCTGCGCACTTAACTGCCCATACGTCCTATCGCTGTATCTGTAGGAGGAGAGGTCCGAGGCCAGCATGTCAATCATTGTTACGATGAAGCGAAGAAAATGTACTTACCGGAGAACGCCAGTATTTCCAAACGTATCGACGCCGTCTTCGTTCCCCGTTCGCCCGGCAAATAGCTGAGCGAGACGGGCGTTCTCGCTCCGGACGCTCAATGCAGATGCATCCGGCGTTGCGGGAGGACGAGATGAAGCGTCGGACGAGGCAGTGGAGGCGCGGTACGTCAAGGCAGGCGTAGATGTAGCAGTCGCGTTCGAGAACGATGTCGGACTGGGCGACGAGAGGACAGATGATGGGTGTGCGAAAGGATTGTTAGATCTAGATATCACGAGTTTCATTCAGTATCGCTTCACGGGGAAATCAGAGACCAAATGGGTCTGTACTGACTTGTAAGCCGTTGCCTGCCGGACGAGCTGCTGCGGCTGACTAGCTTGCATCGACATATGGTACTGCTGCTGCTGCTTGCAAGGATATTCAGATGATAAAGCATGGTTGAGCAAATGATCGACGATGTGAGTGACTAAACATACTTGCGTCATGACATCGTACTGTTGTTGTTGAGCGTAGGGGTCGTACGCCGTGTACTGAGGTTGCATTGTATACTGTGGTTGAGGTTGAGTGAACTGCGGCTGTAACGAGTATTGAGGATATTGAGGCTGGAACTGGGTGTACTGTGGCTGCAGCTGAGTGAATTGGGGCTGAACGTAAGGTGCTGCAGGGACAGATGTGTCCACAAGGTTTCTAAATACCAATATCAGAGCTACAGATATCAGGCCACTGACAATGGAAACGCACATTTGTTGGTTGTCGTCGAAGAGGGCATCCTGCGTGCTCTTCTCCATCTCCCTTCGCTTCCTCTCCTCTTCCTCCTCGCGACTCAGTTGCAAAGCGCGCGCCAAATCCCTCTCTTCATTTGTCATACCCCGCTCGTTTCTTTGACTCGCTTCCAATGCCCGCTGCAGGTCCTCGTCGTCAGCCCCGTCACCTCTCCTAGCTTCCCTGCTCTCAGGGCCATCTCGGCTACTTCTCTCTCCTGAGGTTTCGTGACTGCTCCTTCCCAACATGCGATCATGCATCTGCTGTCGGTTCCGCCGCTCACTCGCCAGCCGTGTCTTGTCATTGAGTAATCGGGTGATATCGCGAGCGCGAGCGCGAATATTCCCGCCGACGTCCCGACCAGTGTCATCAACGTACTGGAACTCTGTGAGCGTCTTGATAATGTAGATGTTGCTGCGGAAATATGATATGACGGCTGGGGAGCCGCTGTGCAAGAGATAGTCTACAACGACCAGCGACTAAGATATTTCGTGATGAAGTTCATTTTCTGTGCACGAGCGAGAACACGGTGACTTACCTTGTATACGTGCCGCCAGTATTTTCCCTTGTCATTCAAGCGCTTATCCAGAATCTCCATTATCTCTACAAAATCCTGTCTGCAGACCTCGATGGTCGGTTGCTGATCGGGCCAGACAAAGGGATGACCCACTGATTGTACGATAACACGGACAGCTCGTGCATCTGCTGGCCACTCGGTGGCATCGACTCATTACTCGTCGCCGCTCGGGCCTTCGACTCTGTGTCCGAATACCCGTGCGTAATATTCTTCGCGGCACGGAGCGCGCTCTTGCCCGCGTGCGCGAAAGACATGGCTCCAGAGGCTGAGAATAGACGCCTAGAAAAGAAGTGGAGCAGGTGGTCGGCTGAGAGATGGAACTCACGAGAGTTTGTGCGAATGGAGGAGAGGGGGATTGATTGAGGACCTCCTGAGCGCTGACCTCATATGTATTGAGAGCGCCCTCGGCCCTCGGAGGTCATCAAAGATCACAGCCTACGGAGTATACGGAGCGCATCGGCGCCGTGGATCCTTATTGAGCGTTACACATTGCAAGGTTAAACGGCCTGGTATTGTTGACGTTGAGGACAACTTCACGCAACACCGTATGATACGGCCAAGCAGTCAACGTCGCTTATTCTGGGGCCTTGAATGAGAGTATATTGATCCGTGTTATACTTATCTGTTTATAGCAATTAACCTCGTGCCGGCAGACCCCATTGGGATCCAATGTGGTACACAAACTGGCAATGCGTCCGAGAACTGTCCAAAAGTTCCCTATGTGAGGTTGAATCAGATGGAAAAGTGTAAACACAATGACGAGATCGACAAATGCGGCGATGCGGCGGCATGCTCACGTGAACTGTGAGAATGCAGGAATGAACACCGAATCGAAGACC
Source organism: Heterobasidion irregulare TC 32-1 (assembly GCF_000320585.1). NCBI lineage: Eukaryota > Fungi > Basidiomycota > Agaricomycetes > Russulales > Bondarzewiaceae > Heterobasidion > Heterobasidion irregulare. Next base: position 422,104 of record NW_009258198.1, on the reverse strand, counting down.
AAGATTCGAGCCATCCTCATCCCAGAACCCATGCAAGTGCTACGGGTAACAGCTGCCCACATGATATCGATATAAACTTCCATGACATGGACATGGGAAAAGGTTCTGAATGATTCCACGATTGGTTTCTTAGGCCTGCCTGGTCTCCGGTATAGGCTATTGCAGTGTGAAGATCGAGGTATAATCCTGCAGCTCTTCTCTCAACAGTGCACATGTTCCTTTGCCTCTTTGAGGCCACATCTTCCCCATCGACTGCCGCGATCGCCTACCACGGGGCCTCGCACATGTTTGATGTCGTGCGGCAATTGTGGCCTGAGACATGGCAATTTGACCGTCTTGGTACAGGACTAACATGTCTTCAGACTTTTCTCATGGCCAGAAGAACTTTCATTCATCGGAATTCGTGGGAGCACATAATTTCGGATCCGTGGAGCATAATTACTCCAACTCTCCGTACATTCGCTCTCTCAGCCCTCGCTCATTGAGAGTGTCACCGCTTGAGTCTCACAGACAGTGTGGGCCGCTGGTCGCTGACCTCCGACTATCATGGCCTAGAGCTTGTTTTGGGACGGCTTGAAGCATTGTTTCAATGGATGCAATGCTTCCGGTGTCCTTGTAATGTCTCTCATCCACCTTAATCCACTTCTGAAGGGTTTGTTTCTCCACAGCCCAAAATCTCAGGTTCCCAAGCAAGCTCTATACGAATGCGTACCTTTTCTGTGCTACCACCCCTGCGGTTTTGCTTATGTCCGTACCTAAAAGGTTCGGCTTGAAGCCATTCTATAGGCATATTTTGCTCCCCTTGGCAGGCCCATGTTCATTCCCATACTTTCAGGACCTGCGTATCCGTCTGCGGTGAAAGTTGCCACAGCATTCCCCCCTTGCATCTTCAATGCATTCTCGGCACGCGCGAAACCACATTTCTGGTTATTTCTAGCCGCAACTTTACTATGGGTTCCCTGCCGCTCGCATGGTCGTAACATAAACGAGACGGGATGGGAGTGTTCCGTCTCGCAGTGTTTCTCTCATCGACATTGTCTCTTTTCCCTTACCCAGACTCCGAATGTCCCTCGCTTTTCGTATAAAGCCCCTTCCTCGCTACATGCATCAGATAGGATCCTATTGACCTACATCTTCTCTACACGCATATCCGCCATGTTCACTCTGTTGAAAATCGTTGTTGTTGCAGCTCTCTCTCTCGTGCCTCTCGCGTCAGGCGAAACCCATCTCGTCGTTGTCGGTGAGGGCGGAGGCCTGACCTTTACGCCAAGCAACCTCACCGCTGTCGTTGGGGACGTCATCGAGTTTATGTTGTAGGTTTTCTAGTCAAATCCCTCAATACCGTCATCTGACGAAGTCGCTGGCTGTATGTCTGTACTGTACAGCGTTCAGAAAAATCATAGCGCCACACAGACATCCTTCGAGACTCCTTGCACGCCTGCAGAGGGCGGATTCGACTCCGGCTTGTATGTGGCAGCTTGTCGAGGCCTTGTCTACATTTTAACCGCTCATCTCGTGTGCCTAAAGCAACCCAGTAGCGGCAGGCCAGACGACGAACTTCCCGACATTCAATGTCACGGTCGAGAACACTGATCCTATATGGGTCAGTTGCCAACAGATCAACCATTGCAAGCTCGGCATGGCCTTCGCTGCAAACCCACCGGCGGACGAGACTTTCGCCGAGTTCGTGGCGCGCGCGGAGGCCAGTTGAAGAGACAAATGAATTGTCTCACTTGGAAGTATGGATGCTAGGCCTTACACCCGCAGATGACTGCACCTCCGTAGCGAGTGATTTTGTAAATATAGTACTGTCAAGTTGATGGGTGAAAATTCGAGTGCGAAAGAAAGAGTAGGATAACAGTATTAAGCCAACCCCACGCGCCTCCTGACCTCTTTGATTGTGATGTCTGACTTCGCCCGTGCTTTTGCAGCACCCTCCTCCGAAATCCGAGTCAAATACGCATTTTCCGATCGTATTTTCTCAAATTCTGCTCGGGGGCCCTTGAACGCCTCTTCGATGGCATCGGATACATCGGCCTTCAAATCGCCGTGATTCTTGTTCGCGTACCGTTTCGCAACCTCCACTACGTCTTCATCGGTACAGGCAGCAAGAACAAGGAGCAAGTTCGATGTCCCAGGGCGGCCGACGGGATCGTAAGTGATGCCTTGAATTGAGTCCGTCGTTGCGCCACGAATCTTGTTCTTGATTTGGGCGGCAGTATCCGTGAGGATGATACGGGAGTTTGCATCGGCGGCAGACTTGGACATTTTGGAAGATGGGTCTTTCAGAGACAGAACGCGTCTCGTGGGTGCTTTTCAGGCCATTAGAGCACCATTGGTAGACGATAGGCAAGAATTTGGCTCACTATACATATGCCGTGGTAGAGGGAACAACGGAGATGGCTTTTTGTACGCCCTGTTAAAGGAGTCTGCAATGTCCCTGCATAATTCTAGATGCTGTTGCTGATCATCGCCCACTGGGACATGAGTTGCCCTGGTTGAAAAACGGTTAGGCAGGCCTTTGTATACGAGACGTCAGCTAACTTGTATGCTAGAATATCTGCTGCTTGCAGCACTGGGTAAGTCAATAGTCCAGCGTTAAGTAAGGAGTCATCGACTTCAGATTCATCGTTGGCGTTCCGTGAAACAGCCAATCTGGACTATCAGATGTAAAAGCTCAAGGAAACGTGAAATGAAGGGGGAGAAAGGACGGCTTACCTTCCAGGTCGTCATACGCATCAAGCGACCTACAGGAGTAAGGCAACTCAAAATCCAAGCCAGCTCAGTATGGTTTTGGATCTGGATTGCCGTTAAATTTTCTGCCGCAAGCCTGATCTAAACTGGCTTCGACATACGTGATCTTGATGAAATACTATAGACCGCTTAGGGTCAATTCCAACAGCAAGCATGAGCGCAACCATGTCCATGCGAGCGACTTGTAAAGCCTTTGGATCTTGAGGTAGGGTAAGAGCATGCCACCCTACGATGGAGAAGATGAGCTCATCGCTAGGGTCTGCCTCCCGCTGAAGCTTCACCCAATTAGCAAGAGCACCGAAATAGTTCCCTAGCTAATTATGGTTGTTAACCTAGCTTCAAAGCGTCAATCTTGAGCACGCACATGGGGTATACCAGTCGGTTGAATGCCAGAAAATATTACGCGCGGGCGACGACCAGAAAGAACGCTCTCTGAATGAGGCCGTATAGACGTGCTCTGAAACCTTCTACGAGTTTTGATTACGGCCGAGGCTGGAGTTGAAGTTGCTCGTCCGACACTCCATGATGACTGCAGCGCACAGACATACGAGCGGGTAGAAGAGAACATCAAAGAGGAAAGTTTCAAACTCAGCATCTTTCATACCCTCAGCTACCCTCAGTCTCGGCAGCCTTCCCTCAACTCTTTGGTCGACGATGGACGAAGACGAGGACTACGAACTTCCTGGAGGCGATGATTTCGAGGATGTCACAGACTTGTTTCGGGAGGCTGGAAAAGGTGAGCAAGATGGTCAATCACATCTGTGCCACACTCAGGCATGCAACTTTTGCAGCCATGGAACCTGGCCAATTGCTCCTCACGGACGGATTCACTCTGATGGACTCCATGAGTGTCATAGAGGTGGGGTTTGTCTTCCTAATTTGAACGCTGAATGTCCTTCATGTGCATAGATTGGAGAGCCACGCATGGATAGCGGAATGTCGTTAGATGAAGAACATAGGCCTCCGTTTGACCCACTGGCACCGCTTCTTCCTGAGGAGTTGTGCTACATTCTCGATAGGGTGTGCTCCTGCGAGGTGAATGAGGACGGCTGTCTGTGCTCGAGAAGTCCTGATGAATTATGTATTTTACAATGTAGATGCAATGGCATGCTGGATATGCTCTTTCGCAAACAGTCTTCACTCTTCAATATGTGCATGATCTTGATGTCATTATGGATTTCTGGCCATCTGTCTCAAGTGATCCAGCAAGACCTGTTGAGCTCTTGATTCACGTTCTTGTGGCATGCGTTGAAGGGGTTTTGAAGTGTTGTGATATGACTTGGAGGGAACTAACGAAGGGCAGAGTCTTCGACGTCCGCATGCGGTTCTTATTACCCTCATCATATTTTCATGCTGATACCGGTCTATTCGCAGACAGAGGACTGGCAATCAGAGAAAAGCGGTGTCTCCTTGATGGAGGGCACACAAATTAGAAATGTGTTGTCGCGTCTGGAGAATGCGTGCAATTGGATCTCTACGAATGGTAGGCCCGTCATGTTTCCTAACCTTTTTCAACCGTCCTGATAACTGCGTAGAATCCTTACGATGGAGAGAACCTCTATACAACCGAGTAATGTTAAGAAAGGTAGGAACTATATGATCACTTCAAATGCTTTGCGTGTCTCTGACTTTATCAGACTCTGCTGGAGCTGTTCGCTCTTGAAATGCCAATGGACAGACAACGTTGTCAGACTCTTCTTGCGCATGCTCGCACGTACTTGTACAACATCCGGTATCGCCCTGCCCCACCAGCCCCACCCGTCGGATCTCCTGCGTTATTGGCATTCGATCCTTATGTCAGCCGTCGATTAAACACCCTTGCCCCGCTTCAAATTCTACCGATGCTTGCTCAAGAAGATACTTGGGATGCTTTGGGAAATCTTTTGGACGGCTGGACTGAACTTTGCCAGTTGTCTGCTATCTCCCATCTGTCTACTTGGAAGGTCAGACTGAAATGACCGTCACTCTTTGATGCGAACTGATTGAACCCAGACTGTAGGAACCTTGCGCGCGTTATCACCAGGCGTCAAAGTACCCTTTCTACGCTCGCTGACACAAGTGAGAGCGGCCGAATCATCATGTCCGTGTCATAACGATTGATATGCCCCAGTCAGTGTTTTTCGACGGCTATCGCGTTTTAGGCACCCGATTGCCAATCTGGACTATCGAACAATTCTTCCTCGAAACCCTAGGGTTGCCCTGGGCTCGAATCACTGCGGTAGTTAGAAGGCAGCCCGTCGTTTCTGCGGCTTCGTACCTGAGGGACACAGAGCAAAGATTAGCGCGGGTCAGTGACTGTCCGTTCAAGAACCTCTTTTTCTCCTATATACTGACAGCGCCTCAAAGACACTGATTAGTTATATCAAATCATACTGGTCCAACCCTCCAAGGCGACGCAGACATTTTTCGAATTCTCTTCTCGACTGGCATGTTCTCTACGACTCATGGGCAAATATGGTATCGACCCTCCACACTGAGGCAAGCCTTCTTCTTCGCACGCTCTATCATGTCTAACTGTGGCAGAATTCCAGAACGAAACAGAACATGCTATCTTGCACGCCGTTCTGAATGTCATCATGATATGGAGGCTTCGCATCATTGTCGAGGTCATTTTCGCAGGATTTCAACTCGACCTCTTCGTAGCGGACGAGTTGCCGTTTGCATATTGGTATGCGTCACACGTAATCGAGTCCCAGTTGGCCGTGATCGGCGACATCGCGCCAGTCATCCCAAAAGGTAGACCCTACTACTTGGTTCACCAGGCAATACAGGCTTGACGTGGAGGATCAGATAGTGCAGCCTTCGCCGAGCTGGAATACGACCGCAATCTTTTGGCAGCCATGAAAAAGATGTGCTTGGGAATGTTCATGGTAACCGTCTTCCCGGCAATTATCTAAAACTTGTGGGATGCCAACGTCCTTATAGCTCACTCTCCCCGACTTACCATCATCTCGACATCGGTGGTCACAAAATAGCTTGAAGCGGTATAAGTGGGCGTTTCGACCCGAATATCAAACAACCACAAATCCTCCGATTGGCCACCCGGACGCGGACGCCTTTGTCGCAGCATGTGATGAAAGCTTGGAGGTGATGTCCAGATCTTAACTCATGGAATCCGTTTGCTCAAGGATGCCACAGGATGAAGCTTATCCGATCGCCGACCTCTTTAGCAACGCCCAACAGGGATTTTCCGCGATTGCTGATGCTCGGGACGGATGGGCAGGCGAGTGGAGTGGTGAAAGAAACTCGGTAAGCCCAGCCTCTGGGATTCGCCATGACAAACTCGGGTTTACTCCATCCAGTCTGTGCAGAAGCTATCTGATCAAGCCAGAAGACTATCGAAGGTAGCTCCTGAAACCATAAAGGATCTCCTACTTTTCGATCGATCCGTTTTTGACTGGTCCAAGATTGCGACTGGCTACTTCCCAGATGTCAAAGAATCTTAGATATATACTTCATTTACTACATACCAATAACACACACTACTCTACAAACACCAGTTCTTCATTCAAAGATACGCTTCTGAGGAAGACATCGATCCATGACAACACTTGTTGTGGAGAGCGGTACGTGCTTGATCCACTCGTACATTGCTTATTCTTGGTTTCCGTTTCATGCTGTTCACGATAGATTCAGGCCCATGTCCCAAAACTGCTTCTCTAGCTGTGTGCACTTCTCCCATACGAGCCGCCATTCTTCGAACCTCTTCGGCGACGGTGGGTCAGCTGCTGCCAGCGCTTCAATCCTCTCTACGTTGACCGAAGCGCGTATCGATCCACGATCAGATCATTATCAACACCGCCAGAATATTTCACCCACCTACACCCTTCTTGACAGCGTCCTGATATTCCTCTCCCGAGTAGTCGTCTATCCACTTCCGGTACGGGTTTCCTTCCAACTTGACCCAGGTGTTAGGTTTCAAGGCTTCGCGTTGAAGCCATAGACCGACTTCCCCGTAACCAAGTAAGCACGCCGCGAGCGCCATGGTCAAATGTGAACTATCGCCTGAAAGAGCGACACAAACTTAGCTGATACCTGGCCCTACGGCAAGGCAAGTTGGAACGGGCGTACCCTGCAGCCCCATATCCATGATGTATGCGCCATACGCCGTACACGCAGCTGATTCAGCAGTAGAATCTAGCTGTTCTGGAGTCACGCCCCACTTCTCGCAGTACGATCTGTGCATGGTGCTCTCGCGGACTACGTGCAACATGATCTCTGCTGACGCTCTAATGGCAACATAATCAGGAGACTTGGCTGCGAGCAAGCTGCGTATAGGGTAAATTAATCTTGTCAAAAAGATGAAGCAGGGGAGGACTAACGCATAAGCCCGAGAATAATATTTTAGGTATAGATAGTCTTGTCTATGAGGGAGAGTGACATCAGAGTGACGAGTAGGAAAGGCAGCTGTCTAGGCGCACTTGATGAAATGAACAAAACACTCCTTAGGTAAAGTTCCGCTTCCGAGTTGTTTGACAAAGTCATGTTCAACATATTGCTTCCAGACAGAGGCATTTGTCTCGATCAGCATTCTCACAAAAGGGTGTGGATTATTCGCAGTCGCTCTATATTTGTGAGTCATGGTATCATTCAAATAAGGGGGTTAAAACGAACTAGCTCACGTTGGTATGCATCTATGCAGAATTGGGTGCATGTGGTTGAGAGGGCCATGGCCGTGACCTACAAGGAAGGCAGCTGCGATTCCTTGGTGAGTGTATATGCTGGCCTGTTTTACCGACTCCCTTGCTAAGAGAACGTGAGGAAAAGGTTTGCTCTGCCAACCACCCGACTTACTAGAGAATCCTCGGGCCAGAAAACATGCCAACGCAGCACTCAGTGTGCACCCCGTGCCATGGGTGCTTGTTGAATCCAATTTCGGTCGCAGAAAGAGCGTCCTAGCCCCACCAGCTTCTTGAAGGACATCGACGACAAGGTGGAGGTCCGCAGGGTCTCTCTCGCCTTGCATCACGAGCAGAATCTCCATGTTTTCCCCTAGCATGCCGCTCTCCTCAACGTCCAATTGCGGGTGCTGCGCTCGCGCGCGCGCCACGTCGGCCGGGGTCGCGGAGAGGTGCCCGCCCTTGACCAGAACTGCATGAGGCCCCAGCGACAAGAGCTCTTCGGCGGCCACGATCATATCTTCGAGCGACTCGATCGTGCGTGAGTGTCCGCTCATACGCGATAAGAGGAGCTCCGCCTCTGGTTTATTTGGGGTGATGACGTGCGCGAGGGGGAAGAGCTCGCGCATCATCACATCGACGGCATCTGGCTGTAGAAGTACATGCCCAGAAGTCGACACTGTCACCGGATCACATACGAGTGATGGCACAGCAGAGCTCGCGTACGCTGTGCGCAGGGCGCCCGCGACCGCAGCGGTGACTCCTGCGTCAGTCAGCATCCCTGTCTTGATAGCTTGCACGCGGATATCGGAAGTGACTGAAGTAAACTTGGAGATAAATTGGACGTCTGTCTGGCGTGAAATGAAGTGGGGGCTAGCAACAGACCTGTTCCTCGACGAAAGACGGCGGGATTAGGTGCACGTTCTGCACTCCCATCGTGTTTTGGGCGGTCAGTGCCGTGATGACACTTGTTCCGTAGCATCTCAGTGAGGTGAAAGTTTTGAGATCAGCCTTTCGTGAGATGAAGATACTTATCAGTCGTCGAGGTTCGAGATACATTCAGTTGGCCCATACTTGAATTCCTGCACCCCCACTCGCGTCCGAGCCCGCTATCGTCATCACCACGGGGAACTCATTCGAGGGATTAATTTTGAATTTGACTTGCGCTTCCATGACGAAGACAGTCAAGCAGAGATGAAGGGCGACTATAGAGGTCAGCCTTAGGAAGGAAGGTCTGGTAATTAAGTTATGGGAGTCGGCCAGAAGAAATCTACATCTTATCTTATCAGACAAATTAATCCTCGAGATCTCTTCGATCCTCAAGACAGCGGCTGAAGATACACTGGGATACATCTGCAGTTCCGTTAGCTGTGACGATATAACATAAAACCTCCCAGTTGTCATCCAAAGAAGATAAAAGGAAGATCAATCCGCAGTGCCTTCCAAGATCACATACATGCGCATTGCAGCGTAGTGGCAAACACAACATAAACCCAAGGGATCAGAGAGATGACGATGACCACAAGCACACAAGGAATAAGATTATCACTCCAGCATCCAGAGCGAGGTGCAAAGGCGACACGACGAAGACGACAACGACAGCACCCGACCGACTACCCGATATCCATCTCGTCCCTCGACCTCTTCCCTTTCCCCTTCCCGTCGGAAGAAGCGCCATTCGACTCGCTCCCACCACCACCACCGTCCTGCCGCTCCAAAAGTATTCTCACATCCTCATCCAAACCCTCAAACACACTGCGTGGCGGCAACCCCCAAATACTGCCAGGATTCTCCCTCTGCTTCTCGTCGAAAACACCACCGACCGTATCCACCCACTGCCGCCGCGTCGCCACCAACTGCCTTAGTTGGTCCGGCACCCTCAGCACGTTATCCTCGTCGGGCCCAAGCCCCGCCGACGCCGGCCACGTCCCCAGTGGCGCCGTCCCGTTCCCATTCCCGCTCCCGTTTCCCTTTCCGTTGCCGTTCGCCTCACCCGCGGCCCCGCCGACCGACTTTTTCTTCTTCTTATGCGACTTTGGGCCCTCCTTCTTCTGGAGCTTGGTATAGAGGGTCGTGATGTTCTTGTCAATCGAGTCACGCAGGTCGACATACTCTTGATAGCCGAGCCGGTCGCGGGCTATGGCCACAAGACGCGCCTTACGCGCCTTGTTGGTGGCAACCACTGTACGGAGCTCACGCTGAGCGTGTCGAAGCGCAGTGGCTATCGGGTCGTCAACGGGATCAGAAAAATCGGGCTGTACCACACGACAAGTAAGTATCTGCGAAGGCTAGCACAGGACTAGGAAAAAAGAGGGGAGGGGGACAAAAAACGAACAGCTCACCGTCGTCTCGAGCAACTTGTGAAATCGAAGACTATCCTTGATCCGCTTCTCTAAGTCTTCCACGATCACCTGTCGTCCTGCTGCACTACCCGCCCCGACCCCGTGCCGGCCTTCCATTGCCTCCTCCGCCGCCTTCACCCCCTTCCACACCGAGTCCTCCACGGGCAGCAGCGCGCTCACCAGCCGCTCCGTCAACGGGCCGTGCCCGCGCTCCTCCACCGTGAGATCGTTCTCGTTGAGTGTAGCCGGGTCCCACTTGGGGTAAGGAGCCTTCTCCGCGGCTCGAGAGTAACTGGTACTCGCCCGGATGGTCTCCGTCGATGGCAGGGGCGCGCCATAAAGAGCAATATCCTCCTCCTCCCACTGCTCGGTGTAATGCCGCCCGAGCCGCGGGAGGATGTACGGCTCGACCTCGTCGCCCGTGTACTCCAGAAAGCCGACGTCCTCCTCCTTGATGGTCCGTATCCATGGCTCAATGCTCGTGTAAAACGTATTCACGAGTACTTGCGACGGCTGCTTTGCTTTGCTAAAGTCCTCCTTCACTTCGGTCGGTTTACTCGGCCCCGGTATCGGCGGGGGCGGAACTGGGGGCCGGAGGATCGACAATTCGGATTTAGGTGGTAGATTGAAATCGGGGCCAGATCCAGGCTTCAAGGAGAGAGGTCAGCGAAGAGATGGTAGCATTCTGGTGAGATATTACCTTGGCTGAGGGAGTTGCGAAGGACGCCACTGGCTTTAAAGCCTTCGAAAGACTGGGATATGAGTGAGAGGTTGCGAGAGGATGAGATGCGGGAGGGGTGGCTATCCGGGACGATTTGATATCTGACATGGAATGAGACGATGACTCGCGTCCCATCTATGTATGCGCACCTGTATCGTCATCTGTGTCCTCCTCGCGCTTCCGCTTCTTCTTCTTGGATTTAGAATCATGAGGCATCCTGGATCTGGTATGAACGTGACGGGTGGTAAGAAGAACGAGGGCTTCACTCACGACTTTCGAGGATCCAGTGAAGATCGGGATGATGATGTGGGAGCGGGGGCAGTAGGCATGGAGGGGAACCGAGGTGTAGAGGGACCTGGTTGAACGTATGCTGGTGGTCGTTGCTCTTCGACTCTGGCTGGTAAGGGTGTGACTGTCCAGTCGAGATAGTATTTATGCGCGTCAATGAAGCCAGTGCGAGCAAACCAGAAGAGGTTCAATGAGGTGATCGCAGCGAGAGTCGGCCAACCAACCAGAGGCAGGAGAAGACACGCATCGTATTTGTGAGACACATGCATAAAGCGGGATGAACCAAGTGCCCAATTTCAGGACAAGGAAAGCAAAATTGAGACATTATTGACGACCGATAAACGTCAGGGTGGCGCGATTAGAGTAGCGTACAAGATGAAGAAGAGGTCAGATTGCACCCGTTTGAAAGAGGGTTATCCCGAGAGGTATGGAAGGCGAAGAACGCGTGCAGGCGACATAGACCCAGTAAAATGAAGCGGTTCAATGACACAGTATTGACCAAGGTATATCGCGTCAGTTCAAGACGCACATCAGAAAGGGTAGGCACCAGAGGAAGTGGCAGGGGCCCATATCGACAAAGGGCATTGGCGCAGAGGCACAGACAATAAACGAAACCGGGCGGGTTAAAACATGCGACCGTCAGACCGAGAAGAAAATGAGAAGGCGGATATACGCACAGCCGCGCTCGCGTTTAGATTTATCAACTGCCTTTGCCTTGCCCTTCTCCTTCTCCTTGAGCCGGCGCATCGACTCCTGAATAGCTCTAAGATCATCCCCGGCCTTCTTTGCTCGTTCGAGGTTCCGCTGCCTCAGCTCCAATAGCTCCTCATGCAGTGCTTCTAGCTCTTCCGTAGGAGGTATATAATCAGGAGGATTCTTGGCGACCGAAGAGCGGAATTCAGTGGGTGGGGGGTATGAGGAGAGGATTGACGACATGGTGCATGTGGATGGCGAGCGCGGTCGCATGCACCAAAAAAGCGATGCTAACAGTACAACCAGCAACGGTGAGTTGAATGAGCGCAAAATCGGGGGTGGTTGAAATGGCAAAAGGAGGAGAAATGGCGGGACGAGGAGGAGGAGGTTCGAGTGCGAAGACAAGGTTTACGGCCTGCCACAGCGACGCAGTTTCCCACGCCCCAAATTGGGTAATCCGGAGAACAGGCACTCACGACCGAGCCTGAGCGTGTCCATCGTCGCTGGCGTCCGCGACGATGCACTCAGATTCTGCCTCCAGCTCGGACGACGATGACATTGAGATGACCCACCTCGAAGACATTACCGTTACCCCCAACCCGCGCCTGTTTGACAGGACACACTATCCGCCGGTCGAGGTCGAGGATCACGCATCGGAGGACGGCGATGAGGGCGAGATGGCTCTGCTTGGCTCGGGCGGGAACACGCGCTGGCGCGACGAGTCGACAACAGTAGGCAAGGGCTTATGGGCACAGACGGGAAGCATCGTTGTCGAGGTGCGTTTATCGATGGACGTAAAGGAATCACATTGAGCTGAGGGCCAAAGACTGCCCCCACCCTGCTGTTCACCACGATTGGACTTATGTTCACCGGTGAACTGCTAGATCATGTATCGGTACGTCACACCATCATCATACATCTTCTGAGAACCAATGTGCCATCCTGCCTTGACAGCGTTGGAAGGCCATGAGTCGCATCAACGAGCTCATCATGATCATCCCCGTCGTTCTAAACCTCAAGGGAAACCTCGAGATGAACCTCTCTGCTCGCCTGGGCACGGCGGCCAACATGGGTGACCTCGACAGCGCAAAAACCCGCAACGCCATCGTGTGGGGCAATCTAACCCTTTTGCAGGTGCAAGCCGCCGTGGTTTCCTTCGTCGCCGCACTCGTGTCCATCGTCCTCGGCCTCATCGTTCCCCCTGGGCCTCCGCCGCCGCCTCCTCCAGAGCCCGGCAGCGCTGACGAGACCCTGTTCTCACGCCGCTTCCTGTATAACGTCCGAACGCCATACCCTGCGCGTCCTTTAGGGGACCCACGCCCCAAGTCTGGTTTCTCTGAGTGCGTCATTATATTTCAGGAACATTCGCAACGCTGACGACAGGTCAAATTGTTACGCAGAATTGTCATGGTCGCCTCCACCGCCATGTCTGCTACGTGCCTTTCGGCAATCGTCCTTGGTTCTTTCATGTGTGGGCTGATAGTTATCTGCCGAAAATTTGGTCGTGATCCTGGTACGGACATATCTTGTCATCGATAAGTGTTCTATGACATTAAAGGACGTGCTTGTACAGATAACATTGCCCCACCCGTCGCCTCTTGCTTAGGAGACCTCGTCACCCTATTCCTTCTTGGGGTAACATCTACCATTCTCATCAGATTTCTCGGGACCCCTGTTCCATTCGGCGTGATAGTTCTCATCGTGTGCACTTCTGTTGGGTGTGCGGTCCTCACGCGCCGCAATCCGCATGTCAAAGACCTGCTATTGCAGGGTTGGTCGCCCTTACTCGGTGCCATGATCATCAGCAGCGGCACGGGTATCATATTGGACATGTTCGTCAGCCGTTACGAAGGCTTTGCACTCTTGGCCGTCGCCATCAGTGGTAGCGCCATCTCTTTATCTACTCCTCAAACCCTGCTTATATGCGTGTAGGGCTACCTGGCAGCGTCGGCTCCGTCCTCGTCTCGCGCCTGTCCACATCTCTCCATGCGTCTGTCGCGGGCTCTCTTCCTACCACAAGCGCCTCCTCATTCGCACGCAAACCTCCACGTACGGAACCGAGTCCGCGCTTGGTCATGCTCACGCTGTTCTTCGTCACCCTACCTGTAGAGGTCATCTTCCTCGCCGTCCTGCGCGCGCTCAATTGGCTCCGGCTCCCCTTCCCCTTCGTCGCGGCGTCCGTCTTTTTCTTTTGCTTCGCAGTGCGTGCTCGCCCCTATCCTGCCCCTAGTCTCTTTCCCCCTTCAAAGTCGCCTGACGCTTCCTTGCTATAGGTGTTTATATCCCTCGTCGTCGCCCGATATCTGACAGACTTCCTGTGGTCGCGCGGCTTCGACCCCGACATGTATGCGCTGCCTGTACACTCCGCACTTATGGACCTGGTCGGCCAGCTCCTCCTTGTCGCGTGTTTCGAGCTCGTATCCGTCATGGGCATATCTGTCGGATCAAAACCGTAGTCGTCGACCCACATAAACCTTGGGTCGGCTAACGTTATTCATGTCTATACATATTTCATCGCATACTATACCGCATCCATGATCGTCCAGAGCATCGCATCTACATAATCATATATCATACGGCATGGAGGATCCACATAAACATATTTGTTCTAATTTATTGTTTTTTCAATCAGGATTGTCCCATTTTGTAGTCCATGGATCTCATCAATCGTCGTTAAGAGCGCCACAAGGAGCAAGCGATCGCATCATAATAAACAATGTGTAGGGTACTTTTATTCTACAAGCAGCAGAGAGCATGTTACCCGTTCATTTTCGCCTTCTTCGTTCGCTTCGGCAGCTCCCCATCCCCTTTGCGCTTCTTCCCCTTCTCCTTGTCTTTTTTGCCGCCGTCTTCGCTCTCGCCCTTCTTGTGGCTGTTCGCTGTCGCATGGGCTGCAGACTTTGATCTAATTTCGATTTCGTCGGAGACCATCTCGATGTCGGCGTCGATAGGGGCTGCTTGAGACGCGATCGCCGAGTCTGTCCCTGGCGACCCGCGCGAGCCGTACGGAAGGAAGCGATGTTTGAGGACCGCGTCAGGGTAAGAAGGCCGTGGCGGATTTTTGTAGACGTGCGCGCCGGCTGGAGCGGTTGCTGGCTCGGCGCCAGGGTCAGACTCAGGGGCTGAGGGAATAGGGGGCGACGCAGCGAAGACGAGGTGCCGAGCGATGGGTTTGGGCGCTGCGTTGGCAAAGCGAACGGTCAGATGGAGATGCGTGCGGGAGTCGTGAGTCGCGAGAGCGAAGCGTTCGAGGAAGACGCACCGAGGTAGAGCTTCCCGCCTTTCTTCGGGCGAGGAAGCAGCGCCGACAGCGCGCGCAGCTCTTCGCCCCCGACGCCGGCTCCTTCGTCTCCCTCCGCCTCGCCGTCGGCGCTGAGGGCCCATATATCGTAGGACCCGGTTTTGCGCTCCAGGCGGCCGACCTTGACAGTGAGCGAAGACGGCGGCGGCGCCGATATCCGCACATCCTTAAGATGCTTTGGCTTAATCTATAGATCAAATATACATATATGACATGTTGCAGTCAGAGATTGGCACAGACGCGGAGGAGGGTCCTCAGGTGGGAGGGGTGAAGGAGCGGCGAGGTCGACGCACATTGTTCGGGACACGCACGAGCCAGAGCTCTGCATCTTCGTCGCCTTTGAACTGGTCGTAGTCGAAGTCTCCAAACTCGATGTTCTCGATGTCGGGTAGGACAGCGCCCTCAGGGGGCGCGTAGATCCATTTGGGGTCAGTGCCCTCGTTCCGCGCCTCAGCGACCTCGTCGTGCACCTGTTCTTTGCCCTTGGCATGCTTCTCCTTGCCTTTGCCTTTCAACGCATTTTTTGCCGTTTTTTGGGGAACGAGAGAGGCGGACATCGTGCGTAAAGTCGATGGACGGGGTATATTGGGCTGACAATCAGACGGACAGCTCAGGAGTTGCCGGATTCGGACGACTGTTTGGCAACAGCCTCTGAATCAAACAACGCCAGCATTGTTGGCATCTTTGTTTACTCACAAGTCACAAGGGCATATTCACTCAATTTTACCTTTCACGCAGTGTGTGTGATATGATTTATTATTTGCTTCAATTTAGGGTATATGGGGGTATGCGTATAGTATAGTTCAAGGTCTGACCAGCAGACCAGGACCAGAGGTCGTTGACGCGCATCAGTTGTAGACGCCCTCCTCTCCCACGACTCGCAGAGGGCGGTCCCCCTCTCTATGATTGTACGCCTCAGGAATACGAACGGATAACGCCTCTAACTTCGCCAAAATATCATCGTCGTCAACATCGAAGTCTGGGGAGTGCGTCTCAGGGGTAGCTGCGCCGCTCCCGCCGCTCCCATCGCTCTCATCAGAGTCCTCAATTGTAAGATGCGGGAGCTCCGCGTTCATTGGAGGCCCGGGCGAGGGAGAGACGATCCCGGGCGCGTCCATGTCCACGTATTTGTTGCGGCGCTTCAGCCTCACACAGTCTCTCGCAGCCATGCGCGCGTTCATGGGCGCCTTGGCGAGCTCCGCGTCGGTCATGAAGAAGGTTCTGATGCGGCCGACCTCGCGGCGGAGCTCCATGAGCGAAATGCGCAGGTGCGGTTGGAAGGTGAGGATGCGGCGCACGAGGCCGTTCGCCTCGCGCGAGATGGGGAGGATCTTGACGAGGTACTCCGGGTCGACGAGGAACTTCGAGAAGCTGGGGTCGTCGAACGTGGGCGCCTCCCAGGGTGTGTGGCTCGTGAGCATGTTTACAAGGATGATGCCGAGCGCCCAGATGTCCGCGAGGCGGGCGTCAAACTTGAGCGAAGAGGGGTCTTGGCCACAGCACTCTGCGCAAAAAGGTCAGCGGCCTCGACTTTGTATATGGCTGTGTCGAGCGCGACTTACGAGGACTCATAAAAGTGGACGTCCCGGTGCCCCAGCAGTCAACCCAGTTGTGGGAGGTCGCGAGGCCAAAGTCGGTGAGGTAAACCTGCGAGCCGTCAGGGGAGCAGAGGACGTTGTCCGGCTTCAGATCGCGGTGGTATATGCTCTTTTCATGGCAATACTGCAGGGCGTCGATGAGCTGCGTGAAGGCCCGCTTCACGTTCCCATTGTTGCGGTAATATACCTGGCGGTTAGTGACCGCATCGAGCAGGTCGCCAGATGTGCAAAGGTCCATGACCACAAATATGAAGTACTCGTCGCATTTGACAACGCGGTCGAGGGTGACGACGTTGGGGTGCGACGAGGCGCGCCAGTGCATGTTGACCTCGTGCGTCTGGTATTCGGTGATGTGATGCTCTGGGTCGTAGCGGAGGAGCACCTTCACCGCAAACTCGCGCGGCGTCGGCGAACGTGTCTCGATAGCACGATAGACAGCGCCGTAGGCTCCAGAGCCTACCATATCGAGCAGCATGAGGGAGTCGTTGTCGATGAAACGACCTTGGAGGTTGGGCAGGATTTCGGTGATGCTAGTCATAGTGCAGTGAGTCAAAGTGATGTGGGATATGCGGTCAACGCAGATAGTTAGGGGCTATGATGTGAGGTTGTTGTGGTTAGAGGTCAAGAGAGAGTATGGCTCTTCGTCGCAGGAAGCGCCTCTTATAAACCCTTGATGTCTCGGATAGCTTCATTGCACGAATGTCGCGCGGAAGGGCTGCATTACGTTCCCGAGACAGTTGGTGACGTCCAAGCCATCACGTGATCGAAGTCATCGACGCTGCGCATATAGTTCTGCTTTCCGCGCATCGCCTAAAGGCTGTGGTTCGAGGGCCGAGACTCACTATTCATCGGAGTCGAATGCGTGGAATGGAAAGCTGAAAAGAGCTCTCAGGTACGGACATGCACGGAATCGACACACCTGTACAAAACTCTGGACCTTCAAGCTTCACTGGACAGGACGGCAGCAGCAAACGGGCGCTCACCAGCAGAAGAAAGAAGGATGCGCCTAATAATAATGCAAAAACAGTAGAGACAAGCTCGCGCCGATGAGGAACAGCAATATCCACATCCGCCCGTCCCGCGCGCGGCGGCGCGCCTCGCGCAGCTGCACGTTCCCCTTCTCGACGAGCTCGCTCGTCGCGACCGCGTCCTCGTAGATCCTGTCCGTCACCTCTGCCTGCCGCGTGAGCTGCGCGACGAGCTCCATCTGCAGCGCACTGATCTCCAGCAGTCGCACCTCTGCCTGCTGCACCGACGCGTACGTGTCCTCCACTGCGCGCAGAATCTGCGCGTTCTCGCTCTCGAACTGCTGTATTTGGGATGCCGACAGTTCGACGTCATAATCGTCATCGTCGTCATCGTCATCGTCGTAGCGGTCGCCATACTCGTCTGGCGGCAGAGCCGTCGCCGACGAAGCCGCAGAATACGGCGCGCCGATCGTGGACGCGAAGCTGTTCGCGAGCGTCGAGGATGCACCGCCCAGGATCCAGCTTGCGCCGATGCTCTTGCCCGGCGGGCCATAGCTGTCCGCCATCATCGAGTCCCCGACGCTCATGTGCATCGCCTGCTGCGCGGCGCCCGACCCGAGCGTGCGCGTACGCTCCGTATGGCGGCGCACGCGCTCCTCCTGGAGCTCCTTCTGCTGCTGGCTGACCTGCGCGAGCCGCCGCGTGAGGTACCATGTGACGGCCGCGTTGTGCGCGGCGACGTACTCCGAGGCGATGGTGGAGGTGTCGTGGCGCAGGCGCGCGGGGAGCATGCGTAGGAGGGGATTCGCCTCTTTCGCTGCGAGCTCGGTGCGTTCTGTGGAAGTAAGAAAGACGGCATCAACGTGTGTCTGTGTGTGTGCGCCAATTTGCGCGGGTTTAGGTCGCTCTCGCTGCTCTGAGCAAGTGAAGTGCGGCATTATGTACCGGCCCGCGTTATATGTGGCTTCACAAGTTGAGGCTTGCTAGGGGGAGGCCACTCACGCTTTTCCAGGGCCTCCATGTTCTTTACCCGCTCCGCGCACCGCGTCAGTATCACCCGCACCTGCAAGTCGATCTGGTCCCGCTCCTCGTTGGTAAAATGCCGCCGGTCAAGGAACGACGATTCCAAATCCGAGAAATCGAGCGCGCGCTCGCCCGTCCGCGACGACGTGCCTGGGTGCCGCGAATGCACGTCCAGATACGGCTTGCGGATGTTCGCGAGCATGCGCGAGAGCGTGTTGACGTGGGTGAGCTGCGCGCGCGGGTCCATCAGGCGGGGGCACATCAGAGGCGGCGCGGGAGGGGACGCACGATGTTGTGGGCCTCTTGCATGTATTCCTGCATTAGCGGGGGCGCACCTTCCCGCTGGCTCTCGCCCGGGACACGTCGCGACGGACGGGTCAGCCTCCGGCGCTTCGCCTCGGGGATCTCTTTCCGTTTTGCCTCTACTAGGCCATGGAACATCGTGGTGTGGTCTGCGCCTGTCATACGAAAGGGTATTGGCCACTGAGTGTATGGGTGGGTCGAGTCGTGGGTGAGTATGTGCGCTAGACAAAACGATCGTGGTTGCTACTTATGAGTCCCCGTCAACACGTGGAATACAAGTCCGCCACGTGATGAGCCGACTTGTTGTCGGGAGGTTTTTGTTCAGCGTTTGTTCTGTGCAGGGACATGATTGTTTTCTGGTCAAAGGTGGACAAGAAAGAAATTCGCTCGCCATGGAGACGTCGTTCGGACTTTTGGACGGTACAGTCGTGGCCTCAGGCCACAAGCATCGTGTAAAGCGTGTTGGAGTCGATTTCAGTGGCGTGTGTCCGTGCAGGCCGAATTCCGACGAGAGGAAGTACACACGGGCCTCCAACTTCATTGTGATCTCCAGAACAAATGGAAAGGAAAAGGTAAATGAATTCTGAGACGGTGCATGCTTCTATGTAAGGGACCGGAGACAGTGGAGGATTCAGACCCCAGATCATTTCTTTGGCTTGCGTTCCCTGTATAACTCCATCTTTACTTACCGGCGCTGCTTCTGATTTGCTCTCTCAATGGCTTGCGAATATGGCGCGACCCTTACTCACTGTAGCGCCCTCAAGTATTCAGCGCTCAGCCATCCGCCGGTGCTGGAGAAACGTTGATACAATAGCGAGAGCACGTTAGAAGCATGAACCATTTCCAGGTCCACGCACATACCCTCCGGCAGTTGTCTACAATGCCATAAGGAACGAGGTAAAGCCCACCTCTTGTCCTCGAGGCTCGGAGCCTGGTCAACGTGTACCAGACGACTCCATTCTGCCGGGCCTTAGACTCTGCGGGCACGAGACTCCATCGCAGCATTTTTTCCGAAAATTACGAGCGGTTTTCGGTTTGCTGGAGCGCAGGAGGAGGGACGAAAATATTTTTAACGAAAAGTAGATGCTCCGGGCGCAGCGAGGAGACGGAGGGCGCGCAAAAACAGGCGGGCAATGCATTGAGTTGGCCAGAAAAGGGAACGGGACGCTCGGCAGCGCTCGGCAAGGGACCGAGGGAGCGTGGGACTGGAGACAATGCCACCCTCGAAGTTTGTCTCGCTCTTCCCTTTTATTCTCCGTCTCGTTGGTCTTCTCCTCCTCACTTTCCTTCATCCCCCCTTCCCTCCCACACTCTACTTCCACCGTCATGTACGCCTTCAACGCGTTCGTCCTCGTCCTCGTCGCTCTCTTCTCCTTCGCGAACGCACTCCCGCTGGGTCACGGGCACATTCGCCGTTCATGTCCTCACAACGCGCGTGCTTCTGCTCTCTCGGCCATCGAGTCTGCATCGTCCGCAGCATCGTCCGCAGAATCCACCCCGCTCTCCTCCACAGTGCCCTCGTCTTCGTCTAGCGCTGTCCCTACCGCTACCTCGTCCAAGGCCGCCGCCTCCCACTCCGCGTCTGCCCCCTCTTCCTCTGCATCCTCTGCGAAGGCCACTGCCACGCGTTCTGCCACAAACAACGCTGTCACTGGCTCCCTCCTCGGTGCCCTCTTCCCCATCGCTCAGCCCTCCACCTCCTGGACCACCCTCCAGGGCATAAGCGGCGCCCTCTCCCTCTCCGACTCCACCTTCAACCCAGATCACGTCCTTTCCTCGCTCACCCACAACTACGTCGCTTCCCCCGGCTCAGACTCGAAGCTCTCCATGCAGGCACACTACCCCAAGGGCTCGTACACCTTCGGCCACCAGCCCCAGGGTGGTATCTCGTTCTACGCCCCCGGCCCGTCGGACGTCGATCTCACAACGGCCAAGGAGGCCACCTTCGGCTACTCCGTCATGTTCGATGAGGGCTTCGACTGGAACAAGGGCGGCAAGCTGCCCGGTCTCTGTGAGTGCCTTGGCATCATTCGCATCCTCGGCTATCCGTGCCATCATTCGTTGTGTGATGTCGCTTTATTGAACCACCATGCTGACCCCCTCGCCTTTTTTTTTCTCCGTAGACGGAGGTGACGACGCTACCGTCGCTGTTTCCTGCTCCGGTGGGCGCCGCTCCGACGCGTGCTTCTCCGCGCGTCTCATGTGGCGCACGGACGGCCAGGGCGAGCTCTACACCTACCTGCCACCCTACACGGACTCGCGCTTCGCCGCAAATGAGAAGCAGTGTTCTGTCGCGCCCAAGTCGGAGTGCAACCCGACGTACGGCGCGTCCGTTGGGCGCGGCTCGTTCAGCTTCGAGGCGGGCAAGTGGACGACCGTGAGCCAGCGCGTGCGCCTGAACGACGTCGGGCAGGCAAACGGCGAGCTCGAGTTGTTCGCGAACGGGGAGAGCGTGGTCAAGGTCGACGGCCTGATCCTGCGCGCGAGCGACGCCGGGCGGCTGCGTGGCATCCAGATGCAGACGTTCTTCGGCGGTGAGCTGCTCCCTTCTTTTCTTTTGTTTGATCTGGGCGCTGAGACTGATATTTTTTCCGTGCAGGCTCTACTTCCGACTGGGCATCCCCCAAGGATCAGAACACGTACTTCTCCGACTTCTCGATGGCCATCACCGAGAAGCTCTGATCCTCTCACTACCCCACCCCACCCACTAACCGACTTAGACCAACTTGACCAACCCACCAATTGACGCCGCTCGTCCAGCACGAGCCCCCGTCCGCTCCCTACTTACTTATATATACTCTAGACGAGCCTGCCCCACCTCACATGGGCCCTCTCTCCTTTCCTCACTGACCCACCCGCCACCCGCACCCAATATTCTCTGCACATTGTATCCACTTGCTTACGTTTTCTCTTGAGATTCTTGCTTTTAATGCGCTTCCGCGACGCGGCGCGCGGGCAGGGCTCCCGCGCGTGCGCGTACGTGCCCCCCCACGATCGTGCTCGCTTACGACCCCATGACGCCTGAGACGTGATGCGCTCGTACTCAGATAATGAGCGCTGCAGCGCCGCAGCGGGGCCGCGGCGGCGTTGGCTGGCTGGGAAGGGGCCGCGGCGTCGCGCTTGCGCGGCGCGGGCGGTCCCCTGGTTGTATCGTTATTATTGTCGTGCGTTATGTCTGCTGGAATAGATGCTGTTTCTGCGCTTTGCTCTTGCTTTTGCTCTTGCGCGTTTGGAAGTTGTGTTGGTCGCACATCCACAATCGCACTCGCACTTGCACCGAGTCGTCCGAATGTGAATATTCTGGTGTTTCGGGCGACGCGGCTGTGATGATGCGGCGCGGTGCAGAAGAGCTGCAGAAGTGGTACAGATCGTGGAAGGTCGAAATATATGGTCTGAAACTGACCCAAATAGATACCATATTCGGGTGGAAGCCCGGCTGAGTCAGCTCCAGTAAAGGTCGCAACACTGCCACAGCTGAGGACGTCCTAGAGGGCACTGTATCGCTCAGTATACTAATAAGTAAGTTAACAACCGTGCAGGCGCCGAGTCTGCGTTATGATCTACGTCATCGCTCGTATCTTCGCGCTCCGGAGTCCGTGATGCGTTCTCACCTTTCAACAGTCTCCGTCTCCCTCGAGTCCAAGCATCCTGTTATCATTCAACTTCGACGGAGTGATCTAGCAGTCGAGATCCGACATGTATGAACTAGCCGACGCTTCCGACGATCACCACAATCACCACGATGGACACGCGCGCCACCATCATCATCACGACCACGACAGCAACGACACGGACGGTGCCTCCCTCGTCCACGCAAATGCAGCGCACTTCGATGCCGAGGCAAACGCGACGGACGACTCGCCCATGCGGCTCGAGGTCGCGAGGCGTCTTGCGCGCGCACTGCGCGCCGCGTACGCGTTCGACGAGGACGCGACGACGGTGATGGACTACGCATGCGGCACCGGTGCGTCCCCGCCCCCGCCCCCGTCCTCGCCCTCGCCTGCGCTCGCGCTGACCGCCGTCGTGCCCGCCGCAGGGCTCGTCTCGCGCGCGCTCGCGCCGCATGCACGCGTGCTCGTCGGCGTCGACGTCAGCCAGGGCGCGGTCGATCGCTACAACCTGCGCGTCGCGAACCAGGGGATCCCGCCCGCCGAGATGCGCGCCGTGTGCGCGGAGCTGCGGGGCGACGCGCAGGAGCTCGCGGCGCTCGGCGGGGAGCGCTTTGACGTCGTCATCGTGAGTCGAGTCGCTCGCTCCCCTCCACGCGCGTAATGTTCAGTCAGGGTCACACGTGGGCTCGATGATACTCCCGCCTGCGCGCCGATCTGTCTTGTTTTGTTTTGTTTTGGGTCGTGTCGTGTCGCGCCGCGGGAAGTGCACGATGGCGTACCACCATTTTGCGGATATCGCGGAGACGACGCGCGTGCTCGCGTTCTTCCTCAAGCCCGGCGGGAGCCTGCTCGTCGCGGACATTATGAAGCGCACGAAGCCTGCGCCCGGCGGGTTGAGCTCGGGCTCGGGCTCGGGCGCAGGCGCAGGCGAGGAGCCCGACGAGGTCATTCCGAAGAGGTACCACCACATCGTCGCGCACACCGCGGGGCTCGGCGAGGCGGACATGCGGGGTGCGTTCGAGGGCGCGGGGCTCGAAGCATTCGCGTTCCGCACGGCCGCGCGCGCGCGGACGTGGGGTAGTGGAAAGGAGGTCGATTTTTTCGTCGCGAGTGGGGTGAAGCCTCTGGAGGACGCGGGGCAGGCGCTTAGTACGTAGGTTCGTCAGCGAGACGGCGCGGGTGTACGATGCGGCAGTTTGGGTCAAGGTTCGCGTGTGTTGTGCGAGCGCGTCGCGCGAGGGGTCGGCCCAGTGCTCGCGACGATGTTCAACTGTATAAAATGAAACTGCAGGCTTCAACCAGTGTTCATCAATGAATCCCATCACTTTGAGGCCTTGAGATCTCAACAGCTGTATGAGGTGAAACTAGGACGATTTTTTTTTTGCATCGCACTCTATTTTTCCAGAGATTTGAGAAATGCAGTCGATCTAGATCGCTTTCGGAGAACCCACGCGCTGCAGGTCCGCTGACTCAGTGGCTGAATGGAGGCTGCATAAGCGGCACGCTGTTTGCACCCACGCCCGCCCCGGCCACACCCACATGCGCTCTGGCGAATGTCGAACAGCAGGACGACTCAAACACTTGGCCTGCTTTCCAGAGTTGCTTCGTCCTTGAAGGCAACATGCATTTCCGACCCATCACCCGTCATGCTGGTGTCAAGTCTTGCCTCGTTTGCATAGCTGGCCTGGAGTCCGGTATGTACCGTACGCTACCCGTATGTCGAGAAATTTCCACCAAGCCAGGCTGAACTTCGTTTAGCCGGTGAGATGATATCATCGAGTTCCTGAGCATCTAGAGCACCTATAAGAGGCGCCAGGCCTAAATATTCTGACTCGTCCATAACCTCCCGTGCGCGCTTCTGAGATGTCTCAGCAAACTGTTTTCCGCCTGAAGGAGGCCCTGGGTCCGTCTGGCTACGTCAAGCTCCGTGAATCCGTCCCTTCCCCAAAGGCGCATGAAGTCCTGGTCCGCATCCACGCGGCGTCTCTCAATTTCCGCGATTACGCTGTCTCCAAGGGTCTATATCCCTTCCCCATCAAGGCCGATGTCGTCCCAGGGAGCGACATGGCCGGGGAGGTCGTCTCTGTCGGCGAGGGCGTAGCGGGCTTCAAAGTCGGTGACCGCGTCAGTGCCAATTTCGACCCGACGCACTTCTTTGGCCCGCAGCCTAATTGGAAGGGTGCGTTTGCTCGGCGATTCCACGCTTGACCATGATTTCACGCGTTCTGCGTGCTTAGGCGGCCTCGGTGCGCCGATTGACGGTGTCCTGCAAGAGTACCGGGCGTTTGACGAGCACGGTCTTCTCCATATTCCGAAACATCTGACGTGGGAGGAAGCGGCCTGCATCCCATGCGCGGGCGTTACCGCTTGGAACGCACTATATGGCGGTATTCCTCTTATCGCTGGACAGACCGTATTGTTGCAAGGAACTGGCGGCGTCTCTATGTTCGGCCTGATCCTAGCTCATGCTGCTGGTGCCAAGGTGGATATGACTTGTCGTATCTCTACGCCACCACTCATGGGTTGTTGGACAGACAATTATCACCTCTTCATCTGACGAGAAGCTTGAGGCAAGTGCTTTGCCTTGTATGACAAGATTATCACCGATTAATGAATTGACATAGATTGCGAAGAAGCTAGGTGCCACGCACACCATCAACTATAAGAAACAGCCCAACTGGGATGAGGTCGCTCTTGAAGTTCGTCTTGCGCTCTAGAACGGGTTTATAACGTTACTCACAATTTTTGTTGTCATTTCAGCTTACAGACGGCGAAGGGGTTCACCATATATTTGACAATGTCGGCGCGCGAGAGATCGAGAGATGCTTCAATTGCGTCGCGGCCGGAGGAACGATCAGCAGCATCGGGTTCCTTGGCGGCCAGCCGACAACAAGCCCGAATGTCCCCGGCCTTGCTCTTGCAAAGGGCGCCATTCTTCGGTGAGCGCTGCCTTTCCTTGCATCCTGATATCTAGCTCACACATCGGTCGATGTCAGAGGAATCAATGTTGGATCGAAGCAGTTGCACAGCGACCTCCTTCGATTTGTCGCGACCAAGCAGCTGAGGCCATACATCGACAAGGTCTTCCCTCTCGACCAATTCCCTGAAGCCGTCGAATACTTATCCCGGGGCGAACATATTGGCAAGATCGTCATCCGTGTCTCTTCTCCCTGAATTCTCAGAATCTCTTTCTACGTTTTGTTGGCCCGCGACGTGCTGATAGTTGTACGCTATTTGGACGAGTATGTAGCCTTCTGGTAAAGTTGTAAGCAATGTAAGCAGTGATTGTTTGGTTTCATCAGCTCTGCTCAGGTAGTCTTATGTTCACCACAACTATCCATCAACACTTGGCGTCACATGGCTTGACTTGATTGTCATCTATAAATGTTCAGATTCAGTGGTCGGCGTTCTATAGCCATCTGTGTGCTAGACGTCAGTGATTTTTCCCTCTGAACGGGCGGTCGCTGACATTATGACGAAATGGACCCCTTCAGCTTTAGACAGGTTCGGTTGGGCGCGCAATCTGCGCGCCTGAAAAAACAGCGTCCAGAACGTGTGATTAATTCGAAGATTTCATGACATTCACGCATCGGTCACATGCAGAAACACCTGACACTCGCGATTCTACTACTTAAGAGAAGTGGGTCCAATTTCAGTTCATACGGCTTGCCCTCACCGCCCTGCGACGCGCCCGCTTCACTGCTCTTCGATAATGCATCTACAAGGGCCTGTCATCGCCGCTGTGCTATTCAGTCTTGCAAATACTCGCGCGGAGTATGTCGATCCTCGCGTTCTAGACAGTTGCCCAGGGTACAACGCGACCAATATCCAGACGACCGGGGCGCACCTCACGGCCGACCTTGTCCTCGCCGGGGCAGCGTGCAACGTATTTGGCAACGACACGGCGAAGCTGTCGCTGGAAGTGACATACGAAGCCGGTAAGGCTGCTATATCACACGTCACGTCCACTCACGGGTGTAACGCATCGCCCGTTTCAGAGACGCGTATTCATCTAAAGATCACCGATCCGTCCGAGGTTCGTTATGAAGTTCCCCAGTCCGTTCTGCCGCGCCCGTCGGCGAGGGAAGACCTGTCTGTCTCCGACGCGCTGATCAGGTTCAACTACACCGCCGCTCCGTTCTCGTTCAGCATCTTCCGTGCCGAGACCCAGGAAATCCTGTTCTCCACCGCGTCCCACCCTCTCATCTTTGAGCCTCAGTATCTGCGCGTGAAGACGAACCTCCCCGCGAACGCAAATGTCTATGGCCTCGGCGAGCACACGGATCCATTCCGCCTCGACACGGCGAACACGACGCGCACCATGTGGTCGCGCGACGCGTATGGCATCCCGGTGGGCACGAACCTGTACGGGAATCACCCCGTCTACTTCGAACATCGCCCGACCGGGACGCACGCAGTGTTCCTCTTGAGCTCGAACGGGATGGACGTGAAGATCCGCAACAACGAGACGGCGACTGGGGCGACTACGCTCGAGTACAACGTGATTGGAGGGGTCCTTGATTTCTACTTCCTTGCGGGGAGTACAACTGATCCTGCGGAAGTGGCGAGGCAGTATGCGCAGGTGGTTGGCACTCCTGCTGAGGTTCCATACTGGTCGTTTGGCCTGCATCAATGTCGTTTTGGATATCAAGGTAAAAACATTGACAATCCCGGTCTGCGATGTCGAGCCTTGACGTCAGTGAACTTTGAAAAACCTCAGATTTTGTTGATGTTGCCAACGTCATTACCAATTATTCTTTGGCGTCCATTCCTCTCGAAACAATGTGGACCGATATCGGTCAGTGAGCAAGCTTAGATTTACCAGCACATGTCTTGACAGCCCGTAGATTATATGTACAAGCGCAGGATCTTCACAACCGATCCCGATTATTTCCCCACATCAAGAATGCGAGAGATCGTCGACTATCTGCATGCCCACGATCAGAAGTTTGGTACGTACCTTCACCTGATATCCAGAGGACAAGGTTTCACCAGTTTGCCTCCGCAGTTTTGATGACCGACCCTGCAGTCGGTTATCTACCTGGCGAAAATTATGGCCCTTACGATCGAGGCACTGATTTGGATGTATGGATCAAGGCTCCGAATGGAAGTGCCAGCTTAGGGCTTGTCTGGCCAGGCTAGTTCCTGATGAGTCTGCTGTCGTCTCGATACTCACTCGGCTGTTTTCTCTTGGATAGGTGTCACAGTATTTCCTGGTACGCGGGTGTTCGCAAGTTTTGCTGACTTATGAGTTTCTGATCAGCATCTTAGATTGGTTTCATCCACAAATCACAGAGTAGGAACACTCTTCATAATTTATCGATGTATTCATAATCGCTTCCCCTGAACAGATACTGGAACAATGAATTCCAGTTGTTCTATAATCCGGAAACCGGTTTAGATATCGACGGCGCTTGGATCGACATGAACGAGCCATCCAGTGTATGAATCTCGATTATTCGTTCGTGCTCGAATATTCATCGCATTTCTCTTCAGTTTTGCACATATCCATGCGATGACCCATTCGCTCAAGCGATCGCGCAAGACCTCCCGCCGCCTCGCACAGTTGCGCCTCCTGATCCCAATGCGCCTATCTTTGGCAATGACAAATCCAAGAGAGCAGCCCCTAGCCACGAGGGTCAGGATGTATTGAATCCCCCGTACAAGATTGATAATGCCGCTGGCGTACTATCCGACAAGACAGCATATGTGCGTAGAATGCAGCAATTGCAGGCGGCAATATGCATCTTAATCATGATGTTTTCTAGAGCAATGTTGTGCATGCCAATGGGCTCATTGAATACGACACGCGTCGGTATCGTTCATGACTTTTCACGAGGGCAGGTATTCACTCGATTCTCTAGATAACATGTATGGGACGATGATGTCCTCCGCTACGCACGACGCAATGCTTGCTCGACGTCCAACCCTGCGTACGTTGGTCATCACCCGCTCAACCTTCGCAGGTGCAGGGAGCAAAGTCGGCAAGTGGCTTGGGGACAATATGAGCACCTGGCAGCACTACCGCCTCTCGATCGCTGGTATGCTAGGCATGGCGAGTGTCTACCAGATTCCAATGGTTGGCAGTGACATCTGTGGATATGGTGCGTGAAAGTCTCCATACCAGAGCATTAACAGTATAGCCTTATCATTGTTTAGCGGCGAATACGACGGAGACGCTCTGTGCTCGATGGGCAATGCTGGGGGCGTTCTACCCTTTTATGCGGAATGTAAGTCAAATAAGTGGTCCACATCACATCGTCTGATCGCGCTTCTAGCACAACGCCGATACGTCGATCAGCCAAGAATTCTACCGTTGGCCACTTGTGACCCAGGCAGCGAAAAGCGTGCTCGACATTCGGTGAGGCTTTTCACATCGTAATGAGCTCCTCTAACATGTGCCTGCATACATAGGTATCGCCTCATAGATTACATCTACACGGCATTCCACACCGCTCACACTGACGGGACGCCCGTACTCAACCCGCTTTGGTTCAAGTACCCGCACGATGTAGCGACGTACCCGATAGATCTTCAATTCTTCTATGGCGACTCTATACTTGTCTCCCCCGTCACCGAGGAGAACTCGACGTCAGTGACGTTCTATCTACCAAAGGACCGCTTCTACGACTTCGCCACTCTCGCTCTGGTCGATGGCCAAGGGGCTAACGTGACCCTTGATAACGTCAACTTTACCACCATTCCTCTGCATATAAAAGGCGGGGCCGTCTTGCCCCTGCGGGCGACTGGGGCCATGACCACAGCGGAGCTCAGAAAGACAGACTTCGAGTTTGTGGTCGCGCCGGGCTTGGATGGAAAGGCGACGGGGTCGTTGTACATCGACGACGGAGAGAGAATTGTTCAAAAGGCGACCACAACCGTGGCGATGACGTATCAACAGCGCTCCTTGACAGTCACGGGCCAGTTCGGATACCACGCTGATGTCAAGGTCGCCCGCGTGCTGTTCCTTGGCGTCGATAAAGCTCCGCAAAAGGTCGAGATCGAAGGGCGCGGGCATAGTGGCCCTGCACCCTTTTCATACGATTCGAAGACGAAAGTGCTCCGAGCAGAGGTAGCAGTTCCTCTCCAAAACTTCCAGATTCACTTCTCTTGATTGCTGTTAATTTCGAACACTCATACCAATCAGACCTAATTCGATTGGAATCGTATAGGAGCCAATACACACACTGATGTATATCTGATTATCTATAGCAATACTCAACACCATTGTAATTACCCCTTCAACAGTGGGCATGTCCCGACATTGCCATTTAAATTGGGAAAACGGTAAGTGATACCGAGCACAACATATGAACCAGCGCACAATGAGACTAGAAGCCGCGGACATCAACAACGGAACGAATTAGAGCGATCGTCATCGTTGAACCACCACGAGCCGTAGATGACGCCTTGATTTTCGTCGGCCAGGTAGTCAAATAGCCCGCGTGATAGATCGAGACCTCCGCACGGGCATCCCGGGCACTGCAAAATGCTTAGAATCTGAAACGACCAGCAGCGAAACTCTGACAAACCTCATCCACCACAGAGGCCTGCGCAGACTTGCCGTTGTAAGTGATGGTGATCTCTTTGAAGCAATGAGGTCCGGGGTAATCTTTCCCGTATTGCTGATTATACGCTGCCGGTGAGCGGAGGTTTCAAGCAGAGGATGTCGATCGATAACGTACAGCAGAGTTCACGGCGACAACCTGCAAGAAAGTTATAGTGAATACTGATATTAGAGGAAATTCAGACGCAGATCTACTCACATATTCGGAGCCCCGGTTAGTATGACCGCAAGCGCCTCTGAACAGTCCATGAGCGACTGGGAAGCGATATGAATTATGAGCACCTTACTTTCCAACATCATAAAACGTGAATTTAGCGTTGTCGAAGCGTTTGTATAGCCTAACGTCGCTCCTGGCTCGACGAGCAATGTCGCGTGAGTGGTGACGAGACGCCTCGTGGGCGTTGCTTTCCGTGAGAGCGAATGCCGAGAGGGAGAGCATGACGAAAGGGAGAGTGATTAAAGTGAATGCAAGCATTATGATTTTCTGAAAGAATGGCTAGGTGAGTTGAAGGAATGTCGAGGGAATTGCGATTGCTGCAAAGGTTGTCGTCCTGGGGGTTGTTGTGAAACGGGGCTCCTTAAGTACTTTACCGAGTCCGGCATCCAAATTGACGATCTTCTGGCTCATGTCCGGCGTTGCTCAAAAGCCTCTCGATTTCAAGATGACGGAACATAG
Source organism: Heterobasidion irregulare TC 32-1 (assembly GCF_000320585.1). NCBI lineage: Eukaryota > Fungi > Basidiomycota > Agaricomycetes > Russulales > Bondarzewiaceae > Heterobasidion > Heterobasidion irregulare. Next base: position 391,640 of record NW_009258198.1, on the reverse strand, counting down.
ATCATCGCGTAGTACGTCAAAATTCAACACGTACGGCGATCATCCCCGCTTTTTCAAAGCTGAGAGTCGCTGCTGTCCGCCACGAGAAACGAAACAAGAACCAATTCCTTCCGGAAACTCCGTTGTCTTCTCGAGGCTTGCTCCAATCCGCACCCGTCGTCGGCGAGAGGATCATCACTGTAGCATGATGCCAAACTTTCGGTTCTGTCATGCATATTGCATAATGTCACGACATGTCACGACATGTGACTCAGCGCGTCGTTTGTCACATCCGACACCGCCGCACTAACCGCGCCCACGCGTCCTGCACAGCGCCACCTCAAGTTCGACTAAACACCTCTGAACACATTGGGGCGAAACTCACAGCCCTCCTTTGCTCGTGCTAATTTGCCAGGAGGCTGACAAAGCTTGAAGCTAGAATAACCCTTCAAATGCCTCCCACGTGCGTGCCAGACAGGATTTCACCATTGATCTTTGGGCGACGTACTTATGGATTGTCATGCAGGCGGCGAGAGTTCACAGATGACGAAGAAAAGCTACTGATCAAATATATCGCCGCGTACGCTCATCAATTCAATGGTCGTATGGGGAATGAGTTGTTCAAACATCTCACCGACAACGTATGTTCCATTAGTCCGAACTGAGCAGGAACGAACTGTAGTCTATTTCAGGAAGAAAATAAGTGGCCTTGGGCTTCCCATCACCCATGGAAGTCCTGGAGGGAAAGGTATAAGAAGGATCGCGCATGGTTTGATTATCACATAGACTCGTACCAGAGAAAGCGCAACCTCGTCGCGGATCAGCCGGAGAACGGAAAGCGCAAACGCAAACGTGAGGAGGACGAGGACTCTGGATCGAAGAAGAAAAAGAGGGTGCGGACTGTACCTGCTAAGAGGGGTGAAGATGGACATGGGCATGGGCATGGCGATGACGGCGTGGAGGAAGGGGCTGATGGCGTGGAGGAAGGAGCTCAATCTAAGCGCCCAAGCACTGCACCCAGGTGTGTCTTTAATTTCGCACGACTAATGACACGATCTATTGACTTTTTGAATACCAGAAAAGCCTTCTCTGAAGTAGATGACAAACTGCTCATCAAGTTCATCGCCCTCAATATCCCTTCAGAGGGTGGACGATTGGGAAATAAGCCATATCAGATGTTGACGGAAAATGTTCGTCCCGATTGCAATCTTACCACACTGTCTCTCGTTGATATTCATGGATTCAGGCCAACGGATTGTGGCCATGGGCATCTCGCCATTCTTGGCATTCTTGGCGAGAACGATACAAGAATAAGAAAAAAAGCTTCAATAAGCAGATTTGCGACTATCAGAAAGCTCACGGCATCGACCCAAAGTTATTCGTCTCATTTCTACCTCAGAGATTATAGCTGACAGTGAAATAAGGAAGGACCCGATGAATCTAGCACGGCAGCGGCAGATATCGGTGCGGCTGAATTGCTGTCATTTTACATTCACGTCGCTCACGAAATGCAGCCCTATGACGATTCTCAGGACAGTACGAACTCATCTCACCATAAAAGGAAGAAAGGCCCCAGGGATGGAGGCCTCCAGGATGTACCAGCGCTGAAGGCTAGCAATGGACCTGAGGTTACTACTCAAAATGAGAAAGGCAAGGCTCGCGAGAAGCCTCTGACGGCTACAAAGGCAGGGAACACTGTTCCCGCTTCGACCGATAATCCTGCCGAGGAGACCCCCCAGCATCACGGTGCTGGCGAATCTAATGGTGATGATTTTATCCCAAGGTACGTTCATGAGGCCGATAGCCTGACGGCAAAGTGGCCCGGGATCACCGCATTTACTTCGAATGTTGCCGTGAATCTAGATCATCGAATCCCATTCAAAGCCCCGCTGCGACATCGTCGATTCTGTCTCAACCTTCCAACCCTCCGGGAAGCTCGGCCGTCGGATATGGATTACGGCCTACGAAGGCCGTAGCGTCACGCACCATCCACACTCCCACTAGGACAGGGGGTGCTACGCCGCGGGCTGCTGGGTCCTCGAAAGTCCCACGATCTACTCCTCAAACGCCCAGTGGACGCAATCCTCCCTCAGCCTCAACAAGCGATACAACCTACGACCTCACAACGCCCCTCCAGCAGCGTCCCCAAATAGACCATGCGAGGCCTACTCCGAAAGTGGATGGCCCTGATAGTATTGTGGAAGACGGAGACCATGGTACCACAGAAATCGCTCCGGAACCACAACGCATAGATATGGCATCGCTGCCTAGCCCATCCTCACACGTGCAACCGCTTCCAATATTACCCTCTCCCCAAAGGGCGCCTAAGCGACGAAAAGTGGTTCAAGCTATGGACGACGACATCTTCAAATCCTTGCCACCTTCTCCTCAGCCTGACTTTACTTCCCCTCGCCCTGTTCCCACAATCCCTCAAAAGCAGCGCGCGTTGCCTGTACTCGAACAAGGACCGTATGTGAGCGCTTACACGACTATTCAGGGTGACTCGAGGCTTTCACCTAGTGGTCGACGACAAAGTGGCGTGGAGGACGACGTTACCAAGACCGTCTGGCCACCCAAACGAGGCGCTACAAATCGAAAGGCAACCCTACCCAAACACCAAGGGAGCTTTGAGAAACCATCCCACCTTTCCATACCTGCCCCACATCCGATGTTTGATAACGATCCACACCGCTCACATGGATCACCCACGCCTTTGCCTCTTGAGGCGAGCCTGAAATCCAATAAAGCTGCCTTGGTGCAACCACCGTCCCTTCCGGATCGTACCGACACCGCCTTGCCAGGCTCTACAGATCATTTTCCCTTGCAGCGCAATCGTAAATCGACGTCTCCGGTCCAATCCTCGCCTTTGACCAACGGCTCGGACCAACGCAGATCTACCGCTCAGCCGAATGCCGTCGCAACTTCCTCCAGAGTTCAATTGACTCCTGAAAGATCGAAACACCCAGTCGATTCTAGACGTTCTGAACATCCCATACCAGCAGTTCCCGACCCGAAGCCGTCGAATTCACCAGCTCCCCTAAGGGCGTCGCCTGCTCCCGCGTTCAAATTCCCGATGTCTCGTACAACCGACCCTCGACGCAAATTGTTCCAGAAGATGCCGAAGCCTGTCAACGCGATCCCTACTAGGGTAGCCGAGGACGTGAAAAATACCCGCCGGCGGACATTGGCTGGTTTCCCAGAGGAGGTTCCTCACCTTGATCTTCTCTCTGCTACCAAACATCTGCGAGGTCATATGCTTGATCATGATCGCCGACAGTCATTGCCTCCATCCTCCATTCGGTCTGCCTCTCGCCAGTCAACGCTCCCAGAAGTTGTCTATGAGCATACCCTCCATCGCACATCCTCCATCACATCAGCAAATACTGATTACTGGAGCTCATGTCCCCGTCGGCAGTACAATCCGATCTCTCCGTCACGGCATTCTCCAACGTCGGCGTCGGTTTCGGCTGTCTCGCAGTTGCCGGAATCAGAAAGACGATTGACGATGGAGCTTGGAGCCCAGGTGGTGCTTCAGCGTATGGCAGAAAATCATGGCCTCCAAGAGAAGCTGGTTCGAGATATCTGGGAGCGCACGAACAGCTTTGAAAAGACGGATAAAGTCTGTCGGCAGATGCATTTAGCCATGCGACGTGCATATGAAGAGGCCTGTGCTGAGCTAGCACCGTCAGATGAGGATGAAGATGAGGGTAGCGACAAGGACTGGGACGACCACCGCGGGGAAGTTATCCCTCTGTCGCGTTCATCTGCAGAACATACGGCAACTCGCTCGCCAAAGCAGCCGATTCAAGCATCTAACGGCCTGAAATACATCCCATCTCCTGCAGACGCGGTTCCAGAGCACATGACGCCGGCTCTACACACCCGCGCAGCTCAGTTTGTACGTCTTGAGCGACAAGGAAGAGTGGACGAGGCAAAGAAGCGGGAGGGGCGAAGGGCGAGCTACGGAGGCAGTAAGCGTGTCGAAGACAGCCCTCAGAAGCAGTCGTTCACTCAACCGCAAGATGACGAAGGGGATAAACTAGATGACGAGGGGGATAAACTTGATGACGAGGGGGATGAATTCGATGACGAGGATATGTATCTCAATGAAGAAGATATTGAAGCTGGGCCAGCAGTCGAGGACGAGGACGAAGACGAGGGCGAGGGCAAGGGCAAGGATCAGGGCGCAGGCAAGGATGGAGATGAGGATGAGGTCGAGATTACCAAAGAACGCATAGACCTTGAGAAGACAGGCGAAGGCGAGGTTGCAGAAGAGAGTGTGATCGATCCTGGAGAATGGATGGAGGAGACAGGCGGAATCGACGAGGATGAGTTGGACGAAGAATTCATCGAAGAGGTTGCTATGGATGAAGACTTGCTTGTTGAGGAAGGTTTACAGGAAGACCTAGATCCCGCGGAACTGGAGCAAGGTAGCCCTGAGGAGCCGATGGACGACACAGGCGACGTCGACGATGAATCGTTGGGTGAGATAGCAATTGTCAACGAGGATGCTGTGGCTGAAGAAGATGCCTTGGATGAAGATGTCGTTGAGAAGGATGTCCCGCAAGTATCGAATCCCGCGGAACCGGAGCAAGACGATCTCGACACTGTTGACGTCGATGAATCAGCTATAAAAGTCGTCGTGGACTCAGACGAAGACTATGAGGAGCAGGCAGACTTTTTACCCAGGCCCCCTTCTCCGCGTGCCCCAGTGAGCCCGAGTTCGTGGGGTTCCTACGAGGACAAGCTTCTGGTGGATGGTGATGAGGACGCCCTCGATGATCTTGAGGCGAAGATGGGTCCAGGTTCTGTCAAGATACGAACTGCCTGGCTATATAGCCAATTTCTTTTCACCGCGTCTTAAGAAAATCTATATCATAGACTTCTTTCGTGGTGCAAATCATAATTGAATATATAGTCTTCGCACTGCGAAACGTGATTCTTTTTTATACATACAGCTGAAGTATTTTAGAGCTACTGACGAGAAACACGGACCACAATCTTTCCGAAGTGTCCTCCACTAGCCAAATACTCCAGAGCCGAGGGTGCCTCCTCAAACGAGAACACCTTGTCGATATAAGGCCTTAACTGCTTGACCTCGACGAAGCGCAACAGGTCGTGATGCAACTGCTTAGAGCCCACATTGATTCCCCTATACATGATCCTGTCAGCCAGCGATCATTCGTTGACACACTGCATACCGACCTGAGAGTAGCTGCTCTGATGATAGCAAGCATGGAGACATTAGGGTAACTCCCCTGCTGCAGACCACCGAGGAACCCAATAGCAGTGATGACACCACCCTTCGCCACGCAGGTGAAACATTTGTCGATTTCAGTTATTCCCACATTGTCGAAGATGAAGTCTACCCCGACGTCGTTGGTCAACTACAAGAGACTACAATCAGAAACCGCAATCAAGATGGCAGGACTTCTCGTACCTCCAGTACTACTTTCTCCCAGTCAGGGCGCTTCTTATAGTTGATCACATGCGTAGCCCCCAGCTTCGTCGCAAGCTAAGAGTGATGGTTAACCCTGCGATGAGATGAACAGATGCTTCATAGATCACCTCGAGTTTTTCATCTGAAGAGGAAGTTACGATGGTCTATTTAAGAGAGCAAGGTCTTATCAGTCGTTGCGAACTTGTGTAGATCCAAACTTAGGGTGCTTAACAGACGTACCCTTGCGCCGGCGGCATGAGCCAGAATTAAACCTGAAATCGAGACTCCGCCCGTCCCCTGGAACAGGACAGTTTGTCCAGGAATGAGAGGGATTCCTCCAAACAAAGCATTCCATGCAGTGACACCGGCGCATGGCCAGCAAGACGCCTCTTCATAGGTCAGATGAGAAGGAATGTGAAGGAGGCTCGTCTCGTTGAAAACGCGGTATTCTTGCAGAACGCCATCAATAGGCGCACCAAGAGCCCCTGCGCATGAGTTATTTTGATTAGTGAGAGCCAGAGACGAATAGAATATGTGCAATCACCGTCGTGGCTTGACTTGCGACCAAAATAGTGAAACAGATCGAAATTCGCTGTTACTCTGTCACCTATCTTGAAGTCCCGGGTATCTTCACCGAGAGCCACGACCTCTCCGGCCATATCACTGAAAGGTACCACATCTTTCTTCGTTCCCACAGGATAGGCGCCGATAGAAATAACGTGATCGCGATAGTTCAGTGAAACGGCATGAATGCGAACGAGGACTTCATGGGCTCGAGGGGATGGAATGAGCTCCTCAAGTTTGATCAGACCAGATGGACCAGTGGTTTCTTTCAAGCGGAAGACAGTTTGAGACGTCATTGGAAGTAGTATAGATGGTTCGCGATTGATATAGAGGGCCATGACCAACCTTATATATACGTATCTCTACAGCTTACTCACCTCTAGGGGTCCTAAAAGGTGTATTAGCAAGCCATTCACACTCATGACTTATCGCCTGATCAATGATCATGGACGGGGGAACGGAGCCTAGAAGTGGACTCATCAAGCATTGTCGATGACGCCAACACTTGTCGGGTTTAAGCCCTCTTTAAGGTCGACTAGAGATAAAAAATAACCAATGTCAGTGCTACGGTTCTGTAAAGGTGAGAAACAGGATAGTGCCTACCCAACAAAAACCTCACAGATTGAGCAAAGGCCCGAGAACGGGTCGTACCAACTTACCTGGGTGAGATTATCAAGCAAGCACGCCTTCGAGGGACTTGCATGGTCATACCCATCTTACCGAGCATCTTGCCAGAGTAGCATCCGTAAATATAGACGTCTGTACATTTAGATCTCCGAGTCTGACACATAGCATGTAACAGATTATGATGTCTTAGCCGTGCAGTGTTGGGTATGTGCAGCTATACGCGAGCTTTTTACCTGGCGATCGCAACAGAATGCAGCTACCAAAAACACGAGAATCAAGGACTCATAGAAGAGGAGAAAAGGGAATAGTGTGGACTGTGCACGATAACAATCGAACGATGGGGAGGCTTGAAGTCTAAGTCAGGCGCCACTTATCGCTGCCTTTTCTCGTTCATCTCTCCGCGTTTCGACGTATACGAATGTGGTGATGATTTCATCGACGATGGCCTCGCCCTCCGGATAGATTTCGAGGTATGCTTTGTGGGCCTTCCCAATGACGCCATATGAGCGCTGATGGAATCGAGCAATTGGAGTCTTGCTTTCATCATTGAGTGCCAACTGTCAAATTTCTGAGCGCCTACGGTTCGTCGGTGGAATATCTGAAATGCACGGCTCACGGAAGAGGTATCGTTTCCCAACGTCCACTGATACGAACGGCCGTCCGAGGCGGTGAAATCTCGTTTCCTGTATAATCCAGAAACGGAAGTTAGGGAGGGATGGAACACAACGTTCAAAAGTAATGTCGTCACCAGGCTAGCAAATTTGTATAGGGCATATATGTTCCCACAGAGACAGTGTGATCGCCAAATTTGAACATGGTCTTCCCGAACCTATGCCAATGAATCTGTGCGACTTCCTTCTCCTCCAACCGCATAAGATGGATGTCCGTGTCTGACTCGTTGTCACTGCGAACGTGGGCTACGGACTCGTCATGCGCTGTCCCGGAGTTAGACACGAAGCGCGCAACTGTGCTGGTCTTGCCCACTAATTTGAACGGCGTTTCCACTCGATAGAGGGGCATCCCATCTTGATTGCGGTAGACACTATTGATGGGCGAGTTTCGAGAGAGTGTGAGTTGCATAGGGAAGACAAAGGGGATGGATCAGCGGCCAGTACCCTTTGCAGCTCCCCCCCTACTTATAAGGTGACTCGACTCCATACATTCGAAACATAGCGCGAAATCGAACACAGGACGCCCTGGGGTCACAGCATGCGGAGTGAGGAGCGAAAACGCTGATCGAGCACCACATTTTGTATTCTTCGAAGCGCGCCGCATCGGTATCGAAGCGCTTGCAGAGGTGATGGCGTTTAGAAAGTGTCTTCAATTGACATTGTCGGCCAGCCCGTGTAAGAATGATGTCGCTGTCAAATCGCTGTCAGCCGTGTGGTATTCACCAGCGGTTACACTGAATTGATCAGTCCTTATGATCCACAAGGCACCACTCAATCGTACTATGCTTGTCAAAACAGTCAAAGTCGGCAGACCTTGCTCACCTGAAGAATATGACAATGGACGACTCAATCGCGTTCTCCTTTTTAGCGTCAGAGAGATACATATTGACGCATGCGGAAGTCGGGATTCGAGGATCAAATCTGTGACCAATGTGACCGACCATGATTGGGGATATCCGGGGTCCACCATTTGCGCTGTTCTAACTCTGGTCTAAGCATATTGTAAGGATAATCATGACGAGGATTCTGTAGTAGTACTGAATTACTGTAGCATAATCATTATGGCGAAGATTCTGTAAAACATATAATGGTAAGTAAATAACAATGAAGGTTCTGCATAAGACCAGAGAGGTGATGTCTATCCCTTCATAGAGTCATAGACGCTCCCCATTTTCCTTCCTTCTCATTATCTCAACGTATATGAATGTGATGACTATTTCATCGACAATAGGCTCGCCTTCCGGATAAATTTCGAGATATGCCTTGCGGGTCTGTCCAACGATGCCAAGTGAGCGGTGATGGTAACGAGCGATTCGAGTCTTGCTTTCATCATTGCGCGCCAACTGCCAAGTTTGCTAAGCCCCTTTCGTCAATAGGATCACCGAAGTCATAACTCACGGAAGAGGTCAAAGGTTCCATCGTCCATCTATACGAACGGCCGTCCGAGGCAGTGAAGTTTCGTTTCCTGCGATTCCTGCGTAATCCAAAAAATGGAGTTGAGATGAAATGGAACCCATGCTTCGGACGATAACGTCCTTACAATGCAGAAAGACCCATTCGGGGCATGTATGTCCCGACAGAGACAGAGCGTTCACCAAGTTTGATCATAGTCCCCCCGATCCTATGCCAGTGAATCTGCGCGACTTCCTGCTCCTCCAACCGCATAAGATGAATGTCCGTGTCTGACTCGTTGTCACTGCGAACGGGGGCTATGGATTCGACGTGCGCTGTCCCAGAATTGGACACAAAGCGTGTGATTGTGCTGATCTTGTCAACCAATTTCCACGGCGTTTCCACTCGATAGAGGGGCGTCCCGTCTTGGTTCCGATAGACACTATTCGTGGGCGAGTTTCGAGAGAGGGTGAGCTTCATGGGAAAAGAAAAGGGGAAATAATCTGCAGTAAGTACCCCCGCAGCCGTCATATTTATAAGGTGACTCCACCGACCGTCTGAAACATAGCGCAAACTCGAACACAGGACGCCCGGGGGTCACGACATGCGGAGCGAGGAGCAAGCACGCTGATCAAGCGCCGTGCCCTGTGCTCTTTGGAATGCGCCGCATCAATATCGTAGCTTTTTCCAGCGCCCCGACAGGCCACGATGACGCTTAAACAGTGTCTTCGATTGTCATTGTCAGCTGTCGGTGGTGCCACCGCTAGCGGCGCGGTACACATCAGCGCATCAGCAGTCACTGTATACTGAATTGATCGGTGCTTGTGATTTAGCACACCCCACTCGATATCACTGTGTTGTCAAATAGTCAAAAGTCAGAGGGCTTGGCTCATCTGTAGAATGTGACAACGAACGGATCGATTGCGCACTCCTTACTTGGCAGCAGGGTAGTATGTTATGGAGAGGTGCGTACAGAAATAAGAAGGTTTCATTTGGATGAGCACCATCCCCTGCATCGCAATGTATCTGCTGATGCTGTGATTGCATTCCTGAGGTTCACTGACATCTGAGCGTTCGGAGCATAGTTCTGACCGATGAGAGGTATCCGGGGTCTGTCATCAGCGCTGACGCTGCCCAGACACGCAAAGAAATTAGTCGTTTATTGGTCGTTTGAAGGTCAGGAGCATAATTAGACATGAGGATACAGGATGGTGGGCTGAGGTAGTAGTAAATTATATAGAGAGATACATGGAATGCACACCTGCGAACATGGGGCACCAGATCACTTATGGAATATTTAAACATATTGGACTGAGCCGTCTTGGGCCAGGTGGAGACCACATATCCAAGTTCGCGTGCCATACGATCTGCTGATCTCGGACACGCAGTTTCGGCTCGAGGGAAACTAGCAGCAAGTCATTGACAGTAGCACCTTCCCTGTAGGCTGTCCCGAGGTGTACACTGCCATCGTTCTGAGCACACGCCGAAGGCACAGAGTCAGCATTGGCAGAAAATGGTTTGATAAGATGAGCATACTCACCGCAAAGACTTCGACCAACGATGCTATGTATTTTGCCACGAGCTTCGCAAGGGTTGAGCGTCTGAGATGAATTTCGGGCCCTTTTCTGTATTTGTTTCGATACGGCCAATAGGTCGTGTGAATATACTTTGTACATGTCTGGAACCTAGGCCACTTGAAAGGGCTATCAGTTGACGTACATAGAACAAGGGAACGGGTTTACGTGGAAGTCGAGGAGGATTCTGTCGCCAGGAATCCGTTTGAAGGGTAGATCGGCATGTCCTTGCATCCAGTGACATGGCCTATCACCCAATAGATCGGCTATAGGAATTCCAGGTTGGGTTGTCCCTGATTTTGTGAAATAGATGGGAGAGTAGACGTCGGTGTCGTCGAGTGGGTTGTCGATATCGAGTGGGGGCCGACGTCTAACCCGCCTTGGTGGCGAGGATGGAAGTAAAGAGCAGGATTGTGTGGCTGGCGGATTTGGGGGGTGTCGGAAGTATGGAGACTAGGGCCAGAGCGGTGGAATAAGTCATACCAACTGAGTTGGGCGAGATAGAGGAGACCCACCCCTCGGCCGCCAAAATTGCGAATTATCTTCATTGGGTGTATGAATTGCTCTATGACTTTGTGACGGTCAACGTAGTAGGATTTTCCCGGTGAGGTTCTTCGGCGTTGGTAGTTTTCATATTCGTCGGAAAGATAATGAACCATAGATAACCTTTGCTCGATCCACAGTTGCTCTGTGTATGCCCGAGGTAAACCCCCGGTGCGAAAGTAGTTCGGATCCATTGAGAGGCTGTTTATAGATGATGGTGGACGGGTACCGATTTATACTCGCGCCGGGAGTACAACACTATGATGCGCCTTGTTGTTTACGGCTCCGGTACGCATAGCGACGGAACCCTGGTCAGAGAACAAAGGCTAAATCCCTGAACAAAAGGCATACGGCGCGGAGAAGAGGCTGCAACATGGAGATGCTTTCGGGTGGAGGGATAGAGCTGTGCAAAAAGTGATGTCTTCGGTCTTTCACAATTAGGAAGAGACGATTAGCATCGCGAACACCAAGAAGAGGGCCCGCGAGCACAAACAAGGAATGCGGCGAGGGCCAGTGTGATGGATACGATCGAACGCTCCCTGGCACCTTGAAGGTAACCGATGGCCCGATGGAGTCCCGATGGGCCCGTTCGTATCATCAGGACAACAATTGTGTCAACAAACCAGCAAGTCGGAAAATTGGAGAGCACCCATGAGGCAATTGAAGCAGTGGATTGCATGTTTAAAAGAGGTTTTCTGAGAGCTCAAGTGTATTCATTTCGTGAACGATGCAGCATCGATGACGGAGAGGAAGACCTCTTACGGATGATGCAAGGGCAAGCCCAGGATTACCTAATCATGTCTCAGCGGTAAATTTCCGACAGGCCTATGCGGACAGCCACAAGGCCAGCATCCTTTCAACTTTCACTAGGTTCCTCTTTTTCCTTTCCTCACCTCCGTTTTCTCTCCCTGAAATTTGAGGCATTAATTTGCTTCATCCTTCGTCGCCCGATATCCACTCGACCCCTCACACAGCCACGATGGCATCACAAATTACTCCTCAGTATGCCTGTTCGTACTCGGTTTCATCCATGTCTGGAAGGTTGGGCTTCTGCTGCAAAACCGAGAGCAGTAGGGAGTACAGGAGACTTATGTATACTGTCGGAGAGTCCTGAGGTGATGCTCGTATGTATCGTCATTTTATTGATCCTGTCGTGTGCTGATCTGTTCTTGTCAACCCATCCGTTTCTCTGTCTTCTAATCGTTCGTATCTATTCACCAGCCAGGCAGACTATACTCCTACTTCTCTCTCGTTTGCGCCTGTTGCCCAACCTTTCAATCTGTGTTCACGGGTTATATGCCATTCTAACCATTTCTTGAACAGTTCGCGCGCAAAAATCAATGGGTCTGGTCAATGGATCGTCAGACTATGAACCAGTCGATGGATTCGAGGCCCCGGATGTTCCTTCCCGGATGTACCAATACAGCCCAGACGGAAGATTCTTTGCCTATGCGCTCCCTACGTGGTAAGTCCACATCTTTTTCCTAGCGCTATCGATGAAAAGAAGGCTTCAATCTGACGTATCTATTTTCGTTATATAAACGCAGTGTACGAATCTATCAGGCCGAAGGCGCCGTTCTGCTCCATGAGCTCTCTTTCCCCAACATAATTGAGCTCAACTTCTCACCACGAGGGACATACCTCTCGACTTGGGAGCGTCCGATCAAACTTGAGGACGGCGCTCAACACAAAAACCTTCGGATTTTCTCTACGTCGACTGGGGACGAGCTCATCGCCTTCTCTCAGAAGCCCGCGGAAGTTTGGGATCTGCAGTACAACATCATCGAATCACACGCCATCCGACTCATTGGGCAGGAGATTCAGGTTTTCAGGCCGTCGGATTGGGGGCAGGGTGTTGTGGATAAGTTGAGGGTCGAAGGGGCAGCAAGCGTCACACTGAGTCCAGGTTTGAATCCCTCGATGGCGGTGTTCATACCGGAGAAGAATGGGGCCCCTGCCAGCGTCAGAATCTACTCGCTCCTAGACCTCTTGGCCCCACCAACTTGCCAAAAGAATTTTTTCAAGGCGGAGAAGTGCCAGATCAAGTGGAACACGCTCGGAACTTCCGTTCTCGTCCTCACACATACTGACGTGGACAACACCAACAAAAGTTACTACGGGCAGACGGGATTGTACATGCTCAGTGCTACTGGCAAATTCGACTGCAGAGTATCCCTTGACAAAGAAGGTCCAATTCACGATTTTGCATGGAGTCCGAACTCAAAAGAGTTTGGTGTGGTTTACGGTTGTAAGTACTTCATTCCATTTTCGTTCTCTCTCGGAACTCAGCCATGTGTGTCCAGTCATGCCAGCAAAGGCTATGCTGTTTGATCAACATGTCCGAACGCTGCATGATTTCGGTAGCTCTTTCTACAATTTCATCTCCTTCAACCCTCACTCTCGTCTCATCGCTCTCGCTGGCTTTGGAAACCTTGCTGGCACATGCGATATCTTTGACCGTCGTTCGCTCACGAAACTCTCTACCATTGATGCGTCGAACACATCCTACTGCGAGTGGTCCCCGGATGGCAAGTTCCTCCTCACTGCGACGCTCAGCCCGCGGTTACGTGTCGATAATGGGATCAAGGTCTGGTACATCCTTGGACAGCTCATTCACGTACAAATGTGCGATGAATTGTACCAGGCGAACTGGCGGCCCACGCCTGTCGACATCGCTCCTCAGTTCCCCCAAGCCATTCCCCCTGCGCCAGCTCCTTCCGCCAATGCAATTGCGCACGCTGCAGTGGCCAAGCCGACGCCATCGAAGACGGCCGGAGCATACCGCCCGCCAGGCCTCCGAGGGCAAGTCGCGTCTCTAGTCTACAAACGAGAAGATGAGAATGGGTCGCCGGGACGTACGCCGAATGGCAGCGGCGCCGCCACCCCCAACCGCCCCGGGCGTAGTTCCGCCCCGCACACGAACGGCCGGAAGCATGTTCCCGGGGCGCCAGCGTCGCCGTCGCCTGGTCCTGACTCGGACAAGAGGCGGAAGCGGAAAGGTCTGAAGGGGGCGGCGAGGGATGCGGCAACGAGGGAAGGGACAAAGAACGGTGCTGAGGCCGCGTCTTCTGGAGAGGCGAACGCCAATGGGCGCACGTTGCAAGTGCCTGTTGCGGTGGAGGAGACGCCTGTTCCACTCACTCCTGGTGCGGACAGCGCCGCATTGGATCCAGTCCATAAGAAGATCAGAAATCTGAATAAGAAAGTTTGTGTCATGCGATCCCAATCAATTTTTTTTCGCAGTCTGACGTTTTTTCTGTGTTATGTTCAGCTGAAAGCTATCGAGGAGCTCAAGGAGAAGGCGCAGAATGGCGATCGCCTCGAAGCGACTCAGCTCAAAAAGATTGAGAGCGAGGCAGAGATCAAGAAGGAACTTGCGACCCTTACTGCGTCTTCGTAACAGGCCTTGCTCTGACACAATTTACTCGGGGTGATTTCTTTTTTGTTGTCAACGGCTATTGTTAGTCTCGATTCTCGGTTTGTGTCTAGATCGTAATTGTTGTTTTTGTCCTCGATACCTATTAGCCGTCAGTGGTGCTGTATTGTTGTTCTTATTTGCGACGTACGCTAAGAGCACAAATGTTTAACATGCCATGTTCTCCACTAATGACTAGATGTGTACTGGGTCTGTTCGAAGTTAGTTAAGGTACAATGGCGGAATGGCTGTAACGGCCCAAGCCGGGATGTGGAGCGGTGTTATCCAACGGACTCACTCTTGCGTGCGCAAGTTCAAGACTGTCCCCTCCAGAAAACTTTGGTGTCCATCCTTTCCCGCGGCGCAAGCCGTGGCTGAACATGGAATAATTGGACCTTGTCTGGCCAGGGAAGCAATTCCGCAGCCGGCAGGACCCGCCGAGTTAGTCGTCGGAGATCAGGGCATGTCGTCTGCCGCGCGCGAGGGCCGTGCCCTTCACAGACCTTTTATTTTGTTATCCCTTACCCTTATATTGTTGCACATCGTTCAAACGAATTGCTCAGATAAAAATAGAAGATTACGACGACAACCAGCATAGGTACTGAAGTATCTAACATTGGACACCTATAGACGCTCCGGAGTTCGGGAACAGGAAATATATCTTGCCATTTTTACAAGGTCAAAAGCCACCGTTGTGAACAGACCACTATGTCTTTCCGTCCCAAGTCACTGTCGGCACAATATTCTTCAGCTCATCCGCCCACTGTTTCGAAACAAAACACTCCGTGATGTCAACTACCTGAACCGGAGCCTTTAGTCTACGCCGTTCTTCGACTACCCGAGGTAGCAAATCTCGCAGGATGGGTAAGGTCTCGCTCATAGTGGTATAGGGTTGGCTCATAGCGACACAGCTCAGGTATATGAGCTGGAGTTTTGGAAAAGAAACCTCCTGGCTACCCGTTTGCGTCGCCATTGCATTTCCGGTGTTCGCTATCGGATCGAGAAGTGCACAGAAAAGGGGTGCGGCATGTCGTGAAAGATGCACGTGTGTTATACTGTGCGCGAGTCGCAATGCATCGCGAGTAGCTGCGAGGTCCCAATTGGATGGCATGGTCACGGTGAGATAAAGGGTCGACGACTCATGAACGTCGATCGCCCGGATAATTGCGGCCATGATCTCTCGACGAGCTTCAATTCGACCAAGAATCATGTCAGAGAAACTTAGCTTAATTGACCGGTGTGCAGAAGTGGGGCGGACATGAGCATATGTTGTTGGCCAAACATAGACCCTAAAGGTCGCGCCTATATGCAACGACATGCTGCACAGTGGCAATGCATTTCTTAGCCTGCTTGTGTTTTTCTCGAGAATAGAAAGAAGGACATCAACGGGTTGGTCCGCATCTACATCACACTCGAAGTGTAAATCCAATGTGGTCGTGTCAGGGAACTGGATGTCTGCGAGGACTGCCATGCTACACAACCACTCTCCTCCTATCCTGAGACTCGAAAGGTAAGGAAGCATAATCGTACGAGGAGAGCCAGCCTCAGAGTGAGGCGGAGTAGCATGCCAAAGTGACAAATACTGAAGGAAAGGCATCCCCGACAAAGCATCGAGAAGCTCATCTCGAGAGGGCGAGATTAATGGTTCTTTGAAAGTATCAACTACGGAGAAGGTAACGGATAAACTCGTCAGGTGGCGTAGGACTGGGGAGCTCCAAGGAATTGTCAACCTTTCAAATGAGCTTCACGGAGAATCGGAGCATGGTGGCAGAACAGACCCTCATGGAGATGCAACAAATCGTTGTTAATAGATAATGCCAGATTTATACGCTCCAGAATGGGTGCGGGAGACACAAGGGCCGCAACAACATCCGATAGAGCAGTATTGTCTCTGCTTAGATATAACACCACCATGTGAGACATTAAGGATGGCGAAACCAATTCGACCGGCATATTCATTGCGGGTTTGTTTGGCAGATGATAGATTGATTGGCAAGCCGAGTGATTGATGATGAGCGACGCGTGCCTCGCGCGCTCAACTGACTGCAAGGCCCACTTATATCCAAGATCGAGTACGACGTGTGCCCACAGCATTGGAGTTTCGAGTGTGACCTGCCTCCAATGACTGTAAACGTGAGAAACTTTGACCCACCCAAACCTGGCGTGCCGTGGTTCGTGCAGGTACGGACGAGTTGGTTCGTTCGCTGCTAAAACAAGGAAAATATTTGACAGAAGATGGAAAGAGAGGCGCGATATGGGGGCAAAGTGGTTACGCCGCCTATAAACAGCAGCTATCGCAGTGTGATAAGCAGCCAACTCATTATCAAATGCCTGAAAACCATTAAGATTTTCATGTGATGCCACAGATGTGCTGATTCGCGTTTGTAGAACATGGTTCCAATCGTCGATCGCACTGTGCAGAATACTGGTCAGCGTATGTAAACAATTTCGGAGGAGTCGGACAACCTCTTGTCCGCGGCGATCACTTGCGTTGATTTCACAAGCATTTCCTTGGGAGTGATCTGTGATAAGGATGGGCAATTTACACTGGTGATCTGGATCCAATATAGAGAGCTTTTGTCGAACACGAAGCACGATGAAAATGCGGGCATCACAAGAGCAACTCGCCTCCAACGGTTGCAAACATGGAGCATCCTGAGCCATCCCAGTTTTGTACAGCCGTACTTCGCCGGTGGAAGGTGTGTTGGTCCGTCTACGGAAAAGATAGAGAAGACGTATGCTAGAAGCTCGAATGGGAGACGAGAAATGGGTACGATGTTGTACCGTTGCCAGTAAATGGTACTGATCGCGAGGCGCAAAGCGGCAAAATCATCATCTAGTGCCTTGAGAATATACAGATCATTTGCAGATGCACGAGCGATCGCGTTGAATCTCGTTTCTAGAGCAAGGCTTCAGTGCTCAGTCGCACTGCTTGTAACGATTAGTCTGTGTGAATTGCCAGCTGAAAGAAGATAATTGAGTGACCTTGCAGGAGCTCCTTCCATCGACAGAGCATTTACTGTGTGCTAGGTACGCCGAGTGGTGTTGTGCTGGGAGATTGAGTGTCGGACAAGGCATTACTGTACTTAGGTTCCGCTTGGTGCACTACTGCACTTACCAAACTATCTCCCACGAAGTTTCCTTTCCCTGTCTTCGGATGGGTTCAGCTGAAATCCTTGACCATCCTCGAGCTCGCCGTTGTAGGCATCGTAACAGACCGAGATTGTAACAATATACCTGTCTCACTGATACGCTGCTATTCCAAGCTTGATGCGTTCAGCCTGAGACTGTCATGCTACCTCCGTCGCCTTCACATACCAGACCACGCAGACTATCTTTGAACATACCATTGTCCTCGTCTCATTCCTTCAGCAATCTACCCGAAACTTATTCGGACGCGAGGACACATGGGTACAAAGGCCCTTCTCGCACTGTTAGGCTTCCAAGAGCAATCCCTAGCGGTGATGGGGCGCTGTCGAAGAGCGAGGATGGTACACGATGCGTAGTTGCTGGGAGAGAATGTGAGTATTAAACATATGCAAAATATATAGCACCGCGTTCATACGAGCTTGAAAAGGCTTGCGCATCCTCAGATTGTCAGATTCTTCGTCCACTCTTCCACCAGAGCACAAAGCCTCAGTTGGCCATGGCGGTCACAGAATCGACGCTGGGAAGAACTTATGGAAGGGTCATACTGTCAAGATCGATAACGCGACTACGGACGTAGTATGGGGCCGTGCCAGTACGTTCACTATTTGGCAGCATTCTCTGTCTGATGCTGGACATAGATTTTGACCAGAAGATTTTGACGAGTGCACGCAGCGGTGCACTCATCATGTGGGATATAGGCAAGAGTGGTGCATCTAAATTTGGTTCGTCGTGTCGCTTCGGATCTTGCTATTTGGTCTCTCATCTTTCTCTGAGACGACTTGGTATGCACCTTAGAACGTAGAGTCCGTGACCATGGTCGCTCAATACACAAGATATCATATTCTCCCGTCTTGCCCTACTACTGTTTAACGGCCTCTGCAGATGGAGACCTTCGCGTCTGGGTATGGTGTGTTTCATACGAAGTCCCCTGTATTCATGCTGATGTGTGCTTGCGCAGGATTTACGAGACATGGCCAAATCTATCACCCGTATCCACCACCCGACTTCTGTCCGCGCCGTCAGCTTCTCTCCGGACTCGCACAACCCTGTGCAAGCCGTCGTTGGTCTGGACAATGGCAGTATCTATCGGTGTGCCGTTTCCCTTCACTTCTCAGATTCTAGTTATTCATAGTTTCTTGGGCTATAGTTGGGATCTGAAAATGGCGCAGCGAGGCCAACTCGACCGTATACCTGTTGCCCATTCTGGCCCCATTCTCTCATTGGATTGGTGTGCAGGTTCAAACATACCGTCCCAGGGTGCTATCTCCAGCACCTTTAGTGGCATGACCAGTGTTTTCGCTGAATCGACGGCAACGGGGACCACAGGCAACTCTGGTTCGAGTCGCGGATGGGTTGTCAGTGGTGGCCTCGATCGTATGGTCAAAGCATGGGACATGACGACGCCTGGAAATCTGTCTCACATATCCTACGTCCCTGCGTATACGCTCTCCGTTTCGTTTCCCGTGCGCAGGGTGCTTTGGCGCCCGGGATATGAATGCGAAGTTGCTGTCGTCTCGAATTGGGAATCTGGGATTGGTTCGAATCAGGATCTGAGTGCGTCTGGGAGCGAGAATGGTGCCGTAGCTGAAGGGGAGAATGATGTGGTAGCGCCAGTTCCTACCCGAGTGGGCGGTGATACAGGTGACGCGGTAGAGATTTGGGATGTCAGGCGTGGATACATAGCTAAATGGGCAGTGGGGGGCTCAGCCGTTGAAGGCGGCGTCACTGGTACGCGACCATCCATGCCTCTCCTATAATACTCATTTCATTGACTATAGATATCGCGTTTGCGGATTCACATGCTCTCTGGGCTCAGCATTCCTCTGGTACATTTTCGCAACTTGACCTTCGACACTCAACGCGTCCGTTGGATTTGATTCCTCGTGTCGCTGTAACATGGGATGCTACTGGCACTCTCGCTTTCGTGTCAGATAAGAGGCTGCGATGGGAGGTTCCCTATGATGACATGTATGCATCACCTGTGCCTTCGAGTATACATCGCTGAGCTTTTCCACGCAGTGATCCTGCCAAAATTCCAGTCCTGACTGAGCGAAGTGAACGTCCAAAGGCACTCGGAGATGGATCATACAAGTCAACGTCTCAAAACTTCGGGACTTATGGATATGATCATTCTCCTGAGGATCTTGATGCCTTTGAGAAGCTAGCTAGAGGGTATGTTTTTGAAGGAGGCACTACACATGAGATTTGTGCCATCAATGCGGAGGTAGGACATCTTTATTATTACTTGACATCATTCTCTAAAGCTTGATGGTAGGTTGCTTTTCGATGTAGTCGTGTCCAAGCTGCCCAAACTTGGATGCTGCTCCAATCTTTATTGATACCTCCCACCCCCACTCCGTCTCCATCACGCCCACCGTCACCAGCTCTGTCCCCTCTACCGATGATATCTCCGGCTCTTCCACATTCTGCCTCTGCTCCTGCCGCAGTCCCCAGTGTAGCCAATCTCCATTCTTCTCCGAATTCGTTGCGTCCACCAACACGTTCATCGACTTCTGACCTTCCACCACCACCGCCAAGGAACAGTCCAGGACATTCGCCGCGTCGTGCAACCCCGCCACCGCGCCCATCTTCGTCGGACTCACCTTCACCTCACTCTGTGGCGCCTATACCTGCATCTCTATCAACGGCTATCTCAAGCCCGCATACTGTTTCTTCTCCATCCCGTCCTTCCTCCATCTTCACCCGTCGGTCGTCTGGTGCAAGCTTCACCCCACTCAGGTCACGTGTTCCGTCATTCCGACGTCCGTCAATTTCGTCTCCATCGCCGACGCATCTCAGCGAGAGTGTTGGGTCACTTGGAGCGTCGGTTAGTATGAAACACGTAGGGGATGGCGCGTTGGACGATTCAGATTCAAGTAATAGCAGTAAGGGAGGTGGAAGCGGGAGCGATGACGGCCACCACATTGCAGAAACCGCGGATCGACCGCCTGGTCTCATATTATCGCCTACAGCTATATCATTTCACCGGCTCTCGACTGGTACGCCAAATCCGAGTCCGCTCTCGCGGGTAGCAGGACAGCATGTTCTGACAGAAGATGAGCGCGAGGATGAGAAGGACGACGAGGGAGACTCGCCGTCACCTGCATCAACCGATACGGGGTCGAATAGTTCGAACGAAGAGGGCTCTGCGCGTTTGATTTCTTCTAGGAAGTCGTACAGCGTGCAACGCTCCAAGTCGAGATCACAAACACGATCAAGGAAAGGTTCCATGATCCGCGCGAAGGCGAGAAGCAGAAGTACGACCTTGGCAGTTCCGATCCCAGTATCAACTCAGCCACGGGGGCATCATGCATTGGTGAAACAGGGCTCTGCGAGCAGTATGCGGACTGTGACAGCAGAGGACACATCTTTCAGAGAGAACGAGCATGAACACAGAGGAGCAATTGAGGAGGTGAGGGAGCGTATGAGCTTCCGTGGAGGAGCTTTTGTGGAAGGATCGTCTGGCGCTCGAGGCCACAGGGGGGCGTCTATTGCAGCGGGCAGCTTGTTGAGCACTAGCTCGATCAGAGGAAGGCAGAATGCGAATAACAACACTAAAAGAACCAAGCAAACTGAAGAGATACGGGAGCAGGAAAGGCGATTGACTCAAGCAGCATGGGCAGCAGTCAGAGCTTTGCTGGAGTGGTATGCGGAGGAAGGAGACATGCAGATGTGTGCTCTGATGGCACTTGTTGCGCAGGAGGAACTAGCTGTGAGCAAACAAAGGCTAGTAATGTTTGTTGAGGGGTACATTGGTATGTCCTATTTTTGTCGAACTGAATAGTTGAATGCGGGTTTCACGGACTCTTCATGCAGAGCTGCTGACGAGATTGCGACTCTACACTTCTGCGGCGTATCTGCGAAAGCATGTGTCAGTAGAAGATATCCGTGGTTCCACGAAGGTAGTGCGGGCTTCTTTTTTGTTTTTATTTGTGCTGACAGGTTCACTGTTATTCATTCAGCTTCAGACGATAGTGTACGTGTCGTGTGGGCGATGTGAGAAGCCAATTGCCGTTCAACAGCAGAGCACCTTCTGCACGAACTGTAGAGCCCATTCTTCTAGGTGCTCCATATGGTCAGTTTTTGGACCTCCTTCCTTTCGGTAAATATTCAAAGCAGCACGCATCTCCCAGTCATCTCCCGGTACGGGCCATGCTGTTTCAGTGCCCTGTCTGCTCCCATGGCGGACACCAAGAGTGCTACCGCCGGTACCATGCGGAGCAACCGATGCTTGAAGTCCATATGCCACCCTCTCCATCATTGAGTGAAATCGGACTGCGCGGACGATCATTATCGAGAAGCGGTACTGAAATGGCAGAAGACGAAGGCAGCAATTCTACGGATGGAAAGTTTGAGGCTTCAGGTCTCCCTACCCCTGCTACGCTTGCACAAACGCGGCGATTAATGGGGCATCCGTGTGCGGCTGGATGTGGACATTACTGCTGGATGGCAAACGAGAGAGTGGAAGAGGTGCTGTGATCGGCGCCCTACAAGTAGTGTCGCGATTCACACAAGGCATAGAGCTCCCAGTTTGTTTTCTATCTGGCCATTCGACTAGCTCTATGTCGACACAGTCTTTGCGCAGCTCCAGATGCCTGAAACCCCGCAACGTGTTGTTCATACTCTGTCGTCTCGACTGCGCGAATCAAACTTCAAGGCTCTACACATCTCAATACTTTCCTTCTGCTGCGCTTTAATCCCACTGGTCCACCATACCCGATATGGTTATTGTACCTCCTTGTGATATCTTAACTTAACTTGCACCTGTGAGTCGCTGACACGTTCTTCTCTATCTCGATATTGACCATTTCTTCGCTGGCGAGATGCAGGTCACGAATTGGAAAATTCTTTCGAAATGTCTACTCATGGCTATGGCTCATGGGGGCGCTGTGCCTCGTGTATAACGCGCTGCAATGTTCTATATCCACGGAGACTTTTGAACTGTGATCATCTACGGAGTGACTGCGAAATCAATGTGGTATGACTTTGCATCGCAGTTAACGCAGCCCGACCCGCGCTCGTGTCTCTAGCGCACTTGCCCACACCTTCGGCACTAGTTGAACTACTTTTCACCTGTGGCGCTTCTCTGTACTAGGACTACGCTCTGATTTTTTCCGTCTTCGAATGCATGAGCTGATGTTCTCAACACATCCGTGACGTTTGACATCATGTATTGCTTTCTTAGTCCTATCAGGAAAAGACTGCGCATCAAGGTTTAGACAGCGTATAAGACCACGTATCCGCTCGGTGAGAGACTTCCAACATACTCCTCATGAATTTCATCGCTCTTACCTTCATCGCCTCTGTGATTGTGTTGATCGTCTACGCCCTATTCATCTATCTTACAGGATCTCGAAAATATTGCACTACTTTTGATGCAATTCAAGAGCTGCTGAAACCTTCGTATCCCGTGAGCGAGAGGACTTTACTTTGTGCGCGTGCCAGGTCCAATGCGCGACTTGCACGCACCTTTCGTTTAGCGAACACATTCGTGTCAGAGGACCCACAGCTACATCGAGAGTTCATATCCATCTCTAAATCCTTCCTACCCCAGTCCTTGGACCAATGGTACCATTTACGGGACAGTGCTCGATGCGCCGTCAAGACCACCCTTTCAAACGCGCAGAGCTTCCACAGCCTGAATATGCACCATATCAATTTCGCCGAATTTCTTCGCATTGCCACGTTCTCCCTCGTAGCTGATGCACTTCTTGGTGCCGATGCCTCATCCATACGATACTCCGATGCCCTGTTCGTCACAGAGGCAATATCAAACCTGTGGGGTCTCTCGAAGACTTGCTCAACCCCGCCAGCTGAACTCTTGGATGAGGTGAACTCACATCTAAATAGATGGTTCCCTCACCTCAATCATCAAGATCGCCTCTTGGACTTCGTGATTCCCACGTATGAGACGATGTGGCGGGTCGTTGCCCTCGCTATTGCGCGCGCTGTCGATAGCCGTGATCGTGTCGCCTTTCGGGCATTTCTGGAGACTCCATCGAGTCGACAATTTGGTACCTTCATTGACGATGGTCCTAGTGTAGAAGCCTACGTCAATGAGGTACTGCGTCTTCATCCTCCCACCCGACATATCTCCAGGACTATCCAGCCCTCGTCACCTCTTCTTTCTGCATTCATCCCCGCAGCTATTTTAGATTGGGCTCACAAGGCTTTCACTCAAACCGCAGTTGCAGACATCGAAGGTCTCCATCAGAATCCCCTTATTTGGGGTGATGACGCGCGGCGATTCGACCCTATGCGATTTCAGGACAGGCGCCTGACCCTCGAGCAGAAGACGTGCCTGCTTCCATTTGGGTACGGGGCACTCAAATGTATCGCATACAACGCAGCACCTAAGATCGCAGCAATAGTTGCGGCGGCGGTGATGGAGCTCTTCGATGAAGAAGGTTCGGGAAAGGGACTCATGTTGGTACGTGGCGAAGTCATGGGAGGGAGGGAGGGGTGGAATGGATGGGCCTTCGAAAGGAAGACGACGATTGACTACAGTGGCAAGAACGACGATATCCTGCTCTCAGTACTCTAGAGGCTCCCGTATACAGTACTTATTACCATGAATCATATATATTCGCAGTATCTTTCCATTGCCCTCAGTATTTGAACTGACGGTCGCCATCTCGGTACTTGATCCTGTCGCAAGGAAACCCCATAGCATTCGCGCTCCGCGAGAAAATTCAATGCCGCAAACAGCCTGCAGAGGGTCAACGCAACTCTACAGTTCGCACTCAGGTCATCGTCTCCTTCGCTGGCCGGGACGACGATGACGACCACTCTTTCCCTTTATCAACCTCTGAGTAACGACTTTCTTGATGCCAAGTCATCTGATTCGAATGTTCGTCAAGAGGGCAGCAACATTGGCGGCGACACCAGTCGAATTCTAGTAGGTCCTTCGCTTCAAGCATGAGATTTGGGCACCCACTCCTTTGTCTTAACCTCAATCTTACCATCCCTACCTCATGCTCACTATCCTCAGGACCAAGCGTTTCAAGTGGAAGCTGCAGTCTCGTCTCAATTTGAACTCATGCACCTTTCTGAAGCAATTGCCGCTAGAGACACCGTCGTTCAACATCTGAACATTGCCTGTAGGTCGATACAAGAAAAGACCGCCACTATCGACCTCCTAATGCGCGAGAAAAATGAGTTGGAGAGCAAGCTGTTAATTGCAGAAGGCGATAAAATAATAGCTTCCGACGGTGCATGTGGTGATATGCTGACTTGCAAAGATCCGATCGCCGAGATATTCAGGCTCGAGACTATCATACAAGAGCTCCGCAACGAAGTACGAGTATTGAAGGAGCAACATCATTCAATCAAGCCTTTGAGCGAAAATCCTCCAACTTGCGAGGAAGGCCAACGGATTCTACCTCAGGTCTGTATCGCGAGGCGTTTGTATCTGCATGTATGCTTGTGTTCCTGATGTCACGTCCGTCCGATCCAGACGCCTACACCTCTGTCCCGCAATGTTACCCCAGACAATGCGGCTCAGCTTGCACGCCAAGAGGCTCTACGCGTTCTGCGCGAAGCAACGTTCAGCAATCCCTCTCGGATGCCTTCTCCTCAGACGTTAGGTCTCAGGATGCACTATTCTCCGAAATCGATGATTGTTTCAGAATCGAACGAGCTGGATGTCAAGGTATATTGAGATCAATTTTTTTGTTATGTTTTGATATCTTAATTAACTCTCACTCGAAGGTCGTCGACATACCAGAGGCTGTCAACCCTGAAGATTTGATCAAAGCCAGACATGCAATCTTAGCATCTCTTCCTCTTCCTACAGGCGTCCCCTCCGACTCACTCAGGCCAATCACTATTCCTTCTCCTTTTACACTGCATGAATTTCTTTCCAATGCCTCCGGCGTACGTCTCTGTTCATGAATATCAATGACTACCATGTGACTTTTCTCTCTATACAACTAGTCGCTGAGAAATTCGTTGGTTTACTATCCATGATCATGTAGTCTCGAAGCTGATCACATTTGTGTAGGCTTTCCAATTACCGGGTATTTCAGCAGCTTACGACAGCTTGGTGCCCGGACCGTGAGGAGCACGGCTATCTGCTCACGCCGCTCTATAAATGCAGTACCAATCCTCGTGTCATCACTGCCCATCGCTGGTCGATGGCAGACGTTATTGGGAAGATGAACAAACCTACAGGTACTGTCATTCGGCTTGCAACGATAGTGGCATACTCATTGATATTGGCGCAGAGTGTTTCTATAACAAGGATGGGAAATGGTACTACGCAGGCGTGTACAGGGCCCTCAGGCTGCAGGATCTGACGGCGAAGGAATGGGAGCAGCTCTCCGATGAGGTTCGTAGTTGACATCAATCTCTTGGCCATGCACGACGACGATCACTTGTGGACATCCTTTTCAATAGACTGCTCAGACACTCGTCAAGGAAACTCTCGCTGGTCGCAAAAACATATCCCCTCAAAACCTCTATGAAGTGACCCAGCTCTATTCAGCAGGCGCTCTCAAAATCGCTTGTGTTGGTCTGCAATGCATCGGTTTCAACAACACACTGTACCGCACGATCTTGGAACAGGCTGCAAAATGCATGCAGAGCGGCAAGTGGCGCATTCCCTTTGGTACTGGAACTGGTTCGCCTTGGGTCAACCCTCTTGGAGCAGAAGCTGGCTACGGTTCTCTTTCTGGCCCTGGTTCTGATACTTCTGTAGCTGGGGCCGACACTCCGACTGACAAGGACGTCGAAAGCGCTCAGGTTGCTATTTCTTGACCTTCTCTGGTTTTTCGTCAGGCTCTCGTGTTGCCGATGACATCGTATTCTAGGATTCGGCACCAGGAGGGCTGTTCCTTGTCTCATTTTTTTTTTGTGAAATTCTCGATAGAATGTTGTTACGGCTCAGAAGACCTTCTTGTATTCAATTTCATGTCGTCAGTTGTTGGTCGAGCTTGCAATTGTAATTGATCCAGCGTCGCAGACGATATCTACGTCTGAATAATGCAGATCGGGCTCGCTTCTTTTCAAGCTCATCATACGGTGATACTAGGGCAACATGATTTCTTAGGCATGAGAGGGGTGGACTTGATTGTAGATGCCCCACGCATTGTGAGAGTCGCATCGCTAGTCAGAGTCTATGTTCAAGGAGGCTCAGGAAGAATCGACAAGACAGGTACTCAAGTACTTATGCTGTATATAGGAGAGACCCTATTTATCAGTCTGCTGAGGAGACTAACTTATACATGTCGCGGACCATTGTCGATCGAAGATCGTCTTGTCTAAAATCTCCATATCTGTCCCATAACCAAGTACTTTGCGTGTGTAGAACAGATCGATTGTCCTCCCTCAACCTACCTGAAGGCTTCTTCTTAGGAAGGCATGAAATCATTTGGGCACGGTTTCGAATCGCTTGAACTGATATATTTTCAGCGAAAAGTGAGGGAGATAGCTGTAGTGTATTTTTGCGTGGTTTGAGAGGATTGAGCCCTGAGCATTTGAGTGAGTGGAGATCTGGGAAACAGCCATGATTATGCAAAAAGCAGGAGAGTGAGTGGAGAAAGCAGCCCGCGGGAAAATCAGAATGGCGCATCTCCTGCAGCATCCCGCGTCGATGGAACGTGCCTCTTTTCACAACGACCTACAGGCACATTCTTCCCTTCCATCGCGAGCCTTGCAAAAGCATTCATTGCGACAAGTTCAACATCCTATCTCACTGGCGAGCTGCTTCGAAACAGCATTGTGCTGAAGGGCTGCGTCTATCGACGACTTCCTTGGCTCTCGATCTATGGCCTATGAGCTCTGCTACCATCCCGATTGCTCAAAGAAAGCCAAGTTTAATCAGGCGGTCAAATTTTGTGTTTATAAAGGAGCACCCATAGAATGTACCTCAATATCCTGAACAGACAACTGAAGCTCCGAGCTGAACTGGGGTTGAAGCGAACCGTGTCGACTGCCATCCTCTGCTGTCCACTCGTCGCAGTAGCGTTTTTGGCTAACTTCCTCATTGAGCACTATTTGGACCGTTGTTTCACTAGTACTTACTTCTCCTTCATGAGATCACTTTGGGTCTATGGAATGGCGTTCTATATCGAAGCGATCCTGTTTTACCTCTTTTCGTCTGACCTCGGAACTAGGGCCTGACATTTCCAAATAATCAACACTTTGGTAACAACACTCCTTGGAGGTAGTCCATGGCCAAAGGTGCGTCGGCAATTCGTTATTCTAGATGGTGCTTTGACGAGTATCTTTTGTCGATTGCCCTCGCCACTCAACTGCTGCCGCCTCCGCATGGCCTTTGACGATCAGTTTACGACGGTGTTGATGGAGAATTCTGGACGCATGAGAAGGTGCGATGCTGTTTCGAAGATACCGATGACTTCCAGTTTGCGCTGTCAGGTAGCAGCATGAAATGTCTCATCATACGCGATGTGGGGGTTGTGTGGCATCTCGTCGGGGCGAGATCGTGGCGCTCATATTTCACAAAGTGACTTGCATTGTTCCCGTCCAAGCGCGTCCAAGCCGGTACGCTCAAAAACATCCACTCTTTCTGCTCTCCTCCATCAGTGCTACTCCACCTCCCCACCTCCACGTATTACTACGCTCCGGCCGTTCCTTTCCGTACGCACAAAACTCAATTGTCTGTGACAAGATGAGCAAACCCTATGTGAGCGGCGACAAGTATTATGTTGTTTGTGAGCGGACTGTTTCTTTTCTCAATGCTCACTTGCGAAACTAAACCGACTGTTTCAGTTCTTTTGTCCATCCTGGAAATTTTTATAGTCGCCATCACTACCTATACAGCAACTCATGAGCAGAAGATATGTCAGTGCATCCCCTGCCTTCCCTCCTTAGCTGTGGTTTGACGTGGAAGCACTCTAGCTGTAAACATTGCCACCATGATAGCTATATGCGTAACCCATTTTTGTCTCCTGCTCGCGATGTGAGCACGTTTCTCTTGGTTCAGAACCCGCAAACAGCTAAGGTGCTTCAACGACACGTGCCACAGAACCATCTCCAAAAACTATGTCGCCGAGAAGGTCATGTTTTGGGCCCTCGCGTTGCTCGGACTGGGTAAGTTGTTTGATATCACATCTCGGGAACCGAGCTCTGACACGACAATCGCAGTACCCGCAGTTCTGGTTTTCAGAGCTAGCTCTGAAATTTGTGTGGCGCTATCTGGCGATACTAAGTGTGAAGATTCTAGCGCCAAGGCTACGTTTGCGACGATGGCAGCCAGCATATTTCCCCCTCTTCTTTGTCAGTGCATTTACCTCGCGTGAAACGCGTATTCTCTCATGTTCGCTATTCTTAGCCCTTATTGGTGGAATTCAAGCATACCAGAAGCAAAGGCGTTCCCGATTGCCTGAACAATATCGCAGGTACGACGATCTTTGTTGCAGCTGTAGCAGCATTGGTAGTGGCAATGATTGCGGTGTATGCTTCTGCACATGTTAACGATGGCTTGGCCGAGACAAAATGGAGAAACAGAGCTAATATGCAATAGGGCACGGGTACTCAAAGTTTCCACAGATTCGCTCTCTTCGACATTGATACCTCATTACAGGCATCTCTTTTTAACATATCATTGACGTCTGTCTTTACTCGCATATAGCCATCAGAATTGATCACAATCTTCCTGTGTGGACAGTTGATTTGTTTTCAGTGTTCGTTCAGAGTTCTCCACGCCTCGAGTCAAGTGATATCGGAAGCCACGCCAGTGGGGAGAGGTCCCAATGAGTAGGACCATGGGGACACAACGCGCACCTTCTAGAACGAGCTTGTTTACAGCAAGTACACGGGAGGCAGTGAGGCACAGATTATTATATACTCAGGTCTGGCGAGCCATGGAGATTGTGAGCGAAGTGAGAAATAATTGCAAAGCACAGCATAGAATCACACATTAAGCTTCTGACATTCCATAAGTTGCTATAATGCATGTCTGTATCGAATCTCCCCTTTGTTTTTTTCTCGTGCGCCCAAGTCCTGCCCGACGACGGCACGCTGCTCCGGACGACACGCGCCGCATTTGACCTGCCGTCGTCACTTGCCTGCGGTCTGATTCTGTTCTTCTGGCTGTCGCTTGGACGGTATGGGTATTGTACATCTGAGCGCGCACCCTCAGCGGGGATGTCTCACACACAGGTATTCGGAAACCAAGTCGTAGGAAAAGCAGTCTCTTCAGGTCCGTCGCTCCTCATCGCTTTCGCTTGTTTCGAGCCATTCATCATCCACCATCTATTGTTTACTCATGATCCGTCCCACCCCACCTACCCCACAGCCAAACTTTGGCCCTACTCTTCCATACGGCACGCTCTACATGATGCACACGCTGTGCGTGTCGAGGATTGAGGACGGCACACGCCGACGGCTCTCGCACTCCTCATTTCACATCTCGAGCTTCAGGTTCAACGCCTTATCTCGCCGCAAGTCTCCTTCAACGGCATCAAGCGAGAAGATAACTGGGGCCTGCCTATCGATGACTTCGTTGGGGCCCATTCTATGATGCAAGGGCTGTGGCTGCATTCGTATATTCCTATCGATTGTTGTCTCCCCACTCTTCTTGTGGCATCTTCCGGGCGGTCGGTCTCTGTGTTTGACCAGACGAATTCAGGAATGTGTCGATACGTATAGACAAGAAATTCGAGCTATGTCTCTGTCGGGCTGAAGCATATCACATATCGACTGCTCGTAACAACGTTCTTGGCTAACCTAGTTATTGTGTGCTTTGTTTCGTCGATGACTTTGCCTTCGGGAGGCCTTTTCACTCGCAGAACAGGGCACCGTCTCACCTCTATGATGTTCAGGAAACGTTTCTTTGTCTACCTTCAAAGCGTTCTTGAACTTCTGAAAATAACCAATGCTCAAGCGACAACACTCTTCAGAGACAGTCCATGGCCGAAGGTGCGTCGAAAATTCATTGTTTGTGATAGTGCCTTGACGCGTATATTTTATCTTCTGGCCTCGCCACTCAACTGTGTCACTGCCACATGGCCTTGTTCAGTTCACGACGGCGTTGAAGAAGATTTCGGATATGTGAGAATATGCAAGGGCTGTTTCAAAGACATTGGGGCCCTGAAGCCTGAAGGTCGCACTATGAAATGGCAGCATGGAAGGCCTGACAATACAAGGTGTCAGGGCTACGTGGCTTATCATCAGACTAAAATCGTGGCTTTCGCCAGTTTTTTTAGGGCAAACAAAGCTTTGTCAAATTGTTTCCGCCACATTTCGTTTCGTTTATAAGCTCCAACCCTCTCTACTCCTCTTCATCACTACTACCCACATTTCCCAACGACCACGGTCCCATGCCCTCTTACCCTACGCAAAAAACTGACGATGTGCCAGTCTCTTTCATAGCGGGCAAGCGAAGCGGGACCTGCGAGTGTTCCATTGATCTTTTTTTCGTGCTCACTTGCTTAGCTTAAGCCAACTATCACAGTTTTAATATCTGTCGCGAATCTGATCACATTCGTCATCGCTGTCTATGCGGCAGCATGCGAGGAGAAGATAGAGCAGAAGATATGTCAGCATTTCGTCCTATTTTCTTTCATTGCTGTGGTTTGATGCGACGGGGCGTGATATAGCTATGAGCCTGGTCGCTTCAATTGCCGTATGCGTAGTCAATTTCGCTCTTCTGCTTGCGATGTGAGCATGTTCATGTTGGTAATCTGCAAGGCAAGGAGCTAATGCGTATGGTATTTTGCGATGGCATAGAACCATCTCCAAGAGCTATATCGCCGATCAGATCATGTTCGGGATCGTCGCGTTGCTCGCATTGGGTAGGCTGTTTGATCTTATAGCTCAAGAACTTAGCCCTAACAGAGTCATTGTAGTTCCCACAGTCCTCATCTTCAGGCTGACTTGCTTAGTGTTGACCGTGTCTGATGTTAGCGATTGTGCTTCTTCTAGCTTTATCACGACGATGATCGCGGTAATATTCAGCGGGTCTATCACCCTACTTTGTCAGTACATTCGCCTCCTGTGAATCGTGCCCTCTCTGACAGTCGTTGTTCTTAGCCCTTGTTGGCGTAATTCTGGTTCACCTGAAGCAGAGACGTGCCCGATTGTCAAAGCCACCTCGCCACCTCCCGAACCGCCGAGAGGCCGAACCCATGCGCGAGCGAGGTAATAACGCACAAGGCATGGCACCATCGCGCGAGCGAGGTAATAACGCACAAGGCATGGCACCATCGCGCGAGCGAGGTAATAACGCACAAGGCATGGCACGATCGCGCGAGCGAGGTAATAACGCACAAGGCATGGCACCATCGCGCGAGCGAGGTAATAACGCACAAGGCATGGCACCATCGCGCGAGCGAGGTAATAACGCACAAGGCATGGCACGATCGCGCGACGTGGGGCGACAATCAAGAAAACAGAACTACACGAATAACGATTGGGGCTGCGAGACGTGCAGCGAATGTGACCCTTGCTTACCATTTGCCTTCGCATGACGGTTCGGCGAAGGCGAGATGAGGAATGGGTCTGATATACCAGTGGGCACGGGTGCTCGACGTTTTCACAGATTCGCTCTCTCTTCTATGACAGCACACAAATATCTCTCTCTATATCTATAAACATACGAATTCTGTCTGTCTTTACTTACATAGGCACAGGTTAAGAAAGTTGATTCTAAATGGGCCTCTTTGTCTTTCAGAGTTCTATTCCGTTGATTCATGCCTGACTCTTGTCAGACAAGCGGCGGCGGCAGTAACGCGTATCGTGGCGTGCAGCGAGTAATGCTGAATTTCAGTTTTGAGCTCTATTCTTGTTTCGTCTTTCTTTGTCTCCGAATCGCAATTTTATGTGCTTGTGCAGCATTCTCTCACTACAATCGCCAATGAAGCTCGCACTTCTTTAAGGGGCCCTCTGGGACGTATTCGACAAGATCTTTGAATCCTAAGGATGATTGAGGAGAACTGATGTGCGTCCTGTTGTCCTGCTATTCGTTTTCATCTTGACATGATCAGGCGTTTCTCAACGCAGAGAAATCCAGAAGATCTTCTGTTCGGGTCTGCAGATATTTCTTTAGGTAACGAGACTCCCAAGATGGACAATCGCTATAAACTGGGCGCTCCGTGTCCTCGAGGCGTTCCACGAGCCACCTCTTGTTTCCCTCACTCCTCGCCGTTTACTACACCACTTTTCAGTCATGGCGCACCCGCTGTGCTGGCCTGGAAAATATTTCTTTTATCCTATCGGGAACACTTCTGCAGTCTGCTTGACGAGGGATCTACCTCTCGAAGAACCTGCGAAAATCCTGTTACTTGGATGTGGAGATCCCAGAAACGTTCTGTACACCATTTTTTGTGAGCCTTTGGAGAATGGCAAGTCGTTACTGTCTTTCTTTAAAGCTGTCTATTGACAGAAACCTTTCAGGCCGGTCGCTCGATTTTACTTGCTGTGATATTGATCCAGCAATATTGGGTACGTATGAGTTCAAGTTCATCATAAAAATCATGCGAGTGCTGACCCTACGTAGCACGCAATGTCATCTTGCTCACGATGGTCATCGATCAGCAGCCTATGGAAACTGTCTGGAATGTCTTCTTTCATATGTACCTGGACAAACTTTCGCATTCGACATTCATCGATCACTGCCAGAAATTGATCAATCATTCCGACACTCTCCACAGTTGGAATGCTTCCACCTATGGGTCCTCCATCAAAATGTGCACAGAGTACACGCTCCACGAGCTGCGGCGTCATTGGTCTCTCTATGTCGACATGCCGAATCTACCACGGCAACGGATACAAGCCATTCGTGACGCATTTAATAAGCAGTCGAAGTCATCAACGAATATGTATGGCTCCGTCTTGACATCTGCCCGTTCGTCGGGCCCTCTTGTGATTCAAGCAGCTCAGATATGCTCAGAACAATTCAAGAATTACTGGACGACCGGCGTCACCTTCACTGATCGAAAGCTAGTCGCCGCCGCCAATATTCTGAACGCGACGTTTGCTTACTCCTTACAAGGAGAGGGCTGCAATGTCCATTATGGAACAGATCCACTCATCCCATTCCACCTTGCAGCTCTCTTCGGCAGTGCGAAGCGATCAGTTTCTGTTGCAGATCTTACGAAGGCCGCCCAGGCCGAGTTCAGCGATTGGTGCTCAGCTTATAAGAGTGCGATCTCTACTACATCTAGCGCTCCCATCATTCGTTTCATTGTGGGCGAAGCTACGGTCGTCTGCCGAGCCCTCAAATCCTTTGCCACAACGAGGACGCTCAATTTGTCTATCCCTGTTTCACAATGGAAGACACAGACAATCCAACTAAGCCCGGACGAATACGTGTCTCAGCCAGATGTTGCCCCGGCAACATTCAATGTTATTGAGACGTCTAATCTGCATGACCATATTGGCCTTCTGAATGTTTTAATCGCTGCAATTCCCCTTCTCTCAACCTCCTCACTCTCGAGTGTCCTTTATACAGAGTCCCTCCTGTTTCGCGGTCAAGATGCGACGAAGGAGTTCTCGGAACATCTTTATGCGGATATCACGACTATGGCTCTCCTCCTGGGCTTATGTCCTGTTGACTATCTTTCTGGCTATACTACTCGATCAAACACGCACGAATTGACGATGTACACGGTGATTGCCAAAGGAAAGGATGCTCACCAATTTCACCAAGTAACAACTTGGAAGTCTCCTACTTCTAGCAACGCCCTCACTATCCCTAGCAGAGCTGCGTTCAGACCCCCAGCCTTCGACTCGCACCAATTGGGAACTCTCTTGTATGATATATACCACCAGCTTTTCGAACAAGAGGATTCTATGCACTTCTTGAGGCTTAATCAGCAAAACTTGCTGAAAGCCGTTTCCAGCTCGAATCTCATCCATTACATGCGAGAGAGCTTTGTGCTATTCCTTAAACTCGTCAGAGAGAGGCTTGGAATTTCTGCGCAGCAGTGGATGGATGTAATGGACAGGTTCTTCAACCTCGAGGACGCGGATCAGACTCTCCCGATGGATACGGTCAACTACAATGATCTATGCGCGCAGTTATACCGCCATGGCGTACATAAAGTGCCCTTTTACAACACGGAGCTTCCCAAAATTGGTAGATTTGTACTCTGGGATAGCGTTCCTCCCGTAGTTCGGATCATCTTTGCTGTCCCCCGGGACAATTTGGCAGCTTTGGAGGACACCTTGAATAAAGCCGGCACCCCTCTGCTGCAGTGCGACGTGCGTGGTACTTGGTCTCATAACACCTTCACATCAGTATATGTGGCATTCGGAGCCGTTGTTTCAATGGGCACATCAACTCAACCGCGCGTAGTGCTCAACGAAGATGCGGCTGGATGGAAGGGCACATCTTCACTTATAGTATCCTTCGCAATACCCGCACAGCTCTTGACATTGATTGAACCTCCCGAAAATCTCAACGTGTGCTTGTCCGTCCGAAGCACACCCGCCACGGTAGCCTTGATACCAAAGCTGGGCATGAGTCTCTGCCTATTCAGCGCCAAATTGATGGATACGTCCCTGGTCCATGTATTACCTGAACCGCCATTACCCTACAGAGAACCTATGGTCTTCCCTCCCAGTCCTGCACTGTCGGCTACGGATCGTTCGCTTCGAATAGGCCAGCCGGGCACGGTGTTCGTGGAGTTGGACGAAGAGTGCGAGTTCGTCACTTCTTTGACCGCCAGAATCCCCATCGAGAACGAAGAAGTAAAGCGTTTGTTCAGGTCCCAGTCCACACCTAAGGTCATGCAGGTATCTTCCTGCATCATGAGAGCCACTATCGGCGGCCATACTGAAGATGTCATATATCCTTTCCCCATTGTCGGGAGCCGCAATAAGCTCCGCCTTGCCCGCAAGTCGTTGTATATTGAAGTGAGCGCTACTTTGCTGACAGGCTATTGTCGAAGCTGCTAACATGACGGTTCATAGATTGTCGTTCCTGTGTCAGGGCCTTTCAAGAATGATGGAGTGAAGCTCAATCTCTTTGCAGTAAACAGGACAGGTGGTCTTCTGAACCCCTGGAACATTCATCGCCTAAATTTGACTCGTCTCCCAATCCTTGATATCAAGGCACCACAAATCGATCGGTGGCTCAACCCTCACATCGGATCGATGTTGTCTTCCCGTGAACGCTCCATGAGGAAGAAACACGATT
The DNA here is from genome assembly GCF_000320585.1 of Heterobasidion irregulare TC 32-1. Classification (NCBI taxonomy): domain Eukaryota; kingdom Fungi; phylum Basidiomycota; class Agaricomycetes; order Russulales; family Bondarzewiaceae; genus Heterobasidion; species Heterobasidion irregulare. The sequence goes on along the minus strand of NW_009258198.1, from coordinate 356,182 downwards.
ATACGGATCCTTTGGTATTAGTCAAGGACACATTGCATAGCATATTTGTCCGATCTTCAGGCATCCAGGGCGGAGCTCCACAAAAAGTCTTCGCCTTGAGAGATGATGCAACAAACAATTGCGACACCGTCTTCTTTGTTGGCGATCTACGATATGATCTGCACTCTCACACCATGGTCTGCGACGGATATGTGCTCCCCCTCACCGAAGAACTCATGTCAAGGATCATAAGCTTCTTTAGCGCCCTTGTACAGAAAGGCAATATCGCGAATATCACTGTTTCTGGAAATGGCATGAAGGCTTGGAAGCAATTACTACCTGCGTTTGTCGAGCGCTGCCGGTCCTCGTGGACGCATGGGGCCAACTGCGAGTACAAGTCACAGAACAAGATTCCACTCACGGAAATTATGGAGGCAGATCCGCTATGCAGTTGTGGCAGGGGGAAGGACGTAGAGGGCATGGCCAAAGTCGCTCTCTGGAGCAAGCTAGCGCCATATGTGACCAGGGTCGCGCTGTCCCCTCTTTTTGCCGTTTCATATCTCGAAACGATTGGTAGAGACCCGTCAGCTCACAGGTGCTACTCATGCAGGGGGAAAGGTAAGCCGAAGATCAAGACGTGTAAAATATGCAAGAAAGTACGGTACTGTTCCGAGGAGTGTCAGAAGAAAGATTGGAAGAGCCACAAAAGGGTATGCAAACCGAGTGCTTAAGCCGGTCGTTATCGATGACAATGTCATAGTCCCCCTTCGGTCCGTAGTTGTTCTATCGTTCTTTGTCTCCTAGCATTGTATCTATCATTTTTTCTTTCCAAATTCAATACCAGTTGAGCCCGTACTGTAGTATACATAGGACCCCATACTTGATGAAAAAAATTGAAGAGGCGAGAGAGAGACAGGGCCATGACCTCGTCAGATTTGCGCCTTAGACCAGCAACGGCTCTCCTGCTGCCTTGACTGACTCTACCCGCCTCGAGGTCAGCAAGTGAGCTAACGAGACGAGTACCATAGTGACTTATAGGGATGAGGTGAACCGAGATTCGCATCTGAACCGTACACAGGTAGTTAGGCCTACGCGGATGTTTCTGCATTGTCAAAATTCGAGGTGAAAGGTGCATTACTTATTTTGCCTACGCTGCTGCTGGTCCTTTCCTATAGGAATGACAATATTAGTGACAATTCTCAGGGAGTAGATTCGACGCAGATGTGCCACCATGGAATCAGCACAATCCGGAACAAAACGAAGGACACAGGAACAATGTCAAGAAAGATGAGATTCATCTGTATGGGGTGGCAAGCGCCATTGACGCGCTCATCGCCACACGGACGAGCGTACGTACAAAGATAACAATAAGGATTTGGATGTGCCACCGCCGGATTAATCTCCGGTGCCGTGACTTGGAAAAGAAACTCGCTCCTTGCTGAGACAAAGCTTGCAGAAGCATCACCGCCTCGATATGACGTCTTGACAAAGAGCTTTGTGACCTGTGGGACAACGTAACGCAGAAGTTCGGCTGACCCCGAGTAAGGGATATGAACGCACAGTTAAATACGAGGCTTTCCCAACAGAACATGCCCTCACTAGCCCTCCTCCATTAATTACTCCCCACCAACCAACATCTGCCAACTGATCTTCGACAACTACCTCCGCCACCTACCACCTATCAACTGATCTTCAACGACTACTACCAACTGCCACCCGCCGACTACCACCCAGTTATCACCCGCAGACCACCTTACCACCGCCAACTACCACCCGAAATCATGGACACTAGTGCTGCCACCCACGCGTCGCAAGATTGGATCGCGCTGGGATCGCAAGACAGCGTGGTCCCAACGCCGGATTGTGACACATTCCCAACACCAGATCTTCACACAGGTCTTGACTTCTCGCGAGACCTCTACGCGCCTTGGGAACCGGAGTACAAGGTGTTCGAGATTGTTTGGGTGAGTGTGGCAGCCGTGTCGTGGATCTCGCGTAGTGGCATCCGTGGTATTGAACTGCTGCTGATCGTGATTTGGTTTCAGGCTGCCCGCGACGCGGCTTTGATGGCGTTCGGTGGCTGGGACGACGACGACACACCCGCAGACTCAAGCAGCGAACGGGCCTTCAGCGTGCTCGACAGCCCGTCGTTCAGCGCGCACGCGCTTTCCATTGATCGCGCGCCAAGTCCGGGGCACGCCCGTGGCGAGGTGCACACGTGCCGTACAGTCAGTTTCGTCCCAAGTGCTGATACAGGATCCTCACTGATATCGCGTACACAGAGTGGCAAGTCTCGAAAGAGACAAGCATTGCCAGAAGATTATTTCTCGGAGGGCACCCGCCCACGGAAAAGGAGCAAAGCTGCGGCCCATGAGGCCGCAACCAGTGGGGCCCAGACGGAGGCTGCCCAAGTGTCTCAATCCGGACCAACCTTGCAGGCTGAAGTCAAGGCCTCACTAGAGTCAACTAATATATCCAACAAATACCACGATGAGGATGATCTCCTCACCGAGGTACCACAGGTTGAAGCTATACCGTCAACCTCTGCAAGACCTAGCCCTCAGCTAGCAGAAGAGGCAGGTATATTGTTCTTGCCGGTGGAGGAGGAAGCCGGAGTGGAAGATGAAGAGCCAAGCGATAACACCAGAGAGGGTGACGACGGAGCCCATGAAAGTAGTGGAGGCGACGGCGAGGCACATGTGGAAGCTCGATCCCAGAGCGGCGAGAACAAAAAAGATGCTGGCAACGATGCAGGCGATGGTGCGAGCGACAAGGACGAGGAATCGTCGCAGAAGAAAAAACGTGGGGTTTTCTGCGAAGTGCACAACAAATTCTTCGCAGACCGGAGTAGCTTTGCCCGACACAGAAGGACAACGGAGGGACACCCCCAATACCAGGGCAAGGTAAAATGCGAATGGTGCGGTACATTGGTGAGCCGGGGCGACGCGATGAAGAGGCATCTGTCGGATACGTGTCGTGGTCGGCATCGTGATCTCGTCGAATGAGTGGGCGTTGGTGGAGAGGGGAGGCATGAAGAGGTAGAGGTAGAAGACGGTCAGACGGGTGTGCAATTTTAGGGCCGGCCTTGAAGGGCTTGCTCACTTTTTCTTCTTGTTATCGTTTCTCCGACTCATCGATGGACATCGATCCGCGTGCTTTTTCTACAGCTTTCTACATACCGTTTCTGAGGTGCCCGTAATTTATGAGTAATATATTCTCCTGTTTCTGTCGAAATGCTTCGATGAAGATGAGTGCCCAATTAATAGCAAGAGCTCGACGAAGGTCAAGAGAGGTCAATTCGGTGATGAGTGAACGGAGAATGGAGAAAATGCAGGCGTCACCGACAAACTCCGAGAACTCCGATGGCTTCAGCGTGACCACCTTTCTTCCTCTCGCCTTTCACCGTCTCGCGATATTGAGAATCAACCATCGACGTGTGTGCTCATGACACCTGTATTGTCGTGCGCGCGCTGAATCCTGTTCTTGTCAACGTTAGACCAGTGCCATGGTTAGTGAACTGAGACCTGCTTGGCATGTTTTGAATTCCCATGGAGTCAATTGCCCGAGTACTACTTTCGAAGCTCAATCGAACACTAGGACAGGTTATGATCAGTTCAGATCAGAAATCACCAAGCTCGATGCGTCGAAAGGGGTTTTTTTCGCCTTAGCTTTCGGCAGTAGTCTTCTCAATTGTCGTGTCGTTAATCCGTCTAGGGACAGCGCACCCGCACCGCCGACTGCAGCCAACTAATATGAGCATGGTAACGAACTTTAGAGCACAATTTTCCCGCTGATAATATTTAAGATCATAAGGGACAGGACAGAGCTCATGCTATGTCGTACGTTTATGGTGGGTGTATATATGGTACTCTCACAAATGCTGAACTTGCCATCTAGACGAACCATGCCGTTGTCGACATGACTCTTAATTACGCTCGCGACATATACGCTAAATATATTCTGCAAGCGTACCAGACGTGCTTCAACACGGGGTCACACCAGGTCATACCCAACACCGAACATCCCTTGATGAACTTCTTCTCATCTGTCGTTTCTGGAACCGCTGAAGACATCGACCGTTGGTGTGTGCCGGAATGACTCCTTAGACCGCTGCTGAATGTCGTCCCACAAGTTCCGAACAGGAAACGATATACGACACTGCCAGCTCGCTCGCTTAGAATCTGGCAGAATCTCAGATCTCACCCATCAGTGTTTGAAGATGTTCATGTGCCGAAAGAATCAAAGCAGAAGTATATGTGTAGTACGTCGGCAGTTTTGACGGGAAGGCTGATGTCCATTGTTTATGATGAACAACAGGTACTAGCTTCAACGAACGATTACAAACCGATCTCGAACAGCTTATATCTGCTGTCCCACTGCACATCGGTCCTTTTCCCCAAGCGGCATTTTTAGTCGCACAACAGCAAACGTCCATCCTGCCAAATCCTCGAGGTTCAGGCTCTGCGAAACGCCAAAGTCTCTGATTGTATCGAGAGCCTATCTTTGTATCTCTTTGATAGAAAATCTACTCCCAAAACGCTTTGAGGCTTCTGAATGTGCGAAGATGGCCGTTGGGACACCATCTTGTACTTGAGAAGACTCTCTGCGACAATAGCGTTTTGGTTCAACTTGATCACGCAGCACTCAAACTCAAGGTCAGATGAGAGCAAGTGAGCTGCTGGTTTGTTCATGGCACTGTATTTGTTGAAGCCTCGTTTGCTTTGGGAACATATTTGTTCTAATCCGATATGGAGAGCAAGTTCGCCATTCAGAGCTCGCCTGTTTTGCAATGGACGGAAATCGACGACTGATCGCATGAGGGTGCATCCTCCAAAACATCCTCCATGATGGTCTCGTTTCACGAGTCAAGCCTCCCGTGCTCACGAAGAGATCACGTCTTCTCCATCGATACTTTGAGCCAAATTCTCTTTGACACTATGCATTCATGAAGAAAGCACTCTAGCCGATATAATTATACACAGTCTAACGCACATTACGTTTGACGAAGAAGCTGACAGTCGATATGGTCTGAGAAAGAGATTGGGAAGGCCTCGGAGATTGCTTCCTCTTTCTGAAATCCTGTTTGCCATAGCGTTCCGTCTGCCAGTGGGATGTCATAAAAGAAAGTACAAGGCAGGCCTGGAGACAGAAAGGTTGTCTTCAGCAGTTCCATCGAAACGAAGGAGCACTGTGGGAGCCAGCTAGCCATTGATCTTTTGGCCCTTACCCGATAGAAGAACGGAAGAAGAAGCATCCTTTGCCACAGCCAACGGAGAAAGCAAGCATAATGAAGAAGAATGACGTATGTACGCACAAGCGGCAAACGCAGAGAAGCCCGCCAGTAGAAGCGAGTGCGGAGACAGGCGCACCTCCGCCGTCAGTCCCCGAGGGTCGCGACCTCAGGTGGCATCAACTCAGTGACCTTTGCCACCGATGCCACATGGGGGAGTCCGTCAACAAGAGGGCATCCGGAACCAGCCAGGACCCTTGAAAGCCACCTCTCGCTTGAGTTCATCTCCGGTGCCGCAACCTTCGAGAGAAAGCAAGCAGGCCCGTCGAAGCCGAGGACAACTTCCGTCATGGCGTCGGAAGCATCGGGCCTGAGGCGGAAAACAAGACAAAAACAAGTGGCTATCCACCTCCTAGCCACAAAGCAGTGATGCACAAGGGAAACGTCGGCCAACGCCGAGGTGGCTTAATCTCAGTTAAATACGGACTCGAGGCTCTTTGAATGAACTACCCCCGCAACTGCCACGATCGACGAACCACTGTCACCTTACCACCGCCAACCACCGCCAACCACTACCACCTCCAACCACCACCCACGAACCACCTGTACCAAATGGCACGATCAATCCACTACCACTACGAGGATGAAGACGCACCTGTCTACTCAGGACCAAGCTCGATGGATAGGGCGTTCCCATTGCTGGAAGTCTTCGCGTCAGATCCGGCCACATGGTTGATGGAGGCGTCTCGCCAACCATTCCGTCCATGGAACTCTGCTTCGGGCCCAGGGGTAAGTCCAATATAGTTTGTTCATTCATGATCGACACCAGCGGGTCGGTAAACTCTGTGAGGCCTTGTCGCTGACTCTTTGATGCCAGAGCACCCACCAGTCACCCCGGAGACCAGACCTGGACCACCGTGGCATGAATGGTGAACGCAGACAGGACTCGCAGCGCTTTCTCCCGCCATCACCTCCAACGCCCAAGTGGCTTCCTGCATTCGGTCTCGATGATCCCATCGGTCACAGAGACGAAGGAGCTCCCCTCTTGGCTCAGACTTCTTTCGGTGATTATTATAGTCCCTCTTGATCCATGCCACTATCTGATCTTCCCGTCTTGAACTATCTCGTAGAAGATCTGCCATGTCGCCTCGATCCGCGAGGTGTTGGAGAGGAACGAGCAATGCCCTTTGGGTCGTATCAACTGCCCCCGATCCGCGACGTCGTGAGTCTCATGCTATGATATCAACGTCGTCTCTCCAGCTTACATGGCTTCGCAGATCGATCCCGAGCTTGACTTGGCCTTTCTGTCGAGTGATGCGAACGAGAGACCTTCTAAGAGAAAACGAGGCATGAATCCCGGAACCGAAGCTGAACAGGGTCCACACGTCGTACCCTGTATGCCAGCAGAAATCGAGCCCATACTCGATACCACAGTAACATTCAACACGCAGCATGGCGAAGCAAATAGCCTCGACATGCCACAGACTGCGAAAGTCATACAGTGGCCTGCAGCAGGGCCTAGTCATCTACCAGCACCACCAAAGGCCGGTACATCGACCACGCCGATCAAAAAAGATGTTCAGGCAGCGATCAAGGTCCAGGCCGAAGGCAAGACGTCAAAAACCATGCTGTTCTACTGCGAGCTGCACCACGCCACATACAAGGGGCACAGCAGCTTCTCGCGACACAAGAGGACGACGCCAGGCCACGCAGAGTACAAAAAGCCGCCCGAATGCATGTACTGCCACAAGAAGGTGAGCCGCCTGGATGCCCTGACGCGGCATCTGTCGAATTCGTGTCGTGTGGTTCCCCGTGATGTCTTGCAGGGGCTGTAAAAGGTGGAGGGCGCAGGGAGGCGACGAAGGGCTCCGCATGGACGTGGGAGATGGGAGCTTACCTTTATACTTGCATGTTTCGTGTGTCTTGGAGCCCTCCCACGCTCATCGATGGTTATCGATCTCTGTACTTGTTTGTCCTTCCTAATACTGCACTTGATTCGATGTTTCTTGTTTTATGGCTTGGAATGATGTCGACGATACGGATGAGTGGGATAAAGAAGAAGAGCGTGAGACGAGTTTGCATGCTGTTTACAGAATAGCTCGGCTCAGCCTTGCCGGCCGAAGGCACGCAAGTAACTCCTCGGGTTTGCATACTAGTCAGTATGGGCGAGAATCTGCGAGCATCGACAAGCTGATTGGAATATGAAGTTGATAAAATGTTAGACCACGCTTAGGATCACTAACGAGAGATCAGGCATGTGCACGCCAGTCCGTACAGCCTTCACCAATTTGCTCAAATCGCGTCCAGTATCTATCCGCTAAAAATTGAAGATGCACTACAAGCCGGACTTGCCGAAATTGTCGAGAGAGAGATTTGGACTCGATAATAGGAACGGTCCTGTTCATCCAGACTGGAGCAACAGCCTACAATTGCTCGAGCACTGTCCATGAAATTTTCAGAATGCCGAACATAAGAACTCGCAGACTCGAACAGCTCTCGAGGAGTCAGAATACACAGCGAGAGGGCCAAAAAAAAACAAGAATCGAATTGAATCATGATAATATGAACGAAAACAAAGGATGTCTGTCCCCGAACTACGAGCCCAGTAACAAACACACGATAGCATGTACACTGACCTCAACTCTACAGAGACGAAGCAGCCCAAGCGTCCTCGAATCCACGCGACACCATAACGGCGCGCATTGGGAGGCCGGACTCGGACCACGATATTCTTCCACGACCGTAACAGGTCTCCAAGATGGATACGCCCCGAGGGGTAATGGAGACCTTGACTTGGTACATGGAGCAGACACGGAGCATACTCACTGATTTCACGAGAATTCACCTAGCGAGACACCAACAGATGGAAGGAAATTATTTTGCAGGGAGAAAGCCGACGCGAGCGACGAGAGTTTAAGGCGCTTGAAGGCTATATACGAAAGGTTGCAGCTCCGCTCGAAACTGGGGCGGAGGGGCAATGGCGAAGCGTGGCTGAAGACCATCAACACCTCGTCGCTGTATCCTGTTACTGCTCCGTCTGCTCTCTGACGATGGCGCAGTGGGGCCAGGGCCAGCCTGGCTACCAATATCCCCTTCAAACGGGATTTCAGAACCAGAACCCCGCTTTTCAGCAGCAAGGCTACCCGCAAGGCGGTCTTGCACCGCAACCCATCGGATTCGCCGCGCAACGTCCTCCAGGATTCCAGCAGCCTCAGCAGACAGGATATCCGGGCGGAGTACAAGGTCTAATTCCCCAGCAGACTGGTTTATCTGGTCTCGCTGGAGGATTCAATCAACAGCAGCAGCGACCTCCGATCCCGCCCGTGCCGCCCATCCCATCACAGTATGGTCAGCAGCAGCAGCTACAGCAGAGCGGCTTCCTGGGCGCGCAGCAACAGCAGCCAAGTCGATTCCTTAGCCCTTCGCCGGCTCTCGGCGGTCCTGGGCTTGCACCCCAGCCAGCTGGCTTCCCCGGTCGTGTCGGTGGGGGTTTGCAGCCGCTGGTTCCGCAGGTGACGGGTTTCATAGACCCGCGTTTGCAGATGATGTCCAGCACCTTCTTGCCCGCGAATCAGTCTTCGCCATACAATGCTGCCGGCGCTCCACAGCTCTTCCAACCACAGCAACAGCTCGGCGGTCTTTCGCTCCAGCAGAGCTTCCAGCAACACAATCAGGAAGTCAAGGGCACCGCGGCCCCAAGGGTCCCGTGGGCGCTGTCGAAGGGGGAGAAGAAGAGCTACGATCAGATCTTCCGGGCATGGGACGCGAGCGGGACGGGATTCATCGATGGTGGGACCGCTATCGAGGTATTTGGTCAGAGCGGGCTTGGCAAGGACGACTTAGCTCGGATCTGGTGCGTTGCTGTGCTGCAGTTCATGCTGTGCTCCCATATCAGCGTTCTTATTGAGCTCTCTAGGACCCTCGCTGACGGCGATAACCGCGGTAAACTTAACATGGCCGAGTTTCACGTCGCCATGGGCCTGATCTATCGCAGTATGTGATCTGGCCTCCAATTGTCTGTTACTTGCTCATAGGCTGCAGAGCTTAATGGGAACGAGATTCCCGATGAGCTTCCCCCAGAACTCGTACCACCCTCCCACCGCGACCTTGATACCTCCATCACTTTCCTCAAAGACGTCCTTAAGAACGATGCACGCGCTCGCTCCCCAGGGAATCTCGACGCGCCCGTTTCGCGAATGAAGGAGCGCTCCTTCATGTCGTCAGGTGCGCCGGGCGCCGGCGGACGGCAGGACGCGACGGTCTACAAACACACAGACTCCGAGGCCCCGGGCAGCTACTACACCCCGCGGAATCGCCAGTTCGACCGCAACACCGTACGCACAGAGCGTGAACGCGACAACCCCGCCTCCGACCTGTCGGACATGAAGCGTCAGCTGGAGAACACGGCGAAGATGCTTGACCGCGTCGCGGACGATAATGCCAACCGGACGGCAGAGGACGATGCTCTTGAGCGTGAGATGCGAGATCTCCAGCGTCGCGTGAAGCATGTGCAGGAAGACTTGGAGTATTATACGCGCGGCCCGAGGTCAGCGCGCACTGACGAAGAGCGACGCAAGCTCGAGAGAGAGCTGTTGCATCTGATGCACGAGGAAGTGCCCGCTGTGGAGAAGAAGATCCAGGAGCGGGAAGAGCGCAAAGAGCGAGAGAAGAGGGAGTGGGATCGCGAGCGGGACAAGCGGAACGACAGGTTCGGCAGGTTTGACGATAGAGATCGGGAGTATGGCAGTTACTCGCGGGACGGCGACCGGGACCGGGATAAGTACGACAGGTACGACCGGGACAGGGAACGCGATCGCGATCGCGACTATGGCAGGGACAGGTCGTATCGTGAACGCTCGCACTCGCGTGAACGCACGCGCAACTACGACCGTCCGCGCAGCCCTCCTGCTGCACGTTCTCCTCCACCCCCACCCCCTCCCGCTGCGCCTTCTAGCTCCATCTCTAAACCCCCCCCTCCACCTCCTGTGCCGAACGCCTCCCCCGCTCCGTCCACGAAAAACATGACCCCGGAGGAGCGCAAAGCGTTTATCCGTGAACAGGCCGAGCGACGCATGGCCGAGCGGATGGCCGCCCTGGGCGTCACCCCGTTGCCTGGCTCGGGGGGCAGCAGGCTGGACACGAGCGTCGAAGACCGGCTTGCACGCGAGAAGAAGGAAGCCGAGGAGAAGGCGCGCGAAGCCGAGAAGGCGGCGGAAGAGCGTGAGAAGGCCAGACGGGAGCGGCTCGAGGGCGAGAAGGCCGTCAAGGAGGGCAGGACGCCCCCGGCATCCGTCCCGTCCACTCCGGTCGTCGCAAAGCCCCCCGCCCCGCCCCCGCCGAAGCCGAGAGCCCCTGCGCCGCCGCCCCCGAGAAAGGCGCCTGCCCCCCGTGCCCCCACTGCGCCGCCTGTGTCCGCTCCCGTACCTCCCCCTGCACCTCCCGCACCCCCTGCCCCTGTCGTGTCCGAGGTTGACCCAGAGGAAGAGCGTCTCAAGGCGCGCGAAGAGGCATTACGCAAGCAAAGAGAAGAGCGTCTCGCGCGTTTCCGGCAGCTCGAGCAGGAGGAGGAAGAGGAGCGCCAGAGAGAGGAAGAGCTGATCAGGCGACGGAGCGAGGAGGCTGCGCGGCGCACGAAGGACGCAGAGGAGCAGCGGAAGAAGGAGGAGCGCGAGGCCAGAATACGGCAGATGGAGCTTGAGGAGGCGGAGGAGCAGCGCAAGGCTGAAGAGGAATTCGCAAGACGAAAGGAAGCGAGGAGTAGGGCATCAACTCCGGCACCTTCTATGGCCCCTCCCTCCAACGGCTCTGCACCGCCTGCACCGCCCCCGCCGCCGCCCCCGCCTGTCCCGCCAATTCCAGCATCGTCGATTGGGAGCCCTGCAGACAAGGCGAAACACAATCCTTTCAATCGCCTCGCTAGCTCTGGCAGCGCTGCAGCATCCCCTGCTGCTGTTTCCCCCATGAGCGGTAGTACAAACCCATTCTTCAAGCCCCAGACCCAGCCTGCTCCGGCACCTCCAGCCACATTCAGCGTGCCTCCTCCCCCGAAGAGCCCCGGGCCCGCCAAGTCATCGTACCAGACTGCCCCTGCCGATAGTGACGAGGAATGGGGCGATGTTCGTGAGAAAGAGGACAACGATAGCGACAGTGAGGACGAGCTCGATTCCTCGCGCGCCACACGCAACCGCCTCGCGCAGCAGCTCTTTGGTAGCATCCTCCCGCCTGCTAGGCCTCAATCTGCCGCGGGTGCAGGCGCAGGCGCCACGCCGAAGCCTGGATCGCCATTTGCACCGACACCTCCCCCGCCCCCGCCGTCTGCGCCTCCCGCTTCAGTCTCTCAGACTGCTGACTCAGGCGCACCTCCGCCACCACCACCGCCACCACCCCCGGGTGCGCCCCCGCCTCCTGCTGCGATGGCAGCGCCCACGCCTGCCCCTGCTGGCGAGCGCAGTGCCCTGCTCAGCGCAATTCAGAGTGGCGCACGGTTGCGAAAGGCAGTGACGAACGATCGTAGCTCCTCTTCTGTGTCGGGGCGTGTCATCGGTGACACCACCCCTCCCCCACATATCAACGCTGCACCAACGCCTGTCTCGCCTCCCTCTCCTGATTCTCCCATAGATGGCAGCAGGCTGGTACAGAGAGGGGACAGCAGGCATTCTGTGGACTGGTACGCTGGGATGGCGGCTGATCATGGCGTTCCTTTGAGTCGGGAACCAAGTGGGTTGGACAAGATGGTCGAGGAGGATGAACAGGACAGCGAACCCGAATCTTTACCAAATATTCAAGTTGATATCATCGAAGAAAGTAATCCGCTGGATGACGTCGACAAGGCCACTGGTGAGATCTGTTTCTATTGGACGACTATAGGCGGATTTTAACAACATGCTTTGCGGCAGAATTCCGCACGCGTTCTTTGTACGCATATGAAGGCCAACGGCCAGAAGATCTCTGTTCGTCTTGTTTGTCACATCTCACAGGGTTCGTTTTGATGACTCGAGGACTCCGCAGCATTCGGCGAGAACCTTGTTCTTACCGCCCACCCCTCCAAGTCGGGCGGAGACTGGTGGTATGGCACTGTTGTACGAGACGGCAAATCGGGCTTCTTCCCCAAGACATACGTACAGTCGTTCGAGTCCGGTGCGTGTTCGTCTATGTCCTTTTCATCTACGTGATCTCAAAGGTCTTTTCAGCCAAAGCCAAGGCTGTCTACTCTTATACGGGCGGTAATGCAGACGAGCTGCCTTTTGCCGAAGGCGACACGCTTTCGATCATCGACAAGAGCGAAGGTGATTGGTGGAAGGCAGAACAGGGCGGTGTGGTTTTCATTGTGCCCGCCGCGTACCTGGAACTCGTCGAGGGTTAGTTGATCAACCAAACGTTTATCCCTTGAGTCTTTCTTGTTTACATGTCTTTTGGCTGGCAAACAGGCTAAAATACTTCCTTTCTTTTTTTCCCCCTTTCTCTTCTTACATGTATACCTCTCGAATAAACAAACACACATTATACTGGACTACACTTAATACGTGGGACAGCTCGCCGCAAGTCTTCACTACCTTCAACACCTGAGGCATCGACGATGGCAAGCGCGGACCGCACGAGCTTCAGCGAACTGGTAAGCGGGGACGACAGCTCGGATTCGGAATACCTCTCCTTTTCAGATTCGGATGACGAAGACGAAGGCCAGACCGAGGCTCAGCGGAAGGCGGACCGGGAGGCGCGTGTTCTGGAACGGCAGAGGGTGCTGGAAGCCGCAGGTTTGATCGTAAAGGAAGATGGGAGACGGCCTCCACCAAGGCCTGTCCGGCGCAAGGCGGTGCTGGCGAGCCCGGGCAAGAAGAGTCGCCCGCCGCCGCCGGTCCCTTCGTCTGCTGCAAACCGCGTGTCGGCGATTTCCACCGCGTCGGACAAGGATCTTCCCCCCGTGCCGGACCGCGATCGCGATCGAGATCGGCCGACCCGTGACGAGTTCGCTCGTCTGGACGACGCCTTTGACCGGTACGAGGCGTTCAAGCTGGCGACGGGCGAAGGCATCAACAACCGCCTGTCGATCGCGTCTTCTGTCGACAGCAGCAGCCTGAGCCCCACCCCGTCGTCGCCGCAGTCTCTTCGGCACACCAAATCACAGGAGAGTGAGAATCGGTCGCATTCGTCTTGGCTTCATATATTGGGGCGCAGTCGGACCCCCGTGGGGGAGTCGGAGAGGAGGGTCATGCCCATAATCTCTGGTCCGATTCTCAGCAACGAATCGACGCCTGTGAGGGAGAACAGCCCTACGTTTGGTTCGGTGAGTCTTTCGGCGTTTTCGAGAGAATACCGATTCGACCTCTTCGTCAGTCGTGGGCCAGCCTCGTGGACAAGTCGGCCCTGGACGAGATACCGCAGCGTGAGCGACGACGACAGGAAGTAAGTTGAGAGTAACATAAATGCGCACATCCATCGTTGACTTCCCGTCAGGCGATCTTCGAGTTCATCGCGACTGAGGCCGCGTATGTCCGCGATTTGCAGCTGATAGTGGAGGTAAAGCCGTTCAAATGCTCATATACCCTCCCGGGAGACACTGAACCTCCTGGGCCTGCAGATATTCTATGCGAGCATGCTCAGCATATTGGAACAGAAAGAGGTCACCGTCATCTTTGCAAACGTTGAGGATATCTTATTGACCAACACCGTTCGTCGTTTGTTTACTTCCTCGTCGAGAATTACTGTTAACGTGGGGATGCAGACTTTTTTGAGCTCCTTAGAGGAACGACAGCGAAATTGCCGCTTGTACATTGATCAAATCGGTGACATCCTCGACCAGAACATGTCAAATATGCAGGTCTACGGCGTGAGCTCATTCATCATGCGCAATATACCGTGCTCCTTACTTTTCGCCAGGAATACTGCAGCAATCATTCTCAATCGATCAAAGCGCTCCAATCTTTACGAGAGATCAATCCGGCTCTGGGGGCGCATCTTCAGGTCTGCAGCTCTCGTTCGGTTTTGTTGGAGTTGATGAGGCTGAGCGTTTTTGCAGAAACTCAGAGAAGACCCGACCATCCGGAACCTAGACCTATCAAGCTATTTACTTGAACCCAGTATGTCTTAGTACTCTACATTCATAGTCATTTACTGAAGGGCCCTCGTATAGTGCAAAGGATCACTCGATATCCCCTGCTAATCAAACAGGTGAGCGCTGAGAACAGTTTTTCAGGTCAGTATCAATAACAATAACAGCTGAAGTGTCATCCGTAGATACTTCACTATACGGACCCAGACCAAGATCGCAAAGCAACGGAACGCGCCCTCCGCACCGCAGAGCAGATTCTGAGCCACATTAATGAAACGATACGGGAACAGGAAGGCCGTGAACGTCTGAGAGTTCTCTCGCAAGACCTCTGGATTGGTCAGGGGTGAGTTACACTATGCTCTCATTCATGAACGATGCCCATTGCTCATCATGCGTGCATACTCAGCCGGCTCGACCTTACTGCCCCTACACGCCATATGGGAGAACGGAGACTGATCAAAGAGGGTCCACTATCTAAAACGAAGAGCGGGAAGAAGTTGCGCGCGTTTTTGTGCAGCGATATCCTCGTCCTCACGGATGAGCAGGCAAAATCTCTATATCGAATGGTAGGTCACCGCGCACGCGCACTCTTCACTTTCAGTCGACTGATAATCCAAACTTTTTCAAGCCTATCCCTTTATATGAGGTCCACGTTCGCGAGCTACCAGGAAGCAGAGGTGCGCGAAGTGCTAGTACGAGATTAAGTCGTTGGATTGAACGCTCAACCCGTAGATGATCTCGCATTCCAGCTCGTGATCGCATATCCTCGGGGAGGCGACAAAATCGCATTGCGAGCTCCTTCCGCACGAGATTGTCACATGTGGATGGCAGATATTGATATCGCATCTCAGGCGTGCAGGGATGCTGAACGGCGAGCGGCGCGGGGTTCGGCGCGGAGGTCTATATCTTGAGCTATCTGTGAAGGTGCATCCCATATTCTATGAGCCGGTACGCTGGAGCTGACCGCGGGATATGCAGACCATGCTTCTTGATCCTTTGCGAAAATTCGGGCTCCCCCTTTCTTATTACCTTCTCTGTATATCCACAGCCAATCTCTTCATCCATATAACTCATAGACGCAGTACAATACTCTCATGGTTTCTAGTCGGACACTTATCTATGAATTTCAAACCGGGTTGTAGTTCATTGTTATTTTATTGACAGGGTCTTGCACAATTTTCTGGAGTGTCGTGCCAGAAAAAACCGGGTTCCTGAGCGCTTCGCCCCTGATATGGGAGAAAAGCGTCGGACCTCCCTGTGTCTTCGAGATTTGATTGTTTGTGATCTCCATCCGAGCGAAAGTCCTGGAGATGGTAGGAGAGGGGTAGGTAGAGCCATGGTAAGATGAAGTACTACAAAGAGGTGAGCACACAATGTACTAGGAGCATTAGCCCCAGCAGGCCTGAGGGCGTGACAGGGCTTTGCTGATCATCCCGACCTGCGGTGCCCAGTATTGGCTCAGGAACCCGGTTTTTTTCTGGCACGACACTCCAGAAAATTATGCAAGACCCTGTAGAAACAACCTGCCTACTGCCAAATCGTTGGCCTGTTGTGAGGAAGAAATGGTTGCCAATGATCGTATTTCACTTTTCGGTAACGTATCCTCCGGGTTAAGTGCTTATAATTACTTCATAAGATCTTGACTTAATAAATAATATAATATATGGATATGTTTCCCACGATGCCTTTCAACAGTATTTGGGACAGTCATATACAGTCAGCTTGGTTGGAGTAGGTCAGAACAAACCTTCATGCCATACTTCAAATGAATAAATTTTCTCACCTTTAATCATTCTGAGGGCTGACTAGCGCTGACCGTGAGAGAATAGCAGTTAGAACAACCATCTTAAAGCCTCAAACGTGCACCCACAATGCAACAGGTCGATGAAACCCACCCACATTCTTCAGAATCTTCTCCGGCGACATACTAGGTCCTCTACTACTCTGCGTATCCGCCCTGCTTTACCGAAAATACGATGTCGCATGAGTACGGCTTCGCCGTCTTTAAGCGCTGACTCGTCCCTTGTTCCCAACACTCAGGTCGATGGCAACGTTGCGGCGTCATCAGGTCAGGATTAGGTCTCCTGCTGATGTCATTGACTAGCAGCTTAGATGGTTTTCTAATCGCTTGTATTAGACAAAAATTGTTACGAGGAGTTCTATCGTTGCACGACCAAACGGTGGATCTACAATGAAGCTCAGCGTGCGTACAAAGCTTCTTGCTGGGAACTTTTACTTACACAACACTGCGAGTTCAGAGATGGAGAAACGATATGCAAGATTCGATGTTCTTGCATTGCAGAAGGTTGCTGTCGGCGTGGCTGGGGCTGCGATGTGTACATCAATGGAGAAGCTTGCGGAAGGTAAGGCGAATCGTCTTGATGGTCTAGCTACTGCCCGGATATGATACTTATATACTTTCCAGGTTCTTACAATAAAGTATTTCTTCTGAGATTCGATAACGACAAGGAAGTCATTGTTCGCATACCGTGTCCCATTGCCGGCCCCCAGAGTCTAGTTATCGCGAGTGAAGTAGCTACGCTCGACTACGTGGCACGTCATCTCCACATTCCTACTCCGCGCGTTCTTGCCTGGAGTCGCAACGGTAGCGAGTATTCCGTTGGTGTGGGATACATCATCATGGAGAGACTTCCTGGTGTACCTCTGACAAAGCGTTGGATGGATACCAGGGGCGGTGATTTAACTGAACTCACTAGACGCATCGTTGACATGGAGAAATTGTTCACCGAAAAGAGGTTTTCACAGATCGGCAGCTTGTACTACAAAGAAGATGTCGCTCCTGAGCTGCAAGCACGTCCACTGTACGCCAAAGACTTTCCGGACGATGGAGCATCGGAGAGGTACCGCATCGGACCTACAGTACAAAGGGAATTTTGGCGGGGCGAACGTTCCGTGATGAATATTGACCGAGGACCTTGTGAGTCTGTTTCCATTGAAACTCTGTATCCTTCCTTCAATATCAATATATAATCCACAGGGCCTGATGCTCAATCGTACGCAAAAGCCATCGTAAATTGCGAAAAGCAATGGTTGAAGACCTACGCACGACCGCGCCCTCTCAATGACCCATGCCGTCTGTCTGATGACGATGCATCTCCTGATGCCCACCTTGAAGCACTCGATCGTTTCCTTACCGTTCTACCCTTCTTGAATCTACCGGAGGAGTACCTTCCCCACAATATCTGGCACCCTGATCTTTACGATGGCAACATTATGGTTGAGGCTGAAGGCTTTCCCAATTTCACTGGCATAATTGACTGGCAGCATGCATGGATCGGTCCTAGATTCATGCAAGCAGAGTTCTCACGCATGTTTCTCTACACAGGCACCATGATCGACATGAAACCCAACTTTCCTCGCCTTCCCGACGACTTCGATACGATGTCACCAGAAAATCAAGAAGAGGCCAAACGTCAATTGCAACTTGCAGGACGACATATAATCTATATGATGACCGTTTCGGAACGCCATCCTTTACATGCAAACATTACCCGTCATCCTTGCTACAGGACCTATGTTACGCCGTTTAAATGGGCCGGACGAACATGGACAGATGGAATTGCCGCTTTCCGACACGCTCTGCTCGTAATGACTGACGACTGGAAACATATCGCCGGACCGGATGTCCCTTGCCCTATATCCTTCTCGAAGGCCGAAGAGGAGCGGCAAATGGAAACCTGGAGGCGAGTGACGGCTCGAGAGAAATGGGTAGAGACCGTTCAGGAGAAGCTCCATGTACAACAGGATGGTGCTGTTGAACCACACGAGTATGAGTCCATGAAACGCGCTGCGGAGGCCCTACGCCCGTACTGGAACGAAAAGGTCGCTGGTCCTTGGCCTTTGCAGGATGGAGCTTGGTCGTCGTTGTTGTAGATTACATCCATCTTAGCAGCTCTTGATTGTAGATTTGGACGGAATTCAATCGATCGAAATTACTTGGCGAGTCTCGTAGAATGTATATGAATCTCCAGTACTCGCGTGAACGGATATGGGTTCTTAGACGAGTACAAGTACAAGCAGTGTCTATCAGCGCAGCCAGTTTGAGACACAGGTCTCTGAGTCTATGTAAACTCAAGGGCGAAGGCTACATTTAAATTCAATTATGCAGCACATCAGAAACATCCCGAAAGGTTCTTCGAACATATGAGGAGCAGTGTAGGTGTATACAGGGGCCTCAATGGCGCTGTTCGTTACCGCGTCGTCACTTTCTCGCTTGCATCGATGACTCGATGACTTTCGTAGTATTTGGGACAGTCATATACAGTCAGCTTGGTTGGAGTAGGTCAGAACAAACCTTCATGCCATACTTCAAATGAATAAATTTTCTCACCTTTAATCATTCTGAGGGCTGACTAGCGCTGACCGTGAGAGAATAGCAGTTAGAACAACCATCTTAAAGCCTCAAACGTGCACCCACAATGCAACAGGTCGATGAAACCCACCCACATTCTTCAGAATCTTCTCCGGCGACATACTAGGTCCTCTACTACTCTGCGTATCCGCCCTGCTTCACCGAAAATACGATGTTGCATGAATACAGCTTCATTGTCTTCAGGCACCTGTCCCCAACACTCAGGTCGGTGTAGGGTTCCGTGAGTAATTCACGGACAGTTGTTAACAAATGTTAATAACATTTGCCTCTCCGAGGAATTTCTAACATGAGTTAATAACAGATTAATAACAATTGTATATAAAGCGTTATTAACATGTTAAAAACCGATTTATTTACATGTTAATAAAGAAAGTGGTGTTAATAACAAGTCACCAGCTCCGGTATGATTCCATCTCCGGTCGACCATGTTTGCCAGCCGAAAACTGACTTGAATTGTTCACTGAATACCCCGACCTCATCTTCGATCTTCTCCATCAGATCAGGGTCCAGAGAAAAGTTGAGGAAACATGCATAATGTGAGTCCTGAGAATTTTCCACAAAAGGCAGATTTGATTCTGGGGGTATGCCCAATATCAGGTGATGCAGTTCCGCGAGAACAGTCTCAAAGCTAACGTCATTTGACTCGGTGGACATGGCGCGAGTGGGAAATGGGTAACGGAATGTCCAGAGCGGGAACTGATGCAGTCCGAGACAAAATTATTATTTTGCAGGGAGAACATAATTGTACAGCCACAACCTTCAATATTTCCACCTGGCCCTTTGTTACGACTGCTCGTCGGTAACCCCAAGAGTAGGAGGTTCTTCCCTAGGTCACTCGTGGAGGATGTGTGGAACGATGGTCTCGACTGTACGTGTAGCACAGGAGCCAGAAGTGTATTGCGATATAGCAATGAAGGCTGTGGTAGGAAGACTACAGTGGATGAGGGTGCTGTGGTAGGAAAACCACAGTGAACGAAGGTCCCTGTATGTGAAGATACAGGGGAACGAAGAGAATAGACTGAAGATCGTCAGCCTATTCTATGGGCCTTTTATACTACTTTGGGAAGTAGGGCGTGAGAATACCGAATATGTATCTGTAGGTATTCTCTAAGTCGTCTCTCTCAATAACGACTACTCTTGTGCTTCTCCGTTCGTCTCCTTCCGGCCAGGAAAGACTAGGAGGTTCATGCCCTGCGTGTGAGTAATTTATAAGGCGGCGTTCCATGCCCGCTAATACAATAGGCCCGTGATACTCGACCAATGATTGATGATCCATTGGGAGTGGATGACCAAGGTTAATATCTGTACCTTGGTGTATGCCTCAACCTGTGAGGCCGCGTGATATTTGTGATGATCGTATCGGAATAGACCGCCGTGTAGGCCCGATAGAACGTGATCATAACAATACCCCCTTTCTACGTCCTATTCGCCTGGTAGGACAGCGCTTGTGCGCTTCATCGCCGCTCCATATACGATTTGCTTTCTTGATGCAACGATGGTCTCCGGATGCGACTTCCGGGACATGACTTCGTTTTCTGGGAGGAAGACCGACTTACGTCGTTTGATCCTCTAGGAGTTTTCCTTCTCCGTTGAGCTGTTTGTTTGTCGAGTCGTGAGGGTATCCAGGCCTCCGCTCTCTAGGATGTTGTTCCTTCACCCGTGGGATTGTTTCTGCCGCGGGTAAACCTCATCGCGGTCTTACTTCCAGCCCGCTTCTGGAATAGTATCAAGAAAGGCGTATGAATGCGAGTGGTGTGTGGATGAAATAGAAATTCTAGCGTGTGGGTTCCGATTCGTGTCATCAGGTTCTTCTTCTTCCTTCTCCGAGGGCCAAACCTCAGTGTTTCCAGGATAGTCGTCTATCCTCATGATTTTGTTGTTTCCTCAATGGCGACCGGCGGCGTCCACGGACAAGTAGGTTGATCGCTTTACGAAGGCTTAGGCCTACTTCTCCAGACTACCTTGTACCATGCCTAAGCATGAGTCGAACGGCCAAGCAGTATCGCTCCCATACGGTGAGCTCATCTCCGGTGAGGGCGCCCAATCAAAATCCCAAGCAGTATTGTCCCCATACGGTGGACTCATCTCCGGTGAGGCAGTTTACGGCGTCCAGAGTTTGTTTTTCACAAACGTGGGCCTATGGTGGGGAATACCACGTGTAGTGTTGGGTTCGAGGCAAGGATGTGAAGAGAATTAGACTTGAAAGGCGCAGCGAGGAACAAGGAGGAGTCTGACTCCTTTTCCGGGTCTGTCCGTTCGCTTGCACGAATTAGACATCAAGACCACAGCTGATATATTGGTCGGGGTGCAAGATATATCCATGACTGGCAGTTTAAAACGTCATGCGGGACGGTCCGTAGTTTATTGTCATTTCGGACGATCCGTAGTTTAACGTCTTTGCGGACGTCCTTCATCATCAACATGGAATACCTGTGGGGAAAGATGTTTCTGCACGCCGGAATTTCCATCGGTGATGTGCATAGGGCCATAGACCAGACTTTACCCGCTCCAGATTCCACTGAGGCATGATGGACGGTTTATACTATATCAAACCGGATAACTTGTAACGCCTCAAGGTTATGAGACCGCTCAGTTTAACGCCGTGAGGTAGGCGGACCTGCAGTTTAACGCCGTGCATTAGGCGGGCTTGCAGTTTAACGCCGTGCGATAGGCGGGCTATCGTCTGACTGTGTCCCTCGAGTCACGATAGGCTTTTCCTCCGAGGATGAGGGTAGTTTAATGTCATTTCGGACATTGTCGACACATTCTCGTCAAGGATGATGTCGACCGATGATCCCTGTGCTAAAAGGGACGAGTAGTTTAACGTCGTTGCGGACGATTCAGCACCAGAGTGATGAATCACAACTCCTATGCGGTAAGGAGCACGTAGTTTAGTGTCATTGCGGACCGATTGACACCATGGCGGTCAATCCACAACTCCTATTCGGTAAGGAGCAAATAGTTTTCCGTCGTTGCGGACGCATTGGCGGCCAGGGGATTGGACGTCAATGACAACCCCTAGGTGCAGGGGCACCTAGTTTAACGTCGTCGCGGACGCGCGGTATCTTGTCAAGATCGCCACGCACGATCCCTAGAACGAAGGGACTGTAGTTTTACATCATTCCGGATGCCCGTAGTTTACCGTCATTGCGGACGTCGATGCCATTGGCCTCGAACAATCCCTATGTGGAAAGGGACAATAGTTTAGCGTCATCGCGGACGTTGTTTTGCCACAAATATTGTGGAAAAACAATGCTTAGTTTAACGTCATCCCGGACGCTGGGCGGAATAGACTTCTGGGTATGAGTGGCCTGCTCTGGTCGTTCTTCCGCTATGTGGGCCAGATGAGAGTCGCGTGATCTAGTTCCTTCCTACTAGATTTTCGACTCGAGGCACGTGTCCTAGTTGCCTCCTGACTAGGTCTTGAAGCAGAATTTCTTGCACTTCGACTTCGAGACTAGACTGAGCGCTCCATGAAGAGATGCTTGCTCTTCCATGTCCCCAGACCCCTCGCTTGGATTTGAACCAAGACGACCCGATATTCTTTTACCGAAAAGCGAGTGAATATCGGAAGCGCTTCGACCTTTTATAGGCAGGGTTCTGTGACGCGAGTCCTTCCGCGCTTCGCCAGAATGCAACCACGCTCCTTTGGTCAATGGTAGTTTAACGTCATCTCGGACGGTGGGTAGTTTTCCGTCATTTCGGACGAAGACTAGTTTAACGTCATTGCGGACCCTAGTAGTTTATAGTCATTGCGGACCAAGCCTTTGGTAGTTTTACATCGTTCCGGATGTAATTTGTGGCCTCGCATCATTAGGAAGACTTGTGAGGTAGAGGCGGCCCGCTCTCTACATCATCTCATACGCCAGCTGTAGGATCCCCTAATGCGGAAACGATCCTGTAAAACGGGAGATCCAAAGTGGGACGTCCCAAAACACCAGTCAGACCTTGACTGTGAGGGTTCACGATACGAGTTATGCATCATAATTTCTTGACTCGGACTTGCAACCGGTTATGTATGGGCACTTCGCTGTACCAAGGCGAAGGGCCTGCTTGTCGACACCTACGAGTAGAGTATATGTCATGTAGAGGGTTCCCTAATGCGGAAAAAAACCCTGTAAAACTGAGGATCCAAATGGGACGCTCGATGCATCTGTCAGATTACTCCTTGACAGCGAGGATGTGAAAGGATTCCGCCGTAGGTCGTACGTGGAATTATGCCCGCTGTTGTCCTTGATTCGTACCATCATTTGAACCTAGGACTAATGGTCAGGTACTTCCCCTGCCTTCTTGTCTTTTCACAGTTTTAAGACATGCAGGTCCGATAGTTTAGACGTCATTCCGGACGCGGGGTAGTTTAACGTCTGTTGCGGACGAGGTCGTACAGTTTAACGTCTTGAGGGACGATCTTAGTTTTACGTCGTTGCGGACGATTGATAGTTTTACATCGTTTCGGATGCAATTTGTGAGGGGAAGGAGTTCCTCAACTTCCCTACCCCCTTTCTTCTCCTTATGCCCTGTTATTAGTTCGTTTAATAATCGAAGGGTCCTTGATAATCCCCGCCCCCTTCGTCAGGTCGATAGTAGGGGTCCGCTTCGTCGTAATTTCCGGGATCGTCTAGAGCATCCCATGCATCGAGCTCGGATCTAGTCCACGAGCTATTTCTTCGAGCCTCCGAATCAGTGCGGCGAGTTCTGCGGCTACTTCGGTTATCCTCTCTTTCGTGCGTACGAAGTCGAGCACTAGGAGGAGGCGATCCAGGCCGGTGTCGAATACTCCGGCCAGCAGTTGTTCCGCGTCCAAGGGTTGCCTGGTTTCCCCGACTCCGCCTTCCCTCATTTCTTCGATAGACGGGCGGTTCCTCCTCGTCGGTATTTCCTTGGGATAAGGGAAAACCTCGTATCCGGTGAGAGGGGGGAGTCGCGGTATGGCTATGCGCTGTAGGAACCTCTCGTTGTCTCGGTGGAGGGCGCTCCACGACCATACGCGGAACCCTCCTTGGATTTGGTACAGGCGTGGGATGTTCTCCGGGACGTGGTACGTTCCAAGTGACAACTCGGAAAGGGTTGGTTCTGCTTGGCTGGACGTTTCCCAATTCTCCTCCGAAGAGGAGAGCTGGAAGGAGCTCTCGGTTGACGTATTGGGAGAACTCGTCAGGGTGGATGAGGAGGGCTCAGGGTCGCCCGTCATTGTGGGCGTACCAGGAGGCTGTGTCCGGGTCGGTTTGGAGGGCGAGCGTTCTGATCTGGAGACTGGCACTAGCCAGTCGTCGAGGTACGTCGCTATGTTCATTCCCGGGTTGTCCTGCCGAGAAGTTAGCGAGTCTTTGGAGGGCCATGGCTGTGGCCATTTGTATTACCGCGGAGATGGTGTTCCGCTGGAGGAGCGCGTCCGCGTGTCGCTCCAGTTCTCCGGCGTGAGGATCTGTACGAGGGGTAGGTCCTCCCATGGAGCTGGGAATCGGTCCACTAGTTGGTACTGGCGGAGGTGCAGTTTCTGATAGAACTGGTATTGGTTCAGCTTCTCCATGGCTTGGGAGTTGAGCTGCCGTTCTTGCTCGAAATCCCGAGGGACCTGCAACTCTACTATTTGGCGTGCCTTCACTAGGAGGTGGAACTCCCACTGGTAATTGGCCAAGGCTCGACTGGTTTCGGTCATCAGAACTTTCATGCCGTGGTGCATCTCGTGAGGCCCTCTCCGGTGAGGGTCTTCGGGTTCTTTCCCTTTCCTTGAACTTGGCGTAGTCTTCGGCGTCGTCGTCGGAGAAGTTGTTGATATGAGGGGTGAGGAGGACCCCGGTAGATCCTGGTTGTTGAGGACTTGTTCCTCTATCAATTCGTCCAGCATCTGGTCGGTGAGGACTTGTTCCTCTTTCCACTCGTTCGACATCTGGATTGGCGACCATAAGGACGACATCGGGGGAGGAGTTTCTGGATGGAGACGAAGCATCGTGGTCGTCGTGGAGGAGCATTCGAATGGGGAAAGTGTTTGAGAGGGAAAGAAGGTGAGAAGATGTTTTTGTTGGAGTCCTTTTGTCGCTCCTTTTATAATCTTTGTTTCTCCTCTCAGGCTGTTCCCGGACGGGGTTTGTCGGGATATTGGTCATGGAAATCTTTCATGGCTTCTTCCGCCGTTCCCTTTAGGAGAGCGTAGGGCTCCCAGGTGTTGTCTGCTTCGGGATATCCCATCCATTTGACCAAGTATTTGGTTCCCCGTCCTTGTCGTTTTGAATCCACGATCATTTCTACTTCGTAATGTTCTTCATCATTCAATACCTCCGGTATTGGTCGCGCGAAGTTTTCTCCGTGGGCTTCGGTTTCTCTATATTTAGTGAGCACGGCGGCGTGGAACACCGGGTGGATTTTCCACTGTGGAGGAATTTGGAGCTTGTACGCCAGGGTTCCTATTTTTCCCAGTATCTTGAAAGGGCCATATCGCCTAGGGGCGAGCTTGAACTTAGGATGGGTTGTCCGAATATGGGTCCCTTCTAACCATACTTGGTCCCCTTCCTCCCATTGGGGAAGTTTCTTGTGAAGATCCCGGTCTTTGGCGTAATTGCTGGCTATTTGTAAGCTAGCAGCGGCTTCTTCCTGAACTTCTGTGATTGTCCTAATGCGTTCAGCTACCGCAGGTACCTTTGTCTCCAGCGCCGTGTCAGCTGAATAGGGGGGGTTGAAACCGTATAGCACTTCGAAAGGGGATTTCCCGGTGGCCGAGTGTTTCCGTGTGTTATGTGAGAATTCGGCGAACGGCAAAAGGTCTACCCAATTGTCCTGATGGTAGTTGCAGAACGTTCTCAGGAATTGTTCAATTTCCTGGTTTACCCGTTCTGTCTCTCCATCTGTTTGGGGATGATACGCCGTGCTAAGAGCGGCGGTGATTCCTAGCCGTTTCCAGAGTTCCCGGGTGAATTTGGCCGCAAATTGAGGGCCCCGATCGGACACTATTTTGGTCGGCAGTCCATGTCGATTGAAAACGTTATTTTGGAAAAGCACGGTTGTTTCTTCTGCCGTGATCGTTTTCTTGCATGGGGTGATGACTATGCCTTTTGACAGACCTTGATCCACTACCACGTTAATTGAGTCGAAACCTTTGCTTTCGGGTAGGTCCGTGATGAAATCTGTCGAGATGAATCGCCAAGGAACGTTGGTGGTTTCCAGAGGGTGGATAGGTGGGTGTGTCTTGTGTGTCAAGTTCTTCGTAGACTGGCATATGGCACATCCATCCACATATTCGTGGACGAATTTAGTCATGTTTTGCCACCAGTAGTGTCGTTGCACCATTTCCAATGTTTTTGCTCTACCCGGGTGTCCTACCGTGGGTGCATCATGATGTGTTTTGACGATGAGTCTTCGGATGACGTCGTCTTTGGGGACGCATATGTGGCCGTTGCGTCTGGTGATTCCGTTTTCATATGTCCAATGTCCCAATAATCCTCTCATCCCTTGTGGTCCTACTCGTAAGAGCTTTGCGAGGGCTACCCTCGTTAAGGCATCATGTTCTGATTTCGAGTGTCGGATGAGGGAAATGAGGTTTGAGGAGGCGATTTCCGTGGACTTTATATGCCGTGTCGGGGATAGATCTACTAATGTTTCGTCGGATTTGTTGAAAAGCTTGGCCGGGAGTAAAATTTGAGCTTTGTTGTCAGATTCTACCCCCTCACTTAGATCTGGACGCCTGGACAGAGCATCGGAGTGATTTGTTGATCCTGCTTTATAGCTGAGTGTAAAGTCGAATCTGCTCAAATAAAGGCTCCAACGGGCGTGTCGTCGTGATAGGTCTCGCGCCGTTTGGAAATGTTCCAGGTTTTTATGATCTGTCCAAATCTCGAAGGGGTGTCGCGCGCCTTCGAGGTAGTGATTCCAGTGTTCCAGTGCTTTTATTATAGCCAAGAGTTCCCGGTCGTGAACATCGTAATTCCGCTCTGCTGGTGAAAACGATCCAGAGAGGAAAGCAACTGGGTGCCAGTCGCCATCTTTTCCTTCTTGTAGGAGGGTAGCTCCATAGGCGATTAGTGATGCGTCCGTTACTAATCGATATGGGTGCATGGGATCTGGATAGTTCAAGACGGGTTTACTGATAAAAGCTTTCTTTAACCGTTCGAAAGCTTCTTGGCATTTTGCAGTCCAGTTCCATTTCTCGTCCTTTTTGGTAAGGTCATGTAGGGGGCGCGCAATGAGTGAGAACTTGTCAATAAAGCGCCTGTAAAAATTCCCTAGGCCCAGGAAGGAGCGAATGTCGCGGACTGTGCGTGGGATTGGCCAATCTTTTATCGCGTCCACCTTTGAGTCCTCCATGGCGACATGGTCTTTTGAAATTGTATATCCCAGATATTGGAGTTTTTCCTTGTAAAACTCACATTTTTCGGGTTTCAAATATAGATCGTTGTCGCGTAGGATTTGGAAAACCTGGTTTAGGATTTTGACATGTTCCGCCATGGTTTTGGAGAAAACGAGGATGTTGTCCATATATACGGTTATCTTCCGGGCTGTGATGAGCTCCCTGAAGATCATGTTCATCATGGCTTGGAAGGTGGCTGGTGAGTTGGTTAGGCCGAAAAACATCACCGTAGGTTCGTAAGAACCTAACGGAGTGATGAAGCTCGCCTTCCACTCATCCCCTTCTTTGATGCGTATATTGTTGTATCCCCATCGCACATCCAATTTGCTAAAAATGATGGCCCCTTTTATCACATCCAGTAGTTCTTGGATTAGTGGAAGGGGGCACACATTCGGGATGGTGTGCGAATTTAAGTGGCGATAGTCCTGTACCGGGCGTAGTTTTCCATCTTTTTTTCCTATAAAGAAAAATGGGGCTGCTGTTTGTGAGGTGGATCGACGGATGGTTCCTCTCTCCAGATGTTCCTTGATGAATTTTCCTAATTCGTCGTGTTTTTCTGGGCTCAGGGCGCAGATTTTGGGCACTTGAGGTTTGAAAGTTGGTTTCAAGTCAATGGCATGGTCCCAGTAAGTGTGTTCTGGGAGTCGCTGCGACTTTCGTTCGCTAAAGATGTCCAAAAATTCGTGATGCGCCTTGGGAACTCTTTCCTTTAGATTGGTGACGATAATTTCGTCTTCCAGGTCTTGGTCGAAGCTGGCAAATCCTGACGGTTCAGGGGCCAGTTTCCGAATAACTGGGTCCCGGGTGGCCTGTTTTCCTGAGGGTTTGTCTGGGAGATCAGGTTCTCCCTCGTTTGGTGAAAGAGATGGCTTGTCTTGAGCCTTTCATTTCTCTTCTGCGTATTTCCTTATGTCCTTTAGGAGCCATTTCCTTTTGAGGTATGCTCGTAGTTGGACGCCAAACGTTCCGCTGTG
This sequence comes from Heterobasidion irregulare TC 32-1, assembly GCF_000320585.1. Lineage (NCBI taxonomy): Eukaryota > Fungi > Basidiomycota > Agaricomycetes > Russulales > Bondarzewiaceae > Heterobasidion > Heterobasidion irregulare. The sequence continues at coordinate 328,216 of NW_009258198.1, read as the reverse complement.
ATCGCGGAGTCCTACATCTTCCGATAGTCTTCGGAGATGTTCTAGGCGCTGTTTTTCGCGCTCGTTGATGCGTGGTTTGTGCCGTGGCTCCACGTCTGATAACCGCCTGCTGTATGGCGGTTCTTCCCTTGCCCTAGTGAACCCATGTGGTTGCTGGCATTTCTGGGGGCACCGATCGAAGTGCACTTCACGTCGCCTCCACTCGATGGAGGGATCGTGGTATTTCAGCCAATCTGTTCCTAGGATAAGGTCGTCTTTCCCCAGATTGGAGATAAACATCTGGACGCGCTCGGTATGCGTTCGTCCACGGATGTCCCGAATGGTGAGGTTCACATCCAAGGCGGATCGGATGAGACCTGCTTTATTGATGGTGTCATCGACATTCCGGACGCGAATGGGGTTGTTGAGTGTGTAGGTGGGGAAACGATGTCTTTTGACCCAAGTTTCGTTTACTATAACCCCTTCGCATGCCGAATCGATGGTTGCCTTTGCTCCAGCGTTTTGACTCCTGTTTGATACTTTCACGTTCAGGCGTATGGGGGTGATGATACGGTCGTTCATTGCTCCGATACGAATACAAGTGCGGGCATCAAACTCGGGTCGTCCTTGACCCCTCTCCTTCGCTGGTGAGGGAGAGGTCAGGAAAAACGCTCCGCGTGTCCCAAGATTACTTCTCTGGCTTCATCTTCTCCTAATTCTCCGAGCACTGCTCCGATTCGAGCAGAATGACTGACGCCTCCGTCTCCCCGTCGTCCGTTAGGTAGCATAGTGCGCTGCCCATGGTTCGTCTGGGGTCGTCCGGATGGGGTAGAGTGAGGACGTTCCATCGAAGGACCAGGTTGTGATACCCGCTGGTTGTTGCGATGAACATCCTCTGTCTCCATTCCTCGATATATTCCCGCTTGGTTTCCCATAGCGGGTGCGTCGTCTTCTTCCTCCAAATCAACTGCGCGGTTTCTTCTCCCTGTTGTACCCATGCGTCTTTTCGAGTTTCCTCGAATCGGTTGAACGCCTCTGCGTAATGATGGGCAGTCAGCATTCCAGTGTCCTGTTTTCTTGCAATGGTAACAGGCGCCAGGAGGCTTGCCGTCATATTTCCGTTTTTGGCTAAGGGCATTGCGCTTGCGTGTTGCGTCAATGTCCATGTCAACAACTTGGTTGTTCATTCTGCGAGGGGCGTTTGTGGAGTTGTAGCGGGGAGAGATTTGGTTATGAAAACGATTCAGATAATCGCTTCGAAAGGAGGTGGAGTTGGCGAGGATGGCTTTTTGAGCTGTTCTGGCTCGAAGTCGTCCATCTATTTCGCAGGCTGTATTGATCCAGTCCTGAATCGTATCCTTTGGCTGAACTTCCTTGTCGTATATTTTGTCCATGACGCGCGGGTCTAGCCCGCGTTGGAAGTAAGGGACTTGCTCTTTATCGGAGATGTCGGCATCGGCGGCGATGAGGATGAATTGGTTGGAGTATTCATCAACCGTCATTCGTCCTTGGGAGAAGGTCATAAGTGCGCTTCGCGCCTTGTCGGTCTTGCCCGTCTCCCTGAACTGTAATTTGAACTTGGCTAAAAAGTCCTTCCAGGTGCCTAGATCGGTAGGTGGGTCTGCTCCTACTGATTTGAGGAGGAAGTTCTCCGCCCAAGCTCCCGCCGTGCCGTATCTCATGCATGAGAGCACAAGGGATATTTTGTCTTGATCGGTCTTGTACCGATCGGATTCTGCTGCGAAAAGAAGGAGGCATTGGAGCATGAATTTCTGGGATTCAATGCGGTCGCCTGTGTAATTGTCTGGGAGTTTGACTTTTCCTCTTCCGGGTTGTACTGTCGCGGAAGGGGTGTTTGTAGAAGTCGAAGCTTGTCCCGACATTTCGGCGAGTGGTTCGTTTCGGGTGTTGATCGGTGTTTGGTCTGGTGAGTCGGAGTCTGATTCCGAGGTTGTTTCCTCTTGCTCCGAGTCTTCGGGGATTACCGGCGCCGGTTCCCTGTATTGTGGGGCTAGTTCCCACTGTGCTTCTGTTTCGTTCCAAATATCCTCTTCTTCTGTTCCGTCTTCAAGGGTGAAGTAATAACGCCCGTTTCGGTATGAGCAGTTATTGTAATTCGGAGGGGCAGTTCCGTTATTGTCTTCGTAGACCCAGAAGTCCCCTTCGCGCCGGATAGGGCGATTGTTGTGACGGAGTTGGTTATTGATAAGTCTAGTGCCGGGTGGGTATTCCTGGCCTAGGTCTTGCTCCAGAGTGTATGCAGTAACGCTTTCTCGATGGGGGTCTATTATCCCCACCAAGGAAGGTTATGAGAGAGAGTGTGGCAGCAAGCTAGTGCGAGCAAGGTAGGGGCAGAAGAGTCTATTCTAGTGTTATGACTGCTCGTCGGTAACCCCAAGAGTAGGAGGTTCTTCCCTAGGTCACTCGTGGAGGATGTGTGGAACGATGGTCTCGACTGTACGTGTAGCACAGGAGCCAGAAGTGTATTGCGATATAGCAATGAAGGCTGTGGTAGGAAGACTACAGTGGATGAGGGTGCTGTGGTAGGAAAACCACAGTGAACGAAGGTCCCTGTATGTGAAGATACAGGGGAACGAAGAGAATAGACTGAAGATCGTCAGCCTATTCTATGGGCCTTTTATACTACTTTGGGAAGTAGGGCGTGAGAATACCGAATATGTATCTGTAGGTATTCTCTAAGTCATCTCTCTCAATAACGACTACTCTTGTGCTTCTCCGTTCGTCTCCTTCCGGCCAGGAAAGACTAGGAGGTTCATGCCCTGCGTGTGAGTAATTTATAAGGCGGCGTTCCATGCCCGCTAATACAATAGGCCCGTGATACTCGACCAATGATTGATGATCCATTGGGAGTGGATGACCAAGGTTAGTATCTGTACCTTGGTGTACGCCTCAACCTGTGAGGCCGCGTGATATTTGTGATGATCGTATCGGAATAGACCGCTGTGTAGGCCCGATAGAACGTGATCATAACACCCTTGCCCAAATATGTACATTTCAGTGTAAATACAATTGCTGATCATTATATACAATTTTGAACATTATTAACATTATTAACATTATTAACATTATTAACATCGACATTGTGCCCCCCTGGAGGGGGCCTGTTAATAACAGTGTTAATAACAATGCTAATAACACAAGTTATTAACATGTTAGCAATTCAGGGATTACTCACGGAACCCTAGCATGCGCCGTGCAAAGCTTCTCACTTCCCTTCAATGAACATGCGTCATCCTGCTGATCGTGACTTCAGAGATGAGTAAACGTTATGTTGAGTTCGATGTTGTTAGGACTGTGTCCTAACACGTGCTTAGCACGTGGACAGAAGGGAAGGTCAGGTGTTTCCTTAGACTCGAACTGTTAACGACTAGGACTGTGGCTTGACACACGTCTAGGCACGTGACTCAGGACATGGTCATGAGCTACGCACATGACTCGGACTCGGACCGCTTATCATTTACATGCTGATGCATGAACGCTTACATACTATGATTCTTCTTCTGTTACGATGACTGATGTCGATCATGATCGGTTCCTGATTGCATATTGCTGCGGACAGACATTTGATATACTTACTATACATGGTTACGTCGAAGAGCCGCGGAGTATGAACAATGACTGCGGCTTACATGCATCGATCGTTGATAGTACTTAGCGTTTAGAAGCACGGACCATATGTCCATCCCACCCTAAATAGCCCTGTACTATATATAGGAGAGCTGAGCTTCTTAGAAGCCTCAGCTCGTTCACTTTGTATACATCTGGATCTCAGCACTGCGCCCGGCGTCTGGCTACCTTCAGCTCACGCTTCGCGATCTCTGTCAGATCTAAAGAACCATACATAGTCTGACGAAGCACTGGATTCGTCTCATCACTCTTATCATTCTCTACCGCCTGCAACCTATCAAGGACTCGCTGCCTATCGAGTCATCCGTTGGGATCCCTCCGAAGTCATCTGTTGTATTGGAGAAGACTTGTTCATACCAGACGAACACCGACACGTAATCAATCAGCATCTCCTTCGACTCTTCGAGGAGAAGATCAATACAGATCAGCCCTTCTTGGAACAAGCCCAAAGACGGGCCGTCGTCTTTATTCGTTGGGCCGTCACAATCAGCTTTAGCCCAGGGAACCCCTCTTAGTGCATCATGTGCACGCGACTAAGCCTAGCCGGCTTAACAGATGTACTTGTATTGCACAAGGCTGCTGCCAGTGTGGCCAGGGCAGCAATATGCACATCCATGGAAAAATTTGCTGAAGGTAAGTCCAATTGCTGTCGACATCTGAATATGCTGCCAAACTTTTCTAGGCTCTTTTAACAAAGTGTTTCTTCTGTGGTTTGACAATGACAAGGAAGTCATTGTTCGCATACCGTGTCCCATTGCCAGCCTTCAGAATTTAGTCATTGCGAGTGAAGTAGCTATGCTCGACTACATGGCACATCATCTCCACATTCCTACCCCGCGCGTTTGAGGGACTTCAGTTACCCGGATATTACCGTGATGTGCACATACATCAGCCAGAGATGGCCGGTCACAGCTGGAGATATCCGGTTGTCTCAGTACCATACCTAGCACCACGGCCCAGATCCCTCTGATGTGCCTGGTCAGCCGGATATCTCTGGCATGGTGACCTCAGCATGCGGCCACTGCAGTCAAAATAGTGAAGCAAACATGTCAAGGTGGGGAATCAAACCCAACATCCCAAGGATCCAAACTGCTATTGATCACACAACATGACCACTACACCACGCTCCCTTGCATAAATTTAAAGTCCACTCCACTAAGTACACACAGTATGAACAAGTGATTAACAAAAAACAGTGACCGGCCAGAGACATCCTGCTGGGATACAACTGGTTTTTGGCCCTGTGATGCCAGATGAAAGCAATGAAGGGCCGGAAACATACAGCTCAATGGACCTGTAGAGAAAATTACATAATAAGAGACATCTTCACATATCGAATAACTCAAAACCCTACCTCATGCTTATCGTACTCCCACTTGGGCAATTACAACTTACCACTCGACACTCTACACTCCAGTATCTCATCTCAGTCACGTATTGTCACACGCAGTCTGTAAGTGTCAATGTCCTCCTTGTGACGTCTCACCTTCACTTCTTACAGAACATCCATATGGGTAGACCAAAGCACCCTGTCTGTGGCCCCCCACCCATCAACCGACCACCCTCCAAAGGCAAAACATTTACCAGCAAGATGAAGGGCAGCGATGCGAGAGACCCAAGGGGTGACAACCCGAGCACACATGATGCATTGCCCGGCAGCTCCATAGGCGGCTGCGCCAGAGACCTCAACGCAAGGACCCTCTATGTGGGAGGCATTGACGTGTTAGTCGGCCATGCCAGAGACCACAACGCGACAGGCAGCAATGCGACAGGCAGCAACTCGGTGCACGAGCATGTAGCAGGATGCGGCAATGCAACAGTTGGCCATGCGTTGGGTGGGAACTCTGCGAGCAAGCACATAGCAGGAGGTGGCAACACATTGGGCAGGATTGCATCAGGCAGCGACACATCGGGCAGGAACTCAGGGGGCGGGCACATAGCAGGAAGGATGGCCATGGTGGTCAAGGGAATGGTCAGCGTCCGGAAGACGATGGCCGCCAACTGCAGATACTGTGGTGAGTGCACAGCCCTTGGCAAATCATCATGATTGGCTCACCTCTTTATCCTACAACGGGTGGTTTTGTGTGAGCAGCGAGTGAGAGGTCAGCATAGGGGAATGTAACCTCGTCCACATCGCACGCTTAAAGGGGTCTCTTTCTCCAACATATATTCTTTGATCCCACTATCTTTCAACTCACATCCCTTTCTCCCCTGCCTGTAATGACATCTTCTCTTTTCCTTTCTCCAATGACACATTGTTTTCCATATCGTCCATGCGAGAGACAACATGCGCTCCAAACCGCCTGAGCCATGGACCATGTACATCGACCTTGTCCCGTCTCCTCATATTATGCCTCGGACCCGCACCATCCTCCCCCAAGTCATCCTCCTTCTCCATCCGCACCAATCTGCCAGCCACCACAAACACATCATTGCCGAACTGAATGGGGAACATTGTTGCCTGCCTATATTTCCATGGTGGGCTGACCTTATTCTCTCCTGCGACTGGCCTCTGGCGCATCCCCTCCTTCCGAGCGACCCTTCCTTCCTACCTCGTGCGGTCCCTTTCCCCAAGTTCCTATCAGCACAGGACCATGCCTTTGCATGAGACAGTGAGACAACCTGACTGCCGTGTTCTCATCTGCCGTGTCCCATTCAGTTTGATGTGAGCACACAATTGGCAAGCTTAATAGATCACGATGCCTGCATTCTTCACGCTGGATGAACGACACATAACGTGAACATCTTGTCAGAGTGATTCACCTTGAACACAGACCTTGGTGCATCGTCCCTAATTTTCTAAACTATACGCTCCCTGTGCAGTCATCCTCCGACGCTTGGATAGTCTTGTCGCATGGCACGCCGCATTCAAGCACACCAGGGCTGTTGAGCCTCCTGTGAGCCAAGAGGTCACCCCAGCACATGCAAGGTGGTGACTCGAGGGCAGGCAGAACCAGGCCCACGAACCTGTCAGGCCGGTGGGACGAGGACCCCACAGGAGGCAAGGCGACGGCCACAACCATTTCATACAAGGGGGACAGGGGCTTAAAGGCAGGCAACGCGATGGCTGTGAACATGTCAAGCAGAAGGGGCAGATACTCCATAGCAGGCAACGTGATTTACGCATCCGAGGCAGACAGGTGGGGCCGTGACTCTGATGGGGTAGATAACACGTACGCATTTGCATCAAGCAGGGACGCGAGAGACAGACACATGCTGGTGCAAGATGTGACTATCGAGGAGTGGAGTCTCCGAGTTAGTTCCCTCCGGTGAGTGTAGAGTCATCCAGCCCTCGCAATCTACTCACCTCGACGTCTTCCAGCCCCTGCTTCTACATGAGGGGGGAGTGATAGATTTTGGCAGGAGGCATTGTAACATCCTCCCCATTGTGTAATTACCCACAACATTAATGTCATCTGGTCCCATCTGTCTTGCCTCTCATTCGTCACTCTGCCCCATATAGTCATATTTCCTCTTCCGGTGATCCAATCATATCCTCTTGCTCTTAATATCACCAGAGTGAGAGCTAGCTTTGTGTTCTTGTGTCCTACAACACTCTCCGCCGGCACATTCCCTCCATGAATGCCCAACCCTGCATTCCAAGCATCTTCGTGCCATTTCAATCAGCAGTTCTCAATGTCACCTGGACAACAAGCAGGCATGCAGTGGTCAGATGTTCTGCTTACTACATTCTCATGTGTTGCGACGTTCACCTGCCATACCGTTGATGTAACGAGACTGGAAGCTCATATACCCGTCACTCATCCACATCCCATTGCACTAAGTCACCACTGTTGGCTTAATCTCAATCTAGTGGAGTGACCAATCCTATGAGTCTGTCCACTCGTTGTTTACGCAGAACACGCGTGTCCCACAAATCAGGATCTAAGGATCAATGCCCCACAAGCTCTTCAGCGCATCCAGAACCCATCTCGCCCACTGACCTGACTCTGACAGTGCCGCATACACTGTGGGTGAATAGGCCTCGCTCCATGGGGGAAATCATGGCCATCTTTACAGGAGGGGGCAATATTCTGAGAGCGCCTCATGGCACTGTCCTCACCCCATCACAGTCCCATTCATCCGAGGTGCAGCAGGTTAGATAAAATGAGGGGGGGCTGAGAAACAAGGCAACCCCATGACAAATATGCTCGTACACCCCCCACTCTGACTCATGATGAGTAGGGAGTGAACAATGGGTTGGGCACCCATGAGTCTCAAGAGATTGCCTTTTCACTGCTTGTGAGGGGGACGTTGATACGCTGGTGATGCCTCTGAGTGCGAAACACACCCAAGAAACACCCCTACAAGCGCAGGTAGGCAGGAGCTAGTTCTAGTGTGCAAGGAACTATAAGCTGTGCAACAACCAACAAGGGAGCGTACTAAAAGTGTTCGGAGTGTAGTGAACAAACAACTCCAAAATCGAAGTATTCAGTCGGTCAGTCAGTCGGTAGGTCGGTCAGTCAGTCGGTCAGTCGGTAGGTCGGTCGGTAGGTCAGTAAGTCGGTAGGTCGGTAAGTCGGTCGGTCGGTCGGTCGGTCGGTAGGTCGGTCGGTAGGTCGGTCGGTCGGTCGGTCGGTCAGTAGGTCGGTCGGTCAGTAGGTCGGTCGGTCGGTAGGTCGGTCGGTCGGTAGGTCGGTCGGTCGGTAGGTCGGTCGGTCGGTAGGTCGGTCGGTCGGTAGGTCGGTCGGTCGGTAGGTCGGTCGGTCGGTAGGTCGGTCGGTCGGTCGGTCAGTCGATGTTTGATCGGGATTTGATCGGGATGCAAAGGGAAGGGAATGGGTGCAAGGCCACACTGGACCCTGGCAGAGGATGACAAACTAGATGAGAGGGAGAGAGCAAGACGACGAGGGCTCTGGCGGAGGGCTGTGATTGAACGCAACAACACAAACAAAAGGGCAAAATGCGAACAAGGATTGGAAGGCAATGGCTCAAAGTCTCATGGACACAAGCGCACAAATGGAATCGGAACAAGGGGGGAGCCAAAGCTGGTGTATTGCAAAGCCATAGGTGCCCTTTTATAGTAAGTCCGAACAGGTACAAGATAAGGAGATCGGCAGAGGCATAGAGCAATTGGAAATGTGTGCCAAGAGTGATCAAAGGTAAAGAAGATAAGGGAGTGATGTTGCAAACACTATAAGATAAGAAGCAATAACTCTAAAGTCTAAATAAGTGGAGAGATTGCCAAGGTGAGTCCACATGGACCTGGAGATAAGAACCACATGCCACATGGGTAAACCATTTAGAAACTTGGGAGCTCTGAAGATAACAAAGGATAGGTCAACAGAAGACATAAGGACGATAAGAGATAGAAAGACAGATCCGTTCTGAGTCAACAAAGTGTTCGGCTGCCTCCGATTCGGGACACCGAAGCCGACCGAATGTGCCGACCATGTGAAGTGTACCGAACCGATCGGCGATCGGCCGCGACAGTCTGTGGGGAGCCCCTACTGCTGAGAGTGATGATAGATGGATAGGATGACTGTGAACAGCTCCGAACGACTGTGCGGAGGTCTAAATGGAAAGTCGGCACCTGACAAATGGCTGAGATTGCCGAACGGATCGGGATCGGTCGGTCCTAAGTATGCCGAACGGTCAAAGAATACTGAAAAGCTGCGAAAAGTGGGGTATTGGTGCCTAGAGCATACCCATGCTCATCAACGTCACAAGGAGGGGGCATAGCTGCTGATCAAGTATGTGATGGGAATGGCCACTTTGACGTTTATATTGGCATGCAATCATCTAAATCACATGAATCCTTTTTGAAAACTCCACAAAGCCATTGTGTTGAAGCCACAAATACCGGGCCGCCTGTCTGATGCAAAGCTTAATTTCAACTCCAAACGCTGAACGTAGCACTTACTTGCGTGCATAGGCCGAGATCCCAGCTATTCCCCCCCCCCCCAATGTTACTTGACTCCTCCATAACTCTTCGTGGTAGTCGAAAAAGCATAAGATCCAACACATCTCTTCTTCGACCAACATGAGCTGCTCTTGCCACCACATTTTCAGCATGCTTCAACAGAACCAATGCACCTTCAATACTAAAAGACCATAAGTGATGAGGCTGACGTGATACAGGGATAGAATGCACTCACTCTTCTCACAGTATTGCCGGATTTCTTCATTCTGGCCCTTGACAAAGTGGAAGTCCAACCAGATCCAGGATGGCTGTCTCTTGCTATCTCCCAGTTATTGATCCACGGTATACATAGTAAAAGGGACGACATCGGAGACTTGGAGTTCCCTATATGTGGGGTCTTCTGGCAAGAGACTGAGACTCACGAGTTTGCTACGTGCAAGCCTGTACCTCAATGCTGCAGCATCAATGGCCAGCTTGTGATTTTTTATCTTGAGGTTCATGCGCGTGTTGTGGATCTGACCAGACCCTGCCCATTTCTTCTGCTTCACCACATAGGATGTGATGACGTGAGCCCTCAATGATTTGAGGGCATCATTGGCTTGCTCTTGTCGTAATTGCCTCTTGACCTCTGCAGCCTGGGACATAGTACTATGGGTGGTGATCGCTAAAGCATAATTGGATAGCAGGTTGACAGCCATGGCTTGGACCCTGTGCCATACTGCACTCCTCAACAATTGGCTCGTTACGGTGCTGGGCCACTCTGTGTATAACAAAGCAGCATTACATTTTGCCAAGTGTGGACAAGCACCTGCATCATTGTGTGCCATGTGCTTTTCTTGTTCAATCGGCAGCCCACGAACATTAAATTTGATGGACAAGCAGTTCACTGCGTCACTATCCTTTATAGCTTCATGAATCACAGGCTGAACATATTGTTCGTGTAGCGCACACCACGTCTAATGTCATATCATAAAGCGGTGTCCCAGCTCCGAGTCCTCTAGCAACTTCTCATCAGCCAACTCCAACTTGTTCAGAAAATCCTCCCTACATTCAATGGATCAGACCAGGACACCTAGATAACAAGGATGTGACTTACCTGAGCTTTTGCAACTCCATACCCTCCGCAACTGCTCCCACCATCCCTGCGCCCATGGCATCTACACCATCTCCACGCCTCTGCAGCAAGTTTAACACTTGTCTCTGAGTGAGCCCTGCAGAGGGATCAGCGAGTGGTTTGATGCAGCCCACTTGAGTGACGGACCTTTGTTGTTCCGTGGCTCATACCGGTTGTGCAAGGTATTGTGCTGTTTTATGTCCACCACCTTCTCTAGCCAATTCTGTTTCTTGACCTTCCATTGAGCCAGAGTCCCAGGCTTGATTTGAGTTTCCAAGCGCTGCAGTGCATCCTTCACCCCGTCCACGCTTGGTCATACTTCTTCAATGTGGCCTTCACTGGTGTGGGCACATGAGGGTTAGACTGAGGATAGATAGATGCACAGGTCCACACCTACCAATACTGTGGGTTCATCACACATTCATGTCTGAGTGGTGATCATTGATGATGTTGTGACAATGTCCTGAGGTCATCTCACAAATGCTGCCTCCGATGTCATTCAAGATTGCCCAGATTCGTTCAGGGGCCTCGCCATCCGTCATCCCCACGCCGGGCAACCAATGGTATGAGAACTTATACCGACATGACACTTTGTGCTCCAAGAGATAAAATTTCCCAACAGCTGCCACTGTGGTAGGGAATCGAGCACCGGTGTCGTGCAGTGAGACGGTTTGAAGTCGGAGGGCGGGAAATAGTCTAATTGACACGCCAACTAATTCCAAAGAATTGTCGCCTAGACTAACTCAGGTTTTCCTTCTTTCCCGGAGCAGCCTAGTTGTTCATTGTTGAGGGTAATTTCTCTTGTTTATGTAGTGGTACCAGTTTATCTTACTATGCAAAGCTATGTGCCTAGGTTAGGAGGTGTATGGATCCTAAGGGAGTGGTTACTAGTGTGCTGTGAAGTGTGTTATTCCTATCAAGGTGCTGTGCATTAGGATTGGTAGAGCAGCATGAGAAATACTTTCCTGAATTCAGACTCTTTCCGTTTGAAAGAATCCAGAGGATGAGTGTGATGAAGAGACGAGACCAGGATATCAGACTAATAGGTATTGAACTTGGTGTTTTCAGAGCTTTTTTACTGATGCAGGTTTAGACGTTTTCTGACCAGATCAGACTTAGAACTAACTCAGCGTCCCATTTGGACTAACACAGCTTTAGACTTATCAGAAGATACTTGGTGCTGACTTCAGAGACTTCAGTGATTAGTGAAGACTGCCTTACAAAGTAAAGATCACTTTACAGGGCAAGAGCAACTTCAACAAGAGGGGCAACAAACTGCCTGCATTTCAGGGCACATGCACTCCTCTTTTATGTGTTTCTGGAGAGGCTATGCATGAGACCTGGATGTGGGTATTTACAGATGTATCTAGGTGCTAAAGATTCTAGAATGAAGTGTCTGGTCTAAACTAGAACAGAGTAGGCTTTCCTAGATTCCTCTAGAGCATGGCCTGGAATTATTCCAGATTCTCTATTAGTCACCTGAGTAGCTCTAGGTTCTCTAGCCTCTCGATTCCTCATCCGCTCACTAAGCCATTATAAAGCCTCTCAGTGTATTAGAAAGCGCACAAGGTCCATGCAATTCTATGAGAGTCTGGATCAGTTTGGTTCTACTCTGGTCCTTTCTAGGCTTCATCCGGTCTGTTAAAATAGCACCAAGGCAGCTTTATTAATAAATACAGATATTTTAAGTCCCTGATAAGTCAAGGTTTAATGAAAGACAGCTGTATATATTCACAAATATAGATCAAAATGTCCATCCACATCCTAAGCATGAAACTGGAGCCAAGTGAGAGTGTGATACTTGAAATGTAAAGACTGTATGAATTTTAGGGAAAGAAATAAACAAGAAACACTAGACTAAAGGAGTAAGAACTTAATGAATTATGAATGGGTAAAGTGTTCATGGCCTAGCAAATCAATGAAAGATCATACTTCCCACTCCTGCTAATGCTCACCTCGCAATCTCCAAGATATTGCCATCAGATGCGGGAACATGTTTGCGGTTAGAGCTGAAGAGAGCTCGAATGTACTCACCAAACATGTGATACATTGCATAGCCAAGTGGGGGAGGAGAGTTGACACAGAAAGTAGATGTCACCACTATGAACTGCTGCTCATTGCCCGCTCCACCAAAGACGGCAATATGATCATCTTGCCAGACCGTTTTGGAAAGAACAATAGTTGTAAACTCGTAGTTGCCATCTGGATTTCTTTCAATCACATCCACTGAAACCCCATCTTCCAACCAAATCCCCTCTTTTCTAGGAAGGACACAGACCTCTATTGATACTCCTCCAGCCAAAATAGGTGGCAGTCGAATTCCATCTTCAGCAGGAGGGATTGACATCATGGGTGGCTCATTCAAAGATGATGGAGCTAGAAGAGTATTGGAGGTAACATTGATGCAGTATGTGGGTTCATAGGGGATGGTTATAAAAAAGCAAGGTGGTGGGAAGACAGAGGATACATTAAGCAAGTCAGGTCGTGGACCCGATGGGACAATTAGTGGATGGAAGTCTGGTGGTGGCTGTCGCAGCTCTGTGTGGCGATGAAGGTGGAACAATGATCAAGGGAATGTGCCCCAGAGTGATGAGCATGCAGAGGTGTTGTTGGACATAATGTGAGGGAGTAATGCGTAGATGTAATTACCAGCAGTTCTTGAATCACCTTGTTCCTCAATTTCCTGTTCTTTTCTAACATTCCTTGCATTAGCCTAGACTTACATAGTTATTTCTTTCTATGGAACATTCTTGGAAATTACCCTGCCAAGGCACAAACTTGTTTGCGTCGTAACACTGGATACAGCTGGAAGGTGCCCTGTGTGATCGCCCATCCATGCCATTTGTTTGTCGAAGTGGATCCAATACTGATAATTGATGTCGTAGCCTGAGACGTGCAAGCGCAGTTCCATCCAACGCTTCAAGCCAGATGCCATCGCAAAATCAACATTGGCAAATCTGGAGAGTGGTAATATCAATCTAGGGCATAATTGCTAAGTGCACTTCAGGGCATACCTTTCCCCCTTTTGTAGGTCTACCCCTCCCCCCGGCAACACGAACATGTGTTGGGCACAGGAAAGACCGACTGTTCCGGATACATTACCCCAATACCCTCCATACATCTGGAAAACCACCCCTTTGTATTAAGCTCTAATTAGTTCTATTTATGCATAATTAAGAACAATTAGGATTAGACATTTTTAGCTTACCCTCCCTCTAAACCTGTTCTAATTAGACATAATTTTCCTAAATTAGTAATTATTAGGATTGATTATAACTTGAAATTTCGGAAAAATCATAATAAATCAAGTATCACAGTTTTCATAGCCTTCTTATAAAGTCATGTCTATTAGAGCACTAGTTTAATACCTAAACACAGAATATACCTTATAACAAACTTGCCTTCTGCCAGAGTTGAACCAACAACCTCATATATGCAAGCACCCGGGACAAATGCTCTGAGCCACTAAGCCACAAGGTCTAATATACAAACTTAGTTTAAACACTAGCTAAAAAGATAATAAACCAATGGAAAATCAATAATACACTTTATATAGGATAAAAATAAATTATGGCACTTATACAATTTGGACTGAGAATGTGTAAAACTATGATTGAGTGTTATATTCAATGGGACTCTACTAATATAGACAATGCTACCTGAATTTGCAAATTTGATCAAAAACGTGATTATGAATAATTAAGATCTAATAGGAGAGAGGGGTTTTCCAAATAGCCACTAGTGAGGTAGAAGGTGGGGACAAGGGTATATGTATGGCATGCCTATATATAAATAAGCACAAGATTGTTGGACATGATCTTAATATGCTTAGTGCACATATTTCCTATATGGCAGGCAAATATATCATTCTGGCACCATATACCAACATGACTGTCTTTTCCACAGCCTAATAGCTAAAGGAAAACACCAAGTTTGAGCATCTTCTGTATAACAAGGCAATAAACAATATAAATAGTGCTAAAAATTGTAATATCAATAGTGATGATGATTGTGTGCTGCACAAGACAGTATTAGCCACTATACTGATAGACAAGGTCTATAAGGCTGCATATAGCAGATTCCTAAGTCCAACCCACATGTTGTGTCCTATAATGACCAGTAGCAGGCATTGGCTAACAATGACAACTTTAATGATCTTGTGTGCAAGGACAAGGTACCTAGGTCTTCATAGCCTCTTGTGGCAGCTGCCAAGCTACCAACAAAGTGGCTGGGGGCATTAATGCACATTTCTCTCTTTCTATATCCCTTATAAAGGCAGCTAGAAAGTCAGCAAAAGAGCTACAAGATAATGGTATAGGCATATATGAAGGAGAGTAATATGCTAAAATAGTATAGAATGTGCCACATCTTTACCTTCTCACTGATAGAGCAGTAGTACTTACTATTTCCTACTAGTAATTAAAGACTTCTTAGTATAGAATTAGTGCTAATATCATGAAATTAGAATCCAACCCAATGCTCACAATGTGTTGCTCCTAATTAGGAAATTAGACACTTTTAGATACTATTAACACTTTTAGATACTTTTAGACACTATTAGATATAATCCAGAGCTAATACAAGAGGGTGTTTTTCTAAATGGATGTCATACCTTCTTTTTTCGTTTCTTATTATTCTGTGTAGCTTAAATACCTGTGGTCTGAGGGCGATTCTTTCCTCAGACTCTTACCCTTTGGACCACAGGTGCGCTCCCCTCTGTTCTTTGTATCTACTTAGACTCTTACCCTCTGGACCATAGTCCTGTCGTTATAGAGCTTCTTTTTGGCACTCTCTCTGTGCCAGTCGCTTCATTGTCACTGCGCTCAACAACAATTCCTTGTGTATTAGATACTAGCTTCAGCACCCCTGCATTAGAGGCTGTTTTAGTGTTGTGCTCGGCACTTAGAGTCACCTCTAGCATATCACCGGAACTCATAATATCACCCCCACATTCTCCCCTACCCCTGATCCACAAAGAATGCGAAGGAGTCATTTTCCCAGACAGAGAGTTGTACCTGACAGCCCCTGTTGCATACCTCATGGGGCTCATAGAAGGATTGCCAAGCACAAAGTTTGTCTTAGGACCTACCTGACCGGATATACAGAGGGCATTGGAGATTCTGAAAGAGGAAAGGGCTTTTATGAGACATGCGCAAAGGGCTTTATAAATACAAGAAGGGACCCTCATTGCCCGCATCAATGCAGGTGAGAGAAAACTAATGGGACTCGACCATACTAAACCCCTCCATGACACTTTTCACTCTGCCAATGACCCCACTCCTGCCACTGAATACTACATGCCATCCATGGCTGTGGTGTCTCATGCCTCATCTTTGGCTTCAAATGGAAGTCCGCTTTGCCTGATGCCAGGGACTTATACCACAGGCCTAGACAGAGGGATCCATAGGTTCACACATCCTTCCCCTCGTTTTCAAGCTGTCCCCCTGACTTTTGGTCTCCAACGTCTGCCCACACACACTAGACCCCCTATTATTGAGTATAACTCTAGCGACTCTAATGCACTCCCCCTTGTCAATCACTGCCGCACCCTCTGAAGAAAGCAGGCAGTCATCTGGTATAATATTAAACTGCTAGGGCAGATGACGGTTTGAATCCATTGGGCTGGTACTCACTGCCATGATGAGAAGAGGGACACAGGTGAGGTATCATGATGTCCATACTCAAGGGCTATCATGTCATGACTTGGCAGTGGGCAACGAGAATTGGTGCCCTAAATATTATTTTTCTATGACTGATTCTATGCACATTGCTTATGTTTTTCTTGAACCTTTTACTTACCGTTTCTGGCACTGATGGCCTAGAGAGGGGGTAATGTTATGAACTGCTTACTATATCCTTCCTGCTTTACCACAATCCATATAAGGACATGTAGGACCTTTCTCCCAACCATACCTCGCATTCCTGATCCATTGTTACTTGGTCCATGCTTTTGCCTGTACATATTTAAGATAGCTGTGGCACAGCAGGGAGGCCTTAGGCTATCCACTTCTGTCTAATCTAGAAACTGCTGTTAACTAGTCTTCTCTAATTCAAAGGCATTAGTCTGATCAGCCCTAACCCTTCACATCTATCATCCCATCTGTATTACCATTGATCTGTGGCCTAGGATTCCCTTGCCCCAAACAGCTGTTCATGACACCAAGTCATTCATTGGAATCCATTGGAAGTCATCTGTTGTATTGGAAAAGACCTTCTGGTCAATAACAAACATTGTCCCATTATCAACTAGCACCTTCTCTATCTCTTCAAAGACAGAATTGAAAGTAGCCAAGACTTTCTTATACAAGCCCAAAGACACACAATAGTCTTTATTTACTGGGCCATCATGATTAGCCTAGGAAACCCCTCTTATTGCATCAAGTGCATATGATAAGCTTAGTGGCTCAACAGATTGAGTAAGTGCCATAAATATTTTTCCCTAATATAGAGTGTATTCTCAATGTTTTATCAGTTTTTGGTAGTGGTATCTGGTATCTAGACTTATATTCTGAAAGCCTTATTTTTTAGGGTATTTATCAACTTACTTATAAATAAAAGAAATAAGAGATCAATATGGAAAGGAACTAAATGTGTAAAGACTGTCCAAAATGTGTCTGTATATTGGAATTACCAAGCTAAGTAAGTTAGACCTTATGACTTAGTGGTTTAAAGCATTTTGCTAGAGTGCTTGTAGGCATGAGGTTGTGGGTTCAACTTTGGCTTAGAGCAGGTATCTTGTAAAGTACAATTTCAGGTATAGATATTCAACTAATGGTCTCTATAGCTAAGCTCTATTAAAAATTCATGGATAACCATAGCAATAACAAGTAACCCTAGTGCTTGGTTGAGTGTTCATTTTTAGAAAATTTGAATAGAAATTATGTATAAGTAGAGCTAATTATGCATAATTCAAGATAATTAGCCTTTATAAGCTGTAGATAAAAGAGGGGGGAAGCTAAAAATTCATAGTAATAATAAGTGGAAACTCTATAGAATACAGAGAATTTCAGTATAATCAGAAGTGATTGTTCCAGATGGCCGCCACCTTGCATGTACTATCATTATTTGTACAGTCTGAGCTCTCGCGCGCTCCAAAAGATATAGCCTGGTAGGTTTTCTCGAAAGAGAACACCGATTTGTGTATAAGAACCTCCCAGCATCACAAAAACAAGAGGCACAAGCCGATTATAAGAGCAAGGAAGGGCACTATTAATCGAGCGAGCTGGTTTAAGAACACACGCAGATTCGGTTGGTTGGGTCAATTTAATTGTTTCTCCGAACCTCTAATTAAAGTCACTACGATGAATGGATTCTACAGTAAGGATGACCAGGCCCCATCTTCGAAGGGCCAAGGACCTGCTATCTCCTCCCTCCAGTGTGGGCGCAGTTCTTCCGCAGCGCGTTTCGTGGACTCATACTGATCCGGATCAACAAGGCCATCGTGTCGCAGATGGAGCTTCTCCTGAAACGTCTCTACCCATTTCTCCCGAGCCGTCGCCTGCCGCCAGGTTGCCATTTGACGCTCCTCTTCCGCCTTCGAGAAGGATATAGGACAAGGGACATCCGGTCCTGCAATGTGTTTCCAGTCGTCAGTCATTACGAGAAGAGCGTGGCGGAAAGCGGCAATGCCATCTGTCCACGTCCGTCCCGCCCATTTGAACGGCGTAACATATGTCCTGTAGCAGGGATGACGGGTGATATCCGCATGCAAAGGATCGCGCAGAGAAACGAGCATCATATAAGATTTATGTCGTTCTGCAAGCCGCTTTTGCAGTTTGGCTTCTTCTTGATCTTCCGGAGAGAGAGATTCGAAATAGTCGGGGAGGCGAGGGAAGGTTGACTTCATGTCGATCATAGTGCCTGTGTAGAGATACATTCGACAAAACTCTGCTTGCATGAACCTAGGACCGATCCATGCATGCTGCCAGTCGATTATGCCAGTGAAATTGGGAACGCCTTCTGCCTCGACCATGATGTTGCCGTCGTAAAGGTCAGGGTGCCAGAGGTTGTTGGGAAGGTATTCCTCCGGTAGATTTAAGAAGGGAAGAACAGCGAGAAAATGATCAAGCGCTTCAATATGGGCTTCAGGAGATGCATCGTCATCAGACAGACGACATGGGTCATTGAGAGGGCGTGGTCGTGCGTAAGCTCTCAGCCATTGCTTTTCGCAGTTTACGATAGCTCTTGCGTATGATTGAGTCTCAGGCCCTATGGAATGTATTATGAATAAATAGAAGAGATATCGAAGTGCAATGGAACGCGACCCACAGGGCCCCCGATCGATATTCATTGTGGAACGTTCGCCCCGCCAGAATTCCCTCTGCACTGTAGGTCCGATGCGGTACCTCTCCGATGCTCCATCGTCCGGAAAGTCTTTTGCATACAACGGACGTGCTTGCAGCTCAGGAGCGACGTCTTGCTTGAAGTACAAGCTGCCTATCTGCGAAAACCTCTTATCGGAAAATGACTTCTCCATACTTACAACACGTTCGGTGAGTTCGTAAAAATCGTCGCCTCTGATATCCATCCAGCGCTTTGTCAGAGGGACACCAGGAAGTCTTTCCATGATGATATACCCCACGCCAACGGAAAATTCACTACCGTCACGACTCCAGGCAAGAACACGTGGGGTAGGAATGTGGAGATAGCGTGCCACATAGTCAAGCGTAGCTACTTCACTCGCAATGACTAGATTCTGAGGGCCGGCAATGGGACACGGTATGCGAACAATGACTTCCTTGTTGTTGTCAAACCGCAGAAGAAACACTTTGTTAAAAGAGCCTAGAAAAGTTTGGCAGCATATTCAGACGTCGACGGCAATTGGACTTACCTTCAGCAAATTTTTCCATGGATGTGCATGTTGCTGCCCCGGCCACATCGGCAGCTACCTTCTGCAATGCAATTACGTCGAACTCGACATAACGTTCTTTCATCTCTAGTGTTGCGATGCGGAATAAGCAAATGTTCATAGAAAGAAGCTATGCACGCACGCTTGGCTTCGTTGTAGATCCATCGTTTGGTGGTGCATCCATAAAACTCCTCGTAGCCGTTTTTTGGCCCTGGTAGAGAGAGAAAAGCAATGGCATTAGGCTGCAGATCGATATACAAGGGATGTAATCCTGACCTGACGACAGAGACGCCGTGGCGTTGCCACTAGGGTCGGAATCCAGGACGACGTGGTCATGGACTAAAGACGGAGGGGCTGTACTCATGTGTATCTTCAAAGCAGGACGGAGGGATAGACTGTTGGGTAACTTCACATTACCACGGCGGAGGAGACTCTGGAGAATGCGAGTGGGCTTCATGTGCTTGCATCGTAGTTCGCTCGCGGTCTTTAAGAGTGAATTGTCCGGAATCCGCCGCGACTGAGACTCGCCATACCGTTACGCGTTACGCGTTACGCATCACAATCTGGCACCCTCATCGCAACAAGGTGATTATCTCCAGACAAACAACTCTCCGCAACAAGCAATGGATGTCGACGAGCTTGTTCCAATGTCGATGAAGAAGGCCTAGAAGTTGCCCAGCCGAGCTTTGCAATAGAGGCCCACCTTAACGGCAGTGTAGGAGGACCAGGGTGAGTATCAGGCGGAGGCATAGTTCAAGTTACGGGAAGTATGAATGCATGGGTTTCGGCACCAGGGTAATTCGGCAACACACAGCCAATGGGAATAGGGATTCAGTCGAGTTTTTCTGTGAATTTTTGAGGTTATGCTCGTCATAGGTCATCATGTCCGACCCTGTAAGCTCTGCGAACAGAAGCAGTGTATGTTACCGTGTTCCGTGTTCCAGGACTCCACGAGTGTAGTCGGACAAGTTGCCAAGTAGACATTATTTCTATTATTTTGAATGGCACCAAACCTTTCCGTTCTTGCCTTGACCAAACCCATTGTGGTTGCATGAGTTTCAAGTTGGAGGAACACAACGAACGGGGTTGAGACTGTGAGGAAAGAGGTGATACGTAATCATGCAGACGCGACGCGACTGAACCTGGCTGAACGCGTCGCGCGCTTGTTAGCGTTTTGGCTTTGTAGCCACACCGTCCCTGTTTGAGTCTGTCTGCCCTCCTTATCCTTGTCTCTCAAGCGGTAAAAAATGCACATAAAAACACTCACGATACAGGGCTTCAAATCTTGTGAGCACTCTCCGCGTCTTCGTAGTCATTGTCCTTACTCCAGGCTTTAAAGACCGAGATCAGACACAGATCGAACCGTTTTCCGCGAGGCATAACGTTGTGGTCGGCAGGAACGGTTCTGGGAAGAGCAATTTCTTTGCTGGTGAGTCATATGTCAGCGTTGAGGGAGTTTCCAAGCTCTGACTCTTTCACAAAGCCATTCGCTTCGTCCTCTCCGATGCATATACATCCATGTCTCGGGAGGAGCGGCAGGCCCTTCTCCACGAGGGTGTTTCCACCACAACTACCCTCTCTGCCTATGGTGAGTCCCAAAGCTGATACATGCTCGAGTAGTTTGTCATAGCCTATTCAGTGGAGATTGTCTTCGACAATACGGACAACCGCTTTCCCACAGGCAGGGAGGAGGTTGTTCTTCGCCGCACAATCGGATTGAAGAAGGACGAATACAGCTTGGACAAGAAGAGCGCGAGTAAAGCCGATGTTATGAACCTCTTGGAGAGCGCTGGGTTCAGCAAGTCAAATCCTTACTACATCGTGCCACAGGGCCGGGTGCGTGTTATATCTATATGCTATGTGCGCATGCTGACTATAGTCGCAGATTACAGCTCTCACGAATGCGAAGGACCACGAGCGACTCGCTCTTCTCAAGGAAGTGGCGGGAACGAAAGTCTACGAGCAGCGACGCGCAGAGTCTCTCCGAATCATGAGCGAGACTGACGCCAAGCGTAACAAGATCAGCGAACTCCTGGAGTACATCGACTCGCGGCTGACCGAGCTCGAGGAGGAGAAGGAAGAACTCAAGGAATTCCAGGAGAAGGACAAAGACAGGCGATGTCTCGAGTACGCGCTGTATCAGCGTGAGCTTGAGGATGTCGCGGGAACGCTGGACGAAATTGAGGAAGAGCGGAAGTCCGAGGTGCACGGGGCGAACTTGAGGAGAGAGCAGTTCAGCGAGCGAGAGCAGCAGATCCAGGTCCGTAGGCGATGCATGACTTCCCTACTAAATGTTCTCACCACTTCGTTCTTCATGTAGTCCCTGGAGAAAAAGATCTCCGAAGCCAAGCACTCCTATTCTACGCTCACACTCACCCGCTATGGTGCACAATCTGAATTGACGGAGCTCATCCGCGCGCGTACTGAGCTCGAGTGCGTCGTGGACGATCTACGCAGCGCAAACGACCGCGCGGGCGGCAAGCGCGCCGAGTACGAGGAGGAACTCGTTAACATCAATGCGCAGATCGCGGAAAAGGAAGCCGCGCTAGCTGAGCTGCTCCCACAGTGGGAAGCACAGCGCGCGCAAGAGAGTGAGCACAGGCGTGCGCTTGACGACGCACGGGGGAGGCTCAAGGCGCTACACTCTAAACGCGGGCGCACCGGCCACTTCAGGACGCGCGCCGAACGCGACGCGTACCTGCGGCAAGAGATTGCTTCCGTTGAAGCTCACCAGCGCACACAGACCGCTGCGCTCCACACCGCTCGAGAGGAACTGAACACTATTCGAGGCAACTTGGCCGACGTGGATACGCAGCTGCAGGGTATCGATGGTCGTGCGGAGGAAGCGAGAGCGAGAGTGAGAGAAATTGGAGAAGAACTGATCCGATTGCAGGAGGAGAAGACGCAGAAGACGGAACAGCGCAAAGATCTGTGGCGAGAGGATGCCAAATTGGATACGACCAGTCGGCATGCTCGCGACGAGCTTCGGGCGGCGGAGAGAACTTTGGCAGGCATGATGGACAAGGTGAATTTGGACTAGCATCGATGACTTTGTTGTTCATCGCTGATTTAACTCCCAGGATACCGGGATGGGGTTGCGTTCCGTGGATAACATTGCGGAGCGGCTCTCGCTTCCCGGCGTTTATGGCCCTCTTTATCGCCTCTTCGAAATATCAGACCAAAAATTCAACATTGCTGTTGAACTGACGGCTGGAAATAGGTCTGTAACTATGCTCCATTGTAACAAACGACTCCTGACCCTTCTCTTGGCAGCCTGTTTCACGTCGTAGTCGACACAGACCAAACGGCTCAAACAGTCCTTGATATTATGTTGAAAGAGAAGGCTGGCCGTGTCACGTTTATGCCGCTGAACCGCCTCAAGCCGAAGAACCCCACGCCCCCAAACGCGCAGGACGCGATCCCACTCCTCGACAAGCTGAAATTCGCCGCGATGCACGAAAAGGCATTCCAGCAGGTATTCGGCAAAACCTGCGTGTGCCGCGACCTTACCGTCGCCGCAGCGTACGTCAAGAGCCATGGCATCAACACTATCACGCTTGATGGAGACAAGGTTGACCGCAAAGGCGCCCTCACCGGTGGATATCACGATGTACGTCGCTCCCGTATCGAAGCCATCAAGAGCGTGACGAGCTGGAGGACCAAATTCGAAACTGAGGAGAAAAGGTCGAAGGAGGTAAAATCGCAGACACTTAAGATCGACCAGGAGGTCACCCGCATCGCGGGCCGGGTCCAGGTGCTGGTTAACCAGCAGAACCAGGCCAAAGCCCAGCGGGACAGCATACAGGCCGACGCGATGACGCTCTTGCAGGAGAAGGAGAGGCTAGATGCTAGGGCGACGCGGTTGGAAGCTGACGTGGAGGATCTAGAAAGTGAACTGAGGACTCTTGCAACGAGACTGCAGGGATACCGCGCAGAGATCAGTACCCCAATGGCGGCTGGGCTTTCTGAAGAGGAGGAGCAACTGATCGGTGAGCTTGAACAGGAGGTTCAGACATTGCAAAAGGAGATGGTGGAGATGTCGAAGAATAAGAATGAGGTGAGTCGCTTCATGACGTTAAAACGGAAGAGATTTAAGTATCCTACACAGATCGGCAGCCGGAAGAACATCCTTCAGATTGAGTTAAATGAAAATCTTCGCCGGCGTCGCGAAGAGTTGCGTGCAAAAATCGAAGCCTTGGGGATACCTGACGATGGCGATGCCACTGCAGCAGATGACTATGACGCTCGAACACGCGAGCTCAAAGCACTCAATACCTCTATAGAGTCTTTGACCAAGAAAGTACAAGGTAAGTTCGTGACGTTCGCAAAAAGAGTTGCAATATTATTGCTGAGTCTAAACTGCCTACTCAGATATGGAAAAGGAATGCGAAAAATTGTCTTCAGAGCTCCAAGAATCGCGGAACAACTTGGAAAAAGTCCAGAACCAGCAGACAGAGGATACTCGGAGTGTGGCGAGGCAACAGAAAAACACTGAGCGGTACATGGCCAAACGACAGCTTCTGCTTAGCCGGAAGGACGAGTGCAATCGGAATATTCGCGACCTTGGCGTTCTGCCTGAAGAGGCATTCGAGAAGTACACGCACGAGAAGCTCGACAGGGTAAGCCCCTCAATTCTTATGCTCTTCAAATTCATCTGACAAGTTCCTGCCATAGCTCGTCAAGAAACTGCATGCCGTCAATGAAGGGTTGAAAAAGTTTGCCCACGTGAACAAGAAAGCGTTCGAACAGTATTCCAACTTCACGAAGCAGCGCGATCAGCTCCTCAAACGTCGGGAGGACCTCGACAAGTCTGCCCAATCCATCGAGGAACTCGTGGAAGTATTGGATCAACGAAAAGATGAGGCGATCGAACGGACGTTCAAGCAGGTCGCGAGCAACTTTGAGGAAGTATTTGAGAAGCTCGTGCCAGCAGGTAGGGGCAAGCTGATCATCCAGCGGCGCATCGACCAGGTACAAGTCCCATGTTCATCATTAGAATGATAGCGTTTGACATTGGGACAGGACGAAGATGAGGCAGATGAGGCAGAAGGTATTCCGCAAAATACCATCGACAATTATACTGGTATTTCGATCAAGGTATGCTACAAGGTCGTACAATATCGGCCCACGCACTAATTTTGTTCTAGGTATCGTTCAACTCTAAAGTCGATGAAGGTTTGCGGATACAACAGTTATCGGGTGGCCAAAAATCACTTGTCGCTCTCGCTCTTGGTAGGTCTTCAATGTCACGTTACATAGCCCCACTAACTCAACTTGCACTGCAGTATTTGCTATTCAGAAATGCGACCCAGCACCGTTTTATTTGTTTGACGAGGTAAGCCTTGCCTATGCTGCATATCATATTGAGGAATATGAGTTCATTGCATCATCTAGATCGACGCGAACTTGGATGCTCAATACCGGACAGCAGTTGCTTGTATGCCTACTTGCCTTTTTCTGTCTTTCGCATCGAGTCTCATCAGTCCATGTAGCCATGATTCAATCGTTGGGATCCACCGCCCAATTTATCACAACAACTTTCCGCCCTGAGATGTTGGTCACTGCGGACAAGTTTTACGGCGTGCTGTTCAACAACCAGAAGATCAGTTCAATTCGGAGTATCAAGCGGGAAGAAGCGATGGAATTTGTTGATCAGGTCAGTCCGAGCGCGTTATTCTTCTCCTCGAATCCCGGATTGAAATGTCGTGCATTTGTAGGAGGCGCAAGCTCAATGAGGATTTTCATTCTTGTGATGACGTGTATGGACTTTGCTGTTTTCGTTATAATTGTGTATGTTTATGTATGTCTCATTGTCATCACTTTCGCTGTTGTAGTTAGTCTCTCGCTTTTTAGGCTGCCGCATCACATGTTCGGCGTCTATTTTCTCCAAATCAGCAGCTCCCTCCACATTGGTAATCCCGCCGGTGTTACGCCGGGCAGAAAAAGTGAAAGAAGATGAGCGATGAACACTTTCGGCTCACCCTTGATCGTAGTGGTAACACAGCATGATCTCCCTGTCTGATGATTGTGAAGATGCATGAATACAAGGGAGCCTAAACACGGTAGCTGGCTGCGCCGTGACCTGATTAGGATGCTAGATGAAGAACGCGGGCTTGCTGACTGGCACAGAAGCTGATGATGTCAAGCCGCAATCACATCATACGTTGTGGGGCTGAGAGCCATCAGTGTCACTTTCCTATGGCCACGTCTGTGTGCAGTGCAAGGAAGTTCACTTGGAAGTGTCCGCACTGGATTCGGCTGTGATCATGTAAATACTGATGTTGTCGGAACACGCAATAAACTAAAGTTTCTATTCCGCTGATGAGTTGGGAATCCCGATATATTGAAAAGCACACCCAAGGCTACAAAACAGAACATAAACTCGTGATCAACGCCTGGCCGATCCTCCGATAACATCACTTTCCAAATCCATGCCCCCGTCTGAAGATTCATATGTAGACAATCTCCGAGGTCGCCGGTCTCGCGTGGTCAACACAGGAATTGGCTGAGTCGCCGATGTTGGCTCTTCGTCTTCGATTTCGTCGTCACTATGGAGCGGGGTCTCCCGAACGGACGGCGGTTCCTCAACATCTGTGCGACTTTCTGCAGGCGGCTGCGGCGGTTGATGCTCAAGCACCTTCTCAGGTATCTGAGGAGAACAGGATGCCAAGTGAGAAAAAAATCACCGATATTAGGAAAGACACGTGCTGGTAGGCGGACGAGGTAGGCAAGCAGTGTTGATACCGCGGCTACAATGAAGACCGAGCGCAAGGCAAGTGCATATGATTCACGAGCGTCGCGTTGAAGCCTCGGGGGCAAGCTGGATACAAGACGAGCAGAATGACGGATATTCTTCCGGATCTAGAAACGAGGTCGTGTGAGCACAGGAGGGAGAGCATCAAAGGCTGTGCTATACCTCGTCTGCATCGGGCCCATGTATCCGACGCCGTAATTCAGCATCCAATCTTGACTGAAAGATAGCTGAGGAGACGCCAACACCGCAAACTTGGCCTTTCAACACTGGCAAGTAAGCGACGCCCGTGTACCGTAGACAGGACAAGCATCACGTACCAAGACCCCGAAATAATTGACCAAACCCAGTCCCTACGGCCATCGCAGATTCTTTACGTTGGGGTCTCTAAGAATCCATTTTATCGAGGTGAGACGCGGCACTTACGTGGAAGATGTGCTAGTAGAGCAACTGTAGGAACCCTGTTCAGGACAAGGAGAATATGTTGCGAACATAATAAACTTACTCAGCATGGTCTGCAAGACTACAGCATTTCCAAACCCAAGAGGTATCTTGATTGTGATGTCAGTCACCGCACTATTCGCAGGCAATCACGACTCACGATACTTAACCACTGCTGCAAAGGAGGCGAGTCTTCCTTCATCATTGTGATGGACACCGCAGCTATGAAAGGGAAGAAGCCGAAAACAAGGTTGATCTTCTTGTACTTGCCAGTGCGATGCATCATCCATCTATGGATGGCGTTAGAGTGGAAGACACACGAACCAAGACAACCGTCCTACCCGGCAAACATGGATCCGAGAGACATCGAAACACTATTGGGGAGGAGGTGCAGTCCTGATCATAAAATCAGCAATCCACAACAGATGATGATGGCGAAGACCGTACCAGCCTCAGATGCGCTAGTTAAGGGGACCGTCTGGAACCACATGGGGAAAAAATACATGATTGCGAAATTGCAATTGGCGACCAGAAAATTGTTGATGCCAACTAAGACAGGGATCTTTTGCTTCAGCAAGAAGGGTGCAAGCATGGGCTCTTTGGCGACACGTAGTTCGAAAACGACGAATGTGGCCAATAGGACAAAAGCCAAGACAAAAGGCATGATGACTGATGCATCTCTCCACTATACGAGCATCAGGTCGTGCGTGCATAAATTTCGGAGGACATACCTCGTGTTCTTCATTATAACGGTTACTCAAGAATAGAAGGAACGATAGTACCTGCCCACGATCGATGAATATGGTGTGCAAGTCAAAGTATCGAACGACACGTACCGCTCCCAACAATGTAGCACTTCCCCCATAATCAATCCTCTTTAGGACTTCCTTCGTGTTCTTGCTCCTACCCTAAGATAATTATATGAGATTAAAGATCACGACAGATCAGAAAAAAACTCACAGGCGTGACGTATTGTAGATTGATTGAAGTCAAGAAGAACGACAGCATAAAGAGCGGCATCTGCAATAAGAAAGCCCAGCGCCACCCGAAACTGCAACGACTGCACGTGAGATGCGCAATGGATATATTGAAATTCGAACGCACCGATCGCTAATCATGCCTCCTAGCGGACCCCCTAGCCCCATACCAAGCTACTTCTGATTGAGCAAGATATAATGTATGAAAGGTGATGATACAAAAATTTACCCCATTAAAAACACTTGCAACGCCTTGAGTAAGTCCGCGGGACTACGCAACTCGAGATATATTATCTCGTTCTATACATTCGAAAAACCTGCGTACCCTCATGCTGTACATGTCACTCGTAATGATTCTAAGATTCCATAGAAGGGGAGATGAGCGAATGAGTAGAGGCAAAACCCGATGAGCTTACGTCGCAGTTGTATAAATCCCTCCCCCACCGAGACCGCCAAGCTGTCCGAAGATGAATGAAAGACAATGCAAATAAGAGCCGAGGCTTACGAATCTCGCAGCGATGAGCATAGACATGTTACTCGAAAGGCCACATGCCAGCGTTCCTAAGGCTGCAAAAAATACAGCTGTCTGATTCGCACCTCGACGTCCCATGACGTTACACAAACGACCATAAAGAGGTGTGAAAGTACATGTGGCAAGAAGATATCTACGAACCGAGGTTAAGAAAAAATCAGAAAAATAGTTGTTTGAGCGCCTTACGCTGTGCCAAGCCAACTGGCTTGATTGGACTTTTGAAATTCAGAGGAGATGCCCGGGAGTACTTCCAAAAGCCATTGTTAGCTACGACATGCCTCAAACATTTCAAAGAAAAAATTGAAATGATGAAGCACCCTACAAGTGGGTAAGCTGTATCGAGCCGATGACCCATGCATGGAAGCATGCTTTCTATAGCTGAAGCCATGACTCTGATTTCCTCGTGCCAGATACTGCAATGCCTGTGCAGATGGTCATAACACAGGGAGAGCGGGTGCAACGGGCCATCTATAGCCCGTAGTACCTCCCCAGGTTCAAGACTCGGGGAAAAGCTGAGGCCTAAAAGTATATCGTTCGAGCCTCCCTTGCGCTGAGGTTGAAGAGCTTGGCAGAGACGTAAGGCGTAGATGACAAGATGGTTCCAATGAATTGTCATCAGATCCTACACCAGCGAGACTTGTTACAGGCTTCTGCGTGCGGCACAAAGGAGATTTGTTCGAACAAAGATGACAGAGCCAAGAGCTCGTGTACAGGCCTTAGACGAATAACTTCCCCACATCCTCGCGCCCTTCATCCATGTAGGCATCAATTTACTCACAGGTTGCAACCAAAGTCGCTGCAGGAATTGGATGTAAAGTTGTCAGGTCCTACAAGGCATGACACTCGAAGTGACTACATACTGTTGAGTGACTAGATATCATTCAAATAATTGACATATGAATGCAGGAGGGGACCGGTTCAAGCCAAGGGCGACGCACAGACAGAAAAGTCGCGACCCAAATGCCCGCAAGAATTCCTGTACGAGTCGATTTTGAAATTTCCAAGGGACCGGGTCGTTGCTTTGCAATTGTTGTAGATGAGAGAGATCTAAGATCAGAATGAAGCAGGGGATCGCGCTCGCTTTGCCCGGACATGACCGAACGCGAGTTGGTGGTTCAGGTTGAAGAGCAGGCCGCAGCCACATGGCGGTCCCTATTACGCATGGGCACGTGCTGCCGGGGTTCATCGGACCCGAACACAGCGGCGAACCAGCGCTCACCTTGCATTTAGTTTTCCTCAGTTTGACGGCATTCATTGCAGCTCGTGCTCCCCGCTCATGGCATAATTCCATAATTCCATTCGTGCATAGTGACTCTCCCAAGCAGAGATCTCCGCTCTGCACAGATCAGGTGTTGAACCATTCCCAATACGGCGCAGCTCTAACATAGTCTAACAGACAACTTCGTCCCTGGACGAGCACATATCCATCTAGAAGGTGCCCATATGTACGTTTACGAACACCGAACGATCTCTTGCCGTCTATGTAAATGATCCGTTTATGCAGGCACCAATCAACCCCGGTTATTATTGAGAAATTTCGACCACGAGCGCGAAACCCTGGATCCGGCTCCCCTCGATCCTCGATGGAATATTTTGACTCAAGATTTGATGGCGAAGAACGACTGCCGTTGACATTGAAATATTGAACGTTGGCGTATGAGACATGCAAACACAACTTCACTACACCTCTCACGTGTTTTGCAGCCCGTCGCGGCAAGTCGCGGCCCGCTCCGTGACCTCCTAAGACAAGTATTGTTTAGCGTCCCGCGGCATTGGAGTGGTGAGGTCCGAATACAACTTGCAGGTTCGAAACATATGTTTCACAGTAGCCTGACGGGCAGCCGCTAAAGTTTCGTGCAGCTTGACACCATCAGTCTATCTCGTAAGTAGACATACATTGGGTACGTGTCTTCTTCTATCGCATCAGAATTTACCTGCAAAATAAGCTTTTTGTGATACCTACAGGGAAAGAAGATGGCACGAAGAATGGGTCCCCGTCAACTATCTGATCCCGAAGACTCCTCGTCTCGCTTCAATGAATTTAGAACTTCTGGGGGAAGATGCCAGATCTGGCTCTGGCAAGTTATGCCTTTCGCAGAGTGTCATATGCTATCTCGTTCCTGTTCATACGGGACATACCGGCATTGCATTTGGCATCCTTAGCTCTTTGCCTACACTCAGCGAAAAATGTGGCACAGCACAAACAGCACTATTCTATATGTACTTGCTAGTAATGTACCTCAAAACCGTAGCCAATAGGCTTCATAATAACAGTTCCTAGAGACGCTACGATACAAAAGATTAGGAGGTAATAACGCCGCAAGGGGAAAATAAGTAGACGGCTATTGATTAATTGATTAGCATCACGTCACTTTTTGACTCTATGCGGTTCAAGGCTCTCTATTCGCTTCCATGTACAGTCAGCCCCTATGAAGCAATCGACATGCTCCCTTCCTCCCGCTGCGAGGTTATCAACGATATGACACCGCAATGGTAATACCTTGCCTCGCGAAATGATGCTGGCATAGGCTCGATCCGTTGTCCTTCTCTAATCAGTATCGTCGTTTCATTAGCTAATAGTCGAAATTCCTTACTGCGCATCGGAAGGCACGCATCGTAAAGTGTTGAGAGCTATCTAAACCTCTTCAAATCATGCTGATGAGCCGTCGCCGCATGGTTATGCATGGCTCGTGGAACGTAGATATGATTCCATACATAAATGTGCGACATTGCTCCGTGGAAACATAAATAGTGTACAGCTACGCTCGACATCTAACAAGTGTCATCATGATAGGCGTAGTATGTTGAAACAAGATGTTCTCGACCATATCAGAGCTCACCGCCCGTACTGCTGCACACAGGTAGGACACTTGCTTGCAATTTGAGGAACTAAGTTTCAAATTAGTTCGACATAATTTGGGCTCACAAGCGAGTTGCGCACCATACTGTTCGGGGAATTGCCGACTAGAGGGGTGCGTAAAGCATGGGACGCGATGAATGTTGGTGAGGAGCGAGGAGGATTCGGAAGACGCGGAGAGGTGATAAAAACCCATGAAAATTTTGGGAGGAGCAGAATAACGATATACGCACTACTGCCAGCAAGTGTTTTTGCAGGTGGGTGGGCGACAGTTATTTGGGTGGTTCCGGCTGAACTTGCAGGTAGTACTCTCGCATTCGATCTGCATTCCTGTCAGTGCTGCCCTTGGCATTCTGGTCGACGAAATACGAACAAGCTGCTCAGGCTATGAAACGACGACGGTAAGCAAAGAGCTGGACAATGGCAGGAGAAGGGCGGAGCGTACCAATTCTTGAGAATGGCCGCAGTACAGAAAAAGATTCTTTACTCTGACGAAAGAATGACAATTAACACGAGGAAAGGCCTTCCAAGCAGCGGCATACCGTCTGAAGTGGCACATGTTGCAAGGATAGGTAGACAATGGCTTGTGAGGTTGCTTGGAATGAAGGGTGTCGATAGTTAAAGGGTGAAGGCAAAGGCTGCTTTTATACTTGAACAGCGACGGGGAGCAAAGTCGGCGTACAGCTTCCCGAATCGGCTTCGGGGAGGCATCATATCATCTCGTCACTTCTAAGCTTTGAAACGGGGCACAGAGACATGATACCGAACGGGTTTATGCCAGTCAAGTAGCAGCTGAGAACTCGACTCGACTACACCGGATCCAGATGTGATGGCTCGCATTGAACGAACAACGTCAGCTGAGCAAGTTACTTTTCCTTAATCGTTCACATGAGGCCCGCTCCAATAAAATCAATATCCATGCGGACCCACATCTCAGTGAATGAGTTTCGGTCAGGATCATATATATCGTTGACGTCTGCCTCGGATGGATTTAGAAACACACCTGTTCGGCCCTGGAAACGACACATAGCCGGCGGGTGTGCCAATCTTTCGTATTCGATGCTTTCAAAAGCCTCGCCAAGCTTCTGGTGTCGCTATCCATCTTACCATGCCCCGCATGGATAGATACCTGAAAATTTGCGACAGGAGACAATACGTAACAAATCGCAGTTTGAAACCGTCATGTTAAGAGTCCCTGAGAACAGATCCGGACGGCCCAGCAAGGATACAACTCATCGCCACCATTTTGTTGTTCTGGGTTGCTGCGGTGAGGGTGGGTATTCATGTTGTGAAGCATCAATCAAAGGAAAAAGCGGTAGGAAAAACTGAGGAGAACCGACGTGGAAGATCTTGATGCGATTTTCTCACGGAAAGCCTGCGCGCTGCCAGCACCGCCACCAACCGTGATTAGTCCAGCGTCCAAACCGCGCGACGCCACCGTTCGCAATATCATCTTGGCTTTAATTTCCGACACTCTCGATTCGTGTATGTAGCTTACACATATGAACTAAACAAACTCCCCTTACTCGTGAATTTCGGCCGCAGGTTCATGGTCAATCTTTCGTCTTCGAGTAAAATCCGCAAAAAGGGGCCAACAGCCGGTAAATATATGGATCAAAAGGTAACATACGCTGTCTGTTGTGCTACTCTACTATCATCTGACACTTACATGCTGTTGTTGAATATACGCAGGATGCATCTTTAGCGTTAGCACTTTCCATTGGAGAAGCGCAGGAGGACAGAACTCGACAGAAGGTCGGGAAAATCAACAAAGCACAGGTATACCCTCTGTCACAGCTTGTGATCAGGTCGAGCAAGTACTTACGGCCGTTCCTGTGCATTGATAGAAGGCACCGAAGGATGACCGTAAGACGAGGAGCGCTGCGCAGACTAAACTGGTACGTAATTGTGCTCCATGATGTTACCTTGAATGGTGTTTCACTCTTAACTCTCGATTCATGCAGAAGGACGCCACAGCTATCTTACTGGCTCGGAAATGCGATGCGAAGAAGGCGAAGACGAAGTTGCGAAGAGAATCAAAACGGAAGCAATCGCGCGCTAACGCAGTTGACATCTCGGTTTCCAATGATGCGCAGAGTACGCCAATCAGGAAGAAAGTCTCGTTTGCATAGACCGTCGGCTCATTTCACAAGTCTGCTTCGTGACGATCGCGTTGGTTGGATGCTTCTGATACCACCCGTGCTGTATGACAATTTCGTCAACTGATTCCCGGCAAATCAGTCACGGAAAGGCAGGATCAATCAAATACAAGCTGAGTACGTCTTTCTCAGGTGCTCTCTGAATTTGAACCGGAGGACAAAGCTCTCGTTCTACCTTTGCAAACAGCAGTTTTTTAATGGCGTGCTCGATTGATCTATAATCAGGCGACACCCTCGGTGACAGGTGAAGCAGATGCTAAGACCCGTATGGGCGCACAAACAACTGCAATTACTATGCCGGTGGATCTTCCATCCCCAAAGCGATTCACGCGATACCTTCCATAGGTCCTCATCCCAGACTGAGCAGCCCTCAAACTCCGATAGGTATTCTTCGATGAGCAGGTTGTTTCTGGTAGGCAAGAGGTTCTTCCTTCAAACGCTCGCTCGATAGCATGGAGTCATCTTCAAGCGCATCTCGCGGGAGGTAATACCCTGCTCCTCATGTCTGTGCCGTCCGGAGGAGAACTCGCCACCGTAATGCAATAATATTCACGTCTTCAACTTTGCTGTATTTTTCTGCGGCATCCTCGAAATTCTCGTCGAGACCCTTCCGTCACATTGTCTACCCTATCGCACAATACATGTCCGTACAAGACTCTATTGCCTTCCATGCCTGCCGCCTCGTGTACTGTCGTTCCCTTTCAGCTGACGATTTCAGCGACTTAGAATGGGGATATCACGTCTTGCAACGCTGCAACACACACTCCCCAGAGTCTAATTCTACATGCAAAATTGTGAGGCCCCACACTTCGACATCGCAGGAACTAAATATACATGGAGCCTGATTTTCCTGACTCAGGAGGACCTTCCTTCCGTCATTCTCTCTCTATGACTGTTACTCTTTATCACCGAAGTTGTCACTTGTTGTCGTCAACCTTGTAATTGTGCGCTGCTCAATAATTGCCTCCCTGCCAATCGGAATTGTTCCGCTGCATTATGGCATATTCCAAGGACAAGTTCTATGAAGACCACGGCTGTGGCACGGGCAGTGCACCCCAAGTCCGACTAGGACGGTGCGCTCTGCTCTATGTTGTCTGCTTACTGGAAGATCGTGATTGCGTCTTCAATGGCATTCAACAGGCTCCAGTAATTGCATGAGTTAGTTGGGATCCGCCAAATTTTTTGCCACAGCTTGGAGACTCAGTCACTCCTGGCCACTCATACTTGTTGTGATTGCTTTACGAGCTCTGAGTCGAATAAGTTGAAGGTCTCGAATTTACTTTTCCTCGATGAATAGATAAGATGCAGTCAACTGTGCAGGTTCAGATATTTTAGATAATGGCTACTCTTGACAAATACGAATGCTGCATGACGGTCAAGCGCTCGCTCCAGCGCAGTTGTACGTCGAACGTCAAACTCAGTGTGGTCTATGAATACGAATCTCATGAGTTTCATCAGCGCTTCATCTTGCAACCATGTCGCATTGTAGCAACTGAGTCTCGACACATTCTAGTACACCATGATCCCAGAGCACTTGATAAGGTTGGAAAGCTACTCTAGAAATGTTTTGTTTTGTTTTGTACGAAGCGTAAGGAAGCATGCCGTGGGAGGTCGTGGGAGGTCGTGGGAGGACGGTGGTCACATGTTACAGACTGGTTTGGGTTTGAATCGCTTACCGACGCCACAACTTGTATTGTTCCTGTAACTTATCTCTTCACCTGGTCATTTCTGGAGTGAGGTCCTTTTTTTCTCGAAAGAGAACCCGTCTGACAGGACTTCAGGACTTCGGGTGGAGTTGGGATTGTGTTGGTTATTCTCATTGTTCAAAAGCCTTGTGGGCCGTCTTGGAATATAGATATTCAGAAGGTCGAACGACAGTGCGCCCTCAGTTGGAGAAATGTCAATCTACACGCCTATCTTTCCACCAGTTCCCGTTTCTGTCCCTTTTTCTTCACCACCGTCTTCGTCGAACGCGACCTCTTCATCAACGCCATCCTCATGGATCACCCTGCTTTCCCAGCGGCATATCGCACTAGCCGCTACCCCATTAGAATTATGCCCTCCCTCTTCGCCAAAGCTGGACGAGAATCATGTTGACGAGATTCGCCAGAAGATCTGCGATGCTGTGAAGGCTTCAAAGGGCGATGCATCAATGGGGAAGTGGGCACATGTCGCAAGGTTAACCAAGCTGGGGTGTACTAGGGGACGATGGCAAGGTGCAGGGATGCGCCATCTTGAGCCAAAGCCAAAGGGGGATAGGGAATGGTTTCTTGCAGAAACAGACGAGGAGTGGGTGGCTTGGGAGAAGAACAGAAAAGAGACTGCGACGCAAGGAGAGAAGAGAGAGAAGACCAAACAAGATGAAATGGAGGAGACAGTGCGTGAACAGGTTGCTAGGCCCCCGTCTCCTCAGGTTACTCTCAGCGAAGAGATTGCCACGGAAGAGAAGAACGACGCTGGCGGTGCCCCGGCCTCACAGGCCAGCGATGTAGGACACATGAAGGGGGTCAAGGGCAAAGGTAATAGCGATGTATCAGAGCGCCCGACCCCTCTCGGGTTTCCGGTCGTGAAGCGCGCCGCTACACTCTCAAAGAAGGGTTCCGGAAAGCAGACTACATCCCCGTACTTCAATAATTCTCGAAACGTAAACATTCCGGGGCCGTCAGAAGCTCAAGTCGACCCTGCTCCCAAAATCTCTCAGTTGCCAAGTCCTGCTCCGAAGGACACGCCTTCGCTACCGGTCAGCGACATTGGCCCCACTCCCATACCTGGACCCGGCTCGGGGCCGCGGCCTGTAGTAAGAGCTCAGCGGATTGATGATGTCTCCGAGGTATGTCAAATTACCTCGTGTGGCAGCATTTCTGACATCACAATGAAGATTTTCTTTCCCCCGTCGTTCCCGTCTCATCTTCCTACATCAACACCGCTGGCCCCCATCCCTTGCGCACAACCGAAGACCAAACCTCCTCCCATCCCCATCGTTGAACCGCTTTTTCTTTCTTCGCCTCTGTCGCAACCCGACTATGCGACCATCGCAATCTCATCATCGCCGTCCTCCCCGGTTTCTCGCAAACGTCCACACTCATCCAGTCCCACGCCAGTCTCTGCACGGGCGTTGCATTCCATCAAGAAACAGCGCTCAGTGAGTAAAACACCGCCAACAAGCCCCCCACCGCCCATCGCGCCAGAGGAGTCTGGTAATGGTCTAGGCAATGCTAAAGGCCTACCACTGCCTACAACCCCTGATAAACAGGCACTGCCAACGCTTTCGCAGCTTCTCGCATCGTCTCGACGGTCCAGACCACGGCCACGACCACCATCACGCAAGGGGTCATCGGTTTACGGACATGACGAGACTGACGATTCGAAGCGCAAGGGCAAGAGCAAAGATCTCGGCCGACCGCTAACGCCACCCTCTGGCACTAGAACTTACTTTTCCTCGCCGGCCTCGGGCTCTTCGTCGGAGGGTTCACCACAGCTCCGTCCAACGTCCCCTCCATCTCCCCTCTTCCCCGATTATACGGTACATCCGTCGGGATTTGCTCCCGACCTCATCTCAACTCAGCCAGGTGCGGCCGGTACGCTTGAACGCAAGAATAGTAGTGGGTATCTCGGGATGGGGTATAATTCGCAGTTCGACGTGGAGGGAAATA
Organism: Heterobasidion irregulare TC 32-1; assembly: GCF_000320585.1. Lineage (NCBI taxonomy): Eukaryota > Fungi > Basidiomycota > Agaricomycetes > Russulales > Bondarzewiaceae > Heterobasidion > Heterobasidion irregulare. The sequence goes on along the minus strand of NW_009258198.1, from coordinate 291,394 downwards.
TCGATAGGGTCTCCGAGCTTCTGGAAAGAGACGTAGACTTTGGAGCGTGGTTGAGGGATATACCGCCGTTGGATGAACAGGACAACATCGCTCACCCGGATAATGCGGATGTCGAACAATAAGCGGTGACAAATGCAAGCGCGCACCGTTGTATGAATTATTAGATACTGTCGTGGTCATTCTTACTCTATTCTTCAGTTATTGATTCATGTACTGAGTCCGTGATTCGCTGATCGCTTCAAAATTCTCCTTGATTTGATCTGGTCCTTACCTGTTGGCTGAGCGCTATTCCTTGATTATGGCCACTCGCCTCGGTCATATTACATGGATTTTACTTGATCAAGCTGTTGGGTGCTTGTCAACTCTACTGTTCCTATCTGCACCCATGCCGAACGCTTGATCTTTTCTATGTTGTTTGTTGGGCATCATGATCCTTCGTCTTCCTCCAACCAGGGTTCACGATGGTTAAGGTTCGGTGCCTCTACCGCTCACGTGAGTGACGCACGTGAAACGGCTGTTGTTTTCGGCATTCGCGCGTGTCTGGAGGCTGCCACAGCCCATCTCCCCTCTCTGCTCGCCGTGGGGCATGATGAGCAGGCGCGAATCGCGCGTTTCAATTAATTTCCGACAGAATGATGCACTCCTGGAGTTTGAGAACTGTACGTGCCTCTACACAACGTCAGAGCCCTTTTGATCAGTGTGAACTTACGCGGTGGCACGATCGCTCCAGTCAAGAAGAAATTCCTGCTTGCCAACAAGCATATAACGAAGTAAGTGATAGCTTTGTTTGTCCTGACTGGGGCATAATTGCGTTCCTGTCTTCAGGCTTAATTCGACGTTGAGCGTTCGAATTGAAGAACTCAACGCGCAAATATCAGCACTGTACGTCGAGAACCTCCGTCTTCGAGCATCCGAGATTGCGCTCGCAACACAACTGAAGAAGGAGAAAGAGAGGTCTCAGAGAGTTATATCAGATGCAGAAACCGCCGTACGCCTTCAATATCAAGACTCTCACCTTTGAGAGTCTCGTTCATGACGCATATGCCCAATTATAGACACACGCGCTCCTGAAACACTTTGGAGTCATTCGCAAGAATTTCAGCATACCACCCAGAAAGCCTTCATCGCCCTCGAAACACACGCAGCAAGCAAAACAACCACCACGCAAGCCGATCCTCGACCCTGACGCTTCTCCCCATGTCAATCGTCTCGCACGAGCTCCTGACTTCCCCGATATATTCGAAGCGGATGAGGTTGTATCTGATGCCGATGATATAGATATGGAGTCAAGCCCATCACCTGTAATGCGACGTAAGAGATCCCGGTCAAGCTCGTCTGTGACGTCTCGCCTTCCTGTTCCCTCCCGAGCTTCGCCACCACCGCCCCCGCCAATCGTCGCGACGATCCACGTGGACGTCGATGAACATCTGCTGGCTCTCGGAAAGAAGAGAATCTCAAGACGACAAAGCGGTTTACTAACTGTGAACACGACGCCAATGGCCGGATCGTCGCGGTCCTCGTCTAGATCCGAAGCGTCGTCTCCTCGTCCTCCAAGTCCCGCATTCGGATCACCAGCTCGGCGAGAGGCAGGGCTTGCAGAAGAGAAGGAGGAGATGGCAGCTATGAACGGCGAGATCGACATAGCTCAAGAAGATGTAGAAGAGGAATTAGAGAGGACTCTGAGGAAAGAGCGGAAGCGGAAGTCAAAGCTGCGGGAGATCGAATCCCCTCCGGAAAATGTGAAGTCAAGGCACCGGGAGAAGAGGAGAACAATAGACGATGATGAATTCGGTGGGTCTCACGTTGCGGAGAGGAGCAAGTCGAGGTTGAAGGATGTCACAAATTCCTCAGGGAGCAGGTCCTCTCTTCATCCGATCGATATGCATAATTTGGGTGAGTCACTCCATGTGTATATTTGTCACAACAAGATGCTTCCCCCGGATGTACTATCTTCTTACCCGTCTCTGCATCAGCAGATCGCGAACGGCAGCGGAGCCCAGATACTGATGTACCATCTTCTGCTATGACCCAAACGTCGACATCGACACGACCATTATTATCAACTCCTGCTACCACGCCAGCACCATATTATCTCCCGACGCCGAGGAGCTCCAGCCCAACGCTATTTATGGATCCCGAAATGCCAGCTCCAGGGGGGCGGGAGAAACGTACGCGCAAGAGCATCAATTATGCTGAACCGAAGCTCAATACGTCTGTGTCTTCACGTCCACCGATGCAAACGATGGACCTCTTACGTTTTATCTTGTACAGTAAAATGCGCAAACCGGAACCGAACCCCACTTCCAAACGCGCGTCTACGTCATCGCAACAGAACCCCGATAACATCCCTCGATCATCCCTCGACGCAGCGCCCATTGATTATACGACTGAAGGGGAGCCGAGCATCAAACGTCGGAAGTCCCGACCGCGCCTCCCACCTGAAGAAGAGGACGAAAGTGAAGGTGCACAGGCTGACGCTGAATTTGCATCGGGGATGAGCAAGTCGAGCTGGGTGAACACTGAAGGCCGACGGCGTAGCTCTCAATCAGGTAAGCGCCTCGTAGAAGGCGATGGGGGCCGAAGACATAGCATGGCGGTTTGAGATGTATGCTGCTCTAACAACTGCACCCGGTGACGTGCTACTCGTAGGGCCTTTGACGCCATGTCGTGGATGCAACTTCTTATTCTTCTTTTACATACCTTTATGAACAGCATCTTAAGTTTTCTCTTTTAATTATATTCTCTGCGCTTGCGCGTTCATAATTTCGCAGATTGGCAGTCAGCGGAAGGTGAATATGACCAAAAAGGCAATTGCTGCCGCCTGGTTCCAGTCCCCTCTTCTCATCTGAGCTCATACTGCACCGCTTTATCGTCTTAGAACAGACAAACTGGAATTTCGCTGGATTCTATGTACACAACCGGATTGCTAGAACTCACTATCCTATCAGACGATTTACTGCCATCTTCGTATATCTCCACCTCAGCATCGTGTCCCTACGACGATGGCTCCGCTTGCACACTTGGGCAACAGGTTAACTTCTCATCAGATCGCTGAGCTTTGCGAATTCTGGGCTTCCGAACAGGGTGTCCCCTCCCTTGAATCCCGCCGTGCGTGGTCTTTAGCCCATCAAATAGACCCCTCGATCGTCAACAAATGGTTTTCTCGCAAAAAGCGTTCTGCCAACAAATCAAAAACCATGTCTAATTCTGTCGACAAAGATAATGTACTTGTGTCCACTCATGCTATGTCTAACGATATCCTCGACGAAAAGCTATCTGCTGATCAGCCAAATAGCCAAAGGAAGCCACTTCTCGTGGATTCCACTGATGAGCCGTCTCACATCGATTTGCCTTTGACGCAGGAGTCTTTAGCAAATGATATACTTCCTCTCTTAACTCTGGAAGGCGACAGCACTTGTACAACTGTCCCTGCTAATACTGCCGTAAACTCCAATACCTTGACGCCACCATTATTCGCATATACCCCACTGAGTGTTCTTCAAGAGCCTGAACCAGCGTCACTGCCTCGCGATCTTGATGACTTCCATGACAATCTATGCCTTCCGAGTCGCATATATTTGGTCTCTCAAGAAGGAGAAATTTACTGTGACGATGGGGCGATCAGCCAACCTTCATCCCCATACCACCCTCCTCTCTCCTCGTCACCCTTTGTCGATGACTTCCCTGGATGGAACGACGGGTATTCATCGAGCAATATATCTGACCGCCATCTTCCAGAAGAGGAGATCCAGGAAGACCGATGGCTGAATCTCATTGAAATGGCTGACCCAGAGCCTTTCACATCAACATCAGGTGAGTGAGATTGCGCGGAGTGCTGAGCACAGATTGTTTACCGCTACCCCTCTGACTTAACATATATTCGTTGCGAAGCAAACCTTGGGCTCTCCTTCTACAATTCTACTACCACATTCCAATATCCCCTCGATCATAGGCTGGACGAAGGGCGCTTCATCAAACGAATCTCTGGCATCGACTACCTCTCCCGCATAGGATGCCATGATGGAGATGCCGCTCAGTATGAAGAACCAGAAGACATACGGCATTTTATCAAAAGCACTTGGGATGCAGAATCAGGTTTGGACGTACAAAATACGTCAAGTTTTTTAAAAATGGAACTTGACGTGGACGTAGAGGTAGATGATACTGGTTGCCGACGATCTATTTGGGATATGCTGAAGGTCGAACACGTGGAACATGTTGTAGAGGGTCATACCGAAGGGAACGCTTGCGACTCTGGAGAGCTTGGGGGTGACCGGGAGGGAGGATCTTTTTCCAAATAAATGACCATAAAATTCTCTTCCTCGATTCCTGACGCTTTGTTTCTTGTGTCTACTAACATACTGATAAGTCATTCCCCCTTATTTTTCTCATGAGCCCAGAGCGTCCAGTCGATTACTTCCTCTTACCCATCTCTCGGGCCAAGATAGCAAGCATATGTTTAAGATGTCGACGCTTTCCTTCGTGCATGCATACCGGTCGCTTTCCGGCTGGTTCTTTCTGTTTCGTTGCCCGCGGTCCTTGTACTATAGTTGACGAAGGCAAATATTGACAACTAGATTCATCGACGCTACTCGTATACTCTTGATTTCGTGCTTCAACTAATCCACTTATCGGAAGTTCAGAAGTAGGCCTAGGAACTTTTTTCAGGCATCGAAAAGGATGTTGAAAGGGAAGGCTTACAGCAGCATTCGGCGGGCTGGCCGTTCCACCCAGTCTGAGAGAAGAATTAGCACCATATTCGAAATGAAAGAACACATAAACGTGCATGTTCAATGGCCAGGACGAGAAGAAAAATGTGTATCTTCCGGTGTCGGCACATATCTTTGACAGAGCCTCTAGGTCGAAAAGCTCGCCTACAACCCAAACAAGGAGCGTATGAGCAAATACCCGCGGGGCGTTTTGGACGACTGACCGATCGGCATTCCCCAGAGACTAGTGGATAATATCAGCTGTTTTCTGGTAAATTTTCGTTGCTCTATTCATCACTCGCCTGAGAAACGTCTAAGTGAAAACGTAGTCAGTAGAAAAAAATAATAAAATAAAATAATAAAATCGAATATCACCTCGTGTAGGTATTCGCCTCCTTTTGGTGGCCAACTCTGTGTGTATCTCGGCTGAGAAATACTACAACATAACACGTCAAGCTGAACAGACTTTCACCTCCAAAGCAGGCTGGTCAGATGCAACTGCAGCGAAGTGATTGTTCCTTCAACCAAAATAAGACATCACGGTACTATAAATGTAATGGGAAAGGCACTCACCAAATGAAACGCTTCATATCGTCCGATTGCTCTATTCCAGCACTAATACACATCAGTGAGCCAGACAGACATGACAACAAATGTGCAGACATACAATGTTTCAGGTTTGCCGGCTAAGCCGTTCCGCTCCGCCTGACTTGCAGAATTGTACCTTTGAATGAAGCCAACCCTAAGAATTAAGATGTCGCCCCTTCGGAATGTGACACCCTGCTCGCGTGCGCATGCCTCGAGGTCGCCGACAGAGATTCCATGAGTGGTCCAAGGGTCGTAAGGGAGGGAAGTATTGGACTTCGTGTAGTATCGGACTAGATCCAAGAAGACGCCGCGACCACAGATCCCATGCTGCGCCCAATCTTGAAAAAGCAATTGTCCATTTTGGGACACGGTAAGACCTAATGTAGGACTCACTATGAATCCCAAGTTTGATGAGTTCAGGGTCTACATCCATTGGATCAGGCATGGCGAACTGCCCTGTCGTCAGCGATCTCACAGGCACGCTGTAGTGGAAGATGGTCAATAAGAAAGGAATTCAAGAACAGTGGACGACGACAACAACCCTGTGTATAACATCTCATGTTTCAAAATCGGGAAATGCTTCAGCCCATCCCACTGAGTTCCGGATTGGGTGTTCTGTACGAAAGTGAGCTAGGGCGTCCCTCACATAGGGATACCCTTACAATTAGTATTTCATCATCCCTTACGGGGGTGTCATGTTTGAGGAACGACCTGATATGGGGCTCGCGCCTGCCAAATAAAGGCTGCGGAACAGCGCACACATCAAGTCTGACTCAGGGATAATTCATTTCGTGACAAGCACCTTCTCAGGAAAATTAAGAGGCCTTCAATCAAGGAATCAGCTCCAGCCTACAAAGCTAGTATATCCGACTTACCAGTTGAGCGATACAGCCCTGCCCGTCCTACAATAATTGTGAAAATCGTAACCACCGCAGGAGAGATAGGATATATACCTGATCTCTTCCTGCGCCGCTTGTTTAACAAGGTCGTCTGTGAGTAGGTTCACGGTTCCGAGTTGGTCATTGGGTCCCCACACGTCCCAAGCACATCCAGAATATTCTTTGAAGTGCGGCAACTCGTCGAAAGACGGTAACACCTTATGGCCTTGTGACATCGTACGGTCAAGTGGGCAGAGAAGTGTCTAAACCACTGCATTCAAGTTGTGTTTATATGCAATCTTCACACGGGAAGATACGGAGAAGAATGTGGAGAGGCGCATCCCACATGATGATGTCACGGCATCAGCTTGTTCCTGATATCCATAGAGTCCGCTCGAAATAGACCAGGTGAGCAAGATCCAGAATGAAATTGAATATAATAGTACTACAGTTACATACAGAATGCATTTCTTACTAGTGTCCATATATGCACGGCGTAGTCACTAGCCTCGGATGAAAGGATGGACAAGAGCCTCCTTGGGCGTAATTCGCCTGGCGGGATCCAAAGCTAGACATTTGTCCAGCAGATCGATGAAGGATGTCAACATTTTCCGCTCGTCGTCCTTCATCTGAGCCGAAGCAGCCGGCATAAGCCTTGCACGAAGATCACGTGTCGGTTTCGCGATATGTACTTTGCGGATGATGTCCTGAGAGACCAGTCAGCTGAACGTCGTGATAGGGCAGGCAAGACCTTGACTCACACCACCTGTCACACGGTCTTGCTCCACACTCTGGAATCCACTCATCTCATCGAAATAGAGATCCCCAAATTTAGCTTTCTTGACCATCTTTGAGTTGAAGCGACCCTTCAACTCCATCATGAGTAAGAGCATCTGGTTGTTTGATCTGCCCGGGAATAATATCTTCCCTGTGTACAATTCATACAGCGTGCAGCCAATGGACCATATATCGAGGGCGGGATCATATGGGATGCCGAGAACTAAAAAAAAGGATGGCGCTGTGAGCTTCGTGGATATTTGTTTATAGAGTATAAGTGCCCACGCAACTGATTTCGGGAGCCCGGTAGAACCTGCTGACAAGGTATGGTGTGATCTCGTTCTCAGATGCGTCAGACGCAGAACCAAGGTCACATAATTTCAAAAGAGTTTTCTGCTCGTTGACCTTCTCATAGATTAACAATTAGCTATAACGTGTGCAGGAGTCAATTAGACATACCAAGATGTTATCCGGCTTAATATCGGCGTGCATGATGTTGCACTTGCGCAGCAAACTCATGGAAAGGAACAACTGGTGAGCATATGCGCGCACTGCCCGAATGTTCAAACCAACATCCTTGCCGAAACGTTTGACTACATCTCGCAGATTCATGCTGCGACGAGTGTGAGGATACGGCAACAGGATTCAAGGAGGTGCTTACCTGAGAGATTCAAAAACTAGACACAGGTGGCCACGGTGTTCAAATGTCCGCTCAAGACGAACGATATGCTTTTTGTCATCTGGATCAGCTTGCTTGAGCTTGTTCAACATCTGGATCTCCTTGAGGCCTGCCTTAAACCTAGAACACGAGAGTGTATTAGCGATGCACTGTCTCCCGATTTTTGTTACTCCTACATTGTCTCCTGACTCCGAATAATCTTGATGGCGACCTCTTTACCAATTTCACTTGGCTCTCCAGACAATACTCGAGCGCGGACCACATTGGCGAACATTCCTTTGCCAACTGAAGAGAAGACTTGGTATCGGCCACCGTCAAACTGCTCACCAAGGATAACTTGGTAATAGCCCTCGGAGTCTGCCGCAGAATCTAATGTAGTCGTTATCAAAGCAGGAGCTGCCGGCCTCTAACAAGGCAACATGAGTAGATTACTGACAAGGCGGTAATTAAAGACGTACCACGACTTTCTTCACTTTCTTCAACTTCTTCTCAGAAGTCAAAGCTGCAAACATGTCGTCAAAATCTTCCTCTTCCTCTTCTTCCTCTTCAATCATTTCGACGTCTTGAACCTCTTCTTTCGCGCCACGTACTCGTCGTTGCTCATCCTCACGGCGGTCTAGGCTAGGGTCGTAATCAGCAGCAGAGATCTGCTCACGGCCTCCCTCTTGTTGCGCCTGAGCCTGTACATCAGCTTGTGCCACCCCTTCGTCCTCTTCTTTTGCAAGCTCGAACACATTAGGCGTGGGCGATGCTGACGGAGATAATTCTTTCTCAAACTCTACATAAGTATGGAAGTAATTCAGATAAGTAGATAGGATGGAGATCAGACACTTACGGGAAGAATCCTTCGCTTGTCGGGCATTTTCGACGGTTGGCGTTGCTGTGACGCCTGATACATCAGGCGTCCCATCAATACTGCGAGACTGAAGTATGGGATCAGAAACAGCAAGAGGAATTTGAGGCGGCTGGACCGCACTGCTTGGTCCTGGACTAGGACTGGCTCCCATCGTATTGACGCTGGAGACGCCGGAGTACTTGGCAAGAATGGCTTGTCGCTTAGCACGACGTGCAGCAAGCACCTGCTCTACGGGTATTGGCGATGTTGATAGTTCTAACTCAGGCTCCAAGACTGATGGTGGAGTTGATGCAACTGCTAATGGCATTGGGATGGCGGTGGGTGTAGGTGCAGAAGCGCGTTCCAGACTTCTATGAGGCGAGATTCTGATACAGCCAAAAGTATCAGGAAATTGGAGAGATTGGAACGACGATTAAGATTATTGCAATACTCACTCGCCTTCTTCTTTGTCTGATTCGGGAGCCTTGGAATGATGTGAATGTCCATTCGTAGAGCCACGGGGGGATATGGGTGTTAGACGTTGGCGATCATCATCCCTACGATGATGGCGGCCTCTGCCCCTGTCGTAGTCCTCTCGTCTACTTCTCTCCCGACTGTAGTCGCGGTTGGGTCGACGCTCATGCCCACGCCCTCCACGTTCGCCTCGGTGACGAGATCCTGTATCACCTCTCCTTTCTGGCCCTCCCTTGTGCCTTGGCGAGCGTAAATGCACATCTCTCCAGTCTCTAGGTTCCTTGGCTTCACGTAGTCTCTTGTTATATTCCGACTCGCTTCCGCCTTCATGTGGACGCTTAGAGCCTGAAGATAGGTTAGTCATCTTTTAAGAATTATCGGGTTTTACGAGGCACCGCACGATGAAGAAATAGCAGGAAAGTAAAAGTCAATGTGGAGGCTGAAGATTGGAGGGAAATGGCTAGCTCGCCGTTGACGATGGCGTTGAAAACCAAAATCGTGATGTGACCCAGTAACCGAGATATGACAGGAGATGACTCGCGTGACATGACTTACCCAGCGTCTCCCAAGACCCAAACTGGCCCAAACTGCATTATTCCAACGATGTTTGACTAGAGCGGCGTTTGACAAGCTTCAGGCCAAACGCTCAAGCACTCAAGATTGCCTGAGATTCAAGTAAAATCACGACACAGGACGCCTGACCCAGCAGCTCAATTATAGTATTCAGTGCATAATTCGCTGAGCGAACCTGGTAGGTAAGTTCATCGATGGAATTGGTATATCGGACCAATTAAAGATGTTGTATATGCAGACGGCTCCGTGAATAGCAATAAGGTGAATGGATGCTCAGCTACTTCTTGCGACTACGTCGTGAAGTCTGCCTTGACAAATATTGACTGGCTCGTGTCCCAACTGGCGGTATATACGGCTGTCGCTTGGCTGCCGATTCTCTTCTATCTGCTTCATCTCGGGCCCTTGTGTCTGGCGACGGAAAGATCTCCGAACTTGACGTAGGAGAAAGCGACTTCAGTGTGTTGACGGGTTTGGCTGCGGAGGCGCGCGTCTTTGGAATGCGCGCTCGTGGAGTAGCTGCAGAGCCCCTCTGTGTGCGCCCTCCTATCACATGAAACCGTTCAGACGTTTGCCGATCATCGGCGCTCAGCTGACCATGATGACCACCGACATCATCTAGTGAGCTTCAGCTGAAGTCTCTGAAATGACAGTACTGGGCATACCTTCATCTTCAAAGAGCCTTGCTTCAACAGAAGCAATCTCCTGGGTTGTATCATCGCCTTCAGGTGTATCGGCTTCTCCGTCTTCCCTAACCAATGGTAGAGTTTCGCCGCGATCCCTCGAGGCCCCAGACAACTTTTGCCTCTTCACTGTTCTTTCAGGTGGCTCGACAGATCGAGAACGCGCGCGCGTGTTACGAAAAGGTGCGTCTTTCGCAGAGACAGCATGCGATTCAGCATCATGAGTAGAACTCCTGGGTAAACGGCGTGACACAATTTCGACCACGGGGCGAGCTTTGCGAGATGGAGATGGTGCGCGCAACGGAGGATTGGCGTTAGTTCTGGAAAGCTGCTTAGAGAACATAACAAGAAACGAAGATATGAACACGCACGATGGCCATGCCGGTTCTTCAGGGGGAAATATGTTCAAATCATCAGGCTGAAAATCAAATTCGCCTGACCTTTCATCCTCTACTTCCGCGTTCTGGACGTGAATTCTCGTCAGTTTTTAGACCACATATCTGCAAGTCATAAACAATCACCAGCTCTTGTTCTTCGTCAGAGGAGAAAATGATGATGGATCTCCGAAGCTTCCGCTCTCCTTCCCCTTCCCCTTCTCCTTCCTCTTCCTCTTCCTCCTCCTCTTCTTCCTGTCCAATTCTTTCACCCACATGCTTCCTGGCACTGATTTCCTCCTGATCACCACCATCCCTCTCCTCTTCGGAAAAAGAAATCCCGTCACTCACATCTTCGACATCCTCTTCATCGCTTGTGAAATAGATCTTGCGTTTGAATGGATTATAGCCCTTCCTGCGTCCAGGTTTTGGGGCACCGAGACTGCGTCTGTACCCGTACTGGCCCTTGCCATCCGCTCGAGGGGGGTCAGCTTTTACGAGGTCTTCAATGATTGGATCGAGTCGATCTGCGTTCTTTTGGTAGTGCTCACGCCATGACTGCCATGTATGACGTTCTGCCCATAGGCATTGATTGTATTTTTGAGGCTAACCATTACCATGATGACAACGATCACTTTCAGAACATCGAGGAATATTTAATTTACGCACCCGCTCAACCAAGTCCTTATACAAGCCATTGCCACCGCGCCCACCATAGTCCTTGTACGGAACACGAAGAGCAAGCCACTTGCACAAATTATCCTCGTCAGCGTCAGTGAACTCGATTCTTCGTCTACACAGTGTCTTCAATGATAAGCACGATGTACAAAGACGACCGATGGTCACCTTCCGCCAGTAATGGCTGCTTGAATGACAATATGTTCATATCGACCGCGATTGATGCACCGGTCGACGAATCCAGATGTCTCCACCCATGTCGTTTTTGAGGAATTGTACTTGTCGTGGTAAAGTTCGTAGTCGAGCGGCTTAGAAACGAGAATAACGGAAGCCGCTTGTTCTGATTGAGTCACGCGACCTCCATGGCTCTGTGAAGGGTGGTAAGAATGGTTCGCGTCTGATCGTGCAACGCACGGTCACCATAAAGTGAATTACTAGGATTTTGTCAATGATAACTTTCTGGCGCTCTTCTGTCAATTTGTAAAGGAAAAAATAAACGGGTTTCCCGTCCTCGCGAAAAAGTCCAGAAAGGTCCTGAATTGATGACGATTTACATTCTTTGACACTGAGAACATCACTATCACGTACTACATCGGCTTCAGACTCATTTTCGCTTGAAGATTCGAGATTAGCACTCTGCGCACGAGTCGAATGAACCATGTTTGAGAATTCGCTGATCTGAGCGGCCGAAACGAAAGCAGGATGGAGTATGACAGTGAGTTGTAACGTTGCAACCTTAATTGTTGCGGGCAAGCGCGGGCCAGACCAACCCAGTAGTCACGCTACGTGTACTGTCACATTTTCGTCACGCAAGGCTGAAAGGGTACATGGAAAATGTCGGGCTTCATGAGTCTGAGAGGCAGGAACAGATAGAAACAAGAGAAATAAAACACGAAGGCGAGTTCCTCTTCCTTCCTTACCTTTTCATGCGCGTTCCCCTTCCACGGATGCCAACTCGTCGCCGAAGCCAAGGCTCCCAGTCGCGCACCGCAGGAGACAATCTGTAATACATCGGCATGAAAGCATTGACTCTTGGGGCGGCTCTTCTCCTTTGGCATTCTGCGGAGACATGTCCTCTGTCCTCTGCATAACTTCTGCATGCCATTCCATCGCTCTGTATCGCGCAAGTCACTGCTGCGCGCGTACGTGGAGTGGCAACGATGTCGCTTGCTTTCACCGGGCTTCACCTTCCCCGGCTTCACTAACTTATTCCTGTGGCGATGACACTTGCGTCCCTTCATCCATACTCGCGTGGCTAATATACTGGCGTTGTTGGAAGAGTGCTAAGCCCTGCAGAGGAATACAGTATATCTTTTGTCAAAGGCGCCACAACAAAGGAAGGTTCTCGCCGTGGTGCTTGCTGAATCTATGCGCGGCTATGACCACGGCCTCTGCGTATTGTCTATCTATGGCATACTGGTCTGGAAGTTGTGCCACGCTTTTTGAATGCTTTTGAGCGGAAGACGAAGCACGGTTGGCGAAGTAATTGATGCCTTCAGCTTTACAGCTTCCTACTGATGATCATAAGCCATCGTCAAGTAGCAAATGAAAGATAATTCAAACATCGTATCGCGAATATGACGCAGCCGTAACACCCTCAAAACATCCGACAATCCGCAATTCCTTCGAGGGTTCTAGTATGCCTTTTGTCCTATCAATCTTACGACACGAAGTTGAAGCTGGGGGATGCAAATATTATAATACTGTGCTCCACGCCTTGCTGCCGGAGAAAAGAAGTAAAATTGGATCGATAACATGATTCAATGTATTGACATAGAAAAGACGCGGACCCCACGAGACCTGGTCTGAAAGATGTGGGCCAAGTAAGATCATGATGCGTCCCCACAGCAGCCCATCACTGCAGCAGCCTGTACAGAGACCTTCAGCTGCGACTCGGCCCGATCCCAATCCGCATCTATGTTTGCTTCCCACTGCCAACACCACCTCCCCGAAACCTCTTTCCCCCACCTTTGCGCCCAATCTATAGCTTCCGGTGTTTGCGGAGACGCATTCTGGATTTCATCCTCTTGTTGTTCCGTGCTCCGCACCGGAGGCGCCCAACCTTTTCCAAATTCATACATTTGACCCACCATCCTCGCACTGATCACGACGCCCTGAGCGAACTTCAGACGCGCGCTGTCGTAGATAGAAAGTGCGGTGTGTATGTGTTTTCGCGACGTGAGTGGGTGGGTGAGTAGCCTTCCGATGATATATGCATCCTAGACAGGTGAATGAGTCGACTTAAGATCACGGAGAGAATCCCGAGTAGCAATCACCTCCATGGCTTGACCGGCACCTGCCCCAAAATGGGTCTCCATGGCATGTGCCTGTCCAACAGACTATTTAGCAATCGTTTGCATGAAATGATTACTCGAACAAACGCACCGCGTCGCCTATGATGGCGACTGGACCGTCTGAACTCTTCGGTACCGAATCTAAGATATGGATCGCCCAGGCAGACGCTTTGTCAAAACACTTTCCCAACAATCATAAGCCCGCTCGGGATTGTATTTAAAGCTGTAGCAGCATACCTTGAGGAGCGCCTGTACTTCCGGCTCGAATCCTGCATAACATGCCATGACCTCCTCAACTAGAACATCTTGCACCCACTTCCCCGAAAATGTCGTCCCTTCTGCACCCGGAACAGTATAGAATCCGACGAAGTTGATCAACGTGCCCTGCGAGATCGGATAGGTGACAACATGCTAAAACAAAACAACGAGTTCGTGTGTGAGATACGAATACCTGTTATACAAAAGATCATACCTTATCCTTACCGCAATACTGAAACGACATGTAATATCAATAAATAATCCGAACGGAACACGTGAGAAGACTCGCCATCATGGGTAGTGTCAGGGCACGATGGCCTTTCCATATTCCATCCAACGTCTTTGGTTCAATCAGGCTCCGGTATGCAACAGTGCCCGTCCATTTGGGCTGCTGGCGAGGCAAATCACCCCCATGGGAAAGTCCCCAAAACATGGTCGCCCGCACGACCGAGTGAATGCCGTCTGCACCGATGAGGACATCTGCAGTAGTAGTCGAGCCATCGGAGAAATTGAGCGTGAGCGGTGATTCCGTATCTGATTCCACGGAGTACGAATATGACAGGAGTCGTGCTGAGGTGTGGATGGTACAAAACGGATGTGAATCAAATCCGCCTCTTAACACGGTGACAAGTGCCGAGCGGTGTATAAGTAAAGGGTCAGCTAGACACGAAGGGCTTCGTTAACGCATGCTATACACGTAGAGTGCTCCGGTGTTAATCAGGGTAGTTGACATACTTGGCATAGCCATGTCATAAAAATTGTAACCTACTTCTGGAGGATCGGATTTTCGGAAATGAAATCCTTTACCACCTGACGCGATGACTCTCAGTAGACGAAGCCACATAGAATACCGTTAACTCGACATACGCACCTTCCGGTCTCTCAGTCGCACCAATTTCATCCTTCAGCCCGTCCATAAGGCCCAGACGACCTAGCAAATGGCGTGTTCGCGGCCACACACTGATGCCAGCCCCAATAGTACCAAGAGTAGGCTGAGACTCATAAATGTCGATAGCAACAGGCGCGACGGGATCGTTATAGCGAGAAAGAGTTGCTGCAAGAGCGAGGCCTCCAGGTCCCGCACCACTGTGAGAATATATGTGTGAGCCATACGAGAAGCGACTGAGTATGCATGGAAAGTATCATACCAAATCGCAACCCGGAACTTGGGGGCAGTGCATGATGGTATCGACATCATTGGACTGAAGGCGAATGAAGTTTCGGTCCTGCGCTTTCGATGGCTCAAGCGACTATACCCTTGCCAGAAACACCTGAGAATATGCCACTGTCTTTTAGCACGGACGATTGTGGGCCCATCCTTCTCTTCCCATGTGGAGATTCATAATTAGTCTCTGGTCTCACTGTCACCGTGGACGGAGGGCCGTAGGCCTAACATGTACGCGTGGTAAGAACTCTGCGGCGGATCCACGACATAGGAAGATTCGCATGTCTATGAAGCCTAATATCTGCCTCTTGAGACCTACAGAATGACTTTGGCCTCCAAAAACCGTCTGGACAGCGTCGAACTCTGACAGAGATGATTGTGATGGCCAAAAAGCCTCAACGCAATGGAGGTTGGATATGCGAGCACGTGGTCCGATAATAATCGCGCAGTAATTGCGCCCGAGCTCTCTTCAGCGCTCGCTGCAACTTCGAAACACTCCACATTCTCATAGCTCAAGACACAGGGCCGCTGCCCTCCTAGCGCTCATATATACCAAGGTTCGAGATCTATCGCTCTCACAATCCCCTCTCTCAATCTATCTTGAAATTGTCTCGTCTATAAAGGTGCTTTATGCCCGGCCACAGAAACCCATTCACCACAATGTCTTTCTTTGAACATGTCCACAATGCTGTCACGCGTGCGCGCTTGGGTGGCTCAACCTCGGAAGCAAGTGCGTTTGCGCAAGAACATGAGGTCGAGACGCAATATGTAGATCTTAGCATACAATTCATCGGCGCCTCCGGACTACCCAAGATGGATGTCGTGGGTTCTGGGGATCCCTACTTTGTTGCAGAGTTGGATGGCAAGATAAAGTACATGTGCGTGTCCTGCTTTATTTTGCTTCGTTTGCCAAGCATCATGTCTGATTGGTTGTTTGATTCAAATTAGATCGACCGTTCAACTGGATACCCTTAACCCGGTGTGGAACGAGTTGTGGTTGGTCAAGAACGTACCGGTCACTGCTGTTTTGAATGTTCAAGTACTTGATAAGGACAACGGGCCAACCGACGATTATATTGGGAAATTTTCGATTTCCGTATCTGCCGGAGCGAAAGAGGCAGAGATCGAAGGACCCGTGCTCAAACGCACGAAAGGGACCTTTTGGTTGAAGGTTCGATCTTCGCACTAACACGTATGCCTGACACTCAGGGAATTTATTTTTGATAGATTGAATCGAACCCGCCCACTAACCCAGAAGTGCCTCCCTACACATTCGACGGGCCCATTCGCTTTTCGCGCCACTTCTCTCCAACCGTCGGGCGCCTCACGAATCTTAACGACGAACGACTCTACTCAACCTGGAAGATGTACATCAAAGGCGTTCCCCTCTTCTTCGGTGACACGGTGCAGCCATGGAATCACTCTTACAAAGCCGCCCAGTCAATTTTCGGCGTGGGGCCGGCGTCCCTTGCTGTGCGCTCGGGTATACAGGCTGGCCATCGCATGCTGTACGCACGCAGTACAACAAACGGGTTCGGTACGATCAACAGCCCAGAGGAGATCATAGGCATCTTCCACGGCGGCAGCACCACGCTCGGCAGCCGCACGCTCGCGCAGCATCGCATCAAGCCTGCCGTCTACACGTATGTGATCGCCGTCGAAGACTCCTCGTTCCGCTTCTCCGAGACAGGCGCGGCGTTCTTCGTAGACTTTGCCTCGAAGCACGCGCTCCACGCAAACTGTGCCGAGTCCGTGCGCTACAGCGGCGAGTTCCATCCACGCCCCCAGGGCGGGTGGGCCGCGTTCGGCGAAGACACGCCCGACGACCAGGTCCGCTGGGAGCTGATCATCGACAATAACTCGGGCACATACTCGCCTGACAAGGCCATGCTCCCAAAGCTTCAGGCATGCTTGGAGCACAACTTCCCCGGGTTCACTATTCATGCCTTGGACCACGGTGACCCGGAGCTCACAGAGAGCAGGGAGGCGTGCAGGGCGTATGCGCTCAAGTACCGAGGCGTGCGGCAGGACGAATTGCAGCCGCATGCAGCCGAGGGTGAAGAGACGTTGTCGCATCATGCTCTAGCTCATCCCTCGTCAGAAGCAGATGACGCGGTGCCGAATGAGTGATATCCAGTGGATCCGTGTTTTTGTATGCGTTATAGATTTAACTTCAATACTGACATCTAATAGTGTACTTACCATACTGTGTTGTACCTGTCTTCGTTTGTTATGCTCCACAGTAACCTTATTATCTTCCCATCTACGATACGGCAGAAGTGCTAGGCGTAGCTATAGCGTTGTGTCTATATATCCTCGAGCTATTACGACTTTTTTTGTTTTTGTTTTTCGCTCTTGACAGACAGAGGTGGGAGGTATGGTAGTGTTTTATGCATCTCTCTAAGCAAACAATGAATCACGGTGTTATCACGCTCGTGCAAAATATCCACGAACTCTGTTGCAGAATCACGCAGGCTCAACCCCATGGCCGTTTTTGACCAGCAACACACGACTCGTGGGCTCGCACTCAGGAGTTGCTTGTACGGCTGTAAGCTTGGGAACCCGCGGCCATTAGCAGGCGGCACGGGCAAAACATCATACAAGCGACATACCTCGTGCACTTCTTGATTCATGGTTGTAAAGGCTACGGTAGGTAAAGTACATGAACGCAGGCGCTCGGCGTCGATTTCCGCTCGTCCATTCCTGTCCGTAGCATTTCGTACGTGATGATTTCGTTAATATGTAGGTTGGTAGAACCCGGCCTGTAAATACTCACAGAGTGACGAACAGCGCGATGACGTAGAGCTTTCCGAGAACGGTTTGGAATGCAAGGTCCCACGGGTTGAATGCAGTGATGTAATGAGTGATGGCTGCTATGAGGGCGCACATGCACGGGGGGAGCGCGGCCTCCCAGGAAATTGTCATCAACCGCGCCACAGCCTGAGACACAAATGAGATTTTGGGTATTGGTCACATCCGTCGCACTTACGCGTCGAAAACGTCTTGAATGGGCATCCGCACGAGACCGTAGTAAGAAGGTGAGCACTGCACCCATTAATAGAGGTCAGGTGGGACACTTAATAAGATACCTGACAACAATAGCCTGCTCACAGATAACCGTGACCACTACGTCGATGACTGCCCTAATCAGTCAGATAAACCCATTTCAAAGCAGAAGAAATAGACTCAACAAGCTGGTAGAGCTAATGAGAGAATAACTGAGAGCAAACTTAGCATGCAATTCAGGGTCTCGGACATTCAACGGACTTGAAGCGCACCAGCAACGTCGACAAGGTCTCTAGACGGATGGGGACCGTTGGAACTCGTTTGCAATGCATTGAACACAATGAGGATACTTGCAGCGAATGATACAATGAGTATGGAAGCCAGAGGAATCTGACAGCCGGTGTAAAGGTCAAGATAGGCGTTATGAGTAATCGTCGGAATAATCATGCAATGACAAACCATGACGAGCCGGCGTCTACCCATAAGCTGCGGTTGAGTTTTGTCACAATCAGTAAGGAGAGCGACAATAAAAAAGCAGGCGAACCACCCAGCACCGCCAGATCAAGAAACTTTGCACTGGGGAGCCCATCAATGCCGTCTGCACGTGCTTGGATGAGTATTCACTATTTGAAGAGGCGATCATTGCTGAATACCATAAATTGGGCTATTCGGCGTGACCAACTGGGGTTCGAGATGACAGTCTGACAACGAACGTGAGAACATGGCAAAAAAATGAGAACACGGGACGTACAAAGTCACCAAAGTGGTCCACAAACATCATCCACGTGTTCCAATCGTCAGCTGCGGTCTGGAAGCTGCAACGACTCTCTGATCAGTGCGAACCAGATGCGTCGAGTAGCATATGCGAGACTCACAAAGCGATCAAGCTGACGAATGCCACAAGAGCCTTCGTGCCGCGCGACTCCATGTCCGCGCGGCTCCAGAAACGAATGGATTGAGAGATGATGTAGCCGGTTTCTAGTCCTTGTACGATTGTCTGCAGGAGCTGCGGGCCAATGTAGCGCCGTGGGTGAGCCGCAATGTAGCTGATGGTGAACATGGGGAGTGAGCGCAGGGATACAGGACACCATGCTCACCGACGCTGCGCGTAAGTATATGTGCAAAAAAAGACATGACAGTAGCACTCGCAGGTAGCGATATCTATGAAGCGAGAAGTCGGACGCAGGCACGCTCTTGTTCAATTCAGTTGTGGGCGCCCCGCGAGCTTCTCCAAGCCGACAGCGCTGTGCAGCGGTGATGAGGACGTCAAAGCTCAATCGATGATTCTCGCTATGTAAGCCGTGCTCTGGACTCTACCGCATTGGTTCAGCACGTTTCGTACTTGATGGGTTCTGCGGCAGCTCGCCGGGGCAAAGTGCATTTACGCCAATATTGCGGGTCCGGAACCAAAACTGTCTGCTCATGGCTTCATAGTCATTGCGCTGGATAAGGCTACTAGCCCGTCAGATCGGGCGAACATGAAGAGGAGTACACTTATGCGCGTTCGTGGTTCAACTGGCGATCGCGATAGCGGAACGTGTGCGCACCACATATAAAGCCGATGTGATGAGGTGCAAGATACATACAGGATGCCCGCTCACGCATCGCCTCAAGTTGCCAGGAAGCTAGGATGCTCAACTCGCCCGACAATGCAAACTCGAACAAAGGGAGTAGAGCCGAAGCACGCACCGGCGTTTCACAACTTTGTCTTAGAGCTCGGAGGCGAAGTAGGGTGACAAGGAAAGGGCAGCCAACACGCCTCGAATAAGCACGACACTGGGCGCAAGGCATCCCTTGCACATTCTGAATGTGGACGGCGATCTACCGAAATGGGCACCATGCCCGCCTGTCCGGTGGCCATAGTGCGGGTGGCCAAGATGCCATGCCTTGACAGAGAACGATGATCAGCATCCATAGCTGAAGACGGTTTCGAGGGCGTGCCGATGTAAAGATGCATACGTACCAGCAACCTGTCTACACCCTCTGTGGAGCAGTTCCAAATACGAGTGCCCGCGTAATGTCACCTTGCCGGGCAGATAAGACGAAGAACGCCCATAAGACGAAAAACACAACAAAGCAACGAGTATATTCCTTCATATTACGGGGTATGATGGCGACGTAATGATACAACTGGCATGCATGGAGGATGTGATGATACTGTACATCGCTGAGACGCACATCCGACAAGTCCTGGAAGAGCGTCCGGAAGAATCAGCTCACAAGTCCAAGACAAAAAGGGGCCATGACATGAAGAAAGTTGCCTCTTGCAGTTGCCCGCATTCGACTGCGGAGGACCCGAAGATCCACGAAGAACACAAAATACATAAACAGAGGACAACCACACCACCGCGCTGGCCTTTTTCGGCAGACAGTCGCAACACACGAACGGAGACAAGCAGCCGACATACCAATATCCGCCCACGACGTATCCTCGAGATCACTGTGAGTTCACGTCCTCGAAATCCGGCGACACACCCCGAGAGAGGGACGAGCAAACGTAGTCGCCCGGGGTCTTCTTGTTCGCCAGCACCCGGGACGCGTCCCGACGCTTGAAGATCATGCGCGCCACGAGTTGCGAGAAGCTGCCGATGACCACCTTCCCTCGCTCGTCGCGCTGCACCACCGCGTCGGCGGGGGCCTCCGGCGTGCCCGCGCCCACGCCGTCGTCGAGCTTGAGCCGCAGCATCGCCTGCACCTCCTTCCCACGCTCCTTCTCCTTCTTGCGCACGCGCCTCGCCTCCGCGCGGCGCGCTTCGGCCACCTGCAGCTCGCGCCGGATGGCGCCCTTGGGGTCCAGGCCCGCCTGGAGCTGCACGTCGGCGAGCGCACCGGGCACAGGCGGGCTGACACGCAGGCCCGCTGCGATCCGCTGCGCTTCCTCCGCGTACGACTGCTCCGTCCGCTTCGCGTTGCGCTCGAGGAACCACGCGCGCCGGCGGAGCGCGACGAGCTTGTCCAGCTCGGCTGCATCCACGCGCGCGCGCGCGTCCCAGGAGAAATTGAGGTCCGGCTCCTCCTCGGGAGGGGAGTCCGCGATGTGTGGCTCCTCTGCAACGGCGATGGGCACAAAGAGACCTAGGCTCGGTCCGTCGGGCGGTGGAGGTTCAGAGTTGGGAATATAGGAGAAGGCGGGTAGGAGGAGGTCGTCGTCTGTATCGGCGCCTGGGAGAGAGAGGAGACGAGGAGACGGCGTAGGATGGGAGGGTGAGATAGTATCATCCATGTCTATATCCGGCAAGGATGCGAAAGATCGGCGTGAAGGTGAGGATGGCGAAGATGGCTGTGGCGTGTCGGGGAATTCGTCCTCATCTTCGTCCATCGCGGGAAGCAAAGTAAAATTACGTCGCGATGGCGAGTACGGCGCGAGCTCAAGGTCTAGGTCCTCGGACCCTGTCTGTGCAGAGAAGCCGAGGCCAGGAAAATGTGACGTGAGCTGCCGAGGAGATGCAGGGGACATGTCAGTATCGTCAAAGTCCATGTGATGCTGGCTGCTGTCGTCGGAAAATACATGTGTGAGCGAGCCAGTAGAACATCCGAGGTGATCTGGGAATCGAGAAAGGTCCAGATGGTCGTGGGTATTGCTCATATCCAAGTTGTCGTCATCGCCGGGGAGCCCAAACGATTTAAGTCGCGGTGAAAAAGCGGCCGCGTCTGCGCAATCCATGCTCGCGTCGCTGTCGTCCACCCATAACGTATCATGTCGTAAAGGAGGCAAACCCGCCGCGTCGTGAAAAGCCCGTGAGCCACCCTGACCTCCTGGCGCTCCTTCCTCATTCATCGGCTCATCCAAGGACGCGTCTGCCATCGGCATAAACGACGGCGATCGCGACAGCAGCGCGGACCCCTCCAGGCCTTCCGGCGAAGGCACGTTGTGCCTAAAGCGTACAGGCCAAGTCGGCGACAGAGGCGTCAATAAATCATCGAGATCGTCGTCATCCGATGGGCCACACGACTCGGCTCTCAAGACGTAAGAATCCCGTGGATCAGTATCGACGACAATCTCGTCAGCATACCCTTCGGGCGAACGACTACCAGATGGCTCGCCACCGGCCTCGGGGAGAGCACGCGATGTCAAAGGCAGCGTGGAGGGCGGGGACGGCGGTAGCTGGAGGCATGAGTTGTCTGGCATGTTCAACCAAAACTGGGCTGGGTCGGAGGGAGTGGCAGGTATCTGTGGTAAAGGGACGGTGCGCTTGAGCTCAGAGTCTGTGAGGGGTGGCGAGGGATATATGCTAGATTGGTCGAAGAAGTGTGGCGGCGGCTGATCGACCAGGAGTGGTGGTGGGTCGTCAAGGGTGGGGATATCCGGGTGCGGGATCCAATGAGGCACGAGGACAGAAGAAAATGGTGAGCTGCCACATTTATGAAGATGGGTGGGCCACGCAGTATGGGACGCGGGGTGGCTGTTGTCTTGATGCGAATGAAGTTGTTCTGCGGGCGACGATGAGGCTGATGAGGGCGAAAGAACAAAATGGTCGGAAGAGGGAGGAGTATGAAGAGTAAAAAGCGTCATATTATCTGTCGCAGAGCAACAATCCGTTCGATCCGACGAGAGCAAGCTGTTCAACTGGAAAAAGAAGGCGTGACAAGTCAGGCTTGGAAAGCGCGCATAAACAAGCCCGAGTGGCGCTTACGATTGAAAAATTGACTCAGTAATACAAGAACATGACAGAAAGCGAAAACAGAGGAGAGAGAAAGAGCTGGAAAGAGGAGGAGGAGGAGGAGAGCTGGCGATAGAGGATCGTGGTTGCCCGCTTCCACGAGTTCGTCGTCGCCTCGCCTCTCTCCGCCGCATGTTCCCAGCAGACACGGACCCCCGTCACCCCACCGATGTCCTCCTCGTCGTCCTCCCAGTCTTTGCCATCCCAACTCATCCCCACCACACCCCTTTGTTCCGCAGCATCAACGCCCTTCGTACCCACACACCTCGCCCACATCCTCCAGCTCTCGCATTCCATCTCACCTCCGACAAATTCAAGTGTTCCGGGTCCTCTGACGCTGTTACACGACCCTTCGAAATGTGCCAGACGCAAAATCTTCCTTCCCTTACGGAGCGCACCCCATGTCGTGTGCACACCACTGAGACGATAAGTAGCGCCTCGCGCCCTCAATTGTCACCCCCGCGCGCGCTTCCTCCATCTCGAAGCCCCGATAAGTACTCTAACGGCCTTCTTTTTGGAAACTGCTACTTGGCTTCGTCCTTGCGCCCTGCTCCTTGCATCAACGCGCTGAGTAATCACCAATACAGCATTCACCTAACGCTTGCGGTGCCTAACCGCATCTCCGCCCTGCAGGTTAAAACATTCCTATCAATTGGTGTCCGCCGTAGAATACCCGATGTCGACCCAAGCACGCATCCGGTCCCCGTAACGGATCGTGGCCCACAACAAGCTGTCGCGTGAATGGACACACGTCAGTCAGATGCACGATCCGGGCGTGATGGAACTTTTCACGCACGCGCATCCCATCCATGCAATCGCAGCCGACAATATATTCGTCGGGAGGACTCCAACGCGATTGATAAGGGGCAGGATCCCCACCGTCGCCAGTGAGATGAATGCACCCCGAAAGCCACTGAAAGCGAATCAGCACACAGCGCGTTCATCGGTTGCCTTGATCTGATTGTACTCACGTATTCGCAGCCATGATCTCGGCGCTTCGCGAGTGCATGATGTCGACGTTGTACGCCGCAGAGGGGCTTAGAACCAGGTCAACCTAATCCGCGCTCCCATCAGTCCCTAGCCGTCTAACAAAAGCACGCCGCTCTACGCACCCCCAGTCCGTTGAAGAATAAGCAGACCAAGTTCAACACGATGCCGAGAGTGCCTCCGATGTAATGCGTCACAAGACCACTGCACAGCACGGACAGCGGAACGAAGATGCACGCGCCATACAACGTGCCCCGCAGCCTGTCCTCGGGGACCCACTCGCCCCCACGCCGTTTCCGCCAGCGCACGACGATGATGTCAGAGACGCGGCCGGCCAAAGGCGCACCAACTGCATGCCCAATATGAATATCTGAACAAAAGCCGTCTTGACAATGCGCTTACTGATGTTTCCGAGACCGCAAGGTAAGAAAAATGCACCGATGAGCGCCTCGTTTGTTATACCGTACCGTTGACCCTGCAACAACCCAGTCAAAATAACATCTACACTCATACAATCGATGGACGTACGATGGTATAAGCGAGCGGAAGCAGCATGACTGCGAAGGGAGCTTCAGAAGCTCTCTAGGACCACAAAAATTAGGAAGGACCGACCGTAATCCGTCAACAACACGAAAGTGCCCGCCAAGCACTACTTACGCCGCAGTCAGCGTCATTTCCGATGCATCGACGTTCCCAAAGGACTTACGACGGCTAGCAAATTCGGGCTCCTGAACAGCGCGAGGCTCTTGAACGGGTTCAGCCAGACCCACCGCCATTGCGTCGTGCCCTGCTGTTCATACAGCTTGTCTATACCCCGCGCGTGGGGCTGACTCGTCTCCGGCAGGAGGAAGTACATCGCGGTGCCCACAAGCACGCCCGTCACGAACAGCGCGAGCTGCATCACACGCCACGACGCGTAGTGCGTCGCCAGGCCTCCGCACAAAGGCGCCAACGCAGGCCCGAGAAGACACGCCTGCAACATACCAGTGTAAATGACAGCTAGACATTTAAGAGGGAATTAGCGGAGATGGACGTACCGCGAAGAACACGCCCATGGCGCCGCCGCGCTCTTCGAGGCGGTAGATATCGCCGATCACGCCCGCGCCGACGGACAGACCCCCGCCTGCTCCGAACGCTTGGACGAACCGCCATATCATGATCTCGGGGATAGAGCGGGCCTGCGCTACCCCGAGGGACCCCAGAGTGAAGAAGGGGAGCGACGCGAGATATATGGGCCTGCGGCCATCTGCGCTAGAAGATGAGCCTGGGCAGTTGCCGCAGAAATGAAGACGGGCACGTACAGAATCCAGAGTAGTTTGCCCAGGTGAGCGTCCCGATGGCGGATGCCAGGAGGGAGAGGCTGACCGCCATGCTAAGATGAGACGCGGCGTGTGAGAAAGCGACGCGCTGTGTATAAAAAGCAGAACGACGCACTTGACCACAGACCCTGTCGTGTTGAACTCGCGCGCGATTTCGGGTATGGAAGGGATGAACGCGCCCGCGACAAACACTGTTCGCGACACAGGTCACAACGATCAGTCCTGTCTGCCCGTCTCTACAATGCCCCCCCTCCCCCCCAATCAAAAAAAAAAAAGCTCGACGTACAGGGGATGAGCCCCGCCAGGGACACAAGCGCGACGATAACCCGCTTCCTGGTCCTCGAGAATCGGTTGTACACCGCGTCATGCTTGTCCGCCGCCGCGTCGCCGCGCGCGGACAGTAAAGGCGTCTGTTCGCTGTCAGTCGACATGGAAGAGCAGGAGAAAGGTTTAGAGCGTGAAAGATGGCGGCATGACTCAATGTCGGCATCGGGACGATAATTTATTGGTGCCAATGATGAACGGAGGAAGGGCGCTTATCTAGTGGGCGCTTATAGGCGTCAGCGGACCCGATAAGATAACAGACGCCATCGCATTACCTCATCGTACTTTGCTAATGGACTGCGAAGGCCGAAAGCTGCCGAAAGCCCCTGGTTCGCAACTTCCACGAATCTTTCATGTCGCAATGTTCCTCATGCTGCAGAAGCTGTTGTTGCGACACTGTCACCATAACACTTGATCACAGAAATACTGTTCGGGCATGGAATGATGACCGAACTAAATGTCACGAATGTCGCTTACTAACACTCTATCAGCAAGCGACACTGGTGCCTCAAAAACACGCTTGTACGTGGTAATGCATTCACCTGGTAGATAACATTAGAATAATATTCAAAATTATGGCGACCCAACCTGAACTCTCCAGACTCACGCAGACGAGTACCTCATTCGCAGCATGTCGTCACTAAAATGTTTCTTTCGACGACCCTGCACGTCATGCATGCTAGCCCTGTGTCTGCCTTGGACGCAATGATACGGCATTGATTTACTCTGCAAAAAGACGGCGGAGAGCGCTAAGGAGCGGTGACCAGAGTCATCATGTGGGAATATTCTGTCTACGTTGTCGCAGAAAGACATCGGCGGAAATCTTGGGACAATCATGATTAGAGGAATCAGCCCGATATATGTCTGTCGGCCTTTGATCGAATGACTGGTACGTTGACCGCAATCATTTGTCCAGGTTACACCGCTTACATTGTTTAGCGAGCATGTAGTTCCACTTAGTCAACATGTCAATCTTTAGCATCGAGACACTTGCCTGACATCTCCCTCGAACAACAGGTCATACATTTATACGGTGATCCAGACCAGGAGTGTCCCCTCTTATGCTTGATGATGATCTGTGTCATCCTTTTAGGTGAAACGTTCTGGGGGCAATTGCATTCAGCTTTAATGATGCCCAAAGGCCACAGGCATCCTGGATCGTGCCCCCCCACCGCCCGTCCACATCGAACGATTTCTGATCGCAGCCTTTTCATTTCGGTGTCTTTAGAACCGGGTCGATATGTCTGTCAAAACCTTGACATTCGCCATGACGCGCCTGGACAGCCAATTCGAGCCATTCCAGGTTCATTTGGCGCTCTTTGGGCAGAGAACGCTCTGCACGAGATCTTTTACGTCGTGCGATCATTTCTCCACCAACGAATCTACAGCCATATGCAGACAACGGCCTTCGAGAAAACGTATTCCCGAAGCACAACTAGGGAAGTGTTGGTCGGTTTTGCCTCGACGAGCAGGCCTGTAAAGTAAGTCCCATGCTTTTCTTGTCGTGCTTCACATACGCCGTCAGCTGTTCAAGGTTCCGAAGTGTGTCAGTCGTTCGGCTGGGAATATGCGCTCTGCAACCGGCCGATCTCGTTCGATTGTTCTCTGCGGGGTCGGGATCAAGGGCGGGCTCGGAGTTAAACAAGCACTGTTTCTTCCTTTCCAACTCGGTGCATTTTTAGAACACACCCATGGATTAGGAATCATCGAACCTGAGGAATACACTCCCACACGTCCTGGAAATTGTCGGATCTCATTCATACGTGCAGTGATGTGCAGGATCCTATGTCGGCTGTGTCGACATTCACGATACGTATACCTGAACTATCCTGTTTTACGCCAGCGCGGAACCGACGAGGGAAGCAGAAAAGTGACCGATGTGTTGGTCCAGGCATTTGCCGTGCTCTATGAATGCACCTGCATGGCTTGGCGGTGGGCGCCTTGGGATAGGAAGCCCCATCTGGTTCGTGGGTAAGAGTGTGTCCTGTAACTGAGCCTGCTGACCTCATTGCGCACGTATACTTAGAATACACAAAGACGCGCACGTTGTGCACCGGTGGGAGTGCGAACTTTATAGGACCTGCTGAGCATGGAAGTCGCTGACTATCCGATGGAGGTGAGAACCCTGCGTACATTTGGAGATCGGTCATTTGCGCTGACTCTTGAGCTTTGCTTCGACGATGCGAAGCAGCGGATGTTTTTCTCGCCGAGCCAACAAAAATGAAAGGCCGGGGCGCACCCGTTCGTTTGTACGGTACTACAACTTTCCAAGTAGTCAATCTGCATAGCTGGCTCTTTCACCATGCATGTCGGTACTAGTGTCGCGTGAGGATATAGCGGATCAAACGAAACCTCCAAGCCGCTCAGCGCAACAACAGGCGACGATGTCGTGGGCGGCTTGTTGAGCTCGGATGAATTTACTCGTAATAGTCGGCTTTCCCTGAAATGAAGATTGGATCAGGAAACGATCCAGGCCTCCCACGCGAGCCGGTGGCGGAGATGCCATATCCCCGGTCCCGGCGTTGGCCCCCGTAGGCTGCGAATGAGTTTCCGCTCACGAGTCCGAATGTATCCATACAGGGATCAATACGAACTTCGTTACATAGACCTTCTTATCCACCCGTTATGTCTCCTTGCCACCATCCCACCCGCCTACTCCCCCCCTCGACGCTGCCACCCCCTCCTCTCCTTGGCCCGTCATGTCTTCGTTCGGCTTGAGCACCTTCCAGGCTCATCCTGGACGATTCATTGGCCCCACCGTCGTAGCGACGCTTATACAGGCTGTCGAGACGGGCTACCTCATCTCCCAGTCGATTCAATTCTGGAGCCGGGCGGATGCAGAATCGTGTTGGATCAGAGCGCTCGTGGGTTTCGTGTCAATAATCGCCTTGTGAGCACAATCCACTTTTCTCCGATCTGAGCACATTTGCGCGATTCCGAGGGATTGCGTCCAGGCTTACCTTTTCGTGGTCAGCTTCCAAACGGGAGCGGCCTTCTGGTCACTGTGGATGATGTGCGTCGAAAACTTCGGAAATTGGGTATGTTTCCGATTAGAAACCTCTGCTCTATCTTACCGTTGTTCCAGGTAGCTAGCCTCAATCCAACGTGGCCACAGCGAGCGTATTCTTTAATTGTATGTTTCCGTTCTATTCGAGTCAGATTTTCGAGTGAATCATCAACGTATAGACTGCACTCATGGCCTCGCCAGTGCAAGGCTTTCTCATATGGCGCTGTTGGCTGGTTTGTAATTCTTGCCGCGGATCTCGAGCAAAGAAGCTGAATGCAGTTGCCTAGCTTCTCGGAAAAAACTGGATCATCGTCGTTCGTCCCCATCTTCTCGTTTCTCCTCGACCTCCTCACCTGATCAGTAACTTAACAACGTGCGCAAACCTGCTGCAGTTTCCCCTCATCTGTGCTGTTCTCGCATCTCTGATCACAAGCATCATGGTAACCGTCGATGTGCTCAAACTGGACTTTGTGTCTCCGTTGACGCAGCCGCCTGTGGGCAAGATTCCGATCGACGTTCCTTGTAGGTCTTGCCTTGCATGCCATAAGGCTACGCTGACGCGCTCGATCTGGAGTTGTACTCTCACTAGTCTTGCCAGCCTGTGAGTCTTACCCCGCCTCGGTGGGAATATATTCTCATACGATGGCATAGTTCTTGATGTGGCCGTGACTGGCATTCGTGAGTATAGCATTGTTGGATCCTAAAAAAGCAGAATGATCTTGTAACACCGCATCGGGCGCAGTACTCACATTCCTTCTGCGATCCCGTGCCGATATATATTCAAAGCGATTTCGCCGCGTAGGTTCCTTTGCCCGTCCATGGCATCGCGAGTAGCTTGACGTGCATCTTGTTTAGGTTGTGACGCGGCTGATGATTGTAGCATGGGAGGCAGCCATCCCACCATGCGCCTGCGCCGTGACGGCGCTCGTCACCTATTTCACGCTCGTGAATGTGAACTACTGGGACCTCACATTCCAAGCCATTCTTGGGAAGCTCTACGTGATCTCTCTGTTCGTCACCCTGTGCGTGTCTTGACCTTCTCTTGTTATCACCCCCGCGACTCAATGCGAAAAGCAGAAACGGTCGCGCCGACATCGACGCGCAGCGCTCGCACTTCCCTACCTTCTCTAATATCATCTCACCGACGACGGGCCCCAGCATACGCGTGAGCCCTTTTCACATGTTACTGGTGTCTTAAAGCTCTGGCCTTCTTTCATGTCTGACTGTTTCGCTTCAGCTATCCAACACACGCCCTCCCGAATTCGTCGCTGCACGCCCTAGCGGGACGATCTCTTTCTCTTCAGTACATCAGACTCCTACCAGCGATGTGGAGACGGAAGGCTCTCAAGACGATTTGGAGCGTGGTCGGCGGTGGATATCCCGGACGCCTGGAAGTGATCTCAAAACATGACTGGTGACCGGCGAGTCTGGGAGTCGATACAGGGCATAATGATAACGATCTTTGGCATATGACCGATGGGCAGCACACAGAGCAACATGTATTGGGATGTGTGGGGACTGGACATGTATTAGAGCATATAATAACCTCAAGTCCGGAGTTTCGGCAGTCCTCTTCATCCCGGCAAGTGTGCATCTGTCTATCGCGGGGGCCCGAGGCAAGGGCTCGAAAATGACACGCGTGATGAATTTCGCGTAAATTCGAAGTCTGGCCAGTGTCTGGCCGCGCAATTTGTCGTTCGCGGCACACGCTGACATACGTCGGTGCACAGTGCGTGCACCCAAGCTATTACTAGGTCTGACGACGAGAACGGCGACTAAACATATGAGCAAGCGCTTCAAGGTCTTTCTCGGTGCTCCTACCCCTGAGGATACATCGTCAAAAATTTCTTGGCAGCATGCCCAATCACGCCCCACACCGTCCGAATCCCCTGGTTCTTCCTCCTATGTCCTGGAAGCTAGTCGCCGCATTTCTACGATATACCAGAACATCGTCTTTAAGGATGGTGATGATGGTGGATCTTTACTAGAGCTTGAAGATGAGCCCATGAGCCCCACGAGTAGGTTGCTGGATGAGACCACTAGATACGGTGAGTGGACTGTCACTCGACATTTATCTGTAACATCTGTGGGATGGTGAATCACTTTTCATGATGCCTCTGAGCGCGCGACGTCTTTGACAACCTTTTCTGTAGAGCGAACGACCTTCATATGGGGCACCCAGTCGCAGCACCAAGACCGGAGTTAAACTACTCTCGAAACACAATTTACAGATTCATACTCCTACAACGAGACTCAATCATCTGATGGGTCTATAGCGCGCTTTTCATCTTTTGATTTCTCGCTGCACACTCTTGTCTCGCTTTCCACGATTAAACCTTTTTTGGAACGCGCAAGGTCTGCGTCTTGATGGCCGTTTTGGAGGTCGATGGCCCCGACGTGATCAAGATCGGGAAGGGGCCAAAGACTGGCAAGGAAATTGGCATGTTCAAGATGATTTTAGGCGACGAGGGTGGGGCGGTCTGTAAGCTGACCGCGTGGAGAGAGGTTGCCGATGTCTGGAGTGGTGTCGCAAGCGAGCCAGGCATCAAACATGGCGACGTCGTTTACCTGGAAAGTACGTCCCATTGATCCTCCTCGGACTACTGGCTCCCAGTAGATTTTCAGACGTGTCAGCATCGTGCGAGCCAGGGACGCCCCTTGCCCTCATCGCGTCCCCGCACCTCGAATCAAAAGCGGAGATACGTTATCGTACTATGCCGCGCACTTCTTTCCCAGAAGTTCAACGCCTTCGATCGGATTTGAGACTCGGGTATAGCGACGCGACGGTTAGGAAAGTCGCGTCTGTGATTGCCTGGTTCGAAAAAATGGCCGATTTGGCGAGCTAGTTCCGCAGGCTTTATTTAACACATCACTTGTATGAGTAGAGCGCATCGTGCCACACACTCGACGTGGCAAACCAAAATAAAACGGACCAGACTTTTTCAGTGCATATATCGTCCAGCGCAGCAGACAGGCATGCTGTGCCGGGATGTGAGTGCAAACATGTGTCACGTGACCCTGTTCTACCACGCGTCGAAGTCGCAGCGTGTTCAGCTTGTTCCGTCGGTTCAGCGTTCAATTAACTCACCGTCTTCCATTCTCCTAGGCGAACACTGCCGACGCACTCGCCAAGGGCGCTCAAGACAGTATGTCGTCCGCGTTGAACATGCGGGCTGACTCGTCCATGCAATCTGTCGGCACTCATCTCGATCTGTCACTAGGCTCGCTCGCATCTGGCTTCTCCACTCCAGCCAAATCCCTGCGGATCCCGTCTACATCTTCAGGGACGACAGCCCCCTCCACAGCCCCCTTGACGACACCATCGCCGCCAACCTACTTCCGACGACCCACGAGCGAGGTCACGCCTGTGGCCCGACGACTTGGGCTCTCGGGACACGACGAGGATGGAGAGGACCCAGAGGTTGATATCTTGAACACCGTGGTGCGCGACAAGAAGTGGGACGAAGGTGCTGATACTCCATTGAATGGCCGCTCGAAACGCGCGCGGACAAGTGCCGCAGGCGCGAAGAGCGTCAACTTGACCCTCCGAGACCAGGAAAAGGTGCGTGTGTTGGTTCATTGCGGCATGCTCTGGGGTGGAACGGTTGCTTGTCTTGTGGGCTGGAGCACTGCTGGGAGGTCCACGGTCAATGGCTCGAGCACTGTCAAATGCTATACCGATGCGCTATGCGCTCACAACCATGAACCCAGCAAGTCATGGTATGTTGGCTTTCGGAGCATTCCATCGCTCCAGCTCATGTTCTCATTATGTCGCCGGACTCCCCTCTGTTTTACGCTTCATCTTTGTCCATGTCCTGATTGATTGTATAATGCTAAAATTCATCTTTTACAGCATATCGACAATTTGAAGAAAGAAAACTTCAACATCAAACTCAAAGTGCACTTTCTTGAAGAGAGGCTTGCTCAATTGGCTCCTGACCATATCGATGCGGCGCTTAAGCAGAATATACATCTTAAAGTCGAGGTGCAGCAACGCGGCATGGAGCTCAAGAAGCTTCGAAAGCTGGTTTTAGAGCTGGAGAAAGAGCTGGAGAGGCTTCAAAAGGGTGGCGGAGGGAGCTCGCGGCGAGAACGGGAGCTAGAGGAAATGCTAGAGGAGCGGGAACGGGAGATTAGGGAGTTACGGCGGCGGCGAGCAGTAGGCCCTGACGATGCGGCACTCAGAGATGCAGAGGAGCGGAACGCAGAGCTGGAAGAGGAACTCGATGGTGTGCGCGGTTTGTTGGAAGAGAACATGGATGAGTTGGAGCGGTTGAGGGTGATCGTGGAGGAGCGGGGGGAAGTACCACCAGCAGGTGACGCTCAGCTGAAGCGGCGGTTTCAAGAAATGGCGGCGGACAATGAGGAACTCAAGGCTGCATTGGAAGAGCATGCGGACCTCGTGGCCCTGAGAGACGACGAGAAGGAGGATTTGCAGGATCAGATGGAGGCGTTGAGGTTGGAGCTTGAGGATTTGCATCGCAGGAGGGAAATCGAGTCCCTAGAGCGGAGTGAAAGCAGAGCCCAGATTTTGGAAGAGAGGGAAGGAAGGGAGATGATAGAGGAAGGTCTGAACGAGCTGAGGGACAAGCTGGCGGCGGCAACGATCGAATTACAGCAAAAGGAGGATGAGCTCGAGTACAAAACACGGGAGATCAACGAGCTGGTCAACGAGCACAGGAGCATATTGGATGATGTCGAGGATAGTTGGAAGAGCGAACTCGACGAAGGGAAGAACCAGATCGAGGAGCTTCGAGACGTCAGTGATCTTATCGAAATCCCCTTACTTTTGGTTCACATATCTTTAACGTTTTCCAGGCACTAGCTGAGCGTGACTCAGAATGCGAGGAGCTGCGCCTGCATATATCCGAGCTGGAGTCGAACACGAATATTTTACACGAAAAATTCGAGGCGGCGCTCGCCCATCTAGAATCAGAATCAGATGAGAAAGACGCTGAAATAGCCGCAGCGAATCGCGAGATTGAGGAGCTCGGCCAGCGAATCTACGAACTCGAGGAGGACAGCGACGAGCTGAAAAAGATGAGCGATCGGATACGGGAGGATGAAGCTGTTGAGCGAGACAGATTAGAAGCACTGGCTGCAGCCCTCAAAGAGGTATTGTCGCACAAACGTTATAACCTGTCACCCTATCTTGATGAAGCTTTCTTCCTCAGAAAGTTACGGTCCTTAAAGACGATCTCGAAGAGATGACGCATCTGTACGAGACCTGCAATCAGGACATCTCGGCACACAGAGCTCGCCAAGAGGAGCTCGCCCACCATGTAGAAGACCTCGTCGAAGAGGTGCGGAAGGAGCGGGAAGCACGGGAACGCGCCGAAGGAGATTTGGCCAAATCAGAACGCGACCATGATGCCGAACTGCGGCGCGAGCACCGTACCCTTGAGGCGAAGGAGTCTGCCTTGCAAAATGCGCTCAATGATCTTTCCCGAGCTCAGTCACTGCTTTCCCAGCGCGATACAGATTTGGCCGCCTTCCAGTCGGCACTGCAGTCCATGGAGGCCGAGTCGAAGAAGCTGGGTGAGAGCCATACGACCGCCCGGTTCTCGTTGCAGCTGGAAGTCGATCGACTCAAGCGTGATCTCGAGCGCCTCGAGGATGAGCTGTCCCGTGCACGAAAGGAGCTTGACGAACGGGAAACTAGGAGCCGCGAACGAGGCGGGATCGTCGATAAACTGCATGCCGAGAACCGGGAATTAGCATCTCAGCTCGCGACGCAGACGCAGGCACGCCTGAACCTCTCGGAGAAGCTGGACACCACGCAGGCAGGTCTGTCTGCGGCAGAGTCCGAGCTGGCCGCTTTCCGCACTCGTGTGCACGAACTCGAGCAGCGCCTCTCGAAAGATCAGCGTTCTCTGTTGACTGCGGAAAGTCAGTACAGGGACCAGTTGACTGAACGAAACACGCTTCTGCTCACCATTTATCAATACATGGACAAAATTCTTGGCGTTGATAAGACTCCCGTAGGTCGCTTCTCCTGATCCAACCAAAGCTTATTCATCTGAATTTTTACACAATCATCAGAAGAAGGGTGGTCAAGCTGAGACGAAGCCCTTCACGAATTTCAGCGTCTTCCACGACAATTTGATTACTCGTCTCAAGTCGCTGAGTCAAATTCAGCTCGACTTCGACAAGCGGGTCAAGGAAGCCGAAACACGATTCGCCGAGAAGTTGATCGATATGAAGAAACAACTCGATCGTCGGTGGACACAGATCGACAAGTTCGAGAGCAGTGTGAGGACATATGCTGAGACCAAGTCAACCTGGCGACGAAAACTCAGCGCCAAGGAAGGAGAATTGGAAGCTG
Organism: Heterobasidion irregulare TC 32-1; assembly: GCF_000320585.1. Taxonomy (NCBI): domain Eukaryota; kingdom Fungi; phylum Basidiomycota; class Agaricomycetes; order Russulales; family Bondarzewiaceae; genus Heterobasidion; species Heterobasidion irregulare. The sequence continues at coordinate 256,803 of NW_009258198.1, read as the reverse complement.
TGAGGGTGAGCCAAATGGAAACGTCATGCATCGTCATGTTGTTCAACTGATTAACAGGCCACAAACTCGGAGCTAACGTCACAATTGGCGAGCCTTCGTCGACCTGGTCCCGGAGACTCGAATGAGGTCCGAGCCCTACACGCCCGCGCCAGCAACGCGGAGCGCCGATTAACCAATGCACAAAACCAACTGGCGGCTGCGGAAGAGAAGATGGCGACGATGAATCAGAAGACTACTGTTGCAGACAGCAAGTGGGAAGCCCGAGTGAAGGAGTATGAGACTCGTTTACGAGCTGCAGAGGAGAAAGTCAAACGAGAGAAGCAGGGGTATAAGGAGCGGGTTGTAGAACTGGAAAATCAACTCAAGTACGTGCCCTTACCTGCTTTCGAGACTCTCTCGACTTAGTACTCTGTAGATCTTTACAGCGGCAGAAGGACTTGGCAGAAAAGCGCATCTCCCAGCTTTCCGACATCGAAGCAAATGTGAAAACAGCACGATCAACACCACCTGCTCGATAGCTCTGACATCCCAACTTGATTCCGATCCTATACTCATTGGCCCCACCTATTTGCTTCTCTCGTTTTTAACCATCCGTTTTCCAAGGCTTTCATCTTTAAAACAACATTTCATGACCCTCTTTTCATCTGTATTCCTATGCATCCACTTGTCAGCTCTAATTAGGAACCTCATAATGCACGCTCAGCTGTTCTCAGTTGCTGGATCACCTCCACGTTGTTCTGAATCCCTGTTTATCCCGTCTATGTTTCTTTATTTTTCTTTGTTTGTCATTTCACAAGTTCCTCCGAAATCCTGTCAATCAGACGAGTACGCGAAAGGTTTTTCGAAGACTGAATTGAGCAAGATCGCAGCGGTGTAGACGAAGGAGGCTTGAGCGTGGGAGTCGAAGCTATCGCGTAATTTTGAGGTATTTTGCACATATTCCCGCCAGTTCTTAACCACGACGTCTGCAATCATGCGCTCTGCTCCGGGGCTTTTGAACATGGCACCACTTAATGGCTCTGATGCATATGGCTCTGGACTCTTTTTTTGGATTTTTGAGTTTGTCGGAAGTAGCGTTCACTTAACGCAGTCGACGTGAGTCTTTCTTCGACGTGATTTTTTCCCCAGGAGACTGGCAGGCTTCACGGCTTGTAGACTGTAATGCCATATGGTTAAAGCAAGAACAGAAAAACACAGTCAGGGGTCATTGTATTATTGCATATATCTATGCTCCTGGAGCAAGTCGAAGATATTTTACACGGAACATCTACTAGTTTGTCTGTGTAGCTTTCCACAGCTTCGGTTATGACGACTAACACTTCAAACTATCCTCACGACCTCGCAATACTGGAATTTTATTTTTTTGAGACAAAAAAGAGCCCAAGTCGACATCCCCTTTGTGGATTTTCGTCTGGGAAGAGGTCATCCAGTCGACTTGAGCAGAAGGCCTAGAACAGAGACGATCGGTAAGTGTCAAATCCAGCCTATTCTGTCCTGTTGTTTCAAACATTCAATCAACCCGATAGCGCTTCGCACAGGCATGGCACAACTCCCCAACTTTGCAGATAAGTAGCATTGCTATTGAATAATGTTCTATGTCCGTTCGTCGGAAACTAAAGCCAAGATTTTAAACTCTCAATACGTAGTGACCTCTTTCGTACTCAGCCCAAGGTCGCAAACCAATCCCGCTGCCCACGTCGCCTCGCTCTGGGCATAGGAACCTTCACCTCTAGCTCCCAGACTGATGTCAAAGCATCGCGCCTCTTTCGAGATCTTTTCACCTCCTGCTTCCTCTGGCGTTTCGTATGTGAGAGTAAAGCAGTGTCTCTTTTCTCTTCTGCACGGGCGATAGCTCTATCGGCATCAGCCAGTAAACTGAGGTAAGTCTCCATCTTCATGATCTCTTCAACGTCTTGCGCACTCAGGCTTGCAAGGTAGTCTCGCATTACTGAGTTTAGCAGGTGGTAATGAGCGACCTTTTCGAGCCACTCGAAGTAGCCAAACGCGAGCATTTTCATCCCATTCTCCATCGACACGGCTGCTAGTTTCCGACTGAGCTCCTCCGGTCGGTTCCGCATTGTCACAAAAAACAGTGAAATCGCAGACAGGGAAAACCATGCATCAGCCGACTCGCTAGCGCGGATCTCAAGCCAGCCATCGGTCTGCGAAGGGTCCGCCCGGTTTGGAAGGGCCGGGATGCCAAACATACGGAGGTCGAGCAGAGTCTCTCGAGATTTCTCACCGCTGTCGACTCGGCGGAATGAAAGCATCGTTGCATGTTCTTTGGAGCGCTCTATAGAGCCAAAGTATTCAGAAAAGCATGGTGACAATGCTGCGCTCTGATCGTCGGCGAGTCGGAGCACTTTGGAAGTGCTGGGCAGGGCCGCAAAGTACGTATGTGACCCAGCAATCCCGCTCCCTGCAGAGTCGCATCCTATCTGGCGAAGGAAGCATTGAGATTCCAACACTGCACTACAAAAATGCTGACAGTTCTGAAATATAGAATGCCAGATCGCGATGATCGACTTTACGACCGCAAGGTAGATGAATGCATGTATCCTGGTCTCGACGAAGGCGCCGTAGGCGGTCTGCCCTTGGAAGCGCACAAGGTGAATGACACTCTGTACATGCTCGCGTTTGACGTGCTCTAATTTTGCGTATCCCAGCCGCTGTACGCTTTTAGCGTGATGGTACTGCAATGCAGACGAGACGAACGAGGTCAGGATGACATCGGACCATGGATCTTTGTTGTTAATTTGAACAAAGATGCCGTCCAATCACCTGTTTGACTAAGGCAAACGGCGAGAGTGTTGGAATTCGACACTCCCTACCAGAAGGGATGTTGCGCAAGTCCGTAGAATCGAGGCGATACGAATAGAGGTCTCTTCCGGACGTAAGGGGAACAATGCGCGATGAGGGACGTTTTCCACGTGGGTTGAACAGACCTGTCACGAGAACACCATCGATGCTGGTTCACATATCTCAAGTCAGAAGGTATGCCGCCTTTATTCCGGCCGGAAAAACGCTCACAGACTGTCCTCCGTTTTGACGCCCGTCTCGAATCGCAGCGGACTGTAAATGATAGATCCGTGTGCATTTCCCCAATGCAGCGTGCTACGAGTCGCAAATCGTAATTTTGGATGGCTAAACATCCAGTCTAGCGCGTCAACGCCGGTTCCCAGCGTATCTCCACGGTGTTCCAACAGGACAGAACAATCAAACAGCCGTTTCCCAAACTTGACACTGTCCAAATTTAGCAACGAGAAGCGCTTGCATACCTATAGTTTGTAGCAAACAGAGAACAATATGCCGAAACGCCTTCTCATCTTCTGGCGGGTTGAACGGCTCCGAACTTGGTGGTTGGCTAGTCACATTGTCTTTGGAGAGCGCCGTAAGATTTATTTTCGAACATCTTCCAACATCAAAGGACAGTGATAGGATGGCGTTGATAGCCTCGATGGCTGAAGACCAGAACAACTAGTTGATTGCAGAGGCAATCGCGTCTTTGCCTTGGTCAGGTCACGTCGTCCATGTAGGCCAAGATCGGTTGTCGTCCTTTGGTTTCTTTTCCATGGCGGGAAAACGGTCGGTGCTGTCCCCATGGAATGACGCAGCTGCGCTCATATCGTCCCAGGTCAGAGTCTACGGCACGTTTAGCAGGTCAGCGTCTAAAATTCGAAGAAGCATGAAGGTGGTAGTTCCCTCTGCGGATAGCAACCTGATTTAAGAATAGTACTTGCTAGGCGCCGTGACGACTGTACCTTCAGCCTTTGTCTCGCACGTTCTCAATACCACTCGAGCTCGGACTGGACATGGAGAGCACTCACAGCACTAGCAGGGCCGGTTCGCTTTCCACAGCGATGACAATCGGCGCATCCGGCCAGGTCTGTGCTAGTACCCAGTCTGGTCGAGCCTCCCAGAACCTTGCAGCGGTCGTGGGAGCATTTGCTAGAGCGTTCGAGAACGGCGAGATCAGTGAGTCGCACACGCTGTAATATCCTGGAGCTAGAGGAGTATTTTGGAGCCATCTGATAGGCAGGCTGATACGTTGCTTGCAGGTCTGCCTCAGGTGAAGGAGGCGCTCGACGGACTAGCTGTGTCCTCGGATGAAGAAGAGAGCGACGCCGTCGACCTTTCCTTTGCAATCACCCTAGAGAGTTGGACAAGGTCTGTGTGATATGTTGCGCGTCATTTGGCCCATTAGCCTACGCTCCCAGAGATGAATTCAACACCCCACTTGTTCCATATGCGCGCTTCTCCGTTTGGGCAGCCGCGGAGGTCTATTCCCTTCAAACGCAGGATGCTATCTCCTCATTCAAGAGCGGTGCCCGAGCCCTGCTCATCAGTGCTCAGCCGACATCTGCAGAACTCATTGATGCTTCGCCAGAAAAGTACTGGAAGAATACAGAAAATTGGGCTTCGTTTAAAGACACCGCAACCGGCGCCTTGTGTTTGTCCGTTCGTGGAACTGCGACAAGCGGGTTCCTCCAATCTTTTGCGGACAACATGACCAGTATCGATGCCAACGCCTACAATACCACTCTCTTTGATAACAAGGTAGGCGTGCAGCCATGTATATACTCGGAGACTCAAATACATTGTGCGGCGGCACAACAACACAAACCCCTTCCAGGTTCACCGAGGCTTCCTCGACGTTGTGCAGGCCGTGTATTCCGACGTCAGACGTCAGGGAGGCAATAGTTCGAGCCTCAACCGATTTCTCTACACTTATCTTTACCAGTCATTCGGCAGGAGGAGGAACAGCCTTCCTCTTGTATTGCCTCTTTCACTCTAAAGATATTGGCCTTTTCAACAAATGTACGTTGAACGACGGTTAAGTTTATGGCCAGCTAACAATGCCATCTAAGGCAGTCGATGCCGTGCACTGCATCACCTTTGATTCTGCGGCTATCGCATCTGTCCCTAATCCTATATCATCAGGATGCCCGACCAACCGTGTCATCTTTTTTGTCAATCTGAAAGATCCTGTTCCCCGTGCCGATCTCGCCTACGCACTCTGGGTGGTGGATGCTCTTGGGAAGTACCTAACGCGGATCACGGACGATTCAAAAATGCCTGCATATACTCCCTTGCCGCCGCAGCTGCTATTTCCTGGTGGAGAGATGGTCCTGCTTGATGGGGACGGGGATGCAGCGGAAAATCTGACGCCCAGCATGCTTCAAAGTCTCGCATTTCTTGATCTGCAAGCGCACGGTAAGAAGGAGTATGTCCGAGTGGTGCAGAGTGTGTTTGCATCACTGAAGTGAGCTCAGTCGCTGGATTCGTTGTGTGGAGTGTATCATGCCTGTGACATACATAGCATACGAAACGAATATGACGTGGTTTCTGTATGTATACGCATCTTATTTCCACACATCAACGATGGAAGCAAAGTGTACTCGTTGTTACCATGATATACCAGGTAAAGCCCTCGCTGGGAAATCAATTGAGGATTCGGTGACAGATAGATGATTGATACTACATACTCTGCAGATGGTTTCCTGCTCAGTAAGTTCACCGTCACATTTCCATACATATGATTGCTAAAAACAAATGAGGCTGCACTGATTTGGGATCTTTTACGGGACGAGTGAGCTTCTGGAACCTCCGGCACTGCGGCTTGCCGACAGACTGTCGTGGCAATTGTTGACGTAAGCATCGTGGCCTGCGTTGAGGATGAACCAGACACTTGGCGTTCGACGGTTGACCGAGTGGAGCGGTTGTTCTTTCGGAGTGCTCCCAGCCATCCAAGCAGCTTGCAATGAGAAGCGATTCGCACTCCTCAGCTACCAAAACCGAGAAGAAATCTGTAATATATTCCTAGGTGCGTAGCAGCGCCCCACTTTTTGTCAGATGCTCAGCAACCAGAGATCGCTAAGTATGGCGAACTGTGAATCTTAGGGGCATACAGTAGGATCACCAAATATGCGTCCGAGCAGCGGTTCTCTTTCACCCGATGTTGATGATTCTATTATCACGGAAGATGCACAGAACACCAAACCATTTATAGAATTCAACAATCTGCGTCCACTCACTCGCAAGCAGGAACGGAAGTTGATGGATCATCTAGAAGAGAGATTTCTCGACTTAACGAGGAATTACAAGAAGCGGTACTTGTTATCTGCCCCCATACAAAGTCACTAGTATCTAACATGAACCTTGTAAATAGATCTGAGGTCTCGTCCACTTTACCCACTTTGTCCTCCTATCTCCAAGCCACGCGCATCATTCTCTCGCTCGTTCTGCAAATTCCTCCATTGGATCCATCGACATCTTTGCGCACTGCGTATCTTCTTCGTCTGACCAATGACATCATGCACTCCATCCCTGGATATCTTCCGGATACCGACACGCTTCCCGAGCTCCTTGAATGGCTAGATGTCCTCGATCGTGGCTGGCTTGCAGTCCTACACTCACAAGCATGGGATCCCGTCCTGAGTGAGGGAGTCGATGTCATCTTGACCCCAGGAGCTCCGATTATGCGCTCGTCGCCTGTCACCCAGACAGAACGGACGCGCCTGAGGAGCTTGCTCGTGACGGGGACGGGGACAATGGAAGAGTGGATGGAAAGTCTGGATACAGAGGAAGAGGATTACAACAGCGCGCTGGAGAGGCTCGGCCTGCAGTCGGGATTCGATCAGCTGTTTTTTAGGTCTCTCACCGCAATGGGAGGGTTAGGAAGCGCGGCCAGCGACCCTGCTGGGATGGTAGGGTGAACTTTTCATGTGTTTTTCTCCCCTGTGACGCTAGCAAGAGCAAGCAATTCTCATGGACGTGGCATTTTCTTCCCTATGTCTTGTAGACATCGCCAATGCTGACGGTGGATGTGCATATTCAACGTTCCTCTCCTATTTACCCCATGCTGCACCTGTACATCCTCAAGATCACCATCCTAGTACTCGGTGGTAAGAACAACGCTGTGCTCGACAATCTGTTTATTGCATTATCATAAACATGATGGTAACATTCAGTGTCTTACCTAGACTGTCTATTCAAGGGCAAACACTAAGAATGCTGCAACAGAAAAGGATGAAACAATCGTCTCCAAATGTCGGTGAAACCACTCTTCGCCTACTCCTGAGACCCTTCGTCCAAATCCATCCACCCTCCATCATACGTTGAATCCGGCACCGCTCGAGGGTCGTTCAACTTGTGCGGCACTATCTTCTTCCCGTTCTAAGTCACATTCCCCTTCCCATGCAGGAGCCTGTTAAGCCGACCTGAAAAGGAATTCGAAGACTGAAGGTCCAGTTGATCCAATTGCAGGTTCGCTAATTGCTGCCCCTTAATGAAAGGGTACACGGCATGAGCGAGCGCTCCACCGCGTCTCGGCGTCTTCGAAGTTTCGATAACGAGCCTCTCCAAACGAGGAAAGAGAAATTCGCCCGAACGCCCACCGATGGAAGGAGTGGCGGCTCGAAGAAAGTTGGATAAGTCATGGTGTTCATAGACTGTTACTTCTTCCACCTGGGATAGAGTTCGAAGCGCTGATAGCCAGTAAGGCACAGAAAATTTCCAGTCCGACAAACCCAAGGTCAAAGTCTGCACATCTGCGAGAGGCATAAACCTGATTATCGAATCAAGAGATTAATGGAGCTTCGATATCCCCGGGAGCCTGTGCTGATGCCATGCATAGGAGAAACATAATGGAGATTGGACAGGGCCAAGGATGTCTTCGGGCGGTAAATCTGTTGTCCTCTCGCCTTCGGGCCACGAAAAACACTGGAGCATCTTATCTTGTTTGCCACCATAATATAGGACGATGCTGCGGATAGAACGTGGCAACGCGTTCGGCTGTCCCAAGAACCTCGACATAGCAGCTGTCATGCGATCCAAAGCCTCCACAGACATGTTGTCTGCATAATTGACGAGGTGCAGGCATGCAAGCAAAGGGAGGTAGAGGTCAGGGAGCAAGTGAAGGGCAGTGGGTTCACCTGTTGAGGTATCTGGATAGAAGGTTGCAAGGAGAGTCTACAGATCGGGCAAAGTCACTGTCGTTATCGAGTCAGGGTTTATGCGCGAGGGATATTCATTGATCCTCCCGATGTTCGCAGAGCGTAGATGCGGGACCCTCTGGAGCAGAGATTGTAATTCAGGAATCGTGACACAGGATTTTGCTGTAAGGTGTTTTAAACCGGCCAAAGTATATGATCCATCCTCTATCCAAACTCCATCACCTAGCATCAATTCGGTAAGACGGTAAGCATTCTTGATAAAATTTGTAGGAATGACTGAAGGTTTGTGGCCGTCGCGCACATAACTTATGGTTAAAGACATCTTTTCGAGTGCAGGGGCCGGGCTAGTGAGACCATCCAAGACACGGCTCGTGCTATATTCATATCCCTCGATATCTAGTGTGCGAATTCGTCCAATACGTGGGAAAATAGTTTAGGCGACCTGATTGTCGGTGATTTTCAGAGCAACATCAATGACTTGCTTCGGAGGTAATTTTTCAATGCAGAGGTCGAACCGCTGTTTAGAATCGGAGGCAATAGTAGACCACAAGCGAGAATAGCCAAGTGCAACGCGACACCATCGGCTACAGATACGCGTGATTTGGAGCCATTCCGGATACGGTGTCAGCCGTAGATATACACAGCCTGCTGCAAAGACCAGTCGCTGGTGATGCCTCTCCTGTCTATCGAGGCAGAAGTGGAAATGTCTCTCCAATACCTCGTTTGGTGTTTGCGAAATGGGCAATGCCTCGTTGTGTGCTCGAGGATCAACAATCCTGATATCCAGATCGGGTGTGAGGAGGTGTCGCGAGATCTGGTTAACGTTGCGCAAGTCGAATAGAATGAGTTGACCGGTAGCAGGACGCGGTACGGACTGGGCTTCTTCCTGAAAGGACGTCAGTGCTGTGACAGTGAAAGTGTCTAAAGGAGCCTTACCATTGTGGATTCGTGATTCACGAAGGGGCAGCAGTGAGAGTCTTCCCCACCAATGCTATAGATGAACAGGATTGAGCGTTCTTGATGACATCGGCATCGTGTGGATGTGCTGACCTACTTGGTGCGTGCGTGTGTGCTTTGTAGTTCAAGCTAAGAAAGCTGGGTGATTGGTGAATTGTGGTCTCTGGCAGTGATGATATTGACAGAGAGTCGTTGTGAAAAGGAGCTCAAAGCACAATTCGCACTCAGGCGCAGTGCGCAGAGTGTGTGCAGCGAGCCTCAGCAGGACTCGGCATCAACGCAACTATTTCGTCCTATGCGGCTGCGTCCGGTCTCTGTCTGACGCGGACGTCTCAATATTTCAGGGAGCGCCATGAAACGAGGAAATTTGTCTCTCACATTGAGATCGCTTGCGTGAATATGTACGAAACGCGTCTTTGTCGCATCCCAGTCAAATTTACCTGTACAGAGCATCGGGGGTTGAAGACGGATTACTAACGTTAAGAGACAATTCGTGCGGAAGCCACCTATTACATCGTTGTTAGCGTTCTCATTGTCGCCTGCGCACGCAGAAGACCGCCAGCGAGGGGGTCGATGCCGACAACGCTAGGTAGAACGATGTGGGGATGTGCGCCTATGAAGTCGCCACAGACGACATCGTGTGAGATAGACCATCAAGGCTGACCTTGGAGAAAGATTGTTCACATAGAGAAGTAATGATGAGATCAACGCAGACAAAATCAAGTGGGTCGCCGGGTGGTCATTGTTCAGTGTCTTTTGGGCTGATCGCCTCTGCCACGGAAAGAAAGTCAGCCAGACGAAACCGCTCTTATAGAGTCCAGAACAAGCTCTGCGGACTGAAGAGACTCACAATAGCGGCAATCAATCCATCCGTTGCGAATGAGACGAGAGGGTTGACCTCATCCCGGTTTGGACTCCTCGTGCCCATCCCACCACTCACCGATCTGCTCTATGGTGACGCTGGTACTTGAGGAACATCCCTCAGACGACTGACTCGATTTATGTGTAGGTTAGGAATGTATTGATTGGCATGCTTTATGATGCGAGATGCTTAAAAGCCTGAGAGGCTTGGTATGAAGGGCTTGAAAATCGATGGGAAGTAAAAGGAAGCGGAGAATAAGATACACGACAGCATTTTGAAGAGTCTACCGTTTCCTGTGCGAGCGACGACTTTCCGCTATATTCAAGACCCGTTATAAGCAAGCGATGGACGAAAAGATATGCGTGAGACGTGCCTTTCGTCTTCGCCTTCTTTGGCGTTCCTTTGCCTCTTTTCTTTTTTGCATCGACGTCCTGCACCCTCTGTTGCTCCTTCAGATCCACCAAGTCCCAGCCAGGGTTCCATGAATTAAGTTGGGCGATGGAGACTTCGCGGGGGTAGTAGTTGAGCATCGAAGGGCCCACCAGCCGTTTACGCAGGTACTTGGCACCGGTGCGCATGGATGTGGGGTTGAAGGACGTTTGGAATATGGAGCATCGCAGACGCGCGAGCGCTGCGAGACGAGAGGGTGCAACTGAAGCCATGCTGGCAATGGAGGAGGAACTCGAGGAGAGCCCAAGGAGAACGATTCCCACGGCTCCTATGCTCTACACCTCGTCGTAAATTTGCCGCTTGGACACGGCGTCGTCCTCCACAGTCCCCAACAATCTCCTCTGGACAAATCCACGACCCATAAATCTGCGCCCAGAACCTTTGAAACGAGGCATAGCACAAGTCGTTTCGTGTATGCAGCGCGTCCCTCTCTCCATCTGCTCGCATTGCCGTGTACGTTCCAACCTCGCTGCACATCTCGAAAGTCGCTTCTTCACCAGAAGATATGCCAGCCTTCGTCCTTCGAACATAGTTCCTTCCCATGCCTTGCCAATCCCGCCAAATCCTTCTTGGCCACCGCCTTCGAATGCGCCGCGCGACCGCGTACCGCACGGCTCGAAGTCGAAACTTAGATCGAAGCCAAAGTCTGCGTCCACGCTCTCAGCTGACCAAATCTTGGACACATTGCAAAGCGAAGTCGCTTTCTGGTCTAAGGCAGGCAATGTGCGGGCCAGGTTAGGACGCTTCGGCATTCCTGCAAAAGAACTTCGTCCCCTCATGAACGCGTTCGAGAATGACATGTACAATGGCATCGCGTTCGACCCGGCTACCTATAGCAAAGATCGTATGGCCCGCTTCGCCCGGGACCTCTCCGGACCCGACAAATCCTCCACTCTCGACTCCATGCTAACGTCTATATTCTATGCATGGGCCTCCGACCCTGCGCGCGGAGACCTTGTCTCTCCTGGAACCCTCCACTACGTGCGCGCCCTTCGAAAATCGGTCGACTTTTCACGCCTCGCCGACGCGTTCCCCCATGCTCGCGCAATTCATCGCAAAGTCATCATGCATGTCGGGCCCACGAACAGCGGAAAGACGCACAATGCTCTCCGTGCGCTCGCTGCCGCCTCCTCCGGGACCTATCTCGGGCCCCTGCGCCTGCTCGCGCACGAGATCTACGAGCGACTAAATACAGGTCAGATCGTCCCCCTCGGTGCAGATCCTGAGAACGACCCCGTCATCGAGCCCGCTGACGACAGCAACTTTGACACCGATCCGTCTCAGCCCCGTACGATCCGCAAGATCGGCGACCCGCGCTACGCGAGGGCCTGTAACTTAATCACAGGCGAGGAATCGAAACTCCTGGAGAATGCAGCGCTCTCTAGCTGTACGGTGGAGATGTTTATGCCGCAGCGACGGTATGAGGTGGTGGTGCTGGACGAGATTCAGATGATTGCAGATCCTTTCCGCGGAAACGCTTGGACAACCGCCGTGCTCGGTGCCTGTGCGAACGAGTTGCACTTATGCGGAGAAGAGACGGCCGTGCCCATCATCCAGGCCTTGCTTGCCGACACCGGGGACGAACTCATCATCAATAGACATCAGCGTTTGTCGCCCCTCACCATCGCCGACACTAGTCTCTCGTCTGATCTCAGCCAGATCCGGAAAGGAGACTGCATCGTCACGTTCAGCCGCTCACACATCTTCCGGTTGAAGGAGCAAGTCGAAAGGGTGACAGGCCTTCGGTGCGCAATCGCGTATGGGCGTCTGCCTCCTGAGATACGCACCGAGCAAGCTGCGCTGTTCAATGACCCAGACAGCGGGTACGATGTCTTAATAGGCAGTGACGCCATCGGCATGGGCCTGAACTTGTGAGTACGCCTGAGAGGTTTTCCTTGACCAATGTCAACTCCTTTTCTCTTTCTCTCTTTTAGGAAGATCAAGCGTGTCGTGTTCGATGCCCTTGAGAAATTCGATGGAAGCAAGGTGAAGCCGCTTTCCAACTCGCAAATCAAACAAATCGGCGGACGGGCTGGGCGCTTCGGACTTCATGGCGACGGAGATCAAGGCGGCATCGTGACGACCCTCAACCCGGACGACCTGCCCCGCCTGCGGGTGGCCATGGAGGCGCCGATCCAGTACATTACTTATGCGCGTGTCGGATTCGGCCCGGGCGTGTTCGAGAACGTCCTCAGCGCGCTGCCTCCCGGCGCATCTAACATGACCGCGCTCGAGGTGCTTCAATACGTGTCGTGGCTCACGCCGACGCTGGAACCGGTAGAGCTGGGTTGGAACGAACTTGCGGCTGCGGGCTTCGTAGACGAATTCTCGGAGGGGCTCTCGATGCACGATCGCGGCGTATTTGGGAACGCGCCGTTTCCGATGCGGGATTTGGTGTGCAAGGAGTGCGTCGGGCGGATGTTCAAACTCTTCCGTGACCAAGGTCGGGTGGACCTTCGCCGCGTACTAGAGTCAACGGACTTGCTGGAGGACCTGAATGACGTTCTGCGGATGATGAATGCCAAAACTGGCGAACGTGTGTCCCCAAACGTCCTCGGGAGACTGGAGACGCTGCACAGAGTCCTCTCTACCTACAACTGGCTCTACGTCCAGCGTCCCGTTGCTTTCTTCGCGAAGGACCAGGCCACGGCGCTGAAAGAGTCTGTGGAGCGGGCGATGGAGTATAGTCTGCGGACGAATGCGGCGAATCGGACGACCCCGGCTGTATCAAAGAAGCTAGTGAAGAGCCGCGTCGATTTGCGGTCCATGGGCAGAAAACGGGCCTAGTCCGACTCTCGCGCCGTCTTATCCATGTTTCCTCGCCCATGTTAATCAGGTCTTGCTCCTTGAGGATGAGTCCCAGCGAGTATCGTTGATCTTATGTCACTGAATAGCATTGCGGTGGACGGGCCATAGGAGAGCCACTGTCATTTACTTATGTCAAATATCCTCATAAGTGAGCACAGCGTACATTTAGATTAGTGAATTTCCACCCTTCTCTCTTCGCTCGACTCCTTATAGATTTTGGGTCACCGGCAGCTATTTATGGGAAGAGATACTTTTCCAAGCTCTTAATAAAATAGTCTCACACCGACTTCACGAGAGTAAGGTTAGGAAATCGTGGAGAAAGGTCGACAGTATATGCGTCTATGCTCGCATTAGCAACATATGCGTACCCTACTGCCTAGAATATTAGGCATGCGTAGCTAGCAGCTCGCCTGTGCAGTCTCAAAGAGAGTTTCTACATCCAAATTGTCGCGTTCAAATGATTCCACTGCAATCCTAATTCCAGAATTGTACTCGTCAAGGTGCATAAAATGTCTACTCGTCTCTCTTAATCGAATAACTTCTCTTATACAAGGCTCCGTCCAACTCCCGCTTAGAGCTGGTCGGCGACCAGTCCGCCAACCACGTCTTCATACTAGCCAACGCCTGGGTGTGCACATCGAGAATTGTATCGTCGACCAGCGCGTTCCTGGTGAGAAGGTCTGAGCAGTGGAAGCCATCGCTCACTACGACCGGCTGGCTCTCTGTACCCTGAACGTTCACACCGTCGGCAGAAAGCGTTGCCTCGCGCCATGGATCGCCTGCAATGGAGGAGCAAATCAGGAATGTGGTGAACACCCCAAGGCTCTGTGACAGACACGCACGTTGGCCGTTGGCAAAGAAAAGGCGGTCAACCGTGACATTCCAACCGTGGTATGCCACATTTGTTTCCTCGACATCGATCGTAGGTGTTGAGTCCCATGCAGCAGGGAATTGTTCCTGACATTGCCTCTGCAATTATACAAGATGTGAGTCTGAATTTATAAGATGGGAAGTTTAGACAAACTCACCGCTTCAGTTGCCACGGTGTTCAGGCGAGACACGAGGGTGGGATGATCGGCTGGCGCTCCAACCTGCAGGAAACCGACTTCATTGCATCTGTAAATCCCAGTCGCCGTTAAGTTTCAAGATGTAACCTCTATTCTAAGAACTTACACTATCCAAGACCACGATCGCTGAGCATTATTGACCGAGATATCAGTCCAGAAGGTCTGATTTGATAGATATGTGCTAAGACAATCTCTATTCAAGGAGATATATCAGTCTTCCGAGATTGTAGCAATAGCCTGCCGGAATGACGTACTCTGCGTTCACTGTGCCACAGACTGATGGGCAGTCAGCATCACGCTGGAAATGTTCACTCAGTGACCGCTTACGTTTCGGAAGATAAGTGTTCTTAAAGTACGATCCCCAAGCGCTGACAGCATGATCAGCACCCCAGCCGCTCTCGGATGCGCTGACGCCGTCTTTTACTTCCAGAGCGTCGCAGAAATCGAAGAACTTGGTCCCAGGACCCGAAGAAGGTTCCAAGAGTTGCCAGTCCCATAGGTTGTTGCGCACTAAAAATTGGCCAAATGACGGTCAATCGCTTGAGTAACGCAGTCAGAATCAGTGAGACGTACATGCTCCCGTGACATCGTCGAGGTGTGTAACATTTGCCATACCGTATTCGTCTTTGAGGGCATCAATTTCAGATTGCGTCCCGTTCTCGAAGACATTATCAAAGTGCGCAATCACCGCCTCAACATCGGCGGAGCAGTTTTTGGCCATAGATTGGCGGATAGGCTCAAAGTATCCCCAGAAGTCGCTACAAAGAAATGTGAAGGTTGTGAGGTTAGTCGACTGGGAAGGTAACTTCGCCTACACAATGTTCTGCACGGTTGCAGAAGACGCGTACCCAGCCCAGAAAAGGCCAGGTTTACTATTAGGCAATATTTAATTAGATTATTGAAGAGCTAGTGAAGGCCAGCTTACTTGACCATAGTATAACTCGTAAGCGCGCCTTGTATTCAAGATCAGGGGGTTGTGCGCCGATTTTCAATTGGATAGCTTACCGCCATAGCTTCCACCGATCAAGATCCAGGGCGCTTGACCAGGCGCAACAGCGTCTCCGCCGGGCATAGCCAGTTGAACATTTTTCGCAAAGTACTCGAGGTCGTCGATCGCTTGTTGAATTGTGTGGTATTTCAAGCTCGCGACGGACAGGTTGTTGTACGGGTTCGATAACCCATAAAACCGATGTTCGAGAACGATCGTCGCACCATTTTGCTGCTGAGCTACTTTTCCGTTTAGAGTCGAGTTCCTGAGGTACCCAGTGTAGTCTGGTCATGAGAAAATGTGAGAGGAAGGCCAACAATGCTTGAGCGGTAACAGCCTACCTTCGACGTTCTCTTCCCCCGGCGTGAATAAGATGATCGGTCCACCTGAGAATCAACCCATGTCAGCGGTATTTGGCTGCGAGAAGTAATTGATAAATAACTTGCCAGACTCGTAAAACTCCCATGTGTGGTAGTACCGTTGTTTGAACGTGCCCAAGCTGGGATCGTTGTGGTCTATAAGCTGGTCAAAGTAGTACGTTGTGTTGTATGGAGGAAGTGTAGCGGCTAACGACGCATGCACAACAGGACCTGTTGGCGTGGCAATGCGAGGAACGCCTGGTCTGGGAGGTGTATTTGCGTGCAGACGTCCATCTGGGATTCTGCCAAGAGCAAGTCCAGAGGAGGATAGCAAAGGAAGAACGACAGTAAGCAGACGCATCATCGTCACGTAGACCCCGATGAACTCAAAGCAGAGGGGGGTGGGAGGTGACCATTTTCTCTGCAGCCTCTTTTATGTGTTTTCTGACCAAGGCACCCTGCGCCGCCTGCCGCCAATGAGCTGCGAATACCGTCGGACAATTCATTCATATTCAATTGGAATATCGAAAGATCATCCATGCTGTCCTCCTTTCTTCCGGACGGGTGAATTATAGGTATTCGTCTTGAACATAGCGCAGCGGGTCTGGAGAGGTCGGGACAGGTGGTGTGATGAACATCATGTGTCAGGGAAGCAGGGACCGAGGAAGAATCGGGATGGCATGCCCCCTTGCAAGCTGTTGAAGTACGAATGGGTGCACTGGTGACTGCCTTGCTTGCGCATGTCATTTGTGAGGAAAGTGAATGCCTAACAATGTTTGTATCTGGGAACTTACTGGAGATGATTCATGCGACGATATTTCTACCAGGTCTACCCTGCTTACCCTGCTCTATCCCACTCCCGGATCGCATCGAAGCGTCATATTTCATAAACGGCCGCCATAGAGATAGCTGATGAAAGAAAACAGAGTCATGCCGAAGGTGTATAACCCTGTGCTATCCTTCCGGCAGTGTTCGGCCAGAAAACCGTAAAAAATATTCTATAGCTTTGAAATGGGACTCTGAGAGGGTGAGACTTGGCAAGTATACTGGAAAACACTCACACTACATTCATGTGTACTTAAATATACTGGAAGGCTAGTATGTCATTGAGCGGAACGTTTCCGGTGATTTTGAGGGGTGTTCGGTAATTTCTCCGCACGATGGTCACGACGATGTCACGGAGCTGTGATTGCCGCATTCCAACTCCGCTTCCAGGAGGCCTGGATTACGTTGCTTTCTCTGGATATTTCCAAATGGGCCGCTGACGGAGATTGAACTAAGTTCCTAATTCGTCAAGTGTGACTTTGCTGTCGTGCTCGACGAGGACGATGTTCTGCAATTCAGCGATGACACTGGATCTGTCCCCGGAGAGATTTGTACAGTATAGATATACCTTATGCTACCTCAGTCAAGTATCTCCATGCAAATCAGACAAGATTGGCTGGCTCAAGTGAGCAAACAGATTTTACCAAACAGGTATTCCTTGAACCATCTCTCCTCCCGTTAACTTCTTGGCCTCAGATTTTTTCTGAAACCTCGGTAATGATATCCAAATAACCTACAGTTGTTTTGAAGAAGATCTATTGAGAACTCATTGCTCCTCGAGCGATTACTGAACACTGCTAAATTACCAAACACTATATTAGTGATAGTATGCCATCTCAAGTCCATTGAAAGAGTGAAATATGAAAATAAGTAACAGAGTAAAGCAAGAACAAAGGGGACAGGCACCAGCAATTTCTGTTCCATTTCATTAGCCCACTGCCCAGCCCTAGTATGATGGTCTATTTTTCTCGAAGCAATGATGAGTGATGACCACCCTTCGAAAATGAAAGAAACAAAATTGACAGGTAAGTGGGTAAATACAATATTTGCTCAGAAAGTGTCAAATAAACATTCCAAAAGCCACTGTCATGCTTGAATGTGCTAGTTTTATAATCTAGGGTTAATAGAAATGGCAGAAAGAATACAAACTTACAGATCCATTATAAGATGCATTTAGATATGGATACCACTAGGCCATTCAAGGGCAAGGGTGCATGCAACCTGAAGCAAGGTTTAGGACTGGATGGATCTCACTAAGGCCTCCCACTTGGCCAAACAGATTTGTATACACAGGAGTTTTGCCTCCTCAATTGTCACAAACAGCTGTTTGGGACGAGAGATTCCTAGTCCACAAGTTGATACCCCAAATGATGAGATAATGACAAAGAGAATGGATGTAAAGGGGTGAGACTGATCAGACCAATGCTTGAGAATCAGGGAAGACTGGTTAACAACGGTTCCTAGATTAGGCAGAGGTGGATAGCCTAAGGCTTCCCTACTGTACCGCAACGACTATAAATATGTACAAGCAAGAGCACGGACTTACTAGCAGTGGATCAGGAACACAAGGTATAGTCGGGAGAAAGGTCCTATGTGTCCTTATATGGATCGTGGGAACAGCAAGAAAGGTATAGTAGGCAGTTCATAACATTACCCCCCCCTTTAGGCCATCAGTGCCAGAGATGGTAAGTCAAAGAGTTCGAGAGAAAAACATAAGCAATGCACATAGAAGTGAAAGTCGTAAACAAATAATACTTAGGGCACTAATTCTTGCTGCCCACTGTTGAGTCATGACACGATAGCCCTTGAGTACGGACATCATGATACCTTACTTTGTTAGAACCACACGGGGACTGCATCCTAGAACTGAATCCCTTTTCTCATCGTGGCAGTGAGTACTGGCCCAACGGATTTGAACTGTTGTCTGCCCCGGCAGTTTAACATCATACCGGATGATGATCATTTCCTTCAAAGGGTGCAGTGATGGTTGATGAGAGGAAGTGCATTGGAGTCACTAGAGTTGTACTCAATGATGGGGGGTCTGGTGCGTGTAGGTGGGCGTCAGAGTCTGAAGGTCAGGGGTACGGCCTGAAAATGAGGGGAAGGACATGTGAATCTATAGATCTCTCAATCGGGGCTGGTGGGATAAGTCCCCAGCATCAGGCAAAGTGGACCTCTATTTGAAGCCAAAGATGAGGCGCAAGATACTACAGCCGTGGACAGCATGTAGTATTCATTGGCAGGAGTGGGGTCATTGGCTGGATGAAATGTATCATCATCTGGAAAACCACCCTCTTGTATTAGCTCCAGATTATATCTAATAGTGTCTAAAAGTATCTAAAAGTGTTAATAGTATCTAAAAGTGTCTAATTTCCTAATTGGGAGCAATACATTGTGAGCATTGGATTGGATTCTAATTTCATGATATTAGCACTAATTCTATACTAAGAAGTCTTTAATTATCAGTAGGAAATAGTAAGTACCACTGCTCTATCAGTGAGAAGGTAAAAATGTGGCACATTCTATACTATTTTAGCACATTACTCTCCTTCATATATGCCTATACCATTATCTTGTAGCTCTTTTGCTGACTTTCCAGCTGCTTTTACAAGGGACATAGAAAGAGAGAAATATGCATTGATGCCCCAGCCACTTTGTTGGTAGCTTGGCAGCTGCCACAAGAGGCTATGAAGACCTAGGTACCTTGTCCTTGCACACAAGATCATTAAAGTTGTCATTGTTAGCCAATGCCTGCTACTGGTCATTATAGGACACAACATGTGAGTTGGGCTTAGGGATATGCTATATGCAGCCTTGTAGACCTTGTCTATTAGTACAGTGGTTAATACTGTCTTGTGCAGCACACAATCATCACCACTATTGATATTACAATTTTTAGCACTATTTATATTGTTTATTGCCTTATTATACAGAAGATGCTCAAACTTGGTGTTTTCCTCTAGCTATTAGGCTGTGGAAAAGACAGTTATATTGGTATGTGGTGCCAGAATAATATATTTGCCCGCTATGTAGGAAATATGTGCACTAAGCATATCAAGATCATCTCTAACAATCTTGTGCTTATTTATATATAGGCATGCCATATATATACCCTTGTCCCTACCCTCCATCTCACTAGTGGCCATTTGGAAAACCCCTCTCTCTTATTGGATCTTAATTATTTATCATCATGTTTTTGATCAAATTTGCAAATTAAGGTAGCATTATCTATACTAGTAGAGTCCTATTGAATATTATACTCAATCATAGTTTTACATATTCTCAGTCCAAATTGTGTAAGTGCCATAATTTATTTTTATCCTATATAAAGTGTATTATTTATTTTCCATTGGTTTATTATCTTCTTAGCTGGTGTTTAAAATAAATCCTGAAAGACCTGACTTTTTAGGTATTTATTAACCTATTTATTTATAAGATAGAGGAAAGATAAATGTTAAATAAAATCAGAGATATTGAGGTTGCCTATATTATGTCTACTTATTTTGATTACCAAGTTTATATATTAGATCTTGTAGCTTAGTGGCTTAGAGCATCTGTCCCAGGTGCTTGCATACATGAGGTTGTTGGTTCAACTTTGGCAGAAGACAAGTTTGTTATAAGGTATATTCTGTGTTTAGGTATTCAACTAGTGCTTTAATAGACATGACTCTATAAGAAGGCTATGAGAACTGTGATGCTTGATTTATTATGATTTTCCCGAAACTTCAAGTTATAATCAATCCTAATAATTCCTAATTTAGGAAAATTATGTCTAATTAGAACAGGATTAGGGGGGGGGATAAGCTAAAAATGTCTAATCCTAATCATTCTTAATTATGCATAAATAGAACTAATTAGAGCTTAATACAAGGGAGTGGTTTTCCAGATGTGGTTGACAGTCGCTTGTCTTTTGGGACTGCCTAGCACCATATGTAAGTAGCTGGTGTTCTGCTATGAAAAGAAAAGAGAAACTGGTGCATGGAGTAGGATTTGGGGTAGGCTATCCAGATGTCACGAACAGCTGTTCGGGACAAGAGATTCCTAGTCCACAAGCCAATACCACAAATGATGAGATAATGACAAAGAGAATGAATGTAAAGGGGTGAGACTAATCAGACCAATGCTTGAGAATCAGGGAAGACTAGTTAACAGCAGTTCCTAGATTGGACAGAGGTGGATAGCCTAAGGCTTCTCTACTGCGCCGCAGCTGCTATAAATATGTACAAGCAAGAGCATGGACCAACTAGCAGTGGATCAGGAACACAAGGTATAATCAGGAGAAAGGTCCTATATGTCCTTATATGAATCATGGAAGCGACGGGAAGGGTGTGGTGGGCAGTTTATAACATCAATTCTATAGAGCATGTTGAAGCAGTGGAAGGCTTTATGCTCAATGATGAGCTGATGCAATGTGCTATTGATGCCAGTTATATCTGTGAACAATGGCACAATGGAAACACCTGCCAAACTTTATTCAGCCTTTTACAGTATGCCACAAACAACTGTGAGTGATGAGAGAACCTAGGCTACAACCATAAATTAGAGAAGACTGATGAATAGTAGTTCCTAGATTAGACAAAGGTAGATAGCCTAAGGCTTTCCTACTATGCATGAAGCACATAAATACATATAAGCGAGTGCATGGACCAAGTGACTATGGAGCAGGAACATATAGTATAGACTTGGGAAGGGTCCAATGTATTTTTATGTAAAAGGTGGGAAAGTACAGATATATAAGCAAAGTGAAACAGGTTTATAATATTACCCTCCACTTTAGGCTATTAGTGCCAGAGATAACAAGTAATTAATTTGTAAATGTTTAGGAAAAACATAAGCAATGAATATATAGAAGGAATTCAATCTGAGGTGTGATAACTGTTATAATCACACTTACCAGGCCTTTATAATAGTCTATTCCAATACAATCATCACAAATACTAGGCAGCCTTATAGCATGAGGCATACACTAAAGGTACAGGTAATATCCTTGGTCATCCTCTCCTAGCAGACACACCTATTGCTAGTTGAGTATCACAGGCTATATTGTGAATGGCTGACATGGGCTTATACATATGAACCCATAGGGAATGGAGCTCCTTGTCCTCCTTGTCAGAAGGAGACAAGCACAGAACCAAGAGTAGTTGCTAAGAAAGAGTAGCGGCTTAGAGAATGCCTAGAGGATATATATATGGGATTCTCATGCCCTTCCCAAAGTAGTATAAGAGGCCCATAGAATAGGCTAGATATTAGGATTACATCCTAATACATGCTTTGCACATGGACTGAAGAGAAAGTCAGGTGTCTCCTTGGACTTAAACATTGATGACTAGGACTATGACTTAACATGCATCTAGGCACATAACTCAGAACACAGTCATGAACTACACACATAACTTGGACTTGGACTAACTACTATTTACATGCTAACACATAAATGCTTATGACAATATGACTCATCTCTCTTCTCCCTCTATATGGCTTACTGATGTCAATTATGATCAAGTCCAATTTGATATTGCTGCAGACAGATATTTGATATACTTACTATACATGGTTACATTAAAGAGCTGCAGAGTTGAATTAACAACTGCGGATTACTTAGTGTTTAGAAACACAGACCATGTTTCTGTCTGGCCCTAAATAGCATATACTATATCTAGGGAAGCTGAGCTTCTTAAAAGATCAGCTTGTTTACTTTGTATATATCTTGATCTCTGCACTGTGCCCCGCATCTGGCCCCTTTAGCTCATGCTTTGTGAACTCTGCCAGATCCATAGAACCATACTTAGTCTGACAAAGCACTGGACTCATCTCAAAGCTCTTATCATTCTCTGCCACTGGCAACCTATCAAGGACTTGCTGCCTACCGAGTTATCCATTGGAACCCATTGGAAGTCATCTATTGCATTGGAGCATCTAGGAAACCACCCCCTTATATTAAGCTCTAATTAGCTATAATTGATGCCTTACTATACTAAATTATAAAAGATCAGGATTAGAAATTTTCAGCTTACCCCCCCTCTAAACCTGTTCTAATTAGACATAATTTTCCTAGATTAGGAATTATTAGGATTAATTATAGCTTGAAATTTTGGAATAATAATAATAAATCAAGCATCACAGTTCTTATAGCCTTCTTATAGAGTCATGTCTATTAGAGCACTAGTTAAATACCTAAACACAGAATATACCTTATAACAAACTTGTCTTTTGCCAGAGTTGAACCAACAACCTCATGTATACAAGCACCTGGGACAGATGCTCCAAGCCACCGAGCCATAAGATCTAATGTATTAACTTGGTAATATAAATAAGTAAATATAATATAGGCAATCTCAATATCTCTGATTTTATTTAGTATTTATCTTTTCTCTGTCTTATAAATAAACAAGTCAATAAATACCCAAAAAGTCAGGTCTTTCAGGATTTAGTTTAAACACTAGCTAAGAAGATAATAAAATAATGGGAAATAAATAATACACTTTATATAGGGTAAAAACAAATTGTGGCACTTACACAATTTGGATTTAGAATATGTAAAACTATGATTGAGTATAATATTCAATAGGACTCTACTAGTATAGACAATGCTACCTTAATTTGCAAATTTGATCAAAAACATGATTATGAATAATTGGCCATAATTAGCTCAAATTAGTATTATTAATGATTATCAATAATTAAGATCCAATAAGAGAGAGGGGTTTTCCAAATGGCCACTAGTGAGGTGGAGGGTGGGGACAAGGGTATATATATGGCATACCTATGTATAAATAAGCACAAGATTCTTAGAGATGATCTTGATATGCTTAGTGCACATATTTCCTACATAACAGGCAAATATATTATTCTGGCACTACATACCACCATAACTGTCTTTTCCATAGCCCAATAGCTAGAGAAAAACACTAAGTTTAAGCATCTTCTGTATAACAAGGCAATGGATAGTGTGGATGACACTGAGAATTGTAATATCAATAGTGATGATGATTATGTGCTGCACAAGACAGTATTAACCACTGCACTAATAGACAAGGTCTACAAGGCTGCATGTAGCATATCCCTAAGCCCAACCTGCATGTTGTGTCCTGTAATGACCAGTAGCAGGCATTGGCTAACAATGACAACTTCAATGATCTTGTGTGCAAGGCCAAGGTACTAAGGTCTTCATAGTCTCTTGTGGCAGCTGCTAAGCTGCCAACAAAGTGGCTGGGGCATCAATGCATATTTCTCTCTTTCTATGTCCCTTGTAAAAGCAGCTGGAAAGTCAGCAAAAGAGCTACAAGATAATAGTGCAGGCATACATAAGGGAGGGTAATATGCTAAAATAGTATAGAATGTGCCACATCTTTACCTTCTTACTGATAGAGCAGTGGTACTTACTATTTCCTACTGCTAATTAAAGACTTTTTGGTATGGAATTAGTGCTAATATTATAAAATTAGAAACCAATCCAATGCTCATAATATATTGCTCCCAATTAGGAAATTAGACACTTTTAGATGCTATTAACACTTTTAGATACTTTTAGACACTATTAGATATAATCTGGAGCTAATACAAGGGGGTGGTTTTCTAGATATACACACAACTCTGGAATAAACCAGCTTTTACACCCCACAGTTCAGAGCTCATTTGCACTTTTCTCAACCATTGAAATCATTTTCGTCGACTCCCAAAAACTTGTCATCCTCAATGTTTGGCCTCATTTGCATTTGTACTTATCTTTTTGCTCATACCCCTCCTCTTCTCTCATATATTGTTAGAGTCCTATGTGGCTCTTGAAGCATGTAGTTGTTAGTCACAACACTACCTTCTTGTTACCGGCTAAATCCCTAACACAACTGACCAAACGTTCAGTCAGTGTTTGGTACAGTTCTAAAACTGTTCGGGCACTATAATCTTACACCTCCCATTGCTTTTCAGTGTGCCTTTAATTTCTAAAGTCATCACTAATAATTCCTTGTGTATCAGAAACTAGCTCCAGCACCCCCTTGCTTTAGAGGTTGTTTTAGTGCTGTGCTCAGCACTTAGGGATGTCTCTAGCATATTAACAGAACAGAGAAAAAATTCCTTTAGAACAAAACAGAGAACTGTTGGGACCTATTACTCTTTTTTAGCTCTATTCTAATAATGGGTTCTAGGTGCTGATTACTTGGTACAGATATTGCCGTTGAAGACAACATTGCATCTGGAAAAACCTTCCTCTTAATTAGATCTAATTATTTGAAATACTAATCTAAGCTAATTAGAATATATTATCCATAATCAATTTCATGGCCAAATTTGCAATTAAGGGGACATTATCCATATTATTACAATCCCATTGAAATCTATAACCTAATTACAATTTTACATATCCCAAATCCAAATTATATGAGTGCTATAATTTTATTTTTATTGTATTCTTTATTTTCTATTAGTTTACTATATTATTTTCTGGTGTCTAAATTCAAATATTAAAAGCCCTGATTTTTAGGATATTTATTGACCCTTTTATATATAGAATAGATAAAAGATGAATGTGTAAGAAAATCAGAAATGTTGAGATTGCCTTATTTATATCAATATATTTAGGTTACCAGGTAAATAATTTAGACCATATGGCTTAGTGGTTTAGACTACTAGTCCAGGGTGTGCAGGCATAAGGTTGTTGGTTCAATTCTAGTAATAGGCAAGTTTACTATAAGGTGCAACTTTAGTTTGATTAGTAAGCTCTATACATACTCTATGATTGGAGGTATAGTAGTAGTAGAGAAAGCATAGAAGTGGGTTGGTTGATATTTTTCTAAAAATCCATATAATGAATTAGCTTTAATTAGCTCTAATTAGATCTTATAATTTCAGGATCAGAGGGGGGGGTTAGCTAAAAACCCTTGATGGTATATAGCTAGATTTTTCCCTAATATGAGCATAGTACCACAAAGAAGTTTTGTATAGACTGGTCAGTAGTGGACTACATGGCCAATAATTAGAGAAGCAATAAAAGATAAGGCTATGTACTTGCTACTAGAAATTTTGGGCCCTTTTTGACTAAACCATGCCATTTCTGCATGCCTGTGATTTGCTTGCACTTCAGCTTGTGAGTATTCTAGTTATTTCTATCATATTCTCTTTTTAAATTGAGCTTGACCTATTTTCTACAGGCTTAGCAATGCATATGGAATCTCTCCATGGTAAGTGCCCATTTATCATCCTGCATTGCTTGTCACCATTCAAAGGCCAATAAGTGTTTCTTCCAGAGTTTGAGTGACTTATGACAATAGCACTATCATCTTTGGGATCGTATCAATGTTGATCAATGGTGCCTGTGGGAAGAACCTTCTACTTCATTCTGAGCAATCAATGGTCAGTCCAGATCCTCACTAATCCACTTAGAAACTCACTACTTATGGAACAATGCTATTGGTTATTGGTCCACAGGTATTCTCTTGGTTCAGTCTTATAAGTTCCCTTTGTGAAGATGAGTTCATGTCACTATCACCTGCTTCAACAATCTTACAGTCTGAGGCTGCAAGATTGGATTCTGATTGAGACTCTTTGACAGGGAAGTAATGTATTATTCTGTCCATTAAATCAGCGACTGTCTTCCAGGCTATGAGAAGCCTATCACAGCAAATGTACTGCATGTTCATTAGCACTATGAGTACTGTCCCACGTATCTCTTCAATCTGTCCATTGACACAGGTCTCAAACAAAGCTTTCATTGACCATGCTTCTATTCCTATCATCACAAACAGTCTACATAACCAGGGATCACATTGGGCTTCAAGAATGGGGGGCTGGTAGAGATCCATGGCCCAGTTCTTTCTTTCCCCTTTTACTAATGGTTTCACCTTCAAAAGCATGTCAATTTTGTTGACAATATTAAGAAGTAGCTGACATAATTTTAAATTCAGATGTGATAGTGTTGCAGACTTTGATAAAGATGCTTACAGGTTGTGCCCATTTCTCTGAAGGGAGCTCTGGTATACTATTAGATATGCCGAGCCTGCACCTTTCTTAATCGACACAGCCAAGCACCCAATAAATGGGACTCCCTCCACACAGCAGTACAGCCCAATATGGCTGCATTTGCAGTACAGAGATATTCTTCTCGGGGCACTAAA
Organism: Heterobasidion irregulare TC 32-1; assembly: GCF_000320585.1. NCBI lineage: Eukaryota > Fungi > Basidiomycota > Agaricomycetes > Russulales > Bondarzewiaceae > Heterobasidion > Heterobasidion irregulare. Next base: position 230,423 of record NW_009258198.1, on the reverse strand, counting down.
TATAAGTTAGTATAGAGCATTTTTATTTGCATTTGGAACTCACTATTGATATCACATTCTCTTCAAAGCTGCTGACAAACCGGGGATCTGCATATTCTCGAACAAGGGGATCAAGCCACAAGGAGAATATCAAGAAGTCACCATTCAGCTTGTACTGGTCTTAGAGATGAGTGCCAAAAGCATCAAGAGGTATGCTTGTCAGCTGAGTTCAGTTTTCGACATGGTATATGAGGGGTGCAAAGTCTTGGGAAATGATTTGTATGTTTCGGATTTGTCACACATGCTGATCCGGGGTCAGAGAAGAGAAGTTGAGAGCTTCCATTATGTAGATGTCCAAAGAAGCATAGGATTAGAGACGAAAGGGATTCTTGAGTATTCTATGACAAGTTGACCAAAATTTTCGAATCGGTAAATGCCGTAGAAATCCCAATGTTCCCCTGACCAGACCCAAACTGCCCTCAAAAATGCTAACTACCGGGAAGGATGGTGCAATTTTGACCCAGGAATATGCTGAATTCGGGGAAAGATTTGACCAAAATCAGCCCTCAAATATGCTAAGTTTCGGGGAAACCTTCATAGGAGCTTCGGGGGGCCTACGGTATCGCGACGAGTCTCTTTGAAAGGTCGGCGCACTTGTCGTATCGCAGAGACAGCCAAGTGGGCTTTGGCTTTCCCTCATGGGCAGTACATACAGTACAACCTCGCTGCGAGTCCACCGCACGTGGTCGTCCATGGTCAGCGGGAAACAGAAGTGAAGCAGAATGTCTGAACAGCGCTCGCGGAGAATCCGGTCACGCTCGCGATGCACGCGGCCTTCAAACTCTCTGACGTTTTTGCATTGCGAGAGCCCGATCGTATCGCGCTGGAACGATCAGTACTGTAGTCGCATTGACGGCGTGGAGAGCCCCCCTCCGATGGGTGGATCGAATCCTGATCACCAAAGTGTTCAGCTCGCTCTCGTTGTTTCGGACAGGATCGCTCACTGTCCGTCTAAAAGTCCATAAATTAGCCTCCTCTAGCACACACATCCACGCATACTATACAGCGCGCGCGTCTGCGAGCCCTCTTCTATATACCTTGATCTAAACCTCTGCACCGGTCTCTGATATCGCCTCTGCCTCTGCAGCTGCCTGTACCTCCGCCATGCGACCCTGCAGCAGCCGCAGAATCGTGTCCACTCCCTGGAGCACGCCCAAGTCGGGGCCCTCGCCCGGCTTGAGGCGCGTGTGCGCAAAGTCGATGAGGCGGACGATATATGGCGGCCCAGGTTTCTGCACACACTCTTCCTCCTCCTCCTCTTCGTCCTGGTCTTCCTCATCCTCCTCGTCATCGCCTTGGTCTTCCTCTTCCTCTTCGTCGTCTTCCTCGTCGTCTTCATCCTCCTCCACGCCATCCGGATGCGCAGCCAACCACTCGACGCCCGCCGCCGCGCGCGCCCACTCCGCCTCGTACACGACCAACAGGCTCCCCCCAACCATGCGCATCTCGACGCCCGCGAGCGCCGCGCGCACGGCGCGCACGTCACGGGCGATGGCAGACAGTATCGGGAGGAGCGTGCGCGCGGGGAGGCCCGTAGTCGGCGGGGATGCATCCGATGGCGAAGGAGAGCGCGAGGGCGAGGGCACAGCTGGGGTCGAATCGGATGCGAAGGCGAAGGCGGCGACGGGGGCGGGAGCGGCGATGGGGAAGAACTTGGCGATGCCGGCGGGGAGGTCGGCAGGCGCGAGGGACTTGCCGTACGCTTTGGGCGTGTTGACCGGCGCGCGCGTCGCGTTGTCGAACACCTGCCCAACGCGGTGCGCCGGCTGCGGGTAAGCAAAGCCACCGCACGCGGAACCGCAAAGCAGAACGCAGGAGTGCAGGGACGCACCTGAAACCCAGTCAGCCGCACGCCCGTCTGCTTCGACGTCGTCTCGCGCGCGGTCTTCTCCATGCGCGCGCGCTTCTCAGGCGGCGCGTCCTCGTCGAAGAGCACGGTGCCGAGCTTGGCGTCGAGGATATTCGGCCGCGCGAACGCGTGCGCGAGGTTCTCGAGCACGAGGGACTGTGCAGGGCGCAAGCGCGCACGTCAGCCACGCGGAACGCCCGCCGACGAGAGAAGATGCTCATCTTTCTGCACGGCGGCGCCTGTACTCCCCGCACCGTCGATCTCGATCTCTCCCCCTGGGCCCGTCCTCCCCTCCAGCCGCAACGTCCCGTAGAAGCGTGGTATCCACCGCTGCAGCGGCGCGAGTGCCGGGTCTGCAGCCGCCTGCTGGTAGAACTGGTGCTCGAGCGCGAGCGCGGGCTTGATGATGAGCGAGCCGTCTTCGGTGGTGAGTACGCCGGCGTGGCCGCCGACTTGGCTGGCGAGGGTGTGTGCGGCCGCGATTTCGAAGGGTGGTGTGGGCGGGGTGTCTGTCATTGTGGTAGGTAGGAGGAGGAGCTCAGGGTCGGTGGTGGTGGGGACGAGAGCCTGATGCAATCACGTGGAGGAATGGGTCTGCATGAAGGAAGCATCGATGGAGCGGACGAAGGCTCATAAGTTCTAACGACAAAGTAAAAGTTGATAAAACAACGTGTTACATCGCGATGACCCTGTAAGTAAAGGACGCGCGCGAGAAGACGTGTCCCAGAAAGGCAGATACCAACCTATGTGGAGGGCGCAGTCTCGAACACGCGCTCATGCCCGCGCCGCGATAGCCGTTCGACCACCGGGCCCGGGTCCCGCGCCACACAGACCCACGCCTCCGCTGTCGCCTTCCTCCTCGACACCGACACCGACGATGAGCTCCCCCGACGCTCTCGCCGCCCTCCGCAGCGCCGCCGCCTCCAAATTCTCCATCGCACCCGTCGACAGCGCCGACGCCCTCGCACCCTCCCTCCTCCTCGCCACCCACCTCCGCCTCTCGCCCACCCTCGTCCTCCCCAAGTCCACCCCGACCCGCCTCCGCCGCCCCGCCGCCGCCAACACTAGTGCTGGCGCGAGCGCCGCAGAGCCGTCCGACCCGCTCGCGGAGCCCGATGCGTTCTTCTCCCTCGCCGCGGTGTACCTCGCGTGGTCCCTGCGCGACGCGAGCAGCGCCGAGTACATGAAGCACGCGCGCGAGAGCGGGCTCGCCGTCGGCTTCGTCGGCCTCACGGAACGCAAGGGCGTCGTCGAGTGGCTCTCGGGGAAGCTCGCCCACCTCGACAGCGTCGTCCCGCCCACCGGTGAGCCCCAGCCCCAGCCCTAGCCCATGCCTGCCCCGCGCACCCGGCGCACACCTCAGAAGCAGCTCCTCACGCCGCGTCTTCTCCCCTGCTCGCTGCTAGGAGGTGAGGGCACGACGACGCCCCCCGGCACCCCGCCGCCCGACGGCTTCTTCTCCAAACACGCCCGCTCGACGCTGCGCACCGCCGCGCACGCCTCGCACGGGCGCACGCCGTCTGCCGCCGCCGGCTATGCGCATCATCAAGCGGCCGCGGGCAGCACTGCCTCGCCCGCGAAGCGGCGCTACGTCGCGGACGCGCACGACCTCGAGATTGTCAAGAAGATCCGGCAGGGCGAGGTCGAGCTGCGCGACCGCACCACCGTCCTGCGCGGCATCAAAGCCAACGTTTGTCCCGCCTGCTCTGCATGCACGCTGACCGAACCTGACCTAATATATTCTGACATGTCATGTCATGACTATCCGCCTCGCAGAACTTCGCTGCGATTCGGAATGCGTACACTGCGAAGCTGAAGGCTATCAAGGACGCGAAGAAGCCGGGGAAAGCCCCCGCCGCGATACCCGCTGTCCCAGGTTCGCCCGCCTCCCCACCGTCTCGCTTCATCTCGTCTCGCTCGCTCCCTGACACGCCTCGCATGATACGCTCCAGACCCAAAACTGCTCGCGCGCAGACAAAGCAAGTGCCGCTGCCACCGCGCAGTCTTTGCCACAGCGAGGCTGACCTCGCGCCCACAGAAAACTACTACCCCATCATCATGATCTCCTCCTCCCCGACCGCCCTCGTCACCATGCACAACGTCAAGCGTTTCCTCGAAGACGCCCTGTACGCCCCTCCCCTCTCCCATTCCCTCCGAGCACTGACCCACTCCCCGCCCACTCCCCGCCCACTCCCTCGCAGCTTCGAGCCCTCCTCGGACGCGCGCGCGCGCGCAGCTGCCGAGGGCAACACGCGCCCGGAGGACCTGATCCCGGTGTACCGCCGGCGGACGACGATCGACCCGTCCGGGCGGGAGACGACGACGAACCAGCGATACTACGTCGTGGACAGCGTCGACGCGCTGAACAAGTTCGGCGCGGACGCGTGGGACCGGGTCGTGTGCGTGATGACGACTGGCCAGGCGTGGCAGTTCCGGCCGTATAAGTGGAAGGAGCCGCTCAGCCTGTTCCACCACGGTGAGTCCCGTGTCGCGTGTGATGCTGTCGTGGACGGGCGTTGAGAGCCTTTTTTTTAATTACTTTGCTTTGCGCCTTTGCAGTGAAGGGCGTGTATGTGTCGTGGACGAACGACCCGCCGAACCCCAAGATCAAAGACTGGAACGTCACCGAGATCAAGGTACCGCGCTTGCTTGCCTGCCCGCCCGTCTCTCCGACCCTTGCTCATAGCTCTGTTGCAGATTGACCCTAATCGGCGACACGTCGACAAGTCGACCGTGGCGCACTTCTGGAAGATGCTCGACACGTGGACGACGCAGAACAAGCCGTCGCTGATGATGGCCTGAACGCTTCACTCGCCCAGCGTCTGGACGTGCTCGCTGCTGCCGGTGACGCCCTGTGCACCGTGTATCAGATCGCGGGACGTTGTGTTCCTTTTACATCGAGTGGTGGATACGCGATGTGTGCTTATGCGTTGGCTATAGTGTAGCCCACGCTCCGGTTTCTGCTTCGGTTTCTTGTGCTCTCGTTTGTACGAATGTCGGTCTAGCTACTACATACATGCGCTCTCCAGCTCCGCGCTCCTGTTTTATTATCTTAAAGTGTCTGCTTTACGGATGGGTCTTAGAGCCGCCCGGCCATCGTACTTCTGTTATCGTGGTGGATCGTTTACGATACATTTACCGAGGCAAAGACGTGCTCGTGCAGGCCTTTGAGAAGGGAGCAGGAAGAAGAGAGACTGAGGTCGTCGCCGATGCGATCTCGTGGCTCGGCTCACAGGCTGACGTCCGTCCGCGCTCTTCCGTGCCGTACTGTACTGCTGCAGACTGCTACACCACTCTCCCACTTCTCCTCCGCCACTCCACATCCCCCAGTACTCTCCAGTACTCTCCACCACCACCCACATCTACGCACATCTTCGCACACCCTCAAGACGCGCAGTGCAACTCCGACACCGGCATGGCCACGGTCAAACTCGGGACGCTGCTCATCCGCGTGAGTCCGCCTGCTTTCTGCCATCTCCTTCTGCGCACCGCCGCGTTGCCAACCCCCACCCCCGCCTCTGCCCTTAAAGACGCTTGCGAAGCCCATCAGCGCACAGATCAAGAATCAGGCAAAAGAGTGCGTCGCCGTCTTCTGTCTGCCCGCCGCGTCGCCGTAGCTCGGTGACGAACCCTCGCTGCTCTCTGCTCGCCGTGGTCATGGTCGAACGCGCAGGCATGAGCGCTTCCGCAATGTGTGCGTGTCGCTGGCGCAGATGATGTATAGGTACGAGATCAAGCTGCGCACAAACCTCCTCGGCGAGCCCGCCAAGCACGTCCGCCCGCTCTCTGAAGCACGGTGCGCGTCTCCCTCCCTCCCCCGTCTCCCCCACTCCCCTCTCTTTCCTACTCCTCCACCCCACTCCCCCCACTCCTCCATTCCATCCCACCACCGCCGCCTACTCAGCAACGCTAACCCCCGCCCGCACTCCACACCCAGCGCGATCGAGAACGGCGCCAACTTCCTCGCTGAAGGCTTCCTCTTCACCGTCGCCGCGGGGCTCATCCTCAGCGAGACCTGGCGCTCGTCCCGCAGCTCCTCAAAGCGGCGCGACGACGTCGACGAGCGCATCGAGGACGTCGCGCAGCGCGTGCAGGCACTCGTGCAGCGCGCGGAGGAGAGCGACGCGCGCGTGCTCGAGGAGCGGCAGAAGTACGTTGGCCTGTCTCCATCTCGCCCTCCCGATACTGTCTTCCTGCCTGAGCTGACGCGCATCCTGACGCGCGCGCACAGGAACGAAGAGCTGACGCGCATCCTCGAGCGCGTCGTCGAGATCGGGCTCCGCGGCGGCTGGGTAGAGCTCGAAGACACGCCCCTGCGGATACCGCGCCCGTCTCCGCGCGCCCACTCGCCCGCTTCCGACCTCCCGCCCTCCCCACCGTCTTCGTCTTCGTCTTCGTCTCCGTCTCCGTCTCTGTCCCCGCCTCTAGAGACGAACCGCACCGCCGGCGCATGATACCTGTCCCGCCCTTCCTCGCGTACGCGACACCCTAATATATAGATCACAATATCCCCACTTTCCGCTCTACCCGTCTGTGCGCCTGCGCCACTTACGATGTGACGCATAAATCTACAACGCGGAAAGCACTAGCACATGTGCGTGCGCGCACTCTAAGTTTACAACAGAACCACGCCCAACCGTGATCAATTGCGGACAGGTAACGTACGCTATCTACAAATGTCGATGCTGCTGGCCAGCCACGCGTGGGGTAATCGCTCGTGGAGTGGTGCACCAGCAGTAGAGGTCTGTATGCTATATGTACACAGTATATCTATATGTAGTACAAGCGTCCGGGGGAGTATCGTTCCGTGAGCAGAGTCAGGGTCGGCCCGAGGCAGATTAGAGATGCGCATCGTGGAGGAAGATAGCGTGACACAACAGAGCAAGAAGATGAGCGCAGAGCAAGAAACACTCACGAGAAGGGAAAAGAAAAAATAAGGGTAGCCGTGAAGAAATAACATACAAACCCACCCCCCCACCCCCCCCACATCACATCACCACGCACCCCTTCGTCGTCTCCGCACACAAGTCCCCCACGCGCCAACAACACCCCTCCCGCTCCACCTCCCGCTCCTCTCGCGTCCACACCCGCCCCCCGCGCCGCTTCACCGTGATCCAATACTCGCGCTCCGGCTCCCCCTCCGCCGGCACGTCGTACCACCACCGCACCAGCTCCCCGACGACCTCGAACCGACCGCCCGACACCTCCACCTCCACCGCGAGCCCGCCCGGCCCCGCGCGCAGCCCCGCGGCGCGCGGCGGATAATACGGGCTCCCACCAAGCGTCTCGCTCGACCGGCTCGCATGCAGCCCGTCATCCCCGCCGTCGACCGTCCCCGCCGACCCCGACGGGTCCACCATGTGCTCCGACTGCGCCAGCAGCGCCCCGACCGCCTGGTCCGACGCGTAGTGCACGAGCGGGAGGAAGATCTCCGTCGGCGGCGACTCGTGCTTCAGGTCCGTCGTCGCCACCGACGTCGACGACGCAGACGCGATCGAGGTCGACGCGAGCGAGCCCCCCGACTCCGACGAGGGCGTGCCGGGCCGCGAGGGCCGCCGCGGCGCGTGATCGGTGGGATGCGCGGGCGCGTCCTCCGCGCGCACGCGCACGGTGAGCCGGAACGTGCTCTTGTCCGCGTCGAACTCGATATCCACGGGCGCGCCGACGACCGCGGTCGGGTACGGCCGGCTGAACGCACGCACGCCGCGCGCGCCGTCAGTCAGAAAGTCGAACGCGCTGTGCCAGCGCTCTGTCGACGTAATCTCCTTGCGCGGCTGCTGCTGCTGCTCGTCCGCCGCGAGCCCAAGCGCGCCCGCAATCGGGAGCGTGGAGAGCGAGAGCGCGGACGCGCCGGGTGGGAACGGGGCATGCGCGATGGTGACGGCGACGACGCTTTCCGACGCGCGCACGCCGCCCTTGTGCTTCAGCAGCAGGGCCGACGACTTGTCGCCAAAATTGCCGGGGTACATCTCGCCGTCCCCGTCTCGCGGGCGGAGGTCGTCCGGACTCCACAGGCTGAGGTCCTCCATGTTCCAGCCGTCACCCCACGGATGCGAGCCGTCGGGGCAGTAGTTCCACAGCGTGTAGTTGAGCGCGTTGGCGCCGTCCATCGCGTTGATGCTCGCGTCGAGCGCCTTCTGCTGGTTGCTGTAGTCGCCCCTGTGCCGCCCGCCGTCCGTGTACCCGTACGCGGCGCGATCATCCATATCGTACGGGATCCCGATCTCGCCGATCATCGTCGGGTACGCGCCCAGGATCACCGCGTCCCCCTTCAAGATGCCGAGCTGCTCCCGCAACGACTTGCGGATCGCGCGCTCGCCGAGCTTGACGGCCTGCACCGGCGAGCGGTACCGCCCGCGGAGGACGCCGAGCGCGTCCGCGTTGAACCAGTTCCAGTGGCGTGTGATGAGCGTCAGCCCGTCGTAGTAGTGCGTCGAGTACGCGCACCGCCCGCCGAGGTCGCGCTCGTCGAGCGGCGGCGGCTGTGCGAACACGGGTGGCGCGACGAAGTGGATAGCTTCCGGGTGCGCCTGGCGCACGCGCCGCGCGTACGCTTGCCAGTGTGGCGCCCAATAATCCGCGATGAACGCGACCTCGCGCGGGCCCGCCGCGTCCGCCGCATCCACGCTCCCGTCCCCTTCGTCGCCGCCAGAGTTGGAGAGATACCGAAAGTAATCCGGCCGGAGGACGTAGTCTGTCTCGATGTCCCACACGCCGTGCAGCGCCCACACGCATACGCCGAGCGGCCACGCGGGGTCGCGCGTCCACCCATACTGCGGGTGCACGCCGTCGGGCTCCGTCGCGGGGTCCGCCCACACCGTGCGGCCCTTAGGGTCGATCGTGACGGTGCCGTCCTGCCGCGGGCCGAACGCGCCAAACGTCCAGTTCGCGACTGTCTGCGCGTGCCCCATCCCCAGGCGGAGCGATTCGGCGGGCGTCGGCGTGGTGCCCTTCTTGAGCGTCGAGGTCTGGTGCTGCGGGAGCGTGTTCAGGTCCGGGTAGCCCACGAAGCCCTCCGACGGCTCGTTCATGCTGTCCCACCCGATCACGCAGTCGTCGAGCAAGTCGCCCGCGTCGCGGATGCGCTCCGCGAGCTGTCCAAAGGCCTCGATGTAGTGTGCCTGGAGGTAGTCCTGGATGTTCTGCCCGTCGAGCACGCATTTGGGCGCAAAGTCGCGCCCGGCGAAGAAGAGCGTGAAGAGGGTTTGGGAGACCAGCCGGCCGTAGTTGGTCGACCAGATCATAGCGGGGACAGAGGCGGGGTCGGGCTGCTGTGTGCTGGGGTATTCGCAGTGGACGATAGCGGCCTGTGTAGCGGTGAAATTTCGCGGGTCGAGGCCGCATGCGGGGAGTGTCCAATAGGGTGCACCCGAGCCGCCAGAGAAGCGGGACCACTGGAAAAGGCGATAAGCCAAAAATATAACAAAGATGACGATACCTGCAAGACGCACCGTGTCCTGATGTGGGTCCATATATATTTTGAATCCATGTTCCTTGCATTTGCGCAACACACGAACAGTATAGTCCATAAACTCGTAATCATATTTTCCACTGAGGCCCCATGGGTCAGCCGCAGGAAGCGGGAAGGGGCGGAGCCAAGCGATCAAGAAGAGCAGCACTCACGGTCCTTCGTGCTCGAGGGCTTCCCACATGACGGGGTACCTGAGTATGTTGAAGCCCCATCCCCGCAGGCGCGCGAGATGGACATCGGCGGACCCGTCGTCAATGTTGAGGGGGCGCCCGATAAAGCTCTTGCCGCCGTTCTCCGCGTCCTCCCAGAAGCCGTTGAGGATGTATGATGGCTCGCCTACAGGAGCCTTGGATGCGCCTGAGAGATTGACGCCTCTGAAGAGGAGTGTGCGGCCGGTGGAGTCGACGAAGCTGCCCTCGACGGTGTGCACGAAGCTCGCGGAGACAGGGTTGCCCGTCGTCGGCGAGACGGAAGGTATTCGGGGCATGTGAGTGTTCTGAGGAGAGAGAGATGGAGACAACACCAGTGTTGTTGTGCGGTATGATATGCGGCGATGGCGGCTCCACTGCGACCGACAATCGTACCACTTTCCCCTTACCTAATGCCACTACAGCCCCTGTGATCGGGTTAGGGTCTACCCCGCATTATTGTTCCGCGTCCTGACAAACACCTCTATCTTTGGCGATGCGAGACAACCGCAACAAAGACGCGCACAATCCCATGCGGAACTCGCGTTTGTGACACCTGCGCGCCATGGCCTCCAGCTGAAGAATCAACAACCGCGATCGCATTATCCATAAACGAAGTACAAAAGCTATTAAATGGGGATACTGCATGCACAGTCCCACAGATCGTTAGTCGTCGTCAGGGATACACATGTACGATAGGTGAACTGGTGGTCCGTGGATCAGATCATCAAACGGGCCCTCGGAGGGAGGCGCTCGTGGTCCCGACAAGTCTCAGCAGACGGGAATTTCATGTAGAAGTGGGTCATTTGAAAGTATGCCGTACGGCGGGTATGAGCGCAGAGCTGGTATGCGGCGTCAACGTGTGGGCCGCGCGTCTATGTTTTGCATGGTGGGTCGGAGGACGACATCGCATCACGCCCCCGCATGATTCCGCGCCTAATCTCCATAAGCGACTCATCCTCTGGCTCTCTTTTCTCAGCTTTTATGCGCGTGCCGACTCGCTGCCCGTATCCGCTCGCCATAGTGCCAGAACAGCCACGGCCTACACACAACGCGGTGCACGACATACAACAAAAAGGTGTCAGCGTCAGCGTCAGCAAATTAAAAGGGAGAGGAGCCGGACGGCACGCACGCAGGACACCCGATGAGGATCCCCACGCACGCGAGGATCGTGTTGCCCTTGCCGAACCCGAGCGCGTTGTACATCGCGGGCGCAAACAGCGGGAACCCGAACCCCGCGAGGGACCGCAGAAACGACGTCGCAGCCAGCGCTAACCCCATCCGACAAGCAAAAAAGAACCCAAATGTGCCGTTTTAGAACCGCAGCCCGCGGAGAGGAGAGAAAACACTTGGACGACGCACCGGAAGCGGCGTGCAGCGTGAACGCGTCGATCACGTAAGTCTGGATGCTCTGGAAGTTGAGGATCGACCCCGCGCCGATGAGCACGATGCCCTGACGCACGCGTGCGCGAGTCAACAAAATGCCGTCATCAGAGAAGCGAGGAACTCACGATATCCGTCCCGATCCAGTGCGAATGCGTCTGTGCGGACCAGCCCGCAATGAGCAGGCCCACGGGGAGAAAGATCGTCGCCGGTACCATCGACGCTGCAGATCCCAAGCCCCGCCATCAGCATCCCGTCTTCTCTTTCGCGAGCGCAACCCAAATCGACAAAAAGGAGCACAAAGAAGAAGACAAGAAAGGAGAAAACCAAAGCATAAAGAGCGCCACTCACGCAGTCGAAACTCCGGTCTCCCGACGCCCCCGTTGCGCTTCTTCAGCATCACGTAGACCTTGTCCATCGTGCGCGCGTTGATCTGCGAGGCGCCCGACAGCCCGAGGCCGAGCGCGATATAGTTCAGCCCCGCGATGCCCACGGACTCGCCGTAGATGCCCTGGAATATAGACGGCATCGTCGTGATCGACACTGTACGCCGCAGGGGTGGAGTTAGAAAACGCGCGAGCCGCGGGGGGAGGAAAAGGGGGAAGGAGCACGCACAGTATATAAGCCCGTACACGAACGCCATGTACACCCCTAGGAGCTGCACGATCGGCTCAGAGACGAACAGCGCGAACGGACGCACGAGCGCCTTGGCAAGGATTGTCCGCCAACTGCCGAGCCCGCGCGCAAATCACCCACATAGGAAAGAAGCAACAAGACAAGAATGTCAGCAGCCGGTCGGTCTTCTGAGGATAAAAGTCACGTACTGTCGGTCTGCACCCTGGAAAACCGTGCGCACGACGACGCTCTCGGCCTTCTCGGGCGTCATGCTCTTGCGTATGCGCTGCGCCTTGCGCTCGAGCAGCACCGGCGCGTATGCTGCACAGCAAGCAACGCGCAAAGGTCAAATCACGCTGCCTTTTGGTCAAAGCAAAGGGAGAGAACACGCACTCTCTTTCAGAAATAAAATGCCCAAGACCTGCACAAACGCATCCGCAATCGTTGTCGAGTAAAACTACAGATCAATCTCAGCAACAGAATTCGGCGTCCCGCCACCAAAATGAAAGAAGTCGGAACTCACCACCCACCGCCACTGGCTCTTCTCCGCAATCCACGCGCCGATCACAGGTCCCACAACGGGTCCCAGCATCGGCGCGAGCGAGTAGATCGCGAGCGCCTGTCCGCGCTGCTCCGGCAGAAAACAGTCGCCGATAACGCCCCCGCCGACCTGCAAGTAATTTGCATGTCAGAGATCCTCAGGTTTGAAGGAGTCGTTCGGGCGGGAGGACGAGGAAGGGAGAGACGCACCGAGAGCGGGGCGGACCCACCTAGGCCGGCGAGGAACCGGAACGCGATGAGCTGGCCTTTGTTCTGGGCGAAGCCGCACGCGAGGTTGAACGCTATTTTGACCCATCCAACAAAGGACCACCAAAAAAGCATACGCCGACGCGCCGACGATAATAACAGGTGTGGCGTTAGGAGACAGAGATAAGCCACGGAAGGCGAGTTGCCAAAGAAATATGGACCGTGTGAGATCTGAATGGGGGAGAGTGGAGAGGATAGCGTACCAAAATAGATGAGATTGGCGAGCTGCAGGACGCGCGAGCGGCCGTAGATCTCGCTCAGCGGGCCGAACATGAGGGGGCCGAAGGCTATTTGCATCCGCGGTAGCGGGTCAGAAACAAGTAAGAGGTCATGAAGCATGATAGCAGATGAGATAATTCGGTATCTCGAGGTGAAGCTTATGTGCGGCGGGATAACGTGTGCGTATTCCGCGTGCTCGAGCGAGCGAGGAGATGCAATACAGAGATCTCGCGAGGAGCACTAGAAACTAAATTGAAGCACGTACCATACGCGAGGACGAATACAGACGTCATCATGGCAATGACGACGGAGCTGGTGACGCCAAAATCGGCAGCGACCTGCTCTGAGGCAGGTGCGATAATGGAGGACGAGATGGGGGATATGAAGGTGAAGCATGACACGGTAAGGATGAGATGCCATTTCTTGCTGTATTTCCAGCTGCACGCGCAGATGATTCGGGTTGCACAATGGGTTAGCTTAATTTTACTGGATGCAGGTGGGAAGATCTGTACGCACTTTTTCGGATTTTCAGGATCGTTGGGGCCATCCCAGTCAACTAGATGGATGGCGCGTCCATCGTCAGCATGGGCTGTGCTCGACAGAGGACGCGGGCGGTCTTTGGCCTCGCCCTCGACGTCCTCTTTCTCGACAGGCTTGTCGCCTGTGAGAGTCGCGGCTGGCGTTAGCGGCACGGACGCACCGCGAACAGCTGGACTTGTAGCCTTAGTGTCTGGCAGAGTCTGTGACATCAACCTGAAGCGAGTAGAATGTGCTTATTTTCGATAGCTATGAGTCGAACGGGCGGACAGATAATCGAGGTGGAGAGGAGGGGGGTATCCACGCGGACATGTTGGGCAGAGAGATCTATATATAAGTGACTGAGTGAGTGGGTGAGTGAGCCAGCAAGGACTGAGCAGGTGGTGAGAGTGTCCGTGCCGACTGCGACGGACTTCCTCGGGTCGCCCAATCACACCCCCGACCGCGGCCCGATGGTTACGTCATACGGTCCCATCGCAGCGTCGGCCGACCCAGGTTCCCACGCTCACAATTCTCTTTTGCTTCGTCTCCAGTGCCTCCTCCGCCTCTCACAGATCTCACCATGCATGGCATAACTGAAAGAATCACTCACAGAGGCGAGCACACGCTGTCGACGAAATCCACGAAAACTTTTCTCGCTCCGAAACAGTATCTTGGACGTCGAACAGCCTGTCAACGCGACACACTCGCTGCCGTCGGGACCCTTCCGACGGCTGGCTTCCGCACACCTACTTGACTCCACCTCTCACCGCGACATTCCTCCTTCTGTGCATTCCGGCGATCTCTCTGACACCTCCTCCTCACGAACACGGGGGTCCACGGGCCCCGCGTACCCGATCTCCCTGCGACCGCCTCTCACCCTCATGTCCGTCTGGGAACCCCTCGCTCTCTGAGAGTCTCCGCAGGCAGCCGGCGATAGCACACACCCTCTAGTGACCTACCACGCTCGACTGAAATACTGTTCTCATCTTGGACATTGTGCTTCGCCTCCCGTAGCCCACTCACCATGCCCCGGACGCAGTTGCTCTTATTTCGCCATTCTACACGTCCAAGGGCAAACCGTGCCCGACATACACCCAGATCCGGCCGTGACATTCTAGTATTGTAGCCTACGACTAACTTACCACTTGGAGGGTACTGCGCTATTTATCCTCCTGTCCTTCTTGCGACCTTCGCTGGTATTCAAGCACACGCTGGCTTCTTGCAGTGAGAAGCTCGGGCGGGGCCAGCCGAGAGTAAGTGAGAGTCCGCCTTAAATGTCCGAAGAACTCACGAAGACGTACACGGGGCTAAAATTATCATTCGACGTTGCTATTAGAGAAAATCGATCCTGTCGACGTCTCACCATTCCTTTTCAGACGTATCGTACGCTCTTGCCGCTTTTCGGCCAACGCAATTCCCATCAAAAGCTTTTGTTCTAAACGTGCTATAGGGTCCATTTGTTTTGCATACGCACGCATCGTGTTCGCCTGCCCGTGCGTGAAGAATGGTGGATGAGAACGTCTCGCGTTCCAGATCCGTTTGGGCGTGGGTCGTGTCGTCCTGTCAAGAGCACTCGTACGCTTTCTCTCCCATCTTTTCTATTCTGTCCAGAACGCCCGCTGCGTCGCCAAGCCGCGCTCTAATCTTCAGCACCCGCCAGCCACACGCATTCATCTTGACATCGCGACCTGTAGACGCACTGTCACTAGGCTCCGAATCTTCTGCAGGTGGACTGTGCATCCCGGATTTATCACCTCCTGAGAGTTTGGGCCTCTTCCCCTCGCGTCCACCCGTACAAATGATTCGTTTTGAAGGTATCTGGAAGAATCTATGTCTGCGATTGTACTGTGATTATGGAGTTAACTATAGAGGACGCCTGAGAATATCGCCTTACGAACGAATGCAAGCTTGGCACCGCGAGCTTTGTTCGAGCGGGAACTTATGTATCATGGTGTGACCAGTTGGGCTTTGTAACTGACATGCCACGTTGTGAGTTATGCGAGCGGTGATTGTCGGTCAAGCCTTGATTCGACCACGACTATCGCTCTTCAAATCAAGCACAGCCTATACATTGTGAGTCGCTTGCTTTGCTATCATAACAATCATTCAGCTGACGTGATGGCTCTTACCTCGATAGAATTCGCCCAGTCGAACATGGTATAGTGGGCTTTACATCGCCTTCATCATCATCGCGCTGACATTCATACAGGAGGAAGCCCGTCAACATCCGCCATCTTATCCTTCCGCTGAACAGTTCAACCCTCCATCCAACTAGGACAAGACCGATGGGCAGATCGCTCAACATGCTCTTGTGCCTGCTGATGAGTCCACCTCGCGCTTCGAGCACACAACGAGGCGTTGCCGATCTCTCAGCTACCCAATGAGCTTCTGGAGAAGATCTTCGACATCTGCACCCAGGTTTGGACGGATAAGTATTTCGATCGATTCGGATACCCCCTTTATCACCCTTTATCACGAATGGATACAGCTCACCTATGTGTGTTGGCGATGGCGTCGCGCCGCGCTCGGCTACACTTCCCTGTGGTCCACGATCTCCTACATATCGTAATCGTGGATGGAGCTTTACATCGCAAGATCGTCTTTGGCGCCTGGATTATCTATAGATTTGACACTCGACGACATGTGGGCCAACCAAGAGGTGATCCTCCCACAGATTGGACGTGTGCAGACTCTAAGAATCATTTCATACACTCCAGAAGGATTGGAGTAGTTCCTGAAGGCTCTTGACCCGGCTCTTTCATTGACAACAATCACCTCTCTCATGTATGGTCATCATTTCGACATGCTTCATATCCAGGAGGTCTTCTTCAATAATGCTCCTCATCTTACGAGATTGGAGCTCGGAAATTACATTCAGATTGAAGACGGACCATGGTCAATGACCACTCTACGATGGCTTGAAACGCATAAATCTGTAACATCCGATGAGATGTACCCACTGTTACGACAGATTCTATATCTGGAAGTTGCACACTTCTTCCACGTTGAAGAAGCCTCATGCTCCATTTCACCTCCTGCTCCCGCGGTCGACTTGCTGAATCTTCGTGACCTGATCGCAGAAACATACCTGGTCGAACAGGCAGCCTCTCCATCCTTTTTAAATCTTCACACCCCCTCACTCGCTCGAGTCCCTGTGCGTTTTGATGTCGGCAGAATAGCTGCGGGTGCCTTGGAGCGCGCAACAGCTGACTTCTTCCAGTTTGTGCAGCAGCCAAACGCCTTGCCTCGACGAATTGAAGGATTGACCTTTTTCCATGATGCTCCGAGGGGGAGATGCCCTGTCCTCCAATGCTCGATGTTCTCAAAGACAGGGTGGAATCACGAGTTTCCCATCTCCTTATCATATCGGTGGGTGTCATCGTCAGAGGTGCGCGACCATCTGGGCACGATGATCAGGCATCTTCCTCTCGAGAACGTCTGGGAGATCTGTCGGGATACGGACGTGACGCTCTCGACGGCGGAATGGCGGTCCGCCTTTCGCGATTTCATTGGTGTGGAGACGCTCGTCATCAGCAAACGCTGTGACTTTTCCACGTTGCTTAAGGCCGCCACTCCACACGGCGCGGACGACTTTCTCTTCCCCAAGCTGCAGAGGCTTGTGATATGGACGCCGAACGCTTTCAGGGGTCACCGAGTTCCGCTCCTGGATATATCAAAGTCGTTCATTGAAGGGCAAACGGCGGCTCACCTGCCAGTGGCGGTGGCCTTCCTCAGTGGTCCTTTCTTGCGTCGGCCTGATAGGCGTCTATACGGCCAAGTGCGTATGACCTAGGATAGCAAGGAACTCTTGCCAGACACCCCCCATGCCGTTCGGAGGCCTCTGACGATGTCAGATGCTATGTGTGATGATGGATGGATAGGCATGTTTGACTGATCGCTCACAAAGTAGGTAGAAAGTAGGGTTCGTCATGACGGACAAGCGCGACGCTAGGGTCTTTTTTTTTTGGCCGCTATGTAGAATGCACGCTGTATATGCCCTGCATCAATACTGTGCTATCGTCAACTTTGTACTAGTGAATCCGTACTGCGACAACATGTTATGGGGTCTTGCAGACTTGCAAGCATGAAGGGACTGAAGCCGAACAGAACCGAGCCGGCAGTGAATGAGTCGTCAAACAAGTTGGCTCGTGTCGGACTCGAGGCCTCCACTCAGTCTCTGCCCTCACCTCTCAAGACAACTCTCTGTCAAGGCCATCGCCCTGATCTAACAACGAACGACGAAGTACGCCCGTAGGCATAAAGTAGGTCAAACTAAGTCAAATCACGATACTAGGTCGACTCATGATTTGAAGAATAGTAATTCTGTCCATAGCATCAGCGCGAAGGACTCTCGCAGTTCGCTTCTGATTGGGACCTTTCGCGGGTCAGGAATATACAATGGTGAATTTCCTTTAGATGCTTTCACTGTCACCGTACCAACATCCTCCTAGGAAGAAGCTCAGTCTGCACCTCCTGCTGCTGATTTAGACTTACGTGACGTAGACACTGGACAAATCGTACAGCACCCTACCATTTCCGATTTAAATTTCTCAACTGCTTCACTTCGAGCGCACAATGAATCATTACCCATCTCGCAATTTCCGAACGAGATGTTGGAGAACATTTTCGACTTCTGCTTCGATGGATGGGAGTGGCAGCCCCACTACCGAACAATAGAATACTCATATGATCACCGAACCTTCCCTCGACTGTATCCAGGATGGATCCAGCTCACGCATATCTGTAGCCGATGGCGTCGCGTTGCAATTGGCTATCCTCGCTTGTGGTCTACTATTGCCTACGATTCTAAACAGTGGTTCGACCTCTGCATTAAAAGATTACCTCCAAAGCAAATCATTGATGTCACTCTGCAAATCAGCGGCGATCGGGTCGCTCGAACCATTTTCTCACAGATTGGACGGATCCGCAAGCTAGATATCGAGGGATATAAACATAGCATGATCTATATCTTGCATGGTCTCACTGGCCCTGCCCCTGCACTCGAAAAGATGTCTTTAACTAGAAGATATTGGTTCGGCGATAGCGGACCTCTAAACATTCCTACAAATTTTATCGAGAGCGCCTTCCGTCTCACCGAATTGACGCTGGATGGAGTTTGGATACGGGATGGATCATTTACTTTGGCCAGTTTAAAACACCTTACAGCAAAATCCTATGTCACAATTTCTAAACTACAATCTCTGCTTCAGAGGGTCCCGCATCTACGCTCTGCGAACATCGAGAGGATCAATGGTAGTCCTTCGCGCATCAATCTTGACTCAATAGTGATTGTGACTTTGCCCGATCTGCAGACTCTTCGTGCGACCTTCTTTCCAGAATATTCAACAGAGGAACCCAGTGCCCTTCACTTACTCCCTTACCTTTATCTCCCTTCGCTTGCATGCTTGCACCTTGTCAATCATCTACATAACACTTTTCTGGAGGTTACAAATCACATAATAGCTTTTATGTTGAGGTTCTTGGGTTAGCCGAATGCGTTGCCATGTTCTTTTCGTAGCACCGTCCTATATTATGGTGGCAAAAAAACCAAGAGGCTCCAGTGTTCTTCATGGGCCGAAGGTGGGAGGACCATAAATTCACCACCCGAAGACCTCCTTGGCCCTGTTCAATTTGGCTACACGTGGCATACATACGGGCAGCGCCTAGACATTTTGAAGCTTCGTCAATTCCTTGATATATTCAGGTTAATGCCTCTCACAGACGTGCAGACTTTGACCTTAGATATGTCAGGCGGGGGGTTTTCTGTATCTGATTGGCTGTCAGCGCTTGAAACTCTGTCTCAAGTGGAAGAAGTCACAGTCTACGCACATTACGACTTCGCCGACTTTCTCCGAGCCGCCACTCCTCCCGTTGGCTGGCGTTCGGGTGGATTTCTCTTTCCCTGTTTGAAGAGGCTCGTTGTTAAATCCACAACGAGGGCGAGACGCGGTGGAGTGCTCGCTCATGCCATACACCCTTTCATTGAGGGGCGGCGACTGGCGAACCTACAATTAGAGCAATTGGACCTTCAAACGTCAAGATTTTGGAGTCGGCTTAACAGGCGCTTGTATGGGAAAGTGAATTTGACTTGGAATGGTAAGAAAATCGTGCCGCACGTCACCAAGACTAATGACTTTCGAGCGGCGGCGGATTCCTTGTACGGCGGAGGGCAGATGCATTTGGACGAGCGGTCTATGGAGTAGGGGAAGAGTGGTCTCGTCGACATCTAAGGGGTTGTTCGACCTTTGTTCGTGTTGCGGCAGAGTGCTTCTGTGGAGCCAGTATAGGGAAGTTGTATGATAATCTCACGTTCATATTAACCAATGTTGCAAGTACATGTATTAAAACATGTCGAGCCCAAGAACAAACAAAGCCCCGGTCACTTGTCGGTGAATGAGGGGGGGTCGCACATGCTTTCCATTCGAATGATCATCTTGGATATAACAGGATGAGGCCACTCGGGTTAAAGAGAGTTCATTGCAGCATTGGTGACGTCTGCAAGGTAACGCGAAACTCGTTATGTGCACAGCTGCCGACTCAATGCCCGGCCATGGCCCGACTCCCAAAAGCACCTTCGGATTGGCGTCATCGTCGTCGTTGGTCTGGAAAAGCGCCAAGAGGGTCGTTTTGGTTGAGCAGTAGGCTAAAGTTTTATGACGGGGTTGTGAGAGGGTGAGAAACTGTTGTCGATACTCGTGGATCGAGCGCATAGAAGAAAGAAAAATGGCTAGTATTGGGCTACGTACTCGGACGATCATGGTGATGAGAAGGCCAAAAATATTAAGAGCACGTAGACCTAGCAGACAAGCGCCTGAAGCACAGGTGGCGAGGGTAGCATTCGACAACATTTTTCTGCTCTTGACAATTGGCACGGATTCAGATGTCTATACGATTTAGATTATCAGAGAACCTCGAATCGATGACAACACCAAACAAGCCCCTTGCAAAAAAAAGTTTTGGTACACTGACCAATCGATGCTCGATCATTTCCCTCTCACAAATTGTTCTCCTTACATTTGCGACTCGCGAAGTTATTCTTAATGCCTGTGCTCCTTGCCATCTGTGCGAATGTCGTTGATCTTCTTATGTGGGGGGGGGGGGGGGGAAGCCACAGGGAGTATAGCTAGCAGCAGCCTGGAAATGTCGGAAAGCCTGCATGCGTAGGAACGCATCCGTTGTTTCTTGTGCTGAAGACGTGCTCAGCAGAAACTTGAACTAGTCGATCATGGCTTTGTGTGACATCTATCTGTTTGAGCTTCGAAGACGAAGTAATGGGCTCATACTTACCTTGTGTGCTATTCGTGTTCCGTTCTGTGGGAGAAGTCAGTGGCATCGATCCGCAACGACTGACGTGGCAATTCTCGCGAGAAGATGATGATGGGCTGGTTTCTCCCTAACACATCACTTTCACTTTTCCGTCAGAAGTCAAACGCTAGCTATTCGTAGTTGGAAATTTGCGAAAAGAGAGGTAGGATAGAGAAGGGTGTCTCTCAATCCGACGATTTGGTCTCAATCGAGGACGCCTTTGGTCATGATTCGGACAAATTCCCGCTTAGAAAGGCAAGCCCGATCGTAGCCAGATTCCAGTCTGATGAGTCGTCGTCAACAACGACGATTCTCCATGATATTCTATTCCACCTAACTTCCGAGTTGTAGAGCTGCGCCTTGGACTGAGGAGACACTATTGGGATAAGCTGGTGCGGCATTAACAGTGCATCGAGAGAACTTTGAACCATGATCGGTCGGTAGGAGTTCATCTGATTGCAGTCGTTGATAGGGCTCGTTGACATTTTTCAAGATCACAGAGAGCGTCTGGTTATTGTGAGAGTCCAAGATGGAACGGTATGGGTGCCAGTAAGTCCCGATTGTCCGGGATGGGTCCGCACAATACAATTTTTGTCCCTAAGTGGCGTCATAAAGAAAACAAGGACAATGAAACGTAATATAATCCAGGCAAATCCCTCGTCTTTCTGGTCAATTTGCTTTGTTTTCTACGATTTAATGCCTCTCCCGTCCATTGTTCTAATGTCTTCCTCCTCATTATGGCGATATAAAGTTCCCCAGGTGCGTGTGGAATGTTGGAACTGATTTTTTTTAATCTCGCTAGCCTCCTTCTCGCGATGCAAACAAGGAGCAAATGGAAGAAATCGAGAGTCTGTATCGGCCTTACCTGCTAGCCATCTTGTGGTAAGGAATGACCGGTAGTTGATGACGGTTCTTTGTGCATTATTTGTTGACCACAACAAGCGCCTACACTGGCGTACGTTATTACATATTCGTTTTGCCACCCTCCTCTTTCTCTTGCATCTCCCATCATCTCTACCGTCCTCTAAAAAATGAAGTTCTGCAATGCCGGTCGACGCGCTCTTTTTACTCTATCCACTGCAACGAGAAGAATTTCCCGCAAGACAACTAGGACGGTATTCGGACGAGGTCGTCCGCAAAAGTGAGTGCCCTCTGCTAAGATGGCACGGTGGCCCAATCTCACCATACTCCCAGCCGCCCTCTAAGACATATATCAAAAGACATAGTCTCTCCAACTACGCGTGCTTCAGCTACCTCAAGCACACCGCCTCCGACTCTTCAGCATCAACCCGAGATCGAGCCACTGGAGGTTTCTCTCCAACCGGTACAACTACGCGAATCTGCCTCACTACCCAAGTTCTTATATTTTTGTCCCTTCACTTTCACCATAGTCCATCTCAACAACACCATCACCAAAAAAGCGCAAGGCATCCGAGTTGGAGATCGGAACGGTACACCAGTTCTCGTGCTGTACGGTGCCACACACTAATTTTTTTTTGGCTCATCAGAGCATTGAAGCAAACGAAGAGCAGGTAAGAGAGGTTATGATTGTACCTGCTGTACACTTCTGACGATGCCGTCCGCGCAGAGTCGTCCGTCTCACAAACGGGGCAGGTTTGAAGTCGCCCACGGCTCCGTGCCACACGCCACCCATGTTGAACACCTAGGTTCTGGACAATCTCCATCGGTACGTTGTTCATTCCCCATCTCATTGTTGATTCATGCAAATGTTGAACATTTCCCTTGCGTAGGCTCCGCACAATGGTTCTCGTTCATCCTCGGTCCCGGGATCTTCAAGCTATTTCACACCTCCATCATCGCCTTCCCAAGTACGCCTTTGATTCGTACATCGTTTGTGTACTGCGTATTCACACATAATCACAACATTCAGGATGAACACCGCTTGAAATATCACAATATTGCGCAGCGTGAAGATACGCTAGCAAGAACAGAGCCAAGCGTGCGTGAAGCTCACTATCTTTTGTCGTATATACATCTGACATCACCTGCAGAGCAATGGTTTTGCTTTCTCCCCGGCCCTTTCGGGCGCTATCTCCGGCTCCAGTCTCAGTGGCCTTCAAGACCTAGTCGCCCTTGGGGTTGTGGGCCACAACCACCCATCCTCCGTCCGACAGTCTCCGTCTACCATCTCAGGGGTCATTCTGAATGGCTTTCACCTCCCCCCGCTCGGCCTCACACACTGCACTGCGGAATATGCCCCCTCCCCTCCCGCTGCTATTTCCACAGGCGCCCTTCCTAGCATCTGGGATGTCTTCAGCCCCAGTGCTCTCCCGCACCGGTGTGCCGTCCCCAGTCCCGGGTGGAACGCACACACAGACACGGCTTGGAATCATCCCATCCCACGCCTCTACCTCCCCTGCTCACCCAGCGCTTTTGGCCAATTCGAGGACGGCGGCCTCCCAAGCCCCTACCTCCCTTCCTCGCCCGGCGCTTTCGACCAATTCCTGGGTGGCGACATCCCAGATCTCCTACTTCCTCCTCCTCTTATTAACCAGTTGGAGGACGATCTGATTCCGAGGAGCCCATATATCCTCGCACCACTCCTCGCGAACCCGCCCCCTGCGTCCGAGGTCCGCCTGGCCCCATACGGCGACCTCGTGGCGTGTGGAATATTGCCCGGGCCCGCACGGACGGCCACTTGAGGATGGGATTGACGCTTCCGGATGACAGGCCTGGTGTGCACGCTTTTTGCACAGCGTTCATCCAGGCGGCCATCATGAGCTTGTCTGATTATCGTTTCATACATGCAAACACAAATCAGGACTATCCGAGCACACAAGGCTATTTAAAGACTCGCAGACCAGCCTCGTCGCTTCCTAGGTGGACGGCGGTGCGCAGGGCGCCCCAATTTCCATCCCTACCCGGACTAGGACTATGTGTCGGGTGCTCATCCTGCAGCCTCAAAATATGCACAGCACTCCTCAATCTTACAGAGCACATCCCATCCAGCCCGCCGCATAACAGAGCGCGCTATTTTCCTTCACCCCCACCAACTCGTGAATATTGGGAAGCCCGGTGTACTGCACCTCAGCGCCGGATACGATCTTCTCGTATGACAGGGAGACGAGGTTAGTCTATTTACTCCGTTCCGTTCTTCTCAAAAAGGCAGTTTCTGTTGCCGCACTATGTTATATTGATTTATCTCTCTCACACTATCTCTCTCGTCTCTCTCTATATATTTCTATCATCCCATCTCTATAGCCCTCTCTGTCGTCTCTGTTCGACCGTCCCTGTTTCCATCTCACCTATCACCTCTGTCTTGCTTTCAAAAAATCGTTCGTCGCACTAGCTGTATTCCTAGATTTTTCTTTCACGGCCTTCTCAATAAACGTGCCTCCGGCTTGTTCTTGCGCACCCATTCAACTTCAGCGTTGTGAGACTAATCTAAGACGGCGGAATCAAACGCGAGCCAGACACACGGGCGGATCTTCCGCGCGACGGGGGATCGTCCGTGCATGCCCAGACAGTGTCGCTACTCGAAGACATAATAAAAATCTCCGACACAGCGTTCGTTGCTCAGCTGGCCTCGCGTCCCGCGCGCACCCCACCAGAAAGAAGGCGGTCGCTCGCGCACTAACCGAGTCAAGGCTACCCTCGCAGCGCACGACTGCCAGATCGGCGATACGGCGACTGACCAAGACCGACCGCACACGCTGGAGAATACACAAGCCGCGGCGCTCAGCCTGTATACTTACTTACTCTCGACCGACCGACCGACCGCCTTGCGGCGTCAAGGTGCCTATGCCTAAGCGGGCGCCTCACCGCCGCGGAGCAAGATCCGCCCGCGAATGACGCGCAACGCACCAATCCCCACGTTGACTCGCGCATCCGAGCGAGAACCGGCTCCTGGCACCGGAAAGCCCGTCGTGAACTGCTGCCAGAACCACGAGCCCGAGGCCCGACGTTCCATAATTTCCCGAATGGGGCGGTTGTGACATTGAAGTTCACCAACTACCCCAATATGCTTGCCGCTTGCGAGGATCACCGTGAGGTGATCTAAAAGACCCGCAGCGTCATCTGAAAAAGTGGGCTGGAACTCGAACACGAACGTACTGGGTCAGACTAAGATAGAGCGGGGGCAACTTGCCGAAAGCACAAGCCGAACGGCCCGCACGTGGCACCTCTCTCCCCAGCCTGCCTGCCGAAATTCGACTTCACGCCCAATAAGCTCAGCGCATTATGCATCAATGCATCAAAACCACTCCAGCTCCACGCTTGCCAAAAAGAAAACACCTGCGTAATTGGGACCCAGTCGATAAACAAGCAGGGCCAAGAGGCGAGTACGAGGAAACGGAAGCGTGAAGTACTTTGTCGGTGAAGTATGAAAAAAGGGGTGGATGAGGACGGGTCGGGTCGGGTCGTGTGCACCCACTATCGGTAGGTGCAGCGTACGTACGGCGGTGCGATGATTACAAGTAAGAACGGCCTGGAGCGAGTGGCCTGAGTGGGGTGGAGAGAGGGGGCGGCTAAGATAACGTACATCATAAACAAGAACGGAGAACACGACGCGCTCAAAGAGAAACAGGGGATAAGAGAACGGGCAGAATGCTTAACGATGTGCGCGTGAAAACCAAGGAGCTAGCAAGGGAGCGTGAGGGGGTACCAAGATCGAGATCGAGATCGAGAGCCAGCTAAAGAGAGAGAAAGGAAAAAGGAGAGGAAAAAGAAAGGAGAGGCAGTGGACGATGTCGACTTCGACGTCGGTCGGGATGGTCAATCGATGGCGATTGTGTAAATGCGGGCGTGCAGGCGTAATCTATCTATAATGCTACGAGTATTAGGTTAAATATGCTGCAGGCGGGCGATGGCGGAGAGGAGACCCGAGAGGAGAAGGAAAAGGGGCAGCGACAACAAGTACAACGGGTATGGCGAGAAGGCAGGGGGATAGATCGATGTGTAAGAGAACGTACGGAAATCGTGACGTGTTATGAGTTATATGCGATGCGCAAGGAAATCAAGAACAGGAAATAGAAAAGGATCAAGCGGGCGGGAGCAGGCGTTGGTCTGCATCTCAAGCATCGTCATCGCCGCCTTCGGTCTCTGCAACTATGACGGATGAGAGACGGCTGCGGACGTAGGCCCGCGGGCCCGCCTGTGCCCAGCGGCGCAAGGGACGGGCATGTGCGCGATGGAGGAGCAGGCAGGCGACTGCGCTCGCGCGGACGCCGCGCTCCGGGAGCGGAGGGGGTGCGGGTTGAACGGGTGCTGCCCGAGCGGCGGATGCGTATGATGGGCGAGTGCGTGCGTGGGCAGGATGGACGGAGGTGGCAGCTGGGGAGGTGCGCGCGCGTGGTTCGGAGACAGGCTCGGCTGCGTTGGTGATGGCATCAGGATCCGCGAAGGGGTTGTCGGTGAGGGTGTATGCGGCGGCGGGGGCCTGGAGGCGCGCGATGCGGGGCGGGAGCGGCGGTGCGCGCCGTGCGCGTGCGGAGGGAGGGATGGGGAAGGAGATGACGCGCATGGGACGGGGTGCGGAGCGGGCTGTGCGCCGCGTCACGATTGGAATGCCGGGGACGTGCATGTAAGGGGTGGAGAACGCGGAGGACGGCTGTTGGGTTGCGAGCATCGTGATGTGAGTGTGCGTGCGAGACGAGATGCTGTTTGCGTTGGTGGTGATGATGCTGTTGCTGCTGCTGCAATGGTCTGATTCGAGATGTGACTGGACTGGGATACGCGAAGCCTAAGATCCGGAAAGGCTTGAGAGTCGAAGTGGGCACGAGTCGACTGAGATGGATCAGAAACGGCGGTGCAGGGGCGAGGGCGGCGCAGAGGAGGGAGCGAGTCGTGAGGCGCGGTGTCGTGGAACGTCGAGCAAGAGGAGGGGCGGGCAAGGAGGCTGGGCTTATAACACGTCAGGGCGGAGAACCACGGCGCAGTCCGTTGCCACGGATCATGGACCGCCGGACCACGGCGGTGTCGGTCCACGAGTCGGTCCCGCCTACCCGCCGCCGCATCCCGCCGCTCGAGAGTGTTCTAGACGCCTCGACGGTGACGCCACTGACCGGATCGACATCAGGCCCCTTTCCTCCTTGCCTCGTTCCAGCCCCAAGCCCCTTTAGTTGTTTGCCAGAAGATCGTTCGTCCATTGAACACGACTTCTCGAAGTGCACAGCACAAAGAGCGGCCGCATCCGGCCCGTTCTTCACTACAATACGCCCGGTCGTCCTGGTTCTGCAACAAAGTCCACCTTTGTTTTTGTTGTTCTCGTCAGTGCAACGTCGCTGCGCTCGTGCGTATATGGCGGCATTTGTACGCCAGGTATGTAAGCCAGCACAATGGAGAAAGGCTGGTCGTCGTCATCAGAGAGCGAGGTCCTCCGGGTCCTCCTTGCTGCGTCACTCTGCACAGGTTGCGCGAGCCTACGTGTCGGTACCCTCATTTTCAGTCCTCGTTCCTCATTCTGCTCAGCTGAGCCCCCACGTTTTCCCTTGTTCATCACCGCCATCCTGTTGGCTATCGCCGTGGCATCCACACATACAGCAGTTCATCTGCTGTGAATTCACTTGGAATCGGCTCCTTGCCACTGGATCTATTTTAGTTCGATTATCGACTCAATTCGGCGTCTATCCTATCGTCCGCCGACATGCGAGTTTGCATGCTTGGTGGTGTTCTCTGCGTGCGCCTATACTGTGCCACACCCCTGAGGGTGATAGATAATCAAATCCTGTTGTATACCGCTAAATGCATCATAGCCTTGCATTCCATTCAACCTCCCGCGACCACCCGCATCTCAATACCGGAAAACATGATCATCTGCGCATTTTGATTACTGGCCCCCGCGTGCCATCTCCATGACTTCCCTGCAGCCCGTGGAAACGCCCACACGACTGTTCACCTGCTGCGCTGCTTGCTCGCGGCCGTAGTGAACCGCATCGTGGGCGTATGTGGGCCCCTTGATTTGACATCGCGGATCAAGAACACGAGAACACCTAATGACTGCTTCTATACATAGGCCAGCTCTCACGCAGAGCCTTCTCGCGATAGCACAACGGTATCCGGCTTGGGCGCTATCGATGGACAGATAGTCCTCACTGCCACTCATGGTTCTGCCATCGTCGCACCTCAGGCCTCAGAGGGCACAGCGAAACTTTTCTCATACCGTGACTATCAATCAAGATGTCGGGAAAAGCCTTTCACTTTTGTCTCGAGTCGAGCCCGGTGGCCGAGAGCGTCTCGTGCCGAGAAACCCTGTGCTAGGCGGTCATGTACGAAACCCGCACATCGTGGGTATCACAGGAGGTGGCTGTTCTGAACAATCTCTCCAATGAATTTCTCTAGCCAAGCCCCTCTGCTGGAGGAAACGTTTCCCGCGACGCTGCGAATCGATTCGAATACGCTCATCGGTATCTCGATGCTCAGCACCAAATTCCTTGCATCCCGCTGAATTGCAACTAGATGGTGTTTCCTGGACTCTGTACAAGCGGCCTATTGCGCAGTCCTAGATCTACGCTCCGCAGATATCCATCACACTGTTGTCTTCTCACCTCGATTCTCTGCGTATCATCCCGACACATACGTGCGATCGAATTTTTCCCCATCTAGCCTCTTTTTGCAACTTTCATTCCAGCGCGTTGTCCAGTCTCTTTGATTACTTTGTAACCATGTGCGCGAAGGAAGGCGTTAGTGGCGGGAAAGTCATCTTGTTCTTCGTCGATATGCAATGCCCTTGGAAGCCACTACCATCCCATGCTCGGTTTCTTGCGCCGCCATATGCACTGTCTCACCCGAGTTTCAGCTACGAATGAGAGAGGCTGTCGCGGTCCGCCAAGAGCAAGGCCGAAGGCGAACCGACCTCCCGCTCGATTCGTACCCTGGAAGCGAGCGCGGACCGCAGGGCCAACATCATCGGGACTTTCTCCATCTCTTCGTTCGGTAACCAAATCCATGCATCCATGCCCGCTGAAGCCAAAGCATGCAGGTTTGATGTTGTATGCAAGTTCGAAATACGAGTCGGCTCTTCCGATCTCTCGGAATCGTATCCTTCCGTAGAGTAGCTGGACCTCTTCGACTTTGATCTTCGAGCCGTGGCGGATCCCATCTATGAAGAAGAGTGGGGCTTAATGGGCTTGCAGAACATTCTTTCGCGCTAACGCCTCTGCCGCATCGATGCGAATCCCCTTTTAGATTTAGATGCGCGCAGATATTTTCACGCTGGCAGCGCATATCCAGGGCTCCAGCAAGTGAGATGATTGCTGCCACTTTCTTGAATGGCATCATCTGATGAAACGGCTGCTGACCTCGGAGGGTGCCTTTGCTTGGGCAGCGGGCGGAGCAATGATGTTATTGTTGAAACCAAATCCGGACATACTGTACAGACGTGACAATAATGAAGTTGGGAGGTCGGATTCCTATACTGGGATGCGCAAATCCTGGGAACATCCTAATTATATACCATCTTTTGCGAGCGTTCGAGTGGCAAGTCAACCCTCAGCCATCTGTATTGTTGATTCACCTGTAGTCCTGGCTCTTGGTCGTGATATGGAGAACGGTTGAAGCCGATTGCAGAGGCACGATCGCGTCGCAAGGTTCCAGGTCGCTTCAGCTCTAGACGAGCTGACGCTTCCATTCATCGACGGATGGATCTTAGTTATAAAAAGAGAACGCGGCTTCTTGCACGAACCTCTGTCCTCCACATTCCGCCATGCAAGCGTGTCGGAACTGCTTTGCACGTTCTTCGAAAGGTCAATATCTCATCAAGAAATCCGCAGGTGAGTTTCTAATGGGATAGAGAATAGATTTTTCAGGTGCATGCCGTGGTTGAAGGGCGAGTGGGGAAGGTAGCTTGGGCAAATGTTCATCTTGGAAGTCTGCGCCTTTATACTACAAAGGGAGATCTATAGACCCGAACGAATTATATACCTCCTTGTTTTCCTGTGATGGTCGAGGTCTGACGTTGTCTAAGTTCCCGGATAGAAAAAACTACTCACGCTATATATTCGATATGTGGCACTCAGGACCTCTGAGAGATGCGGTGTGCAACACACTTGCTTTCGAATATATCATTTCTAAAACTATAGACAGTTTAATCGAGATGACGCTAGATGAGCATATAACATCGCTGCAGGAAGGAGTCAGAACAAACATAGGGCATCTCGATCTACTGTCGCCTCAGGCCATGCCAATAACTCGACGCTCAGATGCCTGGCAAGAATCAAGCATGATACAGCGAAAATATTGGTAGTGTATGAAGGGCTTTCTCAGATATAAACCATCGAAAACTGGATCCGGTTGGCTATAGCCGGAACTTGTCGCATCGTCAGTCGTGAATATAAATCAACTATTCACACAGAGACCTTCAATAATAATCTTCGATAAACTGCAGTTATGTAAGTAAAGACAGACATTGTTTGGAGAGAATATTGACTGCGCTGCAGTCCTGACGTGGGAGAGAGAGTAAAACGGCAGGCACCCGTGCCCACTTGTTTGTCCGCTCCATTCCCCTGTCTCGCCTTCGCTCAATCGTCGTCAATACGCGAGGGAAATCCAAGGCAATATTCCTATTCACTGAAACCGTTGCGATGGCCATCGTTAGACAGGTAGACCCTGCGCACTGGTCGTTGCTCTGGTTCGTGACTGGTCACGCCATTCCGTGAATGCATACAACCAGCCTTGAAGAGCTAAGAATAGCAAATATGAGAGAAAACATGTTTCACAGGAGGTGAATGGCACTGACAAACCCAAGGAAGAGTTGCGCTGCATCCCGTCGCCAGGGCCATGAGTATAGCGGCAGAGACAGAAACATCGGTGGCATCAGGCCCACTCAGCACCAGGCCTAGTCTGGAAAGTCCCGTGCTGAAAACGATAACCGGGACTGTAAGGATTCGATTAGAGCGAAATTCCAGATCTGTGATCTGAGCAGCCTACTCAATCCGAGCAACGTGGCTACCACAAATATGATCTGGTGGGCCATGTATTTCTTCGGGTATATGAATCTGGGCCGTGAAAAGAAATCCATTCATACATCTTCTGCAGATTCTAGACCGATGAAGTGACTCACGTCGCAAATAAAAGGCCTGTATAGATTAGACAAGCGGGGATTACAACGACTAAGCCCACGTCTGTATCGTGTTGTTGGCATCAATTCACAGCGAAGGAAGAAAGGAGGAGGATTTACTGACCTATCTTCTGCTCGCATGTTATTGCATAGACAGTGACGACAAGCACATAAAGATTCGAGACAGACGATGCGACTAAGATCATCGATTTAGTTTCACAAGTGGGGACTAAGATACCGCCAGTCCACTCACTGGCGAGGCCACACAGTGTTTTCCAGTAGCCGGATTTCGCATGACTATATATGTTGAGGTCCTTCATGTTGTCAGATCACTGAGCGTTGTGCGTGCGCAGCGGTTCGAGGGTGGGGTAGCAGTGATGGAGGATGGCAGAAAGGATGAAGATTTTTATACGAATCAGTTCGTGGCGGGAACAATGCAAAGGTCCGTCGCTTTGCGAATTCGCGAAAGCCACACTCTCACTCCGATGAGATGCCACATAGCCCTGACACCATGCACAATAAGGCCTTGCAAACTGCCATTAGATAACGTGATCTTGAGGCATCTTTGAAACAGCCTTCGTGTACCCTTGCGCACTTGAAAAAACCCGCCACTGACATCATCGTGGGCTGGCCATCGAATATAATGCCACGGCGTTGGCGGCTGTGTGAAGCGGGCTTTTAGTATTTTCACGAAGGAATCTCTTGAGCGCACCATTTTTAAGCAACGATTTTTCGATGCACCTTTGGCTATGGACTGTGCACGAAGAGTGTCAATCGCAAAGTAATCGTCTTTACATCTGCCGCAGCACCTAGTGACTAGTCTCAAGATTACAGCTCATATGACAGAATATTTTCTGATCGATACAGGTGAGATGCACCGCACAGGACGCCATTGTGCAAGCCCAAAGTTCAGCGAGAGATGATTGATATTACATAGGAAATTTCGAAGGCTCGAGGAGTAGGTCCATCAAGCCCGCCGTAGCCATCAGTCGACTATCTTCAACATAGCTTAGCTGAATTTTTGGAAGTTTGCTCCCGACTTGGGAAATTGGTCCATATGTTTCTCTTCGGTGTTCCCCCTTGTTGAGCGCAAGAGTTCACGATTGATGAATCTACCAGTAAAAGATGGAGACAAGGACCAGTGCCACGATAGAGTCTTTCAAACAAAGTGAACAGTCAGAACCCGTGGATCATAGATCGTGCCACAAGGTAGTCGCTGCTAGGTTGACCCCAGCTGTCTTCTCGCACAACACCACTGAGGGGTTCTAGCATTTAGATATAGTGTTGAACCTGTCACATTGAATGGTTCGGCATGAAGGGAAAACACTGAGAGCGCGAGCTGCGAGATGAGAGAAAGCGTCTAAGAGACATAGACGTGTGACTTCACGCTCCCCGACACGTCTAGCGCATGCACCATGTCGACATGTCGAGCGAGCCGTATGGAGGAACAGGCAGGACGAGACAGACTGTGAGTGAACGGTGGAAGGTGAATGATGAATAGCTCGGAACAATGGGTGAGAGCGATGAGGAGCGACGCAGCGTGAAAAGATGTACTTTTTAGTCACTCAGAGACAGAAGGCTGGCATTTCTCATTCAATCTCCTCCGCGGTCTCCGAATGTCAGTATCTGACGCATTTTCTCTCTGCGGAGGGTGCACGCTCGATTGTACACGCACACATAACCTGAAGAGCAGGATCGGACAACAGGCAAGCGACGACGGCACCGCGGCAGGTCAAGCAGAGCACTAGGACAAGGTCGCTACTCGTGAGTAGTCAGAGAGCGGCTGGGCTGATTGGGAGAAGAAATGTTGAAGCACGTGGGAATTCGTCATGCGACAACAACGCCCGGTCATGTCCGAAACCAAAGACACCTTGATCGACTTTTCCTCTATCAAGTCCTTTGAATAGGGAAGATCAGAGATTTCCAACCCTCGGTGTACTATCAATCGTTTACTGTAAGGTGACTCAAACACTTACACTCGTTCTCAATGGGCCTGATTGAATCAACGCTGGATATATAGGTCCGACAGGGCGACATCGATCGTTTTCATTGGCATCGGGACTGCAAGCAATTACACTGAGCTTATTGGCTGTGAGATGTATGAGGCTACCGTCAGGTGTGTGCACCACGAAGGCAGCGGGATTAATGCCTACTGAACACATGCAATGATCATAGAAGTTGAATGAGCTTGATCTCGTGGACTGCTAGACTGTGCACAGATATGTCAGGTGTCCGTTCAGCCCGTGCCGTATATCTGCCACAATCTTGTCCGTTCTTGCTATCAGGCGAGTACTACAACAACGAAGTCGCTCTTATCCGGCTTGGCGTGTGGCTTTTGTCCCCACATCCTCCCACACCTCGATCCGCAACTCGTGCTTGAATGGAACTCGTCTCTTGTATCGGTCTCCGAGATAAGCAAACGACTCCGGCCGTCCATCTAGGTATACAGCTGGGATTTATACGTCGTCTTCTCCCGAAGGTCGTTTCGCCGTTCCGTTCTTGTTATCTTGAACTTCTTCCCCTATCCCTGTGCCTGCTCACAGTACGCCCACATACGATCCGTATGCTCAAGAGGCTTGTCAATGCTGATACAGGGAGAGCACTCACACCAGTAAGCTTCCATCACACCTCCTCCAGGTAAGCTCCATCCGATCATCCTTCTTAGGATTCGTGCGCTGTTATCTTTTCCCATTGATCCTAGAAGTGCTCTTCAACATGGCTGCAAAAAATTCTGTCCTCTCTGCCAGCAATATCAAACGTCTACCCACACCAAAAAAATCGTATAAAAGGCCATTAGCGCTTCCTCTTTCTCCAAGGGTATACATCCCTTCCACAGCTCGTCCTTGCGTACATCACACAATATGCTGAACTCCCTCGCACTCCCATTCATTGCCTCGTTCTTTGCACTTGCAGGAGCGATACCTCCACTCGGGGGGCGCGACATGCGCCTCCACGAACGCCGAGAGGTTATTCCTCGCGGATTCGTCAAGACCGCAGCTGCGCCCGCCAGTCAGATGCTCAACCTCCGCCTCGCGCTCGTGCAGAGCGATCCCCAGGGCCTCGAGGACGCACTATACGCTGTCAGCACCCCAAGCAGTGCGCTGTATGGTCAGTTCCTGACTAAGGAAGAGGTGATGTTTTTTCGCTCCAGTCTATGCTCCATATATTCATAGCGATACTGATAGACATCATCGTGACTACAGGTTGAGGCGTTTGTTGCACCGAAAGAAGAAACCGTTGAACTCGTCACTACCTGGCTTGCCGCACATGGGCTCACTCCCCGCACAATTTCGCCTGCGGGCGACTGGCTCGCAGTGGACGTCTCCGTCGCGCAGGCCAACGAACTGTTTGCTGCTGAATTTGCAACATTTACCCATGTAGA
Source organism: Heterobasidion irregulare TC 32-1 (assembly GCF_000320585.1). Lineage (NCBI taxonomy): Eukaryota > Fungi > Basidiomycota > Agaricomycetes > Russulales > Bondarzewiaceae > Heterobasidion > Heterobasidion irregulare. The sequence goes on along the minus strand of NW_009258198.1, from coordinate 196,631 downwards.
TACAGGGAAGGAGGCCGTGCGGACCTTGGAGTATTCAATTCCTGCCTCACTGCAGGGGCATCTGGACCTCGTGCATCCGACTACCACGTGCGTGTCTAACAAACCCTCTCTTTTTAAATATCTTGATCAGTGCTGGTATGGGTTGTGAACGCTGACGTCCCAACCGTGCAGTTTTCCGACTCAGCTTTCTCGCGCACCACTCGCCTCGATCCCCATCCCCAAGGGGATCATACCGGCAGTGAACCTGTCCAGCGATGCGGTCCCTGCGTCATGCAACACTCTCATCACCCCCGCGTGCTTGCAGGCCTTGTATGGCATCCCGACCACGCTTGCGACGCAGTCATCCAACAAGCTTGGAGTGAGTGGTTTCATCGACCAATTTGCGAACTCCGTATGTCACATCAATTTGCGGTCTATACCGACCATCCATTAATCATTTACTCGCAGGCGGATCTCAGGGTAAATTTTCTCTAATTTTCAGCTGATGTATCGAACACTCATGCTGGACAATCTCCATGCAGCAATTCTTGACTGCATTGCGGCCAGATTTGTCGCCCTCAACGTCTTTCACACTTCAGACTTTGGATGGCGGAACCAACACCCAAACTAGAAGCCAAGCTGGTATCGAGGCAGTGCGTGTTTACTTGCAGAATTTTATATCATGCATGACATAAATTTCTTTCCATGGCAGGACCTTGATACCCAATACACCATCGGTGTTGCATCCGGGGTCCCTACCGTGTTCATCTCAGTCGGTGACAACACTAATGACGGTGTCTTCGGTTTTCTGGATATCATCAACTTTTTGCTCAGCGAGACCAGCCCTCCTCAGGTCTTGACTACTAGCTATGGAGCTGACGAAAGCGATGTCTCCCGTTCGCTTGCTAAGTGAGCGATCCTTATGTTTTTTTACATCTCTATTTTATTAAGCCATCAATGCGAACACAAGTAATCTGTGCAACGCCTACGCACAACTTGGTGCCCGTGGGACTTCTATCTTTTTCTCATCTGGCGATGGGGGTGTCTCTGGTGGTCAGAGTCAGAGTTGCACAACCTTCATTCCCCCATTCCCAGCCGGTTGTCCGTTGTATGTCACACCATCTCTTTCATCGCTACAAGATATATACTTACGAAGCGCTCTCGGCTAGCATCACTACTGTCGGGGCTACCACTGGCGTACCAGAAACAGCTGCCGACTTCTCCTCTGGTGGATTTTCCAACTACTTTGGCACTCCTTCTTATCAGACCTCCGCGCACGCCACCTACCTCAATGCTATCGGCAGCACCAACAGCGGCAAGTTCAACGCTTCGGGACGCGGGTTCCCTGACGTGTCGGCAATGGGGGAGAACGTCGAAATTGTCTGGGATGCAGAGACAGGGACTGTTGCAGGCACGAGTTGCTCGAGCCCTATCTTCGCAAGTGTCGTCGCGCTGTTGAACGATGAGCTAATCGCCGCGGGGAAGAGTCCGCTTGGCTTCCTGAACCCATTCTTGTATTCGACGGGTGCTAGTGCTCTGAATGACATCACGACAGGTGCGTTGATTTGGTTTGGACGTCTCGTGGTTATGAATACAGACCATACCATCACAAGGAAACAACCCAGGCTGTAATACTAACGGATTTTCTGCAAGAGCTGGATGGGATCCAGTGAGTGTTACTTTCACAACTCGCAAAATCTTGTTTGTCTTCATTTTTTCTGATCTTGCATTATAGGTCACTGGCCTTGGAACGCCAAACTTTGCTGCGCTTAGAACGGCTGTTGGACTCTGATGTACTGAAATGTGTCCGCAACGGCCTGTTTTCAAACAAATAACGAGGGTAATGCATATTGTGTGACATTTGTCATCGTCATCGAGGCTGTCGTTTTAGTCTTGCCTGATCTCAAAACTATACGAACACGCCCGCAAAACACCGACTGCTTGATAAAAACTGGCCAGCTGGTTTCGAAATTCATACTTACCATCTTCTTCGACAGCGCCACCCCGCTCTATCACATTCCCGCCTGCCATTATGCTGTCTAATTTTGCGGTTCTCATTTCTCTAGTCTCAATTATCGTCGCATCGCCATTCATGCCACACGGCATGAGCTTGCATGAGAAGCGCGATGCGCCCCCGCATGGTTTCGTTCCAAATGGGGTTGCACCTCCCAATCATAGTCTGAGTCTACGTCTGTCACTCGTACAGACCGATCCGAAGGGTCTCGAGGATATGCTTTACGCCGTGAGCACGCCTGATAGTGTATCATACGGCCAATTTCTCTCTCAAAGCGAGGTATGTCTTCACCTTTCCTCTTTTAACTAATAATCTCATACGCTCGTATGGTCTATCCTAGGTCAAAAAGTTCGTCGCACCCTCACCAGATAGTATCAAGCAGGTTGCAGACTGGCTTGCCGGTTACGGTCTGGAAGCGACTCCCGTATCTCCCGCCGGAGATTGGCTTCAAATTGATGTAACTATTGAACAAGCCAACACTATGCTCCATGCGAATTTCCGCACATTCAAGGACGAAGGCACAGGCCAAGAGGTAGTGCGCACACTCAACTATTCTCTACCTGTAGCACTGCGTGGCCATCTTGATTTTATTCACCCAACAATCACGTAGGTCCCTTGATACGAACGGTCTATATGCGCTGACACACCCATTGCGGCCTTATAGGTTCCCGACTCAGCTGTATGGGCCGCCGCTGTTGGTCCCAGTGCCAATGGATGGAGCAGAGACTGTAATGACTAGCCCCTCACGCAACTCTATACCAGCATCATGTGCGACGAAGATTACTCCCGCTTGCCTTCAAGCCCTCTATGGGATTCCAACCACGCGTGCCACTCAGTCCTCGAATAAAATGGGCGTGGCGAGCTTCCTAAACCAGAACGCGAATAATGTGAGTCTCGAAGTCTCTCACCAGCTTTTATTCGTCTGATATATTTTTCCTAGGCTGACCTTCGGGTACGTCTCAAAGGCTTCAAATTTTAGATGACGCATGATGCACTGATACACGCTGTCGGCAGACATTTTTGAACAAGTTTAGGCCTGATCTTCCCAGTAATACGACCTTCCAACTAGAGACACTGGACGGTGGTATGAACGACCAAAAGTCCGAAAAGGCAGGAATCGAAGCTGTAAATATCGCACATCAATATTTTACGCGTCGCGGGAGAAACTGAGGTTTTTCCTTTTTGATTGTAGAACTTAGATGTGCAGTATACGATTGGCCTCGCGTCCGATGTACCGAACATCTTCATCTCTGTTGGTGACCAAACCAACGATGGCGCTCTATTCGGATTCCTGGACATCATTAACTTTCTCCTTGAACAAGAAAACCCTCCGCACGTCTTGACCACATCCTACGGTTCAGATGAGGTCGGAGTGTCTAGGGCTCTGGCGAAGTAATTATTAGTTGTCGCTTGAATGCGACTGCTGCTGATGTCTCAACAGCAAATTATGCTACGCATACGCACAACTTGGCGCTCGTGGTACTTCAATTCTTTTCTCGTCTGGTGACGGTGGTGTTGCCGGTGCTCGACCACAGCAATGTACGGCTTTTGTGCCGACATTCCCATCGGGTTGCCCATTGTACGTGTGATTTACGTGTGATTTTTGACCTACTATCTGCTCTTCTGATCCTATATTTTTTGCAGTATCACAACTGTCGGTGCTACTGAGTCTATCCCAGAAACGGCGGCGGCGCTCTCATCGGGTGGGTTTTCGAACATTTTTGAACAGCCGGCATATCAAGCTGCCGCGGTATCGAAATATCTCGCGCAACTCGGTCGCATGAACGCTGGTTTGTTCAACCCCAAGGGACGTGCATTCCCCGACGTCGCAGCTATCGGCCAAAGAGTCGAGATCATAGACGCAGGAGGTTCCGTCCTCGTCGCTGGCACGAGCTGTTCTAGCCCTATCTTCGCAAGCGTCATTTCCCTCTTGAACGACGAGCTCATCAGTGCTGGACGAAGCCCGCTTGGATTCTTGAATCCATTTCTATACTCCGAAGTTGGTTCGGCTGCGCTGAATGATATCAAAAGCGGCGAGTACAAAGGGATTAATATTCCAAATGAATCCAGGCACTGATTCTTTCGTTTTGACGTGTCTTGAAAGGTTCCAACCCGGGGTGCGATACGAATGGTTTTCCCGCGTTGGTAGGGTGGGATCCGGTCAGTATTGATTTCAATTTTGGATTGATAGCACGATACTTATGTCGTATGTAGGTCACTGGGCTCGGATCGCCTAACTATGCAGCACTGAGAACAGCGATTGGGCTCTGACTGGATGTCCTGGTGATACTATCTCAAAACATTATGGCTCGTACAAAAACCCATCGCAATGTTTTTCATTCATTCTCGAAAACATTGTTCTACCTACTGCTATCCCCAAGCGCAATGCAGAGCAGAAATCGAAAGAGTAAATGCGGACCAATGACTTCATTCATCACAATCCAGCAGCAGTTCTCAACCCAGAGAAGATCGGGGAGCCAACGCCAGTCACCTGAACAAACACTTGCATGAGCAGACAAAAAGCGTAGGTAAATGAAGTGGGACATACAGGATCCCAACCTGCGGTCGCAGAGAAACCATTCGTATTGCATCCAGGGTTGTCACCTGTATTGCATAGTGTCACCCGACGAAGGCCCGCGGTATTGAAAGCACAACGTACCAGATGTGATGTCCGTGAACGCGCCTGACGACGAGTAGATCAACGGGTTCAGGAATCCAAGGGGGCTCTTTCCGGCCGCTACCAACTCGTCGTTGAGTAAGGACACAAGACTGGCAAAGAGTGGGGTCGAGCAGCTTGTCCCATCGACGAGCCAGAAATCACCCTGCCACGCAATGACGTAGTCAGTCGCCAACGCTGCCATGTCGGGGAATGCGCGGCCAGTAGTATTGTACAAGCCGGAGTTGGTGGAACCGAGCGCAGTCAGGTAGGAAGAGACAGCTGATGTCTGATACGAGGGCCTGCTGAAAATGTTGGAAAAGCCGCCGGAAGAGAGAGATGCCGCAGTTTCCGGGTTGACGCCTGTAGTACCTCCGACAGAGGTAATGCTGCCGACATGATTGGAATAATCTCCATACAGCAGGTCAAGTGCGCTTACAAGGGGCATGTAGAAGGGAACGTCGGCACGAAAGTCGTGCAGTCTTGCGACTGTCCACCAGACACACCACCATCACCAGATGAAAAGAAGATCGACGTGCCGCGCGCGCCGAGCTGAGCATAGGCATTGCACAAGCTCCTGTACCATAGACAAGGGGAATCAATTCATTGAAGTCAGAGAACAGCAAGTGGAGTATAAGAGAAGCGTGAACGCACGTGGCGACGCTGTCAGGAAGGTCTGGTTCATTGAATGAGTAGGAAGTCGTCAGGGCGTTCGGAATGACAGATTCGCTGAGAAGGAAGTTGACTTCATCGAGAAACCCATCGATGTCGTCCTGATTGTCTTCGCCGATCGAGAGGAATGAGATTGGGACGCCGGAGGCGATGCCAACAGTGTATTCAATATCGAGATCCTGCACGTCCGAGTCAATAATTAGATTGAAGCCACTTCTCCATATGTACTAAGGGACGCATTACCGCTTCGATACCGGCATCTGCCACAGACTGTGGGTTCACTCCGCCATCAAGTGTTTGAAGCGTGAACGTGGTTCCCGTGAGGTCAGACCTGAACTCCTGCAGGAAGCTCTGAACAAGCCGTCTCGTCAGTTCTATTGGTATATTCACGAATCGAATAACCGAAGACCCACCGCCAAATCAGCCTGGTTTGCATATCTGTTAGGTAAAAAGTATTCGATCGGACTTGATCTTTCGAGTGGAAGAGAAGCGCTGGTAACATACTGCTCAATGAAGCCGGAAACAGTCAGTTTATTGGACGATTGCGTTGCCTTGGCCGTCGGGATGCCGTAAAGCGCCTGCAAGCACGACGGCGTGACCTCACTCGCGCAAGAAGCCGGAACAGCGCTGGTGGTCAGATTTGCAGATGACTTGGCCTTAACTACGTTCACGACACCCTTTTTGATAGGGGAACCTACTGATTTGATGGGGAAGCTGGAAGTCTAGCATGTTAATTCCGAGTGAGATAGAAAAACAAAAGGCGAGACTCACGCGATTGTAGGATGTATGAAGCTGATGGCTTCCTTCAACGATGCAGGAACAGAGTATGACAGGGTGCGGATGGTATCCTTCCCCGTTGCCTCGTTTGTAAAGGTCGTGAAATCAGCGTCGAGAAGTGTGTTGGCCTGTTCAACAGTTATATTGACCGTAAGCCAATCGCCAGCCGGAGAGATAGGCGTTGCTGTAAGGCTGTTTGCTGATAGCCACGACTGAACCGCAGCACTCGTTTCTTCGGAAGGCGCCACGAACGCTTCAACCTGACGACCAAGAGACATATATGGTCATTGACCGAGTACCGATGAAAACGTTATTTTCCTACCTCCTCCTTTGATAGATGCTGTCCATACTGCGCACTTCCAGGAGTACTCACATCATATAGCGCCTTTTCGAGCCCCGAAAAATCGTTTTGTGTCAGCGCGACACGCAACGTGAGCACTGCGTTCTTTGGTGCAGCACCGCGCTGCACGAACCCACTGGGAGGTTCCTCACGCCTTTCATGCACGCGCATAGTACGCTGGACATGGGGCGTCGCGTACGCACCAGTGAAGGCGAGCAAGGACAGAAGGGCTAGTGTGGTTCTAGCCATAGCGACAGGTTCAGTGGCAGAGGTTGCGGACTGAGATTAGAGGGCCAGGGCACTCTGGAGGACTGGTTGGTACTTGCTCGCATGGGATCCTTTATAGAACTCAGGCTAGGAGAGAATCCGGATTCGTATGCAGCCAGTGAGTCACGTTCGATCAGTTCGCCATTCACAGGATGGGGTGGGATCTGGTAGGAACGAAGGGGTAGAAGCGGTGATAGGATAGTAGACTATGGTAAAGCTAGATCCCCAGAGAAAAAACGGGCCATGTGTGGCAAGCTTCGATTAGGTACAGCAGGCACAATGAATTCTAGTAGGAGATTAGAAGTCTGCAGATGAGACACGACGGAGTGTGAGCCCTATCTGTCGAAGCAGTCTCGCCGGCTGGATGCCAGAGGTGACTCGTCGGACCTTTGCGTAGCCGCGACTTATCATCGAAGTGGAAGGGCTTGAAAAGCAGACATACAGCAAGAGGTTCCACGAGGAGCACGGGCGGTAGTGGCCAAAACCTTTCATGCAGCATCAGACACGTCAACGCTGATCGCTAACAATGTGGCCAGGTTGTAAAAAAAATGATGGCCAAGACGTGGCGAGGGCCGAAGAGCGAAACCTTTGTGACTTATGTCGTGGATGTATTGAACCGTCCTTCCGCCTCGATCGAGTGCGGTGGGCAGCTGTGTCGCAAGGTCCTAGAAAGGACAAAACGGGACACAGAGCAGTCAGCAGGACAGATACTGACGCGGAACAGCCAGCAGAACCCGGAGGGAACCAAGTTTGTACTGGCTTATGATCGTTGAACAATCGGTCATCGAATCCGAATTCTGATGCGCGAAGCTCCTATTCCAGCGTCCGCATGGGGTGAGACACATGAGATACGCAGTGCCCGCGAAGGGTCTTTACTTTGCCTCTGATCTATTGGAAGCTCGTTCGAAGCCTACAGCTATCTGAATGGAGAAGGCGTTGTCAACAAGGAGCTACGGAGGGACCAGATAAACAAAAGAGGTGGCTTCAAGGGACGAAGATACCCACGAGAGAACAATCTTGATATCCCGTGATGTATGCCTGCTATCACATGTACTCGCGTTCTATATACAAGTACATCGCGTCAGCGAACGACGACAGATCGTCTTTCTTGATCGCACGACGCGTCGTGATAAGCCGCGGTTCCAGTACGTGCGGGAATTACATGAATAGCAAGCGGAGGATTAGATAGAAGAGGATTGTATCGATGTCATCGATATCAGCTCGCTGTCGTCCCAGCTGGAGTGACATTGGATACGTCGATGGTGCCCATCCGGAGACAAGTCGGGCGATGGATGGGATGAGTAAAGCAGTCCAAATCTAGAAAAAAACCAGAAAGACGCTGGTAGTGATACTAAGACATCCACTTCTAGGATCAAATAGCAGAAGATGCAGGATGATAGCGCTCGAGAACGTCGTCAAATGCCCCAGTGACCAGTGCGAAAAAAATGGCTCCGCTGGATTATTTCTGCAGTCTTCGGTGGAGGGGGTGCAAGTGGAAGGCGGGAGAGACCATCACCGGACTACAACAGATCGATGGTTCAAGGACGAAGTCAGTTGGCATTGATCGCAAAGGATGCAGGAAGCCATAAAACGACAAGACCAGGGAGCTCCAAGCGATTCCACACAGCAAAATAGTGTGCGAGAGGAGTTGGAAGAAGATAATCTCATCACTAAAGCAGGAGTGCCATCGTTGCCTGCCAGAACAAGACAATGAAATCCGATGATCAGACCGTCCGAGAGGGTGATACAGACAAAAAAAGCTATCGCACCCCATGCAAGCAAGTCTTGAGATTAAAATTCATCTACTAATCCACAGTCATCCGAGAAAGCCTATGGGACCCGCCGGAATCTCAGTAGCGACCTGTCGAACCTTGCGAGCAGATTTCGGTGTTGGATACAACTTTCAAGAGACGAGCCAAACCAACATTATGATCAGGAAAAATTGGCGGGATACTCTGTCCAAACTCTCAGAAGGAAATTCACAACAAACAGATGATGAAAATGGGGAGTAGGCGAGAGTAGGTGCTGAATGCCAATTTGTCCGCACTCGGGTCGGGATGAGGCGGACTTTCGGACTTGAGCTTTTAGAGCCCGATCGTGCGCTTGAATCATCTGATCTCAACGACTGCTAACACCACCATCAATATCACCAAGCGCACCAAGAGCAATTCAAGCCATCTGGACTACCCTGGAGACTTTTCAACACCAGCTCCAGGCCCGGACAAAAGTATGGCTGTTCGAAAAAGTTGACACTGATTTTCATGGCAAAGGTCAATGATGCTGGTCACCACTCAGATTCTAGCACGCCTATCTCCTGACTTTCTAGCACCAGTAGTGCTATTCATATCAAACTATAGATTCTATCGATGCAATAATTGAAGCGACGGAACTGAGAGGACTAACGACTCTATCAAATAATACATAATCAGAGAACTATTTCACGATACATCCCCACTGATACAACGTTCTACCCCATGCCATACAGGATGCTTAAAGCTGCTCTCGCCATCCCCTACACTCCCCATTTCTTGCGGTCTGCATCCGCATCTCCATCGCTGCTTATTCCAGATCTGAGAAGATAGTTCATGCGATCACGACTATCCTAGGCGACGGCCGACTTTAGATCTGATGAAGAGGGTCTGAATGATGTAGATCGACGCAAATCGCTCAGGTTTCTGAACTGTCAGGGAAAATACGTACGGTATGACATCATACGCATGGTTTGCCTTGTGCAGCGCCGCATCGCAGACATCTCGAGCGAGCACGCCCTCGCGGACCGCTTTGTCCAAGAGCGCACGGAGCCAGCTTCGGCTGTTCCAATGCCCGTCTGGCTCCATGACCGGAATCTCCCACGACAGTTTGTCGAGCGCCGCGCGCTGCGCCGGCGTCAGCTTCGCGAGCGGTATGTGCAGCGACTGGCGCGTCACCCCACCCAGATAGCCCGTCCGTGGGCCCCAGAATGTTAGGTGCGGTAGCCCCGTCGTCGCCTCGTGCACGGCCTGCAGCTCGTGGTAGACCGGGCCCGACGCATCCTGTGCAACTAACCAGCAGAGCAGCCAATGATGGTCGTGTGCTGTCGCATTGACCCTGGACGCTTTCACCACCACGATATACGCATCTAGGTTACCCTTGGGATCTCGAAATATGTGAGAGATGTCTGGAGGTGGCAGACGGACGGACGGCGGCGGGCGTCCTTGATTGGGCAGCGGTTTCCCCATCATGTCTTTGGTAGAGGTATACACGGTGAGAATGCGCAAAGATGACAAGTTATTGGAGACGTTCGAGGCAGGGAGACGAAGCACTCAACGATGAACTGTGTACATTTTGTATGATACACAATGGGTGTCTAGACTGCAGTCCAACCGATGCTACAAGCTCGCACGGTACCATCAGCCCCCACGTGCAATTGTGTATGATGGCGGAACGGACGAAGATTGATCTGTGCGTGGATTGTGCGAAGGCAAGAATCAGCGCAGAATCAAGATGCTCGACAAACGTAACATCGCACCCGTATATGACCGATCAATGTCCACCCAGAAACCTCCGCATTAACATGAAGAGCGTGAAATGCCACGGAACTGGGTGGGGAAAGAAAGACATTGGCTTCAAGATCAACTCCATGTCGTTCGCTAGTATCGGTCTGACGACCCCGAGCATGAACAGAAATTCTAATAGCTTGCTCAGCGTTCGTTACACGTCTGTTATCCATCTGAATAAACTCTAGCATCGTCGTTGTAAAACACTCTCCTGATCAACAACACCCACAAAAGTCAAATCTGTGCCTCGGCTGGGTTGTCTTCACGAAAGGAAATCCGAGGCCGAGGACGGAAGAGCGAGATGATCTGTGCACTATATCCAGCATACCACTGCTTCGAAAGTACTGATCTTGTACCCTATACCCGGATTACTAACATGGGTCAACTCGTGAGAGACGCAGCACAATGAACCATGAAAAGGGACGCTTTCAAGCTGAATCTTCTCTCCCGAGCACCAATCTAGTTAAGGTATAGATCGTCCACGGAGGATAGATGAAGTGGGCCTGAAAGAAGACAATGTTCTAACGCAGAAGGACCAGCCAGGCACGGATCTCGCCTTCAAACGAGAGAGGGGAGTCAATTTCGCTGACAGTCATCCATTGTGCAATCAAAATCAGTCATCCATGTGTTTTGCTCGAACATGATTTTAATTCAACTTAACAGTCACTGAGTTGTCTCCGTCTTCCCTGACATCATTTCAGGCAGCAAAGGAAGTCCAGCCAACCTGTGTCAGATGATTGGAGCATCATTATCGTCTGTGCGACTGAGCCTTGGAAAACACCTACACAAATATATACTTCTCGTCGCCTCGTTTATCCTTGTGAAGATATGCTAAAGTTTATGATAAAATTTCGAAGAATCATCAGCAGTGTATAGGTGCAGGTGCTCATCATGGCAATGTGTAACTTTTTCAAAAAAATCTGTATTTTAGTCTAATTACGGCGTACCGCATGCTTAGACTTAAGTACATATGCGTATGCTATCGTTTCGTATGTTATGAGTTCCTGTGCTGTCCTGTGCTCCGCAATGGCCAATGTGTAACTTACTATCCAGACCTCCGTCGGCCAGGCGGCCAAACACACCATTCCTTTCCCCGCGTCCCGGCCCCCGCATCAATGTTACGGAAAGGCACGTCGCCTTGGACTTGTGAGCTCTGCGCCAACGCGGCCATACCATCGCCCCTCTCTATCGAAGCGGATGGGAAGGAGAGAACTCATGAGGCCGTGCGGAAGTCCGTCAGGGCCTCTGCGTGTCCGTCAAGGCAGTGCTTGTTGGGCCTCAAGAGTCATCACCGCTCAGAGACCGGATTCTTTGTTCCGTGCCGACGCTTCATTGAACATCATGTGTCCGCCTATGTGCGTTTCCGCGATGACGGTGTGCCCATCCGGAGAAAAAATAATCACACCCCAGAATCTTTCCGATCAGGACGTCCGAACGGAATTTACGAGGACTGCGCCAGAGCCAGTCAGACGTGTCCAGCAAGCCTGTGGGAAGAGCTGTATATGGGGAGGTTCGAGGCATGGTCGATCTACGACGATGGATCAGCAGAGCCATCACACCGCCATTGCGCTAGCCTAGTCCGTGTGATTGCTCACCTGAACCTCGTCAGTGAGATGTACCATGCATCATCATGAGTCAGGTCCTGCTGATTTCAGTCCTGTGGAATTCACGCGTACGGCAAGCAGGAAACACAGATTCGCACCGGAGAGAGTGAAAATAGTTAATAAAGTAGTTCTGAGGTACGACATTCGTTCTCTCTTACCTTCGTAGAACTCGTCGACGATCCCTCCAATCTTCCTCCGAGCACAGGTTGCTCGCCTTCGCTTCGCCCAGTCACTATCAGCGAATGTCCGCGTTGTTGAGTCGCCAAGAGAGAGGTCTTACGGCGACATAGCCCGCGGCGGAGGACGATGATATCAATACCGTATCCCACCAGGGCGGCAGTGCAGACCTCCCCTGAGTCGTTAGAAGGACCCTGCCGCAGACATTCTAACCACCTTTGGATGAACGTGAAGGCTCCGTCGTTCACCATCTCTCTGGTTTTTTCCCAGTCCATCAGCTAAAACCTGTGCAAGGAGCCGAGGAAGACTGAGCTCCTTCCAATGCCGTTCGATAATACGACGCGCACCAGTGTGTCCTGATAAGATCGTGGGTTTTGGCGCTGGAACTGGTCGTGTCCGTGGGTATGACAGTGAATTTTTGCAAAGGGAGGTGGTGGGCCTAAGGACCTTCAGGGTGGAGCTGATCGGCAAAGTAAAACTTGATACTTGAGGATCTGATTTATCACGTAGCACATAGCAATACTTTTGTTTCCTCTATCCCACAGTCCCGTCACGCCACAGATCCAGTCTGGGCGCAGATGTCGAGTCGGCGAGGTCGGAGTGAGAATTGGAATGGTCCCCGTGCCGTCTCTGATAGAAAATGTCGGGATACACTATGCCGCACCTAATGTACGACTTGGGATATCCAATATCAGAAACAATACCAGCTCTATGATAAATCAAGCGGGGCATACCCATCGACTTGCACTAGCAAGCTCTGTAAATTAGCTCGATTTCATAAAGTAGCGGGCTAGTATACAAGTCACAAGGACTCACTTGACAAAATCGTTATCGAACCAATTATCGTGTCAATTTCACAAGGGATCACAGACCGTAATCGTGTTCTGTCCGCCGTGCACGTAAGTGTGACGGGATAGCGGCTGGATTCGGTAGCACCGTGAAGCGCCAAGGTAAGGCGGGTCGAGAACGCTGCAATTCGTGACCCAGAAAAGCAGGTATACTGTCCTGACGTCAATCACCTACCAAACCGAAAGTCGGGTCGGCCTGAGATGCTTGATATATCCAACGCATTCGGAAGCACACGCCACCAGATCGTACGAAATGCTCGCCACCAGATCGCTGACCCCTCCACACCTTGCTACATGATCTTCAGACGGTGCACATGTCGAGGAGAGGTAACGATGGGGCCATGGTTTGAGATCACGGGCAGCAGACAGGAGAAAGCAGGAGTGCCTGTGATGCACACCTGCGCGTCGGGGACTGGGTTGTGAGGAGGTTGTTTCGAGACCCGGAGGAGGAGGGGTCGAACAGACAACGATGAAGAAATCCTGAAAGTAAGATCGTCGATTGCGTGATGGCCGTGCCGGAACAGAGAGCGTGTTCGATGGCGGATGGGGAGTCGTCATTTCGTATCAGCACAAGGCTGCGCTCCCTTGGAGCTCTGCAACATCGCGCGAGCACCGCGAAACATCGATCTCCGCGTGTCTGTTGAACCTTCTGTTTGATAGAGCATGAACCGTTTACGAAGATTTCGTTCGTGCTGGCCATATCTTGCTGTATACGCCTGCAAGCGGGGCTTGTGCGTGGTTCATCGGCCTAAATCAAGGGATATAGATAGGTCTTCTGCACGAGTGTCGAGGAGGCCGTTTCTCAAGCTAGCCTAGGAAGTGAAACCGTGGATCACACTGTGGTAGTGGAGTCAAAGCCCTCCGTCGCGATCGCCGCCGATCTCCAATCCACCGGTCCCCTCCGGCCCGTCCACACATGTACTGTATCTCAATCACGTGTGGCGGTGCCGACGGCTACCCAAATTTCACCTGGTTGGGCGTCTCCCCGTGTCCTCTCCCATTTTCCAGTCCGGCGCAGACACGATGTGGACCCCAAGTCGAATAGAGGAGTAATTCAAGGCGCGTGTCGAGCGCAGGTTCAAGCAGGTTCAAGTAGTGGGTGGGCCCGCTCGAGCCTTCTCACCCTAGACTCCCTGAGGTATCAGATATTTCTTTTCAGCCAAACACAGTCATATCGAGCTCTGATTGACCAGTCCATCCGCGACGTGCGCACCATGACCATGCACAGCCAGATCACTCACATAGCAGGGCCATCTGCGAATTTTGTCAAGAGGTAATGTAATAGATCACCGCATCCGAGTGGTCGCTATCGACCGCGGGCTACCGAGTGCCACTGATGCGCCTGTCCATATCAATGCGCAAGGTCCATCAGCGGACCTACCGTAACTTACGCACTATACGAGTCGCGACGCAAGCGCAATATACGGTCTGCGGGACCTGCAGCCTCTGTGACAGGACTTCTAACGGGGCATTTACATCAATTGGGCTCGCGAGGGACCACAGACGTCTAAGGCACTAGTCATGGGTCCTTCTAACACGCGCGCGCAGGATAAAACCCCAAAAAAGCGTGGTGTCCCCCAGCACCCTCACGCGCGGGATTTGATTCCGGGTGTACGTACAACAGATGCTGCTTGCGGGACAGTCCTATGGCTGAGGAAGCCGAAATCAACAGCCAGAGTACACACTCAAAAAGGGTCACAGCCTGCGGCTCACCACATATGCGCGCCGACGAGCCAAGCATACAGCTGCAGCGGCACCGAGCCAGCCTCTGCGTGCACGACGGTCCTGCACACCCAAAGCGCCGCCTTCACCGCCCACTGCGCGGCGCGCAGCGCACAGTGCACCGCGAGGACGATATACTGCAGATAGTACACCGTGAACGCGAAGACGGACGCGACGACGACGACGTCGCCCCAGTTCGACCACGCGATAGCGAACAGCAGGAGCATCACCGCGACCGAGGTACAGAGCAGCATCAGGACGGGCAGGCGCGATGCGATCGAGAAGAAAAAGAACGAGGAGTAGACGTCCGTGGCGAGCGCCTGTGCGGATAACCGTGGGCATGCGAGAATGGTCTCTGGAACGAGTCACATTCGAGGACGCGGAGTGTACCTTGAACTTCTGTGCGTTAGCGCTGCTGTAGGTCGCGAGGAACCAGGCGTCGACGCATATGCCGATCCCAGCCGTGACGCTGGAGGACGCAACCGCACCCTTCGCAAACCCCTCGATGCCAAACACAGTATCAGGTGTATACCCAAACACGCTGAAGCTGAAACTAAACATCCAATCACAGCGGAGGAGGCGCAGTCAGCACCAAGAGGTCTCATAGAACGACAACTACAAACCCAGCAATAGTGGCTAGCTGTTGTACGCACAGAACGGATGAGTCACCTAAATATGAGAGTAAAGTGAAAATGCCCACCGATGCCCCCGCAGCGAGCCACTCGCTCCAGAGCCGCTTCAATATCGCTTCATAATCCGAATCAGCGCGGGCCTCGCGCAGCTCCTTGTAATACGTGAACGTGTCGAGCTGCCCAGAGATGACACCGTGGACGTCGTATCGGACACTGTATTTATGATATAACCCTGTGGGAGCAGCGAGGGTTGACTCTCTGATCGCGCGCCGGCTGCATTGTCCGCAGGGATGTCTTCGAAAACGATCAGCTCGATGTCTAAATTCTGCAGGGGCTCTGCGGGATCTAGGACGGGTGCACGTCCGAAACGAAGGACAGCCCGTCCCCGTCGTCTTCGTCGTCCCGTTCTGGAACAATCGCGTACCCCTTCATAATGTCGCGGGTGTGGGGTGGGAAGGTCTCTTCGGACATCAGCGACAAGAATGCCAGGGTCGACGAGGACTGAGTTGCCGAACCAAGGGACAGCGACGGAAGCGACGAAGATGTGCTCGTTCTGGATGCACGAAGGGCACTCGAGCTCTCCCAGCCGTCGTCGCCAGAAACTGGCTCATCAAATAGATACTCAGCGGTCTAGAAACCTACTCAGTCCCCCAAAAAAACTCGAGATGAGATTTTTGCAGACGCACCTGAGGCTCGATCTCCGGGTGGCGCCTCAAGAGTTCGTAACAGACGTCGTTTGCCAAGTCTGCGAATGCGGAGTCTCCTAGATTCGAAAGCGAGTGACGATGGCTGACACGCTTGGGGTGGAACTCGCCCTGGTAGGGAAGATGAGGAACGAAGGCTGTGATGAGATCGCACCTTCAATACACATGCACCGTGGGCTCGAGACCGAGATAAAGTAGTACACACGTGCATTTCCCTCTTCATTTCCCTTCCGTCGCAGGAGCTCGTCGTACACGTCCGTCAAGAGCTCGTCAAACTTGACGCCGAGGAGCAGACCGAGTTTGCGCCTCGAGCGCGCACGAGTCTCAGCCGGCTCTGTCAGGAGGCGCATCACTGACAGGCCAGCATCGATACCAGCGCAGATCCTTACCTCCAATACCCCGTGATGTCCTCGAAATGCGCCCTCGGCCTGCGCACCGGGTCCAGCGCGCCCGCGTCCGACACATGCATCTCCAGGTCGCTCCGAGCGTGAAACGGGCGGCGTGCGTATGTGCGGGCGGAGTCCTGGTTGGAAGTCACCTTGGAGCGATTAAGGGACAGCACGCGCACGAAGCGATCCACGCTTCTATCCGATGTCTAGCCGGGTCGGGAGGTGCAGGCGAGAGCGAAGGCGAGAGTGAAAGTGCGCTTGCGCATCAGCGTGAGGATCAGGGAGAGGCTTTGAAGGTGCTTGGGAAGCTTTTGATGATGGCGACGACGACATGCGATCACAGGGCAAAGCGATCTCACCGCCAGGCGCCCCGGAACACCGCATAGAACATGATCGTCAACCTTGCTTCGGGATAGCTTGCGCAGGGCCTGTGGGTTCGAGCTCACTCTTGTGCACGTCTGCAAGGTGGGCCCGAGCAACCCAGCGCCAACTCAATCCTCTTAGGGAAAAAAGAATGAGCGTTAGCAAAGCGCATTAACGCCAAGCAGAACAACCATTGAGTGCATGCACGGAAGCCCAAAATGCACAGCTCTAGGCAGGCGCTCCGTGGTCAGCACGCCATGCGGCTCGCTGTCAGCGAGGCGCACGTCCGCTCCCTGGCTCGTTACATTCATCCAAGATGCATTCGACCCGCTGATGGAACGAGGATGATGGAGGATGAAAGCCACTGAAACGCTGCAGGACGAAGGAGAATGAGTCGTCGATCCTCCCTCGAATCATCAGATGAATGATCATGTCGCAGACCCTGTCTGCCGTGCACCGAGGTATAGCTGAGATCCGCGTTCTACATCTAGGCAAAGGCATATTCACACACCAGCGCCGACTCGACTCCCACAAAGGTCCAGAAAGCGTCGGGATCAACGTGTCGACGTATAAACGGCGGGCGAAGGTATGCGGCAGAGCCAAAGTGAGAAGCCCCAAACGGTCGCCTGAGGCTTCGTATGACAGAGTACCGAGCTCAACGGCAGGAATAAGACGACGTGAACTGCACCGCGCCCCACAGTTCGTAACTTTCAAAGGCCTGCACGAAGGGCCACCTCCACAGCGATGACACTAGTGACTACGTGTATCGCATTCGAACGCATGGAACATACGCACCTTGCATCGACGATGGCGAACCTGTGGAAAACATCTTGGCGACTATACCAGCAGTACGGGAAAGAGTTGTTGGACCTTGCAGTGCACGCGGGACACTGGACAGACCAACAGCGTAGAGGACACGGAAGCGACGATGGTCGACGAAGGTCCAAGGGGACGAGGAGTCAGCCAGGACGAACGAGGGCCGGTCTTCAGCTCGAGACCTGGGGTCGAGTAAACATCCGCACGCGCGCCGAGGAGGCCATTTCTCGAGGCATAAGTAACTGGGACACCCAAGCCGAGGAACCCCTGGAAGCGAACTTGTCGATTACACGGTGACGGCGCCGGCGCACGCAGCAAGCGTGTTCGATGGCCGCTGATGAAAAGTCGTGTCGCCTAAGATCCCCAGTCTCCTCAAGCCCTCTCGACATCGCGCGAGCACCGCGACAGATATTTCTGTCAACCCCGCGTTGTTAGAGCATGCAATGCAGAGATTTCTTTCGCGACGGCCATAGTGGTGCAGATAGAACGGCGTAATACACAGCGGGCCGAGGTGCCATGATCACGGCGGAGGCTCAGTCAAAACGGAATTCAGGCGAAAGTCAAGCTCAGTCAAGAAAGTGGCGCGAAAAGTCATGCAACAAGTCATAAACTGCCAAAATCGGACACGACTTTTACACGACTTCTGCACTGCCTTTATGACGGATATATGACAAAATACCAGGGCATGACGTCCACTTGGAATCCCGTTTTTACCGAGGTGGAGGAGTCAGAGCACTGTCAGAGCCCGTCCCCCGATCCACCGGCCCCCGGCCCGCCCACCCACAGATCCCGATTGCGTGATCTCACAGGATCTCACCCTGTGGGGGCCAAGTGGACAGCCGCCTCTTCGGTGCATTCTTTACAGTACGCGCCCCTCGTTTCGTGCCTGTCGCCCCGTGGGCTCCCGTGGTATGTAGCTGTCACTTTGAAACCTGGCGACACAGCTGAGAGACTCCCGAAAGGAGGGCGTTTCGACCAGCCCGATCCTGAGCGTGTTCCGACATTCTCCCGGTGAGCGCGCGGCGTCGTCGACGAGTGCGACGAGTGCGACGGACGATAGCACTTGATGCTCGACCCAGCGCTCAGCGCCAGCTGGCACCGTCCCTCAGTGCATACTGCCAATACTTTTATTTTATGCATCCGCGCGCGCTAAGCACCCGCGCACGATCCGCCGCCATCCGCCAGCGATCCGCGCCGCCGCTGCCTGCCGCTGCGCGTACGCGACCCGATCGAGCACATTTCACGAGTATTTCACGCCCCTTCCGGCGCTTGCAGCCCTCCACGGCGCGATCCGACACGGCCTCGGTCCCCTCGCCCTCGCGTCCCCTCTCCCTCGCAGAGCGTCTCTCCCACCTTCTCAACGTCGCTCAACGTCGCTCGTCTCGCGCCGAGCCCAAGGCGCGCTCGAACCTGCGGCAGTGCTCACGTCGCGTCTGGACCCTGGCACCAGACCCTGGTCCACAGAGGCCCACCAGGAGAGGATCAGTGATCATACCGGGATCGGGATCGGATCGGGATCGAATGCGCGCAGCGACAGCCTCGACAGCCTGGGCCCACTCCAGCCCCCTCCAGCTCCTCTCCAACCCGCTTACTGCAGCTGACTGCAGCTTACTGCCTACTCCCGGAGGCTCCTGGCAGCTCCTGGCCTCCCCTCCGCGCCACACAGCGACTGTCTTCTGCGTAGAGTCAGCCTCGCCGCAGCACGCCGTAGCGACGCGCGATTTGACTGATGGCCTCTGATGGCCTCCGCTCGCAGCAGCCTGCAGGACTCCTGCAGGCTCGATCGATCGCAGGCTATTAGGAGTCTATGAGGCGGGTGCGCTGACGATATATTCAGGGACGGTTGATTGCCGCGCTGCGCTGCGACAGGCTACAAGTAGGACCGTGTATCCAGCCAAATGTACGATTTTCCCACGGTAGTGCGAGGGCGCGCTGATTTTTCCCGGTAGTTTGAGGACCCAGATTTCGTCCGAGGACTGATTCTTTTTCCTGGTAGTTTCGACCCTTTTTGGGGGGTGCGGGGTACGATACGGTTCCGGGAGTCATGATCGGGCCTCCACAGAGCAAAAGTAACATACATATCTCACCAATCCACCTGCTTTTGGAAAACTCAGGATTTCGACCGCCGTTCAGTGCTTAATGCGTCACCGTGCTCGATCTCGTTGGCTTCGTTCACGGCTTCGCGCGCTCTCAACTTTTGTTTTGGCATTCACGCAGATCGGTGCTTTGACGGGCTCGGGTAGGGCTCAGGCTCGGGCTCGGGCGCGGGCGCCGTCGGAGCGCACGAAAGAGCGATCCGTGCGACGCCCGTGCGGATTTTCCTTTTTTTTTTTTTAGTGGAATTTCGCGGGAATTTCGTCTGACGTTTTCTGGGTGTGTTTGGAAACTCGGAATCGGACGGTATATGGTGGAGTTTTTTTTTTTTTGTTCGTAGCGTGCGTTTTGGCTGGGTGGGCGGGGTACTGGTAGGTTGTGGTGCGGTGCGGGGCGAGGCGAGGGCGTCGAGCGACGGGGATGCTGGCTTGGTATGTTCCCACAGAGAGAGAGAGAGAGAGAGACGGTAGTATTTGCGGTGCGTGAGCGGGTACGGAAGTAGGCGCGGAGGTGCGCGTACTCGTACAGCGGACGGACGCGGGCGGGCAGTTGCGGCGATGTACGGCGGTGTGGTGCGGAGCAGACTGGACAGAGCGTCGAGTGAATTGTACACGATAGAGTAGAGTAGAGCAGAGTAGAGCAGAGTAGCGTAGTGTAGCGTAGCGTAGTGCAGTGCAATGCAGTGCAAAGTGCAGTAGAGCAGCGGAGAAAGCACAAGAGGGAGAGAGAGATGTAAGTGCGTGCGTGCGTGCATGTGTACGTGTATGTGTATGTGTATGTGTATGCGGGGTGGTGCGGAGTGGATGCAGAGCGGGATCAAGAGCGTGCGACGTGTGTCCGGAGGAAACGGTGCTGGGCGGAACGTGACGAGATCCAAATGGAGAGGGAGCGGGAAAGAGAGGCAGGGCAGGGCAGGGAAGGGGAGGGCGGAGGGGCGTGTCTACAGAGGCAAATTAGGATAAGTACGTACGCGGGGACAAGTGAGTATCATAGTCGTGACGAGGGCGCGAGGGCGCGCGAGCATAGAGCCCTGGAGATAGAGGACAAAAGAAGCAGCAGAAACCCGAGCAGTGTAGAGACGTGAGAGACGACGAGGGGATATGAGAGCCCAGCAGAAGAAGGAAAGTGGAGGCACGGGCGCGCGCGCGCGCGCGGAAAGCACGTACAGGACGGGAAGAGGGAGAAGAGCAGTGCCGGACGGGGCGAGAAAAGCAGTATCGTGGGTTCGTGGGGAGAGGGAGGGAAGGAGCGAGCGAGAAACCAGGCTGCAGTGCGTACGCGTACAAGGACCAACCCCCTCTACCCCCCCAATGTGTTTTGAATTCGAGTTCGAGTCCGCGGGTCGTGGCGACGATGACCGATCATAAATAGATAAGAAAAGAAATTGTACGTGCGTGCGTGCGCGCGCGCGGCGCGCACGGAGGAACGTCGACGTCGAGCAGCGCGAGCGTCGGTATGGACGTGAATTATCGCCGGGGGCGGAGAGGGCGGGTGTATGCGCTATAATAGGAGGGAGATGCCCGACGCCTCGACATCGCCCGCATCGCGCATCACGCATCGCCCCTCACTCCGCCGCAAACACGCACACGCGCAGCCCGCTGGGGACGTACGCCCTCCCCCTCTCCCCCGCGGGGCCGGTGCCCCACCCGCCCGACGCGGACGCGGACGCGGACGTGCGGCGCTTCCCGATGCTTGACCGCAGCGGGCCCGAGCACGCGCGGTTGAGCAGCACGCGGGCGACGGCGCGGGCGCACAGGGTGCGCTGGTCGCGGAAGAGCGGGGACGAGGACGAGGCGGGGGCGAGGGGCGTGGTGACGGAGAGCGGGGTGCAGAGGGATGGGGGGATGGCGAGCTGGTAGTGCGAGCGGAGGCGGCAGTGGGAGGGCGTGGAGAGGGGCGTGGGCGCGCGTGAGGAGGGGCCGGCTGGCGAGGGCGGGGAGGAGAGCGTGGGTGGGAGGGCGAGCGGCGGGGGTGGCGAGCGGGACGGAAGTGGCGGGTGGACGTAGGACGATGAGGGCGATGGCGCGCGTGCAAAGCGGGGCGGGGCGGGGAGGATGAAGGACGCGGAGCGCGGGCGCGTGAATCGTGGCGGCCGTGTCTGCGTCTGCGTCTGCGTCTGCGCTTGCTGGGACGGCGGCGGCACGAAGGGTGCCTGCGGCGGGGCGCCCGTGGAGGGCTTTTGTTCGAGGACGCGAGGGGCTGGGGAGCGCCGGGCTGGGGAGAGGGCGACGGGGGTGCGGGGCGCGGGGGAGAGGGCGCGGGGGTACGGGCTTGGCTGCGCAGGCGCGGGGGCGGGTGACGGCGTGGGTGCGAGGCGGGCGGCGAGGAAGGGGACGCCGGCTGCACGGCGGGAGGAGGCGGGGAGGTCTGTGTATATTGCGTGGATGGAGTGGATGTGGGGCGGGAGGACGGGGGCTTGTGTGGACAGCATGGCGATCACGGGGTGGGCGTAGCAGAACACGTGTCGTGGTGGTGTGTATACGAGGGGGGTGGAGGGCTTGGGGAGGGAGGAGAGGCGGACGTGTTGGATTTATAGCCGGAACGGTTCGGTGGCGGACGTCGTTTGGCATACACGCGCCTCCTGCCGTAATAGCTAGCGGTCCCCCAGCTCGGCGCCCTGGTCGCGGGTCCTGGGGGGACGCGCGCGGGCAGTGCCGGTCCTTCGCTCGCTCCACCGCCTCGATCGCCTCCTGGACGCAGTCACCTCAAACGTCCCGCCCCTCCCAGTGCCCATCATACGGAGAAACGCCCTGCGTGATCCGCTCCCTCGATCCCAGCGAAGCAGCGCGTCCCCGGAGCGCGCTCGCCTTCCTCATCCAGCACTGCGCGTGTCGACCCCCCGTTTCAGAACAAACGCCCTCGCTGCCAGCGCCCCCGCGCCCGGCGCGCCCTTGTCCCTGCGTCTCCGTATGACGCTCGCGCGCCGCACAATAAGACCTTGCACCGCTATTGTGCGCGCCCGGCGCGCGCGGGGGGCGAGCTGAGCCGTCGTCTTTGTGCCCTCCGGAGCTGCTCGCCGGCGATTCGCCCCTCCCAAGTCGTTCGTATGCATGCATGGACGCATCCGTCCACCACCGCCCTCCTCCCACGTAGTACGTACACCCCTCCCTCCTCCCCCTCCTCCTTCTCCTTCTCGCCTTCCCTTCTGCCTCCATTCACATCCCAATGCGCAACCCCCCGAATCCCCGCGCTATTGTTGCGTTGCTGCGTCTGCCGCTTCCGAGTCTAGTCGGTATAGGCATCGTGACCCCGGATGCGCCGCACGTATGCCACGCGGCCTCGCGCTCGCTTTTGTTCCACCGTCGCGGAGGGCGCGCGAGCGCGCACGTGCGCGCCTCCCCGTCCCTCGGGCTCCGCGCTCTTGTTCTCGCTCTTGTTCTCGCTCTTGTTCTCTCCCTCCCCCCCCCTCTCTCTCGCGCGCGCGCGTTCCCCGTCTTTGTCCAGGCCCGCGCCACTCCAAGCGCGCGAAACCGCCGTCATCTCCGTCGCGTTCCCACCGCCCCGCGTAAGCATCCCCCCGCACGCACGCCCGCACGCGTACCGCGCACCTCGCACCTTGCCCTCTGCGCGCCTTTGTTCGACGACAATAGACGAGCGGAGCGGCGCAGACGCGTGCCGGCATGCCCCCTTTCCCCCCGCTTCCCCGCTTCCCCGCTTCCCCGCTTCCCCGCTTCCCCTTCTGTCTCTTCTAACTCTTCCGGCCTTCGAACGTCCCCTCCCTATCACTCGAAGCCGCCCCTCGCTGCCCAACCACGCAAACGCAAACGCAAACGCAAACACGAACACGAACACAGACGCAAACAGGGCCCCCACAGTCCCCGTGCTTCTGCGCTGCTTATGTCCGAGGCGGGACGTGCTCGAACTGGACTCCGTCGAGGCGTCGTGGCGTCATGGAGTGCTCGTGACTAGTCCTCGCGATGCTATGATATGCTATGGGGCGCGTACTTATATCCTCGCGCGGTTCGTGCCCAGGCCAGGAGGAGCGGTGTGTACGATCGTATGATCGTATGATCGTATGTATGTATGTATGTGTGTGTGATCTGGTCTGGTCTGGTCTTGTCTATGCATGTGCACGGCCCATCGTGCGATCGCTCGATCGTAGGCAGAACGCGCCAGCGCGATCGGTCGATCGGTCGGTCGGTCGGTTTTCTGGTAGGTCCTGGCTTCCGTCCCTCCATGCAGCATCGCTCAGCTCGCGCCCCACCCGCGCGATCCCGCCTACCTCTTCGCCTCCCAAAAATCCCAGCCATCCCCCCTCCGTCTGCGCAGAGTCTGCTCTACGTCGGGCCGGCCGTCGCGCGTCCCGTGCGTCGCCTCTCTCGCGTCTCCCGCGTCCCGTCGAACAGAACACAGAGTCAATCGCCTATCCTGAGCCGCCGGAAGAGAACGGAGGCGCTCAGAGGACCCGGGTGCGATCGTGCACACCCCGCCGCGACGCGGATCGAGATGCGATGATGCGTGCGGCTCGGCAGAGACGACGCCCTTCGAATTCCCTCGCGCTCGCGATTCGACGCGTCCCCCGCCGTTCTAGACGCCCACGCGCTGCCCGACCTGCGTTGGATGCGCGCGCGCGCGCGCGCTCGATCGCGATCGTAATCGCGGCGAGTCGCTGGCGTTCCCTATATAGAGCCCCGCTCGACGAGCGGGCGGGATATCGATCTGGGATCCGGTAAAAGGCGGCGTCTCGGCGCGGGGCTGCGTCTCGCTTTCTTTTTCGTTCGCACCCGTCGATAGCCCGCGCGGGCGGCAGCATCGGCTTCTGTGTGCGATTTTTTTTTTAAAAAAAAACATGACATGACATGTCGCGTATCGCCGCTCGCGGATTTTTTTTTTTTTTTTTTTTTTTTGCGTCTGATGGATTTGATGGGGAGGCATCACGGCGCGGCTGCTTCCACCGCCGCAGGATGCGGATGCGGATCGCGGATCGCGGATCGGAGGTCTGGATGAAGATCGAGAGCGGGTACATAAGCACGTGCATGCATACTGTACTCGCGGACCTAAAGTATGCGTCGGGCGTGTGGACGCGTGTGGACTGACACTGACACTGGCGCCGACACCGACACCGGCACCGGCACCGGGGCTTGCAAAATGGAAGCTCGGGGCGCGCGCGATCGGTGGCGCTTCTGCTCGCCGTCGTGCTTCCGGGGTTCCATAATTGGGTGTTCAGGCGCGGGCCGCATGCGTCCACGAGCGGGCGCCTGCATGCGCCGCTCCGTTTTCTGTGGGGCTGGACTCTATGTATGTACGTAGACCTGTCGGCCGCCCTCGCTCGGTGGCTTGACGTTGGCGAGGCGGCGGTTAGACTTGGCTCTCGCCTGGGCTCGATGGTGGATGCTTGGCGTTTGATGTTGCGCTATTTTTGGGAGGTGGACGAATGAGTGTATGAGTCCACACGTCGGAGGTGCGCACGGACACGCTTCTCCCGCTGGTCCGCCCGTGTATCCTCCCGCGCACTCGGCCGCGGTGCCCGTCTCTGCTTTCGTGGACGGCGCGGGGGCGCGCACCTGTCGATCATCCGAGTACGCCAGTCCTCGGTGTTGTACCACACGCAAAGTGCCCATACGTGTACGTGGGTCGTTTGTTGGCCGACGGCGGGGCTCGCGCTCGTAGCACTGCCACTGCCGCAGGCGAGTACGGCGAGTCGGTCGGCTCTTTCATTTGGGCAAACCGGGGAGCGGACGCGCGATCTTGCTGGAGGTGAGCGGGTGCGTCGTCGTCGTCGTCGTCGTCGTCAACGGCTTGCTCGGTGACGCGCCTGTGTTTCGTTGGAGCCGGATGGGGATCACGAAGGCGCGAGCGAGGCGCGGATCAGGTCGTCGGGCTTGCGTCGAGTTCCAAGAGCCGTCGACGGACGGGTGCGCTGGGCGGGCTGGGCGCGAGAGCGCGCGTCGTTTGGACTTCTTGTGGGCAGACAGCCTTTGTCCCGCGTGGTACGCCGATCTGGAGCAGGGTGGCCTGGCGAGGCGCTGTTTGGCGCTGGGATACGGGTTCGTCGGGTGCGGAGAGGCCAGCGGCTCCGCTCAGCTGCGGCAGCTGTACGCTTCGCCTGTGGGGGCGGGCGCACGCCCTTGCCTCCTCCGCCTGTCCCGCGAGCAGACCCCGCCGTGCGCGCATCTGGACATCGCGCGCGGACGTGGAGCGGTCGGCACCTCCTCCCGTTTAACCTGATACGCGCAAGACTTGCATATGCCAAGGGCCACAGTGTCGGAAGTCCCAGGAGGCCCGTACATGCGTAGACCGCGGAGAGCCAGAGAGAGCCTGTTTGTCGTCGTCGATGTCCTGTCAAGGACCAGGTCCCGGAGACCGTAAATTGCGCTCGGGTCGCGGGTCGCAGCATGGAGCACGCGTGGGCTACGCATGATACGGCGGCTCCGGTGGCGGATCCTGCGCGTTGATGTGGAGAGGCGCATCGGAGCATCGGAGCGCATCGGAGCATCGGAGCGCATCGGTGGCGCTCGGGAGGAGCAGCGAGCTCGCAGGCCGCTCGCTGTTGATGTCGACGATGGATGCGGCGGTCTAGATCACTCGAGGCGGATCTCGCAGCTAGATGGCCTGACGACGTGGGCGATCTGGCTGTGCACGCCGGGAGCGGACACAGGGCGCGGACTGGTCGATCAGACCCAGTGAAAACCCAGTGTAGTCAGATCTAACGAGAGCTGCTTGAGTCTCAGGAAGTCTCACGATAGAGCGTGGTCTATCCATATCGAACCGGTCGCAAATGTCTACCGAAAGCCGGTCTATTACTTAATACAATGTTTGAAATTTGTGCTCACTGCGAGGCTGGCTCTGGCTCGCTTCGCGCTACTTCAACTTTCTAAGTCGTAGGTAGGCCTACTATAGCAGTCTTGTAAGGTTTTGACCTATATATGCATGTCATGTAGGGCACTGAATACATAGATTGAATTATATTTGATCAATGCAAGCAATCCCGGAAGACAATCAGATCCCTAGTACAGCGGGAGCGAGCGCGAAGACGCAGCGCACCTATTCATGCCAATGTCCGAAATTCTGCAAGGGTGTACCTACAGAACGGCCAAAGGCGACATTTTACAGACATCTCAAGATCTGGAAGGGCGGCGCAGCGTTTGCACGACTATCCTCCTCAACGATTCCTTCAAAGCGTCGTTTTGGGATCGATGAGGGCCCTGGTGATCTCAATGACAGCGCGATTGATGGTGAGTTCGTGATTAACTCGAAGCAAAAATACCCCTCATAGAGCCAATAAAGTTATTGACGAGGCACACGCGGTAAGTCGTTTGGCTCTCTAAGTTGATCGACTCTGACATCGAAGGTTTCTCATTATAATGTATTACAGCGCGACGAGCTACAGGTTCCATCCACATCAACCCATACCATTCAGGCAGAACCCTTCACAGATCATCCACATCAAGAACCATTTCATGTGACGACAGATGCTACCGTTCCTTCCCTCATTGACGAGGCCCCTCACGATGTCCCTCACAATGCTCCCTGGACGCTTTCAGGCAATACTGCTCCACCATCTGAGCTTGGGCGGCCAGAGAATCTAGCCGATGTCCCACAACTACAACACACCTTCGCAACACTGGCTCTAGGCGATATAGACCAGGCTTTGCCCCCGGAAGACACCCCCTCGAAGATCGAAGACATCAAGATTGCGCAGGAGTTCGTTCGGGCCCTCCAAAACGCATCTCTGGATGACGGAAGCCATAGCCCAGAGGATCTCGACAATCTGCGTCACCCACCGGAAGAGGTGTTCAATATCGACGCAGATCCTGATCTTTGCTTCTCCATCGAAATCTTTCTTGCCATCGGCAATGCCTCACAGAAAACTTATCATGCATTCCGGGAAGCTACTCTACGCCGATTTCCCAACTGCGGTCTCTTGTCGTATGAACAGGTGAAGCGCCGTGTGGCGCAGATTAGTGGAATTCATCCCATCATTCACGATATGTGCGTCAACTCATGCATTGCGTACACCGGTCCTTTTCATCTCCTCGACAAGTGTCCCATGTGCTCCGAACCACGATACAATCAGATCACACTCCAAGCCAGTGCGGGGCAGGAAAAGGTTCCTCGACAGGAGTTCTACACACTTCCCGTCGGTCCCCAACTGCAAGCGCTATGGCGCTCCGTCGAAATCGCCGACCTGATGCGATACCGCACACGATGCTTTGAGAGTATCGTGGAGGAGCTTAACAAACATCCAGGTTCGCTAATGGAGGCCTACGACGACGTCTTCCATGGTGCTGGGTTGCTCGATGCATGGAGCGACAATTTGATGGGAGATCATGACGTCTGCCTTCTGTTCTCAATTGACGGTGCCCAGTTGTATGAAATGAAGGCCTCGGACTGTTGGATTTATATCTGGATTGTTCTCGACCTCCCTCCCGAGCTACGCTACAAGAAGACTCACGTTTTACCAGGTGGTTTCATTCCGGGGCCTCACAAGCCAAAGAACTTGGATTCTTTTCTCTTTCCAGGGTTTCACCATTTAGCAGGTGTCCAAAAGGAGGGCTTGATAGTCTGGGATGCTCAGATCAAGGCAAAGTTCACGACATCTCCTCTTTTTGCCTTCGGTACAGCAGATACACCTGGTATGGCAATGTTTGATGGCATGGTAGGCCATACGGGAGGCCAAGGCTGTCGTCGATATTGTCCAATGAAGGGACGCCACAAGGCGGGTCAAGGCCAGTATTATCCTGTGTGTTTGAAACCGGACGTCTACAGCGTGGCTGGTTGCGATCACCCCGATGTTGATCTACCTTTAGAAGATTTAATGTCATCTCCTGCGACAACGACAAGGTATGTATGCTACCAAACTCTCTTTCGGCTGAAATCCTAAAACCACATCTTACAGGTACAACGACAATCTAAACGTTGTGTGTGCCTCACCAAACCAGACGCAATATGAGAAGCGCCGTTTGAAGACCGGCATATGTAGGCCGACCCTTCTTTCTGGTTTGCCACACAACCGCGTTCCGCTCGGGATTCCAGGAAGTTTTCCGGGAGATTTGATGCATCTTGCGGCATTGAATCTCACCGAAGTTCTCCTTGGCCTTTGGCGCGGGACTTTGCTGTGCGATGCGAGTGACGACAAACGTCTATGGGATTGGGCCGTCTTGAAGGGAGAAACATGGATAGCGCATGGACGGACTGTTGCAGATGCGACGCCGTATCTACCTGGCTCCTTCGATCGTCCTCCACGCAATCCAGCTGAGAAAATCAACAGTGGTTACAAAGCATGGGAATTCCTGATGTATGTATTCGGGCTTGGGCCAGCACTTTTCCACAATATTCTTCCTGATCAATATTGGCGAAACTTTTGCAAGCTTGCCTTCGGAATCCGGGTCATGCACCAGCATAGTATTTCATCCACCCTTCTTCGTGCGGCTCATGCGGCCCTCACGGAGTTTGCAGACGAGTACGAGCTGCTCTATTACCAACGGATCCCGGGACGACTTCACTTTGTGCGACAGAGCATCCATCAGTGTCGTCATCTTGTGCCTGATGCCATCCAACTTGGGCCTCCTGCATATACGGCACAATGGACAATGGAGCGTACGATTGGGAACTTGGGTCAAGAAATTAAGCAGCCCTCAAACCCATATGCCAACCTCTCGCAGCGTGGCCTTATCCGCGCACAAGTCAATGCTTTGAAAGCAATCATCCCAGCTCTCGACACAACGTCTGCCTCCCGACTACCATATGCTGCAATCGACTTGGGGAATGGATTTGTTCTCCTTCACGCTAAGGACTCCACCTCACGTGCTGTCCGTGTCTCCGAGGAGAATGCTATCAAACTCTACATGGATGAAAATGCAGCTGAAATCTCAGCAGATTGGGATTATAAAGTCACTAGGTGGGCTCGGCTAAGGCTTCCCAATGGGCAAATAGTACGCTGTCTCTGGAAGGAGTCACTGAAGCCTCCGAAGGAGGTTAGAAGGGCACGGTGTGTCAAGGTAGCTTGATTTTTATCACCTATTTCTTTCTACTCACAACACCTTTGGCAGCTCCATCTTGGAACGCAGTATCGTTTTGGTGAAGTACACTACTTCTTCCGTATGGTTGTGAATGAGACGAGGCATGCCCTAGCTATGGTTTCAATCTATGGGCTACCTGACCCAGAACTTCTTCAAGCTTCGACATCCACCTTCATTTCATGTGAGTATCTTGGGGATGCTGGCCTCAAGGTCATTGATGTGCAGGCTATCTGTTCTGTGGTTGCAATGGTCCCACATTTCTATGGTACACAAGGTAGTATCCGTTTTTTTGCAACTGAGAAGTTTGGCCTCGAGGTTGCAACCCTCTCACATAACAATGATGAATATATGTATGATGATGCTAATGATGCTGATGATTTAAATACTGAGTAGATAGACATTTGTCTCTTGTTTTTTTTGGCAAATAAAAATACATGTGACATTGATTTTCTGCCTGTTGATGAGCATGCATCTGCTCTGGGGTCTGGGGAAGGTATTCGGGAAGCTTTGGGAAGAAGCTGACCAGCTCTAGATGCATACTGAAGACACTGACTATTACCAAACATGGTTGGTCCCTACCCCACTTGCTCAACGAGGAGGCCTGCCAAGCATCTGGAACCTGTCCCATGTCCTGTCCAGTGCTGTAGAAGGAGGAACTCAACAAAGCAATGGCTGTCATGCCCACTTCCCACAGCCGTGCACGTCCCAACCTGACTTGCTATTTTTACAATAGCAAGGGCCATTTCAAATTGGAGTGCCGAAAGCAGCAGAAGTGGGAGAAGGCATGCGCTAAGGAAGCAAATGCAGTTATTGAAGATTTAGACAAGGATTGGCCTTAGTCTTGCGGGGGAGCTTTCCATATGTTTTATTTCATTTTTGTTTTGTTGATTTTCCCTTCCAATTCTTATGTACATGGCTTGCAGGGGAGTGATGGAATTCTAAGCAGCACATGGCATGGGAATTCATGCTAGCACACTTGCAGCATTCCTCAGTGGCTTACAGGTACTATACAGTTGTTTACTTATGGTATTTAGTTGTATTACTGAATAGATGGGACCCTCACGCATTTGTGAGAGTCCACTGCAAACTCAAGTAGCCCATGCGACAGGCTATTTTAACATGTACTTAGAGCATTTGTAAGGGCATGAGGACAATACAAGTGCAAGTCACAGCAAGTTGGACCTGCAAAGTCATAACATTGTGTATGTTTTTATTTGTATATATTGAAGCCTATGTTATATTTTTAAACAGTTGTAAGGCCTTGTTGTGAGATTATTGTGAAGGAGAAAGTGAAGTCCGAACCGCGACGTGTCGTGTGTCGCTTAGGTAATCATCATTACTTTTTGTGGGCGTGTGTGCCGCTTCTGCTTCGTCAGTCTTGTCTACAATGCACCTGTGAAAATGGACAACCACCTGTATTCCGGAAGTCCCCAACCTTTGCAGTCTCAAGACTCTTCTTCTTTAAGCTCTGTTTATCTCCGTTTGCATTCTTTTGACGACATTTCTACTGAACAAGCAAGTCTTTCCATACCTGCTAGCTTCCAGCAGCAAAGTACAGCGCACCAGACTTCTCCAGCATTTTCTCCATCCGCTTCCCAGCTCCCTTTCTTTGCTCTGCCTGCCCCATCTCTCCACTCTGCAAGTCCGGCATCGGGAGTCTTTGGGCTTCCAAGTCGAAGCTCGTCGGTGGATTCAGCGCATTACGACGCTGCCAGGTTCCGTGAAGTAAGTCTTGTTGTCATGTGTTCTGCTGCATACTGACGGAGGCTGCTCCATGTAGCCAAGTCCTTCATCATCTACAAGTTCTCAGATAGATAGGTTAGCATCGCGTATACTCCATGACGCAAGTCATCTTTCCCTACTTCAGAGTGGGAATGTGCAGTACAGCCACCTCCACCATGAGTGTCAGAGCCTCAGGCAGCAAGTAGAAAATTTGACGATAGAAAACCGAACACTCAAGTGAGTTCATGTGTCTTGCTTAATTGATTCTTGTATCGGATACTGGTTCTTTTAATAGATTCGCATACACTAAACTTGCACGGAGCGTAACCTCGACATCGACCACCCCTGCTCTCTTGAATGACGGCGATATTGAAATTATCGAGCCTGTACTAGATAGCAACGAGGCAATCAACTTCGCATCCTTCTCTCGACCTCCCCTGAAGCCACTCGCACGCGCAGACTACCCTAAGGTCACGTACTGGCACAAGCATGAGTGGATGTCCGCTTCTAAGGCCATGAAAGCAGATGCTGACGATCCGAACAAGAAAAAAGGGCCGCAAACTAACAGAAACACGACAATGATGTATGTCGAAGACAAGGACGGCAATTGCATCGACGGGCACAGAGCAAGGGAGATACGCGCCGTGGTAACACAGTTCTGGCTTTGGCTGAAGAAGGTGAATCAATCGCCGAGGACGTGGACACAACTGGACCTCAAGCTATCGGACTTGTATCGACTCGAAATGGCCTACCGATTTCCTGAGCTGCAGCTCTGCGAAGGTGGATGGAAGGCCGACATGATCGCGATCCACTCATACTCCCAATGGTATGGAAGATCTGTTGTACAAGGCCCCCGTCGAGTCAAGAAAGAGGCCCCCAACCAGGATATGCTTGTCGCTCAACTCACTTCGGCCAAACGACAAAATGAAGATCCCGATAGGCTTTCGAGCGAGCCCCCCAAAAAACCGAGGCTTGATCCACCTCAGCACAGCACAGTTGCCGCCAAGGATGGCAGAATTCTCGCTCCGGACAACGAGGTCGCCCATGCTCCAGATGGCAAGGCTATTGCTACGGATGGCGACAGCATCGGTCTGGATGTTGGTGCTACCGCTATGGATGGCGGGGGCATCACTTTGGGTGCCGAGACAGCCATAACGAGTGTTGGGGGCATCGTTGAGGATGCTGAGAACACCGCCCAGGGTGACGAGGGTTCCGCTCAGCGTGACACGATCGCTAACGTATCATCAGCTGACAGCATCTTGCCAGCGTCCCCCACATCACAGCCGCATGGATCCCAACCGGTTCCTCCAAGACCAAGAATTGTAACAAAGGTCCGTGTCATGTATCGTGGAATCCCCATTCGCAAGAATTCACTCATATCAATTATCTAGCCAATGAACCCGCTGTACGTATTCCTGATGTTCCATTGTCTTGTCATTCTAATCATATCTCCGTTCGTGCTTTTGTAGATCAAAGCTTTTCCGAGGCGCTCCTACCAGGCCCCTGCCAACACTCGACATCAACAGCCTCGGCCCTTCCGATGCTGCCCCTGCTGCCAACACATCTAACGTGCTATCTACGACACGTGACACCACAACTAACGAATCGACACCCATGTTTACAAGTCCCAGTGTTACCACTGGCAGTGCTGACACCGCTACAGATGCAGCAGCGGCAACGACAACAATAACAACAACAACAACAACAACAACAGCGGCAGCAGCAGCCGCCACACTAGCAGCAGCAACACTAGCAGCCGTCGCACCAGCAGCCGTCGCACCAGCAGCCGTCGCACCAGCAGCCGTCGCACTAGCAGCCGTCGCACCAGCCGCACCAGCCATCACCACCGCAGCAGCAACAACAGCAACAGCACCAACAGCACCAGCAGCAGCACCGGCAGCACCAGCAGCACCAGCACCAGCACCAGCAGTGCCAGCTGCCTCAGGTGACGTCATTGAATTCGATTCCTTTCATCACACAGTACTAAGTTCTTACTATGCTCAGCTTCAAGCGCTTCTTCATCGAAGGCTCCTAGCCGGAAAAAGGGCGTTGGTAATGGTGTGTTGCGCATAGGGAAGCAACTTGTCGCAAGGTACGAAGTTCTCCAACTATGAGAGATTATACTGAACAGTGCTGCCACCTACGAACTAATGTATCACACAGGAATATATGTGCACGGCAATGGAAAGAACAATTTCCGAAAGGAACGACTAACGAATTCAAAGTTTACTGGTCCAGTCTCTCTCCAGACGAACTCGCGGTATGTTCAAATTGACTTCAAAAGACATCAAACTCAATAGAATTCTAAATCTACAGGTATATGACCGTCTCGAGCAAGAACAGGTATGTAGTACAACTACCACGGACATCACATACTAACACTGTCCACTCTTCCCAGAAAATGAATATTGTACAGTCGTGACATGGAAATTGGAGTACCTGGGTCGAGGTGGCTAGATGGGATTCGATGCAGTGAGATTACTGAGGCAGGTAGTTAGATGGGATTCGAGGAGGTTAGATGGCAGGGATGTGATAAATCGATGTAGCTCGATATCGATAGATATGTTCGTGATCTCAATAGACATCGATCTAATGCACAAGATGTGGAGAGATGTCAGTAGATCGTGAACGCACCGAAGCCTATCCAAGATCGACTGGAGTCGATGTGGAGAGATTTCGTGACATGAACTTGGTTGAATCACTCGTTGGCATGCAATCAACGGTCTAATTTATGCGCGGCTAAGTGAGATGAAAGTCGTTCACATTCGATCAAAATGAGACTTTTCTAAGCAGATCTAGCTATATCTACTTGTCCGTTCTCATTAGCTCTCGTTAGATCTGACTACACCGGATTTTCACTGGGGATCAGAGCGCAGATCTTCGAGGCGAGGCGGAGTCTCGGGCCGATCCATCCATCGCTGCATCGCTGCGGCCGAGGTTCATTCGCTTCGGAGCGATCCACGCACTGCCGCAGCCTCCTCTCCAAATTCTTACATAGTCATGCTTACACACTTGCCCCACAGCGTCATTATCGGATTGCATCGAATCACTCGAGAGAACTTTTTCCCTCTATCCAGTGTCCTCCGTCTCGTGCACAAGTACCGTGTCGCACACATGAAAACCAACTTTCTTGCGGCTCTGCATGCTGCTTGGCCATCTAACCTCCCTCAGCACCGGAAAATTCACACACGACCTCGCTGCATGCTGTGCTTTGCAGTCGTATATCCAAGACCTGCCCATCGACCTATCCGAGGTCATAGACCCGGAGGTCGATACAAACACCACAGCAAACGTGCCCGTCCACCCAGCCGCAGTAATCGCGCTTCTGCGTGCCATCAACTACGATGACCAAGGGTTACTCATGGCACCCTTTTACGACGTCTGTCGCTGCATCCCTCAACTCAGCAGCGGTGTACATACCAACGATCCTCTTTCCTGCCTTGCGCCCGCTGATACCGATATTGAGCGGTTCGTGATTGGCCTCGTGCGCCTCCAGATGACCCAGGTCCAAATGTACACCTCACCAATGCTCGTTGCTGTCCCCGAGCACTGGGGGACATGCCATTCGTATATCCATGCGTTTTGAACACACATGGCTCAGCCGCTGCTGCTGCTTCCAGTGGGCTTCATGTCGCAGCCAGTGGAGGATTTGGAGACTGTGAGGCAGATGGTGTGGTCGGCCACGACAGAGTCAGGTTTTCCTTGGAGCGTGTGTTCAGCGTGTCGCACGGAGGTGCTGCAGCACGTAAAGCGGCAGCAGACAGAACTGTGGCACTTGATGCCTATGTTTTGCCCTCGAGTGCGGTTGATGAAAGTGTGCCGCTTTGTTGTATAGTCTCTCTGCTCTGTTGTTGTTTTGTTTTGGTTCCGTGCTCACAGTCTGCTGCTCTCTACATAGATCTGGTCCCGTGAACGCCTGTACGTCTCTTCGTATCTGTGGATCAGCCAGATTTATCTCTTCTTTTTCCACCATGTACAGTGCTTCAAGATATCTTCTCTGGCTTCCCATTGCGATGCAGACTGTGATCTGAGCTCTTGTAAAATACATGTTTTTTTGCGGCTTGCGCAGGGGACCGCTGATACCTAGAAGGTTCAACGTCTGCGCACCCCCAGTCATAACATTTGGCCAAGGGTCTCCTACTGTAAGACGACATCGCTTCAGCACAGCAGAGAGCCTGCTGGAGCTGCCATACACGCAAGGACTCAATCAAAAAGGTCTTGGCCTCAGGGAACACATAGTGAACTCGAGCATGAATAGACAATGCAAGTGGTATAGATAGCCGAATGTGAGAGTGCTGGGATGTACATGGACAACATTCATCAGAGCATATATGAGAGCAGACTTGACGATCAGTGGAAGATAGATGATATACTTGGTGTGATATTACGCGGCCGGGGATGGGCCAGCACGGTTCAGCACCGCACATCGTCCCTAATAATCCCCAGGGGATATCTGTGGTATATTAGCAATATACCCGGAATCAACCGCAAATATACCCACCTCCCCTCCGGGGATATTCATGGTCGATTCAAGGTAATGTCTTGAATATACCGTGAATATACCTGGGTACTGAGTATATTCACAGTATATTGTGGGTTTATTCGAGCTCGATATCATTCCAATCACTTTATATGCGCTCCATAGATAGAGAAATAATTATATTAACAAATCATAAAACTAATACATGCTATTGAAGGCTACACGACAATTCTAAGGCTTGAAAGATCTACAAAATATACTTGAAGAGGCGAGAGGTGCGAATCCCGGCTAGATGTTCCCCCGCATATGCAAGCAGCCACGGCGCGCATCAGGGATGGGACGACCAGCACCTTGACGCAAGAATCTATTGCAGTGGCGGGAGCGGTGCGTCCGCGCATGGCCTCGAATTCGAGGAGTACATTTTGGGGGGTGCGTCGGGCTGCGGCACCGCGCTGTCGAACATGAGCACATCTGGTAGCACGCCACGCGCACAAACGCAGCCGCTGGCGAGTGCATCGGTGCCGGCAACGTAGAGGCACATCCTGCGGACAAGCGGGGTGAGCATGCATGTCAAGGCTGAGAAGATCAGTGCGGGAAGAGACAAGGTCACCAGGAAGGGTTGCAGCTTGATAAGGTTGGCGAGTGCAGGGAGCAAGGGGAATGGAAAGAATGCGGTGTAGTGCGGGGGTCAGTACTGCTGTGCGGGGGGTTATCACTGTGACACGGAGAGCCCAGATGAACACTGGCCTCACTGATGTTGCTGCTGCTGCTGCTGCCCCAACGACATTGGCACTTGCGCGCGCACCACAGACTCTGAGGCTAATCCGAGCCACCATGCACATGAGAAACACAGATGCTAGCACCCACGCCAACGCCACCAAGCTCAGCCTGTGCTTACCCTTGATCTCATCCATCCAACGTTCACGCTCACACACGCAATACCCACCGTTCTGACAATTCTTGCCGCACACACGTCGTAGGCTGTGCTTGCAATCTCCTTCAGTCCCACCCCGGCCCGCCCTAAATGGACGCATATATGTGCTCTGATCCCGCATTTTCAGGCATTAGATCTGATTATATGAGAAAACCGGAACTATAGAGCATATGGAAACATGTTTCAGTGGGAGAAAGACTCACCAAAATATGTGCACACTGGAGGCTCCTAGAGAGTAAGACAAAGAGAGCACTTAAGAGAAATCTCGACGCTGTCCGACGACGCGCACTCATCAGGTGACCATCGAAATGGATGAGTCATCTCCCAGTTGGGATTGACTGGGGGATATTTGAGGGATATTCCCTGACGAGTATATTCCAGGTATATTCCAGGTATATTGCTAATATACCCCGAATATCCCCTGGGGATATTTGGGGGCAATGTGCGGTGCAGGGCCGCGAGCTGCTGCCGGAGGAGGGCAACCTCATCGTCCAGCAGAGCCTTTGCCGCCTCTGCCGCCTCTGCCCTTGCGTCGGCTGCCTTTGCCGCTGCTTCGGCCTCCACCCTCGCTGCTGCCTCTTCCTTTGCAGCCGCTTCCGCCCTCTCCCTCGCTGCTGCCTCTTGCTTTGCGGCGACTTCGGCCTCCACCCTCGCTGCTGCCTCTTCCTTTGCAGCCGCTTCCGCCTCCACCCTCGCTGCTGCCTCCTCCACCCTCGCTGCTGCCTCTTCCTTTGCAGCGGCTTCTGCCCTCTCCCTCCCCGCTGCCTCTTCCTTTGCGATGGCCTCCGCCCTCTCCCTCCCTGCTGCCTCCTCCTCCGCCCATGCAATGGTCGCTCGCATCTCCTCCTGTGACCTCACCCACTTGGCGGCGGAGTGATCCTCCCGGGCCTTCTCGTCCAGCAGCGCGACAAGTTGCTTCTTGAACTCATCCTTGATCTTGCCCAGCGGCGGCTCAGGGGCTGGATGGTGAAGATAGTGAGGAAGCACCCACGCTTGTCCTTGAAGTTGCCGACATCGTACTCAACCTCCTTGCCGTCCTCGTTGCCAAGGCCGATGAGGCGCTTGTGGAAGAAATCGTAGATCATGGTCACGTACCAATAGCATTGACGCGAGAGGAGCTCGTAGTCGGGAGCATATTTTTGGAGTGCAAGCAGCAACGCAGCGAGGTCGTAGTCGGTAAAGTGCTTTTTTATTTATTTTAAATCCCATTTATTGTCGTATCAGGGTAACAGAACCCTATGTTTGACATTTCAAGTACATATGAACCTTCCCTTTCCTTCCTGTGCGCCCAACCTTGCCTCCGAACTAGCTCTGGTCATGTGAATTTGAGGGTTGATCCTTGCCAGCGAGTATTGTGTGAAAAGAACTAGGCTCGTTCAAGAATGATGCTCGCCCGCTTGCGCAGGCATGCATGAGTGAGAGACGTGAGACCTGTGAGTTGGCGAAAAAACACTGTGAAGTGGTAAGGGCAGGGGGGTTCTGATCAACTAGGGCATGGCGTGTCGAATGTGGTCGGCAGTGAACATTTGGTGTAGGTGGGGAGTTGCCTGAAAAGAGACCTCGACAACTCCCTCCAGGTCTGACCCTTGCACTGCCAGCTGCCCCAATTCCCCTATTATTTCCTACTCCTCAACTGGATCTACACACACATTGCGGAAGGCTAAGTCCACGCCTGCATACTGTTAGGACCACGTCCTAACACGTGCATAAGCACGTGAACAGAAGAGAAGGTCAGGTGTTTCCTCGGACTCGAACTATTAATGACTACACCGCTGCGGGTTTTCCGCCTTGAATTCAGACTGCTCCATTTTTGTCCAAGTGGCGTGGGAATGTATGTTGGTGCAGCAAGAAGATGAGGTTGGACCAACATTGGACAAAGACACAGAGGCACGGTTGGCCAAAGCGACGTTGGCGCTAGGTTGCCATATGTTGTGGGAGTCAGGTCCACTGGTATGAAGGGTCAGCAAGGACCGCAAGGTTGCTGCACCCTTATACCTGTTATGTGGGCTCAGGATACTACCCTGTATTGCAGCGACCATCTGATCTAGTGTGCGAAAATCTCATTAAATGGGCATCAATTAGCACATTGTAGAGCAAAATATAAGAGATATGGTACAATAACAACATATCCAGAACCATTAGAAAAGATATATGAGACAGAATTAAAGCAATGAGCATGTGTGGAAGTACAAACAGGTGGAAGGAGGGCAGATATGGCAAAACAAGCACACAAAGGGCCACTATTCTTCATCTTCCTCATCGATATCATTGGGAATGTCATGAAGGTCGTACTCTTCCATTGCAGAGATCGAATGAGTTGCATTGGTCTGCCAGAGAGTCTCACGCTGTGTTGAAGCTGTAAGCCTTTTGCTTGGAGGATAGGCATTCAAATGCTTGTCGAAAGCTTGCTTGAACATCCTTGAATATGTGTTAGTATCCGCTGCATGTTCTTGGGGAGAATGCAGACACACACCCTTTAAGAGCCTTTGAGCGAGCAGGTTTGGGCATATTCTTGACACTCTGTCGGTGCAGTGACAACTCGTTGTTGACCCAATTCCAGAAGGTTTTTTGATGAAGATTTAGGTTCTCAAACCGGATGTATGCATTGTGCTACACCAACAATTAGTTAGCGGTGCCAATTCTGAAGGATGTATGCATTTACACACCACCCATGCCCATCGGTACCAATGATCCTCGGTCACGGTAACTTGTGACTTGAGATTCCCGACAAGCTTCTTAACAAGTGCATAGATGTTCGCCTTCTTGTGGAAAAGCTCCTTGAGCTATAAAAGCACATCAACATGAAAGAAAGTCTATTATAAGTGTTGTATGTTCATACCTTTCGCTTTATCTCTGCTCGGGAGGCAATAATTGATCGGCTGATCGCAGTGGCGAACACTTTCGTGGTGAGAAATGGTATGAGCCGGTGAGGAATATGGTATTGTCCTGGATTGACTCGAATATGATGCTAGATAAGCACCAGAATGTAAGTATGAATAGATAATTTTTATAGCTATCGACAGATAGCACTCACCAGAAGTCTCGAGGTAAAGCCTAGTTTGAAGCCCGATAGCTTTGGATCCAGCATGATGATGTCAACAGGGGCTTTGATGAACTCCTATGGCATACATATAGCAAACACATGGGGATCTCGATGAGTTTTAGAGGCTAAACCCATACCTTATAAGTTTCGGATACGATAAATGTCTGTAGTGCAGACAGCCCTTCTTCCTCACTTATTGGGGCATTAACCGCAACAAGAACTTTGATCATAAGCTCTTGCAGAGGGCGCTATAACAAGAAAATTGAGTTCACTTATACAGAAATTCATCTGAGCATGAATACCTGTGCTGCTTCAACAATGTGGGCATGCTTGGACTTGGGAATATCTGCTTCCTCGCAGCAGAATTCCGCATACTCCTTGTAGTGGCGTTTCATACATGGAGTCAAGGGTTGGGTCGCCAAATTGATCAATGAGATGTTGGAAGTTGTGCCCACTGTTGCCTCGCTGGCAGCGTGACCTGGCAGAAGCAAACTTCCAGGACGTTCATTTACATCTGGATGAAAGGGTTCGAAAGTATCCCTAGAATTAGGAGTTTGTAAGTCGCCCAAGAAAAGAGGGAACAGAGAATTGGAGGGTGTGCGCAAAGAAGTTTCGGCTGGTGTGCCATCTCCAGTGATGGCATCTTGGCCAAACAATGCTGCAGCCCGGCCATCTGCTTCCTCTTAGTGCCGCCTAGCTGTTTCCTGGAGTGCAGTCATCTCATCCTCAAACTCGATAATGTCCATGATGCCTGCAGTGGTCGCAGCCATGGGTGGTGAAGGTAGAAATACACGCATTCGGAAATGGGCCCATGACCACGTGAGACATTCGACAATGCGACAAAGTCGTGAGCGCATGAGCCATTGAAAGATAGAGCAATGCATCGAAAGTGCATGCACTTTTAGCATTGCTGCATTGTGATCAACCGGGATTATATACTGCTCAATTTTCCCCCATCAAGAGCTTGTGAAGCTCGTGGATATTGCTTTGGCGAAGAACATCATCCACCGCACCTTTTCTCCTTTTTGAAAGCCCACCACCAGCAGACTTTAAACCAGATACTTCGCCTTCGACCAATGCTCGAGCAAGTCCATCAGAAGAAACATTCAGATCCTCTGCACGCTTCCGCTTTCCGATGCTCTTTGCAGATTTTGCAAGGACATTGCGAGCTTGAATTTGGCAATGAAGTCCTGTAAGTCGTTCTGAAGTAGGTGGCAGGAGTGTTGAGCTAGAGAACACACTGTCAGCCGCCGGAGCGTCAGTCTTTGAATGTAAGGTGCTTACTCTGCATAGAAGGCCTCTAGTCTGTTGATAAGTTCCTCCTTTTTTCCTTTGCGAAGGAGCTTGTGTTCACAGCACAATTCTTTGAGAACATCATTTGAACATGAAGCCCTGTGTGTTTCAGAAATGAGCCCATGAATCAATCTTAAGAAGTAAGCTTACAAGCCAGTAATTGCCCTCGTCTTATGTGCACGAGGTGCACCAAAATCAAAGACAGGGCACGAAGACAAGTCAGTTTCCGTTTGCGGCAAAGGATCAGCCTTATCTGGTTCTGTCTCGCCCAGAAAGCTCCCAAGCGCATCGAGAATATCCCCGTCTGTCTGCAGAAGGTCCTTGGGCTGGGAAGTATTTGCATCCTGAGCATTTGATACTCCTGCGTGCTCTGCAACCTTTGTGGCCAAAAGCTCATGGTGCTCTTCTGTCTGCTGCTTTTTCTGCTCGCGCACCAAGGCAGCTGCACGCTGCCGAAGTGCAAGCGAATTGTCAACTTTGAATGATGATGAACGTAGATGGACCGGTAGAGCTTCATAAATCGCCCGGTAGTTATGCAGTGAACCAGTATTGAGAATATATGTCAGTTCATCTGAGTGCGAGATGATGTTGCGAGTTAGAGTATTGGACAGCTCCCTTTCAACAAAGCATGAGCGATAACTATCCGTTGTGCACTGTCCGTGGTGGCAGTCATGCTGGAGGTTTATTCCACACACCAGTTGCTATTAATAGAGGTTTATTTCATGTAGCATTGAAGGAGATAGGACAAACACACCACTGGCTGCATAACAATCCTTTCGGAAGTCAAATGCAGGACAGGCATGTCCAATCGCTCATGGGGGCGCTCGCCTATTTCAAATAGCTGGACCACCACATATACAAGTGGATCCATAACAGCTGTGTC
Source organism: Heterobasidion irregulare TC 32-1 (assembly GCF_000320585.1). Taxonomy (NCBI): domain Eukaryota; kingdom Fungi; phylum Basidiomycota; class Agaricomycetes; order Russulales; family Bondarzewiaceae; genus Heterobasidion; species Heterobasidion irregulare. Next base: position 154,724 of record NW_009258198.1, on the reverse strand, counting down.
AGGCGACAATGGCACAACAAGAATCTCGAGAACTTTGCCAAAAATAAGTTTCCCATCCTGTTGTGATTTATAAAAATGGTGAGCTGTCACTGGTATCTCTGAGGTATGAGCAACGTACAGAAGGACGGCGTATGATAGCAAATTGACCACTGTTGATCCTGTCCCGATTTTCGGCAACAATAGTCTTTCTGCTGTAAAATTGCAAGTTGGCATCTGGTATATGTGAAGACTCGTGGGACAGGTCATTGAGCACCGTAGACAGCTGAAGGCCAGCCGAATGTGCCATAGAGTCCTCCCATTTGAGGACGACAGGAGTTGCCATTTTCTGGTGGGTTGCCTTTGCCCGCAAGAAGACAATATGTCCTGTTAGTATAGAAGTGTGAAATGAGCATTGACTGAAGATAGGCACACCCAGGGACAACTAACCAGGAGATTGACCTGTTGGCACACGCAATCCAAGCAATTTACAGTGCTCTGAATGTTCATTAACGTATGCCATCACGCTTGCACCGGTGCACACCCACTTCCCTGTTAAACTGTCCTTCCACCAACCACCAGTTGAGATGTGCTTGACACTATCCATGCCTGCAAAAGTCCAAGCGATATCACGACTCGGTGCCATTCGGTTGCTGTGCATGGAGGCAGCACGAAATACAGCATTGTAAGACTCATACCGCTCTGTTGAGTACAGTATAGCAGGACCGAATCGACGAATATAGAAGGGAAGATGGACAAGGAAGTGAAACTTGGGCTTTGAGATAAGAATACTCGGGCTGCAGAGTGCAGTGACGTCTAAGATGTCATCGATGCATTGTTGAAGTTTAGCCTATAAGTGGGTTATAAGTATGTCTATGCATGCGAAGAGATTCCTGAGATGCACCAGGTAGACATTCATGTCATCGATCTCGGTATGCCAGAGCATGACAGTCAGGTGGCTTATTAGGAGCCATGCATCGAGCACATTCTGGGGGACCAGATCATATATTGTAAATGCCATGATTTGCGACAAGGTCTTGAAGTGCTTGCCAATCAGGGCGCCTTTATACTGACAAATGTAATCCGCGGGTATGGCAGGAATGTTAAGGCCATCCGAGGCGATCGAGTTCAGATGTATCTGGAAGATGTGGAACTGTTTTGCCTTCTCTAGAAAGAAGACGGTCTGACCCCAAAAATACTTGACAATTCCAAGTAGGATGGTGTGCAGAATCTCGGTAGGTGTGTCCTTGTGGATGTCAACGCCTGCGAGATATAGCAGTCAGACAATGAGAAAACACCACGCCATACATTGTGAGCAAACCTTCAACATCCAGCAAAGGATTATAAGTTTGGCCTCGGCCATGTGCTTTACGGAGCTCTTCTGTGAGGATTGCTTGAACCTCCTCCGGGCTATGGGCTATCTGTTCTGGACTGGATGACTTGCGTAGTTGCTGGCCAAGCTTCACAATATGATCAATGATTGGTTGGGCGACTCCGTCTTTGACACCTGAATCACGGACAGCTTCAGTTAGTTTTGTGGCAACATTTGGCTCCAACGCGGTGACCAGCTGCTCGAAAACCTTCTCCCAAGTTTCGGAGCTTGTCCGCATAGTGCTGGACTATTGACTTTATGAGTTGGAAAGAGACAGATAGAGATGCAAGACCTCCACTGACCTCGAAAATGCTGCCAAATCCCACATCCGACCGTTTGTGCTCTTGACTGCCGCCAACATGACATGTCCGACAGAAAAAGTTGCTATTTAGGCCAGCGCCGCTAGAAAGCTCTGCCTGCATTGGGTTGTCTCCGGCATAGAGAAGAGGAAACGGGCGTAGGAGAGCCTCTTCCACGTTAAGAGCATCGTATGTTAAGCCGGCTAGGCTTAGTCGAGTGCACGTGATGCACTAAGAGGGGTTCCCTGGGCTGAAGCTGATAGTGACGGCCCACCGAATGAAGACGACTGCTCGTCTTTGGGCTTGTTCCAAGAAAGGCTGGTCTGTATTGATCTTCTCCTCGAAGAGCCTGAGGAGATGCTGGTTGATCACGTGACGATGTTCGTCTGGTACGAACAAGTCTTCTCCGATGCAACAGATGACTTCGGATGGGTCCCAACGGATGACTCGATAGGCAGCGAGTCCTTGATACGTTGCAGGTGGTAGAGGGTGGTAAGAGCTGTGAGACGAGTCCAGTGCGTCGTCAGACTGAGTATGGTTCTTTATATCTGACAGAGATCGCGAAGCATGAGCTGGGAAGGCAGCCAGACGCCGGGCGCAGTGCTGAGATCAAGATTGTATACAAAGTGAACGAGCTGAGGCTTCTGAGAAGCTCAGCTCCCCTATATATAGTACATGGCTATTTAGGGCGGGACGGACATATGGTCCGTGCTTCGAAACACTAAGTACTATCAACGATCGACATCGGTAAGCCGCAGTCATCGTTCGTACTCCGCGGCTCGCGAATGTAGCCATGTATAGTAAGTAAATCAAATGTCTGTCCGCATCAATCAGAAGTAAGGAACCGATCGTGATCCAATCAGTAAGCACGATAGAAGAGGAACCGATCACGATCGACATCAGTCATCAGAACAAAAGGGGAAAGCATAGTATCGTAAGCGTTCATGCGTTAGCATGTGAATGGTAATCAATCCGAAGCAGAAGACGAAAGCGTTCATGCGTTAGCATGTGAATGATAAACAGTCTGAGTCTGAGTCATGTGCGTAGCTCATGACCATGTCCTGAGTCACGTGCCTAGACGTGTGTCAAGTCATAGTCCTAATCGTCAATGGTTCGAGTCCGGGGAAACACCTGACCTTCCCGTTTGTTCACGTGCTAAGCACGTGTTAGGACACGGTCCTAACACTACCCCCCCTTTTACACTCGTCGTTGGCTCGTGACGACATCAGGGTCTCGGATGGGAGGAGCCATGAAAGTGTGGGGATCCATGACGGGGGCGTGACGTGTCAGGTGTCCTTCCCATCTAGTGTCGTCGATCATCCGGTCCCGGATGTGCCAGTAATACCCATAGTTCTCCGCCACATGCTCCAGCTGCGTCGAGAGGAGTTCGACTACTTCGCCGTACGCTTCGTAGTCCCGTATGAAGTTTCGGGCAGTGAGGTCGGTGCGGCGGCGGATGCGGGTGATGGGACAATTGGCGATGAGGTGTCCCGGGCGATCGCATTCCCAGCAAAGTCGTGTGTCAGTGGCAGGAGGCGGAAGAACGAGGGGAGGGGGAGAGGGTGAAGGATCACGGAGAGGGGGCCAGACTTGTTCCGAAACGCGGACGCCATCCAGCGGCCAGCCGTTGATCAGCGAAGGGGGTGGATGGGCTGCAGCTTCTGGTGATGACGACACGGGCGTCGAATGATGGATCTCGTGTTCTCGAGCTGCCCGTTCCGGATCGTATGGTGGGCTGCTGGGCCGCGAGATGGGTCGTCCTGCATCGTCGAAGACAGGGATGGGAGGGAGCCGGTTTCCGGGGAAGGGGTCGGCGTAGGGGTAAGGAAGGGCGTTGTGGATGTCGGTCATGGGGAGATGGGGGAAGGGTTCTGGTACTGGGAGAGTCAGAGGGGACAGGTGGCGGGTGCCGTTGAGGAGAGGGAGGAGCGAAGAGGAAGACATATCCAAGTAGGGGAAAGGTTTGGTGGGGAAGTTGAGGAGAGGTTTGGGCCTCGACAAGCGTTCCTTTATAGATTCCTTTCCTTCTTGTTTGAGCAAGTAAGGACGGTGGTGTGGTCGAGGCTTGAGTAGGCGTAGCGACAGTGGTCCTGGCGAGGATTGGGTTTTGGGTCGTGTCCGTTGTGGTGGTTCCTGCTTGGATCACCGTCGTTTGTTCGGCCATGCCAAACCGCGATTCGTCTGCCTTTGCAGCTCCTGATATGCCTGGGTGCGCCAATTTGCGCTGTCTGAGGGTTTGCGCTGTGGCTTCATCCAAGACCGTTCCGAATAGGTCTTGCTTGGAGAAGTGTCCGTGGTTGCCTTCTGACTCCTGACGCGTGGGTCCGATCGTTCCCGATTAAGGTTGCTCGATCGTTCGCTTGTAGCGGAAGTCCTTGAGGATCCTCGATCGAGCTCCTTCCTTCGCGCTTCTGGACGTTTGGCTGATTCTGGCCTTCTCGACTGCGGAGGCGCCGATGGCTTCTTTGACTTGGCTTCCTTCTTGTCGTGTTCTGTTGCTATTTCCAGAATCCCCAATGTCTTGAACTTTGCCGAGTAAAGCGTCTCCGGGATTGGGAGGTCTTGGACTCTCCTCCTGTTGCGTGCATCGATTACGTCCTTTAGCTGAGCGGTTGCGTTTTCTTTGAGCTTGACTGGAGTAGTTCCCTTGTCAAGGTATGATTGCCCGATGCGGCGACCTTCGAGTTTGTACTCGTCGTCCTTGAATTGTCGATTCAGCGCTCGTGCTTTTTGCTGAATCTGTCGGATGGTGTATCCTTCGTCTAGCAGCCTTCTTCCTGGCAGGTCCAACAGCGCCTTCGTGATTCGATCTTCTTCTTGTTGGTCTTCTCGATCTTGTAGAATTTGGCACATGTCTTTTCCGGTGGCGAGCAGCCTCCTTCCGTCAGGACTTTTCTCGAGTTGTTTCCTGACCTGATCTTCCTCGGCTTCTCGATTGTCTTCCAGGTCGGCCGTCAATACTCGGATCGATGCTTCCCTTCCTTTGGGCGCGGAAGGGTGTCGTTTATAGAACTCCGCGACGGCTTCCTTGGCATTGGTGACGTTATCCGCTGATTCCCAAGAGTTATCCGATTCCGGATAGCCCTTCCATTTGATCAGGTACTGGAGGGTCTTCCATCTCCCGAAGCGTCGGGCTCCGACGACCTTCTCGACTTCGAATTCTTCTTGCCCCGCTATCAGGTCTGGTGCCGGTTTGGGGTAGTTGGGTCCATATGTCGTGTTCTCCTTGTAGGGCGTAAGTCGACTAGCATGGAAGACGTCGTGAATGCGCTGCCAGCTGTTTGGCAGTTTCAGCTTGAAATTGACTGTGCCGATAACGTCGGTGATCTCGAACGGCCCAAATCGTTTGGGTCTTAGTTTCTCCGATGGGTGGTCTGTGTGGATGTTCTTCCCATCTAACCATACTTGGTCTCCTTTCTTGAAAGGCGGTAACTCCGTTCCAAAACGGTCGTGCTGTATCCTCATGGCTTCGGCTGCGATTTCGAGGCTGGCTTGTGCTTCCTTCCTAGCACGTTGCAGAGCTTCGAGTCGCGCGTCGGCGGTGGGGACGTTCGTGTTTCCTATAATCGCCGGATACGCCCTTGGTTGGTATCCGTGTAGAAGTTCGAATGGTGACTTCTTCGTGGCTGAGTGCTGGTGTACGTTGTGGGCGTATTCCGCGTAGGGAATGAGGTCGGCCCAGTCGTCCTGTGACGAGTTGCAAAATGCCCTAAGGTATTGCTCCAGTTCTTGGTTCATCCGTTCTGTGGCGCCGTCGGTTTGTGGGTGATATGCTGTGCTGAGCGCCGATTTAACCCCTAGTTCCTTGAGTAGTGCTTGTGCCACTTTCGACGCGAATTGGGGTCCTCTATCCGATATGATCTTGTCGGGTAGTCCGTATCTTCTCCACGTGTGCTCCAAGAGTAGTTGGGCCGTCCCGTCTGAGTCAATGTTCTTTAGACATGGTGTGATGACGGCCGTCTTCGTGAATCTATCTGTTACCATGTGGAGTGAGTCGAATCCGTTTGACTGGGGAAGGTCCGTGATGAAATCCATGGTAATCGTTCCAAACGGCCGGTCTGGAATCTCCGTTGGCTGTAGAGGAACCATCATCGGATGCGTGTCGTTCTTGGTAGATTGGCAGGTTGCGCATCCTTCCACGTATTGGTGGATCGTGTTCGATATTCCGGGCCAGGTGAATTCTTGCCCTACTGCTGCTAGTGTTCCTCTTTGTCCTGGGTGTCCTGCGGCTAGATTATCGTGGTTCAACTTGATGATGTCTCTGCGTAGTTGTTCGTCCTGAGGAACATAGATTTTTCCTCTGTGTAGAATGAGTCCGTCTTCTTCGTTCCATTCCTGTAGGCCTTTCTTCATGCTTCTTGGGCCTAGCTCCTGGATCTTGGCTAAGGTTTCGAGTAGCCACTTGTCCTTTTGGTTTGCTGCTATGATTCGATTCTTGAGGTCTTCGTCAATGATTGTGACGCCTCCTCGTCCTGTGGCTCTGATGTGCCATATCTCGTGGGGGTCCAGTTCATCCTTTGTGGTGATTGCATTGACGTCTGCGAAAGGTCTTCGGCTCTTTTCCGGTGTTTGATCGAAAAGCTTGGGTTCCAAGAGCGTTTCGCCTGAATTGTCAAATTCCACCCCCTCTTTATGGTCTGGACGCCGTGACAGACCGTCGGATTTATTGGTCGTCCCCGCCTTGTGCGTTAACTTGTAGTCGAAACGCGAGAGGAATAGCGACCATCGTGCTTGCCGACGGTTCAACTTTTGGCTTGAGCGGAACCATTCGAGGTTCTTGTGGTCCGTCCAGACGTCTACCGGGGTCTCGGCGCCCTCCAAGTAATGTCGCCAGGCTTCAAAAGCTCGAACGACCGCTAGCAACTCTTTATCGTAGATCGGGTAGTTGCATTCGGTGGGTGAGAGCGACTTGGAAATGTATGCGCACGGGTGCCATTTCCCATCTGGGGCGACTTGTGATAATACTGCTCCGGTAGCGAAGTCGGATGCATCGCATTCGATGCGGAAGGGGTTCCTGGTTTCCGGCATGACGAGTACTGGAGACGAGATGAATATCTTCTTGAGTGCTTGGAATGCCTCCTCGCATGCCGTCGTCCAGTCCCAACTGCGCTCCTTCTGTGTCAACTCGAATAGCGGCCTAGCTATTTTCGAGTAGTCCTTGATGAATCTGCGATAGAAATTGCAGAATCCCAAAAACGATTGGACCTCCTTGACTTTGGTCGGTGTGGGCCAGTCCATGATACCGGCCACCTTGACTGGGTCCATTTCCAGATGTCCGCGAGAGATGACGTACCCGAGATAGTCAATTTTCGTTTTGTGAAAATGACATTTCGAGGGTTGCAGGTACAAGTCGTTATCCTGCAATATCTGTAAAACCTGTTTCATCGTCTTGATGTGTTCGTCCATAGTCTTTGAGAACACCAAGATGTCGTCCATGTAGATGGCCACTCGTCCTGCATAGATGAGGTCCTTGAAAAGCGAGTTCATCATAGTTTGGAACATCGCCGGCGAGTTGGTGAGGCCAAAGTACATGACCAGAGGTTCGTACATCCCTAGATTCGTTACGAACGCTGCCTTGTGGACATCCTTTTCGTCGATGAGGATGTTGTTGTATCCAGTGTCGATGTCCACCAGCGAGAAGTATTCCGCCTCTGTCAAGAGATCCAGTAGTTCTTGAATAATCGGGAGAGGGTACTTGTTCTTGATCGTTATTTCGTTAAGCTTCCGGTAGTCCATTACCGGCCGTAGCTTTCCATTTTTCTTCTTGATAAAGAAGAACGGTGATGCCATGTGCGACTTGGATTCCCTGATGAATCCCTTCTTGAGACTTTCGTCGATGAATTTCTTGAGTTCCTCCTGTTCCATGGGACTGAGGCTGTAAAGTTTTGGCCTGAGCGAGTGTTCCATGTCGTCCTTGAGTTCGATCTTGTGGTCCCATGGTCGTTTGGGAGGTAGTTTCCCAGGTTTTCGACCTTCGAAAACCTTCCTATAACTCCAGTATACTTTGGGTACGATTTCCTCGAAGGATAATTCGGGTTTTCCTTTCGAGGCCTCTTCTGCCAATTTCTGTGAATTGGTGTGCTTCGTTTGCTTGCCTATCGCTGCCTTGGCAGGCTCCGTCTTGCGTGCCGGTGTATTGGCGACGGAGGTTTCCACGCGATGGATGTCGTATCCTTCCTCGCGGTCGTTGTATAACTCCAGGGCTTCTAGTTGCCCTGTTTCCAGATACCTGACGAGGTATACTCCATCTTCGTCTAGGTCCGTGGAAGGTAGAGCCGATAGCGGTCCACCACCTTCCTGGGGCTCCTCTTCTGCCCACGTCGGTGCCGTGTAATTTCTGGCTTGGGTCCTGAGCGAGTACTCCCTGTTCGTGCCTTTGGGTTGCGACCCCCGGATTTTAGGCAATATCCGCGGATGTGGTACTGTAGTGTTTCCCACTTTCCGACCTAGCTGTCCTTTTCCTGGCTTCTGCAATGGGATTGAGTAGTCGCGCTCTCGCGGTACTGTCACCATGCGCCGTACTACTGGTTCTTGACGTCCTGGTTTCCTAAAAGCTCTTTTTGCCTTGACTGGTCCTCCTATAATGTCGCATGTCGGTGGGCACCTGGTGAAGTGTAGTCCATACGCGTGCCAGTCGACCTCTGGGTTGTGTTCCAATAACCAGTCGGTTCCTAGAATGACGTCCTCTTTTCCAATTTCGGCGATGTAGAATCTTGCCGACTCGATGTGCACTCCCCCTTGTTCGCCTAGAACTCGTAGTTTGAGTTCTGCGAACCTCGTGATCGGTCCTCCTTTGAATTCCGTGTTTTGGACCGTATTGACTGGGATGGGGTGGGGAGTCCTTTTCGTCCTGATTCCATGCTTTTCCACAAAGTTGGGATGCATGAATATGCCTGTTGCTCCGCTGTCGACCAGAGCCTGTGTAGCAGCCTTTCGATTCTTGCCTATGAGTTCCGTCTCGATCCGAAGTGATGGTGCACCACGAGTTTTCATTTCGGAGAGATATAACGTGTCTGGATGTCCATGCTCTTGGTCAGCATTGTCACTGGCCAGAGGAGCGTACCGATTTCCTGCAAGAATCCTACTCTTCACACCCGCTGCCGGTGGAAGAGACTTTAAAAACCCTTTTTGTTGGCTTGGAAGTTAGCGATTACGCCTCGTTCGATTCCCATTCGTTCTTCAGGATCTACGCTGGATCTGCGTGCGTCCCGGTATTCTTCTTCCTCCTCTTCGTCCGCTTCCATGGCCCTCATAGTGCGGGACCTAGGAATGAACCTTCCTCTTGAAGGAGGTGGGAATCTTCTTTTGGGTCGAGAGGGACATCCGCGCGCCATGTGCCCGGTCTTTTTGCAATAGAAGCACTTTCCTTCTTTGTAGAGCCGGTTCCTTTCTTCCGGCGTAAGCTTCTTGAAGCGGATGGCGTCGACCTCCAATTCAGCTGCGTCTACGTCCATGGGGGCGTATTGGGATTCTCGTTCGTGACGAGGGGTCGGGGCGAAGTTCGAATAGTAGTTGGTCGGGGTGAAAACTTGATACTTCCCCTGCCGAAGGTCTCGTGCGCGCATTTCTTCTATGCGCATTGTCTCGTGTCGTTTGGCCTTGGCTACTAGTTCGTCCCATGTCGCCTGTGCTGCTGGGTCTTGATAAATTCCTCGGGCCAACTCCCATTTGAGGCCCCGTAGGAAGTGCGTCTTCTTGGTCTCGAGATCAACCCCTGCTAGTTCGGCGATTTGCTCGAACAGTTGGAGGTATGTGTTAAAAGACTCCTTTCCTTGGTTGATCCTGGCCAGCTTGTCTCTGGCATCTGCTGTCTTGTCGAATTCCTCGAAGTCCGTCGAGATCTTTTGACGGACTGAGGTCATGTCGGTCGCGGGTTTCCACGTGTAGTGGTTCCAATCGTCATTTGTGTTCCTGGCCTTGGTGAAGTTCCTCGCCCATATCCCTGCTGATCCTCCTTTCATGTAGGACAAGGCGTACGCGATCTTTGTAAACTCGTCCGGGAAGTCGTGTTTCCTGGCGAGGATCATCAGGTCGATTTCGTGGAGGAACTGCTCCGTTCGTTTTCGGTTTCCGTCGAAGGGAGTGGGTTTGGCCATAGCCGGTCCCTTGGACTCAGGATTTCTAGGATTTGTCGACATCTCACTGGACGGGGGCTGGTGATCGTCAGGAGGCTCTCCACTTGTATCTGGTTCTTGAGTATGCTCTTCCCGGGTGATTTCGTCCGGTGAAGGGGTTCGGATACTTGTTTGGGGAGAGGTTTCTTGTATCGGGGATGTAGTGGGCGTGTTTCTTCGAGAGAGTCGACTTCCACTGGCTGTTTCCCTGGGTACGTTATAAACGTGTGGTCTCGGTGAGTTACGATTCCGATGTGGCGGTGATTTAGGCTTGATTCTTCTGAGCTCGGCTGCGACGATTGCGAGCTTAGTGGTCTGTAGTTCGGGTGCGGCGTGGATCTCCTTGTCGAAGAAGGGTTTCTTGTAGAATTCTTCTTTCCCAACTCCTGTGTAGAATCCGGTGAGGATTCCTCCGATGTAGAAGTGTCGGTTCTCTTCGTCACAATAAACGGTGTCTGGGTCGACGTCCTCGGGTAGGTGCTCGAAGATGTAGATTGGGTTATTGTGGTACGGGGGCGGGTATCCTTTTGGGATTGGGGAATCAATGGTTTATTCTGTGAAGAAGAAGGGGATCTCGTGTCTTCTTCCTGCTCGGAGTCCTTCTTGGAGTGTGGGTTCTCTGCGGATGATTTCGTTAATCCCGTTGTTGATCTGGTCCAGGAGTGTGAGGCTCTCGTCAAAGGTTTGTCCTGCGACGACGGTTCGGAAATGATAAGTTTTGTGGGCGAACTCTCCTCGTCGGATAACTGATACGGTGCCGATGATTTCGGTTCGGTGAGGTGAGTATCCAGTAAGATCCAGCGCGTCCTAGTTTGGGATGGTGTAGGTCCAGAAGATGAAGATTGTGTAGTCGCTCCTTTGGTGACTGTTCTCGAGTAGCTCCTGTCTGATTCCTCCTGAATCAACGTCCTGGGTGATGCGCTTTCGAAGGGATGCGATGTGGTCTGCTGGGAAGTTGCTTGGTCTTCCGTCGTCGATGTCAACGGTATTCCTGGTGTGAATAAAGTTGAGTCCTGGATCTCCAACTGCGGAGACTGGTGTCCTGGGTTCGTTGGTGAAGCAAAGCCCCAGAAAGGGGAATCCGATTCTTCCAATGAAGAAGTAATCTTGTGTGTGCTGTAGCCGATATGAGGCTACTCCTGCGTATACTCGTCCGACTGCCGAGTATCTGATGTGGGTGCTGGTTTCTGTTAACCTAGACGTTCCGTCGTGGGGTGCTTGGTTAATCCTGGTGGCTAAGATGCTGCTGCGGTTTCTTTCTTCTAGCAGTTGGTGTGCGGCTGCTGCTAGTGACTGTAGTCTGTGCTGGTCCAGAGTGTTTCTTCAGGGCAGGGAGGAGTGAGCTCGTTCAAGTGTTAAGCCGGCTAGGCTTAGTCGAGTGCACGTGATGCACTAAGAGGGGTTCCCTGGGCTGAAGCTGATTGTGACGGCCCACCGAATGAAGACGACTGCTCGTCTTTGGGCTTGTTCCAAGAAAGGCTGGTCTGTATTGATCTTCTCCTCGAAGAGCCTGAGGAGATGCTGGTTGATCACGTGACGATGTTCGTCTGGTACGAACAAGTCTTCTCCGATGCAACAGATGACTTCGGATGGGTCCCAACGGATGACTCGATAGGCAGCGAGTCCTTGATACGTTGCAGGTGGTAGAGGGTGGTAAGAGCTGTGAGACGAGTCCAGTGCGTCGTCAGACTGAGTATGGTTCTTTATATCTGACAGAGATCGCGAAGCATGAGCTGGGAAGGCAGCCAGACGCCGGGCGCAGTGCTGAGATCAAGATTGTATACAAAGTGAACGAGCTGAGGCTTCTGAGAAGCTCAGCTCCCCTATATATAGTACATGGCTATTTAGGGCGGGACGGACATATGGTCCGTGCTTCGAAACACTAAGTACTATCAACGATCGACATCGGTAAGCCGCAGTCATCGTTCGTACTCCGCGGCTCGCGAATGTAGCCATGTATAGTAAGTAAATCAAATGTCTGTCCGCATCAATCAGAAGTAAGGAACCGATCGTGATCCAATCAGTAAGCACGATAGAAGAGGAACCGATCACGATCGACATCAGTCATCAGAACAAAAGGGGAAAGCATAGTATCGTAAGCGTTCATGCGTTAGCATGTGAATGGTAATCAATCCGAAGCAGAAGACGAAAGCGTTCATGCGTTAGCATGTGAATGATAAACAGTCTGAGTCTGAGTCATGTGCGTAGCTCATGACCATGTCCTGAGTCACGTGCCTAGACGTGTGTCAAGTCATAGTCCTAATCGTCAATGGTTCGAGTCCAGGGAAACACCTGACCTTCCCGTTTGTTCACGTGCTAAGCACGTGTTAGGACGCGGTCCTAACATCGTATGCCACCACTGGATTGTTGAAAGCGCGTCTATACATCGACCTGTAAGCCAATTAACCGTTATATGTTGCATAGACAACCTACTCCATTGAACTTCGGACCCCCTGCATGATTTCTAATGGGGTCGCTGTTGGAGAGGCTGCAACAAAGCGCACATGGAATTCTTCCATTAAAGCCTCGCGCGTGAGAAGGCCATTGGAAATATAGCACGCAAAGTGCTTGTTCCACTGCTTTGATTGGTTTCCAGAGACGTCATCGATGAAAACAATGACAGGAACGGAATACACCATGCGCTGACCCGCCTTCTCTCGCAGAGGATGTGGGCATACTACTTGGTAGTCAGCTCTCTCTCCTATACATTCCTTTAATATGAAAGGCCGTGGAAATAAAATCACAGTAACACGCACCATCAAATATCAGTGGAGAAGCTTGGTTTTGAAGGAGGATATCGACAACGTTATACTTGAAGGTTGATACACGGACACCAACTATTTTGTCCGTCGCAACGTGCAGAGTTCCTTGCTGAAGACATAGTATTACTTAACTGAATGCTTAGACAGGGGCCAATGAACACAGACGCACCTCAGATCGATGGACACGATAGCCCAAGCCCCAGTGCTCTCCTGCACGCAAGATCCACCGCTTTGCAATGAACAGATCTCCGTGGTCCCGCTGAATTAGCTCATCCACATAGTATATTGTGCCGTTGGAGCGCACGGTTGCAGTGAGTATGTTGTCAGGAACATAAACTAGCAGCTTCGCCGCATTCCATACTTGCTTCATGCTGCCTTGGAGGTCTTCGGGATACAGTGGTCCCATCTTGCTACGAGTAATGGGGTTGGCAAAATCCTATGCACAAGTGTGAAGTCAAGTACCATCCACGATGCTAGTAGAAGCACAATGTGCACCTCTGCCACGGATTGTGCTATGTCATTCAGATACCAGACATTGCCGGAGGAGGAGCATTCACAGTGGGTCGGATTTCCGATCGCATGTCTCAGTTCTGCTCGAGTGCGCTGCATTGTATCGTAGGTCGACGGATTGGCACCAAGTTCCCTCGCCCATGACAGTATTGCATGCTGTTGCATATGAGAGAAGCGCAGACGAGGTGCACTGAGTAAAAGGTGGGTTAAGAATGTCTGTAAAATAATTAGTGTACATCGTGAAGAGGATGTCACGAGTGAAACATTCAACATACAGCTTTGTTAGGCCACGGAAACCATTCCTGCTGTTGTACGGACGATGTTGATGGTATGGAGGGCTATGGGCTTTCGGAAGGCAGCTTTCCTAGAATTGAATACTCAGCACTATTGACTGTTGGAATACATCTGGGTGACCTACCAAAGATGCTGTCATCATACCAGTCATCGCCTTCCAAGTCTGTGCCATCGGACATATCGCCCTCATCTATGTCATGCAAGGGTATTTCTTCGGACTCATGACGCATGCTTGCCGCTCGTAATGTACGCACAAAAGACTTGAGAAGGGGATCTGTAACGTCATCTTCGAGCTGATCTAGAAAATCGGACGGCCCTTCATCATATCCTGCATCAGTTGCTTCTGTACTGCCTGCTGGTCAGATAGGAGGCTGGTCAGTTGATATTCTACATCAAAAGCCAGCTGGACTCCATGCACTGCGCTCAGAGTGAGGTGTGCACTTATCGACGTCTTCCACTGATCGCTCCGCTTTGAGGTGAACATAGCCTTTATGACCCTGGCTATTCATATGCTTCTGAAGCTCTGAGGAGGTCATGTTGACTGTCCACTGTGTACGAGGGCATACTACACATTCAGCAAAACCGTTCCGGCAGTATCTAAACTCCACTGCTAATGTGGATCTATCACCGGCACTCCTGCACTTTGGAAACCAGAGTTCAACTTACTTTCAATTCCAGTTTCCAACTTGCAAGGATTGTACATAAAGAAAATTGAAGCCTACTGTTTTGCGAAATAGAGAGCACGGATTTGTTGTGTTGAAAACTTAAAAAACTGTTAAGGATTATCTATTACTACACAAGGAAGGAACGAGGCCATGACAATGTGGATATCACAGATCTGGAGATTTGCCTCAGATTTCCGACATCTTGAGCCGATAAGGGTGGGCCCTCGAACGGGATGTTGCTCCGATGCAGGAATCGATGTGGGAGGAGAGTTGGAGGCACGGCGTTGTTTTTATGGCGAAATCATGCTCACATCACCATCAACTTGCTCACGTTGGACCAAGGGCGCGTTTCATGTTGGAGTGTGACTGAGTTCGGGGTCCAGCCGATGTTGCTCCATTTTTCACCGTCCATTGTCAGATACACTCCGGCGGTGTGGGACTGTGACTTGACACGCATCTAGGCACGTGACTCAGGACATGGTCATGAGCTACGCACATGACTCGGACTCGGACTGACTACCATTTACATGCTGATGCATGAACACTTACGTACTATGATTCCTCTTCTGTTGCGATGACTGATGTCGATCGAGATCGGTTCCATTTGATATTGCTGCGGACAGACATTTGATATACTTACTATATATGGTTACATCGAGGAGCCGCGGAGTACGAACAATGACTGTGGCTTACATGCATCGACCGTTGATAGTACTTAGCATTTAGAAGCACGGACCATATGTCTGTCCCGCCCTAAATAGCCATGTACTATATATAGGAGAGCTGAGCTTCTTGGAAGCCTCAGCTCGTTCACTTTGTATACATCTTGATCTCAGCACTGCGCCCGGCGTCTGGCTACCTTCAGCTCACGCTTTGCGATCTCTGTCAGATCTAAAGAACCATACTCAGTCTGACGAAGCACTGGATTCGTCTCACCGCTCTCATCATTCTCTACCACCTGCAAGCTATCAAGGACTCGCTGCCTATTGAGTCATCCGTTGGGATCCCTCCGAAGTCATCTGTTGTATCGGAGAAGACTTGTTCGTACCAGACAAACATCGACACGTGATCAATCAGCATCTCCTTCGACTCTTCGAGGAGAAGATCAATACAGATCAGCCTTTCTTGGAACAAGCCCAAAGATGAGCCATCATCTTTATTCGCTGGGCCGTCACAATCAGCTTTAGCCCAGGGAACCCCTCCTAGTGCATCACGTGCATGCAACTAAGTCTAAACGGCTTAACACATACTTCATTTGAGCAAAGCATGGAGTTTAAAGAAAGGTGAATTGTGGAGTAAATGTTGGACAGGATGCCAAGGGTCATCGAAGTAGGAGGGCTGTTCAATGCGAGTTGTTGCCCTGAGGAAAAGGGACAGCAAAGCATGATCATGTCTTATGTACGAGGGCGGATCTCACCGTATTGTGTGGGGAATCGGCCTGTAGCTTGAACATAGCAAAGGAGAGGCTTGAAGGCCTCCTGGTCTGCAAGTAGAAAGGAAAGTGGGACATCACGGTGCCTCGGCCAGTTACTGAGAAGAACGTGCCTTTTGAAGCTATATTTTGGGCAGTCTAATAGGAAGTGCTTCACCGTTTCGTTTGACTCACCACAGGCTAGGCAGCAGGAGGAGTCGACGGCCTTAATGCGATGCAGGTACTTGTTAAGAGGGATATGGCCTGTGCGAAGTTGAAATATTAGACTGATCTGGCCTCGTCAGAGCTCCTCTTCTTGGACCAGCTTAAGGAAGTGCTTAGACGGGAGCTTGGGGTCAATGCGAGAGAGCTTGGTGTATTGCGGGGAGGCCTTCCATAGTGTGTTCCACTTCCTCATAACCTTCTGGAGCAGGATCTGGCACATCGCAGATATTCCTATGGGAGGGCTGCCTTTAAAGTCTCTCAGGAGTTTGGGTAGAGACTTATCTGGGCTTGAGTGACCCCCGGCCGCTTCTTTGGCGGCTACATCAGCCATTTCATTTCCCTCGATCCCTTCGTGTCCAGCTACCTAGCGGAATTCCACTTGAAAGTCTGTCCCTTTTTGACTGCGCTTGAGATCCTGCAGCAGACGCTGAACTTCGACGGCTAAGTACTGGCCTGGACCAGCGTGGTGGTGGAGGGTCGCCTTCAGTGCAGCCTGGTTGTCGAGATTGATGGAGATGGGTACATTGGAGTTTTGTTCAGTGCTAATTAGATGGAGGGCTAAAAGTGTGCCTAGAACTTCAGCATCATACACAGTGTGTTCTGAGTCTGTGCCAAGGTGGAAGAACAGGGTTCGAGGCAGTTTGTTATCATGCAGAAGGACTGCTGCAGCCCCGATCTGTCCGTCCTAGCCAGAGCCATCGGAGTATACCCTGATTTGGGCCTGCTGGGAGCCATCTTGTGCTACAGAGTCATTGCGGGAATCTGGGATGGACTAGCTAGCAAGCGGGCGGGCACCTGGATGGGAGGTGACAGCTCGTATCTTCTCGAATTGCGCAGGGTGGAGGTGGTTGAGGTGGAGGAGGTGATGAAGCAGGGACTTGTGTCACTTGACATAGGTACGGGCACAGAGTTTGACTAGAGGACTGAGGGGGTGTGAAGGTGGTAGCGATACTAGACGTGTGGCGGCATGGGCACAGTGCTTTTCAATGAGGAGTTCCATTGGGAGGATGTTGGCATGAGCATCAAGGGTGTCCGTGGCAGACGTGGGCAACCCTCCCATAATGGCTCTTGCGGCCGTTCTCTGTGCCTGCGCGAGCGCTTTTATAGCGCCAATAGAGCCTAACCAACATTTGTTGAGACCCCCACCATGGATGGGTGTGCACCATACATCAGCTGCATAAAGCATCTTTGGAATCGCTACTCCTATGTACATCTGCCAGAGCTGAGCAGGTTTCAGTCCAAAGGAGGGCTTAGCGAGACGACTTAGCTGGTTAGTCCAGGCAGCTCCTTTTCCTGCTGCCTGTTGCACCTGAATATGCCAGCGGAGCTCCTGATCGAAAAGGACTCCCAGGTAACAAGCGCTGAGGCTGGGCTGGATAACGGCAAGATTGGGAATGACAAGTGGTGGACGTGTGAGCGCCCTCTTCTTTCCTGGGCATATAGGGTCCGTTTCCTTCACTTGTGTGAAGTCGAGAAGGGCAAACTTGCTTGGCTCAAATTGGGAGTTGTGGTTGTGAGACCACTGCATAGCACCTCCTTCACGTGTCATCATGTCAGCCAGGATTTGGTGCATGTCCACAAAGGAGTGGCCAATGGCCAAGAGGGCTGTGTCATCGACATATAAGAGGACGTATTCGTTTGTCTTTTGGGCTACCTTGGGGATGGAGAGAATATCAGCGTTGTAGAGAATATACAAGATCATGGAAAGCGGGTCGCCTTGACCAATGCCATTGATGATCTGAATAGCTGGCGAGACATAGTCATCAAAGCGTAGGACAGCGTGACGGTTGCTGAGCAGATTTTTCACAAATGAAATGTACTTAGCTGGAATGCCTTGTTTCCACATGTTATGTAGGAGCCGATCTGTAACAGCGTTGGGGAAAGCTCCTTCTATGTCTAGGAACAGGACCGAGGTGACTTGCTTTTGACACCAGGCATGCTTGACCTTCTGTATGAGCAAGTGCATCGAGTCAGTGGTGGTGCGTCCCGGACATCCTCTGAAATGTGTGGGTGGTAGCACTCCCTCGTGCTTCTCTCCTATAAAGGTAAGTTGTTTGGCAATAATAGCAGACAGCAGCTTAGCAGTAGTGTTTAGCAATGCAATTGGTCGATATGACTTGGGAACATCGTATCTTGGCTTGCCCAGTTTGCGAAGAACAATGGTTGTGAACTCCCGCCACGGACCAAAGTATGTATCTAAGGCAAAGAAAGCTCTATACAGGTGAAATAAAAATTCGATCAGTGTATCCATGCACTGCACCAGAACGACATTAGGGATTCTATCAGGACCCGGTGCCTTATACATGCTCAGCCAATCTGCATTTCTACGGATAGTATCTCGAGTGATGGGCTGAAATTTACATACTAGCCGAGGGTAGACACCCCCAGGATCAATATCTGTATGCTCTGGAGGTGGAGGGAAGAAGGCGGTGGCCAAGGCCTTTGCCTTGTCCTCATTGGAGTCTACTAGCTGTTCGTTACCTTCCGCATCCTTTACCTTTAAAGTTGGAATCCGAGTTTTTCCCCCATCACCCGATAGGGTTGAGATGTACCGGTTTGCCGTCCAGATGTGATTACTGCTGGCCTCATCTAGCCAGTTCTTCCAGTGCCGTTCTTTCGTTAAGCGAATGGCCTTGGTGTACTTAGCCTTGGCTGCCTGTAGGTCAGCATGGAGAGGGTGACCTGGCACATCGCGCAGCCTATAACATTTGCGGGTGAGGGAGACTATTGATTGTCGAAGTTTTCCCAGGTCCTTTGTCCACCATCGCTTGAAGTGAGGGCACGGGTTGGCTATGGGGACCATCTCGTCAATTGTGTGCTGGATAGCACCAATGATGTGCATTCCCGCATCGTCGACTTCCTGTAGAGTGGTCAATGCACGGGGGGGCTTGGCCGAGAGATACCCATCTAGCTTCTTTTCGAAGATTTCCCAATCCGTGCTAC
Source organism: Heterobasidion irregulare TC 32-1 (assembly GCF_000320585.1). Classification (NCBI taxonomy): domain Eukaryota; kingdom Fungi; phylum Basidiomycota; class Agaricomycetes; order Russulales; family Bondarzewiaceae; genus Heterobasidion; species Heterobasidion irregulare. The sequence continues at coordinate 136,153 of NW_009258198.1, read as the reverse complement.
GGAAGTCTCGCCTTGGAGGGAGGTCTTTGTGCAGAACTTGGAGGTCAAGAATACTTACTATGGGGAGATGGTCGGAGGTGGGTCCTTGAAGAGCGGGCATGGTGTCGCATAAAATGAGGGCTTCTAGCATGTGGGGTGTACAGAATACATTGTCAAGCCGAGACCATTTCTTTGAGACTAGGTATTGGTGTGTTGGGATACCAGGAGGGAGGGCCATGCGTAGGTCGAGGTCGGCTAGGGTATGAAGCAGGTAGTTGGCTTCCTCCATTGCCTCCGTCGTGAGAAGTCATGTTTCGTCAGCACAGTCCCAGAGAGGATGGTGCCGGTTAAAATCCCCTAGCCATATCAGGTGCATATTGGCATAGGGGAAAATGACATCACCTTTCTGTCGGCAGAAATCTCCCAGAGTGTTCAGCGTGTGTCGATGGTTGCAGTTATTGTAGATGTTGAACAGGGTGAGAATGCCAAAATCGCCTGTGAATTGAACCACTGTGACATCGTTGGAGAGGAATTCTATTTGTCGCCACGAGCAGGAGAGCAAATTGGAGCAAATTAGTAGTACCGAGCGTTTAGGCTCGTTTGAAGATGAGTGAGTCGAAGGGTATAGTACATGCCAGTCATGTGAGGCTCTGGTGTTCCCTAAGAAGTCGATGTACGGCTCTTGGAAAGCGATCACATCATACTCATCATACGCTCTCGTATTCAGAGACCTATGCTGGGTGATATCTGAGGTATTTACATTTTCCTGCCAGATGCATAATCGGGATGAGTACTCCTTAGGAGCGTCAATCATTGATCATCCCAGCACGTGGGAGGCAATTGCCTCTGTAAACCAGGTGGACCTAGGTCACTCTCGGGACATAGGGTCATGTAGGACAAAGAAGGAGATGCCTACATTTGCGGCGACTGGCCTCTTGAGGGCACCTGCAAGTGCTGAGATGGCACGTTTAAGGGCAGCCCATGGGACAGCTCCCTGTAGGGGTGCTGATCATGCTCGAGGTCATCTGGGTGGCAGATCTGAGACCGCTGATGAGTTGCAATCTGAGACTGTGTCTGCATCAGTGCAAAGTAGCCTGGAATAGTGGACTGCATATGAGGAGCAGCCAAAGCCGTTTTATCGCGAGTACTATGGACGGCAAATTTGTCAGGGTAATGGCAGTCCATAGGGACTTTAGCTGGTATCCAGAAGTGGGTACGAGGGTCTTCTGTGGGGAAGTACTTGTACTGGTTATCAGGTTGGCGTTCGTCAAGCAGCTGGCACCTTTTAAGGAATTCTGGACAATTCCGGTCCCAGCTGGCATGCGTGTTCACCCCACAGGACACACAATGGAGGGTCCGATATGCGTTGCAGTCAACAGTCTTATGACTGGTCTGACCACAAGTGCCGTATGCGCTCTGATGGTTGCAGTTACGAGCGATATGGCCATAGCCCTAGCAGTTACTGCACCGAATTGGTTCGGCCTTGAGCCATTCGGGTAGAACTCATCGCCCACGGATGGTGATACCATCCATGATCAATCGGTTTGCGATATCCATCAAAGAGACATTGAGAATGCAGTGACCTACCATTTGGGTAGGATGCCTCTTTTCTTTGGGCTTGACCCAGTGAGCGGAGGGAAGAGACAATGGGGGGAGCTTGTACCTTTCTTCAAGTTCCCTGAGATCAGCGGGGACATCTGGGCGGAAAGTGAAAGGGATGAAACGGAGGAGGAGAGGGAAGAGACAGAGTTTGACTGCTGCTCTGTTGCCAAAGGCATTCGCAAAGGGCGAGCTCACCGGGGGGGAGCGAATCCAGTCCGCGGCTTTCTTTGAATTGAATTGGAAGATGATTCCACCGTTCTGGATTCTAAAAGTGTCCTCAATAACTATGTCGCAGGAGGGACGGGGTTCGGCCATCTTGCAGAAGTGGATTGCCGTGTCGCGGATGGATTCGAGACTGCGTGCCGGGACTGTCTCGCTTCCAGGGTAGCTCAGATCAACAAGGATTTGCCTAGCTTTCAGAATAGACTGTCGGGCTACTTTGGGATCGACAAGGTTCTGCCCATGACCGCTGGCAGAGGTATTAAGGAGCGCATTGCGATACGACCGGGAGGGGTCAGGATGTGGGACGGAGGAGGTCGACAGGGTGGAGGAGATGGGGATGGAATCAACTTGTTTAGCGACCTCTTTCAGTTTCTCGAATACTTCCCGCATCCCCGTCAGGAGCATCTTGCTGTCCTCTGCTTGACTCTGGCGTGAACTTTCTATGTTGTCCTTTAGCTTCTGAAGTGAGTCTGATTCCGCTTGTGAGTGGGAAGGGAAGTCACATAGGGAGGCGATCGAGATTTCCACCGAGGAGCTGGAGGCCTTCAAAGATTCACTCATATAGGCAAGTTGATTAATGTCCAGACTCAGCTTGTCCAGAACCATTTCCGTAACTCTCCCTGCAATGCTCTCCACTTTTAAGTCCTCATCGATCTCTCCTAATAGCAATGCAACTGCCTGAACCAGTGTTTTTGCTGTAGCCAGCATTTTGGCACCCTGAGAGATATGCCATAGCGAGGCGCGTAGAGTGTCGATAGTGATTTCTTTGCCCAGGATAACCATCAAATTCTTTTCCAGTATAGTTTTTGCTTCATCCGCATCCTTTACTTCTGAAGGTGAGGCCTCCATGAGCTCGTCTATGTCCATTGAGCGCGTTGGGCGGCGCCCAGGTGAGCCAAGACCCTGAACCGTCGATGGTGACTTCATCGATTTCGATGCCCAGGTTAGGGGTGTCATGATGCGACCTTGAGCTCCTTAATGAGACTTATGCAGTGAGGTTAACTAGGTGTATTCGAAGTAGGTGGATTCTGAGAAGTTGTCGCGTTGACGAGATGCAGCGGTGCTGAGACGACAGCGATGACCACAAAATCCGGGGTCCTAGGGGTGCTGGGGTGCCTGAGATGGACGTTCTCCCTCCACAATTGGTAAAGCGCTTATTAAACGTGAGCTTGCGGCAAGTCTTATATGGGCGGCGGGCGTGGTGGTCGATTTTGCTGACAGGCGCGCCATTCGGGGGGATGATGATGCGGTCAAAGGCAGGCATCACAAGGGAAGAAGAGGAGGAGGAGGCCACGGAGCTGGGGGACAAGCTGAGGTGGGAGGAGGACAATGGTTGGAATAAGGCGGAAAAGTGGCTGCTGTTCTCATGGGAGAGGTTGGCGCTGGGGCGGATCTTGTCTTTGGGGAGCCAGCTGGTCTCGATCGTGCGCTCGACGATGATGGGCATGGTGTGCGGGGGAGCGCCTAGAACGGGGTACTCGAACTGGATGATGAGAAACTCGTGGAAGACGCTGCGCTTCCTCTTGCAGTGTTCTATGCTGGCGATGCGCGGACGGTCCTCTGAGGTGGTGGAGGTGAAGAGGATGAACCCCGCCCATCCAGTCACGTTGTAGATGAGTTCTTTCTTGGGAAAGTAGAGGACATCGTTGGGGCAGGACATGGCTCTATGTGAGGGGGAGAAACAAGGGAATGCGCTGGAGAGTAGGTCGCGCAGAGTAGCTGATAAGTGGTGCATAGTGACAGAGAGACTTGAAGGGCTATGGGCAGTGGGCACATCCGCATGCAACCGGCGAGGAGATGAGCGTCTAAGGGATTTGGTATTTGATGATCTCACATGCATGTGTATCTGCATACATCAGTGAAACAGTCAGCGACATTCCCTAAGATTGAACTTGCATGAGGCCTACTACTTATGTGTGTCGAAGATGAAAGCTTGTTGAATAGTAGTGACGCGACGTCATTTCTTTAATGAAGACGCTGTCATGTGATCAGGAAACCCTTCCCCTCGTTAGCAGCAGGTTCGACGAGCATGGCCTCCATCGATCCACCCTCTGACCGCAAACGCCCATGTAGCAAGCTCAATGCCGAGCTGCTCATAAATCACCCAGCACTTTACTTCGATGACGGAAACGTCATCTTACAGTGCGGCAAGGCCCTCTTCCGTGTCCACCGCAGCATTCTCACCTTATTCCAGGAGATGCTCGCCCCTGCGTGACACCCTGCGCGATTGTACGTTGCTCAAGGTTGTCGACGACAAGGACGCTATGGAGGCTTCTTTGAACACAATATACGATGGTTTGTGTGTAGACTCATTTGCAGCCTCGCCAATCAAAATCTCCTCATCCATTGTTCACTCGCCTGGTCCTTCTCTTCACTATCAATGCTTCTCAAATCACCACCGAGAACTTTCCGACCCTCTCCGGTATCCTCCACCTCGCGCGCCTCCAAAATGATGTCCTTGCGCGCCTCCACGCAGCCTGGCCCTCTGCCCTGGATAAACATCTCGCGTGCGCACGCACCCTCACCATGCTTCACAGCCGCACACCGAGGATCTGATTGTGCACCCTGCCGCAGTGATTGCGCCCCTCTGCTCCATCAACTACGCCGACAATGCCCTGCTCATCGCGCTTTTCTACGACCTCAGCCGCTGCACACCGCAGCTCGGCGGTGCCTGCGGGCATCATCTCGCCCCACTCTCGGTGCCTGCTGAACATGCAGGACCTGATGTCGCAGCCCGTAGAGGACTGGGAGCTCGTGAAGGGGCTGGTGCAGGGCACGCTCACGCTGCCAGGTCTCAGTCTGACGGGCCTATGTTCCACATGTCGCACGGAGGTGGTCAAATATGTGGGGCAACAGCAGGCGACATTGTGGGGATCTCCGAGCCGACACTTTGACCTCGCTGAACATTGATCGACACCACCCGTGCAAACCGGAATCTCAATTCCTGCTAATTATTTACCACTTTGTTCCCGTAATTCTGTGCTGTATTGTTGGTGTAGCGCTGCTTAATTCTCGCTTTCATGTCTGCTATCACGGAATGCTTTCATGTCCTATCCCACAGAATACAACATGCTGTACAATATATAATAAAACCATTGTCGTTCAAGATTCAGACCACAGTAAGACATTGATTTTCGGACATCAGTCCCGACGATCATGAGCTTATTATCTGAGAGAAGGTGTCAAGGATTGAGCCCGGTGAGGTTATCACCCTCCCGTACTGCTCCGCCGCTAGAGAGCCAGGCTTGTACTTGACTACGATTGGTGTGCCCAAGGGGCTCTGCAGAGAGGGACAAAGCATCATGAGAACAGGATGACAGAATTCTGAGCTCGGACGTGCCACAATCGTAGCAAGGCTCCACACCCATCTTCGATGTCCCTGTAATTTCTCCGCCACGAGGCAATTGCGCTAAACATCATGTCGTAAGACAAGATTGAAGACAAAACACTGAGAGCAATGAGTCTACTCACCAGGCGTTTGTAGTGATCGTACACCTCCGCCAGCTGCGGTGGTGGAATTGGATCATGCCAATAAGGATCAGTCTCTCCGAACCAAGGACGAACGAGGACCCTCGCGTTTTCTTTGCGCTTACCGAGTGGTGGCATCTTAATAATATACCAAGGGATGGTGACACCGACCTTGAATAATGGTGATTCAACTCAGCAAAAAGATGGTCGAACAAGCACACCGTCCAGACGCACCAGGCACTTGTTGACCCCTATCTCCGCTACATTGCTTCTATCCCAGGGGCCGTAGACGGCCTTGTTGTTCGAGTCTCTAGTGAGACAGCGGAAGTTCTCCATATGGTCGACCCGATGCAGTGTATCCTCAGTCAGTGAGTCGAGTGACAGACAATATTACATGGTATTATTTACAAAAGGTGTCCCAACAATTCTAAGAAGCAATCTGTTCGCAATATCTTCTTTCAAAGGGATGATGGTGTTGAGAGAAGCTTGGAATCGCAATCAGTCTGCACCGGTCGAAAAGATGCCCGATAGTCGAAGCACCTCACAGTATGTTAACTTGTGCAGCGCCTCCAAACCGCCGAAGTCCAACGGATATCCTGGAGGCGGAAATGGAGCAAACTCTTTGACTGATTGGTCCGGAATGTCGCCTTGGTGGCAGTGATACCTTTGCGGCACGTATGGGACAAAGTCGACATATGGGACAGGATCCATTATTCAGAGGGGAGGAGATGATAAGATGAAGATGTGCTATTGGGAGGGCATACCACTATGATGCATGTTTTTTATGATGCTGCTGGCCACGGAGGCCATGGTGACAGAGAGAAACTGCACGCACGCGCATCCTAGCAGTGATCGGTGTTGGACATTTGCCTCAGAGAAATTGGAAACTGTCAGTGTAAGGGATGGACAAAGGAGTCAATTCACAGATTGCACCGCTTGAGCTGTGGCGCCGTTCGGGTGGCCAGGTGCATCATCTAGATCACATGTGGCGGGTGCATCAGAGGAGCGGTGAAGTCATCGGTGGCATACATGTGAAGTTGAGGCCAGGTTGCCTACATGGAGCGCAAAAGTTATTTTGCAAGGACGGATTGAGGGAAAGAACAGCTACAAATATTTCTAGCAAAGTCCCAACTCTTCCAAGGTAATGTTGAGTCCCTGAGTGTCCAAACCTATGAGATGGAGAAAATCTGTATTTTGATAAACAATCAAGGTGCCTACAGAAGGACCGGTCAACAGCTCTGAAAGCAAGATTTTGAGCGAGATTTTGAGCAAGAAGTTCCTCCAAAGGCTTCATCCCGAGAACTACAATCAAGGTGCCTACAGAGGGACCGGTCAACAGCTCTGAAAGCAAGATTTTGAGCGAGATTTTGAGCAAGAAGTTCCTCCAAAGGCTTCATCCCAAGAACTGCCACCAAGGTGACTGAACACTATGAGACCCATACAGAGCATTGCACACCTTCGCTCCAGTCGCTCTCGGCGCTGACCAGTCATATTGTGAGGTTATATGCGAGGTCTGGTCCTCGTGATGTACCTAACCCCAGAGGGGCTGCATAGCCTGACCTTCGTGACCTTCGCATTGCAGATCTCTGATCAACAAAGAAGGAACACAATATGCACTTCGTACTGCCAGAAGAGATCCCAGGTACGACTTCCACCGACTGAGTATATTGAAAACCTAGCATCGGAGTTGAGCTGAGATTAGCGCAGAATAATCTGTTGTCGAGGAGCCATCTGGTCAAAACCTCATGCGTGCGTCTTAGAGCTGGTTGCCCTAGCCATGTTGCAAAGTCAAGATGGATGGACGCGAGGTAGATGTTAGTGAGCAAAGCTTCTTCCATAGTCATTAGCGAGCGAAGTTATTCTGGGAAATGAAAGAGAGGGATTGACAGCCAAAGAGGAGCTCTAGACGTACACCGTTATATGGGCACGATAGAGCCAGCTTGAGGCAAGCACTGAAGGACGAAAGGAGGGAGTAACAGCATAGTGATTCCGCCAGGTCCACAATTGCAACACCTAGACCAGCTTGAAGAAGAGACGAGAAACTGAAGGGAGGCTCGCTGCCTGCCAAAGGCCCAGAACTGTTGCGAGTTTCCAAAGTCATTGAGTTATGAGCCCTTCTCTCATTAGAACCTGCAAGGCATCTTGCTTGATGTCAAAACCTAAAGATTCGTGTGCAAACCTATTAGTATTGTTAGCTGGCCACGCACCGTGTCCTCTGATGTGATGTTCTGGATTCCAAACATCGCAAACAGTCAAGATAGTCGATGATGATAAAAGCGGAATCTCTGGAGATGTCGTCGTACACAGACGTGCATTCGACACACAGCAGATAGAAGGTAACTGTTTACGTGAATTCAGGTCCTATTTGCCCAACCTGGCTTATTTCCCTTTCGAGACAGTCACCGGACATTGCCTCGAATATCCCCTGGGGATATCCGTGGTATATTAGGAATATACCACAAATATACCACAAATATCCCCAGACCCCCCCTCAGTACATTCGTGGTATATCCGAGGCATAGTCACAAAATCCCTCGAATATCCCCAGGGGATATTCGGGGCTGGGCATATTCACGGTATATTTCAGGTTTATTCATGGTATATTTCAGGTATATTCAAGCTCATTATCATGAACCAATTGCTTGAAAATGTGCTCCATAAATAGAGAATAAATATATTAACAAATCATAATACTAATACATGCTATTGAAGGCTACACGACAATTCTAAGGCTTGAAAGATCTACAAAATATACTTGAAAAGGCGAGAGGTGCGAATCCCGGCTAGATGTTCCCCTGCATACGCAAGCAGCCACGGCGCACATCAGGGATGGGACGACCAGCACCTTGACGCAAGAATCTATTGCGGTGGCGGGAGCGGTGCGTCCGCGCGTGGCCTCGAATTCGAGGAGTACATTTTGGGGGGTGCGTCGGGCTGCGGCACCACGCCGTCGAACACGAGCACATCTGGTAGCACGCCACGCGCACAAACGCAGCCGCTGGCGAGTGCATCGGTGCCGGCAGCGTAGAGGCACATCCTGCGGACAAGCGGGGTGAGCATGCGTGTCAAGGCTGAGAAGATCAGTGTGGGAAGAGACAAGGTCACCGGGAAGGGTTGCAGCTTGATAAGGTTGGCGAGTGCAGGGAGCAAGGGGAATGGAAAGAATGCGGTGTAGTGCGGGGGTCAGTACTGCCGTGCGGGGGGTTAGCACTGTGACACGGAGAGCCCAGATGAACACTGGCCTCACTGATGTTGCTGCTGCTGCTGCTGCCCCAACGACATTGGCACTTGCGTGCGCACCGCAGACTCTGAGGCTAATCCGAGCCACCATGCGCATGAGAAACACAGATGCTAGCACCCACGCCAACGCCACCAAGCTCAGCCTGTGCTTACCCTTGATCTCATCCATCCAACGTTCACGCTCACACACGCAATACCCACCGTTCTGACAATTCTTGCCGCACACACGTCGTAGGCTGTGCTTGCAATCTCCTTCAGTCCCACCCCGGCCCGCCCTAAATGGACGCATATATGTGCTCTGATCCCGCATTTTCAGGCATTAGATCTGATTATATGAGAAAACCGGAACTATAGAGCATATGGAAACATGTTTCAGTGGGAGAAAGACTCACCAAGGTATGTGCACACTGGAGGCTCCTAGAGGGTAAGACGAAGAGAGCACTTAAGAGAAATCTCGACGCTGTCCGACGACGCGCACTCATCAGGTGACTATCGAAATGGATGAGTCATCTCCCAGCTGGGATTGACTGGGGGATATTTGAGGGATATTCCCTGATCAGTATATTCCGGGTATATTCCAGGTATATTGCTAATATACCCCGAATATCCCCTGGGGATATTTGGGGGCAATGTGCGGTGAGTACATTCAAGTTGCCTGAACCTCGTTGCGACCTCACATCGAGTGATCTATCGGTCAACATTGAACTTCCTTCCAACCAGCTCGAGCTGAACATTGACCAGCACACCCAACCTCATTATTATCGAGATCGCTCCATGGATAGCACATTGCGACTTCCTACCGAGATCATCGCTAAGATCTTCGTCCACTGCCTCCCCCGTCTATCCGACGCCACGGATGAATTGGCTTCATTCAAGTTACGCAATGCGCCTACCCTCTTGACAACGGTCTGCAAGAGATGGCGGGATATTGCTCTGGACACCCCTCAATTATGGTCCAATATCTATATTGGGGCACCCCAAGAAGCATTCACGTCGTCTGCCAAACAGACACTTGGATCTTGGCTTGCTCATTCTACTTATTTTCCTCTCAACATCACCATCTATGCCATGGGTATTGGAGACTACATAGAGGCCTGCTTTGACATGCTGGTCGCTCACGCTCACCGTTGGGCGTGTGTCATCGTTCTGGATGCCACAGTCGCATTGAACTTATTATCCCGTCACCCAGACAGACAGCAGTCCATCCTATCCAGATTTATCTTCGAAAGATGCATTAAAGATATAGACTCGAGCGAAATCGATTCTCTTTCGGACCTCTTATGCCATGCCCCTCGACTTCGGGAAGTATCCATGCACTTCACATCGACACAATGGACATTACCTTGGACCAATTTGACGCACCTTTCGCTGCGTCCATATCATCCCGCCAGCATTCCTGACACGGTCGATATGTTATCGCAGTGCAGTAACCTCACCTCTCTGCATCTCAATTTTGCAGATTCACGCATTGATCTCATCTGGGACACCGAGGACGCTATGTTCCCTCCACTAGTCATGCATCATTTGCAGTTTTTGATGATTAAAACGCATGTACGGGAGGTTTGCCAACTGCTCCTGGATGCTTTTGAATTTCGGGAGCTACAGCACCTGCTCATCCATATTCTGATGGATTTCAGGAGGTCAGAGATATTCGTTCCGCCTCCATGGCCGGCACTCCGCCGTGTGCTTTCACACAGCACCCATTCGATGGAGATATTCGACCTCCATCTCTTCGACTGGAAATGTGATGACGACCTGGCTGACATTCTCGCCACCCTGCCAAACCTCACTTCGATCTCAACCTGCCTAGTCTCCGACGTCCTGATGGACCGCCTCACGTTGAAGTTTTCCCCTGACGGACGCTTGACATCCGGCCAAAATCTGAGGTTGCGAGAGCTGGAGATCGGACAGAAGTACAATGATGACATCTGGAAGGACGACGGTGTGAATCCGGAGGCATCGCACACGAATTTCCTGGATATGGCTGAATCGCGCGTCTCGCTGCCCGCGAATGCAGTCGACACCGATGGCGGTGCGATTACTCGGCTCAGGACGCTCCGATTCGGCGGGAAGAAGATGGAGGCCATGGAGAGCGACGCACCCGCCGAATGCGCACGGATGAGAGCGCTGGAGGACCAAGGATTGTCGTTTGTCGTTATGCCGCATGACTGTCTTTTGTCCCTGCATTAGCTGACTTTTCACTGGAATTTTTTGGGATTTGCAGCTATATCTTGAAAGTCGATGGCCTCGGACACGACATCATTTTGTGTAGCGAAATTCCTGTTCGGTAGTTTTTTTGATGATACTCAACTCTCACGCACCGTCTGTACTACTTCCGCACATTATTCGCTACATGTACGCTCATGCTCAGCCGGCATATCACACTTCCAATTTGACTTTGGGCGACAGGCGCCGCGAAAGGCAGTTTGCTGTTGGAGGTTGAGCGTGGACATTCATCCTCGTCGACGTTGCCTCGTCCGGCGGAGACGACGAGTCACGATTTATTTACGGGATATGCGATCAGCGCGCACGACGACGCTATCACGGTGCTATCGCTGTCCTCCTTGTGCGGCGTGCGGCGGGGTGCGCTTCTCCTTCGTGCTGTGGGCTAGGCGCCTTGTCATATCCCCCAAGTCATGCGAGCTGAACGGGCTCGGGTTTCTTTGTCCTGCGCCATGGTTCTCGAGAGGCACTGTGGGCGTGGATGTGCGTGCGGTCGGGCTATTCATGCATACTGCTCGTGTGTTCGTGCCACGCTTGTGGCGTGTGGCGCGTAGCATTGTAGGTGCATTATTCGTCGTTGCGGGCATCGATCACGGTATTCGTTCGATTCACCTCTTTTTAACTGGCCGGAACCGGCCTTTGGGAATGGTCGCGGACGGGGCTCGCTCACCCTTCCCATCGACAGATGTTGAATCGTTTCCTTCTATTTCTCTGGGCGCCCACCTTGTAGATGGCGGGAATCGCCCCTGCGGAATATATAGACGCGATGATCCCGAAGTGTGGTGAGTGACATGAATGCTTGTGCGATCACAGATCTGCTTATGATTCTGACGATTGAGCCGAGGGACGGAGTCTCTACGAGTCCCTCTCTTTCGGATTAGTTGAGCGCGCTGCTGATAAATGACATCACAAGGAACCAAGGAGCGGTTATACGCCTCACTGTCAGCGAGCCGCATGGCGCGCTCTGGCCGTGGAGCGCCCGTATAGAGCTGCGCAGTTGGGACTCCCGAGTGCAGACAAGCACATCATCCGCACCCTGTTCGGTGTCCGTGAGTGAATACTCTCCATACGCAAATAGGCAAAGTGCGAAGGGGAATTAGTTGACGTCGGGTCATGCGGGCGGCCACATCGTAGAAACACGCGATATTGAGCTCGAGACTCCCGCAGGCAGCTGCCCGATCGAGCGTAACGGCATCCTGTGTAAGCTGTCTTCAGCAAAATTGACGGTGATGTTCTATGCGGCATTTCGTGGCGCCTAATGGTGAGTACGCCTTGATGATCTCGTGGCGTCATCGCCATCGAGCACTGCCTAGGCAGCCTTTAAAGCCTCGCACCCATCTTCACACCGCCTCTCGAGTGCACTCCCACCCTCCTCCTCATCTCCTTACCAGACAGATATGGATCGCTTCCTGCGCGTTCTGTCCCCCGACCGCTCCAAGGCAACTTCGACACGGGACCCTCCACGCCCGTACGCCCGCCGCCTGTTCCAAGCCCAAAGCGACCCCTTCGCCGCCGCGGTCGCCCCGCCGCTCGACGAGCCCGCGGCCACGCGCAAGTCACGCCAGCGCGCGGAGGCGGAGGCGCGCAGGGTAAGCAGCGCCATCGACGAGCAGCTCCGGAAGGAGCACGTCGAGGCGGCGGTGCGCAGGGCGCGCGGGCGCGTCCCGATCACGGCGCGCCTGCACGCCGTGCACGCAAATGTGTTTCGCCCGCAAGCCGAGCCCGACTCGGAGATGCCTGCGTCGGACGCGGACGCGCTGGACCCGGTGCGCAGGCCGAGGGTGCATTTCGAGGAGATCACGAAGTTTTTGGAGCTCGATCTCGCTACAGGTACGTGCGTGCGCCGGTGTTGGTGTTGGTGTTGGTGTCGGTGTCGGTGACGGTGCTGGCCGTTGATGACATGCCTGATTATCAGAGCCGGCTAATTATCGTACGCGCTCGAGGCACAAACTCAGTATACTGATCAGCGTCAAGTTCGAAGAACTCTCGACGGACGTGTATGACGAGCTCCTGCGACGAAGGAGTAACTTTGAGGGAAATGGACGTGCGTATTGTGTCGGTCTCTCGCCTGCTCTGTTGAAAGTGCGATACCATTACAGCCTTTGTTCCTCATCTGCCCTACCAGGACGATTTCCACCCCAAGCGTCTTAGCCATCGTCAGTCGCTTTCGAGCCTAGGAGAGTCTGCATTCGCACATCTAGCAGGCGACATCTGTTATGAACTCTTGAGACGGTTTCCGGAGATCGAACCTCAGGTGCATCCGCAAATATATCTCTTCTTGGGGTTCTTCGACTGAACATCAGTAAGTTGGGAAGTCCCCTGAAACGCCCTGAAATGCCCTGAAATAGGGCATTTCAGGGTTTCAGGCGAGTTTCAGACACCCAGTCTACAGGTATCCTAATTTGGGGTTTGCAGGTCATTCAGGTACTTCAATTTCAGCCGTCTCAGCGCAACCAGTCACTTTCAGCATCACTAGTCATTTTCAGCGCGGCAAGTCACGTCAGACTGCCAGTAGCTTAGATGTTCAGCTGTTTCGTCACATTCAGAGGTTGTCAGAATATCAGAGTATCTTTCTGTCAGACTGTTTGATCACATCAGACCATCAAAGTATCAGACCCTCAGATTACAAGTCATCGGAAAGCACATCAGAGCAGACAGACCATACAGGGGGCAGAGTTGTCAGGTTAGCTTTCAAATGGATGCGAAGCGCGAGAAATAAGCACGAGAAATGCACGTATTATAAGCTGAAGAATTGAGATACAGCAGAGGGAAAACCACCGGCGTCTCGCTGCACCTCCTTTGCTCCAGCAAACAATCAAGAACCTAGCTATTGAGATATCAATGAATGCAATGATGTATATGCAGGAGAATCACTCACCGAATCTCGAAAGAGGTGGGTAGAACATCAAGCGTCATCGTAATCATCCTCGTCAGTCTCACCACACTGAGTGCGATCGAGACAATCCTCATTGTCCTCATAATCATTATTCATACCATCATCTTCGGCATACCGATCGTCGCTGTCATTAAGTCTGTCGTCATCCAATAGATCGTGCTCATCGTTACTTGGAGGGGGGCTGCTACGGTCAACGATCGCGTTTTCGTCGTCGTCAAAGCCCCGATCCTCAATGTCATCGCCGTTTGCCAAATAACGGCTGATTCGTTCAGCCAGCTCGTCCTGTCGGTGTGGTTTCTTGAGGAAGGTCCGAATCGTGAGTCCCTGCCGCAAGTCCTGTGTCTTTGTTCCACAGTGTTCCTCTGAGAAGCTCGTGTTTAAAGGCTTGAAGGAACCAGTGGAATACGCTAAAAACGCGCGTTTAACCTGAAAAGCTATGAATATAAACCAATTGACAAGAACAGCACACTCACGGCCAGTACAGCAAGGCAGAGCGACCCGACAGGGTAATACTTCTGTGTGAAAATAGACCCCTGCGTCGATTTGACGTGCATTGCTAGAACCTTCACAATATAGATTGATTGCATTGCACCCTCGGGGCGCTGTGCAGAGCATGAGCAGGACTCAAATAGAGAAAAATTACACGCACCTCGGGATCTGGCGTAGCCCAGTACGCAGCCCCGTATTTGGGCTGTAAAGCCTTCTGGACAAAAGCCTTCACAGTGTTCTTATTGCCCAAAGAAGCGACAGTAGACTTCACTGCCTGGATGGCCTTCGTTTGAAACCTGCGATGCCAATCATAGACGGCCTGGCGTGCCTAACATCAGCAAACTGGGAAGCGTCTGTACAGAGCTGGACAGATGCTCCAGAGCCCTAGATGCCCCTAGCAAGTCCCCGATTAGACAGACACTATGACTTCTGGTCAGTGTCTGGACATATCTGTCCAGATGCACCATATATGGAAGTGATTAGATAATTGATGTCAATAGATGACCGCAAAAATTAATCTGTACTAAGCAAGGATTGAACCCAGAACCTCTTGAACTATTCACTGGCTAAGAGCAATGTGAGTACCAGAATTATCCACTCCACCATATGGCCATGATATCTTTTGTAAACAATTAGCTTATATCGCACTTTTTGGGACTTCACAGAATTTGAGATGCCTAAACCCTGTGAGGTGTCATCTATTTTCGCATGTTTAGCATCTATCCATGGAAGAATGATGGCATATGATACATCATTCGAATGCTATGATACAGGGAAGTATCCCAATACCACTCATGAGCTGAAATCTAACAGATAGCATCAATGTCAATTAAAATCTTTGAAGTCCAACAAATGTATTTCTTGATTTTCCAGTACTGTGGGAATCTTACATACTCTGCCTTCCGGAAATGTGCTCCTAGTCAACTTATTGATAGAGCACCTTATCTGCCTAGATCTGGCCATACACAGATATCTAGCCAGATATCCCCAGATGACCTAAGCATCTAGGAGCATCTGGGGCTCTGGGACTGGCTGGGACCGGTTACAGGTTTGCTGATGAACGGTAGTTCTGGAGATTATTGTGCATCAAAAGGGAGAGAAAGTGGTGACTTACAATGAGATAAACTTTATCACGGACCGGCATCGGTGTGTACTTGATACCAGGACAAACTAAGTTGATGGTTTGCTGAAGGGCTGTACGGAAAAGCGTCACGCCATCGTCGCCGTCAAGATTCCAGGGGTCGTCTTGAATGCCGTAGAAGTCAAGAAGAGTCGGAATGATTTTGGAGTCCCAGTGTTTCTTCGCCCACTCAGGAAGCTGTGATTTCGAGAGTGACTTTGCTGGACCGACTTGAGATCGTGGCCGACGCAAGGCATTCATGTCTACGGGTGTTTCGTCCTCATTCAGTGCGACAACGACCGTGTTCTATTTCAGAGAAGGTGCAGAAGAAGGGGGATTACATTATACAATTCGAATCAAAGTGTTGGTGGAACGTACCAGCTTACGAGTAGACGCTTTTGCCTTCACGGCATCCTCCTTAGGTGTAGCAACATTGACATCCGTAAATCCCCCTTCTATGTCTGAATCCGGACTCCCCTCCTCAGAGTCGATATTTCTCTCTTCTGAACGAGAGATTCGAGGCTTGATGCGGCGAATTGTAGCCTGGGGAACGGACGGAGTTCGGCGAGCTTGTTGGATGAGGGTAGAGGGAAGCAGCATGCAGGAGGGTGTCTTCGAATGAAGTGAAGGGGACGTAGCGGTATGACCCTTCAGCTTAGAAGACACCTTCTCGCGCCAGTCTGCCTCGAGAGCAGAATGTTGTGCTCCCTTACTCTTCTTTCTTGCTGGTGCGGACAAATTGGACAATTCCGCAGTCCTAGTAGACGATAGATGAGTTGAAACTTGGAGAGATCACAGATAGATACTTACAATAAGGTTCGTTTCGGGGCTCGCGCTACTTCTCGTACAGCAGATACTGATAGGCGGACCTCTGTTGCCCTTGCCTTGCGCTTTTCTGCTTGAGTACGGTGCTGATGAGCGGGAAGAAGATAAGCTGTGATCAGATAAGATCATCAGGCACTTACCTTTTTTGAACTGGCAGGTGACTTGGTCGAGCCATCCATCACATCCATATCGTCGCTGACGATGCCGCCGTCCTCTTCATCTTCGTGAATGTGCCTCTGGTACGAGATCTTTCTGTCATGAATACTATCATCAACATCCATAGCTGTCAAGTTATTAGCTTCAACCAATCCATCTGTCGCCGGTATGTCTTCGTTCCTGTCTCTCTCGTCTACTGAAGCATTGAGATAAGCTTCTTCAGCGCGATCCTCTCGACGTCTCTGATCCTCAAGCTGAGCCAACTTCTTTATCCCTTCAGCCTCAGACTTCTTTGCTGCCTCTGTAGACTGGGACTTAGCTTGTACAACGCTGGCCTTTGCAGAGCGCTTGGCCTGTGCGCTCTTTGCAACCTCAGCTCGGGTACGTTTGAACAACCCAGCACTATTTGCGGGGTGTGGGTTGATTGACCGTTGACTACGGCGCATTGGTTTGTCCACATGATGCCCCTCCTTTGCTTGGAAGTCGCCTGATTGCCGATCTGCAGGGACCTGCCATCTGCTCAGTGTCTCCTTGTTCGCTTGGGGGTTGCCTGATTGCCGATTTTCAGAGACCTGCCGTCTGTTCAGTGCCGGTGAGTACAGCATTAGACTCTAGGGCATATGAGTCATAGGCCTCACGTTGACACCGACTCCTTTCTAACGACAGGCGAAGCGCTCAGTTCTTTCTTCTTCGATGAGGAAGAACTTGAGTTCGGATGTCAGCCAACAGTATTTGTTCAAGGTGATGTATATTCAACGTACTGCGCAGTCAAGCTGATTGCATTATCCTCGTCGATTATGGTATGCGAAGCTCTCTCTTGGGATTGATTAGTCGAAGCTGACGTCCATGTTTGTTTTGCTGTAGCCGAAACCATGAGGAAAATCGCAGTGCTGCCTGGAGAAGAGGATGAGATGACTTGGAAGAGATGAGTTGCTCAGTGCAACGTGGACGCGCATATACGCTAATTGGCGACGGAATTAATGTTTACCTCCACGCTAGCGACTGTTTGCTGAACCCCAACCCTAGTCTATCGTTGCACCTTTCACGGTCAAATCCATCATCCCTATCCCCCCCTCCCTCTCCTCTTCAAAGTAAACCTTGTATCATCTTCATCAATATGAACTTTTTTTGTGACCCCTGCAACCGTTCCTTCCGTAAACACGCTGGTCTCAAAAAGCATCTCGTTGCACACCACTGGCATTTCAAGGGCCCGGAAGTCCCTCGCTCGACATTCCACTATCACAGCAAGCTTGATGGTACATCTTTTATTAATAAATGAAGCTCATTCTGATATCCTTTCTGCCTGTCAGCAAGGCCCTGCAACAGTGGTGGCAATTTTGTGCCACGTAATGCATCCCCTGAACCGCCAGATCATGAATCTGTTGACTGGACACCCTTCCCTGACCGACCAACATTTGAATGCGCAAGCCTCCTATTTGAGAAGATGCGTGCGTCTATCGGCAGCATCAACGAACTCTTCAACATTCTCGCGGCTAAGAATGTGCTGGATAATGCCGGTGAGAATATATTTGCGAGTGCACGGGATATGTATAATACTATCGACAGCATCCCATTCGGCGACTTACCGTGGCACTCGTTCGGAATCAAATATGCAGGCCCAGTCGACAAACACTCTCCTTCATGGAAGACAGAAACATATGTAATTCACACTCGAAACGCAAGCGATGTTGTCGCTCGTATTGTGAATAACCCAACATTCGATGGAAAATTCGACTATACCGCATTTGAGGAGTTTGTTGGTCCTCATGAGCAGAGGTTTTCGAACCTAATGTCCGGTCGATGGGCCTGGAAGAAATCAGTCAGTAGATTCCTTTCTCTTGAGTACATTTCCTGATATTCTTTGCTAGGATGTGATTGCAGAAGATCCGGGAACCCACGGCGCGATGCTGGTGCCCATTGTACTCGGTGCAGACAAAACGACAGTATCCGTCGGCACAGGCAACACAGAATTTCACCCGCTCTATATCTCAGTTGGGAATCTAGACAACTCTGCGCGGCGTGCTCACGGATGTGGCTTGATTCCTTTATCATTTTTGTCAATCCCTAAGAGTATGTATCTCCTTTCGCTATCTCACTTTTGCTGACATACAAAAGCTTGTCGACAATTCACAGAAGATAATGAATACCGCCTTTTTCGCAAGCAGCTCTACCATGCATCGATTGCACACATACTCAGCCCATTGCGGGATGGAATGACAAGCCCAGTTGTCTTGCGCTGCCCAGATGGGCACTTTCGGCGCGCAATCTATGAAATCGGGCCGTTCATTGCCGACTATCCCGAGCAAGTCGTGTTGGCTGGAATTGTGCAAGGATGGTGTCCGGGGTGAGTTTATAATCTCCATGTGCTCTTATCTCGAACTAAGCATTTCACAATCAGATGTCTTGCGCAACCGCATAGGGGCGCTTTTGATGATGCCGGAGACCCGCGCTTTCACGCACATACCCATCAGCTCCGAGAGACTTTTGATTCTGAAACCCTATGGTACACTTATGGCGTCGTTGAGAATGTCATCGTGAGTATTAAGAATCTATTATTTCATTTGTCACTTAACATTCCTGCACTAGCCATTCACAGATTTTTTCCCTCGTGCCGATATCTATGAACTGATCACTCCGGATTTACTTCATCAACTCATCAAAGGAACTTTCAAAGATCATCTCGTGACGTGGATCCAGGACTACCTCGAGTTGACACATGGATCGACAGAGGCAAAGAAGATCCTTGACGATATTGATCGCAGGTATGTTTTTATATATGGATTCAACACTAGCCCAGACTGATAATTGCTGCGTAGGATTGCCGTAGTCCCTGCCTTCCCTGGCCTTCGACGATTCCCTGAAGGACGCAATTTCAAACAATGGACTGGCAACGATTCAAAGGCGCTCATGAAGGTACGCTTTGATAAGATGGCTGACTTAGAAATTTGATAACATAAGTTACAGGTCTTTCTTCCTGCAATTGTCGGATATGTGCCTGATGCCATGGTTCAATCAGTCGCGGCATTTCTTGACTTCTGTTACCGTGCACGGCATTCCACGCACACGACAACCACCCTCAATGCTATGGACCATGCACTTACCCGGTTTCATCACTACCGTGTCATATTTCAGGAGTCTGGCATCCGGCCGGATGGGTTTTTCCCCCCGCGTCAGCATTCACTCGTACATTATGTTACAAGGATCAAACAGTATGGCTCCCCTAATGGACTTTCATCCTCAATCACCGAGTCAAAACATATTGAAGCCGTCAAGAAACCGTGGCGCCGGACAAATAAGCATATGCCCCTCGGCCAGATCCTCCGTATCAACACCCGAAATAGTCAGCTAGCAGCGGCACGAACGGAATTCACACGCCGTGGGATGCTTGATGGAGATGTACTTTCAGATGCTTATCGAGAAGCTGGTTTGCGCGCCGAAGAAGATATTGAAGATGCCGAAGATGCAAGATACAGTGATTTACGAGATGCAGAGGATGTCGATGGGCCACATACCCAGTCGATGGTCAAACTTGCTTTGAAATCAGGTCAGCTCTTGCTCCTCATGCCGAAAATCATTTCTAAGTCGAGATCCTCTTGAGCAGCACACACCAAGATGATCTATGACCTCGCGCAGGAACTTGGCCGCACAGGCCCCGAATTGAAAACATTAATGCAACACTTCTTATTCGAGCAACTCTACGGACATGGCGAGCATGACATCACCGCAGACGATATCTCTGCAGATGACTTGCCTCGCTTTAAGGGACGATTGTCGATATACCATTCTGCCACCATCACTTTCTATTGCCCCACGGAGCTCGCAGGCATTGGGGGTATGCGCCGTGAGACAGTTCGGAGCACACCACGATGGTATGGGAAAGACGAGCGCCGCGACACCGTTCTTGTCCAGGTCGGCCCTGAAGATGATCTCATGCGGGGTATGCTTGTTGCGCGTGTGCTCCGCTTCGTTTCATTCATTCATCAGGGTGTGCGATATCCATGTGCTATAGTGAATTGGTTTGTACCGAAGGACAACGAACCGGATCGACTGACTGGGATGTGGATTGTGAAGCCAGAGAAGTTGAATGGACAAAGAAGTATCGGCATTGTCCATGTTGACACTATCTTCCGTGCTTGCCAGCTGATCGGGGTGTATGGCACGACACCCATTCCTCTCGACTTTCATTTTTCTTACTCGTTAGACACATTCAAAGAATTCTATGTAAACTCCTATGTAGATTACCATGCACAT
Source organism: Heterobasidion irregulare TC 32-1 (assembly GCF_000320585.1). NCBI lineage: Eukaryota > Fungi > Basidiomycota > Agaricomycetes > Russulales > Bondarzewiaceae > Heterobasidion > Heterobasidion irregulare. The sequence continues at coordinate 115,682 of NW_009258198.1, read as the reverse complement.
GAGTCTAGTATAATGTAGGCTCTCATACTTCAGATCTGAACCTCTGCACTGTCGGAAGTCCTGAAGTTCGATCGGTCTGAAACTTTGAGGTGTCGGAACCTCTGAATGCCGCACTGGCTGGTAGCCCTGGCATATATGAGACCTCTGATGATTCAGAAACGATCTTCACATTGTCCTGAAGACCATGAAAACTCTGAAGCCCTATCGGCACTTATCTGATGATCTGAAGAGCTCTGAAGGCCTGCGGCAAGTCTCACCAGGTCGTTCAGGCTCTCAGCAGACACGACAAAGTGCTGATGAAGGTACTTCCAGACCGCCGGATATCTATTTGACAAGCCAGTCTCTGGTGATGACAACTGGGAGAGCCCACGATCCCTTCGCGCATCCAGAAGGAGCATCTACTCATCGCTTCCGTCTCTGTCCTTTGCGTCAGCAACTAAGTCATCGTTGAGTCTGGCATCCTCGTTGCTAATGTCACGCGGCCCCTCTGTACTCGACTCGAGTGCAAAAAAAGATCTCCCCAAAGAGATCGTCCCATCACATATCCGAGACATAATCAAGGGATACACGGTTGACCCAGATCTCGACTTCTTCGACGACGGAGACGGGCTGCCTTTCGTTTCGGATGTTTCGCCTGTCCTAGACGTTCCCTCAGAGCCCCCGCAGAATTCCGACGCCGAGTTGATCGTCATCGGAGACTTCTCTGCAGACGATGGAGCCGGCGCGCGATCAGAGAGTCAACCCTCGCTGCTCCCACAGAGTTATATCATCAATACGGTGTCCAATACGACGTCCACGGTGTCATCTCTGGGCAGCTCGATGTTCGACACGTTCACGTATTACAAAGAGCTGCGCGAGGCCCGCGCCGATTCGGATTATGAAGCGATATTGAAGCGGCTCTGGAGCGAGTGGCTCGCTGCGGGGGCATCGGTGGGCATTTTCACTTTACTCTCATAATTAGGTGACTCATCCGTTCTGTGCGTACAACAGCTGACTACTATTGCTGGGTTTGTAGTTGTCGTTCTATGGGACCTCTTGGTGCTGACTGCGCCTCCTCCGCTATGATTGGATGCTTAGTTTCAGCTTCAGCGTGTTTGGGTACACGCCTGATACTGTGTTTGGCATCGAGGGGTTTGCGAAGGGTGCGGTTGCGTTGTCCAGCGTCACGGCTGGGATCGGCATATGCGTCGACGCCTGGTTCCTCGCGACCTACAGCAGCGCTAACGCGCAGAAGTTCAAGGTACGCTCCGCGTCCCCGAATGTGACTCGTTCCAGAGACCATTCTCGCATGCCCACGGTTATCCGCACAGGCGCTCGCCACGGACGTCTACTCCTCGTTCTTTTTCTTCTCCATCGCATCGCGCCTGCCCATCCTAATGCTGCTCTGCACCTCGGTCGCGGTGATGCTCCTGCTGTTCGCTATCGCGTGGTCGAACTGGGGCGACATCGTCGTCGTCGCATCTGTCTTCGCGTTCACGGTGTACTATCTGCAGTATATCGTCCTCGCGGTGCACTGTGCGCTGCGCGCGGCGAGGTGGGCGGCTTGGGCTGCGCTGTGGGTGTGCAGGACCGTCGTGCACGCAGAGGCTGGCTCTGTTCCATTGCAGCTGTATGCTTGGCTCGTCGGCGCGCATATGTGGTGAGCTGCAGCCCGCGACACTCTTCGAGTGTACCCCTACCTGTTGATTTTTCCAGTTTTTTCTCCTCAGCCATAGGACTGTCCCACAAGCGGCATCTGTTGTACATTGCATCTGAATCAAATTAACTTACGAGCGCGTTGGGTGCCTCCTCCTGCCGGCCATTGATTCCTGTGCTCAAGGATTGCAAGGACCCATGGCAATAGTCTTGGACGTCCTAGGACGTCTGCGGTCTCGCACGAGCTCAATTGATGTAAATGCCCTGCCAGAGGTCCTGTTGCAGAGTCTACAGGTCCCGCAGACCGTATGCTGCGCTCGCGTCGCGATTCGGATTGTATGTATGCTACGCCAGGCCTGCTGATGGTAGTATGAAGTGGCGCTCAGAGTAGCTCGCGGTTGAGTGTATACGACAATCTAAATTATTTTGGCACACGGGTGTATATGCGTGATCCGGCTGTGCACGGCGCAGCAATGCTTGACACGTCGAGAGTAGACATGTGAATCGATCAGAGCAAAGATTTCCAGGTCAGAGAAGTTGGCGACCCATTCAACCAGATTGACAAATCTCCAGGCATGGTGGGTCCGCGGCTGTCCTCGGGCCGCTGAGTCTACGGAACTTCCCGAGCGTGTTTCGGGTCGAAGTGACATCGTTCTCTTCCGTGTGACCTCTCCTCCAATTTTATTTCTCAGCGACGATCGCGAAACACCACACTTTACTGGCGGGGGTTGAGTTCAGATGCCAACTCTGGCGTGGTGTACCGCAGTGCCAAATTTGGGTGGCAAATGAACAAGTTGATTGAGTAGTCATGGAACTCGGACTCGTCGGACGTGCAGACGCCACCAACACATGTACTCGTATGTATCTATTATTACGGTTTGACTTCCCGAAACGTCTGACCACCTCACACTCACACACGACGTTTCAGGGCACGCTGATGATGCCAGAGGACCGATGTATCCGCCCGTGTCCCAGAACGGGCATGCCAGTGCCATGCCTTAGGAACCGAATGCCAGTCGCCAATTTCTACAATGTTAAGCTTTCGAGTCATGTTATCGGCGGTTTGCGAAGAGCCATATCGTGTGCAATGATGTAGAGTCAGGTGGATCCTTTCGCAGATGGAGATGCACGTACGTCCTCCGTTGTACGGTCATCTGGACATACTCCTACACACTCTCACCTCAGCGTCCTTGCGTCCTCACGTCCTCGCTTGGGGTTTTTGCCGGATCTCCATGATATAGAAGCGATCTCACCTTGCTCTGCTCTCCAAACACTTCTCGCGGCTTTCTGATCCAGGACATCCTTTTCAAAGGTGAGGACTGCCGGGGCTGCTTTTGCGCACATGGAGTGGAGATAATTACCCTTTCAAGACAGACCTCGTGTTTCCTCGTCATCAGTCTGCTGGAGTTATGCCAGCACCTGACACGCAATCTTCTGTTGAGCTGCCAAGGTCTGAACACGAAATCCAAATAGCCCCATCAGGCGACGCATTATCATATCAACAGGCGCATCTCCGGCGACAGTGCAGATAGCGAAGTGAAGATGATATTAAAGTGGAAACTGGTGGAAAAGCATTACTTTTTTGGTGAGTGACAGAGAAGCCCACGCCTGCAGGGGGCTCCATTCTATTTTGATTTTTCAAGCGCAAAGTTATTCAACCACGGGTCATATGATATTGGTCCAGAATAATCATTGGCGGCTCACTCACTGCGATATCGTTTCGACACGGAAAGCATGCGGGTGAAGCACGGAACATTTGAGAGTGGGAACTCCGGAGCATCGCTTGCGGTCGGAGCGTGTACCTCGAAGGTATGAACATCGTGAGAAGGCAAGGCTTCTTATGAGTAAACACCCCTCAAATTCCATCTAGCATCTTATCGAGGACAATGGGGCGATTGTGCATGACCAAGACACCGTAAATTTATGCGTAGAAAGCTCATCCATTCCACGGTCAACAGCCATTTATACTCTATGGTGCTTCTGCGCCGAATTCGACTGCTGTAACCCGGTGCACTACAAATAGCTCGCTGACCTGCCTGTGTGGTAGCATCTGCCTCTTTACTGACTGCGTATCACAAGTTCACAATGACCGCAAAGACTTTTTCGAGCCAATCAGACCCGAAGATTGTCGTCGTTGGAGCGGGGTATGGTTTCATGTAATCTTGATCTAACGTTGTACTTACCTCTGTTCCGTTTTGAATGCAGAATAGGTGGGTTGGCTTTCGCAATTGCTTTGAAGAGGCAATGGGCATTCGAAGATTTTATGGTGGGCATTCACATTCCTATATCAATTGATAGTGCGACTTCTTGTTTTTGCAGATTCTGGAGAAGACCAATGACATCGGTGGTACATGGCGAGTGCGTATCGTTCCCTTCTTGCCTATCAAGCCTGACAGACCAAAAAATCCCAGGATAATACCTATCCAGTGAGGCATGAACAATACCTTCGAAGTTTATGCTAATAGCATTGTAATGAAGGGATGTGGATCCGATGCCGCAGTTCATTGGTATTCCCTTTCCACGGACATGAAACCTGACTGGATCAGCACGTTTGCCAGTCGGCCTGAGATCCAAAGCTACTGGCAGGACTTGACATCGAAACATGAACTCCGCCAGTCCATTCGATTCAATACGAACGTGGAGTCCGCCACCTGGGATGACGACGAGAAACTATGGATGATCGCGGCAGTGGACCGACATACGGGTGAGAAGGCTGATATCAAGGCTAAGATGTTGGTGTCTGCAATCGGTATTCTGGCTGAGCCGAACATGCCGAAGTTGAGTGGCGTTGGATTGGAAGGATTCAAGGGTGTGAGCTTCCATTCCGCGAGGTGGAACCACGATGTTGAGCTCAGAGGAAAGAGGATTGCTGTTATCGGGAATGGTTGCTCCGCGTATGTCCTGTTTGATATGGCCGTACACTGGCTTCTGACTTCTGTTTACTACAGGACGCAGTTCGTTCCCATCATCACTGAGGACCCAACGGTCAATGTCGTGCAGTTTTGCCGTACGCCGATGTGGTACATTCCGAGAGTTAGCCAATCCAACCCGTCTTGTTTGTTCCTCTCACTCACTTGCCGTCAAAGCCTCAAGGAGAATTTTCAAATTTCTCTGTTTGGCTTTTCCGATACGTGCCACTTGCTGCACGTCTTTATCGGATGAGTGTAGCATTCTTGGTGCGGCAATGTATTCTTATTGCATGAACACAATCTCATAACTTGTTTAGAACGATCTTCGTTATATTGCATTCCGCGGCGAGAAATCATTCATAAGTAGACTCTTGGCTAAGGTCGGTTTATACTTTATGCCCGGAACTACACATATCATAGTCAGTCTTCTTCTCTAGGCACTCACATCTTATATGACCAAACGAGCGCCTGCGGAATATATGGAAAATTTGACTCCCAAGTATTGTAAGTATTCTGAGCATCGCCTTCGTATGCCGAACATGAGATGCCAATCCATCATTGTAGCCCCTGGGTGTCGAAGATTGATCGCGGATTCAGATTATCTGAGTGCCTTGCATCGACCCAATCTCACCCAGAATTGGGACAAGATTGAAGGGGTCGCGGAAGACGGGATCGTCACATCCAAAGGTATGCTCCTGAAATAGAATTCCAACATATCGGACTGATGCATGCGTAGGCTTTATCCCGTTTGACATCATCATTACCGCTACTGGATTCGTCACGGCAAGTCGTCTCCGGATTGACCTGCGAGTGTATATATTCACAAAGTAGGAATATGCACAGGATAAGTACCTTTTGCCCGTACGAGGTCGGACCGGACAGACAGTCAACGAGTTCTACGAAAGTCAAGGAGGTCCGGCTGCTCACCTTGGTACTACTTTACCTGGTTTTCCCAACTTCGTCATGATCTCAGGTACTAGGTTGTTTTGGGTTGTCATAGTCGTCAGCTAAACCGCTACAACAGGACCGAACACAGTGACCGGACACGCATCAGTCATATTTGTCAATGAAGTTCAGGTATGCACTATCTGACACGGGACTCGACGGCATCTTGAGGATTTGACGATCGTGACTCTTTTAAGATAAATTACGCCCTGAAACTTTTCAAACCTGTTGCCGACTCTATTCTCGCGAGTGTGGAGCCCACTCTTGCAGCCATGAATTTGTACAACGATTGGCTTCGTCGTCGCCTCGAGAACTCGGTCTGGACGCAATGTCTCTCTTGGTATCGAGCGGGATCAGAGGGAAAGATCTTCAGTACATTCCCGGGCCCCGTGCTACTACTATGGTGGTTCATGCGGACGGTGAAATGGACCGATTATAAGGTGACTCCTGTCAAGGGGAAGGCACAGGAGTGGAAGAAAAGCAGGAGGATTAGCCAATCTGTTACGATGATCACCGCGCTGGGGATTCTCTGTTTGGGTGGACTAGTATGGGGAAATAAGATTGGTTTGAAATCAATCGTGCGCGTTCTATCTTAATCCTCAGAGTAGCTTCAATTGACACGTAGCCGCGCAGGTAATCTCTAACACGTTCGATAAGTACCAGGCTGCAGCTCGCGCTCTCGTAGCCTGATGTGGAGAGCCTACAATTTGTTTCAAATCATTGCTTGGTGTGTGTGCTTTCAGTAAGGATTTGATGGTCAAGTATGATCATGTATCGTTGACGGAGTATTCCTCGTCGTATAGTGTTTGATCCTCCATCCGAAGTGAGGTCAAGGTGTCAACTGGTATGAGCGAGCGCTACGATAGCACAACTGAGTAGTCTCTTTCTGAGGCCAATTCATTATAAGAGATGCCACAACCTGTCTTGCTATTATACCTTCACAGCGGATTCAATGAGTAAACTATGATTTGCGGATGTCCCTTGACTTCAAGGGAGCTTTGACGAAGGGCAAGTTCGTACCGGTATAACTCGGGCTGGATCCATATCTGTTTAATTTGGTGAGAATTTGACCTTCATCAGCCTTCATCACCACCGCCGTCTACGACCACAGTTCGATGAATTACTCTCAGAACATGCATCACAGCGTCACTAATAATAGCTCGTGTATGATAGACCCCCCAAACCTTGGCTCATCCTCTCCAAATGTCGATCTACCAACTCAGCAAAGCGAATAGATGCGCGTTTTGCTCGGAACATCGTTCGACGACATGACTGAGAAGAAGTTGTATCAGAGGAATGCAAAGTGCGTTATTAGATCTTTTATACCTTGCGTCATCGTTTGCACGGTCATGTTGCGGTTCTGCCGAGTGGAAGCAAAAATCGTCCTTGTCCGTTCTGCAATTGAACAACCTGGATATCAATGGACACGGTTTTTTGCACAAAGCTCATGTGCAGGTCAACTGGTAGTATGCTAAAAAGGATTTATCACCCAGAGACATCCACTCCACCTCCGGGTTTGATAGGGCCCATTGGCGGATGACCTCTCTTCCTTTCCATTACCGATCTTCACTTAGCTCTCTATCGAATGGGGTGTCCAGTTCGTGACATGAAGTGATGCCGGTCGCTGTAAACCTGACCCGTTCTCGCTCAATGCACAAGGGATGTCGCCTCCGGATGCTTTCCTGGATTCTCTCACCAAGGTATGAGAACGAAGGGCCCTTGTTGGGAATCGGCGTAATTCGAACTCAAGATCCGTCTAGTCTCTCATTGCCTTCAATGGATCGGCTATCCTTCTCAAGGGCGCATGACACACAGACATCAGCAAGCTCACGAAGGCTCCACGATCCTCACTCATCATGGTGCTTCTGCCTTCGACGAACACGATCCACCCCCACCATAAATACGTTTCTTGACTGTGAACTCAGTGGTACCCATCCCTCTTCGTCTTTATACAATGTCTGCGAAGACTCCATCCACAAACACTGACCCGCAGATTGCCATCATTGGTGCAGGGTGCGTAAGGTTCGTAGACTTGGGGATAACACGCCATGCTTACTCTGCCTGATCGTAGAGTCGGTGGTCTAGCCTTTGCGATAGCCTTGAAGAGGCAGTGGGGTTTCAAAGACTTCATTGTGAGCGCTTGTGTTCGATCGACCTGTCCTGTGTATGACCCTGACTCTTTTCTTTGCAGATTTTTGAAAGGACAGATGACATCGGTGGTACATGGAGGGTATGTCATGTTTTGCTTCTGTACTTGCGTAGTCTAATACAATGTATCTTGACTCTAGGAAAACACTTATCCGGTAAGAATTGAGCTGTCACCCTTTCAGGGCGTTTGTGGTATATTTATCATCTCTACAATAGGGTTGCGGGTCGGATATTGCCATCCATTGGTATTCTCTCTCCACAGATCTCAAGCCGGACTGGACTCGCGCGTATGCAGGCCAGCCTGAAATCCAAAGCTACTGGCAAGATTTGACATCAAAGTACGATCTCCGTCCTTCCATTCGCTTCAATACCAACGTGAACTCTGCTACATGGAACGTGGATGAGAAACTGTGGGAGATTAACACAGAAGATCGCAAGACGGGTGTGAAGACTCACATCAGGACCAAGATACTGGTATCTGCGATCGGCATCTTGGCTGAGCCGAATACGCCGAAGTTTGGAGGTGTTGGGCTGGAAGGGTTCAAGGGAGTGAGCTTCCATTCCGCGAGGTGGGATCATAGCCTCGTTCTGAGCGGGAAGAGGGTGGCTGTTATTGGGAATGGATGCTCCGCGTATGTCTTGTTCACGTATTTTTGGAAATACCTCTTCACTGATGCTGATACCATATAGAACTCAATTTGTGCCCATCATCTCTGCAGATCCTACGGTCAATGTAGTCCATTTCTGTCGTACGCCGATGTGGTATATCCCACTAGTAGGCCCCGTTGACTCATCACCTATTACCATGCATTCAAATTCTCCTCCAGCCGCAGACAATTTATTCGAGCTTCACTATCTGGTTATTTCGATACGTGCCGTTCGTTGCGCGCTTGTACCGTCTGTACACGGCTGTTAAGGTGCGTCATTCTTCATCTCATTTTGAGTAATATCGTAAGATGTTTTTCCTCTTAGGAAGATACTCGTTTCATAGCTTTTCGCGGCGAGAAGTCGTTCCTCAGTAGAGTTTTAGCCAAGGTAAGTTGACGCACTCCTTCTACAATCTGGCTCATGACACACCGATGTTCGTCTGTAGACTCTAAGGTCGTATATTACCAATCGCGCACCTGCAGAGTATGTGGACAAATTGATTCCAAACTACCGTAAGTAGTCTGGATGTCTACACTGGAGAAAGGAATCAGAGCTGATATCTGTGATGTAGCCCCTGGATGCCGAAGGCTTATTCCTGGTACAGACTACCTCGGAGCGTTACATCGGCCGAATCTCACCCAAAATTGGGACAAAATCGAGGGAATTGCGGAAGACGGGATCGTCACAAGCCAGGGTAGGTCCCCGAACATCTTAAAGGCATCAGATCGTGTCAGACTGATCGACACATAGGACACCTTCCATTTGACGTGATCATCACGGCTACTGGTTTCGTTACGGTGAGGCCTACTTGAGGTATATACGAATATGAGCGCTTAGGAAGCCTGGGGCGCGCAGGACAAGTATCCCGTTCATATTCGAGGAAGGTCAGGTCAGACAGTGGATGAATTTTATGACGGTCAAGGCGGCCCCACGGCCTACCTTGGTACCACGCTGCCCGGGTTTCCAAACTTTATCACCGTTTCCGGCGAGCATCTCTTCCCGTTCGCTAACTGCACGAGCTCACGAAAGCCGTGGTGACAGGTCCTAACACGGTGACTGGCCACGCATCAGTGATATTCACAGACGAGGTTCAGGCAAGCATCATTTTTTCTTTATAAACCGGCGGAACAACAATCTGATAGACCTTATCGCGTTTTGCCGCACAGATCAACTACGCCTTGAAGCTTCTCAAACCCGTCGCCTCCTCCCTCCTCACTAGCGTAGAACCCACCGTCGCAGCGTTGAACAAGTACAATGACTGGATCAGTCGCCGTCTTCGAAATTCTGTTTGGACACAATGTGTCTCTTGGTATCGAGCAGGATCGCAAGGCAAGATTTTTAGCACATTCCCAGGGCCAGTGGTACTCCTGTGGTGGTTCATGCGGAAAGTCAACTGGGCCGATTTTGAGGTGATTCCCGTTGAAGGGAAAGCCCAAGCATGGGAGAGGAGCAAGAGGATGGGCCGGAGTGTGACGATGCTTACCGTTCTGGGAGTTCTCCTTGTTGGCGGACTGGTATGGGGTCGACAAAATGGCTTGGAAGTGAACGTGCGTGTCAAGTTCTGTTCCAGTGTTGCCACTTGGCCTGACGACTTATGGCAGGTACCCGTTACATTTGATAAGTATTGGGCTGCAGCCCGCGCTCTTATAGTCTAAAGGAAAGCCCAACATCGAGCACCCATGTATTTGTCCTGGCTAGTTCTCGTTATGCATTGAGTGTACAGTATACGAGTTTCTTTGCACATTATGTACTCGCGAAATGAAATGCGTCTGTTTATCCAGAGAATCAGAGTCCCCTCGCATTGAGCGAGATGCATTGATCGAGACGGGGCCCGGACCGACTGAGCAAGTCCGGACTCGTGACCTCGGAGTGCCCGGCCCGCGGGGAATGCTTTCCAAGTCCACGATTTTCGACATGGTATATAAGTTGAATAGTACTCAGACCATCCCATCTCCTATCAGTCCATCATGATTTCCACGACGACGACGACAGTTACCAGCAGCCTTCAGCTAAAGCCCAACATTGGTGTCTTCACCGATCCGCAACATAATCTTTGGATCGATTCTGCATCTCCGTCAGTGGAGGAGATTCAGCGAGGTGACACTCTTGCGCCTGGGGAAGTCGTCGTGCAAGTTCGCAGTACAGGTATCTGTGGGTAAGTCTTACATTTCCAGCAGCGAAGAATTGCACTGAGGATGTTTCTCCGTAAAAAGATCAGATGTGCATTTCTGGCATGCGGGGCGCATTGGCCCTATGATCGTCGAGGACAAACACATTCTAGGTCATGAATCGGCTGGTGAGGTGTGCATACACGCTTCCCCTTTATATAGATGTTCATAATTGTCTTCTTTTGAAGATTGTCGCAGTCCATGAATCTGTAAAGCACCTCAAACCTGGCGACAAGGTAGCGATCGAGCCGAATATTCCTTGCCATGCCTGTCGTCCTTGCCTCACGGGACACTATAACGGTTGTGAGAATGTCCTGTTCCGTTCTACTCCTCCCGTCCCCGGCCTCTTACGGCGTTACATTACCCACCCGGCCGTGTGGTGCCACAAACTCCCCGACACGATGTCATTCGAGGACGGGGCGCTCCTCGAGCCGCTGTCTGTGGCCCTCGCAGCGCTTGACAGGTCGAACCTGAGGTTGGGAGATGCAGCGGTGATCTGTGGTGCCGGCCCGATTGGATTGGTCTCGCTACTTTGTGCCAAAGCGGCTGGCGCTGAGCCTATTGTCATCACGGACATCGATCAGGGAAGGCTGGATTTCGCGAAGCAGCTTGTTTCTGGGCAGCCGGGGACACTCAAGACTTTCCTCGTTGAGCGCGGGAAGACGGAAGAAGAGAATGCGGCCGGGATCATCCAGGCACTTGGAGGCGTTGAACCAGATGTCGCCTTAGAGTGCACAGGTGTGGAGTCTTCTATCGGTGCTGCGATTCATGCGGTCAGGTTCGGTGGTACAGTCTTCGTCGTCGGCGTCGGGAAGAACGAGATGAAGTTCCCGTTTATGCGCCTTTCGACTAGAGAGGTCGACCTGAGGTTCCAATATCGATATGCCAATACGTGGCCCAAGGCTATCAGGCTGGTTAACTCGGGGTTGTTAGCACAGGTTCGGAAATTGGTGACGCATCGGTTTGTGATCGAAGATGCAGTGAAGGCGTTCGAGACAAGTGCGGATATAAAAAGCGGGGCTATCAAGGTGGTGATCACTAACCTATGACAAAGATCGCATGATTACTTTCTAGGGACTTGGAACGACGGGAGCATCTGTAAACTTGAATTGAAAAATTAGATCAGACTGTACCATTCACGCAGAGGAGATTTTGCACCTATGCTTCTATGAGTAAATTTCCAGTTCAAGAGCTTCCTCAATGCAAAGCAAGCTGGTGAACGAGCTTTGCAGTCACTGCTAATCAGCCGCCAGCCTGCCTATTAGATTTGTGCTTGTTTGGCCCCGGAAATTAGGGGACGCGACGCGTCTTTTTCATGAACATCCACCATCCATCGCTAACATGAGTAGAAATAACATTCGTGGCCCTACCTCTGCTCTCACGGACTTTCTTAGAGTATGTGCCAAACCTCCCTGACAATGCACGGACAAGTCTGATCCTTCTGATAATCAGGAGTCGGGTATCACAGCCACTACCATTGCTCGTCGAGTGAGGACGCAACAAAGCGCAACAGATTCGCCGGCGCAAGAACGGCAGCCTACTGAGAATGGAGCTGGGCCGAGCAACAATGACAGAGATGATGAGGAGCCTGGGAACGAAGCTGGGCCAAGCAGGCGGACACGGACGAGCGGCGTACGCCTTGTCTTTACCATTCGCACAGCCTGGTGCTCAGAATACTATGATTGTTTTAGGATGCTGCAGATTACAATACAGATCACCTCGATGATACGGATGAAGAGCCTGTCAAGAAGAAGCGTAAATTGACCAAGGCTGCTGAGACCAAGCTGAAGGCGAAAGCGAAGAAGAAAGCCGGCAAGGGTGATGACAATGACAATGATGACGATGACGAAGATGCGTACACCGCGTTATCAAAGTCCATGTTCACAAACGGCGCAGGGCCGAAGCCCCCAATCGGTAGTTTTGAGTCCTGCGCAAAGTGCGAGAAACAATTTACGGTGGCAAGTTTTCAAGCTTCATCATCGGGCATCTGGAAAGCGAAATAACGACGCGCACATTACTCTACAGACAAAGTATACCATGGCTGCACATCCTCCCCCCGGCTTCTTGTGCCACCAATGTGCTAAAGCGTCTGGCGCAGACCCGTTTAAGAAGCCAGCAGCTCCGAGAAAGCGCAAGACACCCGGGGAAAAGCGCACGATAGTCAACTTTGAGGAAAGACGATTCCCTAGTTTGGCTTCGCTCTGTATTCAGGTCAGTCACATTACCTCAAGGAACTGTCGTGTCTGATGATCTTTCAGGTTATATCAAAGTTTATCAACGATGTCGAGGCACTGGGCGATATTGGATCCGCTAATGTTGACAATATTGTTCGGGCACTTTCCAGAAACCGGAGCTTGTACGTCGTTCAAATTCACTTTCACCATAGTCTCTCAATCGCTATATGACCAGAACGCAAGAGAACGCGAACTTATTCTACAGCGCAGAGAATACTAGCCTGACTTTGTACGATGCTACAAGTACGTCAATATCTTATGTTGTATACATTCGACATCTGATACACTGTAGAGCTTGTGCCCGACGCTTTATCCTCTCTCGCTCTCCTCAATCCCAATCTCACCGACCTGCGTCTCGATTTCTGTGGTCGCATGAACGACGAAGTCCTTAACACTTGGTCAACATCGTTACCAAACTTGGAGCGCATTGAACTCCTCGGACCCTTTTTAATTCGTGTTCCTGCATGGGTCCGGTTTTCAAAGTCGCATCCCCAGCTGAAGGGTTTCCTCATTACACAGAGCCCACGCTTTGATCTCGAGTGCATCAAGTCATTGTGTCAGAGCTGCAAGAATCTCACTGAGCTCCGACTCAAGGAGATCGGGAAACTAGATGACAAGTTCATTGGACACCTGAAGAAGCTCACTAAACTCACCCACCTTGATTTGTCTGACCCCACAGAGTCACTTTCTGTAAAGGCCCTCATCGATATGCTCAGCGTTCTCGGCCCTACCCTGACCCACCTCGATCTGTCTGGGCAGAGCACAATATCGGACGACTTCCTCAAAGACGGCTTAAAACCTCATCTTCGTGACATCACCTCGCTTTCCCTTAACAACATTCCACTGCTTACGGACGTCGCATTCGCTTCTGTCTTCGAGGCGTGGTCGGAATCGCACTCTAACATGAATCTTCATATCCTTTCTCTGTCCCGTATATTCGAACTCGGCAGTAAAACACTGCTTGCCCTTCTGTCTCATCCGTGTGCTTCAAGCATGACACATCTGAATATCAATGCGTGGAGGTACAGTTCCGAGGAAGCTCTGAAGACGATCGGCGAGAAGGCAGGACAGCTCATCAAGTTGGACATTGGATGGAATAGGGACGTCGACGATTTCACAGTGAAGACTATCTTAGAAGGGTGCCCCAAATTAGAAGAGCTGAAGGTGTGGGGATGTAATAAGGTGACGGCGAATTGCCCCAAGAGAGTGAGTACATACTTGTTATTTGATTCGGACCTTCATTTTACATCGCTGACTTGTGTTTCATAGCGAGGCGTTAGCATTTTCGGTGTTGAATCGCACACGTCTGCTTAGAGCGTGTATAGTCTCTATTTATTTTCCTTATATAAAACAGGAAATTCCTGTGGCTTGTCTATATACTCTATGCATCCGTTTGCAGCGAATGGATAGCCCATTCACAACTGAAACTGTATATGGCCCTTCGAGTTTTAACGATCATCTCCCGCCCGCTGTTCGAGTAGGGGTAATACGGCGGGATCAAAGCCCTGGATTGCGATAACAGTATGTCTCCGTCAATTCTTGTCGCGATTCTATGTTGGGTCCGCATTGCAGGATAAGCTCTCGATAGCAGATTATGCCGTTATGCGGCAAGTCTCGGTCGATACCATGAAGCCGAATTTGTGATATCACCTTCCTATACACCCCTTGGCCGGTTTGCTCCACTGACATCAATCAAGACCGCAAGCTTGCCGACAACATATCAAGGAAGCGAACTTTTCTAGCTACTGGTGACTCATATTGAGCTCCAACGCATAAAAGGAGACTGTGATGCAAGTTCGCCTGATAAGACAAGGTAGCGGCGTTAGCGTTTGGCATAAGAAGCACTGCGAGCGTTCTCATGATGGAACTGATACGGCATACTGTATACGCTATCTGGACTCGGATGCAGGGATATAAAGACGTCTTAACTCCCTCTCCTCCGATTCTCTTGCTTGCGTCTGCGTTGCTCATAAACAATGTCAGAGACTGCCGCGTCGGACTTCAAGCCGCTCCTTGGTGAGTTTTATTGTCTATCAATCCATGCTACATCTAATGGCAGTGCAACTGCAACAGATCAGAGTGTTGGATATGGTGTAGTCATCGGTGAATAGCCCCGACTGTTTATCTTACTATGAGGCTGGACTGGTCAAACTTGTACAGGTGTTGGCTTTTTCTTCGCAGGTATCATGCTTCTTTTGACGCTTCTGCAATCAAAGTTCTCGGGTATCTCTCCTTCTGCTTCCGAAGAGTTCTCGGTGAGTTTTATCAATTTCAAGCATCCATGTACATTGTTTAGATTGACTGTGTGACTGTGTGGTGATTACTCGCAGAGTGCATCGAGGAGTGTCAAGGCAAGTGGTCGTTTCGGCCTATGTGACAGCTGACTGATTTATATCTTATCAGCCGGGTTTGGTATGCTGTGGAATGTAAGCAATATGTTCTCACATGAGCGACCATTGAAACAAAAGCAATCCGATAAGTGTGAGTGCGTGGACGTGGAGCGCAACTCTTCTCCAATCCAGTACAGCGGCATATACTTTTGGTTCGTCATTGATTTGATCATTGACCCTGTAGTGTCTGACCTGAACAACAGGGGTGAGCGGGCCATGGTACGTATCTCTTGGCTACAGAACGCAACGTGCATCCAATCAAGACGAGCACAGGTGGTATGGCGTTGGAGGAACGATTCAAGTAGCCATATTTGCAATGGTAGCGGCCAAGGTAAAAATGAATGCAAATGGCGCGCATACCTTCCTCGAGGTATCTGATTACCATTTCTACCCTTGTTCGCCATTAAGATGATTATCTTTGTTGAGATTGTCAAGGTTCGGTTCGGCATCGGAGCCCATCTGTTGTTCACATTTTATGGATTTCTTTGCATTCTCGTTGTGAGCGGGTCTCTCCTTCGTAAGTTGGTTATATTTTACTTTTCGCGCGTTGGATGATACGTTCATCTATATACATAGTTGGAGGCGCTGCAACCGTCAACGCGCTCACTGGGATGAACACCATTGCAGCTTGTATACTTCTACCTATTGGTATTGCCGTCTACGTCGTTTTCGGTGGCTTGCGCGCAACATTCATTTGCGACTGGAGCCATACGATTATTCTATTCGTCGTCATCTATATCTTCTTCTTCCAGGTGTAGTGAGTGGGACCGACCGGTATATGTTTCCAATACTGACATATTCCTTCCCAGTGCCACATCCCCAGAGCTTGGAAGTATAACTCGAATGTATGCCCTTCTGCAGCAAGCGGGGATTGACACGCCGGTCTACGGAAACCAGGGCGGAAGTTATCTTACCATGAAGTCCAACGGTGGACTCGTATTTGGTGCTGCCACCATTCTGTCTGGGTTTTCCGGCGTATTTTGCGACCAGGGTGCGATTCATTCGAAAAATGTGCATAATAATCTCATGACCATTATTCACCCTAAGGATATTGGCAACGTGTGAGATGATTTCCTCTGACTGCGCGATAGATAGATGACATTTCTACACAAGGCCATTGCCAGTGCCCCTCAGACGACTACTAAGGCATATGTGTGTTGTCATTCCTTTGTTTCCACGGTCTTTCTCTAACTTTCGTAAAGATGCTCGGTGGACTTTCCTGGTTTGCTATTCCGTGGGGATTCGCATCTTGCTTAGGTTTAGCAGCGCGCGCTCTTGTATCTAACGTATGTCTCAACTTGCTCTCGATAATCCGTGCGACATCGCTTAGATCTCACATTCTGATGGTAGCCAAGATTCCCAACATACCCAAATCCCCTCTCTGCGTCTCAAACTAGCGCTGGACTTGCGGCTCCTGCGGCAGCCGCAGTGGTTATGGGTAAAGGCGGCGCGATCGCTATGCTTCTTGTAGTCTTGTAAGCGCTACATTCTTATCAATATCACAGCTCATTCCAAAGTCACTAGCATGGCTGTCACATCAGCAGCAAGCGCAGAGTTAATCGCTGTATCTAGTATCTTGTATGTATTTCCTGCAATCCACGCAAGACGGGAAGTACTCATTCTGTACGGGTCAAAGCTCCTATGAGTACGAAACATGACATTTACCTGACCGATTGACAGACAGCTCATCATTCCGTAGCTTGTACAGGACCTACTGGCGCCCTCAAGCATCCGGGCGCGAGATTGTTCGAGCGTCTCATATGTTCATCTGTTTCTGGGCTATTTGGATGGGCTGTTGGGCCGTTATATTGCACAAAGCCAGCATTGATCTAGGATGGGTACGGGTTCTAAATTTATATCTTCGAAGGAGCTTTGATCATCTATGAAATTCCAGCTCTTTTATGTCCAGTGCGCCTATTCCTTCCATCTCGTATACCTGATTTTCAATCAAACATAACAGAGGCGTCGTGCTGAGTCCTGCAGTAATCCCTATAGCACTAACTGTGACTTGGCGGAAACTCACTCGCATTGCTGTGTTCAGCGGCTCTCTATCTGGAGCTGCCTTGGGAATGGTCGCGTGGATGATAGGGTGCCGAAAAATCTACGGATCGATCACCATTACGAACCTCGCTCAACCTTACTCAGCTGTCTGCTCAGGTCTGACGGGGCTCTTGATCTCTGGCACCGTGACAATTGCTGTGTCCTTGATCAGTGAGCATATCTTCCGCTAAGCACTGGATCGTACAATTGAAAGTGAAGCCAGAACCTGCTAATTACGATTTCACTGCAACAAGAGATATGAAGAGCGTTCACGACAGTGATGACGCAACTATGGAGGTACAAAAAGACCTGGAAGGCGCTTCAGTGGTCAAGGTTGAACATGAACATGCAATTGATGGAAAGGAGTCGGTCGTCCGCGACGGGATTCGACCTGTGGAGGATGAATGCCACGATGCGAGGTCCCCGGAGAGCCTGGAAGACGGGACACATAAAGCATTGGAAGCAGTGTACAAGCGAGCCGCAATTTACTCGACACTGCTTACTGTCTGCGTCACAATCATTGGTGATTTTCCTCCTCAATATTGAAGGCACAGGACTGACCCGATTGTCTCTGATTTAGTGCCGCTACCTATGTTCTTCTCGCACTACATTTTCAGCGAATCATTCTACACCTTCTGGGTGGTCTGCACCATGTATGTTGGGACATTTAGCCTAAATTTTATCGACACTTACCTATTTCATAGATTGTGGGCCTTCCTCAGCGGTGCTTTCTGTATTATTCTTCCGCTATGGGAATCGCGTTCTCAAATCTGCGCCATTGCGGTCGGTGTGTACAAACTTGTATCCGGGTCTTTGTCGTTGCGATCGCCACAAAGAGATCGTCGACGTCTACACTAATGATGCACTATGATGATCACAGCCGAGTACACGCAACAGATTCACTAGTAGTACATTTACGGAGTGCTGAGCCATCGTCTGATCATAATTATGAATGCAGCGGAATACCTATCACAGAGCCTGATGCTCGGAAGGCAAGGACGATGACGTGGAGACATTGATCATCGACTCGATTGTTCGAAAACGAAAGGAGAAATTGAAGAGCAAGGAGCGTTAGGCAGACGTCGAGCCTGCGGATTTGAATGTTTCATTTGTCGGCTGTGAACCGCCTCCACAGTCGACCAGGAAAGAGATTTTTCAGCCCTTCGCCACTGAGCGGTGACAATGGAGCTTCTGGGTCAGACCCGCTTTCGCCGTCTATGTTTCCTCCTTGCCTCACAGACGCATGCAGGCGAGGACGATCCGGCTGGGCCAAAGGAGAGCCAGGGTACTCTACACCGAGAGGGATTGGAGCAGTTTCATAGACAACGGGTTCACGCTCGCGAGAGCCTTCCCGCCGTTTGTGCTTGTGCTTTGGCACTGGTGGAGCAAAGCCGATAGGGATATTGATGAAGTCTTGGAGAGGGGAGGGCTGGGACGACAATAGTGTAATAGAGTCTCTCGGCTGATCGTTGTGCATCGGCAGACTTTGAGGTGCATATTCGGGGCTCAGGAAATCTGGATGTGTGACTACTGTACCATCATTTGGGGAAGGTGGAGAATCGTTTGGGGACTGAAAGAGATATGGTCAGCCAAAAAAATCTTCAGGCCAGCAAGAACAGAACTGAAGGGCCTCACAGGTGGCTCGACGACAATGTCGATCACGCCGCTTGACGTTGTACGTGACCGACGGGGTCGTGAGCGTTCAATTTGAGGAGAGAACTCTGGTTCGCGGCGAGAAGAAAAATGGCCTGGATCTACAGCAGTGCTTGGTCGGGAATGTGGGCGGGCCAGCTGCTCAACAGGTGGAGCCAGAGGCACAGGAAGCACAATCTCGCGCGGAGGACGTGGACCGCCACGTGATGAGGCTCGTCGATGAGCCTATCAAGAGTTTCGGAAAATAATGTTGAGCATTCTGAATCATAAGAAAGAAAGAAAAATACAGACATGTTCACCGCCACGATGATTCTGACTAGAGTGAGGACGGAATGGCGGCACAGCTCTCGATCCTTCTGAGGGACTATGCGCATACTCGCGATCTTCTCTGTTAATTTGTGTAGGCGTTCTCATTCGTCCCATGGCGCTCTGCGTACGGGGCGGATGTAACAGCTCGTATTCTGATAAATGGGTGGATGCTCGTGAATGACTAGAAGGTTCCTTTGATATGCGTGGGGGAATGGCTGACGGTGGTACAGGTGGCCGACGAGGGGCGCTTCCGTTGCGCATGTCTCCCATTCTTGAGGTTGAAGCTCTTGGGCCATCGTCAGAGGCGGAGCCAACTGGCGCAGGGCTACCGCCTTCGGGAGTCGAAATAACGACGACAGGATTGTGCCTTCCGCGAATGGGGTCTGCGAGCTCATGAGGAGGGGGAAGTCGGATAGCGGCCTGACCAGTATCATTTGCTAGGTCCAACGCATATGGTATGAAGCCGTCTGGTGGTACCGATATGGGGCGATGAATGGGGGATAGAAAAGATGCAAGTGGGCGTATCGGGGATGGCTCATCATCGTGGGGGCCATAAGGTCGAGAATGACTCGATGGAGTGGTCGGGCGTATTGGTGCGGGAGCTGAATCGACAACGTAGTCATATGTCGCGGGCGGTGCGAAACGTGGTTCATGTGTGTGATGGCGGCGAACATCGGGAGCCTGGTAGCGGATCGGGACAGGATCAGGTGTCTGGTAGCGAACATACGTAGGTTCAGGCGTCCGGTGACGTGATTGCTCTCGTACACGTTCATGCGTGCGTTGCCGCCCGAGACCAGGATCGAAACGAGTAGAATCTGGAGGTGGTGGTCGGAATGGCGTTGTGAGGGTTGGTACGGGCGTTGTGATAGCTGGAATGTGATGTGTTTGTTCATGCGGTGCGCCGTCGAACGGGAGTGCAAAGCCATTTCCAGCTCTGATGAGCGTGTCAACAAAATGGCCTGGAGACTTTAAATCGGAAAACATACTCTGGAACCCCTCTTGAAGGAACATTGACGAGGGAAGATTCCTCCGAGCTCTGCTCATACTCCACACGAGGTTCTTCTGGTCCTTCATCCTCGAACAAGACCTCTTGCAAGCTCCTTCTCGGTCTAGGTCGTGTCCGCCCATTCCGTACTCTCCTCCCTTCAAGGGCTTCTTCCCAGCCCATTCTCCAACCTCGCTCTACACCCTCCCTCCAGCCAGCCTTTCTACCCTCTTCCCGTGCAAGATCCACTGCTCTTTGTTCCTGTAGCTTCCTCGCCACACTCCTTGCTCTTGCCGCCTCGTCTTCAGCATCGCGTCGGCGAGCTTCAAGGCTGTCGAGGACTTCTTGTGCTCGAAGAATTTCACGCTGCGCCTGGTCAAGCTGAACCTTGTACATTCCAAGCTCCTCGCGTGTACGGGCGGCTTCTGCTTCAGCAAGAGTACGTGCGTCGATCGCGTTGCGTGCGCGCACTAAACACTCTGTAGCGCGGCGTTCGGCATCAACGGCACGTTGGGTTTCCTGATCCAACTTCGAGAAAGCGAGCCTCAAAAGTTCATGCACTTTTTTAGCATCCCTGTCCTTGCGTGCCAAAACTTGGGTCAGCACGCGCCGATTCGAGGCACTGACAATGAATCAAGGCTTCAGGGGCAAGTTCGGTCGTGAAAAGATATCTCTCGCACCTAAAAGACTTGTCTTTCTCTTGTATGATGTCGTCCGAAGAGGATGCCGATGATACGTAATCACCATCCTCCATGATCGGGAATTGGGTCTGTCTAAAGAACAACGACCGTACTGAAATTTCTGCTACAAGAACCAAAACTAAGCATTTACCTTTGTTCCGCCATGGGCATTATAAAGAGGTGGTGGATGAGGTGGGTGAGAGGAAGGAGATGGTGTTAGGACGGATGCCTGAAGGCGAGGGTGAGTCGAGCGAACACGCCCTAAAGTCGAGGAGTGGACATGACGGTGAGAGAGGTGGAGAGTGAACACAATGGGAAAGTGGACACGATCTCGTGCGATAGCGATTGATTTTAGTATCCAGTGACGCCTCCAGTGACCTCCAGTGACGCTCGAAAACGAGGCGTGGGTAGCACGTGTATCTCGCCATCGACCGTATCAACAAGTCTGAGGTAACGCGTAGGCAGAAAGCAGCCTTGCATACACGTCAGGATGGCAAGAGATTCTGCACCGCATACGTACAGAGTCATAAGAAATGCATGAGATTGTTGCCGCTCTGTCGTGGCGCTCTCTTGAACAATGGAAAGAAGTGCCCGCTTTTGAAAGGAGGCCTCATGACCGCATCTTACGGTTCGAGAGCCGGATAGGAAGGTACATGAGCGTCAGAGATGTCGGACCTACCAAGAGCTGTCCGTATGGGCCTTGATCTTCCAAAGTCAGCCTTTCACTCAGCCAGTATTCAAGCAGCAAGACTGGACTGAAAGATTCTGGACGCAGCGAAACATAAAGACGAGAAAATGATGCCTTCTATGACAGTCAATAGGACCAGAAGGATGCGTGAGTGTAAGAGTAAACGAACCAGTAGAATTTCCGGTGATTCTTGATATCGGGCTCGAAGATAATCTCGAAGGTAGGTCTTGGTGACAGGTGTTGACTCAGGTTGACTCCCACAGATGCCCGAAGAAAGGGAAGTCCTGATTTGGCCCAATCAAGGTGCAGTGACAATTTCCCCTACAATATCTCTCAAGTCATTCCTGTTTCGGATTGATTACCTATCTAATATTGACTGTTCAGCTCGCGGACCAGCGAGCTTTAACACCACCCCAATGATCGATTCAGTACCTGCTGTACTCCGAAGATTGAAAATATGACACAATAGTGGGCTACAAGGGCAATACGCGATCAGGCTTTGCCGCATCGACGCCATCCTCGTCAAACATGCTGGTGAGTCTTTCGGCCGCGCTAAAATAGAGATTGATAAGATAATAAACGAATGTGCAACTTGTGAGTCATTCACGTCGAAACCTGTGGGCGAAGCGCCGAGTGGAGGTCAGATTAGAAATATCGACTGCGGGGCGCCGCGATAGAAGCATAGAGATTTCGCGGAACGCGCTGCCCTGTAATATCCACCCTGCATGGACCTCCGTGAGACAGAACGTTACTCACGTTCTCCTCCATGAAAGGAGCTTGAGGCCTAAAGAAAATGTAGTACGACATCAGTATCTGTAAGGGATCAGCCGGCTATAATATGCTTTTCCCCATCGTGAAAGAGCAGAAACGACCCCTCCTCTCAAAGCTTGAGCCTGATGTCTTCCGCAACACCCCCTACTCAGCTCGCTGTCATCATCCAGAAAAACAAGTCTTTTGCTGCCGACATCGTCCCTGTTCTACGGCCAGGTGACGGTGAAATTCTGATCAAGGTTCACGCTGTCGCTCAAAACCCTTCTGAGTGTGCGTACTACACCTGCGGGACAATGAGTGGTCGACTTGGTTGATATACGAGTCTTTTAGGGAGAGGAGTCGAGTACGGACTCACTGTCGCAGGTCGTGGAACAGGAAATGACTTGGCCGGTGAGGTCATCGCGCTTGGACCTGGTGTTGATGGTGTATCTATTGGCGACCGGGTTCGTAGCGGTTTGAATCGTGCATCGAGTGCCCACTAACCTCTCTTTGAGCCCTTAGGTCGCCACTTTCGTGCGAGGTGGTTGGACAGACCGGCTGGGAGCCTTCCGCGAATACGCTCTCGCTCAAGCATCGCCTATCCTGCACATTCCCGATAACGCCACCTATGAAGAAGCATGCACTGTCCCCCTCACGGCATGCACTGCAGCGCTGGGGATGGCTCGTTTGTTCGACTTCCCGCAGCCTGCACCTCTGGGACGAACAATCCTCATTTGGGGTGAATCATGTATGTATCATTCACGTTCGATCTAAACATACTATGATACTCACGATCGTCGACAAACACAAACAGCCTCGCTCGGATTGTACGCCATCCAGCTTGCGCGCCTCTCAAATCTGCGCGTCATCGCGACAGCATCGCCGAAGAACTTTGACTTGGTCCGCAGCCACGGCGCTGCTGTTGTCCTCGATTACCGCGACCCAGAGGTGATCGCTAAAATTGTCACCGCCACTCAGAGTGGCGGGGTGGACTACGTCCTAGATACCATATCCGAAGACGGGACTGTTAGGCTATCGAGCAAAGCGCTGAGGGCGAATGGCCCCAAGAAGTCCGTAGTCGTCCTTCCTGTCCCCAGCGAGGAGCTCGATCCAAGCGTCGAGTGCCACTTTGTGTTCATGGCTACCCTCCTCGGCAAGGAAGTCCAATTGTTGAACACGTATTTCCCGGTAAAAGTCGCTCATGCGGCACCGAATCTAACCAATGCTGTTCCTGAACTCATTATAAACATAGATCTATATGCGGGATTACAAACTTGGGACGGATTTCTGTGCTCTCGTCGAGGAATGGCTCAAGGATGGCCGTTTTAAGGTGAATCCTGTCGTTGTGCGCCCTGGTGTTTTGTATGGGATTCCTGAAGGCATTCAATTCATGCGAGATGGAAAGGCATGTGAACTATACACATCAAACGTGACTGACGCTGATGCCTGGCGTTAGGTGTCTGGGACGAAACTTGTCTATCGCGTAGCCGAGACATCTGCAGCAGCTTCAATGGAGGTGTAAGAAGCAACGATAGCAAAATATAACTCAATAAGCTCTATTTTCAGAAGCCCGCGCCGGCTCAAATGTGCTACCAATCCAGTATTCTTTCAAATAAGTCTCCTTGTGTGCACCTAAGCGAACGCTGAAAAGTTTCTGCAGAAAGAATTCAACAACCAAAAATAGTCACATACCCCCCGTAATGAACTAACACGCTCATATAATTGGACGATTCAAATTGACATTCAGTGATGGTTCTTTTTGAGACCGAACGGATAGATTCAAATCGCATACAGATTGTCTGTGTCGGCATCAGATTGATTGAAGAGGGCAGACATAGGACAGACTGAGACTCGTACCAGCAGAATATATACAAGGTGATGCAACAAGCAAGGTCGAAATCGTTACAAGGAGAAGACACATGGCTCATCTTCTCCTTCTCGGCGGTGACCGAGATCTCGAGCGCGACCTATCCCTGTACGCATCGCGACCTACGTCGTCCCACCCGCTATTCCTTGGCGGAGTGTCTCGCCGTCTCCTGGCTGGCAAAGGTCGACGGTCTCGGTCCCCAATATCGCCACCTCGTCCTCCACGCCCTCTGGGTGCTTCTGACCCACCACGCCAATGACCACCTGCTCCTCGGCCGGCACCAGAGCCTGGACCGAATCCATCACCATCTCTTCCCGGACCCAGAGGACCAGAGATCTTCCATCCATTAGCTCCACCTGCGGCCGCACTACTTCCCTTTATGGATAGTTCAACATTGGGTCCCGGAGCGGCTGTCACACTCTTGGGAAGGTAGACGGCGATGCAGAGATAATCTCCTGGAACGAGTCGGAGCTCTTCCAGAGTGCGTGCTTCCTTTTGTTTTGATGGGTCGTCTTCTGCGTCCTCAAGCAGGCGTGGGGCAGGCGTGTCGAGAGTACCAGGTTCGCCGAGGATGTCGCGAGAGTACACCATGCCGAGATCCTTTTGAGCATACCGACCGCGGCTTGCAGAGTCAGCAAAGATGGCGCGAAAGGAGAATCGCGCGAGCGGGTGCCGGTACTCGGCTGTCTGGGGGGCAATACTACGAAGGGAGGTGATTATTTCTGACAGAGTAGCATCCTTCCTGTAGTTTATGTGATCAGAGCGTGCCGTGGCGTCGACCGGTTGCGTGCGCACCATGTGAAGATCTGCTGCTCGTCGGCAATAGGAAGCGGGCCCTCTTCAAACTGGTTGAGGCGATGGAAGCCGCCTACTTTGATGAACGCGCGAACGAGAAAAGGCACGGTCTAGAGCACCGGGAACGTCAGATCTTAGCGACTATAAATTGCGCGTAGAAACATGCCTTTTCGCGGTCAACGATGGGCTGACCTGATGCTGTTGTTGTAGTCTCCATTAGAGTGCGCGGTGGCGAGCTCAGAATCAAGAGACTCAAAGTAGCTCAAAACTTGGGTTAGGTCTTGCTTGCTGTTGACGTCCGTTTGTGCCTGGCGGCTCAAGCGTCCTCTGCCAGCCTCTGCCGTCCGACCGAGCTTGATCCATGATCATCATGACACTCTGGTTCCGTGGAAGTTTCGTCTGTGTTTGCTCTTTCATGGATGGTCTCTGTGCAGCTCCGGTCCTTCATCAAGCATCCTTCAACTGAGAACCATGGTCGGTCGTCTGGTAGACGTATATTTTTCCGCGCAAGCCCGGCCCTTCCCGTTGAGTCAAGGCTGCGTGAAGACCGGATACACCCATCGATGATTGCTAAAGTTCTTTTCCGAGAAGATCACTATGTTTGACAGGCTGTGTGAACCCAATGCTCGAGCTCAGGCCCTGACAGGACCTCGGTGGGCATAAACAGCCTGTAGCCTCTATCTTATGACACCTACCACCACAGCGGTTCGTTATCCCATCTACGTCCGATTCCGAAGTGGTCGTAGCACCCTTCTTCGACCATTCTAGTTACCTTCCATCTAATAGAACGATATCTTCGTACCATTGTGGCATGCTTTTCCGCCGCGCAATTCCCGCCGGAATACCCCTTGCGTCCCGTCCGTCATTGCTCAACGTTCCTCGTGCTTGCCGAGATCAGCCATGATTCTCAGGCAGATCCTCATCGCTCCACGACTGGGTTTCGCTATTGATGTACCCCGTGTTGCCCTTTCTCAACGTTATCCTTCCACTGGCAGCCTGGGACGTACCTGTTGGTGATATGCCCTGAACAGAAGCAGCACGCCCCGCCAAGGCAGCTGGCTTATTGATTTATTTTATCATTCTCTTGTCATACAAAAGCCTGACACTCAATAGTCCTGCGGCTCCTCGTAGGACCTGTTCCCGTGTCCTTCGTCCTCAGCCAATATGGCAGTTCGAAACCGTTGTCGAGGCTTCAACCCTCAAGCCGTCCTCTCTTTATGTTTCTTGCTCATTGTTTCCTCGCTCTCTCTAGCTGATGCTGCACAGAACTCCTCGCATGCTGCTGGAAGCACTACTCCACCTACCAGTGCTTCACCTACATCACGGACCTCCGTTTCATCTGCTCATGGGTCATCTAGTCCCGCGAAGTCTTCGGGCTCTACCCTCTCGGCCCAACCCTCTGCTGTGCCTCTGAAACCGGGACAGCTCCCAAACAGCTTTCCGCATAACTACACTGAGATCCCTGCAGGCGATTTCAGCCCTGAATGGCAAGAATGTACGTCATGTTTTCAGCTCTACCAGTCTTCTAGGATATTCTTTCGACTGATGTACGTCTATCTTCTTCGCAGTCTTCCTTGTAACTCAAGGTCTACCGAACATAACATTTCCTTTGCCGCATAATTATGCTGGCAACATCCCCGTCTCCAGACCTAATAACACGCATCCGAACAACACCTTGTTCTTTTGGGGTGCAGAATCGACACAGGGCTCGTTGACAGCACAAAGCGGACAGCTCCAATTGCTGCCTTGGATGATATGGCTAGGCGGCGGTGGCGGGTACGTACGCCCGATTTAGTTACCTCTGTGCAACAAGGGTTAGGATCACTACTCAACAATGATCAGTACAGACCGGGATCGTCGAGCTTGTTCACGTCAATGACTGCGGTGCGTTTCTTTTCTTATACAATTGTTTACGAATAGTACCATCTAAGCTCGACTCTCGAAATAGAACGGCCCTATGCTTCTCCATAATGATTTTACTATCACACAAAATCAATTCGGGTTTAGTGGGCTCATGGACATGTTCTGGGTTGATCAACCAGGTGCTTCAGCTCTCCTTTTTTCTACTCCATGTCACCTTTGAAACACACATACTGACTTGACTGTACTATAACGCAGTGGGTACTGGTTTCTCGACTGTTGACTCGGATGGCTATGGTACGCCTGTTTGAGCCCCTAAGATATCCTCGAGTATCTCACATGTTGCCGAAAACCCAGTCAAAGACGAGAACCAAGTGGCGTCTGACTTTGTACGTGTGCTACAGGCTTCATTTCCAGCAAATTCAATAATTTTGCCTCATCTTGTAGATCGGGTTTCTCAGTAACTTAGTCAAGGTATTCCCTAGTCTTGCAAGCAGGCCTTTCATTCTTGCAGGCGAGGATTACGCTGGGATTTTCATCGTAAGCTGCGCTTCTCTCTGGCATCAGCAGCCCTATTTCCCAAGACCTAACGCCTTCACATCATGCTCTAGCCCTATATCGCCAATGCTCTCTTTGCTTCCTCTTCACCTCCTGTTCAACTCCACAAGATTGTCATCGGAAACGGTCTCATAGGCGGATTCGACGTATTCCCCAATCTGGCTACCGTTAGTATCCTCGAGTCATTCCCGCAACTGATCAAGTTTGATCAGAACGTCTTCAAATCTTTCCAAGCACAGTGCGTTTTTCCTGTTTAATCTGCAGCATCATATGCCCTCAACATTGTACTCGCATTGCAGAGCACATCTTTGCGGGTTCGATTTGAATCTTACTTATCCTCAAACAGAACCCCTACCTTCCTTTTCGCCTACAGCGCATCCTTCCCCATTCTGGTCATTTGCGCCCAATGAAGCTCCGTCTGCCCTTGACAGACGGGAGATTTTAAAATCGATACTTGACAGGCGACATTTTGATGGCTCATACTCATCTGGTCGGCCAACGAGTCGTGCTCTCCAGTCACGTCAGAGCTCTGAACTCCCGGGCACGGTCACTCCTTCGTATGGATGCGCGCTCTTTGATGAGATGATCGACTATGCCGCGAACTTCTCGTTCCCGTGGAGTATGTTTTTCTCTTCCATTTTGGGGATATATCTTAATCACGCTTGTCGCGTTGTCGTTCAGCTCCTGGGAATTTTGACGTGCGCCGTTATCGTAACATGGTAGTATTAAGCATACAGGTTTGACGCTTTCATGATAGCTATATGACATTCCCAATGTTGTCTCGCCTCAAGCTTCCCTTGACGCAGGCGTTTACTTCAACTGTAAGCACTAATCATCCTCTCGTTCACTGCGCCTTGTGAAGGATTGAACACCCGCTTTCCCCACCTCATACATGATAGCTATCCAAGTTCGCGGTGCCCTTCATGCGCCCCTCAGCAAAAACTGGTCCTCAGTCCCTACATACCCATTTGGTTCGACAACGAAGTTTTGTGAGCACACCTTGCATTTCACGAG
Source organism: Heterobasidion irregulare TC 32-1 (assembly GCF_000320585.1). Taxonomy (NCBI): domain Eukaryota; kingdom Fungi; phylum Basidiomycota; class Agaricomycetes; order Russulales; family Bondarzewiaceae; genus Heterobasidion; species Heterobasidion irregulare. The sequence continues at coordinate 87,406 of NW_009258198.1, read as the reverse complement.
GCCGTTGAGGATTCATCGGTATTCGGTTTAGCTTCGACGACGAACATATATGGAGATCCCAGTACGTATTTTCAGCACTGCCTTGCATATCGATTGCTCGCGATTGACCCTTGACATTTATAGGCCCTGCGTATGTTTTCAGGAAAATTTATTTCTTCTGCTCTGACTCACTCTCGCCCCCATGCTTTTGCAGGCCTGCATCTTTTTTCAATGACTTCATCTCGATGGCCGAGTCCAAGGGCGTTGGCCTCGTCTTTTATTCTGGTGCTAACAATGCGATCGCGAATCACCGTGCGCTCGAAAGTGTGCTTCCCTATTACCTCCGATGTCGGCCTTACTGATCTACCAACCGGTCTTTTGGTCCAGTCCTCATTCAAGTGCGCCGTGCCTTTCCTCCACGATGTTGACTGATCTGTGAATTTGTGCATAGAACGCAACCTTCGGGGGAACACGAGGCTTCACACGCAAACCTTCTACCCCCTGGAACGACGACAGCGGTGACATTGCCGGGATAGTCCACCAAGAACGTGGAATTGTATACGCGTTGTTCGACAACGTAGGGCACCTGATTCCGCACTGGAAACCCAATGCCGTATGTTTTTTCTCTGATGCGAGACTGAATATGTCCACTCAATACTCATGCATGCTCGGCAGGCATACGTCTTCTATCGCGACTTCGTCCTGAATGCGAACGGCACCGGCTCCATCACAGTCGATTCCAACAACAACCTCGCCGTCCTAGGAGGTGAAGATCCCACCCGTGCTGACGACGCGCCAAGGATCGCAACGGCACTCTATCTCGGGTCTGCTACTACCGCATCTACATTGTTTGCGCCGGCTGCGACGGTGCAGGCATGGAGCACCTTCTTGGGGAACTTCGATGCTGTGTCAGTCCAAAATGACGGGGTAAACGCTGCTCCTTCTCTTTGGGTGGCTGGGATGCTGGGCGCTGCAAGCTTGACTATTGTATGGCTTCTGGTGGCATGAGCAACTGCAGTTGAAGCATAATAGAACATGTATTGTGTCGCTTTCGAATTCAGTTCGGTCAAGAAGTTCGCTACGCCCTGACTAACTGATCTGTCATGATACGCTGGATACTACACTATCTGGCCCTCCAGCTGTCAGAATCTCGAGGCGGTCTCGCGCAGGGGGCTGTAACTGTAAGTACGAGCACTCAGCCTTTCTGCGCGGCGCTAGACAGAAACCCTATTAATATTCACCTGTAAGTACGAGCACTATAGAGAGACAATGTAAGTACGAGGAGTAATAGCATGTAAAGTAGTTTATCTTACCTCAGCCTTTCTGCGCGACGCTAGACAGAAAGCCTGAGGTGAGGATCCATCTATAGGTACTCTTATACTGCTAATCTAACTTCGGTGATTTGCTACTGTACAGGTGATCGAGAGGGTGAACAACAGCGGGTGGTTTACCCGCACCGATAAGGAAAGTAAGTAAGCTCGCGCGCGGCAGGCGGCGCGCGCTCGCGACGATAAATAACAGAAAACATAAGGATACCTACGCATGCGCTTGCACTATACATAACACCAGCTGCAGCAGTGTTTTTACGAGCCATCCGCCCCAGGTAAATAATTCTCACCTAGAATTTTTGACGAAGTCTTTCCAGCGGGATATCAGAATGCAGAAACGATCTGCACGGTCGAGTGACTCGGTAAAGGTACCCTACCGTGGGAATCTGATACTTCTTCTAGCGACCAACTTAGTGCCTGGGATTTCTGCGAGGATTCGTCTTCTCTCGTCTCTTCTGAGATAACGAACGGACTGACCTGACCTAATTCTTCTGGAGCTTGCGCAGAAACCCAAAGGACATGGCAGCGCGTACAACCTGTTATTTCCATAGTCTCGCTCACTCTAGGGCCTTTCTTCACCCTAGTCGCTCGTGAACTGGAAACTGCACAGTAAACCTCGCACTCACGGCAGTGCATTGTTCTCATTCGTCAATAAGGGGTTATTTCTGCTTGCTCTGCGATTGACATCTCAGCGGACAGATCTCCATGGGCATGAATATTGTGCATTTAGTGCATTTAGGTACTCAGAACGGCAGAGGCTCAGAAACTTTGCCCACCGCCAGCGACGTATGAAGTAAGTCCATTACTCTTTGCTGCAGTCGATCATCTAAATTCGAAACGCATTCTTGTTTTTCTCGTACTTTATTTACGGCCGGAACAAGTACCACTCCTACGTAATGATCTATTTCACAAGATGTTCGTCAGGTAAGTCGTGTATCCTCTTACGACTAGACCATGCCATATGTTCTGACAAGAGACCATTCTCCAGCACTTCGAATGAGAACGTATTTCTCGAGATGTTTCGATAGGACACGCTGTTTATCGGAGGTAGCCGCCAAATATGCCTAAGTCCGTGAGCAGCACGCTGAGCCAAGTTCGTAGGTTTGTGTACTACTTGGTTGAGCCGAGTTTCACACTGAATCAGTGTGTAGCTAAGTGTTCGTCTCAAAATAGGTCTAGTACCCTGTCAAGCAGGTTGACATGCTGCTTTTGACCACCTCGCACCTACAACGATGACCCCACGTGTTGATACGAGTATACTCGCGTTGGTTGTGGACCTTGACTTCCGTGCCATCTTCAGAGCAGTGTAATATGTGCTTTAATAGTGCCAGTCTGCTTCGAATAGCCGTTGTTGGTGGTGGTATGCGCAGATACGCCGGCTGGAAACTCTTCTTGGGAAATGTCTCTGTTTATTACCCTAGTTGCTTTCACACTTCAACGTTGACAAGGACCACGAGGCGCCCCTTTGCACGACTCCCACCTCCCCACTTACTCAAGCCTGAATTCAAGCGAAACGACACAGAGACTATCATCAGCGAGTTCGAACGTCTCACCATCCAGAAGGGCTGGACGAAGAAGAGCAAGATTCAAAAGGAGCGGAAGAAGTTCATCGGAAAGGCTGTTGTGGAGGATTTTGAAAAGGAGTTTGGGACCAATGCGGGGAGTTTGCGGTCATGGCAGAGCTTGTGCAAACGACTGAGGCTTTTAAATGGCGACGACGAGCCTCCAGAAAGCATCCAGCAGTGCAAAGCGGTATGTGTTCACCTTTCTGGACTGCGGGATCTTACCTCTAGTGCTGAAGGTTCACTCTATGACGACATATCATTTGCTCACAGATGCTCAAAGGCGCATATGTTAATCTTGTCGACCTCGTTGATGCACGCAGAACAAATAAAACTGTGAAAGTCTTCAGTTCTCGCAAAAAGCTCTCTCAGTACATCATACTAACGGACAAGATATTTCCCTTAAAGAAGGCGACGACGAGCCCACTTTTGGAACAGTTTCTCATTCATGTCTTCCGAGGCATTGCCCGGCATCGCTGACAGGGTGCGTCCAGTCCGCATCGTCGCCTTCATGACTGGATCGTGTATTGTATAGCCTCTTTGGACTAGACCGTGCCATACGTTCTGACAGGAGACTATTCTGCAGCACTTCGAATGAGAACGCACTTCTCGAAATGTCTCGATAGGACACGGTATTTATTGGAGGCAGCCGCCAAATATGCTCAGCATTCGTGCGCAGCACGCTGAACCAAATTGTAGGTATGTGTACTTAGTTGAGCCAACTTTCACACTGAATCAGTGTGTAGCTACGTAGGCGTTTGATAATAGTTCCAATAACGGTTGACATGCTATTTTTGGCCACATTACACATACAACGATGACCCCATGCGTTGATACGAGCACACTCGCGTTTGTTGTGGACCCTGATTTCCGTCCAATTTCCAGAACAGCGATACTATGTGCCTAACCGGCGCCAGTCTGCTTCAAATAGCCTCCGTTGGTGGCAATATGCGCAGATACGCCGGCTGGAAACCCGTCTTGGGAAAGGTCCCCGTTTATTACGCCAGATGCTGTCATACTTCAACGTTGACGAGGACCACGAGACATCCCTTGTGCACGACCACCACCTCCCCACCCATTCATGCCTGTCTTCGAGCGAGACGACACAGAGACTATCATCAGCGAGTTCAGACGCCTTGCCATCCAGGAGGGCTGGAAGAAGAAGAGCAAGATCTACAAAGAGGAGCGGAAGAAGTTCATCGGAAAGGCTGCTGTTGAGGACTTTGAAAAGGAGTTTGGGACCAATGCGGGGAGCTTGCAGTCATGGCAGAGCTTGTGCAAACGACTGGAGCTTCTAAACGATGACGATGAGCTTCCAACGAGCATCAAGCAGTGCAAAGCGGTATGTGTCCACCTTGCTGGTCCACGAGGCTTGTCGTCTAAAGGCGTTGGCCTGAACCAATGACTGCGGGATCCGCCCTCTACTAGTGAAGATTCACTCGATGACGGTATATCGTTTGCTCACAGATACTCAAAGGCGTGTACGTCAATCTTGTCGACCTTGTTGATGCACGCAAGGCAAATGGAACTGTGAACATCTTCGGTTCACCCAAAGAGCTCTCCAAATACATCAAACGCACAAAGAAGATGTTTCCAAGAGAGAAGGCGAAGTCGAGCCCACTTTTGAAACAATTTCTCATAACTGTCACCTAAGGCATCGCTCGGCATCGCTGACAGGGTGCGTCCAGTCTGACTTGTCGCCTTCACGATTGGCTCGCTCATTGTCTTTAGCGAATTCCCATAGCCATCTCCTAGTCCATCTCTATACATCTGTATTTCACATCGTCTCGAGGATCTCCGCTTGAATTGTTTCAATCAAATATTCCACAGCTGCTAAGCGCCGACATCAAGTCATCGAACGGGATACTTCTGAAATGGTACAGCAAGGGTTTCTAAAGTACAAAGTATACTAGAAGTAGACGGGTCCCATATTCGTAGAATCACGACTGACTCGTCACTCTTCATTCAGCCGCGATTGCTCGAATCCATAGGCCTCCCTATCAAGTGTAAAACCTTATTTGGAGTAGGCAACGTATAACTCAACACAACGACTCACCTTGATGTATGGTGTGATCGAAATACTCGGCCAAACTTTCTCAATCGCCGGCCTTCCCTTGAGAGTCTTCCAGTTTGCAGGGGGCAGCGATGCTGGCGGCTGTGCGTCCCTCGCAAGTTCGAAGCGGTGGAATCGCTGGAGCAACCGAACGAGGAAGAACGACATTTCGTTATACGCGAAGTTCTGACCTAGACACTGTCGAACATGAGCAGCATACACGGTACGCATCGCCAGCTTCGTTAGAACATCGGCACTAGATATGAGAGGCGAAGCAGACATACCACGCGAGGGCCTGCATGGAACGGGATGTACATCCACGGGTTGTTGGTCACTTTCTTGATCACGTCTGGTTCGAGCCATCTGTCGGGCCTGAATTCCTCGGCATCGTCACCCCACAGGTCAGGTCTGCGATGCATGAGAGCCGTGTTATAAAGAATCTCTGTGTTTGGCGGCACATAGTATTTGGGCGCGTTGTCCGAATCAGAGGCGGGATACGTGTGTGGGTTGGAGTCAGAGATGCGCAGATTGACGGGAACAGGCGGGAAAAAGCGCAAGGTTTCGTCGATCACAGCGCGCACTACGCAGATGTCAGAAGCATCATGTCAAATGCATCGTTGAGATAATGAGCAAAAAAATGCACGAACAGTATTTGAGCTTCCTCATCGTATCCATAGTAGGTTGCCCATCGACGCCATATTCATCAAGGATCTCCTCTCGCAGGCGGTCTGAGATATCAGGATAAATGGTGAGGAAGTACACGACAAAAGTGAGGGTTATCGCAGTCTGGAAAGCGGACGGTGAGGTTACGATGGCACGTATTTCAGTTTAGGACCCACTGTGTCGCGCCCGGCTAGCAGCATATTAAGAACCTGGAAGCGAATGGCTTCGGCGTCTGATATAGCCCGCCTTCATTTGTGCCGTGAGGAGAAAGACTGCGATGCAGCTTACCATCAGTGCTGTCCACCAAGTGACTCAAAAACGTCTTCTCCTCATCTTTCCTGCCACCCTGAGTCCCAGCTCTAGCCTTCTCCTTTAATGCATTCTCGACGAGACCCTTCAAATATCCGTGAACGATCTTATTACTCTCAGTCGTTTGGTCTTTGAATAATTCCAGCAACGGCCAGAATTTCCCTATTATCGAGCGTGTACCGGTTTTCAATTGCAGATCCTACAGCAAATATCGCTCAAATGGGTGGGTTTATGTTGAAAGAGAAGGCTGCGCACCTCGAATGCCCATGCAAAGGTACCGAATTCATCGTCAATCGAGCTGCCTTTGGGGCCCATCTTTGCCATTCCGGCCACAGGCAGCGCGCCGTCCAACGTGTTCAAGCAGGAGCCGAACAGGAACTCAGAAGACACATCAAGGGTGAACCGTCCCAAAAGATCTTGAATATCGAACGCTTGCTGCGATTGGGAAAAGGAGGCTATAAAGTCGAAGGTGTGCGCGGTGTGCCGATCAAAGAGATTGAGGTCTGAAACGCGATCCTTGGCGAACCATGGACGAGCAATGGCACGGTGCTGGTGGGTATAGTGAGTGGAAACAACGATGGCAGCTATGATCAAGATTCACATTTGCCCACTCCTGCTTGTCCCTAATGAATACTTAGCTTCCCATAATTGGGCGAAGGGCAAGCTGATTAACCTGTTGAAAATTCCGTTTCCCAAAAAGCTCTCACTACGAAGAATGAGATGAGGACGATCAAATGTAAGTGGGACGATGGTAGCTCACAAGCGCTCGCGCCAATAATAGCCCTTTTCAAACCACTCAAACCCCTCTCCGCTCAACATGTACCTGATGTTCTGGTCACTCTTCGATAGGAACTGTGGAGGTAGATCAGAAGATCAGGTACAGCGGAGCGCATACAGACCGGGCGATGCGTACCTGGTCCGCCCAGAGAATTCTGGTGTTCACAGTATTCGACCCGTATTCATCGAAAAGATCGGCCATAGCTTTTATGCTGAGATAATCGTCATTTATCGAACGCACGAGTCTGATCGCGATGTCTAGGTTCCCTGGCCATTTACCTCGTACACATGGCACGGGGACGGCTCCAAGAGATGCTGAACGAGTGACAAACGGTCAGTTGGTTTGAACATAAGGGCTGTCAGCACGTAAAAGTCGTCCCACCTGCTATCCTCGCATTTTTGTACGAAGAATACCATACCTTTGAGGCACCGACGACAGGGATGGCGATCAAGTGAAGAAGCGTGCGAAGCAAGGGCGCTGGACTCCAATGTGTGAGATAGAGTACACCTAGGACCAATAGCTGAGGGACGAGACATGCACGGGCGATGTCCCGCAGGATGCGGACGCGATAGTAACGCGGATTCATGGCTTCCGGTGGAGGAGCTATGACTGCGCTGTATGCAGCAGCGCAGTCGCAGGTCTTTTATAGGTGGAAGTCAGGTGTGAGCCGGAAGGGGCTCCAAGCGCGAACCGCTTCCGCGCTACAACCACGTTCCCCGCATGGCCACTTGACGCTTCCCAAACCTTCCAGGCCTCCTCGACCAACCAGAAACATCTTCAACGCCTTCCACTCGTGTACCATAACCCAAGAATGGCTCCAAAACTACCGCTCAAAGTTCTGGAGATCATTCTCACCCAAATTTATCTCTCATCTGTCATCGAGCTCGAACAGAACAGCTCGAAGACATATGGATCAGGTTCCAAATCGCGCCATTACTGTTCGCTCGCGCACCCTTGTTCGTCTGCCCGGCCATCTATGTCTTCGTTTGGCGATCTGCGCCTGGTGTGCAGGGATTGGGACAGGGCTTTCGCATGCGTAAAACATGCTTATCCGTTCTTTCAAGACGTTGGAGACGTGTTCTATCCATATTCATGCTGGATCAAGTCAAGGGTGCGTACCTGCTCCATCAGCGGAAAATATAGGGTATCTATGACACTTCAGGCTGATTGGGGTGCGTTCATCACATTCCTAATCTCCCCATCTTCACCCCTTCGCCGTGAAATTGGGCGCTCAGTAACCTCACTTTTTCCTAGTTCAAGGCGTATTCTTAGCGCTCGATTACTCAGGATCGGGAGGATGCAGTGCATCCCGTCAAGTAGTCATCAAGGTGTTTCAACGCCCCACTCCGGAGATGGTGACGGAGCGGATGATCTACAATCAATTTCGCCCGTTCGAGCGCGCCGACGGGATCCAGGATGGCATTTCTACCATGCTCGAGACCGGGTACGATCCGATGTGTGGTGTGAACTTCATCGCGATGCCGAGACTAGGGCCGAGCCTTGAACATCTCATCAAGCTCATTCCAGGCGGTCGACTGACGCCGAAAATGGTTGTAGCCGTAGCGTTCCAGCTGGTGAGTGCTACCCTGCATCGCAGAACGGCTAAACGAAAGGGATTCAAGAGTCGCGTAGAATGAGTTCCTTTGAGCGTTAGCACCAAAAGCCCTCTTTCAGACCTGAAACGATGCAGTTCTGCTGAGATGGAATCTACGCTGACCGCATCTTGATCTACTAGATCTGTCGCCTAGAAGAGCTCCACAGACGGGGCGTCGTCCATAACGGAATCAAACCTGGAAACATATGTCTGTGTTCGGAGTCTGCAGCGCACTCGACCCCCGGCACACTCTGCATCATCGACTTTGATCTTTCGTATACACTTCCCGGTCCAGGGAAGATTCCGAGGCATACAGATCTCAAAGGGAACAAGTCGTTCCTGTCTCTGTGGGCACATCATGGAATTAGTAAGTCTGGTGTGGTTATGAGTTCGTGGGATATGGCTTGATGACTGGGTTCGTGATGTGCAGCTCAGTGCCAGCGGGACGACCTCGAGTCTCTCGTCTATCTGCTCTCGTATCTTCAAAGGGGTCCGCTACCGTGGGAGCGGGACGCTCAGTTGTCTTATTACGATGAGTACCAGCCACCTCCACATATCTGGCAGTTGAAGGCTTTGACGAGCGCGAAGGATTTGTTCGAGGATATGGACGAGGCATATATGCACTTTTTTAAGGAGGTGAAAGCGCTGGCATTCGCGGAGGTGCCAAACTACGCGGCGCTGAAGGGACTATTCCGTGACGCGTGGACCAGGTTGGTGCCGGGGGAGGTGGATGTTTCGGTCAACTGGTGGGATGTATTGAGAAGGCTTCTAAAGGGGGAGAGCCTCAGCAGCATCGACGCAGTACCAAGCCAAGCAGAGATCCTAGATCTCACGCGACTACCAGTCTCCAAGGACATCCAGAGCATGAGCACATCGAGTATGACGCCTCCGGACGGCACAGAGATCCGGACTCCGTCGAAGCCTGTTTGAGGGCGCATGATTACAACAGTCGAAGCAGTGGTCGTTGGCTTTCTCGCGCAGTTGAGAAGACTAGGGAGGCAGGTGACCTTCTTTCCATTGGCGCCTTTCAAAAGTGGGGGCGCTTTTTATGGTCAGCTGTGATTCGTATATCGACATATGATTGAGTAGGCATACGGTTACGATTTCTCGTGGTACATTAATGGGCACATATGTTGAATGCCTTTTCTCTGCTGGTGCTTCGTAGCTGCAGAAGTTTCAGCCTTTGGAGCATGGAGCATGGACGGACGTGGAACAGGCAAAGGATGCACGTCTCGGCGCTCCACGCAGTCAGCTGTCCTACCGTCACGCGACGATGAATCCGAACTCGTGGTCTGGTCAGAACTACCATGCTTGTCTCGGCGATATCCTATGTAAACGGCGGAGTCGATGGCTCGTTGACCGTGCACGCGCGCATCGTCTCGAAATTAAAGATCGGCGGTGATTATGACGAGCGAAGACTCGCTCTGATACTTGAATGACACAGCGGCGCTCCCGCGGGCACGTCCTTCGGCAATGTGAAGTGACCAGCTCTTGTAAACCGCAGCGGTGGCAATCTGCGACAATGTGAATCAACAAACGCATGCAGCTTCCGAAAATCCACGCGCTCGCTTTGCATCAACAACGGTTCACCAGACAATATTGCGCTCCAGCGTCTCTCTTGGTGCGCAGCGAACGTCGGCCATGGGCAGGGAAAGCGTGAGGTGCATGTATCGGGGGCATGCCGGATGCTTGTCCTGACCAGTTCCCTTAACGCTCCGCTCTAATCTATTCTTGGACCGGACGTTCATCTTGAAATGGGGATTTTTTGCAGTGTATCCAGATCGCCCATCGAAATGGCAGCAGCCATCGGTCGAGCCATTTTCACTTCCGACGGCAATGGTCTCCTGTCAGACATTCGTGTCGTCGCAGACAATAAAGCGGGTGTTGGTGCAGATCATAGACGATACCGTGACTGGAACAAGCAGTAAAGTACACGAGATGGCCATAAACACACACACACAGAACGCGCCGACGCACTCAAACGCACACGCCCAGACGGAGGTCGATGATCGGGCGCGAACGCGAACGCGACAGGGACGATAGATATTAACGCGGCACCGAAAAAGAACGGAAGAAGCACTAAAAGCAAAAAAAAAGTCCCGCGCGAGGGTCGACGCAGGCCGACGCCGAACGCCAACGGCCGCACAGCGGGGGCTCGGAACGGTACTCGAGGAGAAGAACACTGGCGAGGCTCGCCGCCTCGTGGAGCGGCGAACCTCAATAAAAAAGGCATAGATGGTGGACGGAAGGAAAGGCAAGGGTCGGGGCGTCCGAATATCGACATTTAGAGCTTAGATGATAAAATACTTACTCCTCCATCGCGTCGCACTGGGTATAGGCACGACCGCGCACGGCTGCGCACATCACTCGTTCGCGACCTGCACCGACGCCGGACATGATCAGTCGCCAGAACACCTTTGGGCGTGAATGAGAAAACACGCACCCTGAGCACCCTCCTCTCGCTCTCGTAGCCATAATCCTCCTGATCACCGAGGCTCGCCCGGCTATCCCCAAGCACGTGTTGACCAGCTGAGTGTGCGTCATGGGCCGAAGGCATATGATCATCCTCGTCGTCCGTGTCGTCCGGGGAGGTCGTCTGCTGGTGCGCGGGCGACATCTCCACGAACGGCGAGTGCGGGTTCGGTATGGGCATCCCCGGCGATGGCGACGCGTCGATATACCCTCCATACGGGTCTACGTCGTGTTGCGGCTCGGGCATGTGCCGCACCGCGCCCTCAGCGCCGTTGTACGTCGCGTACGAGTCCGGCTGCACCTGCGGGGAGTAATACGCAGGTGCCCCGTGCCCATCCGACGTCCCCGCGAACGCGGTCGTCAGCGGGTAGTCCTCCTCGACGCTGGGCGACAGCATCTCCCGCGCGTTCTGCGACTGGTTCCGCGACAGCGCGCCGCCCGAGCCCGAGCCCGAGCCCGAATTCGAGTACTGCGTCGTGCCCGTCCGCGTCGACGGGCCTCTCGCGACCGCGTACGGGTCCCCAGCGGTGCCCGTGAGCGCCGCCGCGTCCAGCAGATCGTAGTCCGGCCCGGTCGTGTTCCCGCGGTAGCGCAGCCGCGAGTCCTGCATCTCGTACTGCTCCTGCGGCGCGGCCCCGAACGCGTTGTACGGCACCTGCGGTTGGCCGTCCCGCCTGCTCCTCGCGCGCTGCATCGCGGCCGTGCCCACGCCCGCCCCGATACCCGCCGCGCCCGCCGCGCCGCTCGCGCCGACGCCGAACGCGGGATCGAAGTTCGGGGGCACGTCAGGCATGCGGTAGTCGCTCGCGTGGCCGATGGACATGGGCGGCTGCGCGAACGTGCCATGGCTGCCGTCCGAGTACCCGGTGTACCCGCCGCTGGCGGCGTGCGCGGGATTGTAGTCGTAGTCGTCGAAATCGGGTCCTCGAGATGCGGCGGCGGCCTCTGCAGCAGCCTCGTCGATCTCCTTGTCGAATTTGCGGGCGCGGCGCTTTCGGATGAAGGTGGTCCCCAAGATGAAGAATATTATGAGGGCGATGAGGCCGACGACGGTGAAGACTCCGGCGACGGCGCCTTTGTTGTGAAAAAAGCTGCACGGTGGGCGAAGAAGGGGGGGGGGGGGGGAGGGGGGAAGACGTGAAGATGCCAATGTGATGATGGGAACTACGCGAGATCAAATATAATAAAAGTGCTTACCCCGTGGAAGCCCGATCTTCACTGGTCGTCGTGCTTGACGTAGGGGTGATCACGACGACGGATGTCCGAGTGAAGACGACATTGCCTGAGGTGCTCAGCTGAAGTTGAGTGGACAGGGACGAGGTGGACGACACAGAGGAAGAGGCGGAGGTAAGTGATGGGGTTGATGAAGTTACCGGGGTGGAAGACGAGGAGCTGATGGAACTAGAGGTGGTCAAGCTCGCAGCAGAAGAGGATGGCGGGGGCGAGGACGAGGTTGGAGTGCTGGACGTCGACGAGATGGAAGAGCTCGATGGCGTCGACTGGGACGAGGTGGTCGGTGAAGTGATGGACGGGGACGAGATGCTGCTGGTCGTCGGGGGCGCGGACGAGGAAGTGAGGGCCTCTGAGGTCGTCGTTGTGGGGATTGCGGACACCCTGGCAGAGTGCGTGAGTGTCAAGGCTCAAGAAAATGATGGCGAGACTCACGATGGGGTTGTCAACGTCGGAATGCTTAAAGAAGCTGGGGTAAGGTGAGATCGAGGATGAGTGGGATGGGAGGTGGGCCGACGTACGAGAAGAGATAGTCGTCATTTTTTGGACGCTAGTACGTTGTGTGCAGAACGAATGTGCTTGAGAAAGAGAGAGTGAGCGCAGAGAAGACCATACGCTCAGGCCGGGCGCTGTCTTTTCGAGGCCGTCGTCGACGAGCAGAGCAAAACAGCTGGTCCTTAGGTAAGCATTTTCCCCACTTTGTGCCGAGGGACCGACAACCATCGGCCTCACTCGCCGTACTGGCGCATGGCCGTCAGCGTTTGGGAGAAGGACGGTCGGTGAGCGCTGCAGGACGTGCGTGCAGTCGCTGGCATGCGAGAGCAGCCATTACGCCATCAGCATCGAATATCGAACGTTGGAACGGTTGACCTTGGCATGCAATCAAGCGTCAAGCGCAAATGCTGCGGACTGAACGCCACCACGAACGAGTAAGCTAATAGGAAACACAACCTCCCGATACAGCTGCACGCTCTATCTACTCTGCTCTCTACCGCTTCTGCCGCCCCCCGCCATCCTGCTCCTGCTCCTCCTGCTCCTCGTCTCCCGAGTCCCCATCGCTCTCCTCCCCACGCCCCTTCTTCAGCCCCTTCATCTTCCGCGTCTGCAGCTTCCCCAGATCCTGCCGCGCGACGTGCACCCGCCCGCGCAGATCGCCCATCTCGTCCACCTCGAGGTTCCTCTTCCGCTTCCCGAGCCCCTTCTCCACGTCTTGCTTCCGCAGCTTCGGCCGCCGCATCGCCAGCTTCCACACCTCCGCGTCTGCCTCCTGCCGCCGCCGCAGCGACAGGTCCAGCGCCGGGCCCATCGGCACCAGCTCCACGCGCGGCGTCCGCACGCCCGACGCCAGCAGCTTCAGCGTGTACCCCCGGATGTGCACCCGCGGCAGCGCCGCCGTGTCGTCCGCCGCCGCCGCCGTCGTGGACGTGAGCGAGTCGGGGCTCGGCCCGAGCGTCACGCTCAGGACGTGCTCGAGCCCCGTCAGGTGGATCTGCTCGATCTCTTCCCCGTTGAAGAGCGACATGAGCATCGACTTGAGCTGGATGAACCGCGGGTGCGTGTCGAACAGCTCCGACGCAAAGTGCATCATTGGCTTGTGCCCCGGTGCCGGCTTGGGCGTCTGCGAGGCGAGGCAAGGCGAGGCGAGGCGTGCGGCGGCCGGTGAGACGGGCGGACGCAAAGGCGGTCAAACGAGAACACGCACGCACCTTGAAATCGTTCATACTGATAAAGTTGTCCACGCCGACCTCGCACATGTCGAGCACCTTCCCGTCGAACGTGCGCACCAGCGTGAGCCCGTTCGGCCGCTTTTTGGTCGTCTGCCCGACGATGAACATCGACGCGTCGTTCTTGTTCGCCCAGAACTCGAGCGACGCCGGGTCCTCGAACGGCCGCACCGTGTTCTTTTTCGAAAACGAGATCGCGTGCGGGCGCTTCAGCGCCATCTATCGCAAACGGGACGTTGTGAGACGGAACAATAAGTGCGATAAGAGCGAAGGCGAGACGCACGAGCTCCTTCATGACGTTGTTCAGCACCTCTCCTGTATGTGTGCCCCGTACGAAGATCGCCGTCCGCGCCTCCTCAACTTCTTTTGGCTCGCGGGCCTCCATCGCCCGCTTTGACCGCGCATTTTTGGGTTTCCTGTCCCTGCAGCATCAGCGTCCATAGTCATCGTGAAAAGACGTCCACTCACACGACGCGCAGCATGTTTGTCTCTGCGCAATCCGACGATGCTGAACGAAAGGGAAAAAGCAGCGATCACGTGTAAGCGCACCTCTCCTAAGCAAGAGTTTCCCAAAACGGATGCGGCCCTCGATCGACCCTCTCCTGGTCCAAAACTCCCAGCTTCACGCGGGTGCAGAGACGCTCCTGCGCCGCACTGGAGTGGCCATCCCCACGCCCGCTATCTCCGTTCTCTCGCGGGTCTGATGACGGCGACAGTGGAGCGAGCGACCCGCTCGGATTTCGCAATATCAAGTTGCGCAGACTTGTATTCCAGAATGGCATCTCCAGAATGTCCATAGCGCCACGGGCGTGTCTGGGTCCACGCTTACAGCAGTGTTCGCTCAAGGTTCATATTATAAGTACGTCCTACGGTACGTAGACGTAAGTAGGTGCGCATCTCCTTCGCGGGTCCCGAACAACGACGCGCTCAGCCATCCACGACCAGCGTCGCCGCGCATGCGTACGTACGTACGTGCGTCAAGAACGGAGAGCTCCAGAAATCGGAATCCAGCACCTCTTTCTCTCCACAACACGACATGTACATAGCACTCGCCGCCGGCGGGGTTCTCGGAATCGGAAATGACGTTGCTACGCCCACGCAGACATTAAACTCTGAGGCTCAGGCGTGCGATGCGATGCTCGCTCTACGCACGCACAGTCGTTGGGCAGCGACGCAACGCGACGCCACGGCCGTGGTGCATGTCCCGAAGAGGTGATGCGGGAGCGCATCGGGTTCGCAGCGTCCATTCGGCGAGCGCAAGCTCACGCATCCGGACCGCGTCTTCTCGAACGGCGTCTCGAACGCCTCTCTTTGTGCGCGCGCACAATCGCCACCCGGACACACGCACACGCGCACGCGCACGCACGAGCTGCAACCCGCTCTGAAAACGCTGGACGAAGCCAACTCTAAAGCGCGTCCCGTCACGGGCTTCGCGCATATGCCCAAACGGACGCGCCCTTTCTTCCCGGATGCGGAAGGGGACGGACGGGCTTCTGTGCTCCCGCGCGGCCGCGTGGCACACGAGGCTGGGGATCGGTCGCGACCTTCCTTTCGCAGCGGGCGAGCGAGCTTGTTCTCCGTGTGTGAGAGCACAGTGGATGGAGGGAGACCGGATCCCGCTCCGAGGCTCGCCACAGGGCTCACAGGCTCTCATAGGGCGTCGAGGAACGATCACGTCAGAGCCGATCACGGGACGCGCGAGCAGTCAGTCCGTCGGGGAAAAGGAAGGAGCTGTCAGCAGTCTGTCAGCGAGCCTGTCACGGTGTCAGCCGCGATGGCACGCACGCTCGGGCGGCCGTCGCGCATCTCGCTCGCTCTCGTCACCCCGCCGCGGCCGCGGGCTTCGTGCCAGTCCTCCCTCGCCCGCCTCACAATTAGCCCAGGCGTTCGTACGGCGCTTTCGCATCTCCGCGCGCGCGAGCCCAAACAGAGCGCGTAACGGGACGACTGGGGCGGAGCGCGGCTAGGGAAAAGCAAGGCGCTGGCCACGCCCACGCCCACGCCCACGCGCGGCGCGTCGCACCCACACCCGTGCACGTCATCTATCCATCAATGATGGGCTTTGATCGTCCGTGCGCGAACGTGGCGGGTTTCGATCTGCAGCGTTTCATCGCGCGTGTGACAGCCCGCCGACTGCCCGCCGCCGTGCCGTGCCGTCTCGACTGATGCGGATCCGCCGCGCGCCCGCCCGCGCGCGCGCGTGACCGGCCCTCGGCCCTTTCGACGACGAGCCCCCCATTCCATTCCATTCCATCCCCGCTGCCTTCAAAGAGCGGGGACATCATTCCCCGAGTCGAGTGGACGGGCACAGACGCGCGCGCGCGCTCTCCGCCATCATCCCATCAAGCAGGTATCGGCCCGGTGGATCCCCAGCCGCAGGGTGTCCAAACGCAGTATCATTGCAGCGCAGAGCCACACAGATCTGCGTCCCCGCGCACGCTCGCGCGATCTAGGCACGCGCCGCCCGCCTCCGTCCGCCCGTCCGCCCGCCCGCCCGAGCGACCGAGCGGTGGGAGCCCATCAGCAGCCCATCACGCAGACCCGGCGCACGCAGACCCACCCACCCCCTCGCCTTCGCTCCTTCGCCTTCGCTCCTTCGCCAAATCTTCCGAATGCCCCCGCTTCCTTCCTATTCTTCTTGAAACCGCGACCGGTACGTGTCCGTGCCTGGACCCTTCTTCCCGCGCGCCCCCTGCCCGTTCTCGCAAGAGTTCTCGTGCCTGTCTCCCCCCCCCCCCCCCTCGCCGTCCCCATCCCCCCTCGTCGATCTGCGCGAACGACTGGGACGTACTGCACACCATGTACTTCCTACCCTAGTCACCTTTTTTGTCACGCGAGCGCACAGTCCCTTCGCCCGAACAACGCAGCTCACACACGCGAGTCGCGACAATGATATCCCAAATGAATTCCATTCCTCGATGCGCACGCACGCACGCACGTATGTACCCATTTTTAACAACACCTGCCGCGGGCGTCAGCTACACCGTATACATACAAGTAAGTAAGCAAGCAAGCAAGTGAGCAGCGTGCACGACAGGCGATCGGGGGAGTCCGCAACAACAGGGGGGAGGTATAACCGTCCCGACCGCCCAATGACCATAATAAACAGAAGAAAAAGGCGCAACTTGGGGACGCGCGGATAATAAGTACGCAGGCCGACGCGGCGTCATTAATTACGGACACGAATCGAGTAAGAGACAAATAAAAGGAGAGGAGGGGAGGAGGAACGACCGGTCACAAACGAACGGAAGAGCGAGCACGAACAGTCCGTCACATTATTAAAGGGGGCGCAGCGCGCGTAAGCCGAGACGAACGAAAGGAAGGGGAGGGGAGGTTACAGAGGCGCGAACGAGGGGGGCGGATATATCAGTATATATATGTATATGGATACGCACGCGCGAACAGAGCCGAACCAATTAGCGAGTCTCGAAGTGAAAAGCCGAAGAGCAAAGAGAACGAGGCGCACGACCCAGAAGGAAAGAAAAAAGAAGAGAAACAGCCGATTTCAAGTCCATCCACATTGCACCGCCCGCGCGCGCGCGTCAGGCCCTCATTCCAACAGCAGCGGGGGAGTGGGCAGGAGAGACCGCGACTCGTACTTGATCGCCCCTGGACTCTCCATGTCCTGCCCCAGCTCCATGCCCATCCCCATGCCCTGCTGCTGCTGCAGCCCCAGCGGCACCCGCTGCCCGCGGAGCTGAAAACCCTCCTCGAGCAGCTGCGTAGGCATTGGCGGCGGCCGCCCCGAGCGGGGATCGTGGGCTCCGTGCGGCGGCGGTCCCGCCTGCGTAAAATGCAGCCCCGGGTCCTGCATGTCGAAGAACGGGTGTGGCGGTACCGCTGCTGCTGCCCCCGCTCCCGCTCCCGCGGCTACTTGTGCTGGATGTGGGTGACGGAGGCGAGCGTGCTGCTGCTGCTGCTGCTGCTGCTGAGCTTGCTGCACCTGCTGCTGATGATACGCCGTAGTGAACTGGCGCAAATACTCCTCTTGCGAATCCCTGCGCGCCCGCTCGTGCTGCTCCCGCTCCCGCTGCTGCTGTTGCTGCTGTCGATGCTCCTGCATTCGCAAAAGCTGCTGCTGCTGCTGCTGGTGCAGGTCCGCCGAATAGTGACTGTGGGGGATCGACGAGTGCGAGCTGAGAGGCAGATGCGACGAGCCCAGATGAGGTAGTTGGACGCGACGCTGCTGCTGCTGAGCCGCCGCCTGAGCTTGTGCCTGGACGGCCTGCTGATGGTGATGGTGCTCCAGCTCCAGCTCCCGCTGCTGTTGCTGATAGTGGTAAAAATGGTCGAGTTGCTGGATCTGCATCGGTGTCATTGCAGAGCTCCATGACGGAGAGTCGGCGAGACTGAGGTCGTGACTCTGAGGACGCGAACTCATAAGCTGCGCCATAGGACGAGGTTCCGCGCTCGAGGAGGAGGTCCTCGTCGGATCCTGGGAAAGGTCGCTTACGAGGGACGGATGAGGGAGAGTGCTGCTGCTGTTGCTGCTGCTGCTGGTCGGCGAGGCCCGGTGGGTGGAATGAAAAGGGAGAGTCGTATCCGACGGGAGAAGTTGGGATGTCTCCTGCATCGACTGAAGGGAATCCGGATGCGGGGTATGGGTATGCGGATGGACCGTGTGCGAAGGATTGCGGTTGTGGGAGCGCGAGTGTGTGGGGGGGTGCCAGCTCTGGGCGTCCATAGAGGGCTGGAAAGGGTAGCTCTGATCGAGAGGCCAGTCCAGGCCCGAAAGCAGGGTGGGAGGAGTAGTACGCTGCGGGAGCGGTCCCTGGGCGCGTTGCGGTGGAGGGTCGTCCGGGGCCGCCGATGCCTGGACCTGAGGGTAGGGGAAAAAGGGATTGTGGGGCGACGGACCACTGGGAAGAGGCGAGGGAAGAGGAGACGACAGATGCGAGGGGAGGGAGGGATCGAGTATGTGCGTCTGAAGGGTCGCGAGAGGCAGTGGAGGGCCTGCTTGCGCTCGATCCTGGGCGAGCATCGCGGCGTGGGCCTGGGAGGTCGGGGACACCGAATTGGAATGCGTCTCCGGAGGCGAGAAAGGACTGGGTCTGTTGCTGTTGTTGTTGTTGTTGTTGTTGTTGTGCAGATGAAGCTGCTGCTGATGAAGCGGATGGGGCGGCTGAGGAAGGGGCTGGTGGGGCACGAAAGGACTGGGTTGGGTCACGAAAGGAATGACTGTTGACCGGACGGGAGTTGGGTCGGTCAACATTGTTCGTTTGGACGTGCCAGGAGCGTGCGGCGGCGGAGTTGTAGAGGAGGCCGTTGGAGTCAGGGCCGCTGCCCTCGTAGCCAGTGCTGGTGCCAGGGCGCTGGTGGAGGGGGAGGGGGTGCTGGATGTCCTCCTGCTTGACGATGTCGGGCTGGAGGGCTTGGCTGTCGATGTCGTTGTTGGAAGGGTTGGGGTGGGTGGAGCGTTTTCCGCGCTGCTGGGTGGCCTTGTTGGCGGCGGCCATGGTGGCGTGGAGGGAGGTGAGGTCGCGCATCATGCGCTCGTTCTGCTCCTGCTTGTCGGCGTGGACGGTCTGGGCATGCTGGCGGAGGTTGTCGAGGCGCGAGAACTGCTTGCCGCAATGGCAGGTGAAGGGGCGCTCGCCGGTGTGTTTTCTGAGACATGAGGAGGATGAGCAAGGGGCGAGCAGGAAAAGAAAGGGAAAAGGGGGGACCTAATGTGCCTGGCAAGGTGTTCGCTCCTGGAGAAGACCATGCGACAGTCGCCGTAGCCTCTGCATTGGAACGTCTTTGCGGGAGCGGGGCGGTAGCGCTTGTTGACGCCCTGAAGAGGCTGCTGCTGCTGCTGCTGTTGCTGCTGTTGGGAGTGTTGTTGTTGCTGCTGCTGTTGGTGGCCGTGGAGGGGGAGGAGGAGGGGCTGGGAGTCGACGAGGGCGGCCATCTGTTGCGGCGAGGAGTCCATCGGACGGGGGCCTTCGCACCTAACGCGCCACGCTATAAGGCAAATCCGTGCCTGGTCCCTCCAGCCACCGCGGACTTCCAATCCACCGGCCAAGGCACACGATCCCGGCCTCCCCCCGGCCCGTCGCACGTGCTCCCCGCCTTTGTCGGATCCTCGACCCGGCTTAACTCCCGCTCCAGCCCCTGCGTGGCGGTGTCCCTGCGGTGTCCCGGGCCCTGGCCCTGGCCGTGTCTCGTCCTCGCCCGCTCGCACACGGACGCGCCCCATCACACAACACCCGTCTCGCGCCACCTCCGACCCCCCAAACAGGCCACCTCCGCGTCTCGCGCCCTTCCGTCAGAACAGTTCTCCCTTCGCTCCCGACACACGCGTCCCACTTCCCTTCCGCCTCCCCACACGGCCACTCCCTCCTTCCACGTACACGATCCCGTACACGCACACACACGCACACATACGTCGCAAACACACCTCGCTTGATCGCAAAATGAAACATCCCTCCTGACTCACCCCCCCGCTCCCGTTCACACCGACACTGGCTCGCTCACTCATCCCCAACACGTACTCCACCCCCGCAGACGCCCCCGTAATATACTCATATCTGTCTCTCCTCGGGCCCTTTTGCCTTTCGCACCCGCGCGCGCGCGCGCGCGCTCTTTCTCTTCCTTCGGCCTGCCGTATCGACTCGCACGTAGCTTATCCATCTCTAACCTACCTACACCTGATCAAATCGATCGCGATCCCGTCCGACAACGCTCATCCGCACTAGTCCATATCCGGCCACTTTCGACCGAAAAAGTCCCAATTAAAAACACAGACCCCACGTCGGCGCGTAGTACATGGCGATGACGGACAGAACAGCACAGACCGAGCGAGAACAGCGTGCTCTGCCCTCCTATCCAGCTCGTCGTCGCGACAAACCGATGCGCGGCCTGCCACGCCCGGCGTCGACCTCATTCGCCGCGAGTGCCCAACCGCACGGTCGCCGCCGTACCAGCAGACCCTGACCGAGCGTCGCGCAACCCAAAAGCATCCCGCTCGAACGAGCAGCCCCATTCTTTCCCAACCTAAAACCGCGCTGACGACACGCTGTGGAGTGGGGCACAGAACACCCCACCGCCGGCACCGAGCGCCGCAACTCGGCCACAGCAATCGCAGGGCCTCATTCGTCGATCAATCGCGCCATGGGGATACTCGATTCGTACCGCGTACGCACAGGGAGGAAGTGCCACCTGCTTCGCCAGCCAGCCCGTGGGGAGCGATGCAGGAACCAATACAGTCGCTTGCAGGATCGCTGAGGCGCTGTGGGGCCCCGGACGAGGCCTTCACGAGCCTGGGTGCACCGAGTCCCCCCTCGTCCCAGAGGCAACGAGAGCGAAACCCGCCGTAGATGCCGTCCACGGACTTTGCGTGAGGGTAGGGGGGCACGTCCAATCACCGAAGACAAGCAGCCAGTCGGCCAGCGCGCGGCCAAGCCAAGCGAGAGACCCTGGCTGGCCCCGAAGCATCGTTGACGTGGTCGACGCCGTCGCAGAGCGGCAGAAAAGAGGACAGACCGTGCAGAGACCGTGCAGAGGCCCGGCGCGCGCGAGGAACCGGAAACCCGCTCGAGCGTCGGGCGTCGGTCGAACGAGCGCCCCCGGACCAACACCTCCCCAGATCGATGGCGGTCAAGGTAGAGAGAGCACAGTCACAGCGGCTGAGGCCACCGGCCGTCGCCTCGCGGTTCTGCGTCTTGTCTCCGCCTCATGAACGCTTGCCGGGGAGTGGGACGCGAGATCGTCCGCGTCGAGCGGCTCGCTTGCTCGCTCGCGACGTCCGTCGCGCTAGCCAACGCGGCCGCGACAGACACGGCGTGAGTGTCAAGACGATGGCACCGCGTCACGCTGTGCGCCTCGCCATGGCTCCACATCGATCTGCGGCAAGCCGCCGTGTCCACAAGCAGGCAGATGGCTACGCGCCCGCGTATCCCGACGTAAAAAAACACGAACCCCAGCGCGCCGCCCATCAGGCGGTCGGTCGATCGGCTGTGATCGCGACGGCGTGTGAGACGGGCGGTTCGATGCGCTGGACGACGCGGTGATGTCAGCGACGGGAGCGAGCGGCCGTCGGTGCGCGGAGCCACCTTGTTTCTTTTCTTATTTACGGATCCAGGTCCGCGCGCGTTCACTGCATCCCGAGCCAGACCTCCTTGGACTTCGAGGGCGGCAGCCTAGAGCTCGCAGAACGCCCAAGGGGTGGACTGGCCAAGGGCGGGCAGCCGCCGCGGAGCAGCTCCAAGGTGAATGATCGGAGGAATTATGCATGGCGCCCTGGCGCCTACCTTGGGCTTTTTGCCGCGGGTCGGCTGAGTAGGAAGGGATAGGAAGCAAGGAGCGCGAAGAAGTATCGCTGCGGTGTGTGTAAGGGATAAAGGAAGGGAGAGAAACACTTACGGCATGTTGGGTAAATGCGTTACGCGTCCGCCGCGTGCTCTCGCTGTCGCGGGCGCGGGCGGGCGTTGGAGCCTCGATTCAGAACTGCGCCAGACTGCGCCTCGGGCTCAACGGTCCATCGCAAATCCGAGAGATCTGCAGCTCGCTCGACGAGCCCACCGGGGCGGCAATTATGAAGAACCTCGGGGATAGGCGCGCCTGCACGACGACACATGTGGTGTGTGTGATAAATTCCTGGCGATATAGAACTCGCTTTGTCCTCGCTGTTCTGAAACCGTAAGCTACCGTACGCCTGCGTATCGTCGCAAGGAGATCTTCGTCCGAGTCGCTGTGAACGCCTGTGTGGAACAAAATAGACAGATCAGAAGTCGAGGCGGTTGGCTATTCGCTCTCCGACCCACATACGAAATTGAGTTCCCTGCGTCGTTGCGAGTTCTCCCGCCTTGACGATCACATGCCCGCATTTCGTAAGGCAATAATAGACCTTGAGAGGCTTCAAACGGAACATGGACCAGCTTGACTCAGAGGAGAACGCACTGGTCACGACGCATGATGGAAAACGTACGTTCATTGATGCGTTACGGGCCGTCTGGGCGCCCAGACTTGACAGCCGCGGTGCACTTCCACCCTATCAGTGATTGCAATCAGCAAGACGCGATGAGGACAAGCGGAGGCCCGTCCCAGACAGATAGCAAGGCGCTCGCAGAGCGGTTCGAAAGAAACATCCAGGATGATGTCAAACTCCTGGGAACAAAAATCCCGCGTGAGGATATTCGAAAAGCTCGCACATGGTGGGTGATGGATCGCGATATTGCTGGGGGTGCATACGTGGCAGAAGCTCAGTCGGCGCCTAGCACTCGAGTGGCCCTCGACTATGTGAGCCCGATGCTTGTCCAGTCTTGCATGCCGGGCACCTACGCGCCCACAAAGTCTGATATCCTGTTCATGAGCTAGGTACGGTACCTTACCCCACACTCTCTGCGCTTTCAGAACTGCTCGTCGAGCCTCTGCCCCTGAGATACAGCCTGTCGGTCCCGAGCGCAAAAAAAAATCGCAGGAGAAGCTCTCGGCGATCCGAGCATGCCGTCCGGCCGTCCGGCCGGCCGTAATCAAATTGAGAGCCAGCCAAGCCTTTGAGCCAAACTGCCGTGGATTCACATCAGGTCAAGGCATGACTCCATTTGCCGTCCAGTCATCCAGCGCTCCACGCTCACAGCGCAATGCTGGCAGGGTGCTACACAACGAGACAACTTGACAGTGATGAAGTGACGTCCGCACGAGCCACAGTTATGCAGCTTCGTAAAAATGTTGGTCAAATTCCAGCTTGATCATTGTGCCGATAACGGCCGATCGTGCGTGATTGGCTCAGGGTCGTATCCACACATCTGGTCTGGCCCGCCGAAAAACTTTTCACTTGGCAGCAATCGGTCGTTCGTGTTTCTGTGTTGACATCCGGCCTCGGTCGGAGGACACAGTGCGCGGTTGTCAAAGGATGAGCGCGTCTCTTATGGCAACAAGAGTTGACGACGTGACTGCGCGTGTACTTACCGTAGATGCTTGAACATGCATGGCTGCGTGAGTGGACAATAGAATGCGTTTGCCTCAGTGATCTGATCAGACTTCATCGGCATCACTGTTCGCAATTGCGGTGGCGATACAAAGTCGTGCATTCCGACAACGGAGCGCTGCGCAGCCTTGTCCCAGCTAACCCCGAAGACTCTAGCGACGTTTCGTGCAGAGCCTTGTTCCCGTATTCGCGAAGGAAACCGACAGCCCCTATCCAACCGACCGAGCAGCAGCTTGTGTGGTCGACGGGCCGGCTGCTAGACGCGAGGACTGTGCCGCGCGAGGAGCAATTTTGTTCTCGATTTCGAGCATGTCAGCGAATGCATCCGTTTGGGGATTTGCATACAGCGGTGCTAAATAGTTCATCGCCGCGATCGTCAGTTCCCCACCGACGAACCGAGAAACGAGCAAGGATGATCCTGATACGCACGCTGCTGGTGCTTCGGACCCCCCTCTTGCCCCGGCCCTGGCGCCGTCATCGCGAACTTCTGGCAACTGTCAACGCGCCAGAAAGCCGGCCGCGAAACGTGCGCGTCGTCCGCGGCGAGTTTCTTTCCAACGTTCTGCTTGACCCACTCGAGCTCTTTCTCGATCATCGCCCATGCCTGAGCTTCTTTTGGGAAGGGCGGCTGATGGCGCGTAAGGGAGAAGAAAGGCTGGAACGCTCGTGTGATGGCAAGCCATTCAGGGTCGTAGGAGAGGATGGGGGGAGACGTTTCGCCGAATTCAGGGTCGCTTTCAACGTCAATGATCTAAACAAAATAAACGACGCGGACAATAATGCATCTAATCACAACAACAACGATGGATTCTGCTTGCCTCCAGGAATTGTCTGCGCGGGAGACATTTATCAAGCGATAAGAATTTTGTCTCTGATCGGGATGGAGGTGGGGGTGGTGGAGGAGCGACCTGCTCTTCTTCATCGTCGAGCAGAATTTCATCGGGATTGATACGAGGCGCCGACTGGGACACAGGCTCCGAGGCATCCTTCTCGACGACGACAGCTTCAGTGGATGGGGCCGCATCAGGCTCATCGATATCTTCGATGACGATTTCGTCGGGATTGTGAACTGTGGCGGGCGGAGGCTCGTTGTTCAGTGACGGACCAGCATCGTGAGTGAATAGCGCCTCAAAGCGGACGTGGAGATGCGCAGCGAACCACCACGCAGGCTTCAGAGTTCTCAAAAGGTGCATCAGCGGCGGCGAACCAAGGTTCCCCGTGTCAATGTCGCGTCGGAAGAAGGGTTTTCTTCTAATAAGACCGCGAGTGTCGCCGTGATGCTCGATCCCTTGCGGCCAATCATGGGAAAGGAAGATGTGTGGCGACGAGAGCTAGAACCTAGTCAAAGCAAAAATCACCGCAGGTTGCGGCTAAAGACATACCAGCGAGAGTCGACGAACGTTGTACTCTCTGATATGATAGATACTTCTCATCGACGAAGCGGTGTAAGGGAGTCGTTCCAAGTGACCTGGGCATTTTTCGACGCAACTCGGGTATTCGCGCAGTCAGTGAGACTGACCTTGATGAAAATCCTGGGATTTGAATATTCCTGACGCGCCTGCAATGCGTATCCCGTTGACCTGAAGGCAGCCGGCGTGCCCAAGGAAATATATATTCGGGGCTAGCCATCCGCCATGGTATCTACTCTACGGTCAGGAAGGTATAAAGTTCACGAATGCGAGGTACATACAGTTCCCAAAGATAATTTGAGGCTTCATGATTACCGCCAATGATGATGGTCAGGACGGGGGCAGTCATCTCGCCTGTATAATACCTGGGGTAAGACGTCAGACATGGATACACCCTGGCACGGGATTCGGAGAATGTATGAGATCGGTCCCCCCTGGGGTGAGCGGGACCGACATGTTTATATCATGTGGATGGTCAGAAGCAGGACTTCACTTGTAAAACTCGCCGAGCTGTTTGTACTTGTCTGGGACGGCCATGCACTGGAGGTCCTGATGGTTCCTGATGGCCTGGAAGTCGCCACATATCAGTAGAAGGTCAACTTTGTAGCCGTTCTGGCTTTCGAGTTTTTTAATCTGTTCATAGATTGCAGGAAGCTCTCCGTGGCAGCAACCCTCCACAGCTATCTGGAAGGGTAAGGAAGTGGTCAGATGATGGTACGTCCTGTGAAGATGTGAGTGCGACCTTCATGGCTGGCGTCGAATGGAAGAGCTGAGGCTCAGCTGGTGGGAGAGAGAATAGAGTTTAGAACAGGTCTGAATGATTTGACAAATGGAATGTGAGCAACGGATTGAATTTACACGGTCAGAAGGGGATGCTCGCCTAGGCTGATCGTATGGTAAGTTCTAGTCAGAGAGGAAGCGGAGACGCGCGTCAACATTGGCAAACAAAGTACATTGGTTGTCTGCTTCGACTTCGCCAGAACTCTTCGCTGCACTACCGGCTACCGGCCTGCTCCCCTCGCGATCCAACAATCTCGACAGCCTCCATGTCGCCCTCGCCGTGGATGCTGTCTCGGACGCAGTCAGAGAGATGCGTATCGTGGCAGGATCAGTGTGTTGCACACGACGCCTCCAAGGAACGGTTTGAGATCGCGCGCGATATCCGAGGCACCAAGTGTGCTGAGCTGGATTGACCACACATCGTGCCTGTGCAAGACCAGATCTCGCATCACACAGCCCGCTTCCATCTTGGTCCGCAAATATCAGCGTGGGCCGCTTCGCCCGCGGACCTCCCGCCGCCCTTCCCTCAGCCCCACCCACACACCATGGCCTCCTCCCTCTCCGCACGTTGCTGAACGGCGCACTCCCTCCCCCAATCGTTAATGCGATACTATCGCGTTCGACTCTCGGTGCACGCATGAACTTTACCTTGGATGATTCGGCGCCTCAGTTGGTGTATTCCCCGACGTGGGATACCCAATCGAGCAAGGATCCTGACCTCGCGTCCTTTTTCCAATCCACCTACCACACCGCTGTGGCCGACGGAGCCACTGTCAACTTCACCTTTTCAGGTACGTTCTGGTCCTGTCCAACGACAGGGATCGTGATTTGTGACCACGAATTTCACAGGATCTGCCATCTTTCTCTATGGCTCCAAAGGACCGGGACACGTACGTAGCTGTCTGCATGACATTCGCGCTGCTTACCGACATGACGCGCTGTTAGGG
Source organism: Heterobasidion irregulare TC 32-1 (assembly GCF_000320585.1). NCBI lineage: Eukaryota > Fungi > Basidiomycota > Agaricomycetes > Russulales > Bondarzewiaceae > Heterobasidion > Heterobasidion irregulare. The sequence continues at coordinate 60,665 of NW_009258198.1, read as the reverse complement.
AAAATACAGCGTACAATGCGACAACGTCATAGCCAACCTGGACGCGCACGCGAGCGAGACACAGTTCCGCCAGTTGTTGTTCGGCTATACGTTCCCGAACAGCACCAACGCTCAAGGGCACTTTGTCTCCTTCACGGCGCATTTGGCTCCTGGCAGCAACTGGGTGGATCTGGACTATGTGACATTCTCTCAAGGGTGCGTTTTGGCCTGTGAACTTGTTTGCTTGACTTATGAACCTGAATGCGCTAGGATTTCACAGACGTCGTCGTCTGTTGATGGTGGGGACTCGTTGACTGCGCCTTGGGAGACAAGGTGTGTGCGTTGTCTCTCTGCCCAATACTTCGTGTTTATCGCCTCCTCACAGCTCTACCGGAGCATCGACGGCCGCGCCCTTCGCATCGAGCTCAAGTGCATCCGCAAGCTCAAGGTGAGCTCCCTTGATTCAGCTAATCACGCATCCATCTTGAACTTCCCACAGCCTTGCGAAAACATCAGAGAGCAAGACCCCCATCATCGTCGCTGCTGTCCTCGGTACCATCCTCGGCATCATCCTCATCATCGCTATCGTGATCCTGATTTTCATGTACCATCGAAAGCAGAGGGACAGGCGAGAGGCCCGCTTCCGCTCCGGGAGCGCAACTTTCGCCAATCGGGAATCCAATGCTGGTTCGAGCGAAGAAGACAAGCGACGGGAGTCGCCGTTCCCTTCCGCCTCGCGCGGCCTGTTCCGGAGTAGCGATCGGGGAACTGTCTCGTCTGTGGCCCGGTCGGATGAACCCGCGATGCAGCACCGTGCGGGTTCTCAAGTCAGCATGCCCGTCGTGCCTCCGCGGCCCAAGCGGGGTATCCTGTCTGGCCTCATCCAACCTTCGAACACGCCCGGTCGCTACGATGACGGCAACTCCTTGAGGACGGATTTCTTACAGGTCTGATCGCCAGCGCTCGCGGGCATGCATGCATTGGGGAATCGCATCGGACTTAGCAAGCAAATTCGCTTCCATATCACTATTTATGTTCTTCGTTCGCGTTCATTTTATTTGACATTCGTTCTCGCCACCTTCGTTCTTCCCGTTCAGTCATTATATAATCCCGACCCATCTTCGAAGTTCGTAATTCTCTTACTCTCACACATATGGGCTATCTTTATTGCACAAGGACAGTCCTGCGGACTGCTCTGTACTTATGTCTCACTTGCTCTCCGTGCCATGATTACCATGATGCAGTCGACGCCCACCGGCGATGGAGCACGCGCTGTCATATTATCAATTAGATTGAGATCGCTTCGTCGATCTTGCGTACTACCCTCAAGAGCGCCTGCCCACTCACACGACGTCAAGACTCTACGACAACACTACACAGCACTGGGGACCTGATACATAGGACTCAACAACAAATCACCAAAACACGAGCGTGCGCTGCGCAAGAAAACAACACGAGAAGCAAAAGATACGGGGGACTTGGAAACACCGCTGTGTAGGGCTACTGTGCACTTGGCCAATAAGCAGGTAGCAAGGAGCATCTGAGGCGGGAAGCAGAGAAGAAATACAAAACAGGGAGGTGAAAGAAGATACGGGGAGACAGGCGGCGACGATCAGCTCCGTTTCCGGTCCTGCGACGACGCGCCGGGCGTCTTTGCAGGTTCTGCCAGCGCTTTTGGAGGGCGAGGCGCGTTCTCCTTGGCATTCGCGGACGAGGGCCGCGGGTGCGGGTGGGAGAGCTGCGGCGCGTTCTTCGGCGGGGGCCGTTCGTCCTCCGCGGGCGGCAGCTCGTCATCGACGGGCTTGAGGGCGTCTGCGTCGGAATCGTGCTCGATGAGATTGGGTGGGGCGGCGCCGTTCACGGCGGATGGGGCGGTCAGCGCGCGCCGCCGTGCCTCTTCCTCCTCCGCGCGGCGGATGACGTCCACCTCGCCTTGGACGACGACTGCGTCCAGCCAGCGGTGGTGTATGAGCTCGCCCGCGCCCGCCCGCTTCTCTGGGTTGAGGCGGAGCATGGGGTTCAGGAACGAGCCAATGGTGTCGGCGGTCTCGATCGAAAACTCGTATTTGTCGCGGAAGACGTCCTGGAGCGGCCAAAATCGCAGCTTGTTGATGTGGCGCAACTCGCCTGGAGCATTCGCGGGCCCATCAGCGATGGGTGCACAGAGGAGAGGCGTGGATCCGGACCCACCCTTTCGATTGAAAAATCGGGAACTGTACTTTCCCGAAAAGGCAAGACTGGGTGGAAATTCGCCCATGAGCTCGATTATCTGCGCGATGTGATCTTCGTCCTTGCTGTATCGGGAGCCCGCCTGCGGATCAAAGAGGTAATCCCCGCCAGCGAGGAGCTCGAACAACTGAACGCACGTCAGCTGGGCGCGCACGTATGCTAGATCTCACGACACTTACCACACAAGCCACGCTCCATATATCAGCACTCGGACCCCACCGCGCGCCAAGCAGAACTTCCGGACACCGGTATTGTCGCGTCTGAATGTCGTCTGTAAAGTGGTGCTCGACCCACGTTGCTGCAACGCGTCCGCGTTGGTTTCTGGAGACGTACAGAGAATTGTGCAAGATACTCACCGTTGCCCAGGTCAGCGATCTTGACCGTGATGCGCTCGACGCCCTCGAGCGTCCCAGGCGAGACGCTTGTACCCGCCTCCAGAGACATGGCGGAGGTCGACAGCGAAGGGGCTTCGGCGGGCGGCGACTCGGCGGCCTTGCCTTTTTCGGATATTGGTGGGTGGTCCTGGGGGTGACGGGGCGCTTGTTGGGAGAGCAGAGACGGTCCAGAGGGCTTAGAGTTCGCGGAGGAGGATTTCTCGCCGAAGCCCGGATCACGCAGGAGCTGCGAGATGCGCTCGGACGCGCTGTCCATCTCAGCGGACAGCCCGCGCGGGCGCTTCTCAGGTTCGTCTGCGGTGAGCGAGCTCGGCTTGCTGTTGTCGATCTTGCTCATGCCAAAGGCCCACTTGTCGAGCATCGGGGACGCGCCGTGAGACGAGGACGGCGAGGGGAGTGGCTGCGAGCCGGTGATGAAGACGGACTCGGAGCGGGGTGTCTGGTTTCCACCGCGACCGCGGGAGGGAGGGACGCCGACGAGCTTTGTGGGCGGGGGAGTCGCGTTTGCAGTCGAGGCTGCAAGCTCGGCTTGGATGATGGATTCGACATCGTCGATGCATATGAGCACGTTCTCAGGCTTCAAGTCTGGTGAGAAAGCGTGAGTCTAAGGCGAGACAGACAGGGAGAAAAGAACGGACCGGTGTGGATCACGCCGCAACAACGATGCATGTAGTCGAGGCCGAGGAGGATCTGCTTTGCGATTTGCTTGACCAGGTGCTGCGGGACGCCCTTGCGCTGATGGCGCTTGATGAGGCCGAGCAGGTTCTCGCCGAGGACCTCGAAGACCATGCAGACGTGGGTGCCGTTGGGGCCTTTGTGGCGGAAATGGTCGAGGAAGGAGATGACATGGGATCGCCCGGGGTGAGTCTGGGACGGAGAGGGCGCGGGGTTCGGGTTGGATGGGGTGGGACCGACGGGAGGAGTGGAGGATGTGATGAGGCGCTGGAGGAGCTTTATCTCGTCGAGGGCGGTCTCTGTGTAGCGAGGGGCTGATTTGACGATCTTGAGGGCGACGTGCCGGTTGAGTCTGCGGGGAAGAAGGAGGTGAGGGTGGGATGTGGGATCGGTTAAGGGGGGCGAACCTTGTGTCCTTCGCGAGCCAGACTGTGGAGAAGTGGCCCCAGCCGAGCTTTCTGACGACGATGTAGCGGGCGTCGGAGAAAGCGTCGCCGATGTGTACGGGGTGGTAGCCGCCCTTGCAGTAGTCCTCCCAGTCCTCCTCGTCCTCTGTCATGATGGATTGGGAATAAGAGGAATAGGAGCCGTGCGACATGGTGCCGTCGATTGATTGTAAATACTCGGTGCAAACCTGGCTGCCGTCCTCTCAGCAGATAAGCTGTCTGCTCGATAAGACAACTGCCCCTTTCTGCTATCGCTCACCGTCGTTCTTTCCTGCGAGGCCTGGCTCAATGTCGTATGTCGCGGTCGCCGTGCACGTTCTGTCGACCCTTTCTCCGGCCGCGAGTTCGCGTTCGTTCTTCTCCACAGTGCGGGGCAGCGTCGGGCCACAATCTGCCTCAGAAGCACGCGGCTCCCGTCCGCTCACGTGACTCCCCGCAGCGAATCGGCGCGGGCCCAACTGTAGCTTCTCCTTTGCTCGTTCGTCCAGATCGCTCGAGCTCCCTGCCGGCGACAGCGTCTCGTTTAACACGTCAGAACACAGCTGGGCGCTGGGCGCTGAGCGCTTTCATCATGGCGTAATACAGCAAGTCATCTGTACCGTTTGACGTCCGTGCCGGAGCTCGGTTTGCACAACTCATCCCTGCTGTAGTACTCCTCGAAACATATGTCACTCTGCGCAATAAAGCGGCTCCTCGAACCCCCGACCGCCCCCGTCATGTACATACCAGGCCGATGTGCGGGTCCTAAAACGAGGCGCATCGCCTCCCATCATTCCATCAGTTCTCATCGCCTGCTGTCACTCACGATATTCGTCTACTTGCCAGTCTCCTGTGCATCTCTCCCATGGGCCTGCGCCACTCGCTCAAAGCCCTCATTTAACACGGGTCCTCCTCCGATGCACTGACACTTGACATCTTTCTCGTTGTACCCCACAATTCTCTCATCGCGACGCTTATCAGCACTCGAAATGTCTGCCACCTGCCCGAATGGGATTCTTGCTAACGCAGACGTGTCGGGAATCGGAGTATGTTCCTTCGCTCCATCTTCACTTTCACTCGTGATCCTCACCCGGCATCAGATCCGCGTCAGCTTCTACGTGACCACGTTACTCACAGCTCTGATCCCTTCTACTCCATACACCGACCCTCTTCTCGGCGCCCTGTTCACAAACGCGAGCATCAACGGACTCGGCCTGCTGATCACCGCCATCGTGCAGACTTCCCAGAATGGCCTGTCCTTATATCACGCCCTCTTCGTTCAGCATCTGCTCTTCTTCCTTGGAGTGGGCGTAGCCCCCGCCGGTAAGCCAATATTCCCATCTCGCATTCGTTCAATCTAACGCGCGCATCTGTTTGCAGGAAAGTACAAATTGAACTCCCTCCGCGCGGGCATGCTGCTCGTCACCCAGTTTGCTGTGCTGATCGCCTATTTGGGCTGGTCGCTCTATCTCTGGACGCACACAAAGTCGTTCGGCTCGCAGCCCGGCTGCAACGACCAGGTCAAGTATGTCTTCTTCTTCGTCACCGTCCGCGCGACTGTGCCATGGCTACGCATCGTCTGGATGATCTCCCTCATCGGCGGCTGTATCGGCTTATTCACCGGGCTCGTCGTATACGTGATCGTCTACACCTGCTTCAAGACGGCGGCAACTAGGGGGGAGCACCCGATGATGACGATGCAGGGTGCGGGCGAGGAGCAAGCTTCAAGTCGCGGCTTTTATTTTTCATTGGGTCTGCTACTGTGAGTCACGTCGGTTGGTTATTGTGTATTCCTTGTCCCAACCTCTCGTTCGGTGTAGTCCAGCTGTATATTCTGTCGTCACCGCCGAGCTCTTGGCATGTCCCGATTTCTTCGTGAGCGTGCGGCGCCATCTAATCCCTGCTATCATCAGGCCAAGCGCAACACGATCGTTCAACCAGGCGAAGGGGCATGGACTTTCGGCCAGATTCTCTCCCTCGTGATGATCATCAGCAGCCTGAACGAAGTCTTGCACTTTGTCCTCAGCTTATTCTCGCCGCGCCACGATTCAGACTCGGACTCGGGACTCGGCGAGGTCGAAGGCAGCCCGTCGAGAGGGCGGCCGAGAAGTAAGCACGTATTTATCCTGCGCGCGTCCCCTTCCATACAAACGTTGCTGTATCGTCCAGGCCCGGAACGGAGGTTTTTGCCTTGGGCCCGCAAAGACAAGTCGAATAGCACGCAGCTGCAGGAGGTCAGCTGAGCTAGCTCACAGCGTCCTATCGGAGGCGCTGCCGGCCGAAGGTGCGGTCCGACTCTAGCTACGCAGATGACCTGTGGCGGGCAAGGCGATCGGTCTGATATGGACATTTGTTGATTGGTTTGAATGCGGCGGAGCCACTGCTGTTGGCGGTGAGAGCAGCGGACGCTGAAAGTGCTGATTCTGTCGTATCGACATTGGTCGTATGGAGACGGGGCTGCCAGGCTCTGAGAGGCTACTTACAGTAAAGGAAGTTGGCAACAGATGTTGCCGACTCATTTGATTCCACGGAAAATGCGAAGCTCCCCTTTGTAATGTTCCTCCGTGAGAAGCCTAGGTTTTCCGTGGGCGGGTGGCCTCATTGGAAAATATCGCCAGTATAGCCGAGGGCGATGCTCAAGTCGTATGCACCAGTTTCCGTGTAGCAAGCGCTAGGCGTTGGAGAGAAAAGAGCGCTCATTTAGGCTGCTTGGATTGGCCACGGCCCACGACTGTAAATTTCAAAGGTGGCGCATCCCGAGCGAAAGCAGAACAAGTCCAAGTGAGGGTCCGCCTCACATGACACCATCCGAGAAGACCACCTCTAAGATCCCACTGACACCCCTTTTGCCCCGCCGCAAGTGAAGAATGTCCTTCAGGTCAATGCGCGTGAGTAGATCGTGGCATTTTTAGAGTGCCTGCTGTCTAAAAATAAGCATGCTGACTTTGAAAATACCGTCGAAAGAATGACTGTGTCTTGATCCGTGACCTTCCAGCCCACAGCAGACCTGCAGATGGCGGTATTTATGGATCGCTTGTGCTATAGATATCTTTGACAACGGCATCGACCGTCCGAGGGGTGCTCGAGTATGAAGGGGGGTTTCAGAGCAGTCGCTGCTCGACGTGCTGAACAGAGGACAGCTTGTAGGTTCAAGTTCTTTCAAAGCCGGTCATATACGGTCGCCTTATCCCTTGCTACTTCTAGTGCTAAGGAAGTGCTAAGGAGGGACGGGACCGATGTTGATGACAACACTGTTGTGACAGCTTGCCGAAGTTGCCGTACCTGCTGCGGCAACTGCGGCTGCGTTATCAATAGTAGTGCCCCCGTCCGAGGTCGCGCGACCAACAAGTTTCGAACAGATTAGTATGTCCTAAAAATACACCGGGTTGTAAGTCGCCCACCTTATTACTACATGCCAACCGCACCACTTTCGTTCACACTGACCTCCCCTCTCTAAACAACCACGTTCCTTGTACCACGCTGGATTTCAATGGGCATTTCCAACGACGAAACTGTGAGTCTATCTCTGACGCGTGTGCTTAAAATAAATGCATGGAAGATGCTGAAGGGCCTACAGCATGGTCTAGTCAAGAATGTCGACGCAAACCGCCATGGTTGGCCAACTTCCAATATGCATCCTCCTCCCCCATACTACCTCCTTCCGACCGACGAAGAGCTTGTCAACGGCTATGTAGATGAAGAACTGGGATCCCCAACATCACCCCTCGTTTCATCAGTGTCCCGATCATGGCCTCCTCATATTCCATACGGAAAATACAAGGGCTCGTCGATTGGCGGACTATTCAAATTCTCTCAAACAGGCTGGTCAAAGCGGAGGCTCAACCACAGATTTCAAAGAGTTTGCTTGCGAAAACACCTTGTTCTTCTTCTTTCTGGTGCAGGTATCGCCATCATCGTGCTCTCGATTTTTTATATCGGGCTTGTCTCGTCTGCTTTCATCCCTGTCTCTGTTTTTTTTGGAGCTTCGACATCGGGAGATGCATCGAATCTCCCTCCACCTATGCTATCCCACTCCCTTCTCCGCGGAGATTGCCTCGAAGCATGGGTCGCTCGTGGCGAAGTATGCAATCATCTCGACCTTAGCTCGGTTGAGGTCTTGGACGCAGTCTGGTCGTGGGTCAATGGCAGGTGCGCCCATATCCTCCACCGAGTTCTATTTATACATGCATCATTAACGTCTCGTGCGACACTTCATCTGACCCTGAAGCGATCCCCGACACCAGGCCTCGCGATCGTTTTGGGATGACAAACCGGTCGAATATTCTGTCGCAGTCACTCAGCAGCCATCTTCGTCAGTAAGACAGGTCCCTTCCTCGCAGGCGGCGCTGGACGAGGCGCCAAAATCTGCTCTCAGAAAGGATAAGCGTGCCGAAAGCCGCTCGCCGCCTTCTAAGCGACTCAGCCGTCAATCTATGCCGAATACACAAATCAACGAAAAATGGTTCCGGTAGGTGATGCGTCATTTGATAATTTCAGCATATTTTATCTTCATACAGGGATCACGACGAACTGCGCTATTCGATGCGTTCGGTGTATCAGCACTTGGCACCTTACCTTCGTACCGCACACATTTTGGCTACTGACTTCTCACATCCGTTCGTTGCCCCCGCCGTTTTGGCTCGCTCTCGACCCTCGGCATCCAATCAATTTATTGACATCGACGGCCACGTGAATTCGTCCCTTGTCGGGGTTTTTGATGTCTTCGGGAACCCTGATAGCGCAACCAATGGGAGCTGGAGGGAGGGTCAATGGCCCCAATGGCTAGACGCGGACAGTGAATGGATGAGGAAAGAATCCGATAGCGGATGGAAGGGGGGGGTGCGCGTGCACCATCACTGGAATTTATTCTCTGTTCCCCCCAATTTGCGACGGCAAGAGAACGGTAAGGACGATTTGTCGACCAATGAAAGCAGCGTTGTCGACGAACTCCACTGGAAGGAGCGCGTCCTGCCTACGTTCAACAGTTTCGCTATCGAGTCGCAGATAGCCAACATTCCAGGCTTGAGTGAAAACTTGTGAGTCGGTGACCCCTGCATCCTGCTGAATGACGCTCACGGACCGAACTCGTCCGTTTTTACAGCATCTACAACAACGACGATTTCTTTCTCGGCCTGGATCTGTCGCTGTCCGACTTTGTCACTCCCTTGTTCGGCACCGTGTTTAGGATGCTTGGCGAACTTCGTGTGGAACCCCTGGAGAACAGCAGGGCCGACCCGAGCGGCGAGTGGCGCGCGTTGCATAGAAGCAACTGGGTCCTAAGTCAGCGATTTGGCGTCCGGAAGCGACCGTACATCATTCACGGCGAGAGGCTTCGTTACAAACTGTTATGTTTTCGCTGATACCAGCGTCTTTTAGCCACCAAGACCCTTTCGACCCCGCTACTCCAGGAGGCGCGCATGATGTTTCCTGAAGCTTTTGCTCTGACCGCTACCCATCGGTTTCGGGCGAAGGGGCATGACATCAATGCTGTATTTCTCACCAACCATATGACTGTGGAACGGCACAGGGAGGCACTGCTGTGGAGTTTTGTCGTTGCTCGCGGCGATAAAAACGCGGATGGAATCTTGGATGAGGCAGAAATAACGGACCTCATGTCCATCGTTGAACATGGCACCACAAATGCTCAGAAGCCTAAAGTGGTCACTCTTCCCTTTCGCAAAACCCTCCATGATGGAAGATCGGATTCCATTCTGAAATCTGTGGGGCTTCCAAGACCAGAGCGGACGGGTGAGTGCAATCTAATTAACTACCACTTGCTCTCCTCCCGTCTCGGAATCTGACCAGTCCTTGCTCGCCTTTGAAGGTTACCTCTTTTCCTCTCGCGACGGATATCCATATATCGGCGGCTTAAATGGATTCACGAAACACAGTGTCTCCACTTACCCTGACATGTCGCGTAAAGATGCCCCGAAACTATGCTCGCTGAACATCGACCAGTGCTTCCCCATCGAAGGAAATACTACTCAGGCCGATACCTTATTCAAGAGGTTAGCTTTCGAACAGCCAAATTGTGGAGATTGTCGTGCGTACCAAGTCTCCGATTCCCAGTGCTGTGTTGACAGCGTTCTTCTCTTGCCAGTCATCTATCATCTTGTGAATCTTTCAGGAGATCTTGGGCTATCTGCATTTCTTCCACCTGCCGAGTCTCAGTTCCCCGTCAATACATCGACCGTGAACTCTGTCGTCGAGCCCACACCGTTCCTTCCTCTGTCCACCGAATGGGGCGGTAGCAATTTCTCGCTCTCTAACGTTGCTTTCGAAACTGGCTGGCCAGGGAATAGTCGACGCGAATTTGCCATGCGTCTTATTCAACGTTACTCGTATATCATGGGTTCGTCTATGTGTCTCACGTATCCGTGCGGTTCGATAGCTAATTTGCTGTGACACTTGATGCCGGCAGGCTCTTCCCCAATAGAATTTGCCGCTCTCAAGACACCAAAGCAAGCTGCTGAAACAATAGGGAACCTGAACAGGACTGAGAATGCATTCATCTGCGTGAACGACGATATCACGAGCGGGCAGGAGCAGATAAGCAGTACGTCCAAGTCGGTCGCACCGCCTAGGCTTTGTCTGACATGACTATAGAAACATTTAGCAGCTGGCTTCATTTTGCATTTCCAGACGCGCTGCCTTATGAATTAGCTGATTAGTGCTGTATGCAGACCAGGTGTCAAGAGCGCCAGATGGAGTGTAATTCGATAACTTATTGTATCAATATACTGTACCACCGATTCTCACCCACTTTTTACTCTGCCTGCGAATCTGGAAAACAAAGCGCGTCTGGCAGGTTGAGATGGTGTGGTGGCGTCAGATGACCTTCAACACAAATATTACCTAATCTCGCCTCCTTCACCCGTTCTCGCTCGTTCCGCTCACTGTTGTTGTCTCCGAACCACGAGACCACCACCGTTTTTTCTTCTTTCTTGTTGGAGCAAGCCACGCCGGGCGTCGCTCGCAACGAACATTCATCAATACATCTTCTGCAATCATGTTTCACCTCCAATCCTTAATTCGTGCCGACTACCGCAAGTCGCTCTTCACGTCGCGATCCGCTCTTGTCGAGAACACTAATGCTTCGCTCAACGCGTCTGACCTCCCGTCCAGCCTCTCGTCTTGGAATAGCAAGGCGTCGCCTACCGTCGCACTCTCCAGCGCATGTGCGCGCCCCCATTGCGAACCTAGCACCAATATCATTCCTTTTCCTACCAATAGCCACCCCGATCCTTCCATCTCGTCTGCTCTACCGCTAGACTATGAGTCTTTATCGCGACCGAAACGGGCACTCCCGCTCGACGCGCCCAGGCAACGATGCCAGACGCCACCGTCCCACTCCCTCGCACCGCGCCGCAAAGCTCTGCCTCTTCCTGGTGTCATACGCCAACGCAGCGCCAGCCAGTCGAGCGCGACCGGAGTTGTGCGCAGCCAGAAACGGCTCAAGCGTGGAAAGCGTGTCACTGCCGAGCTAATGTTCACTGCTGCCGTCCATCGTAGCATCGTCTGTCGGATGAAGCGTGCCAGAGAGCTCAACGGGTCCTGCGAGCAGAATACAGATGTGGAGATGAAGAGTATGGGAGCCAAAGATGACGGCTCGTTAATACTGAACGCACAGGAGGAATTGCTCGTCGCTCGACTCTGGCAGCGGCTGGTGGACCAAGGATGTAGCCCGGTTTTATTGGACGACAGGACTGTGGGCGTGCCTGATCGACCGAGGACTTCGAATTCTGTGGGTGTTGTTGAAGACCTTTCGATGGATATCACTCCCAGTCACCGGATGGAGTCATTGCTCCCGACGGGTATCTCAGCTCTTATTCACTCCCCCGCAGTCCTTCCGCCGCCTCCTACAATATCACCGCCGCCTCCTCCCGAAGCATCTGTTGCCATATCTTCTCCTTTCAGCATTGTGTCTTTGCCACCGCCCGTGCCACGACGCCATGCTCCCATTCCCTCCTCCGCACGATCGATATCGGTCGCGCCAGACGCATTGACTGTATACACCATGCCACAGCTCGTGGCAACGCTTACGATACGTTACCGTGATCGCAAAGCCGTCAAAGCACGAGCGTCTCTCCCGCAGACAAAGAAGCTCAGTCGGACGAAGAGCGCGTTGGCCACAGGACGCGTCGTTGTCGCTGAGGGTATGCTTTGATACTTGGTTTATGTGGGCATCGAATGTGTTCGATGCAGCTGCGGTTGGTTCTCGACTTCATGTTTAACTGTCTCATTTCTCTCGTCTTGTGTGATTGACACCACGCCATCTACCATTCAATCATCTTCCCAATGCATTTCATCTATCACAACATTCCATCACGGCGTGCGTCGTCCATAAAAACCTCATCATTTGGTTATGTATTTTTATCTTTTTCAGCCACCATCTATGATCCTACCCTCTTATGCTCCTCTATTTAATGCGGGACCATCGGCGCATGTTCCACCATGCTACTTAATTGTGACAAGGCACACGTGCCATCCAGCCTTTCATTGCCTTCCGCTTCCTTCCCCACCGGTTTTTGACACATCCACCCAATTCACTCGTTGATAGCCTTCTTTTCCACCGTTGATATCTTCTTTGGTACACACTTACTACTCTGCAGCAATGTTTCTGGACAAAGCATATCAAGCACAGGATCAGCTCGACACTGAGCGATCGCGAATATGACAACACAAAACATGCAACGCAACTTGGATATGGCAAGCCCTGTACCATCAGAAATTCGGCTTGATGACCTGTAGTACTAGTTTCCATAGCTGACCTCATGGAGAAAAAAGATGTTCTGTGTATAGGAGTGTGGCACTTAACATCGGAGTTGGGAATGTTGGAATCAAAGGTTTTATTCATCATTGACAAGATGCACTCCTGCAGAGATCTTGAAGGATGATCTCTGTATAGACAACCATAAAGTAACCCATCGCTTCTCGAGGAAATGCATTCGAGGGGGAATACGCTTTCCTCTGTGCATTAGAAAGAGATAAAGCCGTTGGGCCAACACAACTCCCGCGACTGCGACTGCCCATACGTCCGCTCATTGGAAGCCTTTTGGCATTCTAATTGCAAAAACCTCTGGCTTGTCAGCTGTCGGCCCTTAAAGGGTCTGCACGAAATGATCGACTGCCTTGACATTTGTTCTTGGCAGCGGAGGAGAGAACTGAGTGAGGCACGTCAAACGACGGCGGCGCCCGTCCCGCGCTCAAAAAAGACGGCGCCTGAGTCGGTGAGTCTATACTGCAAGGCGCGGGTGCGGGGGATGAGCGGCGGAGTGGAAGCGGCGGGATGGAGAGAGCGTCCAGCATGTAGGGCGACCTGTCAATGTAATCAGCGCGCGTGTTTTTAGTGAGAAAACGACCAAGGTGAGGGAGCATATGTTGAGCCCGTGAGTTCAAAGTATTTAGGGGTGGGTCAGGGAGAATCATAAAGGTGGAGGGACATGCCTGACCACTGACGGCACCGCTCTTGCCGCTTGCGAGAGGGAGAACGTCGAAGTGGAGGGAGGAGAGTTGGAGGAGGATGCGCAAGAGGTCGTCTTGGCTAGGTTCGTCAGGGATCACAGTGTGGTGCCGGATGACGAGGGCGATGGATTCCTGTGAGAGGGGTGTCAGCACAACAGAGCGAGAGGCGGTGAAGCAGAGCGACAAAAAAGTAAGAGGACTAACCCGGGTACAGAGGGCGGTGAGGGCGCGGAGGAAGCGTGCAACGTCAGACAATGGATGGCCAATCCATGAAAGTGCAGCGATATCGTCGACGACGACGAGCACTGGCGACAAATTGGGTGTCGGGCGGTCAGAGGCAGAGTTGGGCTTGAGGCAAGCATCGCGAAGGGCGTGGACGGTGGACCGGACGCGATCGAGGAGCGGGCGCAGGGTCGAAGGACCGTTTGGTGGGACGTCTAGGAAGACGAGTGACTGGTCTTCGATTTTCTGCGTCAGATTTAGGTTCTAGTTTAGTAAAAGTTAGTACTCATCACTTGCAGCAAAAGACGCGTGCTTACCGACCGCGCCGCAACCGCCTTCCATCTCGCCAACGGCTCCGACACCGAAACTACCACCGCCTTAGGCCTCGTGCTGGCACCGTCATAGGCAGCGGTCTTGATGTACACAGCGAGAATTTGATGGAGCAAAAAGTCGGCGGGAGCAGCGAGCTGGTCTGTGATGAGCACAAGTTGGCCAGCGATGGGTGCTGAGGGGAAGAGCATAGAGAAGGTGACGTCACGTCACACGCTCCTCGACGTCGACAACGATGTCCACGACATTGGCCAATGCCGGTGCGCGCGGGGCACCGCGGCGGGCGCCGGTATCTGCTCCTGCGCAAACACACGCGACAATCAGCGTCGAGCAGTGGGAGGCGCTGGCTCCGCTAGGCGACATGCAGCTGAAGAGTGTCGCCGCCGTGAAAGCCGCTGTCGAGAAATCGTCTAGCACGTTCAGAGTGCGTCTGGCATTTTCGATGCCTTCGTGTCGCTCACTTTGTTTCCAGTTCCCACAAAACGAGGCTCGTCCATCCCGGCCATCCACGCCGCTCGCCTCATTGCCTTCAAAACTCCCATCGTCCCGTCCATCTACCCCAACTCCTTCTCCGCAATCCCAGGTCTCACATTTACACCCACCACACCCGATTCGCACTCCAGAACAATTCTATGACTGGCACGCATCTCTCGACCGCGCCGTTGCCCATGGACAGGAGGCTCACTTCCGTGCCCATCTCACTGCGCTCGCCCGGCACCTCGAATTGTGCGATCGGCTGACAGAGAGAGGGGAGGAGGTCGATCAGGATGTAACAAGGATGATGGAAGAGTGGAGACGCGTTGAGGAGGGAGGCGAGAGTATGAAGGAGGCGTGCGAGAGGTTGTTGAAGGAACGGGTTAGTCTGTTAGTCCGCACCAAGCGTTCTCTATTACTGGATTTTTCCTGTTTTTTTATCAGAATCATCTGGCATATCAATATATTGGCGGCTGACGATGACTCCATACGATTAGGATGCCCTCCTCGAGCTGCAAGACGCGCTTGGCGCTCGGCTCGACTACTTCGCCGAGCTCGAGCACGCGACCCGCATGCTCAACCATCCGGGCGAGGCTCTCGTCCTTCAAACAGACTTTTTGTATATGGTCGAGCGTGTCGATGTGTGCATAGAGTTTCTGAAGGGTCATGTACGGTCTCTCTCCCGATCATTTTCACACCAAGTCTCGCATTTACGCGTTGATTTTTTCTGGAATAGCGCCATTACAAGGAAGCAGACATCTACCTTCTCCGTTTTGAGCAGTGCATGACACGTGCTATGACCCTCGTCAAAATGTACGCCGTCGGTTCGCTTCGCGCGCTCGCGCAGGACGTCGCGAGGCGACTGAGTGAGAATGTGTGGTCGCAGCTTTCTCTATGAATCCAAGCTGTTTGCTAACCTGTTCTTCACTTACTTAACCATCTCACGCATGGTGAATCAACCTCACAGGACGTGTCCCCTACCGCCCAGTCTCACCTGCTCTACACACGTTTCGCAACCGTCGCTGCCACCTTGTCCCCGCTCCTCTCTGAGCTCGAGCGCCGCGCCGCGGCACACCCGGCATCTCTGTCTGCCCTCCTTGATGAGTGCCATGCTGCATACTTCAGCGCTCGGAGGAGCTTGTTGGTAGCTAGAATCGCGGAGGAGGTGAAGGGACTGGAGCCTGGGAGGGCTGAGGTGGTCGAGTTGGTGAGTCATCTATGCTTTCTCTGTTTATTAAATTTTTGAGGAGGCTTGTTGATATTTACGAATTCATCGATATATGCGTGCCAGACACGAGCCGGATGCAGCTATCTCAAGCAGCTATGCACCGACGAATTCGAACTCCATAGGTCGTTCTTCGCCTCGGGCGAGGACCATCTCTAGTACGTTCTACAATCGGTCTTCGCAAACTGATCGCTAACGCATAGACTTCCCCTCCCCTTTGCCACATTGGGCTTGTCTTACCATCGAGGACAGCGCATACCTCGAAACTCTATGCGACTACCTCTACGATGATCTACGCCCACGTATCCTCCACGAACAACGCATCTCTGCGCTATGTGATGTGTGCACCGTCCTCCAGGCGCTGATGGTACTCGACGCGCCCGCGCCTGAGATTAGCACTGGAGTTGATTCCGACGAGGAAGACGTCTTTTCGACCAACGCCGGAGTCTCCCGTGGCAATGCAGGCACGCTGCACATTAGCCGATTGTTGCAGATGGTGCTTCAGGATGCGCAGACACGGCTGTTTTTCAAAGCGCAGGCGGTCATCCAGAGCGAGATCAGATACTATGTGCCCAAGACAGAGGACCTGGCATATCCCGATAAAATCGTTGGTAAGCGGCTCTATCTCTCTCCTCTGGGGGTTCCGTCAACATGGTGCAATCCCTTCACTCCATTATTTCCATCTATATTCTCAAGAAAGGAGGCTGATATGTCCTTTTTCACGTTGTCAGCCGCGCGTACGCCCATGACGGGGTTGCGGGAGAAAGAGCGCGAGAGCGTGCGCCAGCTGTTTGGTGCTCAGAATCAAACCTCGCTTGCCAGCCTCGAGCGTCGCGACACGTGGTTCCCGACACTCGATACGACGGCACGCGTGCTTGCGCAGCTGCACGACTTTGTTCAGGTAGGTCTTAAAGTTTCAACCTCTCTTGTCACTGCCGCGTTCTGCTCATATACTTATGGATGTATCATATCATTCATGTATGTGCGTGCGCTGCACCCCGATTCAACGCACCCGTGAAAGCCTGCAATCTTCGATGATCTCGCGCAAGAAGCCATTACACTTTGCCGACATTCGCTTTGCGCTGCCGCTGAGATGATAGAGGCCAGAGCCACGGGTGCTGCGCTGGATGCGCATCTGTTCCTCATACGCCACCTCCTCATTCTCAAGGAGATGACACGAAACCTCGCATTCGGTGAGACAAGCCGAGACGAGGCGGGTGTCGGCGGACACGGTATTATGATTGGGAGTTACGGTATGACAGACACACTTGCGGCAATGGTCTCGCGCACGACGTCGATGCTACCTGATTCGCTCGTCGCATCGCTCGGTATGCCGAGAGGAAATGCAGACATCCTGGACGCTAAGCATGTGAGTGTGGCGATTCTACTGTACGAGATCATTGGCTGACCTGCTATTTGTCGTGCATTGCAGGGCATCGATATGGAACTTAAGCGCACGTGCGAAGGAGTCATCGACAACCTTGCTGAGCCCCTCTGTACGCCACTACGAGAGTTCGTCGCGCAGGTCGACGCGCATCATAATGCGGCTTTGGGCTCTACGAACACGAAGACTGGACCGGTGACTGCACATTCTTGGGCACAGCAGGAGGTCGCAGAGAAACTTGATGCAGACTTCCGCTCGCTCTGTGCACGCGAGCTCCGTGCGGGTGCAGCCCGCGTCGGGCTGTACCTTGAGGATCGGCGCACGGCTGATGTCCTGTTGTCGCATGTGCGGGAACGCGCTGCGGAGGTGTATTGTGATTTTGCAGATCTTGTCAGAAGCATGTATGCGGGCACACTGAAGGGACGCGTGCTCGATGCAGTGAGGGTAAATGAGGTACTGAGAGAGGCAACAGACGAGAGGGAGGAGTAAGCAAGGTCCAAAGTCGGCACTTGCAATGTTTCTTAAATAGGTCTCAACATGAATTCATGTGGCCCATAACGATCACTTGTAAACAGGTTTTACGTTGGCATCCCGATTTTGGTCAAACATGAGGAGCGTGCCAACTTAGTTTGTGCGCGTAGCACAGACACTTGCCTCCTGCCCTCAGGTGCAGAATACGAACACCCCCTTCTCTCCTCTCCTTCTTTTGAGCTGAAACGGCTGATTGTCTTGTCGGCCCCAGGCTCGGCGGGTGCACACGACACCGACAGGGACGATATCGATTGGGTGGAACATCGTAACCGTGAGCGCGCGCTCGTCTCTTGAGTCCCCCCCCGCGACCAACTACGCCGTCGCCGTCGCCGCAGCCAGATCCGCATCCGCCCAGATCCGCCCCTCCTTCATCTGCCTTCCCTCCGAGCCCTCGTACGCGTTGTAACGCATTGCTAAATCTCCTGAGATTCCATAACCCTCAGTCCGCCAAAAGCAATCCCATGGTTTGTCAAATCTGCTGATGCGTACAGATGCGTACCTTCTCCCCATGGCCGCCAGACTCTGCCAGCGCCATCTCTTTCCGGCTTTAAACTATCTAACCGACTGTGGGCACTAGTATTCTCGAGACACGCACCGAGCCAAGCGATACAGCAGTTTGCGCTCACATCCCGCTTCTCTCTCATAACGCAGAATATCGATGCCTTTTCCTCGTGTCCCGTCGCACGAGCCAAACTGCTCCTCGGCAGTATCCTCGAGGGATCAAGATATCCTGACATCATCTTTCTCCAGGAAGTCATGTTCGACGTCCACACTTTCATCCTGGGTAATCCTAAAGTTTGCGAAGCCTTCCTGGTCACGGACGCCGAAGACCAGACGTCGTTCGAGGGAGTACCCTTTGCGAACATGACGTTGCTATCTAGTAAGCAATTTAACCTCAACCTGGACTCGCAGAAGGAGGAAGATGGGGTCGAGGGAGGTAACAAGTTCATGCTTGATCCCGTTTCCTGTGTCAAACTCCCCAGCAAGTATGGGAGGTGTGCGCTCTCTGTGGACATTATCCCCCCATACACACTATCCACTCCCACCACAGCCTTTTGTCTCATTAACGTTCACCTTGACTCTCTTGGGGACACGCTCCCTTACCGTACGGAGCAGATGGAGATCCTTGCCAACCTCCTGCGTGAGCCTGAATATAGCGGTGGACTGATTGAGGGAGACTTCAACGCCATCAGCCCCAAGGATCATGCTCTTCTAGACAAGAATGGACTGGTGGATGCATGGGTTGCGTTGCATGGAGAGAAAGGGCTTGACGGAGCCACGTGGGGAACGGACGTGGAACGGCATGACAGACTGGGATCAAAAAGGTTGGACAAGGTTGCGATGTTGGGCATAGAGGCGAATGATATGGAGATTCTACGCCCCGGTCTGATCAAGGTCCCCAAGCCCGGCGGGGATGCCGACTATATCCCTTGTAGTGACCATCACGGGCTGAGACTTAGCTTTATAGTCTGAGTACCATTGAGTACGTTTTGACTAATCGTAACCAACTTTCTCCCCTTGACCAGTCCCTTTTTGACTACTTGAGTCTCCATCGCAACACCCCCTTTGACTTTCGTGGTCTGATACCCATAAGCTATCGCTAGTCTAGCCATAATGGCCATTTATTGCATCGTTCCCATCCCATTCCTCAAAGTCTTGAAGATCACCCTTGGTTCTCAGGATGTAAGCATTGAGGTCTCACGTACCGGAGGCCTAAGCGATGCAAAAGTGAGTCCTAATCATTAATTACAGCGGAGAGTTGACCGTTGAGCATTAGGTTATCAATGTCGTCTTAGGGGGAAAGGAGAGCTCTTGCAATCCATTCATTTAGCACTTCCTGCTCCAAGGCGCGTACATACAGCACTACCAACGGCTCCCACACCACGCGTCTCCTGTGGGTCCTTGCTATGGTTCACTCTCGCACAGACTCTACAGTAGCGCTTATCGTCGAACGACTCAGATCACGTCCAGGTCTGTCGTCTCGCACAGCCATCTGTCTGAGAAAAATAATCAGCTGTCATCGAAGGCCATGTTCTTGTCTGCGGGGTTTTCCTTGTGCTCACGTTTGACGCATCGCCATCTGAAAAAGTATCATGCATCGTGTGTAGGCATTCCTATTTCTTGCCGTGCTTATTTCATGGGTACTCACCTTGACACGCTTCCAGGGTTCATATCATCTTGCATGGCTCCAATCAAACTGCCTTGGCGTCGCGAACTGTTTCATTCCAGCACAATACATACATCAACGAATGACACAAGTGGCACTACACCTCAATATGAATGAACGGAACCTGTGCTCATCGGTCAGTCATGTACACACCCAACATCACAGATCGCTTATCCAGTGGAACAGCTGCGCCTCTGACTGCTGCAGCGCACGTACCACCCGGTGCACCCCAACCGCCACGTCAGACGACCGTGCAGCCCGGGCACCGTCTCGGAACATGTACTTGTACACCTCCCTCGCCACCACAGGACCGCCGTAATCCCCGACAGAGTACATCGTCCTCACAATCGACCTGAACCCCATCACCTAAGTGCAGCCGCCAGGCTCATCGACTCGTTCTGCGTGACGGACCCCACCACCATGTGGCACGCGCTCAGGTATGCAAAGTCTGCCTGCAGTAGCTGCGCCTGCATCAGGGTCTCGACGTTCAGATGCCTGACATGGCCCAGGTGAAACGTGCTCAGCAACGGCTGTTGAGCGTCGACAGTCCCGTAGCAGCAGAGGTGCACTCAGCTGTGCGTCCACAGGTTGTCTAGCACAGCCACTGACGAGGCCTGTATCGTCGACGAGTGCTGTCATAGGAAGTGACACGCATTCTTGCAGAACCTTGACCTTTGTCTTTACGCAAGGCAGATCGCAAAACCTGGCCGTCTGGCTCTGTGCCACGGCCAAGATCCTGGCAGTCTCAGCTATGAAGGGCATTGTCGGACGAAAACATTCCAATTTTCCCGACTCGGTCTGAATCTTAGCAGTCCTCCACATATGTCAGCTAGCTGATGGAAAAGTTACCAAATACCAACAATGTTCAGTGTTTTATCCCGTGTCGGGTAACTGTCACGTGCTCAGAAATGTCAGCTATTGCTACCAATTATGAACGGAGGATTTCTGCTTCCGCTGATCCAATGAATGCTTGACAATTGCCGAGTATTGGCAACCATCCGCCTCCAGATTCGGTGATCGCACTAGGATGGTGAACTGTTGACAATTGCCAGCTATTATACGATGATTTCCATCCCTCCGTCCCCACACTTTCCCAGATCGATTTGGATCTTCTTTAGTTTCTCCACGTCTTTTTTTCAACCTTCTGCGCGTGGAACCTGCGACCCGTCAGGAGCCGCTGCAGCGACAACCTCCTGCCCGCCCCTCTGGTTAGATCTCTGATGCTCAGTCATCCACCGTCCACCAGCCTAGAACTCAGCACTGATGCATGACACGGTGATACTGAAGCATTATGTTGGCTCAGGAGGGCGCCGCTGCGAGAGGCTTACAATCGTGAGCAAAAAAATCCGGAAACCACCGGTTGGACAACGTAATGGCAAGTTTGCGAGAGTGCTTGTTGTCAAAAATACCCAATTCACACCGCCTGTCTCCCTCGAGCCTTAGTGCGCGCAAAACAGACACCATCGCTATCTGATCAGGCTTGAATCCGATTCAAAGACGATCAAGCGTTTTCAGTTGGTGTGTACACCCTTTGCAATCACCCACCACTTGCTCTCGTTTGCAGGATGCCGCCACCTGCCGATGAGCCCATATACTCACATCACAATCGCATTCAACGACCACGAGCTGATACTGAGATTGAATTCTCTCTTGCAGTGATATCCGCCTTGCATCAAACCCCAGGCCCTGACTTTGAGAAGATGGCCAAAGACGATGTCCAAGACAACTTCTGGACTATCGAGACCGACACCTTTCTGGACCACGTCCTTGGCTGGAAGACCGCTGACAACGACGTCTGCAATGTCCTCCACACGCTGAACTCGTCTTCAGCCCAGTGGCTTTCCCTACCGAAAGTTCCGAAGCTAAAGAAGGAGCTCTACTCTTCGTTTGCAGATACTGCCAACGCAATCGTCGCTGCCTGCAGCGCCACTAATCCCATAGTTGAACTCGCGCTTGACATCTCCTGGCAAGCGAGTCCTAATAAAAGCCCGAAGTCTCCCGACCGGTGGTCGCCGCAGAATCGCCCTGACTTGCTGGCCGTTATCGGACTAAAGGACGCCCTAGATGAGTTCAAGAGACTCGACACACAAATTCAAGATCTTGAGCACCAACTGGGCTCTGGGCCAGAGGAAGAAGCTGAAAAGGAGGAGTTGAAGCTTCAGGTGCGTCCGTTCTTCGATTTAAATACAGTTAATTCGGTCTCATCGCTTTGTCTCAGCGAAAGGAGGTGCTGAAGAAATGCGAGTTATGGTGGTTGCGTGTTCACGTTCCCGTTGAGATGAAACTGAAGGACAGCGAGGAGGAGATGTTAGAAGGGATATTCCAGCTCTGCAGCTACATGCGGATGGTGCTCGCCGAGCAACTGGACCGGCGCTTTGCTATAGGACTTCTGTTGTGCAAGTCGAAGCTCACAGTATGGATGTGCGACCGCTCTGGTTTGGTCGGAACACGCACCGCGATCAATATCCACGCCGTAAGTTTGTATTCTTATTTGTTCTTACCCGCTCTAACGGGACATCTATTCATTTTTCCTTTTTGCACAGGAGCCTAAGAAGTTCATCAAGGTCATCATATCTCTGTCTCGTCTCAATCCCTCTAGGCTCGGTTGGGACACAACGATGCGTATCTATCGCATGGAGATGGCTACATATCACTTCTCCACAGACAAGGGCGTGACCGTCGACTACTATGGTGCGAGCCCGCATGAGACGACTTGGACTATACAAGGTCCGAGATCTGACGGAAACGAGGGCGAAGACAGGTACTTGACGGTCAAAGCTCTCAGTACCGTGCGAGCGCAGGTGATGGAAGGTCGAGCGACGATTGTGTGGCTTGTTATGAACGAGAGAACCATGGAGGTAAGGTCTCTCGGGGTACATATAATTGACTGATCATATGTACTGACCTGACATGCTAGTGGTTTGTGCTCAAACAGTCGTGGCGTCCGGAGATGTCGCAGACTGAAGCAACGTTCCATAAATCCCTGTCCAAGCCGCCCTCTTTTCACATCTGCAATATAGTCAACTCAGTCGACATCAGAGTCATGGATGACGAGCAGGGAGGCATGGTGGTCGACGACACGGCCAATCACATTCGTCGCGGCGTGGAGGTCCGAGCCTCTTCACTCAAGAGAAATAAGTTGCCTAAAGATCCCGGAGTGTCCGAATTACGCTCGACCAAGCGCAAGAAGCCGGAGCTCGATGAGTCCCAGCCCCATGAAAGCTTTCTTCACGTTACATCGACTTCTTCCGAGGTCTTGGAATTCTCTGTCATTGCCGACGGACGATCGGCGACAAATCGCGTCTTGACGCGCACTTTGATGCGGACGTACGGGTGGCCCATCAAGTTCTTCAAAGACGTTCCCGAGCTTGTCAATACCCTAATCGATGCTGTGAAAGGTGAGCATCCTTTCAAGCTGTCCGAATCTTATGAGCATTCTGCTGGCACCGTATTGACCGCCTTTCTCCAGGACACCGCGATTACTGGTTTAGTCTTATGCTTCATCGAGACGTCAGCACCGGCAACGTGCTTATCTGTCCCAGGTCTGATGTCAATGTCAAAGATACTTGTGGTAAACTCATCGACCTTGATTGTTCGAAAACATCGGACACACGCGTAGAATACCCAGCACCAGGGCCTCCCGACAAGGACACGGCTGGATTCCTTCAACTCCGCTGGCAGATGTCCGTAACCGACGAGGCCGCTGGCATCCTCATCGCTCGTTACCCATCAGATTTCTTGATATATATAGACGTAGCTCTCAGCATGAATCCGGACCTCAGAACCGCTAACAAAAAGGTGATTGATGTCGTTTATTCGATCATACTCCAGACACTGACCCTATGACTTAGCTGACAGCAGAAGATCTCTTTTTTGGAAACACCTTTCGTGAGCTTTTATGCTGAAAATCCGACCGGCGTCTCTACTCACTGCTGTCCATCAGGATCGCCCTCCAGCTTGGGATGGGCATCTTCCACATATAAGACATAAGACAGTGAGCAAACACCTTCGTCTATCTCTCGACTTTCGTCTGACACCAGATATTGTGCTCCAGGGCACCAGGGCTTTCATGAGCGCCGAGATTATATGTTCTTCAAATGTGCTTTACCGAGGTACCGAGGCGCTGAGGCCGGCGGGCCGGGTTGTCCACAGCGCCATTCACGATCTCGAGTCTTTCTTCTGGGTCCTTCTTTATCTCTGCCTCACGCGTGATGGTCCTGGCGGAGGACGTCGAATTGAGCTCTCCATCAATGAACCTTTGACCGAAGAGACCAAGCCGATATATGCCGCTGTTTACTGTCTATTCGACTCTGAGGACGATCACACTCTATGGAACAACAAATGGCTGCTCTTCGACAACCCTGACGACCTCGACGAAATCATCCTCAAGTGCATACACCCGTACTTTGATTCTTTGAAGCCTCTTATCTCCAGATGGTGGAAGATCCTTCGCTTTGGATACATGACCTACAACGACTATGTGGCGGGAAGCCTACATGACCGCGTTCTCACGTCCCTCAAGGACGAGCTCGGGAAGATACAGTCGAAGTCTAACTTGCATTCAAATTTGGATGCTGACGAGGTTGCGCGCATGGAGAACAAGACAGATAAGGAGATTCAGCGAAGGAAGGACGACCTCGAATTCATTCAACTCCGGGTTCGCCAACTTGACAAGAGCTTAAAGAGACAATCGCCGCATGCGGGGCAGCAGAGACTGCCTGCGACTCCGCTAAAGGATAACTGAGGGAACCGACAGGGCTCGGACCAAGCACCGGTCTGGGATTCGACGTCTCCGAAGGGGAGGTCGCAACATCCAGAGACGTGCACCGGTACTGTGCCCGGCTCTCCACCCACTCCTCCGCCTCAGTTGAAGAAGGTGCGAACGGGCAACACTAGCGCTCCATCGTCAGGACGTCATTAAGGCAGGTTTGTAAGTATTTACGGCCAATGAGAACACCCTCAAATGTGAATGAATGTGGCCGAGTCCCTGCGAATATGAGTCAGCAGGTGGCTACTGCAACGCATGAAAACAGATAGGGTCGCATAAGTAGCATCGAACCGAGACACCTGACCATCGATGCGCCAGTTAATATGCCGATTCTGTTCGAGGCGGAGGGGTCAGAGCAGACGACGCTCTCCTTGCCCACTGTCCTATTGATGAGGTTCGGCTGTGCAGCTCATCGTTAGCTTCATATAACGTGAATTCGACAGTCCTAATCTCATATCCTTGAACTGCATGTTTCCGAGTTCCCCAAGCTCAGCGACCGTGTCATGGGCAACTTCTGTTGGTACGAATAGTTGCACCAAGCTCATAGTCTCAGAGCCTGATGTGCGTGCTACTTCAGTCACTTAGAGACGGTTCGATACATGGAGATGCGAACAGAATAAGCTGGGATATTCATTGACCACAGGGGTGCCCATGGCGGTAGAAGAATTGTAGATGGAGAGTTATAAAGAGAGATTCTGACGATGCGAGGAGGCACGCTCTTCACCAGCTTCAATGTTTGTCCGGATTCCGCAGGCTTTTCAATTTTTCGTCCGTGCTCAAATTGGCCGCAATCAGGTATTTCAACCTTTTCTATTCGCACTGATTGTCGGCAAGCGTCAGCATCGTCCCTAGACTACATTCGCTAGATTTTCCTGCGCTGAGTCGCTGACAGAACCTGACCAGGCAAGGCCAGTCCGGAGTAGTCTCTGTTGCTGACCCTATGTGCAGAAAATATTCATAGGCCAGTCCCAGCCAGGATCGCCTCATTGATGCGCACAAGTTTATGCACTATTTTCTTCGTCATTAGGTACCGCCGACCCATATTTAAATCTGCTGCTGGCTAGACCTGGAACACATAAGACGCTGTGCTCTCTAGCTAGGAAATATGACTTGAGATAGCCTCCACGACTCAAGTTACACCGAAGACATGTAACGCTCAAAGCTTCTTCTAGATTTTTATGCCGTACGTCGTCGCATCTTGTCCAATTACACACCCCCTTAGTTTCCATGACAATGTTTGCAACGTGACGCAACCACACACCTTCTTACTCCCAGTAGCTCAGGCTCTCCTCTCTGAGAAATTCACATGCGCCTTGTTGCTATTGTACACGTCGCCATGGCCGCCTTTGAACTCAACATCGTCTGCGAGATGCTCCATGATACCGCGCCCTCGCTCCTGCATCCAGACGTGAAGGTTCTGAACGGTCATGAAAAACCGCGGGATGCAGGAGTTGCGGACCAGAAGGAGGGATAGAGGGGTGGGGCTGATGAAGCGATGGGACGCAATAGGTTAGGGAGAACCAAAAAGAAATTGCTGCCAGCGACGCTGTGAGTAGTCTTCTCTTACAAGCCTCCATTCAACTCCATGATGCCGTCTTCCCTCCGCTCTACGCTGGTTATTCTATCTATACAAAATCAATACGAGGGTAACAAATGCACAAATGCTCTTCAACTGCAACAGCTACCACGCACCGAGCGTCACCGCCCGCTAATTCTGACACATATCTCGGAGCAAGCTCACTTACACCGTCAAACATTTCCCTTGCATGTCCACCTAAAGTGTCTGGACGAGCATTTGCTCCTGGCTTTGACTACTTTCAAGTTTCAAATCCCATTCTTTTCGAAACCCAACTTCAAAATCCCACAAATGGGAGGAAACAGGGGAATAGAGAGCATTCGACATGTGGCCTGAAAATATATAGCAAAAGCTGTGGCATGCCAGAAAACACGAGCACGCGCAGCGCTCGCCGTATGTCCGTCACGTTGTTTGCCAAAACAATGTGATCCTGACGAGCTTAGTTCAGCAGGCCCACCGGCCAGATGCCAAGCGTGCATTATGCGCCTCGCTCGCGTCAGCACCGTGTGCTGCGATGGATCCTGCAGTCGGTCTGCTAGATTTGGGCGGACAACGTGTCTGGGAATTAACGTTCGTTACGGCTGGCTCATATGCAACGGGTTCGTGAAGAAAGATGGCGATTACTTTGCCATCTCACTCCTATACGCTACCTTTATTCTGTAAGGCCACGAGTCGCTTTGAGCGAGGCCCATTTTTGACAAAGGAAGGCCGCAGATTAAAACAAATCGGATGGCCAGGAGGCGCACGCCAGGAGATACACTTTGCCATCCGCTGTCAGAGCACAGGCTCAGCTGTCCTCCACGATTTCGGTGTCGATATTCATCATGCTCAGGTTGTATAACTTGAGCAAACGTCAGCTCTAGAGCGCCTTCTTTGACACTTCCTTAACGAGGTACGCTTGCTGATGGAGTCGGGCACGCGATACATCTATCGCCAAGATTGGTGCCGATCTGCGTCCATCGAGAGTAGCGCGGTTGCGTGGTGGCCCGTCTTCTGTACTCAACTTGTGATGGGTCGTTCCACTGTCGCAGGCCACTCAAATGCACCCCGATCACATTTGCGCCATGACAAGCGTGGACGTTACCGGTCGCGACCATGATATCAGAGTCTGGGCTGCGGAGCGATCACTAGTTTGATGTGTGTAGCGTTCTGCTCATAGAATGAAGTATCCTGTAGCTCAGTGATCTCAATGACGGCTCGTCTGCCACCACAAAGGTTCATACAAGCGGCCTTGTAACTCGGCCACAAAGCGATCACGTGTCTAGGTCGCGGAGTTCTGTGGCTTCATGGCTTTCAGTAATATTGGTTCAAACGTTCACCAGCAGAGGTCACCATCACAAGCTTGTTCGAAACTCGGGGCCACAGTTTGTGGCATTAGTCTCCAGTACTTAAGCACTTTCTCTAT
The DNA here is from genome assembly GCF_000320585.1 of Heterobasidion irregulare TC 32-1. Taxonomy (NCBI): domain Eukaryota; kingdom Fungi; phylum Basidiomycota; class Agaricomycetes; order Russulales; family Bondarzewiaceae; genus Heterobasidion; species Heterobasidion irregulare. The sequence goes on along the minus strand of NW_009258198.1, from coordinate 33,415 downwards.
CCCTGTAAGTGATTCATTCAACATCTGTTCTACTGCTCCTGACATGTCTTCGCACAAGATAGCCAGCACTCAACGTTTCAGTGCGATGGAAATATCCAAGGCGCCGGCTGAATACGCTCTACTTGCTGAAGAGACTGAGAACGACTTTCACGGACCTATGCCTATCACAGAATTCTTTGACGCTTTCATGAAGACGAAGGATGACAAGAAACCTCCCAAGCGTGCCACCCAAATCTTCAAGAACATACCTAGGGTCGGAAAATTTGAGGATCGCTTTGTGCGTATATGTTCTCCTTTGTTATTAGAGACCGATATTGATTATATCGTATTCACAGAAAGATGCTGTCGAGGCATCTGGAATTTGCCAGAAGCTGAGATTTGTCAACACGACCGACGATCTGGATGCAGACTTCAAACGCAAGCCAGACATGGTTGCTTACAAGAGATCTCTGCAAGGCGGTGATGTAACTGACTTTGAGCCGATGGAACTGTGCATCGAGCGCAAGCCAGAGACTAAGGACCCATTCCAGGATCTCGTTCCCAGCGCGACCTCTGGCGATACAAACACAGTCTTACATCGCTCGCAGGAGGCGACCATGAATCGAGGACAAATCTGTTCATATGCAGGCTTGCAGCTCTCGGCGCAAAACCGGTTCTTTCTGTTCACTGTGGTCTTGCTTGGTGACTATGTTCGCTTCATTCGATGGGATCGCGCGGGAGCTATTGTGACTGAACGAGTGAACTGGAGGAGAGATCCTACTCATCTGATCATGTTCCTTTGGAGGTTCAACCGTTTCAATGACGTGCAACGTGGACGAGATACGTCGCTCACAAAGCCCATGGCGAGAGACATCAAGAGGGCGAAGAAAGCATTTGACGAACGAGCCAGGTTTCTGGCTAGGCTCCTAGGCGAGGACAAAGAGACGGCCCAATGCCTCTACTCGTCTGATGCCACCTTTCACCAGTTTTGTATCACGGACGACGACACGCACCGGAAACACTATTTCATCGCGTCGAAACCTCATTGGCAGAGCGGCAGCCCGTTTGGGAGAGCCACCGACGGGTACATTGCATATGACATCACGCGACAGAAACTTGTGTATCTGAAGAACAGCTGGCGGTACTTGGAGGATGGGATCGAGAAGGAAGGAGCCACCTATCGACACCTCGAACGATCAAGTGTAACCGGGATCTCGACGTTGATCTGTTCTCAAGACATTCTGGGTCAAGACACGCGGACGCACGAGTACAGTTCAAAAGAGTGGTTCTGCAAGACGACGAATCCTCCGAGGCGACACAGGCTCCATCGGTTAGTTCTGGGGGACATCGGACGGCCCTTGAGCCAATTTAGATCGTCAAAAGAGCTCGCCAGCGCTACGTGCGATGGGATGAAAGGTAAGTCGACGATGTCTTTGACACCTCGCATGCTTACCAACGTCTTTCTGTGCAGCACACGATCTGGCATTTAGATTGGCACGCGTGCGACATGGGGATCTCAGTGCCGGTAACATTTTGATATCTGATTCAGGCAAGGGAATCCTGATTGACTGGGATCTAGCTATGAGGTTGCCAAGCGAGGATAATCAAAGGGTTGACACTCAGGGGCCGCAGGGACCGACGGCGAAGTGGCAAACGGTGCGTCATAAGATAGCCATGTAACTCACCTCAAAAACTGAACTCCTGTTTGCAGGGAACTTGGCAATTCATCTCGGCGGCCCGGCTCATGGATCCTGACAGCACGCGCCATGAACTTTGTGATGAATTGGAATCTGGTCTTCACGTCTTGCTATACACCAGTGTCCGCTATAGAGCCAGCCATCTTCCTAAGCAACAATGTGATGACCTCAAGGTAGCCTTTATCCAGCATTTCGACAGCAGATCCGACACCGTCCAGGGGCGAACATCCGGAGGAAATGGTAAAAAACAGTTTTTCCAGCCCTCTGGGAGTATCGCCTTTTCTCAAGATAGCCTCGAAATGTTCCTCAGCACCCCGCATGCCGAACTTATTGAGGCGCTTCGAACATTATTCGTTCCGCTCTATAGTGCCCCGAGAGTGTTACGACGGATGCGAGAAATGGAGCAATCTCGGGACTCCGCCCTCGAAGTCCTCAAGACTTCAAACCGATTCATAGAGATCATCGAGCAGCACCTCGAGATGGACGGATGGATGGAGAATGATGTCAGCGATGAGCTGCGTGGCTGTGATCGTTTCTTTACGGAAGCACGAGGCCTGATATTTGCGGCGCGGCGTAGCTCGTTGTTGAGCGCTAACATAAAGCGCGGTAGTGGCTCTGCAGGTGTAGCTAATGCGACGCTAGCATCCCTTCCCCCTATGGCCGAGTCCAGTGGGGAAGACTAGTACGCTTGGTAATTTGATATGCTAGTTTTCCATCACAACTTACGATTTATGCTTTTCGATCCCTCCTCCATGTATAGTATGCGATTGTATGCATTACATCCTATGTTTCACCAATATGCCCTTCCCTGAGCTTTCTAATGTCAATCCTGTCTCGTTAGCCAACAGCCATCGGGCACCTGCGCCGTACTCTACAGCAATGCGTTCGTATTTTCGAAGCACCAGGCAGGGACGGCATCAAGTTGCCTCAGGAATTCCAAGCGGCAGGCAGACGTTGTGATCACTTGTTATGATGAACGGATGTTTGAAGAATTGGAGAGTCGTGGCAGATAAAGGACCTGCAGATCAAATTCTAGCACTGTACTTATCTGAAGAGATTTGTGCCTTACTGCTGTCAATGGAGATCGAGTGACAATAGACATCATCGGTTGCACGGCTTGGAAAAGCTGCACGGTAATCCTGTGGAGATTTTGCGTCTACGCAGCCGCAGACAAACAAAGCACAACGCCCAACATATATCTATAAGATTACTAGTATCATGAACAAGTCCATAAAACAACCTACACAAATCGAGCTATTCAACTGATTTCGCGCACACGACTGACATGATCCATCAGTACTCGTTCCATCTTAGCCGCGCCCTTATAATAGATGGTATCCTCGGGGTTGTATACCTTAGCGTTCTCGAACACCAGCTGAGCGTCTACAATGAACGAGTCGAGATCCGCATATTGCCCCGTCTCGAGTTTGTGCTCCATGGTAGAGAAATCTGTATGAAACGGTCGACGTGAGTAGGATTGGTCGACCATAATGGTAGTAGAACGGACCCGTCGGATTTTGAATCACATCGTAGTCATCCGGCACCTCCTGAGCGTTGACAGGTTCCTTGAAGGGCCAGGCCTGAGGGTGGGCCTGCAAGTCTGACAGGATAGATTCCATTGCGCTGCGCTCAAAATTCTTAGTCGAGGGGCGTGCACTGCAATGGCGTGAGTGACACACAGAACACATCCGAAGCAAGAATACACGCACGGAACATTCATATTGGGTATCCACCCGCTCTCCCCTGTTGCTCGTCAGTTGCCCCGCAACAGAAAAAGAAGTCAGTACACTAACTCAAACCTGGCACGTCCTTGGGATCGATGACGAGCCCTTCCCCCTTCCCATCCTGAAACTGTGGCAGCCCCTCGTACACAATATGATTCTTCGACATCTGCCTGATCTTTGCCAAGATCGCTTCCCTCTGCTGTGCTACGATCTCTTTCGTGGCGAGGTAATCGACCTTTCGTAGCATCGTGCATTGCATGATCGTTCCACCCTCGTAGTCCTTGATATAACCTGCCCATATGGCCCGATCAAGCGTGATGTTCTTTGAGAAACCTTGCTTCTTGAAATACCCAACTGCGAAGTTATCTGCGTATGTCAGAAAATGCATCATGTCGGGGGTAGGTCCGTCGGATATGAGCTTTGAAATGATCCATCAGCAGGGCACCGTAGCCCTGTGAGATATGTCTTCAGCTTTTACTCAGATGGAAGTAAGATCGATCGACGTACCTTGACTTGATCTGCTGATGCCGTCGCGAAAAAAGCGATTTTGGCGAAGCCGCGATGGGGGAACGGCCGGTAGCAAATTCCGCCCACGACTTTATATCCTCGTTTGCAGATGGCGAGACATTTCGAGTTGGAGTCGTAAACCAGGCGATCGATGTATTCGCGGGGCATCACAGGTAGCTGTTTCTGGAACAGCATCTTCAGGTTCGTCAGGATGACGAACGATCGCGGCTGCCCATCATTCTCGATAGGTAGGATCTTGATCACACCCTTTCGCAGCTCCTTTGCCGAGATTTTCTCTGGTTTCAGGGGAGGCTATAAGAGAACGTCAGGGTGAAGGAGGATGGTCCATGAAGAAGCTCACAGAGATCGTAGCTGCACTGGCTGTGTCGACGGTTACGCCTGTTGCTAACAGATCCAGCTGCCCTTCGTCTAATTGGTCTTCCATTTTGACCGGTGGCTCGTGTCCGTTCAGCTGCAAAAACTCCCCGTTCATCTCTGCTTGTTGCTCGCCTGTGGGTGGCGGTATTGACGCCGGAGCAGTCTGTGCTTTTGACTTCATACTCGACGCCTTCTTGCCGCTGCGTCTTCCATGCGGACGAGTGCCGTTGCTGGAAACGTGTGTCCCCACCATTCGGGATGCAAGAGGCCTGTTCTCGTCCTCGTCGTCTTCTGCGTCGCTCAATGAAGACGAGGAAATACGTCGTCTCTTTGCGGGTGGCTGTAAGAGTTCCTCGTCAAGCTGCGAAGAGACCGATGAAGGTGGTAGTTTGTCTGGGGAAGAAAGGGCTGTAAAGTGATACATGCTCCGCCGAGTTAGATGCGCATCGAACAACGGAACGCAGCCACAGTTGCTGAGAGTATGTGCTTCGATTGCGGGGAACTTACCGGGTGACGCCACATCAGCACTTTGTCGTGTCTGCTGAGAGCCTGAACGACCTGGTGAGACTTGCCGCAGGCCTTCAGAGCTCTTCAGATCATCAGATAAGTGCCGATAGGGATTCAGAATTTTCATGGTCTTCAGGACAATGTGCGCTCGTGCGATGCGTGCGCGGCGGTGCGCAGCGTCGAGTGGACGTGTTTGGAGAACAAGGCGTCGGGCGGTAGGGTACCGGGGAGCGTGGTCGTTCCCTCGCCTCCTAGGAGAGAGCAGGGGAAGAGACGCGGCGCGAGGAGCCGCTTCCGGGTGTGCGCAGGTGCGCGGGACAGGCAGGGCCGGGCAGGGAGGGGCAGGACTAGGGCTGGGGGAGGGCTAGCGAAAGTAAGTGATACGGACCTTTTTCATGGCATTCCTCTTCGCACCTTCTCTTCTCATTGACAATGCTCCTCACCCTCGCCGTCGACGCGCTGAAGCACGGGTAGCGTGACGATTGCGACACGCTGTGCGCAAGGGCGAAGCACGGGTGTGGCGGCGGCAGGGGCGCGTGAGGGAACAGTCGAAGGAGTTGTTGTGGCCAAGTGGACGCGTGTGCATCGGGCCGGGAGGATGGGAGGACGAAGGCGAAGGAAGTGGGTGGTGGGTGTGCATGGTGTCGAGGCGAGGGCGAGGGGACGAAGGTTGAGGTTTGCGCACGGACAGAGTTGAGTTAGAGACGGGTGCGAAGGACTCAACTACGCGTCGCGCGCACGCGACCACGACAACGAAGAGGAGGACGAGGAGGAGCACAGAAGAGGGAAGGAAACGGTCGACGAGGACATTTACAAAGGTACGTCGTCACTCGCCCCAGTTCCTCCCCCGTACACGCACACCTCCCGCCTTCTACCTGACTCTCCATGTCGCCTTCAACAATCTACCCCTCGACTCTACCCGCCCCCTCCTCTCGTCCGCTCAACCTCTCCCACATCCGACCCGCTCTCCCGTCCGACCCTCTCGACCCTATCGCTCGCTGTACTGCCCTCCCCGCTCTCCTCGCACGATCTCATGCCCACTGGCCCACCGGCCGGCTCGCCCGCATCGTCCACATCGCCTCGCGCATCGCATGCGTTGCCCGGACCCACGCTCGACTCACCCGCATCTCCCGCTCGACGCCGCGCTCGCCTGCTCGCTCCAGCTCGAGACCACCGCCGTCCACCACCCCGACACGTCCTCCGCCTCCTCCACCTCCCCTCTACCTCCTCCGCCTCCTCCGCTGTCGCCACCACCACCACCCACACCACCACCACCACCGCTTCCTCCACCTCACGCCGCTCCTCTGAGTTGTGGCGCACCATGCCCAGCGCCGGCGGCCGAGACTGCACCGTGCAGGACCACTCCAAGCCCATATCCGCCATGAGCACCGCCCTCCTCCGCACCGCCCTCCTCCGTGCCGCCCTCCTCGACCAGGCAGCAGCTGCCCCATCTGCATCCGCATCCTCGCGCACCGGCCGGTGCTAGTGACGACATCAGGCTCGCAGTTGCCGCCTCGGACGACGCCGACTCGACGACACCGACTCGACGACACCGACTTGACGACGCCGCCTCGACCCTACCGTCTCGACGCGGCCACGCTGCCGCCTCGATGCTTCCGTCTCTATCACCACTCCCGACGACGACACCAGGTTCGCAGCCACCGCTCAGTAGGGCGCGTGAGGATTGGGAGGTGCGCGTGCGGGCTGCCGAGGAGGGGTTTGACGGCGCCGTCACGAAGGTGGATGCCGGGCTCGCGACGCTGCAGCAACACCAACTCAAGGTGAATGGGAACGCGCGCCACGGTGTCAGGCTCGTCACACCCCCCAGTCCACGCAACATCTCGTCTGACTCGGGCGAGCGCCATCGGTGGAAACGATCGACAATCTCCCGAGGCCGATCGCGTTCGCACTCGGCCGAGTCAAACAAGGATGACGGTGGGTACGCGAGCTCATTCGAGGGCGTGACACTGCTCGATGACAAGCGCCAGTCAGCTTCCAAAGCACGCACGCGCGTGCCCTGGGCGCAGGATGATTCGGATTCGGACGTGCGTCATGCAAGCAACGATGCAAGGATCATGTCCTTGAAGCACTATCCCATCACCTCAGAGTTGGTCCAGAAGGCATCGACAGGGTTCACGATGGCAATGACGACGGAAGATGACGCCGCACACGCCTCGTCTGCCGCCGCCGCCAATCTGAAGGGCGCACACCTGGCGCCAGTGAGCTTTGTTCTCTGCATTTTCGTGCGTTCGCTCACAGCACTGTGTCGACAGATGGTTCAACATTCATGCCGTCGAGTTCACCTATCGTCTTGGACAGTCGACCCGCGAGGGCAGGTGAAACCTGGTGCAACTTGTCCGTCGACGGCCGAAGCCGTAGCGTCTGCTGCCAAACGACGGACCGGCCATGCTCCAGCAGCTCTATCGCATGCTCCAGCTCCCCCTCTCGAATCGCGTGTGCAGCCGCGCGGGAGCTTTCGATCGGGCTCTTCGCGAGAATGTCATGTCGCGCCTGCACAGACCGCCCTATATTCACCGTGCGAAGCTGTTGCTGCAGGCGCGCGTCGAACACCGACATCCGAGGCATGACGGTGTTTCGTGGCGACGGCCTCCCATATCCTAGTGTACCGCAGACAGTGTCCGCTCGGAGCAGTCGTCGAGGTCGCTGCCTGGGCGTACATGTGCAGGCACTCATCCAGGTCATTCACGTCTCCTCGCGATTCATACCTCGCGTATACGACATCGCCCCAGGCCACCATCACGCCCGCCAACCCCGGGTGCATCTCCGGGGTCAGCGAAACTGCGAGCTCGGCCCACACCGCCGCCTCGTCGAGCGCGTCCGCGTTGGCTTCTTTTTTCGCGACCTCTAGCAGACACGCGGCAAGACCTGCAGCCCAGAAGGGGTATCGTGGGTACCGTGTGTCCGTCTGCGCTTCCAACGCGTCTCGACAAAGGCAGATGGCTTCGACGAGATTATCCTCGCCCTCCTCAAGCTGGTACCGTCTCTTCAATGCATCTCCAAGTCTGAAGAGCGCCTCCGCTCTGTCCGGATGCGTCTCGTGCCTTTCTTCTGCTACTGCTCTAAAGAGCGCAATCGCCGCACTCAAGTCCTCCACCTTGCCCCCGTCCTCCCACATCACCAAAGTGCACATCCCTTTGGCTGCCACGGAGTCCATCATGTTCTGGTCTTCGCCTTCGGAGGCCTCGTGGGTCGCCACACATGCAAGTGTCCATGCTGCCTTTGAATCCTCCTCATTCTCATGTATGACGAAGCACTATCGGAGAATCGTGCCCTGCAGTGCCAGGATCACAGCCAGCAGCAGATGGTCCTCACCACAGAGCCTCACAGTGTCACGGCCGACGCCCGCCGCCTTGTCCAGCACCTCGCCGTCCCCGGTAGCGTCATGATATGCGACGAGCGCCTTGGAGAGCCGCCAAAAGACGATCATTTGGATTATCGGGTCATGGATTCCGCTCTCTGCCAGAAACGCACGACAGGCTTCGATGGATAGCCGCATGTCTTCCTGCTGTCCTAGACGCCGGAAGCGGGCCTCCAGCGACATGCTCAGCGGATTGTAAAAGGCAAATCGCTCGGGGCCCGTGACACCTACAAGACATATCTTAAGCGCGCTCACCGACTGTTCGAGGTCCGACTAAGCACCAAAGTGTGTGTAGCGCATATATGAAGCGTGACTGAACGCTGAAAGCGCCCGTCTCAGCGGTTCCGAGACAGGTGTAGATAGTTCAGGTCCGTCTCGGAACCCGCGGAGCGCCTCTCAACAAAGCCCAACCGCTTGGTCCAGTACATCTAGCCTATTCGTCGCAACTAGCGCCAATGCATGTGCAACGCACGCATGCGCCCTCTCTTGGCTTCCATGCTCCATTGTAGCGATGTCTCCAAGCGCGAGCGCCTCGCGTCTGAACGCGCGCGCGTAGTCTTCCGTCTTGTCGGCAGGGTTACTGAGCATACGATGCTCGGCATGGAAAGGGTTTACCCAGAGAAGCTGTGGGAGGGCGTGCCGCATCAGCTGGGCGGTAGCATCGAAGGCGAGGGCTGCGGAGTAGAGACTAGAGGTTCGGGACTTATCATGAGGGTGGTCGAATGGGTGTGGTAGTTTTTTACGCGTGAGCTCGGTAAGCTTCCGCACGGTATGCCAGGAGCCGTGACGCTTCTTGTGAGGCATCTTCCGTTCCGATCGTTCTACATTGGCGTACAAGCTCGTTCAGAACCTTCAATCGGCTACTCACTCCGAAACCTAAGCTTGTCAGCCTCTCAGCCTCCTTGAGCGCCTCGATACGGTCCCTCGCAGATGAACCCCGCTCCCTCATCGCGGTCTCGAACGTCATCAGTCGTTCAGGGCAGTCCACGTGCGTGGTTGGGGTAAGAGTGGTGATCCTGCAATGTAGCTTTAGCCACGTGTCGATGTCGGGCAAGGAGGAGCCCGTCTCGTTCAGATGGGTCTCCATCGTGCTCAGCACCGCACAGTCCAACCCTGCCTCGCGCTGCCTCATTTCCTCTGCGAGCTGCTTTGCCTCCTGGAGGTGCTCCAGTCGCGAGCTGCGGCCATACATCATCAATAGAACATTCGCAAGGGAGGTGATAAGGTGTTTGTCGGCATGGGAAAGTACGAGCGCCTGTCGCATCAAAGATGCACGCTCCTCCAATGCCAACGTGAGATACCAAAGGTCCGAACACTGACACAGGGCCTCGAGGGCACGAAGGAGGTCAGCAAGGTCTTCTCCCTCGCGAATGTAATGTCGTGTGTGAAGAACATCACGATAGACGGAGATCTTCTCCAAGATGCTGAGTGAAGGAGGAGAGGCGCAAAGGAAGCCCAAAAGCTTCGCCGCGGCGAGGCGGTGGTTGAGTGAGAGGGCTGGTGAACAGTAGAAGATCTCGCGCGTGAGCGCTGTGAATATTTCTTGTCTGCTCTTCGCGATAGCTGACATCGACTTGCCAAGGCCGCTGTCTTGGCCTCTTTGCTCCTCCAGCACTTCCAATGTGCGCCAGATCTCTCTATGACATTCTCTGTGCACTCTCAAGTCCGTCAAAGCATCGTTGCGATGGCTGGACACTCATGAAAATATATCCGTGCTCTCCAAATTCGATACGAGCTTCTGTTTGAGTTGGATGACAGCGTCGCAAGGACCGATAGATCGATTCTATGCATCGTGAGGTTGTCAAAAGAATAGGCAGTATGTTCTAAACATACTCACTGGGGGTGCCATTTTGATGTCCTTGTCTTGTCCGCTGTGGTCATTCGGCATGATCTGGTCCGCTGTGAACAGTGCGTTATGCTCTGGCGGCCACATGACTCCCTTCCTATGAGCTACCGACTTACCTCTCTCATTGTCAGATCTCTCAATAATGTCTGCTCCCATTGTGCGCAGCTCCTCCTCCTCGCGGCGCTGCTGAGTTTGAGTCACTGCAAAGGGCATCTGTAGAATTACCTGTGGCATCTAAAGTGAATCGAAAGTCAGCTATCGGTAAAAGGTTGTGCATACCTGTGCGCGGAAACTGCGTCCATTGTCGTCGGGCTCGTCGTCCATAGTCCTGTAGCCGCCAAGCTAGTTAGTTTATGAGTTTACTATCCCACTCGATGTGGAATGTCCTCTCGGTCAATGAGGAGCGACTGGTTGTAGGGCGTTGGGGGGAAGATATTAACCATTGATGAGCGCCCATCGTTGGCTAGAGACACGATCAAGCTGTACAGAAAGCACAGTCATTGTATAGCTACGGCACTTCTTATCGTACCGCTCGAGATGACGAGAAACCGGTGGAGCGGGGGGAACTTGTGAGGCTGCAAGAGGTGGAAATTATCAGCGAGTGCCCTGCGTGAGGGGAGTCACGTGACGTCACTTGGTCGATGCGAGTCTTTGCGCTGTCTTTGCCGCCTTTGCTTCTCACACGCTCATCGTCCTCCATGGCAGAGGAGTTATCGGCCAGGTAGAAGGCATAAACGGTGGTTTGGAGAGCATGCGGAGCACTCACCTTGATCAGAACACGGACCATATCTTTCGAAGCAGCCCAACTGACGCCCAGTTCCTGTCCTATCCATGACTCGTCGACACTCCATCTGCGGGCGCTCACTTTGCTGTTCGCCGAGGCCACCCACGTCGACGACTGGACCATGCGGCACAAGAAGACACATGGCGCACTGCATCTGGATGAGTGCGGGATTGGGCTCGACGGTGTGACGAGCGGTCCGCGTGTGGGCATAGAGATGGGATCGACCCGAGCACAGAGACGGGGATGCTGGTTGATACATGGTGAGTTGGACAGGGTGCCGGAGGCCACGCAGAGGAAGTGTGTACTAGCCGGACAGAGGATACCACAATCGTCTGTATGTGTGTGTGTCCTTGCCGGTCCCACGGCCTTGCCCATAGCCCTCGCATCACGTTCAGCTGTTCTTTGCCCTCTGCAACCATGCACTTATTATCTTCTCTGCACAACCTCTTCTCCAGTGCATTCCCCTTCCGCTTCCTCTGGCGTTCAAACATGTCTTTCCCTAACGACCCTGCCTACTTCCCCGATTGCCCACAAGGTATCAAGCGTCACGTGCTCAACTGGGCGCAGCTCGTCTCTGCAGATACCATTCCCTACTACCGCCCGTACATCGCCAAAATTAAGCACTGTAAGCGGGAGCGCGGTGTCTGGCACGAATTCCTTATCATCGAGTTTATCTACCCCATTTCAGCCAGTGCCACCCGCATCGTTCCCGTCATCGTTGAGCGTACAATCGAGACCGGCCAGATCCCCCATGAGATGATCCGGCCAGGGGTCGACCTTTCCGCTCAGACTGGCCAAATGAATGTTAGGTCCGAGCCCGCCTGGTTCCACAGCTCGTCCTACACCTCGGTCGACTCGTCCATGACCTCTTCTACCTACGCCAACATCGCATCCTCCTCGATACCCCCTATGGGGGCGCACGCGCTCGACTACATCCACGTCCCGCAAAATGGCGCGTCTATCGGCAGCATTGACGAAGGAGTAGACAGCCCGTACCAGGTCTGCCGCGAGCTCACGTTCACCTCGCGCGTGACGGATTATAACCTTGCCGCCCTGCTGGTTGCGGTGTATGAGCACTCGCCTATTTACAACGTTGTCTCGCGACAATGTTACTGGTATGCGGCCGTCATCTACGACGTCTTCTGCGCCCGCCTCGGTGGCAGATCAGTTGATCACGCACTCCGTGGCCCTCTCCGTGCCGGGCGCTTCCTCACAATTTTCACCATCCAGCCCAAAGACCCACCACTGGACTACATTCTGCCACGTTACAATCACCATTTCACGAAAGTTGTGGAAAAGGCGAGGACTGATCCGAATAATGCGAGGTTACAGGCAGCGGAAGCACGGGCGAGGGAGGAGGCAGCGGCGAGGGCACAGGCCGACGCGAGGGCAAGGGAGGAGGCAGCGGCGAGGGCACAGGCCGACGCGAGGGCAAGGGAGGAGGCAGCGGCGAGGGCACAGGCCGACGCGAGGGCAAGGAGGTTAGAGGATGAGATTGCCTTCCTCCGACAGCAGCTGGCGGCGCAGGGCTATGCTGGCCCATCCAATAGGGCAGTGTAGACTTTGTTTTGTTTCCTATATCTGTTCCGCGTCTGTTTTGGTTTGAGTGCTTTCGATGCTTTCGGTGCTTTCAGTACATGTACCCGTTCTGTACGCATAGTCTTTCTCTCATAACATGCGATGTTTTCCGCGGTCCCACATCACCAGCGATCAATTGGATGGACCTCTTCCGCCTTCAACACCACGACTGCTCGTTCTCTTTCCGCCTGCACCTTCTCGTCCTCGTCAATGGACATCCCACTCCCACACCCACCATCCATGGTCTCCGCGGCGGCGGCATCTGCTCCGACAACAATCCCGCGCCCACACTGCCCGTCAACACGCAGAGCATCGCAGCTGTTTGAGTGTCAACAAGGAAGATGAGACCTAGCTGGTGGCAGAGGACGAGGAACGAGTGTGGTGGAGAGACGAGCTGAGAGGAGAGTGGGCACGGACTCGAGGACGAGGCCATCGACGAGGGATAGAGGTAGGTTGTTGTCTCTCACTCCAGTCCACACACGTACTTCTCGTATTTGACCTGTCTGCCCTACCCTTCTAATTCTACGACCCCTCGCCCACGCCCTGTCCGTGCCAACGTCGACATCCTCTGCTAGCCTGCAAGCCTGAGATTTTCCGACAGGCCATCGTCCACGTCCTCTTCTTCCTACGGGACGATCGGTCGCAAAACCAGCACTTCGAACCTTTCATTGTGAGTTACCTTTTGTTCCTTTTACATCTCGATACCCGTTTCCTTCGCGCTCTCCCTCCCTCGCACTCTCAGTGATGCAAGCGGACGAGTGATGCAAGCGGACGACGGGCCTCCACCTCGGCCCTGAGAAAGCTTGCATCTTCAAAAGCCCTGTTATCTGCTGCCTTGATTTTCTATGTACTGTATTTTTTTGATTTAGCTTGCAAATTTTCCGTAAACACTCGCACTGTTGAAAACCGGCACTATGCCCGCCCGCCCGCTCGCTCGACCCCCCGAGCGTCGATTCCGCCCTCGTGCCCACACGCCGAGCTTGACGCACTCTGCGCGCACGCCCCCGCCCTCGCCTGGGACCCAAATCCGCGTGCGCGCGTCCCCTCGTTTCCTTGAGTCCACGCCCACCGCCCACCCAGTGCCCAACCGCCTAGGCCGTTGACGTGTATGCTCCCGCCGCCAAGCCTATGCGCGCACGCACGTCTCCTCGACACCACGCAAGATATCCCCTCGTTCTCCATCCCTCGTCTAGCGTCACTGGTGAGACCCCGCCGTCTCTCAACAGTCACTGTCCCTACATCGTCGCCGAACCTCCAACCCCCCGCTTCCGCTGCACTTGCGCTCCGCGCACGCGCACAGAGCATCGCGAATATCACAGCACGTCGAGAGGAGGCCGAGGAGCCGCTGACGGCGGAGAGTGAGCTAGGAAGGAGCGTTACCGAGGTCCGTACCTCCCTCTCTCATCCTTTCTTTCTGCCCCTTGCCCGCCGCCGAGTGCCCTCGACCCACTGGAATTCTTGAGCTCACGCATTTGCCCTTGCCTGCGACCCACATTTGCTTACGCGCAACTCCTCCAGCTCATGCACGCACGCCCGACTTCTAGTCCACCCCTCCGCTCACTCCTCCCTCATTCTGCATCATCGCCGACACCGCATACACGCTCGACCCCGCATCCTCATATCCTCACTTCACCTCGTCCTCTTGCTGATGTGACCTCTCGACCCTCACGCGCGCTCGACAGCGCTCACGCTCGAACTCTCGTTCGTCGACCGTCCCGTGCTCGACTGAACCTCATCGGCTCGTGGCTGAGAAAATGGAAGAGAAACGGTGGCGGCGACGGCGGCAGAGAGACGGGCTGGGAAGAGGGATGGGCACGGACGACGACGACGACGACGATGGGCGCACGCTCGATGAGCATGCCAAGCGGTACAAAGGTGCGTGCCTCTCGCCCTCATCCTTCCCGTCCACCCGTTCCTCAGCGCCCCGTTCCTCGGCGCCCCGTTCCTCGACCCTGCGCATGCACATCCCTTCCGCACGTCCCTTCCCCAGACATGCAGCCTCGGCAGCCTTTCTTCTTTCCCCTCCCTCCAACTCCGCTGACTCCTGATCGCTCTAGAACACCTCCTTGCGCAAGTCCTCCGGCTTTCAGACACAACCTCCATTCACAGCCCTTCCATCCATCCTACCTCCCGCCCGCACGTCCGATGACCGGTTGCAACCCTCTCGCCTCCTCCATGAGCGCGCTCGCTATCAGTCCCGCTCCACCTTCCCTCACCTAGGCCCAAAGCTCCCAGAACGGCAGCCTGCTCTCGTTAACCGCGTCCCTCTCTGCCGTCGCCTCGCCTGCCGCTGCTCTCCCCACAATCCAGACCTCCGCTGGCCGGCCGCCTCCGAGCTCGCATGAGCCCACGATGCCCTCTCCCTCGTCGATCGCCTCGACATCTCGTTGCGCTCTCTCTCCATTGCCTCGGAGCCCCCGCTCCCGAGTCCCGTCAACATTGCAGATCAGAGCCTCGTCCACCCCGCACACGTCGCCATCCAGCTCATCGTCTAGCTTGCCAATCGCCAGCTCCCGCACACCCCGCCCTCTCTCTACGTCACAGAGGCCAACTGCCGCCGCGCCAACCTTGCCGCATCCGGGTCCTCCCCCAGTTTCCTCCCCGCTCCGCCTCCTACGACTGCGAGCACACATTCCGCGCAGGCTACGGCTACGAGACCTTCGGCGATGCTGCCCGCGTCAACGACTGCTTCGAGTGCGGACTCAAGCATGGTGACGAGAACTTCCTCTATGTGCGTACTTGTCTCTGCGGCTTCGTCCAACCTCGACCCTCCTCTCCTCCGCAGCGCATGGGCATGGCCGACGCATGGGCCATCTGTCTCCTTGCTATTCCCCTCCAGTGTGCCGCAACCGCAGCGACTATCGATATCACCCACCCCGCATCCGTGTATGGCCCCCGCACCTGTTCACGCTCTTGATCCCCGCGGGCGATGCCTATGAGGGCGAGGCCTACCGCTGCCTCGAACGCGCCGCCTACTTCAACTTCGCGCCTACACTGTACAAGCTCGGCCACACATAGGAGCTTGTCCAGCCACCGTTTCCGTTTGATCTTGTCGTCCTCAACGGCACCTAGCTCGCACGGCTTATGTGGGTCTGGTTCGCCCTCCTGGGGCAACGCGAGCTTTGCGTTAGTATACCCTGAGCCCGAGACGAGCCGGAGCGGGAGGTTACGGGTGGGTATAGGTTACAAGGGTTCTACGTCTCCTGGTAACTGTAGGTGCCGCTCATGTCCTCGGGCACATCCAGCTCGCTCATGCCTCTGCTGCACCCGCTATGTCAAATGTGTACTCATGTTCTCTGTTCTTTTTCTAAGGGTTGGCGGAGGTTGTTCCCAACCTCGCTTCGACTGACGATTTTCTCCTCCCCGTTTGCATCTATACCCGCCCTCCTCCACCGTTGCCATCCCTCTACGCACCGTCGCAAAACGAGCTCGCCTCGTTCATGTCGAGCCATATACCGGAGTACTCGACGCCCGCCGCGCTCCAGTTACGCAGCGCATCGGCCCACCACGCCTCTGTGCCGTTTGCGAACCAGTCCGGGAAGACCTACGCGTGCGAAGAGGGGTCAGATGAAGCAAGCAGCCCTGATGGTCAGTATGCAGTGAGGGCGGGGGCCTTAAGGATCACGCACAGTGTACCCCGGCCAGACTTGTCCGATGTATATTGACCCGTCTGGGTTCTTAATGAACACGTCCCTAAGCACACCTCGCATCAGCCCCGCACACACACATACGTACGACAGAACGACACGCACTGCTCAACTCCTCGTGTGTACGGGTCGTACTGCACGAACATGCGGGCGACACGTTGGTATCAGTGATAAGAGAAGTGCAAAGGGGAAAACGCACGACATCAGTGGCATTCGCGACGTGTCCGATAGCAGCGTCTACGATCGGGATATCTGCAGGGTCGGCATTGGCATCATGAGTGCACGGTGCATGATGGAAAAGAGACAAGGACAGAGGCATTGTACGCACAGTGCTGTCCGTTCGCAGCCTATGGGTGGTTGAGGACAGACAAGCAAACGTGCACACAAGTCCATTGATCAGTACCAGAACAAGGTCAAGCTGCAGGACGTACCAACTCGCGCGTGAACGCACGCATCTCCTCCGGGGGATAGCTTATAGGGTCAGATATGAAATCGCGCAGCGAATGGTAGAGATCTATATCGTTCCACATAACTGTGCGCCCCCAATAAACCGACCTATCACGAGCACAAGACACCACAAACGCACCTTCGAGAGGCACCCCCGCCCCGCGCATCGCGCTTACCTGCTCTCGCTCCTAGTAGTATTACCGACACTTTTGAGTCCACCGATATCCGAAACTACTGTGTTGCCAATTCTAACCTGAAAAGCTAGTAGTATTACCGGCACTTTTGAGTCCACCGATATCCGAAACTACTGTGTTGCCAATTAAATGCAAATATAAATATCAAAAAATCCCTTCTGTAATCTTCATACCCTGCTTCAACTTTGAGGCCCAGAAGCAGTGAAATTGAATCAGGGGCTCAATAGATATGGATTTAAACAGTCTACCCCCTAAAAGCAGACTGTGTGAAGCACAGTCTGGGTTTTGGGAACCAAATCCGAAGTTGCACACAATTCTGTCTGATTCAATAGGCTTAAAATGTATTTGTCATGGTACCCTAATATTTTCATTAGTAGACATGGAGTACTGAAGATGGTACAGGCAAAATACAGAATTGAGGGAAAAGCTCAAAAAACCGAGTCTCCAGTCCACAATTGTCCTTGGATTTCCATTGCCAAACTAATAAAATGCTCCTACATACACTACCTTTCAAATCATCCCCTAATTTTATCATTTGGATAAGGGGATCGAGAGATATGTAATTGTTTGTGATGTTGAGGGTATTCTGCAACCGGGAGACACAGTTTAGTCAGCATCGGGAAAGGGCGGCACACAGTCGGGAGATTGCGGACCCACAGTCGTCACACTGTTGTCACACTGTGCACAGTCTCTCTGTTGCGCCACACAGTCCGGCCGAGACCGCACACAGTCCGGATTTTGGCGCTGGTTCAGCGCCACACAGTCCGGATTCTCGGTGACAGTCCGAGATTTGGCGGTGAATCTGCGCCACACAGTCCGGCCGTGCCGCACACAGTCTGTTGATTGTCGCGCCACACAGTCCGACTGTGTCGGCACACAGTGCCCTCCAACATCTCATGAGAAGGACGAGCGTCATGAAGGTACGTTGTCGTCTCTCCTTGCGCCAGTCTTCCCCTGCACACCTGTCCCTCCGCTCGACCCACGCATGGTCGTCCTTTCGACTCCATATACGCCTGCCACCCAAGACCCCCACCCTCGACCCCTCGACCCCTTCCACTGTCGACCTTATCGATCCTCCTGTCCTTGCACATTCATTCCTTCCCCTCCTCACATATATTTCACATTTTCAGTCATTCTGCCCGCCCTCTCTCGTTCTGCGTTATTATAGAGACCCCATGCGCACTCGACCTCTCGCCTATTTGCCTGCTCGAAGTGCTCTGATGCTACGCCCTCGTTTTGTCGTCCCCGCCGGCTCCCCTCTCGCTCCCCAGATCAATTCCCACGCTCATGCCAAAGGAATTGCGATATCCGCAGGGAAGCGAGCGCATTCCAGTCCGTGTGCGCCGCGCCGCACTCTGCCTCAAGCGGAAGCTGCAAAGACGCGGTGCGCATCGCGTTCCAGAAGGTATGCGCGCGCACCACCCTCTCCCCCACACCCACCCTGCACTTCTTCGTGCGGTCCTGCAAGCTCAGCTGTACAGCGTCATATAGACTCATCTTCCAGCCCCTCCATCTCTCCCCACGTCTCTACCCCTCCCACTGCCCTTGCCTGTACGCGTCGGTGATGCTTGGCATCAAACAATCCACAGCGGACGAGTTGCGCAAGATACACGGCCCGCGCACGCCTCGATGTTGAGGGTTCCGCAGTGGACAAGTCTAGCAAAGTGCAAAAACGGCCGTGTGTAGTCTGCGGCAGCCTGGCTCGCCACCAAGCCCAAATTCGCCGAAGGTTAATTTGGGCTTGGTGGCGAGCCAGGCTGCCGCAGACTACACACCTGCCCTTAGCACGTTCTGCAACATCACAAATGACTCCGAGCATGCATAGGGAAAACAGAACGCAAGTGAGTGCTGGACATGTTCGAGCGCCACGAGAAGTACATCCCGCACATGCACACAGCACACCTTGTCTATCAGGAACGTCACCGCACTGCGACGCAGCGTCAAGTGGGAGCAGCTAGGCTGGCCTGAGGTAGATTGGTCGCTGAAGAAGTGAGGGATCGTTATTGTTTGCACAGTGAGTCTTCATTATGTTGACATTGAGTCTGAGTATGGGTGGGACATGGCGACACGCTCCAACCGCCTTCTGTAGCACCCTGACACACACGCCATGAGAGGATCTGACATACTCTCCCACTCGTACTATCAGCAACTGATTTCACATGCTTTGTGTGCACATATACGCGCTCCCACTCTTAGCTATTTTTCAAGTACCCCTTCTACCTGTAGTTAGATTTTTTTTCTCTCTCTCTGTATGTATATCACGACCCTGCAAACCATCTCTTCCTCTCCTAAAAAAGAGGCTATGTCTTTACACCATGGCCCCATTCACCCACACGACGTGTGGGCGAAAGTTGTGGAGAGAGTGTCGATCTGCGCTGACCTGCGCTGACCGCCAGCTCTCGACTCGACCAGATCCAGCTTCCAATTGCACGGAGGTTCTCACAGACAACATGTCTCCCCGCTGCCCACGCAACAATGGATTGCGAAACCGGGACAAGCATCAATCTGACTAGTCTTGTGAGTACATTTCTAACCTACTCTTCGATGCCCTCTCTTCCACACACTCAACTTTGCGAACGGGACGATGGGCCTCCGCCGATGCCCTGAGAAAGCAAGCATCGCCGAAGGCGTGTACTGACGTTTATTTTTATTTTTATTTACTTTTGCTGTCTGCAGATCCGTCCCATCCCTGCCTCGTCCTCTAACCTCGTCCACACCTACGCCCACGCTCGCCACCATCTCTTTTCCCGGTGCCACCCACGATCACCGTCGCTGAGGCGTCCTGCCCCACCGACGCCCACACGCTCACGCTGCCCGATGACGGGCCAAGCATCGCGACCGTCCGAGCGTCAACGACCGCGATGTCGACGACAACAACGACCACAATGAGGAAGGTCGGTGGCGGAAAGACACGCTGGGGGGAGAGAAGGGACGTGCGACGAGGATATTCACGAGGTATACTGCCTCTCTTCGCGCCAGCCTCCCTGCACACGCGTCCCTGCTCCTGCACGTCCCACGCCCCTGCACTCCTGTCCTCGACCGCCGACACCGCGCGCGTGGACCTCTCCTGCGGCCGCGCTTGCGAAAAGTGGCTCGCGTGCGGGAACTACGTCTGTGTGGAGTCGTGCCATCCCGGCGCGTGTCCGAGGCAGTGCAGTGCTAGTGCAGGAAAGTGGAGAAGCAGCTTGCATACAGGGAGGGAGAGAAGAAGGCGTGCGCCGTGGTGCATAGAGACGGCGAGGAGGAGGAGGAGGAGCAGTGGGTCGGGTCGTTTGATTGCGGGAATTCGTGCGATCGGTACGTTCTTCCTCGAATCTTCCTCCATACCCCCAATGAATTTCTCCCGTCTAACCGCCTCAGCCACCGCCTCCAACTGAGCTGCTCACTAGTGAGAACTCGGCGCCAACTCCTGCCATAGTTATCGAGCTGCAGTTTCGACTGCAGGACATTCAAGTCTCTCTTGCCTGCTTCATCGATAAGATCCGCGCCATGGAGGGTATGCTCTCTGAGCACAAAGCCATCAAGCGTGAAGTTAGCACCCTCCGCGAGCTGATAAAGGAAAAATGCGAATTAGACAGCGTACGCGGCAGACAATGCTCAGGGACGCTGCGTGCCAAGGACCACGACGACAGCGAGTACGGCGGCGACGACGATGACGCGCAGAGTATCGCAACCGTCATGCCCCACGAGCTGGAGTGCGTCGAGGAGGAGGACGAGGAGCAGCTGGCGGCGGAGGAAGAAGAAGAGGAGCGGCGGCGGCGGCGGCGGCGGCGGAGAGATGAGCTAGGTCGACCGATAACACCGGAGCCTACAGGGATGGGCATGGACATCCATGGCAGATCCAAAATGCACCTTGACGTGCTCAACATGCACTCACGATCGCCGCCGCCCCCTCTACGAGAGCCTTTTGCTCTTCAGCCTTCGACGTCTTCCGTGTTCGAGGAGCGCATCGATGCCCTCACCTCTCACCTCGAATCTGCGCTCGAGCTCTCACGCACGCTCCAAGCCCAGCAGGCTGCTGCGCAGAGTACCACCTCCATGCTTGAGCCCAAGGTCTCCTTGCTCGAGTCACTCGTCCAGGCGTCGCAGACCGATATACAGTCGCATGTCACTGAGGTGAGTCAAGAGCGCGCCTCGCTCACCTCACTCATCGCTGAGTGGAAGAAGGGTGTCGAGGGCTAGTGGAGCGGCGTCCGTGAGGAATGGGCTGAGGAGCGCATGCGGATCAATCAGGCGCGTGAGGTTTGGGAGGCGCGCGTGCGGGCTGCTGAGGAGGGGTTTGACGGCGCCGTCGCGAAGGTGGATGCCGGGCTCGCGACGCTGCAGCAACACCGACTCAAGGCGAACGTGAACGAGCGCAACGGTGTCAGGCTCGTCACACCCCCCAGTCCACGCAACATCTCGTCTGACTCGGGCAAGCGCCATCGGCGGAAACGATCGACAATCTCCCGAGGCCGATCGCGTTCGCACTCGGCCGAGTCGAACAAGGACGACGGTGGGTACGCGAGCTCATTCGAGGGCGTGACACTGCTCGATGACAAGCGCCAGTCAGCTTCCAAAGCACGCACGCGAGTGCCCTGGGCGCAGGATGATTCGGATTCGGACGTGCGTCATGCAAGCGACGATGCGAGGATCATGTCCTTGAAGCACTATGCCATCACCTCAGAGTCGTCGGTCCAGAAGGCATCGACAGGGTCCACGACGACGATGACGACGGAGGATGACGCTGCACATGCCTCGTCTGCCGCCGCCGCCGATCTGAAGGGCGCACACCTGGCGCCAGTGAGCTTTGTTCTCTGCGTTTTCGTGCATTCGCTCACGGCACTGTGTCGACAGATGGTTCAACATTCAGCACAGATGTCGACGACGGTGGGCGTGCCATGCTCAGCGTCGCCGCCTTGGCGGTGCTATGGCGTATCAAAGGATAATAGTTGCCGGGCAAATCTCACGGTCCTTTTATGATGGTTCAATCCCTGCGCACGTCTGGCTCAGTGGCGATCCTGTCCCTCCTTTTTCCGCCCTCATGCTCCTCACTGCTGCACCGCCTGTTCTGTTTCTGTGTGCGTCTCATCTGCCTTCTCGCCCATATTTGTTTGTTAGCGAGTAGCTTAGTCTGCACATCATGCAGCCTGCTGCCCTCCTGGCGTCTCTTGCCTCTTCTCGTCGCATGTCGTTTCCTTCGTCGATCCCACGCACGGCCATTGCTACGATCCCATGCAACATAATCACTTCGTCGTGCCCTTGTTCACCCTTCCTCGTCCTGCTGAGACCCCGCCGTCCCTACACAGTCGCCATGTCTCCACGCGCCCCCGCTCCTGCCTCACTTGTGCTCTACGTCTATGTACGAAGCATCGTAAATATCATGCCACACGCACTTCAGTGCATCGACGAGGAAGGTGATTAGGAGCTAGCAGCAAAGAGATGAGCTAGGAAGAGGGAGGCCGAGCATTACCAAGGTCTGTACCTCCCACTCTCAGCCTTCTCACCCGCCCGTTGTTTGTGTCCCCGAGACCCCCTCAATCTCTTCGATGCCAAGCCCGCTCACTCACTCGGCCCCCTCCATAGTCCATATCGCCCTCGTGCTCATGCGTGCACGCGCGATTCCTCAACGCCACGCACCCGTCTTTGCTCGCGACCCATATCCGCGCCCGTGCGTCTCCTCAAGCCCACCACCCACCATCCTAGCATATCCTCCGCCTCCTCCACCTTCGTCAACACCTCTGCCTCCGATGCCTCGTCCACCGTCACCACCATCACCACCCACATCACCACCACCACCACCACCTCCTCCTCCACCTCCTCACGCCGCTCCTCCGAGTCCTTGCGCACCATGCCCAGCGCCAACCGCCGCGACCGCGACCGGACCTCGCAGGACTGCTCCAAGTCGATGTCCGCGGCGAGCACCGCTCACATACGCGCCGCCCTCCTCGACCAGGCCGCCGCTGCCGCATCCGCATCCGCATCCGCATCCTCGCGCACTGGCCGGCCTTGCCTTCCCCCGGCGTCACGCCCCCCTCCACCCTTGGCTGCTGTATGAGCGGTATAGGACGGGGAGCTTCTCGCACGACGTGCGACGCAGAAGATCGGCAAGGAGGAGACGCGGCGGCTGACGCGCCCCCATCGTCTACCCTGCACTCCTCTCCCGCGTCGCTGAGGCCTTCCGCGTGCGCGTTCTTGAGCGGCGACATGCCTTGCCTTTGCGCGCGCGCTCAACGTCACTCACAGTCTCGCCCAGGCCACCTCGGCTCTCCAACCACGCAACCCAGGTGCACATCTAGCGCGCTCAGAGCCTTCTGCACGCCTCAGTCCCCATGCGCACCGCACCTGAGAGCATACCTGTGCGCACGCCCCCCGTCCGCGACGGGCTCCTCCGCGCACAAAATCGCCGCCCACGCGACCAACGTCGGCGCCAAAATGCGCGCACCCGCATTCTCCGCGCTCGCGACGACCCTGCCGGATCGCAGGGCTCCATCCTTTCCCTCGAAATGATCGGCGGCGGCTTTTACGAAGCGTGCGTCTCCTTTGCCCGTTTTCCCCTTGCCCGTCTTTCTTTCTTTCCATTCCATCTCTCTCTCGTCCCCTCTCGTCGTCCCTTCGCGTACATTTGGTGTAACATCCATCCGTCGCTTGCACGAATGCACGACTCCATGCAACCCCGATCGTGTCCACAACCGGCGAGATTCGCGTCTCTGCGTGCCAGTCCATTCCTCGGGTTTAATCTCGCGTCGCTACCCTCTTCCGTGGATGCGTGCATCCAAATCATTCTGCCTGATTGCCTCGAAGCCTAGTTTGCAATTGAGCTCTCGCCTCCCAGCATCCGTCGCGGCACGCAACGCCCCCCTCATCCTTCATGAGGTCCGCTGGTATGGCTGCTCAATCTCGACGCGCCCGGGCCGTCTTACCTCTTTCAGCGTCGTCTTACCTCTTTCGTCTTCTTTGTTTTTTTATCATCATCACTACGCTCAACGCTATCATATCCGCCACTGACACGTTCTTGAGAAATCCATTGCAAACATCTGTAGAACCAGCATCGCTTACTGGATACCTGAGCGTTAACGAAGGGCGCGAAGAATGTGAGCGAGTCGTTCATAGCCGTTCCACTATTCTCGGCACGAAGCGTCTCGAACCCAATCGACGCGTCCAAACCGCCCACGCCAGTACCTACGTCTGCAGTAACAAAGTCATCTGCATGCATTAAGGTGGAACAGCTGTCAGCGACTGGCTCTGCCTGGCACCAAAACTCAGAGCTAAACACGTACGAAAGGCCACTCGAATCCATTGCGCCGCTGTCTCCCGTCCCAGAAGCTGACTCCCTTCCACGTAGTTCGTGCATGGTGTGATTGCGCGCTTGAAACCACCGTCATTGGCACCGCCTGTGTCGACGAGGAGGTGTTCGAGCTCGTTTGATACTAGGATTGGATTCGGCGCAAAGGCAAAGGAAGAAAATATGAGATTCTGCGGTAAAAGCAACAGAAACAATGGGGAAATGTGGGCGCGCATTCTGGGAGTCAAAGACGGCCGGAGTCGAGGATACTCACAAATCGCAAAACCAATAGTCTCGGTAGCTTAATTAATACGGCGATAGTTGTGTCTCAGTCGGTCCAAGAAGCACGCTGACTTCTAATAGTCAGGTGCCAGATAGTTGCTAGATCCACCATCAAGCCGTCGAACGCCGAGGCACGAGGCACCAATGTTCTCTCTTTTATTGACCGAGCCACTTTACGAGCCTACATCTGCCTACATACCAGCGAGCTCTACTGGTTCCCCTGATATTGATTCGCTATGTGCACAACGCGCCGGCTCCAGTGGCAAGTTTGCAAGTGACCAGCAGCGGGATATCTAGGATGTATGAGGACACGCGGTTTCACAATACGTCCCGTGGACAGATAACCTCTACATGCTCGTGAGGCTTCGGGCTTCGATCAGATTGATCAATATACTCAAGCGCCCGACATTGAAAGTGAGCCCAAAATGAGACTCACGGCTCACCGATATCAGAGCCGTCCTCGGAGGAATTGTGGGGGTGAACATATGGATGATAATCGACAGTTGTCACAGGAACATCCAAAACGCACATACCGACATTATAAGGGACGAGTCTCCGCGATTAATAAATGCCAGGTACAAGCTTATATCTGACTTTCCTACTCCAAGCCACCCACTCCGCGCCGAACTTTTCCTTTAACATCTTATCCTCCTGACTCGTCCTCCAAAGCATGACAAGCGTGACGTGGATGTTCCACATCAGATAAAATAAGCAGAACGCTTTTCCCCGCCAGGTCTCGAGCCATCCGCACTCTCTGATCCACGACCCCTCGCTGAGTGCGCATAAGACAGATCCCGTGAATCCCAAGATGCTCCCAGTGTAGCTTGGGTGGCGAACCCAAGCGTACGGGCCGCTCGTCACGAGCGTGTGTTTGGGTCGTATGGTGATTTGGAATGTGAAGAGACGGCCGAGTGCCCGATAGCACAAGGTGCGAATGATTGCTGAGATGACAAGAAAGGTGATGCTGACCAGGAACGATGGAGAAATTCGGATGGCTGTCGATCCAATTGACTCTTTCGAAATATAAGAGAATAAAAGCCGTGCGATGGGATTAGGGTGCTCGGAGTAGCTGGCACATATGGCCAGTGCTTCGCAGAGGGATACGGCCCACATCAAACCCTGTAATCCACGGTGAGAGGGACAGTGTAGTATAAGGGGAGAGGGTCTCTACCTTGGTCACACCTGGGCCCCAAGAAAAATACGAACTTGGCCATAAATCTTTGTGCTTCGACAATTCTCCCGAGGGTGGTGCAGCGTTAGGAGGGGTAACGCTACGATGGACACAAAGGGAACCGATAAGTAACAGGGGGAGCTTGATCAAAGACATCGTTACTCTGTTCAACGTAGCTCCCATGGACACAGAGCCGCAGCAGCCGCGAAGGGGGCCTATATATATTTCTCACGAGGGCGGCGAATCCATCCATCCCTATCTATCCATCCATAATCCATAAATAGAGGGCGACACTGGAAAATTGTGGCGCTGGGCCGGCGGCTAGTAGTATTACTGACACTTTTGAGTCCACCGATATCCGAAACTACTGTGTTGCCAATTAAATGCAAATATAAATATCAAAAAATCCCTTCTGTAATCTTCATACCCTGCTTCAACTTTGAGGCCCAGAAGCAGCAAGATTGAATCAGGGGCTCAATAGATATGGATTTAAACAGTCTACCCCCTAAAAGCAGACTGTGTGAAGCACAGTCTGGGTTTTGGGAACCAAATCCGAAGTTGCACACAATTCTGTCTGATTCAATAGGCTTAAAATGTATTTGTCATGGTACCCTAATATTTTCATTAGTAGACATGGAGTACTGAAGATGGTACAGGCAAAATACAGAATTGAGGGAAAAGCTCAAAAAACCGAGTCTCCAGTCCACAATTCTTACCTGAAAAGCTAGAAGGTTCAGGGTAGGACAGGGGTATGGCAGGGCTAAAGAGGCCATTAAGAGGTGAAGAAGCCACCCATGCTAATACATGGCTGACATGACGAGCCTGTCCGCGGCTGGAGAGCCTCGTCATGTCAGCCGCGTATTGGCAGGGCTGAGTCCCGATACGTGGCTGACATGACGAGCCTCACTGCGGCTGGAGAGGCTCGTCATGTCACGGCGGGCGGGCATGTGCTAGAGGAGACGGCTGTGGGATCGATAGGACGCGTGCGGGCGGATGTGGGTCGCAGGGTCGCATGTGCACGCATCAGAGGCGGGATTGACTATCGAAGAGGTCGAGTGAGCGAGCGGGCATGGCATCAAGGAGGCCGCAGAGGTTGCGAGCAAAGGGCGGGCCAAAAGGACGAGAGCGGGTTGTACGGACCTTGATAATGCTCTGCCTTCGTCTTCCTAGCTCATCTCTCTGCTGCCTCACCCTCCTCGTCGACGCACTGAAGCGTACGTGGCATTCTCTTCGCGATGATTTGTGCGCGGGCGCTGAGCACAAGTGCGGAGAGAGCGGGGCAGCGTGGAGGGTCCAGGCGATGCACGAGCGTGGGCTGGAGGCGATAAGCGGGAGGGTACTGAGTGGCGCAGATGTGTAGCGTGGAGAGGAAGACACGCATGTGCACATGCACTCGAAGGCAGGAACGTGAATGTCAACATCAACGGCGTAGAGATTTGAGGGTACTAAGTAGGCGGCGGGCGTGGGCTCAAGGAGATGGGCGTGGGCTCGAGGGGACGAGGGAACGTACGCATGCAACTTCGGATCGCAGGCGCAGGCGGGTGCGTGCACTGAGGGGGGACGGGGGAGGGGAGGGGAGGGGCGTGGAGAGGCTCATGGCGGAACGATAGGGCGAGCAGGGATGGCGTCGAGCATGCACAGGGTCTTGGCAGTGACATGGTCTGGGACGCCTGGACGAATGACTCGAGCGAGGAAACCTTCGACTTCAGCATGGAGATGGTGCTCTGCGCGGCAGCTATCCGTCTTGCGCGTGATCACGGAGCCGCCGGCCTCGCCTGAACCTTCAATCGCGGGATAGGTGCTGTATACTAGGATGGGATATCCCCCTCCTCCAATACATATCACGGCCGTCGCGATCTTTCCTTCGCTTGTCCATCTGTCCTCGCGCATGAGAACAGGGCCCCTGTCCGACGACGCCAAATTGATGATCTACTCCTTAGTTCGCTATGCCCCTTTGTATTACCGTAGTTTCATCATTTCAGAGCAATAGACGGCGCAACGCGCGATATCATACAAGTTCACAGCGCTCAGCCGCTGCCAGCTACCATGTAACGTTTAGCAGTAGACGGACAGACAGACGGACAGACGAGAAGGACAGGGGAAAGACACAAAGTCAAGAGTAAGGAGACACTAGAGAACGAAAATGAAAAAAAAAACAGCGAAAATGCAAGAACAACAAAGAATAGAACAAAGAAAACACAGGAGCAGCGAGCGGCAGCTTGTCGGGCGTGGAGCTTGTGCGAGAGCTCGAGCAGAGATTCGAGCCAGGAAGCGATGGCATGGATACGCTCCCCGGACACGGAAGGTGTTGAAGGTTGGGCTGCTTGAAGTTAAACAGCCTGCAATTCTGACGCGTGTATACATCGTTGGTCTCCGCACTAATTCTCATGCCTGCTTGGCAACGCAAAGAAAACTGAGCCATGGCCTGGGTGCTCAGCAAATTTAGTGGAACATCAGGCGAGTTTGCTAGTGCAATTGCACATGCGCATATAGCCGCTCATCCAAAGCGTGACGTCTGCGTCGCGCTCGAGCATCCAGCTTGTCACTAGGCACTGCGTAGTCGGTTATGCGACTGGAAAAGGGCGGAGGACGGCGACGGGGGCATGATCACGGGCAGAGACAACTCGCCGTATTACTGCGAGGACGCGGACGTGCTGAGCAGCCGAAAGAACTTAGCGTTGGAGCAGTTGTTTGACAGCGGCACTGGACTTGCGAGGTGTGCAGTCAGCGGTAGGCCGACAACGAGCGTGACTTCCAGATGGACGACGAGAAGACAGATGGAGAGATGAGCATGGGCATAAAGATGGGGATAGGGATGGGAATGGCTTCCGAACTCGACGTCGAAAATGCTGCCACGCGGAGTCAACCCTGTCCGAGGTTGCATCGTGGGAGTGTCGTGCATGGCCTGGACCTCGCTGAGCTTGTTCGCGTGGTTGCTGAGCTCGCGCAGGATGTCGTTCCCCTGCTGCGCCGACGCGGGCGGAAGGTTGTCGTGGCAGACGGCGACGATGCTGGACACGATCGTGATGATCTGCGTGAGGTTCTCATTGACAGTCGGCGAGGGCATCGGTGAGGGCGTCGGCGAGCGGACGCCGGACAGCACGCTCTGGATGGTGTAGACGATTGATTCAGTCTGCGCTTCGAGAGAGGGCTGTGAAAAAGCGTGAGTGCGGGGTAAATGAACCATCAGAAGACAAGTATTACCTTAAGCTCTGTGCAGGCATCCTCCGAGCCCTCCGCAACCGCCGAGTCGTTGCTGAGCATGCCCGCTGTGCTCCCCTTGGGCACCTAACCAAAGGTTGGCGGCGGCGAGCAGCCCGCGGAGCTTGAGCACTCCGACGACGCTTTGCGGAAGCGGCCGTCGCCTGACGAGCGCCCTGACAATGGCAGACGCCTCGACGGCGACTCGGCCGAGTAGGGCGGCTGCTGGCGGAGCAGATTGGGCTGCAGCGGGTAGTGGTCCTCCTCTGGGCGGTCCACGCGCCTGTTCGAGGCCGACGATGAGCTCGCGCGCTGCACAGGCGCCGCCGGCTTTGCCTCCTCGACCGAGTACAGGGTGGGCGAGAACTCGTTCGATGCTGATGCTGGGGCGGGCGTGTACTGCCCTAGCTCCTGTTTGATCGCCCTGCGGATGGACACCGCGCGCCCGATCTCAGTGATCACACGCGGCGTCGTAATCCTCGTCGTCATCAAGCTTGCCCGTGGACATCACCTCGACCTCATCGTGGACGCCCCCGCGTGGTCGACCCCGCCGTCATACATGCCGCATGAGGCGCGCCCAATGACCCTGTCGTCGTCCCCTGCCCTAGCCATATAGGCCGCCGCCTCTTAGCCGCCTCCGACATGTCCGTACAGGTTCCAGCCGTTGCCATCAAGAAGGAGGTATCGGGGAGGAGGAGTTGTCGTGGAAGGTGTTGAGTCATGGTTCAGGAGGCAGCCTCGTGGCCGTCGTCGTCGTCGGGGCTGAGACTGAGGAACCATTCGTCGAATCTCTGGTCGTTCTGGGCGGCCTCATCGGGGCGGGCCGGTGGCCGTCGACGCCGTGCGTGGTCGGAGACAGCATCAGGAGGGGTCCGCGCCCGGCGGACGCCACATCAGGGCCCTGCCAGACCCCTGTGTTGGCGGCCCCACATGTGGTAGAGACGGCGACGAGGCTGTCGTCATAGGCACGTCCTCGACGCCGCGGTTCACGAGGCCGCGGTTGTGCATGACGAGACACCGGGCAACACCGCGTCCTCGGGGAGCCACCGTTGGAAGCGAGGAGAAGGCGGCGAGGGGAAGGCGGCGACGCCGTGTTGGCGAGGAGGCAGGGCCGTCGAGGCCTCGCCGTTGACGATCTCGGTGGTGTGCACGGGGAGGCAAGGTCCAGGCGGTGAGGTGGTCGGGACCTGGCGTGTAGAGACGGCGTGCAGGCCGCAGCGTGAAGAGCTGGCAGGATCGAGAAGGCTGCTGCACGCCTGGGGTCATCGGGACCGAGCGTGCAGGCAGCAGCGCGGAGGCCTCGGTGTCGTCGTCAGGGCCGTCGTGTCGAGCGGGCGCTGTTGTTGTCGAGGAGCAGGCGGGGTGGATGAAAACGTGAGGAGGCGCCGTCGAGTGAGGAGCCTGGGGTGAGGAGGCCGGGGTTGTTCACGAGACCTCGGGCGACGCGCCGTTGTCGAGGCAAGGGACCGGCAGTGGAGGCGGCAGGGTGGAGGCGGCGGCGTGGTGGGGATCGGACGTGGAGGCGGCGTTGTCGAGCCTGGGACCGTCGTCGGCACCGGGCAGGGTCGAGGTGTGGTCGAGCCTGGCGGTGGAGGGGGTAGCATCGAGGCGGTAGAGTCGAGGCGGCGGAGTCGAGTCGAGGTCGTCGGAGGCGGTGGCTGCGAACCTGGTGTCGTCGTCGGGAGTGGGGATAGAGACGGAAGCGTTGAGGCGGCGGCGTGGTCGGGACAGGGCCGCGTCGAGGCGGTAGGGTCGAGGCGGCGTCGTCGAGTCGGCGTCGTCGAGTCGGCGTCGTCGAGTCGGCGTCGTCGAGTCGGTGTCGTCGAGTCGGTGTCGTCCGAGGCGGCAACTGCGAGCCTGATGTCGCCGTCAGCACCGGCCGGTGCGCGAGGATGCGGATGCGGATGCGGCAGCGGCCGTCTGGTCGAGGAGGGCGGCGCGGAGGAGGGCGGTGCTCGTGGCGGATATGGGCTTGGACTGGTCCTGCACGGTGCAGTCTCGGCCGCCGGCGCTGGGCATGGTGCGTCACAACTCAGAGGAGCGGCGTTAGCTGGAGGAAGCGGTGGTAGTGGTGGTGTGGGTGGTGGTGGTGGCGACAGCGGAGAAGGCGGAGGAGGTAGAGGGAAGGTGGAGGAGGCGGAGGACGTGTCGGGGTGGTGGACGGCGGTGGTGTCGAGCTGGAGCGAGCAGGCGAGCGCGGCGTCGAGCGGGAGATGCGGGTCAGTCGAGCGTAGGTCCGGGAAACCTATGCGATGCGCGAGGCGATGTGGACGATGCGGGCGAGCCGGCCGGTGGGCCAGCGGGCCGGTGGGCCAGCGGGCCGGTGGGCCAGCGGGCCAGTGGGCATGAGATCGTGCGAGGAGAGCGGGGAGGGTAGCACAGCGAGCGATCGGGTCGAGAGGGTCGGACGGGGGAGCGAGTCGGACGGGAGAGCGGGTCGAACGAGATAGCGGGGCGGACGGGAGAGCGGGTCGGATGTGGGAGAGGTTGAGCGGACGAGATGAGGGGGCGGGTAGAGTCGAGGGATATGCCGTTGAGGGCGACGTGGAGAGGAGGTCGAGGGCGAGAGGTGTGCGTGTACGGGGGAGGAACTGGGGCGAGTGACGACGTACCTATGGTTATGTCCTCGTCGTCCGTTTCCTCCCTCTTCTGTGCTCCTTCTCGTCCTCCTCCTCGTTGTCGTGGTTTTCCGCCTCGTCGAGTAGCGTTGGTTCGTGGGTGTTGGTGGAATGGGACGCCGCTGCCGTGGAGACCGTGGATTGTGTCGAATGAGACAGCGGTGGGAGCAAGCAACTGTTCGAAGGGACGCGTGTGCAAGGGACCGAGGGAACGAGTAGTCGAGGCAGATGAGCGGTCGTGGCATCGAACGAGCCGAGCGGGAGCGCACGAGGGAGCCGAGAGAGAGAGGGATATACTGGACGAGAGCGGGAGGGACGGATGTGCAGGTCGACGCAAAGAAAGACGACGTACCCCGTTTGTGCCCTCTCTGTTCCCCCTTGTCTTTCCGCCGCCGCCGCTGTTCCTCAGCGTCATCTTCCTCAGCGTCGTTGTCGTTGTCATCGTCATCTTGGTCGCCTTCGTTGTCGTCGTCGTTGACGCTCGGACATTTGCGATGATTGGCGTGCCATCGGGCAGCGTGGGCGTAGGGGCGTTGGTGGAGCGGGACGCCATCGCCGTGGAAACCGTGCAGCACGCCAAACGAGACAGTGATGGGCGCAGGCGTGGGGTCGAAGGGATGCGTGTGCACGACGCCGAGGGAACAAGTGAAGGGTTGAGGCGGACGAGCGGGAGCTGGAGAGTCACGAAGTTAATTAAGTGGTCGCGTGGGCGCGACGCGAAGTTGAGTCCTTCGCACCCGTCTCTAACTCAAGTCTGTCCGCGCGCAAACCTCAGCCTTCGTCCCCTCGCCCTCGCCTCGACACCATGCACACCCACCACCCACTTCCTTCGCCTTCGTCCTCCCATCCTCCTGGCCCGATGCACACGCGTTCACTCGGTCACAACAACTCCTTCGACTACTCCCTCACGCGCCCCTGCCGCCGCCACACCCGTGCTTCGCCCTTGCGCACAGCGTGTCGCAATCGTCACGCTACCCATGCTTCAGCGCGTCGACGGCGAGGGTGAGGAGAGTTGTCAATGAGAAGAGAAGGTGCGAAGAGGAATGCCATGAAAAAGGTCCGTATCACTTACTTTCGCTAGCCCTCCCCCAGCCCTAGTCCTGCCCCTCCCTGCCCGGCCCTGCCTGTCCCGCGCACCTGCGCACACCCGGAAGCGGCTCCTCACGCCGCGTCTCTTCCCCTGCTCTCTCCTAGGAAGCGAGGGCACGACCACGCTCCCCGGTACCCTACCGCCCGACGCCTTGTTCTCCAAACACGCCCACTCGACGCTGCGCACCGCCGCGCACGCATCGCACGAGCGCACCCTGTCCTCCGCCTCCGGCTACGCGCACCACCATGTGGCCGGCGCTGCCAAGAGCACCACCTCGCCCGCGAAGCAGCGCTACGTCGCGGACGCGCACGGCCTAGAGATCGTCAAGAAGATCCGGCAGGGCGAGGTCGAGCTGCGCGATCGCACCATCGTCCTGTGCGGCATCAAAGCCAACGTCCGTCCAGCTCGCTTTGCGAAGCTGAGGGCCATCAAGGACGCGAAGAAGCTAGGCAAAGCCCCCACCGCGATCCCCGCTATCTCAGGTTTAAAACGCCTCCGCAGCCGACATCGTGGCAGCGCAGGGGAAAGAGGCGGCGGTGAGCGGGGGCATAGGCGTGGACGAGGACAGAGACGGGGTCGGGAAGGGAAAGGTTAGTCCCTCGAGGATCTGTAGATAGTAGAAGTTAAGGAAAAGAGAATGAAACATCATGTATCAGTACATGCCCTCGGCGATGCAGAGGCCCATCGTCTGTTTGCAAAGCCGAGTGCGAGAAATAAAGGGTACAATAAGATATAATAAGAACATACTCACAGTGCAGGCATCTGTAAGTTTAATGCTCGTAGGCTGTCTCATTCATGTAGAGTCGAGTTTGTGCAGGTTTTGTGCTTGTTGGCACAGCGGAATCCTGATACGCGGCTGACATGACGAGCCTATCTAGCCACGGAGAGGCCCGTCATGTCAGGCGCGTATCAAGACTCAGCCCTGCCAATACGCGGCTGACATGACGAGCCTGTGCAGCAGCAGACAGGTTCATCATGTCAGCCGTGTATTAGCAGAGCTGAGTCCTGATACGCACCTGACATGACGAGCCTCTCCAGCCGCAGTGAGGCTCGTCATGTCAGCCGCGTATCAAGACTCAGCCAAGCTGATACGCGGCTGACATGATGAACCTGTCTGCTGCT